>NC_052550.1:2010120-4410120 GCF_016699485.2 Gallus gallus
ATAGTTGAGCCCTTACTATGTAGAGCAGATCTGCCTGGTAGTAACCTCAGATGACCTGGGAGAGCTGAAAAACAATCCTGCATATTTTCAGACACTCTGATTTTTATATCAGTTGAAATCTTGGGAATCGTATCCGTATTTTTAAATACAACTGAGATCATCATTTGGAAAAAAAAAAAAAAAAGAGAGAAAAAAACCCTCAAGGAATTCAAACTGCACATAATATGTGATAATAAGGCTGTTACTGTGAAGGACTCTCTAATCGTGTATTTATTCACCTGCTCCCCATTAGGCGGATCTGTTAAACCAGCACTTTGTCCATCAGCACTCGAGTGCTTAAAGCTGAGTGTGCCTCTTTCATAATTGCTGGCACCAGTGAAAGCCAAATTCTGAAACCTCTCTTGAATGGGGCTCGCATTGTGGAGCGCGCTGCAGAGCTCCCTGCTGCGCTCAGCTGTCAGAGCCACCACCGCTGCTTCACCTGGCAGGAGGCGGACGGAAAGGCAGCGTAAAACTGGGAAAAGCAGGAAGGGAAAGAAAAAGATACAGGAAAAAAATGGAGCGGGTGGAGGGATGCAGCAAGAGCCAGCCCTCACCTGATGCCTTCCTCTCCTCCCCGCTTTATAAAGTGGAGCGCTGGCTGAGATTTATTGCCGCGAAAAGAAAAAGTTAACCACACAATCAATTAAAAAAAAAAAAAAAATCCAATTACAGTCTACGGTGGAGCAACATTGCGTATAATAAAAGTCTCACTTAGAAGGATCTTAACCTACTTGGTAGCTCAGTTATGCAGTGGATATTAAGTCACACGGCCACGAACGCGAAACCGGCGGCGCCAGACTGGGCTCACATTCACAGCAAAAGCAATGAATGTTTTCCTACCGGTGGGGAGGGAAAAGGCACAGACAGTGTAATAAAGTCTTACTTGAACCTACTAAATCAGCTCACAACAAGCATCGCTGAGTGTTGACCAGGCTCCCCAGCAAGACACGTAGTTACAGTGCTGCCATCCTTCCTGGGAAGGCATTTCCCTCGGTTTAGGTGACTCTTTTTAAGGCAATTAGAGCTGTTTTCTCCTTTCTTTCCATGGTTCACCATTCATCCAGGAGGTTCTTTTGTTACCTATAAGCAATTCTTGCAGAAAACCCTTCAGCTTTGTACCCAACACTCATATGCTCCATACTGCAACTGGAAATCCGCAAAATGGTAGATTTGGGGAAAAAAGTGTGCAGAAAGTGTAACCATTTCATTGGCAGACTTGGTTTATCATAGGATACTGGGGAAATCACTGCGTACCTCAGTTTCTCTACTTGTACAAGAAGGATGAGAGCATCAGTGTACTTTGGTAGAATATTTTCTCTCTGTAAAAATCCTCACCAGCAATGCACCATGAGGAATGTTTTTAAATGCGGAAAGCATCAGGCCATGGTTTCACATTCATTACTGCAGGTTCATAGTGCAGGATGTCCGCTCCACCACATCTTCAGAAATGCATTCTTGATTTGAACTGAGCACAAACAGTTTGGCAAGAAACACTTCTATCAGTCTTAATGTTGGACGAAGGATGACAACAGCTGACCCAGCACAAAGCCCTTTGTGCCACGTGAGCGTGGATTTTTCAAAACTTGAAATTAAGTTCCTAAAATAAGAATATCCTTATTTAGAACCACAGCCTTAGACCAGATAAGAATAACCTAAATTGGCCATAGCTGCCTTTTAGCAGTATGGTATGGAAGTTGAACTCACGGCTTTTCACTTGAAACAGAGAGAGGAGGTTGTTCACATAACACAGAACATGCAGTACAAGAGAAAATGTGGCATTTGTAAGAGAAAACTCTGGATGTAACATGCAGAGCTGAGATGTGAGGAAGCAACACAGCACTTTCAGCATCACAAAGCGACACTGAGCACATCAGGGTAGATGACAATGAGTTTTAAACTGGATAACAGTGAAACTTAAATGGGGCTGGTTTTAGGGGCAGGTCTGTCACCGCAGAAAGGACCAGGAGCATTGCTTCTGCCCCATCAGACACAGCACAGGGCACATCAGCATGCCACCACCTGCTGCTGTACAAAGGCATCCATTTACCTTTATATCCATTTCTTGGGAGCTGGTACCTAAACACCTCTAAGGCTCCAGCTGTGATTCATCTGCATCCCACAGAACAGCTGGGGCAGAACTGGGAGTCCATCCAAAGCTACACATCTCAGTCCAGTGCCTCCCATTCACAAGTGATCTTTTCTCAGGGGTCTTGCATGAAGACCCTTACACTTATACAGACACACACAACACAAATGAACCTCAACCTCAAAACCATTCTGAAACTCAGACTGGTGTAGTCACCGAAAAATGATCCCAGCTAGAAACTGGCCCTCAGTCTGATCATCTGTTTGGTTGAATTTTGCTGTTAAGACTTGCCCAGACCAGCTGCAGCAAGGGAAAGCATGGTCATGTGGACATGAGGAAATCTAACTCTTTCCTTGATTTTAGTTAATTTCCTCCAGCCCAGTTTAAGTCCTAAAGGGAAGACAGTTGCCAAAAACAAAGCAATCTGTCTTCTCTTTTTATGTGTTGTGTCTCCCAGAATACCTGCTGCAAATGGTTGATTGCTAATTGAGTAACAAGATGGGTTTTTTAAACAGTATAAATCAGTCACTGGTAAAAATGGCTATTGTTGGGTCATTTTACCAAATGATTTCCACTAATGGTGAATAGTTCATGGAAAACAGCCATTTTTTTCATATTGAGGCATTGCATCTGCACATGCAAGCTACTCGAAGGGGAAGAAAACACAGACAATCTTGACTTTGCAATCTGCTCCTCTTTTTAAGTGCTACCTCTTGACCGGTATAGAATCATAGCATCCTTAGGGTTGGAAGGGACCTCTGAAGGCCACCTAGTCCAACTCCCCTGCAATGAACAGGGACACCATCACTAGATCAGGCTGCCCAGGCAAGGTCCCTCAGATCCACCTTTATCCTACTGTTGACCACACTGCCTGCATGCCAGTTTGCAGGAGAAGAGCAATTCTCTTGCCTTGCAAAATGGAAACTCATTAAAAGCAAGACTATTTCCTTGGTCTGGAAGAGTGCTGTTACTAGCTTATATCCTCCAGGAATATGGAGAACACAGGAAGGAGAGAGGCAGCACAACAGCAGGACAAGGGTGCTGTCTACTGTCGTCTTCTCCAAAGCGCTGGGCATCAGCAATACCTTTGGCAGCTGCTAAAAGCTAACCCAGCTTTGCCCTCTCCATCTACCAGCCAGCTCTCTTACTGAGATTTTCTGAAAGAAATAGATGCCATGAGCTAGGTGAGCAATGCTGACTCTTGCTAGACAACATCAGTAAGATCTTCCAGGCTGGGTGTAGCCCATCAACCTCACTTTGAAATGCCCAAAGCAATGGATGGTGCATGCTGCAAAGAGACCGCTGAGGTAAGATTAATGCACAGAGGCATTCCTAGAGAACACAGCTCTTGCATACTCTTGACAAGATCCTCACACCACACACGCAAGATCTCTGCTGCTGTGCTTAGGACATATCCAGAAAGACTGAGTGGGAGATTGAGTATGCCAGAAAGACAATAAGAAGTCTTGGATAAACTCTGCTGGACACAACAGCTAGATGAAGGCTGGGACACAGGATTGTCACATCCATGCTCTATTGGGCTGATCCCATTCCCTTCTCCCTGACACAGTTGCCTTGAGTTTAATGGCTGCCAAAAGCACTGAATCTGTGCCTTCCTTGCACTAGATAGCAGCATTCTTGGATGCAAACATTAGCACTTTACCCTAACCCAATTAATACCTAGTGTTCAGTCACAGCACTGATTAACATGTTGTTCACAGTGATTAAAACATTTCTTCTCCATTACCATACAGTTAAATGCTTGGAAGAGAGCTACAGTTAATGGGATACAGGCGAGGTTGCAAATCGTGGCTGTCACACTTGGGGAGGGGAAGGAGAAACCCCAGCCTTTTTTCCTGCTTCTTCCTCTTCTTTTAGAGTTGCTAATTAAGGGCTGACTTTTTGGGCAGAGAAAGAGGGGGGTGGAGGATGGGGAAAAGCAACTTTAGGTAATTGAAAGAATCCAATTCATGCAAGCGCCCGACTGGTGCTAACCTACATCATTAAAGTTGCCAGCTAACAAACATCAAACACAGGCCAGTATTAATGAAGCAGATGTATTAATTTCCGATTTCTGAGAAAGCTAAGCAACTGGCTGGCTTGCTGGCTTCCTCTGTCTCTCTCTCTCTCTCCCCATCTGACAGCACTATTAATGATCTTTAATGCCCCACAGGCACTAATGGGTCCCGCTGGGAGTCCAGAAATACTGCAATTTGTATTGAGGATTTAGACATAACAAAAAAAAAAAAAAAAAAAAAAAAAAAAAAAAAAGAAAAAGAGAGGAAAAAAAAAAGAGCCCTCTGCTCCTGGGAGCAGGCGGTTGATCAGTCGTTTCCCCCTGCGGAACAGCACAACAGAATAATAAATGACAGCTCTGCGATTAAATCAAGCCTTCTGCTTTAAGTGCCAGAGAGTGTGTGATTGTCACTAACAATCTACCGCTTGTTAACACCGCTGGGGTATGAGCAAACAGCAGTCAACACTCCCCCACCCCCAAAACAGAGGCGGTCTACCTATTACTTCATTTATATCCCTCTGTCCTGAGGGGAAGCAATTCCCTATAGGTGTGGGTTGGGGGGGGGAGGAGGGGGGTTGTTATTGTTGTTGTTTTTAAATAACTTTTGTTATTCATGTAATGAAAACCTGAAGGGAAAAGAAGAAGGGAAAAAAAAAAAATACCAAAGCCATCTGCTGCCACGCTCAGGCAGGCAGCGGCTGCCGGCCACACCAACGTGCTGCTGGGGAAATATGGGAGGGGGTCTGCAGCTCCCTCAGGGCATGGGGCTCTGAGCAGCCCTTTATGTGGCTTAGTTGTGGACAAATTGGGGTTCTCTCCCTCTTCCCCCTCACCCAGTCCATCGAGGTTCAGATTCTGCTCGTTTTGCCCAGCAAAGAGATCCCAACGGGCCCGCTAACTGAGGCTCTGCATCTGGCCACGGGCCCTTCCAGTGGGAATACGCAGACCAAACCAGACCTGGATGGTGCAGTACCTACCAAGACGCTGAGGACCTCCTCCCATTCAAGTCAATCCCCAAACTCCCACAGAGTTCAAAGGAAGCAAGACTGAGCCCCCGGGCTGTTTCTCAATGTGCCAACAGCATGAATTATCTGAGCAGGATAATTATTTTTCTTAGCCAAGAGGCAAGGTATTCTGTCTCACAGATACAAACTTTAAATATTATCCTGCTGTTTCATTCAGATGGAGACCAAAGAAAGGCACAACAGCTTATTATCATGGAGTTTTATGTTCAGAGGGAAATACATCAGGGATAAGGCTTTAACTCTGACATTAGCTGTCCAGACATTTTCATAACACCAATAACATTTGGAATTTCATCTATGAAATTACTCATATCTTAAGCATTTTAGATTTATGGTTAAGACATAAAGAGACTTTTTGACTCCATCTGACAGAAGAAAGCAACAGATGGAGAGGAGGGCTGGGCAATAAAAAGAATCAGGAAAATCAACTTTCTCCCAAACAATCCCTTAAAAACCAGCCTTCATAGCTGCCTCCAGATGATGCTGTTACATACAATGCAACTACAAATTATTTCTAGGTGATGAATGCAATGAGTGAAGAGTTTGGGTCTTAAACATCACGACTCGAATCAATTTTGACTTCACAAAGCAGGTCGGCGTGCCCTAACTGTGTGCTCACACACACACACGCACGCACAGCCATTGATTATGTTTCTCCTCTGCTCTCAGAGTTAGGCAAAATACCCTGAAGACCTATAATAAACTCATGATTTCTTGGAGGAACAATTTAGGTTATTTTTAAATGTAGATCTTAGAAGTTGTAGGATTACTGGATGGGAAGATATCAATCAAGTGATTCAAAATGCCCATTCTCCTTAAGTGAGTGATGGATCTTCTTTCTTCTTGCCTGTCTTCTCCTCTTTTCTGTGTCAGTCATACAGCCAGGCTGCTATTCACACTTCATTCACAATCCTCTGTACCTATAATCTCTGTTATTTTGCTGTCGACTCCTCATGCCTCATTAGGCATGTTTGACACCTGCACCTAATACCTTTTCACTAGCAATGCAGGACAGCTTTTGACAAGAACAGATATTTTCCACAATAGCTTTAAAGAAGGTCTTCAAGTGTGTACTCTGTGTATTTTATGGGGTTAATGTGATTTTTCCCCCTTGCTCAATAAGCTTACATCTTATTCCACTCTCCTTGTTAGACACGACCGAATTTTCTTTGTCTTGGTTAGAAGTGTGTGTGCACGTGTCTGTAAGAAGGTACAACAGTGAGAGCAAAGCAGTAATTTGGGCCAACAGGGCCTGCATTAAGCACCTTCATCAACACAGATGTGTGCGTGTTGTGTCTTTAAAATAACAAAAACCTAATTAACACGATAGCTTTTCTATATATAGGTATACATGACATTACTCCTACAAGAAAATCATCTATTAATTAGGCTTGAACTACTTAAAATAGAGAACTAAATTACTAGAATTCTTCAACTAATAAATTACTGTACCACTCAAGAGCACAAAACTAATTCTTTTGGGACTGTAACTTCATTTGTTAAAGTGCAGCGAATAGTTGCTCAATATCATAAATGAGCTAAAATCATTTTGAAAGCTACAGGGTCACAAAAAGTCAAACGCGATCCCACGTGCCACTCATTTACTGAGGTTAGTGCTAATTGTGGAATGCCCCAATGGGTATCGGCTCCAAAGAAAATGTGCACACAAGCTGTTGCTTGGGTGAGGACATACCTAAAGGAGCCTTGCCAGAGATATTCCTGCAGATAATAGGAAATAAATACTATGTTTGGAGGCTTCAGTATGAAGGTATTATTTATGATGATGACAACACTGACTAAAATACGAGGATAAAGGGAAATTCCTTTCTCAAACTGGTTTTTCTTGTTGCCCGTTGGAATAAAAATGGCAAAGGGCAGCTTGCTTTTGGCTTGGCTCTTTTCGCTCACCACCACGCAAAGCTAGAACTGCTTCTTCAACACTACTCAGCCTATCCGTCAAAATACAGCTCTGTTCGTGCTGCACACCAAGCAAAAACAACCCAGCGCTACGGGGAAATGAATTTCATCCCTCGGTGCCCTGAGCGCACACGGTTTGCTTGTACCTCCCCTCTCCAAGGTTGGGGTGCGCCGCCGGGGGGGAACGAGATCGTGTATTTCAGAAACTCTAATTTCAGCCAAACAAGATTTTCCTGCAGCTGTTTTGCAGTTCTGTTTTCTATGCCGGAACAGCTGAGGAGAGCCGGGAGAAAAGCAGACTGAGCACCGCTGACCGAAGGACGCATGCTCCCTTTCCCATTTTTCTTTTAAAATGAAGGTCTTTTGTTGTCGTTTAATTTCTCTTTCCAGTTCGGTGCTAAGACAAGTGTGAGGACAGGCTGAAACGGCCACTTTAGAGTAATAATAATAGTCATATTAAAAAAAAAAAAAATCCACAGGAATCAAGCATAATGATTCCAGCGCAGTCCCTCCGCACTCCGTGTGGCTGGGCCTTCAGAAGGCCTCCCCTGCTATGTCTTTACACAAAGGAAACTATCTCTTCCCCACATCTGGCATTATATTTGACTGTCCTCACATTAAAATTAAATTCTGATAAAAACGGGCATAAAGGCGAAAGGGTTAGGAGGAAACAGTTCGCAGCGGTATTGATGAGAACAGCTTGCAGCTGGAAGCCTGAGATAACACAGTTTGTCAGAACACTGTCACACAGCTGCCTGCATAATGAGGTAAGGAAAAAAAAAAAAAACCCTCTTCCATTTGTTATCGGTAGAAATCTCTAAAGGAGATGCATCATTTAGAAGTAGCCTGACTAATGGTCAAGTTCTAGAGGGATGCAGATGGGATGTGGAAAATATTCCCCACCGGCAGAGCCCCAGGCTCCATCATCCTTAGCAACGTGCACCTCATGCTGCACAAAGCTGGATGGCAGCACCAGAGCTGGGCTGGGGGTTGGAAGCATCACAGTGGTCAAATGCAGCTGGTATTGGGGACTTTAGAGCTGTCACCCTCCTGTCTGCCTCTACAGAAGACGCAAACGTGAGCCGGAGTCCTTCATTTAGGATTAACCCACACCAGTGCCACTGCAGTAAAATCACCCCCAATTTATACTGTTGGCAGAAAAGACTTATGCCCACACATCTTTTGAAATGTCTGAGGTGCATTTTTTCAATGCATGCATTTGTTCAATTGAGAACAAAATGTTTTGGAGCACCATCTTCTGATTTTGTTCCAAGAAACAAGAGGACCTCCACATGTCACAGTTCCCTGCCCCTTCAGGGGGATCAGCCCAGAAGATTGGAAGAAGTGACACACACTGCACTGCAGGAACTGCAGGACGTGGGCCCAAGGGTCCATCTCACTCATACCCTCCTTCCAATCCATGTGCCCAAGGCAGCTACCAGCAACCCATCTGTAGGGAGAGTTTCTTCCAGCAGTGAGGAGCTGGAACAGGCTGCCCAGAGAGGCTGTGGATGCCCCGTACCTGGAGGTGTTCAAGGCCAGGTTGGATGGAGCTCTGGGCAGCCTGGTCTAGTACCAGATCTGGAGGATGGTGGCCCTGCCTGTGGCAGAGGGGTTGGAACTTGATGATCCGCGTGGTCCCTTCCAACTGAAGCCATTCTGTGATTCTATGATTTATCCCTACTATTCTGGTAGCACTCAGTCTAGTGCTACCAAGGAAAGAAATGTATTTCAACAGACTTCAACTGAGAATAGCTCCTTTTGATGGATGACATCAAGGCAGGAAGTCAAACAGGAGAGCCTCTCACCAATTTACTGCCATCACAAGTCAGACGCCTGGATACAAAGCTTGAACTGCTCCAAATGCTTCCGTGTGCCAGTTCAAGCTATTTGTGCAATGTCACAAAAAATAACCCTGCACTCTCAGCAGCCAGGGCAGAAGGGGAGGAATGACATCGGGGAGCAGAAGACTCCCTTGACGTCCACCAGCATGATGAACTGCAATTTGTTAAACTGGTTTTGACAGGTAGAACTGGTATGTAAGACACAAAGGAGAGAGGACATCACACCAAAGAGGCCAAATATCGATTGTGACTTTTTACAGAGTAACACTTGCACTGTGCACATACGTTGTCTGTGTAGTTAAAAGGCCAAGCACTGCTGAAGGTATTTTTTCTTCCCCTTGCCAAATGTTAATTTGCGCCGAGCAATTCACAGGGACTTTACAAGGATCACAGCCTTCCACAGAAATCTCCTTCATACTTCCACTGAATTGTGAAAAACAGTTTTCATGATTTAAAGAGAGTCATATGGATTATTTCTTCTGTCTCCATGCATTTCTAGAGACATCAGAGATGGTTAGGTGATTTTGATGTGTCTCTTCCCTCTCTTTACATTCCTCATGTGTTGCTCATTTACACCATTCCATTTGGCTTACAAGCCATCCCCCTGCCATGGCCTGTTTCACGATCCTTTACGCTTCTGCTCTGTACGGCTGTTTCACTTCTAGGGGGGATTTCTGTCTCATAGAGGAGAGAAACAAGGGCAACTCCAGAGAACGGTGCGCTCATCTACAAAGCTGTTGCTACAGCAGAAGGAAACTTGCCCTGTTCCTATCTGCTGCCTGGGAAAAATAGGAAAATGGCACACTGAAATAGGAATATAGAATGACCAAAGCTGACTGTGCCTGTGGTTAAATGATGACCGTTTAAAAGCCAAGGAAACAGAACCTTCATACTAAAAGGAGGCTCAATTATCACAGAATTTAGATAACTAAATTGGTAACACAAAACTTCCCTCCTTTCAATGAAATCTTGCAAAGACTTCCACATAAGCCCCTAATTCGTGCTATTTACCAAATTTTTGCACCTTCCTTAACCATTACCGATGTCCTGACTGTGCAGTACCTTCTGATATCGCCCTAATGGATGGAGCTATGCCAGATATAGGAACTCATAAATTATCAGAGGGCAAAACAAACAAACAAACAAAGAAAAAAACAACAGAAAAAGAAATACTATGTGAATCCTTGGTACAGTTGTCCCAAAAAATCTCTTCCAGCATCTATTCCATCCCCCACAGCCTGTACTCAACCCATCCACACCATGCTTTGCAGCTGCAGAAAGAAGCCTACAGCCCGTACCTCTGCCTCTGGGCTTGCCTTCACTTACAGAGCTGACAAAGGAAGACGGGTGAAGAAATCGGGCACTGGGAGATGTGACTTTGCCTCTGTTGCTGTCAAGCCTTAGATCTTCTCACTTGGGTAAGCTCTGAAGGACGAGCAAGAAGGCAGGCCTGGGAGGGCCGTGCAGGCAGTGCTACCCTAGCCTGCAGCTGTGGGCACAGCGTGCTGGAAGCTCACACCAGATCTGCAGGACAAGGCCCCTTCAGCATCCACAGTGCACTGCTGACCCAGGGCAAGGTGAATTCTGCCTCTGCCACACAGCCAGTGTGACAGCTGGAGCTCCTCCAGCCTCCGTGAGCTGCTGCCCCACTCACATGGAATTTCCACCCGTTAACACTGAGGTGTGTTTTCTCTCGTAGGTGAGCACAGCACTCACTAACATCACAGGGGCGAGCTCAGCTGCACGTAGGTGTGATTTAATGCTCCTGTGTGTTCTGGCACTCACTCAGCCCCTCATCTGAGAACAGAGACTCACGTTTTCTCCCTTTGACACTGATGCATCATGCCTTTGGGACAAGAAGTGTGGAAATGGGATCACATGAAAGGAAAGGCGCACAATTATGAACCAGCTTGAGTCTGTCTTTTATTTAAGCAGAAGGCAATACCTGGAAGTTAAGCAACCCTCCGCATCAATACCATAATCTCTCTCTCTGCATGCTGCAACCAGCTGCTCCAGCCCTTGGGTTGTGTGGGGCAGCAGTGGGGTACGGCCCCAGCACAGCATGGCCACATGTGTGTGGCCACAGGAGTGCTGCAGAGCATCGTGCAGAGGGCGTTCGTCCTTGCAGCTCCCCAGGGGTTACAGATTAGGAGAAGAGATGCCAGATAATTCCTAAATCTCGCTCTCTTCCACCCCCAAGCCATCTTGCTTACCGCTGACATTTGTCAAAAGCCAGGTCTGGGAAATGTAAAGATTCGCGTAACGTTTGCGTATCTACCGACTCTGAACAGTAGCCTGCCCTCTATTCATCTAATTTTCTGTAAGCGTATAGGTGTTAGCATCTAAAGCCTGTTTGCACAACCTGTGTGACACCACACCTTCGCATCTCTGCCCTTTCTGCTTCGCAGCAAAATAAATCATCTGCTCGGAACGTCCCACCTCCGGCTGGAGGCACAGATCGCTGCTGTGCCACAGCTGGCTCCCGCAGCAGAGAAACTCAACACAGCCCTAAGTTACCTTGGCAGCCATGATTTACAACAGTATTCCAGTGAATCTAATCAGAAGTGTGAATACTCCCCTCCTATCTGGCACACATCGTTGGCGTTCTAATTATTCACACATTTTGGCAAGCGTTATGGTGTTCCCCTACCAAGCTCCTAATCCCTGCAGATCAGTTAAAATAAATGAAAGAGAGAATCAAAAGGCACTTAAAAATTCAACGGTTCTCTAAATGGGTTTGAACAGGTTCCAGATTATCAGTGGTTGCAGTTGACTAGCACTTAAAATTAGGCCCTCCCTCTCCTACACACCTCACGTTTCCCCGTTCTCATTTAAAGGAACTCTGCTATTCCAACTCCTGCATGTGCCAAAACGTCTGAGTAAAGAAGGAAACACACGCAGACCGCTTATATTTAGTACGCAGCACAAAACTTTGAGCTTTGGGGATCTTGATTTGAAGCTAAGGACTGCAAAGTCTGCGTACAAAATATCTGCAAGAAGAGACTCCCACTCCGTGCAGTGCTGACTCTCACATTGCTGCCCGCAGTCATTTTTGCTGGCTGCCTTTCCAAAAGTCACTTCACACCCTGCTACACGTAACCCCCCCCCCCCCCCCCCAGCACAAAGCACAGCTCAGCAGCACCTCACCCCACTGCTGGAGCCAGCGCGATCCCCCTTAGCCTCACCCTCGCAGCCTCTCACTCTTTCCTGCATAAAATTTTCTGCTCCAGCTGCTCTCCGTGACCCAGTAAGCAGAGCTGGGAATAAACTATAACCTCTCCACTTCAGGTAGTTTAGCATTTCGGTCTCAAGCCAGTTTTCTGCCGGACCTTCCATCACTCACTCACACACACACACACACACTTGCACTGTCATACTTTTCTGTCTCACTGAGTTATTTTTTAGCCAGCCATTTACGAGAGAAAAGGCCGCTTTATGCTGCGCAGTTCTTTTCCTTCTCCATTACTTGCTCCCAGGTGCCTTGTATAACTGTGATGCTTTTGTTGCAGATTCGGCACCATACCAACACAAACAGCACCCACACATGTCTATTTATTAAAGACTCCCGACCGTTTATGTACCTCTGTGTTCTGGGGAAACACTGAAGAAGTAAAAAATGTTGATGTTTCACACGTATGAAGTAACACGGGACAGGTCAGCACCTCAAAACGACTCGTTTTTAAGGTGTCACCGTGGAAAGCAGCCAAGATAAATCTCCACATCGCCAACAAAGCTCTTGGAGTGACGCTCACAGTAAAACGCAGAACTGAAAGGAGTGGGGAAATGCTGAGAAACACACGTGAACCAGAGACCAGCAAACAGGATGTTTTCATGCTTCTGTGTAGTCTGCGACAACAATAGACTCATTTTTTATCCGGTGTAAATCAATGCAGTACCATTAAGCTCATTAGGATTTTGCACATTTACACTGAATGGAGATCTGTACACTATTGTTCTCAGTTTCAGCTTGCTAAGAGAGAAATAGTTGGTCATGTGTCAACAGCACTGCAGCTCTGGAGGCCAGGAAAGGAAGAAAGCAAAAAACGTGGAAAATGGGAAGTCACAAAGAGGGTAAAAACTTGAATGAAAAATGCCATATGGTATCTGGGAGCCTTTCCCATATGCACGACCCTCCTCAGAACCATGCTAACACAGCCCATTCTCTGGCAGCTCTAGCTGAATGCACCTGCACAATAAAAAGTTGCATACGCAGATGCAACACTTTGAATCTTTGCAAATCAGACCGTAAAGACATGATTATATCCACAGGTATGCGCGAGTTACTTTACCATGAGGTCAGATACCGTTGGGTACACCTAAACTTCAGGTTTCCATGTACAGATTTCAATCAGTCAACTGTTTTCCATTTTTAGCATTTTTTTAATATTCATCAGAGGTCAGAGGGTGGTTGTGTTGGGCACTGTGTGGTTGAAGCATTCAAGAAGAAGCTCTAGGCACTGAAGACTTTATAAGATAAGGGCCTCAAAATAACATGGCTTGTATGAAACCTATGGCCCTGACTGTCCATCAGGCTCAAGGCTAGTTTTATTTGCAGGATGCAGGCTGCCTTTAATGAGAAAAAAAGCCAGGGAGTGACATGGGGAGGACAAGGAAGAACTGACAATGGTTACAGGTAAAGCACACAGAGGGAGCAAGTCTCTGTTACTGCTATCTAAAGGCTCTGTCTTTGCGGTCTTATTCAAGTACAATACCCCACTGATTTAAAGCAGACTGCATTTGTAAAGAAAGTAATTTTTTTTCTTCTCTTTCTTTTTCTAGTCTTCAAAACCAGATTACATTATTTGTCCAATTTCAGCTTGCATAAGGCCAGCATACAACCCACGAAGCCGGTGTACATTCCACATTGTGAGCTCTGGCTAATACAAAAGCATGTGATTGTGTGTCCACAGATCTGGTCTGAATTACTGCAGAACAACATTCCTCATTTATGAGCACAGTCAAAACATTAAGGAGATTTAAATTCTCTTTTTAAGCTGCACTCAATTTTAGTAGTAACCTTTCTGGAATGATTTTTTTTTATTTTTATTTTTTAAAGATTATTAGCAACAGAACGAAATTATCTCAAACGTATCTGTATTAAGATTGAACCTAAATAGATTTTTTGATAAGATATATTAATGACTTCTATTTATATGGCGGCTCAAAGTGCTTCACAAATATTGATGAATTAAAGCCTCATGACAGGCTTGCAAGCAGGACAATGTTAACACACCCTATTTACAGATGGAACTGTAAACTCTGTCAAGAGATATTCAGAGATTAAATGATTTGCTCAGGGTCAGGAAGTCACGAATAGCACTCCAGAGTCACATGCTGCTACTCCGGTCAAAACACAGTATTCACATTATGAGTGATCAGTCACAAATGCAAACATTCATAAACCCTGACTTTACTCTGTGAGATAACCATGGTATTTACTGGCTACAAGAACAGAAGTTCTGCTCTTATTTTTCCTCATTAAATCCCATTCAGTTTGCAAGCAAGACGTAAGTAAACATGATAAGGAAAGAAAGAAATACATAAATGTCGCCCACCGAAGGGCAGTTTGCTTTATTTATATTTTCTATGCCAGAAACGATGGTGATCTATTATATGTCCTCCAGTATAATAAATGAATGTAAACTGAGAAGATCTAAGGCTCATAATAGATAATAGTTTGTACCTTTAGTGTCTTAAAGCAAGGCAGCTTGATACCATTAACAATTCCTTGTCTAGCAATAATGTTACAATATATATTTTCAGGGAGAAAATGGAAGAGATGGGGGAAGAAAAAATATCCTATGTCATTTGACAGAACCCACGTGAGTTGTTCAGATGTATTCCTTAGAACGTTGTGATGTATGGCAAGTTTGTGGGATTCTGGAATCTCTCTTGGTGTCTCACGAGCAAAAACAAGCAGAAGTGTATCACTGGATGGAAATAGGGTATTTCCACCACACCTGTGCTTCCGTTTTGAATGTTTCTTACCCAAGGCTCCATCATCTACATTTACTTTGCTTGGTTGTTGGCTTTTTTTTTTTTTTTCTTTTTGTCTGTGCACACCCTGATGCATTTCTAAATGGCTACAGTTATTTGTGAAGGCTTAAATGGCTAAATGCCTTCTGGGAAGAGCATGAGTGCCACCCTCATAAAACAGCACAAGAGCTTGCACCGCTCTCCCCCATTATATGCCTCATAAAGGCGAAGGATGTTAATACAGAGGGAGAAGAAATCAAAGCTTGGCACGTAAAAGCAAACTTGAGAATGACTGCCATGAATCCTGGCCTGGTACAAGCTGCAGGAGGAAACCACACGTACGGACCACATAGATGAATCTAGAACCATGCTGTTCAATGTCATCTTTACTACTAAGAGAAACAACACAGAATCATAGCAGTGCATGCAGTATTATCTGGAAGCAACATAACATAAAGGAGCACAGAAAAGATGAACACTCTTCCTGACAAAACATCTTCTATGGAGAGACCAAGGGAGATGTGTTTGCATGCTGTCTGTTGCAGACCACCCAACTTAAAGCAGCACAATGTATTTCTCCATATGGCTTGGTCACAACACAGAATCAGATTCAAAGACCCTGGGAGAGAAATGTGCTCAATGATCCCCTTCAGCTCTCCTGGAGGACAGTTAAGCCTGAACCTCTCTCTAACTTTGCAAGGGCAACTCTGCTGCCACAGAGGTATCACAGAACTCACGCTGCCTGGCAGCAGCCGTCCAAACTCTCTCTCAGGCACAGCTCTGCGAATGACCATCAACGGAGGAATCCCTTCCTGTGTCACACCAGCGGTGTTTAACCACTCTGCACTACACAAATGGGTTTGATCACAGGCCTGGCTGTACTTTTTGATAGACGCTGCAGTTTTAAAACACTGCTTGCCTTTTAGCATATGCGGGATTTTCTTTTCTTCTTTTTTAACTTAGCAAATGCCGTGGCGCACTCTCATTTTCAATTTTAATAGCTAAAGATATGCACGCAAAAAGCATCCTAATTACTGCTTTCCTGGCAGACGCAGCCATTTCCTTGGGTTTTTATTGCCATTAGTTTTCCTCACCGATTTATCCTTAGCTACTCTCTTTGCATCTTCCTCGCCTCCCCTGAGCCCTTTCCTCCTCGCTTCTCAAGACTTGTCAGCACGCCTCCAATCCCCAGGAGAGATTGAAGGCCTTGTAAAACCCACTGCGCAAACAAGCATTCCTGTTCATTTATCACATTTAGCATGCGCACTTCCACACTCATCAAAACCAAGCCTGAGCTCGCTAAGTCATTTCCCTCTCCCAATTACAAATTAGTCCATTAGGCTGTCTGCAGTAGGCCCTCTGTTGCATCTTGGTAATGGCTTCTGAGATTTCCATCATAATCGTAATGGCTCCCTGTGCAGCCATGAGGGCAGATGGAGGCCGCTCGTGGGTAATGAGGTATCACACACTACCAAAGGGCACAGCTCTGGGCTCATTATTTAGTCTTGGCTGTTTTGTGAAAACAACAACAAAGGTAAAATGCTGAAGGGAACACTTTAGCATATTAAATTAACACTTCTTGAAATTTCTCTCTGTAAACATGCCATATTTTTTCTTTATGAAACATCCCATGTGTCTGAGCATGCGACTTGAGGGAGGAGGGGAAGGAGCTGTGGTGCTGGCGCTGTCACGTCCTCCCCACACCCCCAGAGCCTCTCCTGTGGGAGCTGAAGGCATCGGGAGGAACATGGCAGCATCTGGGGACCTGGCAGTGGGGCTAACGGGAGCCTCGATGTGTTTGGCTCTGCAATCCAGCCTGGGGAGCTGCTTTGGCCCCGACTGTGCTACCCGAGCTGCCTCTGAAGACAGCATCTCCAAGGTCTATGCCCTGCAGCGATGTACACGTGTTGAACATAGAACCAGAGAACGGCTTTGGTTGGAAGGGATCTTAAAGATCATCCAGTTCCAACCCCTGCCGGTGGGCTGGGTGCCCCACCTGCTTAGGTTGCCCAGGCCCCATCCGTGGCCTTGGGCACCTCCAGGGATGGGGCACCCACAGCTCTGGGCAGCAGTGCCAGGGCCTCATTGCCTTCTGAGTAAATATTTTTGAGCTACTACCATCAGACCATGTAAGAAGTCACTCCCCTTCCTGCTTATAAGCTGTAATCAAGTGCTGGAAGGCTGCAAGGAGATCCAGTTGCTCATTCTGGAGACCTGGCAATTAGGCCGCTTCTTTCCCCGAAACAGACCTGAGCTGGGCACTGTGATCACCCCGATGAAGAGACCCACAGCCTCCATCCCAGTGCTGGGGGAGGCCAGGCTGGCAGCTGAGCTGCTTGTCCCACAGACACAGAGACCACGCTTAAGACGAGAAGGTTAAAATCAATATCAATTAGACACTCTTTGAAATTGCTGTTCTCTTTAGATTTTGTGTATTGGATGTGAACTGTTGCTAATTTGCCTTTGCTCCCAGCGGAGCAATAGTGTTCATGATATCAGATACTGCTGCACTCTGGAAGTAGGGATAGTCAGAAGTAAGGCTCTCCCTACAGCTGAGCTTAATTTGTTTTCCCTGTAGGTTTGTATGCTTCTTTTTTCTCTTCTTTTATCTCTCTAAAATCATGAGAGTATTAACAGGCCCATGGTACCACCTGAGCCAGCATGGAGGGAGGAGAGGGAACAGAGGATGAGTGTGGGCAGGGGATGGAAGTATCCATCCCAGAACCTCACAGAACTTTAAACACAGCCAGAAAGTAAGGCTGCAGGAGAATCAGAGTGAAATACATGTCTTTATGGGATTTACCTGCCTCCAGCTCTGGGCAACACCTCCAGACCCAATCCCAAATGCTGTGCTGGAGCCGAGTCACATCCTGAGATGCTAGATGGTGAGCCCTTATTGAAAAACATGTTCTACATTGGGAATACTGCTCATTGCAGGAGAAGAAAGTCAGCCAGAGCAATGATTCTTGGAGGTAAGGGGAGTGCAAACACAGTTAGCAGGTGGATTGCTATCCGACTCTGCTTTGGCGAGCAGTAAAACACAAATTTATGAGCTGGGCTTTGTTAAAGTTGGATATGGATTTTTGAAAATGAAAAGGATGGATGGGGGGATGGCAGTGAGACATTTAATCAATGTCATAAAAATGTAACATTCATTGGTCTCCTAAAATGAAATTAATAATCTGTGTAGAAGTATCATTAGAAGCTAAGTGACGTTTTTAGGCTTTGATTTGTAAGTTGTAACAAATCTTACTTCCACATATTTCAAACATTCTTAGTGATATCCATCTTTATTAAAACATACCAAAACCTCTTCACCTCAGCTAGAGTGGCCCATCAAGCATTTTTTTCCCCAGCATAATATTCTTAACTAAAAAGATACATTATCAGACACAGACTTTCAAGTAATGAAGGCAGGAAGAGACATGCTCCGTACCGTATTCAAATTAAATCAGGGATTTCAATACTCCCTGATTATCAGGGAGTCTTGTCTTTCACTAATAAATTTCTCCTTCATCTCAGGCACAGGCTTTCTAAGCTGATGTTTCATTGTATGCAGAAGGGCGAAAATAAGTTGTGTGCATGCGGGGAGGAGGAGCGCACCTTAAAAAATTAGGGAAGTCTGCTAGATAAATGATGGGAAATATTACATAAAAATGCAGCCTTATAGGAACACAGATCTGATTTACACGCCCTGCTGAATTTAGAAGGATTTGGGGGAAGGAGTAGCTAATATACTAAGGCTTATTCTCCTTACATTTAACGTCAAGGTATTTCACATCAAAGTATTTCCATACATTTTAATGGAGCTACCTTTGATTTGCACCAGCTAAGTGAGATGAGAAGCCTGAGACCAGAGCAGGGATTACCCCACATCATCTCTTGCACAGGAGGGGAGGTGACATGTCTGCTCTCCCCTCTCTGCCCTCCTCTTGCCTTTCAAAACATATGGCAAAAAGGGCATCAGGATAGATTTTATTTATTTTTTTTTTAATTAGCAGCAGGGTCACAATCAACCCGTGCAACTGGGAGAGCACATCTTTTCTTTGCAGATCTCTGTCAAACGTATTCTAATTAAGCCGTTTCTGTTTCCATTATGAGGAAGATGACGGCAGGGAGAAGTTGGTGGGAGTTATCGCTGTGCACGTTCAGAAGTTGCAGAGATAAAGGATAACCCCCGTGTTGTGGCTGTGACAACAATAACACATTGAGTCTCCTGCTGAGACCCAGCACTGGAGCTTGGCGGGTCGTCCTTGCCTCAAAGAGAGTACAGTATGAACGGAAAGGAGAGATAAAGCTGGTATCACAATCCTATCAGCAAACGGAAACTGAGGCACGGAGAGACGCGACTCGTTGCCCAACATGACAGAGCTGCTCTACATCAAAACCAAGCGTCGCACCTAATTCTCCAAAGTCCCAGTTGAGTGCCTTAATCAAAAATTGCTTCAGGGCCTAGAGAGAATTGTCCTTTATATTAATTATCCTTTACATTGAAGAGCGACAAGGAAAGTAGTTCTTGTTTTACTACTAGGCCAACTTCCAAAGGGTCCCGCTGAACAAAACATTCAAAACTTCACAAGGGATTTTTGACCGATTTTGTTACCACCTTTGATTCTAATTGTGTTACTTCATAATTGCTCTGCTATGTGAGAACAGGGCACGTTTATTTATAAGCTGTACAGGCTTCATTTCTGCATAGCAGGGAACTCGGTGACACTTATCACCATTCTGATGTCCTTTTGTCACCTAACCCCATTCTAATTCAAAGACGCAACTTAAAATAAAATCTCCCCTATCAGCAATCACATGAAATTCCTGACCATTTCCAAATATCAAGATGATATTTTTACACTCGCCCAAGGGCTTTGGTCTCCCAAGGTTCATTAAGAATGGCTCAGGCTGCAGATCTGCAGCTTTGGACATAATGAGTCCAGAGTCTCTTTGTTTGGAATTATTTTTCCCAAGGGAGAAAATTATACATGGCAGCATACATAGACACGTATACAAATCACTTTCACAACATCTAGAAAGCCTCAGACTTCCACATAGCTACTTCTCTTCACAGCTTTGGGTGGACTCACATGGCCACATCCGGAATGTCACAGATAAGTGACTACAAAATGGACACACACCAATATCACAACCTCAGACGGCGCATGCAGGTGCCCTACATCATCCTCTACTTTTGAAGCACCACCTATTGACAGGTGGTAAGAATAACTGCTGGGTATCTCACACTACATTCCCTTATTACAATTTTTGAATACCTTGTTTGCCATTGAAATTATTTACTTAAAGAATAAACAAAGGCCCCTCCCTTTGAGAAGGTTAGGTCTTTGCTCAAGCCCACAGATTTTAACCTCATAAATATTCCCAGCTATAAGATCTTATTAAGAAGGTATGTCTCCCAAGAGCATAAAACCATCAAGCTGTAAATTTTATTTAATTTCCCATGAGATTTCCTAGCCTCATACATATAATTAGAGTGCAGTATAGAGCACTTTTTGTGTTTTGTCAATAAATCACTAGGGAACAATCAACGTTTAAGAGGACAAGCTTTAATGATTTTTCAGACCCCTAAGCAATCATGCCTGCTACAGTGGCAAGCTGGTCTTTAACTTTCTCTAACTAGGATTGTGGACTGTAATGTTAGATAGGGTCCCAAACACTTAATCCTATTAGACTCCGCAGCCCAGACAATCATAGCATATACCCCAGGGACATATTGATTTTGATTTGGTTGACAGATAAGACGAGCCAAGCTACTGTAGGCTATGCTTTATTAAGTGTTTACAAATTAAATATCTTAAGGTCTGTAACAAGCACAACTCTGCCACAGAGCCAACTGCAGATTTGCAATTACCTGTGCAGATAGACAAGGGATGACTCTCCATCCATCACTGAGAACACATCTTACAGTATCAGTAGCATCGAGGGCAGCCAGTCAAGAGGCACTCCCCTGTTCCTCATCCTGGAAGACAAAAGCCTCTATTGTCTGTACTTCAGTACAGCCTCTTGAGAAACCAAAATCTTCTCATAAGTCTTTTGCTTGTGGTAATAATCTCAGAACGTCACTTAGGAGGAACTCATCAGCTCAGATTGAGCCATGACAAATGTTTTGTATTTTTAAAAAGTCAACACTGTCTTCACTTACTTGCCCACTCTATTCTTTATCTTAAGTCGCAAATGGAGTATTTTTCCTCACAGCACATAACTTCTACACCGCTACCACAGTATTCATTTGTTCTGTCTAATTTATCCCTCTCGAGTACTCTTGGAAATTCCTTAATGCGCAGTGTGGACAAAGATAAACCTTCCTTTCATATGTAGATTGTCTGTGACTTTTGGAAAGGCAATCTCATTCTGTTATTACAAAAAAACATTAGCTATTGTGGATGATTTAAAGATAAAATGCACACAATCAAATTCTTTCTTGCATGCAACCCATAAAGTAACTTTTACACCTGGGAGAGCTCAATGGGTATATTTCTGATTTGGCGGTATTTTACCCTTGACTTTGCACTGATGTCAATGACAGAAGGAAGAGAGAAAAAAAATCTGCAGAGAATTGGATGCAAACTTTTCATAAATACACCAAAAGGAAATACCTGGAAGAGAAAATGCCTTCCCGAACCACATAACGTAACGCACAGCAGTACACAGAACTACTTGGGTCAACAGATTGGATGGCATTTCTGTACTTTGAATTACCCTTGTGATCTCAAGTGGAAACCATCTTATAGGCACTGAATGCACATTAAACACTTGAGCTTTTCGTCGTATAATTTGATAATCACACCAACTACACTATCAGGCAAAAGTCTCCCAAGTACTTTAAATATGTTAATGAACCAAGATTTTATCTATAGTCTTATACAGCTTGCACAAATCTATAAATAGGCTTATCTCAGGGTTATTGCTGTTATAAATTAATTATGGAAATGTCAACCAAATCAGGTACATGCCAAAGGAGTAATGGGGAGAGCAGTGATTTGCAACAGAAGATTCAGATAGCGGGTGACCTGCATGAAGGGTTCACAGCCCCTGGCAGCAGTCCACAAGCTTCAGGGGAATTTAACCTTGAAGAATACACTTAAAATTGGTTTTCATATGAGTAATTGACAGTGGCCAAAGAAGTGAACTGAGTTAGGGAAGAGTTATTGCACTGTTTTCTTTCGAGATCTCATTCCTTAAGCCGCAATTGCTTTTTTTAAGGCACCAGGAGCTGCAGAGCAGAGAGTCCGACTTCTTTGATTTGTATTTGTTTGGAGGTTTTCTCAGGGGAGGAAACGCAAGGGAATGGAGATTAGGGGCCTCGATGTAAATTAATTACCGTTAGTGAACTATGTCAAATATATGTCTAGAAATGAAAGACTACTATATAAAAGGAAAACCCCAATCAAACCTGAATTGTTCTCCCTTTTAGGTTTGAAGATCTATTTGTTTTTAAAGTTTCCAGCAGAAGTATGTGACTACTGAATCTTTTAAGTAACTTCATGTGTGTATCTTTACACTTACAGTAAACCTGAACCAAATGGCACTCTAAGAAGGTTGAGATGAGTCAGAGCACAACAACTACTCAGATCCTAAATGCCATTTTACTTCTATGATTTATTCTACATTTATAGTACGAACCCTGGATTAAGACTCTTAATACATCAGCTGCTTCACAAACTGAACAAAACAATGACCCATGCCCCAAACAGCTGCTACTCAAAAAGATATACTCTTTATCTTCCAGAGTTTATGCCTATCATTGTTATTTGATCTGAAGACATTTAAAAAAAAACCTATTATTTCCTCTTTTCTTACCATTCTTATAATAGGTTGATATCATTGTTGAGGAAACAAAGCAAAAAGTAGGGCATCAGTGAATTAAACATTATTATGTACAAGCAAAGCTGAACTTAAGAGGCATGTTAAAAATCCATGTATGTTCTGTTGGTTTATAGAAAGTTCAATGTAAGGCAATGTTGACTTTGTAGAGCTAAAAGAACAGAAAAGAAAAAAAAAGCATCACTAGTACAGTGATTGGTATTGACAGCATTTGGGTCTCTAGTCCTATCCTGCTATAGCCAATCTAAAGTTATTACAGAACCCATCCCAAAGAACTTGCAAAAAGCAGAATCTCCTTCACAAGGAATTTAGATATTCTTCTTGGTAAAGAATCCTGGCTCTCAGCTAGGATCCACTCCTGTGTGACTGAAATATAAATAAATTTTTGAAAGAGGCTGCTTCCAGAATATCAAATCATCTCAGGATGCCTACAGATGCTTTATTCTTCTGCTACATCAAAATAAATGGATTAAACAAAATGCTTTCTATTGCTAGCTAGGACACGGTGCTCCAGCAGGTCAAATACAGATCTGATTGCAATCATCCCTGGGCCTTGGGATCGCCAGGCTACATTATTACAGTTCTCTATTCCTAGACAGGAGCTACAGATAGTGGCCAATGCAACGTTCTGTTCTCATAATCAGATCAACCATCGCTCAGGTTGGTTCCTGTCTCATTATTGCAGCCCACCTCAAATATCAGGAATCAATCAAAGTCTCAGACTGAGAGTCTCAAGGTACTATACAGAAATCATCAAATTGCTAAGGGAGTTACCTCTCTCTGCTGGAGAAAAACACCTCTGCCAAGCATGCAGAGTCTCGAGGAATATCAGCATTAAAGGAGAAAGTGTCTGGGAGGACTGTGATTCTCTATGTAACACTTCTAGTGCCACAACCCACAAGTGGTAAGACAGAACATGTGAAGAACTTGATATCTCACAGTGAAATATCATCGAATTTCTTCCTTTTAAAGCTCTAATGAAGACATGGATGATATAAGACATGAAAGAAAGAAGCTGAGTGACACAAAAACTGTTCCATCAGCCAGAAGGCTCAAATGGAAAGTCGTCAACCAGCCGTGACTGGACTTTTCAGTTTCTTTTTGGACTGCATTCTCAGTGCCAAAGGAGCAGTGAATAGTCTACACATTCTTTAAACACACATTCAACCCTTGAACTATAAAATAAGGCGTGCTTCTTTGCTGGCCCTCTACGCTGGGAGAACTTCAACCATCATACATGGTTCTTCTTACAAGATCCAAGTGCCATCCCTCTGGTGTGAACACGAGAACTGCAGAAGTTGCATAAAACTGGTGGATGTTTTGTGCAATTGGGAGCTGCAGCATCTGCTACTTAAAGTCATATTACACAAATTAAATTCAAAACCACAGAGCACTGAATTTTCTGATTAGATGCTGGACTCCAGTTTTCAGCGAAGAATTCACATGTGACAGTTTCCACAAGATGAAGGAAGTTTGGTTTGAAGTATTTTGATAAAATGCTAAATATTTCCTGCAAACTAACTGTGCTTTATAAATACACCTGATTCTCCTGCAGGAGGGTGTTGCAGATCATCGCCTTAATTAAACTTTTTAATGAAACCTGTGTAAAACTTGTGCAGCTCTACCAGCAACAGGATAGGATTCATGAAATAAAACAACAACCTTCTGGTTACCTTGTCCTGACTCATGTTTTATACAGTAAATGGTCAACCTTTCACTCAACTGTTACACATTTCTTTTTCTGAGATGCCTACAAACCTTCAAGTAAAATTCCAAATTATTTGTGTCTCAGAAGAGGCATTATCAGCATTGTATATGCAGCTCCCATTCTAATTTCTAGCAGTGTCACAGTATTTGTGGATGCCGGCGTGGAAGGCAGCGTTACACTGCGCCGTGAACATTTTCCATAACCTCCTGCCATAGATATGTGATGCAGGTTCCAACTTGTTGCTGTCTTGGCAGCTGCATGGCTGTACACTTATGGAAAGCATTTAGAGAATAACTGGTGATGTAGGATTCAAGGAGCCTGGAAATATAGATTAAAATATCACCTCATACTCATGATCTTTCCATTTACTGCTCCTAAAATTTTAACTAGGTTGAACTCTGCAGACATACCCATGGAGAAACAGTGTGGAGATTGATCAAACTCCATTCCTGATGACCTGGTCAAAACTACTGCTCATAAACAGAGCAGGGATTTGCTAACTATGCAGCTTCGGGGCCAAACCATTATGGCTTATTCAAAACAGGCTAACAAGTACTCTGGTTACATGCTGGAATTCATAAAACTTTTCAAAGTGTTATATTGGTCTTGTAAAAATGGAATGTGTGTGTAGTATATTCTAAAGACTTTTAAACGTTAAGTATTTCACATAAGGCCATGGAAAAAGCTTGTCTTCCCCTCTCTGTTTTGGCATTAAATGCTGTTCATGGATAATGAAAAGCAGAGAAGCACAGGCCTGCATACCTAGGCCATCGAACTGCATTAAGACAAAAGATCAGCATGAGGTTGGGAAGAATGATCTTAGCACAAACCTCATACCCAGCAGAGAGTGGTAGAAACTATAGAGCTCAATTAATAACATCCAGGTCCTGATCCAAACCCTGTGAAGACTTCAGAAACATTTATTTTCTGGGCTTTGGATCAGGTTTCTAGCATGTACAATTACGCTTATGCTGTTTGAGAACATGCTGAGTGGTTCATATTGCTACTGACCTGGCTGGTGTAGAGGAATAAATGACCCAGAACCTTCTTAAAACTGAGGCTTGAGCAGTGGCTAAAGACTTCTGAAACAGAAAGGAGTTTTCTGTATCTGAAGAGTAAAGGAGGATACCATGGACACGCTGTTAACCCAAGATAGGACAGGACCGAATCCCCTTAACTCTTTCCTGTGAGCAAGTCAATCTCTTTTCTCTTATGACTCCACAATAGGGGGAAAAAATTGAATGACTACACATGAAAAGCGGAAAAAGGGCAGAGTCTGTGCTATCACACCGTTATGAATAAGTTGGTCAAGACAGACTTAAAACTAATATTTTCCATTCAAATTTAGACTTTACAATCTCTGACAAAATGCAGCTCACTGTCACTTAGGTCTCACCAGCAGTTCTAAAGGAGTCTAGAATAATGAAACACAGACATTCCTTCATACAATCTGTCCTGGGCCAGAAAAAAGAGACCAAGATACAGAGCGAAAAGACAAGGGCCAGCCAACAGCCATCACACCCTACCTGAGGAGCCTGTCTGTGTATAGATGCATGCACACGTCCTGTAAATGGGAGAAGATGCATTTCATGCTCAACAGGTTCATAAGGACATTTTATTCCTTCCATTCCCCTAAAAGTCATAGACAGTGTTGTGCTGCAACAGGCCAACCATGTTCTAATTAAGCAGGAGTAGTTCCAGCACAGACTGTTTCCTGGGGATTAATGACCAACAGAGAAGCAGTTGACAATCTGAGCCCCATTAATGCCAGTTAGTCATTAATCCCCAGCTATATCCTGCATCTAAGTCATTACACATATTGCTGGATTGGGGTACAGACTTCGTGTGTGGATACATATTATTTGCTTGAGCGCTTAATGTTGTTGTTGCAAAGCTTTAATATTGCTTATAAGCCGAGGGAGAAAAGGGAGGAAGTAACATTTCTCATTATGAAGGTTTAAGACTCTGAACACCAAACTTCCTCTATGATTCAGATAAGCCTCCTAATCTCTCTGCAACTAAATCACATCACCTTGAGAGTGGAAAAAAAAAAGATTACCCATTTATGAGACACACAAATAAATCATCAGAAATGTAAGCTTCCACTTGTCAGAGTACCACACCATTCACCATCCATGACAGAATTTACTTTAAAAAATAAGAAGAAAAAAGTTGAGAACCTGAAATGGGTAATGTGGAGCAACACAGAGAAAAGCACATTACATCCTCTGAGGTTTGCTGCCCTATGGGCTGTGCAACCAGCCCAGCTGAGATTGGTCTCCCACAGCGCTGGCGGGCAGAATCAGCCTGGGAAGACAGGGAGGAGCAGTGGACCCATGGGTGCTTTGGGAGCAGTTCAGATAAGCCAGCAGCACAGCTTCCCTTTGGACAAAGCACATGCGGGATGACCCAGCTTGAGCCCCGTGACTCCTTTGCTGCCAAAAACCTCCTTCACTGAATTAGGAGTTAATTAGGGCCAGGTTTATGCTCGCTACAGAACATCAAGGGCTGTGGCCAGTTCCAGCTAATCGGTCTGCCTGTATAAAATTGTTATTATTATTAGTTCTGCCAATGATTACTTCTAATGCATAACAGTCCCTCCATGCTCTGAGCTATATCCCTGTCTCACTGTTGCCTGTTAATATCTTTTACAAATGAGACTTTGCCTGTCGGAGGAGTCTGCCACTCCTTTTTCACTCACTCACTCGCCTTTCCCTGGCACTGAAGAATGTACTCTTTCCTGTTAAAATCTTAACAATAATCCCAGTTACACATTGATTAGACAACCCTGGACCAGGCATTGCAGGAGAAGAACTAGCAACCTGTGTAATAAATATAACTATTAACTCCTGCACACAGGCTGCGATTTACTTTAATTAGTATATTAGAAAGAGAATTACACGAAAGAGCAGTGTCACACACTGCATTACACTACAATTGCACCAAAGAGTGCTGCGTACAATTGATTAAAACACTCCTTCAGATAGATGTATTGTTCTCATCCATTTGGCCAAATCAGTGCAAGAGCAGGTAATAAGATGTGCGGGTGTAAATTGCCCACAGCACTCAGGTATGCAGACATTCATCTCATAGAATGATATTCACAATAGCAAAAAAAATAAAAAATAAAAAAATCCAATTAGTGTCTAAAAATCCCAAGATATGATGCTACTTGGGGGGAGGAGGGAAAAAATCCCCTGTGAGGCTTGATACCTTGACAACCAACAGGTAATATCTTGCTTTTATTGTCTACACAGTAAGAGGAAAGAGAAAAGAGCTGTGAGGACATCTCAGAGAGCTGCTTTACAACAGGACTAAGGCCCTGCAGCAGGAACTGCACCTCCCATTTACCACCTCTGTGCTCACTGATTGCAATGGCAGCACCTGTGCAGATCCACCCCTGGGCAACACCAGGTCCTACCATGAGCTGGCTGCACTGCGTGCAGTGAAGTCCCATGCTTTGGAGAAGAGAAGGACCACGCAGACAACTCCGACCAGAGCTGACCAGTTGAAAATTCATACGAGAATTTCCTCCTGGGTCCTCTTTGGAAGGGATCATTTCCAGTTCACTATTAATCTTCCCATCCTTCATCTCCAGATGAGACAGAGCATCAGCCCAGTAACTAGCTGCACCAAATACAACTGGCAGGGGCTGCTTGGCTTAGCTGTCACACCATGGCCCACTGTAACTCATCCAACAACCTGTACCTGCAAGATGAGTTGGAGGGACATGGGCACCTCATGCATTCTTAAGAACAAGGACCAGTGTCAGGAGATACTTAAACAACTTTGGCACCTTACATCTTTGGAATAGGCTGCCCAGAGGGGCACTGGTGCCCCAACCTTGAAGAAACCCATGGTCTGATGGAGCTGAGGGTGTCCCTGTGCACTGCAGGGAGTTGCACCAGATGGCCTTTAAGTGTTCCTTCCAACTCATGATTCTATGCTCTTAGTACACGTGTAAAACCACCTCCTCTCTACTGGTGCCCGTGGCTCACACGAAATATGAGTGTCAGCAGGACACTATGATTCCCCCCTGAAACCCTGCTTGCCCTGCCCCCAGCATGCACTTACACTGTTGCTTTCAGCCTGGCTCCAAATAATCTGCTCTTCAGAGCTTGATGAGAGCCCTGGGGCACAGCCCAAGAGCTGCTGCTGTACTCCTGGTATGCAGCAGAGTTGTTTTTTTTCCTATTTTATTCCCTGATTCTAACAGAGATAGAAGCTTTCAGGTTGGAGAGAGACTGGAAGAGAGAGCCATAAAGGCATTTTAAAGCACCTTCTGTGGTTTTGAAGTAGGGTTTTCTGTGCATGTACCAAGCTTATTTCACCTAGACCTCCCTTTAGCACAAAAGGAGAACCCATAAGTACTAGTTCTGGTGTGGTTTGTTATTGCAGCACCTAACCCTAATGCATTTCATGCTCAGAAACGGGCCTACATCCAAACTTCTTGGTTCTTGTTATGTTTTAGATTCATCCACGGGGTATGAAGGACAGCCACCTACCCAGAGCACCACATTGCTAGGAAAAGTAAGGAGTTCCTATGAGATCTTCCCTTTTTCCCTTTATTTTTTTTTACTGCACAAAGACAGAGGAACTGCTGGGATGGGCTGCAAGGGGTGACTGTGCATTCCTGCAGCATGGTATGTCACAGGGCAGCTGCTGTAGTACCTCTATGTGCACTACTGTGCCAGCCCTCCTGCAGGAGAGCACCCAAACCTGCCACAGGTTCTTAACTTCAGTGGGAGAAATGCACTGGGGAAAGGGCCTGTTTGGAAGAGAACATCATTAGCAGCTGACTTACTGCACCTCTGCTCTTTGCAGGAGAGCAAGACATTACCCCCAGGAGCATCTCTGTGGCATGAAGCCTGGTGGCACATTCCACCTCATGCGTATCTTGTTTATTCTAAGAGGAGCTACAAATCTGTCGAGTGAGCATTTTGTTTTGATTAAAAATTAATAGCTGCTTTTGACCCAGGTGGATTAATTTCACTTTCACCGAGTATCAAGTTAATTGACACAAACTACTGTCAGGTGAAAGAACCAATTAACAAACTGTGAGGAGAACTCTTGCTCCCACCCCCCCCCCCACCTCTCCCAAATGTTGTTTTGATTGAAGTTTCATTTCAATAGAAAATTTCATCTCAGCAGAATGAGATTAATTACTTAACAAACAGAGGAATAAAAGAAAGTGGAGGGCGGGGGCAGTGGAGAGTTTGCTCCATGCATGCCCAGAGTTGGTTGGCAATGTGCTCCTGGCTCTTCTTACCAATTAACTGCCACTTCCAGGATCACCAGGGTGCAGAGCATGGCTCTGGTTTCTTCCAGTTTGGCAAAGGTTTTTTGATATGGACCCTGGCACATGACACAGCAAGGCCACTCAAATGAAAAGCAGGCAAGATCCATCCAGAGCACAGAATAAAGCTGCACACAATATAGCAGCAAGAGCCACAAAAATATCTCCTGAGCTCAATTTTTATATTTAAATTGGAAGTTTTCTATTTCTATTATGAATAGGATCATGTGTTAGCCTAGGAAAATCAAAGTAGTTCCTTATTTAATGCTTGCTAAATGTAAGCCAGCCCAATCTTTGCTGCTTGAGCTTTATGGATTGCTTCTCAAGCCTGGAACACAGCACGCTGGCAGCAAGAGTGAGCGTTTGGCCGGAGGCTCAAGCAGCCAGACACGACCTCGATCAGAGGGATGGCAGCATCCCTTCCAGTTTACGTTTTGTCAGCATGCCTATTAGGAAGTCAGGAGTACATTTTCTGTAGGCAAAGCAGCTTATGTTCCCAAGTATCATTTTCAAACTGTCTTGTGCTGAAAGGAAGAGGCATATAAAGCAAGTTAGGCATGCAACTCCTATTACAATCAAAACAAGTTGGCTGCCTGATTCACTTATGTCCTTCTGAAAATCCCATAAGAAGCCCATTTGCATCTTCAGGCATCCAAATGCCATCTACAGATCTCGTCCATAGGAATTCATGTAATTTGGCCAGTACGCACCTATGTCTATTTTGAAAATTAAACTTTGTCTCCTAGAAAGTCTGGCTGACTTTGGAAATCTATTCCAAACTGCTAACACCATGGCTTAAGTTTTATTATAGAAGTTGCTTAAGCAGGCAAATATTTTCATTTATATCTTTTTTTTCCCCCTTTACTTACAGAAGTCGTATTTTTAGCACTTCATTTGTCCTCCTGAGACTGTTTGTTCAGATCATTCTTTTTTTTTTTTATCCAATCCATCCCTGCTATTCTACCCCAGGGATCAGCTACCAGCTTTGCCCATTATTATTTTCTTATTCAAAGAAACAGCTAGAAAATACATTATGGGAGAGACGGGAAGCGAGAAAGAGGAAAGGAGGATTTCTCGCAGATACCAGGAGACAGCTGGCCTGTTCTTAATGAAACCTCGTCTACATTTCTGCACATTTGTAAACCATTCTCAAATGTTCTTTTGCCACCACCTGATAACGATGTGTACTTTCACAGAAGGGAGACCACAGTCTGCAAAAGGACACAGCAGTGCCTCTGAGACAGGGGAGCACACCCCGGTTATGACTGTGAGCCGCTCAATGTAAACACTGAGAATGTATGAATACAAAAAAAAATGACTGCAGCCTACTAAATACCTAAATAAAGGTGTGGAACACATACAACAGAGAAAGCTAAATGGGGAACGTGCCAATGTTCGCCTCCCCTGAGGAGGGCTGGCTGCCCCAAGCCTTTCTGTAACGCTGTCAATTCATTAACAGAGCTCTGCCTTGAAACCCTGTCAGTGCACAACGTGTGTCCACTCATTACCTGTGTGCTGCCAGTGATCATATGCTGGCAAAGGACTACAAACATACCTGGCTGTGTCTGACGTACAGAGAACCGAGAGAAAATGAAAAGAGGAAATTGCAATTCAATTCAGTGCATATGGAGAATAAAAAGACATCGTTTCATATGCACTGGCTTATCCTTCTCTTTGGTTTATGTTAAAAAATATACAGTATTAGCTGCCCTTTCCTCTTGGGAAATGAACAGCATAGGTAATGGAAACCAATAAAGAACTGTCATGTGTGTTACTGCAATCCGTCTACATTTAGGTGATTCCTGTTATGTCCTATATCTGACCAAGGGGGAAAAGCAATTGTTCAAATGAAACCAGGTGACAAATCCTCCCAGTCATTTTTTCCCTTCGCGTCTTCACAATCAGAGAGCTGATCTGAAAGGCCAGGAAGATATCTCAGCATTCAGCATTTCAGTGCTCCCAAGGAATACTTAACCTAAAGTAACGACAGATCCCTGCATTTCTTAGAGGGCCTCTGACAAGATTTGGGTAGCTGCTGAATATTTGACGATGCACACAAACAACTGCATGGGAACTCTCCACACCATAGGAGACGGACTGCAGTGGTCACACTCAAATCACTTTCCATTGACTTTCAGAGTACAATTAATGCATGTGAAAATTTACAAGATGCAACAAGATAGTGGACTTGTTGGGAGCAAGATCAGGAGAGATTTGGTCTGCCACCGGGAAGAGCAATTCATGAGATGGATTGCAGGTTTTACTTCTCCTGCCTATCACAGGCTCTTCCCTGTTAACTGTCAGGGCACCTGAACAAGGGCACAGAGATAATTTTTTATCCCAGATATAAAATGGGGCCAGAACAAACATGCCCAGGTTTTCAATTGGGTTTCAGCCATGAAGCCTGCCACTGTGACCTGAACTATGATTGTCTGAGGGACACAGATGATGCAGCCCTGGCAATTCACGTTTCAGGAGTTCCTTCACGGACTACAAATTAAAGGAAAGGTTGGTTCCATTTAGTGCTAGCTTCGAGCTCCATTTAGTGCTAACTTAGGGCTTCACTGCATGCTCAGAGCACAGCACTCACGCTAGAGCCTTCGCTGATGCAAATCAAGAAAGCATAGCAGTAATCAGTGTTAGACTGATTTATAGCAGCTGAAAATCTAGCCTTACAAGGTCAATATTAGCAAAAGAAAGGAGGGAACGTGATGGTACTTAGTGCAGATTTTGTAAGTATAGGCTCTCCACAGAGGGGGCAGGAATATGCTACATGGGAATGTTTCATTAGGCTTCTATGACTGTTTCTGTTGTTCAAAGGCAGGGTGGAGGAAATCACACACTAGAATATGAATCTTTGTAACTAATTAGACATCTTCATAATGTGCTCTCTCTTGAATCCTAGTTTTCCTTACTTGCTGTTTCATTTCTCTTCATGCCCTCAGAAATTTAGCCAAGTCCTGTAGGCAGCAATCAGCTAAATAAACTTATGGAGGCCTATCGCCTAGCACATTACCAGGGCCTGTTTTCCTTTAGATCTCTTACAAATGTGAATTGCTATTTCTGCACTTGTGACAATGGGCTCAGCTTTATTATTATGCTGGCATTTCTGCATGAAGGTGAAATAAAGTGCCTAGGACTGGTTTGCAATTGGTATCCAATTTATACATTTTTTTTTTCCCCCCAACTGTTCACCATATATACTGAAACCCAGAAAACTGCAGTGGTTGGTCATTAACTAGAAGAGAGGAAAGTGGCTTTCACAGTACCTACAGTCACGCATGAATGTCTCCTTTGAGACGAATCTATTCCTAACCAGTTCTTGATACGTCAGCTAAATGAAGTCACCTGATTAGCTCTGCTCTGGCCTGGCATCTTTTTCTGCTGGTAGGCCCTGAGTAAGCAGTCATGTGAAAAAGCACTTAAGTTCTTAATTGAGAATCTTTAGGAAGCCTCATTTCGTTGATTGACTTCACTTAGATGACAGATGTGAACCTCCCTGGTGTGACACAGAAGTTAACCACCACCCACCACCTACCCAACCAGTCATTGACCACAATGGCCAGATTCCAGCAATAAAATGCTCTTTTCACAGTGCCCATTTGATACAACAATCTCTGCTCAATACTCCAGATGAGATTTATCAGAGACGTACACATGAAATGAGCCCCCTCTCTTTGTTTTACATCACACACAGGGTTCCTCAGCTGGCACTGAAGCAACACCATGCATACTTTGTTGTGCATTTCTTCCTGGGTCTGCAGAGAGGTTTGTAAGTAAAGTGAGATTAGAAGACCATTTAAAACACAGCCATGAATACAGCTCTGTTTCAGTTTTATGTTAGAATCCCCATTTTCAAACCAAAACACAGACCAACAAAAAGCCCCACTAACAACAGGTTTGGTACTCTTTCTTGCAATTACCCGCAGTGGCGACAGAATGAGATCCCACCTGTACAATTGCTCTTTGTCACCTGGAAGCAGATCAGCACGTACGCCATTTCAGAGAGCCACTTCCTGTTAATGGAAAGGCAATTCCGTTGGGTAACAAAGCCGTGTACTCTTGGCAGTAAGCCAGGAAGCTTAAAGAGAAACCTTGAATTCTGAAAACATAATAGACAAGGGACTCAGCTTAAGAAAAGATTTCATCTATCAACTAACAAGAGGCTGGGGTCATGAAGTAGGGTATTCTTTATACTTGAGAGATCAAGCTAAAAGTCTTAAATATGTACAAGAAAACCCTGGCTGAAATACTCTCCGTATGTAATAGAGGTTGCAGCTTTGAGGAGGCTTATCATTTCTCCTGACATTCTGACAGAAATGTGTAATATAGAAGTTTAGCAGTGTGGGCAGGTTAAATTATACTAGGCAGGAGAAATCATTTCAATGTGAATCGAAGCGTTTACTCTTGTCCACTTCCAGCTCTGCCTTGTTATTCTCCGCTTCCCATAACTTTGGACTTTTAGCAGAAAACTTTCATTTTTCAAAGGGATGCTATATAGGGAAGGCTTTGGTTCTAGGATCTGGTGTTTCCTCATAAAATGTCCTCAGCACACCATGGAAATGCTAGTTGGTTCTTGCTCATCTGTTGAATTTACAGGTTATTTTCTATCTATTCTATGTTTTTCTTTATTTATCTGGTATGACAAATACCGTGGCAAATAGATTATACATTGAGCAATACTGTTATGGGAGGTTTTGACTAAATCTTCATGAACACACACAAAAAAATATTATGAATAAAAATAAGCTTTCAGAAAAAACATTCATTTTCCTCATGAATAAGGAGGGAGTAAAGAGCATTTTCAACCTCAGACCTTTTCTGTTGGCGAAGTATGTAAGAACTGCTCAGCCAAGCCACCTCAGCTTGCTTTTTGTGGAGTCAAGGACTCACTCTGCTCTTTCTACTTGCCCCAGAAAAATCAAAACATCAGCTTTCCTCTCTTCTGAAACTGCAGTCCACTCCACATCATACCACAATGATGCAAGATCACCAACTTTAAATCCAAACAGAAAACTGGTATATACAACAGCTAGATGTAAAGAAATACATACAGAAATACTGGTGGAAATGCATGCTTTATGGCACTGCAGTCCATTTTGAGCTTCTACAAAGCATGAGTCCCTCTTGAAAGCGACGCAGCCACCATCACTTAAATGAGTTGGATATTCCTCTTGGCAAGTTCTCAGCCCTAAGCTTTTGTTGCCTTCTCTAAAAAACAATTATGCCTTTTTACCAGCTCCAAACACTCTTCCTACTGTCTGTAGGTAGAGTCACTTCTATTTCCAATTGACTTTTGAAATCAGGGTGCTTGCTGTCATTTAGCACTTTAGAATAAGTGGGCCCTAATTAACAGTAAATTACAGTAAATTTTATACCAAATTACATATGGCACCTGCATTAGTAGCCAATGAGTTCATTCTGATTAACATTATTACAGGAAACAGCAAGGAGTTTGTACTGCTTTGCTAAAGAAGATAGCTGAATGAAAGCTCTTTAGGCAGGTTTCCATTAACAAAAGCGTTACATTACTTGAAGACAACCATTAATTTAAATAAGTCTTTTGTTCCTGTACATGTAACCCATGGATAAAAAAGAAACTCAGACAGTGCTACAGCTGTCATACCATCCAGGCACCCAGAGATACACATTACCAGAGTGGTTCCTGCTTGCTGCTGTGCCCACCAACCCCAGGAACCCCATTCTGGGCTATTTCACTCCTTTGTATTTGACTTCCCCTCCAATTCACGCCATTTCAGTGATCTACATCAGAAGACTTTGGAGACAAGATTGTTTTCTCCCTCTCCCTCCATCCTGTGCACAGGTCAGTAAGAATCTCATGAGGAGTTTCTGAGGGCTGCTGTATGGGAGCACCACACAGAAACACCAAAACATCATTTGGACTTCGGGCTTCAGTCCTACTACCCTCTTGAGTCCTATATTGAAACAGAGCCTCAAACAAAGACCATGTAAGTTCAAGAATAACAGCAGCTCTGAACCAGGAAAGGGAAATAAAAGAGGAACAGGGATTGTATGAAGTTGGGATGGAGCCTCTCTCATTGCATTTTTTGATGACATATGACAAGTAGGAGCACTGATCTGACTGCATGTGTCTATTTCCCTGGGAGTACAAGGCACTATGGATTTCTACCACGCTGCACACAACAGCCCTGACTGGACAGCCTTGCAGCATCAGAACTGAGGTCATATAACTGTCCAAAGAAGGGAGACTACATTATTGAGAGCTTAAATGATTTGTGCGTGCCAGCAACAAACAGGGCATGGGAGGGAAGACAAATGGATTAACTGGGGAGGCTGAGTGGTTCTCAGTGCCACCCTCCCACTGCGTGGGTGGAACTCTGGTTGGAGCTGAACCCATCCTGCCCCAGATCCTCCTTTCTTGCTGTCAGACACCTCTCCTCTCCTCCATGCAGTCATCAAGATTTCACAGATCAAAACAAAGAGCTGTGATGCACTGACAGCAACTCCCACCAAAGTCCTGGTGTCAGCGTACAAAAAGTGCCAACAGTAAGTTTGCCAAGTTAGGTTACTTGTAAACATTTGGCCCAAGAATTTGTACTCAGTGGGCAGCTCAGAGCCAATAAAGCACACATCTATCAACCCCCTAAAACAAGCAGTACCACCACTGTGTTGCCCAAAGTCAACAATTTTAAAACATCACATCCCATACCCATTCCTAGAATGGCCCCTCTATCTGAGCTGGTTACAGACTACCACTCAGCCTTCAGCTTGTCTCACATCTGCCAAATGTTCCCCTATAAACTCATAACTCCATGCCCTCTCACAGCCATGTGTTAACTGCTTGGTTTTCTCTGAAAGCAAGGAATTTGATATGACACATAAGTCACATAAACTCTACAAGATTAAGTAAGTTATTGCATCTTAGAGCACAACTGGTTTCTAAAAATGATACCCTGGAAAATGACATTATCGCTCAGTGATTTGGTTCAATCTGATTGCTACAGTTAATGTAATAATGTAACTCAATTAGGATGCTTTGGTTATGAACGAACAACCTTGTTTAATATTGTCTGACTGTCCAGAAGCAGCTTAAATGCGATGCTGAGACAGCCTGCGAGGCTCAGGAATTCAGTGCTGCATCCTATTTTCAGAGGTGCTTACAACATTTCAATGGACTTACATACCAACACAGCAGCTAAAGTAAGGTGGTCTGTTACCATCCAGGCATTTAGAACATACCCACTGACTGCACGCCTTCGCACTGCAGTTCTGTGATTCTCAAAGCACCTCTATGTGGAGTATTGCCCATGGTGGCTTATCCTCCAAAATAACTGACAGTATCCTTCCAGTGAGTACAGCAGGACTCCATTTGTAGGTAAAATAGCAAGGCACGGGCAAAGTGCCTTCCAGAGGTGTTGTCTAAAGAACGCATAGGAGGAGGGAGGAGAAGATGACTGTAACTCTACATTGGATTAACGCAGGGATGGAAGTGCAGAAAGACCCTGACACCGCTGAACCTGCAGGCGTGTGTTGTTCTCCAACTTCTGCCCTATGGGGAAATTCCTGAAATCTAAGATATACAGTAGCTGTCTTTTATCACTCCGAAGTCCACAACACCCTTATTAGTGCTGAGCCAGATGGAGAGAACTATGCCAAAAACCAAAGCGGTGCTTGCTGGAATCCTCCATATATTGGTGCATGCATTTCATTTCCTGTCTCCTTGTTTGCAGCCTGTCCTTGGTGTGTCTGTGAGAAATCTGAGATGGTTCCATGTGTTGTGGCCTCCAAAACTCTTAAAAACGTGGAATAATTATCGTAACTTCTACATCAATCCTTTTTTTTTCCCTTTCAAAAGCAGCCTCCGAAGTAATGTCCAAAGTAATGCCTCAGCTTCTCAGCTCTCAAGCCTAAAACCCTTTTTTTTTCTTTTTCTTTTCAAGGAAATGTGAGAAGACAAATTCAGAATGGGGAGAACGCTTCATATGCGATTATAAAATCCCATTTGTTATGAAAAACAGATGTTATTCAATAGCATAAAGTGTAGATGAATATCAAAGTTGAATAACTTACACTGCACAGCACAGCCCTTGAAGAAGCCCTTTTTATAACCTAGATGTGTTTGGACACGACTGAATTCCAAGACCCAGAGGCTGAGTTTGTCTGTCTCCATACGCACATACTGTACACGCATGCTCACTAATACCTACTGCTAAATACAGCATTAACACATACATTTAATGACCAAATATGTACATGTCAGCAGACTGATCATGAAAAAAAGCATCAGCATATTCCACACAATTCCTACCAGGGCATCCAATCTCACCTCTGCGTGGAAGGCGTACAGACACCACCGGTGCAACACCCATGATCTACCTCGCAGATTTCTTAAAAGCATCTCAGCTGAAACAACCAAAATGAAGCTGACACTCCACACCACTCAGAATGCCTCCTTCACAAAGGCTGCATGTCACTGCATGCCCTTGTGCACCCGTGCTCTTTCTTCTTCACTTATTTCTGTAATGACTCGAGGTGGCTACGTGCAAGATCAGAAAACCATTCTGTGATTTCACTTCTGCCCCGGCGGCACCCGAAAGTGAAATCTTGCCCTGCATTCCCCCTCCCCTAACAGCCCTCACCAAACTACTTTTATCAAAGTTTCACTACATATTAAAAAAAGATGTAGCACTAAAACGTGAACAAGCAAAACTATCTATCATTTGGAATGCCTTTCTTATTGTGATCTAAGCTACCAGGAAGGCTTTGGGAATTTGCATCTTATCCTTAGAGATGTCTGAAATTGTCTCCTCTGTTTCTCGCACAGCACTGAGCACATCACCAGCTTTAATCTTTAATCTCTTCTTCCTCTCTCCTCCCCCACAGAGAATCAATTCCTGCCATCTATACACAGATAAAGCTCCTGGGCCCTGGGAAGTTTGGCTCTAAGTTTTGCAATAAAGATAGGAAGATTTACTGCCAGGAACGCATTGTACCAAAACAAAACATCAAGTTGCCTCTATCGGTAGCACAGCCCCAAACTCTGCCCTACATGAAACAGCAGAAAAAGCAGAGCGCACCTAACACAGGATGACTTAACATGGGAAGATGGGGACTCAGAGATAGCTGGAAAGCAGACAACCATCAGTTTATACTGAGAAGCACGAGCTGATAAGCCCTATCACTTATCTCACCTCCCTGGGAATATATATGTAGTTAAACACTCCAAAAGACAAAAGCAAAACCAACAAAACCAACCTTCCCCATTCTCCTTCCATCTGCCAAAAGTCACATGAAATGAGGACAGAAGAGCACAACTTCAGGTTTCAACCGCCCAGCACCTCCTCACCTCACAGAAATTCAATGTAATTGCGTACCTTGGGGCTGAAAGAATCATAGGTATTAGTGCTGCTGTGGGGAGGAGAGCTTGTGGGCTGTGCTACCTGTATTGTAGATTTTATAAAACCACTAGGAGGTTGCAATGAATTTATCTTGGGGTATGTATTGTACTGTTTCAATAAGCATTTAAAAATACTACTATATTCTATTTAATCTCACGCCTAAGTTTCCCTAATGCACTCATCTCTGTACAGCTACACCTCTAATTTTGAATGCCAATGCATAGAAACAGACGTGCTGCAAACAGCGTACGTCTACACAAACAGATCAAGTTCAACAGAACTGTGTATTATTTTCATGGTATGCATGTGTATATATTAAAAAAACATTCTATGTTTCTACATATGTGCTGCTACACGTATATATACACACCAGCACACCACATGCACTCACATAAAGCAAAAAATGGTGTGCAATGTGAACACATCAGTACAACTTCCACTTCTGGTGTGATTGCATGTGACACACTGTTATGTGCCATGGTATGTACCCGTTCCATGCACACACCTTTAATGCACTCATAGCACTCAGTGCTCCTGGATACTTTTGCTCTTTCAATTTGTAAACGATGACTTTATTTCTGTCTACACAAGACAGATTACAAATGCCGTCATTCCAAACCTGAAGGTTGAGCAGTGCTGTAAGACACTGACGTGACAGTGCCCCAGCACTGAGCCTGGCAGCAGCAGCGGGGGCATCCGTGCCACCCTCTGGGCTACAGCCAACAACGGCTTGCTCAGCTGCCAGAAGGTGGTCAAAAGCCCCGGGGAGAGCAAAACCTGTTTGGGCCATTGACATTGAGTATCCTTGGTGCAGGAAGTCAGGACCTTAGAGGTATCCATCATTACTGCTGCCTGGAGGCAGGCTGGAGCCAAGGAACTTGCCGGAGAAGCTAGTAAAATTTTAATGCACTCTGTAGTGCGGTCATGTCATACTCAGTTATGGCAAATAATCCCAGATGCCTGCAGAGGTAAAATGGAGCTGTAATGTGCTTGCCTCCTAACCCGAGCTGACAGCAATGATGTACGACTACCATTAGCGGAAAATATCACTTCAACTAACCCATGATCCAGCTCCGCTAAGGGTCACATTATCCATGAGGAACAAATTACACTCCCAAAGTAAATACAAATTTTCTACACGAAATGGGTACAAAAAAAAAAGGGGGGGGGGGGGGAGAGGTGGGGGGAGCCATGCAGGGGAAGGGGTAGGGGGAGCGATACGGTCCTGTGACAGCACGCTGCCAAGTGACAGCAATGACAAAGGACAGGACGAACATGGGCTGCAGGGGAACAGGCACCCGGAGCACGTCCCAGCCCACAGCTCGCTCCCTCCGGTGCCCAACACAGCGTCTTCCACAACCAGCTCTGGTTTTACTGCTGCTCTCGCTGTAGGGGCCCTCCACGCGGCACATCAAATGAATAAAAAGGATCCTTATCTTTTCTCCTAATGGGCCTTAAACAGTAAGAAATACTTCATGATTGCCTGAGCATTGCTAGCATATAAAGTCTGGGTGATCTTTCACCCTTGGGGCGAGTTTAAGGTGCTGCGTTTTCCAGAGCTAAAAAGACAACACCTGTGCAAATATGCAGTATAAATCTCCCTGATGGGAAACATCCTGGCTTTGCAGAAACAGTTATAAGAATAATACTGAGAAACTATTTCGCTAATCCTATCCTTAGCCAAAATAAATACATGGCAAACAGTAAGATACCAGGATCCCATGACCCGAAGTAATTGCTTAAAATTGGGTTCTCAGCCACTGTTTCCCCACGGAGCCTTATTTGCTAAACATACTGGTACCCACCATCCGAGGAGTCTTTCTAGGAATTCAGCTCGTATTATCAGATCTACTTCTCTCTCCTTTTGGCAAGCAGAGTGCCTGCATTAGTTGTGAGGGGACAGAACAGCTGGAGCTGCACCAAGTCCCCTGCTCCCCAAACGATGCACTCACTCATGCCATATCTCCCACCACTCAGGGCCATACACTTACTTCTCAGGCTTTCTTGCTAGGCTGGAGAGTGCATGGTTTATATTTTGAGATGTTCCTCTAGAAACCACCCCTGGAATCAAATACCTGCTTCCAGAGCTGAAGGAGTGTAGAGAATGAGACGAGTGCATGAGCTCTGATGATTTGACTTTCTTTCAATAGCACAACAAATGCTGACAGCTCCCTCTATGACCAGAATGTTCCAGACCAGGAAAATTATTATATATTATTTATACTCCAGCAGTACAAGCTACAAAACCACAGTAGTTTATAGATAGATACTATGACCATGGTGGGCAACAAGCCCTGGGCCAGCTGCCTCCCTCTACAGCTCTGGCATTGGCCGGGAAGATGCTTTTTCCAAGTGCTACCCAAACTTTGCCCTCCCCAGCAGCAAGAGGGAAAAATCCTCAAAGCAGTTTTGTTTCCAGGTGTCCTGCTAAAAAAAAATCCATAATGAAGCAACTGCCCACAGGAGAGTGAATTACACTCATCTATACACATCGATGGCATAAAGCAAATTCATTATTATTTAATCCATCTGTGATAGAGTTTCTATTTCCAGTAACAGAATATGCAGAAGGCAGCCTTGTGCTATTTACCTTGGCCTTATGATTTTGAGCACGGTTGGTGGCTGGGTTGCTTTAGGCTCTTTTTGTTTAGGAAGAAAGGGATTTGCTGTTCTGTGCCCTGCCCATGGTTGGGTGCTGGGAAGGACGCTTGGTTTGGCAAGCAGAGACACAGCCAGGTGGGATGCTTCAGCTGGAGGGCAGGGAGGAAGCAGCTTGGTATGAAGTTTGGGAGCTTTCATTGAGAGGGACTGAAAGGTATGGTATGCAGTAGGCTCATCTATTTAAGTTTGTAAAGCTGGGATAAAAATTGTGGTTTTGGTTTTCCTTAATTTAGCCAGGAGCACACTATCAAGGAAACTACACACATACCAATAGACAGAGACCTGTGCAAGTATATTTAACCACCAACTACTGAAATACAATCTACATATTAAACTGGGCAGCAATCCACCAAAATTCCACTCCAAAATCTCTTCCCAAAGCCTGCATACAAAATAATTGTCCAACACCACTTCAGAAACATACATAGGGTGCATGTGTAAAGGCCTCTGTGTGTACAGAGATGTACACAAATAACCATTTGCACAGACCAGCACAATTTATGATGTTTTCCATGCCACAGTCTCAGGTTCGTAGCTGTTTTACACACAATCAACTGCATTGGCATAATCCTTAAAAACATTCTGATGCAAGAAATACCATTCTTCCAATGATTTGTTCATCTTGCATGCAGTGCTTACAACTGCACCTGGGAGTACAGCCTTGAAGTCTGCCCAGTGGTGCACTCTCACCAGTACAAACCCACTCAGCCTGATCTCCTCCCAGTCAGGGTGAGCACTGTTACCCTTCCCTACAACAAACACGAGCGTTCTGCACGTTTAGCCACAAGCTAAGCCAGCCTCCTTCCTCCCTTAGCTCCTTAAGCAAAGCCCACCCAAAGTACAGCTCAGATGCTCATGTCAATGAGTGCACTTGACGGTGCTGAGGCTGCAGCTGTGAAGAAATGGGATTCATGGACATCATCAAGACAGAACTGGTTGGGTGCCATGGTGCTACAATCAGAAAGATCAACGCAGTGGAAGCACAACACAGGAATACAATAGCAAAGGGACTTGTGCAAATGGAATGGCATTACAAAGGAAAAGTGCTCACCTGTCTCTGAAGATCTACACTCACAGGGAAAGCTCCACAAAGAAGAGATCTCCAACCACAGATCCTTCCCCAGAGGGGGGTCAGCCCTTGAATGAGGTCTAAGAGATATGCAGCCAGGCTCCACCCCTTCCTGACTCACAGCTGAATTGCCTTCACCTGTGCTCCCAGGGCTGACCAGTCCTTTCCCAGGTGCTCAATCAGTGGTTGAGGCCGTGACTCAGCAGTTCCCAAACAGGTGGTAAAAATGGAATTACGGCATCAGTGGCACCAGTGTTTAAGTCACACACCCTACCAAAGTTGGGCAAAGCCAGAAGCATGCCTCCTTTCCTCTTTCCTCAAGCATCCCTGTGTACACTGCAAAGCAGCCCCATGGCCCATGAAACGTTTTAATACGAACTGAAAGTCACTGCAGTGCCTCAGCCCGAGCCTTTATTTTAAGATCAGACAAATTAAATGGAGTGAGGACAGGCAACAGTAGGGATGGTGAATGAAAAAGGACCTTACTCCATAACTCATCTTGAGCACTCCCTACCACAGAGTTTGCACAGTGTGTCAAACAAGGACCTCCTTTCACTTCCAGAAAACTATTTACACTGATGTTTTTAATACTGTACTAATTAGCACAGGTATAATTTTTAAGACTGCATCTCGAAATCAGAAGCTAATACAGTTGCACTTGGATTTGTCAGCTGTGCAATAGCTTGCCCTAATTTTAGATTAACAGCTCTGGAGACCTGCTCAAAGAGTGAGACTGACAGACTTTTTAATGGAGAAAATCTGAGCTCCCCCGGGATCCATACTTTCTCAGACATAGTCAGAAATCCCAGCGGCACTCGCTGAAAGGATCCCAGGATGGAAAATGACATCTCCCTCAGCATTAGTGCTTTGCATTCAGATGTCGGTCCTCCGAATACTCTCTCCCTTCACATTCTTGCCACCTCTTTGGGATTTTTAGCAGCAGCAGAGCAGAACGCATACCTTGAATGCTCTAACCCAGCGCCATGTGCCAAACTGGAATGAAGGAACTTGAATCTATATAAATAGATAAATTATCCACCCAAAACATGTCATTTAAAATTGAGATGCTGACACAGCCTTAGCTACAGTACTGCTAAGCAGGGCTGTATCATTTTTCAATTAAATATCCTTGTTTCTTCTTCCAGAGAAACCTCTGGAGAAATGTCTCATTTGAGGGCAGACAGAGACAGAAAGTGACTCTGTCTGTCGGCTCCCAATTAAAGGCCAGGGAAGATGGATAGGAGGCACAGCCACCACCTAATAGAGATCAGATATCAACAATGATTTATGCAGTCAGATAGATACATATTCAAGTGGGGGAAAAGAATGCTAACAGCCAAGGAGACATCGCTTTCCTCCTCTGTCACCACTTGCTATCCATCTGCTCCTCTCTTCCCAGGTCCCGTTCCATCCTGGATCCTCCTGCTTTGCTGAGGGCCATCTTTGAGCCAAGTCTGTCAGCCCCTTTCCTCCATCACACCCCCCCCATCCAAAGGCATGGCCCGTCCTGCATTCCAGAACTTGCTGTTTCTAGCAGAAGTATGCACACACTTGCTCCTACATGCTGCGTTAGCCCTGCTCTCATGGATCTCTGATTGCCCAAGCACACTAAGGGATCAGTGTGGCTTTTCCCTCAAAAATCTGAAAGGAGGAAAAGGATTTCCTCTCCGTAATTCCAAACAGCACATACCGAGTTCACCTGCAGCAGCACATCTGATACTGAAGTATGCAAGATCTGGTCCTAAAGCAAAGCAGCTCCCTCATCTCAGGACGGATGTTTCTGGCAGGGGCAAGTGCCCCCACCACCCTCAGAATACACCAAAGCAGGACCAAGACAGAGCAATTTGACAATCTGCTACGGGAAGAGCTCCATAGTTGGAGGCTGATACCCTCACAATGACATAAGGCATTTGGGTTGAGGTTCTTAGAAGGTCTCAGCCCCTGTGCTGGTTGATGAGAGCTGAGGATGCTGAGCGCTCTTTGAGAAACGATCTGGGCACCCTCACTTCTCCCCACGCACTGTGCTCATGGGAATTTTTGGTCCTAAAAATGTTATTTTATTTAAAGCAGCGATTCAAAATCTTCCGGTTCCTATTGAAAGAGATCTAAAAGATCCTGCCTGTCTGGAGAAAAGAAGTTTCTACTTGTCAGTTAAACAAAGGAATAACGCACAGCCTCCTTTACAGTGTGTACTTTACCTGTCATCCAACAGCCCATTATCATGTCACGGCAGAGTGCACTTTTCTACAGGTCACTTTGTTTAAAATGACATGGATAATGCACATGTCAGCGAGCTGACAGTCCCGACCGTCCTTCAGAGATAAAAACCGCGAGACGAGCGCCTGTTCTTATCTGGGGTACATGCCTTGGTCTATCATCTAAGTCAGGCAGAACATGATTTCTCCAGAGAGCACTTTTTTCATTTCCTGATTTTAAGAAAATCAAATAAGCACCATTTGTCTTCATCTGAATATGCTTGACCTGCTCAAATGATGATGTCTCGCATTTTATAACAGGCTGCATATGCTGAATTCAAATTAACAGCAGCACAAGGCCTGAGATCTCTGCCTGCGCTGCAGCGCGCGATGAATGCGCACATGGGGTTAAGCAGGCATCTTCCAGAACTGGGCTTGAGCCCAACCCAACGCCGGGTCTGGTTGTGGGGTTTGAAAAGCACTACATTACCAGGGATGCTCGGGTCAGTGCTCAGTCTCATTTCATTAGGAGGGGAGAGAAAATATAGATCACAGACATTAAATGGGATGTCCAGGGTGAAGTATGGTCTGCAGCCTCCTGCACTGCATGGCAGACACAGCCCTCACCCACGCACCACCACCACCCCAAAGCCACCCATTGCCTTTTACATAGGAGGGCTGTAAGGGAGAAATACGGGGGGGGTTGGCAGAGGTTGGCTCTGAAGGCAGCAGGAAATTACACTCGTAGTTCTGGGTGCCATAAACATGGAAGCTGAGATTCAGTTTATCACCTCGTACTGCATAAGGAACATCCTGAAAATGAATAATCACTTCACAGGATGGAATGTAATGGCAACACATTAAAAATTCATATCTAAAAGTGCAGGTTAATATTCTGTGCAAAAACCCAACAAAACCTCCCCTTTCTGTTGTCACACTGATTAACTCCAGTGATTAGTTCCCTTATGAAAGGGAAATCACTGCAGTTCAAAGTAAACACTGGTTCTTTAACACAGTTAGCAAATTATTAAGAAACATGAGGAAAAAAAAAAACCTCTACTTGGGAAATTACTGAAAGCTGAAGGGCAAAGCTTTGGCAGTTGTATACGGGATAGTTTGAAAATTTCCTGGGCTTACTGCTACATAAATCCTGTACAGAACTGATTAAATTCAGGAAATCCGACTTCTGCATTCAGTGTTTCCTTTGGATATTACGCCGTATTTATTCCTTTCTGCCATATTAGCTGCACTCCAGCATGGTCATCTCTCGTCTTTCTTCTCAGCTTGACTTGAAGCTAGCTAACAGAACCATTCAGGAAACTCCAAGCAATTCAATTATATTACATGGAAGATATTTTCTAATATTATTTTGCCTCCCCCAACTTCCACTCCCCACTTTACCCAGTGAAAGAGGAGGAACAAGTGATTCCATTATCGAAACGTTCCTTAGGGTCAAACATACTTATGAAAATCACAAAATCCAACCTGGAAATCAAGAAATTAGACCAGTTTTCCTGCAGTGAGTATTTCATTGTTAACAAAGGAGAAAGGTAGATGTTAGTTTACAGCATAAAAATCTGTTTACAGCATATAAAATAAGACTAAAAAATGCATCAGCGTGAATAACGGTTCTTCGTGACTAATAGCCTTCAAAACAACAAACAGTGTTTGAGACCAATGCTTGACTCTTTTTCAGCTTGACATTCTTTCATTTTCAACTTAGAAACCCGCAGTTAATGCGATAATTATCAGCAAGTTGTGTCACTTGGTGGAATGTATAGTTTCCAAATGTTGTTTCTAAATATATGCATATATATAAATACACGTATATATGTCAACCCTAGCACTTAACTTGAGTTTTAAGACCTGTGCCTGCAGAGAAGCAAAACAGGCAAGTGTGTGGTTAAGCAACTGTTGGAAAGTGCAAATGTGAGGGTTACCAACACAATCAGTTGCACTATTAAACTCTTAGAACTTCCTAAGGGAAAACGTAGCCTTAGGAAGGGTGGGTAGGCAGGCTAGTGCTCACATACAACCCACACACAGCATCACTGTGCTTGAGGATGAACTGCGTAGCCTCCAGAATAGTCATTAGAATACTCATCCCTTGGAGGTCTATTCCAAAATCAAATTAAAGGGAACAAAGCTGTTTCCTTGTGTAGGGTTCCTTTGGATCAATCCAAAAAGAAACTCTTAATAAATAACAAATTATTAGCAATAAGTGAATGCAAAAAATCCAACAAAATAGTTTCGCTCCCATACAGATTCCCTTTCCTACCTTTTCTTCTTGATCACTGTCGCTGTCGCACTGAAACACAAAAAGGAGAAAAAAGAAAAGAACAGGTTAGAGAAACGTGCTGCAGCAAAAAACTAAAGATTATTATTACAATCAGGATGGCTGAGACATCGTAAGCCCCACAGTGTCACATTTGGTACCTTTAGGAAATAGCTCGGTTCCTGTATGGTAGGGAATCTTTCCACACACTGTTGATGAAGACCGCAATTTGCAGGTCTGAATTGTGAAAAAATGGCACTGAAAACAACAAAAGGCACTTGCAATACCCCATGTTAGCTTCATTCAGATACACGGGAATTGATGAACAAATTTAGACCCTAAAACCGGATCGGGGAAGAGGAAAAACAGCAGAGAGAGAAGCAGTGTTCCCTTCTGGTGGACGGTATTTCTCACACTGCTCCCCAAAAATTGGCTTCTCGGATAGGATGGCACTGAGGGGGCTCAGGTTGGCCCTTCGCAGCAGAGAAGCACTTACAGGGCTACCACTTCACTCCAGGATTACTCAGAGGGTACACCCCGTGTTGTTACCTACAGGTGTCGCATTAAGGAGCTCAGATAGGTCCCAACAGAGAGAGCAACGTGCCCAGGGAACCGACTCATTGAGGTGCTCAGTAATTCCAAAGGAGCCCAGGCCCTTTGATCTGGGCTTTCCCACATCGAGGCCTAACAGCCTGCGCTGTGTCCTTACAGAAGTCAGTGAAGCCCTTCGTATGCTTGCATCCTATCCAATGCATCTGTGAGTATTTTCATAAGGCAACCAAATTGCTCTGAAATTAGTAGCACGTTGTGAATTCCAAAGGTTAACTATACAGCGGGACGTGAACAGACATAGCCCAGCACACCCACAATATACGTGATTTGTACAAAGCAAGCCTTCTTTATGTTCTTTAATTATAACTTTTCTCTTTCATTGGCTTTTTCCTCCTCTTCATTGGTACAGAGGCAGGGAAGGCACCTTCTCCACACCAATTAACTACATCCTGACAAATTAAAGCTATGAGCTTAAACAGTTCTTTTTTTTTTCACAAATGTTTTTCAACTAATTTAAAATGAAGCAAAAAATAGATAAAATCACTATCTCCTTCCAGATCATTCCAAAAGAAATGGAAATGACATTTATTTAATAACTGAAATGACTTATACGGTACTAGTTGAATCTTAAACACTCTGTTAAGAAAAACATGAGATGGAGCATGAAGATACGTGACAGTTTTAGCTTAAAATTTGAAACCCTCATGCAGAGATCAAGTTTATGAAGGAGTGAGCACTTAACTGACAAAAGGAAAACTGCACATTCCTGGTTATGGTTTTTAAGGACTTCATCATGACCACATTTATGAGATTTTGGTATGAGGGTAAGCACAGGTAAGTATGTTTGCAAAGCAAAGGCTGACATTTACAGATAAGCAAAAATATGCACGGATTTTCATCCACAAAAATCACAGCACATCACAAAGAATTCCCATTTACCACCTCTACTATACAGTCACTGACAAAATTCAGGGCTTCACAGAATCACAGAATCATTGAAGTTGGATCATGCAGTCCAACCATCCACCTACCATTCAGTCCTGCCCACTGACCACCTCCCTCAGTGCCACATCTCCATGTTTCTTGAACACCCCCAAGGATGGATACCTCACCACTCTTTCAGAGAAGAAATTTCTCCTAACACTGAGTCAAACTGAACCTCCCCTGGTGCAACTTAAGGCCATTCCCTCTCGTACTCTTGATGAGATGGCCACAGCACCTCCTTCCACAGCTTGGTTACAGCCAGGAGCACCCAGTGGCTCTGGGGAGCCTATGTAAGCTGTGTGCTCCATAAGTTAGGATGCATTATAAAGCAATGAGGTGACACATCTCATGCGTTTTCAAACCAAGGAGCTCAGAACCAATTCCTCCATTTGCTCATGCCCTCTCCCCACCTCCCAGCCAACATCCAATACTAGTCCTCATTGTAACGCCTGAATCCAAAAGGACAAAGGGTCAACAGGGGATATATACACAAGGAAGAATGACTGTGTGCTCCCAGCAGGATTCAGAGGGCTTTGCCATGCCCCGGGCTCCTGCTGCTGTAGCACACGTGCCTTGTGACACACCTGCTGTCCCAGTGTTCCGCAGCCACTCCTTTCCCCACCATTCGTGTCAGGTTTAAGTAATCTCTCCTCTGCTGTGCACTAAGCCTTTCCCGACTGGCGAGCTTGGAAAGAGCTCAGGGTTCTGTGTTTTCTGCAGCATGGAGGTGCTTGGGCACAAGAACCCGTGCCAGCAGTGACATCTGAATTTGCCAGCAACACAGCTACCCGCATCCGAGCGGGTGTGCAGGGAGCGGCGTCGCTGGGAAGTTATTTCCATCAAAGTGTTAAGCCTCCTGCTTTCTGACAGTCCAGTTCTAATTTCAAGGTCTGCTTAATTCCGCATCAAATAATTACTGCTATACCCACAAGCACCTTGTCTCCAGAGTTAAGCATATGGCGAAGGACTGAGACCTACTGGTGTCCATTATGGAAGCAGCACGGTTGCCAAGCCGATTAAAACCACTCGGGCTCCCTCTGCAACGCGCCCGGTGACTGACAGCTCCGCGATTTGGCCGGTCGCCGTGGCTGCCAAAAAAGCCTCTGCTGCACGGAGGCCCACATGGCGCTCTGCAAAAAACCGTTCCACTCCTGCTATTAAATTCCCACACTGACCCGAGGACTTTGCTGGGAGCTCAGCAGGAGCGCTCCATCCAATTTACAGCTCCGTCCTCCAGAGCCCTCAGTGCCAGCCTCTGGCAGACAGGAATGATGGTCAAACCCCTCCAGCTCATAAATTATGCAAAGGCAATAAATGCACTCAGCAAACAGCTCCCAACGTTTGCCTAGCCTGGCTCCAGCTACGCTCTGTGAAATGCCAGGAGCCCTGCACACACAAGGCATCTATTTCACTCATAAAGAGGGTCTGTTGGGGCGTGAGGAGTGGGGACCCGCAGCCCCGCAGCACTGCTCCAGCAGCAGAATTTTATGGATGTGCAGCACAAAAGGAAGAAAAGGACGGATGGGAGGAAAAGGCTTTATGCACTGCAGCAGGGCTGTGTTTTCGTGTGGTGTATGCATACGTGTGTGCCCGTGTGCAGGCATTCATGTGGATGCTCTGCACAGCCACGTAAGCTGAGTTTCCCCCATGGATTAAACACACGGATATCCTTTGCTTCACGGAAAACAACCCAACAATTTATGTGCCAGGGTAAGTCCAAAAAGACCTGTGGAAAAGAACAGGTCTGCTGCTCAGGCTGGAAGCTGTGAATGAGAGAATTGTGTGTTCCTCCCATGCTGGAGGCTGGTTTGCTGTGCGGGCATTCTGGGCTTCTCCCTTACACCCACATTTCCCACTGGTCCTTACCCTGATGTGCCCATTCGCACTCCTGGTTGTGTCTCCTTCCCCAGGGTGCTAAAGCACGAGGTGCTACCATCCTGCTGCTAACCACTCCTGGGGAACAGGCCCTGCAAACCCAAGGTGACACGTGTGACACTGATCACTCGGAACCACAGGACACCTCTGAGGAGTTGATCTGCACTGCTCGCTACCTCGACTGCTCCAGTGTCCCTCTGCCTCACAGGGACACAGAAAAAAATAAAATGATTTGAGTGTTTTGAGATTCTCAGAGCAGAAGCACATTGAAAAGCTATGCAATAAAGCAGAACCATGTTCTCTTCATCTTGGTTTAGCTTGCTACACGATCACAGAATTGCTTGAGTTGGAAGGGGTCCTTAAAAGCTACCTATCTCAACTCCCTGCAGTGCACAGGGACACCCACAGCTCCGTCAGTGCTCAGAGCCCCTCCAGCCTGACCCTGGGTGTCTGCAGGGATAGGGCACCACCACCTGTCTCTGCAACCTGTGCAGTGCCTCACCACCCTTAGTGTAAAAAAATGTCTTTCTAATATCCAATCTAAACCTCCCCTCTTTTAGCCTGAAACCATTTCCCCTTGCCCTATCAATCCCTTGCAGCTTAGCTACTAGTTCTATTACCTGGCAGATTTCACTGTATTAATAACCAATTCACCTTTATTCTGTGAACAGTTCAGGAAAGTCTGGTATTTTAAGGATTCCAACACAGCAACATTTCCAGGAAGAAACCTCACCTAAAGATCTGCCATGACCACACACGATGGCAATGGCCATGGATAGCAAACTGGGCCTGACCCTATGTCTGCTCAAACCAGATGACAACTGAGATATCACTCATCTAACAACGGCAAATTAATGGAATATAGTAGACGTCTTCCTGCTCTGTGATCCTGTGATTCAGAAGCAGTTCTGCTTTTCCAGCACTCCTCCAAAACTGTGCTTTCCAGTTTGAACAGGTGAGTCTGTCCAGTGAGCTCTGAAGATAACTCCCACGTGTCAGGACTGCTGCAGGTGGGAGATGCTCCCAAGAACAAGTCCCACTCAAATGTTAGGCACCAGGCATTTAGAAATAAAGTGATGCAAATATCACATGCTGGCCTTCTACTCTGGGCTGAGTTTCAGTATTTTCTGCCTCTCACAAAAAGATCAGCTTCCAGCCTCGTTTCAGGAAGCCACAGCTCTGTTGCACCTGAGTATTCTGCAAATAACTGGGAATCCAAGATATCACTCAGAGATGGCCTGATTATTGGATAACTGCCATTAGCTTCAATGCAATAAATCAGGGCGAGGAGTCTGCAGACGCTTTCACACCTGAACAAGTAGAGGCTCCTTCCCCTGATGCTCAGTGCACACAGCTCTCTCACTGCACTGCTATGAGCAGAGATTGGCTGCAGACATGTAGGACTAGCTCTACAAAAAGCCCAGAGCCCCATTTCCCAACGCTGGCCCGCGTTACTGAAAATCCAACCAACCGCTCTCATCTAGGCACCGAGATGAAAGCCAGATGAGCAAAACTGCCGAGCACCCACAGCTCTCTCTTATGGCCAAGATTCCAAATGAGCGTGGCACAAAATGCTGTGAGAGCTTTCCAGAACACAGCTTGATGGGCCCCGCTGGGAAGGAGCCCCTGGAACAGGCAGTCCATGCCTCTGCAATCCTGTATGAGGATTTACAGCGCTACAAACCCACCCCACAGCCTGGGACACAAGGCTGACTCATAACCAGCTCCACGGATTGTTATAGGATATATGGAAATGTAAGGTTGCTCCTCATTTCTGTACAATCAGTAGCAATAATGAGATCAGCTCAGAGCGGCCACAGCGATCTCTTAAACCATTCCAATACCTTTAATAACTGAAGCACGCAGGCTGCATGGAACACAGTGTTTCAGTGTTCAGGTGTTTCTTTTGCTCTGTTTTTTTGCAACCTGGTGCTCGAGAAGCACTAATCAGAATCAGTAACCCACCAACTCGCATTTTCATACATGCGCTGCAGTCAAAATTCAAATTATTGTTCCTAAAATCAGCCCAAGGTGAGGAGGGCACACAAAGCCTCATGGACTCCCATGACACCAGCCAAAAAGAAAGCTCCTCTTTCTGCACCAGATCAAACCTTCTACATTACTGCTATCCGTCAGGGTTGTGAAAGAGTAAGGCATTCCCTGTGAGATCTGGAATATACACAAATATATCTGCAGCCTGGTAACCTGGGAAGTGGAAAAATAACTCTCCAATTCCCTTTGAAGGTTTAATTATTGCTGTGTTTTGTGGGAGAAAAGGAGAACTGAGCACCGGGCCGTGCTGCACCTCCCAAACCCCCCAGCCCAGCTGGGGAGAGCCCAAGTTAACATGCACAGCACATCCCTACAGCACCCGCAGAACAAGCCTGATGCAGTGCCACGTTTCCACAATCAGACATCCTATGAGGTTACAGCTCTAATTTGAGCCCATTTAAATAGCTTGAGATAGTCTGGTCCAAATCAAGCTGAGTAAAGGTCTGTGCCACCTCACCAGCTCATTCAGGCTGAAGCAACACTATGGATTTCTATGTACCTTGCTGATTGAACACATTCTTTTGCAAAAAAATGGCAATCATTGAATATATCGTGTACAATGACATTGAGGAGGGCATTGTTCTCTATTCTGCTCAATGGACTTTGCTGGAACAGCTATTTCATATCTCGGATCCATTTATCATTGCCACCAAAGGAGTCGGCACTGCTGAAACACCAGCACTGAACAAAGTGATTCTGCTCATCTGTCTGCTGAAAAGAAATCTGAAGAAAATGAGGGAAAACCCAGACCTCAGCCATGTTCACACTGACATTTACAATATTCTTGTCCATCTATCCACCAATGACAAACTGACAGCCTTGGAAAGGGCAAAAATGATATTTTAGCTATACAATTAGACCTTTGCTTCCAAGAAAAAAGGAGAAAAAAACATCTCCTAGATGAAAGGAGACACAGACAGGGAATAAATGGGCAATTTTCTAATTGATGAAATGGAGACAGGCAGAGTCACAAAGAAACTAAGAGCAAGAATTTCACTTTTTTCTTTCCTATCTCTGACTCTGCCTGCGTGTAGCGTGCAGTGTGGAGCTCCTTGCCAAGGAATCTTATATATAGCACCTCACAAATTGGTTAACATCACCGTCTGCTTAGCAATTCTTCACCATTATCCACAGTGATTCAGTGCAAGGTATGACTCTGAAACAGAGATGGTCCAAGAAGTTTCAGCTCTGGTTTCTCAAAAGCTAAAATTACGGATTATTCACATAAAAGTCCAATTTTACACAAATTACCTTAGTCTGGACAAAAGATTGCGATGTAGACCTCTAATCTGAATCCCATTTTATCCAACTACTTCACTTCAGATGAAATGTATCAGTCTTGGACATTTAAAGTTTGCCCATTACGGGAAAGATATTCAGAACTTGGAACCACTTTCAGCTGTATGTCTTTTTAATCTCCTCCCACCCAGGACTCGTATGACTTTTCCATTGCAGAACAACACAATTAGTGGCTCCTTCTGGCTCCAACATCAATGAAATAAAGGTTTGATGAGGAAAAAAAGAATTAAATTTTGAATGTTAGCATGAGAACACCTGAACACGTTACTATCCATGATAAAGTTGATCCGCTTTATAATTATAGAAAGTACACACATGACCTTTGCAACCTACACAACCTTTGCAATGGTGGTATCCACACTCTTGTCAGACCCCAGAGAGCTGATTTGTAAAGGCGTCTTCATCTCAGACAGCTGAATCTGAGTCCTGATTTGGGGTCTGAAGCTGATTTGAGGTGTCATGTTGTTCCAGTCCCTGCACCCCAAGCACACAGGGGAAGGGGAAGGCAGCAGCTGGCTGTACAGGACAGAGAAGGGAAGCTGTTCTGTGCTGGGACAGGAGCACACAGCCAGTCTAAGGCTGTGTGGGGCACAGCTGCAGCCCTGTCCCAGCCAGCTTCCTGCAGAAGGAAGATGCCACCAGCACTTGCAGGCACAGCCCCCGAGAAGCTGAAGGAAAAGTAGATCTTTAAGAAGCAAATTTTCCTTTGCTCCATGGGAACTGAACCGAAACTGGTGAATTAATGCAGTTCTCAGGAAAAGTGCAGCTTCCTTCCCCCACTCATCCCTCCCGATGGCTTCCCGGTGGTGTCACTGCTCAACGATCCCACAAGTGCTTAAGGCCCAATCCAGCTATCCCCAATTCTGGGCTTTCCAGCCGCAGCATTAGGGAGCTAACGATGCCAGGAGCGACTCAGCTCAGTATCTCCAGCAACTGCCTGCACAAGTCAGGCATCCAATGCCACCGGGCCAACTGGGCACCAAGTAGCTGCTGGACACAGACACTACCTAATTCTCATTTTGGGAAGTCATTCCCTTCTGCAAGAGAAGGATGAACTCCCATCTCAGGTCCCCGGTGTCGTATATGAAGAAATGATGACATGCCTCTGGCTCTGGGATTCTGAATGTATTTCTGTTTTCTCACTTGCTTTGCTGGCTGTACACAGTTTGCAGTATCTAATGTCATTCTCAGCACCGTCTCAGTGATCAGTACATTGTCAGGGCTCAAAAAATAAGTAATAGTAAAGAATAATAAAAATGTGCATTGATACTGGTAGACAAAGTCAATAGCAAAGAATTAAACTAATCAGCATTTAACGAAGTCAGTGCCTAGCACAGCATTAGCCAGCATCCCTTTGTAAGTAAAGATTCTTGTTTTTCATACCTCCTGGTCTTAGCTCAAGAGTTCAGTTTGGAATTTGAGTCTTGCAGGTACTTACAGGCTAATGAAATCAAAATATCCTGATGGACAAGAAGCAAAGCATGTTACGGGTTAAAATAATACAAGAATCTATTTTTTCCACTGTGTTGTGATCCATAAAAATCACCCTGAGCCTTTCCTCTTTCTTCTCTGCCTGTGAAGCCAATTGCTTTGATTGCAGTGATATGAGCTTGCTGAAATGACTTGCCCTTGCTTGTGAAGCAAATGGAACATGCTAATAGAACTTATCGCATTACCCGATGCAAAAGTGCCATAGCTCATTACTTTAAGATAAAAGGATATCATTGCAGACGGGAAGCAGAATTGACTTTCTGAGGCCCGACTTGATGATGATTTAATCAACTGCTCTCTTTCACTTCTCATCTCTGCGCCTGTCGGTTTCACAGGTGCTGTTAAATGAGACACTCAGAAAGTGAGCGGAGGGAAAGAAATTGCTGTCATTACTTTTCAAGAAAGGAGGTATGCAAATTTTCGACAGAAAGATTGCGTTCATAATGGGCCTGGTAAAATACAAGGATCATGCTTGACAGGTGAGGGCAAGTCATTTGTACGTCCTTAAAGTGAAGCAACCATCCTCATTTAGAAATTGTGCTCGATAAGAGAAGCTACAAATGAAAACCACGCAATGGCTGAGAAGCAGCAAGAAAACCTTTGAAGGCTCTGCTACTGCAGATCTGCCTTCAGCAGGTGCTGGCGTGCCTTCACACGGCTGTTCCCATTGCCAGATGGCCAAACGCTGACCCTGCTTCGCACAAAGAACTCCTCTTACCCACACGGTTTGTTGCTGTCAGCTTTACATTTGCAGTCCGAGCCCTGAGAGTTTCTTCCTTCATCGTTGCTGCCAGAAATAGAAGCTATGAGACAAAAGCCTAAGTGAGGGTTGAGTTAACTTTGAAAACAAAATCAGTCGGTTGGAGGTGAGAATTTGTTTTCTTCCGCACGTAACAGAGTATTGCTGCTCTTGGAAGGTTCTGAGCTGAAGGTTCATACAGCCAAGCAAAAGGCAGAGCAAACAATCTACAAAGAGGGTTGTGCAGAAAGGAGGGTGAAAAAATGCTTTTCCAGGGTCCACAAGGCACCTGGCATCCTGAGTGATGGCAGCACCAGAGGGATGGAAGAAAGAGAAGAGCTCAATGTCCTGCCGGCCTAATGGAAAAGCTCTGATATTCCAAAATTAGAAGTTGAAGAAGCACAGTAATGATGAATTATGTACAGGCTGAAAACACTCTATAGATTTTGGATGGTTATTGAGCTGTTTGATCATTTTAAATGGGGAAATGAGAACTACCAAGCTCTTATTGGTGTCAATCAGGTTTTCAGAGACTGAGAGCTACAACAAGCAGGTTCCTCAGGGCTACACCGTGCCAAGCTATGGATGCAGCAGTTAAGCCACAAACACACTGACATTTTGCCTCAAATAACAGCAGAAAGAATTACATAGAAGGATTGTAACAGATAACTAAAAAAAAAAAGTAAGAAACAGCTTGGAAATAGAATCACAGAAACACAGAATCATAGGACCACCGCTAAGCTTATCTAGTCCAACCATCAACCCATCACCACCATGACCACTAGCCACGTCACTCAATGCGACATCTACCCTCTTCTTGAAGACCTGCAGGGACAGTGATTCCACCACTTCCCTGGGCATCCTGTTGATGATTGGACTTAGTGGTCTTTCCAACCTTAATGGTTCTATGAAATCCTGTCACAAAGGAAGCTTGATATGATGGAAAAGGATTAAAAAAAGAGCACCCACCATATTAATTCCATACATAAACACACTTTTAAATGTTCTTGATTCAAATGCTCCTGTGTTTGTTTATAAAATGAAACCATCAGATATCTGATTGAACTTTTCCCTATGAGTCAGGTTAATAGTCTCTCCGTATCTGTCTCAAGGACAGTGTGCCAGGAAAGCTCTATGGGTCCAATGCATCTCCTTCCAAAAACACTTCACTGCAGGTTGAATAGCAGTGTGGCCTAGAAGAGCGAGCATGGAGCTAGGGTTACCAGCACCACCTCAAGTAAATCACTGGCCTCTTCTTCTGTCACCCCTCCAGTTTTCATCTATGTTAGCTAAGATACACTTCAGGATTTGCTTACTTTTCACTATATATGTTAACAAAGTGGGCAGCATAATGACATTTCCCTTCAAGAACGTTGGTCCTAGTAAACAAAAGAAATAAAGAAGAAAAAAATCACCAAAGCTTGGATCAGGCTCTAGACACATCATGCCTGTTTTCAATATAAATCTCATCTTCCACCAACTAAACTATATGACATATACCAAACGCCATCAATTCAGAAGAAAACGACTTTTATTTTGAATTAAAGAATCACACACAAAGCATCAATAAAACATCAATAATAATTTGTCGTTGGAGAGACTCCAACACAAAATGGCTACTGAAACGCGGGAAGAGAGACTCAACTGATGTGTAAGACAAAATAGAAACATTATCTGAAACCAAAAATAATAAATAAAAAGCCATCTCTTCCTTCTCAAACAAGAACTCTCCAGCTTTTCAGCTTTGTATCTTCACATTAGGCTAAGCAATTTAAGCATAACTATATAAATAATAATAATTATTATAATCCCCAAACAACCCAAAACAATTGATCCTTAGGGATAAGACCTGAACTGTTGAGCTATAAACCCCTGAACATTGGATTTTAATGGATACTAAAGACTCTTAACTAAGCCATATAAAGATAACCTGAAACAAAATGATCTGTGTCGTAAGCTGTTTGCAAACTCCCATAAACGTTCCTCATTGTCATAAAGTCAGAAAAATAACTCAGACTGTGTACTCAGCCCTGTAAACTGGCTTCTGTGTGGTGGTTTCATTCTCTTTGCCACTGCTTTTTATAATTTATAAATCTCTTTGCATGGCTGTTATATATTATTATTATTTATTGTTGCCTTTATCATTTTTGTGCAATTTATAAATTGTTTGTGCCAGACCTGAGGGAAGACAAGGATTATTCTAAATCTGCTGCAAGTAAATATAAATTTTAATGACAACAGCATACTTTGGCCTGCCTGCCTCAGACACCCTGTTTTGACATCCTCTATGGTGTAATTTGGAATCTGTACTCTCTTATTAGAAAATGAAAACATTTTTTTTTCTTTCCCCCAGAATGCTGCAATTATAATAATTGAATTTAAAACAGGAGTTGCATTTCTCTATTTGGAGTTAAGCATAGTTGTATACCCCTGATTTACCAGCAGGACTCAACCCTTTGGTATTCCTGGAGCTGCTGGGAGAACATGAGCAGTTGGGGAAAACGGTATTCAATGGAGCATCTGTGCTGGGTGTTGCAGTTGGGTTGAGGCAATCCCAGATATGTGTACCAACTGGGAGAAGAACCCATTGAGAGCAGCCCTGAGAAGAACCTGGGGTTCTGGTGGACAAAAAGCTGACATGAGCAGCAGTGTGTGCTCACAGCCCAGAAGGCCGCCAGCATCCTGAGCTGCATCAGCAGAGGGGTGGCAGTGGGCAGGGAGGGGACTGTCCCCTCTGCTTTGCCCTTGTGAGGCCTTACCTGGAGTCCTGCATCCAGGCCTGGGGCCCCAGCACAAGAGAGACATGGAGCTGCGGGAACACGTTTTCACTGCAGCTCTAACCCACCACCTGAGGAAGGTGATAGCAACGCCTGTATCATAAATGATCTCACAGATTCCATGGCTGTTATCAGCAGTGGCGAATTACCTGGCACAGGCCAAGGCAAGGTATTGCTTTCAATTGCTAGCTTTTAGCAAAGCGCTCAGAGAAATTATCCTTGTCTTGGCAAGTCGTGGGAAATGCAAGAGTTTTACCAGCAACAATTGAGTTTAAGCATGGCTGTAGCTAACAGGCACTGAGTGCCACAAGCCTGGCTGCGTGCACCTTCTTGAGATGTAACAGGGCTGAGACTTCACACTGCTAGAAATCATCTCTTCCACAGGGAAGCTCCATCAAAGGGCCAGGACACATCCTGAATGCAAACAGGACTTGCCATTAATCCTTTTGTAAAGAAAGCGGGGAGAAAATGAAAGAGCAATCTGGGGAACCATGGGAGACTGAAGGATGTCACAGCTCAGGTGGTGCAGTCGTCTCTATCCTTCCAGCAAAGAACCTATCTATGCATAGATGTGGTACTTAGGGATGTGGGTTAGTGGTCAGTACTGGTGGTAGGTGGATGGTTGGACTAAATGATTTTAGAGGTCTTTTCCAACCTTAATGATTCTATGATTCTGTCTGCATGACCCCAGCTAACCACCTTCACCTTGTACAACATGCATAAAGGACTTAAAAGCTGCTCAGCCTCTTTTGAGACAGATTACGTCGAGCACAGGAATTCACTGCTCTCTCCAGAGGTGGTTTTTGTGAATACAGAGTCCCAGAATTTCACAAGGGACTTTTTAGAGAGGCAGAGACTCCCTCTATTTTATAGAATGTCCACACCAAACCATTGGAACTTCAGTTCTGACCTCTTCTGAATATTTAGCAATGGAATACTCTGAGGTTTCAGATGTGTTCTCTCAACAGAAACTTCTCTGAGTAACACTCACAAATGAGTAACTAGATGCAATGGGTAAAAACTGGACACATTTAGATTGGTGCATATTTTAAAAATGAGATAATTAAGAGCGAAAATAATTCACTTAAAAACAGGGCAGGTTTTCCCTATACAAAAAAAAAAAAAAGAAAAAAAAAAAAAGAAAAATTAAAACCTTGCCTAAATTTTGTGCCCTAGTTCAGACAGTTATCGAACTCAAAGCAGTACAATTAATTAGTGGAGATCATATAGCCTGTGCTACACGGGAGGTCATAGCAGATCAAACCCTCGTTGCCTTAAACGATGTGAATTTATAAAGCCCTAAACATCCACCTCGCTCTGCTCTTATGTCCACAGTTCGCTTGTTAACACTTTGGACCTTGCTGTTATCCAGCAATACAGGCCAGCCCCATTCAGCACAAATATTTTCCTCCATGATGTGCACACTCTGAAAGGATGTGGTTGAGCACTGATCTTACCCTGAGCCAGGAGGTTTTCTCACTGCTCAGGGGCTTTATGCTGAGTTTGTTGTTGATGTTGCTGTGTGTGCTGAGCTTCATTCCTGTTCTCATTTTTATCGCACTGCAGGAATAACACCTCTTTAAGGACCATTTCAGCTTTGCTATTAAGTTCAACTACCATTTGGAGGAATCAATAACAAAGTGTTCTACAAGAGGACACTGTGATTTACAAATACAGGGAAAGAAAGAGAATGATGCAAAGCCATTGGTATGGATGTGAAGGGCTGTTGGGAAGGGGAAAATAAAAAGTCTGTGAGAAGACTCTGAACAACCAATTTAATCTTGGAAGAAAATTCAGCAGAGTTATCCTGTGTGGCAGCTATCATAAAAAGTTGCAGGAGAAATCTACAGGAAATTCAATATGAAATCTAAAATGTACACCAATGGGATCCTCCAGAGAAAGAGAGAGGGAGGGAGGCAACAGTTTCTCATAAAACATTACAGAAAGCAGCCTTACATCTTCCCTCAGAGCTCCTAAAAATAATTATTAGTGCAGAAGGGAGAAATGTTAGCAGATACACTTTGAATAGAGGAATACTTTGATACATGCATCAGATTTATCAAGGACTCTCCTCCCCCCCCCCCATACCCAACAGACGAGAGTTCAAGAACGCATGTCTTCTTCCAACCCTACACATTTACACATTCAGGCACTGAGCACGAGTGAGGGGTTTTCTTGTTGTTTCACCAATGGGAACATGGAGGCAGATATGGACTGAGTCTCACCAACGGCTGTGCTCAGAAATGTCACCTAAGCGTGCTCTGTCACAGTGCCTTGGCCACCAAAGCTGCCCTTCCTAAACGTGGGCCTTTCCTTGTAACAAAGTGCTGCAAAACAGCAGACAGAATGCATCACAGTGGCGGAAGGCATAATTTTATAATGGCACAGGAATAAAGAAACAGAAGACAACTTCCATCTTTTGTCTAACACAAAGCTGGATCCACGCTCCAGCAAAGCTGAACTATGGCAATATATAGAATAGGACGGAATATAGAACCAGCATGTAATTCACAGCTGGAAGGATTGGAACTGCAACACCAAAGACAATGTCTCATGTTAGCTAAAACAAATAGCCAGGAAGCCAAGGGAAACCACTTTGGCCTTGTAGAATTTGCTCACTTCTGAGCAACGGGAGACCTTGGGGCTGCCCTCAGTAACTCCTTCATGCCCACCACATGGCCATATCCCAGAGACATCTGTGTAGGGCCATGAAAGTCTATTTCTGATCTGTACACTGTTTTATTGTTTGCACTTCTGTTTTTAATGAGAAAAAAAAGAAAAAAGTCATGATACTTTGGGCCAATTCCTTACTTCTGAAAAAATGAGCAAACAGAGCCAAATGATGGAGCATAAGCAACATTCCCCAAAGTACCGGAGGCATCACGCTCCTATGCCCTGCATGTGGGCCTGTTCCTTCCCAAAGCCTCATCCCCCCCCCCCAAGACCTCAAAGGGTTAAGCCTGCAAATTGCCCCGCTGTGCTGCTGGGACAGCATGAAGGATGGCTGCCATTGCGCGGTCAGAGTGACAGCGCCAATTTGATGTGCTGCCATCAAGGGCCTTCTCGGCGCCGAGCGCCCTGATGGTTTCGTGATGCGAACAGTCGCATCGCAAAATGGTTTTCCTCTCCCGCTGCCTCTGCTTCCATCTGCTGCTGGGCCGAGGCACAGCCGGCTGCCTGCCTGTCACAGCATGTATTAAAATTAGCTGGGGAGGAGGCACTCAGTTGTGCTAATTACATTTTAATCATTGGAAATGTGTTGGCAAATCAAGCCTTGATTGCCATCTCAGAGTCTGTCTCCTCCAGCAGAGTGAAGGGGCTGTCTGCATTAGCTGGGGCCTGCTGGGCCCAGTTCTTTCACAGAAGATAGAATATGGTGCCTGCTGGCCCACCACTGAGACTGCTTTGGCACATTATTAAAAAGCCACAAGGCTTGTTTCAAATCATCACCGTGTGAGCTCCGCTCATTCGCACATCCCTGGGTATTCCAGCCACTTGGTACTTTTAACTATATCTAGTTTACCTTGTGGGCTAAAAAACAATTTTTGCATGTGTAGGTGGAGGGAGACGGAGCTCTTTGCAGCTCTTCGGGTTGGGCATGGAGCCGGTTGTCGAACGCCTGCCTTGTCAGCTGCTGCACTGCATCTTGAAATAACTGGAGCCCGCTCAGCCCCGCTGCGCCTCAGGGAGGTCTGGAACAAGGCTGGGTCCGAGCTGTGGAAAGTAAAGAAGTCCCATCCCATTCCTCATGCGATGGGATAAAGGAAATGGAGCCCTCAGTGACCCTCAGGCCAGCTAGGCTTGTAAATCAGGCTTGGAGCGGTTCCCCTCTGTTCCTCTGGCTGAGCGCTCACATGCAGATCCTAAAATCAGCATGCTAGATGCAGATCAAAAGGATGAATGTTCAAGCCCTTTCCCCAGCCACATTTGAATTTTTATTTTTTTCCTTTATCGATACAGGAAAGCTTCCAGAGCAAGCAGCTCGAACCAAAAGCAGAAAGAGCCAGGATCTCTCAAATGTCAGGCCGTGTGTAGGGTAAACAAAACCAGCAGCATCTACCACCTGCAACTCCCCTCCCAAAATAAACAAACAGAGACTACGCTATGGATATTTTGCAACCTGAAAAAACTTAACCTCAAATCTCTTTTTTATAGAATGTAAATCTTGTCAATACGCAACCCCTTCCCATTGCCTGCAGAACTGGCATCCTCCTATGCTGGGTTTTCCATAGCCAGGCATGCAAGGACACGGTGCTTTGCAATGCCAGATCTCCAAATGGCTCAACTCGCAGTTGGACACCTAAGCGAGTGCCAGATTCCCCCACTCAGCACTCAGCAGCCAGTGATGCCTATTGTCGCCCTTGAGTTAAAGTTCCAAAATATCCCTACAGACTAAACCCTTTTGGAAGCCTGAGTGGTTTGAGGACTCAAGCAGGCAATAAGCACTGAAGCTGTTAACTTCGGCCTTCCCCTTTCATAGATTCATTAAGGTTAGAAAGATCACTAAGATCATCTAGTCCAACCATCATCCCATGACCACCATGCCCACTACACCATGCCACTATCAACACGAAATCTACCTTTTTCTTGAACACCTCCACGGACAGTGACTCCTCCACCTCCCTGGGCAGCCTGTTCCAATGCATCACCACTCCTTCTGAGAATAATTTTTTTCCTAATATCCTAACTGAACCTCCCTTTGCACAAGTTAAAGCCATTACCTCTGGTCCTATTGCTGTTATCGGGGAGAAAAGGCTGACTCCCACTCACCACCAGCTCCTTCCAGGCAGCTGTAGAGAGAAATGAGGTCTCCCCTGAGCCTCCTTGTCTTCAGACTGAATCATCCCAGTTCCCTCAGCCGCTCCCCATCACACTTATGCTTCAGACACGTGGAGAGGTTTCTGTTTTGGTGCTCCTCCATTTCCCCCAAAATGGCAGCAGTGACTGCAGAGCTGGCATACAACTGTGCAATTAAGGACACAACACCTACAGATTGCCTCCTGCAATCCCAGTAATGCTCCACTTATTAGTACACACAAGTGGCTTTTTAGTTGCTCATTTATGACACCTCACACTGCCATACACAGGCATGATCAAGTAACAGAGCCTTGAGTACCCAATGCATTTGCAAAGAAGGAAAGCTATTTTTACAGCCCCTGAGAGGAGGCAGACTGTGGAGGTACTTCCTTCCTTATACAATTACATTGCCATTGAACGTAATGTTTTCATGACTATCGTATAATGGAACTTAAAACTGATCATTTTATAGCCCCAGCAATGAGATAAGGGTTTGCATATACCACACAGAGAAGCTATGGTGTCCTATCAGAGAGCTGCATTGCACAGGCTGAATCTGAAACAAAAAAGCTGAGATAGACTTCTGCTTTGAGATAAAAGCTCAGTGTCCACGTTAGGAGGGTGGCAGAAACTGGAAATTAAAATCTGACTGATATGCATTAAAGCAATCAGAGACAATTTATTTCAATAGGCTTACTAGAACATTTTTGTTCCTTTTTAACTCCAGAGCTTTAAATTTAAATGCTCTAGTCATGTTTTTTTGTTTGTTTGTTTGTTTGTTTCATTTTTAACAGGAAATTTATTTAAAAAATTATTGTAACTAAACGAGGCACAGACTTCATTCAGGACCTTTAATTTTCTTTTTGCCTTTAAAGGAAGGGATAAGCATATTTGCACTTGCATGATGGCTCCAGCAGTCCTAACCAGTACTTTTAATGAAGCCCCCCCTAGCATTCTGTGAATGATGTTCAAGGCCTTCCAAGCAGGGCTGTGCCTCTACAAGTGGCACCAGTCTTCATTTTTTGGAGTACAAAGACTGGGGGGAAACCTGTAATTTTGGCAATGATCAAACATCTGATTAAAGCCACAGAATTAAGAAGCAGTCATATTTTAGCTTTCTGTCACTACATTCATGAAACGTATTGATTACATTTGGGATCAGAAAGAATGCAATGCATATTCCCCAGTGTCCCCAAAAGTCAGCCCTTCTGTGCCCATCCCTCCTGTCCCTGTTCCATGGGGAAAATAAAGCTGTTTTCATGGCTGAGTATTTGGTGTTACCAAAGAGAACGATGATGATTTTGCATGGCCACTTCTCTAAGGCATGTTGAGGGGAAAAAAAGGATAAGGGACAGCACCTACATGACTGTTGCCTTTTTGGGACCGGAATGTAATAAAGGAAACTTCTACCTAATGACCAACACAAACAATTCTATGATTCTATGATCTTTACCCCAGCTATGGGTCTGTCTCCCTTTTCCTGCCCTACAGTGCTGCCTCAGAAGAACCAAGTCTTCCCAAAAGATGTGGGGATGGAGAAGGGAATGCCCAGCCAGGCTTGGATGCGCAGCAGCCCCAAAGCTTTCAGTATTGCCATCCAGAGGAGATGATCTCCTCCCCATCACTAGTGAGAGCCTGAGGGGACTGCCTCCTCAGATAGAAGGTCGTCCTGCATGGTATTCTACCTGAACCCACACCAAAAGGAGGCATTTAGTAGAAGCAAATGGAAAATGAGACCAAATAGAAATAAGAGACACAAACAGAACACAAATAGAGAAAATGTTCCTCTTGATTTTTCACATGGAAAACAAACCAGCCTTTCTCCGAGGCCATCTAAAGCTAATTCAAGTCACACATAACACAAGTTGTGTTCCTAAACATAATCTACTTATTTCTATTATTGCCCCTTCATGCAGTGCTTTCAGTGGACGCATTCATTCTGGCTGTTTCAATCTGGAACCACAAAAATACCTTCCTAGAGGCGAGGTATGGAATTTTCATGGGCATTACTGAAAAGATAAGGGGGGCAATTCTGCACCCTCCTAAGCTGCAGTTACAGAAGCTCGACTGCTGCACGAAACATACGTTGGAAATACAGGAGCACCACATGGAAAGGGTGCTCGTAGCGAAGAGCACACCGAAAAATAAGCTGCTTCCCATCAGCAAGTGCATTCTTTATCTTTAGCGTAACATTTATAAAGCTTGTTCAGGAAAAAAATGTGTTAAATCTTTCATCAGGCTACAGACACTTTATTTGGAGTCTTCACAGAAACCCGAAGTAGTGCCATAAGGTGCCTGGAATATTAGCCAAGATAAAACCTTCAGGGCCATGCACGCTACTGTTTTCAAATCTGTTCTTTCATCTGATGTGCCAGTCGAAATTACTTCTGCAACATGGTCAGAACCAACCTGGATGGATTTATAATGCCTCAAATTGCTATGGGCATATTTTTGTGAATTGCCTAGAGACAAACAGATAATTCTCTTTAGATTGTGCGAATTGCTAATTCTTATGCATGTCATGCGTTTTCCAAGTGGCATGTTTAGACGAGAAAATTGCAGAATATTCCTGATGTCACCAGAGCTCTACGCTTAGAAAGTGTAGGACAGTGTCCTTATATCTCAGTATATATATTACAAATCATTTTAACTCCACATTAGACAACACTTGTTACGTTTTCTTACTGTACGACTCTCTGTGTAGGAGTAGAGTCAAGCAATAACGAACAGATTATCAATTATACCAATGCAATGCAACAACTTGTGCAAGTAACAGAAGCAGAACTGAGCCTTTTATCTGCTCTGTTTAGGCAATTTGAATAGAAAGTGTAAGCGTCATCTTTTGTGTCAACATGTTGAGTTTCATGATAACTCAAGTCTGTTGGCATTATCATACTATACTCAACAAATAACAAAGGCTTCCTTGCAGTGTGCTCTCCTTATACAACAAAGCTTTTGTGCTCAATCCACGGAGCTCCTCTCTCTGTCCATCCTCCTCAATGTTTTTGAACCTACTGGCCAATTTCACCTGTATCTGACAAGAGATCTTAAAGGTAATGAAGCTCTTGTGACTTTTCTAAGAGAAAAATAAATAAAGAAATAAATAAAGGCGGCCAGTTGGTATAGAGACCCGCTAAGAAGAAAGGCTGCAGCATGTGATCACACCTCACTTGATACCAGAAAACGCACACAGATGAGAATGTTCTAAGAACTCCAAAGAAAAAGCATCAATCAGAGCTTTCAATTAACTCTCTATGGGAAATCAAGCCTTTCTAAGTATTTTTTTTTTTTTGATCATGGAACGACTTGTATTTATTTTACGACATATGACTCAGATTCAGAGGTGCCAGCTTTTAACTAATATATAAATTACCTTCATCCTTGAAACCAACAGGGACATTGCTGTATAGTGTATATTATAATGCATAATTATAGCTTCAGGGCATCATTTTATGTGAAAATGTAACATATAAAATAAAAGAAAATTCCGTTTTTATTGCAATCAGATTTTTGCATTTAAAGTGATCCCGTACATGTGGAGAAGTTGGTGAACTGCCTGCTCAAGCAGCACAGAAAACATGGTCCCATGCTTATGTTAAGGGCTGTAAGATTACAACTTTTGGTTTATTTCCCAGCTACAATATACTCTTCCTTTGTAGTTTGGGGTAAAAAACAAAGCAAATCAAAACAACCTCCCCTCTCTTTCTGTGTCCTGCATCTTTAAAACAACTTTTTCCTTTCTTCCCCTCAACTTTCCCTTTCCTTTCTATTTGTATTATGCTTTTATATAAACCATCTGATGCCTGCTTTCCTCTGAATGCCTATAAACTTTGTTTTCTAATTCTAACAAATCCAAACACAAACATACTGAACCCATTTTACTGAAGCATTTTTAGTGGATTTTTGTTTTGTTTCTTTTAGTTCTTGACCACCAGCCATGAACAAATTCCAGCGGCTCCAGAAAGCCGCTTGTGTCTGTAAGACGAGTGTAAACTTAACACATCAGTAGATTTGGGGTACTAAGGGAGGTGTCAGGAATAAAACGATTGTTCTGCTATACTGGTAAGGATACAAGATTTATATATTTGTCTGCATGCACTAGGCATGCAGCCTAGCTTACATCACTGTATTTTACTGTATTTCACTGTATGATAGGGCAAGAGGGAATGGCTTTAAACTAAAAGAGGGGAGATGTTGGTTAGATGTTAGGAAGTCATTTTTCACTCCGAAGTGAAAGGCTGTGGGTGCCCCATCCCTGGAGGCATTCAAGGCCAGACTGGATGGGATCCTGGGCAGTCTGATCTGTTGGTTGGCAGCCAGCCCATGGCAAGGAGGTTGCACCTAGATGATCTTTGAGGTCTCCTCCAACCAAACTCATGCCATGATTCAATAATTCTATGATTTTAAAAGGGGGAGAACAAATTATCAGCCACCGACCAGTCACTTCAGATCCCCTGTAGATTTCACCACTGGTGTCAATGGTGTTTCCAAGGGCAAACAAAAGAATTTTCTTTTCAAAGGGAAGAGGGAGCAGCGCTGCTAAAACAGCATTGCTTCCAACCCCTGCGGGATGCAAAAATAATCTGTGACTGTGACTTCAGTGAATTTAGTTAAGTACAGTTAAACTGCATCACAGATCCGTCTTTCGCAGCTCCGCAACAGTTAATGAACGCGGTGGGGAGAGCAGATATTTCTTCAAAACAACTCATCAAGGAAGCTGCCTCTCCTTAGCAGATGTAAAGGCAGGGCCCAGCGCAGGAGCTGGCAGCAGCAGATGGTGCCTGAGGGCAGCTTGCTATCTCCTGCTCCTGGGGGTGAGGCTGGGCGAGACGGGAGGTGCCGGGAGGTGGGGGCTGTGTTTTTCGGCAGCAGGTAAAATCCATTTGTCACACCAGCTCCAACTGGGCTCTCAGCACAAAAGTTAATATCTGAAACCAATGAGGCATTCTGCGCTCCAACGGCAGCGAGGCGGGGAGGCTGGGAGCAGCGCCGAGCCCCAGCCTCGGTCAGCAGGGAATGATGGCAAACTTCTCCTCCTGAAAGACAGCCTTTTCCTCTCTCTTTTCCAAACAAATAATAATAATAATAATAAAAAATGGGTATGCAAAGGGAAGCGTTTTATCTTATTGCACCTTCAGGGAAAGAACACCGAATGACGAAAGAGAGCGTGTTTTCTTTCTCTGTTCTCCGCACAACAACATCAGTAAGCTCATAAAAGAGGCCCCTGCTTTCTCCCTCTCTGAAATACAGACACATACACAGCACCAGCAATAAATTTCCATTGCCTCCAACTTCTAGCACTGCCAAGGTATGTGCCACAGACAGCATTTTTATGAGCCCGTCTTTGACTGCCTGGATTTCGCCTTCATAAAGAAGAGATTTTAGTCCATTCTGTCTATTTATTTTGTGTAGAGGAATCAAGGTCAATAAACCACGGAGAAATTCACTCTACCTTATTCCATTTCACACTTTTGTCATCCACGCTTTATCGAGTATCTGAATGAATTTTTAATATCGTGCCACAAAATGCTTTGGTCTTCTATCATATGCTGGGACTCTATAAATCTGATAACACTTGGGAGTTCTCAAATATACTCAGCACTGGAGAAACAGCTTTAAAGTTTAGTCATTCTGATGAAATGTAAGAGCTTATATCAGTGACAGGTTGACAGAAAAAGCTGTTTTCCTTTCCATTTCACAGACTTCCACGTATGAACGCCATGAAACATGTCAGGACTTTCTCTGAGTCTATGAAGACAGCGATGGCATCTGCTCCCAGTGGGGAGCCCTTCTAACCAGTAATACTGTAAAATTTCCTGATTCTGAAATCTGATTGACAGTCGCAGGAAGGGCAGGGAGGAGGTGTTTACTGTATTTCATAGGAGAGCATCAATTGCTTGTCTTGGCACATGATGTATATTTTTATGGCATACAATGCCACTTTCAGCATTTTTTTTTTTTTAAGTAAAATGTATTCGTGCTGGCTGAACAGGTTTATAATTTCCTGTTGCTGGAAAATATACACGTCTTTTAAAACTAGGCATTAACCCTACATGTTCATCTACAGTTTTAGGTAAGCAGGCAAAAGAGAAAGACCTAAATTAGGGCTGTAAGAAACAAGGGGACTGATTCTTCAGCAGAGTCTGCTGTGATAGGAAAAGGGGATACGGTTTCAAACTAAAAAGAGGGGAGATTTAGACGGGATATAAGGAAGTTTTTTACAATAAGGGTGGTGAGGCACTAGCACAGGTTGCCCAGAGAGGTGGTGGATGCCCCATTCCTGGAGACACTCAAGGTCAGATTGGGTGGGCTCTGAGCACCATCTGATACACACACATCTGATCGAGATGTGGTGTCTCTGTGCACTGCAGGGGAGTTGGGATAGATGGCATTTAAGGGTCCCTTCCAACTCAAATGCTTCTATGATTCTATGGCCTTTTGGAATCCTTATGGATTCTATGGCCTTAGGAACACATGGACACGTTGATCCCACCAGCAGCCCAGCACAGAGGTACACTGGCTGACCCCACTTTCTAACAACAGCGGCTATAGGAGAGATCCATAGACTTTATAGTCTATTAAGTATTACTTTGTAATGCTGTGGTCAAACTGAGATCTCATTGAGTATTTTATATTTTCCTCTTTTGACAAGCAATCATTAATTTCACCCCCACTGAATCTACTCAGTGACACACACATAGCTATGGTTTGCAGAAACCTGTTTGAATTGCACACAAATGCTTATCCCAGCCTCAACTCGAACTTTCAAGCAGTTAATCCCACTTGCCTGCAGGGATGGGCAGTCTAAAGAGCGTGCTTGTTCCTTATTCCATTGTGTACTATAATACAGCAGTTTTCCACTTGTGATTTGCTGAATTCTGAAATTGCACAAATGTCCTCCAAGAGGTATCTAAAACATGAGCAAGAATAGCAAACCAACAGCCATTAGCCTTAAATTTACTAGAAAACTCTACATCTTCCAAAGGAAATGTTTAGGGAGGCACAATTCAAAAAGCCTTGCAGACTGCTAAAAGCTTCCAACCTTACCAAAACCACAGATCCTCCATGTTCACATGGCAATGCAAACTCTTCCTGATGAAAAGGTGAAGCAACAACCCAAACTGCTTTTGCTGTCTTGCTATTCCACCAACTGTAAGAGTACAAAATACAGAGCAAAGGACAGCCCAGGCTGTGTGCCTTTACAGGAGGTGGCATTAAGCCTGAATTACTTAATAAATGAAATAGAATGAAAGACTGCAGTAAGCTCTGTGTAGATACTGGTTTAGAGACCAGATTTGCTCATGCATACAGTGCTAGGACTCTTCTCAGTTTCAGTTTGGGGAAGACTGGAAGTACGCAGGAAAACACGAGATTTTCACAATCTGACTTTCTATTTTTAAGTTCCCCTGAAATCGTTGTGAATGAAGGAGGGACTGAGTGCTCACACTCAACAGCTGTATGCCAAGGTAAGGTCTAAGGTCTAAAAAGTTCAGATTCATTGGGAATCCAGCCATGGCCCATTGGACTACAGGAAAGACATCCCAATAACTGGAGGTACTCTGAATCTGGAACTACTGAGGTTACAGAGAGTGGGATGTGTAGGAAAACCTTCAATATATTTTTAGAAGCACTGTCATATGACATATTTTGTCGATGCATTTAATCTTGTCCTAGTAACTCTGTGACACAGGAGTGCATTCAGGCATTCTATTCTAGCTGCTCTGCTTCTGATTCAGATAATATTATGGATAGCTGTAACAGATGGCATTCGCGATAGTGCTGCTTTACAAGACAAAGCTCCCACTCTTCTCCCTTCTGCTTTTTCTTTTTTCTTTTCTAACTAAGGATATGTCAAGGTGAAATAAAGAACAGTTCAGGCCTTCACACAGCAGGAACCATCATCAGAGCATGGCATATTGGTACCAAATAGCAGAGATAGGTGAAAAGAAATAATAAATCATGGAAAGGATGAAGCAAAAGAAAAGCAAACTAAACAGCAAAAATGAAGGACGTACCCAGAAACTCAGGTGATCACACGATTGGAAAAGACTAAGTTACCTTTTATAACCACTCTTCCTCCCTTTCAGTGGCAAGGACAGAGATTGGCATTACCCGCAGCTGTTTATAGACATGATTCTGACTGTCCTAGGGGACGTCAGTGAGTAGGAGACTATTACAAGAAGAGACTTCGACTTATGACATGCTCCTACTGATCAATCGAAGAGCTATTGATCTTTGCCTGCTAGGAAATAGCTGCATACATCAAACATGTACAGCAAGGACACACACTATGCTCCTGACAACTTCCAATAGCATGGGCTGTATCCTTGTAGTAATTATGACAAGCTCATATTGACACATGTGAAGTTGCTCTGTACTTAGCATGCTGCTCGTTTTGTTGAAATAGGATCATGTTTATTTTGGAGATAAACATGGTAATGTTAGCAAAAGCTCCAAAGGACTTCCAAGCTAATTGTGGCCTGCAGCCGCCCAGGAAGCGAAAAAAAACCCTCAATTTGACACCTCCAATTTTGCAAAACTGAACTAAATACTTCAGGAGCACAAAGTGCAGCATTTTAGGAGTGGAATTTCAAAGCAGAACTCTACAGGGCTATTTTCCTATTAGCGTGATTAGCATTCAGACATAGTTTATCCTTGGGTTGGTTTGCATTTTGAGAGAGATTCAGAGGAAAAGCAATTTATAAAAGTCTCTCATACCTCCCTGTTCTAACCGCTTCAACCACAGCATAATCTCAGCAGCACATGTTCTTCCAAACACAGAGCTCTACCAGCTTAGATCTTGTAATTACTGTTCTTCATTAACACAATTGCATTGGTATGGCTTTAGAGTTTTTGCAAACTATTTGGATTTTTTTAAATTATTATGGCTTAGTGGGGAAAGATTGGTGGTAGGTAGATGGCTGGACTGGAGGTCCAGGTCCTGAAGGTCTTTTCCAGCCTTTGAGATTCCATGAGTCTGTGATTATTACTATAACATGGAATAGACCAGGACTATCAGAAGAATTCCCTTTTATTCAGGGCCAAATAAAGAGTGCAGAATATAACATACCGTATGGCTCTGAATGGTATAGTCAGGACAGGAAAACAGTCGGAGTAGTTATTATCAGTTTGCTTTATAAGTATGTTATTTACAACACGCAACAGATGTTCTCTGAATGTTAATGGGAAAATACAGGCCTTTTATTTATTTCTTTTCTGACAGACCAAAAAGTGCAACTAATATAATAATAATCTTGGAAAATCCAAAGATTACTTCACAATTTGGAAAATGCTATGTTGAGTCATTAGTCTTATTATCTGGTATTTTCATAACTCACTAGATAAACACTATAAACTATGATTTCCTGGTAATGATCCCTTATATGTGCAAAAACAGGCTTCCAAGAAATCTCAATTAAGCCCTAAGAAACAGTGGTTTTAAATTAACCCCAGCCCCCCAAGTAATGCAATAACGCACGTACGTGTGTGAGCATGCACATGTGCATGCGCTGCCCTTCCCGTGAATGGGTAGGATTAGAACTGCTGGGCTGTAAGCTATATCTCCTGTGCTGCTAACTGCTAACAGAATGTTTTCTTTAGCTCAGTGCTTTTCAGTCTGTCTGTGAACCCAAGGGATCCACACGCTCTTCGTGCGTGGGTCTGTAAATCTGTTTTGGTTCGCTTCACTGTACTGGATCCCTAATTCCATCGGTATAAGCTTAGGGGAGTCCATCTGTTGAAAAAAAGAATGAAAACTTCTGCTGTGGCACCAAGCCCTGATCTTCAGCACCAGGAACTCTAAGTTCCTTCTTGGTGTTTGCTGTGGAGTTATAAATTGTCCAGCACAAAGGATTACTTGGGTAGATAAACCCAACACTACAGGTCTGAAATGTTAAAAGGTTATGTGATCTCAACTTGAGAAAGGTACAGACAGGATCGGCCCTGTACGGTGCATGTTCTGGTGGGGTTTTTTTTCAGTCTTTGTTTGGAAATTGAGTTTGGACACCACTAGCTCTTCCCTTTCAATAGTGCTTAATCTGATGTTTCTGTATGAACGATACTACACAGCACTGACAAGTGGTTTGTACTGCAAAGGACAGAAAGCTCGGCTATCCATGCCCTTGTACCTTCTACAGCCACGAAGGTAGCCTACAAAATACCGGTGAAATAAGATCAACCTGCATTTCTTAACCAATCCTTTGGGGCGAAAGTAGAAACTAGTGCCGCTGTTATCTTACAAAGCACACTGTTGAGAAGCATATTTTATATATTTTTTGGCCCGCCTTCCAAAGAAAACAGTGTTTGTGCACACAGGCTGTCAGTCCACCCAGTCCTAATCGTTTTTCAACCCTCCCGTTCCCTTTCAATGAAATGTGATAGAGATCTATAAACTGTCAAGTTGTGAGACGTTTCATGTAAACCAGTAGCCCTAGTAGAGGAAAGGCAGATGCCGCTCAGTTCTTAAAAGAGTATGCTGCCCTCCTGGCCAAACTGAGATGGAATATGCAATGGAGTCAGAAGTATGCAACGTGTGCATGGCAGAGGGAAGACAACAGGGTTCCATGACGTGGGACACAAATCTAAGGCAGTTGGGTTTCACTACTCTCCCCTCATGTAGAACAGCTTGTTTGAGTGATGTGAGGACAACGAGGTGTGATGTGGTTGTATGGGACCGGTTAAGGGATGCTCATTTGAAAACAAAAAACTCACCATCTCTACCCAAAGAAATGCAGTTTGTGACATTATTGCAAAGGAAAAAATCCAGATTCTCCCCTAGTTTTCCTCCCATCTCAGCACAGCAGTCGGGAAAATAACATTCATTGCTATTGTACATGACAGGTAAAGCAAAAAAAAGCAACAGCCACATCTGGTATCATTAATACTTTAGCAGACTTCCTATTTTTAAATTAGTATCATTCTGCAAGCAAAATGACAGCTCCTCACAGCGCCTATGAATCTGCAGAAACAAAGCAACAAACAAAGCAGCAGTTTACGCATACAGCTGCCGACAGCTCTGACAGCCTTTCAAAGCACTCCTGTGTGCAGAGCCCAATCCCGCAGCACAGAACACCAGGCTGGCACTTCCCTCGGGATTTTACAGGTGAGAAGCAAGCTCAGGAGCTGCTGGCTGATGCCAGGAGCCACCTGGGGCTCAGCTGTGGGTACCAGGTGCACACGGACATGCGGTGGGGCCAGCAGGGAACCAGATGGATTTATGGGGCAGCACTAGAGAGCTCAATGTGAGCCCTTCCAGCTGCTGTTGGAGAGGCATCTTCCAATGAACTCCATGGTGCCTCCTGCTCAGGGGATGCTCTGTTGGACTTTCTATGCTTCCAATCAAGGGTGAATGCCAGAAAAACGCAATGGGGGAGACCGGCACAAGGTGTCCATAGTGGCACTGCTCAGCAGCAAGGAGCAGAGCCAGCCCTGGCCCTGCACACTGCATCTCTTGGCTCCCAAGGCAACCGCTCACAGCATCGCTTCTGCGACACCAGGGCGCATACACACAAATGAGCTGTGGGACAGACTGCAGGAAATATCCGTCTCCTGAGGTAACCACAGGCTTAAATTAGGCTTGAGGATGACAAAAAAGCCTGTCTGCCCGCGTCCTGACACGTCTCATCCATCTCGGGGAGTTACCAAGCCCCATCTCCGCTGCTCGCTTACGTCAATGAAATCAAGCAGTCTCTCGAAGCGGCTGCAGGAAGTTCTCCACATGTTTGCTGAGGCATCTGGACCAATTCCCGTTATTTAATTCTCGCTTGGTTGCCAACTCGAAACACCAAAACAGAAAGCAGAGACGTTTCTCAATCTTTCCCCATGAGGGATTTACGTGGGTAAAACCCATCACAGAGTAATCGCTCTGGACACATTTAAAGATGAAATTTTCCATTGGATTTTCCAAGGTGCTCCATCTTACTGCCAATCCCGTCATACCACAGCTGTACAAAAGGGACAAACAGCCACCCCTGGCTTGCCACTACGTGCTGCGGATAAAAGCAATGCCCCACCTGGCTTCTGCGGCTAACTGCTACCCATGGTACAGTTGTAGATAAATAAATCAGTGTACACAAGGACCCACTGAGTCACAGAAAGTCTCTGCTGGGAGCTAATTTGTGCAGTTCTTTCACATCAGTTACTGTAGGACTTGGGGAAAAACAATCCACCACCAAGACAGGGGTCAGATTTTAATCTCAGTAATTAAGAAATGGGCCCTGATTCTTGGCTAGTGAATCCCTTGTCCACCTGTTCCTACCTAAGGACCTTTCCATATCTGGATTTCTCCAGCGCTGCACTGACTGCTGTTGCTTTTTCCTTACTCAAATCACCCCTGAAAAGCCTTTGGTGCTGTACGTCCCACTGAACCCCCAGCTTTTATTTTCCTCCCCTCCAGCTATCTCTTCTAAATTTCACACTCATGCACACAGTAAGTACAGCAGGAATGGAGGTTGCAGAACACCCCATCACCTCTGGGTATGTTCTTTTACTACATAATCCTTACCTTTAGAAATCTCTACATTTAAGAAGAAGCTTGTTTGCAGGATGCTTTGCATAGAATTAGTCTGGAGGAGGAGAGGTTCAGGGGTGGCCTTCTGGCTCTCTACAACTGCCTGAAAGGAGGTTGTAGGTAGCTAGGAGTTGGTGCCTTTTCCCAGGTAACAGTGACAGGACAAGAGGTGATCTCCTTAAGTTGTGCTAGGGGATGTCCAGGTTGGAAATAAGGGAAAATTTCTTCTCAGAAGAGTGGTGATGAACTGGCACAAGCTGCCCAGGAAGTAGTGGGGTCACTGTCTCTGGAGGTGTTAAAGAACCATGGAGACAGGGCACAGAGGGACACGGTTAGTGGACATGAGCTGATGGGTTGACAGTTGGACTAGATGATCTTACTGGCCATTTACAACCCTTAATGAGTAATGAATATCATGTATTACTTCTCTATATCTCTCCTCCTGACTTCACGTTCACTTGATGGCTGGTACAAGAAGTCAGAAAGCAAAGCACAAGCCATGCCATGGACTGCCATTATGCTCTCATTAAATCCACTGCTTTGCTGAGCCTTAAAAATAAATCTGCAGTGATTATTTTCAGCAGAGGAAAAAAATCTGACAATAACTCATCTGAAGCCAAGCAGAATGCACCATAAGCACATTTCTGACCAAAGGAAAATATTACTAAGTAACAAGTAACAGATTAACTCTCCATGTTGGTTCTAAGACATCTGGAAGACACTATCCTGAGTAGAGATCTATATATACATCTCATCAGCTAGCAGACAAACCATATTACCCTTTAATAAAGAAGCTGATAAAATAATTGCAAATGCAGAAGCTTGCATTTCCAAGGGACCTTCTAAATTCAGGGCTTTTGTGACTGAGTATGTTTTGTCATGTCTTGAGCAGAGCATGAAATGCCAACAAATGGGAAGGGAAAGTCTCATTAGGGCTCATGCTCACAGCAACCTCCAATGGGACCCCCCAGCAACAGGACCTAGTCCCTCTGGACAGAAAAGATGCTTCTGTGACTTCTCCTGACCCAGTTATAGGGTCAAGACATGGCATAAAGGCCAAGTGTTGTGCTCCTGGCTGCAGCCCTTGCGATCGGGTTACTCTTGAGCGTGCTGGCATTGTGGGTCTGGGTGATGTATGTTTGCTGTCAGTGCAGAAATAACACGGAGTGTGTTGGAGCGGGCCCCACCTGCCGAGCAATATGTTCTCCATCCCTCGGGCTGTGCTGTGTGCCGCTCGGCTAGGAGAAACTTCCACCCACCCAGCACATGGCAGGGCAGGAATGCACTCCCATGCTCGCCTACAGGAGGATGTGCCACAGAACCCCCCTCCTCCTTTTCCTTGCTGTGACAAGAAAATCACTCCCTCTTATGTATTTACCTAAAAAAAGGCAAAAGAGGGAAAAAAGAGGAAAAAGAGAAAGAATCACAGCTCACTGATTGCATACATCATGACCGCAATTGGCGCAGAAGTTGGCTTGTTGACGATTGATTCATGAGCGCCTGTTGCAAGCCAAGAGAGAGAGGACATGGCAATACCCTTATTTATTTATGTGGGAGGCTCACCCAGGCCCTGCAGGGGACTGCAGGTCAGGCCGACATGCAGGAGGCTGCTCCCTGCCCGCCGCAACGCAACACTCATTTCTTCCATCGTTTGATGGATGCCATTGCTCCACACCACATGGTGTTTTCTCATCACAGACAGGCATTAGCAGGGCAAGGAACCAGGACGCATCCTTTTTGGGGAGGGAAGGTGTGCATTTGTTACGGTGCCACTGAAGTGCTGGCAGGTTGAATGCGGATGAGTTTTGCTCATTCATGCATTACTGCTGTCTCCAACACGGCCGGTGCCACAGTGCCTCAGGGCAGCCAAGTGGTTCCCCACCCTCAGCACACACACACAGGAGTGGACAAGCTCTATCCCATCTGCTGAGCAAACTCACTGCAGGTTGCATTAAATGGCATAATTAATATTTTCAGACTAAATACATGCAGCCTTCCTGTTTCACTTCCAAGGAGCAGAATCATAGAATCATTATGGTTGGAAAAGTCATGATCATCTAGTCCAACCGTCCACCTACCACTAATACAGCTCACTAACCACGTCCTTAAGTAGCAAATCTACATGTTTCTCAAACACCTCCAGAGACAGTGAGGAAACAGTCTGAGCGTTAAATCACTTTTTCACCTTATACCAGTGTCACTTAGAGCAAGAGCTTCACACTTCAGAAATGCACTTTGTATACCACTGTACAACTAAAGAGTTACAGAACTTCATCCACAGAGCACCAGGCTTTCACTGTGCCAAATTTCCTATAAAATAGATTCTTCTGTGTTTTGATAGGCATCACAAAGTTTATCAATAACTGCTGGCTAGATTAAATTGTGTTATAAAATTAATGCCAACCAATAAATAAGCATGGATATTTCTTTAAGCTTCATGAAAGGGCAGCTATGGAACGCGGATGGACTGCAGAGGTTTAAATGTTCATGATTTTTGATGTTGGAACCGATAGAAGTTTGGTTTCCAGTTTTAATCATTTACAGGATGCTCCCGGTACTGTACAGGAGGAGAGCATCACAGAATCATAGGATGGCTTGGGTTGGAAGGGACCTCAAAGATCACCTAGTTCCATCCCCCTGCCACAGGCAGGGCTTCCAACCACTAAATTGGGCACTCAACCACGTTGCCCAGGGCCCCATACAACCTGGCCTTGGGGCCTCAAACACGTATGAATAGGTCCTATTTAACACAGGTGTGCATATTCTTGCTATTAATTTAAAAGACTTTCAAAGAAAACTCAGCATGAACTGACTTTCCAGTGACATTCATTTATGCACAGAAACAAACCTGAGACCCCTCAGAACATCATCCATAACAAATCAGAGGATCTGACTGACTGCAGTGGAGACTCCAAAGCCCCTTACTGCTCCAGGGAGGTGATTCTGGATGGGTTGAGGCCCTGAATGCTCTCCTTAGATGAGCCAGCTTTGTGCTGGACTACTGGGTTGTCCTCTGATGGCAGGGTTTGGGCTTTTGAAATGATGTGCACAAAGGCAATTATGGTCATCTCTTCTTTGGATCCCCTTGTTCAGTGTCTGTAAAATGAAATGAGCTCACACCCCACTGGCTCCTGAGCAGCCCTCACGTGTTAAAGACTTACGGTCATGGCTAATCTGTGACAAACCCGGGAAGTGTAATTAGCCCTGCCAAGCCATCTGTCAGCCTGAGAGACTTGGATGGTATTTGGAAAAAGCATCTAAACATCCATGTGCTTGTCCTAAGTCCCAGGCCATCAAAACTTGGCCAACAGCTGGGCAGAACAGGAGCTGACACTTCTGCTGAAAAGGCCAGGGAAAGAATAGGCTGCTAATAGGGAGAGGCACCTAGTATCAGTCACCACAGCATCCTGTTATAAACGATCAGCCTCCAACTGAAAGCAAGTGATGGTGATTAAAGCTGCCCTGCCACTCTGGCAGTGAAGACCTGAGCTCCTTCAGCAGGAAGGTGCCTGGCACAGGGGAAGGGCCAGTCCTGAGAGCCCTTCACATGGTCTGTCCTCCAAAATGACAGGGGACAAACGATCGTGCCAAACGACTGCTGCTCTCACACCTTGATGTCAGCCGTTACAGTTTGCCACAGGAACTCAGGTGGTTCTCTTATTGTGCTTTTCCTCAAAAAAAAAACTCATTTGATAGATTTCACAGCAGAAGAGTGAGCAGGAAAAGGAGAGGAGAAAAAAATGAATAGTATTCATTTTAGAACGTTTCTATAAACCACAAAGCATGCAGACTTGATGCTTATGGATTCACCACAGCATAACAGGTAAGGATGGCTAAAATTCAGCCAGGGGTATATAACATGTGGTCAGTAAATGCCCAAGGGTCAAAGCTTACAGTTAAAGGTACTACATGCACCATCAGAACTGTCTATAAACATGATTACAATGACTTTCGTTAACTCAGTGCTTGCCAAAATCTGCTGCTATTATAAAGTAAACATCCCACAGCACATGCCACGGGATCTTCCACAGAAGCCATGCTCAGACACAGGCACGCATACTCCCTGGTATAAAATTAGCTATTTGAATGCAACTTCATTTTCACGTTACAGACTTTGTATTGAGGAACAGCAACATGGAACAAAGAGAAACTCTGAAACTTTGTGTATCACCCTGGGGCACAACTGCCATCCTCCAGGCAGGGCTACCAGTCCTGGTATCATGAAATTGTGCCACAAATACTTGCAGCTCAACCTGAAATACACAAGTCCAGATACATGAAAGAAGCTAGATCAGCTAACAGATGTTGGGTTGTTTTTTATGCTGTTGAGTGCTTTGACCCATCACTGTATTTCAGAACAGGAATTACTGGGAGGGTCATCACACTAGGCACAGCTAATGATGTAGTCAAGCTTTTTCTACGTACATGTGACGTATGTAGAATGTACTCAACTACTCAATTTCTCACCTACTTTTACAACTCCCTCAAAAACTGTGTATATGGACAACCTTAACAGAGGATTACAATCCAGCCACAGTTGTAGAAAATGGGAAAGCTTTTCAGCTTTCATAGAAACATAGAATGGCCTGGGTTGAAAAGGACCACCTCAGTGATCATCTAGTTTCAACTCCCCTGCTATGTGCAGGGTCACCAACCACCAGCCCAGGCTGCCCAGAGCCACATCCAGCCTGGCCTTGAATGCCTGCAGGGATGGGGCATCCACAGCCTCCTTGGGCAATCTGTTCCAGTGCATCACCACCCTCTGGGTGAAAAACCTCCTCCTAATATCCAACCTAAACCTCCCGTCTCAGTTTAAAACCATTCCCCCTTGTGTTATCACTATCCACCCTCATGAACAGCCATTCCCCCTCCTGTTTATATGCTCCCTTCAAGTATTGGAAGGCCACAATGAGGCTTTCAGATGGAAGTTTCTGCTGCAATCTGACCAAATGCTGGCAGTCACTAGAAGGCGTTTCAGTTGATCTAACCACATTTCTGGAAGTCTCTACTTGTAAAAGGAACACGTTCAGGGACATAAAGAGAGCATCCCTCTGGTACCATCATAAATGCCAAAGATCTACAGATTATTAAGACACAAATTTGCTCTGTAGAGCCTCAAATTAATTGGAAGAGAGTTCAGCTGCTCCAAAGAGATGATTACCATCAATTATAAATTCCTCTTCCCATTCTCTTGTCTGTATTCAACCTCAGCATTAGAACTCCACTAGAACAAAATACCATTATTAAAAATGAGTAGCCCCAAACTAGTCTGTCAATTAAAAGAATAGAAGAAACATACATCACATCCAACATACTTGAATGCGCTTTCCCTTCCAAGAAAGTAGACCACTCTGTGCACGAGACTGCACTCTATCATTTAGGAAACATTAAGGGTGAAGTAGAAGCAACAAAAAGAAGGTTTTGTTTTCTCACAGCTGAAAAAAGACAGTGAGTTTGTGGGTATATGTGGTGGCTGAAGAAGGTGTTTGTTTAAAGTCTGTATTTGTTGGAGTTCTCTGGAGGATCAGATAGTGGGAATGAGAGATCTTCACATCTAAACCAAAGGACTTGAATGCGAAAGACATGAAGCAGGAGTGGTGCAGCGCTGGTAATGAAACAAAGTACAGAAAGGTTAAAAATGGCACAGCTAAAATCCTCTTCCCCTTTCAACTTCTTGAGCTTTACACTTTTAATCCCAAGAGCTCTTCAGTTTTCTACCGTGTCTCCAAGGAAAAGCAGAGAAGTCTGGATTGGGTATTTCTAACCGAAAACGGGGAAGAAAGAAAAGAGGGAAAGAAATAATAATAAAAAAAAGCTCAGAACAAAACAAACAACCTTTCAAAACGTTTTGCACAACCTAACGAAGCAAATGGGACACAAGCAGGTGGCTTTTTTTCCTCCCTTCCAGGTCACCTTTATCCATGACACACAGCAACAAAAGCAGAAAAATGAAAGTTAAGGCCAACAGCCTGTCCTTAACTCGTCCTGCTGTGCTTTGGTACTGCAGGGCTCTCAGATTAATGTGGATGTCACACAGCATATGCTGCAGAAACGAGGCACCACAGGACGCGTGAAGAATGGAGGGTTAAGGCTTTGGGCACTCTTATCAAGGTAAAGCTCACAGACCTGAAATGGTACATCTCTGAGGATTTAGGCTTTTGTTACTTGGATCTCTTCCCTTAGATTTGCAGGCAGGAGGATTGTGGTCATTGAACTTGTGCATCTGGCTTTCCCGAGCACTGAATTATGCAACTTGGAGCACCGTCGCCTTCATTTTTAAAACAATCCATGCATTCTGGGGTCCGTGAGCATGTTGAGATTCCCCAAATCTCTGATCTTCTTAGCCAGGTGCACAATGCCAAGGAAAGCTTTTGCATAAGCTCACTGTTTGCCTCGCAGAGCATACAAAAGACTTTTCAAACCAGCAGAACATAAAGTATCATGTGTTGTGCAAACACTAAAGGAAATTACTGGGGAAAAATGAAAGTCTGGTGTGGCAATGAGAAGAAAACCATTTGGAACCATTATTTTCCAAGATCAGTCAAAGTTGTTGGAAGCTGAGAGCTAACAAAGCGCAAGTCTCCATATGTTTCACACTGGACAAAGGCAACACATGTTAATGACAACTACTTATTTCATCTCTGGGTCAAAATCCATTTCAGCAGGATCACAGCAGTTACATCTGTTATAAGTATGATGTCAGTAACTGGAATACATAAACAGTAACTCTCCAAATCACAAGCTGCACTCAAAATTGTGCAGGGAAGTCACATTTGAAGAACCTAAATGATCCCCCAAGATTGAAACAAAGTACAATGAAATCAAACGCTGAGGGCCAACTTCTGCAATGGAGTTTCCATCCAAGTCAGCAAACACAACCCTGCACCATTCGTGTCCAGCAGGGAAAGCTGAATTGCGTACTGCTTACAACCAAGGCACTGCAAGAGATGGTCAGAAACTAAATTCCACCTTCGGCAGCCAGATACAGCACTGCATTGGCAGAGTGCTCGAGGCAGGAGATAGGGGAGTGACTTCTGAGAGAGGCAGCAGGGAGTGCTGCCCTGTGAGCCGGCAGCAACCGGGGCTGAACTGTTGGTTCTTCCCTGTCAGCTCTCAAGACAACAACTGGCTGTGCTCTCTATAAAGGTGGTCACATAACTGCCAGTTTATGAGACCTTACCAAAATGTATTCCTGTTGCACTGAAGATGCCCCACCAAACTTTGAGCATCCCAGAAAAGGCAAGGGGTGCTCCCCTATGTCTTCATTACAAGATCAGCACTCCTTGTTTCCGGGGCTAAGTCTCCAAGCAGGCTGGGAGCTCTTCCTGGGAGCTGCCCGCTCCCTGCAGCTCTGCGAGGGGAAGGTATAGCCCTGCTGGAGGGACTCTGAATCTGCCAACAAGAGATTCCTAAATAAGAGGGGAAAAAAAGGAGGAAAACAAACTCCAGCCCCCTCCATCCTTGTTAGCCAGTCCTCACATTGGAGAGGCTTTATATCCACACATTTTAAGAAACCTAAGGGGAATGATAAACCCAATTCAATTTAATTGGGTGCTCTCCTGACAGAATAGTTATTAATAAGATTGCATTGTACAAACCTTCATGAAATCCCAAATGCAGTCAGTTGCAGTAGCAAAAACATTTAACACCCAGCAAGCAACATGCTACTGCTGGAATGTTGATGCTCCTCTCCTTTGCTCTTCCCCCACCATTCCTCTCTCCTTTTATCCAATTCTCAAAAAAAAAAAAGAAAAAAAAAAGAAAAAAAAAGCTCATCTTGAACAGCTCCTATAAATTATTCACATGATATTACAGTGTATGTCAGCAGTCTCACAGTGTTTAAAAACCTTAACTACAAGCCAATTAAAATGTAAACTGAGAAAGACGGATGGGGTTGGGTCGCTCTGGTGTGAACTTGAGCAGCTCATAACAATACACACAACTTCTAGACCTGCTAATTTGACAGCTACTTTCATCAGTAGAGGTTTTTTCTTTCTTCTCTTTCTTCTTCTTTTTTTTTTTTTTAATGCAATGTTTCTAAGAGGAAGAACCAGCCTGCATCCAGCAGATTATCCCCGAGTCTCACGATGCTGTACAGGCACTCACAGTGTTAGAATCATAGAATCAATAAGGTTGGAAAAGACCTCTAAGATCACCTAGACCAACCATCCACCTACCATCAACACTGTTCACCAACCATGATTCCAACAGGCTCAGATTGGGTTTTAACAGCAGGAAAGGGGGCCAAGGAGCCTTCCCCTTTTGGAGAGAACCATCATTGAATTTTTATAACTAAACAGCAGTAATTTAAGTGACAAATTATATTTCTTAAATGAAGTCACTAGAACACAGTATATTCAGTTGCTACAGAAAAATAAAACCCTTCCAATACAGACATTTAGGAGTGCCCAGTGCTTCAGCGGAACAAGATCGGACATCTGCCTAAATTGCTCACCGTTGGACTACTGAATGAGCCAGGCACAGATTAGCTTTTACACTGATAATGACACTAATTTTAATCTTCACGGGTTAATTACAAAAGCACCATTAACTCAGGTTCTGAGCATCACAGTCAGAAACACTGAGAGAAAACATAAAAGGAAATGAAAGCGATACAGACAAAGTCAATATTTAACCGGGGAAATTTAAGCCATACCTAGACACAATCTTATGGAAATGGACACACCTCCATTTCCTTCTTACCTATGCTACTTGATTGATGGACCACCACAAATATGCCATTTCCCTTATCTGTACAGTGGGGATAATGGTGGCTCGCCTCGCTTGTAAAAGTGGCCAGACCAAAGTAGAAAGAGAAAAGCAATCATGAGTTACCTGCTTGTTCTCTCTCTCCTCTTTATAAGGGTGAAACCTGTGGAAGGTTTTGCTGTGACCACCAGGGACTCCACTAATCTAGGCAGTCACTGCACTGACTATGCACACTCCTCCATTCCAGTTTGTTCTGGCATTCTCACGTCACATGAAATTACAGCTTAATTATTGTCAGTTTCCTGTGCAAGAGAATAAAGGACATACTGCAGTCAGAATGGGACTGTAGATAGAAGATAGAGCAGCATCAGCTAAGGATCTGCCCCTTCCATGTGTGTAACGGTTACCAAAAACTGTGCAGCAGGCTGCAGGCTGTGCCTCTGCACCCTTCCCTCTTAATAATAACCCAACATAGAATCATCATAGAATGGCCTGGGTTGAAAAGGTCCACAATGCTCATCCAGTTCCAACCCCCTGCTATGTGCAGGGTCACCAACCAGCAGACCAGGCTGCCCAGAGCCACATCCAGCCTGGCCTTGAATGCCTCCAGGGATGGGGCATCCACAACCTCCTTGGGCAACCTGTTCCAGTGTCACCGCCCTCTGGGGGAGAAAATGAATCAGGACACACAGTGATGTCCAGCTGGGCAGGAGGAGAGGCAGAGCTGGAGCCCCATGCACTGTGCTCCGCCAGCCCTCAGGCAAAGCAGCAGATGAGCTCCAGGGAAGAACAGATCTCTATTCAGGAGCTGTCTTTATGCCTGTGAGCGATAACCAAAGATGGCAGAGTAGTTTTGTTCCAAATGTTCTGTGCAAAATGGGAAATGAGAGCCAAAGCAAAGAGCCATTTTTTGGTTCATATATTGCACGAAGAAAACCAATATAAGCAAAACACGGTAACTTTTATATATAAACTCATGAAAATACTTTGCCTTAATAGGTTTTTATCCCACAATTCTCACATCTTAAAAGTTGTATATGATAACTTTGCATAAATTAAATCACTTTGAAGATAGAGCGAAACTACTTTGGAAAGGGAAATAAAACCAAAAGTGGGTAACAACCTTTGTACACTCCCAAATCCTCATTTGTAGAATGTGTATGTGAGACAGGAATAAAACCACTTTACAGGATTCATTTTTACTGATTCAAGTCATGCCATGGTTGTAAATTCTTTGCTGGGTAGACAGCTGGAGATATTTTCATTTCAAGCTCAGGCAGCGGGGCTTTATTTCTAACAACAGCATTCACTTAGCAGCTTTTCATTCTGAAAAGCATTGAGAAAATGAAGGGAATTAAGATGTGGCATCAGAAATGACAGTTCCCTGAAAACAGTTTTCTGCTCACGCCAATCTCAGTTTTTGTATTGATCCTCTCTGCTTCCCCTCCTTCACCTCCTCTCTGGTGGACGCGGTGTTGCCCACATTTGCCGTCTCCGGATCCTCTCGATCCCATGTGAAAGAAATCTACCATTCAACAGCACAAATCCAAATGATGGAAGTTTGCAATGCAGAGCTGCACACCTGAAATGCTCCCATGAATTTGGCAGAGCTCTGTCAGGGGTTTCTGGAGCTCAGAAATACCACGGGCTGGAGCTGCACGTCATTTCCACAGTTGCTCACCTGGATGAAGGCTTTGCCTTTTCTGTTTTAAGGACCTGGAACCTTTCTTAGACTTCTGATGAAGGTGCTCTTTCTCCACTTTTCTTTACAAAGTAAATATTACTTGCTTGCTTTGAAACTGTATCTTTAAGCCTTGATTTATGAAAGAAGCTAAAACATGCCACATTCAAGAACTACCGACTCAAGAAAGGATTCAGCATCCAAGTAGCTTGTTAATTGGAGCTTCTAAGAAGCAACTTAATCATAAAGCCATGGATTTCTCCGAACAATGACTTTCTGTTTTCTTCATTCACTCTTTTGTAAACCAATTACTAGATATAAAGTGTGGATATTGTATCAGTCCCATCATTCCACCTTATTTAGGTATGTAGCCCCTGTGAAGCAATACTTGCCCTAAATCTATCCACAGAAAAACACTCATGGGTCTGGCCCACAATTCCTGCCTGATTAATACCTTAGGAGCAACTTTCCTACTTACAACAGTTCATTACAGTAGCAAGAATTACCTTATAATTGATCTTACCTATGCGTTAAACACTCTCAGCATCTTGTCAACTCTGCAACATGGTCAATTAGCAGATAATAGCGCCCACTTCCACATGTCTTATTACTTAAATGGTAAGATCAATAATTAAGAGTACATAGCACCATTAAGCACCTGCTGATGAAAGTCTGCTGGTGCGTGGAACGAATAAAGGTAATTACTCCACCTCTTCCTTTGGCTGATCCTGAGGATACCACTTATAAACATCCCCCAATGCTTCAAGAATTCTTTTGGCCTTTGCTCTCCCTTTACCAGAATTTCCTAACGAACAGAACAAAAAATCCATGCGTGTGTGTGTATGTTATTTCATTTTTTAAAAGAACCAAAGTTTTGCCAGCTCTGTGATCCCGTGAATGACTGGAAGTTCTTTTGCTTGTTCTTTCAGTTGTTTTGCGGTTGGTTTTGATGATTGGATATAATACAACAGCTCCTTTTTCTCTTGCCTCCTCTCTGGTGGCTTAGGTACCTTATATATTTTATACATGCCTACGGATCTCAGCTTTCACTCTTTTAATTGTATTTCAGAATTACTTACCCTTTTTTCCTCCTAGCCTTTGGGACTGAGTCACAAAATAGGATACTAAAAACATGAGCTGTAATGGCTGAACTGTAATACTGGATACCTAAACTGGATATCAATTTATTACCTCCATAGTAAAAATAGTCATAAACCACAGAATGTTAATCCTTTTTTGAGACAAGTGACGTACTTCAGTATAAGCTAATTTTAACTGAGAATTTTAGTGTGCCGTCAAGGTTAGGTGGAAGGAACAGACATTCACGCATAATGTATTTTTACTTGGCACTATGAAAAGACATCTCAAGGTATTTGTTTTGTCTCTCAATGTCACGTCAATAGAATCACAGAATCACAGAATATCTGTAGTTGGAAGGGACCCCCAGGGATCACCAAGGCCCACTTTGGGCTTCACACAGGACCTCCCAAACCCTATGTCTGAGGGTAATGTCCACACATTCCTTGAGCTCCAGCAGCTCAGGACCATGACCACTGCTGTGGGGAGCTGTTCCATGCCCACTGCCCTCTGGTGCAGAACCTTTCCCTAATATCCAAGAACCTGATCACACTGACAAAAGCACACGTTACAGAGTGAACCACTAGCACATCACCCACCCAACGTGTGTCTGTAGATATCCAGTGCTAAAAGGAAATGACACATTGCGTTTTCTAGGAAAAACCTGGACGACTTCTGCCCTCCTTACCCAGTTATGGACTTTGGCATTTTGAAATGCCATTGTTCTGTATAAATCTCACAGATTAATTTGTCTTTGCACTAATGACTAGTGAAGCTATTGGATTCAGTACAGTTTACACTCATACAACAAAGTCTCCATAATCTATAAATCCTCCATGAACTGCAAGCCAGAAGAGTGTTAAGTGTATTTATTACTTTTGCTTGTAATCTCAATTTTACTGTTCAAAGTCTACAGAGAAAGCAAAATCCTCTTCTCTAAGCTGAAAGGGACATAATACTGGTTCACACTCGCAGGATATCAAACTAACTCAAAGCTACATAACAGAAAAGGTTTTCACTCTCTTCATATATGCATGTACTTTAGGATGCTTCTTCCTAAACCTCTGAGTACTCACAGGAAGTATCCCTTGCATGAAGAAAGGTAGATTTTTTAAAAATTAATAACCCACCACTTCATGGCAAACTTTGCTCGAGAGCAACCAACCAGAAGTACTAATGAAAGGGCTGGGAATTATTCCAAAATCCTCACTTCAATTATCTTCTTTTTCACTCTAAATCACAGCAAAACATTCCTTTGTGCTTTTTCCCCTTTGAAAAGAACTGAGCATAACTCTGATATGCTCATTGACCTCAACCAAAGAAAACGCTTCTCTCACTCATATCAAAAAGCAAAAATAAGTATAAGAGAGTTTACTGGAATTTTCATACTCAAGCTGCATACACAAATCTGGCAAGAAATCAAACCAGTTTCTCTAATACAAACTAATTTCTTTAAGCCTTTGAGGTTCTTCGCTTTGCTCTTTTCTTCTTTTTGTTTCTGTTATTGTGTGTTCTGCTTTGTTGGGTTATTTTTTCCTACCTATTCAAATATACTTGCTAGTTTATCTTTGGACTGGAAAATTACAAGTGCTCGTTCACAAGAGCACTTAGCATCACCATATCACAGTATAAATAGAAAAGTCCTAGCATAGCTCTTGCTATGTCAGAATGTTCCTGGTTAGACACTGATGCTGAAATTTTGTTTCCTGCATTTGAAAACTCAGTCACCTGAGAGTAAATGAAACTATTACAAGTGTTATACTTTCATGCTAAGGAAAATGCAATTGTATGACTTGCAGTTTTCTATTTAGGAGGAAATCTATAGATGTGAGCATGATATCTGCTTCCAATCTGAGTCAAAGTACATGTATGGATGGACATCTATTTCATCCTATTTCCCACTCCCCTCAAAGTTACTTCAGTTTTGTACTCGGAATCCTAAAAGGAATATGCTCTGATCACTACACACTCAGTCTGGCTCTTTTTGCCAGAACTGCTTCACCCGTTTCCAATTGTCAGCAGCATAAATGTCAGATCTTGTATTACAAGCAATGAGTCATGTCTGTGATAATAAAGAAGACGATGTTTCATGGAGCAGATTCAAAGCTTACACAACACACAGATCGTCTTCTTTTTTTAATACGCTACGAATTTTCTGTGGTTCTGGGCTCTTCAGGAAAAGATCAGCAAGGCTCCCGCAGTCATCACTTGAGACTACAGAACTGTCTTTTCTATAGCCAAAAAGCTGTTTAAATTGCTATAAATCAGCAATGTCTCCTTTAAGGAAGGGGGGGCAGCAGGACGGGGGGGAAAAAAGTTATAACAAAGTAAAGTTCATGTTTTTGAAGTTGTCTGCTTTTAGCAAGTCTTGTTCTATTTAATAGCTTCCAGAGTCAAGAAGGTCTCAAGTAGACCTGAGCTACCTAACCACAAGAGCAATTAGTTCCTCCAGACACTGTGTCTGTTGTAATGCAGTTCACTTAACTTCACACAGTGAATCAGCTCACTTTGAGGGTGTTTTTTTCCCTTCCCTCCTATTATTTCTTTTCCTTGTCTCCAGGCAGCTGCCTGTCGTGACATCTAATCTCTACCTGCTCCACGGACCGACTACGCCAAGCACTGTCAGAGAAATGAAGTCTGTGCCCACTACCCTGAGAACCCGAATACACCTCCAAGTGCACTGCCAAGCCCAGGTCTTCCAAACGCAAAATGAGCGTTGCTTCCCTCGGCTTGGTGTGACAGAAGTCCGATGAAGGATGTGGCTGCAGTCCCCAACACGTACCCCCAGGGAGGCATCAGTTGCCCAGAGATGCAGCCCAGCCCAACGAGCTCAGCTGCTGATTTCAAATGCATCTCCAAACTTAGAAAAACCCGGCAAAAAACCTGCCTGACCCAGAAACCAAAACCAGCACAAAGAGCCACTTCACATTCCTTGATTTACTTTAAAAGCCAAATGTTTTGATAGTCTGCCTAATTAGTCTGGGATTTTGGAAGGAAATTTTCAGATTAACTAAACAGGAAATAACGCTAACAATGCTCCACCAGCTGAAGGGCGACCACGGTTAATTGAACTGTTTGCTTAAGTATCAGTGTACACAGAGCCATATTAAAGTGAAGATGCTGCCAAGTACTTGTCTTCCATTGTATAAAAAATGTCACTCGGGCACTTGAGTGCTGTTTCCTATTGTCTGTCAACCCGTGTTTCTAACAGATACTACATGCTGCTAAACCTCATCCACTCGTTGCTGTATCTTGACTCAAGCATATTTTGGCCTTTTTTCTAAAAGCTGTGTACTTTTTACAGTTTTTTTTCTATCCTTGCACATCACTTTAACTAGACAAGTTTAAGAAGAATGTCTGTCTCCTGGTAAAATGGAAAGCTCCAAACCTAGTAACTTTGCTATCATAGTAAATATTGTAGAAGAGGTGGGCAGCAAAGCAAGAGCCCTGTGAGCTTCTCTTCCCTCTTCACTACCTACACCATCGCTGTTTTGTGACCAGGAGTGCATCCATCCACCTTTCACACTGCTCCAAAAGGCTCGGGGATGCATCTTTGCTCCTGTGAATTGGGAACACTCATTAAAATAAATGACACTTGATCTTAGTATTGAAGGTCAATTCCCGACGTTCCTCAGTGCTGTGACCTCTTGCAGACCTCTTGCTCTTACATTCTGCTCGCACGGCCAGTGCCACAAGCTGGGCTGGAGGTGCACAGGATATGATTACAGGGCTTAAGGGCCCTCCTTGCTAACACAAGTCAAGACAACAGAAATACTTGTTGTTAGAGGGCTGTCTACAGCAGGGATTTAAATGGCATCACCGTGTTCACTAAGGATTCTTTTTAATCACTCAACATATGGAAGTGAAATTTCCAAGTGTGTACTTCACAAGGAATCCAAAGCATGCAGTGATTCTGGCACTTCACCCCACAGACACTCCTCATCCAGAGCACCCAGCCACGTTTCTCACTGGTGCTACACTAGTTTATTGCTCATGCCTGCCCTGTTGAACACATCTAATACTACTCTGTTCTGTTCTGCTGCTCCAGAAGCTGTCAAATCATTTCTAATTGCCAGTACGGAGATTTCCCCATCTAGATTTAGCCATTTAATAGTGTTTAGTCTAGATCGCCCTGAAGTTCCTTCTATGATTGATGGAAAGAGAAAGGCAGAGTGAATCACCATCAGGAATGAGGTACCTATCTAAATGAAGGATGAGTCACCATCACTGTGCAGTAGAGGCAAGGGGCTAAAGGCAGGTGATACATGTCTTTCACCCCACCAGAAGAGAGCTGCTCTGTCCCAGTTTCCATTTTAATGTTGGGATTGGGTCAACACTCATCATCACAGCATTACAGAGGCTCAGCAGCATCAAAACATTCAGAACGTGAGAGAGGGAGCAGACAGACAGGACATGCGATCAACAATAGTCCTCTGAAATCCCAGTGATAACCCACTGCACCTGACTCCTCCTGCACCAAGAACCTTCCTGCTCCCTTCCCCACTGTGTCTGAAACTCGACTGCCCACCAGACACATCGTATGATTGAATTCTGCAGTCACTAAAGATGGACAAATTCAAGTACCCATTCCCTATCTTACAGGCAATAAAATTAGGGAGGCAGAGGAACTTTGAGCCACATCTGACAGCAAATTTCAGACTAGAGCATTAAAGCAAAGACCTCATATCTGACTCCTCCAAACTGCTGTCAAGTTAAGAATGCTCCGTTCATTTAACTCTCACTCAAGTGCACTGGATCAATTTTCTATCTCTTCTACATGCATTGCGAGTCTATTACAACCACAACCACAGATTTCTGTTGACCTCAAGGTATGATGTTTGCCTCATTAGCACATGCATCTAAAACCCAGCAAAGATGACATTTCTTGGATGTACTTGTTCATATTTAAATAATCAAGAAGCATTAATGCTCATGAAAATTGTTCTTCCGTCCTGTCCACTCGTTCTTACCTGTACCACAGCCATCTATTTTGGACCTGAGCAGTCAGCTTGGTAGTTCCATTGAGCCAACGGTGGCTGCTCTTGGAGCAAGTGCTTCCCAAAACAAGCAGCTCTAGGACTGCCAGCACTGCTGAACAGGAACGGCTTCTGGGGAAAATAGTCATTTCCTATTAAGGATGGATTTCTGGTACCTGTGTTAAGAGTGAGTGGCACTTTATTCCATAAGGGGCTGATTGCATAGCACTCACTTCACAGGTAATGGCTGTGGGCATGAACATCACCATCACTGATTCTATTCTTTGCCATGATGAGAAGAGACAATTTGGAGAGATTATGAAAAACATTCAGCAAGGTAACACCGAATCTCAAACACGCCATTTAATTTCAACTACTTTTGACCATGTAAGATGAGCTGCAGACTTCACATGTATTAGGTACTTCGGCAATTCTGAAGGAACACACCTTGCCATCCCTGAATTTCTAATGTCTCTCTGAAGTACAAGTCTAATGTTCACTCCAAAGCTCTTGTTCAGGCAATGGAAACACTGCTCCAACTTGCAATGAAGCCATTAGAGCAGAGGAATAACTTGAATTGGTGAACGGCGATGATGCTAGTGCAGTCCTGCAGCAGGATCTGCCAAGAGCGCTAGACTAGAAAAACCTTCCTCAAACAAGACCAGTTCATTGTACACAAAATGCAAACAGTGACAGAAAAAGGGAACACTTTTTCATAAACAAAAGCATTCCCCAGGAAGAGGGGAAAAAAAAAAGAATTTATCTGCAGAAGGATTTAATAAGAAACAGCCTGTTCCAGACTCTTCTTCATTTAATTTAAAATAAACATAAACCAGATCTCTCTCCTATACAACATGGGTCATTCCCTTAGAAGGAACAGGCAGGGATTCAAAGGTCACCCTGGAAGTTCTGTTGTGGGACAGCTCAGAAGAGCCTTCTGTCTCCATTCACACTCCTTGTGGGGCCATGCTCCAAGTTCACCACGCACCTTGGCTCCCCGGGACCACTGGGTCCCCCCACTCCATCCCACTCATCCCCTAACCATCCTCCTAGTCCCCCAACCCTTGCCATCCCATTGGGTCCCACGTCCCCTGTCAGAGAATCATAGAATCACCAAAGATGGAAAAGACTTCCAAGATCATCCAGTCCAACTGTCCATGTATTGCCCCACAAAATTTTCACCCCAGTATTTCCCCACAAAACCTTGTCCCTCAGTACAACATCTAAACATTTCATGAACACCCTCAGGGATGGCAACTCCACCACCTCCCTGGGTAGCCCATTCTAGTGCCTGACCACTCTTTTGGAGAAGAAATTTTTCCCAATGCCCAACCTGAATCTCCTCTGTGCAACTTGAGGCCATTCCCTCTAGTCCTATCACTAGTTACATGAGAGAAGAGGCTGACTCCCACCTTGCCACAACCTTCCTTCAGGTAGTTGTAGAGAGCAAGAAGGTCTTCCCTGAGCAGCCTCTTCTCCAAACTAAATAACCCCAGTTCCCTCAGCCACTTCTCAAAAGACTGTCATCCCCTTGGGTCCCCCATCCCCTGACATCCCACTGGGTCCCCCAACCTGTCAACCTACTGGTTCCCCATCCCCGGTCATCCATCCCACTGATCCCCCCCTGCCATCCCATTGGGCCCTTGAGCCCTCAGCACCACAAGGAGTGCTCCAAGGGGTTCCCGTAAAGCAGTGTCTGTGCTTTCATGCAGCCAAGGCTCCTTCCTCAGGTGCTCAAGCCATCCGTGCTAACAGTGCCAAGAGTTTCAAAGCAAAGCGGAGGGCAGGGGCTTAACCTTCCAATAATCCCTCTATAGCTCTTATAGTTCAGGGTAGATACTGTAGAATGCACAGCGTGTCATTGCAAATGCTCACTGTATAGGCTATATGCAGAGTTCAGTCAAAAGCACACATGCATTTCTGATTGCACCAAAAAAATTGCAAGACAGCCTCCCCCCCACCCTCCCCGATTTCACCTACCTCCATTAATGAGTTAGCCAAACAATTTCTCCTATTTTGCTATATCTAGAAACCAGAGCAATTTGCAGCGTGGTATGAAAACCCACAAGGGTTCTTAAAGGGAAGAAACTCTCCATGCACAACAGCAGCTTTTGTGTCAGAAAACCACGTCCACCCTGAATCCTTGATATGCCACATTTGAAAGTCTGAGCTGGCTTGCAGCAACACGCTGTAACACTGACCGCTCTGAAAAGACTGCAAGGAAACCTGGCAAGAAATCCCTTCTATAACAACAAACCAGGCTTGCAATAAAAACCATCTGCAAAAGTGCCAATTATCCTTCTCCTCAAATGATTATGTTCCATCTAGTTTTGCTGACAAGCAAGTTATGCCACATTTTAATAGGCAATAAAATGTATTATTAAATAATTAGTAGCTAAGAAACAGAAATTAGAGGGCACTTCCTTTCACATACATCCCCCCAGTACTTCAAGCTATTGATTTAAAGGCAACTCGATCCTCTAAAGAGGACAAAATGGAACCTGATACAGCAGTTTACCAGGAGACAATTACAAGGCTAATGATTGTTCGCAGAGAAATGAAGCAGGAAGAAATTCTAGAGAATTCCACCCTGCTCTGTTTTGTCTGATCCCTGTCTAAATCCCCCAAAGAGCTAAAATTTCTCCAAATCTGTTCCTTTCTCTGAGCCCATTAATTACAGTGTTAAAGGTAAAGAAGTATTGATGTCTTTCCTCTACTCCCTCCATTGCCCCCCAGGTAACGTCTGGTACTTGTTCAGCCTTTAAGGTATGGTTGCCTAACTGAAAAAAGCCCCACTAAGACCAATTAAGGCCTTTACTAAGAGGCTGAAAAGAAGACAAATGGAGGCAGAAAGCCCGATTACAAGGAACCTTTGTACAGATGTAAAGCAATTAGAATAGTCTCCAGGGCTGGCCAAGGCAGTACCTACTAGTAAAGGATTTTACAGCTTGTCTAAACTTGGAACAATCTGTCTTCTCTCTCTTTTCGGTTGAGTGTAAAAGTGAACCCTGTATTAGTGTCATGTATCGGCTGATAGCTCGGTATTGGTTTCCCTGAGCATGTTAAATCTGTAACGCTGGTCTCAAGATCCCTTGTGGATGACAATAGCGTTATACAGTCAGCTCTAACTTACAGGGAAAGAAGATATGCCTGATGTTAAGCCATGATAAAAAACAGAACCAGCTCTTTCAAGCTCCTTTTATTTGCCTAACACTAATCCCTAGAATGTCTCAAATTTACTACACTGTGCTGCCGCATAATTTGGCACACAATGTCTACAAGATGAAAACCTTCATACTGCAGTTTTAATAATAAAAATAAAGTTAAGGCAGCTACTTACTTCTCAAAAATAAAAATAAAGGCATAGGCATACTTGCCAGAAATGAAAACCGACCAACCGAACGCTCCCTGAGAAGCTCTCCAGCACTGCACATCACCAATCCCACGCCCCCAGAACACACAGACCTCAGCCTACTTCCTCTGGTCTGTCTGCCAGGCTGGTACCAAAGACCCTGACTTGAGCAGGAGCTGCACCTGCCTAAAGCTGGCCTTGCATTTACTGGGAGTAAGCATGTGCACCCTTTGGTGAAGCATGGACACCAAGCAGGTATCAACACCAATGCCTTACCATTGCCTTGCCAATGCCAAGAGATGTTTATGGGACTGGATCTGCCCCAGGTAGCTTCAGGAAGTACCAGCATGTGGAGTCCATACATTTATAGCCAAAGATATGTTCATTTTTCATTTGCTTATTTCTGATGTGGAAGGGACTTGTCTTACATACAGACCATCATAGCAATAACGCTTTGTATTTGCATCTGGCAATGTACCCAAGGCACTGTGTGAGCAAAGTCACTGCTACCCAGCTGAAGGAGAAGCAAAAGCAGAGAAAGCAGCTTCTTCCAGGTCAGCTGCTGTGCTTCTGCACAAAACCAGCCTTCAAGGTAACCAACCCACGTGAAACAGAAATGTGAAGTTCCTGGTCTATGTAGAATTGTGACGGCAATATTATTGCCTCTCAAGGGTTTTGCTTCTTTCAGTACTTGTTCAAGTGGATATAGAAATTGGCACAAAGAGGTTTGAAAGAAAGACCTCTTGGGAGTTGCTGCTAACGTGCTTACTGTCCATGCCACAACATCTGCCAATGAATTAACCATTCTGAGGAAGCCTCTGACAAGAAACATCCTCAAACAGTTTCCAAGACCAAAAACAGTGCAACGTATTTCATAGAATCACAGAATCATAGAATGGCCTGGGTTGAAAAGGACCACAAGGATCATCTGCTTTCAACCCCCTGCTATGTGCAGGGTCGCCAACCAGCAGACCAGGCTGCCCAGAGCCACATCCAATGTGGATTTCAATTATCCCCCTTCATAATTTGATGAGTTATGTGGAAAAAAGATGTGGAAAAAAAAAGAAAAAAAGTGTAACACCTGATAAAAGATTCAGCATTTCTTAAACTGGGAGACATTTTTCCACACTCATGCTGTGCTGACAGGGGTTGCTTGCTGACATGATCTCAGCTGCTGCTCTGCTGACATCTGTTCAAGGTCTGGTCTTTACTGAGGTGCTAGATGGACCTGAGCACATCTAGAAATCTGCCCTTGCCATTAAATGTGCTGCAGATTAAAACTTCAAAAATAAATGCAGTGATGTAGAGCACACAGAGCTGCACTGTGTGACTTCAACCTCAGACCCAGAATTCAGGTTTAGCAGTATTTGTGCTCTAAGTAAAATAAAGCTGGACATTTATCACGCGTATCCTCCATCATGCTAACACAAATCTAAGTGTTTCTGTTGCTGGGAGAAGCAGGCAGCAGACCTCCTGGTTGAGGTTAGGATCCAGTGCTATCAAACAGCCTCAAAAGGCCCAAGCAGTCCTCCATCAGCCACTCTCTGATTTTCACGGTGCTAAGAACCTCAAACACACACAGAGGATTTCAAAACAGCAAACTAAAAACCAGTACAGCAGGACATCATCCTTAGTAATGAGGTCAGCAACATACCTTTGCTCCATGCATTATTTAAGCACATATTACTCACAGGCTGAACTTTGCACTCAGTGGCCAAGAGGAGAGGGCTAACACATCATCTCAAGGCAAACCAAGCTGAGCCCAGTTAAAATCATTTCAGCAAACGTTTCATGCTACATTTACATCAGTCTTTCCAAAGGGAAAACCCTCCATAGCCATTATCCTTTGAGTAACTCTCTGCACATTCAAATCTTCTGAATTCATCGTAGATTTAAAGGCACGGGTGCGAGAGTAACAATAAGCACTCAGCAAAGAAATGAGAGTAAGTCAGATACCTGCTTCATTGCTCTGTTAACGCCCCAGCACCGCTCTCGGAGTGCTGCATACCCTTCATATCACTGCAGACAAACAGTAGCCAAAGACCTACAGTATTTGCTGTCCGGTGTGCACAGCAATAGCGATTTTTGATTCTGTGCATCCCTTCCCTCTCCCCCTCCCACAGGCAGTTTGCCTCGGGTAAGGCTGAGGGCTACAACACTCTCGCCAGTGATATGTCCATGCCCTGTGTCTCACCAGTTGAAACCACTCGCTCAAGTACCTGATCAGCATCCCTATGATGCTTTCTTGCAATGTTGGAAAAAGGTTTTGAGTGCTTTTGCACGGTGCCGCAATTTGACGGAATGAATCAAAATTGCCTGTGTTTCTCCCAGCCCATTCCTGAAGGAGGCATTCACCCATCCATTTATTTCCATGGTGCCCTGCCAAAGCATCACAAAAAAAAAGCACGCTCCAAATTTAGCTCTATTGATACATAAATACAGTCACTTCAGCTAAAGAGCCATCAAGTCACTCTGACGCTTGGTAACTTGATTAAATCTGTATTAATGTAGCGAGTCTTACTGCACGGCCTTTAACACCGAGCCGGGAAATAATTAAGTTTTAAAGGGAGCTGGTGAAAGATAACGCCAAGTCTGGTTTGCTGCCGCAGCGCTGATAAAGGAAGGGGTATACAATTGAACATTAATTAGGTACAAGCAAACATCTTTGCTAATAGCTCATGTTCTCATTCCCAAAATGTCAACAACAGATATTAGTGCCAGATGCTGGTAAAACATCTCCCAGGACTGCAACTGGGATGCGGGAATAGGTTTGTGCACGTGGAGGAAATGCCAGTGCTGCTGGGGGGAACTGCCACGATGCCCCCCGGAGCAGCGGCTGCCCCACATCACCCCGTGATTAAAGGCAGTCGTGGTCACACTGCCAGGCCCTGGGAAGCAGAATTTAACCATCAGATGGCACAGTCCAGGAAGCAGAGACAACATTGGCACTGGGAGACCAACACACAGATCACCGGAGGCTGCTACGGTTATCAAGCACCTTCCCACAATAAGGCCTCCACTGAATTTAGGGTAATTTAGGATAGAAAATAATAATTAAAAAACCTTCAACAGAAGCAAGAAAATCCTAAATCTTGCTGCCCCTGGAAGGCTGAGGTGTGCCACCACCCAAGCCAACTTCCCACAGCCAGGCACTACAACCCCAGGCGTTCCCTACCCACACCGACTCGGCTTCGTTGCAGGGGTTTGATAAGAACACAGCTGGGATGGCATCAACAAAAGCTCTGAAAAAAACAGCCTGTAAATAACGCATCTCTACAATGACATTTGAACTGAAGTTTAATCAAATCAAGTAGGATCCTTTCAAATATCACTTATCCTTTAACTGCAATTTCCAAATCTCTCAAATCCCGGCTTTTCTTTTAATCTCACATGAAAATTATATTACACTAATACTGTTTACATCTCATTTCCTCTCGGCCATGTAAAAATATCACTAACAACATTCCAATTCTCCCCCATTGCTCTTCTGCCTTGCCATAAACCAGCCCGGTCCTACACCACGTTATGAGCACAGGGATTGTACACCACTCCTTGGCCTTCATGGGAATGGGCTGAGAACCATCCCTTCACTCTCAAACCTGTGAAATCCAGCAATTTTGATGAACTCATAAATCGTGCCTACCTTCTTTCCCAGCTCTGGGAAGACAAACAAAAAGAGTTTATGATGTTTGGAAGAAGGGTCAGACAACTCTGGACGAGTACAAGGATGTCACTAAGCTCTGCAGAAGGAAAATCAGAAAGGCAAAGCCCAGCAAGAACTTAATCCGGCCACCGTTGTTAAAGATAATAATAAATGTTTTTACAAACACAATCACAGCAAGAGGAGGACCAAAGAGAATCTCCAACCCAAGGAGTGGTGGTCTCACCATCTCGGGAGGTGTTCCAGAACTGTGGAGATGTGGTACTGAGGGACATGGACTGTGGGCACAGTGGGGATGGGCTGGGGTCGGACTTGGTGATCTTAGTGGTCTTTCCTGACCTTAATGATTAGAGAATCATTACTGATTCTAAGTTTTCTTTTGGTTTTCAGAGCCTTGTCAATACGTTTTGCAGAGCAGAGTGTCTGCCTGAGGAAGGATGGTCGTAAATCCCATGCCCTGAAACCACAATGGATGTGGAAAGCCAGATGGCTTCAGGAAGAAAAAGTGCCCAATTATGGAGCTGGATATGAAGGATATCCATTGAGGACTCATCCAGGGCTGAAGCCAGAAATGAGGCATCATTTTCATTCTCCCTGAAAATGGCTAGGTACCACTGGACATCGTGTGCCCAGCTCTGCGTTCTGAGCTGAAAAGCAGTCATACAGACATACCCTGAGGTCACAACATGCCTAAGAGGCCTTCCCTGTGCATGGTGATCCTCTCCTTCCTGCACCCAGCTGCTGGGAAAGCCCCGGGTGCATCCCTGGGTCCTCCATAGCCAACTTACAACACACCTCTGCCTTTGCTCCACATCCACCTGAGCTCATTAGCAGCTAAACGCAATAGCAGGCAACCAGGTTTGCAGTAAACCCACTGGCAAAAGCAACCCCCCACAGACAGGGTTTGAATAAAGAATTTTTTTTTTTCCTAAGAGATACCTTTAATCATTGCATTTACCTTTTGATTTCCCCGATAAAAACTTGAAAGTACATAAGAAAGGAGGGCTGTGAAACTGCAAATTCTTGTCAGGAAAAGAGCAGATCAGGCAAAAAAAGAAAAAAAAAAGGAAGGAGTGCCACCCCCACAGGTCAGCTTGCAGCTCTGATGAGATAAGCTCTGCTCCCCACACCAGTCGCCCAACATTTTTTACAAGTTTAAGTCTACTGTGAAGGTTGATAGCAATCTATATTCCAAATTGTTTTCAACGAGGCCCAATATTGTTTTATCTTGCTTGCCAGTGCTTACAACAAAACGAGTGCAATTCCAATCATCGGGGTTTTACGGTGGGATTATCCACACAAGAAGCAAACATCTATTTTGCATCCCCCTTTCTGGGTTCATTTCTAAAAATACATCCCTACAGGGAAATACAGACCTTGGGAACATTGGTATTCCAAGTTCAGTGGTCCAATGCTCACTTCTCATGTGAGTACAAACCAGGGTTTATGATTTTGGCCTTGCTGCAGCTACTACACACATCTGATTTCTTGCACCGTGAGGACTGTGACAGGACAAGAGGGAATGGCTTTCAACTAAAAGAAGGGAGACTCAGGTTAGATATTAGGAAGAAAGGTTTTACTCAGAGGGTGGTGAGGCCCTAGAATATGTTCCCCAGAGAGGTTATGAGTGCCCCATCTCTGGAGGCATTCAAGGCCAGGTTGGATGGAATCCTGGGCAGCCTGGTCTAGTGATTGGCAACCAGCCCATGGCAGGGGGTTGGAACAAGATGATCATCAAGGTCTCCTCCAACCTGAGCTATTTTATGATTCTATGACTGCACATTCTCATAGGAGTAATTTCTCTGTGCTTACATAAAAGTACGAGATGAGGTCCGAGCCCCCCCCCATCCCTACCAGCCCACCTCACAAAGGCAGCAGCACGCTGTTTCTTTAAGGAATATTGCAGCAGAAACACACAAAATCCTTGGAATCAGTCTGAAAGAGAGGCCAAGGACATTCCTTCCCAAGCATTAGATTTGGTTTCACATGAGATGATTAGACTCATCCATGCTAATTACACTAGAAAGAACTAATTAGAAAAATCTACCATACAGCTAATGAGGGCTGGGCCTTAACTATCTCAGTGCTTAATTTTTCAGGTTGTAAAATATTACCTTACCCTCCTTCTCCCCTCTCTGTGTGCCATCACCATGTTAATTCTTGTAATAGCGTTGATCATTAAATACCTACTGAAGAAATATTTGTTAATACCTGCAAGTGCCACATTTTTAAATCAGCTACGCACTAATGGCTTCTCCGTGTAATTAAGGTATCAATAGGACAGGATAAATTCTCTACCAGTGGAGGGGAGATAGCCAGAGGATCTACCAACAGCCTCCAACGCTGCCCACTAAACCTGACCCAGTGGCAATGGGTAATATAAAACTGCTAACGAATTCTCTGCAGTGCTCTGGTGAAGCCTTTTCAATAAATACACTTTTTTTCTCCCCTTGGGAATAATGCAGGATAAGAGATTTCACATGTAATATTATCAATGTGGAAGGAGAGTTTATTAAAAAGCAATGATATCACCTGATAAAGACTAACATCTCTGCCAAGGGTTATAGTATTTAGCAGGAAGCTGATGGAATGAGCGTAATGAAAAGCTAATAAATCACAGTCCTTCATTATACAATAAACTCATTAAGTTACTCCTTGAAAATGGCAAGCCAGACATAGCAGAATATTGCTAGCCGAGTAATGTTAAAAGCTTTCCTAGAAAATATAAATTCAAAGCCAGCCTTTGAATTTTGCTGTATTTACATACTTAGTGTCCATTTGGAAGTTTAATGAAGGATATTAGGAAATATCTATGTGATGCAGCATCCGTTCAGCACATAAACTGTGGTTTTCAAAAGAGGGTTTCCAGACAGCCTGGAAGGGGACCAAACCCCACACTCCATAAGATGATGTGCGAAATCAGTGCAAATTGAAAAGCCAGAACTTCCATTTCTTTTTTACAAAAACCTTTACAAAATCAGATGCGTTCCTATGGCAGATTTGTATTTTATTCACCCCTGCCATACCCATTTTCCCCAAAGGCACTAAAATAAATCTATTTAAACATATGACCAGCGTGAATCTGATTTTTAATAGGCCCATCTTGGAATACTGACTGTGCAATACCACAAAGTGTAATGAGAGATCCAAAACATCAGAGGTCTCTGGTTTGTCCAATCTTTATGACAGGATTTATACGTAGAGAGAAAACTGTACATAGAGAGAAAATCATTAGTCCTGTTCTCACTTCACTCATGTAAAATCAGAGGTAATTCGTCAGGAATTGGCAGAATTAGGATAATTTCACCACGTCTTCCACAGTAATGTCAATGTACTTTTAAAAATGTGTCTTGCACAATCTTGATTTTTTTTCATGCCTCTTAAGGCAATTTTTATCACAATTTTTTGATTATCAACTATTTTCTGTAATTAAAAATATTATGAATATACCCATATATAAGGACACACCAACAGAAACAGAGAAATACAGCAGATCAAGTGGCTTCAATGAAACATACCTACTTCCAAACCAGAAAACAGAGGTTGTGAGCAAACTGAGAGCAAAGCAATATATAGAGGGAGGCAGATTTGAATGAAAGGGTTCAATGCTGAGCTTTCATTGTCGGCAGCCTCAAAGGCACACAGCAGTAAACACAATGATCTGTACCCAGTGGAAATGCCAGGAAATGACTTGATTTTCCTTCACAGGAGTGAAAAGCAGGAGTGAAATGAATGAAGTCAGAATGGCGTAAGAAATCTTGGCGTTGGGTATTGGGTTACCTGTGCTCAAGTACAGGTCACAGGAAAGGATGTTAGTAGAGGGGTAATTCATAAGGAAAATCAGTTAGGAGAGAGCTAGGGATTGTTAACACACTTGTGGGTTTCTCTGACCACCTTTAGAATCAAAGCAACACTTGGAGGTAGATGGCTGAAGAAAACCACCCTGACTGCTTCCTCGTACACACACCCAATTTACTTCACACACTGCATATGCCAAGGGCATCTATTTAAGATCAGATATCGCTCACTTGGTGCAGTTCGATTACCTCTGCCAATATTCTTTATAGTCTTCCCCCTCAACAAGCAATTAAACAGTTACAAGTGCCTACGTCTGTCCAACCTGTGAGACTGCTATCCTTAATAGCCTATGTTGAAATCTTCTTCCCCATTCACATCAATGTTACGACATGTCAAGTTTGCGGATGACCGTAACTTCTCACTGACCTACAACACAATGCCCCAAGGATACCGGGGGCCTTCAGAAGGGTTTTGTACAATTCACCTGGGGTTGACGAGGTGGTGGGTACTGGACTCACCTTTTAAAGTTTGCTATAGACCACAGACCACAGGAAGAGCTGTAGAGTAAGAGAGAAGCTTCCCTTTGTGAGGAAGTTAATCACCACCCACCCAACTACACGTCACCACCACTGCCTTGGAAGAGGAGGAGATCACTGCAGTGATGCTGATCCCCAGGCACAGACCCAGCATTAATGGACGAGCTGCCTACCTGAGGGGACACTTGGGATAGAATATGTAAGTGAGCATTTGACAGATCTACCTGGGAATTATTGCGGTAAGAGTAGGAAGCTTCCCCCTGCCCCCAACACACACACACACACACAAAAAGAGATGCTAAGGGTTAGAAGGGGAGAGTCAGTGAAGGCAGCTGCCAACAGCGCCCTATAAACATCATCTTCAGAACAACCTTCCTACGTCTTTGAAGTTAAAAATTTGGGCATTAAGGACTTATTAACTTGGGATTTAATGTTTGTTTTTAAGACCTATCATAATAATAATAAAAAAGCTTACATATTCCACCGAGCGTCCCAAAACAGGCAACCTTCACTATCTGTTATGTCAGCTGTGCCTAAAAAAATCAAGCGAAACGCCGTGTATCCTTTAATAGTTAATCCTCTAACATGTAATTAGGCATTCACATGACAATCAGAACAGGACTATATTTCATGTTTGCCTTCCCTTTCAAAGCCTCTACTAGAGGGGCACTTACTCTGTCAAATCTGCTATAGTAATCAAAACATTGAAATTACTTCTTTCCACACTAAATATACTGGAACTGGTTGTTTGATTAAATGTAGAGCAGAGAGTGCAATTTGCTAAATTACAAGTATTCTGAACATGTAAATATAGTTTAATTACTGCAATTAAAGAAGATTACTGGAGATTGGCAGATGGGAATGTAATGCTGTTTTAATTAGAGTTTTTAATGCACTGTAACATAAGCATAATATTAACCCTTTATCCTGGAAAGGGCTGGCTAGTCTCTGAAAAAATATTCTTTGAAAAATGTACTAGAGCTAGTGTTTCATAACGAGACTTCAAGTCAATTCACCGTAAAGTGCCAGGGTAATTTGGGAGAGTTTCAGATGTTATTTGTAGCACATGCGCTGCAGAACAGACACATTCTGGAAGGCATTCAGGAGAAAGCACACGAGGTGGGCACAAGGCTTGTGCCCTGGATGGGGAACCGTACGAAAACACAGCGCTGGAGCAGATGGATTGGATTTCATAAAGAGTGCAATCACAGCAAGATCACAAGAGATTTAAGATTCTTTCATGAAAGTTAAAGTACCTCACTCCCAAAGATTTACAAAACATGAAAAGAGAAGATGTTTCAAAATGCATTAGTTCAATTTTGAAAAACTGCTGCACAGAGACACGGTACAATATTGCCCGGGGCCTGGGTTACTGCTACTCAGCCTCCAGAACAGTATTTGCTTCATAAAGTAATATTCCAGAATGTACTAAGCAATTTTTGTCATCTTGAAAGCTATCACTTGCAACATTTTATCCATTTAAGTCAATAGCCCATTAGAAATTCTAATTGAAAGTTCAATACTCTGCTTGGAATCTTACAATAGAGGTTGCCTTTGGAAAGCCATTTAAAGTCTTAATCTCTTTATCATTTGGTATTTTGAAGCCTAACTTTGTTCTTGTTAGGCAGATCAATGGCATTAATTTACAAAATGGGGGAAAATGTCACCCTTCATCCTTTAAATCTCAGTGCGGGGAAGAGCAGCGTAAGCGAATCCGACCGTTGCTCTCCCATATTAGCAGAAAACGGTGCCATGGGAGGTTTGACCTACAAATTTTAATTACTGCATGAAAAATTCAGTTCCTGGAGATGAATAGAGACTTGAGGAAAAGCAGAAGTCCACCTTCTGAGTGACTGCAGAGCTTAACTCTTCAAAGGCTGCACCGGTGAATGAAGCAGCACGTGCTACCTTCAATAGGTAATGTCTGCAAGGTGCAAGATCAAATTGCACAAGAAAGAGAAGAAAGGAAAAGGATTTCACCTACAAAGTAGCTTTGTGGGTGTCCAGAATAGATGGACAGTGATATCATCGTCTGCGGAAGCAAGTGTGGTGAGCATTTGTTTTGAAATGGTCATGCCTTTAAGATATCTTTATGGCTAGTGAGATCACTGGTGGCCAAGTCTTGGCTTTGTAGAACCAAAGGAGCTTTCTACATTTATCAGCAGGAGGAGTATTTCACTGTGGTCTTCACCTCAAACACATTTGAATCAATGCCAGGTGTTTTGAATAGAGGTTTTCACACCAAATCAGTGCAGGGAGGAGTAAAAGCACTGGAGCACTAGTGAAGAATGGCTCAACAGCAGCAAGAATGAAGCAGCATTTCCCTAGGCTGTTCTGAAAATCTTAGCATACATACACTGACATATCCCAGGAATTACTCATTGTATTGCAAGATTCTGCACACCATCTTAAGCTGCCCTCAACAAAAAGAAAGTTATTTTGCAAAGATGTACCCCTTCTCCTTTTATCTGTCTTCCTTTACTGTCTGACCTGTGCCAGATGAGATGTCCAAGATGCACATGAAGAAACAAAATGAAAAAAATATAAAAAGGAGTTCTTTATTATAACGCACAACAAGAGGTCTGTCTTCCTCTGACTGCATGCTACAGCAAAATGACTGCGGTGCTCTGCAGGTGACACAGGTTCAAGATTGCTTGTAGAATTTTTTTCATTCCAGACATGATGATTATTCAGGGTGGGGTGATGGGAAGTAAATAGGAAATTCTCTGATATCTGAACCAGAAATTAGGATGTGGGTCTCTATTTCAGTGGTGGTTACTTTAATGCTCATTGAGGCAGGAGGAGAGAAAGTAATGGGAGCAAAATGACCCTCACAGCTGCAGCCGAGTTGGGGAATCAGCACACATATGAACAGAGAGAGCACCCATCCCACATCTCTTTCTAGATTTTCACATCCTCCTGACCACAGCTCAATGTCAACATAATGAACTTCCATGGCAAAGTGACCTTCCTGGTTTCCTTACCACTGGTCCCCCATCATAAAATTAAAGGGCAATCAGAATCAAGGAGGTTGTGGAGATACTTGTATTCTTTTTTTCTGGATTACACTACTGCTACGTGCTAATGTCAGGCATTTTATTAATGGCTTGGCTTTAATGCACTTTTGCAGACTGCGATTGAGACCTTGTTGTGCGAGGTGCTCCAGAAATGCATGAGCACTGGCAAGAGACATGGCAAGAGACATTCCCTAATGTTAATAGCTCAGGGCAGGCAAAGGATGAAAGGGAAGGGGGAACAGAGAATGAGCAGACCAAAAGGGAAAGAAGGAGCCTTTCCAATAGGACACTCAGTAGCACAGCAATGGTTAGCAAGGAAGGGAAACAAGAACTCCTTGATACAAGTCCTGATGCATTTCTTGCATCAGATGAGATCTTCAGTCCCTGCTACACATTCACTGGCTAAGCCCGGATCAGCACTCCCATTTGAAATAGAAGCTTACTCACCTGCTGACACAATACATTATTCAAAACACAGCGGCAACACAGTGATATGATTTAATCACTTGGACCATTATTGTGGGGTATCTTGGGCTTCTTCAGGGGCTGACTTTCTTCAGAGGTTTTGGCTTGCTTTAGCCTCACCTGGAACTGCAAAGCTTTTCACGGGAGCCCACTCTCTATCTCTAAATATTAGAAGGCCTCACATATAAGACAATACACAGGATTAAACTTCCAATGTCCCCTTCTCTCTGGGGTTCCAAGACTGAAGGTAGGGACAAGAGCCATCAGCTTAAAACCTTTATGCTGTATGTTAATAGCAATATTAATTAATACTCAACCATTAGCATTATGCTTGTTATTAGAAAACTCAGTACTGCTTTCAGCTTCACCCCTAGATACTGATAGAAATTTCAATAAATGTATTATGGTAGTTAACTTACTCCTGCATTCAGACAATTAACATTTACTTCCATTGCAAAGTAACGGGTTTCTAATGTCAAATTATATTTCCCTCTTCAGAGTCTCTTAAGATGACCATTTTAATTTTTAAGGCATCCATTCATTATTTCCAGATGGTGTGATTATGTAGGTTTCATGCAACAAATACCACTTCCATAATGCTGCTGTGTTGGAGTGATTCTCTTTGCTGAGATGTGCTTTTGCAAGGGAAGATACCATAGGAAAAGCCAGATAGGCCTTGAGGCTCTGTACCAAAACACACAGCCAGACAAATAGGCACAGCTCCTGGCTTGGAGAAATGCACCTCACAGATGAGTTTTTCACACAGAGGATGGTGACGCACTGAACAGGTTGCCCAAGGAGGTTGTGGATGCCCCATCCCTGGAGGCATTCAAGGCCAGGCTGGATGTGGCTCTGGGCAGCCTGGGCTGGTGGTTGGTGACCCTGCACATAGCAGGGGGGTTGAAACCAGATGAGCATTGTGGTCCTTTTCAACCCAGGCCATTCTATGATTCTATGAGAGCCTCAGTCCCACGCCCAGGTGCTTCTCCGAGTTCTGATTTCCCACTGCTGCCCATTTGGGAAAGCCAAGCTCCTCCAGCTGAGCACCAGCAAAGAGCCACATCCAAAGCCACCGCTCCTTCTCAGCAAGGCTGGTGGTCTTCGCATGCTCCAGACTCTCTATTTGCAATGCACTCAGCTTCCTTAAATTGGAGAAATTTCCCAGGACAGACAAGGCCCTGGAATTGTACCAAATCCATCTGTGTGGGAAGGGTTAAAACAACCTGAGTAGCTAACCCCTGCAGCTATCATATAAGCCAGCCGCTTTTAGACAAATTGAGCAAAATAGTCCTTTCAGCTCAGCAGGCACATGACTAGTCGCACAAAGGAGTCCTTCTAGAAATCCCATGAATACCCCCATTATCCCAAGGATTGAGCACAGAGCCACGCATTTCACGCCCACTGCCACCTGTGATTAGCTTTTTTACAGTTATTATGGAGCACTTTGATGGCGATGATTGTTTAAAGGCCTCAACAAGCGTGCTAATGTGACTTGAGGACTTGACTCCTTTTCATTCCCTGGTTGCTCCAGCTATGGCACTAATTTACTTTAGGCAAAGGGGACAATAATAAATAAATAAATAAATAAAAAATGCTCAAAGAAATCACTTAGCATAAAATTGACTCTGTTTCTTAAAGAAATGCAAGCCAGGATCCCATGTTAAAGTAAATTAGATATATGATCAAACAAAGCTAACAGCCATTTGAGCTTCGGACTCTTGTGTGCTACACAGGAATCAGCCAAAGAAAAACAAAGGAAGAAGCGAGAAATGGCTACAGCCAATTGGTTTGCATGGAATTTTCCTTTGCTCTGCTTGGTGTTTTACAGTGCAAACGTAAGGCAAGGTGTTGGCTTTGGGGAAAGTGTATTTCACTGCTTGCAAGCAGGGCTTCCCAAATGGATCACACTGTACCGCTCAATACAAAATAAACTGATGTCAGGGAACAGAAAAGGGATTGGAGGGCACACACAAAAGGGAGGGCTGCACCGTGATGCACAAGGCAGGAGGCAGGAAGACTTTTCTGCTTTCTGCAGAGAGCCAAAGTTGATCTTACTCTTGCAGTTCAAAAAAGCGTATAGGGTTGCATACATCAAATGTGTGCGATTAGACACCAGGCCATAACTCTGCAAATAGTAGTTTCTTTCCTCCTGTTTGCTGCATGTGCTCAGCTGAAGCACCCAGGGGGTACCAACCAGAATCCAGTAAGCTGAGCTGCTCTCCATTTCCATACTTTCATCTTTACTGTGACCCATAGAGCACTTCCTTCTCTTTGCAAGGTAATTTTCAAGGTAAGGACCTAATAAACACTCCAGGAGCAGACATATTTGCCCTTCAGATTTTGTTTTTACTGATACTAGAAACAGATTTATCATTCTATCCTTGACATTTTGTGCTGTTGATACATCCCACAGCTATATACACACAACATCACCTGCTCCAAATCCCACACCTCCTTCCCAGGAAGCCAGGGAAGGGTCTGCCTACCGAGCACTGAACTGACCAAACTATGGCTTTGCAGTAGAGCTAATGCTTTTCCCCTAATACAAAATCAGTCATCAACATTCTCTTTTAAGCTCATCATTGGTACCAGTATAACACAGTGCCATTTAACCAATTGCCTGGATTTACAAACCAAAATATAACTTTGTAAACTGGCCACGTTCAATCACACATTTCTCTTTAGAAGAAATTACTGTGCCTCCTGATGAGCAGTAACCACAGCTCCTCAATGTAACAGCTGGTAGTATGCCACACAAGTATCTTGAGTATCTTTCAGACAGAAGATTTGTGAGCAATAGAGAGCAGATAAGAACAGGGCTAGTTTTCAGTTTTGCAGCTGTGGAAGAAGATAAAAAAAATTATCCAGCTTTTCTGAGGTATAACCAATATCAATTAGCGTGTAGTCATGTGGTGCTGCTGGGTCCGCCTGTTACCATCTCACCTGTTCAAACCTAAACAACTGTAAGTGACCCAGTGACAGATGGCTTAGAACCCTTTCTTTTCCTGGAGCTGCCCATCTCCCCAGGGCTGAGGTTGTTATTGTGAGCTTAGCAAACTGCTGCATTACTGCAGCACACTGCCCAGCACAGCTCCACAGAATCATTAAAGTTGGGAAAGACCACTAAGATCATCCATCCATCCATATGTCCATCCATCCATCTGTGCATTCATCCATCCGTCCATCCGTCCATCCGTCCATCCATCCATCCATCCGTCCATCCATCCATCCATCCATCCATCCATCCACCCACCTATCACCAATACTACCCACTAACCATGTCCCTCAGTGCCACAACTCCATTGCTCTGGAACACCCCCCAGGGACAGTGACCTCACCACCTCCCTTGGCAGCTGTGCCACTGCAGCACCACTCTTTCAGGGAAGAAATTTTCCCTCATATCCAACCTGACTCTCCCTGGAGCAGCTTAAAGCCATTCTCTCTCATGCTAACACTGCTACCTGGGAGTAACTGACCCCCACCTCACCACAACCTCCTCTCAAGGAGTTGCCATGAACACTTTAGACCATGCCACAAGCGTATCCCTTCACCCACTGTACCACCAGAACTGCTGCCACAGTCATCCAGCCTACCAAAGAATACCAAACCACAAGAAGAGAAGCTGACAAAACTGGGGGAGCTTTTGAAAAACAGAAATACTATGAGCGGGTTTCCAGTGCACCCCATAAACGTGTTTGCTTACAGTGATCAAGGGGGTCTCACAGTGCACAGCTGGGTAGGGAAGAACAGGAATGGGAATACCCTTCCCTGCAGCTGGTGCCAAATAACTTGTAAAGTCAAAACTACAAGATCTTCAGAAGGCTGAAAGGAATGGCTCCTTCTGGAGCAAAATTTCTTTAAGTTGAAAACCAATCTTTCATTAGAGATGGCCGGGTCTGGTCTTCCCTAAAAATACACTAAATAACTCTTTCACCAGAGAGTTTTGAAAGAGCTGTTATTTTATGCCCTAGTCATTTCCAAGTAGATTGGGTTAGTCTAGCAAAAGCAATTTCTAAAGGAGTTACATAAAATATTTAAAGATTTATAGAACAAGCGGCCCACTTAGGGGCTCATCTAAGTTTTACTAAACATCTCTGGTTATGCCGTGCTATGTCAGCAAAAGGAGGCCGAGATTTAAATAAATAAAACCTAGTGGAATGCAATCAAAGGGAGGAAAAAAATACGGTACATCAAGTTACTACTGAAAGGAATATTGAGCTCTAAGTGATCTCTGTACCACCAGCTATGTGTGTCTACCCAGCTGAAAAGGAGGCAGCTTTAATTTCAAGGCTGCATGTTATTTAAATACGCTGAAATTGTTTTCACTGATGTGAAGTGCATCCACTAAAGGTAATGATCCCATTTTGGATTGGCTCTTTATTTCTCTCTAACAAAGGGAGACAGGTGGATGTACTGAGGAGAAATGTAAACAGGTTTGGTTTTTTTTTTTCATTAACTCCAGCAAATCATCACAGCATCTTGTTGCATGAAACAGAGTTGTGATTTTCTTCTTCCTCCCTTCCCCTCTCATCAGTGCACTGTGCCTTGTGTAGCGAGGGATTTCCTCCAGAACCCACAACAGTGCCACTAGGACTAAAAGAGCCACCCGAGCCCAAGCCCAATGAGCCACACATCTTCACCTCGAAGAAATGACCCTAAATTACAGCACCAATTTATCTGCCTGGAGTGTTTACCTTAATTCATTTCAGTTCAGAAGGCACGTTAAGTAACCGCTTAATTAGGCACTTAAAAGTTAAAAGGGCAGACTTAAATACTTTCCTAAATTAGGAACGATTTCATCCCATTCTACTGTTTCAAAGCTGAACATGAATTATTGATCAGAGCTATAGGGTCTGCCTTTTTTTTTTCTTTTTTAATTCAGTCTGCTTTTTTGATGTATGTAAGCATGCTACGAAATTTGTTGTCAGATGCCAAAAGTTATCACAGCAAAGACTAAGACAAAAGCACACTTAACCTGGTGCTTCTGCTCTTGAAGCATCTCCTCTCAAAGTTCTTCCCTCGCACACTATGCTGGTCAACCAGCTCTACCTTGAGATAAGGTAGCTTCCAAAGTCCTCTATTGAAAGGTTACGTTGAGAAATAGAGCAGAACACCACTATTACAGTTTGAGCTGGGACAACGATGCTACGCAGTCATCAGGAAGCACATCAGATGTCAAGTTTTCCCAGTTCAATGTGGAATGCAGGGCACAAACCTGCAAGGGTCAGCGTTTTACTCCTGAGTGAGCAAAGGTCTTACATCTGTACTTCACTTCAGTCATGTGTGTGACCAATTATTTCAAGGCACATCTGAGCTTAAAGTGAGACCTACTTTCTCTGCATTGAGTAACCTGATGGATTAGTGATTTAATAACATCCACTATGAAGCTTCTCTTTGTAAATGCCAGAGGCCCACCCGTACTGGTCTGAGGTTATCTGTTCATATTCAGCTCTCAAGTATCCAATGGAAAAATTAGAATTTTACTGTGGTTAATGTCTCATCAGGTCGGGTGAACCTAAAGCTGAATTTGGGCTCTTTTAATCCCCGGAGAGAAGCTGTCAGACAAAGCCTACAGACCCCAGCAAAAGCAAAGTGTCATTCTGGCAGTCCTAATTAACAGCTAGCAACAAGCGCACTGAGCACCCAGGGCCACGTGGAGACAGATGGAGCCAAGCAACATGTCTACCCACAATACGTCAATAACAGCCTCCCTAAATTGCTGCAAGCCCCTGAATGTACTGTCTGTGTCTGCTTCTCCATCATCCTCCTGCAGAGTGCTGCCACCAGGACAACCCCCATGGCTCAGCAACAATTGCTGGCAGCACTCAAAGGGGAGGAAATCCTCCCCTGGCTGATGTCAGAGCTGCTATTTCAGCTTTGCCAAAAGGGCACTTGCAAAAGAATCAGGGGTTCTTCTAATGCCACTTTGCCTTCTCAGGTTGATTTATGCCTTGTTCTTTATGCCTGCTTAAGTTAGAGGACGTGCTGCAAGTTTGGAAGAAAACAAAAGGCCACAGAATCACCACCTGGCTCCCTGTTCTGATGTGGCTAGCAAGTGCCAGAACCTTTGAACAGCAGGCTGCTAAATAATAAGCAGACCATGTCTTTAAAAACACCTGGCGCTTGTTTTTTTTCATGTCTGGTTAGCAGTCCCTGGCACATGTGCCAAAGGCATGCAGCTCCCCTTCCTCTCCTCCACCTATCCAAGTGCAAAAAAGGAAAATACAAGAATACACAAAGGCAATTAGGTTTGGTAAGGGGTGATAATCCAGCCTACCAGCCACAAGGAACATGAAGAACAACAGCAAAGCCCCCTTTCTGAGTGGAAAAAACTTCAAGAAAGGGAGGGAAAAAATAAATAAACAAGGATGAAAGAAATGCCCAGTGGCAACCATTTTCAGTGTGACCTAGTGAGCTTTCAACTTCAAACCAGACAGATCAAGAGCTTCCCAGAGGCATCACCTAGGGATCTGTCACTCACACATCAAGCCTTGTTCATTCTGCCTTGTCTCATGCAGACATGCTGCCAGATACAGAAATATCACGGCCTTCTTGCACGATGAGGAAAACAAACCCAACCAAAAAAATCCTAAATCAACAAAATCAAGTGCACTGACACACCACGACCCTATTGTCCACAGAAGGGCAATGGTGCAAAGTAGACCAGAGAAAGGATGCAAACAGAATGGTAATCGGGTAAGCAGCTGCTATTAAAATGCAACACTAGCCAGAGCCTTCCAGTGAGCCCTTCTCTCTCATGGAGATGATGAGAGCTGGAATTTAGTGGAAAGAATCAATAGCTGCCCTGGGTGCTTGGCAAACCGAGGGAGGTCATCTTCTTTCAAGGCCACCATTTGGCTTCTGTGCAATTTACAGTGTGCTGCAGAGATGGGCTGTTTGTGTTTGGAATGCCGGATAAACAAAATCAGCTGCACCTTCACTACTGCACATCTCTGATGATACGCATGATGTGTCAGAAGCATCCAGTGTGGAGAGCGCGTCCCTCAGCCCGAGAGCTTGAGAAGAAAGGTGAGAAGTTAACGAGAACTATTTATTGGGAAGCACAAAAGATCAAGAAGCAGTTGAGAAGGGAAGAGAAAGTCACCGGTCACTACAATTAGAACCTTCGACATCTGAGTATTCTTTTAGAAACGAATCTTAAATAGCACACAGTGATCACTTGTTCAAGGAGGGCTGCAATTATTTATCAATAGCAGCCACCCAGGAACTATGCTTACTTTTGTTCAGCCCTTTTCCAATGTATTTAAAGTTAAAAGTATTAATGGAGTCTGGAGACGCCCTCTAGGAAAGTATCTCAAGTATTTAGTGCATAAGCTTGGCATTTATGGTCTGAAATACCTCACTGGGTCAGGCAGCACTGATGAATCCTTTGCAATTTTCTTGTTCAAGAGAGATGAATAACTCCGTAATTTCAGACCACTGCTGAGAGACTATATACACATCTCCTTTTCCATGAATCCATTAAACCATGGAGTGAAAAATGGGCAGACATCCTTACATTTTCAACAGTTTATACAGCATTTTGCACACAAAGTAAGTAGATGCAATAACAAGTGAATAACACCCACTCTCTAAGTGAAACCGAGACATTTTTCATCTGACTATTTGTTAGCAACCTTTTAACTTGCTATTTTTGAACACTTGCTAACCAGCCATTAGACAAGTTTCATCTGAAAATTAACAAGAGCTGAGAAAGTCTTTACAAGAATGCCAAAGTTGCACACTTGCACTGATAGCATGACCAAAGACGGCATTCTTGTGGAGCAGGCTGTAAGTCGGCTCTCATTTCTGGACAAAACAACCAGTCATCATTATCACCTCACTGTTATTAACTGTAAAGAACGAGCTGACTCTCAGCTACAAGCAAACTCTGCAAATAAAGCCATTTGCTGGTTTAAAAATACACAGATGTTCCTAAAACCCTCATAGATTTTTCACAGCAAGATTAACAGGAAAAAGTTCCCAGGATGTGACAGGTCATGAATAAGAAATATTCAGAACAATGCGTATTCTGAATAGTCGGTGAAGAACAGAAAGGCTGAAATGTGTTCCTGTAAGTCCTTCAAATTATTTAAAAGTACAAAGCAATAAGTGAATCCATTTGTTAGAATGCCATCTGCAAAAACACGATGGGACACGAGTGTAGCTTCACTATATCCAACAAAAAGTTTACTACAAGAAAAATGGGCTCCAGATTTGACCTGGGTAGCATTAATTACCACTCTGCCTTGACCAAGCCTGTTTGGTTCTTGGTTTTTGGAAGTGGGTACCTGCAGGAGCGTGCAGCTCAGGATGGGGACTGGTCAATCCCTAACACAGATACAGGTTAGATGGAGAATGGCTTGAAAGCAGCCCCGAGGAAAAGGATTTGGGGGTGTCAGTTGATGGAACACTCAGCAATGTGTGCTTGCAGCCAGGAAGGCCAACCGTATCCTGGGTCGCACTAAGAGGAGCATGACCAGCAGGTCGAAGGAGGTGATTTTGCCCCTCTACTCTGCTCTTGTGTGACCCCATTTGGAGTACTGTGTCCAGTTCCGGAGCTCACAGCACAAGAAGGGCATGGAGCTGTTGGAGCAGGTCCAGAAGGAAGGCTGCGAAGATGATCAGGGAGCTGGAACACCTCCCTTATGAGGACAGGCTGAGAGAGTTGGGGCTCTTCAGCCTGGAGAAGAGAAGGCTCCAGGGAGACCTCATAGCGGCCTTCCAGGACCTGAAGGGGGCTACAGGAAAGCTGGGGAGGGACTTCTGTATAAGGGCATGTAGCAACAGGGTGACAGAAATGGCTTTAAAGTGGAAGAGGGTCGATTTAGATGAGATATTAGGAAGAAATTCTTTACTGTGAGGCGCTGAGACACTGGAACAGGTTGCAGATGCCCCCTCCCTGGAAGCACTCAAGGCCAGGCTGGATGGGGCTGTGAGCAACCAGGTGTAGAGGGAGATGTCCCTGCCTATAGCAGGGGGTTGGAACGAGAGGATCTTAAAGGTCTCTTCCAACCCAAACCACTCTTTGATTCTATGACTGCACACCATCACTTCAAAGAAGCCAGTGGCAGTCTAATGTTTGACTGCGACAGGCTCTGCAGCAGGTTGTAAATGGAGAAACCGGCTCCGAATGTCTTCCACCAGTTGGCAAACAAATGAGACATCATGTTTGTGCAGTTCAAGCTCTGTTGCCAAATTCTAATAGAATCAGAGTTTCTGTAATCCAAAAAAGGGGCTATGTGATTCTTGGAAACAAGATTCTCTTGTCTGGCCTTCTATCCATTTTGTATAACTGTTAAGTTTAATTTCAGTGCTTGGAGCTGCAGCTGGCCAAGGAGCAAAGCCATACTCGTATGTTAGAAAAGAAATGGAAATGGATGCAAGCTGCTAAGTTTTGATACTGATCTGCAGCCAACCTCCAGAGAATAGATGGGTCAGGAGTCTTGGATTCAATTCCACTAAGCAACTAAAACATTTTTAATAATCATGGGAGTAGATTATCTTGTCACTTCTTTTTCCTCAATGTAGGTAACGTTTGAGGTGCAATATTAAACGTGTTTGCCTTCCAGTTAAAAACACCCATGCACTGCACACCTCACTCAACAGTGATTTTGATTGGATTTAGCAATGCCAGCCAACTATCTCTGATGCTGCACCATCTGCAGAATTACACTTTCAGGACAGTAATTTCAGCAACAAAGACATACCTGGTGTCATTCAAAGCAGCCAAGCAATCTCTGAACACTCACGCTCATTTTCTTTTCATGACAAACGACCTCCTGCACCTTCCTCCCACTACCACAGCATTATGAGGCACCCACTTCTTTCCACACCGGCTGGATCAAATCCCAAACACTCTCCTAAATGCTGTGGCTCTGAGGTCACCCTGGAACCTCAGACACTTTGGAATTTGATCCCAGGGCCACTTCAGTCCTTGTGAGTCCTTCCAGAGAGCTGAACAAACCCCAGTTCAGGTCCTCTTGAATTCAATTCCTCACGCGCTAGCTTAATCAAATGAAATTAATCTTTGCTTTATCACAGCTGCCAGGTAACATTTCTCATGAGAGTTTTTTCCATTTGGTACATATGCCTCGCATATTTCCTACAATCCAAGAGTCAGACAGTATTACCACACAGTCGCTTGTTTATGAAGTAGAAAGGAGGCAGTGCAGGTGTCTGTTTGCAGCATGGTGGACAGGAGGATCACTTTTGCAATTCCCGTTAAACTTTATGAGAACCACAGAGCCTGAAGCCAAATTAATTCTCCTACATCAAGCTATAAATGAACGCCTAAATGTTATAATGCCTGCAGTGTTTGGTTTCTATATTTATACCTCAGGCATATAGTTACTGACAAACTACATGCACTGATAACATCTATGCCAGAAAGCAAGTATTTCCCTCAGAGAAAATAGACTGCGGTATTTTACAGTATTGGATGGGAAATCTACTGTATGTGGGCATATAAAATACCTCTAAAAGCCAAATAAACAAGGTATGCAAGCCTCAGCAGTTGTCTGAAATTTTGTTAATGAATTTTACATAGCCGTCCAGTTATTCGAGCAACGTGCTTGGGGAAGAGGAGAAGCTTCTGGAATGAAAAATAGCGTAGGCAGAAAAAAAGGGAAAAGGGGAAATGAAAGAGTTTGCATCAAAGCAGAGGCTGCAAAGGACAGGAAGCTCATACACACAGTGCGACCTCGAGCAAACACTTCTGTGCATCTGCCCCACAGCCCTGGGAACCAGAGGGACTTCACACCTACGTGCCTTCCCCACCAGGAAGACGTTACCTCTCCTCAGATACTTTCTCACTGTTACAGGTTTTTTTAATTAATATTTTATAATACCATATGATTAATACAGTCGGTTAAAATGCTTGTTTTTCCCTTATATTCACAGTGCAGATGGGAATTTTCATTCTACATGCAATATTATTAAGCAGACTTCTTGAAGTTCCCATAAAGGCTATCAACATTTTTCAAAGCATTAAAAATGTAGCCCTCCGAGACATTCAATTTCTTATCTAGTCATACCTTTTAAGCTATATTTGGGTGGTTCTACCTCTTGCAGCATGCTGGATGTCTATGAGATTACTGTACTTACAACTTATATGATGGAACGCTTTCACTGTAGCACAGCTTTCTCATCCCACTTACTAACCCTCAAGTAAAAATGGCAACAGGGTTTACATTTTGTTTTAATCCTTCTTGAAAAAAGCATCCCCAAAGACAAATGTGTGGCAACAAGGCCTCATTCCTATCCTGGAATCTGCCTAAAATTTAATTACACTGGAGCTATTCTAGACTTCTTAAGATACTTTTGTTCAGGTTCTTGGCTGCTCTCCACCTATTCCATCTTTAATTACTGGACATGGCTACACAGCTTGCAAACAGAGATACTTCCTCCTATTTTCTTTGCTGTTTCAAGCATCCATCTCACTTAAGTCTTTCTGGGAAGGTTTGGGGGTGATTAAGAAGAAGTCTGAAAATATTTAATTGGCTTTCAGGCTACCTCAAAAAGCCCAAACATTTTCATCTGTTCAAATCTGAACCTAGCCCAAGGTTATATACATACCTATATTAAATCAGAAATTCAGGACCGAAATAACAGCTAAGAAACACAGCTGCAGCAGTAAGGCCAGGAAACTAGCAGCAAAGCTTATCTTTAGCACACACAGAGTACCCAGCAATTGCCAGGGGTGGCTCTTCTCTGAGCTTCCTCCGCTGGTGAATAATGTATTTCTGGAGCAGAATGTTCTGAACAGCAATAGAGTATTTTGATTGACACTTGTAATACAGCAACTTCTTGGAGAAATAATATTTCACCGTGCTGCGGCTGGATGTCTCCAGGACCCCAAAGAAAAGCAAACTGCCTCGGTCTTGCAGTTTTTTATTATCTCTAGGATTCTCTTCACACTGCACTTTCTATCTTCATTCACCAGTACATGCTTCAGAAAAAGCAGAATGTATACAAAAAAGCAAGAGGGATGGAGTTGGTAAACGTTGACCCAATCACTTCTAGCTGTATGGCCTGACTGTGAGGAGTCATTTACTTCTGTGCAAGATCCTGCAGCAGCCATCAAAACAAAAAGCCGGTAGGAGGTGAGATCCTTGTGCCTGGGCATCATGCATTGCCATGACAGGAAACACACAGACACGAGGTTTCAGACCAAGTGTTAATGAACACGAGCACCACAGGAACTGGGAACCCGTATCACACGTTGTACAACTCCAAGTCCACAGGTGTCCGGATGCAGGGATTTAGTTCAGGGCCATCTCATTTAAGGTTAGTGTGGAACACGGAGCTGAGAGGATGAAGCAAGCAAGAGGAGAATCTTTTTAAGCAGCAGTTAAGTCAATCCTTTTAAATTTTACTGGGGATTTACTTCAGGAGAAGCTTATCTGTGTGGTGACCAGAACTGCGCTAAATCTTGGTTACAGCTGATAGAACGCAGGCCAGGTTGAAAACATCTTTTGTTGAATACTGCCAAGGAACAAGGGGATTTGACCTGATTAATATTTCCAGATAAAGAACACACATAGGTTGATAATATTGCGAAGTTTTGACCTCAGATATCAAAGCACGTTTGCTGATTTTGGCTCAGTTTCTCTTTCAAATTTGGAGCTGGAAGTCTAACGCAGGTTCAATGTATACAACGCAAAAGTGGGAAAAAGCAATATTTGCACAGGGCTTTGCAAACTGACCCATACTCAGCACTAATGAGAACATAATGGTTTATCCAGCTGCAAAAGAACAGAAGTAACAAGTGTAAAAGAAATTCCTCCGCTTCCCTCATTTTGAAACTGATTGGATGTTAGCAGAAATGGGAGATTTTTTGTTATTCATTTCTTTTTTTTCTTTCTTTCTTTTTTTTTTTTTTTTTTTGTCCTGAATGCATGGATGTGCACTTTAAGAAATGCATTACTTGCATTTTAAACCACAGCAGAACACGTTTAAGCCGGAATGGAAGATGTGCTTCTACTGGGAGCAATGAGGAAAAAAAAAAAAAATGAAGAGAAAGAATGAAAAGAAAACCAACCCATAAGGCTGACTGTATAAATCTTTGGATTACACTGCCGTCTGTGGGGTATCTTCTATCTAAACTACCGTAACCCACAGGGGGATGAGAATGGATAGTCTCTCGTTGCTCGCTCCTCTGAGTCACAGCACTCACAAATAGACCCAGAGAGCAGTGTGGGCAGACAGGAAACCGCTAAAGCCAGAGCAGTGATTATGTGCATGCTCTGTGAGACACACTGAGCAGTGAGCCGAAATGTTTGTGTGTGTCAGATCAATCTTTTCACTGACCAGGACAGCTGTACTCACAGGGGGATCACCAATCATCCTGATAGGAGCTGCTTCTGTCCTTCAACAGGCAATTAACGTGAGTCCATTACAGCTCCCTGGAGGCCCCTGGGGGGCTGCAAAAGGCATCAACTGAAAGGTCAGAACTCTCATGAGGACAGGAAAGAAACTGTGCCTGGCGAAATGGAGTGGAAAGCAGTAGCTATTTGTCACCCGCTAGTAATTCAAAAAAAAAAAAAAGGGGGAGGGAGAGAAGGGGGTGAAGAGGGTCCAAGCGCTGTGCACAACTGCAAGCACGTGGCAGTCGTGAGAGTATAAACAGAAGCTACAGGAGACTCTCCCAGGGACAAAGATTTTATCAGATCTTGAAGGTGGAGGAAGAGTCAACAGATCCCACTCAAATACTTCTGCAATGGGACTGGAAGTGATTAATAGCCTGCTACAGCCCCGAGGAAGTGGTAGGAAGGAGTCCCTGGGGCTGAGGTTCACCACCAGGAACCAACTGTGTAGAAGGGAACCAGCAAGAACTGAAGTGGCTAGGAAGCACAGAGTGGCATTCAGAAGCAGCAGTCTTTACAAAGAAGCAACTGCTGGTGTGTTCAGTGGTGGAAAAGCAACACGCAATACGCTCAAGGGATGCATTACACACTGCTTCTCTCTATTTCCCTTTTAGCCTTCTGGCCAAGACCACTATACTGGTATGTTTTTGGAGGTCTCATCTGAATGCCTGCACATACCTCTCCTCATAAAACACCAGCCAAACTTGGCAATTCTTCTATAGGCACGTGATCTAGTAATCCAAAGGAGGCCAAAGGAGTGTAAGAAGAGTCAGCAAACAAAGAAGACCTCAAACTCACACTAGCTTTCAAGAAGAAATGAGATGAAATTCACTCATGATGCTAATCCAGAATAACTTTCACCCAGTTCACCAGTTAACTTTCATCCTTCCGCTGGGATATTGCTGTTTTTCTTTCCAGTGATAAGAACACTTTGCAGAAATCTAGCACAACATGAGTAATCAATAGCATGAGCTGAAATATTGCCAATGTTTACTCTTCAACAACAACAGAACTTAGACCGAATAGAGAGAATTAAATTAGTGAAAAACTAACTCTTCATACATGATTTTGACTGGTTTGTACAGCTGAAATTTTACTTGATAAACAAAATCCAAACTGCATAAAGAATGACAGCGAGAAATAATCTACAAATGAGGAATTGCTATGTCTCATCCTCACGCAACTGCACAGGGACCTTAAAGAATGTGAGCTCTGCTGACAGGAACCATGGTAAACTTTGACTCCATTTGCAAAATCTTTGATGTACTTCGGCTGACGTAAAATTTCCATAATCTATTTTCACACAAAATAAATATTGGTGGCTGTGCTCTTTGTTTATGGAGAGATGTGGATAAGCAATTTTAGATTATTTATAATGGTATAAGATGTTTGAGCTTGCTCAGCACCCATCACCAGCTCAATGAAAGGCCTGGCAGATTGTTGAGTGTGGATTTGTATGCTGGGTTTTGTCCCACCTGCAGCTTTACCAGGCCACCCAGCTGTATTTCTCACAGGTAATGGCAAGAACTTCCATGTATATTTCAATATTTGTAGCCTGGTTATAGTAAAGCAAACCAGACTCAAGTAAGTGGGCAGCCTGATCTGGTGGGGGGCAACCAGCCCATGGCAGGGGTTGGAACTGGACAGGCTGTAAGGTGCCTTCCAACCCAACATTATGTGACTCTATGATCCTGCAAAGCCTACAGTTCCAGCAGCAGAGGAGGTTCCTGGTGTATTTCTCACCCGTTTCCCAAGACAAACCCTTCTACAAAATTCTGTTATCCTCCAACCATCTCCTCCTACCTTCTCTCTTATTTTCTGCATTCTCTGCTTGAAAGCATGTAAGCATACATACATGCCCAAACTTTCTTTTCTTCTGAAAAGCTGTGGAGGTGGGTAAACGTACAGAGGATTTGTGCAAAACCAAATTCCTTCAAACTTGAAATGACACTTGAAAGCTTCAATGGTCAGCCCACTTTTTTAAGAGTCTAAAAGGACACATATTGAGATGAATATACTGAGTCAAGTTTGCTCTAACTTTAATTAGAAGACCATTAAAATCAAGTGCTCAATCTTATTTGCTATCAACTAAGGCTTCTGCTATATAAGGGTACTCAAGGAACATGTGTACCAGCACGCCATGAGAACACAAAGTAAATACTAACAGTGTTAACAGTATTGTTGCCTCTCAAAGCTATTCTTTGTATGCAGGAAACAAATTTGCATAGACATCCACTGTGCACTGAAAGTGAAAGATGCAGGTACACAATCAAGATTTGGGGCACAGCACCAATTCCTGCAGTGCTGATATGTCACCTTTGGTGTGCCAAGACCTCATCTTCCTTAGGGACCAGCAGTTTGGTTTGCCCAAATAATTAACTTAGCGGAACAACTTTCTCCCAGGCAATGGAAGGTGCCATCTGAGAGCCAGAGCCCAGGAAGCACTTCCCAGTGACACCCAAACTATTCAACCAAGGTGCTCCAGGGCTCATGGATAGGGCATAGGTGCCAGCTGCCCTAACTTGATTCTGGCTGGGGCAGGTGAGGGCCAGCAGTTTGTGCATGGTGTCACAAGGCACCAGGCAATCCCATCCTAAGACCAAAGCAACAAAGAGGATGAGCCACAGGACATCATAAATTCTACACACAGATTTTCAAGCCACTGTCTGCTACTTTCTGTCCTCAAGAAGAGAGAAAACAGAGTAAAACCTTATCGACTCAAGTCTTTCATTCCCTGTTTGGGGATAGTTACTTATGAAGTCATCAGACATTTGTTTAATTTATCAGAAATTCACTTAACTCATGAACGGCCATTTGAATTAAGTTAACATAGCTTGTCTAGCTGTGTACATAAGTGGAATTTGAGACTATGGGTAAACAAGAGAAGAGCCTACGCTGGTTGCACAGTGGCAGTATGGTGTGAATACCAAGGGGGAGAGAAGTGAGACAGTGAAAATTTGAAAAAAAAAGAAGAAGGAATCTTGCTAATCTATTTGAATCCAAGCATTTTGCTGTCTTTCTTGAGAAACCCAAGATGCACTGCAGAATGTAATACTCCACGTATCAGCCCTTCAGCAGAAAGATGGAGAATAGATTTGCATTCAGCTAACTGATCAAATGTTAAGAATTTAATTGCCTTAATAGTTTAATTTTATTTGTCTCTAATCTAATTAAAGAGAAGTGGGGGAGGAGGAGCTGATTAGTGGGGAGGGGAATGCCTTCACATCTGCAATACAGACAACCTTCCATTCCCTGCTCTGCCTTAGTGCAGGCAGTGCTGGGTGCCAACACACTACCATTCCCTGCTAATTATCCCACTACTTTGTTGGACTGCTCTTGAAAACTTTCTTTAAAGGCTTTAATAGCAGGCATTAATTTCTGCTACAGATAAGGTGAGTCTAGCTTTTTGCATGTAGTAATTTAACAGGAACTCAGATCTAATTTAATAGATCCTTTACGTCTTTGTCAAAGCCTGTTAACATTGATTGGTGCAATGTCTTATAGAAGTCAGTAAATACATTAATCTCTGGAGAGCTTGCGACAACAATTCCGCTAACAGCATGAACAATACGGGTGGACAAACCATTACTGAATAAATGAAGAACTCAACTGACAATTTGCACTAAACCAAGTCTGAATGACTCTAGACATCACGGTATCACTGACATATACTGGATTAATGAATACTACTCAGTCTGGATCAGATCTACTGAAGTTTAGTAAGGAGCAGGCTACATTCCTGTTATATGCTAACACGTTGTTAAAGCTTAATGTAAAAGCAGGAGTTTTTAACTCAACCAGGTTAGCTAAACACAGCATGTTTTCCTAGATCTGACATTCAAAGCATGGTATCATCACATCTCAGCACTGTGAATCAACTGAGTTTCTGTAACCAAAGGACCAACTTCCTGAGATTTGCCAACCACAAATGAGAAGCAGAGACATCAGTAGGCCATAGAAAATAACCCTCTATCTAAAGCACAACATATTTCTCCAATTATTCCACCGTCATCATCATTACATGCTCTCCTATGGCATAGATATAATGGTGAAACTTATTTCCTTTGGTCAACTGACTTTACTTCCTAGGAGTCCAACCTGCAAAGTGACAGATGTATGTAGATGTGAACCAAGAGACCTCCTATGCTTCCCTTACCTTGGGAAGCAGTGCTGGGATGTACCTCCGGCTGGATGCTGAACATCTGCCACCCTGCCTGCCCCAATAGACTGACACAGGGTTCAACCCATTGGTGGAAAGGCTCAACAATTCCTGTCGTACTTCCTATGTTCTTCCTATGAACAACCGGTCATCATTGGCAAAGCACAGAGAACACTTAGGTAAATATTAATGATCGATCCAAAGGTATTCTGGGCAGCATACAATGGTCTCCTTTTAATTTCTAAGCCTGTCTACAGCAGAGCTGGGGCAGGAAGCAAAAGGAAAGTATCATGGCAAGAATATCAGTGTATTCTGGATGCAAAGCAGAAGCTTATCTGTTTTACTACTGCAGCACCAGAGAAAATCAATTTTGACACAGAACTGCCACTTTACAAGCAAATAACTATACTTTCCAATAACCTAATCTGTGCAAAGCCTACTGAAAATTCCCTAAAGAACCAGTAGTTAAAACCTCCATTAAATCAAAGGGTTTAATATGGGAAGGGAAGAGAGGATGCAGTTTGACTTGGGAATGTAATGGACTCAGTGGGGAAATAAATATGTTGTTTTATGTGTACAGTTACAGAATTTGAGAACACAGCATTCATTTCAAAGGGAATTCTCTTGCTGTGCAACTTATTCCTAAACAGATGTGATTTTTGCTTATTCAAAAACATTTAGGTAACAATTACAGCATAATAAATTATAATTGCCATCATCTTCCAGCTACGCTTTGACTTCTACACAAACACAAAGAAAATACAATTATATAGAACTGTAAATCCTATTTTCAGGTAGCTTAGAGCACTGACAAAACACTTGTTTATTGCACTTAGAATGAACAATACTTTTAAATCTTATCTATGAAAATGAAAAGGCTGTATCTGTGTAGGAGTCTGGCAGACTGATAGGTCTACCTCACACAACTATTGCTTAAAGAGGGTCTAATTCTAAGGAAGTTAATTATCTTCTGGAAGCCTGTATTTTACTCTCATGTTTTATATTACAAGTCTTGTTAAACAAGTTTCCAAGCTGACATTTTAATTAAGTAGGGCATGACCACTGTTTGAACGCTGAAGAAGAAATAACTAGAAAATGACTGAAGAACACGATTTTCACTACTGAATATTACTGATCACACACGAACCCAACAACTCATATGAATGCAAATAATTGTGCAGCATTTCAGACAACTGCAACCTAGGGGTGGCATTCTCCAACACAACTCAAAAATAATCCCCATAACACTGAAACTCCTTGTTAAGCTCCACAGAGGCTTACTAAACTTCCACAGCACGTATCAGTGTCTCTTGATCTGACAGTTCAGAACCTGAATTGTGGTTTGCAGTATGCAAGGTCCATCTTGCACTTGCTGCAAACGTTAAAAAATGTTCCTATGTGAGTGGCTAAATTCACAACAGGCTCCTTTTGTGTGCTCCTTGAATTGCAGACCACTGCACTCTCAACCATGAGACAGGGGCATGCTACAGCAGGTGCCAAAGTGGGAAATCAACCCAACTTGGATTTTGAAGAAGTGAAAACGTATCCACAGAACAAAAGACCATAGTGCTAACAGGAGCTCCATGAAGAGCCTCAAGGTGCTGCACTCAAAACTTGAAGAAAAAGCGAAGGTTTTACCAGCAGGGAGAACTTGGTTTGGTACTGAGCCATTCAAAAATCAAAGTATATCAATCTTTGGTTAGCTACAAGTCATTAGATTCTAGAGATATGCCAATAGCTCCAGAAGGAATGTGAGGTTTTTCATGCAATCTCAAAGAGTGTTCCAAGTGCCAGGAGATGGGCAAGGTATGCATGCAGGTTTGCTGTCTTGTCTCAATTTGTAATCTCCTTTGTCTTCTCTGTCCCCTAAGAAAGAAGGTGGTTCAGGATCCTACAGAAAGCTTATGTGCACCCGTGCTGGGCTTCTTATGTACTAGAAAGGTAAACTACCCAAGCCTTAACTGAGTTTTGCTGAAGCATCCAAGAGGATTTGGGGAAAGCTGAGCTAAAACCACATTCTTCAACCTAACTGTTGAGGAATGGAGATCTACACATGGAATATGTTTCAAGAAACCCCAAGTCAACAGTCCAGCCCCTGCAAGGGACAGGAGTATGGGATGGAGGGTCCCAAACTCCCAAAACACCATGCCACATGTCCAACCAGGGGAGCACAACCAGACACCTCCCAGGCAGACTCAATCAGACCAACTACACCGTATAAGAACTAACTGTACTGTTCAAACGAAAAAAAAGCTCAAAGAAAGATTTCACTGCATATTTTCATCCATTATTATAACCTGGCAATACCCCTTCCAACAACAAAAAAGATACTCAAGTTGTTACTCCAATAACTAATGTAGTGTGCATTTTTTTAATCTAAGATCCCATCACTGTACAGAAGCAATCATCCATTGATCCTACCCAGGCTTGGTAAATATTGACTACAGCCTTCCAGTGTGTTAAAAACACACTAACTACTAAAGCATTGGTGAATGTGAAGTGACTACAGTTACCAAGTGTCCAAAGAGCCTCTCTTATGCTGGGCGGCTGTCCACTGCTCACAGCAATTCCTCCAGTGAGTATATAGGCTCTTCAGTCAGGATGAAGCTCAGATCTGAACCTAGCACTTGATAAGAGGCAGCAACACATTGAAGCCATGAAAACAGACTTCAGGCAAAGGAAATCTGAACAGTCTAACAAAATATGTTTGCTCCAAGGACTCATTCTCTGGAATAACTTTTCACTGTAAGATGAGTTCAGTTATTCCACCTTTGCTTTCAATCTCCTTTCCTTTATTTTATTATTTAGCAATGGTTGGAAAAGATCAGTGCATGCTTTACTGTATTAATGCTTTGTTTCTGCCTCCCATTTATACTGTACTGTGGTATTATGACTTTCTAGGGGCCAGCTGGGAATTCTCCAGGAAATAGTAACTCACCAAAACAAATTTATTTCACAGAGGTGTCACATTCAGCCAAATTTCCCTGAAATGCATTTATAAGGCCCAGGAAGAGATTTCTGGCAGTAGCTAAGGAGAAGTTAGGCCTAGTGGCTGGTCACTTACCTGAAGGCCCAGCAATGCGGTCCCAAGGCCACCTGTAGCTCCCAAATGGTAGGAAAAGACCCACCTTTTGAGCTGATTTTGCTGGCTTGCCAACTCTGAAGACATCCTTCAAAAGTTCTGATTTGGATTTAATCCCAGCTTGGAACAGGTACACTCACAAGGCCTTGGCAATTTTTTAGAGACAGAAAAAAGCATTAGCTACTCATCCCATCTCTGTTCCATTTGTAAAGGCATAATTCCTTCACTAGAGCAATTATACTGTAAGCATTACTAGCAAAAAGTTTTTTATTTCCATGCTCACGTTACAATGAGACACACTTCAACATGAAGTTAAAAATCCTCCAGCATCACATTTGTGGTGACACCCTCACAATGAAACAAGGAATCAGCCCTGGAGGCTGAAACTGAGAGTGCCTAGCAGTTAAAATGCCATCTGCTAAAGAAATTAACCTGAGCATCTTCGTAGCTACGTCAGAAATCAATTAAAAAATGCAACTACTATTCTTTATATCTTATCAAACTTTTGTAACTGATAACAATTTGGAAGCACGATTCTCAAAAAAAGGAATATAAATTCTGTATCTTAATAAAGAATAAATGTGGGGGTTTTGTTCCTTTTTAAAGAATGATGGGTTTTTGAAACCCATTTTAAACCTTTCATCCTATAGCAGTGAAGGGGATCCAAGTACTTCCATAATTCACAATGCAAGTGAGATCTACACCACATAGTATGGAGAAACGCCACAACTTTGAAACCCTTGTCTAGAAAAATTCACAAACAATTTCAAGACCTGGAAATGGCCAACTGAACTGCAGGACTTGGGTTGTCCTCAATGAAAGATGGTTTATAGCATCTCGAGTAAGAAGCCCAAGCTTCCTTGGTGACAGGCACGCAGCACGCCAAGTCTGCCTGTGTATGACCAAACAGATTTGTGATTTCGTTATGAGAAAGCCAAGATCCATTCATGCTTCAATGCCACCACACCCAGGAAACTACACATATGTGTACTAGAATTCTTATCTATCTTTTTCATGGCTTAATTTAATTTGACCTACAAAAAATCAAAGTTGCCGATATCCTTCCTAAAGAAGACAGCCTTATAGTTACACCCCAAGGTCTCAAGGCCGTATTTCAGATGATTCACAACTTCAGAAGGAATGTAAGGATTGCAGAAGAGATGCAACCAAGATAAGACATATTCAGTTAGCATAGTTTTCCCAGATAAAGCAATGAGCAAAAAAAAGGAAGGAACTACCATCATTCACAAAATCCAGCTGTCCCCCATCAGCAGCAAAGGTTTCCCTTTCCACTTCATCTTCCATCACTTCTTTTGTTTCCTTTAGAAAAAAATATTTATTCTTAACAAGATGCCTGGTTTGCACTGAACTTTCTACTGACTAAAATGAAAATCAAGTTCACACTTTACTTAAATATTTCAAGGACAGGAGAAGGAAGATGGTAAAATCAATCAAACAAAAAAAAGTCTTTGAAAAATACCTATTTTTCTTAGGACCATGGGGAAAGAGGACTCACAGGAGTCACAGAGTGAAAGAAAACATCTCATCTACTGGGCCACCCAGCACCTTGTCTAATATTTTCAGAGAACCAATAGGGCAGAATGACTGTCAGAAATTCATTTAATCAGTCTGTTAATTTTGATCCTTTACAAAATGTTAGCAACCAGTGCATTTAAAAGGTACAAGGACTTAATGGATCTGCTGCATTTTAGACCTACAGCAGAGGAATCCATTTACAGGGTTACAGAAGAGTGGCAAATGGTCTCAAAAAGGTGGGTTACAGCATGTTTGCTGACGTGGAAACTAAATGGTGCACAGAAACATCCCAGAGAAATCAGGTTCATTTAGAACTCTCAAAATTTTATACAAGTCCAGAACTTCTGGGCACAGCAGTATTCAGAGTGCCTCATCTTCTCTGATTTGCAGACACACACAGTTGCAAGATCATAACCAGAGAGCAGTAGTCAATGGCTCAATGTCTGGAGGGAGATCAGTTATGAGTGATGTCCCCCAGGGGTCTGTACTGGGACCAACATTGTTTAATATCTTCTTCAATAACACTTGACAGTGGGATCGAGTGTATCCTCAGCAAGTTTGTGGGTGACATCAAGCTCTGTAGTGCGGGATGCCATCCAGAGAGACCTACACAGGCTTGAGCAGTGGGCCCAGGTAAACCACACGAGGTTCCACAATGCCAAGTGCAAGCTCGTGCACCTGGGTCACTGCAACCCGCACTATCGATACAACCTGCAGGACAAAAGGATTGAGCATAGCCCTGCTGAAAAGGATTTGGGGGTCCTGGTGGACGGTAAGCTGGACATAAGCTAGCACTATGTCCTCACAGACCTGGAAGGACCAGAATTTTTTACCTTAGTCTAAGACATGGCTATGGCATTACAGAGTTTAACGCTGTCCTATATTTGGAGGTTGTCTTACCACCTCTTCCCTTTTAACGTATGTCCCCCATTTTGTTCATCTCCTCCATTTTCTGACGTGTCAGCATCCTGCTTTAGTTCTTTAGTAGATTGAAAGGTGTGCCCTGTGGGTTACACACTCTCTAAATCATCCATGATGTATTGCGCTTGGCTTAAATGACTGAGTCTCATTTGCACAATTGCCCTATTAATTTATTCATTATTGATTTACACCACTTTTGGCAATCCTCCATCAGACCTCCATTTTACTTTCATTCTCAGAAGGTTCATTCCAGTCTTTTTTTCCCCTACCATCTTCCCTGTCTCATTTCTCTTCCATTTGTCTTCATTCATCTACCTCTTTTCTTCTTCCTCCCTCACCCTCCCACTGTTCCGTCTTCCTTCTGCTTCTTCATTTTCCTCCAGTTCCCCCATCCCCGCAAACCTACCTCCTCGCTTCAGAGCAGCTAATAAATCTACCGTGAAAGGCTAGAAAGCCCAGAAGATACAAGTTTAAAGGTAAAGGAATATAAATAAATCAAGATTCCTCATGAAGAGGAGCACCAGCTGTGACTTCATTTTGGAGAGTTCAAAGACCAATGGGTGACTATCATTGCCTTTGTTACAGGAATCGACTTATGTCCTTGCATCTTTTTGCCTCCCTGAGAAGAACTCAGTCTTTTTAGTACAAATCTTATGATTAGCTTTCTGTCCCCTCAATATATCACACGGCCCAGGACCGGTGCCCTCACTACCAGTTTGACTACCAAAGCAAACACTTCCATCTTTTCTTTCTCCACACCGTCAACAAAACACTTGGATTTGATAGCAAGTATTGAAATGTGTATGTTTGTATTCTAACATACAGACCATGCAGTGGAGGCATTTTTTAACTCTCTTGTCTAAATGCTTTGTGTAAATAGGAACAAATACAATTGTTTCTAAGCTGAAAGATTCATTCAGCATTCCCTTCCTTCAAAATTTCAACAGAAAAAAGGGCCAAAGCGCAGTCAGACTAAGAGCACTACAGACGTTTACATATTCATATCAGATTAAAAAAAAAAAAAAAAACCCTAACCCTAATGCCATACTCAAGGGGACAAAGACAGTAAGAAGAGAGAGAAGAAAGGAAGAGGTTAAAATACCAGAACCCCCCAAAGAGCTGTAAGCGTACACGAAGTAAATTAGCTTCTCACTCTTGGAAGTCAGCCACAATTGAACATTCTCAAAATGTCCTTAAAATGCCTGGCCATGCCCTTCCCGCAGAGGCTCAGAAGGAGTGCAGCACAGACCTATGAAGGCTGAGAGTCATGCTGGTGAAGTATCACTTGACATGTAGCTCTGAGAATCCGAAGGGAAACAAAAACTCTGCATGTGATAGAGAATTAAAGCCTGGTTCTATTCTTGGTAGAGATACAACGCTCACTTTAAGCGCGATGCTTATACTTGCAATAAATGCGGAATAGCCATGACTATCTGTCAGAGTGCTTGAAAGAAAAGAAATCCTTCCCCCTATGCAAAGCAGACTAGAAGATCAAGTTGACAAAATTCTCCACCTCCTAAAACCCAAATGAATGGCTACCCTGTACAACTGTGAGCTGGACAAGTCCACAAACTTGCCCCGCTTAGTTATTATCTGAAAAATAGCATGTAACTACAAAGTAATTACAGACTTGTTGAGATAATGTGCTGCAATAATACAGTCGGTGAAGTTACCCATTTTATTCTCAATCTAATTTCCATGTAGTTTGCAATTTTAAGATTTAATAACGTAGTTGAGAAAATACAAATTGCTTGTATTACCACATATTTACATTGAACTGAACATAACATGTAATTACAGAGCCAACGGTTACTATGGAATTGCAGTTTCTGTATAGTTCCTTACATTGTCCTATGTAAAGTGACAAAACAATATTTCAGCCCAGCAAAGAACGACCTATGGTGACATGAAAAAAGAATCGAACTCCTCTGCCCAGACAGCACAAGGACAACATAAGCAAAAACCTCAATGCAGAAGCACCCACTGTCAACTTTCTTTGGTCCCCGTAGTCCTACAAAATACCACTCTGCAGTTTCTGATTAATGTTATAGACCTCCACTGAAAGGGTTTTTATATTGCAGCACCTGAACTGCTGTCCAAGAAATTGACTGATTTTGATTGACTCGTCCCAACCTGCCCTCTTCCTGAAAAATTAAGATGGCAGCTTGCCAGCTCCCCATGAAGGACAGCATTTATTTTTCCTTTTCTTTACCACTTCTACAAAAACACGCACACACACAAGACTTACATATGGATGGCTCATCTCTGATGTCTGAAGGTTTGAAGTTTGAAGGTTAGAGCTAATCTTAGCTCTGGCATTTTGTTCTAAATCCAGGACACAATTAATTTACAAGAAAATAAGCTTGACTAAGTGATCAGGAAAACAGAGCACTGAGTTGTGAGAACATCCCAAGAAAAAAGTATTGTATAAAATAAACAAAAAAGAATGCTCAGTATGCTGATCACTATGTACAGTAAGATAAAGTGAGAATATGCTAAGCAGGCTCTCAAAATACTGAAAGTCTAGAACAAAGTTTTTATTTCTGGCTTTGCCATAATTGGGCAGTATGACCACAATAAGTGTACTAGTGTTAAGGATTGGAAGGAGGTGCTTCAAATCCAGGCAGCCTGCCTTCTGCCATGCCAAAGAACCTCAGGCTAATGCTAAATGTATGCTGGGTACAGCAACACAGAGCCTCTTCTTATGCAGACTCAAAACTGATCCTGGTAATTACTGTGCTAGCACTCCAATAAATTATAAACTAATTATTAGTGTGCTCTGAAGTAAACGCTTCTACTTATAAGAGAAATGAAAATGAATCTGGTTTTCTCCTTCTGATGTTCAATTTATTTGACACAGTGTCTTGGTTGTTACCTGCAAATACTATTTTTTACCATTCTCTTATATAACACCTAGAACAGTGTGATTCCCATTCAGTTTCATGTTATTGGCACTGTATAGCCTGTCTAAATAGTAGATGATTTTTATTAAAATCTCCTTCTTCTTGTTAGGCAAACTGCATTTCCTTGGCCTTCCGCAGAGATGGATCTTACCTGGAGAGCATTTCAAATTAAACATAAATTTTGAATATACATAAACATGGACTGCTGTAAAACAAATGGAAATCAACACCAACTACAGCCTTTTGTTAAAGTTGCTTGACAGATCTTATACATTCCTCTTTCTCAGTCGATTATAACTTTGCCAAACTTCAAACCATTTGGGTTGAAATTTTCTATGCCAGGTGTCTGCCTCAGGCTGAGTAGAATGCGATCATGTAATTAAAGGCTGTATCATAATGCGTACACAGAAGGGGGCAAATTAAGGTTGAACAGGCAACCTTAATTCTCACATTTCTTAACTTTCACAGGCTTGACTTTGCAACCCTAATAATGTTCTTCTAATGTAGCTTTTTGTCTGTAATACTAATCCAGAGCTATATTAATTTATAGACACATCCTACTGAGGACTGGATGTCTCGGTGGACTGGTAATAGGATACACAGCCTTTCACCTCCAGGTCACTGTTTTAAATACAGCCTAGGGCTGAGGTGGTGAGAAGTTATTACTACTGGCCAGCTGTTTGGTGGATTACACAAAATGAAGTGGTGGATCTGGGTCTCTACAAGCTGGCATTCCTACTGTGCACAAACCACCACTGCTACTAATGCCACCCGTATTTGTAATGAAGTGCTGAGCTGCCCAAGTTATAATCTCAGCTGCCTTGATCTAAGTGGATGCATCTACAACCACTGAGGGTACTTCTACCAAAAGTGATTCCGGTTGGTTTCCCAGTGGGAAATCTTCTTGGAAGAAGGGCTGACATGGGAACACTCCCTGTCTCCACAAAGCCCCTGGATGGACAGCTGAAATACCACAACCTCACAGAGCACAAGAACAGCTGAGTAATTATATTGACTTACGAGTGCTACTCACATACAGAACATCAGAAGCTTAACTGCAGTTCCCAGTGAGGATGGAAGAAGCCAGAAATGTCGCAAACAGAGCAATGGCTCTGCTTCCATTAAATGAAGAATGTTCTGGAACTCTGCTCAGTGTTACTTCTTTTAAGAAAAATGAGTAAAGCTGAAGCATCCTGTTCTAGAGGGAGGCATCCCTGCCTATAGCAGGGGATTGGAACTGGATGGTCTTAAAGGCCCCTTCCAACCCAAACCATTCTATCATTCTGTGATAATACAGAAATTCGATTTAGCCCTCCTGGTACCAAGTGTGAAGTGTTCATATTGTTTTTAAGTGGGATCTTGCCAAAATAGGGAGAATTATGCCTATGGGAGGAAAGCTGAACTGCTTTCTCTGCTCCTGAGGCCTGGGAGGGAGCACTGCCAAGACCTTGCAGGAGACATTTCTTGAGGAAGATACTGTGGAACCGACCTTCCCTGCAATGCAAACCATCAGCCTTACAACCTGAACAGACTCCTCTGCTTTCCAGAGGGGGAAATTTTGCCATGTGAGGAACTAAGGCCTTGCTTTTGGGTCTGTGTCTTTTCTCAGTGGAGAAAAAAAGGCCTGAAAATAAAGCACAAGGCTACTGGCAATAAAAAGTTACAGAGAAACAGTGAGAGACAAGAAAGAAAACACAGGATTAAAAAGAAGGTCTTTGCTCCAGAGCAAGAGCCAACCTTGGCCTTAGTCCTGCCTCTGCAGTCACACTGATTTAAAGCCTGACATACACACAGGATATATACACAGGACCAATGTCCTTCAGGACTTCTTTTACAGTCGTCTCTTGATCATATTTCCAACCCTCCCCAGTCACGAGCCCCACGAGCTCCAATAACCCACTGGTGGCCTACTCCTGTGATGTGACAGGAGTCACTCTTCTGCAGTGATGACTCAAACCAGCTAACCTACACTGCAGGTCACACAACTTATCTGCATCCCCAGCCAGGGTTTTTAGTATATCATACATCACTTACCATTGTTTTGCTCTCCAATTGCTGCATTCATGTTCCTTTTGAGAGGGACACATTAATAAATACTGCACCCTGATACTCTAAATGGTTTCAATCACATAATTTTCTGTATTCAGCACTCATCCACCTCCCTTACTACAGTACATAAATGATATAAACTTCTCATCAATAACATAAAAAATTCATACTCTGTCTACAATGCAGCTGCTATCACAGGTTTATGTCAACAATCGTCCTGATTTTTAATAGCATGAATGTTTAAAGAGGTAGCAATTCCTGTAAAATATCTGCAGGGATATTTAGAGCTGACATATGCCAAAACAATCCTGTTCTTATACTGGAGACATTGTTGCTCAGCAGGAAAACGATGTTTATCCTCACAAATGTTTACCCTGCTTTAGTCATTAAAATGCTCCAAATGGATGGAAGGAAGGGGAGCGGATGCTGGCGGTCCTTACCTCTCGGCTGCCCTCTGAGCAGAGAGCACAGCTCATGCATATTGCAGCTGAGCTCTCTGGTGCTGTGCACCTCGATGTGCAGAATTATCTGATTTTATAAGGGTTGGGTGTGCTCTGTGCTGTACAAAACCAGCCAACTTCCAATCGCTTTCTTTCTGAATGATTCTAATGAGTAGCTCCTTCTTTAATTTTCTTTTTATCATTAAAAAAACCCTTCATCTTCTCTTTTTTGAGGGGTTCCGAGGCAAAAAAAAAAATACAAGCCCTTTCTTGTAATGTTTCCAACTGGCTGCCAATTGTAGAAGGCTTTAAGTTAACAAAAAAAAAAAAAAAAAAAAAGAGCATTGTATACAGGCAGCATAAAATATTTATTTTTAATCTAAGCAGGATTTCTTTACCTGCTGTGCAGCCACAGCTTCTGTTTAAGGCTTGCTTTATCATCTGTGTGTCAAGCTGCAACCGTTTCTCTCGTGATCTTTCATTCCAGCTCTTAAAAGTCTCCTAGCAGACCCCAGCTGACACATGCCTTCCAACTCCCGCTTGGAATTTTCCTTATGCCTTTTCCCCCCTCACTCGAAGCCCCACAACCTGGTAGCTCTTCACTCGAACAGATGGTTTATAAAAATCTGGGACATGCTCGTGTGATTGAAAATAGGACTCCTATAAGCAACATCTCATGTACCAATTACGTGAACAGTTGGTCAGAATGGTGACCCAGAAACTGTCCCGTCCTGCCGCTCTTGCAGCCTTACTCAAGCATTCCCAGCCCTTTGCTGGATGCCCGACCTTGGGAAGCCACAGACTGTGATGCAGCTGAATGGAAAGCTCATTTCCACCGCTTTCAGCTTAGTTCAGCGTGGATCCAGGCCCTACAGGAGGCACTGCTTTCAAAAGTATGTCCTGATTAATAGGACTGTTAAGGTCAACATTTAAAATACTAAAAATATAAGAACAACTCTGCAACTCTGCACTTCCCATTTGTTTATTATATGACAAACATTGATTTTTTCCAGACTCCTTTCACAAATAAAGTACAACAGCCTGCTGTTGTCACCCAGAAGGAGAAGGGATGCATATATCTAACTGACAAACACTGAATATTCACAGCTCTGCTCAAGGACAACAGGGCCGTACATTCCCATGATCCATAAAGTAGGGACTCTCAAGTCAAGTATCAACTTGTCTGTAGAGAGAAATTTGGGGTTAGAACAAATACAATCCCTGTCCTAAAGCAGAAGCAAAGGAAGTTTCTTACAATAAGGGTGGTGAGGCACAGGCTGCCCAGAGAGATGGTGGATGCCCCATCCCTGGAGACACCCAAGGTCAGGCTGGAGGGGCTCTGAGCACTGACGGAGCTGTGGGTGTCCCTGTGCACTGCAGGGAGTTGCACCAGATGGCCTTTCAGGGTCCCTTCCAACTCAAACGATTCTCTGATTCTAGGAAAATCATGAGTAAAATCAGAAATCAGGCTGTCTCTATGAGCACAGGAACAACAGGGCTGGGCACAGCTGGGTGTGGATGGGGTCCTGCTGAAGTGTGAGGGACGAGGCAGTCAGGCCGCTTGTTCTTGAGTTACTGAGGTGTGGTGGAGGACACCTCTCCTCTTGCATTACCTGGGAGCCCTGGGCGACCACACAGAGTCTGTACCACATCACACCAGTGGCACTGCCAGTACACCCACTGGAGTCTTGCTTAGATGCAGAACTTGGTGCTCGATGAGTCAACTTCTCCTCCTTCCAGTACAGAATTTTTTGTACCAAAAAATACTAGAACCCTGAAACTGCCCCTTGCTTGTGAATGCAGGTGCAAGGGCCTGGTGTTTATCATTAGAACTGCAGATGGATTGTATCAAAGGTAAATAAATATCAGAGTCAACACCTAAATTAACACCAACAAAGCTGTCTCAGTAGCCATCAAATGCTGACATCTCGCTATTACTTTAAAACACTTACAAGACCTTACAAAAACAAGGAGTTAGAAGAAACACAGCACCATCTTAACAAGCTAAATTTCCTGTCACGCAAAGGTTTGATTCCTGTCAGTGCAACACTCATTTTAGTCTGATTAAGTCACTGTGATGAACTTCAGAGTTTAGGCTGCCCTTGAGCCTCACATCTATCTGATCTTTAATTCTACTACCCACTCATTTCTTGCTAAGCACACAATTCCGAGTCCCTCTGGAATAGCCTCATTCAGGCTCTGCATCAATATGTTCAGTGCTGAATTCATTTCTGCAGGGAGCCCAGTAAATCTGAACTTTCCAAAATCATTTGGCCCCCATTACTAGTAAGCACTGCTCTTAAATAGGTTGTAACTCCAGCTAATAGGCTCCATAATCATAGCTGAATTGAACAAAAGGGTCTAGTATGGGCTGCCATCCGTCATTTTTATTCCCAACCAAATGCACTGCATAGAAGGAACTATTTTTTTTTTTATACTTCTGGATGCTGAAACTAAGAAACTCGTTTTACCTGAATGTTTTTTTTTTTTTCCCCTTAATAAAAAGCAATACAAAAGGCTTCCGAGGGCATCCAAAAGGTCCAGTGCAGCACTGATGCAAAAGCTGGAACTGGTAACCTTTTCACCTTGCAAAATGGCAACAATCCAGAATATAAGGAGACAGGAAAAACATTAAGATGCAAAGAAAAGCCCACATAATGAAAAATTCCAATGCTAAGAGATGCATCTTCTGCTATTCAAAGAGAACTGATTGTAACTAAACCAAATGTAAAGGAGTTAATGATAGAACTGCTCACATCTTGATCACATTTCCATGAAGACAAGCCTTGTGATATTGTTTCATCTAGCGAAGAAAAAAAAAATAGAAGCCACTATCTAAATCTTATCACTGAAATTGATAGTGTTTACTTAAAGCTTATTCCAGCTTCACAGACTTCAACAGATATTGAAGCCTCCAATAAATCTATTTCAACTCATCTTTACAACTCTCTTCTTTCTCAGCATACACCCTGGCCCCCTTGATCGTAATCAGTGGACAGAAGACTGGATTTTGGTTTATGAATATCTAGAAGTTTCACTGCTGTGTGCTGCATAGGACCAGTATAGGAATGAATAGCAAGTAACTAAAGCAGAAAAGGAACTTGATTCATCTTGCTGGTGTCAGAACTCATTGCTTTGGGTGAGTGTGAATCAACAAACAGGCCAAGGGATATTTCCAGATATGCCCAGAACATATCCTATTGCTCTACCCAAGTGCTCTATCTCAGGGGAAAGTAAAAATGGGCAACTGGAAGCAATGAAGCAGAGAAAGAGGAAATGGGACGCATACGGATGTCAGAATCACTGAGTGCACGTAGCGTGGAGCACTGCTGCACACGCTTTGTGACACGACAAAGTATCTGTATTGAAAGTATACATGCATGTATTTCATTCTGCCAAAAAATAAACAAAGCCCAGAGAAATCTTTGTTATTTCAACAGGCCTGCCATTAAAAGAGCTGCTGAAAACCTGCATGGCATTATGGCAACACTTAGTAGAGACTGGAAAGAGTTAGAAGATTAAGCATCCAAAACTAACTTTGAGCAAATAGAAAGTTCAGAAAGTCACAACCAGTAGTTCTACCAAAGGACTAACGTCATCACCATTTTCTCAGCCACAAAACCACCAAAGAAATAGCCTGATACTTACACCATACTCACTGGTTTAGTCAGTCAGGATTCAACAGAAATCAGAAACAACTGATGTGAAGTGGCAGAAGATGTGAAAAAAAAAACAGCCCAAAAGCTAACAGGTTAAGGCAAACTGCCCCAAGTGAACATACAGGAGTTGATACAGATTTTATATCAGTCCGATGATGGAAAAAAATCACTGCTGGTACTCTCTTTGGGTGTCTAGATGGTTCCAAAAAACAGTTACATGAAAAGAAGATTTGGACCACATGCCATAGAACAAATTATGACCCACTCCTTCCTACAGCTTGCAGAAAGACGTTCCTCCCATCCCTCCTATAACTCTTTCTGTGCTTACTTCTCAATAACCACATCTGCCTGCATAGGAAGCAGCCCACGCCTCCCGCCCGGTGGTTGGGATGATACCAGGCAGAGCACAGCAGTTCCTCGTCCTGCTCACTGCTGGTGAAGGAACACCAACAGTGGCACTCAGCTGCACACATCCTTGCACAGATGTAACGATGATTCAGTGATCCTAATGCCATTAGTACCCTGCGCTGACAAATACTAAAATATAACTGGAATCACTATTTTTTTTTAAAGCCACAGTAAAGGGAAGAGAGAAAGGTACACTGATACAATTCAACTCAATTATTTTTAAACAATATGTGATGGATTTGCAGTCTGCCATCGCATAAAAGAGAGGCTCATTTCCTACCAATGCCCACAAAGAGAAATGATAGAGCTCAGCAATATAGCATGGCATATTCCATTAGGAATTAAATCTCTTCTCTCTGATGGTCCCATCCACATGCTTATTGGACAGTCTGCTGCTTTCATCTACTTTACTGTTATTAATTTATGAATGGGACTGGAATTACAGAAGATGAGTCTAAGGTGAGGCTGAATTATAATAATAAATGAAAGAATGACTCCTGTTTACTTTCAAAATATTTCATAGCTAAAATGCTCACTGCATTTTTAACTGTGACATACTTCCTTTAGCCAGTTTTGGTTTTGAAGTAATGATATAAAATTCATTTCATCTCTTTTTCAAGCCTGACTCTTTCATACATAACATCAGGCTTGTCATATCTGAGGAATTATTAAAATAAGACGAAGCCTGCTGTATCTGAGCAGAAAAGCTTCTTTGAGCTGGCGTCCTCAGGAGAGAAGCAAGCTCAATCTCATTAGTTGGTGCTGAGAAGGCGTCCTAGTCACTAGGTTCAAGGTGATGAAAGATTAGGGCGTTTGGCCTCGGTTCATTTTGTATGCAGCTCACATCACTCCCTGCCCGTGAACACGAAATTACATTGAACCTGGGGAGTCTAACTCCATTAATTTTAAATGGAAGATTAATTTAACAATATGCGGCAGATATTTGTTACAAACCTATCATGTAAAAGTGACGGTTAGCAATAAATTGTGGTGACTCACACTGGCCGGTGGCCCTGGCTCAAATAAATCAGAAGGCATTTACACATAATTGCTGTTTTTAAAGACAGGGATATGGGAGATATGTTTCTTTGATGAAAGATTGGGTAACTCCATTCAAGGAAACAGCAGCCAGCGTTAAAGCTACAGCATTTATTTTGAAGGAGACGTGTTTAAGGGCTCGTAGGACTGCAATGTACAGCTAGGACCTCCTTCCCCTGTCTGTAAGAACAATGCAGGACTTTTTTATGTGCAGTGAGGATAAGATGCGTGGTGCAGGAGCCCTGCACACAGGTGGGCATTCCCCTGGGACTGTGGAGAAAACATGGAGGCTACACTGAAACAAAGGTTAACTGTGGTCCTGTACATTCTGGCCAACTTTTTGACTCCTGAACAAGAGAATTAATACTAAATAATAATAAATCAGAAAGAGAATTCATAGATGACCCTTCTCCTGCCCCTGTTCCTCTCCTTGCACTGACTACGCAAGTGTAATCAGGTATGAAACTTCATCATTGAGAAACGTGATTCTCATCAGAGGAAGAAAACTGCAAACTGTGCTGAGAATAAACAATGCAAAGGAAGAAAAGCAGAACGACTGTTGTTTTTTCCTCTATTTAGACATAGCAGACGTTGCTTCTCATGTACTCTGACGTTACCCATTGCTAGAACAGAGCCTCTCCGCAGGTGAAGAGAAAACATCTTGAAAGCTAATGCAGGAGAGCAGAATTGGCTCCCTCAGGAACCAGGACCATCCCCTGCCTCCTTCCTTCCAGCCTAAGTAAAAGGAGCACTTCCTTGACATAACTTCTCTAAATACACATCAGCAGCAACAAACACTGGGCGGGAATGTGTGTCTGCATGCTTATTTATTTAAAGCAAGAAACTATAGTGCACGTGCTTTTCTTTCTGAGCAGAAGATGAGAGAGTAAACCAGACATTACATCTAGCAGATGTCAGTCGCAGTGTTTAACACGCTGCCGGGAGGCATTCAGACACATTGCAGGAGAGGGCATCACATGGACAAAGAACAAATCATTATATCTGTGAGGGCTTCTGCAGTCTGTAGGAGTCGGAGACATGATGACATGGCTGAACAGAAAAGGAGCCCTTGTGTTAATCCCTCAGGTACTGAACCAGCTGCAACAGTGCAGATGGGATATGCTCAGATACGTGCACAGCAGCACAGTCTCCCCCACATGCTGCTTTTGCTATCAGCTCCATACAAGTATGCACAATGGGAGGGGTGCACGACTGCATCCACTTTGAAGTAGAACCCATTCTACCTGTGATTCCAGAGGAATAAACTATCCGTGCACAGCAAAAGGAAACGAGCTCAGGTGTGACTGAGAAAATCCCAAATGAGTGCTTAAGCAAAGTGAATCCAGCCATTCCGTTCCTTCTGCACCCTGTCCTCCAAAAACAACCAAAGAAATGTATCTGCAGCATGACCTCATTGCTTGAGCACATTACTGCAGGATGAGCCATGTGAACATAATTCAAGGCCTCTTTACACTTGCTGTGCTAGGAGATGGGGGAATAGGCTCAAGCACATGCACTGAAGCCAGGAAGCTTATGAATCTGCCCAGAATCCAGGCACATCTCAGTGTGTTGCCAGTACACAGCACCTGGCTGTTTATGGCCAACTGCAACAAATACCCTTATCAATCAGTGCTGTTTCTTTTGTCCTCTTCTCCCCTTTGAGCCTCACAGAAAGGGAACGTCTGACACACACATTGCAGTTCTTCACAGCACCATAATGGCTCATCCTTCTGGCTTGAAGATGGTTTGACGCTGGATCCTTCTAATACCCATCAGGGTTTCCAAGAGACCCAAAGGCTGCAGACCTTCAAGGATGAGAAGGCAGGTGCAGGTGTCTGGAGGTCCTGACACACGTGCAGGTTTGTGGGACAGCTACTCTGGACTGAACTGGGCCACAGCCAGGATGCAGGACAGATGAGCCACCTCTGACTTACAGCAGCACGTGATGGTTTACTTCTCTTCCCTCTGCCATCAGCTCCTGCAGGGCTGGAGAGTTCCTAGCACCTTCAGCCTAAGCAGATGCCAAGGAGCAAAGAAGCACTGTTGCCTCTCCTGCTTACTTTTTCAGCATGAACAAAGGTAAAACCTCACATATTTACAACACATGAATACCTTGAAAATATTAATTCGTTTAAACAACTTTTGTGGAAAATGAACGCTTTATTTTTGTGCGTGAAGACCGGAGCTGCAGAAGAGCTAAAGGCTCTACCTTAAAAAATAAATCAAAAAGGAGCTAAAGATGCAGGTAGATCTCTTGGGAACCGCCCTGAGATTCATGGTCCTCAAATGAAGTTCCCCATCCTTCCTTCATTTCATTTCTGCCACCAATGGGACAATCAACATATTTCTGAGGGAAAAGGAGTCATTTTGTGTTTGTCTGCGACTAAGTAACACCATGGCACACACATCTATATGGAAAGGACAGGTTCATGTTCTCAGCCCTGGCTTACTGCTTGCCTAACCAGATAGAAATTCAACTCCAACACCAGGTTTGTGACTATCCGTAATTTGTAATTTAGCATTTTCGTTACCTTTGCAACCACCTACTCAAAACTGCATTTAAACCCCTTATTTAAAGCAGAATGGTCCTCCTCATGGACTCACACAGCTGTTCTTCCCATGCTAACAACTGCACACACTGTCCTGCCTTACGTTACCATCACCAGGCCTTATGAACTTGCATTAGAGATAATCTCATCTTGAAATAAGCAATGAGATTGCACTGCTCAACTTACAGAGAAGGATAACAAGAGAGAAAGACTGTGCACAAGCATCTGTGTACAGACAAACTTGTAGAAGCTGTAGAACATCAAAATAAGGTTTCTCAGATCCTTCTTTTCCATCAATAATACAGGTGAATGCCTGTTCTACATTGGCCACCAAAAGTCCCTTCCTTGAGAATGCAAACTCAAGCAGACCGTAGGAGGAGGGAACAATTACAACACCTGGGCAGGTGACTGAACCGCGGAGATCAGGCTTTGTCTCCAGCTTGGCTGCCATGGTTTGGCTGCAGGCATCTCCCTTTTATTCCATGCTTATAAATTGCTACAAGATCTTCAGATTGAAAGGTCCACTAAAAATGAAAAGTTCAGCTGGCAGTTTTACTGACTAGCCTGACCCGTAAATGGGGAGAGCTCACTGTGCATCAGACAGCTCATTGTTTCCTCTTATTTACACCAATCACGCTACAGAATCAGCTTCAGTGAGCAAAGAAACACTCTGATAAATAAATAGCTCTTTCGCATAGGCACAAATAAATGAATTGCAAAAAATTACTGTTTATGTTTGAATGAATAAGGCTGATGCAGAATAAGTACCCGGAAAAAGAGTACCGTTGCTTTAAATTCAGTGCCAACACCCAGGTTGCCAGCAATTGATGCCACTAACTCATTTTTGCACTTTAATGTTAAATTTCTTATGGGACCACATCACCTAATTAGAGGAATTGATAACTGCACTGTTCCATAATGAGGCCAATACATTTCAAAGTCATTAAAGATAACCAAGGCAATAAGTCTGTGTTTAAGCGGCGCTTCCTTAGATTTCACAGCCTGCATGTCGCTAGCATAGGAAAAAGCAATCCCTGCCTAGTCAACTGTAAATGCTGGGTTATTGGAATCTTTAAAACAGGCAGCAAGGAGAAAATTACATGGCCAAATCTCCTTTTTCCAGTTAATGAAGAATTAAGACTCCCATTTACCATATTAGAAGGTTCATCAGAGGTCTCTACTCTCCATAGCTTGTGTTTGACAGCAGTGTCAATTTATCTGAGTCAGAACGCAGAAGTGCATGACAGTACGTCATTCATAACTGTCACATCTACTTATCTCTCTCATTGTCACACCGCTAACGAAATTCAGGCCGTGTTTTCCTGATCGTGGCCTCTTAAAGGGAAAAGGATCCCCTTACCTCATCACAGCAAACCGACCGAATCGTGGCTCTACAAATGGCCGCAGTTACAGTAAGGGTAGCTCAAATAACCTTGAAGAACCAAAGACGGGAAAAATAGTATTTCCCTAAGGCAGGCTTCCTGCAAGACTATCCCTGGCTGCAGAAGTAAGAGACGTTGGTTTTTGGTGATTATTATTGGAGGAATGAATTTATTTGATATCCTACTTCACGTCTGCAAGACGTGTTCGGGTACGTTTGGCATCTAAGAAAGAGAAGTTGAGTGACTTTCAATGAAGTCAACGGTCAAACTTCTGTTGGCTTCAAAGGCACGGGATGGATTTCTAAAACTGCAATAGATGAGAAGAATCCCATAATATTAACGTTACAGCATTTGTTGTCTTGGCTGAGGGGGAATGTAAGTTGTCGATCAAAAGCGTCTTAAAAACCATCTTGAGGTATAAGAAAATGGGCACTTAAGGAAGGTCAAAAATTCTTTTCTACAAATAAAAGCACCACCTCAGAAACATAAAAAGAAACAAGTACTTCAGGCAGAACCGGGAACACAAGTTGGTACTTAAATACGATAGGAAAAAAACCCATACCTGCCTTAAAAACTTAGCGGTTAAGCAAGCACAGTTTGGTACATGAAGTTCAGCCAGTGGACATGGAAACCAGGCTGCAGCCAGTGCTGGAAGACCCACGGCCCTGTGTTTAATTGTGAATACATGCAGCCTGTTCTGAAGAAAGCTACCTTCCCCATTCAGACTCTGCAAATGGAACTGGAAAACGGATTTGCCCCATAACATCAGTTTTTAAGACATGAACAGCAGGGTTCAGGTGCGAAGGAATGAAGGAGTCCAAGGTACAGTGGAAGAAGCTCACAGTAAATACAAGAAGCAGCTTCTCTTGTGAGAAAACTTTTTCACAGTATTTCATGAGAGGGTTGTGGGTTTCTTTTTTTTCCACTGGGTCTAACATAATAGAGCAGAAGGAAAACGGTGCCCAATTGGATCAAATTACTGGTGAAACAATGCAAGTGAATGTGCTCTTAGGTCTGCAGTTCCGAAAACTTCAAGAACTAAAATAAATTGCATGACCCCCTGGTAACTTCCACTAGAACTTATGGGTACAAATTGTTTGCCTCAAGCTGGGTGAAATATACATTCAAATTCAGGCTCTTGAAGGAAATTATTAAGTAGAGCCATATTAGCTTTCTCTGAAGCATACTCGTTTTCTATATTGCCACTGTATAGACCAATTATGTTACCTTTCCATGCTGAGAAATGATTGTTCTGCTAACACAGTTCTGGTAAAAATCAAAAGCACTACATTTTTAACCTTGGGGGATTTTTGTTATTGCTGCTCCCTTGCTAGTTCCTTCAAATGGAAAACATCTTCCATTAATCTAAATGCAAAATTTGTTCAGCTTTCTAAAGTTACTTGAAAAATGTTAAGCACAAAGCAATAAACTTTTTATGCTCTTAAGACCACTAATGCTTTGAGCTTCATATTCATTTTGAAGAAATGAACATTTTATGGTTCACAGAGGAATAGCTACATGAATAATATCTGAGATTATAATGCATCTAGCAGAAAAAGATTAAGTTTATGTAAACTATTTAATCAGACGTGAAATTTTCTCTAGAGGATAAAAAATTCTGACCTTATTTAAGTTTATTTAAAAAAAAATACCAATATCACATTTCCACCAAGGGAACCCACTGATTTCCCCATTTATGTTGTATAAATATTCATCAGAATTGATGGCTAACTGGATATCATGGCCCTTACAAAGCAAAAGTAACTTCAGAGATGTACCACATCCATCTGGTCATCCCAAAGAAAATATTATATATCAACAGCACTGAAGGGGTTGCATACCAAGAGCCCATCATAGCCCTGACAGTGATCAACCAGTACATCACAAGGGAGATTCTTCATAGAATCACAGAATCATAGAATGGCTTGGGATGGAAGGGACCTCAAGGATCACCAAGCTCCAACACCCCCCACCACATGCAGGACTGCCAACCTCCATATCTAATACAAGGCCAGGCTGCCCAGGGCCCCATCCAACCTGGCCTTGAACACCTCCAGGGACGGGGCATCCACAACCTCTCTGGGCAGCCCGTTCCAGCACATCACCACTCTCTTGGTAAAGCTCATCAGCTGAGAAGCTCCAATTCACACTTATAACTGCCTTTCACCTGTTTTAGCACTACTGCCCAGTGAAGGAGCTTGCTATACCCTCACATTTGCAGTAAATCTTTCTCAGACTGAGTAAATCAGGTAGTCCATCCCAGAGGACAGACTGGTAGACTCAAGTGTCAGACTACCAATGAATTTATTAAGTAAATGTGAAGGTGTATATATTTTAAATGACCAATTGCAGTGGATCATATGTAAGCTCAAGCAATTCTACGGGAGTTACATGATTTGTACCCGATAAACCGTACCTGAATTTTGCCCTTATTTCTTCTGATATCCAAAGTAAAGCTCTTGAGCTGTTTTAAATTAAATTAAGAAAATATTGGCATCCTAATTGTCAGCCCAGGTGCATTTATTTTTCTATTAAAAGCAGAAAATGAAGGAGCTTTTGTAAGCACAATATTTTATGATCCCACTTTGGGTTTTGTGTTCCATAAAACTCACTAATGAAAAATCCTCATGCAGAATGTAGAAAAAAATCAACAGGCTGGATGCAAAATAGTAATGCAGCTTAAACAACAACATGATTATGAATAACCTATTTCCAAGCATTACCATTTGGACATGGTTTGAGAACAAATGATGTCTGGGCTAAGGCTAAGTGTGATGTGATTTTTTTAACCTATACTTGAAAGCACCAGGATATAAACTGTCATACCAAACTGGTTTTGGAGTCTTCTGATTTTAAAGCAAACGTGAACTAATGGATATTCAACCCTTTCTTGCTGTCTTAATTGCAGCAAATTACCTGTTCAAGTCCAAGAGATGAACAGGAGATACTCTTTACTCTCCTCCCCTTACGGATACACAGTACCCTGTGGAAGTGTACCCTTTCCTTTCACATAGTGTTCGGTTCTCACAACAAAGAACCTGATTGTAAGTTAAATGTAAGCTCAAATGTTCTCTCCAGCTTTGGTGGCAACCTGGATTCCTCCCATAGGGAAAAGTGAAGAATGCATGGGAGCTCTTCTTTCTTAGAGAGTCCCTCCTACCTTCTATAATATAAGAGAGTTAATGGGTTATTTTCAGCAGGGAGATAGCATTTCTCACTTGACAATCTCCTGGCAAGACTAACAGCTAAAATCTTGAGGTGTGGTAGGCTGATACACAGACTTGTACCTGTATAACGATAGCAGATGAATCTCTTGTTAAGAGTCAGAGCTGTCTACAAAATTGTATTCCTCTAGTAAGGGAGAAGATGACAGAACAACAAAACTGCTTAGAATGACAAATCCATAAATGTAATTTTGAAGATCTTAAAAGCAGAAAGGTAATGAACACGTTGTGGGGTGCTTGCATACTTTGAGGGGTGAGTAGAAGAGAAAGCAGAAATCCATTTTTCAAGGAAGTTGCCAGAAAATTTGGCATACCATTTGGAAGCTGTTTGAAACCCTTTCCCATTCCATGATCCTACTGGAGAGCTCCTGCCATGCCACTCACACTGCACAAAACCTCGGCCATTTTGCTCAACTCCTGACTATACAAAATGGCTACACCAGGCGGCATCTGCCACGGAATGATTGGTATTAGGCATAACTCATCATTCTGACAAAAATCTGGCATGCAAGCAGGCGTTCTGGCATGAGAATCGATGAGATAAGGGTTTGGCATGACCGCCGGTAGGATATGAATTAAGCTCAGTGTCAACACAATGCACATGGTTTCCTCTCCATGGACATGCCAAATCCTTGACACAATAATGAGTTATGCATGATGCCAATCACTGATTGTCATTTCAATTGCACATCTCTTTTCTGATGCCATCAACCTACAACGTGATCCAAACTTTGCTGTAAGCTCTGGTGGGGGTGACAACACGTGTAGGGGACAGATTCCCACAACCCTCACGTGCTTGTGGGAAGCAGAAGAACCCACTGCACAGCTATGGGGTACACATTTACACAACAGCACTGACAGCACCATGTGTCCGAGTCTAACAAAACAAATCGCCTGAGAAGATCATCAACTCGATGCTTGACAACACCTAAAACTCCACATACAAGGATGTGGGAAGGCTGATGACTGTCTCAGAGAAAAATAAAAGGGTGAACAGATCTAGGTTGTCTGGAAAGCAAGCTGGGCTATACTTCATCTTGCTATATCTGTGACACAAGGATCTAAAGTAAGTGACAGCAGACAGAAATGTCTCTAATATGTGAGGTTGCTTCCAGATTTATTAAAGACAAACAAATGCAAAAAGCCCCTCAGTAAGAAAAGACCATACATATTAATAAAATACTGGAATGTGCTGCATGAAGGCTCAGATCTGGCAGTCACTCACTCTTGACAGTTAAGATTATTTAACTCAAGGGTTTGGTGAAAGCAGTTCTACCCAAGTTGGGCTTTTACCGCAATTTACATAAGCAGAAGAATAAAATGCATTTTCTTAATGGCAGTGGAGGACTTCCAAATAATCTCTTTCCTCTTTTCATCTCCTCAAAAGAAGTGTGTAGATTTTTGAAAAGATTTCATCTGTTTTTGAAACCTCAGTTCTTCTCTAAAGTTAAATGGAACCCGACAAAAGCTTAAAACAGTGTAATAGTCAGAATTTGAAAGGCAAACCATTGCTGTCACAGAAAACACTGATTAAGTTTGCTTAATCTTATGAAAGGACTGCACGGCTTAAATGGACCCTGATTGAAAATTCAGCCTTTTGCCTTTTAATCGAGAATCAAAGGTTGACACTCTCCAAATGGCAAAAGCATCTGTTAACAGCATGGCGACCTACGTGGCCAAAGTCTGGGGGTCTCAACCCAGTTTCCAATGGAGCTGGCCCTAGACAGCAGAAAAAACCACCAGCAATCTCAGCCAAGGGGCCAAGTGCTAAACAGAGCCCTATCTCTCCATAATGTTCATGGAGACGAAGAACAAAGCCTGCCCATCCTTTGCCCATTTTTTCTGGAGACTTGTGTCCACAGGACAATCGCTATGCCACCTTTCCTCAGTAGCTAATTAATGGGGAAAATAAAACAAGAATGACAAGAGAGAGCAAAAATAATGGATAAACAAACTTTTCCCCTGTGACATTTCCTGCTGCTCTGTTTTAGCATTCCCTCCTCATTGATGCCCTCAGAGCAGCCGCTCCCGCACGCCCTTCCTCAACCTCTGCAGTTGTTATTGCTCAGTGCATCTACAGCATCAACATTGTCAAACAATTCTGCAATGACACCGTGTCTCAGACAATGTTCAGCCACCACCAACAAGTAGTGAGTAACCTGTGCTGACAACGCATTACAGCCCTGCCATAACCAATCACTGTCTAACTGAAGCAAAATGGCAGCTAAATTACAACAGAATCTAGAACAGCATGTTTATTAAATTGGCGTAGCAGTCTGCTAAACAAAACAAAACAGAAGCGAGGATACTGGCAACATGAGTCAGAGCTGCAAACCAGCAGCAAATTTAATGCCTGGATGCTAGATGGGATCTGGCAAAAGATCGGGTTTTAATTTTGTTTTTAAAATTTCAATTAAAAGCACTCGGCACCAAGAAAATGATTTAGCAGAAAATGGTGGAGTAGAAAGAAAAGAAATTTCAAAAAGAACCCCAAATGTGATAAAACATAGAGATTATAAAAAGGCTGTATTTGACCTGTCAACATGAGAAAGTCCCAGAGTTTTTATTAAAAAGGGGCAGTGGGAAAGACAACCTGCTGTTTAGGGAAGCTGTATATTTAATTTTAGTGCCTATAATGGCATAGCCCATGACTATAAGGTATTATTTAAGATCTATCATGCTATTTCCTTGGAGGATATCTCTCTGCACTTTCACAGTATGCTGCAGTTTGATAGTCTCTGTACAATTTAAGTATTGTTTACTGATTATTATTGAGCATGGGACAAAATTTGCCCTCTCTGGACCAATAAATATATGCTTTATACACAGAGCAGCGAGATGCTTCAACTGCTGCTTGCCATAATACGATTCGTTGAACATATAGTTTAAGAAAACAAAAACAAAACAACCAACCAGAGTCCCAGTTTATTAACATAACATCCTGCAAATCTAATTAAAGTCAAATACGTAATACCCTCATCAAAATCCAAATGTTCTTTACAGAAACATCAAGGAAGAAGGGGCATACAGGGGACGATACCACAAAGGTAATCAGAATTCATCTTCTGGGACTCATACCCTATTACTCAAAGCTCATTATCAGTACTCCGTACAGTAAAAAGCAACACCTAGAGACCACATCATTAGCTTTCTACACATGCATTACCCTATAGTTTGAAAACTGTAACAAAAAGCCCCACCAATACACAAGAGAGATTATTTTTTTTTGTTCTATGCGATTTAAGCCAGCTGAAGTTTTACACAATATGCCATTAAACAAAATGTTGTGAAATACCATCAAAATCTTGTACAAATGATTGTAGCATGGCAATGAATGTGGCCTAGCTATTGTAATACTCTGATATCTAGGTATTGTCTGTAAAATGCTTCTTTAATAATACAGCCAAGGTTTCTTCCTTTGTCCCTTTTGGATTTCTCTTCTTTGTCTGCTGATCAGTCCCTCTGTCAACTGGCAAAACATAATTCATTAAGTGGCTAAACATAACTGACTGCTATGAAACACATCATCTCATTCATTGAAGGAGAACGTATTTCCTCCCCACGATAACTGGCCAGAATGAAGGCAGGGAAAGCCCAGCCCAGAGGGAGAGCAGGCACGACAGTAGAAATGGTCACCTTGAATTTCACATCCTGCATGTACAGAAATATTCTCACAGCAAAAAGAAGTCGAAAAAAAAAAAAAAAACAGCTACTGCAATATTCAAGGCAAAACCAATACATCTTACATTAAAATAAGATTACAGAAACACGGGTGCACTGAATTGTCAAAATCTAATTCCAACCAATAAAGAAAAAAAAAAAAAAACATTCCAGGTTCAACTACTCTTTTCCTCTCCTACTCTGAAAATGGTGATGAGGAAACGACTACTGAGAAAACAGAGGTAGCTGCAAGATGGGAAAGAACGAAGTGGTTAACATTACAATCACGCTACATTCTATTTCTCTCAGAACTCACCTTACAGTACTCCACAACCCATATAAACCCATACTGCTGTTTGCTACTTTCTGCTGTCAGATGTAGTGACGGTAACTGATGCCCAAAGCCCGGTGTTTCTACATTGCTTTCTATCCACGCATCTCAACAGATGCAGATGCGGTGCAATGGAATGGCAGGTCAGCCTGCAGACCAGCATCAGAGTCAGAAGCCAAAGCAAAGAACTTGCGATACCAGAAGTCATATTTGTTGTTATATGTCAAGATGTTGTTATATCCCCAGATGACAGGATCTGGTAAGTAACGGGAGTCAAAACCCCAAGACCTCTCTTAGGATGTAGCCCAGTCATTGCTATTATTATTATTATTTTTAAGGGGGCTGAAACTCTCAACTAGGGCAAATAAATGGTACGATGCATTCTTTCTACTGTTCCCCTGATAAATGAGCTCAGTGTTGGGGTTCATATGTCAGGGCATGCTCTTTCCCCATTAGTGACAAGGAGAGATATTTTAGCCCCTAACTTTCATTTGCACACCAGTGGCTGGGCAGTGTGCTGTCCTCAGCAGCTACCTCCCTTGGCCACAACAGTCTGCACTCTGCAGCCTTTATCCATCTACCTGGAAACTGAGCCCGAGATGATAGATTCTCTGCTTATCAGGCTGCATATGGTTTGCCAGCTCATTCCTTCAAATGGAATTCCCAAAGGACTGGCACAAGAAAGGCCTCAAGAAAGGATCATTAACTTAATAGCTACATCAATGAAATGTTATCTGTTGCTAACTTTCAGCTAAAGGAAGGTCCTCATGCATGGTGGAAGCCACCTAATCAGCAACTTGATCGTGCTTGAATCTGCTAATGTCTAATTGAAGAATCATGCTGCAGAGGATGTGAGGCAGAATCTGAGCATCACAGATAAACCTGAAGCTCAGTGAAGCAGAAGATAGCTGCCTTCCTGAATCCAGAGCGTCATTCTACCTCAGACCACAAACAAAAGGTGAATTAAAGTTAAGGTACTGCATTTATGAAGTCCTACCTTGTTTCTTGGTGGGGTTACCCCGACAGCTTTTTACACAACAGGCAAAGCCCTGAGACATCCACACGCAGACAACAACTTGGGATGTCATGTTTGTTCAGCACCCCGATGTAAGATTGTCTATGTCTAGCCTGGTTGCAATGAGTCCCACTGTCTTTCAGAGGTGTGTACACATAAGACACTGTAGTGTGGCCATCAGTGCTGATGGCTCTGCTTGACATTAAAGTGGGTCAGCATGTGGAAATTCCACTCAGCAGAGATCTCTGACATTTCAGTGTGTCTCCTTCCTTCCCACGTTGGGAATAAAAATCAGTATTTCAAACTTATCTGTGAAAGGAACTTCATTTTAACAAAGGCAAGTGACAAAATTGAAGGCTGATTATCATTTACATAATCTTTCCATAAAGGTGTAGATTCAAATCAGTTTCCTCCAGTTCCCTTCCCGATCCACTGAGTTTGATCAAATCACCCTTTCCAACAGGGAAAACACATCAAAAAAAAAGTTGACCAACTCTCCCCATTACCTCAGTGCAGAGATATGATGTGATGTGCAAATGGTAAATAGATCCAGCTTCCTGCAACCTCAAACATCTGTTCTTCTACATGCTGTGAATTTCTCCTTGCTCCATTGGAAATACCTGCAACTGACCTGCAGCCTGTAGTGAAATCAAGAACATACCAGAAGGGAAAAGGAGCCCTGCACTGTGTTTTTTTTCTCCTTGCCTATCAACTCCCTCCCCGCCCCCAACTTCTTACCAAAGAGTTGCACTTTTGTACTTCGGGGCCTCTTATTTTAATTTATGCAACAGCTTAAAACATTTTGTTAGGGCTGAGTGAGACCATCTGTGCAAGAAATAAAAGATGCCTAAGGGTAAAATAGGCAAGAGCAGTAATGCTGAATACGTGGAAGGCAATCGACTGCCTATGGATTTTGTATCTACCGCTGTGACCTTTCAAACGATGGAATACAGTCAAGGGTAATTTCCATGTAACGTCTGCTCCAGAAAGAAAAACTAATCCAGAAGAGCATTACTGCTTTCCAGAAAACTGGATAGCTGCAATTGCCTGTCACTTCTCAATGCCTACATACAATTTAGCATGACATTAGCATAACATTATAGCAAATCTCCTTCATTATGTCCTACAAGAAGATCTGCCAGCATTTGTTTTCTTGAGGTGAGCAGGGACTCAAGTTGATTCCGAAACATAAACTTTTTGTCAAGGATGGCAACGTTGCTCTTTAAAATGATGGATCACTTCCCACAACTCTTAAATTACCATTACAAAGCCCTGACCTTGTGTGCATTATGTATTCCCTAAAGATGTTAGGGAATATTTTACGAGTTGTTTCATTTTGCTGTCTTCTTTCTGATTACCTTTGGGGCTTATTAAGAAACTCCTTTTTTTTTTCCTGTTTTTTTTTTTTTTTTTGGTTATATATTTGTTTTGTTATATATATATTTTTAAACTTAGAGTGGCCCAGGACTAAGAGGGGGAAAAAACCCTCAGTGGGGGGTTGAAATATATTTAAGCTCAAACATGAAAGAGTTTTATTTACAGAAAACAGTTTCAAGGATAGTAGTGAGTGCTTTTATCTAGGGAACTTCTTCCCCTCTTTGGAGCAATTATGTGTAAGCATGCAGATGGAAAGTTTTGTCTCACTGGCGACCTTATATTCTGGAAAAGAAAAATTAGCTCCAAGATGACTAGTGACAACCAGCCAAACCTATCAGCACAGTATGCTGGTCTTCAAAGGCTGAGGGCACAAAGGTACATGGGAAAGCTCTGAAGAGGGAACTCTTCTGGCCAGGAAAAGGACATACCTGCAATCAATATCAGAAACCTTTATAAAAGGCACTGATGGAAAACTTGCTTGCTATTTAACAGGGGTCAGCTCTGCTTGCAGGCAGAAGAAGATCTAAAAAAAGAATCATTGACCATCATAGTAATACACCATCCCAGAGAAGTTAGAAAGCAATTTTTGGGTTTCTGATATCCCCATTTCCATACAAACATGATGGTCACCAAAATTTTTCTTCGCCTCTTCTTTTCTATGCTCTTTAGAAGCATCCAGAATTAAGAGGCAGAAAGAGCCCCAAATGGTGCTGGAATATATTCCTACAACCCTGACACTCTGCCTTACAAAACAGCTTAGAATAGGAAGAATGCTCCTGTCAGGTACTGCAGGATCACTGCTTCACCCCAAGCCACAACTCAGCAGTCGATGTACGTGCAGTGGCACAGTGGGACGCCTGGTGCTGCTGTCATCCAGCTCTTTCCCCTCAGCTGGAGACATGCAGCCTCAGAATTTAATGACTTGTTGCAGCAGAGGTGCAAATAGATTGCTAACTTTGCAGTTCACAGGGTGTTTTGATTGCTTCCTGTGTGAGTCCTCCCTCCACAATAACCTGTGCCTTCAACGCTGTGGTTATTAAATGTGGGTAGCTGAAGAAAAAAAAGAAAGTAATTTTTGAGCAACTGCGCGGCTTCATCCACACAAAAACAAAAGACAAAAGTAATCTGCAGTAGTTAAGGCAACTACTGGTCTGTGGACTGGATTGTTCTGAAGGCTGACGGCAAGCTCAGCAGTTAGTGGTCTGCACCTGGCCAATGGTTACTCGTATAGAATCACAGAATCATAGAATGGCCTGGGTTGAAAAGGACCACAGTCATCATCTTGTTTCAACCCCCTGCTATGTGCAGGGTCACCAACCACCAGCCCAGGCTGCTGGGAGCCACATCCAGCCTGGCCTTGAATGCCTCCAGGGATGGGGCATCTACAACCTTCTTGGGCAGCTGCTCTCCCAGGCACAATTTCAGATTTCCTACTGGCCAAATGCACACCTCCCTACAGCTACAACCAGAACTGCCAGCAAGCAGGCAGCATGAGGGGCCCACAGCTGCAGAGGCGACAAAGCCTCGAATCAAAAAGTAGTGCTACGGAGGCTGGAGAAGACCAGCAAAAAACAGTATGCACAGCACTACCCATAACCCGTCGTGTGTACCCTGCTGCATTTACCAAATGAAAACAGTACTCCATTTAGCAGCAGCATCGGTAATGCTGTCTTCACAACCAAACAAAACTGTATTGGACACCATCAACCAAAAAATCAGTCTCTGGAGTTTAGACAGGGAATGGGAGTGAGGAGAAACAGTGAATCTGAAAGAGCATTTTGCATCCGTTTCCCTTATTCTACTGCTTACAGCTATCTCCCTAGCAACATATGTTTCAGCGAGCTAGAGCTTTGCCATTAGAAACAGGTTCTTAATTAGGAGCTTATAATAATTTATAAACTGACAGCTGTGGCACAAAACGAGCTGACCAAAATCTAACAATTAGAAGAAATAAAAACCCCAGCCTACAAGCCAGACCAAACGAAAAAAAAAAAAGAAAAAAAAAAAGAAGAAAAAATAAAAATGACAGACACACACACACACAAAAAAAAAAAAAAAGAAAGAAAAGAAAGAAAAAAGAAAAAAGAAAAAAAAAACCCAAAGCAGCAGATTTTGTTCCTGCACTTCTGCAGCACACACCTGCACTGCCTGCATCTCAGCTGTGCGGGAGGGAGCTCCAAAGGACGGGAGATGTGTGGCACACCATTATGCCAACTCAGTAATAACGCCCAACGCCAGCATCGCTTGGCCAGGAGCAGGAACAAACACTGGGGAGATGCTTGTTTGTTGCAGGCGATGCTAAAATTCTCTTGGCTTCCTCCAATGGGATCGAAAAGCTGCTGCTGTTTGGGTAAGTGGCTAAAGTGAGGCAGTAGGAGGTCCAAGGGCAGGATGGAGGCTCCTCCACTGATTCACCCCCATTGCAGGAGTGAGGAGACAGCCCAGCCCAGGCAAGGCCGAAATTCCACGCAGCTCTCTAAGCCTGATGGAGACACATAATGAAATACAATCCTGTCAAGCTTGGCCCCTGGGTAACATTTTCACTTCTACATTCCATTTCCAGTTTAGGTCGAGATTTTTAAGAAGACAGCAAGCAGCACTCCAGTCCCAGGTGACAAGATCTGCTCAGATTTAGTCTTTGAATGTTGCAAATTAAATTCCCTCATCAGGCCTCTAATCACTCTTACCAGATGGGGCTTGTGCTCAATTTTGGATCCACAGGAAATTTAATGGTTATTGTTTCTGTTTAAATAGGAGATTATTGCATTTTAATAAGTTCTCTTTGGGACTTGCAGCAACAATAGAGCACTATGAATTACTGTAGATAGCTGTTACTGCATGCTGGGGAAAAATCAAGTTACTAAGTGTGACAAGTTGCTTTTTCTTCCCTTCCAGCAATCGCTCGGAGTGTATTTACCACCAAATTAAGTATGTGCCGTGGGGATAATATTTTTATCCTGCCGAGGGGGGAAGGCGCTTGTCTGTGGATTTTCATTAAAATGACACATCTGTTCAGCAATTTCACAAAGTAATTCTGCTGAAAGTTTTATCAGCTAATTTTAATTATTCACTCCAGTGGGTTGAATACAGGATTCATCATGTTGAATTAATACATTTGACGGGAATTTCACAAAGAGGGGGGAGAAAAAGCAATCAACAAATTGAATTGTCATGCAATATGGATTAAATTGAGATTCTTTAATTAGGATAAGCCTGAGATTTGGTATTTTGAAGGTATTAGAAAGCTTAGCAATACAGTGGTAAAGATTAAGAAAATGCAATTAAATATTACACTTTGGACACAGGCAGCGTATCGTGTGAGCAGAAGACAAGGGCCCTCTTTAGCAGCATGGTTAGTGGTGCTGGTTTCAAGAATTTCTGAGCATTGGAGTTATCAGGGACGTCAACCAAGGCTGGCTTCTGTCTGATGGAGTCAAGGAGGTGCTCTTGTAAAGGACATCGCCTTGTCTAAGCGATGGAATTGTGCTATGTTATAGAAACTACTTGGCCATGGACTATGGATCACCTGCTATGTTAAGCTGCAGGTTAGATATAAGCACACACACAGACTGGGCCTGAAGTCATACGGATAAAATTTGATGGGCAAATTCTAAATGCGTGCTGTGTCAAGAACCAACAGAAATGAAGCCAGACCTCCACACTGGTATGATGGCAGGTGACTACAGGCAAGGTGCATCTCCCAGCATTAAACGTCCCTGTTGGACTGATGCAGTTCTGCTTAGTTGTACATTAAAAAATAAATAAATAAATAAATAAATAATCAGTATAATTAAGATTAATAAAATATAGAATTGGTAAAAATACTTAGAAAAACTTGCATGCTTACCGAGAGGTAAGTGACAGAACTGCTTGTGCAGAAGTTTTCCTGCTAATTTGAATTGTGTAAGTACTTCCTCTATCTCCAAAGCCAGGAGACAGGATTACTGCCTTCCAACTAGCTCTAAAGAAATCCGCAGGCCCTGACCCTCACTGGGAACGCTACTGTGAATGTGTTGATACATGCTGATGATGAGTTGGCTGTAAGCAGTATGACAAATTGCATAACAAAGGCTTACTTGGCAGCAACAGTATGCTGCATTTATTGAACAATACTTGTTTTAATACGCTGCTACAATTGCTTTTTTCTATTGCTTACACTGTCTCCCCAAATACACACTGCAGTGATGCCTGATGTTAAAACTCACCAGTGAAAGCCCCGTGCCTGCCTTAATGCAACGTTGCAACACACTCTGTATGTCTGACATGAATGGAACTTTTAAATCATAGAATCAGAGCATAGTTTGAGTTGGAAGGGACCCTTAGAGGTCACCCAGTCTAACTCCCCTGCAATGAGAACAGCATCACCAACTCCAAAACTACTGATTTTCAGCAGGCTGTGCCTATAATCTATATCCGAAAGAAAGGACATGTCATCAGCCCTTTAATTCAGTTCAGTTACTCTTTTCCTCAAAAGCAATATTTTAATATATCATCACAGTACAATTCAAGTCCAGGTGAACATGCGGCCACCCAGTCTTAACAGCAGGAATCATATCAACTAACTTTAATCATTCAAAATGTGTCTAATCTGAACTAGCCACCTGAATTTTCTCTATAGGCAACAGAAAAGAGGTAGAGACAGTGGGGGCAGCTAAACTCACCTCGCGTGGGTACACAGCTTAACACAGGATGGGTCATTCACTGGAGGTGATTCTGTCCGTGGATCAGACAGAAAGGTCTATAGCACTGGTTTACACTGCTTAGTTCTCATTCTTATTCCTGGTGTGTTGCTTGTTTTTCTTCATAACTCTACTTCTATTTTGGACCTGGTACCCGATGCTGTCACCTACATGACATCAATTCAGCATTTCAGTGACTGTGGGCACCATTCTGACCCAGGCACACGAGGAGCCAGCTACGGAGCTGCCAGCATGCAAGCACCAAGGAGCAGGATTTATGCACAGAGCACACAGGTAATGTGCTCTACTGCTGCCAGAACCTGAAGGCATCGTCAATTTTCAACCTGTTAATATCGCTTTTTTTATAGGGAGAAGACTACGTTTCCTTTTAGGTACCACGCTGATCATAGGGATGAAGTTTTAATTCCTGTTGATCAATGTTTTCACAGATCTCCCGTGTGATTCTGGGCAGGCTTGGAGAGTCCTAAAAGCATTCATCGTTCTGCCCCTTTGCTTCTGAAAGTTAACGGCAGTTTCACCATTCAGAGGACGAAGCTTCAGCCCTGTTCTCAGCTCTGGTTCAATTCTTACTTTGTTATTTCTCTGCAAAGCTGACAGAATCAATTTATGCCTGGAAAGATCTTTGAGACTGGTGGAGCACAGCACCTGTGAATGATGGATATTTCTATTGTGAGCCATTTTGAAATCATCAGCAACTTCTTGGCAAGTTCTGCGGTATCTAGAACACTGTGCGCCCTCCTGATCAAGACTCCTAATTATTGCAGTGGAAATATTAAGTTATCACCACAACAGCAAACAATCAGTTTCCTCACGCTTGAAATTCTAGAAATTCAATGCCTAAATTAACTTCTGTAGTGCAGAAGAGTGCAGTCACCAAATTTTAGGGGAGAAGACAAAACTGACATTTCTGTGTAAATTATTCAGATTGTAACCATCAAACAAATCAGCACTTGCTGCAGCTCAGGCACAATCTGTATTTTAAATGAATGTATGGGATAGATGACATAGTTGCCGATGCTGATACAGTTCTCCAATTGCACTTCACACTTGGTTTCGTTCATGGAAGCCTAATGTGCCTTGAATAGCTGTGCTATCCAGGCTAAGAAGCAGCCTCAAAAATGTGGATCCTTCACAGTGCAACACAAATACCTTCCAGAAATCCTTCCCAAACATCCATTTGCATTCCCATTAAAACAAACAAAAAACAAACGCAGATGCAATTGTAACTCAACACTCTGCAGGTAGGAAAGAAACAACTACTTTGCAGATGGAAAAATGAACAGTTGATGAAAAGCTGAGGATTTAGCCAAAATCTGCAAGTTTATCAGATTGCAACTCCATCCCCAGAGCTGGCTGCTGCAGAGCTGAAAGACCGCAAGGCCAGGCTTCAATTACACCGGACTGTTTACCCACTTCTTTCTCTCCCTGCCCTTCTGCCGTCCCTGTGCTCAGATGTCATATTATCCTTATCAGCAGATTAAAAAACCTCTTTGCAGAAACACTTATCTGTATGATACCAGCGATGACACTTAAGCTTCAACTTTCCTATTTAACACTCCACGTGCCTTACTGATATCATCCTAGACACATGAAATTACGTGTTCGGGACTTTCAGGGTCAGAAGAACAGCCAAGTCAGGTCGGGTTAACAGTCCATCCAGCCTAACCTCCTGTCTCCAATCTGTTTCAGAGGGAAAGACAGTTGTAGGATAAAGCTCCTCTGAATAAACTTTCCTCCTGTCACACAAGATTTATAGCCTCACTTAAGTCTGGATTCTTGACAGCTCCTTCCCAAACCTCTTCTTTATTTTTAGTATTTACTGTAACAGCTGGAGACACTCTTCTTGTTGATATGAATCAACACCAAATCCTTCCCCAGTCTGACCCGAGGAATCATTTTTTTCTGAGCCTGAAAAATGAACTGACAAAACCCCCCTACTTGCTGTTAATTTTGCAACCGTAATTTCTTGGAACTGCACCTTCCCCTTGAATTACAACCCGCTGCCGTCAATAAACACGTGTGGGGTGAACAGCCCTGAAATGCAGAGCGCAGCTCCCGAATGCTAACCAAGGGGCTGCAAGGCACACCTTCCTGCCTGCTGATTTCACTGAAGTGCCGTAAGGAAGCAAGCCTGAAGGAAGGCAAAACCCAATCAGATACTGAACAGTATTCAACATACTTCCAATTGTCAGCTAATTTAATAGACGTCATGATGTCCTGTCATGGCTGGGTACTCATTAACATGTTAAAATTAATACAGCATGTCTGATTCCATTAAAAAAAAAAAAAAGATTAAATTTATGCCTCGTATTTCCAGCTTCACAGACAGCTAGTCAAAAGAACAAGACAGATTTTAAGATAACTGCTCCTTTGTATTGCCTCGTGCCTGGGTGGCAACATCAAAAACTACTAAATCTAAGCTATAGTCTAACAAAAGGGGGAAGAAAAGGGTAGAGAAAAACCAATGAAAACCAACAAAGGATCACAGCAGCTTTTGCTAGGTGTGGTGCTGTTATGTAATCTAGGAATACTGGTATTTGATAATTGTGTTAGCACTCTGTGTGACCTCGTCAGGAAGGTAAAATTACTATATAATTATATTGGCTCATTATAATTTCCTGTAGGAATATACTACTCTAACTTAAGTTGGAAAAGCAAGCAGGAAAACACCATCGTGGACTATACAACTTCCGACCAGACCCCTGGAGGGCAATTATGGGACAATGGCCAACTTCCACATTTCTGCTTGATGCTATGCAGCTCTTTTCCAGGACTAGGAACTGAGGTATCTGAGGGCTGATGCACCACAGAGGTAAAAGGCTCTCAGGGGGAATGGAAATTGCCTGTGGATTGAGGGAGCAAAATGCTCTGCAGACCCCTGTAGCGCTGGCACACTGCAGGAGGCCAAGGTATGCGAGGATAGCAGTGGAGAGGATGATTAAAAAAAGCATGCCTGTCTTTACATTGTTTTTGGAATAATGGTTTGCTCTCAGTAATAAAAGAAGCATCTTGCTTCAGAACAGGCGTCCAATCACAGAGCAGACTTCTGCTCACAGCATCCAGAGGCAAAGTACTGATCCCAGCCCAGCCCTGCAGAGGCACTCTCAGCTGATATACATACCCTGGTCGCAAGGTGGGACAGATGCACCACAATGCCAGGAAAAACGAAGTTCCAGTCAGCTACCACCCAGAGCCCGATGAAGTTATTCATCATCTGGTATCTCTACCACTTATTTCTCACTCCTAATTTAATAAGAACAGGGTAGACGTTGCATAGAGTGATGTGGCTTAGTGGTATGGTGGTGATAATAGTTGGACTAAATGATCTCACCGGTCTTTCCAACCTTAATGATTCTATGATTCCCATGTATCAAATTTCATTGAGAATCAGAACCAAGAAAATGGTTAACAAACTTCATTTTATTTAGTTCATATTTTTTTCCAGCCAAGGGGCCAGCTGAAAAGAGCAATTATTCCTGAGTTCTTCATATGGGGCCCTGTTAGCATGCTCCACTCGATAAGCATCCGCTTAGAAAAGAAATCTGTACATTCCCCATCTCTCCTCAAAGGGGCTGCCCCTTCCCCTGCAGATGGCACACCAATGCAGTATCCAAAGATAGGTGGCTTATTAAGATCATACACAGCAATGATGACAGACCTGCAGATAGTAAAGATGAGAGCACAAACACAGCTCCAAGGGCACACTCACCTCTCCTCACGTGGGTCTGCAACCTCTGCGTGATCTCACCCACATCACATAAGACAGAATGCGATACAGTATTGCAGGCTGAACTCTTCTTATATTTACCTTATGCTCTTCAGAATTTCTAGATTTAATTTTAACATAAATACTTCAAGTTCAATGCTTTTTTTTTTTTTTTTCTCCCAAGGTTTCTGATTATGTTTATATTTATTATTTCCTGGGAACCTGTTGTATTGTTTTCTCCCTATGTTAACGTCCCCTGTACTTAACACCTCTCCTCTACAGCAGGGTTGGTAAGCAGAAGAAATTAAGCAGTATTCCAAGATCTTTGGGGAAGTGCAGTTCATAGCAGCCTAAAAAAAAAAAACCTCTCAGCCTTCAGATTCATCTATTAGATTTGCAACAGCGGAGATTCTGCCAACAGAAACCACATGGAAAGTCCATTTTTTCCATCAAAAATATGAAATACTTTCCATTTTCAACGGGACTATTCTTACAGTAGTTTCTGTATTACTCAGCTCTCAGTCCTGCCTCCTTTTCCCAGAAGGCACACACAGCCCTACATGTTCATTTTTTCCAGAAAACTCCCCTGGTTTTTAGAGGGAGGGTGAAGGCTGTGATCCCATTCCTTGGAAGACACTGGGAATCCTACAATCAACTACAACCTCGAGCAAGGCCTGGGAACAGACAGTGCTTTCACCCTGTACAGCCAATGCCCAGCACCAAGCTTGTCCCTTTGCTGGGCTACATAAGCACAGTCAGCCCACACTCCAAACTGATTATTATCACAGAATCATTAAGGCTGGAAAAGACCACCAGTATCATCAAGTCCAACTGCCAACCCATTGCCACCATGCCCAATAACTACGGCCCAAAGTAACTCGTGACTGTCCCCTTTTTATCTTCTGAAACCAAAAGAAACTTGGCTTGGAGATGCAATTGTATATCCTTCAGCTAGTCAGGACCATTTGGAGCTATGCATTCACTCCTGCCAGTTTGATGTAAATCGTGCAGATCAGTTTTCTGTTAGCAAAATCCATGGGAAAACCTTTGATCATTTGGCATCAAAAAGAAGAATTGGGAATAAGGAACACAGAGCCTACCAACGGTGGTTCAGGACAGGGAGATGTAACAGACAACTGCAGAGCATCCTGTGGCACACCATGGCACAGCAGGAAGGGGATGGCTGTTTCATGTCTCTGTGGTCCTTCCAGATACTGATCCCCTATCCATTGCAGCTGGGAGAAGGCCTCCTGCTGCCCTTACCAGCCCCTCACTTTGGGCACAGGGGAAAACCCTGAGCCCTTCCCCTGCAGCCACCCTGGCTCACCTGCTGCCAGCATGCAGGACACAGGTGGGCTGACCCCAGCTCACAGCACTGATGGCAAGGACGATTCTGCCCCCAGGGTCCCATTTCCTCCTGCACCAAAGATTTCCCTCACTGATTTGAGTTGTCTCCAAAGACAGCACTCCACACTGCTGCAGCCAGAGATGGGGCTCCTCCAGGAGCAATTACAGGTGTTTTATTGGTGCGGCTGTTTCCCCAGTGGCTCCATGAGAAGTCTACAAAGCTTCATCTCCCTGGGCCCAAGTCAGCTGCGTGATTCCCAGTGTGCTTTGTTTTTCCATCTACACAAGGATGGCACCTGAATAAATACCCCAAGGGATTCTGCACTTTGTGAGTAAGGCACTGCCTTCATCTAACAGAAAAACCCAGATCAGCTGCTACTGGGAAGTCACGGCGTTCAGCTTAACCAGACCAATGGGTAAGCCTGAATGCCAGCACGTGTGTCTATGAAAGAGCCAAGTGACCCATAGATGAGGGAGGAGAAGCTGGAAACAAGGATTCTATTTGCAATAAAGATATCCCCATTTGTCAGTAACATAGACAGAACCAACGCATAGATTTTCATGCAAGGTGGGCATGTTTCCCCAGCTTTTACACATTTAAGTCATTAATTCTGCACTGGACTGGGATGGTCCAACTCCTCCAGACAACGTGCATAAAAAATCCACTAAAACTTCATATACTGAGAAAAGATAAAACCACATAAATGACTGAGCTTCAGCACCAATATAAGAAAGCCCCGCTGTACTGTGGATGCCCCATCCCTGGAGGTGTTTAAGGCCAGGTTGGATGGGGCCCAGGGCAGCCTGGTCCAGTACCAGATCTGGAGGTTGGTGGCCCTGCCTGTGGCAGAGGGATTGGAACTTGATGATCCGTGTGGTCCCTTTCAACCCAAGCCATCCTGTGATTCTATGATTCTGTAAATCTGACAGAGCAAGCAGCAAATACATATTTGGGCCATTTAAATTCATAATAAATAATATTCAGGGAGCCCTAATGGGTACTTAGAAAGTACACAGAAGCTATTCATTTTGTTTAGGGACTTCAACAGAAGTCCACTTTGCAATAAACATTCCATCAGTAACTCACTCCAAGTCTTCTCCTAACCTACAGGCAAACACTATGGCTTTTCTCTCCAAATATTAAAAAAAAAAAAAAAAAAGAAAAAGAAAAAAACAAACAAAAAAAACCCAACAGCGTACCCTCAGATTTTAACTGCAAACAGAACAGTTAATTGCACTTGTGATTTGCCCCTGGTGTGAAGCCAGTTGTTGGCTTATACAAGCGTGAATATTTAAGAAGTGGCAAATAAAGTTAATGCATGTACCCCAAGATCTTTTCTGGTTACTGGAGTGGTGTTTTCACCGTTTTTTAACATCTCAACAGGAGTACATCAGTGTACACTGTAAACTTGTAGAATGCACATAATAACATCAGCAAAACATGTCCTATTTTGAACAGTGGAAAACCGAAAGTTGATATCCAAGACATACAGACAGCTTGTTTTGTTAACTGAGCAATTCGTGGAGGGCCACATCATACAAGTACAGAACATGTTTGGAATGCCATCAGTATGGCATTCAAACAGGCAGACAGGCAGATGTTGTCTTTGCAGGAGGAATGACACATGGCTATCTATATTTCCATGGTCAGAAATAACCGAGTTACGATGGCCATGTGGCTACTGTGTAAGACAGCCCAAGTAGGGGGAAATGTTTAAGCGGAGAATTCTAACATCAGTGTAATGTCACTTAAAAATAGGAGATACGGTTATAACCGACACACTGATCACAGAAAACACAAGGATGCTGCTATTTCTGTAGATATCAAATAGCGTAAACTAATGTAGTTCCAATGAATTCAAGGAATCTGTACTCACTGATGACAAACAAACATCTGGTCTATTGCACTTGGAGAAGGGTAGATTAAATACTACTCCACCAGGCCTACAAATTCCGGTTTACTCCACCAATTTAAAAGGACTTAATTCAGAACCTAATTCTTCTCAAGCTGGAAATTATGCAAGGGAAAAAAAAAAAACAAAAACAAAAAACCAAAAAGCCTTGGAAGGATGAAAACTCTGCCAATCCCTGGGAATTCACACTGGAGTTTTCTGAAAATTCAAACTACATGGAAAAAAATTCAACGTTAGTAATCTAAAACCCAGGCTTCTATTTCCATAAGTCATCTGTGCCACTGAGGAGCCTGACCTTTGCTGTCTTCCAATAAAGTTCAGGGCTGCAAGAGATTAGCCACCATTTGGTAGGAGCCTTAGGCTGCTACGTGCCTGCTTTGAAGACGTGAGCCCAGGTGAATTGTGAAGGTTACGGACAAAATTCTGCTTTATACCGTCCTCCTTCAGCTGCAAAGGTCCACCCACAGAAGTGTTTTTGCTCGCCGGGAACCACACAGAGGGGAGCAGCAAAGAGGTCGCGATGCTGAATGCAACGGCGCCATTTACTGAACAAACAGCACCGAGTAACTTCAAATCCCTCCAAAATAACTCAGCACCAACAACGACAGAAATTGCAGGCCCTTCTGGCAGGACAGGTGGCACGTTGAAGTGTCTGTAAGATCTCTTTGCTCCTCAGCTAATTCACGTCCTGTTCTTTTCTTCTACTGAAAAAACTGCAATCCGCTTTGTTCGGTTTTGTGTGCAAGTATGTGAGGTTTATACGACATTTTGTGCCGTCTAATTAGTTTACTAGCAATTAAAAATAAAACCATGGCAGAGCTCCACTTGCCAGTTTCACCTTGTCACAGACGTGCTTGATGTTCACCGCGTCTGAAATAAAACGTATCACTAGCAGGGAGAGATCTTTCCTACCACTTTTTTTTTTTTTCCTGCCGCCATTTGGTATAATTATTCCTGACAATTTGCCCATCACACTGTAAGAGTCTTTCCAGAAGGAGAAAAATACTACTTTGTGTTCTTGTGATCACAAGTCTAATTGAGCGGAAAACAAATCTGTTAAGATAAAAAAAAAAAAAAAAAGAGAGATTGAGAAAAGACAGACAGGCTAACGCTGCACTCAGTTAAAAATAATACAATACGACGAGCAAAGTAACGAGGATCCATCGCACCCACCGCTCCTGGGAGTCCGAATAGATTCCCTTGCCCTGATTTCTGGAGGAAGTATCCGCAGCAGATGCTGCTTCTGCGGATCCAACTCACAGCTCTGCAGTGCAGCTTTTTGCATGGCTGCTAATTACGGCCATCATTACCGCTTTCAGGCCGGGGTCCGGCGGGCGCTGGGTTGCGGTGCTGCCGGCGCGAAGGCCGCGCTCCCTTTCATCTGTGGCAGCAGAAAACGAGGTGCCACGTGTGTAATTTAAGCTGACAGGAAACATTAGCGTTACGGTACGCTTTGTCAATTAAATGATGGTTTAATCAGTACAAATCTGAATGGTCAAATAACGTTATAATTAAAAGGAAATAATGGAAAGTGGTTTGGTGATTAATTAACAGAACAGCAAGTACCAGCAGCACATCTTGTCTGCGATATTACTTCTCTCCTGTTACACACGGGCTGGGGTGGGAGCAGTGGGAGGCACGCTGACCTTGCAGCCTGAGAAAATCCATTTCTGGAGCCACAGATCCAGCAGCAATGGCAATTTTCACAAGCTCAAATAAATGAGGGGGAGCTTTACCTTTTTAACTTCCCTGCAGTGCTCTTCAAAGCACTGCCATATACCACCGCTGGTGACTCCTGGCTCTTGTTCTTTGCTCTGCCTTTACAAATAGGAGGCTGGGTACCTCGTAAACCCTGGATGCCTCAACATATATTCTGGAGTGCCAAAAAATAATGCACCATCGTTATCTCCTACTGGCTGATGTCTTGATCGTTACAGTAGCTCTGTCCCTTGTTTGTCACCGCACTGGCAAGCAACATGCTACACCCAGTATGGCTCTGAGATACTGCAATGTACAGGATGAAATACGGAATGGAACCCATCACGTGACTGGTCTGGGCTCATTGATCAATGCATCTGCTGGTAAAGGCTCTGGAGCACATGTCTGATGGGGAGCAGCTGAGGGAGCTGGGATGGGTCAGTGTGGAGGCTCAGGGGAGACCTCACTGCTCCCTACAACTGCCTGAAAGGAGCTGGTGGTGATGGGAGTCAGCCTCTGCTCCCAAGTAACAGTGAAAGGATGAGAGGTGATGGCCTCAAGTTTCACCAGAGGTGGCTCAGGTTGTACATTAAGAAATATTTCTTCTCTGAAAGAACGGTTGGGCAGCAGCACAGCTGCCCAGGGAGGAGGTGGGGTCACTGTCCCTGGAGGTGTTCAAGAACTGTGAGGATGCAACAATTAGGGACATGGTTTAGTGAGTGAATTGACAGTAGGTGGACAGTTGGAGTGGATGATGATCTCAGTGGTCTTTTCCACCCTTAATGATCACCATGAAATGCGGCACTCGTTTGGAAGCACTCATTCTGGCATGTCCAACACACAGTACTACAGTTCTGTATGGGGTACACGGATCGTACCAGGAGGGCTTTCATGATTCAAGAAAAAGAAAAATGCAGCTTTTTAGTGGTGGGGACTAATCTCTGGATAGTAGGCTTAACTTTCAGATATTCTGAATACTCGCATATCCAACGAAGCTCAAAAGGGCTCAGCATTGGTTGCAATCATTCATCATATACCACAGAATGGCCTAGGTTGAAAAGGACCTCAAAGATCATCTAGTTTCAAACCCCTGCCACAAGCACAGTCACCAATCACTAGATCAGGCTGCCCAGAGCCACATCCAGCCTGGATATACACGTATATATTCACGTATACTGAGTGAATTAAGGAAAGGCCCCAAATGAAGGCACAGCCATTTTGAAACTTCCCCCCCCCCAAAAAAAAAAAATTGAAGCTTTAAAGATCTGCACTTAGTGTGAGGTGGGTACAATCAGGCTTTACAAGCAATGAACCCACTGCTAAGGTTATCCCGCTGGACTGTCATCGGCTGCCAGCCCTGGTGTGACTGCCTGGCCCCAGCAGACAAAGGTTTGTTCCATAAACGTCACCCTTTCACTGTGGGCCATCAATCCACCTCAAAACAGCCAAAAAAAACGACCAACAGATGGACGTGTTAAAAACAGCCAATGGACCAACAACGAAGTCAGGTCAAATCTCAGCATTCAGGGTGGGCAGAGCCGTCTCAGTGCTGGCGCAGCACAGCAAACCCAGCATGTTTCCAAGGGTCCAGCATTGGTGAGCAACAGAGACCTGAAGACTTGTCATCCAAATCTGTCATGTTTTGCATTATTACAGTGTGTCGTACAATGAAACAGCAACATGCACATTCAATCACGAGTAAAATGAGGGTGGGATGTTATATTTAATATTTATACGCATGGCATACTGGCAAAATTACTGGCATCTGTATGTGTGTGAATGACTGTTTTGAGGAACATGTGTTGTGTGCAATGCTGTTTATTATCAGTAAATGAAGCCAAAAGCTAAGTTGAAAATGAATGCTAAATTAAAAATTATATAAAATGGAGTGAAATGATTTAATTAGCAGATTATAAGTGACATGCTTCAGTATTAGAACTAGCTTGGGAGGGATTGAGGGAAAGGAGGAGGAGAAAAAGAAACTTGACACAGAAGGGTGGAAAAACATTTCTTTTGCCTCTCTCTGTGGAGTTACAAACACAGTAACATATTGTCCTGGTGTTTATAATCACAGACTCTGCTGCCGTCACAGTGCTTGCTTAATGAGGCAGCCAGTTAGAAATAATGAGACTTTGAAACAAATTGTTCTCACTTCTAAAAGGAGAAAGAGAAAGGATGCACGCTGCTCTGATAGAGTGCAATAGGAGTGTTTTGGTAACATCTCTCTACTTAACTCCTCCTACAGCAGCCCTCCAAAGGAATTTTTGAGTAAAGTGCCATGGTTTCTTATAAAACTAAAACTAAAAAGCTCAAGACTCTCTTTATGCTCAGGTTTTTCCACTAACTTGTTGCATGCCTTCATTTAAAAAAGAAAAAAAAAAAAAAAAAGCTAAATTAATTAACATATGTGAAATGCTTTGAACATTTTTCCTTGGTCTCTACCTTTCAAGCTGAATCTTTCACTGCTATAATGATCACCTATTAAATCTGTCAATATCCTTTACCAGCAGAAATCGATGAAGCTTCGTCGTTCCTGGAGTGGCTGGGAAGCCCCTGGCACCCCCAGCTCTGTGCACATCAGGCTGTGCCCTGTATGGGGCAGCCAGCACTGGCACACACTTCCCTGCACCGCAGGAACTGAGCTGAAGTAGATTCGCAGATCCTTTTCCCATCATTTCCCTGGGCAGCCCATCTTGTCCCAGCACCATCCTCCCCCGTTGCAGACTTTTTAAGCAGCATATGGTGCTCGCAGCCCAGCTTGCTCTGTCCCCAGCGTGCACATCCCTGGGGCTGCCTGTCAAACTCCTACTCCCCTGCTCCCAGCGCGCAGAATCATCTCAGTTTGCTGCACCCAGAGAATGCTCAGCGTTCAATATAGCCTTAAAAACCCCACACGTTACAACACACAAGCTGCCCTCTGATAAAATAACCCTACTTGAATTCAGAGCCCAGACAAATACGACAACCCTGGTAACCCTCAGATCCAAAAGCATTCCACTTATTTTCATCTCTAAGTGCCAGAAGAACGTAGATGCGCACAGGAGCAGCCCTACCTGGAGCACAACCCCAACACGACGCAGAACAGAGCCCAAGTGGAACGCTCCAGATGCAGGCATTTCACCGTGCACAGAATGACGGCGCTGAGCGGCTGCTGGCCCAGCAGCAGGAAGGAGTTGGGCTGCCAGAGGGAAGCGCACCCAGCCTCAGCTTGCTCAAACAGCCGAGCAGATGCCGGCTGCTTAGACAGCCATACGGCTGCCTTTCCCATCGAACATACTGCACCAAGTGCTGAACAGCAACTGCAGAAAATAACAGAAGGGAAATAATAAGGACTATATATTACGTGAACGTTACAGAAGTTCTCCGAGTCGATACGCTTCGTACCTTTTTGCTACTTCTTGGTTGCTCTGTGCCACGAAAAGGTGTTGGGTTGGATGGGCTCTGTCTCTCTAGAAGCCAAGAAGGCCGCGGAATTTGAAGTCTCTCTATAAGATCATAAGCCACATTAATTTCTCGGGATCTATTGTTCATTGAGCAGCCTCTGATTGATTTGCTTTGTGTACAACCATCTGCTAATTTGGAAGGAAAAAAGGAAAAGGAAAAAGAAAACCAACCAAAAAAAACAAAACAAAACAAAACAAAAAAACCCAAAACAAAAAAAAACAAACCACGCAAGGAGGGTGAATGTAATAGAAACCACTTTAGATGTGTTTGTTTATAGAAAAAACGGAGGGCTGGGGGGGAGGGAAAGATTTTTTTCTAGTCTCCCATGTACTCCTAAAATGGTCTGTGCATTGCCTGGGAGTAAATCAATACTAAGCACAGTCCAGGCGAGACTGCCATCTTACATGAAGCACTGACTGTAAAATAGACACAAAAGACACATGATACTCTCTAAGGTCCCCAGCAGCTATAATATCCATCCTTGGCAGCTCGCTTGACATTTCCTTGCCCTGCTTCCCAGTCCTTTCTTCCTCCCTCCCCCTCTCCCTCTCTCTAACAGCTATGCTCTGCCTCTCAGGGGCTCGCCGACCGGGTGAACAGATAACAAACCTGTCAAGAAGGGTTTAGCTGGGGAATAAATCCTGCATTCGCCAGGAAATGATGTGTACAATGGGAAAATACAAGGGATGACATGAGCCTTCCCTTCTGAGAGAGTGGCCAAGAGATGCTTAAAATGTTACAGCATGTGCTAAATGGACATCGGGAAGGCTGATTAGATCCTATCTCGGACATTTCAAGTGGCTCCTTTCCTCCCCACTTTTCACTGCTACTGAAGACACACAAAGAAAGCAGACAAAGCCCATCTCTACTTCTGCACCTACAAAAATACATATTTTAAGAGGTTTGGCCACGAGGAGGGTGGGGTTGGCACATACCAAACTGAAGGTCCAGGCTAAAACCTTTCTGAGTGGCAGGAAAAGTCGCACAAAACCCACTGGGTGGTTTTAATTTTGATATAAAAAAATGGAAAATGTAAAAGCTAGAGGCTTATCTTGGTGACTTAATACATGCCTCTGCTTATTACTGTTTTCAAAGGGCCTTTTGCACAAATCAGATTTGCACCGGTGCAATAAAGATTCATTATCCTTTCACACAGCAGACTTCGCATTTCTGCTCTGGATCTAATTATGAAAAACAGAAACCATCCCATAAACAGATGCTAATGACAGCAGAAGAGTACTTCATTTGAGTTACCAAGGATATCAGAAAGTTTGCTGGGAAGTTTGCTGCACCGGCAGGAAGAGGCTGCTGGGAGGGAAGAACTGATTCAATACGTTGCACAGCCAACATGTACAAGCTGAGATTTCGGGGAGCTAGGCCTTGTTACAAACAGAACCAGAGCAATTATGCTTTTAAGTCCTCTCCAGCATGAGCCTGTGATGAAGAACCTGTCTCTAAATCCTTCTGGAGACTCTGACATCAGCGCCAATTGGAACCTTGAATTAATCTCAAACTGAAGTCTTGGAAAACTCTGGGATACAGACTGGAGTAAATGCTTTTGGTTTTAAGTACAGTAAAATATATCGTCTTCATGTTTCTGCATCTGGGGACTGCTTTCCCCTACACATCTGAACATGCACACCATGACCAATGCCAATTTTTAAAGCAATGTCATCCACCGCGTTGACACTGCAGAGCGAAGGAAGCACTCAAGATGAAATTGTTGTCAACGCACTTTCCTCCCCCTCCAAATCTAAGATGCTATTTTCTTCTCTTTCAAGACGTCTTTTTAGATGCTGATGTAACTGTAAAACGTGGCTCCAACTGACGGTTACTACAGCAAAGCATGGCTGGTAAGTGTTCTTTAAACAATATGGGGTAGGCGCTCTGGTGAGACAAATGGTGAATAAAGCAATGGCAATTTTAACTGAGACTATATAATCTGCAGAGATATCGTACAAAATATTATAAGTCATGCAAGGGTTCCTTGAATTTTATCTTCTTTAACAATCAGCAATATACAGGTGTGAGCCACTTCATAAACACCGGCGTTCAAAAACACAACATGAAGTTATGTCTACCCTGCAGCAAAAGAAGCAGCCAAAAGCAAGCTGTACCCATTTCAGTTGATTATGGAAACACTAATTTATTTAGAGCAATGATAGCAAGTGTTTTCCAAGAGAAGCTATAGTCAAACATCCACTTGTCAGTGATCAACCCTATTTAAACGCACACGATAATCGGAATGCCAACCTGTTTCTTGCTTTAATAAAGGCCAGACTGCATTCAAACAACTCTGTTTATGCATCTTTAAATTCATATATAACATCTGGCTACTGGTAAACTACACTGACATAACGCAATGCAATAAACCTTGTTTGCAACATCTTGAAGGAACAAAGCCTTCACTAATGATATTTTAATGAGGAAATGCATACGCTAATTATTGCTGTCTCCTAGCTGGCCTAAAGAAAACCCTGCACCCAGGAAATACAACCTTGAATTGTATTTTTCCCCAAGGTTCTGCTCTTTTTGCTTGCCTTGGGCTGATGACTCTGCTCCTATTCTTGGTGAAATAGCAGTGCCATATCAATGACACTACCCAAGCCAAAAAAGGAATATTACTGTTGACTAAGATAATATGCCCTTTTTTTATTCCACACAAGTGTTTTCTTAATTTGCAACTTGTATTTTAAGGAAGAGACAAGCTGTAAAGTACTTAGCTATTAATAGAGGAACAGGGCAATATAATACAATCCTGTTTATGCACTGATAGTAACGAGTGATGCACTGGTTTGCCACAGACAGCTTTTTATTACTTCAGGGCCACATATGCTGGGAGTTGCAGTGACCTTACTCTCAGAGGTTCACATCTTATTTTCTACTGCTAAGTGTTGCTTTTTTTCCATTTCTGGAGGGGAAGAAGGTCACTTCTCACTATTACTGTTCCATTAACTTACACTACAGCATACACATTCTTAATCCAATAGCATCTTACATTTTGCCTTTTAACTCAATAACACATTATTTTCTGAAGCCTTGCCTACCCTGACCAAATTAATACCTGAGGTTCTGCAGCTACCAATAGCAGAGCAGAGGAAATGTCTAGTAAGAACATTGAGGGGCTCAGGCATTTGTTACAACAGATCTGCTTCTCTTTACACCTTTGCAATTGTTAACACTGAATGATAGGCTCACACCCACCCACAGCTCCACCAGCACAGGGGGCTGGTTCCCATTCACACCCAGCATCAATGAAAACCAGCCCCAACACGCCAGCTTTATGGCTTATGCTTACTGAATAATGCTCATGCCTCACGACGCTTCTGAGAACACATCAGACAAGACAAAACCTGCATTTCAGCCCTGCTGCATCTTATAAAATGCCACTACTTGGTCAGGGCCATAGCGAGGGGCAATAGCAACATGTGGCATCTTCCCACACACGTCCATGGGAGTGCTGGGGCTCAGCACGGTATGACTTTTACCATATTAAGCAGTGACTTTGCTCACCTGAAAGAAATGACACAGCCATTACTTGTGATTCATGTATGCGCTGGAGCCCTTCAGTAACACTGTCAACATAATTTTATCTACCAATTGCTCTAGGTGCAAAAAGTTGTTCTAGTTCAACTTGATCTGCCATTTCCAATTTATCTCCTTTAGTAAATAAATAAATAAACAAGCAGGGATGTTTTATTTAAGGATCTGATTCTAGACGTATCAATGCATTACGACGCATCCCTGCAGATTCAGCCTTTTCTGATTGAATTCGGGATCATTTCTATTCAGCGAATGCAACAGGAAAAGTCCAGGATGCCAAGAGAATAACATACTACAAGCTGGTGTTATGATGACATGCTCCGAATACTCCCCTGCCAAAATGAAATTTAATTATAGCCATTGTTTGTATTATTCAAACAACTATTGACAGTAAATCTATCTAGCGTGATGTTTCCTCCTTGTATTCATTGCAGCCTTTAGAGTAGAAGGGGGAAAAAAAAAGCAAGAGAGAGGAAACGTTCTGCCCCCCCATTCCTTCCCAGTATCAGGCTACACGAGGCCACTGAAGCCCAGTTGATTTCCCAAGTCCAATTATTTTGCAGTACACAATCCTCTAGAATAGCACTCCTCACCTGGGGACTCTGTCTGCCTAAACACACTGCACTTAATGGAGTCCCTGAAGTTGTCTCCATTTCATTGCTTCTAACTAATAGGCTGTGATATTTTTTTCCCCAAATAGACCACAGCTCTTCCCACTCCCCTTGCCCATCCTCCACCCAAAATCAAAGTGGCTAACGAGGCATTAGGAGACTGCCTGCCCATCTCCCATCGCTGCATCTTCACTACCACCTACTGACTGCAGGTCCTAAAGCCACAACAGCCCCATCTGCAGCACTGCTGAGCTCTCCCGCAGCTGCACCTTCCCCCCTTCCCCATTTCTCAACAACAACAGACAGCAAAGGAGAAAACAGAGCTTAGTAGCCAGTGCCTATTGGCACGAATGCTGCTGGGCCCCTTTAGGTATAAGGCTTAATAAACACACTCTCTCAAGACGTTGGCAATTTTAATACAATCTGGCCTATTTTTACTTCTCTTTCAAACTATTGTTTGTATCCATATTCAATGGGCCACACCTCGGGCAACAGAAAGGAAACTGCAACTTCAGAAAACAAAAGGGTGTGCACTGCTCAAAACATAATCTTCTGCCTTTTCCTCTACACCCCAGTGGTTTTGCTTTCCTTTATCCCCTTGCTTTCCCTGACTGTCTCGGGCGGACAAAGTCCAGCAACTGCAATGCCTGTTCTGAAAGCATCATCTTGGCACAAACACATCTGTCAAAATACTAAATTTGCCAATGTTCACAGATGTTGACGTTCAAAAGGTATGAGGACTTCAAGGGGAACGTGGAAAGGAAGAGCACTGTCCTATTTAAAATGTTTGGCAAGCTGTGGAGGACAGCACTGCCCAGTGAGGAACATGCTGCCCAGTGAGGAACACAGTACTGCTGACTGTGAGCTGCCTTTTTTGTTTGTCACTGGAAGATGGGCATTACTTGCGCTGGGGCAAGATGCAGCACAAGGTCTTTTACAGTCACAATAAAACAATATTCCCTTCCGCTCATTTCTTTGTTTTGCATCTAAAGAAAAGACAAACTTGTCTCAAGTTAGCCAGGATGCAAGACCGCTGGGTGAGGGACACACACGCATGCATGTGCAGAGGAGGATCAACCCTTTGCAAAGTTCCCCATGGGGCACAGCCCTGGAGACATGAGGTGGCCATGCATGGGCCAGCAGTGTTCCCCAGCACAATACAAACAGCAGCATGGCCACAGACGATGGGGTGAAGCAATGATTTTTAAGCCTTCATAGTGCTGAGAACTGCTCTGGTCTCACAGCTGACCCTGCCCAGGCAGGAGGTTGGGCAAAAGACTGCCTGAAGTCTCTTCAACCTGAATTATCTCATGATAATTCTACAATTCATTAAAGCAGCAGACTAGACCTACATCACTCGTATTCAAAACCAACAGCTGATTGCATCTCAAGGCTGCCCCAGAGGAGAGGGCAGGGGTGTGTGGGCACAATGGGCTAAAAAGACACAGCTTTGATTTTGCCACATCAGTTCCCAAGTATGAATCTCACTGCAAACCAGAGGTCTGAGTGGGAAACGCAAGGTAAAAGCCTGATTCCCCTCTGCCCCACAGCAGAATAGGGGACACTGGGGGCCCGGATCCCAAAATCCGTTGCCTTATAAGGCTTCCCCCAGCGCCCACTGCTCTCATGCATGGCACCTTTGCAGGACCAGGTCCGGCCTTTTAAAAGATAGTAAAGAATATTACCACAGCTGTGCTTCCACTGGGAGGATGACTTTTAGTATTTCTCATCCAGTGAGCGACATACCAGCTTTTAAAAACTGTAAATAAGGATACTTAATTACAAACATTTTATTTTTACAAGTGGAAAATCATCCCACATTACTGCTTGGCTGATGATCTATTGAACTTTTCAGCTTGGTCATCCATCACAAAAATTAGCAAAACACAGCTCCCCATTTTCCTCCAAGTCATCAGAGATGGATCTTGTGACAGAGATGGTACTGTGACAGTACCACAACAGAGGATCTGAACAAATAACAGACTTCCTGGAAATCTAAAGACCAGAATTGAAACAATTGGCAAAATTAAACCATTACTGCATTCAGTTAACCTGGAATGTCTATTTTTCTAATTTTTACTTCTTGGTGTAAGACAACATTCAGCTGTGAGAAGGGCTGTGCTCAGATGCAGGACCAGGCTCTATCACATTACCCCGGACACCTTAAGCTTGCTGCTGTTTCCCTGTAAGTAAAGAAGTAAAAAAGAAGGAGTATCACATTTTACTCAGCTTATAAACTGTCTTTCCTAAACACTACTGAATATAGTGGGGCTGCACGTTTCTTCAGAAATCACTTGTATTAATGTGAATGAGAAACCTGGACCCCATTCCCCTCACTGATGAGGGAAGCGAGAAGAATGCCCTGGGCTGTGTGTGCCCCCTCCTCTTCTCACAGACTAAAGCAACGGAGCCCAAGAGATCATTTTTCTGGCCTTTTCCAGCCTCCTTGGGTTGTATGGGAAGGTTTGGTGGCTCAAAACACATTAAAAACAAAACAAGAAGAGTGTTAAGAAACAGGGGGAGCAGCCTCGTCCCAAAAATACCAATGACTGGTTCTTAACACAATCCAGTATGCATCCACAGGAACAAACAGTGAACATGAACACAGGTTTATTCCACATAAATTCCCTGTCCCCAAGGCAAAAGAGCTCAGTTATTAAGGTTTTACCTACTGCATATATAAAAACCACATAATCACGCCTGCCGTGAAAAAATATTTGCCTAATGCTGGCTGAGCAGTTAAGCATGTTAGCTCAGTCCTCCATGCACAACTCCTGAACGCTGTCCGTGGTGGCAGCAAACACTCTTAACAACAACTGAACTTCGTAGCTGCTTCAGCTTGGTAGAACCTGCAGAAGTGCATGACTTTATGGCCACGTAAATGAATGTGTTTTTTTTTCAGAAGCAACCAACAACCTCATTTTAGATGCTGAGAATTCACTGCAAGTCTTACTGTTACATGGGGCATTTTCCTTGGAATGAAGAAGGTCCAACTTACTGATGCCATCTGAAAAGCTCTGCAAGATGCACAAGATACCCTTTGCATGGCCAAGGGTCCACATGTAAACAACAGGGTGATGAATGAGGATTTTGGAAGCAGCAAATGCTTGGGCTGTCAGTTGACCAAAGAAGCTGAGTAGGATTCAGGGGTTAATGCTCAAGGACAGTCAACACTGAGCTTCTCTAGCAGTACGCTAAGCACAGGTAAAGCCCTTGGATGAAGGACAGACACTGTAACAAGCAAATAAGAGTGCTGAAGATGTGTTTAAGACAAGAAAAAGATTTTTTTTTTTTGTCCTTTATGGGAAGGAGATTTTCACGTCATAAAACACTCCCTTCTACCTGCATCCCAAATCCCCAGGTCTGATGTGTTTGCCTGCAGAAGAAGAGCTGTGCCATCCCAGGGTGACAGTGTTACGTTCAGACAAAGAAAATCAAAACAGAGATGTCTAAGAGCTAAGTTCCTCTACTTTGTTACTTAAAGCAAGACTAGATAGCAATGCTTAATCACATTTGACATTTAGCTTGAGGTACAGTAAGTACACCTAAATTACCTTTTTGGCCAAACCCAGCTTTGATGTTCCCATGGGAGACAGTCATTGTTGTCTTCAAAGGTTAAAGCCCTGAATATCTCTGGTAGGGAAAATGACAGGAGCTCAGTGATGAACTGCCAAAGTCTCGAGAGTGATCACCCAGATGAACCTAACTTCTTCCGCCCAACTTATCATGACTGTAATATGTAACTTGCAAATATATCCTCTATTTGAAAAGATTTCCTGGAGCAGGGAGAGGTTTCTGTTTTGCAGACACTAGTGTTACAGTGCTCTCGCAGAGCACATATTAAAATGCATTAAGACGTAACTAGGGTTGTCTTCATGTTACGCTGCTATTCTTAAGCTGTTATGTTACTAAGCCACATTGGCGTTTTTCAACTTTCCTTTGATGTTCTCTCTATTATCTTTTTATAGCATAATCACACATTTTGGTATGTCGAAGATCAAAGGGAAGCTGGAGCTTCTAAGGCTAAGCCTGGATATGGGGCCTGTAACTAACTGAATTCATTATATTTAATAACATTCTCTAAGGAATGGCAGGGGAAATCATATGAAATAATAAACATGAAGGTAAATAGTGAAAGACTACTGAAGTAAGCTTAATGGCAGTTTTGTTTTATGCTTCTCTTAAGCTCCTGCATTCACTCTGTCACCCTCCACTACACGACTGATAGGACTTGCTGACATTTACGTCCCAGCTACCTGGCTGTGTTGTGACAGGTCTCAATGTGCCACTGCAGCCAACTTCTCCGTTTCAGCTTCTCCTTAATGCCTCTTTCAATCAAGAGTACAAAAAACTCTTTTATGGATTGAGATACTTATGTGATTGTTATGAGTGCTGCTTGACTAGACAATGTTACACATTTGATAAACAAACTGAAGGCCTTGAAATTAAAACACTCTCAAAACAGACAGGTGCACAGAAGAAGAAATCAGGTATTTAAAATAATTTAATTCCTTCAGGTTCCTCAGAACACCCATGTCAAAATACTCATCTTCTGGCAGGCTTGGTAAGATTAAAATTAGTTCTAGCTGGCATCACCAGAAAGCAGTAACACAAGGCTGAATGACACTCAAAAAGGTGTAAAATTCTCTTCTACTCTAGAAAGCACAAAGAAATGCATTCTAACTTGATCCATGCAGCTGAATGCTTACTAATGAGTACAAGTGCAACCGTATCAATTACCTAAGAACTGGCTTTAAGGAAATAACTGCTGAGTTGCAGAGCCAAATGCCATTAGGGGCTTATTGTTCACCTGTACAAATGTGGAAGTTTATCTGAATAAACCTGCAAAGTGTGCTAATTGAACAGTGCTAAACCTCTGTGCGGACACAACTGCCAAGAACAGAAAACTTTTGCTAGATATGCATTCATGGGGCACAAGTTAAGCGGTGTGTGAAGTTATTTAAGTGCAGTAACCACTCTGATGCAACTGCTACGGCTGGCCTGCTCCAGCAGGACATGAGTCGGGCCAGTGTTAACCACCTGTAGCAGCAGCAGAAGCTAACTTCCTCACTTTGCATGGAAAAGGGTCAGAAGTGCAATTGCTGTCAAACACAGCAATGCAGCTGATGTTGGAATACGGCCAAGAGAGGGAGGGGTAAGCAAGACAGTTCTTTTGGGGCCTGTCAACAAATAGAGGATCTAAAGGAATTGGGAAATCAGTGTTCTCTGTTACTGCAAGTTCCTGGACTGCAACATCATGGAAGCATCAGTGATGGAGAGGGTAACAACCATGAGGCTGTTGCTAGCTATCAGCTGGGGACACGACATTTCTTTAATGATCTCAACTTCACTGCAAGGGAACACATGACTAACATGAAAGTCATTTGGACGTAAACACAACTGAATTGACACTATTTTAACTTCAATTAAGATTGTCCACCAAAGAGTTTAACATGACCTTGTAAGTCCACTCTAAATTCAACTGCATTAAATTCCTAAAAACATTTTTTTTAGGAATTTGACTTTACATTGTTGGGCACCCTGATCCACTGCCTGATTTAGCAGCTGGCAACCCTGCCCACAACAGATAGGTTAAACGAGGTGATCTTTGAGGTCCATTCCAAACCAAGCCATTCTATGTCTCACTTTATAAAAAACCATTTCCCAAACAGCCTTCTCCATACAGTAATATCTACCTGGTCAGACTGTCAGTTGGTGCTGGGTTCATTTCCTCTGGAGATCATTTCAATCAGTCATTACACTTTGCTTAGTTACAAGAGATAATTTAATTACTTCTTTTTATCCAAAATGAAATATACACAAAACTTGACATTTTGTGGAGCCCACATATGAATGGTGTGAAAGACCATAAGCTGAGTTCTAAAACTACTGTAATGCAAAGCCCAGCCTTCTTCAAAGATTTTCAACTGTATATACAGGACGTGTAACAGGATGGGAAATTTTATTCTGAAGCTTTGAAAAAGACTAATATCCTTGCTCAACCTTTAATAGGTTTTTAAAAGTATTACAAAATATTGAAAGTTTCATGGGTTCTGGGTAGCAAAGCCTATTTAAGCACACAGTGCAGAAAATAATAATAGAATGTAATGCAACCTTCTTCTTGTACATATGCCTTTAAGAGTGTGATAAGAAAATACACTGTATTTTGTGTGACATATTTGGAATGACTAAATCTCACAATGAGACATGGGAAGCATTAATATAATTAAAATCTCTGTGTTTCATTAGGAGCTTCTGCGTCATTAGCAAAGCAACGGGTCACACTACTGTACACAGGTACTACATAAGTGCAGTATGGACTTTCCATGTTATTATGCCTAAGTGAAAAAAAAAAAAAAGTAAAATAAAATAAGTAAAGTATAGTAAGACAAAGAATATATTATCCTTGAAAAGAAATGTAAATGTTCCTAACAGGAAAAACACTGCTTTGCTTGTTCTTGGAGTATGAGTCATTAACCCTTGGCTCTACCTAATCTTGAACCAATGCAAAAACGTCAGTACCACAGTTCATGCCAGTTCTTGATCAGGTCATTGATCTAATGATTAATGTATGCAATTCAGCTAAGAAAAGTGGGTACCAAAGAAAGAGCTCCGAAATGAGGCTGCAGAACTGAGTCCTACCTGCAGGGAAAGCACGAGGGCAGTCCTCTCCCTCAGCACTGCACAGAGCAGAGCTGAGTGCTGCACACTGAAAGCTGTGTTTGTCCTGAGCGTGCTGGAAACCAACCAAAGGAAACCGATGGGTTTTTTTTGGTGAGGATTTAGAAGTCGCTTCTCCTTTTGCATCCACCACAGCACCAGAGCCCAATCCCAGCAGATTATTACAAATCCAGAGGGTGATATTTACCAAGCTGCCAACAGATTTAGATGCACAGTCCTGATTTATTTCACAGGAGCTGCAATTCCAAGCCCAGACTTTGAAAACAGAGTTTTTTATATTACACACCTATGTGTCTAAAGACACCACCGAAGGTGACAGAGTGCTGTTTTGACAAATAAACTGTGAAGACACAAACAACAAAGCTAGGGGGAACAATATATGTAATGGATTACTGATAACGTCAGAAAGTAGATGTCTCCAGCTAGACAGAGCTACCACAGCCTTGTTTACAATGCAACAGAGAGATATATTATATATATTGCATTTGGGTTTTGCCTTATGCAAAGAACTCAAGCCATTCTGCATTTTCCATGCGTCTCAGAGTATCACTGGAGGTAAGTATTAAGCTCATTTTACTTGTGAGTAGGTTGAGGCATAAATCCAAGGTTACAGACAAAATCTCTGATTCAGCAAAGCACTTAAGCACATGCTTAGCTGTAAACACATGTACCATCCCATAAAAGTAAAGATAATCATGTGCTTAAGTGCTTTGCTGAATCAGGGCCAAAGACAATAGCAGAGCCAGGAAGAGAAGCCAGGCATCACTAAAACAACTAGACAACTTTCCCCGCAACATAAATGTTATAAAAAGGAATAGATCATAAAGAGGATGGTTATGACTTTTTAGAAGACTTAAGAACAGCTGTCACAGGGCGGGGGGTAGGGACTGAGAATAAACAGGCATTTCAGTATTGGTTTTCACAGCATCCTTAAGAAAGCAGAAGGTAATTTGCTTTCCATTTCACCTCATGCCACTCTTTCAAACCGGCTTCCTCACAACGAAAACCACGGTGCATTACTTAGCAGTTCTGCTAATTTGATTTAAGACCAATCACCTTTTATTACCATTCCTTTGGCTATTAAAAAGGGCAATACAAGAAAGAGCAGCCAGGTAAGTGACAGCAGGAACTAGGTGCCAAGTAGTGAAAAACAATATTTTTCTCCTTGTGATCTTTCATTAGGTAGAAAATAAACATTTCACTAGGCGTCCATTTACATTCAGAAGTAATCAATACGACACTAAGGATGCAGAGATTCAGACAGTGTTTTCAGTGTGCTAAGCACCCGTCCAGGAGCACTCCATCATCAGCCTTACTGGGTTGCTCCAATTCATAGCCCAGCCCACTTCAAACTCCGCACAACTCTTCCTTGAGAACACACATCAGTCTGATATGGGCTTACACAACTGAGCACAGCACTCCCCAGTTGGCTCCGAGCAATCACTAAGATCTGAAGGATGAAACTTGAGGTGAAGAAAAGCTCTTGGGGGAAGACCTGATTTGTTAAAACAGCCTGCTGCATGGTTTTCATAAATTTTCTGAACACATTTCAAAAGCCTTAAAGGATTTCTGAGGGTCATGTATCTGCTCTGCATTGCTTTTAGATTGGAAACTGTCTTAAGCTATCCAATTCAATGTTTCTCCTCTATAGCCTTGAGTCGAAATTACTCTCTCCCTTCTACGGAGCCAACAGCACTGTCGTCTAGATTCCCCGAATGAAGCAGCAGGTATCACGGTGCTAACCACACATTTGGTTCAGATTAACTTATCTACCTCTTGTGTAGGATCATAAAAAGTTAATTGGAATATGCAGCTCTTCTACACACGCCGCAACATGAGCCAGGCCTGCAAACACTAAAACCCCACTGAGTGGCAGCTCTGTGTTTGGAAACACGTTGAAACCTGCCAGGATTCATTCTGAGAAAGAAAAAAAAAGGCCGAGTCATTTAGCAAAGATCTGGCTTCTTCTGGCATAACCTTGCAACTTCCTAAGGGACACACCAGAGCATCACACAAACCAAACTCTCACTGTAGGCAGACTCTCACTGTTGCTGCTCTTTTTCCAGCTCCGTCTCCATGATACATGGCAAAAGGGAGATGCAAGAGGTAAATCAGAGCCCTAACCAGGACTGCAGAAGGCAGACATGCCATTTGGAGCTGGTTCCTTCAGTCAATATCAATAAAGCAATCATCTGGCTTTAGATGATGTCTCATGGCCCAGTTTATATATAGTCATTTCCTACTCAGTGTCTTAATGAATGGCTTCCTACCCTACAAAATTGTTTTAAATTAGTTTTAATTAAAGAATAAATTAATAATTAAGCCCCTCCCATCAGCGCTAATACAATTTACATCACTCCGTGAATCCCACTGTTCAGTGATCAGGGCTGCAGCACACCTTGATAAATCCATCCATCCACCCTTCTGCAGCTTCAGCTCTTCCTACTGATCATGGCAGGAACCACAGGTACCCAGGAGTCAGGCCATGGCCCTCAGAGGCAGCAGGACCACCTCCCCAGACAGCTCATGGGGGTACAGCACCATTCAAACAGGGAAATATGCTTCACAAGAGTCTAGCCCCTGCCAGGAAACACTATGGGTCTTGGCATGCATAGAGATTCCATGTGTTTTGTACTCATTCATAAGAAAGTGAAAGAGGTTTCTGTTTCAGGTAGGTTTTTGCATCCTGTGATTAGGTATAAGACTGAAAACTGGTTTTCCAGAACCTAGTGTGCCATAGCTCCTTGTGCACACATATCATACAATCATTGTATGGTTTGAGTAGGAAGGGAACCTTTAAGGCCAGCTGGTCCCACTCCCTGCAGTGCACAGGGACACCCACAGCTGCATCAGCGCTCAGAGCCCCTCCAGCCTGACCCTGGCTGTCTGCAGGGATGGGGTACCACCAATTCTCTGGGCAACATCTGCCAGTGCTTCACTATCCTTATTGTAATAGACCTCTTCCTTTTATCCAACCTAATTCTGCCCTCTTTTAGTTTGAAATAGCTTAGTATGTCATGTCATGTCACGTCACACAGAACAGCCTAGGTTAGATGGGACCTTAAAGACCATCCAGTCCCAGTGTCCCCCATGTGCCCTATGGCAGCTCAGCAGCAGTGCTCCTTTCCCTGGCTCTGCCTGCAGGACCAGCAAGTCATTCAGATGAACATCTGGCTCTGGCTGAGGAAATATACAGCACCTTACACAATAAACCAGTCAGCGTTTGTAGTGCTCCTGAAAAATAAATAGGCTGTACTAAATATAATTCAGCACGAGGCATTTCAGTGATCTTGCAAGCAGGGAGAAGAAACAGTAAATAGGAAACATCCTGACAGAGAAAGAACTGACGACACAAAATAGATGGCTATTCAACGCTGCTTTATAGTCTGGATATTGAATATTCGGGAACAAATAGATAAAGAAAGCGTGTTCCTTCCCTCAGACATGTGTTAGCAAATGTAATGAATACAGAGAGCAGCATCACGAGGTTTAGCTATGCACTGTGCACACAGAGCTGGCGATTTGCCCCAAAGGAAAGATGTGTTTCATCAAATTAGCCAGTGTGTTGTTATAATAACTTCCACAGGCATTTCCTCAAACTCCAGTGTTATCTCTAAATACACAAGTGTAAATAACAATATCCATTATAGCAGTGCTTCATTCAGCACACAACGATAAACTTTTTCCCCTTCCCACAAGGAGGTATTGGGGTAGAAATGGAGAAAGCCATTACCAGCCATGCCTACACCACCAGTGTTGATAACCGAACCCTGCCAGGTCAGCAGTCCATTATGGCTGACCACGAGAAGCCCTACATTGACATCCTTTTTAAGTCCCAGTACCACCCACTTTTACATGAAGGACAGTACGTGCTCATTTCGCTTTTACTGAGTCAAAAATAAGACAGTAATTGGATTGAAGCATTCAGGGGAGAGGGGAGGAAAGAGGATCTTCTTAGACTCCCTAATGCCAATCTTCATGACCTGTCTGATCTCCTCAGTAAATGCCACATATAGGTTAATCCTCACAAATCCTCAGTACGACCTTGTCAAATCAAACTGTTCATCAGTTTGTTCTGAGGCTACTAGATAAGAATAAACAAATGAACTCATGCTGCATGCCTTCCAGCTGTCATTTAGCAGTGCTGACGGCCAGGGCTTCTCCAGCAGGCACAACTCCCATCACACCATGCAAGGAGCAAGTAGAATTCCTGCTTAGTGTTACATGGATGTGCTTCAGACACCCAACTGCTCCTTTTGTGTACAACAGAAGTAGAAGTGGCAGCACCACAACTGTTCCCATGCACTCCCTGCTCAGCCAGCAAAGCTCCTTTTGGGGCACGATGGGTCACTTCCCCCCTTTAACCTCAAGGCCATCAGAAGTCCTAATGTGTGATGACACCTTTGCTGTTGTCTGCGCTCAGATTGATGCCATTCATTTACTGCACGTTGGCCTGCAGCCACCCAACAGATGGCAATGACTTTTAGATGAAGCAGGGTAATTTTGAACTAGTGACCCAAAAGGTGAAAGGTTTTGTAGCCCACTGCTTGCCCTCTGGCCCTAACATCTGTGAACTTGCCCTTTCCAAATACATTCGAAATGGTGCTTCAGGCACTGAAAAACACACAGACAGCGTTACCACTTGGTTTGCTTTTCTCCCACTTCTCATAACCTTCAAAACACTGTACTATTAAGTCCCACTCCAACTGCTCACCGAGCTGTACCCTTGCCATGATGTACCCAAAGGGTACAATTTTTAACAGCTGCTTGTCATCATTTCTCTCAACCACCTTTGCAATTTCTGCCATGCTACCTCTTAATGGACTAGGGAAAGTCAAGTCAAAATCTATTATCCTTCCTCGTGTCTTTGGAGATAGCTTATTGCAGCACACAGACCACTGCAGCAGGCAGTCTGGGTCTGGCCTTCCTTTTCTCTTAACCTTGTTTCTTGTACATTTGATTGACCCAACGATGTTCATGTTTTGACAACTCCATCCTTGTTCAGATAGTGACTACCGTTTAGTATGTTTTGAAGGTCAAAATCTGTGGATACAAGCACAGTACAAAGTAACTTTAAGACCCCAAAGGCTCTGTGACCATCCTTTTCCTTTTAAGTATAATATCCCTGATGCACACATTCTCCAACACCACCCACCTTCTAACCTCCTCTCTCTGTCTTAGGTTTGTTTCTTTCCCCACATTTTTCCAACACAGAATAAATAAATCAGATTTCAAAGGTCTTTTCTTTCATCTACTTCATCTTCAAGACCATGTACCACAGCAGATGGTGATGAGGCCAAAAAGCAAACGTCTCAAAGTCATACAGAGGTCCACTCCTTCAGGAGTTAACAGAGAAATCAACCCTCCTGCTTCAAGGAAACTGTTAATTGAATTCCTAAATTACCTATGGTTTTGACGAGTGGAATGCAAAACTCTTAATGTACAAAGAGAATAACAGCAAGAAAATGAAGGGATCACAAAACAAAACAAACAACAAAAAAAGCCCCACCAAAACCAACACCAATAAATTTAACCTATTTATCATTGAGTTTTTTGAAGCTGTAGAACAGATATGCATAAAAGGCTGCAGTTTCTGCATAACTACAGTGTCTGTAGACATTTCCAACTCCACCATTAATCACTGCTTCTCTCCTCCGCAGTACCCATAACAAACCCCAATCACTAAATCCCAGTCTAACTCCTGATATTGGTCTCAGTATGAAACAGACAGTTGACTTCAGGATTCTTCTTTATCTTCAGAAACATGAATAAATCACACACCATCAAGTTTATCATTTTTTCTCCTCAGAGAAATATGAAATATTATAGATCATCTTCAGCACATCAGCTCCTTCACAGTCCATTAGCAAGCAAGGTCTATTTTTCACATAATTTACCAAACCACTGGCCTAATTTCTCTTATTTCTTTTGGAGCAGGAAACACATACAGAACACGCTCTCCTGCTACAAGTTGCCCACAACCGATCCTGCTGTCCTTCATTCCAGGTTGACACATGGCTGTTGGGATTGGCTAGCAGCTCTGCGTGCAACAGATCCCAGGTATCTTTTCAATGATGCTATGAAAACAGCCCTCCAGAACCAGGAAAATCAAGATAGCACAACAGAGAGCTTTCCTCTGCTGTGTTGGAACTGCTGGAAGACACAACAATGACCCCAGTCTCCAAGCCACCAATTTGGTATTTTCACCAACATTCCAGGAACAACTGTTACAAAAAACAACAGGCTGGGGAATTTACAGAGAAAATGGTGCAATAAAATCCTTTTCCTAAATGCTTTCTGCCAAAGGTGGATATAATGTCCCATGCTCAGAACAGGGCAGAAAGAAACAGCAAAACTGCAGCCAAAATGCAATGAGTCAGGAGACAAAAGCCTCATTTTTTTCTACTTGCAACTCAGTAAAGGGAATAAATTATCAAATTCTGCAATGTGTTCAAGTCCTTTATTTCCCTCCCCAAAATCAATTGTCCTAAAGGGTCAAGTAGAAGAGAAGAGAACAATTGGCCCAGTTCTCTTCCTGCCAGCTGGAGGATGAGTGGTGCAAGTTGGCAGCACAGCAAGGAGGAGGAGGTGGTGGTCACTTTACTGAGACTTCAACGTTGTCTGCAGGAAAGGCAGGGGAGGAGAAACACATTGGGAAGATGTGCAGATGAAACAAGGCCTCCAACATCACGATTACATTAAGGAATGGTTCTATGCTGTTGGGTTTGGACTGCTGAAAACAAACAAACATGCAAAAAGCAAATACAAAGCCCCAAACTTCAGAATCACCTTCTTCAGAAAGCCAAACTAATGCCTAGTTCTAGGTGCAAAACACATCATAAGCTAAATTATAATGGTGAATTGGGGATGGCTCTAGGGTCTCTCCTGCACGGGGCAGAGAAATCAAGTTGGCAGCTGCCAGCTCCTGTGCTATATTGTTGGTGAGGCCTTGCAGTGACTACAAAAGGAAAGGACTACTGCTTTACATCTCAGGGTTTCTACTACCAACAAACCACAAACCCCCCATTTCTTTCTTCCATTGAGTGATCTCTAAGGGCAGCTTCACAGGTGGCTCTAAAGCTGCCACCCAGACTCGCTTGCTTAACACAGCAGGAAAAGTGTTGGCTGCTTCTAACCTCTAAATGTGACTGGTCAGGTTGGATCTGGAAGCAAGGGGCCCCCCTGGTTTAATCCAGTTCATCAGGATGTGCCAAAGCAGCAGAGCACCACAGCTAAACAAAATACATGAGGGCAGTGCCCTGCATTAAAGCATCATCGGTCCAATGACTGCTTGATGTCAGATGGGCTGCAGCAGCAAAAGAAGCATTCTCAAGTTTTTTTTCCACTAATAATTTCCAGTTCCCCTCAGCTGAGCGATGGATGACTCTCCAAACAGCCCAGTGGTGTGGGTCTATTACTCCTCCTCTGCACAGGCACAACCTGACTATCACATAAAACATTTATTCCAGAGCCAAGCATGTATTCAAAACATTAACTCCAGCAAAAGAAACAATCAGACACAAGAGCTTTCTGTTCCATTCCCAACAGTACACTTAGCAAGAAGAGAATGACTTTATCAACAAGCAGTAAAAACCTTCGTTTCCCATGTCTGAAAGAGATTTCATTAAATGCTTCCCTTCACTAGGTGCAGATCATTATATTTCTCATAGACTGTAAGCAGTGTGAGCCTGTGTCTGCACGAGGCCTGAGCCCTGATTGACAGCTCTCGGAATTACAATAAATACTGCAGGAACACAAGCAGTGCTTTCATAGGAGTCCACTGGCAAATGGAGTACTTTCTTACAGAAAGAAGTAAAAAAAAAAACAACCACCAAAACTGCTAAAGCTCCATTTAATGTCGTTGCGCAGAAAAGAGGTCTAAGAAAAACACGGATCTAGGAAAGACACCTTTTCTTACCTCAGTATTCAGCATTCAGTTCCCTACAGCATCTGGCCAGGCTCAAGGGCACGCTCCCTGCTGCCAGCTGCAGGTGCACCTGAAGACTTGTCTGCCCTTGGGAGCTCATCCTTTGCCCAGCAAGGACACAACAGGTGGTCCTCATCCCACCCCAAGCCCTGTGCTGTCCCTGCCTGCCCACCCAACCCCCCCACACCAAATGTACGTGTTCCACACCCCTGCCAAGCCCCTCCTCGTGCTGGTGATGGGAAGCTGCTTGAAACGTCTCGAAGGGTTTGGCTGTATTATTCATGCACTGACAGACTCCTTGGCAGTCAGAAAGGCCGAAGTGATGGAGAAAAAAGCCAAATCTCAGCCTAAGAAGGATTAATGTTGCTACTGTAAAACTCTTTGGCTACGCTATGATTTAACCACTCATGGGATGGATGTACACCAGAACTGAACCAAGTACATGACGGAAACTATATATTATATTTGTAGAGACCAAACAGAACACCTAATTTTAAGGCAGTCTGCTGAACGTTGTCACTTACAGGTCAGTGATACCCCAGAAGATGTGAAGGCCATACTTCACTGCTCCTGTACTATCTCCTCCAGACTTAGACTCAGGCAATAGAACTGCATGCTTGCATCATTCAGGGCAAGCAAGTAAAGCCGACCTCCAACCGCAGGACCAACGAACATTTTCTTAAAATGGGATGAAAAACAACAAAAAGAAACATGCAAAGTTGGCTTCAATTCCTGATTTCTGTCCTGGCCCTTTTGAAGGCAGCCTGTCCTTTAGAAGAGGTGGGGATGGACTTCACCAGCAGGAACAGGAGCCTGCCAGTAGTTCTGCACACTGCCCAAACCACACCAACACAAGGAATTCCTGATGAACAAGCACAGCTGTAATACATTTGTAGTTGAGCTTAATTTTTTTCATTCCTTCAGGCATGTTAAATGCTATCTCTGAATACACACAAGCAAAAGTTGTGTGCTTGCATGAAGGGAAGGCTGTATCCCTTTCTCTGACGCCAGCCAGCACTGCTGAACTCTCTGCAGAAGTGCACATTCTCAAAAGGAAAGCAAATAGAAAACATTTCCATGCTGAAATGCTGCGAGTGATCCACTCAGAGGCTCTTAATGCTGATGCACTGATTGCCCTAACATGCTAGAAGAGACAAAGGAATGCAATTTGATTGTGCAATTGGAAGATGAAATTATATTCCCCTCTTTATCTCTTTCCGAAGCATTTGCAGTATTTCAGAAAACGCCATCAACGTTATAAATCTCCTAGGCCTAATACAATGGACAAAGTCAGAGTAATCAATTCTTATTTATTAATCAGCCTCTATCATGATGTTCCATAATCATTACACTACAGTTTAGACACAATAATAATGAAGCTAACAGAACTAATGTGATTTGTGGTGAGTAAGATGTTGGCAGGCAACGGCAATAACATTTCTTGATAATAATACAGTAAGGCAAATAGGGCTTGGGCACAAGAAAAGATATTAAAACGGACAAAAACACACTAGGGAAGGAGGTTTAGATGTACATATTTTCAAGTTATTAAATTTTTGCTTTAAATATGGAGATAATAATGTTAGAGACCCAATCTGCATCGTCAGAAATGAAGGGTTTAGGGTTGCATGAAATCACTTGTAGTCGTGAGGAGGCACAGTAATGGCACTGGGACATCCTCACGGAATCCAAATGCACAGAGAGGTTACAAGAGTCAGATGAAGGAAAGAGCAAACAGTTCAATGGGAAGAAAATTCTTTAATTACAAAGTCCTCTGCTGGGGACTGTGCCATGGGAAGCGTGCGAATCCTTGCTATTTGTACACAGGGAAAACAAGAGCCATCCTCTAACCCTCCCTGCTGCCTGGTTCTCCCTGCCTGTGTGAACAGAGGAGCTTAAGAAATGGGTAGGGGAGAAAAACACAAAGCAAAGAATGACTCTCAGATCCTTGGGAGCAACGTCTGCTGAAAAAGACACATTGCTGGGGGTGCTTTTAGTTCTCAAAAACATCCTTGTTGCAATGATCAGAGGAATTTCTGGGCGAGAGGGATCAGTGCACCACAGAAGACATAGTTCAAAGGGACAGCACGCCACACAGAATCATTCTGTGGCAAAATGACCCCTTGAAACGCTCAGAGAAATGCAGACCTGCACCTTAAAAACCTCAGCTGCTAAAAAAGATAGGGTGGGGGGGAAAAAAAAAAAAGGAAAAGAAAGAAAAAAAAACTTGTTTATAATAAAGACTACATTCTGTAGCAATTTCCGAGATTCCTGGGGTTAGAAATCTAGATTGCCAATGGATAAGTGAGCCTTAAAATCACATCCCTGCTGACAAAAATTCATTTCTTATAACCGTCTCCATTTACCGGAATGTTGAATCTTTCCCATGGGGAAGGAACAAATGAAAATGTTATTTCTCTGCTCATGAACTCATACCTTTCTGTCTGCTTTTCACTGTTGGCAATTTCATTCTCTTCCAAATTTGACTAAAGCCCGTGACCTGAGGGAAATAATGTCTATATAATAATCTTCTGAAACTCTAATTCTGAGTCATATTTTTTTGGATGTTGCCTCGCACTTTATGAAAATTGCACTGAGCTATGAAATGTAAGTGATGTGATGTCTCTGCCTTAACATAATCATTTTGTCTGCTGAACATGTTGCAAATAATAATAATAATAATAATAAAAAGGGAGTCTCCTTTGAAAGCAACAAAAACGAAATAAAATTAGAAGGAAAAAATAAAAATCAATGCCTAATGGCAAAAAAAAAAAAAAGAAAAGAAAAGATGTTCTGGCACCCTGTTCCACAGGCTTATTTTCACTGCCCCATGGAAACAACCACTCACCACTGGTAGCAAATTAATGGGGAGAGGGAGGCAAGCAGAAACATCATGGCGCTGCGGCTGAGCAGCTTAATGGCCCTAAAGGCGCCCTTGCCTGCGTGCTGCAGGGGACCCTACTAAATCCTGGCACAAAACGTCGCATCAGCACTTTGCTCCCAGTGCCTTGGCCTGGCTGAAACTCTCCATTTGCATATGGGGAGAAATCAGGAGCAAGTTCATAAAACACCAAATGCCTGGAAAGCGTAATGATTGGCTGGGGCCTCCCGAGCAGCTTGCTGAGCAAACTCAGCAGTGGGGATGTTTGCAGGCGATCAACTCTTCCCCCAAAAGCAGCAGTATCTGTTTATTGAATCCACAGCCACACGTGGGCTGCATCCCTTCCTGGCTCTATAAATCCGCACAAACAAAGCTGTACATTACCAGATGTTTATTTTATTTTATTTTTTATCCACGCTGACCCATAAAAACCTACAACGCGGTAGATCAAATGGTGGAAAGCATTAAAATTTGCTCTCAACAACATTGGGACTGCCATATGTTTTGGGCCTTCCTCCATGCAATGCTCCGCTTAGCTCCACAGGTGTAAATCTGAACAACCCCATTCAGACCATCAGTTTTCCCAGAGGTGCAGCACACGGGGGTGGGAATTTGGTCTCTAATGGTTCTGGGACAAATGTATAACTCCAAAGCAAGTGGGGAATGTTTTATCTGTTGCAAAATAAAAGCCAGCCAAAGACAACCAGAGAAATTTTCAACTGATACCCTTGAACATCAGATCTGTGGTGAACTGAAGCACACAGCAATGCATGCGTGCTGCCAGGCAAATATCCTGTAAGTCATATTTCTTTCTGTGGCTATCATGCAGTGAATGAAAGCACACAGTGCTGTCACTACCAGCTTGGAAAGCATGTGTATGGTCCTGTATGAACAAGGGGAAGAAACAGCACATCAGAGGGAGCATCTGCTGTGACACAAAAGCAATGAAGGAAGATGATGCAAGAGGCACTGAAGGAGGGTCCTCATTCCCTGGTCTACCCTGTGAAGCACCCAGTTCAAATGTAGGTCCTGCACTAAGAAAGCAGCTCATCCTCCTACAGAGCTCCACAGTGCAACCAATCTCATTCCAGTGAACAGAGCCCTGCAGCAGTGCCCTTCCCACAAATGCACAGTACAAGCACTGCCCACCACTGGAGGAGCCAGGCAGGGGCTGAGCACCACCCTCAGTCTGTCTAAGCAGACCAATCCACTTACAATCACATCCACAGCCACCAAAGCACCACCACCAATTCCCACCAGCTTACAGAGCCCTGGGGACAGCACACACATCCCTAATGGGTGTTCTACTGTCGAGTTTCAGAGCTTTCAGTCAAGCTTAGGCAAAAAGTTTTCTGTATTTTACACTCATTTCCTCCATTTGCCTTCCACATACATGATTTTTTTTTGTCCAGAACCTGTAGATTATCATATAAAATCTGTTTGAGAAGTGCACATGGTTAATTTTACTGTTGTTAATAATGGCGTTGTATTGTATTTCTCAGAAAAAAAAAAAGAAAAAAAAACAAGCAAAATCCAACTCTACAACTTTCACATGGCAGTGGTAAAAGGTTCATTTTAAATAATCAAGAAAGAAATAATTTCCATTAGATAAAGCAGTCAATAGCATCAGAAACGTGGCTGCAATTACTTGTTGCACTTTACAATGAAATCCTTGTAGTATAATAACCACAAGATGATGAAACACATTTTGTCTCCATTTCACATGACTGACCCCAATTTTACCAAGGACATCTGAACACATTTAACACACTGAAATCTTCCATTAGGATAATGAAAATACACATTATTGAATTCTGTATTTGCTTTACAGTGCTACAAATAGCAAATTCAATCTTTCTTACTTTTGGTGGCGACTGCACCTGCATAATTGTTCACATTTCTCCGAGGCTGAAATAAGCAACAAAATGAAGGAAGAGGAAGATGTTGACCCCACCATCCATTATCACGCACTTACACCATTTTATTTGCTGTACGTGTTTAGTAAAAAGATTGTGCATAACCCAGCAACCTACAAAAGATATAGAAATACGCTTCAAAACCGACACCAGAGCAAATAAACCGTGATGTACAGCGCAAAGTTAACAACAGGTGCTAGAGCAGTAAGGGAGCAACTGCCAGAAGTTACAGCCATGGAGGGAAATTCAACGTTGCTTGGAGATAAAAATGCCTTGCTTAAAAATCACCATCTCATCCATAACCCTGATACGGAAACTTCCTTGCTCGCCTTTTTGCTGTCATTTTTAAGAGGGGAAACCACTCATGGAAAGTTCCTATCAAAGTTGGTCACAGTTCTACTTGTTAAGTGCTGATGACACCTACCTGGTATTTGGTCCCACATCTGTCTTTGCTTTGCATACAGCAGTTTGCTTTACTGTAGACCCTGGGAGACATTCTCATCTCTCTTCTTATCCGCAGATCTCAAATCACTGAAATTGAAACCCCATGACTGATACGCCCAAGGCAATACTAAGAATCAATTTATGTCAGAGGAAAAAAAAAATCCAGTCCTCCAGGCTTCTGGTTGAACACAGTAAAGATGATGCCTTCAGACTATTGAATATGATAAATATTTCTACCTCTTTTTTTTTTTCCTTTTTTTTTAAGCCAGTGGCTCAATATTTCCTTTTCATTAGCTTTCAACTTCACTGCAGTGCAAGGATTGTGAGTCATACTTGCAGAGTCCCCGATGTTTCATTTGGCTTCTATTTCAGTTGCTTGTACTCAGACACCAGGAGAAATCAAATAAAATAGCCAGCCATCACCACACTTCTCTCCAGAAGCAATACTTCAGCTGTGGTCATTCTTTTTCCTACTCAAAAATAAGAGTCCAATCATGGATCACAGCTCTCAGCTGTTAAACTCTCTTCAAGATAATCTTCTGAGACATTTACATGTTACGTATTCTACTGTCATTTCTCAAAACAATGTATTAACTCTGGCTGGAAATGAAATTTGGATCATTAACACCAATGCCCCTCAACAGAAGAGTGCCCCTGTCCTTCCGTCACCCTACTGCAATTCAGATTCTGAAACACAGGCTCATGTTGCTCTCTGAATACAAGGAAATTAATCTCAGACAGATTTAAAGTCTGTTCTCATACACAGAAAGCTTTGATGTTGAAAATTACAACACAAGTCAACAGGAAAGACATTCAGAGCTGATTGCAATCCCAGCTTCCCCCAAAGCTGATGGGTCAATCTAATTTGAGTATTTACCAACCACGCAAAAGCATCAATAAGGCACGAATGGATCAGCAGTACTCTGCAGAGAAGTTTTGACATAAGTAGTGTCTTTATTTGAGGCATAGCATGCTGTATGCACTAATAATTCAGTGCACTCTATGACAGGATGTTCTAGATGTTGCTCTACTTTAAATTCAATTTTTCTGAACACAGCAGTAGAAGAGATGAAGAAAACAGAAATGCACTGCTCATGACTTACTGCCTCTCCTAAAGGCAGTGGATTTCACTGTCGTTTATCTATACAGCACGACTTTGACCTTGTGCAACCACACGACTCCGTGCTAGTGGCAGGGAGGCAATGAAAAATAAGAACTTCCTCCTAGAGCCTAATGTTTTGTAGTTTCCATAGACAAATGTGTAATTGAAAACATCTAAATACAAAGCACTGAAGACCCTGGAAAAGCAAATTGCCTTCATTTGTGTTTATGCGTGCTTTGAATCACGTTATCTGATCTCTAATGCAACCATTCAGATTTATTTTAAAGGAAAAATGTTACTGGATGTTGCAGCCTGGGAGATAGATTAAAGTTTACAGACTCCAGTTTTCTGGCTTTCACCAGAGTGCCAAATTTACCTCCATCTCCTTCAGCTGAAGGAAGTGTAGTTACAACAGCGATACGTTCAGAGAAGATGCTCTGCAGGCAAAAACCTGTTCTGTAAAGCACAATCTGAGCTGCGACTGAAATGCTGGCTGGATTTCTGAAACCATTCAAGTTAAATGGATTGATTGAAGAATAATCTCCACAAAGGAAGTTTAAGTTAGAACGGCTCGATAGCAGTCACTGTGAGTGATGCGCGATGTACTCTCCATGCCATTACACTGCTTTTCCTCCAGAGCAGCTTTATTTATGTCACTCTTTACTAATTCCAGTTCAAGGGAGGTGATCAAAATTAGAGGCAGATAACTCTGACATAAAGAAATTCTCACAATTCTCCACTCCATTAACATCAGCTTCTGCACTTCATTACCACCAGCCTTATTCTGGTGTAACTATGCAGAATTATGCCATTCTCATGTCTGTGTTGCAGACATAGAAAAACAGATCCTTGTTCTGCAACCACTTTGTTTTCTGTAAAATTCTGCTTCCCTCAGCAAATTAATATAAAAGTGATAAAGCAAGAAACACACAACAATACTGGTAAAGCATGAGAGCTGAACAATTTAATGGGTAAGAGCTGTATTCAGGTTCTGACTCAAAGTCTACTGAAGTCAGTATGTCAGCAACTTTGACATCAAACCCTCTGCTCTCTCTTGAACCAAAGTTAATGCTCTCAGCAATAGAGGTGCCCTGGGCTGCCAGCATCGCTCTGTGGAGCCAAATGGACTGACCACTGAACTCCAGTGCATAACAATAACAGAACTGATAACGACACAGCAGCTCTTCCCAATGCTGCCCATTCCACACTAAGCTAGTGATGTCCTAATAAATTGAATTCGAAGACAAGGGACTCTATGATACAGCATATGACAGTATGAAACATTTTATGGACGCATATGCACAGATGCACATTTGTGCACACACATAAATATCAACATATGTATCACAGAGGATGATCAGGTCTATTAACTTCAACTCACTGAGAATTATACATACTGAGATGAAACAAAGGATTTGCATAGGCCTCACTATGCCGTAAATAAGGTCTAAAATAAAGAGATGGGTGGGCCTGAAGCATGGTAGGCTTTTAAATATTTCAAACACTGGAATTAACAGCAGGAAGAAGTGGTGTAGTGCTGTTATTCCTAGAAAACAAAAACACAGCACACTGCTGCAAATAAGCAGTTGACATTCTCTGCGTTCACTCTGGAGCAATTGCTTACATAAAAATTTGTCTGTGACATAAATAATCTAGTAGGAGAAATTCCCAAATGTGTCAGCCTTTGTGCTACTGATGCCTAATATTTTCAAATAGAATCACATATGATTAATCTTCTCGTGTAACTGTAATGAATGGGAAGGAATCGCTGGCAAAACGTGTTAGCGGATATCAAAAACAATCAAGCACAGTTTCTTTCCACGTGCGACATAAAAACGGGAAGATGATAGCAGCAGAAATATTTTATGAAAAACCAATCAGAAGATAGGGAAGCATTTATCTATTTTTAATGGAAAGATATATAAGGAAATGCCATTCTGACTGTCTCGCTAAGCAGGCAGTACTGATGCTGCTGAGTCAAAATACAGCGTTGAAACACATGATGACAAAAAAAAACCCTCTTGAAATGGGCTTGATGTTTTTAGTTGTAGTTCTACCAAACATCAAAAAAATTTGTGTAATAGGATACCATGGTTCCATCCATTCCCAGTAGGGTCTAAGATTCTATTTGCTGTACGCAGAGCACTGTCCCTTCAGTCTTAATTAGGGAGTACAGGGCTCCCGTAATGAAAACAAACGCGTATTGTAACTACTGTGACATTGTTCTCTGGCAGTTATTTCCACAGAACAAAAATAGTGCACCGTCTCTCAGGTCAAATAATGTTCTTTAGAAAACTTGACTATGGAAAGCTGTACTTAAGGCCCTAACACAGCATATCCTCTGTAGTCCTATGGAAATTAACAAAGTTGCTTACAAAGTTGTGCAGGACTGATTTCCCATGTGCTGGCCCTGTGTTCTTGCTTCTCCTATGCACAGGATCCTCCAGAAGAACGAAGGGCAGATCATCAGAACACAACACCACAAAGGCACTGCACCTGCTTGGAAAACTCAACAGCCACATACAACTGCAGGAACAACAACTGATTTGGAGAAGAGTGCTCAGGGGGCTGTGATCAAACCACACCACCTCACTTTGGTCTCCTCAACGATAAAAAAAACACCATTGGATGGGCCGACCAGCTAAAATGCATAGCGTCATAAGAATGCAAACCAGTGGAAGTAACGCAGATTCACCAATCACAAACAGAAGTGACCAGGCTGGCATATGGAAGCACGTATCTTTCAAGTCAGTGAAAATACTCAAAAATGCACCTTACTTTTTTCAGTAGGAAAAAAAAAAAAAAAAGGTTTCAAATCAAAATAATTGCACGGAAATATAAAACCCGTGGGATTAGATTCAGTAGCATTACATGAGGAATACCGAAATTGCGCTTCAGTATTGATTAATGTCGGCAAGACTTGAATTTGCATGCAATTTACAATCACTTCCTTCAACAAATGCCTTCATTTAGTATTATTATGAGTTTGGCATGACACGATTATTACAAATCACTCTCTATCAAGAAGAATCAGTAAGGAACCCACTGTTTATTTGGAAGTATTGCAACAGACATGATTGGGAGAGAAGGTATAAACATGGTTTATGTAGAGAGTGCTGTACATTACTCAAGTGTATCCGTGTCACAAGCAGATTGGGGAAATTATTAGTTCTGCTTCAACAGTGCTCACAACATGCTACACCAGAACACATGGAAAATGTAGTCCCACCTCTCAAGGAGATTACAGTTTAAATTGATTCTCTTGTATTGGGCAAGTGAGAAAGCCAGGCGAGCGCTGGACAGCACTAAAGGGAGGTCAAGTAGCAGTGTATGAGCCAGCCAGCTTTGAAAACAGCATTAAGTTTCACAAGTCGGGCTGTCAAGAAAGGGACTGAGAGCTCCGATTTGCATGCAGCGATCGATTAAAATCAGGCAGCTGAAGTAGTTACCGTCCCCACCCCATCTACTTTGTTCCCCTGGTGGCAGCTGTCATCCCGCCACAGCAGAGACAACCGTACGGCTCATAAAGCAGCTCCTGGAGTGCTCAAGTTTTCAGTTTGGAGTATTACGACTCCAATTTGAGTTTAACTTAATATGCTTTAGAAGGCATCCATTTATCTGCCTTGCAGAGGACGTAATCTCCATCACAAGGGCAGGATAGACAGCTTGAGGGCCATAACCTCTTCAGCTGTTTTTTGCCTTTAATTTGCCACAGCTTGCAAGTCAGGGACCTCAGGCAGGACCTACGTCGTATGGCTGTATTTCGACAAAGCACTTAGGACCAATGAAACCTGTGCAACAACTGGTGATTAAAGTCAAGCAGGTGCCGAAACACTTAGCCGGATTGAGATCATTTAACCTAGACCAAGATGCTGGACTTGTCTTTTACAGCTCGGCTGCTGAAATTCATCCATCAGATGAATATGGGGCTGCCTGCACTGCTCTGCCTATTACTTATTAATGCTTACTTGTGAAATTTTAGAGGCTCATATGAAAGTGATATTTCGAATGAAAAGCTTTAAAACAAACACTGACTTTTTCACTGAGCAGGATGGCATTGTAAACACAACATAAATACAGAACATACAATTCTTCTGGCCTTAATCACCCACACTGAATTTGCAAACTGTACGTCATGGCAGATACACAAACATTTTCTCATTTTGAAATAAGTCCATGCAAGCACCACATGCTGTGAGATATTATCTTCAGGGAGTTGTTTTGATAAAAACAAATGGCCAATCCTAAAGATTAATGCTTCATATGATGCACTCGGGTTATTAATCCCACCTTCTTCTTTCCACTGGCCCTGGTAGCGAATGTTTTCTGGAAAACTGCATGGAGCCAGATGGTTAACTATTGGAAATCTATACTAGAAAGATTAATGCTACCCCATGACAGGGATCAGTCATTTGTAGAGATTTCCTAATACAAACGGTGCGATTTGTTTGCTCTGACTGGCTGGATGAGCCATACTCAGAGGACAGCCTAATTAGCTCTCAAAGATTTTCAAAACATTGGGGGCCAGATGCTGAGCTGCGGTTCAACAACTGAAAGAAAATTATAGATACAGACAGAACAAGTAACACAGAAGTCTAGACAGAGTGAGACATGGCTCTTTAAGCTGCCTTTGCCTTACTGATTCTAGCACAGTATACAGAAGAAGTCAGCACCCTGGATGAGATCAGTTCTCACAAGTGGCTGCTGGAAGACAAGGGGAAATGGTTTTAAACTGAGACAGGGGAGGTTTAGGTTGGATATTAGGAAGAAGTTTTTCACCCAGAGGGTGGTGACACACTGAACAGGTTGCCCAAGGAGGCTGTGGATGCCCCATCCCTGGAGGCATTCAAGGCCAGGCTGCATGTGGCTCTGGGCAGCCTGGTCTGCTGGTTGGCGACCCTGCACATAGCAGGGGGTTGGAACTGGATGAGCATTGTGGTCCTTTTCAACCCAGGCCATTCTATGACATGATATAAGACTCCAGCACCAGGCAGGTGGTTCAATAAGGCAGTTCTGGGAGCTGCGACTCCTCTGACAGGAGAGCTGAGCATGGCCATGAGCTGAATGTCATCTGGCACAGAGCAGCCTCAGCAGCAGCCCACTACACGGTGCAGTCACAAATTGCAGCCATTTCCCTATCGGACTGCTGTGCATCAGCTAAACATACCACAGGGACGATGCATACAAAAAAACAACTGTTTTTTACATCGAAGTTGCAAAGTGCATATGTACATTACTTACAACATTTCACAGCAGCCATTTTTCCAGATGGGTAAAAGAACTGATACGTCCAAGGCCACTGCAATTTCCAAAGCACTTAGATTAAACCTCCTGTATTCAGGAAAGCAGTGAAGCACATGCTTTAAAGTGAAGCACGCACTTAAATCCCATTGACTTCAGTTATGCATGTGTGCTTACACGCTCTCCTGAACAGAATGGATGTAAGCATGTGTTTAAACTTGAACCTGTGCTTTGCCGAGATGAGACTGTGAAGAGAGGAGAGTGAAATTTAAACTGCTGTGAGAAATGCCACTTTTATCACTAAGCAACAAGGCCTTTCCACCAGTGGAGAATGCATGGATGTGTTTGGGGAAAAAAATAAAAAACGAAAGAGAAGATCCACATGGCAGTGCTTTTCTTTTCCCTCAACACAAAGTGAGAAATGAGGGAAAAAAAAAAAAAAAAGAAGAAGAAGAAGAAAAAGGAAAAGAAAAGCCGTGAGAATTGAATGCTTTTTATATAAACTATGCAAATCTTCATTCATATGAAAACACTGACAATCTTGACACTGAGGCCAGGATGGATGGTAACTTCATAAACTGCTGTTGCACACTGCAACGTCCCCGCTGGTTGTTACTGCTCCCCTGCCGGAGGTCACAACATGCACAGCACAGCCAGCAGAAGGGATGATGTCAGTACACCTTCATCCGCCACTGACAAAATCAATCACATGGGCTTTACAAAGCAGAAGTCTCCAGCTGTGCTTAAACCCATTTGAAGCTGACTGATGAAGTAGGTGCAGGAGCGTCTCATGGTAGAGGCAGGAACATCCAGACAGTGAGAATACGTCCCAAATGTTTGTATTTTATATATACCACATATTCCATACATAAACTGTTGTACACTACGTTGATATATAAAGCATGTACTTCATATACTTCGTATTCCATACTTAGTGGTAACACATCAGGACTTCTTTATAAAATGAATACCTGGCAAATACGACAGTTCAAAACCAGAATGTCTCAAGAATTATGGTTATTTGGTTCGTTTTTGTTTTTGTTTTTGCATAAAGAAAGGTCACCTATAACAGCCCAGGCTGAGAAACAAGTTTAAGGGCACATGAGAACCATGGTGTTACTGTATGCAAACTCCTAGAGCAAACCAGCAAAAAATGAACCAACAACAACCAAGAAAATGTACTTTCCTAGGAGGTTATATGGCAAAATCCAATCTGTGAAGCATGTCGGACACTAACTCTACCTACTCCTCTCTTACTTGCTAGATAAGTCAGACTGGAGAAATCTGGTAAAGCCAATGGTCAACAGAACTACAAACTCAGTTCGTAGAGCTGCACACTTTTTCTTTGGAATCACAGAATCATAGAATCACTGAGGTTGGAAAAGACCCACAGGATCACCCAGTCCAACCATTCACCCATCACCTATGCCTATGCCTTTCTGCATCCATCTACACAATGTCTAATGGCAATGGGCAGCAACTGTGGAATGGCTTCTGATTGGTCACATCTCTTAGTTACACATCTTTTCTACTCCAACATTTCACTTCTTCCATCTCACACTTCAAAATTAACTTCAGTTGTAAGCTTTGAGACAAAGGACACTTTATGTGCATGTACAGAATCTAAGGAGAGAAAGTCAGCTTCTCATTGAGATCCTTCAACAGTACCAAAACAAAAATCATGGTACTACAGAAAAACTTAAACCAAAATGCTTTGCACTTCTCCCCACAAATCCCCTCCCCATTTCAACTGTGCCACCTTCACGATGCAGAAAAACATTTTTTCCAGTGTATATACAAAAACTTCATGAAACAAAGGGCAATCAACTTAAATTAAACCAAGTCACTTTGACTCAGAGAAGTATGAGCCTTAAAAATAGGCATTTATTAAGTGATTGAATTTCTAAGGGGTGCCCCTCTTGGTGGTATAAATATCCACCATTGAATAAACCCAGAGAGCATCCTGGAGAAAATATTGACATAGCATACCATCTGATAGCTCTGCAAAAAAGCAATCAGAGCAGAATACGGTAATAAACTAAAATTAAGAAGTTATATATCCAAACCAGACTGAAAGTAATTTTGTGAGTCAGCAGTAAAAAGTTAAATAAACACTAATTTAACACATTTAGGATGTGGCAGTCAATGGATGAAATGTTTTACAGCTTTCTAGCTGTATGAACACAGTCAGGGGACACAGCAATTGAAAAGAGCACGAAGGGAAAACCATATTCTCCTAAGTAAGTCAGAAAGTATAAACACAGCAGCAGAGGAGAGAAAGACACGTCAGGGAAGCTGTTTATAGCAGAAAGCTGCAAGAGGGAGTTTTGATGCAGTGACCTCCAGCGAATGGCTGCGACCTGCTTTTACCGTGCTGTCCTTCTGTACTTTGAGGCAGCACAATCATCCTTTCATAGGAAACAAGCATTGCACATTCCTCTGGGGTGTGCACGGGAAGGAAGTGGTCAGCTCCCCCAAAGAGGCATCCTGGATCAGAAGCAAGCATTTCCAGGCAGTGAGGAATGGAGAGAAAGCTGGGAGAAACAGAACAGAACAGCAGTGGGAATTCTGCAGACCACTGCCTCTCACCAAACCCTCTGTTCCTATCTCTCACGCACACATCCACGCCAACATCAGGCGGGGGGCTCCATTCACAGAGGTTCCTAGGAAGCACCTGGAAACTTTTAGGAAACAAGGCTACCAACAGCAAAAGAATACCAAGATTAATTTCATATGTTAAACTGCACACACAAGTGAGCTGATGACAGCGTGAGTAACGCAGCTATCTCAGATGCTGTTTGAAGTTTTCTTTATCTTTTCAAACAAGTCACAGCAGGAATGGAGTCCCTTCAAACTCACCTTCGGGTAAGCAGTTGAGATGATGCTTTCAAGAAATAATAAGGAGGACTTAATTATTATCACACTTCAGGCATTTGGACTGCAGATAGGCAAGAAAAAAGACTTCACGATGGTGCTGAGAATTGAATGAGGAGCAAATTCATAGCAGGTTTATAAAAATCAGACACTGATAGCAAAGCAGATGAAAGAGGAAAAAAACACTGCGAACTGAAGGACAGAAATGAAAGCAAGAAGCAATGACTAATGACTATGCAACCACCAAGTTAATGAACTTGGGCTCTGAAAGGTGCCACAAAGCAAGTTACTGCATCAACCAGCCTCAGTGAACTCCTTATGCCCAAAGGCAGGCACACGCTTGATGAAACTGCTCACAGGTCAACTCAACAACAGTGCTCTCCAAAACATTCCTTTAAGTAGAGGTGGACATTTGGACATGGGAGGTTTTCTAGTGATATACAACCAAACTTCTGCTGATTCAGTTGGAATAAAGTCCTTCGAAGCTGTGAAGCAGTCGGCAGGGAAGGACAGGGTGAATGGGGCTAAGGGGACTCTTGACATTAATTCCAAATGATGATGTCCTTCTGTTTACTGTTTCTACACCACAGACAATTTATATAAATAAAGCGTACTTGGAATAAAAACACAAACAAAAACCTAAAAAGCTGCAAATTACTGGGAAACAATGGGCAAACAAATGACACTAGGAACGAATGAGGGAGGCTATTAAGAATCAGAGGAACGACAAGGAGTGTGAACAGAGGTTGTGTTTCTTGTCCTCCATTGCAGTCAAGGAGTGCTTCTACCAGAGAGGAAAACAGTGTCATCGGGTGGCACCGTGTGACAACCTCAGAGGGCCTTCAAGGGAGATGCCCTGCTCTTGGTATCACATGCAGGATATTCCACTTTTTTAAAAAAACAACATTAAATTTGCATCAGCTCAGATGGGAAAAAGCATGGCACATGAAGGGAGAAAGGGCTGAATTAATATTCATAAGAGACAATGTGAGGGAAAAGTGAGGGGGAGCTTGGAAAGGGAAATGAGAGAGAGCCATCAGAACTGATGACCCCCTGCACAACAGGCTCAGCTCCCAGGCAAGAATTGCCACGTCCCTTCCCCACCTACACAACAAATTGCTCTGCTCTGAACAGCTTTTGGATTCCCCACTCCAGAGCACTCTGGGGAGGAAACTGCTTTGGCTGAAGTTTGGCAGGAGCAGGTGGCATTCACCAGCTGCAAGTAATTTTGCTCTTGTTGGCATCACAGCAGTTCTTGGACTTCTCACAGTTTGTGTTCAGCGGGGAACAGGGATTGGGGAGGGAGCAAACAAGTCCTCGGTGGTGTTTAACAGCATCCCAGGCTTCACGGCTGGCTCTTCCAAGCTGGCAGCCCTAAGCAGACAGCAGAAGACACAGTGCTTACAGGAGGCACCTGCATGGATTTGCCAGCACGGGGTTCAGGTTTGCTCGTGCCTTTCTGTTCTCTGCTGTACAAAGCACACTGCCTCTGACACAGCTGCCACTCCAAGGTAGAAACAGTCCTGCGAGCCAGATGTTAATGTTGCAGGGAGACAGGAAGAGAGAGGAAGAGGACGGCTTACCAGCAGGTGTAAGTGATCTGTCTGCAGATGGACTAGCCAGCATCAGAGCCTCTCACAGAGCCCCAAAACACATTCCTTTCCCCAGCATCTGTGCTGCCAGCTCTCCAGCATGCACACACCGCGCAGAAATAGGGGCTGCACTTTGAAGATTTCGGAGGCTACTGCTCCTACAAATAATTTCAATTATTACCTTTATTTCATCAAAGAAAAAGCGGAATCTGGATACTTAAGTGTGTCAATTCTATTAAACTGTTTGCCTGGATTTAATGACTTCCATCTTCAGAAACCATCTGAGAAATACAAAGATAAGCACTGGAGTAGGGGAAGAGGAGGCAATTCTCTTCTCCATTTCTCATGTGTGCACACTGCAGCAGAGGGAAGTGGAAATTCAAAGAGCATCTCTTCTAGGGGAATTTCTCAAGTGTTATAAAAATCTTAACCCCCCTCTTTTCTTGCTACATTTTCTTTCAGCTGTGCAGCATGAAAACCCTTCCATTTGGCTTCAAGAATGATTTACCGAAACTAAATCACAGTCTTCCTGCATTCACTGACATGCCCAACAATCCAGACTCTCACTGGGAAGGTTTCTCTGGTTCCAACAGGCACAGTGTCATCCTGTACTACAGCAGTGCCACTCCAGACATGAACTGCGCTCTCTGAACCAGCCTGGCACACACTTACACAGGGCACGACAGCCATTTCTTTGCTCCAAGCTTGTCTTTCATCACCATCCCTGACAGACACATCCTCCTTGGCAAAGATTAGCACTTGGCTAATGAAGTTAGCTCATGATCTTCTATTATAGCTGGTGCCTATTCTGCTGCTTAATCTCTTTTCATCTCCTAAGGTGGGCCAAACAGCCAATGGTATTAATAATAAAATGTTTTATTACAGGAATAGCTAGAAAACTACAGTCTAGTGCAAAGCTACTACACAGACGTGCAGGTAGGCACAGTCTGTGCTCAACAGCATGTTATGAAGTTCACTGAATAAACAACAAAAAACATACATTACTTTCTCTTCACTCACAAGTGACTATCACTTCCTTTTCCTATTACAGTGATGCTTCTTAAATACGGGCTACTATGCTGCTTTTATATGCCAACTATGAGTTTGTACCAAAAACATCTCCAGTAATTCAAAGAGACCTTCTGGAAACCCCTCTAGCACTGCAGGGAATGGCTGCCATCTTCCAGCAAAGCAAGACAGCAGACTCTTTGGCAATGAAAGCAGCACTGATCTGACTGCACGGGTCTAAGGAGCCCTCATCACAATGCAAGATGGCTCGAAACAAAAGCATTTGCTAGAATGAATGGTGGATGTGGCACCCACATCTCTCCGTGGGAGGGGCAGTTCAGAACATCAAGTGCAATGAGGTTCCAGGAGGTGAATAAGCTACTTCAGCTGAATGCACATTAACCCTCAGGAGCAGTAAAGAAGAAAACAACTGCCCTGATCTTTTGTTTTTTCAAACCAGCCTTGCCACTGTGAAAGGAAAAGCCATAAAAAAACTCCTCACTTCCTAACGGTCCGAGAGCTACAATAACCTAATAAGGCTTTTCCTATGGACAAAGTACCTCAAAATACATATTTATAATGAACCGTTACAGCGCGCATCACAACTTTACAAGCCTTCATCTAATTACTTCCACTGAAGCAAACACACACATCTCCCCGCTCCCCCCGCCACACACACAGCCTCACCGAGCACCAAGCCTTCAGCAACCTTTCTCTGATGGACACATTTTTTTCAGGAAATGACACAGTGACATAGGTAAAAGGTGATTTAGATAGACTGCTGTGTCACAAATTGTCAGGATCTGATTTAAAGACCTTGCCTTTGTCAAGAAAGACAGTTGGGTGTCTGCTTTAAAGAAGTACTGGGAATATTTTCATCAAAGGTTTGAATTGAAAAACAGTGGGAGGTAAATATCTGAGATGTTGCCAAGAAAGACCGCTATATCCGTGCAATTACCATTAACAGGGGACAGCAGTGGTTCAATGAAGTAATTCAATCTGGTGTCCTACATTTTATCAGACAGCAATTCTGAGTTCTGACATAAAAGGCTGAGAAAGAGAATTGGACTCTATTCTGTGAAATTTAGCCTTAATTCTTGCAATCAGGAGATGTGTTCTCTACTTCAGGTACCACCCTACCATTCCTCAAGTGACTCAAAAGAAGAATACACTCGTATTCACCATAACACTAACCATTCACATAGGATCAGTTCATACCCTGGATAGGTTTTAGAATGGAATGCATGCAATAAGAGGTGAGAGCTTTCCCTACTTAAGCTACACCAGCATTTCATTACTTCTGAGTTTAGCAGGAAGAAGAAAGATCTGTTGTTTAAAAGATGAAATAGTATGATGTACCCTAAATTGGTACATGTATTTTTTCCAAAACATAAGAAAGAGAGGGAGAAAGTATTCTTTTTCCCCCAGAAAATGACCAAATGAGAAGACTAAGGAAGTTCACATCAAAATAATACCATTGTACGGTTTCTCCTCCTCGTTAATCCCACCATACCTGCACATATAAGCCTACTTTCAGAGAACCTTTTGCACTATCTTTCTCCAGAGTAACCTCTTTGGTTAGCCACATGACTAACCTGGTGATTTCAAAGGTCATGGAGTTTGCACAGCAAACAGTGCCACCAAACAAACAACAAGCAGTAACATCAGCAGATACTTTGCCTCAGAAATAGTCCAGTGTTGCTCTTTCCTCTTGGGTTACAAAAAACACTGCCATGCTCTAATGAGCAAACCAGCACTTTTCATGAAATTATATGAATCCCCTCTGGAGACCCAACTCTACCTTTTCCTAACATTAAACCTACAACACATACAGTCAATGCTATTGAACATCTTTCTTAATGATATGAAACTGAGACCCCTTGGAAGATGGAGGCTTTGTATATGACAGCTTAACTGCTTGCAATCAACCTAATTTGCAGTACGATGACCTGAAATGAGTTTAAAAGCACCATAATGCATGTTTAGCAATCAGTGAGGCAATTCTTTATTATTCAGGTTCACAGTTACAATTTGTGTCACATGTTATGGGAAAGAGAGAAAAGGGGAATACAAAATAGTAATTCTTTTGTTTCACAAGAGCCAATGAGCAAAAAATACACTTACATGAAGCCAACGGCAAAAAGTAATAAAGATGAGCTATGTGTAACAGGGGGCATTGGAGACCAAATCTGGACTGACAGCAAATCTTAGTCTTCCTGCTCCTTATCTAAATCTTATAATCTCCAGAAGCAGAAATTATGAAATTAAAAATTTGCCTACGAAAGATCACGACATGACTTCTGTTAATTGATTTTTGTTGAAGATGGTCTAAGACGATAAAGTCCATCTGAAATATGATCAAAAATACGTACTGACTATGCCCCAAGGTTTTGGAACTGTAAATGAAGCTACTTGCCAACCATTTGTGGCACTCCTCTCTCTTCTGCTGATGCCAGAAGTGAGAGACCCTTCTGGCAAATAATGCAGATTCAAATATATAGATTTTCTTACTTCCTACTTTCCTTTCCCTAAGACACCTCCATTCATCACATTTATTATCCGTGGACTCCACTGAGGCAAGTGGGGAACTATAGAGAAGCAGAAGGAAAAGGGGCTGACATGCCCCAAGCATTTGGTGAAGAAATAGAAGAGCACTGCGTGTAACACCGTGCCAGAAAACAAGCCACAGGAACCACACAACAGGGTGAAACTGAGAGAAAGATATGATGCAGATAGATTGCTCAGTTCTAACAAGTAAAGGAGTGGACTTGGGCAAGGAGGAAAGACAAGGCTGCCCAGAAGTACACTTTAGCTCAGCACTGCTCAATTGAAAGTGGCAACTCTTTGGGTCCACCATCTCCTGATGTATCCAGGGTTTGTCCTAAGGAAATTGATCCTTGCACTGTCCAGACAGAGGATGAAAATCAGTGTTTCAGCAATGAGGGAATAAACCTGACTCTGCAGAAATCCGACATCAGTTCTGCACAGTTGGGTAAGAAACAACTGCCTCTGCTTTCCCCTTTCGTTTAAGTTTTGGACACTACCATTTCACCCCACTCAAAGAACCGTAAGGATTGATATTTTTAAATGCAAAACATTTTATTCAAAAGCCCTGAGCAGGCATTAGGGCAGGTTTCTAAAGTTAATGAGAAAATCCCACACAGAAGGTCTGCAAAAGTAACTAAGAGCGCCACCTCTGCTCATAACAGATCTAAGTATGGACCTTTCTTGAACAAATTCCAACCCAGGTAACGTATTCTTTTTGCCCAAACAATTCTCAAATACTGAGTTAATAACATGTTTCTCTCAACCTTTAGAAAAACACACAGTTTGTTCTCCAAAAATAGTTGTTATTCTCATCTCCAGCTATTCTCATCGTGATTAGTAGGTAGCTAGAAATATACGTACGTCTGCTTTTACTGTTCCTTTTGCTTTGATGGTCATGTCATTAGCAAACTCTTTAACGAGTCTCAGCCGGCCCTAAGAACAGCATTACATTTTACAAATGCTACCATTAGCAGACCTGGGGTAGGCTTTATTACATGTAATGTTTTTATTTGGCAATGACGATGCCTCCCTTACAGCAGCTGTTACAGTGCACTCTATTTTCGGTGGCTCCTGGAAAGATAACACCTAACGTATTTCAGAGAAAGAAACACCAATGTTTTCTGGTCTCACTGCTCCACTGAGGTCTGCAAATGCTAACTGGCAATGCTCAAAAACACAGGTTTCTACTTGGAATTCCGATCACTTTCCTTGAATCTGAATTTTTCTATCCGATGATTCGGAACTTCTGTGTTCAGCTTCCCTTCTCCAAAGATTTTAAAGCGAAGCCAAAATGGATTTCAGTACACCTTTTGCAATAATACTTGGTAAAACTAATTACAGTGAGAAAATTGGAGATCATCCATTACCCTACTAAGCAAATTAGGATTTGTTAACAATGATTTATAGTGCCAAAAGCAGGATAACAAGGATTGTCTTTTCAACTGTATTCACAGAGGACGTGACAGCTTATTAAGTGTGGTGCATCCAAACAGACTGCTGCTGCTGTGCTTTTGTAGACCTCACAGCATTTCAGACGTATAAACACTTCAGCAAAACACATTTGAATGTTTGCCTTCTAAAACTGAGCACTAAAGGTAAAGAGTATCACAGCCTACTTACAAAAACAACTTTTTCTTCTTTTTACCAACATCACTGAGCACATGAAGCGTGCCAAGTATTATATCCCTCCCATTACAGTAGACATTTGAACTTTTCCAATCTATTTCAGGTGATCCTTGTTCCTCTCCTGTGGAAGCCAACGGCTCTTAGAGCAATCTCCTAAAGCTGAGTCTTTCAGCATACTCCCACTTAAAAAGAGTCAACATTGTCACAAATTTGACCACTTCCAGAAACCAGAATATTGGCAGAGACTCTACTCAGGATTGCAGCTATTGCATGAGGACCAGGCAATGAAGGAAAACTGACTGAGTTAAGGGCTATAACTGAGAGTGAGAGCCCAGAGTATGTTCTGGTACAAACAGCATCACATCCGTTCTGTAGGTTATGTCTAAGGTGAAAACCAGTCCTCCTGCATGGTGATGAAATAGTTGGCCTTATCTAGGCCAGCTACTGGCTCTCCATCTTCACTCTCCTAATACTGTTGGTGCTCCACTTGGGATGAGTTTTAGAGCTCTGAGTGGTGCAATGCAACATTACACAACACAGCGTCCCAGTGGCATGCAGTAACTACGCAAACATCTGCTGAACCGAACCCACTCAGGGCCAAACTGGATAGCACAACTGATTAGCTAGAGCCTTTGGGAGTATGCTCACAATTTATGTTTGTCTGAGTCACCAGCCCGTGTGCACATCACTGTTTTCTTTTTTCTTGCTTATTTTTAAGGTGGAACAAGATCACTGTTGGCTAAAGAAATGTCACTGGTGCTTATTTCTCCCTTCCAACCTCCCAAACTTGTTTCTGTCATCAGCTGGTTACAAAATGCTGACCAATTCTGAAAAGCCACACATTGCTTTTTTCGAAGGGGGGGGGAGGACTGCTAACACCCCCCAAAAAAAAACCCACACAAAAACCCACCATCAGCACCAACTAAAAACAAAGGAACCAGAAAATGAACTTAACAGTCTTCGGTTGCTCCTAACAATCCTGGGAGCTGGCCTTGTCATTCAGAGATAAAACATGAAGCTATTTCAATTTTTATTTCTGTTCCGTTTTGTGTTGCAAACCAATAAACCATCTGTACCTTTTAACGTGAGATTGGCTGGAAGGGAGATACAGAAAGCAAGCTAGCAAAAACCGTTCTCTGTAGCCAGGTAAGAGAAAAAGCTTTCAGCTATTACTCAAACGCCTATCATATTCTAAAACATCTCCCTCAGCCTTTTAAAATGACAGACAGCTGAACAGTGTTAATAATTCACAAATTCAAGTAACTTTGCTAAAGCAAGAAAGTTTTTTTCCTAAAATTCTAGCTACTTTCTAATTATCTTATGCCACTTTCAATGAGATGTAACCTACCTCGTCATCTACCTCTGAGTAGAGATGATGATTATTTGCAATGCAAAAAAAAAAAAAATCAAAGACAAGGGGGAGGTCCTCCAGGAAGTGTTTAGTTGTGATTTCTTAGGGTTCACCTATATTTACAGTACGTCCAAATATTATTTCTTGTGGAAGAAGCAGAAGATAGGCTGTCACTAGCTGAAGAAAACAAGCATGCAGACTTACTCACAACTCCTCGACAACTTTGCCTCATTAGCACTCATTCAGAGGTTACTCACACATGTCCCACTCTGCTGATAGCACCTAATTAGAAAGCCTATTTAATCAATGGCAGTTCCGATCATGCCGGTTAGGTATGAGTTAGGCTGAATCATTTAATGGAGATTCCCAACACTGACTATTGACTTCATAGTGAATATGGGTTATCAAAGCAGACTGTGTGAATGCCTTGCCCTTCCCAGAGCATGCAAACTTTTTCTTTGTGTTTTGCACAAGAAGCACTAACACAGAGGCAACAATAGCATAAGAATCAGTCTCCATCTTTCCCATTCAAAAATTTACCTAATTACAGCACAACACTAGATAAGATTTTAGCTGTACCACAACTACGAGAAGTGCAGCAGGAATTACTAGATGGAATTATATAGATATCAGAAAAACACTTTCATATCACTGAAAAGGGTCAGGTATGTAAACATTTTCTCAAACAGCAATATCAGGAGACCCCCTATAGAACTAAGAGGACCCATAAGCAATTTCTGCTTTAGTGTAACACACACAGCATACACAGACATTGTGGACACAAGTCGCTATCAAAACCAAATGCCCAGGATAAGCATAGTTTCCTAGCCTCACAACCTCCATTCTGTACATGTTAGGTAACGTGGTCAATATAAACCAACCCTTCACTCTCCAGAAACTGGGGGAGAAATCCTCATCTCCCTGAGTGAACAATTGTCCCTTCCTGCTCTCATTACACACAATTACACATTATTATATTATACAATTACAATTACATGCGGAACAATGTAGATGTAGTGTTGGTTGCTCACCAATTACGTATCTCTCACTTCAATTATGCTAAGGTAAATCCTGCTTCCATGAACGACTCAGAGCAAAATCAGCAACATCAAGTATTAGATATCAAGTATTCCCCAAGATGTCAAAAAAACCCACAAAAACAGAAAATAATGAACTCTTCCTTGTTTGTTACATTTCCACGTAAACGCAACGCTTTTCTAATTATGCTGCAAAGCAACATGCCTAAGTTGACACAAAGGATACTCACTACTTACTCCAAAATCAACAAGCAACTAATAGGGAAGTACAAACCTTGGTTCTTTCAAGCTTTAAAAAGAAACACAGAAATGACAGAAAAGACAGCAATAGAGCAATTAACGGAGGACCCATTCGCCATCAATACTGATGATAGGTTTCACCATCTCAGTCTGCTATCCGAAGCACTAATTACAGAGCAGGTGATTTTCTCCACAAAGGCATCTATTGGTGGAGATGCAAACTACTAACAAGAAACCAATGCTACCGGAGAAGAGATAGGAGACTGAGGACGATAAAAGCAATAATGAACCCTGATAATTAAAGTACAGATCTAGACAGAAGGAACACTATTTCATTAATACTTGGACAAAACAGCAAATAGTGGCTACTATCCGTACCTCTGTGTTCATTCATTTCAGAGTACAACCTGCCTCCACCTGGGATCCAGCTCGCCGGAGGAGATGCTTTCAGACAGAGTCGATTATCAGTCCACTTCAACTTACCTGGTTGCCTGTGTTCCCCGTGGTGCCTATGGTATGCGACATTCTATGCTCCAAAGTACATCGTATATTGATCAATAATTTCCACGGGGAAAAGCTTTATTATTATCTATTAAGCTAAAAACTATTGTTGTTCTATTTGAGACCAATGGCCCTTGTTTTGATGTTCTAGATTAACGCTAAACAGAAAAACTAACCGTCTTCTCCAGTTAAAAGCTCTAAGAAGAAGTCAATTCAAATATTCTTTCCGCACTTTGATAATGCAATAATTACATTTATCAGAAACACATGCTCAGTGGATCATTCTGGAGCATTTTTCTCATTGTCTGGTACCACAAAACACATCTGGGTTTTATTTGCCCCATGTAAGTTAATAAGAGAATGGACTTTTTTTTTTTAAACAATAAGCAGGATAATCCTAAAAACAATTTTTTTTCAAAACAAGAGGAGGAGGAGGAAACAACTCCTCAAGTTTCATCCAAAACTGGGTAACTGTAAAAACAGCTTTCTGTGGGAGTTATTTCACTATTAAGCTATCAGTGAAGAAGGAAAAAGAAAGTTACAGGAATCAACGTACGAAAGTACATCACGTTAATGGAACCCAAGACGGGATGCCTCCCTGATCTGCTCAGATCTGAATCAGTACAATTTAAAGTGCCAATGCGTTGGCATGAGAAGATGCTAAGCTCCTTCTTGTTGCTCAGCTCCCAACTTGGTAGAATTGGAAACTTTTAAGCTTATTGCTGGAGCATAGGGGATGTTGACACCTTCCAGATTTTCACTTTACTGGACCAACCCACAGACAGTATGGTGCAAGGAACAGCAGATGGCTTTTCTTCTGTTACCTCTGCTTCCTAAATACGAAGCTGAACATTGTTCTTAAACCATGCATATTCAGCTCTCGCTATAAGGAGGAAAAGGTTTATTTATATATGTTAAAGCCTTTCATCCCGCATTATATTTGTCCCATTCCAAAGCATCTCTGTGCATTCATATGATTTGAATTTCAAGCACCCAGACAAAGGAAAGCAATTTAATCTTAAGTACGGAGTTTTAGTTTTAATCTTAATGCAAGATACATGTTGAGATGTTTGATATTCTTCTTGCTTTCATTTCCTCCCTCTTAAAAAGACATGATGCAGAACAGGGAAAGTACTGAAAAAAGGAAGCCGTTTTTTTTCCTGTTTCACATTTTAGCTTACGCAGATTAAGGCTCTAGTCTAATTAGAAGAACTACCACCAACCTTTTCCAGTTGATAACGCTCTCTTCAGGCCTTACCACTGGCAGAAGACAGAACATTTGGTCTGTGCTGAAGTCCTGCGTGACCCCAGCAGGACATGGCATTTCTCCATGTATTAAGCAATTTCTGTGCTTGCTTTTCACACTTTACACGTGAGGCCATGCATTACACAGTTCAATCCCATGTCTTTCTCACAGGATCACAGACCTCTGTGAAAAAAGGGTAAACTCTACCGTGTTCTAATGGGAGACAATTACACTCTGGGAATCTAAAAAGAGAGCAACGAAGATTTTTTTTCATCATGTAATTGAATAGTACACAGTTTTCTTTTCCCAGAGTTTGATGAAAAGATAGAAGCCATCTTTGATTACACTTCTAAATACATAGAACAGTGCTATGGAGAAAGTCTCACTGCATGTTACCCACCTGTTTTTGGACATACATAATGTCCTGTTTCTCCTACAGATGTCACACAGAGGTAGCAATGACATGCTTGGAGAATGCAGTGTAAGTTTGAAAGTTAGAGAGGGTACGAGCAATTTAAATACAAATCTTAGAGGAAAATGAACAGTGCACTGAATTGACTGCAAAACATTTCTTACTCCCAAACTCATCCGCATGTAAAAGGTCTGTTGATAAATTTGGGAATAAACACACGGAAAATTGTAAGTATGGACTGTTCAATCAATGAAGAGACGTAAATAAATGACAAAAAAAGACACACTGATCAATTATCAATCCAGTCGGGGTCCGATCCTCTTCTCATGACATTAAATGTAAATCTAGCATAAATATAATGACAGGTGTGCTTTCCTGGTGACACAGAGGGCTTTTACCCAACAGGTAGGAAACACTCTTGTGCTCTCTGGACTCTGGTACACAGGGGATGAGACAAAACTGCCACAATGGGCTCTTCAAAGTCTATGAATCATCGAGGATTGGTACAGGGGGAAATCAATCCAGCCATCTCGGATTAGAGAGCTGGTATGACCATGTTTCATTTTTTTTTTTTGCTATAATTGTGTTAATTAAATATTTTTGGAATTTATGTAGCAACTAATGACACTTCTAATTAAGCACAGGAAAACACTGATCTCCACATCTGCTATGTTACTTATGTATTAGTGGAAGAAGAAATAGAAAAAGCTAAGTTAACCTAGTGGGCAGATGGAGATTGGTTATTTATGCTTGTTTCTACATAGTAAGGCAATTTCATTTCAGGAGTAATGCAATGCTGCTCAGAGATGTGTGTTAAAGTTGAGATACACTTACAAAGTAGCCTGTTCCCAAGCTGGAAGGAGCTGAGCTCTGCAATAAAACACAAAGACAAAGTGGAAAGTCAGTGATGGTTTTTAACACGTTCCAATCCACACAGCTCATTACCAGCCCTTTCCAAGCTTTTCATCACTACATCACAGCACCAATGTGCTGCCCCTTGTCATCTGCTACTGAAACAAACACGGTGTTGCTTAATTTTTCCCTTTACATCTCTCAACAACTCTGAGATGGTAACGTGCTATTTACTGAATTCCAAGCTTCTGCGGTGGACGTAATTGCCAATTTATTTGACAGGCAGCTGGGTAATGAATTAATGATGGCATTTCGCCCTGCACTGAGACTAAACAGACACTCATCAACCAGCCTCCCTGACATGCTGACATTCAATGCCCTGGACTCCAGCTACTCAGCTTTGTGGCCACAAAGGGGCAGGCGGGAGGGGGAAAGGGAGAAAAAAAAATGTAGGCTGACTTCAAAACAAAAAGCCCGGTGGGTTTAGATGACTTTTCCAGTGTATGACCTGTTTGCCAATTTATTCCCGAAAGGCCCTGGTTAGTACACACATAGTGCTTCTCTAAAATGAGACGTTTTGTAAACATAATTAGTAGTCTGAAATGTAAAAGAACGCGTGGGCACAGAGAAGCTGCTTCAGTCCGTGTACCATTTCCTGGAGAACAGTCACTACGATTTCCCACTTGGATGTCCACACTGTTAGACAAACCAAGCATTTAAGAGGAGAAGCAAAAATAAACCAACCAAACCCTACCGTGTGAAACTGATTCCAAAACTCAAAACCGTAAGAATAATTAAAACCAATATTACTAAATAGGAAAACAATCAGAAGGTTTAAATGCTTAAAAAAATAAAAAATAAAAATAGGCATCATGAAATTCATTTTAAGTGGGATGCGATCACAACGCCTACATTCACAGGAATTAAGGAGATAAAGGGGTTTGTTTCATTAGTTTTTCATCTCAGCAATGGGGATTACCCAGCAGGTTCTCTTAGAGCCATGGTGAGAGACCGAAACATCTCAGGCCTAATCCAGGTCACTGCTGTTGTATTAAAGGGTGATCAGTTCCAACGCTCTGACCCCATCACCTGAAACGCTCTAAGCCAGGCTGGTCAATGGACAAGGAAGCAAAAGGCAGAGGGTAATTCTGAGGTGAGCAGTAGGAAGCTCAGATGACCAACCTTCAGCTCCTGCAGCTCAGGCTGTACTGCAGCTCTGTAGTACAAATGCTCTCCCAGTGCTGCCAGAGCTCTGCCCTTACCAGGACCCAACCAGCCTCACCCAAACATTGGAAAGAAGCAGGATTTGCATCCCTGCCACCCCTACTGCAGGGAACCCTAACAGCAACCCCCTCTACTTCTGATCTCCAAGTGAAGCGCTGACACAAAATGAAGCCAACCCCCACCCCCAAGGGGCTGATTCGGTCTTTTCACTGAACCCTGTGCAGCAGAAATAGTGCCAAGAAATTTTAAATTAACAGCCGTACTCATTGCAAATAATCAGAATAGTACCATGTGTGCACCAAAGCACTACTAAAAAGAGAGGTTTAGAGAGGTTATGTACGTACAGGGAAAGGCTTTTTAGTTTAAGCCATTAAAAGTTAAAGACTTAGCAGGGGGAAATCATGAGGAATGGATGCCCCATCCCTGGAGGCATTCAAGGCCAGGCTGGATGTGGCTCTGGGCAGCCGGGTCTGGTGGTTGGCAACCCTGCACATAGCAGGGGGTTGAAACTAGATGAGCATTGTGGTCCTTTTCAACCCAGGCCATTCTATGATCCTAGCAATCTTAGGGGTACCAACATCGCAGTATTAACAGGCTCTGCTATCGAAATTTGGAATTCCCAGCACAGGGATGGGAACAGGCAGCCATGAGCAGTCAGGTAAGCACCACAGCACAGCCTTCACATGGCTGCCAAGTCCCCTCCAGGGGCCACATATGGGGTTTCATGAGCCACTGCTGCCCGCAGTTCTGTAACACCAGGTTGGAAGGGCTGCATGGATGCTGAACGAGTCCCACTCTTTCACTCACGACTTATAAAACTTACTTCAAAGGCTGAACGCTCCGAAGTTTACATTCTGCATCTGTGTGCAATTTTTGTCTGCTTTTTATTCCAAGCTTTGGAAGGATCAAATATCAAAACAACATACAAAACAAAGAAAAAAAAAAAGGAATAAGCAAACAAAATGCTTCCCGCTGAATATTTCCATTCCTTCAAAAGCAACGCTGCAATGGCTATGAGAGGACAGCTGAAACGTAGCAGTCAAATGACTTTTGCTGAAAAGAAATAATTTTGTGCAATTTCAGGGAAATTCGGCTTTGCTCGATGGAAACACAGCCCTCCACAAATTGCATGCTGCATATGGATAGTACACTCGGCATACTCTGTTCAGTTTAAGTAGCTACAAAAGACTGCATTGCACATGCATGGATGACTAAGTTAGCTGCGTTGTGAACTGTGTGCTGAAGCAAGGGCTATGCAAGAAGGCAGCTTCTCACCTGTTTTTTTTTTGACAACTCCCAATAGCGAAAGGATCCTACTACCCAGTGCCCAGCCTTGGTACCAACTGATGAGTGTGATACTGTGTATGCAGCATCTTTACAAGACCATGCTGAGTCGTGATCCTGCACTGGATGGTTCTACATCTCTTATATAAAGTGCGCCTATAATAGAGGGAATGGTTTCACTTTCCCCCTTTGCAAAATCCGACATTAGGTCACTGTTTGATATTCACACAACCACCAGCAGAAGCCTGCACTGGGTGCCCATCAGCAAAACGCAAGCCGCTTGCTTAACATTAACACCATTTCAGTTTTGTTATTTTCCTTCAGCTCTTTTCTAATTATTTATTTCTTCTTTTTTTTTTAAAGAGAACAACTTTTGGCCCAGGAGCAAAAATGCAGTAACCCTCTCGTAAGCATTACTTTACTGTGTACCAATGAAAATTACATCCTTGAGGTCTTGGAAGGCACAGTTATACCCATTTTGCATATAGATTGTGCATTACTCGGGGAGCTGGGTGGGGAGGAAGGCTGTGTTGTATATATTTGTTCTGGCTATTGTTTATGCAGGTCTGACTGAATGAAGGAACAGTGGGTATCATTTCAATTTCTGATGTCAACATCAAATTACTTATTTAATTTCATGCCTGGCGAAGCATTGTATAGCTACACGCAGAATCATTTCACTTCATTTGTTATGCTGTGTTTTCTTGGCGATTGGCTTGCCTTCCAACTGACAGCTTTAATTACGACATGAATTTGATTGCACTGCCGAGGAATTAACATAATGCAACAAAGCATTTAAGCACCCAACCTTAGACACACAAACACACACATACACACCCTCGCACACACAAAGCAGCAGCCACTGCAGCTGATCGGCTTCTGGCACACACACACACAGCTTTGCTGGTGTTATCCCACTTTAGACACAGCCAAGATTACTGGGGATATTCTGGAGGAGGAGAAGCGCTAAGGATTTCAGAGCACATAACCCAAAGACTGCATCTCAATTTGTCTTTCTTTGGGCTTCAGACAAAGGTGGGAGGAATGGGAGGCAGAGAATTGCATGTCTCGTATTGAGGTGGAAACCATGAGCCATCCAAAGCATCACACTGTTGGGTGCTGAGACCTTTCCTGCCTGCAGACAGCAGCAGAGCTGTGGGCAGGGCACGCTGGGACTGACTCCTGACTCAACACCTCACTGGGACTTGTTCTCAAGAGTGAAGTACACAATGCAGTAGGTGCACACAGCTACAACAACAGCAGGGAAATAGGAGCTCTACTGAAGGAGTGTGCAAGCTCTGCAGTGACCCTTCACGCTGGTGAGAAATGGAGTCATCGTGAAAAAAAGAAGCATCCCTGTACCACTTCCTATAGAGAACTGGAACAATATTCCAGAGAGATGCCAGCACTGTTGCTGAGTTATTTCTCCCAGTGTGTGACTTCCTGTTCAGCAAACAGAGGCCAGGCACTCCATGCTGCTGCCGTGCAGGGGAAGACCTGCCCTGCCCATCTTCTCCAGGGCCATCCTTTTCAGCGCCCATCCTTTCTTGACCATCTTCTCATCAGCAGCCTGCTACCAGCAGGGCTGAGGGTGTCTGAAAAAGCCTGGACACCCTCTCCTCCCAGAGCAGACTCGCACTGCCGCTGCATCCCAAAACAATGAACAAGATCCGTTTTGCAGCCATCACATTTTTAACAGGATTAGCACTGAGCATGCACAAGGCATGCACAAGCTTCAGATCTGCACCAGGTCAGGAACTGAGGGACGTGTGCTATAAAAATGAGTTTTTGGGTTTGATTTTGATTAGTGCGATGGTGGGCTGAACCCCCAAATACTCCATGCATTTACCATCTAGGTCTGATGCAATTCTCACATTTCCCTCCAGTGATCTCTTGGCTGCTTGTAAAACACGGCTGAAAGGAACCTCATGCACTCTAAAGCAGAAAGATTCAATTAAAAACAAATACATACAGAAACAGAAGGAAAACAAGTTGACTGAGCTCCAAGCTGTGGCAAAGCGCTGCCATCTTGTCTCCAAGCAAGATCTCAACAAAATGAATTCTACTACTGGCAAGATTTTGATGAGATTAAATTGACTGCAGCACCCTATATATAAAGGAAGAGCAGCTCTCCAATTTCTCCTTCAGGCCCCTGGAGCTACCTCTGCCCATAAAGGAAAAAACAAGTTGTCATTCCAAAAAACACTGTATGGGGTAGGAAAGGGTTTATGAAATGGGATTCAGACGGGGAGATGTAATAGGGGACTGGCAAATGCTTGCAAAGGAGCACTTGAGCAGTCGTTATCCCCAATCTGGCAGAGGTCAGGTTGCCTGCTAATTACCTTCTCTGGCGGAGGTATGTGAGGATGTGCGCCTGCGCACACGCGTGGGGGATGAAGAGAAAGGAGCTGATGGAAATCAGTGGCACTGCATTGTATCTGACAAGAACATAGGATATTCCCCTTCCTGCTGTCTGATGCTATTTCAAGCCTCATTATGGGAAAAGCCTCCTGTTTAACCTGCTCTTTCCACTGAATTATCTTCTTCTCATTTTTGACCACTTCTCTTGAAAATGCTGCAAATTACCTGCTTGGATCTCATTAGCCTGGAAAAGAGTCATCCCTTGTAAACACACTTTGCATCAATCTGCGTTATCCAAGGACTATAGGTACATTTACAAAACGCAGAGTTGAAAGATATCTGACAGGAGAGGGAACGAAGACACTGACATGTCAGTTTGCAACCGGATATTCATTATACTGTCTCCCTCGTTCTGCATCTGTCACTAAGCTATCACTTAGGCTCCACATTAAAGCTCACGAAGCTAACATTTCTGTTTCAACAGCTTACTTAAAACTAGGGATGTGAAAACTGATCATCCACCTAGACTATATGCACTTCATTCATTATACATGTTTTCATGGAGTAGCCATGGTTAATCTTACAAAGCTGTGGGGCAGTACGAGTGGAGATTCATCATATTTCAAGTCCCAGATTTGCTTTCTGACCTCAGGGCTAATCTGTCTGGATCTTTTTTTCTTTCAATTTTAAGCAGAATACACACTTGCTGTGTATTGTTTCTGAGCATTTTTTAAAATCAGGATCTTCAGAGAGAGCTTAGCCTTCTGTCTGCACTTTTTATTCTGGATAACCATTTGCTGTAACCATTAGACAATTTGTTTCTTTAAAAAACCCACAACATGGAAAATAACCTTATTAAGCTAGTGATGCTTCTTGGTGCATACAAGCACAGGTGGGCTCTCCCACAACTAGATATGAAGCACGATATGGCTTTGCATGGCCCTGTTGTTTAATAAAGTGGGGTGTTTGTCTTCAGAAGAGAGAGAAACGCAGAGCAGCATTTACTTTTCTTAATCAAAAGGGTCTGGGAGAGGCAGAAGGCCACCACAGACACAGGTAAGAGCACCGTACCTCCCAAATGCTTGTGAAATCTCAGCTGAACCGGCAACACCAGAACACAGAAAGACACGCTTGTATTGCAATCAGTCATCAAAGCATAAAGGAACTTACTTATTAAGCAAAACATAAATTATGCATAACTTGACTTTAGTATATATGTTTTCACATCTATATGAACAGTGTTTCTTTTCAGCAACCTGTGAATCCCTGTGTCCTCTCTCGGGTGCAGCACTAAGGAAGTCATGTTTGTTCTCCCCTTCCTTTTAACTTGCCGTAGTGCCAAGAGAAATGCAAAGTATTGGAAAAATATGAGAGGGGAAAGAGAGAGATTAGAGGAAGGGGGACCAGGGCTCTGTGCTCACAGCCAGGCCTGGCACTGCACTGCTGAGAGCTGCTGGGAAGCTCCAGTAAAGCCTCAGAGCTCTCCATGCAGCACACTGCAAGGGAGCAATGAGGTGAAATCAAAGCCAGCTTTGTAAGGAGGGGTGGGTTTTTTTTTTGCTAGAAGATGTTCTGTAGTTGTGAAGTTCATCTCAGCGGCTTCTAAGCTGCCACAGGGCTCAGAGCAAGCTGGATAAATTGACAGGCTGATGGTCAGCTGCTATCCACTGCTACCTGTACTGAGCATTTTCTCACTGCCTCCTCCATTCTCCCCTTCCAAAAACACCTTATAGGACTGAGGCTACCCTCACCTGGCAGCTATGAGAGCAGGACCTGAAGTGTCTAACTCAATGCACCCATAAACGATGGCTACAGCAGAAGAATGGGCCCCTAAAACAACGTGATAAAGGGGTGAGGGAAGATAGTGCAACAGATTTTAGACCTTCACAGAGAAAACCAGGTGGCTGTTCCAGCAATATGCACAACTCAGCAAAAATGGCTAGCTGTATGCCTTCAGGCTTAAATTCGCACAACAAAATGTATCCTTTACAAAGGTATTGCCTTTAATGTGTGCTCAATTCCATTTTATTGGATTGGCCTATAGAGGACACCATCTGGTATCTGTCATCCAAATCTACATGGACATGCTATCAATAAAATCCCCATTTCCAAAATGTGGGTTAGTTAAAAGTAGGGCCAGATTGCTGGCTGATATAAATTAGTCTGACTGATGTAGCTGTGTTTTTACCAGCAAAGGATCTGACCTACAATAATCCCCACTTTGGATACTCTTTTGGGACAGAGGCTGTCTTTATATTCTCTGTTGCAAAGCATGTAGCAGAGAGGACACACAGCCATGAATAAAACACTCAAGGATTGTGATGGTACACATAATAAATAAGAATCTAATTGCAGCAACAAAAGATTTCTGTATTTAGTCATACGTCAGAATAACTCACGCGTGTCATTCAGTGAATGGGCAGCATATGCTTCACTGGAGAAAAGCATTCTCTGTAGAGCTGCCATCTTTAGGCAGAGCAATAAAGGCAGAGCTTATGCTATTGTTGGCCGTGTTATATCAGTTCATCAGATATAAGTTATAGCAGAATCTCTAGACTTACTTTCCATAAAGACAGTATTTACCCCCAAAGAAATGCATTATTTCCCTTCCCCAACTTGGGGTGAAAAGAGGCCATCTCACTTCTCAACGAAGCAGAGCACTGTAACTTCATTAAGTGGCCACCAATTATCTTTAAATAAATGAGTCAGACGTTGTACCAAGCGTTATGAATTTGACTGAACTGGGACAGGTGACAGAAGTTATTTCTTCCCCTTTCGCTCCTGAAAGTGCAGGGGATTTTAGCAACAATCCATCCCAGAAATGAAATCCAGTTACAACTCAGGGCCCTCTGAAAGTACACCACGGACGGGCAGAACAGTGTTTGGCTGTAGGAGCTTTACTTACATCACTGAGCCTTTCCCGAGAGCTACTTCGATGGAAACCTTTCGATTCCCCGCTGGCGCTTTCACTGTCACTGTCTCGGCAGCTGTTCTGACCTGGCTTGAGCTGCAAAAAAGATAGAAAACAGAGAAAGCAAGAGTTTAGCCTGGCTCAGGTAAGTCCCCTGCTATTGCCACAGGCACAGCGGCTCCTGGTGCACGACAGCTCCCAGACATGTTGAGAGAGGCAATCTGCACATCCCAAGGAGACCACAGAGTAAAACCATCATTTTGGGACCTTCTGGTCGTCTTAAGTTATTTATGCCATAAAAGATGTTTTGTAAAGTTGCCATCAGAACAAAGAACACCTGGGACCAATTCCTCCCTCATTACAGCATCGAAGTATTGAGGATCTTGGATCAATGGAAATCTCCCACGGGGACGGAACAGCCTTTGCTGTACTCATTCCTAACAACATTGCCTTGTACCATAAAAACTTCTTGGCTGACCTCAGTGTTCATAAAACATAGAATTATAGAATGGCTTGGGTTGAAAAGGACCACAATGATCATCTAGTTTCAACCCCTGCTATGTGCAGGGTCATCAAAAAACATGATCTATTTATCAACTATTGGATTGGTTTTGCTTTTCAAACCCTTTTTAAACGAACATTACTGGCATGGCAATACATTAGAAAACACAAAAAAATAAAGACCTATATATTCAAGACAATTGAGAACATACCTGCATATTATGCAGGCCAATGTATTGAAATGGCATTGTACTGAAATGAGCATTTCCCATACATGCACATTATACATAAGCCCACAAGCACATACACATATATATTGCAAGAGCATGATATGTGAGCTACATCTACTGCAATGCTGGAACTGTACGCCTTTCTTCTACACATCTTTCCTTGTATTTTGCTAGCACTTTCTAAAAGCTAGCTTTAGCCTTTTGGGTGCCTTATTGGAGCTGACTGTGATAAAATTGTTTACTTCAGAGGTTAATGTTGACAAAAAGTCAATTTCTAAAATTTAGATTTAAAATCACAAACTACAACTGCTGGCAAATGAGGAGAACACATGCAGCGATGTTCCTAACGAGTTTATAAGGCACCTATGATTACATTCATAAAATAAACACTACTATATTTTGTAGTAATTTCTATTCAGACTGTACATAATTACAAGCATTACACTCATCTCTATTTCACAACTGTTGACCAAAAGTTCCTAACCCATGAATTCTCTCCACCATCCTTCCCCACTTCTCTCTCATTTCATTCTGGTTCACCCAAAAACATGCTGCACAAGCACACACACAAATACATGCTCTTTTTCAGAGGCACAACACACACACTTCTGTGTCCCAGCCACACACATCGCTCCTCTCTCCCAGGTTCACTACAGGAATACATTCAGGAATATCCTCACTCCAATGGGTACCGTCAGTTTCTCCCAAGCACTGCAGCCAGTTGGGCAACAGCAGACTGCATGTGAGGTCTGGTGTGTGCAAAATGGCACTGCTTAACCTTCATCTCTTATTCCCATTTGGTAAGAAAAAAACAATCAAACGTGTTCAATGCTGAAAGCGTAACTGCTTGATGCTCTTTTACATTACTCTTTCCAAGACGTCATGTTGCTTAGCTAAGACCTGCATGGCCTACAAGAGCTCCAAATCTCAACAAGGGCCCTTGTGTCTTGGTTGCATGTTGCCATAGAAAACAACTCTATAGATGTCCTCTGGGGTTTTCCATTCCTGGTCTTGTGGCATCCCCTCAGCCATAGATATTAGGAGGATGTTTTTCACTCAGAGGGTGGTGACGCACTGAACAGGTTGCCCAAGGAGGCTGTGGATGCCACATCCCTGGAGGCATTCAAGGCCAGGCTGGATGTACCTCTGGGCAGCCTGGTCTGGTGGTTGGCGACCCTGCACATAGCAGGGGGTTGAAATTAGATGATCACTGAGGTCCTTTTCAACCCAGGCCATTCTGTGATTCTATGATAGCTGTGATGACAGCAGAGCAGGGTGATATTTCTTGGCATTACCCAATCAAAAGCCAATTCAGTCATGTGAAAGATGAGCCAGTGGGGATTTAAGAGCTTCAAAGTTCATGGTGGAGCAGCAAAGTCACAACAGACACCCACAACACTGAAGAAGCTGCAGGAAACTCAGCAAACTCACCCAAACCCTGCACCTCCTCCTGCTGCAGTGAGGTCAAACATCTGACAAACATTTAAACTGGGTAAAAAAAAAAAAAAAAAGGCAGTTTTGCCATTCTCCATCAGCCAAAAGAAAGGAAGGACAAAACACACAGAGCTCATACGAACAATTGAGTTGCAATGCATGAGCACAACTGCAAAAAAACAAAAAGGGCAACAAAATGCACAGCTGTACTCTCAGCTCAAAGAAAACAGAAGAACTTCAGCTACTTGTCAAACACTTACAATTTAATAAATAACCAAAATATTCCACAGCTCAGCCAGCAAACCTCAAGTAAAAATATTTTTATTTCAAATGGAATGGTTTATCAGACAGATCTAATAGATTTGGGTAATATTTTTGGAGGCGGTGGAGAGGATAACAAATTCAAGAAGTCTAATGCTCCATATATAACTCCCAGATTTTATCTAGGACCTCAATGTGCTGTAATTATATGGTCCCAGGTTTAAACTTTAACCACCCAAAGGAAAATGGATTAAGTTTCCCTGACTCAGTCTTTGGTCAACAGCCGCTCAACGATGGAAAAATTGCTATTGTAATGAGAAAGAAAGAAGGGAGGGAGAGAAGAGACCAAGCAGGTGTCATTCTTCTGAAAACAACTCACAAGCATTAAGAGAATACAACCAAGGTATCCAAGTCTGAAACACTGTAGGAACAAAGTAGAGACCAGACAGAAAACTCAGAAGTCAGTCCAAGTTCAGATTTATAAGCTTTCCATGTTTTTCTTTCTTTTTTTCTGAGTTGCTCCATACGCCAAACTGTTGAGGGTTTACATTTTATTCCAAAATCCATCAATCTGTGCTAAGTTAAAAAATAATAATAATAAAGCATGGAAATGTGCCCACTGTCTTCTTTTAAGGACTTTGTTACACACGAACGCACACGAGAGCACTCCATGTGGACAGGCAGCGGTTCGGTTCAGCCTGCTCATACAGATGCTACTGCTTAAAGTGATGCTGATATATCAGAAATGCAAAGAAAAGATTGATAAGACTGGATTTTCAGTCAGCTGTAGGTGCCTGGTGCACTGCTCTGGGGCACATGGCACCCCTAAAAAACTTCAAACCCCCCCCCCCCCCCCCCCCAAAATGTAAATTCTCCTGCATGGAAGACATCTCAAGTGCTACACTCACAGCTCTTGCTCCTGTACCAGTCCTGCCAGGGTGACCAATGAAAAAATGGAGCCAGTATGAAACTCCCATGGTACCCACACAGTGTCTGACTGAGGCCTTTCCAGCATTTACACAGATTGTTCTCACTTGCACCGAGCCAGGAACAAAGAAGGGATGGCAAGAAGAAAGTGTGGCTCCACACTTTGGATGGGAATGAATATCCATATGCTGGGCTCTCATAAAGGTCTCACGAAGAGAAAATACAGTTTTTTCAGTCCCAATCCCCAAAAACATGGAGTACTGCCCGCTCACAAAGGCCTCCCCAATGGGAGAAGCCAGAACTGGGATGGCACTGGGCATCCCAGCAGACACCCACATCTCCCCATCTTCACCATGTATTGGTGGGGATTCCCAGCATCATCCCACCGTATTTCTGGAAAGCTTTTCTCCTGCTGTACAACCTACTGGTTTGTATTGTCTAAGTTTATTGGACAACACTGGAAGTCAACTAGATAACTGCATTTTTTTTCTATGAAAAGAAAGAAAAATTAAATAAGTTTTGGCAGGACAGCTGCTGGCAGAAGTTTGACATCAGGTTTTATTTCTATCTCCCCACACCTCATTCCCTCTCCAGAAACTGAAAATAATTGCAGGCTCTGTGTTCCTTATTCCCAATTCTTCTTTTTGACGCCCAATAATCAAAGGTTTTCCCATGGATTTTCTTAACAGAAATCTGATTTGCACGATTTACATCAAACTGGCAGGAGTGAATGCATAGCTCCAAATGGTCCTGATGAAGTATTATACAATTACACATCCAGGTTTCTTTTGGTTTCATAAAATTAAAAGGGGACAGTCACAAGTTATCTCCACTGTGATTATCTTTATTTCCTTATTTATTTATGTGGGTACGTATTTACTTCTGACCAACTGAAGAGTCTTTGAGCTACTGAGAAAAGTACTACTGAGGTAGCCACCCTCGTGAAAAAGACACTGAGGCCCTGGAGTGTGTCCAGAGAAGGGTAATAGAGCTGTGAGGGCTCTGGAGCACACATCTGATGGGGGGCAGCTGAGGGAGCTGGGATGGGGCAGTCTGGAGCAGAGGAAGCTCAGGGGAGACCTCATCATTCTATAACTGCCTGAAAGGAGGTGGTGGTGATGGGGGTTGGCCTCTGCTCCCAGGTTAAAGTGCTAGGATGAGAGGTGATGGCATTAAGTTGTACCAGGAGAGATTCAGGCTGGATATCAGGAAACATTTCTTCTCAGAAAGAACGGTGCTGCACTGGCACAGCTGCTCAGCAAGTGGTGGGGTTACTGTCCCTGGAGATGTTTACAAAAGAGTACATGCGGCACTTTGGGCCACAGTTAGTGAGCATGGTGGGGATCAGGACTACCCTGCAGGGCAACTGCACCATGGGCTATTGAGATAGCAGTGCCATAGTGCTGTAGTTTCTACAGTAGTTGTTTATTTCTGGGAAATGTGGAAGGGATATGGGATGTACGCCATAAAACAGTTAAGGATAACCTGTAACAACACAGCTTTCTGCTGCCTTTTGCCTCAGAAAGGAAAAGAATGAAGGACAGTGATAGTCGATCATGTTAAGAGGCATGAGGGAGAATAAAATGGCAGCTGAGCCCCCAAACTACAGGGAGCATCATCCTCTTGAGACCACAGTTATCTTTGCTGGATCCCTAAGCCACTTTAGTTAATTCCGTAGTAGCAGTGCCTGGTTAGCACATAACAAAAAGCAAAATAAATAAACCTACTGAGAATTCAGCAAAAGCCTCTTTCACAGAGCTTATATATCGTGTCAAAAACACCCTAATGTGGCTGTTCTCAGCTTTTTTTTTTATAATATATTTTAATTTAAAACCCCATACCATTTGGCAGCAGTAAATCCAAGCTATGGTATAGTTTTGAGGCGCCTGAGCTTCCACACCATATGGAATTAAAGGATTATTTCACTACATTATACTTTAAAGTTATGAATACTAACGCTTCTCCATGTTATAGTGCTGCCAGCAAGCTAAGGCTTTACCAGAGCCCTGGAGGAAGAGGACACCTGCTCTCCAAGGGATGGTATAACCCTACTGCAGGGAGGGGAATTAGGCTTTCAGTTCTGCCTGTCATTCATTATTTATACAGCTTTTGCAACGGCAAGATAGTCCAAAACTTGCCTGATCCAGCTTCTACCTGGAAGAATATATTCTTGAGCTCAGATCAGCTGGTGAACAGACCCGTAACTCCTGCATCAGAAACGTTTCCTGACTCCAGATGTCTGAACAGGTACAGCCTCATCCCAAACCCACAGCACAAGTGTGTCATACCCAAGAGAAGGACATTTCTATTTGCTCCTCCATATACAGAGCTTCCCTGCACTCACCCTCTGGGCTCTCCCTAGCAGCCTAGACTCAAGGCAGGCTCTGAAAATGTGAATTTTTGTTCCTACTGGGAATCACCAATTCTTCCCCAGTGCAGTACACATGGATCTAGGCAGAAGCACTGGCACACACGGCAGTTGCCCATGGCTGCACTGGGTGGCCAAAGGCCACCAAGGGAACAACAGCCAACTGTGCCTGTGCAGAATACACTAAGGTCCATGCTACAGCTCAAGCAGCCAGAGATGCTTGCATACAATAGGGGGACTAAGAACGGATGGCCCACTGAAGCCTCTTTAGCATCAGATGTCTCCAATGCCATAGCTTGAGCACTGGGAGCATCTCCAGCACCCAGCTGCAGAGCTGACCCATCAGCTCCCTGACAGGTTCAACCCATTTGTTTCTTCCAATGTCAGTGTGATCACATGCTCAGTTGAGACTGATTTTGATATGCTCCAGGAGCAAAAGCCAACTGCAGTTCCCACCAACCCCCACTCACTCATCAGGGTGGAAAAACACCAGCAAATTAAAACGTGTACTGTAGCATCATTCTGCATTTAAACATATTTTTCACTTCAAAATCTGGTATCTGCTTGATTTCAAAACATGACAATTCATGTGCAAGCATAATTGATTCTAATCAACAAAGCTATTGATTATAGAAATCAGAAGTAGAACCATCAGTGAATTGAAAGGCGATGAGGTAAAGCACTACGGGGTGCTGCTTTTTATACGATATCTGGAAAACAGAAGGAAACATTTAACTTTTCTAGTCAGCTGAGCTTCCATAGATGTACATCTCAGCACCCAAACTACAACCTTGTCTGTATGACTGCAGCCCCATAGGCATGGTAGGAACGCCTACTGAGTGCTGCCTGAGATGTCAGCTCCTCTCCTACCCATCCAAACATCCCTACTCAGAGCATCTTCCGTTGGTCAGAGAACAGCAGTAGATTTCACGTAGGGCTCGATTTTTAATTACCAAATAAATACCTTCTCCATGACTGAGAACAAATCTGACTGTATGAAAACAAATAAAAAGAGAACTGCATAGAAAGAAAGAAAAAAAAAATCCTGCCATGTAAATCCAGGCCTGTTACCTGTGATTTAAATAATGATTAACAGCTGCCACTTAAATACTTTCATTTAAATCTCGCTGCTGACACAAGTCAGACAAATACAAGTCGTACAGCACTTACATCTCACCCAAAGCTGAAGTTTTGGAGCAAGAGCTCTCCATCACATGTTAGTAAAGCTTTGCTCACTACCACAACAGCTGTCCGGATAGCTAAACAAAGCAGCAGCTCAAGGAAAGCAAACCAGAGGTGAGACAACGAGGAGGAAGAATATTTACAACGCACAACCTCAGTCAGTAAATATGAAAAAAGAATTCACAGCGAGCGCGGACTCTGAAAAATATTAATACAAAGACGTTTTTCGCACCGGGGAAGATAAATGTTGTTACCTGAGAGATACAGTAAAACATTTGGAGAGGCTCTCTGTGCATGTCTTGAGATTCAATCTTAGAACAACTGATGCACGTGCTCTGAGAAGCTGCCAGACACCGAGGAGCGGGGCCACGTGCCACCACCCGGGACCTGATGCCCTCCCCAGAAGATGAAGCTAGTTCATTCTGCATACCTGTGTGGTAACGTGAAGGACAGCAACAGAGCGAAGATGTCGTATTTTGTTTCTTCGCTGTCTCTACTGAGAATAGAACGTTATTTTCCTGAACTTTTTCCATGAAAAGCAAGAATAAACACACACGCGTGTCTTCCTATTTCCTGTCAACGACAAATCGAAATCTAATAGAACTTGGACAAGTAACTATAAGCAATTACGTAATTAGCTCTGTGATAACTACAGAACCACAGTACAAGTGCATCGGAAGCACTGCTGGTCATTTCCTGCTGCCTTTGAGCTGATCCAGGCTCTGCTGCCGTACGCACTCAATACATCAGAGCAGAGGAACTCATCCTCTAATGCCCCAAACAGAGGAGATCCTCCTGAAAGCAGCAGCTACACCCCCTCTTCTCCTAAGGACAATTTGGTTATCTAGCACTGCTATTGCAGGAACACCAAGGGATTGCGTTCTGCTCACAGTAGCAACAGCAGAAGCAACAGAGGCTAAGAATAAATAGCATCCTTGCCAAAGCGGGGGTGGGGGATAAAGAGAACGGGCATTTATTTCCAGATCCTCTTCTCCTTCATTATATGCTTGGGCAACCTTAGATATATAGCACACAGAAGGTACTCTGAAGTAGCTCTGTAGCTCTGTTTTATCTAAGTTACACAGAGAATGCAGCCCATCATTTTTTTCCATGCTGTTTATACAGAAATCAAAGATAAATTTGGCATAAACTCATCACACCCCAGAATCATACATACATTATACAATATATAAAGTGTAACAGACTTGCTCTGTTCCCCAGCTCCTGTTAGGAGTGGTATGAAACAGCAAGCTGTTGGCAATTGCAACCAATGAAGCGTATTTCAGCACACTTTAAAAGCTGAATTGCAAAAAAATATAGGCTTCTTCTGACCCTTTGCATTTTGATGGTTGCACAGTGAGAAATATGGCCTTTAAAATTACACCTTGCAAAGCGCTCCATTGTACCAATCAATCTCCCCACACAGCTCCCAGAGCCCAGACTCGCAGAATACGAAGAGAAGGATAAAGAAGGGTCCAGCTGATGTGCTCAGAGGCAGCCAAAGCCGGGGCCCATCGGGGTGGAATCCATTTCTCCCTCTCAATACTTCCTCAGCCCTCATGCTGAGCTCATTTGTAACCCACCTTGGATTTGCATGCAGGGTTCTCCCTGGGCAGCGCGTCTGGGAAGTGTCCCTCTAGACCACTAACAAACCTCTGGAGCACAGCTGCTTTAGTGCCCACTGTGGTTGGTACAAACCTTGTCTGCACAGACACACTACATTCACATTCTGACCCACACAAGGCACAAGTCCTACATATTAAACAGCTTAAGCTCCCACTTCGTATATCCCAAATATCAGCTTTTAAGTTCCGTGGGCAAAAACATGACCTTTTAATACAGTTTGAACCCCAGGCACGTCCTACCAGGAGCAGTGTACGTGTATTCACTGCAGTGGCCTCCACCAGCAACTGGCTTTTGTGGTTGCCCTTAAGATGGCTCCTTCAGAAAACATGGAGAACCAATTGGCAGCTCTACACCAACACTGTAGGTGAGAAAAGCCTTCTTCCTTTGGCAACCCTGAAGGACACCTTTCAGATCCTTCTCGTTAGGCTACTACCAGCTATTGGTCACAGGTCCAGACAGTGGAGTCAGGACTCTGTCCAACCTCACCCCCAGACCTATGAGGAGTTCCTGTTTCTGTTGTATATGTAGGGCAGGTGAGATAAGAAAGCAGAGACAAAAAGAGAACAGAAATACTATCCCATTTAGCCCAATGGTTGGCCATCCAACTCCCTAAAGACTTCACTTGGCCTCTGGTTGCCTCTGACACATGCAACTTATTTAAGAAATACCAAAGAATGTAAGAAGATGAACCAAATCACATGATGGAGCAAAAAGCAAACAGGCCAGATCAACAAGTTCAAAAGCACTGCAGCTCTCTGCAAATTACAGCCATGGTCTGCTTTAAAGAGGGAAATGTAAAGCCAAGGAAAGCTTTTGTAGAGTTCCACTCATTGCAAGGCCACAGGATGGTCACTTCTCACGCACAGAGGAGATGCAAGATGAGACAAGACGTTCTGGGCACACTTCAGGATATGAAGCAGCTCCATGAATGGAGCCTGAAAAAGCCTGAAGTGCCAATACTCACTCACCTGCATTAAGTCACAGCTATTGTCATCCTTATTTCCCATCAGCATAGGCCACTAAGCTGACACCCAGTTAACGTTGCAGAAGTAAATAAACGATTTGAAGGAGGAAATATCAGTATTCAGGGGTGGACCTCAAGATGTTTGCCACTGTTTACTTAAAAAGAGCCCTGTTATTTCACAGTTCGATATAAGCCCAGAATAAATATTTAATAACTTGGTTGCATAAATAATGATTTGAAGGTTGAGCTATTGGCTTAAAAATATAATGCTATTTTAAGCCGTTTAACTGGCCAGCCATATAAATTATTCAAGATTTAAAAGTCATCCTGTGGTCTCTGTACAAGGAGAAAACTAGGAAGTTGTAACTATAATGACAAAAGCAGGGCAAGATCAATCAAACCACATGATCTCTAACACAAACAAGCAGCAATTAAGCAGCAATCAAGACCAATATGACTGTGGTTGATGTCCTTTTATGCCAATACTCTCAGTCCAGAGAACAAAACTTAATAACGTTTTGCAATTTATCAAGGGAACCATAACTCTGCTCCCTGTGACTTGGCCAAGAGGCTATTATGATAGCATTTCTCTATAATTTAATAATGTGATGGAACAGAGGGGGAAGAGTAAAAGCATTTTTGACATATAACTCACGTCTCTACGTATTGTATTTTTCCCTTGCTTGAATGATGGAAGCAAAAGTCATAATAATATACCTCAGCATCAATTTGTTAGCAGGAAAGGGGAGCTGAAGTATCTGGCAAAGGAAATCTATTTGAAGAAGCACAGAAGGGAAGGGAATGAACCATCTGAATTCATTAGCAGCTGTCATTGATGTGGAGATGAGTTTAGAGATGAAGAGAAGCCAGTCATCACAAATAACTCAGGAGAAAAGCAAAGGGAGGAACTGTTGTTTAAGTTGTTTAAATCTGGATTAGCTCCTGATAGATGGCAGGCTGCCACTTCCAGGAACTCTCGTGTTGTGTGCTCCACCCTCGTTGGAGGGAAGCTGTTTGAACCGAGTGAGATATTGCAGCTTTTGGGGCTGCACAGATTGCTGCACTCCTGGGTGCCGCTGTGTAGCCGGTCTGCCTGCAGCCTGACTTCAAACCGCATTCAATGCCTGCCATGGACACAGGATCTGCAGCTGGTTTGACAAGTTCACAACACCCTACAACAGCAGCAGTTTCCTATGTTTTTTTTTTCTTTCTTTCTTTTTTTTTTTATGGGGGGGGGGGGGGGGGATTACTTTTATTATTTTTAGAGGTTTTTTTCCCCGCTTCTCTCTCTTCTTATCTTGAGAAATAATGTAAAATACACTGCAGCACTGTGCCTTCAACCTGGGACTATTTTTGCCAATTAAAATAATGAGTTTTCGTATTGGCAAATGTCAGAAAATCTCATGGCACATTACGGGGCCCATCCCTTGTCAACAGTGACCAAAGGTGATTTAGTGTTAGATGGATTTGATGAGTTGGCTGCCTCAATTCAAGTCCCAGAGCAGCTTTGTTCTCCAGGACACCAGTCTGGCAGCCAGTGACGTTAGCCCTTGTGCTGGCAGGCAGGGAACCAGGGCAAGATCCAGTGCTGCTGCAAGAGGAACGTTCCCACTGACTTCATGGGATGGTGAATCCATTTAAGGAACTGGGGTGCCCACTACAGTTACTTGCCTGACCATTTGTGCACCTTACACTGATTAAAAATAATGTAACGTCTTATCCATATCCTTTAAAATTGTATTGAACTTGCCCATCTTAAAAATATGGTCATATACTCAGTAAGAGGAGCTCAATTACTGTTTTAAGGTAAGTGAAGAAAACTATAATACAGGACTACTATCAAATTACGGTTAGTTGAATTAATCCTCATCCTGCCATTTAATAATTTTTGAAGTGCTTATTCAGGAAAAGGTCAAAAATCACTTGGAAAGATATGTTAATAGCTCTTTAAGTAATGTTTAGATATGCTGAATAAATTTTCACACTTAAGTCATGTATAGCAATCATCACAAAATGTATTATAATGTGCTCTTCACAATGGCGAGCTGGGCACAGAATATACATGTCCCAGCCTCCCCACAAGGCAGCACTTGAGCACTCAACTTCATCTCGGTTGAGTAAAAACAATACACACATCTTTACTATTACATTTGAAATACATTAACTGAAGCATGGCCTATAGGAGCCCCATTGACTGTTGATCTACGTGACAAAAGTAAAGAAAACTGCAACAGAAAAAGGGAAAATAAAGAAGTCCCCCCCAAAAAATGTAACTTCCCAAAAGCTCCATCCTAGGAAGAGGGAAAAATAGTTGCAAATAACTGCAAAGGAAGGAAGACAAAGCCCTGCACTGATGGATCCACTTGGAACTCCTTCCACGCTTTGAAATATTTAGGCTTTAAAATGACCCACAAGACTTAAAAATTAAGTATCAGCATGTGAAACCGTACCATATTACAGTTTAAATCAACCATTACACAGGCTCAGCAAGCATCAGCACACTCCATCTATGCACTAAAAAACGTCAGTTTCTCCTCGGTGAACAATAATTTGTGAAATAAAGCAGGCATGCAAAATATGGGTGGCAGGCAGCAAACGCAGATATTTGGGGCACCAAGGTGTTTTAAAATTGTTCTTCACTTGTGCATCCAGCACCCACTGAAATCTCAACTGATCAAAGTTTTGCAGACAAGGAAAAAAAAGAAAGCCCACAAAATTAATAACTATTTAAGTATTCTGTTTCATCATGATAACAAACAGATGGTTTTAATATTCTAGAGGCTAATTTCTGAACAATTAAAAACACAGCAAGACATTAACATCTAATGAAACATTTTAACTACCAGTATATGCATCTGCCATTAATTTCCACACAGTAAGGTCTTGGTTCTCTTCAATCTGTTCTTTATTAAGGAAAGTTTTTCCACTCTGAATTTAGTGAAGTAGAGAATTAACAACTGTTTTCAATCAGCAATCAGCATGATATTTCGCCAGCGTGCATTGAAACCGTCCACACTATCAGACATAAATTTACTCCTATGATGGCTTTGATCTGCGCACTGAGTAGAGATGTTGGAAGGGAATTCATTTTCTAATTCCATTTTCATTCAGAACATATGAATTAACCCCTCACGGATCCGATGTTCCTTTTTATCTACTTGAGATAAAGAAGGACTTCTACTTAAAATGTTACAGCTCACACATTACTTACAGCCCAGCCAAAAACAAATGCACTTTTTGAAGGCAACAAAAGCGTTCTCATGCAAACTGCACTGAAATAAAAGTTCTTCAAAGGCAACTAGATCTGATATTTATGAGCTTCTAATTTATATTTCCCTTGCTTGTTTCTGATAAGAACACCGGGTAGCCTCCATCAAAGCTGTACCCATGCAAAAACTAGTTGCTATAAAAAAGAACCTTTATACCACAGACACCAAGATATCTAATTCATGCATTCCCTGATCAGATATGCAGCTTAGAACTACTGATGGATTTTCTGTGGGTCTTCACCAATTTGGCAGGTTATGATTTAAATTAAGCCTACGCAAGTCATTCTCTTCAGTCTCAGTGTATGGCAAAAGGCTGATGCTATTCAATACCTGTTGTTATCACCTAGCTCCTGTAAGAATGAACCCCGTCAATAAATACCCCAAGGAATAAATTCAGACGTCCTCCCTGATGAGCTTGAGTAGCTTGCTTGCCTTTCATTAGGCAGAAATATGTAGGCAGCTCCATATGCATCTTCAGTTTTCAAAAGGGTTAAGCTAGTGAGTAACTCACGATGATTTTAACAGGAACCACATTCTGTCCAGGTTCCTGTTTTGCTTTTAATCATGTCGTTTATGTAAACACTGAACTGCAAACCTAAGCTAATAAACATTGAAAAAAGCTTTGACTAAACACAGGTTTAAGGAAGGAGTCAACTGCCGGACCCCGTCTCTTGGATTCATTCTGTGCAGTTCAATGACAGTTTCATGGTGCACCAAGGAATGTCTGTAATAGAACTCTGCAGAACAAGAGGGACCCACAGCCCAGCTGGTGCTTCAAGTCAGGAAAAATAGGGGCATGGATGCGAGCCTTCTGCCTGCCCACTGATGCCCTGCCAATGGGACATCCCTTGTTTCAACACATCTTCTCTCTAACTGATGCCAGAAATAACATGCTGGACTCAGCACACATCCAACAATGTCTATATTTCCATACATACTTCAGTAAGGGGGCCATCTACAGCAAAAGCACCTCACATCCTCATCCAATCCCACTCCTCGTGACTGCATCTGTCCCAAAGGCTCAGCCTGAACAACGCAGCCTCTGTCTCTGTACTCCAGGTTGTCTTTGTTGAAACGGGTTTGTTACAGGCTAAGGTCCAGATCCAGAAAGGCCCAGAACATCCACAAACCCCATCTGCAATTCAGGTTTTTCAAATCTGGAACCAGAACAGTAGTGAGGTATGAAAGGACATGAAAGATTAATCATTCAACTTGGAGCGCTGTCATCACGCTCAATTTCAAGGATTAGGGCTGAGAGTTTCCGATATGCCTTACAGACCCCATTGAAAATCAGTGAGCTTTTGGCTCAGTTTATATCCACTTTGGGCTCGATGAAACATGGCTGAAGTGGTGTCCCTGGGGAGGCCATATGGGATTGCTACAGACCTTTCCAGCCAGTCATATCTGGTTCAGAGAAATGTGCACACTGAAATGAATGTACTGGGAGTTTGCCATGTAACCATTAGCCATACAAGCACCATTAATACACCTCAGAGACGTTGCCTTATTTTTATGTCAGACAGTTTCAGACTAACACCGTACTTAGTGAGGATAGCACAATATTAAAATGTGACTTTCATACTTTTTATGCTCCAAGTGCCTGGATCTACTCCTGGCACGCTACAAAAATAATACTTTTATGATTCCATTTTTTCCATGAAATATTTATAATACAGCTATTGAGTGATGGAAGTGCCAGAATATTACTATTGCTATACTTGAATTCCTGGAGATTGTAAGCTTTTGTTTGGTCTAGCAGCATGAAGGAAAAGCGTCCTGCTAAACATCTGTCTCTCGCTGGGGAACCACATGGGAAATAAAGATTTTGGGGCAGCATTGCCTCAAGTATTTGAGTACTCATCTTACCTACTGCAATTTGTGAGAGCCAGAGAGACTCAGAGTTATAAAAATGAAGAAAAACAGAGAGATAGAGACTCAAGTGGTCCCACTGCCCATCGCTTCGGGCACAGAAAGGACCAAACTGCATCTGCATTGCTCATGCCACATGGACAACCCAGCCCAAACTGTACCTAAAGACACCTGGTGATGTCTAAAACCTCTGCGGGTGAATAAGAGCAGTGTTTCACTGACTGCCCTTGGAAAAAGTTATCCTTCAGGTTTCAGCTGCACCTCCAGCCTGCTGTACTGCAGGATACCAGACCCACCTATCACGGACATGCAGAACTGATTTTCCCTCTTTGCCTTGTGTTTGAGCACTGCTATCGGTATCTTCTTTCCATCTTCTCCTTTTAATAAAACTAAACGCCCTCAATCCTTTCAAGTCTATCCTGATGGCCATGCTTTTAGATTTTCTTTGTGTACTCCACGCATTTCCCTCAACTATTATTTCCCGTTCTGAAGGTGAGAACCTGCAATAATCATTAGGAATTATATAATCATATAAATCATACTGGGATAAAAGGCGCATTACATGAAATATAACAGCATTAAAAGTGCATTAAAAACTGTGCTCTGCGTTTAGATAACTGACTACTCAGGCAGGCTTACTTTTGGAGATCAGTCTCAAAGACACCTGAAATGTATCTCAAGTGATCACCCGACGCGTTCACAACATCGACCCTTTGTATGTGCATCTGTCTCCCTCCCAGAAGTGCTGTTAACTCATTATATAAATAATATGAGACGTGCAAAACATACTTCCTGAACAAAAGAAACAGCTACAGGTAGAGACGAGCTGCTTATGGAAGGAAGGCTCGGGAAAGGCTTTGTTAAGTTCTCTGCAGCTTGATTTAGATCTCTCCTCATTCAAAGCCCTACACAAAGCCCGTCTTCTGCTACGTATTAAAACTTTCAATAGCAACTTTATTTTGTAATAGGGTTTCTGTAAGCTGGAGTTGATAGGACAAAGCATAACTCCTTGTGGTACTCCCAGCTGGAATGCATTTGCTCAAAGCAGCTGTCATTGAAGGGATCTGGAGAAACACTTGAATTCATTTTGGTCACTTTCAGATACCACTCGGAGATGCCCAGCAGCCCCCATCTCCTCGCCAGGCCACTCTCCCTCACTGCTGCGTTTCTTTACAGCAAAACACTGGAACAGAATGAAACCTATCTGCCACTAAGTGTCCTGGTTAGGCAGGAACTGAAGATTGCATGCAGGTTTTTTTGGTGTTCATAAACCTATTTTACAACAACTAAAGCGAGGAGTGATGGAGGAGGGTCTGCGACAGGCTGAAGTCTGACTTTAAGAGCTCTACGTGAAAGCTGGAGGAAAGAGAGAGGCATGAAAGAGCCATTGGTGTGGCTGAAAGGCAGAGTTATTACCTTCCTTTTAAGGCCACAGAAATGCCATGCTGTCAACCTCCAGTATCCCACAACAAACCATGGCAACAGCTGCCTGGCTCTGTAGTAATAAACTGAACCAATTTAATAGCTTTTATTGTTCTGCTGTGCTGTTTGAGCGCAACCACTTCTTCCCTCCTAGGACTCCTGAGCCCGCAAGGGCAGCAATGAGAGAAGATCTCATTTACCTAAAAGCGCTTATAAATTTTTAATTTGCTTTAACAAGTAAATTAACAAGTCCCTCATTCAGGCAAGTTTTATGGCCTCTTGCCACTTAGGGAGGGCCATAAAAGTTTTATAGATAATCCAGAGCTACTGAGATTGCTCATAATAAATTGTCTGTTTCCTGTTATTTTATCAAACCACTGGGCTTCTAATGACTTAAAGTCACAGCTTCCTTATATCTACGCTTTTTATGAGCCCATATTTATAAACTGTAAAGAATATCTTAAATTATACTAGGCCCCTGCTACTCATTACAAAGCTAGCTTTTTTATTGGAGCCAACCTTCCTGCTCACGCCCACCTAATAAATTCTAAGGGATTTAAGGGAAAAAATTCTTTTTTTGAGATAGCATACTGCTTCTACGTGCTATTTTAAGACATTGCTTTAGCCAAGGTTTCATTAAGAAATACTTTGAAGTGCCTGGAACTCCCTGCTCTGATTTCTAACAGTTTCCAACAATCTTCTGAGAATACCAAGCACCGCAGGCAATGTTATCCACCCAGCACTGGGATTCAGGTTCAGGAGGAGCCAGCACTCGTTGGAAAAACACACTCTGTTTTCAGAGGGAGAACGCTCCCTCCAGTCAGTGCTGTCTACCCTCTGGAGCACCACTGATGCCACTTACACAGAAGAACCTCACTCAACGAGGTGTCCTTACCCTTTGGCGCCGTGCACCGTCACACAGGACTCAATGATGGCACTCAAAGCAAGCACACTTCAGCATGCTCAGCTCACAGCCCCGCCGGGTCCGGCAACCAGTGAGCAGTGCTGCTGTTGAAGTTACAGTGCTGGGTCTAGTTATGGCATTGAAGCACTCATGTTGCCTATACCCTTGGGCACCTCCTTTGTAGGTTGGTCCCCCATACAGAAATGATAAATCATTCCAGAGAGGACACCGGCACCAAACCTGAGTGCCCATCATATCAGTGGGGAGGATTCTTTCTTTCCTCCCTGACTACTCAGAGCTTAAGGAGACCAGATTTTTAACCGAGGCTTGTCTAAGTGAGATCACCTCACTGTTTTTCCCTCAACCTCTGTATGGGAATAACGTGACAAAGCAATAAGAAAAATCATTGGGGTCACATTTCCTAATGTGATATATTCGGAGTGGAGGGTAAAGGAGGAGAGAAGGAATAAAGCTGCTGCAGATTCTGTCCTCCAGAGAGCTGAGCACTGCAGCTGGATTAAAGCCTAAAGTTGCTCTGATGCTTGTGCTGGTTAAAAGGTACAGCAAAAGGGCACTGGGATAACAATATATTAAATGTGAATATAATCAGCGCTGTTCGCTAAACGCAGCATTATGGAAACCTAAAAGTCCTTCAGCTATAGAGAACACAGTATTTTTTGCATAAAAAACTACCCGTCTGTGTAATACAAGCCTGTGTAACTGGAAATTCCACTGCAAGTTGAGATGGTCAGCCTTTGCTCAGCAGAGATTTTTGGCTAAGTGGGAAATTCCAGCAGGACAGGCAAGTTCAAAATAGAGCTTTTATAAGAGATGCAAGAGTGGGTGCTAAATCCTGGGATGTGCCATTACCTGAAGTGCTGAGAGCGCTCCAAGTTTTATTTATTGATTTTTTCAGTTGGAAAGTGCCATAGATTCATATCTCACAATATCACCCCAGATTAAGATCCATTCTGTAATTACAGCTGTGCTCGTGTACCTTCATTTTTTGATGCTATGGCTGCTGTTATGGTCCACTAAAAATAGTCTGTTAAGGCGGATGAACTTGTTGTCCAGGTATCAGGGCACATTAAGTAAGAACTTGTGCAACCGATCCTGGCAATAACCGTAAGTACAACAGATACAGGAAAACAGGCCATAAAGCCTTCACCAAACGATGACTGAATTGTGTTTCCTCATAAACATGCACACAGACGAGCAGGACTGAAAGTACAGGTGCATACCATTGACCACATTTGGGTTTTGCTCCTACAAGTTCAGGATTCCTTGAAATGGGATGGCAACAACTGCTAAGCACCCCAGAGGTCACATCTTCCCAATACTGCAAAGTCCTTTCGGATGACTGAAAGCGTAACTAATGCCATCTAACTTACTTAAGAGGCAGAAATTTGACTTAACTGTATGTAAAAATTGAATTAAAACAATACTTTATGTTTCCCTACCACAGCAAACCCACTGTCCCGCTCTTACTCATTAAGGGTGTATCTCCCTCAAAATTTGAGCATTAACCATTGATTTGATCCACTCAGTAATGGAAGTTTTGAACAAACAAGGAGATTCATGGGAAGAAGAACAAGAAACAATATCCACAGAAAATGAACAAGTACATTTCCTTATGATATCATGAAGCCTACAGACACAAATTCCTGTTATCTGCTCCCTAAGATAAGAGAATGTAAGAGCGGTGCACAAACGTTTCAGTGTGGTAGGCAAGGAAAAAAGAGAGAAAAGGGAGTTCTGTGGGCAACGCAAAAGATCGAGGGTGACACGACGGAGACAAACAGATCTCTCACAGTGCCTCTGTCCGAACCACATTCATTCAAGCTGAACTACTAGAAATACGTCATATGCCATCATTTCCAATTGTGTAAGCAAGTGGGTGTCTATGCCCATGATCAGATTTTGTCAAATTGGCAAAAGCTTACGTGGAAAAGTCTGAACACACCAGCGTAGCTGAATTTATAAGTAAAGAACAGGGTATGAAAATGCAATCTCTGCTGACAAAGAGCTATATATGTTTTCTTGACCAGCATGTATTGAGAACGAACAAAAGGATCATAGCTCAAAGGAAAGGTTGGATCTTTGTCCCATCCATCAGAGGGGATGGTAGGTGTTCTGCCCTGTCTTCAAAACAACATCTCCTAATGGATACAAACAGAAGCAGAAGTGAGAAAACCCAACAACAGAAAGACCACAAGCAGTTTTTTCCAGATACCTCTGGAGGAAAAGTGCCCATGTGCAACTGGAAGACTTTCTTTGACAAGTCTCTGACTGAGAAGCCCCGAAACTGCCTATCTGGAGGGAGCTGCCATGCTTTCGAGACTCAGCTACCTTGAGCCATAGCTGTAGCTCTTACCTCCATATAAACACATTCATGTTATTTTTCTAACCAAATCCTTGCAAATCACTTTGTTACAAGACAGAAGATATTTCCATTAAAGTAAGCGAGCTCAACTCTGGTGCACCCAAGTCTTGCAGAGCTCCTAGGTTTCAGTTCACATTTCAGGTTAATCTTTTCCTTTCCTAAAGAACAGAACATCCTTTTTCCTGATCTCCCCAAGGGCTCAGCATTTGCAACATCAAACAGAACACGCAAACCATCGCACCCCCTCCAAAAGCCTATTATACTGTCAACTGACTCCTAACTGCAACCAGGGGAGAAAGCTTATATACTGACTCCAGAGCTCTTTTACTGCTGGAAAGTGTCCACGATTTCTCCAAGCTACTGCTGCATTTCATTTCTCTAAAGAACTCATAATAAGATGGGCAAAGCTCCAAGAAAGAAAAAAGAAACCCAACCAACTAGCGCTGCAGTTCCCCCTCCATTGCTTTGAGTTTCTGGCAAAGGCCAAACCCGCAAGACTCGCATGCAATACTACCAGTGACCATCTTTAATAAATCAGATATTAAAACGCAGAGTCACACGAATTAGGCTGGAAAGAAAAGGGTAGGGCAAGTGTCTGCTTCTGAAGATAACAACGTATTGCACAGTGTATTACATATTCATGAGGCACTGAAAGAAGTGAGAGACTTGGAGAAAAGTCCTTCTGGAGGCCATGCCGCAAGCCACTGGAATCCAAAAGATGTCATTGTATATGCATTAATTCTGCAAGGAGAGGCTGAGTTGTTATTTACCAAGCGGATTGCCCATACGATGGCAGTGAATGGACTGGGATGCAGATCACAGGCTTCCTGGGGGTTGGAACTGGATGATCATTAAGGTCCCTTCCAACCCAACCCATTCTGTGTTTCTGTGGTGGTTCTAGGGCTCAGTGTGCACAATATCAGCCCCAGTGGAAGCTGCTGTTGGAGTGTAATACACTATTCCGCTAAATTGTAAAAAAGGCAAGTAAGAAAATGCTATTCAGAAACAAGGGTATCTTCAGTACCTAAAGGGAGCCTACAAACAGGAGACTCTTTAAAAGTGTAGATAATAGCAGGACAAGGGGAAATGGTTTTAAATTGAAGGAGGGAAGATTTAGGCTGGGTATCGATGGAAGTTCTTTACCAAGAGAGTGCTGAGGTGCTCACACAGCTGCCCAGAGAGGTTGTGGATGCCCCATCCCTGGAGGTGTTCAAGGCCAGGTTGGATGGGGCCCTGGACAGCCTTGTCTAGTCTATTTCTAGATATGGAGGTTGGAAGCACTGCATGCAGCAGGGGGGTTGGATCTTGATAATCCTTGAGGTCCCTTCCAACCCAAGCCATTCTGTGATTCATGGCTCTTCTAGACTGGAGAAAAACAGTTTGATGCCAACAGGCTTCATCAGCTTTTTACATGTTTTCTGCCCCTAAGACCCTCCAACTTTCAGCCCCTACTGGACCTGCAGAGCCCTCCTGTAACTCACACAGCACGCTGCGAGCTGGGGGACAGTAGCATGGAATGCAACGCCCAGCCAGACCTACCACCCACCACTCCTAGCGCTGATGTTCAGCCTGTGACTCATGGTACACCATGGCTGACAGCGGCCTGAGGTCTAATGGATGATATTTACAGCTGAAGTTCTATAAAGTTAGGAGGTTATGTCAAGCTGCAGCATCCAAGTGACTGTAAATGGAGCCTGCACAGCGAGGAAATGGCTGGAGATTGGTTACAGCCAGAAGTAATTGATCTGTCTGAAAATATGGCCCAGGAATCACAGGATTAATGCTCAAATTCCAGCTGCGCTGCATTGCTTGCTTCCCTCCAGCTCTCCGACAACAAAGACATGCCTCCTCCTCTGGAGACCAGAAAAGTTTTATTAAAATCTTCATACAAGCGTTGCAGCGGAGGCCCTGTTAAAAGCATCACAGGAAAAAAATGCAGGATTCATAACGAAACCATCCTACAATTTCCTTTCGATCTGGCATTGATTTTGCAGGGGCTACCTGAGCCAAGCACCGCTCGGCAGCCCCTCCCCGCAGCCAGGGCCGCGCATCCCACCGGCGAGCGGTGGAGCGGAGCTGCACAACGCGGTGGGAACGCGGCCAAAGCTGCAGCTGTGCTGGCCCATTAAAAAGCTGAAACTCATTCTACTGTTCGACCTCATGCTTATCACCACATAACTATTCATCAAAGAAATTTCGGTGCAATTAATTAAATTATTCCCCTGCCTGTGCCACAGAGCCGTTATTCCAATATCAGCTTTCACTCACGCTCTCCTAAGCTCGTGTCTGTATGCCAAGTGACATCTCTAGGGTTGTCCGGTCTCAATAAAGCTCTGCTCCTCACCACTCACAGAGGCTATCATTTCTCTTTTTTATTGCCATTTATTTTCCACTAGGATTTTGCTGCCAGTATATTGGCAGGACTTCCAGTATATGGATGTAATGAAATCTACCACAGACACTTAACATCGGGTCAGGCTTGAGCTCAGCTCATGTGAAGCTGTAATATGATCAACAAATGCTTCCAGGAGGAGGATTTTATCCGCTCCAAAACGGAACGTGGACTCCTCTGGTACCCAGACAAGAACTAGTGGGGAGTCATTTGAAAATCCTTACGATAATTAGCTTTATAGCTAAAATGTGCTTAACATGAGAAACCGGAGGAACAACATAGATGCCTCTAAATCTGCCAGGGCCAACTTTCTCTTATGAAAAAAGATGAACTGTCACAGTTTGCATCTTTGTCTTTTTTAACAGCAACATTAATATAGTTCCATTGGCTCGGCGTATCAAAGCGTGGGCAATTTGGTGTCTACTTCTGGCATCCCGAGCAGATGTATGAACACAATGAAGATACCCTGATGCTACTTATTCCTCTGCTACTCTGGAAATTATGGAGGACCTGATGGCTCTAGATGTGGTCTATCTGCTGCCACAGCAAGTCATGCCATGGCCCCAAAGCATCTTAGCTGCATAGCTCTACTAAGTACAGGTCAGGACCACTGCCAACAGGATTAGATCCTTAAAATGTGATTCACGCCAGATATTGGTAGTCAGAGCCCAGCTATCTCTAAGGGACTTGTAGTTGAAGGTGAGATGCAGAAGAAGCAAGAAAAGAAAGTAAATTTTTAGAAGGGGAAGGAAAAATCACACCTTGAAACAGCTTGTTGAGCCCAGGAAGTCTTTACTACCTGGAAGGCTTTAAATCAACAATGGTGCCTTTCTCTCTGAGAGGCTTTATTTCAAATGCAAATTAATGGAGGTAAATCTCTAAGGCTAACAAATGTAGATCAGACTGAATGATAAAAGTTATTGGGTTTTTATAATTGGTTTGGTTCCCCTTCCAGTAAAAAAAGGGTTGTTGTTGCTTTTTTTTTTCTGTCCAAAATAAACTTTTCTCCAGAGACATGGAAAATTGCTGTTCTTCCATGGAGACAAGACATGACAGTGTCTGCACTGACGCCTTGCCAGCTTTCCAACTAACCTGTTGGTTACAATCCTTTGCAGCATCTGTGGGAAGGCAGTGTAACATCAGTGTTCCAAATTAATTATGGGGAACTAAGAAATATTACAACAGAAGCTGCTTAGAGATACAATTGCCTAAAATTATAGTCAACATGGTAGTCCATCTGCCATCTACCCCAAGAAAAGAAACATGACAAAGTAGCGTGGAAAGCCACTAAGTACCATGATGTTCCCACCCAGTGTGCATCCTCACCATCAAGGCTGATTAAACCTCACTGGGTCCGGTTGAATTCCAGCATTCCCAAGAGCTGCAGACAAATTTCAAATGTCACAGATATTAAAGGAAGCTTGAATGGCACTTTACTGAATCCTAAAAGATACGATTTATCTCCGTTTCTTTTAATTTTTGAAACATTTAATTCCTTTCCAAAAGCTTTTCTAAGACTTTCTTCCATCTTTAAGTCTTTTACTTTCATGTTCATTATCTGCCCTAATTTCAGTACCGCAAATAGGCTGTATTTATTTCACACGCAACAATCCAGTCTGGAGCTTAACCTATGGCCTCCAATACCACACAACAAGCTTCTGATTATTTTAATACAAGTGACTACACAACAAATATAGCAGTAGATAATTCTTATATCCTGTGTAACGAGCTCATCTGAGTGCACATAATTTTATAATTTTTATTTTTATTTTACTTTTAAATAGAAAAAGCATAAAGTTAACATCTCATGTCAGCAAATCCAATTACCCGCTCCCACTAAACACTCTCCTCCACTCCTATTGCACACTCAGGACCAGCAGTGGCAGCAGTAAGCTCAGCCCCGAGTTGGAAGCAGCTCTATGCACAGGAAAGAACTGCTTCCTACACAGAGTTCTTGCATCCCCAGTTCTACTGGGAGAAAGGACAACAATGGCTTGGTGAATCACAAAAGCATTGCCACTAGGCTGATTTCAGCTGGGGAAGGCTGAGTGGGGGCCAGCTGAAGAGCACTCTGCAGCAAGCCCCTTTGTAAAAGTGTGATCAGGTCTGAGAGAAGGGACAGGATGATGTCTTTGGAAGCCACCATGACCCATTCCAGGCATAGCTGGCACCGTGGTGTGCTTCAAGTTCTTACATCCATGCTAACTTCCCCTAAAGCAACTGCAAATAAGAGCATCTTGAACTACATTCATATGAAGCAGTGGCGATGGAGAAAAGTGCTAATGCTTTTCTATCCTTCCTTCCAGGAAGGACATGTTACAAAACGTGACCAGTCACTGCAGCTCTTTAACCATCAACAGCACCTCTAACACCTGGATCCTCCAAGGCACACAGTGTCAACAGACCTCTATCCTAGTAGGTTATGAAACCCTGATCATAAAAAGCAGCACTGCACTACTGCCCTCAGTAAAACAGAAGATGTCAGTATCTGTGCTGCACACTCCGAGTGAAAAGCCTGAACCACATTCAGTTGACAAACAGTTCTGCCAAGTGGTTCTCCTATAAGTTGCTCATGTCAACAAAATTAATGTGACATTTACAACTGTTTTGAGGATAAAATGAAGTTGCTTAAATTACTCTGCAGAAGCAGCGTGAGACAGAATTATTCAGTTGACAAAATCTAATTAGGTATAAATTATTTCAGGTTATATGAATTATAAAACCTTTTGCAGATAACTCAAACTCAAGGCTCAATATGATACGGCGAATTAATATGCCAGGCATCTGTTTTCCAGACCTAGGTTTTAATTTGGGACAAAGTCACACAGGTAATTAATTTTTTCCTTCCATCAGCTAGCCTGTGCCCACAAATGCAGAGGAGGGTATGTCGCATACAGTATATAGTTCATTGAGGTTGAAAGGAGAGAGAAGGAATTTGAGAACTGGTTGGTGGCTGCAGGAAACAAGCTCTCAGTCTAAACCCCAACACAGAGCTGAGGCTGCTGACTCTGGCATTTGATACTGTCCTTAAAGTGATTTATTTTCCATTTAGAGGCACCACAATTCAACACTTGTTGGTAGAGCTCATATAAGCTCAAACTGTGCTTATACGCAAACAAACTATGTCATCTTTCACAAATCTTGCCAACTCTGTGGCCAGGTCATCTCAAGCAGATACCCATTACTGAGCAACCCTTCACAGCTTCTCTGTAACCACCAAAGAAAAATCACTGGAAGCAAAGCACTACCTATGGTCATGGAGTCCAAGAGCAAAGGCATACAGAAGCCCCACAGCCTTCATCTTCTACTCATCGGAAGAAATCAGCTATGTCCCTAACCTCCACCCAGGCACTTCCTCAGTGCTGCAACTTTGCAAATGATATGCAATGCTATGGAATCAGAATGGTTTGAGTTGGCAGGGACCTTTAAGATCATCTAGTTTCAGCCCCCCCCTGCTATAGGCAGGGACACCTCCCACTACACCACGTTGCTCACAGCCCCATCCAGCCTGGCCTTGAGTGCTTCCGAGGCGGGGGGGGGTGGCATCCACAACCTCTGGGCAACCTGTTCCAGTGCCTCATCCCTAATATCTCGTCTAAATCGACCCTCTTCCACTTTAAAGGCATTTCTGTCACCCTGTTGCTACGTGTCCTTATACAAAGTCCCTCCCCAGCTTTCCTGTAGTCCCCTTCATGTCCTGGAAGGCCGCTATGAGGTCTCCCTGGAGCCTTCTCTTTTCCAGGCTGAAGAGCCCCAACTCTCTCAGTCCATCCCCATAAGAGAGGTGCTCCCGCCCTACAACCATCCCCATGGCCCTCCTCTGGCTTAACCTCAACAAGGCAGGACCACCAGGAACAGCCAGGGCTCTGTCTGAGCACCCGGGCAGCATCCAGCCCCTCCACTGCGCACCAACGGGCCCTAACTTCCCTCTCACCCTGAGAACTTTGACTCTCTTCAATAATCAGGTTAAAGTCCTGCACTATGATGGCATGGGAGATAAAGTCAAGGCAAGATAAATCCCCCACAGTATGTTTCTATCCCTGCAACAAGAGCTGGTGGCAGCGACAGAGATCAGAGGATAAGCGCAGCTCTGCCATGGCTCAGCAGCCCTCGCACCATGGTGGCTGATGACTGTATTTCTCAGTGCCTGCAGGGTGCGGGCTCAGCTCGAGGCTCTGTGTCTCCCAACCCACCCTTTTTGGGAAGGTGTTGCACTTATGGAAGGACTTGGCCACACAGCTCCAAAGTGCTGGAGGAACAGCCAGACACCCGAGACAAATGTCTCCGCCACAGCAAAAGCAGCACAGTTGATGAGGACAGGAGGGCTGAAAGTAAAGGAAATTAAACCCAAAACAAAGCGCAGAGCAGGAAAGGGCATTTGTAACTACAAAACGATTCCCTCACTTTTGCCGGCGTTCGCTCTCCATTCTGTAAGAGTTAAAGGCCGCCAAGTAATAGGCGCTGCGGAGTTCTCCCCTGGGTCGCAGCCAAGGCCACTAACCCCGCTATTAGAGGCCTGACAAGCTTTGTCAATGCAATCTGCTGAGCGCCGTGAGTGACAAGCGATCAATATTCTCCACTCTCATGGGTCATCACAGGTGACAGAGGCCTAAGTAATAAAACAGCCCTGGCTGCCTCCTCTAACTTAAATGCTTCCCCAGCCACAATATTTCTTTTTTGTCTAAGCGCCTCTAGCTAAATTTCTCATAGATCGAACCATCTGATGGGGTGGAGGTTCTGAGGAATTGCAGTGTGTCTGAATTGATGCTAGCCGGCGAAAGCTCAGTAGACTGGAGAAACAGGTTCAAATAAATCGAAAATGACTGGCTACAGAGTTGTAATCTGCCAGCATCAGGCCTGTAGCAACAAGGCAATACGAGGAAAGCACGCTGGCAATGCGGCAGCTCCAAGCCACCTGCCAGCCCCAAATCAGCTCCCCAGCTTACAGCGTTTTGAAGACAGGCTCACTCACTCCGTGACATTCCTTTCTTTTTTTCTTTTTTTATTCTTTCCTGTTTTGTAAACTGCTATCAGAATTACTGGCTGCAGCTCCATAAAACTGCATTGCAGCGTTAAGAGGAAAGAAAGGAAGGTTTGCTTTCTACCCCGGCACCTCTGAAAGACGTACTGATGGGACTGAAGTTCATGAGGGCTGTTGAAGCAGCCACAAGCACTCACCAGACCGTTATTGAGAGCACCGGAACAGAAATCCACTCCTTTCTAAGTGCAGCACGTTGAAATGAGTGTGTAAATTTGACAGGAATGAGGTGCTCTGTTACAATTGCCCACTCTTAACCCCAGCCACGATCCATTGGGATGGAAGCAGGGTAAGCTGCCCTGTATTTATGGTTGTACAAGTATGCACACAGCCAACAGCCACAGAGAATCCCGTTTTCTAAATCCACATATTAGCTTACCATTAAATAACTTGTTCGTACAGCTGTATGCTAAGTAAGGGCTTAGACAGGCTTCAGAAAAAGCAGTTCAGTACCCAAATTTAAGACAGATGAGGAGAAAAGCATGTTTCAGCCCTTATCAAAATCCTGTCCCGCTTCTTGCTGTCAATAACTATTATGGACATGAGCCACTAACGTCCATCTGGGATCTGAATGTTTTCCAGTTTTTTTTCAGATGTTTAGAACCAGTTTTGATGGGGAGTAATCTCTTTAACCAGACAGCTTGCAAACACTGAGTTCTGCTGCGCTCCCATGAGACAGGCCAGCAATAGGCACAATCCACCGGTGAGCAAACCAAGGCACACAAAGGAGAGCCAGAGGCACAACTGGACAAAAAGCCCAACGGGAACTCAATTTCACACTTGAAACTTTGAACATCAAATACGTCCTGGAAAAGACTCTCTTTGAGGGGATGACTGTCAGCTGGGGAACTGTTTAAACAGGTGGTACGATGAGGCTGTGCTGCTTGGAAATAATTGGTGCACTGTTTGCACACTGTTCTCAGCAGTCTAAGCCAGGATAAAAATAGACCACAATGCTCAAGATCTGCTTTTTGCACATCTTCATCCTCTTTCATTAAAAAGAGTAAACCAAGTGCACAATTGTACTTAAAACATTCTGCCAGCTATTTATGATAAACACAACACTTTTCTAAATACAAAAAAAAAGGAACTCTGCACACTTGTGTGAGTGAAGTGTAGTTCCCCAGGTGGGTCAGTGAGAGCAGAAATGATCCATCAGCAGGTTGTTGGGTTATTTTCTTAGTGTACACACAGGGGGTTTGACCTGGAAAGAATGGCCTGAAAAAGGGAAAGATAAAGCCAGTATGCGTGATAATGTCAGAATCAAAACCGAGTAAACCACCTTCTGTCTAAGAGATGCCAGGATCTTTCCACAGCAAAGGCTTATAACACGGAGATGGGAACACTGTGACATCTTTTGGAATATGCAAAAGAAGATGAGAGAGCATACTTCATAAAGGAAAACTGCTCTAACTCTTGGGATGAAATGAGATGTCTAATAAAGAAAAGGTCAATATTCTAAAGTAGGATTTGGTTCCTCAACACGCTTGACTGCTGGCCAACTAAGCCAGCTGGACAAGCAATGGAGAACAGCATGTGGGAAGGATGTATTTCAGACCAAAGTAATCTTTTTAGTCATTAAATACAGCTGATTTTCTAAATGATTAGATGGTTGGCTGTTCCCATATCAATGCTGAGGAAAGGCTAAAGGAGAAGAGTTATATTAAGACATAAACTAGCATATAAATACAGAACTAGCCTGGAGACAATCCATAGCATTCAAGGGGACAGTCTGATGGAGCGGTTGCAATAATTCAGAACAAATCACCAAACCCAACACCTTCTGGCAAGCATCAGTGCTGGACCAAGACTGTGGGGCAGGTCAGCTGTAAGGAGTGCAGCAGCACACCACAGAAGGGAGTGCCACACTTTACTGCACACCCACCCTCCTGGTCCTGTTGTAATTAAAAGCTCATTTTGCACTGCACAATGCGAGTCTGCCTAGTTGTATGCTGCACATTCTCTCACTGCTCAGGGATACATTCCTCCTCATCTTTAGATGCAGATATAATACACAAAAAAAAACTAAAAAGTGTTTTTATTTCCTCTCTCATTAAGTTTCTTGCTTATTATCTTCCAGTCAGCCATCCAACTTCATTTTGTTCCCCCTTTTTGGCTTTAGAGGAAGGTATCTGACTCTAAAGATATGACTCCAGATTCATTTAAAAATAGAAAACGAAAGCAGTATGGCTGCAATGATCTGATAGCATCACATATAGCTTTTAACAACCTAACTTATTACTGATGATATAGTCATTAACGCACTCTGAACATGCATGATCCACTGCTCTTCAGCAAAGAAGTAACTGGGGAGATTCATCCAACTTGCTTCAGAAAGTTGTGCCCCAGGAGACTTACATGTCATCTACCCTTAGATTTATCCACAGCTGAAGGAGATGTTTTAAAACATATCTTCTTGTTATTCTTTTAAGAGATTGTTCCCTCGATGCTGAGCCCTGAAAGTTTAGCAGATCTTATTACCAAGAAGGAGCTGAACTGAAGCAATTGGTATAATGGTTGCTACACTGTGGGTACAACTTGCTTGCCATGTTCTGTTCTCATCCACTTTCATCTCCAGTGTTTCTGTGAGCATGAGAAATTACTGACTGTTATGTTTCTTCTTGGTGGCAAGAACAGGAAAAAAATAGGCTTTGCAAAGCACAGGGAGAGAAAATGTAGAATAAAACTCATTGGGACCAATTCATGTGGCACTCTGGGAAGAGAAAAAACTGAGTCAGAAAAACAACACAAAACCTATCCAACTTCCCAGCAAAGATGATCTATAATTGGCATAACACTGCCTAACACCAGAAAAGAACTTTCTAAGAGCCACCACACTTCTCTCCTTGTTACCCCACCAATTTGCTGATGCCTTTGGAAGAAGTTCCCAGCACACACCAGGCTGTGGGCTCAGCCTGCAGCCACGGTGCCTGGGATGATGTAGTCCTACAGATATCAGCTCTAGCTCAGGAATTTCAGGAGCTTCTGCCCCACAGAGCCATCAGAAACAATTACCTAGAAAACTAACAGCTTCTTAGGGCATGAGGTGGAGGACAGAGCCAAAAAACAGGCAAAAGAAGTACAATTTAATTAGCATGGGAGTGCTAGATTATCCCTCAGTGTGTAATGGGAAGGTAAGTAATTTGGCAAAAAGCAGCTGCAAGGAAAAGCAAATACACAATAGGCGAAAATAATGGTTATGTGAGCCCAGAAAACTGAGTGGTAGGAAGTGTTGTTTTCACGTGTCATGCCTATAAATCATTGCTCTCCCATCCTAGGGGCATGACAGCAATACCTGTAGCAGAACCACAGCTACCCTTCCTGCAAAGGGAAAGGCATGATGGAGTATCTGGATCTGATGTTCACTTCTGCACACCAACTACAGCGCTCAGAAGGCAGCAGAAATATTTGAGGCCGAGGAAGACAACACCTCTTCTTGCTTGGCAAACTGCCTTCTCACCCTTACTGTACTTCATCAAGTACGTATCGTTTATGTGCTGGGAGGTGAGCTGCAGTGAAACTTATGTCAACATTTCCATTACTGACCAGTTCTAAAGGATTTAAATACTCAGATCAAAAAAAATGCAACACAGAAAGAGTTCCCACGTATAGGACATAGCCAAGAAGCGACTTTGTCTTCTTTTCATGGATGTACAGGAAATACTTATTATTAGTTTAGATCAGCTGGTGGTTTAATTTCCCTCTTTTGAGATATCATTTACAAGGAGAAAACGAAGTCAAAGGTCAAGTTGCTCCGAGGGCAGGTGCTCAGACACAACCACTGTTCAGGCAGCCTCTGCCCCATCTCAAGGCAGGTTTCCCTTTGTCACAGCTCTCTGGCATGACTGCTATTGTGAGTGTTAGGCTGGAGGGCAGCTTACAGATCCTGCCGCGTACACAAGAAGGACCATCCAACGTGCTGTGCGAGTCTTCACTTCAAATGTCTTCCAAGTCCATGTTTACCTAAGATAGCATTATTTGATCACATCTATTTGTGATCTCATTCACCCAAAGTGCTTCTTGATCCTATAGGAGTAAGACAAGGACATCCCATATGGTGGCAAGGTAGAAAAAGCTTCTCCAGTGTAAACCACCTATGACCTCTGTGATAATAAATTCTTCTGAAAATGACTGGGCAAAGTCCTGGAGACTGTGCATAGTGAAGATAAACAGCCCTCTTTGTCCTCCAGGCCAGAAGTGGCCATTGTATGGAGCTTGCCCAAAGGATTAGCACTGCCATTATTATTTGTGTTATATGAGCTATTTCAGGAGCTAATTGACCTCAGCACAAAAGCCGGGTGAGAAAGGCTTTTGTATCTATTAGAATGAGCAATACAGAAAAAGGGTAAGGTTCTTTGAGCAACTGGGCCACAGTATACAGACACTGACTCAGTTTTAGCTGACAGCATCAAGCAGGGCAATCTAATCTCCCCAGTTAGCACTAAATCAGCCTGGTATAAATGAGCCCATGACAGAACACGGAGAAATTGGACTTGCTAAAAGGATAACTGAGGATAACTGCCTCATGAAGCATAAATATTGAAGATGTTCAGAATCTTTCAGTCCTCGAGCTGATGGTGCCAAGCAAGAGCTGTGCAGGCATTTGATACTTCCATCTCTGTTCACTTATTGAGGGTACGCTAGTAAATGTCAGTATGTGCATAAGGTATTCTAAAATTATACATGTATTTTCCATCCCTCCCTCTCCCTCCCTCAAGGGCCTAATGCTGGGGTGGGGAAGAAGTATTGACACTGAGAAATTCTGAAAGGATGCTCTTAACCACTCAAGGGTTTGATACAGCAAGAAAACATGAAGACATTTTCTCTAGGACGACAGACGTCTGAGAAGGAGGACGTACTAAGGCTGAGGGAGGCTGTAGGATAAGATTATCCAAAATTAAACTATGCATCTCCAAATTTGCTCATGAAGAATGATATGTTTAGGGGAAAAAGCAAAGCTGAACTTAGAGCTAAACATTTTTCAGCATTTAGTCAGCACTTGGCAAACAGGTTCCATCTCAAAGTCAGAACAAGACAGATATAAGGTGAAAAAAATCAACTTACAGAGATTATTAACCTTTCTGAAGCCACTGAAAAAGCTGCCGCAACATAATTCATCATGGGCTCTCAACTGAATACGGAGCACAAAATAACACAGCCTTGTAGATATGCAAACTAGAAATAACCATATTTGTCATTTATTTACTGAATCTACACAGACTTGTCATGGCACTGTCTGAAGTTATCACAAGCATTAAGGCATAAAACAGGGCAAACTTCTGGTGGGAATAAGCAGAAGAATGGCAGGTGCTTCAATAATGGGGTAACGGGAGAGGAAAGACGATGGTGTGGGTGGTGTGCGTGTCCCCCCAGCACAGAGGACGTGCCCTGACCTGTGTCCCCTGTCCCCAGGACAAAGGGTATGGCAGATGGAAAGGGTTAACGGCGGTCATTGTTCCCGGGGCTCTCCAAACAATGCCAACCTACTTAGCAGAGTTAATTTTTTAAGCGCGCTTATTTCCATGAAGCAAATCCAGTGTGTAATTCCAGGATTAGTCTGGAAACTAAGCAGCTTTCTGCTTTCGGCAAAGTTAGTTTCCATTTCAAAGTTTAGTTAAACCAACTCAAGTTAATCAAGCCCCGTAATTGTGCAGTTTCACATATGGGTACATCACATACGGGTACATCTATTATAGGTAGGCAGATCAACAAAATAAAATACATCTGATTTTAATGCTAAGAGACAATTCTTTAGCATTTCCTTTTACTCAAATGGACAAGAAAAATGCAGATGGAAAGAAGGATTCAGAACTAAAGGGCACACCTAACGGGGGCTTTGCCTCACCCCTTCAGGCAGGAGATAATGGCAAAATCAGGTGGGATTCCTACAGAGCACTGACTCGTGTGAGTACCTCAGAAAGGAAAGAACCAAAAACCACATTTATCTGAAATGGGATACGTATGCAGAACTGTCAGTCATTTAAAACAAAATGCCTTGGAATTGCTATTAAGGTTAGAACATTCATAAAAATTAAGGCTGTGCTTTTTTATGTACCAAAAAAAAAAAAAAAAAAAAAAAAGAAATAAAATAACCTTCAAGTCCACTTTTCTTCCCAATATCAACGTTATCATATATTTTAAGCAACAAATAGGAGCCCATGATAGCACAGACGCTTGGCAATCATGGAATGATCGACATTGGAAACACCTCTAAGATCTTCTCATGCAACCACTGACACATACAATGGCATCTTCACAAGGATGGAAGTTTCTTGGTAGTGCTGTGCTACTCCACGTCTGTTCCTGTGCAAGCACGTTACACTGAATTATTCTCTGTGTTAGGGTGACTGGTTTTGGAGAAGCTCAAGACTTTAATGGTAGATTACAAAAGGTTACTTAAGGATTTTCCAACCTCTTTCCAGCTGCCTTAAGTCTACAGGATAAAGCTCCCTTGGCCCAAAGCAGAGCTAGCTCATAGCAACTTTTAATCACGGTCTGCACATCACACAGCTTCTCTGCATTACTGACTGCTCACTGCATGCCTCCAAAATCAAAGGTATAAGTGCACACTACACGGAATGGCTTACATTTGTGCCATTAATTCCTACTTTCAGCATAATCCTTCATCTGGGAGTTATTCCAAAACATAGGAGTTAATGACACTAATATAAACCATCCCAACGTAGCATGTGTTTCTGAGCTTTTATTCCCATGACTAAATGTCTTTTTAATGCACTTTTATTTACCACGATGGAAATAGTTTTTCCTGCTTTACTCTATCAGAAGTCTGGGTCTGTCACATTAACCCTTTTCTGAGCAAAGCTCTGCAGACATATTTCCCATTATGATTCCCAAATTAAAACCTTATGCAGACATTCCAGCAGTGAACTACAGCCCTTTCAAGTGCTGAAAGACCTAATGGAAACCCTGCAAAGGAGCGATGTTAATTGCCAGAAAGGCTTAGGGAACCTCCCTGTGACAAAGCACTTGGCCAGGCTGGGAAATGAAAGCCTGGGAGTTGGCTGCGTGGGGAGCAGAGAGGCTCTGTCCTGGTGGTGAAGAACACCATTATTCCCTAATGACACTTAACCAACTCAAGAGGGGCAGGGAACGAAGCACCTCCACGTTGTGAAATATGGGCAGAGAGGGAAATGGCATTAGGGGGATGGAGAAAAGGACTGCTATTCCCCATAGAAGGAGAGAAGAAACTCCAGATGAACAAAAAAAAAAAAAAAACACCCTACTTTTTCAGTGCGAGAAGTGGTCAAGGAGAAAAAAGCCCATTAAGGAGTAATGAAAAGAAACAAACATATACGTTGTCTCCGTTCTGCTTTATCCACCTTCCCAGTCCCCAGAACAGAGCCAATTTTGTACGCATTTAGATTTAACTTCATCTGTTCTCCTTTCACTCCCAGTCCGAAATTCCCTCTCAGCCTGGCACTGATAGGAACTGAACTCCTGCATTCACAGTACAGGAGATTCCCTGCATGTGGACAAGCCCTGGCTCTGTGCACTTCCCAGGAATCCCTCCTTCCTCCTGACCAGCCCACAGAAGGCAATTTGAGTTTGATGCCAGAGACTGCCTTAAAAAAAAAAAAAAAGACTACCAGTCTGTGTCATACAAGTTCTCAAGAGGTCACTGAGAAGAAATGGCCATGGCTGCTTATTTAGTATACATCTGTGCCTGCGCATTGATGCTGGCTGCACCAACAGCTCCATTCGCCATGATCTGGCCTTCCTCCTGCATCTGAACACAAAGACCTGAAGACAGAGAGGTTTGGATACACACATCAGAACCAGTATCTGCTTGGTATGCCCACAATTCAGTACTGGCATAAGGGTTTTCCTATGGCTTTACATTACTTTATTTAGGCAGTAACGCACGCCGGTATTTTGGTTCTCAACATTGCCCTTTGCTTTTTGGGAAAAATCACCCCTGCCAACTTCTGCTTTAACCCACTTCTAGTCTCATAGCCTTCATCCATCTCTACTGGCACTCAGTGTAGGGCTGGTGAAGAAGAGCACGGATGAGAGGAAGGCTTAGGAAGGAGATGCAAAGTAAACCAAAGGCTACTTTTTTTTCTGAATGCTGCAGTAAGAAATCAATTTTAAACTTGCTGAAATGTTCATTTCATCCTCCCAATTTGCCTAATGCTGCTCAATAAGCAGTTAGCAAACCCTTTGTAAAGCCTTTTAAGTGAAATATATAGAGCCATCATTAAAGTGTGCTTGGAGTTCTTCTCATGAGTTTCCACGAAGGAAATGCCTCTCAGTGTTTCCCTTGGTGACGTGGTACTTCATCAACCCAGCAATTCAGAGGGCAGTATTTCTACCCTGTCATATAGTATATAAACACACTGCGTATGAGCAGCATAAACATGGAACGGTTGCCAAACTAAAACTCTATTTCTTAAATCTGAGAATATCTGACAGTCCCAAAGAGACACAAGTAATATGGGCGACCAGCTGCCTGAGGAGCCCACAGACTCGGGTCTAAGAGGTGGATTTCTTCAGTAAATTTAGGCTAAATCCTCACTGCAGAAGATGTCTATTGATACCTTCTGCTAAGGCTTCAAAAAGCACCAACGTGTTTCAAGGCTCCCAGTTTTTATTATTGGAGAGATCTATTTCAAAAATGTCTCCATTAAGTAAATTCCTGCATCTGCTTAGTTTCTTACAGTAAAGATCATTTACCCTTTGGGTTTCAACTTGGAACATAAGAACTCGAGCCTGAGATTTATGTGTGGAACTGGGAGAATAAGAAGAAGTAAGTTTCTAATTTAAACAGAAAATGTTTTGAATATTAATCTGCTGATCTCAAGGGTTCAGTGATGAGTGCCACAGGCAGAGAGTTTGATCTTTGGGGTGGATGCCCCTTAGGGGAGCTCAGAAGGAAGGCAGGAATGCAAACCTCTAAACATCACTGTCACCACAACCACTGGAAAATCAGTTCTCATCAGTGAGATTTTAATCCTGGCAGAGATATAACAAAGGCACAGGAAGGCTGAATGTAGTGCATTCTGACAGAAAATGAAAGGAGGGAAGAACAAGATGCAAAAGTAACCCCAGCTCTTTCAGTAAACTATGCTTAGCTCTAGAAGCTAACAAAAAAATCCCATACACTCTGCCTAAGTGCTTTTCTCTTACCCATTGGAAGTTATAATGGAACGTACTCAAAAGAAACAGGCTTTGTTAAGAACATCACATTATGAACATTCACACACGCTTAGCTTCAATAAAGCCCCCTGATTTATATGGGGCTCTGGAGCTTCAAGGTCTGTTCTTTATTCAAGGTAAGACTGGCAGAGGTGAAACACAGCAATTCTTCTGCTGCAGTGCCTGGCCTCTGCTGGCAACCCTTTGTACAAGGCAGAAGGACCAGCAAGAGGAGCCATAATAAAAACCAGCTTTGAATTATCCTAGCACAGGATACTATCTTCCTCAAGACCCTTGCTTCATTATCTCCCTGGACCACTGCAGCTCAAACAACATAACTACTTAAGCTATGCATCCGGGTACTCTGTGGATGTGTTTCACTTATGATGGGCAAAAAGACCAAAAGGATCGAATACCAGAGCCAGCAGCAAGCAAGATGGTGAAGAAAGATGACAGCCTGCAAGTAGTCAGGCTGTATTTTATTGTATGATGATGATGAAAGCAGAATGATCTGAAGCCAGCATGAAGTGGCTTATTTAACTGTGGGCAGCACAGCAATACTAGGGCCACTGGGGTTGCAGAAGCATGGGCAGAGACAGACCCCATCATTGGTGTGTACAAAACCTTTCTGACTCATTTTGACCACCTCAGTTTTTCCAGCTCTCTGATGGCCGTTTGAGAATTTGCAGCACTTCCTCTCCAAGAACTGTTTGGGAGAGGTATTAACTGTGCCATTCTTAAGGAAGTGAAATATAACCTGGAAGCAAAAGTGTTGATGACATCCTATGTGGATGTCCTCACAGGACTCTGTTGGATGCTCAGAAATCCAGAATGAATCTCATGAAATTGTAGGGTGGATTTTCTCACCCTCCTGAGGTCACTGTTCTGAACTATGCAGAAAGAAAAACTTCTGGAAGAATAATTTAAAAGGGTCAACGCAAAACCATGGAATCACTCTTGGCTCTTTTAGGGGCCAACACAGTAGAACCAGGCATGTGTAGACCTGGTAATGATCATTAATTGCTTGCATGAAGAGGGAGGAAAGAAACTGCTAGCTTGCTGGGACACCACACGTTATGGATAAGAAATATTCTTTAGGTTTTACTCACAAGTGAGTATTTTGGAGGTTCACTTTCAGCAGTGCTTTGCAGGTTGGACACTCTTATTTATGTGGGTATCTAAGTGCTACTCCAGGTAAATACAGATCCAGAAAATTGAGATTTAGGACTCCGCTTTTACTCCAAATACTACATCCAGTCCTTGATCAAACAGCACAGATTTATGCTTGAAGAACTAGAAACCCCGGACCTGTTATCTGCCCAACTCCACTCAGGGAACTGCTACCTGCATAGCTGTGTCTTCAGATCCCTCTCATTACCTGCACCCTCTTTGCATCTTCTTTCAAGTCATACTTAACTTGGAAGACTCGTATGACACAGTATGTAAATGGTTCCTTTGCTTTTTTTTAATGTTTTACTTTGTTTCTGCTGTCTCTTTGTGGCAACGCTCACAAAATGACGCCTCCTTTCCACACCGTCAGGGAAGCAGATCTGCTTCTAAGGACCTTCTAATCAAAAGGCAGACAGGCGGCCAGGTAGAAGAAATGAAATAAAAAAAAGAAGAGGGAAGAGAAACAACAGTGGTAAGAAAGGAGACTGGTTGTCGCCTTCTCCCTGTTGTCACGAACACCACTACACAGCCAAGATAAAAAAAGCTGCCAACGAAAAGTCCTGCTATTCATTTTCACTGGGTACACAGATCCTAAGAATCCTGCTTTCTTTTTTTTAAAAAGCATGGCAGTAAACTCATGGAGCAAAAGAAAAGTGGTGAGTGCTTTAGACTGCTCAAGTATTTCCTGCAGGAAACAGGCTTGAAAATGATGGAATTTTTAAGAATTATGCCTTCAAGGCTGTTGGTATTTTACACATCAGACACAATTCTGCAAACAGATGACAAACTTTGAAAAAAGTAAAAAAAAAAAAGAAAAAAGAAAAGAAAAAAAAAGCCAAAAACTCCTACAGCCTTCTCTTCTCTCGAGCAAACAGTAAATGAACAGTCCGTCTTTTTTAAGTGCAATATACTCCACTATCAATTTGTGCACTGGACCATTTTTCCTCAAAGTAACATCCCAAAACATAATACAGTGTTTATTTAGCTCTACAATTGCCTTACAAGCGTTCCAGAGTTTAAAACACAATGAAGACAATGTGAAGACAATGAGACCTTGGCAAAGGAGGAAACGAGCACATTACAGCAGATGCAGGAAGGCTACGTGAGACAGCAGGAAATGCAAGGGACCACGTTTTGTACCCAGGGAAGCAAAGAGAAAGAAGAAAAGGCCAATCCAAGACATGCAGGCACAGACTGAGGTGTCTGTAACTAGGAGAGCACATGGACTTTTTGTTCTCCAGCTGGTAACTTTGCTTTTCTAAGAACTCTACCTGCTTGCAGATGAGAGATCCTGCTGTTTGCACCCAACACAGGAGGGATGCAGAGCTGCACCGTGTGCCTCCAAAGCACAGGGAATGGTTTGATGCAGAGTGGAGAAGTGGCTGTGCAGCTCACACGGGTGTTTGTGTGTTCAAAAGTTCACTCACAAAATAGGTCTCTCCATTTTACACACGGGATAAAACGAATGCCCATAAAGCAAATTAGAATGAGGTTTAGAGTATAGAGCTTATCGTCTAGATCTTGTTACATAAGGATAGATTCTGCAGCCATCCAGAGATTCAGTTCAATCTTCTACGGAGCTACAGATCTTGCAGCTTCAATTTTCACCACTGGTTAGCACCACTTAAGACTTTATTGTCCAAAAAAGGTTAAACGCATGAGCAACTCTCTTAAAGGAGGGCAAAAAACAAGAACGGCGCATACAATTCCTCTCTTTTATCACCAAAACCCAGCTCCACCCAGCAACGCTGCAACAGAAATTACCAATAATGGTAATAATAATCCAGAGCTTCTGTGCGTAAGCTGCCTAAAGCCTAAAATAAGCCGAAGGCATGCTGAAACCACAAAGTTATAGCAGGCTTCCTTGTTTCTGCAGTCCATGTCTTACTAGACAATTTCATTTTTCAAATACACTTACGCTAAAACTCTACTTTTAATTTATGTATAGCCTAATATCCCTTACTATGCTTTAAGAACAGCTTCTACTAATTATGGCTACTATCTTTAGCTCACTTCACGTTTACAAAAGAAGCCTTTTATAAGTTTACATGTAGGTCTTTGTGGGCTTAAATCCGTTAATATTGCAAGGATTATACTCACCTGGAACTGTATTCTTCTCTATAAAGCAAACATGCTTGTAATTAAAAGATACCTCCTTCACTCCTGCCTAACGTGGCTGCAACAGGCATCAGATACACCAGCGTTAGTACACAACAGTAATTGATAGAGCTATTGAAAAATAGCTTTTGGCATAGGGAGCTGAAGCTCTACAATGCAATTAGACTTATTAATGATATTACCCACAAAGATGCCAACTGTGATGACGCTCTCTGTTGTAAGTACGCCCCTGTCCACATGCAATGCTCATCTCTTACAAATGGGAACGACAACATGGAAGCTACTTTCTAGGCTTTGAGTCAGCACTTCATTATTGATAAATGTGCTTGAATCAGAAGCCCTCTCATTTGCCAGTTCTCCTGTCTTAACCTGGTTGTTTAGGCTGCTCCTGCCCACTGCTGTTCCATCTCGGGCCAGGTCCTTCCAAATGGATCACGACATCCTGGCAACACCTCACATCTCAGTGCAGGAAATTGGCCATTGCTTTTAGGAGACTATAAACATCTTCGCCTACCCATCTATACACCACCAAAAGGCACCTTCCTGTTATCCCTGCTCCTTAGCAGCTGTGATTTTATAAGATTCGACTCAACCATGAGAAAGCACGTTTCTACTGAGAGGAACCATCAGTACAGCTCTGCACCCATGCTGCACCACAATGTCCACATCCTGTGTCACCTCTTGAGAGCATGAGTTGCCCCAGGCGAGGCTGAGCTTGCTTGGCACTGGGTACCAGCCTCCCAGAGCACCACCAGTGATGGTACAGTGCTTCCATTCATAGTCTAGCAGATTCCAGTACCAAACTCGGCATTTTCCTATATTGATATCAGGCACGGTGATAAGGATAACTCGGAAGGAAAAGATAACAAGTTTTGTAAGCATAGACATGGCTGTAAGCTTACACTGGCCAAGAAAAAGCAAACTGTCACCTTTCTAATAAGCCCTACCCCAAGCATATCCTTTTGTAAAACAAGCTGGCCAGACATTTATCCTGGCCAGGGCAGAGATGACTTTATTTTTGATGCAAGTTGGCAGGAAGGGAGACAAGGAGGCCAAGCTGCTACGTGTTTGTAATGAAAGCAGAGAAACCAAGTGTCCTTCTTATGCTGTCTTCAGCAGCTGAACAGAGCAGGAAGGCTGCAACGTTCATTTCTAAGTCAGGACACTGACACGCACTCTCCCACACTACAGCTCAAGGCCCATAGATCATTTTTAGCTGAAAATTGTTTCCCAGAGCCTGCAAGATCTCAGAACTTTGGAGCAATTAAAATTCACTCCATTTCCATCACCTGCTCAGCTGTATTGTCCAAAAAATCTGCGCACAGTTTATTCAGCATGGCTTACGTGTCTTAAACATGGAAAGGAACTGTACAAACAAATCCTTCTAAGGAAATCTATGGGTTTTAAAATACTGATCTACGCTAAATTCTGGGAGAGAGCAGTGATATCTATAAACTCTTACACTTAGAAAGTAATTAAGATCGAGTAAATGAAAGATGCTCCAAGAGCTTGGTATTTCCAGCAGCCAGGCCCCCTTTTTTTTGGCATGAATTCTCCTTTTTTTTTTTTTTCAGCCCTTCCACATGAATACTGCACTATGCAGACTCAAGGGCCTGAAAGGGGTTATGGCCAAGATGGGAGATACCATAGGTGTGCGGGTGCACAACAGGTAACACAGCTGTCCTCCATCACAGCAGCACACCATGGACACGGGCGGCCATGCGCTTGACCCCTTCCCTCCTCATCGCATGCCCATCAATCTCCCCCCGCCACGGGCTCTGGGATTGACTGATTATATTTATCACACTTGTAGTTCACAGGGCAATGGTTTAAATTTCATTCAATACACTCCATCTGGGAGCGCTTTTAAAACACACCCACAAGCACATTTCTCCCTCTCACCCCGCACCCCCGCAGCGAGCAGCCATCTGTACTCTGGAAACAAATCCTAAAAAATTATTCTAAATTAAAAACTCATTTTAAAAGAAAAGTAGTATTAAACTGTTTTATAAACATAATAAACCACAGTAAGCCTTGCTTGCAATAAATATCCAATTCTTGCCTACAGCTATTAGAATCCACAAGCGTATTTTTAAGTTTGCTAGCAAACAGTATATTTATTCTGACCATGATTTGTCTTCTGTGGTTTAATGCTCTCTCATGTTTCTTTCATATGTTTACAGAGGTGGGGGAAGAGAAGAGAGAGAGAAAGCGGGCTGTCCTGAAATACGTTACAGATTCCTGTAAGCCATAATGGCTCTCTGAAGGACTGCCACTTCTTCACTACAGGGCCTGGCTCAGCCTCAGGACAACAATATCCACAGACACGTACTGCCCTTCTCCCTTGCTTCACTCACAATTGATTAAATTCGGTCAAATTAGTCAGGGAAAAGGAAAATTAAAAGGAGAACAAAAGCAAGTTGTAGTATATCGTGCAGATTGTGCAGAGGCACCATGGTGGGAATTTGCTCCCTTTGGCAGAGTTGTGACCTACAAAAAGAAGTGGACTCGTTGGGGAGGGGAAAGGGTAAGGGACAGAGTGACTGAAGAGAGAGGCTGTCTCAGTAAGAAAACAGACATTAAATAATACAGTCATGGGCAGGGGAATGGTGGTTTAGCTGCATGGGACTATGACACATAGGAAACCAACAAACTACTCCATAAATGCAAAGAAATCAGGAAGCGAATCAATTATTTTTTTTTGTATGGGACAAACTATCTATTCTTAACATCCCAACAAATGAACAACACAGTAGATGTTATGGTTTGCTGGTAAAAGATGAATGTTATGGAAAAAAACCAATGTTCACAGCCTAGCTGCCATGTTATCTCAGCAGCAACGGGAATCCCTCGGGACCCGCTGCCAGCATCATCACAGCCCAGGGATGAGGCAGGAACAAGGGCCAGCCCCACTACTACACCAGGACAACCCCTTGGTGGGAGCCAGCAGCAGGCCAGAAATCCCAAGGCTGTGCGTGACCACATGGCCGTGGGCACAGACAGAAGGGGAGATGCCTGCGTTCTTCCTCAACCAACAACTCAGCCATTTATGCTATGGCTCCATAGACTTAGGTGAAAAAAACTCTGCATGTGGCCATGCAGTGATTTCAAAAAAGAAGTACAGTTGATTTTTATCAGATGTTTTAGGCTGCAGTTTTATAAACAGATGGAACATGCCTCAACTAACATCTGCAAGAAGTCCTCTTGACTTCAGGAGTTTTATACAGGTAAACCCTTTTCACAAGAACTCATATGGGAAAGCTGTGCAGTACTGTCTGCTTGTGCCTCGTGACATCACTGGATTTTTACTGTATTTAATTGTTATTAGTTACCTTGCCTAGACGTGATCTGATTAAAACAAAGCTGGTCTGTTCAAGGGTATCCAAAAAGGACACCTTCCATGCAAGAACTGCACCAGGGACCATTTGATTAAGTACTGTGAACATTTCGATGCGTGTATTATAAAGAAAATCAACACAATAAGTTTAACCATAAAGCTATTCCTTCCTGTTTAAGGACGATTACATCTCGCAAAGTGTAACTAACGTTAGATTTTTATTGACTGAAGTTTATAATACTACCAAGCATTACCAAGAGGAGGAAAAAGGAAGTAAAGGAGAGCAAGGATGTCATAACAAAAGCCTGCACTAAAGAATTTACAAGGAAGAAGAACAAACATCCTCTTTGGGAATTACTCTGGCAACACAACAAAGAATTACAGCACATAAACTAAGGTTACATAAACAGTATAATAAAACCTGGGACTGATATATGTAGAAGAGACATCTTGTAGTGCACTGCCATGAACAGCTTCTACTCAGAAAAGCAACCATGCTGTAATTAGTAAAAAACAAATGAGCACCTCACCCAAAAGGGGAAAATAACAAAAACCCATACATAAACCACCCCAAACAATGAAACAGCTCTCTTCTTCCTAGAGGGAGATACATAAAAAAATGGAATGGAAAACATCAGTCTTCCCTGAACAAGAACCTCTGTAACGCAGATTCCCCTACTCTTTTAATGCAAAACTTCAGTTCCCTGAAAGCAGGATGACCTCTGCAACAAAGTAAAGCACGGAATCACACATCACAACACCTGGCAAGGTTCAGCTCTGCACGTCATGTAGGATGGAGTACAATTTTTTTCCAACCATGGGGTGATTTCTCCTTCTGCACGTTTTACTCAGGTTTGTAACAAAACCAACTTCGGTACAAGGTCAGAAGACAGCAGCTCAGTGTACAAAGCCAAAGGGAGAATCATGTCAGCCTCTCCTCCTCGCAGCCCAGCCCTTCAAACCCTGCACACCATCCTCTCACGTTGCTCAGCAGCCACTTCAGCTAAGTACCTTATTGACACGTATTACCGTTTCCCTCATCTTGCTGGGCCCAATCACCACAACGGCTGCAGGACTGAGTCCTTTGTGCAATCTGTCCTGCATTTATGGTCAACAGCATCTCAGGGAAGGGGTGGAGGACATGTGATGCCAACATGCACACAGAGATTCATGTGATCCCACACGACTGTGGCTTAACCAGATGCCCGATTTATGCAGATGCCACACAACCAGCACCACAGCTCTCTGCGATGGCTCATCTCTTTGCAGTTGCTGTTTTTCTCCCCTCCACCATACACAAAAGCTACAAAACTGGCACTGATGTTTGCTTTGTTGTCGCCATCGCTCTCAGGCACCTGAACCCTCACCATGGGGTTCTGACACACAAAGCGGGACAGGATTTACAAAATAAAGGTGGGCCAAGGAGAGGGAAGGGACTCAGTTTTCCACTGTGGATTAACAAACCCAGAAATGTACTGGGGATAACTGGACTCCCATGTGGGTTCCAAGAGGGCTCAGCGCAGAAGGGCGGATCTGTACGGATGCCAGCATGGCCCAACGAGGCCTTGTGGGGTCTGTGTGCCACCACAGCCCACGCTGAGGCCGGCTCCATCCCCCAGCCCACGGCCTTTTACGAGCTTTCATCAAGCCTCATGGAGAATAGGGCAAGGTAATTGGTGAGGCTCGTTTAAAACAGATTCTCCCAGAGAAAATTCCAGAAGGAGAGGGCTCGAAACAGAACTAAAGAGTGCCATCTACTGCAAAAAGCTGGAGAAACCTCAAACCCTGAGAGAGAGCGGTGGGGGCAGCGGGAGTGCAGGCTGTGGCACAGCGTGGACACACGATCGGGGCTGCCTGTGGGAAACAAGGCAGGGCTCAATGCACAGGTGGGCCCGCTGCCCTCCCAGTGGGGTTTTCCAGATCTGTCCCACTGGAGGAAGCACTGGTAGCTGCAGTTTGGTGGTTGGGCCCAGCTTTGCATGGGCCTGGGGCTGCCTGAGTCCCACTGGAGCAAAGTGGGGAGGCAGGAGGCTGTGCAGCTTCGTCTGCTCACAGGAATATCCTCACAGTGCTTTTTATCCAATGTTCGGAGATACCTTAGAGCATGCTTGCTTAACGAGACTGAACGAGTGAGGTTTGGAACTTCAGAGGGTTTCCACAGCGCTGAGAGTAAAGCAGCGTTTAGAGCTCACTGAATCACTGGGGCACTGAACAGAGGGGTTGGCTCAAGGGAGGGGGAAAGACCTAAGGGCAAAGCCACGTTCCAGGCAGCATCCAACCTCCCCCTCCAGGAGCCAAGTCCTGGCAGGACAGCAGGGACCCACACCGACCTGTAACACAGCACTGCGCCACCACTGCAGCCTCCTCTCCTCCTGCACAATGCAGAAGCACCCACCGATGACCCCCTGTAACCAGCCTCCACCAGCACAGCCCCACCTGCTTTTGCAGTTCTTTCAGGTGCCTTTCAGCCCTCCTTTCCCCTGCAAGTGCCTGGCTTGCACACGCCTGGTGAGCAGCCTGCAGATGGTGCTACCGACCAGCTTTTCCCCAGCTCCATAACTGCTTCCTTTCAACCTAAGGGGAAAAAAGCATTCAGGCTGCACGACACACGCTGAAGGGAACCACTCACTTCCATCTCCTGTTTCCTCAGCTTTCTATTCTTCATAACATAATGCTGCAGTTTCTGACTGCAGGGAACCTGGCAGTAATCACCCAGAGCAATTAAAGAGAGTTCTGTGAAAGCAATTGTTGTACATTGGAGTTCTAGGCCAAACGATCATGTTGCTTGAAGGCATTTTCTTTATCCAAGAAGAAATCCACCCTTGTACAAAGGCACAGAGTACGGCCAAGGATGCTACAGCATCACCTGGTGCATCGTGTGTGCGCTCGCCTCTAACCAGCTCCTGATCCTTCTTCAGCCCACCATATGGGGTATATGAGTAGAACTGCTCAAAACCAAACTGGAACTCTTCATCTTGCGCCTGGCTCTATTAAAAGTAGGATTTAACCCTTACTGATTTGCTTTTAGGTTTCAAACTTCAGCACCAGATCTCACATTCAAAAGTCTTCAAAGAAAAGGAAAAAAGCATGATTTTACTCTGAGGGAAGAAAACTCCTCAAACTTCCTGCAGTTGGACACTGTATTTATGTGAAAGCCCTCCTCCACTTCCTTTGAGGTAATTTTCATTGGGGTAGGTTCCTCAAGCACAACTGGAATACCATTAAGGCAGCAGGCGACACACTTGCTTCTCCAGTAGCAGAAAAAATCACTGTACTCAGAAATCCTCTTAAAACTAACGACAGCTGAAGAAGCTGAGCTGCCTTAATAAACCGGGCTGCTTTTATGGCTTTATCCCACGAGATGCCAAGTACTCCTGCTCCGGCTCAGCACAGTCCTTCAGGACAAGCTTGAATTCAAATACAGAGAGAGTTTTGTTCAAGTTAATGGTGCTGCTCAGGGGCCTAAGTTTAGGCACATGTTTAAGCACTTTGCTAGACTTGGACCAGCACTCACAAAGATCAATCTCTTATTTTAGAGCTTATGTGTACATTGAACAGTTTACATTAGGACTGTCACAACTCTGGCTTCTTCTTATTACTGCAAGAGAAACATTACATCAAGTGTAAAATCCGTAATGCTTCTGGTTTCGAAAACCTAAAGGTAAGTTATACTGGAAGCAGATGTCTGTTTACAGTAAATGGACATTTAATAAAGACTTACTTAAAAAATTCTCAGGGAAATTTCATAAATAAAGTCAAGTTCTGAATCTTCCTGGGCACTTCGCATTTCACAGAAGGAGGTGGAGACCAAGTGTTTTGGTAAAGTCCTGCCCCAATAGCTCAGATCAGAAAAAAGAAGAGCGCCTATCATCAAGGCTGAAGCCCAGAAATGATCTCACTTCATGGCAATCTCCCACCTCAGACAGCTCAGGAAGGTTATGTCCAGATGACTTGGGCACCTACTCAAGAGGATGATAGGAGCAAAGAAACCCCCTGGCAGCGTGCCCCATAGCCTGCCTGCTGCAAGCATCCCCAGCTGCACAGCTTACCAGCCCCAATGGTACTGGGAAGTGGCCATAGAAAGGAGGAGAACAGGAAAAAGAAGTACATCAAAGGGAAATTACAATTCGCTTCTTTCTAATAATATTCTGAAGTTGTCTCAGACGTCCACTCTGCCATTGCTGAAAGGAAGAGCAAGAGCTTCCAGCTGTCTTGCTATATGCATTGTGAGGACACCAATGCATGTAATGAAGAAGCTAGGAACAGAACAGACCACTGGAGAGCTGCAGATAGCTAACTAACATAGTCTCATCTCTCATCTCTTCTAAGATTGATGGGATTTTGAACATCCAGCCCACAAACATGAACGGTGGTGGTTGTCCAATGGCACCAAATCCCCAAAGGTTTCTAAGTATCCTTTATCCTGTTGGCATAAGTTTATCAGTGGCAAAACATAATTAACCTTTATTGGGCCAAGAGGATAGTTTCATACTTTCCTCTTCCTTCATTCCTTCTGTCATCCCGCATCTTCTGCACCAAGACTGCTGCTATTTGCTTTTCTCTTACAGCCTGTTTCTACCAGCTTTGACAAATCTCTTGTAGAAGAGGTTTACACAGTACTTTGTATAATGAAGCTAAAACTCCAAGAAGAGTTCTTGTGAGACAGTTTGTAGAAATGCTGAAGAAGGAAGAACACTAAATTGCTGGAGATATCTTGGATAAGGTGAGATATTAGTGCAAGTTAAACAGGCAATGCTTTCCTTGCTTCTTTTAAAATATTTTTTTTAATTAATTTTTCTTAACCTCTAAATGTTTGTTGTTTTCTTGTGCACCAAAAGAGGAAAATGCTGACAGACTGTGAATTTTTTAACTCCAGTATCACAGCAACACATATTAATGTGTTACAGCAAAAGCTATAAGTACGTTCTCCTCCAAGGCCTCAGCAAACAGGCAGCTTTAAGGTTTTGGTGTTCTATTGCCTACTTACAACAGTGTGTAAGGGTGTGGAGTAGGGATGAGCCCTTCACCCATCAAGCTTAAGGCAACGAGGAATTCTGATAACCCCCATCTTGTTCAGGGCACAAATCGTAATGCTGCACTCTGGTGGAGCAGCAATAGTTGCTGCCCCTCCTGTCCACAGGGTGCAGGGAGTGCTGCCTGATCAACATCACCCAGGAATATTCACGAGAGCCAGCAGCCAAGTGCAGGTTGCCTGGAGTCCAATTCACGTGAATTCTGCAGATTATTATTTCTTACTCTCAGATGCCTAAAGCCAATGGTTAGGAAGTTTATGTTCCAGGAAGTTTATGCCAGATGATGTTACATACACTCATAAGACAGTGAATCCAAAGCATCAGAATTACATCAAATTATTTAGGACAGAGATGTAAATAAAGGACAAAAGAAGAATTAAGATCAAAAGGTTTCCTGCTACTCAAATCTGTGCCTGTATCTAATTACCTCTCCCTGTTCTATCTTACTGTCACGCGTGGCTTGCTTTAAGCAGACAAATGCAATTGCATGTTTGTTTTCATTAGAGGAAAGAATTAACCTCCCACTGGAAGTAGAAAGGGTTACAAATACAGAAAGCACTCAGGTAAAAGTGTAAGAAAATCAACAAAGGCAAGAAGATCCACAACTTCTCTTTGGCTCAGAGCTGTGAGTGCCCCATCCCTGGAGATGCCCCAGGCCATGGGTGGGCTCTGGCAGCCTGAGCTGGGGGGCACCCAGCCCATGCAGGGCTTGGAACTGGGTGGGTTGTAAGGTCCCTTTCAACCCAAGCCAGTCTACGACTCTATGACCTGAATATCCAAGCTATTTTTGGGCTAGTGTTGACATTCTTAGCATCATTCCAGAGCAAATAGCTGGAAGAATAAAAGGTCCCTGAAACCATTGCAATTTATGAGGTCATGGGTCTTTCGAAAAGGACTGTTCATAAATCAGGCATAAGATTTATGGGCAGGATACAGGACTGGACTCTGAGCTCTGTTAGCACGGATACACAGAGGATTGCAATCAATTTTATATAAACAGCGTTTTCAGGAATTATGGAAAACAGAACGGGCCGCCCTGCTACAGGCACAAATGCTCTCACTATCTGAAGTGAAAAGTACAAAGTTTGACCCTTCCTGATCACTTTTCCCCTCAAACTCTGTTCCTTACAGCTGCAGCAGAACCACAGGGCTGCTCAGCACACCGGGATGGCAGACAGCGAAAGGTTTCTGTCTGCAGCTCAATCTGGTGCACGGTCGTAGATCACAGCTGCCTACATTAGCCAGGCAACTTAAATCCCGGAGCATTTAACATGCATTTTGTTAACAGGGGTCAGACCTGCACATCAGATTTTTGCAAGGCCGCTTTGCACCTCTGAACCCATGAGCTTCTACACATCTGAAAGAGACATGATGGAACGATGGAACGAAAGAGATGGGTTGAGAAAGGACTCCTGAGTCAGCCGGGGGAGAGCTCTGTTTGTGTCTCTGCGTTATAAAGCAAGCAAACATCACTCATCTCATCACAGAGGAAATGAAGGGCAGCCCCGAAACGCTGCCATCCCACTCCCATGACTTTGTCTCACTGGAAAACGCCTCTGTTTATGTAAGTATGTAGGAATGCTTTATTTAAATGCAGCTCTCCCGAGGCTTCACCCTCACAAAACTGGACGATTTCTCATAACATAAAAGAAGAAAAAAAAAAAGCGAGAGCAAAAGAGAATTAAAGGTATGTGCGAATATGTTTCTCAGGCTCTTTATGGCTGATTGAGCTAATTTACTGTGGAATGGGCAGCAGACTATCTTTAGATAAATGCTAATGAGGACGTTAGTGCTTTTTTCAGTCTGGCTGCTACTATTATGCTGAAAGGGAAGGTCAACAGCTAATAAACCCAGTTAACAAGCCATTCTGAACTTCACTTTAGCTTAACACGCTTCAAAGTTGCAGTCATTAAATCCATAGGCTATTAGGAGCTGCCCTCCCGTTTTCAGTATGAGTGAAGGCAAACTTTCAATGTAGTCATTAATTGAATTAACAGACTCTAATCCAGTTTGATGTAGTGTAAATTGAAACCCACGTAACAGTAAAGATGTGTGTAGGTTTCCCTTTTCCAGCAGCTCTGTGTCCTACTACATTTGTTATCATTTCTGTGCACCTCCCATGAAGGGTGCCCTCATGGACATAACCTTTACCATTAGCTGCTATTTGGTAGACAAATATCATTTGCTGTCAAGGTGAAAGCAGGCCAAACATAAACTTCTTGTGTCTTAAGAAATGGCTTAGCTTTACCGACACAAGTGGTAAGCAGGGACCACAAAACGCATTGCCACCACTGTGCTGTGTTATGCTTCTCTGAAGTACAATATCACACACTTAGCAGACAGGGAGCATTGGATATGGAGATATAAGTGAAAAACGTTAGGTCGGAGGCAGAAAGAAAAGTCCGAGTGTTTTGTTTGCCAGCAAGATCAATAGTTTCCCTTTAAGTAGTGTGAAGTTGAACCTGTACTGCACACACTGGCCTATTTCCATCAGAAAACAGGAGATGGAAAGCCATACAAATGCTCAAAAATTTGGCATAAAATCTATTTCTAAAAGGCAAGAATTGCATCACTCTGCAAAAACCATGCACTTCAGTACTGGGCACTGTGTTAGGGAGTCCTGCACACACAGCCAACCACCCCAGCTACACCTGGGAACATCACGTGTATCAAATGGCACACAGCTACATAGATTTCAAGCCTGAGTGCTACCTGTGGCTCCCACATTTCAAACACAGAACTGGACAACTGCCTGGTGCTGAAGCTCCTTCCTGTGAGTGCCACCAGACTGCACCCCAGTGAGCTGAGCACAGGGAAATCAATGCATTTTCCCAGTCAAGAAGTGGCAGAAGAAGCTCCAGAACGATTAAATGCAAAATACCAAGCATTTTATACCTGAACTGGCCATGTGAACTCTTAAGCTATCCTAAATCCAGTACATGGAAACCATTTTAACGCTTCACAATTTACATGACCATGACGGTGAATAAAAGACCACTGCTGCAAATTTAACATTGAAATCAATTCCAGTGGACAAGAAGCTCTCTTGTCGCTTACATACAGTCCTCGTATTTCCCACAGGGGATTAAAAATACCTAGGGTAACTCATTAATCTAACTAAAATTCAAAGGCCAGGAAGCTAAGACGTAGACATCCACATACAGAGTAGCGGCGAGAGTGGGATGGAGCTTTTCCAGGCCTACAGAGCCCATCCACAACATTTCTTTAATATTGACCTGTAGAACTGCCCTTCTTGCACAGACCCAGTGAAGAAATCCAAGCTTCCATTATTGCAGATATGAGGATATAAAACTACATTCAAAATGCAATCGGACATCTGGAGAGGAAAACGCACGCATATCCAAATCATTGTGTTCTTTCAGAAACAGAAAAATACAATGGAGCTTTAGAAATAACTAAATATAGTAATTTTGGTTCTGCTGTAATTAGGGAAGAAAAAAGCACGACTTCCCCACATCCCTTTAAGAGTCATCGTTCAATGTCGCAGCGATATTCAATTATTCCATATAAAGAGTATTTACTTTCTTTTCTACGTTATTATTATATTATCCACTATTCTTATTACTGCAGAATGAGCAGAAATACAGGCCTCCAGCTGAGACTGACAGCCCCCCTCTGCTTGCCACTGTGAAGATATACGGCACAAAAGCATCCCTGAACAGCTTTGTAATACCAGAGAAAAGACAAAGTCTGAAAGAAAGGTAAGGTTGGTGTTTCCATTTTATGGGTGGGGAAATTAAGGGAACCTGAAAGAAAAAAAAAGACCTGAGAACTTCACAAATGATTTCACAGAAGATTGCTTCTGCCTATTGTTGGCCAGCAGGTCTTTGTGATTTCTCATGGACACTCTTACAATGCCTAGGCAGGAATTCTAAGCACGCATCCAACAATGCGCGCCAGAAGTAGAGTGTGACACCGTAAGAGGCATTTCTTCTCAGTTGAAACTTCAACATTTGCCCAGATGAATACAATGCATGCATTACAGCCCGCCTTGGCCAAAGCCCAACATCCATTGGGGTCAAGTGCACCAAGCAGGGTGCCACCACCGGACCCCTTCATGATGAGAGGCAGTGAGACACCAAGGCACCAAGAAGGGCTTGGGAAGGTGAAAGCAACAACCATGGCAGGAATTGACACAGGGAAACCAGGTTTATCTAAAAAAACCCAAGAAAACAGTATTAAAAGAAGACAAGAGGATGGGAGAAGCCCTGATGATGGCCAGGATGCACACAAGCTCACAATGGGAAAACAGAGATAACAAATGCATCTTTTTGAGTTCTGTGCATCGTAGCAATTTTCAAACAAGAATATTAAAATACATTCCAAACAGTCCAAACTCAAAAAATAAAAACAGGTGCAGTTGTATTGCTCCATGCATATGAGGAAAAATGGAAATGAAAAACACTGAATTATAGTTAGAAGGGTGTAATAAAACTCGGTGCCTGCGAGGAGAATTTGGAAAAAAAAAAAAATCAGGCTATAAATAGGATGCTAATTTTTAACTGAGAGAGTAATTAACCACTAGAACAACTTCCCAAGGACAGCAGTGGATTGCCAATTACAGGCAATTTTAAAGTGAAGACCAGATTTATTTATTTTAAAGATATGCTCCAACAGGAGCTAATTGCATCAACTCCTGCTGCCTGAGTTGTACTGAAGCTCAGACAAAGCGATCCAAGCGGTCTCTTCTGGCACTCAGCTCTGATCAGAGCAGACAGCAATCCAGAAGAAATGTAGGAAGGGCAAAGCAAACAATTTCGATTGCACCTATGCAGATACCATCAGTGCTCTGAGAAGGGTCATCATTCCAACTCAGCATCAATGCAATAGAAACTCAGCTGTGTGGTAGCATCAATTCAGTATGTAGCCCATTCAATTTCACCTTCATGGTATTAGAGAACAGAAATAAGATGGGGCAGCACTACCTTAGATTGTATTTATTTTGTAAAAGGTGCTAAAAGTGATTTTATAAGGTGCATGTGAGGCTCCTCATCCTTTTGGTGGCTGGTTTTCTACCACATTATGTTTTCTGCCTGTGTCCAACATGCAACTATTAGCCTTTTTCCACTTCTCAGAGCCTTTTGAACCTGTAAACCAATTTCAGCCAGATGCAGCAGAAGACATTATCAAAGGAATTACATCCTCTGGGCAAACCAGGTAAAAGCTGAAGTTCAGCAAACGACCTAGCTGAAGAAAGGCTGCAGAGTGACACAGCCCTGGGGAACCCAGGGAGGAGGGAGACAGAAATAAAACTGCTCCAGTGTGACACAGCCATTGGGAACAATGGAGGGGAAATGGGAGCAGCAATTTTTCCCATCCCTTGGTGGCAGCAGAGCCGCCCACCTTTTGCTGCTGAAGGCAAGATGACACAGGAGCTCTGTCTGACTACTTGTATTAAATAATAACTACTCTATTAGTAGGAATCAAACAGTGGTAGGACAGAAGGGAGCAGCCCCTGGCTGGAGCAGGCTGCTAAACCCAGTAGGCAAACTGCAGACTGCAAAGGCAGCTGAAGCATCACAACTTTTTTTTAATATTCAGAACAATTCTCCCCTCTCACCTGGAGATTTTGGGAGTCTTTGTAACTGATGCCTTTGCATCAGTAGAAGTCTTTGCAGCACCTTCCTGCGAAGGCAGGCGACAGCTGAAAAGCACCAGAACAACACGCCAAGGCATTCTGTTTGCAGCCTCACTGCAATTTGATGTAATAAGTGTTGATCTCAATTCACTAAACATTTGTGTCAATTTGCCACGCGGTCTGGTTTAGTTTTAAGGCATTTCTGTTGCTTAAAAAAAACAACAACAACAAAAAAACCCAACAGCATCAAACCATAAATTAATTAGTTGTTTTACAAGCTTCAGGTATGCTGTTACCCTCCCAGCTATCTGCTGAGCTGCAGCTCCGCATTTTTGCAGCGATGTGCAAAGAACAATTTTCATCATTAAAGAGAAACTTTCAAGAGCTCTAACAGGAAAGCCCACTGGTGCCAGTAGGTGGTGGAGCATTCCTAAATGCATTATGAACTGTATTTATAGGAGCTGTCTAGTCATTTAATGGGTTCTTGAATGATTTGCTTAGGTGTTTACTTTTACTAAAAGCAGTTTATAACCTCTGCTCTCAGCTCTGAAGTTCCTCTTAAATCATCCTGTAAATATATCACAGGGCAGTAAGAGAGAAGGACTCAAGTTTTCCACCTTGGGTTTTCTTTTCTGTTTATGCTTCGGGATCTGCAGTCTCTCTGTTGTCACAGGAATAGGGCACGACTGACCTCCATATGGTGCGGCACTATTCCCAGATGGATTCAGCTCGGTGCCAGAATCCCCAGTGGAGATACTGACTCCATTCTCTTTCCTGGGGATCCTTACAGGGGAGCCCTTTCCAGTACCCAAAGGCATCGTAGTGACGACAGATCCCCTGGGCTGCCCAGCACGGCACATTCTCAACATCCACGGAAGCCGACAGAAATGCAGCAGACACTCTCAAGATGTAGGTGTACAGTGGCATATCTCTGTGTTTCAGAAGTTTGGACTGTGCAGAAAACTGAGCAGAATGTGTATTAGGCCTAATACTGGATCTTTGCTTCCACCAACAGTCCACAGATGCTTCCTTGGCAACACCCTCATACTGAGCAGAACTTGGGGCTGCTCCTCCTCCCACCTCACTCCCTTCCCTTACATTAAGAGTCTGGCAACAGCGCTGCTGCCTCTGTCATCTGTCACCTCGTGGCCCTTCCATATATCAATGTTTGACTGCTTTCTATGTAAAACAGGTCATTAAGTTAATCAGAAATTGACTACTACTACAAACACCTTTTGAATAAGGTCAAATTAAGATAAAAGTCCTTGCTCTTTTCGTCTCTCAGCAACAAAGACTATAACCAGGCGGCTAAACCTGCCATTAATGTCAGCGTGCAGATTAAATGTCATTAAAGGCAATTTGTCACTTACATACACACTTATCTCAATCTAATAATTAGCAAAAGGTCAGGCAGATAAACCCGCACATTTCAATCTACAATAAATTTCAGCTGCAAGAAATGACAAAATACAAGCTTAACCATACAGACACGTGTTTGTATTTGAAACGTATACGTGTAATGAAATGCAGCAAACTGCATAATCCATTTGAAGGATCCGACTGATAGCAAGCCTTCCTCTGACACTCTACTTAAGCTGCAAGGAGAAGCCAACCGCGTAATCCTGGATCAAAGCAATACCCCGACACGAGCCAACACCGCAGACCCTGCGTGAGCCCCCTGTGAAACAGCTCAGCAGACCGTGGCCAAACTGCACTGCCAGTGGCACAGCTGCCACTTGCTGGCACTTTGGGGGACAGCCTCAGCCAAGAAGTGGAGCAAGAATGGATAAAGGAGGCAGAGTCAGCTCCGACCTTCCTGGGTGGCTCCAGCAAGTGCCTGGTGAGCTGAGCACACGACTGCAGCAGGCTGATGGTGCCCAAGTAAGAGAGCAGGTGGGGACAAAGCAACGTCTTTAATTCTTTGCCTTGGTACCTCCACACCTCTTGCAAGGCTCAGCTGTGCTGTAGGACATGCCTCGCTGCAGCTCTGTGTAGGCAACGGGGAAAGCAGGGCTCCCCATGTCTGCACCCCACTGCATTGGAAAGATTTTGCAAGGCAGAATTTCCTGTTAGAATTCAAGCTCTATACAAGCTGCAGAAGATAGAATTGCCAAATCTTTGTGTGGAAAAACCTCCTTTAAATGAATGGTTTTTAGTTGAAGGAGGGAAGATTTAGGTTGGATATCGGGGGGAAGTTCTTTTCCATGAGAGTGGTGAGGTGCTGAACAGCTGCCCAGAGAGGCTGTGGATGCCCCGTCCATCCCTGGAGGTGTTCAAGGCCAGGTTGGATGAGCCCTGGGCAGGCTGGTCTGGTATTAAATGTGGAGGTTGGTGGCCCTGCATGCGGCAGGGGGGTTGGAGATTCAAGGATCCTTGAGGTCCCTTCCAACCCAGGCCATTCTGTGATTCTGTGTGGTTGGCTGATTTGTTTGCTGGAAGGAGAAACAGAGCAAGCTCAGAGCTTGCAATGAGTTCTGCTCCTATCACAGGACCAGCACACCTACCCACCTGCCTGCACCCACACGGACGCTGCTGCAAAATGCAGCACCAGAAGGCATTTCTGTTCATGGTAATCAATTCCAGGGTGTGTCATGTGGGATCAAGGGATATTCTTTTAAAGCAGAAAAATAGCTTCAAATCTCTCAACATTCAACAGAGAAAAAGGATGTACAAATACTCCTAAATTCAAACCCAGCCCACAGACCACGCTTCCCTTAAATATTTCAAGTCTTCCCTTACTCTGATGATCATTAACAGAACATTTTCAGATCCCTCCTGTGAGGATACAGCTGTGATATGGATATTAATAACTAAATAACATATGGAGATTTAGAGCAGCAAAGAAGAGGTTTTTAAAGCAGTGTCAAATGCTTCTGCTCATGTTCTGTTTGCTTTTTTTTTTTTTTTTGCATATTGGCAGCACTTAACCCATCTTCAATGTCTAAACAGCTACTTCAGATGGCAGTGCAATGGCAAATTGTCATTATTCAGCCTTTACCTCTGCTTCTAACACAGCGGGGGACAGTTAGTTAACTGCATGGGGATGCTGTGCTGTTGTAATAGTTCACAGCAAAGAAAGATGGTTTGAAGGAGTCAGACAGTTTACCCAGCTGCTCTTCACAAGATGCTTCGTGATTAATGGAAAGTACATGTGTGAAACCAGCTAATATGACAGCAAGTCAGAACTGTAAGCCTCTCATACAGTTGGGGAAGGTTTGGGGTACCTTATGCAAACAAATTAGGTTTTACCACGTGTATGAGACAGATCTGAGCAATCTGAGGGAGCTTCAGTAACTTTTGCTGGTGTTTGGTTTTCAAGACGACACACAGGCTCTCTGTGCACTCTACCCCTGTGATCTCAGTGTCCTACAGTCTTTATTTTGGTGGGGAATGTCGCACATCAGTATCCCCCTGTGCCCAAACATACGTCTTCCAGAGATTCCCACATTCCCTGCTAATATAAAGAAAAACCACAACAGGCACTGCCTGGAGGCTGACATGTTGACATAGCAAAACTTGGGAGGAGATTAACTCTTCAGCCTGAGCTCCTAGATCTGTCCATTGAAAGCTAGTAACATTTTTCCATTGCTGTGAACGGAGGCGGACTGAGCCCTAACTGACACACATCACACTTGATCTTTATCAATGGAACGTGCTATCCCAGCACACACGCAGAGGGTACCACGCTGAATGTGACCACCAGCACTGCAGGTATGAGTCAGTGAGAACTTATTTCCTCTCCAGGCCTATGGGACTGAAGATGCTCTGCCCTCTGGTTGTGCCCCTTCCTCGTGTGTCAGTGTCCCTGTGCTGCCAGAAGGACACGAGCCCGGAGAGCCACGTCCCACCCTGCAGCTGTGGTCAGGCCTGCTGTGCTTAAAGGTTACAGTGATTAAGCACTGTGATTAATTTAGTCTCAGCAGAATCAATTCCACTCAACTACAAATCTAATTTACATACTGGAGAGGACTCTGCCTGCTCCCTGGGCAGTGTGGTTTTGAATTCAGACTCATTTTTCTCCAGGATGTGCGTTCTGAGGGCTCACACCACTGCTAACAAATGTTTTGACACAGCTAATGGGACAGTTCTATTTGTGTCACCGCTTCCTCCGCTTGTTTTCCTCCGCTCTTTCATAAGAAGCCCGGCAGTCCCCAGACCTCCTTAATGTGAAAGCTATTCATGAAAGGATCACCTACACGGGATTGTGCCCAACACTGCTATTCCTCTCCAAGGGCGCCATGGCAAAAGACCAACTCCCATCAGGTGTTTTTCCCCAAGTGGATCTGACCTCTCTGAACAGATCTATTCCTACCCAACCAGAAAGGAGTTCAGCTTGAAACTTCAGATTACCCAGGGGTGTACAAGGAGCAAATGCAGGAATGGGGCAGGTAACTGTCCCTACATGAGCACGACTACAATATCACAAGAGAAAGAAGAGATACATGGTGAATTTCCAGCAGAAATAAGCCAAAGGACGCTGCATATCATTATATAGTTAGTAATATGCAAATTGTGTCAAAATCACGATCCATTCTGAACAACCATAGCCTGAGTTAGGGATGATGGCAAGCAAGACCTCAATGCCACTCCATACCTTTAGACTTCAGCTCCCTGGATTTGCAGTCCTGAGAGCAACCCCACTCTGGAGGCGACACAAAGAAACTATTCTAGCATCTATTTTCTGGTCAGCAGCCTTTAATTCCTAGTTTTCTTTGAGGAGTGCCATTCTCAAAATTTATGAAGAGCTTCACTCCTTCAGAGAAGCACGTGAATGGCAGCTAATGGAAACCACACCAGCTTTCCTTCTGAACGTACCACGGGGAGAAAACAATTGCTTCCCAAGCCTAAAATGGATTTTCTACACAACGATTTGCACAGCGTTAGTACACCTGCAGCTGGTGTAACCCAAAGCCTCACAAAATGCACCTGCTGAGCCATCTTTTCTGTTACCTCCTTCACCTTACACCAGAAATACCTTAAATTATAAATACATCGCAGTAACCCAACCCGCAACACCCCCAGCACATCCCGATCCCTATCATGCACTTCTCCCTTTCAGCCCAAGTGCTCTGCTGCTGCCTTCTGTCGATAGCAGCACAGCACGCCTTCAAATATTTAGCTGAACTTGATCTCCGACATCACCACGGGGAAAAGCCAAAGCCTGCAAGCCAGAGCTTGCGCCCACGGCTTGGTGAGCAAACCCTCCATCCCAGGAGAGGAGCACAGGCTCTGCCCCTCGCCTGCAGCCGTGATGGATGCCACAAGTGACAGCTCCGCGCAGCCAGGCTGGCCATCACTTGGCAGGCAAAGCGATGACAGCTTCTCTGATTCCTTCATCAACCGATGTGACTGAGTGACCTTTTCCAGTCTGAGCAGCTGCCTCTCTTCTTTTTCAATCATGGCAGAAAATAAGTCCCTTTGGGTGAATCTTGCCCTTTCCGTAATTTTAAATGACTGCAATTGTCATTATGCTCGTTTGCTAAGTACAGCTGTGAGTGGTGGCACACTGTGCTGTGCGCAGGGAACCTCGGCTCTGCTCCGAACGACTTCAGATAGCCTAAGAAATGCTCTGCAAGATCAATGCTTGCGCTCCAGGGGTCTGCATGGCAGCTGCACGAGAACAAATCACCGTGAAGGCGAAAGGATCTGCTTACCTCCAGATTCTGACAAGGAAAAGGAAGAAATTGCAGCAACGTGAGGAAACAAATGTGTTCACGCAGCTCTGGAGATACAGTTTGCTCTTCACAGTGGGAAAAAGAGAAATATCATTAATTAGTAGCAGTGCCCAAGTAATGGGTTTTCAGGTAGCTTTGCCGCTAGCAGCTTTGCATCCCTGCTTGCATACAGTGCATGCTGCTGCCACTCTCATTGCACCCCAGTGATTGGAGGCAGCAAATAACACAGAACAGTTTCAGCAGCAAGCAGTCAGTTTGACATGAAGACGAGCCTGCTTGGGCTCGGTATTTGCCTGCTTTCAGTCTGCTTTCTGTATACGTTTCAGCCCTTTTGTTTCACGAGTAAATGACGTTGAAGAAAAACGTATATCTGAAGTTGCACAGAATATTAACAACATCATTATTTAAATCCTCACAGAGCTACTTTTGCTGAGAAATCCTATCTGCACTTGGAACTGCAATACAGGCTGGGTTCTGGCACAGTCTGTACCTGCTACACAGCTCCCAGTACTGCAGAACATGAGCCCCTTCCACATAAAATAAGTCATAGCAATAAGCGTCCTCAGGGGCTGTCTCACACATTGTGTTTGTGTAAAGCCTGCACACCTACACAACCACTCGGATTTTACTACCTGTGAGAAAAGCACAGGTTAAAAAGATGTTTGTAAAGCAGATAGTCCAAGCAAGCAGGGAAACACAATCTCTTTATAAAAACTCGAGCTAACAGAACAAGAGAAGCTAAAATTATTCACCATATTCCTCCTGTAAATCATTTATTCCACTCTAGAAGGGACTGCAGCTCTGTTTAGGTAACACAGGAGCAGGGCTGGTAGCTGCAGGCCTGCAGAAATAAGATGGAAGATGATGATAGCGCTGAGATAGAAGAGACAGAGTAATGTATTGTATCCAGGCTCTTCCTTGGCCAAAGCGTACTCAGTCATTACTCTAAACACTGTGCTTTCAGATGCCCCAAGGAATTCAATCTACTTTCTGCAGAAAGCCGGTTTCTCAAAAGCATGATTTGTATTCGCCTCCCTCAGCCAATAAATACATATCCTTTCATGCTTTTGACAGAATATTGGCAAATGGTACATAATGACTGTTTTCTGTGGAGGATGTGCGTACGTAGGCTGGATTTTGTTTTGTTTTAAGCTAGTTCAATAGTCATTTCTGTCTGAACTACAGAATTATAAGAACCATCGGGTTACTTCACAGGATAACAGATTGAAGCTTCAGTGGCCCAAATTAGAGGCAAAGATGAGAGATGAACCGTGCTGGCACTCGGGCAGAAAACCAGATGAGGATTTCACAGTGCACTAACTGCCGATGGGTGTGCTGCCGATGCTTTAAACCTTTGCTGTACCTTGCCATTATTGAGGGATTACAGGACCTTCTGTACAACTGCTGAGCCTGCCAAGTCCTACGAATGCTCACCAGAATCCCACACAAGCTGCTAAAATCTTCAGGGGGTTTTACAAGACAAATTTCAATAATCCCTTTAAGTGCTTCTTTAGAATTGAGCATGAATTTGCCAAATCCAGGATAGCTTATTCTTCTTAAATTCGTAGCACAACTAACCGGTGCTGTGTGCGTTACAACAAAGTCTGAGTGCTCACTTGAATAAATGGTGCAGAATTTTAATATGCCCAAGGCTGGAAATCCCGGGGTCAAAGACAGCATTTGCATTGCAGCATTTCACAGAATCACAGAATGGCTTGGGTTGGAAGGGACCTCAAGGATCACGAATCTCCAACCCCCCCGCCACAGGCAGGGCCACCAACCTCCACATTTAATACCAGACCAGCCTGCCCAGGGCCCATCCAACCTGGCCTTGAACACCTCCAGGGATGGACGGGGCATCCACAGTCTCTCTGGGCAGCTGTTCCAGCACCTCACCACTCTCTTGGTAAAGAACTTCCCCCTGATATCCAACCTAAATCTTCCCTCCTTCAACTTAACGGGGAGTACAGAACAGAGTAACACTTTGGCATCCCCACCTCTTCATGGATATTTATTAGCACTGATCATCAGTAGACTAAAAATAAAGTCTAGGAATACCAGAAGAGCTGTTCTCTTACAGAGAGCTTTTCCTCTAATCCTCTCCTACAGTAACAAATGCAAAAGTAGGGGCAAAAGGGGGGAATACTGAAGAGATGGGAGAGGGCAAAAACTTAAAAAGCCTGGGGGGAACAACAATGGACACCAAGGGAAAAGAAGGGAAATGTCAATGCAAATTAAGACAAGAGGGAGAAAGGTAAAGAAAAGTGGTCAAAAGGAAACCGATGGAAAAACAGAGGAGAGGAAGAGCAACACGAGCATTAAATGGCCATCAACAACAACAGGGAGAGGAAGCAACGTAAGATGGAGGCAGTCAGAAAGGTTCCAATTTCCATTGCCTTTTCTGCGTTGGCTTCCACTTTCTGCAGCTGAGGGCAAAGAGCAGCTGCAAGAACCCCGAGCCTTCAAAGACGTTCTCTATACATGAAGACTTCCAAAGTTATCAGTCACTCCTGAAGATCCCCCATCCACAGCCACTTGTCAAGTACTGAGAGCCATACTGCACCTCCTCCAACACCCAGACAGCAGAATCAATGTCTCCCCGTACTCCAAGCCCTACAGGACACATGCCTCCCTTCCTCCAGCTGCAGCCCCTCCCAGCACACACACACTTTACATGGCATAAGGCACACAGGGGATGCACTTTGATGTTTAGTGCAGAATAATTCATAGCTCGGATCCATATTTCTTTTGAGAAAGAAGTCTGATTAACAGTATGGATGCAGGCCTTAATCTGGACACTGACTCCCCAGTGGCAGGTCCCGACAGGAACCGTCCTCCCATTGTAGACATTCTGCTTTTGCCCAAGGTGAAATCTCTTTTCCATTTGTCCTCTGGATACAGCTTAGCCCGACTCACTATTTCCATCCTGTCTGTCTTTACAGAAACAGCTGGCAGTGGAATCTTCCTCCCCTATCGTATTTCCAACACGTGGAACAAAAAAAAAAAAAACCCCAACAAATGGAATGGATTGAATCACAAAACAAGAGAGATCCCTAAACATGAGGGAGCACCACGGGGCTCTCAAGAAACCAATGCAAGTTGTGGTCTGGAGGTGGGAAGCAAAGGGGATGTCTCAGAGAGCTCTGGCTTGGAGCGTGCTAATGCCATCGTGAACCTGAGCCTGCGGGGTTCACAAAGCTCTAATTTCCTGCTGACAGCCAGAGATTACAGCCCTCCTAGCTGAGCTGAGAAAACGTGCTCTAGAAGGTCTCCAAGACAGAAAGGAAGAGAAAATAAACAGCGAGCCCCATGGCATCCCTCTTACAGTCACTTTTCTGACAGCAGCCACATTTCTCCACACAGCACTTCCAGTAAATATAGAGCAAGTGGGTTTTTGGCTGTGGGAAGAGGATGCTCTTCTCAGATATGCACAAACACGATGCAAAGGCGAATGGAGAGCATAAACCAGAATGGCTCATTGTCATCTTCCTGATATGCCTATTATTACTCTTGCAGCAATGGGAGCAACAAATGGCAGCACGGTGCCAATAACAAAAGGATTTGCTGCCCAACATTTTCCAAGAGTAGTGCAGAAATTCCAGAATTACCATGGGATAAATGACACCTGTGGATAAAATGCACTTAATGCCATAAATCACAGACCCCACTGCCTTACATGATATTGCTGCGGTCCCTGCTCTGTTGATTACACGCATTGATAACTGTGAAGTTTGGCTTCTGTTATTACATTTCCAGTTTTCTCTTCCTTTAACACACTGTCCTTGCCAAGGAAGATTCTAGGGTGTTCTGCAACAAGGAAACAAGTTTGAAGCTCTGATTGGGTCTGGTGAAAATGGAGCAAGGTACTTGTATCAACTCCTGGTATGGATGCCCCACTGCTCAGCCCCCAGTCCAAGCACACACACTCAGATTACAGCTGTACAAGAGAAATCACATGAAGTGCTCATCTTCACTTTGCTTCCCACTGATTCATGCTTTGCCACTCAGGCTGCGGAAGGAAACAGAGGTAACAATGCCTGCCCTGTCCGCTTCCAGACCTCCAGAAGTGCTCAGCATGCCTACACAGCTTGTAGTCCTCAGCACCACAGAACTACCAGGAGGGAGTTTTCCAGCACTGGAAAGCAGGTGGACATCAACAGGAATAAAGCAATTATGAGTTTCAAGTACAGCCATTTCATGAGACATAGATGTCACTGCCATTCCTTTCCACAAGCAATTGTGATTGCACTGAAATCACTTAGAGCAGGCCAGTTTTTAATTTAGGAATACAGAGCAATGACCTCATTGTGGCCTTCCAATACTTGAAAGGAGTGTATAAACAGGAGGGGAAACGACTGTTTGCATGGGTGGGTAGTGACAGGACAAGAGTTATGATTTAAAACTGAAACAGGGGAGGTTCAGGTTGGATATTAGGAGGAGGTTTTTCACCCAGAGAGTGGTGACGCACTGAACAGGTTGCCCAAGGAGGCTGTGGATGCCCCATCCCTGGAGGCATTCAAGGCCAGGCTGGATGTGGCTCTGGGCAGCCTGGGCTGCTGGTTGGTGACCCTGCACATAGCAGGGGGTTGGAACTGGATGAGCATTGTGGTCCTTTTCAACCCAGGCCATTCTATGATTCTATGATGTACTTCTGTATCATTTTAGAAGAGGGAAGAGAAAAAAAACACACCTCTGATAACTGGAACATTACCACCAAATTCACACAAACAGAGGAATTCTACAAAATCACAGTGCTAATATCCTGGTGTCCCTTAGACAGGAATACAGAAAGCATTTGGAAACATTGCTAGCTCCAGCTCTACGGTGTGTTTCAAAGCATGTCAGAACACAAGAAGAGGATTAAGTTCCTTACACTGCCACCTCCTCCTCCCTCTTCTAGGGATGACACTGCTAACAGGATAAAGTGAGTGACAGGGTTATATGATCATTACATAAAGGTAGTACAACACATGCAAAATCTTCAGAACACGGGGAAAAAAAATATCAAAGAGCTTGCACCATCTGTCTGTGGAGAAAAAAACAACAGCTGGTGCAAGGAGCTGCAAGATGCCAGCCTTACAAGTGACAAGATGGGAAATGACAGGAAACAGCTTTTCACTCTTCTAACAGCAAAAGAAACGCACAGCCCGTGTTCTCGTGTTTGAAAACCTCCAGATGCTGCCCTCTTCTCACATTTCCATATCTTTGTTCATGCAACATCTGAAAGCTTCTTCTATTTTTACAGAGGGAGGGGAAAAAGCACAAAGCCATCAAGTGTATATATTTTTTTTTCCTTGCAAGAGGATGTCGAATGAATTTTAATCGTGATCCTAAGAAAGAAAAAAAACAAAAATCAGCAGTATTTGATGTGAGAAACCTTTGAAACTTTTTCCTTCTCAGAAGAAATTGCCATGTGTTTGGCTTTTATAAAGGTTATCTGTGATAAATATCGGCCTATTCTGAGATGGATGAGGCGCTGGACTGATGCAAGGCAAAGCCAAGGCTCCCCACGAGTGTTTTGTAAAGGCAGCAGGCTTCCCGTGAAGCAAGGTAGCAAATCCCCTTGGCAGTGTTGGCAGACACCTTTAGACTTTGGAGATGTTCGGGCACAAGATGTGACCTTGGTGCTGAACGTCCCAACCTCCACTGCTCCTCCAACACCAAGCTAGGAAGTCACAGCAAGAGGCCACCCAACAGCACTGCTCAAAATCTGGCAGCCACAGCTTCAAAGGAGAATGTCACAGCTATTCAGAAGGCTCGATCCCGAGTGAATGATACCAGGACCTGGTCGCTAAACATGGCCGCAGAGGACACTACGAACTGTATGCTATTAACAACTGAAGAATATTTTGGGATAGAAAACGTAGAGAAGACACCGTCCTGTGAAGAAACCATCTTGTTACAGGATGTAGCCCAGTGGCACAGACACACGTCGGAGCAGGAGGGAGCAGACAGTGCATGATCCCAGCACAGGACTCTGGGAAAGCTCAGCTGGAACACAGCACTGATCTCCTACATCCTGGGACCAATGGCTCTCCCTCCCTCAGAGGCACATCAGTCCTTGGCTCAGCCAACTGTTTTGCAGCTAGGAGATAAACCACGATTATTTACAACAGACAGAAGCGAGAAAAGGAAAAGGTGCCTTCTTGTTGCAAAGCAAGATTCCCATGTAGACCTCAGCAGGAACCACTGCTTTATCTTACATCTACTCTGGAAGGCCACTGATGGCTGACATCTTTTCTCCTCTCACCCTTCACCATAAGAACTTTCTCTACCAACTCACCTAAAACAAGACTGCCTACGCTGCTACAAACCATATCTTTGCTCAGATTTTTGGCTATTACATGCCTGAAGCTTATACAAAAGTCTAGACAGAGAAGGTAAAGCACAGATGACTAAGATAACATGGTGAGAAATTAGGGGGTACCACAGTGAAGGTCATCAGGCAGGAGGGGTGCAGAAGGGGCAGAAACCAGCCCTGAGCCCCAGGTTTTTCCAGCTAATCCCTCATAGAGCAGTGGTAGCTCTTTTGAGACAGCAGTGAGGTCTCTGAAAGCCATCCTTAATGCATCGGCACCAGCCTACGCAGAGCAAGAGGAATCACAACCACTTCAAGCATCATCAAGCAAGCCAGCTTAGAGAGAATTTACTAGATGCTATTTATTCCTACCTTTGATTCTTTACATGGTCTCTACAGATCAGAGTACTTAGAAAACATAATTATTTTAATTAGGAGTAATTCAATTAGAATATCTCATTGCCAATAACAATTTTGCTAATAAGAAATGAACACACTTGACTTTTTTTTTAATATATATTATTTTTTAAAATCTTACCTTTGGGGACTCTCTGTGTACTTCCCCAGATGTGGGAATATTTCTTTGATGTTGCCTAATGCTTCCCTCCTAGGGGGTCTGACTCAGCGTATACTGAAGTCCACCAAAGTCTTTCCTTTGCTTCCAGAAGGCATTGGATTGTACTTTCCTATGCTACTGTAACCCAGGAGGAACGAAGTTAAACCCAGTGCAAGGAAATATGAAAATGATGATACTAAATAGGTTTTGAAGGACAACCAAATCATCTAAACAGCACAACGAACACAGTGGGCACACTTGCTGGTAAGTCTCTGCTAATGCCTTTAGAAAAGGAATGTATTTTAGGCTTCTTCAATATAACTATCATAAGTGAGTGGCAAGAGTAATAACAGTATTTTCCTCTAATAGCACGAGTTAGGTCGTTTTTGAAACATGCATTTTGTAGCACCTAGCCTTTGTGTGCAACATTTGCTAAGATAGAAGTGCCTGGAGCACCAGTGCTCATGGGCAGCAATCACAGATTTCCAGCTTTAATCAAAGCGGGGGTTTCATAATGGAGACAAAACTGCTCAACCCCCTTTAGTACGTGAATGGAAAGAGGAGAAAACACGTATTGCCATAGTTAGCACTGACATTACAACACTCATCTCATGTATCATGGAAGTTAAGGGTGCCAAACTCTGGCTTTCATAGAATCATTCAGGTTGGAAAAGACCACTACGCTCATCTAGTCCAGCCATCAACCTGTCAACTCCATGCCCATAACCACGTCCCTCAGTGCCACATCTCCATGGTTCTGGGACACATCCAAGGACAGCGACTCCCACCTCCCTGGGCAGCTGTGCCACTGCATCACTCTATCCATTCACTCTCCAATCCCACTGACGGGGCTGTAAGAACGTCACCTCAGTTGAGATGTGGACAATTAGCTCCTTCACACATTTTTTCACTCCCTCATCCTCTTAACTGGCAGCTGAGGAATATGTTAATGCTGATCTGTCTCAGCCTTAATTGTGATACTACCCTTGCTCAGAACAGCTTGTTTTAGTTCCTATCTAACAATAAAGGGTCCCATTATCCAAGGGCGGTACTTGAAAGCCTATCTGCAAGAACAGATCTCATGATTTTAATTAAAAGCTTCCATGTATCATCTTCTAAGCTAACAAATATGGCCACAGTTGTAATTACGGAATTACCAAATATAGGCTCAAGATCTTGTTAATAATGATATCCTTTTTAAAATCTCATAATCTTAAAAATATATATATATACGTTGTAATTAAGTCACCAAGCAACTACATTTGCCTCCATGAAATAAAGCCAAATCTACAGATAATTGCAAATAAGTCATTTCCCAGTGGTATTTTTTTTGTATGCCAATTAGGCTCACAAATCTCAAGCTGTCACCTTCATCTCCAGACATGCAGCCGGCTGATAGCACAGCTCTAAACAAAACAGCCCGCTGCCTCTTATCCCCTGACTAAGAGAGAAAATGAAGTTACTACCACACATTTGTAGTTGTCAGCCCCCAGAGAACAGAAAGGAGGGAAAAAAAAAAATGTTGTGTATATGACAATTAAATACTACTTCTAGCTTTTGAGAAGAGTGTTCTGGGAAAGCTCCCAAGAGGCCTCTAAGATTGCGGTTCTTTGGTTAACAGCTGCCTCGTGACTCAAATCCGCACGCACAACCAAGCAGCCACAGCTCCAACAGGCAGTGCTGCTTTTTTTTTTTTTTTCCCCTCTAAAACCCTGCAAATCCTGGGAGCCCCCATCCACGACTTGGCCCAGATACAGCTGCATGCACCTATGGGGTCTGCCACATGCTCTGCTAATTACACCTCCAGGGCTCGCGGGCTTCAAGCAAACGCAGGGAGCTGGCAATGCCAGCAGCTCAGAGCGCTGCTGCCTTCACCAGTGACAGGCAGCCATCTCAGCAGGGCCCAGGTGCACAACTGCTGGTACACACCTGTCCTCGGGCACCTGCACAAGCACCTCCAGCAGTCCCTCACTGCCCCTCTCCTCTCCTACAGCGTCCAGTGGCCCATTTGCTCTGAGCTGCTCCAACCTGCAGAGAGAATATTTAGGAACGATCATCTCGATACAGTCATTTCTTCAGAACATGTAAACAAGATGAAGCAATGGCCTCAAACAAATCAATGAGCCAACCTGCTGGACTACAGAAGCACACTGTGCTTCGCAGCAAGCATTGAGATGTAGTGGAATCACTGCGCCACTGTAATGCGGCTGCTGTGAGACCTCCTGCACCCGGCACCCCCAACTCCAGCCCCATTAACTCATTGACAGCAAAAGGGACTGCACAGAAGCACAGATTCTGAATATGTAAGAGATTATATGCTCACAGAAAGAGCCAAACAACTCCAGTACAAGCCTGTGTTTCAAAAAACACCATGAAATAAAATGTACAAAACTTGCAACAGAGCTGAGCCACTGAAGTTGTGAGATTATGGCCCAGATTGAACAGAGCAACGTCAACCTCTGCTCCTCGGCCAAGCATTTCCTTCTGGGCAGGCATCCCAAAGCCTCAAACCAGTGTGAAAATACGAGCTGAGGGGCCAATGGTAGCACAGGCACTCAGGGTGCTTCCACTCACTTTGCAGTTCCCTGGAGTGAAGACTTGATGGGCCTCCACAAAACTGCCACACCTGACACAATCAGAGCACTTCCCATCAGTGCCATCGCTGCCCCCACTCCTACGTGGGATCTCATGTAACTGACATCACCCCCCACAGCCCTTTCAAAAAAAGACCCTGACTTTACAAGTACAAGCTGGGTAAAGTGACCCAGACTTGTATCACTTCCTTTCTTGCTCCCCATCATCCAAAACACAGGACCTCTCAGCCCACCCTTCACACACCAAGGATGAGGATGCTGTCATAGCCATGGCACTGCCTTTGGTCTGCAAGCAGGAAAGGCTGCACCTCGGGCAGGTCTGCTTCTATACAGAGAGTCTTCTGCTGTTCAAAAGGGGATGCTGAGCTCAGCATGCTGAATCCAGCACCTGCATGAATGCCAGTGTGTGGCAGGGAAGGACAACCAAAACCCTACTGCATTTATAACAAACACCTGGTGCTATTTTTAAGGAACAACTTACAGATGACAAAGAACAAAGCTGTGGATGGATGCCCCTGTTCATTGCAAGGGAGTTGGAATAGAAGGCTGTGGGGTGACCTCACTGCAACCTTTCAGTACCTAAAGGGAGCCTATAAACAGGAGGGGAGTCAACCCTTTAAAGGGTAGATAACAGCAGGACAAGGGGAAATGGTTTTAAGTTGAAGGAGGGAAGATTTAGGTTGGCTATAGGGGAAGTTCTTTACTATGAGAGTGGTGAGGTGCTGAAATAGCTGCCCAGAGAGGTTGTGGATGCCTCGTCCATCCCTGGAGGTGTTCAGGGTTGGATGGGGCTCCGGACAGCCTGGTCTAGCATTAAATGTGGAGGCTGGTGGCCCTGCCTGCAGCGGAGGGGATGGAGCTTCATGGAAGTGTCCTTGGGGTCCCTTCCAACGCAAGCCATTCTGTGATTCTATGATAAAGGCCCCTTCCAACTCTAAGGATTCTATGATTTTAACAGAAAAAAAAAAAAAAAAAAAGCTGTGGCAATTAAAATGCCTGAGATGATGCACCTATCCCCGCTATCAGTCAAGCCTTCAGGAATGCTGATTAATCACAGCAGCCATAAAGCATGGGAGCTACAGATCCGTCACATTTCTGAGACCCAGACCACCATAGACTTTTCCGTTTTCAAATAAAATCCACATTGCCAACTTCAACCAGCAGGGTCTGAAAGAGATGCCTCACCCCTCCCCAGCACAGCCTTAATAGAAAGGGCAAAACAACGGAAAGCGTTTGTAACAAAGCACACTGATAGTCAGGTAGGTATTTCATTTTCTTTCTTTCTGAATTTAACAAAAGCCTGGATCTACCAGTCAAATTAAACAGTGTGCAGTAAAGCATTAAGTCTGTATTCAACAAGTTTAATTACTGTGTAAATGAAAGAAATTATTATTCATTCATGACATTTATTTCAGTTCCAGTGCTAGTTGCTTTTACAAAGCCGGGATTGGGGGGCGGGGGAGGGAGGAGGAGGTTGGGTGTATAATTACTACTATATTTCTTTGCCAAACATTAGTGAACTTAAACAAAAAAGTGCTTGTTTTCTGTAAAGAGGAAAAAGCATGTGAGCTATCAACGATGAATCTTAAGGACGCCCACAGGCTTGACACGGTGCCAGGCTCTGATAGGTACACCAATATTTGGAAGGCTGATAACAGAGAGTTCATTGAAGCCCTAAGAGCAGCTCGGGACTCTCGCAGGTCAAAAGCCACCCAAACTATGGGAACAATCCAAGCTGGCTGCCCCTGGGGAGTAACGGGAGCCAGTGCACGACATGAAAGATAAACTGGCAGCTGATGCTATCGGGGACTATCAAACAATGCATCTTTTCTGCAGGATTTTCACAGGGCTTCAACTTCAAACAAAGGAAAGAGAAAATAAAAACCTGTAGGCTGACTCAGAGCAGGCAATGTCTAAGGGAGAACACAAGGGAATGGCAGCACAGGGTACAGGGGCGGCGCAAGAAGAGACACTCAGCAGCATCCTTCATTCTGCACATGGGGCTGAGCCCAGGAGAACGGTTCTTACCTGCTCTGATCCACCCAAAGTGTTCTACTTTCCTGAGAGCGCTCCAAACACATCTCGGTGACTAATCAAAACATACCTCCAAAAATACACTCTTTTTGGAACAAGTCATCCCTGCACTTTCCTAGCCCTCCAGCTACCAGGCATGTAATTAGTGCACTGCAGGGGAGATCATGCTCTGGTAGAAGTGGCCTCGGTTCACTTTAAAAACAAACAAGCAGAGTGGGAAAGAAAAAAATCCAACCCTGGGCCACACAAGTTGTACATAAGAAATGACAGCCGATGCTTTTAGGTAAGTGGAGGAAGCAGGAATGTTCTGCAGGCCAGCAGAACCAAGGGAGGAAGTGCAGTGGTGTGTCACATCCACATTTAGGCACTCCGTGCATCCCGCTGAGCTAGTCAGAAGATATATCCTTTTTAAGAGATGCTCTGCAGAATTGCCGTGGCTGACTACCATAGCTAAGGCATTCAAGTGATCCTCTGAAAGCCTATGAAGTGCACTCAACTACAGGAATAAACACAACTAATTTCTTCATTTCAGTGTAATACATATCAAAGCCCGTTCTGAACTCAATCCCACTTCATAATGAGCCTCTCTGAAGTTTGTTCCCAATTCCTTGCTAAACCAAATCAAGCCAACTGGAACAAGCCATAATCCAAGCAGAATTCAATGAACTGCGCCCATTAAGACAGCTATTAATGCTTGTTCTCAGGGTTTAAACCGGGAGATTTAAGGTGGAAAAGAGATTATCCCACATCTGCCTCCAAGACCTCCCTTTGCTGGCATCAAACTGCCTCTTCGGACAGACAGATGCCAGAAGGGGTGGATTTGAGACACTGACCCAGTATCTCACATTCTACATGCCATGGTTTTTGCCTACTGACCGCATCTGTATCACTTCCAGTTCTTGATTACGTTGAAATTCAAGGCTCAGAACCCTTGGAACCCTGCTGGCGTGGGCCAAACTTGCTGCTGTTTGCACTGCTCAGAGCAGCCCCCAGTGCAGACGGATTTTCACAGCTCCATCCTCCCTCCTGCTCAGGCCAGGGGGTTTTCAGACACAAAGCACTGTCTGGGCCCAAAACCTGATTACTGCTCTGCCCTAACAACCACAATGATTATAGGAAAGGTAATTACGCCCAGAAATAGGTTGAGCAGCTCAGTCACGTGAAAGACAAGTGCTTTGGTTCACATCTGCATGACAATATCTGCACTTAATTTCTCTCACTGTTGCTTAAAATAATAGCTGAACTTAGGACATTTGAAACAGGAGCCTGATAGCCTTGTCCTCTTCGGACTTTCCGACATCACTGCAAGATGAGGCACCAACACAGGCAGCATTCCTTGCAACACCCATCTGCGTGTTTCGCCCGTGTTTATTAAGCTGCTGTCAGAGGACAGCTGGGCCCTGGGCTCACTGGGTACGTCAGCTGTTAGAACAGGCTGGGAGTTTGGGGTTTTCTGGAAGAGGTGAGGGCACACACCACCAATCCAATGCCATTGGCCCGGTGGCTGTTGGTACGACGCCTTGGATTGAGCAGAAGCAGCCAGGGGAAAGGGCCAGCCCATGCACGTGCACCAACGGAGAAGGGCTGCAAATAAACCATTTCTTTTCACCCTCTTGGGTAGCTGAGCATGAGCTGGACAACAGACCAACTCACTAGACATGTTCAATAGAAATAAGGGAAATGTTTCTTTGTTGTTGTGTGTGTACACTGCATGACTGTGCTCCACACCCCTGAAGACCTCAGCTCGGCTCACTCACTCAGCAAGACCGGAGTTTTCACCTGTCCAAGGAAAGAACAGCCAAAGAAATGGGGCAACAGATGTACTTACGCCAATCTGGCACACGAAGCAGTGCCATGAGTGGACTTGAATTCCCAACTCAGGACAAAAGAAAGGCAGGAAAAATTTCTTGCACTTATAGTAACAGAGTGATCCTTTTCCTTTTTTCTTTTTTTTTTCCTCTCATTTATTTATCATTTTCATTTCTTGCCCATTAGCCTGGAGTTTCCATGCGTGCTAATGCAAGCTCTTCTCTACCCTAGAAACTTTACCATAGAGGGCAACAATATTCCCCTTGCACAGCGAGGGCTCAGTGAGGAAGAGCAAACCTCACCAACATAGGCACTCATGGGCAGCGGCCAGGCAGGCTGGAAAGCACACACAGCCTGTCAGTAGGCATTTCTGCAGCCAGCTGAGATGCACAAACAATTCATATAAGGCAACACCAAAAATAAAGCTAATTACTTTAGGCTTATGATAAGAGGGATCCTTTTCTACAGGCAACTTTGCAAGGTCACCTCCTCTTGCTTTATTCTCCCTCTTTTTTGAGCAAATGACATTGAACTGATTTTGTAGCTTCCCTAACTCCACCTCATGGCAGGAAGGGGTGAAGACCTCAAAAAAATAAATAAATACATGGAGATGAAAAGAAAGCCAGGCTGGTAGGAGAGCTAGGGCAATATTTATAAAAAGAAAAAGAAAAAAAAGAAGAGATTTTCTTACAGTCCAAACATAACCACAATCACAGTGTTTAAGGTCACTTCCTCTCTCCGTAGAGCTGGGAGCAATGCTGTCAATCAGCCCCGTGCTGGTAGTCTCAGCTCACTCCGAGTACTGAGAGCAGCACGGCATCGGAGTAACATTCACCCTCTGGGGTTGGGGGGATGGAGCACACAGCTTCCAACCGATTCCAAAGGTCCTTTGGGAAAGATGGGGTCTCTGCTTTATTAGTGCTGACATTCAGCTCTCAGTATCAGGCCGATACCTCCTTAGTTTAATCACAGAATCATTTGGGTTGGAAAAGATCTTCAAGATCACTGAGTCCAACCACCTAACACTATCCAAGGCTACCAGTAAATCCTGTCCCTCAGTACCACATCCACATGTCTCGCAAATGCTTCCGAGGATGGCAAATCCACTGCTTCCTTGGGCAGCCCATTACACAATACCTAACTGTCCTTTCTGGGAAGAAATTCTTCCCGATATCCAATCTAAAGGTGCATCTCAAGTCCATTTCCTCACGTCCTATCACTTGTCACCCGAGAAAAAGAGACCAACCCTCAACTCGCCACCGTCTCCTTTCAGGTTCTTGTAGATACCCATGAGGTCTCCCCATCAGCCTTCTCCTCTCCAGACTGAACAGCCCCAGCTCCCTCAGCTGCTCCTCAGATGTCCTCTGCCTGTTCCTCCACCAGTTTCATTGCTCTTCCCTGAATGTGTTCTATCCTGTAGTGATGGACCCAAAACTGAACGCAGAACTCAAGGTGTGGCCCCACCAGCACTGAGCACAGAGGGCTGATCACCTCCCTAGTCCTGCTGGCCACACTGTTTCTAACATAGGCCAGGATGCTGTTGGCCTTCTTGGCCAACTGGTTCACACGTTCAGCTCTGTTCACCCCCAGTTCCTTTTCTGCTAGCCAGAAATCCTTTCAAATCCTTCCCAAGCCTCCAGGCAATGATTTCTGTGCCACCAGCTTTGCTCAGCTCCCCATGCAGAGTTACCACTGAGGACCCATCCCCATCCAAGGCTCAGTGGCATATGTGCTGACGGAGCAGCTCCCTCCTAGCACATGCCATTGCCTGGGCTCAGCTGCAGGACCATCCTCACCTCAGCCAAGAGCAGAGGGCTTCAGGCTCTAGCATGCTAGCTCCTGCACTTGCTAAAATGTTGACCTAGTCAAGGAGAAAATAAATAATCCATTGTGTTATGCCTTCTGAGAGGAGAGCCTGCCCTGTACAGATATGTGAATTGTGTACAGACACATGAATTGTCTTAGCATACATAAGGCAGTCCCAAGGTGAAGCTCTGGCCCCTCTAAAATAAAAGTCAACCCCCCCCCCCCCCCCCGCCTAAATGTGGGTCAGAACCTCCCCCTTGCAACTTGTTCACCTCATTTCTTTGGGCAAATCACTCCAAGATGGGTATTATTACACATAAAATTGGATGTTTACTTTATTTTCAAGGTTGATTCATTGCACGACACATTGAGGTCTTTCAGGTTAAGATATCACGACTCTTCTCTTACAAATTCATCCTTAGACAACGGCATGAATCTGCAGCTGTCCAACTGCCACTGAATTTTATCACACTATATGTTATGTTGGAATTGTATGCCATGGTTGCATGCAATCACAATGTCAATGAATTGATAAAATGACAATGAAATCTTGGGCAGACTCAGGAAAGACCTGGGTGGTGAAAAAGACCTGTTTTTTGTTTGTGTGTGTGTGTGTGTTTAATGTCTATTTAAGTAATAATATTAAACCATAGATCTGGAGTTGGGGTGATAAAAGAAGCAAACAGATGCTTGGTGTAATATTAAGTATCAAATAGACAATTTGTCTCTCACTGATCCCAATAGTACAGGTACTTATCTATCTTGTGATGCTGCAAGAAGGCACTGTCTACAACCAAACATGCTGGTCAAGTTGCTCCACAATTTCTACTGCGGCTCCACCACTGTGCAATCCAGTGAAGCTATACTGCATCACACAGCATTTCCCCCTTAATCAGAAAATGGGAACAAATTTCAGAAAAGGTCTCCATGAAATTCATCCTGTCATCCACACTTAGAGATGCTCATGTACTTACGAGTGCATCTCCAGCCAGACACGCCGACTTTCACTGAGCTGATCAGGTGAGGCAGGATTAGAGAAGGAAATTAAAGGTTACTGCCATTTTCTTCTATACAGCTTGCTTCCTGAGTTGAAATTACAGACTCTGTATCTAAACCATGAAGACACAATCAATACTATACCCATGTTTGGTAATGTTTAAAAGGTATGGCAGGACTGGAAACACGCACTCACACAGACACGCACACAAATCTTTCAGCTGTTTCAATTACAGTCACGATAAAAATCAGCTTCCATCTCTGCAGGGAGCCTTCCCAGGTCAGGGTTGGTCACTGAATGTTCCACACAGTCTTTGTATTTGGAAAGAAACATTGCTGGACACACAGGCTTATGATGGGACTGCACAGGATATGCTGCACTTTGGAGATTCACACAAACCTTTGCTAATGTATTTATATATCTGGTCGCAGGGATGCAAAGCAGTCTGATGGGCAGTCAGCACCATCAGACGTCACAGCCCCTTGTTCTACATCCACCTCAGCATCTTGTAAGATATCCCTATAATCAGCCCTCTGCCAGCAAAGTGATGGGATTTTAACAACAACAAAGACTTTGAAAGGACTGTGCTGTTATATCAACCACCATCCCAGTCCTGTGCAAACTCACAAGATCAGGCAGAAAGCAATAGGAAATCTCTGGTGTGCTATCCAGGACCCCTTCTGGAGTAGCCAATAATTATTTAGATTTATTAGCTATACCTTCTGCCAGTCTCACAGGTGAATTTCTGAGGTCCCAAAAGCAGCACATCTCCCAACAGTCTCCTGCCCATGACTTCAGGAGGACCCACGTCCCTGTTTATCATAACCTACCCCTGCTGAGAGAAGTGATGTTCTGTGCTCTCAGTTTCTCTCTCATGCCATAGATACTGCGATATCTGAGCACTGAACAAGCCCATCTTCCTAACCTAAACAATGAAGTACCTCCAGACAGATGATTCAGGTTTCTCTTTAATTCCTCCTTTTCATATGGGAGAGGAAAAGCAACAGTTGGTGCTCAGCTGAGTGCCAAGGCAGTGCTCCGGCCATTGAGCAGGAGCTCAGGAAGCAGCAGCAGCGTGTGGCCTTGTTGTGCCACTCCGAACCAAGCTGCTGCCCTTACTGCAAAGCTTCACACCATCTCTGGGAGCAAACTCTAGCAGCACACCCACAGCACTCATAGCCACCATCAGAGCCGTGCCCAGAAAGGCAAAAGCACTTCTCTTCCCCCAGAACCATAGTATTGTACCTGATCACTGCCAATCCTGACAGAAAGAGGGGATGCTCCCTAGGAGTCAGAGGCATACATAACACCTCCAACGTACCATATGGATACACCTCTCTTAAATTTGCTTGCTTGACCCTTTTCTATTTCAGCAGCCTGCTCCCCACCTCCTTAGTGCTGCAGAACACAGCTCTATTCAGAAGGGACCCCCATGGACATGGGGAGCAAAGGCTTTTTCTGCTTGCACCAGATTCTGCACTTCAGTGACATCAAAGTTAAGAAATCCAAACCAAGTGATAACAAACTGAGGCAGAATAGAAACGAGAACAAAATTGTCTTTGAGAAGCAGTTGATTTTCCCTGTCCAAGCACTGCTGCTAATAAAATAACACAATTGCAGCTTTAACTCCCCAGGACTGACAACAGAATTGAATCTCTCTTTCAAATTGTCATAAGATTTTTAATCCAAGCAGCAGCACTTCCTTGGCATCACTGCAATTGTTATATTTTTCCAGCTTTTCTGATGTAGGGATTTTAATCTTTTTAGCCATGAATTGACTTTTCTATACTAGCACTCATGGAAAAATCAGCTATTGCTAGCCATGCAAGCTGCCAAGTTCCTGAGACCAGATGGAACAAATCCTAGAGCTTTGAAGGAGATCATTGACAATCAGAGAGAATACACTGAACACAAGCGATGTTTCAAGAACGCTGGACAAAGATTGATTGCAACACTGCAAAAATTACAGAAGACTAAACAAGGAAATAGAAACACTATCTATTCATCTCTAACATCTGTATCATGTAGAACAATGGGAGCTGCAAATTCTGCTTGCAGAAGGCTACAAAATAATGCAACCCACATGTGCTCCTCCCTTCTCCCCCCCGAGAATGGGGATTCCATGCCCTCTTCTGACATGGAGGCCAACCCCAATCCCTGTGCAAGCTCAAACTGGTGCTAAGTCATTTGCTAAGTGCAAAGCAAGATCTACGGGGAAAGGCAAAAGGAGACATTTTATAACGTTGAGGAGACATACAGATGAGTTCTCTGCCTTGCAGCACAACTTTAACAAGGTATGTTGGAGCTGCCATCACAGTGATGCCAAGTCAAAAGAGAGGGGAAAAAGACCATCTACGGAGCTTTAAGCATGCTTCTGTCATTGTCATGGAGTGATGTGTGGCATGGATACATTCACAGCCTCTAATTTCCTCTGCCATCTTTTGTGGTTGGTGTTCGGATGTTCAAGAAGGGTACAGTTGGTTACTGGACCCGACTTTGTGACAGTCAGTGAAACCCTACCCCATCTTTTTAAGCAGATTAGGATCTACACACAGACCTTTAACCTGCTGTGTTGTCGTGTTGGCTTTCACAGCTCCTTCCCAAAGGAATAAAACGACTCCCACTAATTATACTCCAACTCTCCCTGTCTGCCCCACACTACCATAGGGCTCCTTTTCACCTCCTTCAAATATAAACATAATTTAGGCCTAACAACTCGTAGAAGGGTGCTAAAGAGCTCTCAAATGCAGTAATTCACTCATCCCAAAACCCACGATTTCCTCTGTCAATCAAATGTACCAGCCAAGACCTCCATGAAGAACCACCTCCTTCTCTTTCAACCTGCCTCTTACCAGAGCTTCCTCTGACGACCCCAAGTTCTCATGTCAGAAAGCAATGACCAACCCCCACCCTCCTTCCACCCCATTTGATTTTGCAGACGTCTGCCATGCCTCCCTCACCATCACCTACCCACCCGCTGAAGAGCCGTAGCTCTTTCAGTTCACCCAGGGGCCATCCCTACACCTCTGAGTTGCCTCAAGGCCCTTCTCAGTGCTATTGCAACGTTTGAGGTCGAGAGCTGCACGTTGTGCTCACAATGGGAGTGAATGAAGGATTTCTGTTTTGTCATACCAACGCTGCCTGTTCCGTTTTTGGTACTATCCCTAAGATTTTAGGGGTTTTGTCTTTTTTACGACGACTGAGCACCATACCTGTGTCTTGATGGAGATATCCATCACAGCCCCAAGACCTCACTTGTGTGCAGGAAGCAGCTCCGAGTCCACCATTTTATTTAAGGCACCAGGGCCGTTTTAGGGCAGAATCCACAGTCCTTAGAAGTAACACAGACATACCCGCAGCGACACAGGTTTACCACCACAGTGAACTTAGATCCAGACGTTTCCACTCCAGATCCCTCCTGTTCTGCGCTCCGTTTCTGCAGCTACTTCACACCATAACGAAACGTTATTTTAACATTCCCAGGGTTGATTCCTACACAACCATATCTTCAAATTTGCTAAAAGCACACATAAATATTTAACAGGGCAGGCGATGCTGCTTTCCCATCCCATTGCAAACAAAATTAGTTTTTCTCCCAAACAAATCCAATCACTTGATTACCTGATCTGGTCTGCTCTTATCCTTCCACTTTACGATTTTCAAATATTTGCAGTTGTAAGTCTTTCAAAGTTTTAATTTACTTAAAATGACTCACAAGCTCCTTGTTAATCTTTTATCAGTTTTATTACAAACTGTAAACAAAACCCAGTTCTTAAATAATTAAAGGGCAGAACGAGTCCTCAGGCAAATGGAGTCTAGGAAAGAAAGAAAGAAAATCAGAGTGCGCCGTTCAATTTGTTTCTTCCCAGCTAAAGAGTTGGTGAAATTGGCTTCAAAACAGAAAACCATTCTAGATGAGCAGATTGCGCGTGATATCCCCCAGCCTCCCTCCTCTACCTGTCCTGAATATTAATATCCCAAGAAGCTCTGCATTGCTGAGTTCAGCACTAAGCATCTCACAGGTGTGCAAGTCCAACGCTGTGTCCCGAGCAGCCCCTAAGACAGAGCTCCTCTGACTATATGTGCACCCAACCACAGCTTCAGCACATCATCACCATGGCCCAGCCCAGGTGCACATGGGCACACGCCATCAGGAGCTGCTCTAAGAGAAGCATCTTGGGAAGCAGAAGTTCAGAAAAGGGCAGAAACCGTAGCAAAAGGCCTTGGATAAAAGAAAACACGTTCTGGCCCCTGGCCTGCAGTGAAGTGTGCAGGCTGGGACAGCAGCTGGCTTTGAATGCAGGGCCTGCAGCAGGAGCCCATGCAGAGGGGACACAACCCACCCAGCCTGGTAACCACAACCAACAGGGTTACACTCACACAGAGCTGCAAAGCTCGCCTCTAAGATTGGACTGAAAAGTGCCATTCAATGTAATTATTACTGTTAGGTAATAATAACCTAGCCTGTCATCTAGCAACTCCTCAATCAATACAGCAGCGTGGAGAACAGTGCTCACTGATACCAAACACCCTGCAATCACTTTGGAAGCACTGATACGAGGTTTCTAGCTTTCTAATGCATTTAAAATCATACTTCTTTCCTGTTACAAAAGAGACCATTTCTAATGAAGCTCTCCAAAGCGTTGCAGTCTGAAGAAAACCCGAACCACTACGAGAGCAAGTCTGTGTAAATTCCAATTACCTTTTGAAGGCTACACTGCCATGCACACAAAAATGAATTTAAATGCGTTACACACTCTTAAAAATGTGTAATGGATGCATTGCTGGCCTATTACATGCAGTTCATTGTGCAAAGATTTTCGGTTGTATGTTCTGTGCAGTGGGCTGTAAAAGTTGCTTAACTGAAGAAAACACATTTGATTAAAAATTCACATCAGAAGAATGTAACAGGGCTTTTTTTTTTCCTTGCTATTTTACCTGCCACCGACTATTCCCATCAGCGTGTGCAGCTCCCCTTGCTCTCACAAATACATGAACAGGAATAGAGACACAATATTGAGGTCTAGATCTCAAAACCACAGTAACGACAAAGCTGCCCAGGATCTGGCTCCAGCTGGAACCAGAGGAAACAACACGCTTCCACTTACGGATGGGAGGATCCTGAAGTGACACCAGGATGCTGCAACAGCTTCTGCTCCAGTGACCCCAGTTTGTGAGAAACACCACGGGGAAAACTGGTGGCACTGGGACTTCCCAACGCGCGCCCTGCCTGGCATCTGCCCAGGTTGAGCAGCCCTCCAGTTGTTCTCCTGTGCAGGATGCAACAACTGCCCTGGATTCGAGGAAGAAAAAGCCCTTAAGTCTCTCCCATTCTGCCAGAAGAAGCAAATGAAGCTCCAGATATGTAAGCTCTAAGAGCAAAAAGCAAAGTGCGGCTGCTCAGGAGGATTTGACACTCTCCTTGAAGTGCCTCCGTCTGAAAAGAAAGAAAAGCTCTCTCAAGGGCTGCCCAGCTACCAAGAAATGACAGAATTGGAGAACCCTCCACTTAAACTAACTCAGTAAACAACACCTTGCCCGGCAGAACTCAGCACTGCTCTCCAACTGCTCAGAAATCGGAGCTAACATTATGACAGCAGGGATCAGGTGGAGAACAGCACAGAGCGAGCAGCTCACAGCCTGCACTGCTTGGCTGGCTCTGGGACCCACAGCTCACACTGCTGTAAGCACAGACACAGCTCACCCAGCACACAGGCTGGGCCAAAGGCAGCACGGGCTGCTGAAGCACGAGGGCAGATGTGTAATAACCTGCATTTATAGGTAAGTTAGTGCATCCATCTTCCTGAGCTGTTTTGATTAGGCCCATTATGCGTACACAAGCACAGAAGACAAATTTCACTCTTCTCCCTAAGATGCTGGCAGTCACAGCTGCAAGGTGATTTAGGAAAAAAAAAAAAATCAAACCTTGTAAAATTCATAGGCAGGAAAGGAAAAAAAATGGGCAGTAAAGACTGATAAACAGACTGAACTGGGTTTCTGCAAGGCCATTTGGAAAGAGAACCCTTTGATGATCACCTCCATCACTTTAAGGAGTAACACATCTGATTTCACACCTGCAGAAATCCATCTACAAAGGAGGGAGGGAGGAAGAAAGAAGGAAAGAAAAGAAAGAAATATTAAATAAAATTAGCAAAATGAGCTCCAGCAGCACTTATGGAGAAAAAGCACGTGGGATCCCACCTCCCCAGCACCACCAAGGATGGTCTGAGCACTGGGAGGGAGGATCAGCTCCTCTGATAGTGCAGCCACCCCATGAGCAGGGAGGAGGCTGGTGGGCTCCCTGCTCTCCTCTGGTGCTGAACCCAAAGGCACAAAGAGAAGCGGCCATCCCAGGTACACATTGCTGGAAGAGTTCATCCTTCCAGCAAAAACACCATTCTGTGACCAGAGTGATTTACCATCCCAGCTTCCCACCTGTGTGCCACACCAACACTGTGTAATATTTCCAAATCCAGCCTAAATGAAACCAAGGACTCTCTGATCATTTGTCCCCTATAGCAGCAAGGGGAATAAACAGTCCCAACATAGGGAACACTGCGGGCAAAGAGTTCATGCCACAGGGCAGATAAATAACCACATCTTTGTGAAACCATTCTTCTGAAAGGAAAGTAGCAGAGCAAAGTCAGAGACGAAATTAAAAGCTCATTTCCCTAAGAACACAGCCAACACACACATCGCCGTGGGCACAGCAGCCCTTACAAGACGCATCGCTTGCTGCCTGTCCAGAAAGATGCTTCCTGCCTCCATCCCCCCGCAGAGCCACACATGGAATGAAAGGCACATCTGCTGTACTGCACACTGCTCAGTACTGCACCGCTGAATTGCTGGGTGCAGACCTCATCACGCTCTTAAAAAGTAATTTGGAATTGGGGCTTTGATTTAGATTGGCTTCATCCTTTACTTTCCAAGTGCAACCGGTAATAATGCAGTCTGCGAGTTTAACATTTGAAACAGGGGTTCCATTTACCTCTTTGTACTTACTGGAGGAAAATGACTGTAATTGAAATCTTTCTGCAGGAAATGAAGCCCTTCAAACATTCAAAGTGGTTGCTGGTCCTTAAGGCTTTTTATTTTAGCTGTCAAAACTGTAAACTGCCTTTCAGAGTAGCGGGAGCCTTATGTTAGAGGAAGGAAGGTAAGTACCCTGCATCCAAGATCTGGGTGTTTCAGCCCCATTTTCCATCCAGGAGCACAGCCTCGGGCAGCAATGGGAACACAACAATTAACCTCCACTTTAGTGCAGCTCTGTCTATCAAATGAAGCCCTAATGGGGCAAAGGGTTTTTCGAGGGCAAACCAAACATTTCAGGCTCTCCAGCACCATCCATGAGGCTCCTTCAGCCTCGAGCAGCAGCACATGGAGCCAGGCTGCCCACTCATGCCGCCTCTATGCACTTCTCCCACACTTTTCTAGAAGAATTTCATGCATTTCCAAGAGCTCGCCTTTGTTTTTGTTTCCTCCCCTCAGATCAGACTGATTTCCTCCCGTCAGGGTTATTATTCCTACAGAACTGTTGAATTTTAATTAGTGTAAAGGCAGGCAGACTGAATAAGGGCATTATGTAAAAAAGGCTTGTGTTCCAATGACCTTGTCTTAATTCTTTGACAGAGTAAACACAAAAACTTAGTGGTTTTTCTCCTTCCGGGAGACTCCCTCACCAATTATATAATAGAATACTTGCCATTACCTTGATAATAAGCTCAAGATGAAGTTGTGTGGGTTTCTACTTCAGCTTTAATATCCGATTATTTTAATTGCAATGAAAAATACAGCGCTGTGCAATGATTGTATAGCACCTGTCTAACGTGACATGGAGTAACCATTGGGATGACCTTAGGCAACAAACAGCCCAAGCACAAGGTTTTATCCAGTACAATATCTACCTGTTCTGTGCAGGAGGAGTATATAACTGCCTGCAAAGTCAGTTCTGTCATGTATCTAAATATACGTGCCTCATCACAGAGGGATCTTCCAACACCAAGACCTTCCAAAAGAAGTCAAATAAAAAAGGAAAATCTGGAATGGCCAGAAGCAAGGATGTCAACTTCAGCTCAGGCAGCTAATAAAAATGTCAATGAACTCATTTACGAGAGAATTAAGGAGGAGTGGTGTAGCTGGGGTGGCACACATAAAGCAGCTCCTGATCCAACTCAGACACTGCAGAGAGGGCAGAGACACAGCTCCTCCATGACCTAACACGACCTACCTGGAACAGGGGCCACACAACGCTGCCCATTGAGCAAACAACTCCACGCGATTTTTGCACGCTGCCAGAAGAGACATCGCCTTATTTCTACCCACTCCCCACTGTGTATTTCCAGGCACACCACACCAACCTGCCTGGGAACACAACCAGACCCAGAAAAGGAATATGGCCCATTCCCACAGTTGGATCAGTTCCTGGATGCATGCCACTAATGCTGGCAATGCATGGCTGCGAGTGGGAGCGTCCGCTCAGAAGACAGCAGTTCTGTTAGCTTAGAATGGGAGACTTCAAACCCACCCAGCCACGCTGCTGGAAAGAGAACTGCTTTAACACTTAATTTCCAAGGTTCTCCTCATTTAGTTTACATGAAACCAGTGTCTAGAACATTGGTGGAGCTGCAAAATGATTGGGCCTGATTTTCAACTAAGTTATTTTTGGTTACACCACCACAGCAGTGCTCGTTTCACGGCGTCCATCAGTTTCACAAAGCCAGCACCACTTCCCACCCACATCACAGCAGCATGGCTTTATATGTTGACCAAACCTGGATCTGATGAGGAACAAGCCCAGTATACACCACGGCAGCAACACGGGCACAGAACGCCATGTGTTTGGGTCGGTATGCCTTTGCCTCACAGCTAAGATGTGAACTCCTCAAGCACCTTCTTCCATTAGGAAATCCTTACTGCATGGAAAGGACCTCAGTGTCTCGCTATGAGGGCAGGCGTTATGGTTTGGGTGTTGTGTTTTCTCCCAAGAGATGAACGGACGCGGCCGCTTCCCTGATGAACCAGAAGAAAATCCCATCGGGCACAGCTAACTGTGAAGAACGTCAACCAAACGGGGCTCCTGGATGTCATCCACATTCATATTTCCCAGGTTGCAATCCTCAAAACATCGGTCCGTGACAGAACTGCTCTGACGGGTTATGTAACACACAGCAGCCCTCGGACTGAAAAGCAGAGCTGTTATCTGCTCGGGTCGGTGAGCCGAGGGCTCCGTGGCTGAATCACACGGGTTATTACAAAACAATTAGAATACAGAGATTAATCACAACCGTTACAACATCCCCCTCCAAGTAACCAGCCTCACCCACTGGTGGATAACACCAATGATTTCATTACATTACTTCCAGGAAGAGTTGCATCGAATACGCAGAGCCAATCCGTTTTGGTATAGGTGCTGATAGGTATGAGCTGCCTTTAGATAATGTAGAATCAGTGCTGCAGAGATAAAGTACAACTGCCTAAGAAAGTAGACTCCGCAGTGCAATTGCCTCAGTAAGAAGGCCAGAACAAATTAAAACAGAATAGTTAAACCCGAGACTTTGTTAAATGGGCTATTTGCAGCCAGGGATAAATGATAGCGCAATCTTGTTAGGTGAAATATATATACATGCTTTCACTGTATGCAGTATAACTTGAGGCACAAAGACGAGAAATAAATCAGTCTGAGACTATTTTCCAGAATAGAAAATTTCAGCCTAACAGCACAGCATTCATTTTTCCCCGCGTTAAGACAGCAAGCTGCAGCCTGCGCGAGGACAGCTGGGCAGCACGCAGCGACGCCCTGAGTATCTTCCCCCAAAAGCACACCTTGCTTCCCTTCCCCACTGCGCTGCGGGCTAAAGGACGCTGCGAAGCTGCACGCCAACGTCCCACCGGCTCGTGCCGTGCCCGGCAGCACGACCAGCCGCGGAGCCGGCGGGCAGCCTGCAAGGGGTGGATGCACGGCGGACGGCCGCGCTGCAGAGGCGGCACGCGGAGCTCCGCTCGTCCCATCCCGCGCACCGGGCGGTGGCACAGCGCGATGCAGACCGGGCCGGAGCGCGTTGCTGAGGGAGCTGAGCAGCGCTGTAAGTCCACAGCAAAACGCGCAGCCGGCAGCCTCACAAAGCATGTCACTCCTTTTGGATCCAATGCAACCGTTCTTTTTTTTTTTTTTCTTTCCTTCTTCCCCACTAATTACGGACAATTAAATATTTACTTTGTCACTGAGAAAAAAAATAAAAGAGAACCGACTGCCCGGCAGAAGCAGGTCACATCTCAGCGCCGGCTCTAGAGAACAAGAAATCTTTCTCCCTTTCAAGCTGCACAAGCACGAAAAGCAAACACGTCCCCACCGCTGCTTTGTTGAGAAAAATAAAAGAGTGCCACAGGGATCAGATCTGAGCGCCGCTCCCGTCCGTCCCCCCCCGCACCGAGCGGTGCTCCCCCATGGGACGCCGTGCCCCGCGCTCCCCCAACGCCCCGGGAAAGTTCTCAGTCCCGCTCGGGTCAGGATGGGACAGCAGTGCCGACGTGCCGCTTACCTTCTCCGCATACTTGAACTTGACGTAGAACCAACTGGACTTGATCATCGTCTCACCTCCCGCCGCCCTCGTTAAAAGAACAAAAAAGCACCCAAGCGTATCCCGCTGCTCGAAGAGCGACTCGCCGGCACCGCTTCCAATCCTCCACGGGGGCACGGCAGCGGTTACGAAGGGCAGGAAGAAGAAAAGGACGGCAGCAGCCGCGATGCCGCGCTCCGCTGCCCAGCCCAGCCCAGCCCAGCCCAGCCCAGCCCAGCCCGTGCCCCGGCGGCGCCGCGCGATCCCGCTCGTGCCGCACCAGAGCCCGCAACGCCTGCGCTGCGCCCGCCGCCGGCTTGGCCGCCTGACAGGAGAATTCCTCAAATGGACTTCAGCTGCCTTCATCACAAATGGCACATGTCAGTAAAGCCAGGAGGCTGGCTCCGGAGCTGGCAGCCTCCCAGGACCGTGACCTCCCCCGGTGGGATGAATAATGAATTCCAGCACTTCCCTCCAGACACGGATTAACACCTGGCTAAACATTATTCTGACAATGAGCCCCTCAACCCCCCCCCCCCCCCCCCCCCCCCCCCCGCACCGCCGCGTTAACCCCTCGCTCTCCCGGCGACGGAGGCTGCCCCCCTCCCCACCAGGGAAAGATTACAGCACTATACATAGTTCAGAAACAATAAAGCCTCTTAAGCATAAAGCAAATATCTCCTTTCCGCTTCTGCGGCTGCAGTAATGCCACCGTGTAACCAGAGCAGGGATGGGGAGTCAGCCCTGCTCCCCCCTCCCCCAGCCCTCCCCATGCGGCGTTGTCAGGCTCGTGGTTTAAAACCGGACCTGCAAAACCTCTCTAACAAAAAGCCACCGTTACAAAAAGAATGCATAAAAAAAAAAAAGCTGGGAAGCCTTCTAGCAGATCGTTCTGTCCGATCAGAAGGCTCCCTGTCTCCAGTTTAATGAGACACATCGATCTGGTTGAAGCTCGCTGCAGATCTCCGAGCAGAGCACTGAATATCACGTTGCAAAGTACAGGACAAATACCATCAGCCTGCTGTACTTGCACTGCACGCAGAGTGCTGCACTGGGGCAGAGCTGTCTGGCCCACCATCCTATGCCCGAATACTTGGAGGCTCATAAGCAAACAGTGTAAGAAATCTCAAACCCTACGGCATCCCATCCAGTAACACGCAGCCAAATTCATCACACACCCAGCTGAACTGCTCTGTGTTTCAAGGAGATGCTGCAGAGGCTGGAAACAGGGCTCAGGATTTCACAACATGCAGAAAGCCACCCCATTCTGGCCATTTAAGTGAGCCTCGCAGTATCCTCTCTTACCAACGAGTGAATCGTTCACTCCTTACCTTCTGAACAGCTACAATTGCACAGATTTGTCTCACCTTCCTTATATCACACCTTCCTGGCATTGGAAACCCCCAGACCATTACATTTCTCCATGTAGGGGAGCAACAACCATCTCCACGGTCCTTTTCATCACTCCCCGTACCTTTACTAGGTCTACTCCATCTTTATCCTAGACCAAGACAGAATACATACACGTACCACTGATGTACCACCTCCTGACTTACACACAGAGAGATATATGCTGGATGAGACAGACCCTGAAACCTAGTTTATCAACACCACTCACCTAAAAAGTACCATCAGCACTGATGGCACACTGTGAGAGCTGGGAGAGGCTGTCTACCGCCTCACCTGCCAACAGAGGGCTTTGGAACTTCTCATAAACTGAGATTTACACAGAGAGATCTCTGCCCTTCCCTACGGTGCCTCTGTAAAAGGGTGGTAAAACGCCTCACATCACCTCTTGCAAGGAAATCAGTGGCTGGGAAGGTCTCCTACAGGGAACACCTTAAAAGCTAGTCAAAATATTGGTACCTTTTATTTTCTGCACCTAAAAAAGCTCAATTTCCCCTCACTGAAGGCCTGCAAAGTGTCCTGCTGCCACTCCAGTCCCTGCAGCAGGATGCGCTGCCTGCAAGCTCCGAGCAGGATTTATTGTGGATGCCAAACATGCGCCAAGAGCTCGGCTCATCCTCCAGCTGCCCGTACCCGCACAGCATGCTGTGCTCTTGTACCCAATTACAGGGAGTCTGCTCGCTGCCTGACCCACGAGTCCCCAGGGGGACCCCGGGGCAATGGAACAGGGCGCAGCCACCGGAGAAGCGAGCCCTGACACGGAGCACCAAGCACAAACAGCTGTGCCTCAAAGCAATTACCAGGCCCTGGATGTTTTCCACTGGTTCATTAGCATCTGGCAGGACCTAAAGTCTCAGGGTCACAAAACACAGAGCTATTATTTTATCTCAGGAAAATGCACAATGACGTCCCTTGAGAGCTGTCCTTTTGTAAGCAGAGGACGAGCACAGTGCAGGGAGCACAAACACAGAATTGCCAGCAAATGCATCCTCCAGCCCAGCCTACCAGGCCATGCACTGCTCCTGTCTCATCTTGGTGCTGGAACATGCAACATGAGCACCCACAAACAGCACAGCAAGTACCAATGGCTGCTCAGGTTTACACAGGTGCACGAAGAGCACTGAGATTCTCAGCTGGGCAAAGCACACCCAACTATTTATTTCAAAGCTTACTGTCAGTGTTTTGTCTGAAACGTATTTCAGTTTCGTATTTTAGAGAGTTATTGTCTATAAAATGCACCACACAACAGCTCTGTTTCTGCTTGGCAATTCACCTCCACTTGTTACAGGAACTGTTGCCAGACAAACCATACCTCAGTTAGGAACTCGCCCCCAAATGTGCTGTAGCGTTAACCTCCACATCTCTGTTTTCCCTTTCAAACACCCATCAGTAACATGAAATTATTTACTGTTCAGGTTCTAAGTGTGCGCAGCCAAAATCCAGACTCGATTTTCTATTCCTCCCCCAAGACGAAACATATTTTGATAGAATATTTACACTTGTCCCAAAATAAAACATGCTTTGGTTGAGAGGGTTTTGTCATACCATAACATACCATTTCAAATGTGAAACAGCATACAAAGGGACTGCAATAACATCCTTTGTAACAGACAAGTGCTTCTGAGCCTTTTAATACAAGCTAATGTATATTTAGGTATTGACGTGTTCATTTCAGTTATCCCCCATGACAAAGCCTGCTGCTGGCAAGCCAAACTGTAAGCAGCAGATTTGATCTGCAAGCCACCCAAAATCACCCTGCATCTCCTCCTCTCCTCTTTGAGTCCATGTTTGTTGTCAAGGCAGACTAACATTTCCACGGTGCTCAGTGGGAGAGAGGGAAGGAACAAACGAGGAATGATTTCACCTCCTATGCGCCCCAAGATAAACACTCTGATGTACCCACTTGCAGGGACGCACTGCAGAGCCAAGCAGTGATCTGACAGCAAGCTAAAGAGCACTGACCCCCAGCCCTGGGAACGTGAACCTCTGTGTGCATAGACGTGTGCTGTGGGGCTGAGGCAAGATGATGCATTTGCAGCAGGGCCTACATCCAAGATGAATTACATCCACTCCGATGTGCCTGGCACTATGAGAGCAGAAAATCATCTCACTCCCTATTACCATAATAGCTTTCACACTTTTCAACTCAAGCGAAGTGTGGGAGTGTTGGGAAAAAAATGAAACAAAGAAAAAAAAGAACACCCAACCCAACAACAACAAGGATAAATAGGAAGATCCCATCTCCAGAAAATGTTTACAGTAATTTTTATAATTAGCCTGCGAAAAGAAAGGCAATGTGGAATGACTTTCTGCATTCCCAGACGTGCCTCAGAGCTCCCCTGGCTCCTGACGGACCACTCAAAGCACTGATCCCTGGAGGACTGTCTGAGGCTGAGAGAAAAGCCCACGGGGTCTGCAGGCTGGGGGAGGAACTCTTACCCAAGTTCAGAGAACTGCAGGGTAGCACGGCTTAATGCTTACTGCCCTGCAGAAAGTATTTTAAATGAAGTGCAAGTGCTGAAGCTTCGGTTGTCACACTCCTTTATGCACCTAAAAGGCAGAAAGGGTGCAGGCAATGAGCCAAAGGCTCAGAATGGCCAAACCCAAGCAGATCAATGGATACCCTGCAGAACCAACACGCTGAACTAACGAGGTGCCCACAGCCTCCCAGGGCCCCTATTATTGGACATTCCTGATTCACGTGACGGCCAACAGGGAACTATCAGCTTTCAGGCTAATAGAAAGCACTGTGGGATTTGCTGTCACGTTATTAACATGGTAACAATCCCATCTTGTACCTTATAACCCCGCTCTCCCATCAACACCATCTGCTCCACCATTTCAAGCGCTGCCGAATATCTCGCCGTACACACGGGCTGTCAGCCTGCACTCAGTGCATGCTTTAGGAAGCTCTCTGGGTCACCGGCTCGAACCCAGCAGGCCAGCACAGCAGCAGAGAGCTGCTACGGTTCAGCACCCATTTGGAGCAGGGAACATTCAGGGCTGGTGCATGCCACCCTATAAGCCTCCCACCCTATAAGCCTCCCAGCGCAGCCCTGCTTCAGGGAGAGAGCTTTTTGCAGCAGCCATGAGGTGCAAGTCCCATTTGCCCTGCGTGCTGCACGACCTGCTAGATGAGAACAGCTGCTTTTCCCTGGGACTGGGATTAAACCTAAGAACGAAGGGCTTCCAGGATGCAAAGAGAAATTAGAGTACAGATTAATTTGAGAATAGCAGTTTGAAGCACAATGCTTCACAGTGAAACGCTAACTTGTAAGGAACTATGAACAACAACCTTCAGAGGTGAAATTACAGCTAAAACATGCAGCCACATAAACCTGAAAGGTTCAAAGACAGCTCAGCAACGTCCACAGAGGACAAGGAAGAGACATTTGTGAGCAGTTTCCAATATGCAAGAGACAGACTGAGCCAGAAGAAGGACAGCCCATAAGCCTGGTGCACAGGAGCTCGGCTCACGATGGCTCCCAATATGTTGCTTCTGCCACACTGAGTTATATCACGTTACAATAAGGAAAGCTACTGACGTTACATGATCTGTATGTACCGGTGCTGAGGGATCACGTGTGAGCATCCTCAGCAGAGGGAGGCAAAGGTTGCAAAAAATGCCTTTTTAATCCCTCTGAAAGAGAAGGTGCAGAGCTATAATCCGCAATTTAGAAAATAACAATAATTGGCATCAGGACAAAATGGCTTAGGAAATTAAAGACCAAATGAAGCTTTTGTAATCCTACACGATGCCTTTGCATTTTAGTCCCTGGGTTTTTTTTGTTTATAGGGGTACAACCGTACTTGACCAGGTTTTTATTGCCTGCAGGACAGCTCTGTACCAAGCACACACCAGAGCTCTACGTGTGTTTGAAACGACACAGCTCCCATACGGGAAGCAGTGATTTCCATGGTGCTCCACTGCTTCACCCTACTGGGATGCACATCCACAGCGTGCTGCATTTTTGTGAAGTTTCTCTTTAAAAATGAGATTTTGCTCCTTAATATTCACCGACTTCCAGCTTGCTTCCCACACACAACACATTAGTTACTCTACAGTGGCTCGGTGCATCAATTATGGTAATAGTTTGTGAATAACGTTTGCATTATGGGAAAATGAGCCTGGTTATTTAGCACTAGCCAAACCATCCCTCTGGAAAATTGTCACAAACATACGTATCATATGCCTCCACTTAAACAGATCTGTAATTACAGCAGTTTATTAAAAAGAGCCAGCTTTTTTGTTGTTGTTGTTTTTAATTATCTTCCCGAGAGCAGACTAACATCTATATAACCCTCCGCCTTACTCAAACAGTTTAAAGATAAAGGCTAATGGCCGCAGTTACCACGTCCTCCTGGCAGGGCTTACTTTACACTGAGATGTTAGGTGTGTAATGCATCTCCTTCACTAGTTTACTCTAATGCAGAAAAGTGTGGCTCAGTAATTGCGGCGTTTGATTAATGCTCCCTTTCGGTCCCTTCGGCTAAATTCCAAGCTCAGTTCAACTACTGTACATTCTGATTAACATCTGGATTACATCAGCAGCCAGAGCTTACACTGAGGGAGCAGGACTGTGCAGGGCTGGGCACTGCATGTGGGGAGTGAAGCACTGCTTTCCATATCCTATAGGTTCAAAACAACAAACGTGGCATTGTGCTTTTGTCAGTGTCTGTGAATATCTGCCTAAAAACCTCTTACCTTTTTTTTTAAGCACCTTCGATGAGTTAAGAAATACTAAAACTTTCTGCATCTCAGTGCCTCTGGAGTTTCTTACTGGACAACCTTTACAAATAAGCAGCATAGCAGCGGTCAGCTCGCTTTTATGCTGCCTGCTCTAAGCTCAGGTGTATTTGCAGAAGCTAATCAATGCATGAATCTGAGAGCGTAAGGGATTTCCCACACAGCACCCAAAAGCTGTCTTTGTAGGTAAGAAACACACAAAACTGTCCCTCTGTATAAAAAGGGAAAGCAAAGCAGATACAGCAGTGCCAACACAGGTACTTAGCTCTTAAGATCCTTATCCGCAACGTGGACAAGTGAAGCTGTGTATAGCAGAGCTCCTTTGATAATTCCATGTCAGAGCTGTACTTATGCAGGCAGAGTAGACCATAAAGAGCCTTAAAACAAGAAAAGAAAGTGGTGGCAGAACAGTGCAGCACAGCAGCACCCAACCTGCACTGCAGCCAGCAATGCTGTGTGCCTGCAGCTCCCATCCAGGCTGCTGGGCAGAGCTGGGCCAGGTCAGTGGTGAGGTTCAGGCAGTTATTATTTCACAGCTTGTTCACAGCCCATGACTTGGTGATCTCAGGCCAATTACAAAGCTCCCAGCCAAGAAAGCATCCTAATGAGCTGTCTCAAAAAGCAGTCCAAGATTACGTAGGCTACTGACACTGCACTGCATCCCTGTTCTTCTGCCAGACGTGGCAAAAGAGAACGTTGCACAAGCTTTAGTTTGCTCCACCTCTGCAACACTCTATCAGCTCCATCCAAAGCGGCTCTGCTGTCTGCATGGGCTGAGCTGAGCAAGGACAGCCAGCCACCTCATCACACCAGCACCTCCTCGGAGTTCCTCTGCTCCTTTGGTCACCCTGTAAGGTTTAAATGAGGCTGGGCAGTTAGCAGGGGAAAGTGCTCCTTGCTAGTTCTCATGCAGTCCTCCATCTAGATGGTACAGCTTATTGTAAGATGTCAACTCCAACACACACCACACACTTTTCCAAGATACATGAGGATGGAGGCATAAAAGAAAGTAATTATTCTTGTCATATACCTCACATTTCAGTAATAACGTGTATTGAAGCTCTTCATGCAATAAAGTACCATGAAGAAGTCTGAGTCAAAGCATCTGCAAAGGGAACAGCAAAGGCCAGGCTGGCACTGGGTGCTTGCTGGCACCGCAGCACTGTGCCATGCACTCCCATCCCTGCTGGAAACACGTCCTGCTCTGACGCTCTCTCCCTCCCTTCAGGTTTATCTTCCATATCCTGAGAGAGCAAAGATAAAAGCAGGCATGCAAAGGCAATGGGGGAACGAAAGGGGTAAGCTCTGCAGAACTATCCCCTCCCTCATTTTAATTATTGATGCAGACAGCCTAAGCAATCTGTAAGCCATATACATAATGTATTTACTTGAAAATCCCAGCAAATCCACACGGTATTACAGAACAAACTACAAGCTGATCTGGGAGCACTGTCTTAAGAACTGGGTAAGCTGTCTCCATGTACTCAAAAATCTGTTTGACAAACGGAAAGATCAGATTAATGTTAATAATCCTAACGTGCTCAGCAGCTCTCTTTCCACTCTATCAGGCAGTTTGGGTGTCCCAGGTCTCGTTTTGCAGCCACCCCAGGTTCTTTTTTCAGCACGGAACTGCTCGTTTAAATGAGAAAGACGACTGGCTCACATTCTTCAGGACCCTCGGTTTGATTACACATACGCACCACCAGTGATGTTTATAGATCAGCCAGAAAGCAGCAGATGTTTTACATAGCGTAAGATCATGTTAAGAAAAAGAAAACACTGCTTGAAACAGCTGCTTTTAGGCTTGGGGCAATGGGGGTGGATGCAGAAAGAGAGGGAAAGAGTGGCAAAGACAGAGGCGATGCTGGCACCCTGCAGCCCCCAGTGACACCACAGGTCCCCAGGGGATGCTGGGTCTGCCAGCACCCTGCTGCAGGGCACAGCCTGCTTGCAATTTGCTTCCCAACCACCGGTACGAAAACGCAAACCTTCAGACAAACAGATCCCTCACTTCCTCCTGGCTGCTTTTAGTGGTTTCTTTAATCTTTTAAGCTTCTGGGTCTAATCCAGCAGCTGCCATCAAAAGTACTTATACAACTGCAGGGGAGGGAGGAGGGAAAGAACGGGATATACTAAATCACGGAGCACGTTTTCTGAGCCTCTTTGTTCTTCCATGTACACACATGCTAGCGCCTTCGGAACGGATCTGAGCACAGCCCAAACGCACTCATGTACATACTACCTGTCATGTCCTGAACTGCCTTATGCATAAAAATACACTCGGGAGCAAACAGTCAAATAAATGAGGCATCTGAGACAGTGCAATAAGACGGTGCAATAAGATGGTGCACGTCTCCTGTGCCAGCTCGTGCTAAGTGCTGCATAAGCAGCCTGTTCCCAAGATGACGGTTCCTGCTATTTTTCTGAAGCCTGAAAATATCCCATGTTCCTTCTCATGGAAAGTTCCTGGAGCCATCAAGCACCAGGAATGTCAGATTTCATTTTGCTGGCAGCAGAAAGAGCATTTCAGCCCTCCTCAGAGGGAAGTTTACAACAGTCTGAGAGCGCAATAAAAGTTTAAAATCCACGAATGAAAAGAATCCCACATTTTTAAGATTTCTTTCTTTTTTTAGACATCAGAAGCACTCCTGTAGCGTCGAGCACCAAGATCTCATAACTTCTGCAAAATGCCAGCATGCACTTGTGTAAATACACCGGTGTAATGGTGCTGGAGAGGCACCCCAGGGCTCCTGCTCTTGGTGCACCACTGCTCTGCTTACATTGCAGAGGGAATTTGCTGGTCCATCCTTCCCTTTGAGCACCATCTCATCTCCCAGCATACTGATATCTACATTGAGCTTCTAAAAATAGCATGTCCTTCTTACATAAACATACGGTCTAAAGGAATTAGGTGACAGCTGACTACAAGAAGCCCTTTAAAGGCAAAATTTGCTGTGCACCAAACACAAGCAATATTCATAAGCAGAGAAGCCTCTTCACATTAATTGAAGATGACAGAGAAAGCTTCTCCATTAATTCACAAGTCAGCTCGCCTGTTAAGGAAAGGCATTTCCCTCCACACAGACTCAGCTACTTCCCATTCCCACTTATAAATAAGATAATGAAGCTTCTTCTATGGATTTCTGTACCAGAGAAAGGTGTCTGAAAAGCACCCTGCCAGGTGCAGGTCCCACAGCAGCTCTGCAGTGTGGAACGCTTTGCCCCTGGAAACTGGAGGTTCTGAGCAGTCTTTGAAATGCAGCTTAAAAGAGAACATATCTAGAGCTTTCTTCAAGGAAAAACTTCCTGAGTGGCTCCAGTTGCTCAGCCTTTTTAATTACATGGCAGCTGTACAAACGTGAACCAGAGCAGCATTAACTTCCCGCGTCTGCAGGCGTTCTGACTGACTCGTAAGTATCTCGTAGCTTATCTCTCCTAGCAACAGGATGAAGTTCACTAGAACCAGATCAGTAATGCACAAGAAAGTTAATGCACAAATTAGTCCATGGGAAAAAAAAAATAATAATACTTTTTGCATAACCTGGCTAATCCCTCCATCTCAGGGTACTGAATAATAGATGGTTTATTAGATCAGAATCCATCTCTACGCAGATGTGGAACGCGCTGCTGAGATGCAGGGCACAGCCCAACGCCCAAGAGCCAGCAGGAGCATTGGGCAGCACGGCTGTAGGAAGGATTTCCCCTCACTGATGCCCTGGTATGTGTGACAGCTGGGTACACCCACAGCTCCAACCAGCTCTGAACCATTCAGCGAGGTTCAGCAGCACAGAATGCTGTGCTATCACTCCTGATCAAGGCACGCCTACGCCACTTTCCTTGGAAGAACTGCAGAGAGAAATGAACTTCCTGGGTCTCCAACACACATCACAGATGCCCCTATAAAGACAGGTAAATAGGACCTCCTTGCATACACACACACTGTGCTAAGAAGCCAAACCAACTCTCAGCTGCAGCTTTTACTTGTTCTCTGTTTCATAGTTCACAGCTCTTCCCCAAAGCAGTCAGTACAACAGCAAGCCTTGCTGTCTATTCTTCCATATCAGAACAAACTTATGCCCAGGAAAATGGCACCAAGGGTGGATGCGTTTCACCATCATTAGAGCCTTTCTCAGCCAGCAGCCTCGAAACGCGAGCAGGCAGTCAGCTCCTTACAGATGACTTTTGTTTCCTCTCCTGAATGTTTTAATTCATCAGCTTCAACACTTGCAAAGCACATGGGGGAGATGGCCCAAAGTAAGGGGGGTAACATCCCTGCTAATAAAAGCAGCATTCAACAGCATCACCACACTCGCGGGTCACATTTTCCATGGGAAAGAAAAGGAAGAAGTGGCAGTATGTGTCTGTACGACACGCATTGCATGGCACACATCTCAGTCCGAGTTCATGAAGGAATTGGGCTCCAACAATCAGGCTTTGTTAGCACAACATGTTCAGGGCATAGCTGTACACTTGCTCCACAGGACGTATCGTTATTAACCTAGCTAAGAAGTGGAATTAACTCTACTGGTTCTCTGTGGTGAAGTCCTGTATGAAAATTACTGAACTGTAGCTCCCTTTAAGAAAGAATAATAATAATTAAAAAAAAAAGCTAGGAGCTCTGCAGCAAAGTGTGGCATTATTTCTGGCAGCAGGAAGGTAAATCCTGATTTTGGTTTGCATTTCCAGCAAGAAGGGCATAAGCACCTTCAGGAGCACAACTCCTGGTACTTGCACTGCTCACAGCTACGTGTGCAGAGCAGATGATGTGAGATCGCTGCTTCCCATCAGAGCAGTTGGGCTTCCTACAGAAGTCACACGGTGCAGAAGGCAGGAGGAGGCCACATGCACCAACCCCATCAGCTCAGCAAACCCTCCAGGAGGAATGCAGGGGTTATTCCCTGGCCTCCTGCTTGCACCAGAGAAGCGCATTACCATCACCTCCCTGCCTGCAGCTCAAGCTGCGGCTCCCAAAGGATCACAGCAGGGCACGGGGATTTGAACTCTGCAGCTCTGTTCTGTGCAAAATCTGCCACTCACATTTCTCCTGCGAGCACTTCTCCTCTGGGAAAGCAGCAACGTATTTCCTGCGAGATCTGGAAGGCTGCCTTGAAATCACTGTGGATTTGGACTCAAACAATCAGGGAATAAAAGCATAGCCATGAGGTTGCAATGACACCTGCTGATGAGCAATGCTGTGATTAGGAACGCGAAACCAGTGCAGATCTAAAGCTCTCAAAGCAGAGTTCTATTTCACCGTGTACTTCTGGAAACACAAGGCTTTGGGTGGAGAAGTGTACATGGTGATGAAGACGACTTTGCAGGGGGAAAGAAAGAAGAGGAAAAGTAGCCAAATACGTTGGTTCTAGTGCCTATTAATACATACATCCCATAGCACAGCGATGTACCTGAAAACCCAGTCAGCTGCACGCAGTGGGCAATGGCTTGCAGAAACCTATTTCACCGAGAGAGCAGTGCAGTGCATGCCTTTTGACAGTAATGGAAAGGAAATTGAAGCAATAATTAACAAAAGATACACCAGAGATGAAGTGAACTTACACCACCACGATACTATGCTGCGTCTGAGCTACCACACTCACATAACTCAAGTGTTGTAGAGGAGTTGCTTACATCTGCAGTGTTCATTTATACATACACCAGAGAGATGCATCTTCTGCAGAGCTTTAAATTTGAACTCATAGCTGCCTCCCATAAAGCATCCTTTTCTATCATAGATGGAGTCTTCTACTGTGTTTAGTTTCATTCTTCTGTGCTTTCGTTCTGCCCAGCCTAGTGGGAACGTAAGTTAAACTGTATAGATTTGGCAATACTAGAAGAAGAAAATAAAAGCACACATTCTCTCTGCTCCCTGTGTGAACTGAAAGAATCTGAGCATGAAATACTTCTCTTCCTTGCAAATCCTGTGGTCTTCTCCTCTAACTATGTACACCAGAAAATAAGGAAATACTACAAATTAAGGAAGCAGTGAGGCAGCATTCACCACTTGGACGTGGACGGACTGCTCCTTGTACCATCTGCAGATAAAACCAGCAGCGTTGAGTAACAGCTCCGGTCCACAGTGCAGAGCACTCACCCAGATTCAGCAGATCTCAAAAGCAAACCAATGCCAGACTGTAGTTATTTGCAAACCGCTGGTGATGATGCATGGAATACTTCAATCCTTTGTGCTTCTTAAGAACGACTTCTGCTTTCTTTGAGTGCAGAAGTCAAGACACAGCTAATAGCGACTGTTTGCCCAGGGACTAATCTAGGGCAGCCTGCAAGCAAGCAGGGGCTCTGCCAACAAAGAAGGTTAACAACAGCTGCTGCTTTTCAGTGCTAAAAGACGCCACCCATAACGAAATTACATTATCCCTTCTACTTAAGTACCGAACTTAAACCATAGATTTCCTTTGGTTTGTGGAAGAATCTGGAGATCGAGATGGAGGGTGAGGGGAGAGAAGGGAGAGAAATGAGCACTTTTGTTGGGCAGTGATTGCAGAGCAGATGGACTGAACACAATGAATTTCTGCAGAGGGAATGGAAACCAGAGACTAGGAAAGCTTTTGTAACTAAACAGCAAAACCACCAAAGACGGAGAGATGACAAGTTCTTCATGGAACTCATTTTCTTTAAAAAATAAGAAGTAAATAAATCTGCACATCCAAAACACAAGACGTTTTCAGAAGACTCTTAGCAAGGCAGTTTGCCAATATTAAGTGCTCCAGATTGAAGCACTCATGCAACCAAATGTGAAAAGCTTTTCACACAAATGCCATGCCCCAGCCTAAACTATTTTTCCCTCCCATTGGGCTGGGCCACCTCCTCTTGTTCTCAGTGAGGAAGGGATCAAATAATACTGGAAGGAAGGAGAAATCAAAAGTAATCACTAACACATGAAAACTAACGAGTAAAACTGGCAAGTGCAGAAAGCAAAACCCCCTGCCCTGGTCCCAAATGCAACATTTGCTGCTGGAGGCTTTGCTGTTTTGCATTTAGCTTGAAGGTATGCATGCTATAATAGGGACAACACGTATGGCACCGGCTCTCTGCCAGTAATTCAGTGCACTCAGTGCCTCTAAGTTCCCGTCTGCCTACTCACAAGCCTCTCAGTGGAGCAGGCAGGCAGCGGAGCCATAGGTGCTACTCTTCCCTTCGAGCATCTCTTACCTGCCAACAGCAGGAAAAGCACTCAGGCAACACAAACAGGAAAGTAGGTCACGCTCCAGTGATTTCAGACATGAAAACTATGGAAGAAAGTCAACAAAGGAGATGAAGAGATGACAGAGAAGTACATCACGCTCCTCTAATGCATTCATTTGATCCTGTTTTACTGATCAGACTTTTTCAGTGATATCACCTTCTGTTTTATTCTTTTAAATGGAAAAAAAAGACCTTGATCTTATTATTTAACTCATGCAGATAGAACCCTTGAGATGATACTTCTCTAGAAAACACTACCAAAGTGCAAAGACATTCAACTCATAATGCAAACACTGAGTGTATTTACAGTCACTCGGAGCAGCTGTTGAACCCCCTAGTAACCACATTCTGCCATCCTGACTCCAGCAGTACCTGGAGATTTCCTTGAAGCCCCCAACCTGAGCCTTCCTACAGCAGGGTGCTGGCTGTCCACTGCCACTCACCCTCCTGTGCAGGCAATGGCAGCCCAGCAGTGAGCCCGGCTCCACCTGACGGGCTCAGCTTGCTTTGCACAATGCCACGATGGGCGTGAAGGTTTGGTGGAATTAGGATCGCTGCTAGATTAGTTAACAGCTGTATAATTAGCCACGCTAAGCCTAGATATTTCCCCCTGAAACCTAGTTTTTACAGTTATAAATAGCAGTGTTAATGATCTCCAGCATCACCGGTTCCACTCCGAGGCCTCGGCCCCTCCCTGCCCCCATTGGCTCTGCTGTCACTCTCCAAATGTCACATATACTCCTGACTTCCTCACAACATCCACAGCAGATGAAAAAGAGCAGAAATCAAACATAAATCCAAAACAGAAGTGGAACAAGAAGGATTTTTTCCTTACACACTTAAAACTTCAGCGAATAAAAGCTGCAGGTTGTACTTGCACAGTGTCAACAGCACTAGGAAATGTTACCAGCACTATATGCGCAGGTAAAGCAAGACAAAGGAATGAAATAGTCTGTTTGGAGTCACATAGCAAGATGACGAATGGGACCAAGAATGAAACCTGAGAGCTCAGCACATCATCACGCCATTCACCAAACAGCATAAAGCACTGGGCTACTCTAGCAGCGAGATGCCTTCCATAAATCTGTCATGGCAACACTGCATGCTAATGAAGGTACATGAAGAACATTTTTCTTTATTTTCAATGTATTCAGTGCAGGAAAACTTCAAAAAAAAATAGTTTGTGCTCTACAGACAAATTCAATTTGCGACATCTACAAGCAAGGCAGAACCCAAATTTGCAATCTCTGAAACACAACTTTAGAAGATGCAATTACGTTCTCCCCACACTGCCAGTTTATCACCAGTAGTATTACCACCTAACCAAAGTAATCCACCACTTTCACCAAAGATTACACGTAAACATTTCATCTCAGCAGAGCTTTCCAAAACTCTGCAATGCGGCAGCAAAGCCTGAAGCACAGATTACACACACGGTTACTGTAAAGACATGACAATACACAGATTTTATTCCCTCTTCCAGACTTCTCACCACAGCTAGCACCACGTTGTTTGAGAGAAAAAAAAAACAAACAAGTGAGAATTTTGAAGTCTTTCTCCAGGAAACCTGTTAGGCTTTAGCGTGGTTTAGAGATGAAAACGTGAGATAACTCTATAAATTGAGTACTGCTGTTCACAATTCCCTCTCGCGGTACCATCTGAGCTGGCCTGCTGCACCACTTCATATCCTATTTCCAGAGGTATGTGTTGCAGATATCTCCTCTCCAGCAGCACAGAGCCCCAGAAATTACCAGCGTAGCTTGAAGCTGCTCAGCTTGATGAGGAGGGATGGCAAAGCATGACCTGAAGGAGGTAATGCACTTCCATAAGATTGCCTCTGCAAAACATACATACACAGACACTCATGCTGAGCAGTGCTCAGGGCTCTACCAGCACTGAGCACAAAAATGGCAATTTATGGTTATTGATCGGCACCCACATAAGAAAGGCTTCTCCTACCCAGGAGGGTTGCTCAGTTACTCATCAGCCAAACAAGGAGACCAGCACTGACTACACACAGCTAAAATACCACAATACGTACTGCAGGATAATCTCCGTAGCCAAAACATTTTTAAAAATAGGGAAAAATACACGTTCTATATTTCATCAATTTGATCCTTAAATGATATCATGAATGTCTGTGCAAAAATAAAACCGGAACGCTCCCTATGTGTGACCCAAAAGCCATGGGGGAAGCCACAGAGGAAAAGCTGTTAGTGAGGCAGCAGGCATCGCAGTGACCTGGCCAAGGGTAACTGCTCTGATTTAAATACTGTTAGTGCTCCTAAATAAGAACATTTGGGTTGCAAAAACATCTTCCTTTGCCCTGGGAACTGCTGGGCAGTGGCTGAGCAGGGTGAGCGCTGGGCCTGCACCCGCGTGAAGCCCAGTCCAGGCTGTGCCCTTGGGGAAGCTACCACAGCCACACCACGGACACACGCTGCCCAACGAAGAAGGACCTAAGCTCCTGGGATAAGGCTGAGCAAAGAAATGGTGGAACAGGATGGGTTGGATGTCCCCAAACACAGCAGGGAGCAATCTGGGCCTAGAGCTGAGAGAAGCCTCTGCCGCCCTGGGCCTGGGGGCACCTCCTGCTGCGCTGGAGGACAACATCCCATATGTTCCTACAGAGCACCAGTTCCAAAGCCCCAAACCCCTGCAAACGAACCACACACAAATGCAGCTGCAAACCCACGCACGGCCTGCTATGAGTTCTGCACAAGCTTCTCCCCCTGCCATGGAGGACGGAGGGCTGCTAGCTGCATGGCATCGCTCCATGCTCTATCAAAGCCCACAAGGGTGTTGCTGAACAACAGAGCCAGAGTTGGAAGAGTATTTGGCAACAGCGTGCTGCTGCTCGAGCCAGAGAGAAAGGAGGGGACAGAGGCACTGTGAGCATAAGGAGCCCGAGCCCAGCAGAGACAGCTCGGGTTTGTGTGGCCCAGGGAGCTGATGTTATAACACAAAAACCTTTCACTGAGGGAAAGAAGACTTTTCTTCTTTTCTAGACTCACAGAAGGGCTTTTTGTACTTGGAATACAAGCAAGAGAGCGAAGAGAAACAGGAAGATAGTATTTGAGATTGTCACCAAGCCAAACCAAATTACTACTTTGAAGTAGATCAGACACGTACATATTAACGAGAGAAACTTCCAACAGTCAGAGTCTTTCCTAGCACTGGTCACAACAGCTTAACAGCAAAACATATACATAAAGTGAGGTACATAAAGTGAGGTGCAATGGGGAATCCCAGGGCCACCACCCTCCGACTGCACAGAGCTCCAGCCCTTCCCCAGCACAGTACTGCGGAGGGGCCAGTGAGCACTGTGTACAGCAGCAGGGAGCAGCTCAGACACAACAAAAAGCATTTGTTAGTACTGGTGTGGACACAGGGATGAGGATCTGCGTGGAGGTGTAACTCGATGCACCAGCATCTGGCTGGCACACAAACAAAGCATGCTTTCATCCCCCACAGGCAGGGCTGCAAGCACTGCAGACTGCTTCTAATGTTTTTAATTGCTCACAAAGCTACAAGGAGGAGCCTGCCCTTATCCTTCACTGCTTCAACAGCACGGCTGCAAGAGCCAAACTGCTCTCAAGACCTCAGCAGCACAGCTGAAACACTGCAGAAATGTGCTATATGTCTGTGAGTAGCATCAGGGAACGGTCTGGAGGAGGGCTATACTGGGATATGTACTGAGATGAGTCCACGCAAACTGCTGTCTTTACCACAGGGAAATCCCCTGAAGTTCTGCATTTCTGCCTGTAAGATGCATTCAAGCCATTGAGCTACGATCTTGTTTTGTGCCATTTTGTCCCCTGGTTTGTTTTACCACTGCTGCCTTACACTGACACCTGTTGGGAGAGCTGCAGGGGACAGACTCTTTAACACGGTCTGTGGTGACAGGACAAGGGGAAATGGTTGCAAACTAAGAGGGGAGATTTAGGTTTGATTTGAGATAAAGGTTTCTTACAATAAGGGTAGTGGAACCCTGTAACAGGCTGCCTAGATAGGAGGTAGATGCCTCATCCCTGCAGACAGCCAAGGTCAGGCTGGATGGGGCTGTGAGCACCTGATCCAGCTGCAGATGACCCTGTTCACTGCAAGGAGTTGGACTTCACAAGTCCCTTCCAACTCAACTGATTCTGTGAAATAGCTTGTAAGATGAAGAAAAAAAGCCCTCAGAGAGCCTCACGTACCTGCAGCTGAAAATATATCCACTTCTGCTCATGAAGCACTGCTCCAAGGAGGGGTAGGAGCCTTGCACTGGAGCAGAGCAGCACAGCTCTGACTTGGCCACACTGCTGCAACAGGGCTCTGGCTGACAGCCAAGCCTATGCTGGATACTGAGGTTAGGCAGAAGAGACTGCAAGAAAGCATGGCCTACAGAAATGAAATTTTGAAGTCGCTGATGTGTTAAGCTAAAAACGTTCCACTTTGAATAGCAGCTGTTCCACTCTTCAGGATTGTTTCCTAACACGTACTTGTGCTTCACTCTTTGCCACATGAGCCCTACTCCTATCACTCTAGGTATCTGAGTTACTGAGTGAGGATGGAGCTGATGCTGACAAGACACCACTTCATCTGAAAAACTGTTGTGTTCCTGTCTGGGAGAAATGCTGCCGGGTACAACCTGGCCTCATCCCATTGTGAGCATCCCTTTCAACAAGGACTGACCCAAGATGCTCAGTAAGGATGCTCTTCCCAAAGTGGATGAGTATTTGCACAATCAACCCATTGCACACATTGACTTTCTCCCCAAAATACAATCACTGAAACAAATCAAGTCAGCAGCTGCTTCCACAACAGCACGTAAAGGATTAAAACACAGTCCTTATAATCTCTGTCTCTTTTTTCCTCACTTCAAAGCAGGAGACCAACCCTCAGAGGCTGAAGCAGAAATAAGGTAAGTAAATAAGGATGCCAAGACCAAAGGTCAGCAGAGATTTTGACTCTATAAATTAACAGTATCGGTAGCGCTGCCCTTGAGTTCAAGTCCAGGAGTGATGAAAAATGGATTTCATAACCAATTGCTACAGAAATGTCCCCTGAACTTTAGCTCCAGCCCCCAAAGCCGGTAGGAATAGCAGCCCTCTATTAAAGAGACAAGTTACAGCTTAGAGGCATTAGTAAATAGGAATCCTTACTAAAATGCCTCTGACACCAAGCTCATTCACAACACCTGCTGCTTTTGATCCCTGTTTGTACCTTCACACAAAACTGTCAACAGGGATGTCATGTGGGACAATGGCAAATGCTTTGCACAAGTCCAAGTAGATCGTGTCAGTTGTTCTTCCTTTATCCACTGATGCTGTAACTCCATCATAAAAGTACCAACACATTAGTGTTGGCCAACAGCAGGATATTATCCCCTCCTATTTAAAATGCTAAACCGAAGAGTTGAGTGCTTTTAGATTAATAAAAACACAGCCCACACATAGAGCATGACATTTCTGGGTGCTACTCATAGAAGACTGCTGTTCAGGGCACACAGACACGTTCCATGTTATTTCACTCCAGCGTTACAAATTGCTTGTCTCTTCTTAGAGCACAACCGGCTGCTGCTGCACACTGATGGGAAGGATACACAAACCACGAGACACGGTGGAGATAGAAGGCAGAACAAATTGCAAAGCCAGTATTTATCACAAAAATACATTATCCACTGCTGTAGCCACTGCCTTTATCTTCATAGTTATTAGTATTTGCCCATATGTAATGGGAAACTAAACATAGGCATTTTCTGCTAGGCTTGCATCCTGTTGTAAGCGTATTTAAGCTGACAAAGTACAGAGCAAGCCGGTCACGACTGCACTACAGAACTAAATATTTTAAAGCATCCTTTCAATAGAGAGCTCCGATCCACTCAAATTTATTCCTAATTATCCTGCTGGAAATCGCTGCCCAGAGGTACCCACCTACACGTGCACTGGAGGAGCACACTGCAGGTCTCACTGAAATGACTGCAGTTTCAGTCTGCAAAGCTGCAGTCTGCAAAGTGCAAAGCGTTTCCTCACACGTGCCTTGCAGAACTTGCATCTCTTTCCTCTGGATTTTCAGAAGATGCCACAGACAGAAGGCCCAGCACATACACAGACACAGCACTTCCATAACTGTTATGCACATGCGTTAAGGCACCATCTCCCCCTATCAAGAGGTCATTGCCCTAAATAAGCTGTCAGGGCCTGGGCACAGCTATCCATGCACACGTCTTATAAGGGCACGTTATGAATCCCAAACACGTGTGAGTTCACACTGTGCGTTACAAACCCCCTCAGCACAACTACCATTACCAATTACACTAACACATGAGCATCTCCTGCTTTTGTCATGTTTCTAATTAGGGTTTTATTCGCTACACATGTTGAAAAGAGTTTGCAAATATGTTTTGTGGTTGACAGCTAGGCTCAATGTTTAAATATAAACTTTCGTATGTTTACATTACATTTCCTGTAACAAATACATCGTGTGCATAGCAAACATACAGATGTGCACACATGCTACTTTGTTTTAGCAGCATAAACAGAAAACAGGTGTCATAAATAGCACAAATCATAACGTAAATAAATTCACCAGGAATGCATTTCCAAATCCACTTCTGTTCAGCCATAGGCTTCTAAGGACGGTACTCAGAAGTGCTCCTACCTCATTACCACCATGCTTTCTGCACACTGGATATACATATTTATATAAGTATGCTTCTATTTGCTATTTAAAACACATAATTAACTTTAAGAAGTTATCTCTATCTACTTACACATAACTTTTGCCACCATGAGAAGAGCATCGGCAATTCAAAGGTAGAAAATTAAATTAATTAAGTTAAAATGTTGGAACACTATGGAACAAAAGCTGCCAAAAGTGGAGTCATAGGAAAGCAAAGCACGAAGAACAAAAGTCAATCCTTCACAAGTCCAAAGCCCGGGGCAATTCATTTTACTCTGAAACCTTACACAAATATGCCAGGCATGAAGGCGCTGTCTGTGAATTGCAAACAGGGCTTTCAAAATCATTACTTTATTAGATGCGGGTACATCTCCCTTTTGATTTGAAAGAGCCTTACAAGATGTAAGAGGAGTACACAGACGCATTTAATTGCTAATGATATTGTGTTGTGTTTCAAGTTTCAGCATTAGCATCTCAAGGTAGAAGAGCATTACAACCCTTTTAAAGCTTGAAAATCCACTTTTCACACAAACGCATTATTGAGTTTCCCTTTCAAGGCTTCGTCTTGTGCTCACCCTTCAGTCCAAAGTATGAAAGTAACAAGACATTGCAATATTAAGACACAATGCTGCCTTGAACCTACCCGATCAGACTTAGGCCAGGTTTGCATTATGAAATTAACTGCAACCACGTTTGATGGCTGAGTGGGGATCTCAGATGCTGGATGGCTACTGAATGCCAACAGAAGAGGCACAGGAGAAGAGCACAGAGCATTTCTGGGGTGGGAAAGCCCACAGCATTGAGTCTATTCCTTATGGGACACGAGAGATTCCAAGCAGCAGGCCTGCATAAAAGCCAGAGCTACCCTGCAGGTCCGGCAGCACTCTTCTCCTCACTGTGAGGGGCAAATAGGGGGGGGAGAATTGCAGAACAGCTGTTCTTTGGTTACCATAGTTATACAGCAGGTTGAATAAAGAGACCTTTACCAACCTGAGGCATTTCTCAAAATGCTTGCAAGGAGAAAAATAAAAGCAGGATTAAGGCCGTTCATCTCCTTCTCTTACTACATTCTATTAACTAGTTACCCCACTACAACCTTCATCCAGATTTATGGAAACAATCACTGATAGCCACCACTTCCATCCAGACACATAAAAATGGTTTCACGCTTCTCAGGCCATTAAAAAATCATCACTGCTGAATAATACATTAAGTAGGGCTGATCACAGGCAAAACCCAGTTTGTTGCTTCTCTTGTTATTAATTTGCTATGGCACTGTAAAGGCAGCAAAAACTGTAATATTTGACAGCGGACGACTCAGTGAAATCACAGTTCCACTCTGCTGGTGGTGCTGGGAGCTGAGCACACCACTGCTGGTGATGGGAGCTTGTGCTGCCCTGCAGCCTTCACCCACACATCGATGCCTGCAGGTGATGGTGGAGATGCTCCATGCGATCACACTCCTCTGCACATGGTCTCAGGCAACCGCAATTCTCTCTCCTGAGCTTCAAGAGGAGATAACAGAGGGGACTACAGCTTCCCACGGCTTTGCTGCTCCTCCACTTCTGCTGCTTGCTGGCAGCACCCCCCGGGTGAGGCTCCTACCGCTGTCACACAGCGTCACCGCATCTCCTGGTACCCACGCGTCGCTGGAGGCAGAATGGCTCTGGATACTCAGCAGCTCCACGTCTCCACCAGCCGACCCCGCGATGCCATTTGAGCTTTTCCTTCGTCTCCGTCCGCCCGCCCGCCCGGAACGGCTCCGCGCCCCTCGCACAGCCCGGGGCCGCCCGCGGAGAGGCGGAGCGGAGCGGCGGCCCCGCACTGAGAGCGTTCGGACCGCAGAGGGAGCCCCAGCCCCGCGCGGACTGCGGACGGGGAAAGGGACACAGCAACGCGGACGGGGACGAGGGGGGACCGGGACCGGGCAGCCCCAGTTCGCAGAGCCAGCCCGAACCCAGCCCGGCGAGGGGGGAGGAGCAGCAGAGCCGACCCAGCAGAGCCGACCCGACAGCTCGTACCAGCTCAGACCTCTAAGTCATTTTCTTCAGTTTAAGCTGTTTGTTTGTTTTTTGATGGGCAGGGCGAAGCCCAGCTGCAGGCACGGTCGCAGTGCCAGGGGGGTAGGAGCAACAGCAGTTAAACACTGCCCACCGCCCCCTGCTTTGGGCTACAGGAGCTGATGACACGAGAATGTCACCGCGTGGCTCACCGGGGGAAGCTGGCTGCAGCTCCACACCCTTCTTTGCTGCGATGGTGCCAAAGCCCCGGAACGGGCTGCCCACAGAGGTGGGAGAGTCTCTTTCACTGGAGGTATTCAGAGACTGTATGGATGCTTTCCTGTGCGGTCTGCTGGAGGGAACTGCTTTAGCATGGTGATTGGACTGGAGGTTCCTTCCCATGCCTATCCTTCCACGATCCTTGGCTCGTGCAAAGCAACCCCACTGCTTCTACATGGTGTAAAGTGTCCCATTCCCTGCCCCAGAACTCAACTAATACTCTAGGAATACACTTTTCATCAGCTTAAGTGAGTTTCACATGGACCTGCAAGAGCCAGCAGCAATTTCCAGGAAAAAAATTACAAAGTCTTGTTTTAAATAAATAAATGTGCCAGTTGCAGACGAACGGCTCTGCACAAGAAGGGCACCAAAAGTAGTTTGCCTCTTCCCCATTCCCCCCCCCCCCCCCCCCCCCCCCCCCCAAGCTGCCCAGCACATCCACCAGGTTGTAAAGGAAGAGGGAAGGCAGAGCGAAGGCACTCAAACAGCACTGCAGTCATTCAGACTGATGTCCAACATGGTGAAAAGCCCGACCTCTGGAGCTGCATAGAAGCTCCTCCTGCTCCTATCCTATCCGCCATCAGCAAAATCTTCCTGGATACTCCGAAACCCACCCCCTTCCCTTACAAAGCCTTTTTGGATGGAAGAACAAGGAAAAGCTTTCTTCACTCCTCCTGACAGGGTGTAGAAATCTCAGTTCAAGGGTGAAAGGAAGGGCAGAGGGAAAATTGGTTTTCCCTCCCATTCCAAGCCAAACACTTCAGAATACATTCAAAACAGCTTTTAATTACAGCTTATACATTGGTCCTGCTGCAAGCATCCCAATGGAAAGCAAAAGCTTTATGGGTTTCTCTCACCTATGGGCTCACAGGGCTGGGATGGAAGCAGAGCTGTAAGCGAAACCCACGCATCCCCACTTCACGTTGTTTCATGAGATCCCTTCCATTTCATTGTGCTTGGCTCTCAGTCTCCAGTTTTATCCTGCATTTCACACTTATGGAAACCCAGCCAGGCCTGCCAAGTGCTGCAAAATTCAGACAAGCTGAAAAGTTTCGCATTCTTTTAACCATAAACCTTAAAGCACTCAGACTTTTCTTCCACTCTCAGCTCCAGTTGGAGCATTCCATGACACCGTGCCAGCTCAGGTTTTCCCATTTGAGGTTTCGTTATGAAATTCTAATTCAAAAAAAAAAAAAAAAAAACCACACCCAAATGTAATTAATATTTCTATTAATATTATCTGCAATAAAAGCTTATGGTGCTTGGGAGGACAGCTCTGAGCGCAGTTCACTGCACAGCACACAGTATGCAGCCCCGAAAGGAGGCCTGGCCCCTGATTCAACTCGCAGGAACTGTGTGCTAACAGGAAAGCAAAGGCCTGAGTGTCACCGTGCAGAGACCCATGCACAGGGATTGGCTCCTGAGCTGTAGGTGCTCACTGCCCCTTGGTTGGCACCAACCAACTGCAGCCAGCAGCAGCTCCGGTCCCCACAGCAGAGCCCCACGGAGCGCACAGCACAGACTGCTGCTTTCTGACCAAGGCTGCTAAAGCTGGAAACAGTCCAGGGCCCACCGCCCATGTTTTCCAGCCCGTCTCAAAGCCTGATGAGCTTTAGGGAATGAATGTTAGACATACTCCCTTCCTGCCAGACCTGGGCAGCACCCAGTGCAGCAGCAACATGCAGGAGGCTCCAGCAACGCTCTGCTCATAGGGCTGGGATGGCAGTGGCCCTCGGGTGGGTTTCAGGGGGACTGCAGTGTGAGGAGCTCTAATGCGCGTTATAAGGCTCTAATGTTTTTATTAACAGAAACGAGCAGGAGTTAAGTTAATAATCCAAACACACCGACAGATGTTCAACAAGTACTTGGCATTGCTGCAGCCAGAACAAGAAGGAATTAAACATTCTCTTGGAACAGCCGGCGGAACAGCACAGCCCCGAGCAACAGAGCTCCCTGCTACCAGCTCAGGTGAATGCACGTGCAGAAAAGCCAGGCTCCCAGCACACAACGACCCGGACACCACAAAAGCTGGGCCCTACGGCAAGCTGCCACTGGCAGGCAGCATCCATTTCTTCACAGTGTAAGAAGCAAACTTCAGGCACCAAGTCCCATCTGTCCAAGATCAAGTTCTGAGCACACCAGTGGGCTCTGAGACCCCCCTGAAAGTCTTATTATCCTACAGTGACATAAGATGAGTAAAAATGATTAAGTGTTGGGGGAGGGGAGGAGAACTGTGATGTGAAAGCATTCTGATCAGATGAAGTTCCTGCAGAAATTCGGGCTTCAAATGCTCACACGGCTTTGGGCTGCTTCCTGCCTCCACACTATTCACAGCTCCATGGTAAACAGCATGACCAAAAGCTTTTAAGTGAGCTACAACTTGTCTAAGGGGAGCAGCAGGTCAGAACAACGTGTGAAGGGCAGCCTTTTGCTGTGACAGCAGTGCCAGTCCAAGTACTCCTTTGCTTTTTTCTCCACTTCCTTCTATTCTTTTTAGGGGCAGCAGACCTGGGGATGGTCAACACATAATAATCACATTTATAAATCAGGTAGGATCCACGTGTGGACACAACCCTGAGCCCCACCAGACTGCAGTGACACCAACCCCCAGCTCCCCTGAGCACTGAGGGTCACCGCACTGCCCAGCCACTGTGCAAAGCAAAGCCCCCATCTCCCAGAGAGCAAAACTGGGGTGAGACAGCAGCCACAGAAGGCCTGCAGTGCCCTGAGGTCCTCCAGAGCCCACGGTTGGGGTTACTGATTGGCAGAGGCTCGTTAGGATGCTGCAGTAATACCCCACAGCACTGCTCACAGCGTTGCTCTGCCTCCTGCAAGCACTGTGCGTGTGCAGCGTCAACAAAGACTGCCTCACCTTCAAAGAGCTGAGCTGAGCTGTGCTGTTCTGGTGATGCAGAAGACGACACTTTCGCATCCCATGGCAGAGCTTTAAGCCACATGAAATCACGTTAGAAACACACAGCCCCACACGTGGGCAGGGGCAGGAGAGGCAGCCGCAGTGGAACTGAGCTCCCAGCAGCTCTGGGCTTGTAACTGCTGTGTGTCAACAGCATCATTTTACAAGCTAAATATTTCTCTGAAAGTGCTAATCCAATCTAAACAAGGGGTTGATTCTAAATTAAACAAACTCCAGTTTTATTGGTATTAACTAAAATATGCAATGCTAATTACAGGAGGCATGCACTAAGGCCAGCAGCTGAGCAGACTTGCGCTGTTCTCCAGTGCAAAAGGGGGAAGGAAATTAACTTAAATTTCCTTTTTCTGTGGAAAAATGCACCGTAGTACAAAAATCTACAGCAAGGCTCATTAAAAACTAAACAAAACAGCAAATCTCCTACACTTCAATGCTTTTAAAGCCCCTTTTTTTTCAAAAAACAAGAAAACAAAAAACCCACCTTCCATTGCATCTCCACTTGTGATTCAATTTGCTGTCAAAGGTCATGAGCTAAAATATACAGTTTACGCTAAAAGCAGGAAGCAGGGTAAGTAATTGAATAACGTCAGGAAATGGAAGAATACTGCCATTTTCCTAATGGATATGGTACAAGGTTTACTCTCTCCAAATTGAATTCGAGGAGCTACTGTACGAAGGGGTTTATTTTTCTCCAGCTTCAATCTTAGCCCACGAGGTTTAAAGGAAGATCCTCACGCAATCAAAAGGGCCAAACAGAGCAACAGCTTTATTTTCTAACAAAGATGATCGTTTCTGTGGGAGAGAGAAAACCCCCATCCACGGCGCCTGGAACAGAACTGGCGGAGCAGGTTGGCTCTTTAATATACATGGGCTGCAAGTAATTCTCCCAAATCAGATCGCTGAATTATTCATGGGAAACAGATTTTCGTGATTTAAATGGGAAAGATTTAGAACTACAACCCCCGCATGGCGATGGATAGGAGAGGTCTCTTTCCCCCAGTGAAACAGAACAGCCACACAGCCCTACTGCAGGGAATGCTCTGTGATGGCTGGGATTGCTTCTGGAAGTAACGCAGCCCCGGAAGGTCCTGCAGGGCAGTAAGAGCACACCAGCAGCAGTCAGCCCACAGTGTATGGTTATTATGGGGGTCACTTCTAGAAACAATTGATATTTCGTGCATCACGCAGGTAGCGAACCCTTCATCTGAACACCTCCCAGCACTGCACCAATTCTCTGATTAAGCCTTCATGCCCTGATTAGGAATTGGTAGACAAGTTCTTTATGATTAAACACGATTTACACAGGAGATGAAGAGAGGGAATAGAGGCCATGATTTGCCACAAGCCGCAGCGCTCGCTGCCTCAGCTCCCACCCTGGCACTGCCACAAATGACCCCTTCCAGGGTTGTTCTCTTGGCACAAAGCGACCGACTCAGACTGAGGATGCAGTGGCTTTATTTGCAGACAGCAAGAGGTTTCCCCATTTCTGTGGAACCCCAACCTGAGCTGCAGCTCAATCAAGTCTGAGGCACACAGACCCCAGTCCCAGCGCTCAGATCCCTTTTCATAGGGTCGTTTAGTTGGAAGGGACCCCTAAAGGCCATCAGGTCCCACTCCCTGCAGTGCACAGGGACACCCACAGCTCCATCAGTGCTCAGAGCCCCTCCAGCCTGACCTTGGCTGTCTGCAGGGATGGGGCACCACTGCTTCTCTGGGCAACCTCACCACCCTTACCATGAAAAGCTTTTTCCTCATATCCCATCTAAATTTCTCTTCTTTTCATTTGAAACCACTTCCCCTCATCTCATCACGGCGACAAACCCTGCTGAAATAACCTGTCTCCTTTTACCACCAAGAGCGGTGAATCCAGCTGATACCAAAACGTGGCACAGCTCTCATTTAACAGAAAACACAGCATCATTCCTTCCTTTATTTAGTGTCTTAAGCATACAAGCCAGCTCCCCTCACCTAGCAAGCCCTATGGAGGGACTATAATTAACATCAAAGCACCTGGAAAGCTGCTCGCCTTGCTGAAAGCTGCTACACACACAGGAAGCAATACAGTGCTTTACAAGAGAGGAACATGTGTAAGAGAGAGAGGGGAGGTATAAAACATTAAATGATGAGTAGTTTGAACACGAGTAGTTTGAACAGCATTTCCACCTTCATTACACCTCTGCCTGCTTTGGGCACTTTTCTACATAGGAGGAGACTTTTTGTCCAATTAGAGCACAGCAAAACCTGCACAGAAGGCAGCTGGAAACACTGAGCACAGTCCTCCAAAGCAGCAGCACCACAGAATGTTCCTTGCACCAACTGCCCACTGCTGCACGGGGCTTTAAGAACATCCGCCTGCTTCAGGAGTGCTCTGATTGCAACACTTACACAAAGACAATCTGAGATCTTTTAAAGTGTACTGAGCCCCAGCTTGCAGTTCTATCCCCACTCTCAGCTTTCCTGGCTTTTATTGTGCTAAGGACCTACATTTAGCTGGGGGAACATGGGGATGGATGAGTTGAGCACAAGCCGAACTGTGTTTCCTGAACAAACTTGGGTTCTCCTCCCTCATGAAGAGGAGATCAGGAATTCATTTCAAGCCTGACAATTGTATCTGCAGCATCCAGGGCTGTTAGCACACTGACCAAGGCAGCAAGCAGGCAGACAGGCCACAGGACAGGGAGGTCAGGGATGCAGCTCCCTGCTGTCATTGCTCAATGGCATTCAGCCTTTTTCTAGAATCCCAACCCACGTGTGCCCACAAACCTGCCATTCCCCTGCTTGCTTCTGCCACAGTTTCCTATGGAGTCTGACCACCTTTGGGCTGGAAGCTTAACTTCCCTGTAGCACTACTTTTATGCCTGCATTGCCTTCTGCCAAGCTTTTCCTTCACCTGAAACAGACCTCGTGCCTCCCCAGTGTTTACACCAACAACTAATTTAGAAAAGCAGTCACTCTCTACATCTTCATTTTGCTGGACGAAAAGGGCAGCATTCTTCTGGTGCCTTCCACACTAGGAAGAACTCAAGCGATGCTGTAACAGCACTGCTTTTAAATGAAGAAAATGCAGACTTCAGTCTTCTTCAAAACGGGTTGGCACAGCTACTCACAGAGATCAGCAGTGCACGAATGCAGGTATCAGGAAGGCAGTGACAGCAAGGAACGTGCTCATACTGTGTCCTAAGGGGTGGCTTCAGAACAAGCTTAGGACTCGCTCAATTGACACCCTCAATTTGGGGTGACATCTGTAAAATCTTTCCGAGTGCTGATCCAGTATGAAATGGTAACCCTGAACCAAAGCCTACACTAACTTACTGTTGGAGAAGGCAAAATTAAACCCATCGCAAGTATGCAAAACTCATCACGAGTGTCTTTTGTCACAGCCTGTGTGCTCCTACCAGCCTCAGAGGCAAACTTCCAACAGTGTAACTAGCAAAACTGCAGTCATGATTGAAGCTGATCCCCTATTAACATATGTTTTACTTTATTAACTTCTACATAAGAGCAACTCCAATCACTCATAGCCTCACTGTATTTTAATAACCAGCAGAGGAAATTGTTCTGTGGAAAGGTCAGGACAAAAGGGAAGGGCCACCTTCAAACCCATCACTGCCCTGCATCATCCCTGAGCAAACGCATTGCTTGTGGGGAAGAGGCAAAAGCAGCTCCAGTGCTTTCACCCTTTGGATAGCAGCTTGTGGATGAACTGCTGTGCTTCCACAGTTAATGCACACGCAAATCTACAGGTCACAAGTCTTGGCTTGGATTTCAGTTGTGTAGCCCAAAGTGTTTGTGTGTGTGTATATATACATATATATGTATATATATTTTCATTCTTTTACATGCTGAAGGATTTATATTTTAATTCAATATGGTCACTTTACTACACTGTCTAAATATCAAACTCAACCACCACTTAAGCTACAGCCCAACTCATCTCCAAGAAGCCCAATATTAATTTTTTGACTAATTCCTTATGGGCAACATGCTTAAGAACTTCTAAAGACAGAAACCGATTGCATCACTCATTGCAAGTATGGTTCACCTCCCAGTACAGCACATTCAGTAATCATTAAAGTTTTCAATTAAAGTAGGGTGCCAGCATTAAGAGGAAAAAGATAATCCTGCGAGACAATAACAGCTCCACGCACAGTAATTTTATTTTTCTTACGCTGTTATTCTCAAGGTACCTAATTGATTAACATAATTAGGTTAACCTAGGAAGTCACCGTTTCTAATCTTTCTTTTCCAGTTTGGAAAACGCGCTGGAAGCTCGTGCCCCATGGGATGGAGGGAGCAGGTGGGGCCACACTGCAGGGACAGCCCATCACACCCCAGTGGGACCCTCTGGCAGCCCCTCAGCTGCACAAAGCAGAGCCAAAAGACAAAGGAAGATGCAGCAGGGTGGATCACAAACCGGCGGCAAGATTTGCTTAGAAATAAAAACATGCCGACATTGCTCATTTTCTTGCAAGCCTGATCACCTGCAACACAACAGCGATGGGAGAGGAAAGCAGATGAAGCAGAGAAGCCTTCCTGCTGCCACCTCCCAGGTGCAAGCAGCTCACACCACTAGCTTCAGAGGGAACACAGAGGCAGCCCTATCCCACCCCCTCCTCCTGCCTCCAGATGTGATCCAAGCTCTGCCATGCATCTCCCCAGCTGTACAAGTTCTTCCCTCTGCAAGTAGCACACAGGATAATGACACCAGTGACCACATTGGGACCGAACAGCCACATTCTCATCCTGCTTCAGAGATCTTCCCCACCACAAACACTGGTAGTTCAGCCAGGGTGGGCAAACACCAGGCTGAGGCCAGGTCAAGCCGTGCTCCACCACGCTACAGAGCCCATAGTGCAACTTGATGGTGCCAGCACCAAGCTCCGGGCTCTGAGCGGATGGCTGATGCAGTAGCACATGGACAGGATCAAATGGTACTGCACTACGAAACAGTTATCACAGCACTGAATCTAAAACACAGGCAATTTTGTTGGAGGAGAAAAACACCTGGATAGAGTTTCCCTCTCAGCACGGATGGCTGTGCACAGCAGAGAGGCATGGCACAGCAGGCCCTGCTCCTCCAAGCAGCACCAGCCCTGCAAGTGGAGCTCTCCAAGGAAGAGCCATTTTGAGCCCGTGGGGTTTCCCAACATGCATTTTAGCCTATCTAGCAGGGATAACAGCCTCAGTAATCAATTTGACTCACGATTACAATTTCAAACACAGGCTCGTACCCGAGCGAAGGAAGCACACTTTACACAGTGATGTATACAGAACAATAACATTGCCAGATGGTAAAATACTGAAAAGAATTAATTTCACACATGATGTTTGCAAGGTGTTAAAGTATGTCACAGCTTCTGCTAATAGAACATCTTCCTCTTCCCTTCTCCTTTTAAGAAAACGCAACGTTCCCATCAGCCTGTATTTTACATTATATGTGTTTTCAATTCTGATGAGGGCAGCTGATTGCTTGCAAACCTCATTACAGTCAAATGAAAGTCTTTCAGAACCATCATTAGCAATTAGGACCCGCTGGATTTGCAGCGTATCATTTAGAGAGGTGTAATTCAATAGCTTATTGAAAAATTGCAGGTGAAAGCAGTGATTACGTCGGGGGGGGGGGGGGGGGGGGGGAGGGCAGTGCCAGGGACACAGCACTGCAGGAGCATCCTCAGCTGAGCAGCAGCGTCCCGGAGCTGCTGCTCTGTGAGTGCAGGTGTGTGTGGGGCACGGCTGCACCCTGCCTGCTTCTGCGAGCGGCTCTGGGTGCCACAGGGCTGCAGTGAGTGCCAGCAAAAAGCACTGCCCTGAACGATGACTCCGCACGCTGCAGGCAAAGCACTGTTCCAGCAGGCCTCCTGCTTGCGTTGCTTGTGGCATTTGCTTCAGGTAGCTGTAACCTTTCAGCATCGCTTGCAAATGCCTCGTGCGCTGCACAGAGCTTGCAACCATGCTGTGTAGGTTGCAACACAAACAACAAACCCAGCAATTTCAACACGGCTGTGCCAGCGTTTTGAAAAGAAAAACACCTCTCTTTACAAACAGAACGAGAAGTCATGATTTCAGTTTCCCTCCCTGAACGGCAGTCCTGCTGCTCTCCTTACGCTGAACTGATTCTGCTCCTCAGGCGTGCAGGTCTGCCCCACGCTCTGTAAGTCAGTAGCAACATAGTCTTTGACTCCAGCAGTGCAAAAGCAGCCCACACACCCCTTTGGTGTCCCACCAAGTTCATTCCACAGCCCTGGTTCTTTCCTTGTCTTCTGCAGCTTTCATCATCTAAACCCACCAGCTGCCAACACAGCAACCCCAAATCACAGCAGCCACAGACGAGGAGACGCAGGCCTTCTTCACTCATTGTGCATGCTCTGTGCAGCATTACAAAGGTATCCGACCCCAAACCATACATGCCTGTGTGCTTTTCCCATGCTCCTGCACAAAGCTGCAAGTTGGGAGTCAAAAGAAATTAAACGTTTCTGTGCACTTGCCTATAATACTTGCAGGCACTGTTTCACTCCCAAAGCCCACCCACAACTTCATTTTCAATTAACAGCTCTTAGAAAAGCAGTAATGAAAGCAGTTGCTAAAGAGCACTCAGATGTCATTGAGAGACTGCAAACCCAAACTGTAAATAGCACATTGTAAATGGCTTGTCAGCAGCCAGCTCTCGCTGGAATCGTGCTGACGGTGACAATCAAACCCATCTGCTCAGCTCCCACCCTGTGGCACCACGAGCCCTACAGCTCACACCAGGTCCCAATGTGCTGTTACCTGCCGTGCACGGCCTTGGTTCCTCACCACCAGCAGGACTGATGGCAGCTCACAGCAGGTACGTCACCCACTGCAGCAGCAGAGCACTGCCACCTCCACACCTGAGGCTGAGCGTGCTGCAACCTGATCCCGAGCACAGTTAATGCCTGCAAGTGATGATGGCCAGGCAGGAGGGCAGCCACCAAGTTTCCTGTCTGAGACATGCAGATTCGGGGCAAGACTGACAGGGGGAATCTCTGACTTGATTCCGAGAAGGGAAAGTTTCAATACTTTCCTCCCTCCCCTTTATTTGATTCATGTAAATGGACTGCAAGGTTAAAGCTAATGCTTGTAGCTGCTGGCTCTCAGATTGAGACGTGCATCTTTTTACACTTCTTCCCCATGTTCCCTTTGTCACACTAAAACTTACCTTCTAATTCACCTCTCCATCTCCAGGTTTCCCTCCTTAATTCATTTTTTTGCCCTCTCTGCCAGTGTGTCTCACTCAGCACCAGGGACTGGGACTCAGTTCTCTCCATGCCTTTCTGGATTCAGCTGGCTTAGGCACGGCCCCACAGCACACACTGCAGTCTCCTACTGCACATAAAGCAGCTCACGGACCACTGCACAGCACCCAGACTGCTGCTGCAGGAGCATACATACACTGAAGAGGATCCTCTCCTACAACACCGCATCTTCCAGCCAAGGAGATAAAAAGGCAACGAAGGAAATGGTGGTGGTAGCAGAAGTCAGCATCTGCTTTTCTTTCTAGAACAATTACCCCCTGAACAAAGAACCCTGATCCTTCCTCTTGCTATCAGCACACTCGTGCACCTGCTGCAATCAGCGTCCTTTGTTCCTTGCATGCTCCGTTCTGCTCAGACCTCGAGGAACAACACCGCATTAAAAGCCATTACAGTTTGTTGCCATCCCTTTTCTAATTTAACAATGCTCACTTCAAGATTTCCACAAGAGCCTTAAAGGAAACGCATAGTAACACTCCATCTAACAATTAATGTAAAGGAAATTAAATCTAAAATGCTGGAGAAATATTCTGATGAGCCTTATGTTTGCTTAACGCCAACTAAAGTTTCCTCAAGGCATTTAATAAGTACATTTATAAGAGCTCACAAAGAAGAGTTCAAAAGTCTTCTTGCTAGTAAAATATGAGCCTTAATTAACCTATAGTTTCACATTTTCTGGATTTCAATAAACCTGTAGGCATTTCAGCATAGCTGAATAAATACCTGCATGAATACGGCTAGGATTTTCTCTGAAAACTAATTAGCAGTCCTTCCAATAGCTGACTTCAACTAAATCTGTTTGATGAGGGAGCTTCGTACTGTAAATCCTGCATGTGAGAGTTACTGCCAGCAGATAACAGATTTCACAGAGAGACGTACCAGACAGGACTGTTAACTACTGGTAGAACGACAAACAAGATCTCCAGGTGTAAAACATTCCCAAGAGGGACAGACTGCAGCCTTGCTTGTTTGCCAGCACAGGAATGCAAGTGACAGCACCGAGATGGCATCCTGCCATCCAAACACAATATTCACATGTGACAATTCAGAATTCCTCTGAGGACAACAGGAGCAGGATACCTTGCTTATGTCTAAATTACATAGCCTTAATACAGCAGAGATTCCATATCCATATATATCTATATCTTTCTATGTATCTCCAGCAGCAAACTAAATTTACACTGAATCGCAGAATGGCATCGGTTGGAAGGGAACAAAGAGATTATCTGCCATGGGTATGGTTGCCACCCAGTAGACCAGGCTGCCCAAGGCCCCATCCAACCTGACTTTGAATGCCACCAGTGATGGTGCATCCGTAGCTTCTCTGGGCAGCCCATGCCAGTGCCTCGCCACCCTACTGGCTTCAGATCTTCCTCCTTTGACCAGTACAAAACAGCAGTGAGCCCAGTTCTTGACTTGTTCTCATCTAACAAGCAGCTTTACTTCCAAGTGAGAGCCCAGCACAGCAGTGAGATGACAATGAGAAACCAAACTCATCACGCATGGCCAATGGCTGCTCTAGGAGGGAAGATGCTACATGTTCAGAGGGAACATATCCTCAGAACTTATTAACCCCCTCCTTTTTTTCCAGCATCTTTGCCATTTGTCTTGAAAGAAATGACAAAATACTTAGCATAAATATTGCACGTAAAAGTTGGGTGTCTTTTCAAATAAGCTTTATAGTCTATTTCATTACGCATTTTTTTCCTTGCACTTAAATACCAAAGCCACTTGGATTTGCAAGTACCTAAGCTGTTCTCAAGACTAAAATGTTCTTGTCTAAGGAGCTGTACGCCTTCCAAATGTATTAAATTTATACCGAGCAAGATATTTTATTTCCTCGCAGGTTTATCCCTCAGGAATTAAGCAGAGTTCTCAGATTTATCAGCGGAAAGGAAAAGCATTTTCCATGACATTTGTCAACTCAATACCTTCCAAGTCAGTGTATATTTATTTTTGAAAACATAACCTCACAAATAACCTCCATCAGCAGCTTGGCTGATTCCTTCATTGCTTAAGTACCAGGCAGAAAGGTTTCACCTGACAGCAGGCTATGCCAGGGGACTCAAAAAGTGCAAGAAGTCAGCTTTTCTGAAGGCCAGTTCCTACTGTACAAAGCAGAGATATTTACCATTTGACATACTGAAAAGAAACACAATGAAGAAGGCTTAGGTGAACACAGAAAACAACGAAGGAACACAGCAGCCTTCGATATCCACTCATATTCATTCCATCAACTGCCTTGAAGAGTGTCCCAGCCTTCCTCAGAAACAGAAATAACAATGCCAGAACGAGCAGAAATACCTTTAACAGGTGTGGTAGTATAGATACTATACAATTTGCTCGCATGGCTGAACTCTATCATCTCTTAATTTAGTTTTATATACATTCAATGAAAACACTGTTATCAGGTTCTGTAGCTCATTATCAAAATGGAATGCAAGTCAACATACTTGTTCTCAAAGTTTCTCCCATTTTCCTGAGGTCATAGAAGGAGAAGCAGCAAATTCTCAGTTTTCTATATTAAGTTTCTCAGCAAAGCAATGCTTGGCTTTCACCAACCAAGGATAAAGACTCATTCAAAGAACACCAACTATCTCCATTAAACAGATACATCTTGGATGAAGAGCCGTCAGCATCACTCAAATTTGGGTCAAAACCGGCCTCTTTTTTTTTGTTTCTTTAGACTTCAGCTCTGCAGACAATGAGCCAAACAACCAACGGGTACATGCCATCAGTAGAATGTCCAAGAGCTGATTTATTTTTAGTATATAATAAAAAAGCACAGGATATCACTCATCAAAAAAGCAAAGTTTGGCTTTTCTTGCTAGAGAAATGACTTCTGCCACATATTTTTCTTCCTTAAAAATGGGAAACACAGCACTGCACAGACCTGAAGAGAAGAGACCAGCACTTCCAGCCTCAAGCTTTCTACTCCTGGATACTGCACATTCACTCATTTGTACCCCTGCAGCTCAGCTACCACTGTAAGACATCCCCAGTGCTGGGCAAGGAGGAAATTCTTCTTCCAGATAGGTGATCAGTAACCCAAAAGAGCTCACACTGGTAGCACTGACATCCTACAAATGAGCTCCTCACACCCATAATGGGTCTTAAGAGTTTTGTCTTGATTAACAGCTGCTCTCTCACAACTCCCTCACCTTGCCCTTCCCTCAGAGAGAATCTTAGGTTTCCGTGTACAGAGTCTAAAGACAAGAAGGTGTATTTTTTAACACAAAGTCTGCACGGCAGCATAACACACATTTATTTGCCCTGACAGTCTCACAGTCAGCCTACATGAAACTCCTTCCAACCTCTGGACATCCATTAATCAGCTCAGCTCCAGCAGCAGTAAGCCACTTTCTTTCCCGTTTGGTCAATCTCTTCTCATACCAAGACTTGACAGCAAGTGGCACCCAAGAGCCCAACAGTAAAGCACCCACAAAGGGGTTAAAACAAACCAGCGATCCCATAAAACAAACAATCCACTTCTACACGCCACGGGCCAACAGCCAAGGTCCCCCTTCCCCACCAGAGGTAACTGCTCTCCTACCTGTCTGAGGCCCTTCAGTAATTTCTTCCTTTTCCCAAGGTGCTGGCAAAGATTGCGATCGTTTTCTCGGTCAGAGCTGTACTGGTGGTGGTGCAGTCTGTTCTTTTTCGGAAGATATGACAGCCCATTGGTAAGTGCTTCCCGTTTCTTCTTGGCCAGAGGATTCTGTCGCTTCTCCACACGTTCCTGAGGTTTCAGAGCTACGTCCTTCTGCAAAGGAAGAGAAGAATGACGGTGGTTAATATACGGCTGGGATCTGGTCAGCCTCTTCAAGCAGCAATTTCCAGGGTGACCATCTGAGCACACTCAAGGCAATGCTACAGTCACCAGAAAAAGACAAAACAATCCTCCCTGCCCTCCAGGTAAACAAGAGTTATCTGAGCGCTAAATAAAACATGTGGTGGAGTGAGCGCACAGACATACACAGCTTCGGGTTTCGTACCACGAACCTCATAATTCTCAGACATGTCACACATCTACTGAGCCATGCATTTAGGAGACAGCATATGTTTATAACATTTAACAATTGCCTTCTATTTCAACAAGCCTTGGCCTTTCACATTTCTTTGTACTTATTTCTTTTGACTTATTCTTACACTTGACAGGACAAGGCAAGAGCTGACCTAAAGCCAATTAACATCAATGAATCTCAATCGCCTTCAGTTGATTTTTCCTCAGGCCTGACCTCAGTACGTTCCCAAATCTCAAGGAAAAAAAAACCCAACAAAACAACAGCACCCACGGCTGTATTCGCACACTTTGAAAGTGACCCTTCTTTAAACTCCAGAATCAAAGTGCCTATAAAAAACAAACACTCACGTCCTGTAACATAAACACACGTTCTGACACTCAGCCTTCAGTTACTGTATTTTCTTCCTGATATCCTGCAACGCCATTTTTTGTTTGCTTTAAGTGCTAATTTTCCAATGATACAGAATGAATGGCAGAGAAAGATGGAGGAATCACAACGGGTCCTTGGGAAAAGCTACTGGGAGAGTGGACATAACAACACATATTGGGCTTCTAATGAATGCAATCAGCTGAATCCCATCCAGTCCAAGAACTGCATGCATAAGACTATAGTATTCCTTTATAATGGACACACTATTTAAATAGCCTAATACTATAAGCATCTCCTACTAACATTCCTGGCAGCTTTGACTAGAAGCTCTCTGCACTGCACCATAAAGTGCTGTGATGTTGTGAGCCTCGATGCTTCTGTTTATCGTCACTTCATATTGTATTTGACAGCAGGACAAGCTGGGAGAAACAAATTGGTGGACTGGTCCCTGCACCACATTGAGACTCAAGTTTAGGAGAGTATAATTCCAATTATGCCATATTTAAACACAAAAAATAATGCCTACAAGCAAAAATCAGTTTGCCTTTAATTAAAGAATGCTCCCCAAATGCGCAAGAACTTCATAAAATTCCTAACTGAAACCAACAAGATGATTAATTAAACTGAAGCCAGCAAATTTTCCAATCTGGTATTGAATAGAATTGCACATGCGTTGCAGACAGACAGCAGCTCTAAGACTTTCTCTGACTTTCTCAGCCGCTGCCCATCACATTTGTGCTCCAGATCCTTCACCACTGTAGCACAGAACAGACACACACCTTATGATAACTGCCATTGCACTGCTATATGTTCTTCAGCTCAGTGCCAAAAAACTCCATTGCTTTATGAGCAGCACATCATACCACTGCAGGGGTTCAAACACAGAGCTCGTGTCTGTAAACAGAGAGGGGAAAAAGAAAAGGGGAGGAACCTTCCAGAAGGAAATAAATGTTCTCCTAATGATTAAATTGCTTTGTGGGATTTTTTTCCTTTTTTTTTTTTTTTTTCCTGCAGCTGAAGATCTAAATGAAACAGTGGCAGGTTTCCAGAAGCTTATAAAATGCCTAATGGGGATAACACCACCATCAAGAAATTACTAGGTGCCATTAGCTTCACAGAGGATACGAGATGGGTCAAATTTTGCAGAAGACTACAGACGTGCCTGCCCTAACTGTCCATATAAGACTCCCACGTTGTAGCCAACCTCACCAGTAATTTCAAGTTCCATGGCCTGTCAGACCTACAGGCAGGTTTGGCTCACATGAGCACTGGGACAAGTGAACGTGCATGCATGCCTGCAACAAAGATAAGCAACACCAATGCCACAAATCCTTCTGCTTTCTATGAGAACAGCATATCCTCCAAGGCAAAAGGAACAATCTGCAGAAATCTCCAAAAAAAAATAAGGTGCAACAAAAAAAGAAGGCTGCTCCATACATACACAGCCTGTCATTCTGCAGACTGCGGCCCCTGCTAGATGCACCCTGGTAGATGGGTTTACTATGAAATTTAGACACAAAGACTGGTGTTTAGACAACTGGGAGTCTCCAGAACTGCTAGCTGCTTTCCGCCAGCTGACATCGCTGCAGAGAAAATTACAGAGCACTGTGGGTCAAAACCTCCTATTATCGAACTGCACCATAGAGCCTCTCATCGCATTCAGCGGATACACAATTTGGTGCCTGAAATACACTTATTTGCTTACTCCAAATCTTTATCTGCAGACTGGACTCCAACGGCACACGTTAGAGGAATAAAAGCTTGGAGACACGTGGGCAGGATGCACTACAACCAGCTCTAATAGCAGTCACTGCGCTGTCGGTCTCATTCCTGAAGGTGCAAACGGCCCCGGACCATTCTGGCACACTGATGGCCCACTGAGTGCACACGTGGCTGCAGAGGATGGGCACAGATTCTGCCCCCTGGGAAGAGGCTCAGCAAGGAGGCACTCTGCTGGGAACACAGCCCTGCACAAACCACTTCCTCGCCCCGACCCTTCTCACCCCATCCCTATCTTTCTGTTGTTGAGATAGGACAATAGCTGTACCACACTGCGTGCTACGTTAGGTAGCACAGTCTTAATTATGGACTTTAGGCATCGTCGTGATTAGAGTAATAAGCTGTAATTACTCTAAGGTGACAGGGCCGCACAGACCTTATCTACACAGATAAGATGTGGTAATATTTCATGTCGAGGCATATTTCTAAGCAGCTGCCCATGGAGCTGATTTGAGCACATCGGGCAAACGATGCATTCCTACTTTAATGTAAGCTTTCCTCCCCTCCTGCCAGCACACAAACCCACACGTTATTAAATAAATCATACAAACATATTAGGCATGGTTTAAAACAACCTTACTTGGAAATATCCTTCATCAGTAAAGTGCCCTAAGTGTATCAGGAAGGTGACTTAAATGTATAAATATGTAATTACACACAATTCCATAAAAAAAGTGCATGCATATTTATGAGTGTACCGTATCATCTAAAAAAATCCCATTTGCTTTGCTCCTGTTGGGTGCACTCATCAGCCCAACATCATTGTATCATGGAGCAGAGCTGCCCTGCTAACAGGTCCTGCCACAGTACCAGCGAGTGGGAGGCTCTGCCATCATCACAGCTCCCATTAACAGCACCAGCCCCAACCCCAGTCCTGCACTGGTGCAGCAGGAGAAGCAGCTGCTTGGGTACAACAGGTTACTTCTACTACCCGGAGGCTTGAAGGACACACTGCACTCTCACTGAGCACTAAGCCTCCAGCGAGCCATGCCTTACTTATTTCAGGAGAGTCCATCTTCCTCCTACCTAAGTGACAGCTTATTAATTAGACATCAGGTCCCCAGTGGCAGCCAAGCATTTCTTCAGACAGCCTCGATCTCCTCAAGTCATCATTACAGACTATTTTTCTGATCCTAGTGTTGTAAGAACTTGCTTTCTGAATTCGCACTGAACGTGAGCCCAGGTACTGTTATTTTTCTAAAATGAAAGTAGATTACAATACTCCCACTCTGTAATAAGTAAGAACTGTGTCAGGCCACAACTATATTCCAATTATTTGCTTGTCAGGTTCCTGCTAGTTCACAATGGCTTTGTGTAAGAGCCTGAGTTTACACTTCACCTCAATAATTAGATATAAAGAATTAAGAGACTTATTTTAAACACACCCAAATTATTACATAGCCATGAAATATCAGCATTCTCTGAAACAACTGGTTTGAAACGCCATCTGGAGCCCACCAGCCCACCCCTGTCATGAGTACGTGCATTTTCAGCCTGAAACCAAGCACCTCTGTCAAATCACACTGCAATGAAGGTACCTCTGGAGCCCATGATAGAATCAGAGACCCACAGACTGGCTTGGGTTGGAAGGGACCTTACCGCCCACCCAGTCCCAAGCCCTGGTGTGGGCTGGGTGCCCCCCAGCTCAGGCTGCCCAGCACCCACCCATGGCCTGGGGCGCCTCCAGGGATGGGGCACCCACAGCTCTGGGTGAGAGGGAAGCTGTGGATCTTACTGTGTCTTCTGTTAAATTGGAAAAGAACTTTTAAAGCCGGTGGATGAAGATGCCTTAAGACTTCAACCCTTCCCTCTCTCCATAATGCCTTACTTTCCCTTCTGGCAGTAACATCAAGATGTAAGGGTCTGAAAACAAGGCACTGAGTAGACCCCAAACCTCTCAAAATCAGAAAATAAAATGTTCATAATTGGCATTTTGTTTCCCTCCAGGTACTATGGTTGGTTACCTCCAGGTTCTGCAGTTGGACTTGATGATCCTTGAGGTCCTTTCCAACCCGACTAATTCTATGATTCTACGATCCTAAGATAGCTAAACACACTATGCCTTCCTCTGAATGCACAATTAACTCCTCAAAAGTGTTGAGCTGAGGGGAAATCAATGACAAACCCTCCTAAAACACCACCAGAGAGAAAGGAAGGCAGGTATACAGCATGGTGCAAGAGACGACCCACCAAGCGTGGCAGTGATGGCACTGTAGGGCTCCAGGGCTTGGTGAGGAGAGCCAGGATGTCACCCAGTCCGGGCACAGCAGCCCATTTGCTCCCCCCAGCCATTTTTTTTCAAGTTCCAGGACCTCAGCAGAAAGGTTTAAATCCAGCTTTGTTTGTAATTTCGTAGAAACAAAGGCAACAATTAGCTGCCCTTCTGCACGTGTCTCAAATCCGAAAGCAAAGTGCTGTGCAAAAGGGGCTGCGCAACAGACTGGAGATTGGAACGCCGTCCCAGGCTGCAGGGCTGTACGTGGTGCTTACAGATGAAGGCAAGACAATAGAAATGCAAGTTGCTGTCTGCCCGAGATATGTTTTATAAAAGAGCTTCTGTAGCAAAGAGATTGCTTTGATTTTTCATCCCAACATCATTTGTTAACAATATCATTGATAAACAGACGGCGGCTTTTCAGGGGCCGCTGATTTAAACTGCACACAAAAAAAAGCAGCACTGAAGGCACGTTACTGGGGTTATGAAGTCAAGGACCTGGAAGTTATGAAAGGCCAGGACTGCGGCTGCAGCCACCACCTGAATTCAGCCCTCCTGCACGCAGGCGTTACGATACAATCTTTAATTACATGATGGCATGCCATTATTTCCCCCTGCAGAATGGAAGGTGCTCGGTTAATGAGCAGCCACTCAGCATTTTGTTTTCGCCTTTTTGTTCAACGTGTGGATGTTTACTCAAGCTCCATTCGAACCCTCCTCTGAATGCACAGTTATTAATTTCCTCAAGGGCTTTTCTGCACAGCCCCTCGCTACAGCATCAGATGCACAACAAGCGCCGCCAATACAGATCTAAGGGCGGCTCAGCCAGAGGAGCATATTTCACTCTCTCCATTTCAGAGGTGGAACACACAGCCCTGACACGTTCGGGTCAGAACCGTCTGCTAATTTTAAGCACCCACTAGGAAGCGGCTGGGATTTGATTTCTCAAAGAACTCAGCCTGACAGAGCACTTTATCTAATGAAGGACAGCTTTCATTGATTGCAGCGGCTACTGGGAGCGCCGAGCACTCCTGCAAATCAGGCTTCAGCAAGAGCCAGATAATATAGGGACACGGATAATGGCTATTTCTAAAATACATCATTTGATGGCCTCCCTCAATGCCACGTATTCAATGTGAGATGTAGGCAGAGGTGAAAACGAGGCTTTAGTTACATTTAACCTATCTAAGCAGGAGGAAAACCTGCTGCAATCCTCACTGTGTGCCTGCCAGCATTGGGAGCAGCTCCTGGACATCAGATGACCTAAAAGGAGCATTTCCCACAGCAAAACTAACAGCCCCAGACAGAATTCTAACCAACACATCATTCCTTTCCTAAGCATACAGAGTTTGGACCCAGATACTCTTTTTCCTCAACAATTCAATGGCATTTCTTACTTCAAATCAGATCTGGGCTGTTCGTTTGTGATGGATTACACAATCGTGTAATATTGGTTCCTTGCCTTACTCAAATAACTTTCTCACATTTAATTAAACCAACCACTTACACGTGTGTCTAAAGCCTCACTGCATTCAATGGGATTTCAGCAATACTAAACATGTTCTGTTCTTATACTCTCAAGCTTTCACCCTGACATGATAGAAAGCATGTTTAGAAGGAAGTTTCTGCAAGTATTTGAGTATGAAAGATTAAGACTTACTCCTACACATCACCTCTTACAACAGCAGAATGTAATTGCTCAAGCGTTCAAAGCCACTCAGGTCAGCGAAACAGCTGTAGCAATGCAGAGAAAAGCAAATGGACATTCAGATGTGTTTCTCACCAGGCATACAGATGCTACACAAAACAGATGTACAGCTGAAGTCAAAGATTACAAGGCCAGCTGCTGAGCCCAAGAGGCCCCACTGAATCCAAGCTGACCACAACCGATACGATACCTGAGTGCCATAGCAATTAATTGTCATTTATGTGTTTGAAGGGGATTAAACATCTACTGACATGGCACTCACAGCCTTATTCTCACCCCTTATCCCACCTTCTCATTTCTCGTATGAGGAAAGGCTGAGGGAACTGGGCTTGTTTAGTTCGGACAAGAGAAGGCTCCGGGGAGAACTCATTGTGGCCTTCCCATACCTGAAGGGAACGTATAAACAGGAGGGGAAACAGCTGTTTACAAGGGTGGAATAGTGATTAGGACAAGGGGGAACGGTTTTAAACTGAGACAGGGGAGGTTTAGGTTGGATATTAGGAGGAGGTTTTCCACCCAGAGGGTGGTGACGCACTGAACAGGTTGCCCAAGGAGGCTGTGGATGCCCCATCCCTGCAGGCATTCAAGGCCAGGCTGGATGTGGCTCTGGGCAGCCTGGGCTGCTGGTTGGCGACCCTGCACATAGCAGGGGGTTGGAACTGGATGAGCATTGTGGCCCTTTTCAACCCAGGCCATTCTATGATGCTATGATTTCTGTCATGCTGGGGCAGGATTTGGGTCCCACATCTGAACGCTTCCAGCACACAGCACTCACCCCAGTGCTCTGCATACTTATATCTCCAGGACCACCACACATACACAGCCCTCACAGCAGAGGGAAAACTATTCCTGCTTTAAGGGTTGGGCCTTCAGTAAATGCACTCAATATACCCTATGAGCAGCACAGCCACGTCCTCACAAAGTGCTTATTGTTATTATTTGAGGAATGAAAAGAAAGGGGAAAAAGAGTGCAGAGAGAAAACCCATCCCCAGAAGTGCTCGCTTTAAATCCTGCTGCCAACACTGAGGGCTGCACCGCTCCTCTGCTCCATCTTCATTAGAGATAGGCACAGAGAAGCAAGCATACCCAGCAACCAACACAAAAGTGAATGTGTTCCTTTTGCTAATTGCACGTTTACTGTAACAATTCCATCGCTGTACACAGCACCTTTATTCCATGCAGCCAAGCTATGCACAGCAGCACCTTAATTTGATGCAAAGATGCAGTCATTCATAGGGACAAGCCAGGACCGTGCATGGTTCACATGGATACCTCTGTCTGAGAATAACAGTGAGCTTCAGGTCATGGCAGGAACAAACATTTTTCTCTCTACAAAATGCAGCTTCCATGGTGGAGAGAATCCAACTGAACAGGTATGGTGTACCATACCAAGTAATAGCATCTGCTAATGCCAATAATTTCAGTTCAGATAAATAACTGAGCAACTCCCCAGTTCTACACTGAAGCTTCTGGTATTTTTTTTCCCCCTTTACATATTTATTTGCACTTTTTGTTCGGATTTGAAATGAAAAGGATAACTCACAAAGCTTAGCAAAGCCCTGCAGCTACTGCCCGACGTGCACGTGTCAGCTTAGGACCAAAGCTGTGCACAGAGAGGCTCTACATTGGGACACCACCGAGGAGGTGAGATTTGCTGCCACGTTACCTTTGAGAATCGAGCAGAGAATCTGATCTCCAAGAACTGACACAAGAAAAGCACTGACAACACGGGTAAAGCCAGCAAGGATACGGACTGCTGTAACACAGGCGAAGAATTGACATGGAAACACACGTGCTTATTGCTGCATTGGAAATGAACAAAATGACAACACAAACAAGCAAAGAAAATAATTAGAACTTCTCACAAAGTTACCGTAAGGTTACAATTATGGAGCCTTTTTAATGTAAGAATTCATTTTCAATCAATTCTCTTCCATCTCATGGGCCAAGAAGTCCAACTACTTGCAAGACCACCTCTGCTCTCTTCCAGGCTCCTTCTGCCCCATATGCCTCCTGATTCTCTTTCTCCCTCTTAGAAGCCCTTAACGCCACTGCTGTTCTCAGCGCATGGCACACAACCTCACACAAAAGACTCACAAAGACACTTAAAAATGAAACGATGGTAATTAGAGAACGAGGAGCGAGAAAGAGAGAAACAGAAAGCGCAGAGATAGACGTGCATCACTTGAGATGAGCTTTGTAATGCGCTTCATTAGGAAAAGGATCAGAACCTTTGTGCAATGAGAGGAAAAACAACAGCTCAACTCCTCTGCAAATGAAACCTTCCAGCACGCAGGCTGAAAAAAAAATAGAAAAGAACAAAACTTTTAAGACAGAGAGCAATACGTAACCTTTCCATTTGCAGGCTTATTCTTCCCTTAGGAAACAGATAGACTGAAGATAAATTCGATGATCAAAAAACCAGAGGGATTACATTCTTGTAGAGTGCCTATCATTGGCAAATCCCACTCTGCAGCTCAGAAGTAAGGCTTAACATAACAGACCAGATTTATCATTGCCTGTCCTTCTCACCACTTACAAAGCAGCTGCAAGTCGCTCCCATCTCAAGAGTCTTCATTCACATTCACAGGTGAAATAAATACCAGGATTATTTTGTTGTTCCTTCACAAAGCTACAAACCACCGAATCAGGAGCAGTCAGTCAGGCCCTCCGGAGCGCTGCCACGTGCATTTTCTGTCTTTACTCCTCCCCTCCTGCTAACACATCAAATCCTGGCAGCAAAGCATTCACTGCAGCTCATGCCCAGCGGCTGCTCTGAAACCTACCCGGCATCAGCCAAAGAGCACCAGGTGCCCTCAGCCATTCCCAGGAGGGCAAACATGGTTCCTCCCTTCTGTCTCATATGCAGAATGTGTTCAGTGTGAATATATACAGAGGGAAAAGCAGGAATGATGACACTGTTTTGTTACAGGGCGCAGACCCCGTAAAGCTGCCTCATACACCTGAGAAAACATCATTTACAGTTGAGCCAGGCTGAAAATACAGCGTCTCCTGCAAATACTCAACTTAAAGCTACTCCGTGGGTAGGTCTTTTAAAGGATGCTTCAGTTTAGACGTTCAGAGCAACTCAGTGGCTGGAAAAGCAATTTCTGCGATGCTTCTTGTTTATAGCCACCCAGAAGCAACAAATTCAACTTAGCAGGGATGCAGTCAGGAGATCCGCAGCTCCCAAACACAGCATCTCAAGTCAAGAGCTTTCCTAATGCCTCCAGCAAACTTGAGAGGAGTCACAAAAACTGTGAATGATACCACATGAGCAATACTTGGATTCAAAGCACGCTTTATCGTATATCAGGCTGTCTCGACTGAACTTGTAACCATTTCTCCTGTAAAAAGCATCCGAGCTGCTGTCTCTCTGTAAAAATTTGCCTAGAGCAGAAAGCAGATAAAGCTCTGCAATGTATCTCTGGAGAGCTGTGGAATATCTTGAAGAGAATTAGAACCTTCCCAGGTATCAGCCTGCGCTCAGAAGGAAACCTTTCCTATTGAAGATTTGTTTTCTAAGCTGCTTGTTGGTGCCGGTATCCAAATCTCCCCTGTCTGATCTTATCACAGCTTGTACCCTGCCAGGCACAGGATTAGAGCTGGCTGGACTGACACTGTGTTATTAACATGGGCACTTGGGGGGATGCTCAGAATTCCTCATCTTCCACTGGCTCTGCGTGACCTGCAGCAAGTGAGCTGAGCCCCAGCCCACAAAGCAAGTATTCAGGGGCTGAAAACTGTTTAATTCCCATTGAGTGATTTTCCAAAGAAAATAAACAGCTCTGTAAATTTGGGTCTTTAGCCTTCCGCGCACCGGCGCTCACGTGTAAAATGGAAGTAAGGCCACATCCCATTTCATCTGCGCCTCATAAGGCGAAATACTTAAGGAGGTAAAGGCATCGGGCACTGCAGGAACAAAGGGGCCACACGCATGGATGGGAGAAGCAAACACTGCAAAGGTTCCTTCCAACGGAGGGACCATTCAGCAGCTCAGACGGGGCGCTGAGGGGACACACAGATGCTCCCAAGGCCATCAGCACACAGAATCTGACCACATTTCAGTGCAGTTCATCTGGCATTGCGTCCCTGTGCAAGCAGTGTCCCTGCATACAAACCCCTATGGATGAGGGCAATAGGGGTACTGGAGGAGACTCCAGTGAGGAATGAGGGGTATATGACTTAAAGGAAGGAATGTGAGAATAAGGCCATTTTTTCCACTCCCACAGTCAGTCCCCCACTCCCTACCCTATTTTATATCTTGTGCTCCTAAGGCACTCGGTATAAAATTTAAGTCCAGGGCAGAAAATAAATCCAAAGCAACACGCCAAAATGCACTCAAGCTCCACTGTTTTATTACGAGGCAAAAAATGACCTCAAAAACCTGGACTAAACAAATGCCTGGAGTGAAAAAGATGGAATAAATTAAAGGATGTAATTATGGCTGGGAAAAGGGGGAAGGAAGGAGGTCTCTCAATAGGATGAAAGACGGATTTGAGAAATAGGAAATGAAAGGAGGTGTCAGCTTGAATCAGGCAGGCTGAAAACTGCTGCTGATGTTGACTGACATACTGAGACTTTCCGATTGCAAACTCTTTCTCTAATAAGCTGCAAATTCACCTCCGTGCTCTTACTTTGATCTCAATGCAAATGTTTTATAATGGACAGATTTAATGATGTTCAGGTGCTTATTGGTTCTATCGGACTTGATACGGGAATCAATCTCCCCCTTTAGAAAGCTTAGGTTAATGGCAAAGTTTATTAAACCGCACGCAGTCATTCAGAAAAGATCAATAGAGACATGATTACAGAGCAACCAGAGGATTAAACATGAGATTTATCACAAAATTAAACTGAATTAAATGTTCTCTGATAGCACTTGAAATGCTGTCGATACTCTTAGCTCATAATCTATGCTTTCTGTGTTGACTTAGCGGGCAGTAAGGATGTCCGACTCAAGAAAATGACTGTAATGTAAAAAAAAAAAAAATAAGCGAAGAAGTGCAGAGAGCATTAAACCTCACCTACGAGGCCATTATTTCTTCCTGTTGGGAGAGCAAAAGCACTTTGCTTCTTTGCCCATCCCTTATTTCAGGATGAGGATACAGCCCATGGATGTGCCACACTTCCACGCCCGCTGCAGGCTTTATCTCATTCAGAACAACGTAACCTGGAATTCCTGCATTCCTTGCGTTCTTGAGGAGCTCACTAAAACCACATGCCAGCCTTCCTACTTCATCACCCTCCCTACCTCAGCCTGACACCTCCCCGTGGTCACAGAGCCCTCCCTCCCAAGGCCAGCACAGCCCGCTGCAAACTTCTCTTATGTTCTCCCCCCCCCAGTAAAAGCATATGGCTGTAAGGATCACAGCCAGAAGCACCAACACTGCTGCCTTGGGAAAGAGGAAAAAAAGAAATCCAAAACAAAATGCAGGATGATTTCACAGGGAGACGCAGAAGCCACATTCAGACCCTGCTCTTCTGGGACGCGATCCATCTCTGCAACAGAGCTGGAATTTCCCAGACCCCGCTGCGTCCTGAGATCCGCTGTCAGAGTCACACGCGGAGATTACTGCCATCTGCACTGTAATCATGTGGTTGGCCTGGTTTTGAGGACCAAAACCTCAACTCTCAGCAGGGAAAAAGGGGGAGGGAAGGGAGGAGAGGGAGCTCGAGAGCACACAAAGGAACCGATGCAAAGCAGCAACCGTCACCACCTCAACTTCCATTAATTCCAAATGCTTTCCTTCGTATTTCTGCGGTTTGCTGAAATGGTCACAATGTGCAAACTGAGCTGAGGAGCTCCTGGGAGTTCTCCTCAAGGAGCGAGCAGGGCAGGCCTGGGGATGTCAGCCTGCACGGTGCTTTTCTCCTTCCCGGCCTTCAGAAATAGGTGGTACCCATCATCCCCTCCACCCAAAGCTTAATATAGGCCTCGATAATAAGCGTGACTATCCAACAGCAAATAAAGCACCCCAAACAAAAAAAAAAATGCTAAAAAAAAATCCCTCATTGACTATCACGAATTGAATTTTTACTGACTTAGGGAGGCTAAGCTGCTTTCTAAACAGACTCAGCTGTCCCCAGCGCACTCTGCAGAATTCAATCCAGTAATCCAATCCCAGATGCATTACGTGAAATCTCATTTCTCCAAGCTCTAGAAAGAACAAGCAAAAGGCAGTCTTTAGGAACATTAATTTGCCAGTAAATACTAACAGAGCCAACTCTGTTTTCCTGGTGTGTTGGTTTTTTGTTTGTTTTTTTTTTTACTGAGGGGGTGGGGGAATAAAACAACAACTCCTGCTGCTGAAGGACTACAGCCCTCGTTATAGCTTCACTTGTGGATAGAAAAGATACACGGAACACATACCCTGAAATTAGCCCAGCATGTGCTGCCCCAATAAACAAATCCTCAGAAACTAGATTAGAGTCGTTCCCAATAGGTTTCCACTGCAGAAATCACTACCAGTTCTGTCCAGAAAAGGAAAATCTCTGTAATATCTAATAAATGGACCAAAACAGCTAAATGAATAGCAGGGCAATAGCACAGCATGTTCCAGCAGCAACCAATGAAGCTACAGTCAATACGCACAGTGGCTGTTAAATTTTACATCAATACCATCACACAATTAAGTCACTGAATGCCTGAGCAGAATAGCAAAGCCCTCGGCGTTACGGGAGCTCGGAGGCTGCACACACCACAAAGGGAAGCAGCATTCACCACAGTCCTTCAATACTAAGGGAAAGCCCAAGTTTATCGGTGCCTCCCCGCATTGTATGGGAAGCGATGCACCCAGCACAGCATTAGTAATGCCTGAGTGCTGGCAATCCCTGATGCTAACCCCAACTGGCAGCTGCTTTGCTGGGAGGGCCAGGGCTGGGCTGGGCTGGCAGCTGCACGAGACCCCAGAGCCCAGTTCTATCAGCATCCTGCTGCCCCACATACCTGCACTGCTCAGCCACACAGCCCCGCTGCCCTTCGAAAGAAGGGCTGCCATTTCCACTCAAGTCACTTCCAACGGGAGCCCCATCCACGCTCCTTGTGCCTCATCCTATAAAGCTGGGGGAGAGGGGCGCCAGCTCTGCTCCATGCACACAGCAGGTGACACACTGGGATGTATTGGATGTCAGGGGAAAGATCTTCACCAGGAGAGTGGTGAGGTGCAAGGCCAGGTTGGATGGGGCCCTGGGCAGCCTGGTCAGGTACTAGATATGGAGGTTGGCAGCCCTGCATGCAGCAGAGGGGTCAGACCTTGACGATCCTTGGGGTCCCTTCCAACCCAGGCGATTCTATGATTCTATGGTAGAGCTCGTGGGGCTTCTGTGGCACCAGAACATCTTTTTCCTCAAAAAAAAATCTGCTGCTGTGGGCTCCGTGCTTTATTAATTTAACGGTTGGGATAATAAATTTGTCAGGAATGACAAAGAAATCCCCTAGAAGCCGGAACGTTCAAGTGTCATTGAAACTACCTCTATTTAGCAAATAGATGAATGCCTTGCACTGAAGACAGGAGCATGATGAAGCACCTGTCACAGTCTCACCATCTCAGCCCTCAGGAACACAGGTAGCTCTCATGGCTCTTTTCGTATAGATGTAAAGATGATCTCGATGCAAAAGCAGAACAGCAAGTGAAAACCCAACTGATGGAGCAGCTGATAAACCACAGCCGTCAATGCAGCCTTCTCTCTACTCTCACTGAGCCGCCCACGCATGAGTTTCATAACCACATTCATTGAAATCTTACAGCCAAAAGACAGATTTGTTTTCCTGACTTACTGACATTAAGCTACACATGTAAGGGGATGCGTGTATTTATCGTAACGCCGGGAGTGGTTCTTGGAAGGTCTTCTCATCTTTGCTTTTTGGATTACGGTCTGTTAGGGCACATAACAACGTTGGGAAGAAGCACACCAACTTCTGGTACCAGGATTTGGCAGATGGAAACTTGTGTCAAACTTACCCCGGAGGGCTCAATGGAAATGGAAAGGCTGAGGAATGGCAGAGATCAGACTGCCCTAAGTCCATACCCAGCTTACAGTGCATCAGAAAAAGCTTAGGGCTGGATGAGACATCATTACCTGCAGTTCTTACACTGTGGATCTTTGCTGTTTAGATCAACGTACCGACTGGGAAACGTGGTCTGCCCACTGACATCATAAAGTTGTGAAGTTTCCAAGCAAGGCACAGTGGTGGAGGAGGGCAGGGAGGGGGGGCAGCTCTCAGCACACTCCCAGCTGAGCAGGAGCACACACAGCACCATTTGGGAGGGAACTTTATGTGCTCTTAGTAGTAGATTAATGAATGTAATTACCTAACATTGTGGCTGCGAATGCCGCAAAACTGTAATTTATAGCATGCTGTAAAGTTCTAATGTGTTTTTATGTCCATAAGCAGCTTAACCATAATCTAATGCATTTGTACACGAACACCCTCCTAAGTGGCTCTCAGCTAAGCAGCAAGCACTAGTCCCCCTTGTCTGCGTGCTTCTGCTTTGTGTCTTGATAAACCAACCTTTCATGTTGGGCATCTGAGGAGAAGCAGCTGCTAATGACACGAATAATTTCAGAGCCAGCGTTAAGAGCTTCCTTCCTCACTGGATGGAACAGCCCTCAGCTGGCCAAGGCTGCACACTGATGAAGAAGCACCCACCTCCCACAGGGTGGAAACAGCAGTGATGATGTCGCTGGTGAAAGAACAGACCCTTGGCCAGGTGGAAAGCCAGACCTGCGCCCACCTTTGCTCCCACCTCCCATGCTTTCAGTTCCTATCCATCCCCTGGCCAAGCTCCACAGCCAGGTGGCAATAACCATCCACCTACAGCCACTTCCAGAGAGCACATCCAGTCAGCCACCTCCACCCAAGCACCTCTCCTCTCCTCGTGCAGGAGCTGCTGCTGGGCAGCACTGCCCACCTGGCATCACCTCTGCTGCAGAGGGGAGATGTGTGCAGGCTCCTGAAGCACGCGCTTCTTGTTGCCACTAACTCACTTAGGCAAACCATTTAACTTCTTTATGCCCTTGCTTAACCATCTGTAAAATGGGACTAATAATAAACCTCGGAGGGATTTAGTAAGGCTTAATTAAATGGTTTGTAAAGTGCTTTGAGATCCTCAGGAGAAATGTGCTGTGCAAGTGCAAATTATTATTATTGTTGCAGCGCTTTCTACTTCCAACACAGTTAAATATTAATGATGCAGTCCTCCTAATGCCCAGTGATACAACTGCCCGGAACAGTCGTTTTCTTAACTAAAAAGACACAGGACCCAGTGGCAGGACATCTCCTTCTTTCTCTCTTGTAAGTAGCCTGAAAGAGCAGATAGGAGCAAATATTGCAGTATATATTATCCTGAGGATGTGGATCCCCAGTGACCAAGTTCTATGTGCAGTCACCTCGCAGTCGAGCTGTAACACCAGTTCCCACCATCGACTTGCATGGTGTTCATACTGCACCGTACCAGAAAGTCATCCACACGCAGTCACCATCACAGCTAACACACAGTGAATGCTTCTCCTGGTTACAAATGCACCCCTCTGCAGTGATCTCAGCCTGAGCTCCATCCTGTCAGAAAGAACATCATCCTGTTAATAAGGCCGCTGTAGCTCAGGGGCAGGGGTGGGGTTACACGGTGGGTTTTCTATAAGATGTCTATTGTGCTCCAGCAGAAACGATCTGTGAATTGCCTGCAGGCAAAAAAAAAACCAAATCAGCCGCAATCCCTCCTCTTTTGTCAGCATCTTCCAGGCCAACCTCAAGCAGAGAGATGAGAAAACTGGACTTATGACTTCAGGTCACACGAGTTGAGTGGAGGTGACCTAGTTTGCAATGGATTGCTGCTTGCTTACCCTTGCAGCCCATTTACTCTCATGTCAAACTGCCACTGCAGGTACAGCCGCTTCGTTCCCAAACAATGAATCCTTACCTCTTTGCAATGCACGAGGCAGGATCTGCCTTGTGGCTTAACCCAGCAAGCAGCTGAACACAACGATGCCCTCTGCTCACTGCCCCCCCAAGGGGTGAACTGCAAATATGAGGGTTGCTCCAAAAGTAATACCTCTAGCCCCGGGCATGCTCCTATCACTCAGTAACAACCAACACATCTGAGTGCCATTACCACTGTCTGGGTTGAAGCCAGGACATGCTGGTCGGAACTCCAAATCACCACTGACTGCCAAAGCACTTTCTTAATATTCCTCGGACTGAGTTAGGATACAGAAGAACACACTGGAAGACCAATCAGGCATCAAGCAGTGCCAAGCGTGAAGGCATCAGAACTACCCATGCAACCTCAGATGGTCTCCACTTTGGAACAGCAGCATGGTACAATTTTTCATTATACGACAGTTTTAACTGCAATAATACCTAGCGTATAATTAGGTGATAACTAGTGACAGTGAAGTGCAAGCATGCTTTTCCCAGCCTTTTCCACTATGAAGTGGGCCTACCTCAAGAAAACACTAGGTGATTAAAAAGCACTAATTTACTTAATGCATTACAGGTTCGCAAACGAGACTGGAAAACAGGAAAAAAAAAAGATAGAGAAGTCCAATACATTTCTTCCCAGGCAGCCTGGGGGGCAGATAGGTGCCATGTGAAGGTGGGGAGAGCAGCTCAGCGCTACCCGGAGGCGCGGGATGCTCTCAGCCAGAGCACATCTCACACAGGCAATCCTACAGGCCACAAATTAGAAAGGGAAGATTTGTGACTATTTTTATGCTTGTAATAATTTCACACCCATCAACTTCGACCTAAGGATTCCTACATATTTCAGTGTTTAATTTATTTTGCCTTCTAGTGTCCTTAAATAAGGGAGGGATTTTATCGCCCTGGATGACATCTTTATGACAACTGAAACTCAGCTTCATTCGTAGGGGAATTTCTGCTCCTGTAATGCCAATTAGTGCTTGTGCCCACAATAGGTACACCCACAGATGCAGAAGTATAGCTGGGAGCTACGCGTGTAAGCATTACCTATGTGGACAGAACAACATCTTATTCAGAACTCAAACATACTGTGTTTTTGTCTCTAAAATAAACGGCCCTAATCCTGCCCTACCGCTCCACAATCAAAACCCACCTCTGTCTGACAGAATGCTGCGATTGTGCATCCTAAATGAGGGCTGAAGGATGAGCTCACCATGCACAGCGATGGCCGGACACCCCACCACTGCCTCTCCTTACTCTGTTCTCAGGGGGCACTCTGCTCCAGCCCCTATCCCCACCAGCCCCTATCCCGAAACCCTGTTAGACTGCAATCTCCACCCGCCTGACCCTAACAGTGCTGTACCTGCTCTACACCACCTGCTCGCAGCCTCTGCAGAAGCTCTGCAAATAAATAAAGAGCTCCCAGTGTTTTCTCCATGCAAACTCCAAACCATCCATCAAGTTGTTTACATCCCGGGGAGAGATATGCACCTTTATCATTAGAAGAGCCATCTGCAGAAATGGGATGAGCGTGCAGGCATCGTAAATCTCGCCCTTAAAAAAAGGCTTCCCTTACAAGGATGGGTTTTGTCACAAGGAAACCCAAGTAAAGGCGTTAAGGGACTCGGGTCCTCAGGAGAAGGCCCGAAAAGCAAAGGGGTTTCACAGCACTCAGCGTGGGACACAGAGAGGTTGGCAGCAGCATGCTGCTTAGCAGAGAAACTGCAGTCCCCAGGCACTCTCAAGACCAGGCAGCCTCTACCATGTCTCTATGCTCTCTGGAAAGCTCAGCCTCTGTTTTTTCACCTTAATGAGAAATGGAACAAGTCTGTAGCCCTGACCTAACGAGCCTGCATTAAGACTGTGCTTAAAGGGGAAAAAAAGCCAGAGAGCAGCAGCCCACATCAGCAAGCACTGCAAATGGACCCAGCCTTGATTTGCTTTGAAAGCTGATTTCCTGTTTATCTGCTAAAATAAATTAATAAAAACAGAATTTGCTCCTATCAACTTCTATCCTCTTGTCCTACCTCTCCTCCTACCTGTCCAGAGACGCATAGCCTCTTGCAAGCAAAATCATTTCTCTCTCATCACAGTATTTAGACAAAACAAACCACACGAGGAAAGTGGGATGTGCAAAAACATGGATTTAAAGTAAAGCCTGGACCTCAATGGGAAATTAGAGATGGAAGCTTTTGGGCATGGTCTTCCCACGTGCCATATAATAGGGGCTAAGGACAGCGATAACATGAAGAGGACACTGAACCCTGGTTGAATAGCAAGACTTACCCTCTACTTCAGTTTTCTTACCCTGTCAAAAGCAAGTTGTCTCCTGAGTAGTGGAGACAATAAATATCCCTGGTATATAACAGCAACATTCAAAGCATCTTTGTTACCTCCCCGAGCCTTCCCGGAGCACTGATAAGCAGAACGATAAAGAGCAAACTACAGCACCGTCAATACAAGGAGCTCAGTGGAGAGGATAAGGCTTTTCTGCACTAAACGCGTTTCCCTTTCTTTATCAAATGCTCCATTCCACAGCTGCCATTTCTTTCTGCACGCCTGTGTATGCATGCAACACAGGAAAAGACACGGAGAAAAGGTAATGATTTCTACTGCTGGTAGATCAGGAGGTCATCGATTGCCACTCTCTACAGCCCATATGGCAAACCAGATGGAAGTGCCAGTGAAGGAGCTGAGCTGGTGCTGGGGAAGGCAATCTGAATCAGACAGAACACCACACCTGCCTTCAGGAGTGCATTTGGAGGAAAACATGAAAATTCAGTTTGACTCTCCACCATTCCGGACAATTTATCAAATTGAGAGTAGAAACATATTTTATCTAGTCCCCGTGTTTAAAAGCTCTGCGTTGTCATCTGAAGTTATGAATTGCCTCTCTTTAATCTGCAGAGCTATGATGTTTCTGTGGCACTGACGTTTGCCTCTCAGGCACATCAGTTCTCCCTTCGTTTCAAGCCGGAGCTGCTCCTTTTGTCGGCCCTTTACCCAAACCAGATTAGAAAAAAAATAATAAGAAAACCCACAATAGTTCCTGGATTTGTGTGTTTTTTGGATGTGCATTTGGATGCTGTAACCAATCAGATAACTGCCTTGGTTCCCCCTCCAGGGAGGGCTTTTTGAGTTTTTATTCACTTATTTATTTCTCCTTGTTTAGCCTCCCAAGCACCAACACGCTTGTACCAATGCCTCAGCTTCAGCTCCCATTAAGGAAAGAAAAAGCCTGCAAATGCGATCAGCCTTGGAGATTTTCCAGGATGAGCTTCTGAGCCTTCTACTCCTCTCTAAAAACCATTTGCTCTGACTCTGCAGGCTCTTCTCCCACCTCTGCTTCATACAGCCTGAAGAACACCAATGGCACCTCACACTGACATCACATAGGCAGGTAGAAAAGAGAACCACAGCAGTGAGCAACAAAGGCCAAGGATGACTGGAAGAGCAACGAAGACTGCAACCTTCATCTTCCAAGACAGCCCCAAGCTCTGTAGAAGTGTTCCCCCTGACCCATACCTAATGACCTTTTCCTTCCTCTCCCGAGGCAGGGAAACACTTCAATGCACATTTAGACCAATGCTCAGCTTCCATTCAACAAATTGTAGGTTTCTTTACATGGAAAGGCCCCAACTCTAACATCTAAAGACCATCTTAGTAGACTTAGCTATTTTAACTGGTGCAGAGTTGTTCTCAAAAATAACAGTTCTCTATCCCAACCAGCCCATCATGAAAAGCCTGGAGAAACATGCAGTGCTAACAGAAGTAGCATCTCCTTCCCATGTAAGAGCCACCTCTCCTGCCACAAGCTCAGCAGAGTCCAAGCACTGAATGAACCTTGACGGCAGCCAGGAGCAGCCTGCAAACAAACACTGCCATCCCACCATCTGCTCTTACCCCCAATGAGAACATGCTGAGATTCTCCCTAACTGAAGGGCACGTTCAGACCTTACACGCATGGAATAGTTCCATCAGTAACACTGATTTATGTCTGGGTTTTATGCCTAGAATAACGTAGATGACCCCATGGCTGTGCTGGGACTTTCCCCAAGGTTAGACAAAGCAAAGTGTAGGGAACAGAACCATTCATAAGTTGGAAGCTATTAGCTTTCCCAGCACAGAAGAAACAGAAAATGCTCATAGATGGTAACTTCCTGGAAGCAAAGGTCATCACAGCCATCCCAGCTCTGGATTCCAGGTGTAAGACAAGAACTGCCACTGCTGACTCAGCTGCAGCCATCAGGACCTGGAGGCCACTGAGATCATGGCTGTGCTCTGCACCCAGCACCTACCCAGCTCTTCCACACACGAAAAGGACCCCTAACACTAACAGCAGTGACAAGCCACTTGATTTGTCAAAATTCAGCATGTTTCCAAGTGCTTATCAACAGCTGTGAAAAACAAAGAGCAAAAAGATATTAACATCGTCAGCAAAAAAAATCCATTCCCTCACCCATATAAGGGATTGCACGACACATTTCCAAGAATTAGTTTACCATATAAGACAGCAAATCAGATATAAACAGAAGAGTTTACAGAACCCGGGCTGGACTGGGGGGAAAGAGCTCGAGTGTGTCAATCACATGTGTGAGATCAAAGCAGGGCTCCCTGTGCCTGGGGGCAGACAGAAACACGCTGCGCTCTGCTTACCCTTCTGCAGCCTGCACACGGGTAGTGAAAACAAACACACTGAAAACACAAACAAAACGCCACCTTTGATTTTATTTGCTCCTGAATTCGGTTGCTTTAGTCGAGTCCTGCAGGCTCTGCGCACACGGGTGTTGGATGCACAATGCCAAGGGAGGAGCACACAGTGCACAACGAACCAAGGGAACGATAAGCGCCCGGTGCAATTCCCCACTCAGCTTCCTTGCATTTCTGATATTTGTTTTCATCCTACAGAGATATTAAGGCAATCTTCTTCCAAGGCAGAACTACTTGTTTAACTCCAGAGACAGAAGGAAAATAAAGCCCACAGTGATGCTCGTCGCAATAAATAAGATAATGCACAAATGTCTTTGCTTTAAGATTCTAGCTCAGTCATCACTGTACTTAGATGGATCAACTCTGGCTTGTAGTCTCGCATCATCAGAAAGACCAAGCAGAGAGGAAGGCAAACTTCTGTTCTCAAAACCACGTAAAACATCTCCACCTGAGCTGTTCAGCCATAGGAGAATTGCATTTACTGGGAAATCCTGAACTGCAGGTCCCTATGAATGAAATAAATGTGATGATGCCTGCACTAGAATCTACCTAAAGGCCATCTGGATGTTGCCACTGTGATTATTCCATACATAGGAAGCACATTCAGAGCTCACCACCAAGAAGAGGAGGGACACGAAGGAGAAGGAGGAGGAGGGAAGGCACCCATGCCCAGGAGGGGGTCAGCACTCAGCCCCAGCAGCACTACAGGGGAAGGGCAGCTTTAGGAGCAGCCAATGCCAAAAGGTGCTGGGTTGGCCTATGGTGGAAATTCAAAGATGTGAATGTGACTGCGCCACCAACAGCTACTGTGCAGATAAATGCAATTAATGGTTTGCCATCAGACATTGGCCTGCAGTCCCCTGGAAAAAGGGGCTGAATTCCTTTTAAATAACCTTTTCTACGAGATTTAGGAATACGTGTCAGTAGGTTAGGTTTTGCAAGGTTTTAAGTGGGACTTCTGTGTCAGGTGACACTTCTTGCCTTTCCTTTTCATTGTGAGCAGTCAATAAGAACATTTCAGCACTCATCCTTGGGAATGGTGGCACTTCTGGGGTCCCACGGAGAAGTTGGGTGGGACAGGCTGGAATGGCTGCAGTCACATCACTCTGAACCTATGCACTTAAGACAATATACCAGAACATCCCAAAGGCTCGGGAAAAGGAAGCACAAAGCTTCTCACTTCTTTATTCCTCCCAGCAGTCTTTACTTTATTGACCTTAAAATGGAATAATGCAAAACTACCCTATTCCTCCTACCCATTATGGTCACCTACCAGTATGTCACCACCTGCCTGTTGATTTTCATAGAATCAGAGAATGACCTGGGTTGAAAAGGACCACAATGTTCATCCAGTTCCAACCCCCTGCTATGTGCAGGGTCGCCAACCACCAGCCCAGGCTGCCCAGAGCCACATCCAGCCTGGCCTTGAATGCCTGCAGGGATGGGGCATCCAACAACATCCTTGGGCAACCTGTTCCAATGTGTCACCACATTTTCCTGCCTCTCTCCCTTTGCTCAGTAGGCAGAAGCAGTACCACAACTGCTGAAGGACATCAGTGGACTTGAAATGATATCAGGCTATCTTGCTTTTAGTAATCTCTGTAGAACAGTTTGAAGTGGACCCCGTGGCCCCAGGACCCACTACCAGGACAAGTCAGCTTACAGACTTCTGTTCAGCATGGCCAGAAGGGATTCCAGCATCTGTCACTGGCAGGATTTCCACATCAGTTCAGAAGAAAAAGATTAATCCGGGTATAGTTCTCCACTTTCCTTCATTCCTCAACACAACATACGGATCTGGTAATGCACACGGACTCAATATGTATCAGTTATAAAGCAGATGAACTGCACGGCTCCTCTCTCCCCTCTCACTTCTGCTTCCATGCAGAAAATTAAAGATCGACGGTTTCACAGCCTATGCCAAAACCACTGGCTCAGATGATGAGTGTAGCACTTCTGTTGGAGGATTAACATGGGATAGATGGCAAAGGAATGCAATTACATTTTGGTTTCAGTGACATTAAGGATGAAGAGCATCCCTAGTTTAGGGAACCTGGCAGTATCGAAACTTCATTTCTGGATTAATAAATAATTGAAGAAAAAAGTTAACATGAAATTACTTCCTCATGTAAACATTTGGCTCTGTGCTAACGGAGGTCTAAAAGCTGCCCTGATGCTCTCAGGAAGAAGCAATGAGTGCATCTCTCTGGTATAGGCCCAAGTACGGTGGTTGGGATGTTCTCCAAGAAGCACAGTGGGACACGAGGGGCTCTGTTGTGAGCTCTGCTGGAAGAGAAATGGGGGCCCTTGGGAACAGTGCAAATGGCCTCAGGGCACAGAGAGGGACAGGGAACTGATGGTAGGTGTCAGGAAAGCCCCACACAGAGGCACTGCTGCAGCAAAGAAGATGAGAAGCCTCTCTTCCCCAGCATCCATCCTCCCTCCAGCAGTGACCAGTGCCAGCTGCTTCCCAAAGCAAGAATTACAGTTACTTTAAGCAGGTTTGCTAGGTAATCCATAGCAGTTCACAGAAAGAGAAATGCCTTATTGACTCCACTGCTGTTCACCTTGGCGTAGCCATGGGCACTGCAGCACAGCAAAGAGACACCTGTGAATTTTTAACACTTAGAGCCAATAAGGGTGGAAGCAAACCGCAGCAAAGCGGTGCTGGCGGGCGCTGCACCTTCACATCCCAGCAACAAGTCAGAGCCCGCTGCTGTATCTTCCCAATGTGTTTCTTAGCCCTGTGTCTGCAGACAATATGCTATAACTTTACATCGGGTTTCCTCTTTTAGAGCATTTCCTTATTTCTTGTTTAAAACGATGACGTTTCAAAAGCTGTACATCAGCTGGAAGGGCGAGGACACCCTTTGCACCACGGGCAGCCCAATGCAGCCCGGCTGTGCTGAGACCAGGAGCCTCACACTATCGCTGATAGCTTTTCCCTCCTTAGCAAATCCCAAATGGAACCACACGTATCTGCTCAGTGGAAGTCTCTGCTTTTAGATTTTACCAGCCATGAAATTGCTGTGAGTAACGCGCTCCCTCACCGCGGGCTGATGTGTCAGCCCAGTGGAAAAGGATTCACTCGGTGAGGTGGCTCAGAACTTTATCATCCCCTTTGCCATACAGACTTAATAAAAGGGAAGTACTCAGTTAAGATGCTTTCTACTGCACCTTCAGCCCACTCTAAGGAGGAAAAAAAAAAAAAATCAGCATTTTTAAGCTCTGCTGTCTGCCAATTCTTACTCAGAAAATCATCTGCAGTTCTGGCACAACATTTCAGCCTTACACGCCCATCACAACTGCTCCAAAAGACTCCTTTCTAACTCAATATGTCAGAAGGTGCCCCGCGTCCAAATTCAGTTTGCTATTCCCTCTCTGACAGACTGACTCAATTTTATTTCTCCCCTACATTAAACTCCATGAAATGTGCAGCAGTTGAAATGTAATAGCAGTGATGGTGTTTCGGTTACTGTGTACTTCAGAACTGTGTAAGAGAGAGCTTTGAGGAATCCTTCCAAGACAAAGCATCACACCGTGGTGTGCCACCTGACAGCAGGAATCTCAGCAACCAAGTATTTAAAACTTGGCTGCAGTGTCAGAAGAACCACATATAAAACCTCATCTCTTATTTAGGCCTCTGCTTTCCCCTTCTTTCTCTTCTCCCCACCTGATTCAATTCAGAACTACAGACAACGCTGAAAATGTGCTATTTCAAGCAAAGCAGCAACCACGTATCTGTCATATGGAACATATGAACCTTAAGCCTCTCAGTCATCCATGCTGTGAATCCATCAGTAAAAGCAGGTAAAAGATCAAGGTGAACTTCTCCTATGGAGCACTGAATATTGCAATACCAGCGAGCCCGGCCACTGCTGAGAGCATTCAGAGGAGCAAAGGAGCCCCAGCAGCTGTGGGTGCACTGCAGGACAGAACAGCACAAGAACCCCTAGTAACTTCAACACTTAATTATTCTATGCTACAGAAACACATCTCACTTGTATGCATCCAAATTGGGGTCCAGGTGCAGCATCAGTTTCACACAGCCTGTAGGCCCTACTTCTCATTCTGCTGTCAGAGATCACAACCCTCTCCAGCTGGTGTAAGTACAAGGCACAGGTGTGCCCTGTGTGACTTCTGGGAGAAGACCCCTCTGCCAGCATCCTCAGAACCATCACCACCAGAAGCACCATTCAGACAAGGACCTCCCCTTCCAGTCGGTGCAGAGGGACGTGTGGTGCAAAGCAGCCTTGGAATGGAGCAGCAATATTAAGAAACACAGACTGGTCCGGTTGGAACGGACCTCAAAGATCATCCAGGTCCGACCCCCACCATGGGCTGCCCTTCACCAGCTCAGGTTGCCCAGGGCCCATCCACGGCCCTGAGCACCTCCAGGGATGGGGTACCCACATAGCCTTTGGGTGATCTCTTCCTATAGACACCGTCTGTGTGCACACTGCTCTTCTACACAGCGATCCGCAGCCTGCAGCCACCTGGCGCTGCTGCACTGCTCTGCTCACTGCTCACCACAGCATCAGGGCGGGCTGCTGCTCTGCGAGAGGCACCTCCTGTAAATGTCAGTGGTTTTCTAAAGGTTAAGCAAGCACCCTGAGAAGGGCCTCCGAGCTGGCGTGCTTCACCTCAGTGGAAGCTGAAATAGGATTACTGAACAAGAAGCCTGCAAACAAAGAGCTCAGGGGTTGATGCCGAACCTCGGAAATTTGCTTTCCCCAGCGCACAGCAGCAGACTACCGAAGGCAGATTTACCACCGTTAGTTATCAGAGCTAAGTACTATCAAATCTGTTTTCTTTTGCCTAATTCATCACCTCACCTACAGCAGAACGTTAACGTTTAAATAATCGTTTCTTAAAGCCACAGAAGGTTCTGTCCGGGTGCCCCTCGGAAACATCAGCCCTTCAGAGGACTGCTTTCCTTGTCTGGCTGCAGAGCAGCAGCGAGGACTGGAAAGTGAGAGCAGTGGAGGTGATGAGGGGCACAACTCGGCTGCAAGGAGCTCAGTGACAGAAGGAGAACCAAGAGATGGTGAGGCTGCAGAACAGGCTGGGGATAATACAGCGAGGGAATGGAGAAAAACAAAAGCCAGAGTGGAAGGAAGCTGTGGTAGGGAGGCAGGAACACGAATCGCTGATATAGCAGAGGGGTTTCATGCCAAAAAAAAAAAAACAACCCAAACCACAACCACATAGGTTGCTCTGAAAGTAACGCCTCCTATTTATTTCCGCGGAAAACACAACAGATACGATGAGTGCAGTAACGCTGTTTGATAGAGAATGCTTCTCAGCTACAAAATGCTATTTTTCAATGCAGTCACCACCAGCAGATATGCGTTTTCACCAGTGATGAACAAGAGCCTGCAGGAACCCGGCAGAGGCGGCTGCTGCCAGCAGCGACATCCAGCCAGAGGAGACAAACAGCCCCAGGGGCAGCTCGTGGAGCTCCTTTCTCAAACAGAAACCTTGAGAAGATGGCTGCAAGGATAAGCTGTATGATGTGGCAGACACAAGGAAAGGCAGCTTGAATGACCGAACTGCAGGAGGACCATTTCAAAATCAGCACCAGGTATCACTGAAGGTGTAATGTGAATTAGAGCCCTCCTGACAACCAGGGCTAACCACAGGACATGGAGAACTTCCCTTTGTGCCTTTTCTCCCTCCTACACCTATCTGAAAGAATCCGGTCTCAGCCACGCAGGAGAAGCAGTTTATCCGTGGGTCAGAGCAAAGGGCTGTGCTGATATCACCTAACACTGCACATCACACAAAAACCTTCACGTGTACTGCAACCCCTTCTGTAACACTCCACAACTATTTCTGCCTGCCCTTGCAGCAGCCCACGAGCAGATGCTGCAGTGGGTTCCTCATGGCTCCAACGAAAGGCAGAACTCCTTCTGGGTAAATCCGCTGTGCAATTTCTGCTGGCTGCCATTTCTAAGACAACGATAACAAGCCGTGATTTCTTGATCTAAAACACTGCTATAATTTGAGTGAGAGCAAAACCAAACTACTCCACTTTTTCAGGAGAGTCACATTCTTTGCATTAGTATAATATTTCCCAAATCCTCTCAAGTGCAGCAGCACACAAGGATGTGGTTTGTTTCCCTTTCAAGCAGTCATCTGCAAGCAATTTCATTCAGTTAAATATCAGAATTAAATTTTAGCCATAGTCCTGCTTCTGTGCAAAGGAAATGATGTTTTAAATAGGCATGCGGATGTCATCCTGCAGACCGGGGCTTCAATAACCAAAGGGGAGAGAGCTGCCTGCACAGGCACTTATCCCTCAGTTGGTAATCCCAACCCGTTCTTCCAAGGAGACCCTTTTACTCCAAAATAAAAGTTCTTTATATTTAGCTAACTGAAACCACTTCAGAAGTAGAACCACACCATTATGGAATAAGCTTTTATTACTTCCAGACAGAGATGCAGGGATGAATAAGAAATGCTCCGCTTTCAACTCAAAGGGTTTCTTTTCATCCTTCCTGATATCTCTGTTCAGGTGAACGCAGTTGTAGTGTTTTCCTATCACACCAGTGAGGCGTTAGCAGCCATCTACCATAGCAGTGTAGGACTTCTCTACAGGAAGAACATCATTCATGGCCAAAGCCCACTGCTGGTGGATGTCCCTCTGCGTGCAGCCAACCCAAGTCTGAGCCCCATGGAATGGGCATCTCCTGCCTGCACTGCAACCGTCAGAAGAAAACCTGTGAAGTGCCCAGGGGACAACGTGTGTCCCATAGGGGCCGTGCTAACAGCCTCATATCACCTGGATAGCCCCGCGTGCCTGCTATGTGTTTTATTGCTGAAAGGGGATCGTAGCCAACTGGGAGCTTTGTTCCCACTTTGGCTGCATAAATGGAAAGTACCGCATGTTGGTATTCACATCTATCAGCTGTGTGTGCTGGGACACGGGTAACCACACACACAGACCACATGCTGGCAGCAGCCACCCCCACCCCCACCTGCAGAACCACCCAATTCCCAACAGTGCAATGCTACCATACCTTTAAATCAGGAACAACTTCTCCAGTGTTCCGGGCACAACACAGTGCTAAACTATGCTCTAATGGCAAGTGAAGAAATACATCCCCCTCTATAATAAGCCCACAGGAGCCCCCTCTGTAGCTATTTGCTACTGTGTGATTATTGCTCAATTATTGCCCAAAAACTCTTCATAAAGTTTGAGTCAAACCAGAACCGTTCCCACTGCTTTTATGGGAAGATCTGTATGTACACAATAAACCCCCATCACAGAGAATGAAAATGAGGGCATAAAGCTTGATTCTGATGAACCTCTTCCTCATGGAAGCGAAATATTTATCGCTCAGCCATTCTCACCAACTGACTTCTCCAAGTAAGATTTCAGGGTTAGACACCTCGAGGCTCTAATATGGCTCTTAATCAGGATGCTGAAAAACAAAGAGTTCCTTACTGAAGAACCAAGCTAAAACAAACCTTGCCACAACGAGCAGCATCTCCATGGCCCACTGATTCAAAGCACTGCTAACTCTGGGGCGGATCCAATCAGTCCATGCTAAGGGCTGAATGTGCACACCATGGTTTTCTGCCTTTTTATTGTCATTACTACTGTTAGCTGTATTGGAATAACACGAGAGAGAGCTGCTCTGTATGGCTGAAAGCAGGAATGGGAATTCCTTCGTTGCAGGTGATTGAAAGGAAAGCAAAACCCGGATAAAACTGCCATTTCCTTCTGTAGTACAGCCACAACTTTATGACCTGGAGCCTATTTCAGAGAAGGCAACCTAAGGCACACAGAGAAGAAGCGGCATGCCGAGCATCACGTGGCTATTGGGAAAAGAGTCCAGAATTGAATTTACGTGTTGATCCACCCTTAACTCACACGTTTTCTGGTCCACATCCATTTCTCATCCCCCTGAACGTTATTCACAGCAGCCCTGAATTCCAGTTTATTGATTCAGGTGACGGGCAGAGAGCTGAACAAGTCTGGGCTCTCCACCAGCTCCGGCTCTGACCTCCAACGTGGGTGTTCATCTCAGCGCCCTGAAGTCCTCTGCTAAAGGTGCTCTGAACGACGGCAGTTCCATTTTCATAGCCTGCTGAGCACCCACACTTCACATCAACATCAAAAGAAGCGATGGGTGCTCCGCTTCTCTGAAAGTCAGGCCACCAGTTCAAAGTATAACGATAGCATGGCACAGTTCTGCAGCTAAGTGGAGTGGTAGCTGCTAAATGAGAGCTGTTATAGTTGACGAGGTCAGTGTAATTTTACTGCTGTGCTGCTATGCTGAGAACACTCACACTCAGATGCTTGCAGTGTTTCCTAGGAGTTAAAAATGGATTTTACAGCCTTCCTTTACCTTGTCATTTCAGATCACCATTACTGAGCAGCCTTCTCTCCTACGGATGGGGGAGGAACCAGTGGGAAGGAAACAGGCTCCTGAGCCTCATTACTGGTGTGTCATTCAAAATAAATAACCTACTTAAGGGAAGACAACAATATTACCAAAGGTAAACATACCAGGAGGCTCAACTCGTGTTGACACAGCACAAAACACAAGTTGCATATCTATCAATGAGCTATTTGATGCTATTTACAACAAACTTTGGGTTTGGGGTTTGTTTGTTTTTTTTCCCCCTTGGGTTTTGGGATTCTTGGGTTTTTTGTTTCTTTCTTAGCATTTTGGTATTTGGTCACTATTTGGTCCCTTCCCAAGGAAAGCTTTGCTTTCAGCTGTCAACCTTCATGTATTTTTATGTAAACCACACTGTCCATGAACTACGTTTCCAAAGCAGTTTCTGACATTGAACCACAGCTCCCAGTGCTCCAACCCCTGTGCTACCATTACTACCACACAGCAACCAAGTGCAGGAAAAGGGGCAGTCTGCGACAGAAAGATGGAATTCTGACATTGGTAAAAAGGTTTCCCACTACCCCAATCGTTCTGCTAACCTACTACAACATAAGTACTGAATTCAGATGCCTATCCTGTGTTTAAAGGACAGATACTTCACCACGGCCACTTGCAGATTGCTTTGATGGGCTGGATCTGTGCTAAGAAGCAGTATGAGCAGCAAGAACCTGGAGGAGCTGAGCTGGCATGAGGTTTCCAACACACATTTCAGTGCTCTGCCAGCTGCACTGCCTGCATGGCCATGAGGATGGGCCCTTGCATCTCCACCCAGCTTTCCCAGCTAACAGAATGCTCCACAAAACTCCACCCAGCTTTTCTCAGCAACATTCAGGCTTAACACCAAGCTAATTAACACCAGCCAGAATAACCTGCTGTTTTCTAGGAAGAAAAGCCCCAGGAATACCCGCATCACCAATTCTGAAGTCGTATGAATTGGTTACAGGGACAGTCCTTGTCGAAATCTGCTTTTAAACTTCTTAAAAGCTAGAAGGAATGTTGAAGGTAAGTGGATGTGCCAAACTCCTGTCGCTTTGATGGGGTTGGGAATCTTGCCAGGGAACGTTTCACACCAGATAAAACAGTTTCCTGGTTCCAGCTCTCCGTTTAAATGGAAAAAGCCTCTGACACTACAAGACATCCTTCCCGTGTTCAGCATTCAGTGGAAACTGACCCTAAAGCTACGTGAAATCTACAGCATCAGCCACCCCACCTCTTGTGGGAGCTCAGCAAACCATGCCTGATGTTAGCTGGGCCAAGATTCAGCTATTCCATCACAGCCATCCCACCCATGCTCAAAGCTGAGGAGCAGAAAGCACCACAGACCAGCACAGCTCATTGCAGGCTCACCTGAGATACACAGGACAAACCCTCCCATTAAGTCCCAAAGCAACAAACAGTCAGACCTTAAATATCCAAACCAGGCCCTCCGGCCATAGCAGAGATCTCTGCACCAGAAGAAGTTCAGCTGAGTTCCCAGGGGGAAGGAAAAAGCCCATGCATTGAATAGAGCTGTCTCAGCCAGCTGACAGAAGTTCACATCCAGCCAGTCAAGTGCAGCAGTTTTGATTCAGTTGTACAGTAGCATTTGCACTGACAGACAAGACAATCTTTCTTACAACTGTCTGTAGCTTTTTTGGCTTGAAGAATCTTGATGCTCTTATAAATTGAAACTTCCCATCACATTCAAAATGTCTATATATTTTTACAGGACACGAGGCATTTGTATGGCATCTGTTACAAAATATATATTTCCACAGCCTAGAAAATGCATTTCAAGTCTTCATACATTAAGTCTGATTTATTCAGGCTCCTGGAAGAACTATTTCCAGCAATCTGTCTCAAGCAGAGGATGTGCAGCAATACAAGACCTGCGGTGCCTGGGTTCCCATTCTCTGCCTTCCAGCATCAGGACAAAGAGAAAAGTTACCTTAACCTGAAACTGATACAAACTGAAAGTGCTGAAACCTGAACTACTGTACGAATGTAATTCTAAGCCCATCTACCCAACGTGATTAATCCATAAAGCAGTGATCATCGGGAGCTGCAGAAAGAAACTTCTATGGCTCTGCTGAGAGCTTTGCCCCATCTCTGGAGGCATTCAAGGCCAGGCTGGACGTGGCTCTGGGCAGCCTGGTGACCCTGCACATAGCAGGGGATTGAAACCAGATGATCTTGGAGGGCCTTTTCATCCCAGGCCATTCTATGGTTCTGTGATGATTTGCACGTTCTCTTTGCAGTTGGGACCCCTCCTTTCCAGAGCACGAAGCTGCCCCCATTAAATCCACCAAGACCACCACAGCACTGTGGGATGCAGCAATGCCCTGCCATGGGATCCCAGGCTGCAAGCACACACACTTCTCCTCCAAACCCACACCGCTGGGAGCTCCATCCAATACAGAGAACATCACTCAAGCATATCCACAGCATCCCTGCTGCACTCAGCGCAGCAGCAGGAAGAGACACACCACCCCCTGCCCGGCAGATGCGATACGAAAAGCTTTGCCACGACACCAGTTTGGAAGAGCTTCACAAGCCTGCCTCAGCAGCAGCTCTTTACAGGAGGGGGACAAGAGCCGTCAGAGAATGCCTTTTGTTGGCAGCTCAAGTGGGCAGGCACTCCAGGGTGAGCGCAGCGTAATGCAAAGGAGTGCAGCCACCTGGTAAGGCAGCAAACAAAGCAGGCAGTCTCGGTGGGCCGCTGGTTTATCGCGCCGGGACACAAAGCACGCTGCACTCCACGCCTCGCTGTCCCAGCAAAGAGACTGCAGAAACTATAGCACGCACTTCTCTCCCCAGAAACCACAGCCCACACTTGTTTGGCTTTTAAATAGAAAACACCAGGCTGGGGAAGTACGAAATAGTTATTTTAATTCACCCTTGTAAATTTGTGGCAGAGCTCGCACAGCACGCCTGGGTAACGGCAGCCAACCCACGCAGGGCTGCACCGGGACAGCAAGCACTGCAACGCAGCCCTTCCCCACAAGGAAATACAACACGCTTTCCATTCCCAGCAGCATTTAACCAACACCGCACAGCCGACCCGAACTTGTAAAATCTCCCTAGGTTTTGGACTTGCACGTAGCACTGCTCGCCCCCAATGGGGTTTAGTGCTATATACAACAGCGCGCAGTGAAAGCTGTAGATTGTATCGGCAGCAGAAAGCGCGCGCTGCAAGTCTCCTCACAGGAGCAAGGCCTCCATCTGATGTGTCTGAGTTCTGCAAAGCAGTTTTGGATTTAACGACGCAGAGCAGAGCTGATCGGGGAAAGGAAAGCAAACCTCTGCCAGGAGATCCGCCAGGTGCTGCTGAACTGCATGGGATTTCTGCCATGGGCTCCAGCATGGAACCGCAGCACGGCCTCTTGCTGAGCACTAAGCCAGAAACCTTCGCCCCTTTCCAACTCAATTGCTGCTTATTGGAGGAGCACTTCTTCAAGGTGGATTTTTTTTTGTTTCAACAGAAAACAGCCAGGTAGCCATTCTGAAGTCAACTTCTTCAGCACAGCATGAGTGAAGTACTTATGAGTGTTACTGGTTTGGGCTTCGCTTCCATTTTTGAGCAACATTAACATATTTGTTCTTAAAATATAGATAAATGAACGAGATGACTGCTACAGCATGGACATGAGCGATCACCGGATCAAACATTCACAACAGTGAGCTGCCAGGCAGTATCGCCTTCCACAAAACTATGCCTGAGAGCTGGCAGAAATACAGTCACTGTCGTACTGTAAGGCTTACTTCTCCAAATCAGATCTCAAATGTATTACAAAGTGCAACCGTGCATGGAAATCACCCTCAGAAACCAAAGAGAATCTTCGGAGAGACCACAAGACAAACAAAAGCACTACTGACATCAGCCATAGAACCATAGAATGGCCTGGGTTGAAACAGACCACAATGATCATCCAGTTCCAACCCCCTGCTATGTTCAGGGTCACCAACCAGCAGCCCAGGCTGCCCAGAGCCACATCCAGCCTGGCCTTGAATGCCTGCAGGGATGGGGCATCCACAGCCTCCTTGGGCAACCTGTTCAGTGCGTCACCACCCTCTGGGTGAAAAATGTCCTCCTCATATCCAACCTAAACCTCCCCATCTTAGTTTAAAAGTCCCCACACGGAGCAGTATCTATATCAGTCAGTGCAATTATTTCTCCTTTAAATCATTAATAAAGATAAGGCTGCACAGATCAGTGATGGGGTCCTCGGATTACGCTCGCTTCTCAGTGCACAGATTATGAGAGCGAAGTCAAGGCTCCCCTGCAGAAATGCTCCCCAGCACTGCTCTGTCTCAGAGCCTTTAATGTGAGACAGGCTGTGCCATAAGCATCCAGTTAAACCCACAGTTGGGCACTCAACCATTTTTTCCACGTGTCAATACGGGGAGAGCGCTTGAACTGAACTCTAAGCCTGGCAGAGCTGGTCTGGTTATATGAATTACTGCACAGCTGCAGTGAGAGACAGCAGAAGCGACCGCCGCATGGAAAGAATGTATGGAATATGGAGGGCAGCCAACCTCTGCCACATAAGCAAAACACGGGTTTGTAAGAAGATTTGAGGATGGGAGTTATTTCAATGCATTGAAATTTTGAACCCCCATCAGCGTTTGTGCATGTTAATAGTGGCAGATACAGCCCCAAGATGAGGTGTGTTCTGCATAACGAAACTGTCCATGCAACTGTAAAGCTGTCCATGCAACTCCTGCACAACAGAGCACAGCACAGGCATGCAGCACAGTGGCTGGGACTGCTGCTGGCCTTCTGCTGGGCATGTGCTTATGAAAAGCCTCCCTCCAACTCTTAGCCAATTACCAGCAGAGCTCTTCCTAAAACAATCATACGTAAGTGCTACCTCCACCCACAGGCACGAGCACTCGGTTCTGATCACAACAAGAAAACTGAGTGATTCATTTTGACTGGCACATCTGTAACACCAGACATACAATCAGCCCACAGCCCGATCCAGACAGTCCTAAAGACTGAAAAAACCCAGCCAGGCAAGTGTATGGGGCTGGACAGTACACAACGTGACCCTATTGTAACTGCTGCTAAGGAAACCACTTCATCAGCTCAGCTCTTCAAGGACTGTGTTGTAGGTCCCAGGATCAAACGCTGCTGACAAGCCATGAGAGAAACCACTACCCAAGCAAAATCAAATGCAGCAAAGCGTTGCTTTGGAGGATGCACGCACAGCGCTGCTGGAGCGTGGGGTTGGCAGGCTGCAATGACCCGAGGCTCCTTGCAGATGCTCTCCCTGCACCCCATCCGTGTGTAAGGAGAGCAATGAGGACAGCTAGCAAAGAGCAGGGGCTCGAGCACAACTCTAGCGCTCTAAAGAGAATAAATAAATAAAGAGCAGCAAAAGAGAGAGGGAGCAAGAGAACAAACATTTAATTCCCTTGTAAAACAGATGACTGCTTTGTAATTTACTAGCAGCTGCTGGCAACAAACACCACGCTCTCATATTCCTATTAACCAAGCTGCAGCTGATTTATTAAAGGCTCAGATACATCAAAACAAATGACTGTAACATCATTTATATTACTATTTACAGCTCTTTAATAGGGTTATACTAAGGGGCAACGCAGCACAAACTGGAATCTGGTTACGAGCCTGCCAGGCAGCAGCAGAGGATCTCTCCATCGCAGCAGGCTCCTGCACCCAACTCCTCTGCACCGCTTCCAGCAGTTACTGTGTGCCCACGAGGCACAGGTGTGCTGAATGAGGTGGTGGCAAGGCAAGCACATCTCCCCAGACTGCACAGCCTGCTGCTAGCCTAAGCAGTGCTGACTTAAAAAGCAAACAAAACAAACAAAACCAATCCTGTGCCCAGCAGCGGGACCTGACCAAGTATTGTTGCACCAGCAAGAGACCAATGTTATCACTGCTCTGCAGATCACAGCTGTCCTGAAGCTGAGGTGCCTGGGCTGCCTAACACACCCCTCAAGCCAGGGACTCCCAAACCATGAGCTCAGGCATCATTGCTGCGAATGGAGAACGATGCCATCGGTCCTGCCCTCTCCTCTCAGCCAAACAGGCTTCAGCACAGTTCTTCCCATGCACCCACAAGAGATGTGCATCAGCTCTGCCATGAAACCACAGCTCCAGAGGGCACAGAGGCAGCACGGCTGATCCAGCAGCTCTGACTCCATGCTCAGTGTTCACCATCACCAGCTGGGGACGGCTCCACCACCACGCTGATACCCCAGGCAGTGCCAGACTATCTCATCTGAAGACCCTTCTCCAGCTGACACGACGTACTTAAAAGGATCTTTCAATTTGAAAAAAGGGAGCTCTGTATAAAGAACATAAACCCTTTATCAGAGGTGTTGATGAAGGCAAATGGCTGCTTCCTTTGCTGCACGGATCTCACAAGGAATTCCCAGCCCACCCCATGAATTTTGAACCACTGTGTTCAAGCCCCCCGGTTTTCTCTAACCCATAAAACCTCCAGATAGTCAAATATTATGCTTCTGCTTTTTAAATATTTCCATTTAAATGTAGATTTTGACCTTCTTGCCAATGAAATATTAATAAGAGAATAAAATATATATTACTCCTCTTCTGAGGGAGAGGTCTCTCCAACTCTGTCTTTTTTTTTTTTGAAGAGATTTTATTGCTGGTTCCCATGTTTTAGGCCATGGCAGCAGAAAGGTGATCCCTTTATTCTGAGCATCCCAAGGGGGAAGTGGGGAAGAAATTCTCTTTCTTGAGATCAATGGAAAGTAAACAAGGACACGGAAGGAGCTGTATCATTTCCAGCAAGATGCAAAAGAAGGCTGATTTAATTTGAAGCAACTGTGTTCCTCCACAGAAAGGCAGTATAAAGATTAACTGAGACCTCCGTTTCTTTATATAAGTGCAGCCCATTAAGTGGAATAGGGAATAAAACCCACAAATTGCCCTGCTTATCCATCTTTATCTTCCTCATTATTCAGAGACCAACACCCCTCCCCTCCCCACAACGTTATTTATCTTTCTCGCTCCTCCCTTCTCGTTAATGGAAGGGGAAAAACAACAATACACATCACAGTGCTGCAGCACAAATGCAGCGCTGCTTAGAGGGGATTAATTCTGCTCCTGCTGGTCTAAATGAGAGCCAGGCTGGACCCCAAGGATGCTCTACAGTCCTAATTAGAGCTGCATTGATGAAGCATTTATCTTGATGCAGAATAAAACTCTCTTTTAGAGACCACAATAGGATGCACTCTAAAACCTAAGTGGTAAATACCACTGGTATCCAAATGACATCCTCAAGTCCCTGCTGGTCTTCTGGACACTTTTTGAGCTCTGCAGTGGGGAGAGGACAGAAATTCCTCATGCAAAGACACATACCAGCTGAAAAAGTCTGAACAGGGATGGACTGCAACGCCTTGGGAACCTGCAATGCCAGATGAGAAATAGGGGGTGTGATGGAGGAGGCCCAGACAGCCAGGAAACAGAGGTGAGCAATTCCTTAGATTTGACACACCAGCTTGAGCTTTGGAGTCCTCTATGATGCTATGATTCTCGTATTCCTCCAATCTAACTCACAGGAAGCACTGATCCTGGCTTCTCAAGCACACTGTCATCATCATTTGGCTAAATTACAGCCCTCTGCCACGCGCCCAGGTGGCTGCTCTCACCACCTCCAAAGCAGAGCACAAGTTATAGGGGTGGGATTCTAAAGGGCAAATATGAGAGTTAAATGCCCAATTACAGCAAGAATTCAGCACGGGGTACCTAATTCCCTTTGGTGCTCTTCAAATACTATCTAGCCTTTTTTTTATTTTTATTTTTTAAGATGCTAGCAAAGAAAGGTCAACCTAATTTGTCACAGCAGCAAGTGAACGCCAGAGATCAGCATGCGCTGACAGCCCGTCTGCGAGGTTTCATTATAGAGCTGTTTACAGCATCTATTTCTCATGTTGTTGCTGCTGTTTTCAGGGTCAAGGAACTGAGATCCCATTTCAGTAGCAGAGATCACTGGCTGGAGAACAAAGTACTTGGATTTTACCTCCTCCCTTGAAGGCTCCTTGACTCGTGCCACTGACTGCTGAGATGCTTCTGAATAACCTCACGGTCATTGAAACTTACGCTAACATGGGGGCAACTCCAAGCCTAAGGAGCAGCCCCAGCATTGCTAATTAGCATCAACAGAACTGGAAATTCCAATTAATTATTAATTCACAACATCCTATCGGCCAATCAGGTCGAGTTAATTCATTTAAAGTTTGTCTCCTTTGGAACATGAAGTTCCTCTTCTGAGGGAGCAGTGTTTCAAAGCAGTGATAACTTCAAGTGTTCTTTCTTCACAGCTTTTATATATATATGCATATATATATATATACACACACACACACACACACACACACACACTCTACAGTTATTAAAGAAGTGGCTTAAAGCTCTGCACCATCACTAATACAAACACAGAAGCAATTACCATTACCACCCAAGTAAGGAAAGCCCCACAGGATGCATTCAGTGGCCACTGATGCTCTCGGCAGCAGCCTCACAGCAGGGGACACACTCGGGGTTGTCCCCCAAACCAGAAGGTACACCACCCTCAGAGCAAACCCCACAAAGAATTGCCCTGGGAAATGCCACTGCCTGATCTCCAGCCTTCAACACAGCAGAAGGAACTGAGGAGCAGCTGCAGCAGGATTGCTGCTGAACGATCACAATTCAAAGGGGACAACCGAGTCGAAGCAAGCAAGCAGTGCACGCTGGATGGCCAAGAGCCAAGCGTCAGAGGCGAGAGACTCTGAAGGAAGACCTATAGCCACAAGTTGAGCTGACGACAGGATTTCTCTCCCAGCAGCAGGAAGAGAAAAGGAACCTTTAAGTCAAGTATATCACATCCTCTGACTGCCTCAAAGACTGCCGAGAAGGTCAAGAGATTTTATTTTTCCATCTCCTGGCTACGTGCTAAAGGACTGTGCCATACCCCCCCTTACTTCATAGTGCCTTTATCAGCTGATGGCAATATTTATGTAATACGCAGTAATGTGATTGCAAATTCATATTTTATGTCCAAATCATATTGCTCACATACCGAAGCAAACTGTATTTGTATCTTCACCCGATCCACCCAGCTGATAAGAACTGGGAGGAGACAGAAAAGCTTCTCAGCTCTGAAGGAAATTAAGGGTGCAGTTTACTCCAAGAAAGCGCTGTGGCAACCATACGATCACCTGGAGAATGATCTCAATGTTGTTTGTTTGGAGAACACAAAGAATTGTACAACCTCTGGTGCTTTTGCTGGCCCCCTGCGTGGCTGAAAGCTCGGGCTGCCTCCGTCCCTCCCACCACATTTCTTTCTATTAGGACAGGCAAAAAAAAAATAGCAAACAAATAATAAAGAAAACATCCTCAGAACTCATCTTAAAAGACTTCCGGGCTGAGAAAGGAAACATTGCTTCCAGGAAAACATAAGCAACCCTCATAGAGTCAGAAGGCAGTCAGACACTTTTCTGTGAGTAATTGCTTATTCCTGCCTACAAACACACGATGCTGTGGCACCAACGTGCTGCCTTGCAGGCCGCTTGCACCACTATGGACACAGAGAACAGCTTTGGTGGCTGGGGCTGTGCCTGCTCCCCCCAGTGCACCCAGCAGCCATGACCCCAGTGAGACCATTTCCATGGGCTCACAGAGGCCCTGTGTGCTTCCCATGCTTTGCTTCCTCCATTCGAGTGTCCTGAGAGAGACGAAAACTCCCAACCAAACTGACTTCAGTGTCTTCAGCAATATCCTCTGCAGAATTTCAAAGAGCTGCTGGCAGTTGCTAAGCCGGGGATGTTTAACTTGGACATCTGTCCACCCAAACTGCAGTGACCAACTCACTTTACATCACCGGCCAGCAATCAAATAGTAATTACTCCGAGTTACTACAGACTGGAGCTGCACTCGAGTGAATGATTTCAGAGCACTGGAATCCATTACCAATAACCCAAACCATCTGGGTTCTCGTCTCTGTTACAAAGAAAGCAGCAGCAACTCCAAACACTAATTCAGACGCTAAGTACGAGCTGGATCCCCACTCCCTGGGAGCAGTGGCATGTGTTTGGATATAATTACATCAAGATGGAAGCTACACGGACATCCTACAGAGAGTGGTTCTGAGTCGACACCCCGTACCGCATTTCACTCTCCAGGGTTAAATGGAAAAGGTTTGTATTAAATAAAAAGCTCCATTTAACATTATTTCCTTTGCAGAGGCAAGCTGGATAACGCCGGTGGAAAGTGTGGATTTTGCAAATGTAGCATGCAGCCTCCCAGCCAAAGGGAAGGCAGCTGATGAGCAGGAACTGCCATTGCTGTAACAAGTGAGTTAGGCTGTGCAACAAATTGGTACATCCAAATAAACAAATCCATGAATCCCCTCCGTTTGCCTTTATGAAACAAATGAGTCAGTGCTGACTAATCGTATTACTGTACCGGGAAGCTTGTAATAGGCTTACAAAGCGTGTGTTTACAGGCTCATTATTGCTCAGTGCTTGCTGAGATAATAAGGGAGCTATAGGAAGAACACACAGAGAGAAAAAAATCTTATCGGATGCGTTTTAGAATTGAAATCATTTTCCATTTCAGACTGATTTCAGACTGGATATGAGGGAATTAGATTGAAGGGACTGAAAAGGAGTAGTGCTGCCCGCACATCTCCTTCCAAGCCCCATCTAACCCACCCAAGGGTCCCGAACAGGACAGCAAAACACAGATTCTCCCCGTTGCTCCATGGGAACAGGGGCTAACCAGAAACCAGTGCTTCTGGAGAGGTGCCTTCACTGAAGAAAAATGCAAAAAGGGGAAATTTCTTTGCTAGACAGCAGAAAGGACCCATCTATCCTGTGGCAGGGCAGGCTCTTCCCCATCACAGCCAGCTCAGCCCTGCCAGCCCATTAATGGGCTACGTCTCTGCTGTCAGAGAGACACAAGGCTTCTCTAGCAGAAGCTGCAGCCATGTACCTGCAGCCATATACCTGCTCCTCCCCAGCTGCATGCTGAATGGCACCAAGTTCAGCACACTGGCTGGGGAAGCTCCATCCTTGGAGATATAGGGTCTTGGCCAGACAAGCCCTGCACGCAGTATGAGATGAACTCCAGAGCAGCGCTCCAGATGAAACGGTATCACGATGCCATGGACTCACTGTCCCTTGTACTTCAGAGCACGTGCTCACCAGCTGCTTTTCCTCTCAGATGAAGACTTCATGACAAGGCAGCTTTGAAGAGGGACTGGGAAGCAGCTTCTGCCTTCCTGGCAGCCAGACACACGTCCTTCATAGGGACTGAGTCTCCCAGCACCGCCACTGCAGCACCCTTACAATGCTTTGCTCTGTTCACAGCTTCCGCTTCAACCCTCTGCGGCAACCCCGGCTCTGGCAGGAGCATCCTTGGCTGTCTAAATGCATCCATGGGACTGCTCGAGGCTGGCAAGCTTCCTATTCCTTCTGCATAACCGAGGCAAGGCTTTGCCTGAAGCTTCAGGAGCAGTGCCTCGAAACCTTCTGACTGTGCAGCTGGGAAAGCCCTCGCCCTCTGAAATCATCAAATTATAAAAAATAGAGAGCAAGAACAGGAGCAGGGAGGATGGGAGAGGGAATATCTATGGCCTTCTGCACCCAATTCTGTCACTCTGACATTTCTTTCAAATACAATTATTTAAAGCCTCCTGATGGCAAAGCCGGGGAAATGGACTAATGGTAGCTTGCTCGGTACCTCTCCATCAGGCAGTTCAATAAATCCTGGCAGTGCTGTGATTTGTGTTAGGAGAATGAGCTTTTCAAGAGCAGAACTATCACTTTACACCGTCAATAATCTCACTGTCAAAAAACCCCCGAGTAACCTGACCAACACTTCAGAAGCTTAATTTATAGATGTGCTATTTGCCTTCAAGGTATTTTATGCAGCTAAATAATGGAAATGGATATTATCCCAAACTACTCTGCAGCTTTCACAAGTGGAGTCCAAGAACATGCAGGAGGACAAATTTTCTATTAGCTCAGGGCTAAATTCTTCCCTCTGTGACACCTGGTTGATATCATCTACCTCCAGCAGAATTGCTTCCCAATTATGCTCTGGGAACTAAAGGCAGAATCAAGCTCTCGTGCTTCCAGAGGAGGGCGAGCACTTACACAGCAAAGCAGAGCACACAAATGCCCTGGGGTCTTCACCTTAGCACAGACCACTCATCCACAGGCTGCAGAAGGGAGCTCTGAGCACTGCTTCTCTCACCCTATAAGCTACAGTGGGATGGAGCAAGTTGAAGTGCTGCTCCAATGGCCATGACCGGGATACTCGTGGCTATACAGCCATTGCAGGGATCAGCTCTGATTGATAAATGGATTACCTAAAATGACCCAGGGCTCTACTCCTGATTTTCAGTTTTAGGGACATATCCATACAATCACTCAACCAAATTAGAAAGGCAGGCCTTTTTCCCCTCTCACAGGCTGGTGGATGGGCTTTTTTCTCTCCACTGTAACTCGCAGTGCTATTTAATGGAAGAGGCTGGATTTCATCTTGTTGTGGCTCTTAATGCTGATCAGACATGAATTAATTCCTTTAATGGGAAAGTATTTGGTGCTGCTGCAACAAAGAATAGCAGGGAGAGACTCCAGGAACGCACCAAGCATGACACTGCCATTGGATGATACACACCTGGGCTCTCCAACCCACAAATGAGCATCACCATGCTCTGGAGCAGGGCAAGCTCATTCCACAAGGAGCCAGCAGCAGCGTGAGGCAAGTCATGGGGGTTTGGGCATGATTTTGGTTTAAACAGGTCAGAGAGCAAACTTAAAGTGGGTTTTGCCTTTACAGCAGGGCTTGGGCCCTTGCTCTGACAAAAGAGGAGAACTGAACTGCCCTTCATTCAGGTTACTCGTCATTTTGGTTTAAACAACAGCATTTCCTTGACTAATAAGTCACGCACCAACAAATCAAGGTAATTATCCAAAGGTCAGTACACCAACATCATCTCTTTTGGCACTTCCCTATGACTCCGAAGCTGGCTATCTGTGCAGACGCATCCGACCCTTCTGACAAGGATGGAAAACCAGTCCATGTCTGGAGCTCTCTGCCCTCCTATGAATGAAAAATCCCTGGCACTGCCCAGATGCAGAGGGCTGAGCTATGCTCCCATTTGGTGCTTTCTTAAGTTCCAAATACCAAAGAAAAGGGAGGAACATTTTAAACCATTGCAAACCTATTTGTCACGTCAGACCAAAGAACCCTGGGCTCTGCTACCTCCCCTCCACAATTCCCTATAACCAGACCAGCTCGCCAGACTCTGCCAAAGGCACAGAAGAAATTAAACCTCAACTCACTAACCATGCAAGCACACGGAACCTCTCCTGAGCAGAACGAGAGCAGCTCAGCTGCATAACATAGATCCTATGTGGATTGCTAGCAGCTAATAACTCAATTGGTAGCATTCCATTCCCATTCCATTCCCCCTTCTTTTTCGTAACAAAAAATCTCAATCTTTTCTACATAGCTCCACATGCAGCCTAGCAACAGCAGCAAGAAGCAAAGCTGCCCAGCTCTTACTGCAGCCTACCAGCCACCCCCCGACCAACTCACCCACCCAGGCAGTGCCACTCAGTGACTGCACTGCCAGACCCATAATGAGAGCCGCTCCGACTGAGCTCGGCAGTGCAGATGCTGACTTTGGGCACTGGGAATAAGCAAATGCACAGCCCACCCCACTGCTCAGACAGCAGGGGGGGGTTATTTCTGCCCCCTGACTCCATTAGATCATGCTGGTGTTAACAGCTCAGATTCTTCCCAGCCCGGAACCAGGCTGTATAAGACAGAAGGATCACCTGGTGTTTACCTCAAGATCTCCTTCTCTTTTTAGTACACAAACTGCTGCAGATTGAAGTCAGCACTGTGCTGCAAGGCAAGCTCTTCACTAAGCCTCAGCTGCACAAAGATCTCTATGGGAATAGTGACAACTGACTGACTTTACATGCTTAAACCTAGCATCAAAAGATATTCATGCAAGCTCTTTTCCACCCTTTCTGTCCTCACTCCTTAATAAGTTAGGAAAGCAACTCATGACAAGTCTATGAGCAGCATCACGGGCCAGGAGAAACATTTACACTGTGCTCAGGCTCTGATATCCCCAGGGCTGGGAAAGGGCTCCTGGAAGGACACTGTCTCACTGCCCCATGTGGCAGCAGCAGCTCAGCTGGGAGATGCCCATCTCCATCTCTGAGCTCTACACTTTGCCATCCATCCCACAGCAAGGCAGGTCTGCGTGCCTGCATGTGGCACTAAGCTGTATTTTATGTTAAATTGGAAGCTTGGGGTTTTTCCTGCCCTCACCCCAGGAGCAGATGCATAAAGGCAGGGGTTGCCTTGGGCTGATGGACAGACCAAACCCCGCCTGCAGTCACCACCCTGCAGAGGCTGAAGCACAAAGCAGCCTCCTTGCTTGCAGGTGTGTACAGCCTCTCTGGCACCCAAGTGAACCAGCTGATGGAAAACCTGCAAACACAGCTGAAGGTTTGAGGCATCAGTGTTCAACAGCCTGGGGAGCAATGAATAAGGGATAGCATATAGTTGGGTTCACACGTAAAAGCTGCTTTTGGAGACAGCCCCAACATGACATCTCCCTTTCCTCCCTAGGACAGCTCAGGTGATGAGGATGGGAGGGACCCCCCCCAAACCAACAGGGGAAGCCTCAGCATAGCCTGGGATGTGCTGTCACCCCTGCTGGGACATCACAGCCACACCACAGCCCCTGCAGGCACACAGCCAAGCCCCAACCTCTCACTGCTTCTTGGCTCCTATTGCCTTGCTCTCTTATCACTTCACTTTCTATTACTGTACCTCATCTCTTTTCCCACTGCCGTACACATTGCTCTGTTCTTTTATGAACAGCAGCAACGTTCAATACTCTCATATCCAGAAAACCATCACAAACACACACACACATGCACACAACTGAGTTTACACGCTGTCTTCATACCAGTGCAATACTATTTCATGGGACTTGGTGGATGCTAATTGCTCCTGCCATAATACCTACATTTTCTGCTGTTTCTCCTGCTCATCATTCATTTAAACTCTTTCAGGGGATGTGTATGCTGCCTCCCAAAATGGGACAGCTTTTCTCACATGGGTACTTCAAACAGCAGAAGCAGTCTGTAACACAGCACTGCCTGCTTGGTAGCCGGAGACCTTAAATCAGACAGTAAGGAAACAGGAGCATCTGATTACACAAAGATATGAGAGCACACTGCTGTGAGCAGCAGCCTGTGCTCCCACAGCCCCGGGTCCTGCAGGTGCTGCTAACACCCAAAGCTGCCCAGAGGATTGGACACAAACAGGAGCCAACAAAGCAGTGAGGGACACACGAAGGAAGGAATCCTGTGCTCTCACCCTGTGATAAACGAACACAGTCGATTTGCAAAGTACAGCTTCTCACATGGAACAGCCTTGAATGAAGGAAGATTCATTGCACCACCAGCTGACGAAACCTAAGGACCTCCATCCTCTGCAGAAGTCTCCCAAAATTTTTTGGGAAGGAGCACGAGAACACCATTAGAAGAATCACTCTTTGATTCAAAGGATAAATCTTTAAATCTTGATTTAAATGCTCAACCTTTGATTTAAAGTGTACCACCAATGGCAGACAAGCTTTAACCTGGTATTTACACACATCCTAGAATGTAAAATTTGAGCCAAGTGATTCAGCCCTTGTCAATTAATTTAAAACCTTTGCTTCCAGTGGCAGTGGATGCAGCCCCACACCCAGTTAGGTCACATCCAAGCTAAGTTCAGCCCACTCTCATCAGAAGCCACTGCCTTTCATCTCCGTGCTGGAGAGGTGTGTGCTGGCCCAGCTTCATGCGCTGCACCACAGCTCTGCAATTCAATTCAACTCCAACCAAACCTTAAACCCGGAGGGCCAACATCCAGACTTTCACAATGGACATTTCACAGAGATTGAATTCAGGCTAGATCTTGAAGTGGTCACGTTTAACATTTGATCTTAGGAGAGTGAGGCTGATGTCATACTGGAATCAGCATTAGGTTGAACGCTGCTTGGTAGCCTGCAAATAGAAACAGCAACGAAACCCTACACGATGAGTTAAAGCAACACAGCCCCAACTCCTTCTTGCTGCCCTAACACAAGTGAAGCCGCTTCAGAATTTTCATCCCATGAATAATATTCTTCATGGCCAAGTTAGTGTATGAGTTAGGACTCTGCAAATGAATGCAGTCGTGAAGCATCATGGAAATGCGTCTTCATTTAGGAAGCGCCACAGGCCAAACCGAGGGCCCCTGGGTTATAGAGAAAAATGAGATGTGGTTTCTTTTCTGCATGGAGCTTTTACCTACGGAGACTTGAGCCGTGGCTGCTGAGCACTTCTAAATCACCATTTGCAGTGCACTGAGCGGAGCAGGGAGAGGTGCCTGCAGCACGCACAGCTCACCCCTGTGCTGCAGCCCACACTGAGCTGGGCCTGGGGAAAGCTGAGCTTCCCAATGGCACTCAGTACATCCTTCAGGGCAATGACTGCTGCTGTTTGATTCTGGTGTTTGTAGGAGGAGGGAACCCTTAAGATTTGCATCTCATCTCCCAGAATGCCCCAGGGCTTTTCCAGCAGTTGGAATCTTACGGGATAAACATCATTCCGGATTGTAATTGCGTTCTTAAGTGTGATTGCTCTTCTCTTCCATTAAAGTTTTGGAAGCAGCAGCAAAGAGCTCTGCAAAGAAAGAACCCTGTTGACAGCACGCATGGAATCACCCAACAGGGAGAGTCAGGAACAGCTCACCTTTACCCTCCAGATGCAAGAAAGCCTTCTCTAAGCCAGCAGTCCTGCTGTATCACTTACAGAGTTTTGTCTTCTAAATAACTGCTACCATAGGAACCCCTCCAGCTACCAAACCCACAGCCACCACTAAGTGATTTGAGAAAGCTGTCTCCATTATGAAGCCTATTACAATAGTTCCAAGGAACCTCAGCAGAGATCAGGGCTCTGCTCCTGCAAATCCTATAGCTACAAAAAGAAAACAAAAACAACTCACAGCAACCAAACATTGGAAAGCCACGAGGGGTAACTGCAATAAATGGAAGGGAAGGGCAAGGAGGAGACTGTAATCCTGAACAAGAACATGCTGATCCGTTTTAAAGCTACACTGAACAGCTTCTTATATCCAACACACAGCCCAGCTCAGACCCTGCAGGCCCAGTAAGCAGCTGGGGGTGTTCTGTGTCCCCTGGAAGTTCGTCCTCCCCCAGCGCCTCACTGCACCCTTAACAGCCAGGAACCTGATGGCTGCAAAGCAGGACCAGAATCATGAATGCTGGAACTGCCAACGTTCCACTCATCTTCCTACATGAAATCAAATCCAAGGGGGTTAATTAAGCACAAATGCACACTGCAGTAGCTCATTAATTGTATTAAAATAATAGTAATGCACATAAAGCGCAGTAGCAGTTACGCAATCCCAACAAAGCATCCAGGCACGAATGCATTCCTGCCTTGGTGCATGACTGCAGGAGCTAAAACAGACTTTCTGATGAGGAAATGAGTGATGGAGTACACAGCCCTGCACTTTCAAAGGAGGAACGCAGCTCCTCCTGTAGCTCAGGGGCCTTCTGCAGATACAGAGCTCTTTTCATGGATGCTTTCAGTCTTGACTAAAAGCACTACTCACACACAGCCTATTTTGCAATGCTTTGCCAATACTGTACACTCCATGTTTATATTTCATGAATATTTACACTTACACCCATACATACACATATATACACACACACACACAAAAATACACATTCAGGATGTACCACACACAAAATCTCAGGCTGAGGAACGCATTCATCTGTCTATATAGCGTTAAGTTAAATCCCCACAGAAACCCAGCTGGGCTGGGGGTAGGTGGAGAAGAATGTGCCATAGCAAACTGCACACTCCAAGTAGCGGTTAAACTGCTTGAGACCACTTTTCTGTTTTCAAGAGCCTCAGCTCAAGTGTTTTCACTAAGCTTTCCATGTCTAACAGCCCTGTGGCATGGGAATCAGTAACGCTTCTTCAGTATACTCTTAAAAAAAGTTAAACATCTATAAAGCAAGGCTACCATACAGCAGATGGCCTAACCTCTTCAATGTCAAAATCCTTCTGTGTCAGACAGCCCAATTAAAGTGACATTTTTTAGCATCATGCCTCTCTCTGCAGCACCCTTCCTCCCACTTCAGCCTGAACGTCCCAAGGGGGAATTGCTCAGCACACACTGACACCAGTTTACTGTAGCTCTTTCTCCCCCATCTCTAATTGGGAGAATCTATGATGATGGTTAATCCAACTCCCGGGCCTCAAGGAGGAAAACTGTTTAAGAAGAGAAGACCTTAGAGAAAACATGGAAATGCTCAGCTAACTAGCACAGCCCCAGATCTCCTGATTAGGATAAATTTGTTTTATCCTCTCCAGCTGTAGCAAAGGTCTTTGTCAGTCACCTCGTCTTTCCAAAAAGCAGACATGGCTAATAAACAGGAGGAAGGAGAGGAGAAAAAAAAGCACCAGGTTTTACATATTCCAGTGGCTTGCTGTCACTCAAGTAGGATCTGGTTGGCCCAGGAACTGATCGCAGTGCTTCTGTTCCCAATTTGCAGATGGGGAAACGGTAGCACAGAGTTTAATACCCTTGCACAGAACTTTGCAGCAAAGTCAATGTCGTGACTCTCTCCTAAATGGGAACGCCCACATAACTCAGCTCTGGGGCTCTTCTGTAGGTGGAGGTTGATAGTTTCAATAGCACCATGACGTGAGATGGTCAGGCTGGCTCTGAACAGACTCCCTGTACAAACCAGCACAGCCTCTTCCTGCCCACCAGGAGCTCAGCATCTGCAAGGAGCCACTGCTGAAGTGGAAAGCTGCACCCAAGAAAGGACTGCTGAATAAAGTCAAATACCACCAAAAACATGGAACTAATCACAGAATATCCCACGTTGGAAGGGACCCATAAGGATCACTGAGTCAAACTCCTGGCTCCACACGGGACCACCCAAAAAATCCAACCATGTTTCTGAGAGCATTGTCCAGATGCCTGTTGAACTCTGGCATCTCAGTGCCATGCCCACCACCCTCCTGGTGAAGAACCTTTCCCTGATACCCAACCTGTATCCCACATTCAGAGATTGCAGACAGACACGCACACCCAACAGCTCCTTTGATGCTGCTGCAGAACACAGAAGCTGTTTTCTCCCCGCTGCTGAAACATTGCAAGCACAAGAATGCTCTCAAGACAGCTCCTCGTCCTACAGAGCTGCACGACGTAGCAATGCTACAATTAAGGCAGATAATAAAATTGGCTGCAACCCATACCCAAGCAAGGGAACTGACGGATAGAGTTCCTGCTACAAGGAATTTTAACCAGGGGTTGCAGCTGCCACTGAGATGAGCAGTGGTGCCTTGCGGGTGGAGGTCAGCGCTCAGAGACTCCAACAAGACTGCATTTCTCACAAATCAAGTTTCATTCCCATCTCATCAATTTATTCCGCTAGGAAAAAAAAACAAACGGAGAATCTGCTCTCGATTGATCAGTCATCAAATCGCGATTTGTGACTGCAGGCTTTAATAGCATCTGTCTTTTGGTTCCCGTGCATGCAAAATTGCTGCTAAATACACAGCGGCACTGAGTTAGCTGCACATTTCTTAAGTGCTTTGGAAACTACAGGCTCCATTTAAGTGCAAAGTTGTTCTTATTATTACTCACTATCGAAGCTGAAGCATTCATTAGATGTGTAGGATATGCTAAGAGAGGAGTGACGGGTGATTGCTGCCTATCACAGAACGAAGACAGAGGACATTTTCTTGATTGAAGGGATTCAGTAAGCCATACCACCACGCAGCGCTGGGTACCGTTGGGCACTTTTTGGTCATTTACAGAGCAGGGAAACAACTTACTGCACCTTGAAACCCATCAACACAGGAAGCTGATTTCATTCAGCATTATATTCCTCAGTTTCGCTTCCATATCTGCTAAAAAGCCAGGAAATGGAGTTTCAACACAAGGCTTTGAAAGTGCACTGAAGTCAGCCCACCTCCATGCTCCCCTTGCCCTCTGGCCATGCTGGCAGGTGAGTGGTGGCCAACATCCCAGTCCCAGACTCACCAGACAAGCATCCAACTGGAACTTAGTTCTGCAGGTTCAGTTTTGTCTGAAAGCGTTCACACCACATGAAGCTTCTAATAATGTTCTAAAACCTTCAGCTTCCACAGGAGGAGAGGATCAAAAGAAATGCAGAAAGGGAATCGAGTCTCCACTACCCTGCATTCCTTTCCTGTAGGCATGAGAGCTCCACCCATCTTTTATTGGGAAGCAGAAAAAAGAAGTAGGCCATATTTTAACCAGCAGGGGTGCACGAGACAGATTTCATGGGGTGCATTTCCAACAGCTTTCTTTACCTTCCATCTGCTTTTCTGAAATCTGCAAAACTGAGCCACAAGTCCCACAAGAACGGATTTCCCTTGGGAGATCCATCACCTCCAGCGACGCTCTGAGCCGCAGACACCGCAGGAACGGATCCCAGTGGGATTAACATGGTCCCTTTCCTGCTGGAAAGCACAACTGCGGGTACATGGGAAGCAGCGGAAGGTGGGGAGATGGGGGATGGAGACCAAACTTTTCCAGCCCTAACGAAAGATGCAAGCTCCCCCGTTTGAGAGGGGCTGCGGCAGAAGACAGGAAGGAGTCTAATTGCATCCAGATTGTTTTGTCCTTCCCCACTGCTCCGTCTCACTGGCAGGTTTGACTGTCAGTACCCGCAGCGTTTCCGAGCCCAGCGCCAACTAATTGTGGTCCTTATATACATACCCCCAGATCTAACTTGACACAATGCCGTCTAATTGGCAGCTCAAGAGAACCAGGAGAGACGGGCACGGAATGTGAATTACCTCTCACACCTACAGCAGAAGATCCTCAGAGACAGAGGTTGAAGCCATTGGCAGGGAGCTCGCCCTGTGCCCACAGGTTTGCTCGATGCAGTGGCAGCTTTGCAGACAAAATGACGACTTAATTTCCCAGCGCTGCCAGTCTTAAATGTCCTACAAACAAACGCTGCCTGACGGGGAAAAGAAGGACAAAAACAAAAGCTGGGCTGGGGGCCAGGCACTGGAAATAGAGGCCTTGCAGCAGAGTTTAGACTGGAAGCTAAACAAGAGTCAAATTGCCACCCTGCCTCCTCCTGCTCACAGCATACCTGTGTATTTCTGCTGGCTGTCAAATGGAACTGCGTGAGCAGGGCGTTATTCTCTGGAATCAATGTTTATTCAATAAGGTCGGTGCCAGAGGAACAGGCTTCATCCTCTGGTGTAGGAAGACTCCATACAGCTGCACACCAACGGGAGCAGAGCAGCTCAGCTCCGGTGCTCCCACACTGCTCAGCTCAGTGCTGCAGGCTGTCCTGTGCTAAGGGGTGCAGCCCTGCTGGCTACCAGGAATCATTTGCTCTAAGCAGCGATCAATGGGAAGCAAAGCTGGCTGCAGAAGTCAGGCTGTCACTGCACCATCACACAAGCTGTTCTGTGACCCCAACACTTTTAGGAAGTCAGATTTTTCCAAGCAGACATCTCAATTGGCCTCACAATGAGACAAACCTTCATCTTCAGCTCCGACAAATGGGTAAACTGCCACTAATGACACCACATTTCTGCCCCCTTGGTATTGCTATTCACTATTGATGCTACCCCAAGCTATTATTTGTGTACAGCTGATGCTACGTGACTTCTCATAACCCAGGCAAATACCACACAATGCTAGAGCACTTAACCTGGTGGGGTAGGAAACTAAGCTTAATGTTAAGGTGCTCTGCCAATGGATGTGGGCCACATCCCCAAAGCTGACTCGTGCCTCTGTTGTAACAGAGCCATCACAGAGCCCACAACTGAGTGACTTTTCCAACTGTCCACCACTTTCTGAGCACACCAATGAATGACACCAAGAGCATCACTGGCCTCGATGGACTCAATTGTTTGCTTTAGTAATAAGTAGTCAAGAATAAGATGCAAAGCGACGAAGCCCTTTAGATTTACAAGAGCATTTAAGGAAATAAAGACTGCGAGTGTGAGGTTCTGCATTTGGGTCAGGGTAATCCCAGACACGTAGACAGACTGTGTGAACTCTTTGAGAGCAGCCCTGCTGAGAACAACATCGTGGTCCTGGAAGATGAGAAACCCAACCTGAGCCAGCAGTGTGCTTGCAGCCCAGCAGCACCTTGTGCTGCAGCAGAGGGGTTGGAACCTGATGATCTTCCAACCCAAACTGTTCTACGATTCTCCTGTTCATATACAGACAACACAGAGTATTTAAGAGTCTGCAATGAGATTTTCCACAGTCACTTGCAGCTTTTCCTTGGAATCCAGGAGGATATGCTCACCCAGGCACTGCAGTTCAGCAGTTTACAGGGTGCCCATGAACTCTCCACTGCAATGATCTTTCAGTTTTAAAGCAGCAAAACTCCTGACAGCTGTCTTTCCCTTTATGACCTTTCAGGAGATATTTCCCACAAAATACAGCTAAGAACAAGGGAATAGAAGCACCCACACACACCTCCTTGCACATCCCATCCTCTCTCACACATAACTTCAGCAGTAACTGGTCAGTGGATGCAGCCTCATTCATGCAGGGAACAGACCCATGAGAGGCCAAGGCGATGGTGCCTAACCCCTCCTAGACACACAAGCAGGAGCTGCTGTGTTGTTCAACCACATCCTTAGGCAGACAAAAGCAGAAATAGAAAGCCACTCATCACAAGAAAGGCAGCACCTACTTTACAACCACCCCCTTTCAAATATTTGGTGGCGGTGAGGAATAGGGGCTGCAGAACACTCCGGGTCCCCAAACACTCCCCTTTACCACCAAGCACAGTTCCACATGTGTTTATAAGCTAAGCTTCCCCAAAGCTCTGTGCAGTACCTTGGGGTTCTGGTCACCATTGCATAGAAGGAGAACATGCAGGGGAGGCCAAGTGATTCTCCTGCTGTCACACAGGAAGCCTATGTGAAAGGAGGGAGGGAGGAAGCTGCACACACCTGGCAAGCATCAGCTCCAGAGGTCAGCACAGGAAGGTAATGAGATGCCTCCATGCCAGAAGCAAAGTTTTATGAAGCAAACATCACACAAGTTGGAAAAGTCACTGCAGTGAACCACTCAGTATTCAGGGACACACTCGGGCTCCAACCACGAGCCTTTATCTAATTGGAAAAATGATGTAATTGAGAGGCACCCAAAATTGCCTACAATACAATACGCAGTAACACACATAGGTAAGAAAGCATGCTGGCTGCAAAGGTGTGCACTTGTGTGCCTGTGTGAGGAGAACATGGGCAAGCTGTCAGACTTGCTCTCCACTGAGCTCAGCAATAACACTGAATACATTTATTAAACGCAATCAAACCTTACAAGGCACTGCAGTGATCACTCTGCAGTAGTGGGAAGCACAAGCAGAGTAAATACCTTGTAAACAGGGAGGTCATGGGCCCAGGTGTGTGCATGGTGACTGCAAGCAGCAAGCTCCACTGCCTCACCTGCTATCCCTGCACCTTTCTTGCCTTGAAGGAAAAGCCAACCAGGACCGAATGGATTATTTAATTTATTGCAAACAAATCAGGAGACAAAGCGATTTAAAGCAGCCTTCAGCTTAATGGAGTACAAAGGAAAAACCCACCTCCATCAGATCGAAACACAATAACACAGTACAACAGGAACAAAACAGCTTCGTGTTTAACCATCTAGCTGAGCCTGACAGATGGATACTGTTTATATCCATTTGTATTTATTGAACATATTAAAAGATCACAGCTGTGCTGTCAACACCTAGGTGCTTCCAGGGTGCTTGGAGCTGTATATAAATACGACCGAATTTTACAGATAAATCCAATCTGAGGAATGAACACATAGGAGATGCTGTGATACAACAAGTATTTTACATGAACAAACGTGATGCTTTGCATTGGTTTCTATTCATCTCAGAAGTAGGGATAAAGCATCTGCACTCCCACCCCACAGACACAGAAGGAAAGCTCTGAGATTAAGTGCTGTGGGAGGATTTTATAACAGCTCCATGTGAGCGATGGGATTAGAAGGCAGGGCGATGGCTGCAGGCTTTGTCTGCGCTGCTTTAAATCACACTTCCCCCATCCATCCACATCCACCTCTGTGTGGCCAGAAACAACGCCGCAATTAACAGAAATATAATCCCACATTCCTCATCAGTGGTTTTGCATATACATAAGGAACGATCAGAGGAGAAGGATGGCTGCTCCTTATGTAAATCACACACTCTACGAGGAAGAGCTTTCAAGCATGGCGTGTGGGAGATGAACACACTCAGACCTTTGGGTTTTCCAAGGGTTCTCTCCTGCATTCAGCCCTCAAGCACTGCACCCTGGGGGAAACCTGACCAAGGGCACATTTAAAAGCCCTTGCAGTAATTGCATGAAATAAGAGACCCATCGCATGTGGTCAGCCTTCAGATCTTAATATTTTTGCAGATAACTGCAGGCCGTTCTCCATCCCAGCCATTGCAGTCTGTGCAGTGCTGGATTCCAGATGAAAGGGAAGAAAATAATGCTGCTTCGGAAATAAGAAAAGCTTTGAACTGGAGTTTGCAGAGAGCTGAGGGTAACAGTGGGAGGACAACGCAGAGCACCCATGGGAGTCCTCTGCAGGCACTGCATGGGGCTGTTGAGGCTCCGAAGGAGAAGAGATGGAGCACTTCTGCTAAGATCTGCTCCTTCATCTCCTCCCTTTGGAACAGGTTGCCCAAGGAGGCTGTGGATGCCCCATCCCTGCAGGCATTCAAGGCCAGGCTGGATGTGGCTCTGGGCAGCCTGGGCTGCTGGTTGGTGACTGCACATAGCAGGGGGGTTGAAACTGGATGAGCATTGTGGTCCTTTTCAACCCAGGCCGTTCTATGACTCTGTGATATGATTCTATGATTCTCACACCTTGCTAGCTGTCAGAGCACTATGCTGGCCCCTCAGTGCTTCTCAGGGCACACAGAACAGGAAATGAAATTTCACAGAACTCTACTGGAAAGGGGAAATGGGAGGAGATACTGGGAGAGAAGAGCTGCTAACCGAATCACAAGAAAGGTGTGGGAACACAAGAACACACGTCAGGAACTAAACATGATTTATGTGAGAACAGGCATGCGGATAGAAAGGAGATGGAAGAGAAGAGAATCATTTCTCAGGGGTGAAGGGGAGGGAAAAAAAATTAAAACTTCCTTTTTGACTTAAAAGCCAAACTCTCATTCATTTCCAGGCAGTGGGAAGCACACCGTTCATTTTAAAGTCGTTCATCAACTGATGTCCCAAACCTTTCTACTAAGGACAGCTGTCCTCATCACCACTCTGCCTGCTGAAGAGGAAAAATGGAAGGTAGATGAGAACTGGCCTTCTAACACCATATGGCAAACCCAGACTGAGGACAGCCTCCCCAGATCCCAGATGAGACCCCATTTCCCCACCAGACCATCAGCACTTCTCATCTGCACGTGTGCATGCACAGAGCCAGGCAGTAGCAGCACAGCCATCATCACCCTGCCACAAAGAGCTCACCCTGAATGCTGTCTGAAGCAAGAGCCATCACCTGTACAGCCCATGGGGTGCATTAGTAGGGCTGCCAGGGAAACTGCCCACTTACACAGAGCCAGCAGTGCGGAAGGAGGGTTCCCCTGGTTCTTCCTTGGCTGTGGTTGGCCAACTGCAGCTTTGATAATGACCCTACAGAAACTCAAAGCTGCTACACCAGCATCTTAACACACTAAATCATACCCTATTGCCATTTTTTTTTCCCCCCCAGAAATGCTTTTATAGCAGACAGCAGTTTCTACTCAGGCAGCAGATGGACCAAAAAACTGCTCAGCAGAAATGCTTTTCAAATGGAGCTGAGACCAGAACACCAGATTCCTGCCCCACTAGTGAGTGCAGATGCGGCCGTGGTTCTGGTCCAGAGCTCTCCCAATGACCTGAGAGCTTCCAGGGCTGAGCATTTGGGGCTCTTTCAGCTTCCAGCATGACATGAAGGTTTTTAAACATTGCTTTGTCCTAACTTGTGACAAGACCAGTGTGCCTGTAGGAGTCTCTTAACTCCTGCTCTGAGAGCTTAGGTGAAAAGCTAAGAGCACAGAGCCAGCTAGCAGCCTGCACGGGGTACAGCTATCTGCTCTGCTACCAAAGCATGACAGAGAAGGCTCCAGGGAGACCTCATTGTGGCCTTCCAATACTTGGAGTGTATAAGCAGGAGGGGTACAGCTGTTTACAAGGGCAGATAGTGATAGGACAAGGGGGAATGGTTTTAAACTGAGATGGGGAGATTTAGGTTGGATATTAGGAGGTTTTTCATCCAGAGGGTGGTGATGCACTGAACAGGTTTGCCCAAGGAGGCTGTGGATGCCCCATCCCTGGAGGCATTCAAGGCCAGGCTGGATGTGGCTCTGGGCAGCCTGGTCTGCTGGTTGTTGACCCTGCACATAGCAGGGGGTTGAAACTAGATGATCACTGTGGTCCTTTTCAACCCAGGCCATTCTGTGATTCTGTGATGCACAGCTCACTACCGAGGCAAGGAAGCAGTATTAACAGTGCCCAGGGCCAACCACTGCCAACCCAAGCACTGAGAAAATGCATTACAAATCTTAAAACACCTTCAGAAAAACACAAGGCACAACAAAACAAGACTCTTGAAATCATTTGCTTCTGCTCTAAGTTTTGCAAATAACAAAAAAGGTGCCTGCACAGAGGTGCCTGCCAACAGCTGCCATTAACATACATACGTCTTCTGTTCAAAGGAAGCCTCCAGCAGTCAGTTTTTCTGTTTTAATTTGATTCTCTTGACTTTATCCATCCCGTCTGTTTTCATCTTTCCTCATTACAGGAATTTTGTTAAGAAAAGAAATTATAAAAAAAAAGCCAAACACAGCTAATTATATTAATGAGCTATGAAAAAAAATAGTTGTTTTCTACCTTCAGTATAAGCAAATGTCAGCACTGCACGGGGAGCAGAGGTAGCACAGCATCTCAATGCTATGTCATCAGCTCCTATATTTGATTAATGAAGACTCATAGGACTAATTTTACAGTGCTTCATTAAAAGCCTGGGGCAATTAGCATAAAGGTTAGACTACTACATTATTAAAATGCTATATATTTTTTTAAAAAAACAAAATAATGTGCTTGTTTTCCTCTCCCTACAGGAAACAAACCAACCAACCACATTGGATAGACAAAATGAGTTGTTGTCCTTTTCAGGTTCATAGGTACAGAACTACGAGATGCTACATCTCTCACCAAGGACACAAGAGAGAAGTTTCTACGGCAGGGCAAATGCAATGCTCTGCTGTAAAGCTGGTGCACAAAGGAAGCGGCCTGCATGCTCAGAGGTCACAGCAGTGATAAGCTTAAAATTCAGTGACCAAACGGATGGAAGAGACTGCTCATTCAAAATAACACATCCAGTTCTTACACAAACAAGCCAGTCCAACGTATTTCTCCAAGTCACAGTCAGAAGTGTGTATGCGCAACACTGCAAGAGCCAAAACGTACATAAGCACACATATCTGCTGTTCTTTAAGGCTTTCTTGAGAGAACAGAAGTGATTTTGAACTTGCAGGTGAGCAGCTCTTTAAGAACACATCACAGCAGCAGCTCAGGTCACTGCTGGTGCAGCACCGTGATGGACTGTGCATCAGAGCAGGGATCAAACCTCCTCACCATTCCCCTGCTCTGCTTTCCCTCTCCTTCCACATCCCACAGTGAGTGCCTCTCAATAAACACTTCCTCCCAGGCCGCCACCTCCTTCTCTCTTACAGCCTCAGGAATGGAATAATAATAATAATAAAAAAAAAGTAGCAGTCCTAAGAAACAGACTTGATGAAAAAGAAAAGCTAACTGCCAGACAGCCTCCTTCAGAGCTGCTTTACACGTGGGAGTACTTGCCAAGACTCGCAGAAGGCACTGCTCTGCCTCGCAGCACGTGCTGGCGCCCAAGGGGTTAAGGCAATATAACCCAAGCTTGCTGCAGAAACACTACAGTGGGAAGAAAGAGTTGCAAATGATTTTTCTTGGCAAAAGCAGCTCCTTGGAATAGTAGCAGGATTGTGCTTACTCCTCATATATAAATGCCAAAATGAGGCTTGCTGACACTTTCCTGGCATGCCGCAGCCCTTCCAGCGGCCCACGACCAAACCCAAGCTTTGGAGGGACAGACGGACACACAAGATGTTTCTCGCCCAGCCCACCCAGCCCCGCTCACGTGGCACTGCCCAGCACCCACACCAAGGCCTGGCTTCCCTGTCTGGGACTGCACCCAGCCACGAGCACGCTCGTTGGAAGGGCCATGGGGCACTAACGAAGACCCACAGGACTAATTTTCAGCCAGACGAAGACTGCTGAAACATCAGAATTGGGGTGCTTGCTTGACCCAGAGCCCAGCCTCTCCCACACCCCTTTCTCCAGCACTTATTGGTATTTAGGCAAAGAGCCAACAGGAGCGCAGAGCGATCCCTCTCCCAGTCCTCCCTCTCAGATTCCAGAGGTCAGCAATTTATGGACGTCAGGAGCTGGAAGCTGCATCCAGATCATCGTGTTTAATAGACACTAATCTTCCTGAAGGTCTAATCCCTTTATACCGCTGCTTTAGACTTATACTTTTGGCTTCCACAATATCCTTTCACATGAGTTTTGTGATTTCACTTGGTCCTGCTAAAAGAAGAAAATAAAAGGAAAGAAAAGAAGGAAAAGCGAGGGCTTATCAATCCCTTCTCCCATCAGACTTATGCAAACTGATGCGGTTTAATTATTTAGTGTTTCATCATTTGGAAAATGGTTCTACAGCCATTAGCAAGGTTCAGGGTAGGGCTGTAAGAAGATGAAGGTTAAATGGCTATTTTGGGAGCGATTAGCTTGCTCCAAGGCACAGGGCACTGCATGCATGTGATGCAGCTCAGCCTAAGGGCTGCTCTCCTGCAGCACAGCAGCAAACAGGAGCAGCTCCCCTCTGGTGACAGAGCAACCTCACCTCAGTCACAGCAGGATCACTGAGGCTCTATGGTAGGCAGCCAGTTTTATTGCCTTGTAGCCGCTCTCAGTGCATCTCTGCTCTCTGGAATGCTCACATTAACACCAACCAATGCTTTTTGCTCTTCCTTTTACATCTCCCCCATTTCCCCTTCTAGAGCTGCCTTCTTTCTCTCCTTGACAACCAACAGCCCACAGCAGTCATTCTGTCTCTTGCTTTCCAACAATACTGACAACGCATGCCCAGAGCCCAAAGCAAACAAGAACCATCCCCTTCCTGGAATGTCACTGCAGATGCTCAGTTATTATTTGTACAAAGACAACTAAGAAAAGCTATTGCCAGTGGATTTACACCAGGCTTGCTTGTCTCCATGGAGAAAAACTTGAAGGTTGCAAACAGCAAGAAAGAAATCAGTTCTCATACAACATTACCCATTCAGCCCTGCACACGAGCAGCAGCTCTCCTTAACTTGCTGCAGCTAAAGCCCCAATGATCCCAAAGATGAAATCTCAAACCCCAACTGCTCTTCACACCCTTCTCAGAAGATAAAACGGGCTTCAGTGCGTTAGATGAGGCTGTAATACATTTTGGCAGCAGAAGCAGGAAGCCCTTCTGGTTTACCTTCCCCCCCCCCCCCCCCCAGACTTTGACTTCTGCACTGGGTTAGGATGACCACCTCCAAGCATTCACACGCCATCACAGCCCCACGCTGCCTTTGGGGTTGGCCACTCGGGCTGGAATGAAAGCTGACATCACCTCACCTCCCCAGCCCACCACAACTCTCATCAGTTGGATGCACTACACATCCGCACTGGGAGCTTCAGTAAGAACGTCTGCAAGGCAGTTAACTTCTGTAAACACACACACACAGGATAGGGCTTCCAGGATTGTCAGATTGCTCTATGCAAGGAAGAGACGTTTTCCCTGTTTACAGTCTGGGGAGGCGGAGAGCCACACTCTCAAAATATCACAAGGCAAGATACTGTGCAGCAAGTGAGAACTCAGCTTGGACCTGCTATCGCTGAGATCAGAATCACATTAGCAGTAGCTGGGAAAAAAAACACAGTAAGAGCTGGAGAAGGTTCACAGTGCTGCTGGTGCAGAAAGGAGAAATGCAATCCTCTGGTCTAGGTTGTTATGACAAGAAGGTGGTGTGTTGGCAAAACAGAGAAAGCTAGCAGTGAAATTATCAGAACTGATAGAAATGTCATTCCCAGCGCCGAAGAACAACTCCCTGAATTGCTCTGATCTCACTTTGTCCTTTTAATAACTCAGTTTCAGGGGCTGGAGGCTCAGAAATCAGTCTTCAGATTTGCAGTTTTCAAACCCAGGCAGGAGGTTTGTTTTTCTTGAGCAGCGTGCCAATGCTATTTTGTGCTGTACAGCTTCCAGTATTTTCTTCAGTGCCTCGAGTCGCTTGGCATAAAGCACACTATGGAAATGTAGTTTTAACTGATAGCTTCCAAATTCTGCCTTGCAACCTACCTTCAAAATTAGGAACTTCAGCAGAAACAGAAGTGCTTCTTCCTCTGCTGCAACGCACGTAGGCAATTTGTGAAGCCATGTTTTGGCTGAGCACGGAGCACCAGGTGGGAATATAATGCTCCTGTTCGGATGGAGACCAACTCCTCCATTCATTTATCACTCCAAACGAAACCAACTTAAAACAAAACCTGTCTCTGCGCCCACATTACAAGGCACACTGGGTCTTCTGGCTACTGCTGGGACCTGGCTTGGATCCTTTCCCTACCTCAGAGACATGGCACAAAGCTGGGAAATACAATTCCAGCCACCTCCAGGGGTCAGCCACAGTTTCAATTTTACGTAGAAACAAACATACCAGAGGAGACTGAATTGGACTGTGCTAATTGGAGGTGTGGGATGATTGAGTCCTGGCTAGCCATGGCCAGTGCTCCTCCTCGATCTGCAGAGCTCAGTGGTTGTATCCACAGCACCATTGGGAGCAAGGGCACAAAGGGGAAAGCATTACCTTGGTTCCCCCGTTAACAGTTGACTTCAAGCACAGATCACGTTGTTCTGCCTGAATAATGAAAGAATACCCTGAATAATCTGCAGGGGAATTCAGGTAAGATTGCTTTGGGTATTTTTAGCTTAAAAATCCAGTATTTCCCCCTTCCTATTTCAAAACATCCGCTTGTGCTTCAGGCTATTATAGAGGGGTGTAAAGTATATCTAGTGCCCAAGGTTATACAGCAGCATTAAAACGTCACATTTTGGGTGCTCCAGAGGGTTATTATTTAAGGAGGTGTGCCTGCCTTTCATCCAGAAGGACACACCAAAATAGAAGTACAGCCGTCTCAATCATGACAAGGCAAAAACCTTCACAGTGACTCAGCAGAGCAGAGGATGAAGACAGCTCTCACTCACAGGAAGGTCCTACTGAAGTTCTGCCAAGAGGAGTCAATCGGGTATTCACATTAACAAAGTATCTGAGGATTTCTGCCTATTGAAGTTTCACTGCTGATCCACAGGCTAATAATAATAATCATCAAACCAAACCTTCTGGATTATTTGCCTTGCCATTTCTGGAATATCCCAACTACTGCATCTCAGTGCTATCGCTGCCCACTTCCAGAGCAACTGCCAGTGAGGTCGATAAGTCTCATAAGCGTTAACATTTCTGACTAGCAATTATTCTCCTTCCATGCCATGACTCAAACACCATTGAATTTGAAGACAATCCACAACAATTCTTCATTGCTTGAAAGAAAAAAGACACCAACTTGGTTCTTGGTGCTGCAGCTCAGACACCAAATCCAGTGGTTGCCAGCACTTTTCCCAGAGGGGTTGGAACTAGATCTCTCCAACCCAAGCCATTCTGTGATCTGTCATTCTGCTCTAAGAGAAAAGCAGAAGCAGTAACAAATACTTCTGCTACAACAGAGCCACAATATGCTTCTCAGAAACATTTTCCAGCTGGCCAGCACACACAAACCAAGCTGACACAGCCCCAGAGAAACTGGGCTGCCAGGAGCCATGCAAAGACCAAGCCCTTCTTGGGCAGGCAGCCCATAGGACCTATTTCAGCAGATGATCACATCCAGACACACCAAGAGAGCAGGCTGAAATGCTACCAGCAAGCCCACCAGCTCAGGTTCACAAAGAGAAACAGCCCAAAGTAACCATCCAAAGAGATCCCAAAGCAATCAGGCACACCAATCAGGAAGGCTGTGATGCTAAATCCATGATTTTCTACACAGCTTCAAGCATAAAAATCAGGTGGAAATTAACATTTTACTTGTTGAGATTGGGGTGTTGCTTTGGATGGGGTCTGTGTGGTGCAGCACTGCGGATATTTGCTTTATGATTTACTTAAGTTAGAAATAATTTGGCCCTCAAAGAAGAGCATGGCTCCCTCATGAGAGAGGCTGCTGCAGTTGTATCTCAGAACTGTGCTATTTCCTTCAGTCCAGAAGTAGAAGAGAATTTGGTTTTCTAAGAAATAAAAAAAAATCAAGAGATTAAACTTTCAAATATTTGGGCTTTACACTCATCTTAGGCCGGAATTAACTATCATATAAGTGGACACAGATCTCACACCTATCAACTCCTAACAGGTAAGAGAATCTTGAAACTACTGCTGGAGAAAGAGTCACCTGAACACCAGGTCTTGGTCTTTACAGCTAAGAGCTCAGAAGCTGTGCTCAATCACACAGCACTTCCTCATCGTAAGGGAAAACAATTACCTCAAACCAGTGTCATCAAATGAGCTTGCAGAATAGAAAGCCAGGAGGAATAAATCCTGTGTGTACTGTAGAGAGCTGTTTGGAGACTGCATCTGGGCATCCGTGCTTTCCAGCTGCTCTGTAACTCCCAGAACACCCAAGTTTCCCAAATCCCACCCACATTCACCCTCACCACCACCTGTCAGACCCTGCTGAATGCTTGTAGTTATGTTTGAGGGATGCCAATCTTCTACTGATGGGAGACGCTCACTCACCATGCAGACAAATACCTAAAGTAGTCCACGTACATTTAGGCATTAGAGACATCCCACCTGTGATGGTGGCTCTAGCTCTTTAATTTACCAAGACAGCCTTCAAAGCTACCTTGGTGATGGCCCACAGCTAATCTCACAGAATGGGGAAAGAGGCCTTAATGCAGAACAGAACCCCAGTTAGAAGCTTCAATGAATGGCAAGTGCACCCATGCCCCAGAACCTTGCACTAAGAGGCATCACCATATACTTCAGCTGTAAAAGAACCTGCTTCTTGCCGAGTGCAAGGCATTAACATACCACCAGCAGCAATGCAGAAGTTACCAGGTCTATCTGTAGCATCTAGAAACATTTTATGCCCCCAGAATTCAATGCAAACCAGTGTTATGAAGGCATCTTAAAAGACCTTCATCTTGAAAATGGAGGAGCAGCAACCAGGGCAATGCTTCCCGTAAAGCACTCTCCTGTCGTATTAGTGCTTCATCTTGGCGTAACACCGACTGCCACATCGCTTATTTAACTTCAGAACCCACGTTCAAATGAGCTTTCAGATGCCAGCCACAGAGAAGGCTCCGACACAGAAACTATGGAGTCTTTTCCTGTATTAAATACCCTCAAATCAGTGTCACAAACGACGACACGCAGGGATGTTGGGATTGGGGTCAGGGAAGGATTTCTTGCATTTTCCCACTTTTCACTTCAATTCTCTCAGCTTTGCGTTCTGCACTCTGTGGGGTTTTAGCTTTTTGCTCACACCATAACAGCATCTTCTGCTAACAAACATTCTGGGACCTCACACAAACATGTCCAGAGCCACAGCTTCTCATTTGAAAACACTTCTTTCCCCCCCTCACAGCTCTGATATTCAAGAGAATAAAAGCTCTTTTACCTGCACAGCCACACCAAAGGCTCTAACCGTCTAAATAAGATTTTATGCATACAGTAAAATTGTACTGATGTGATAGGATTGATTCAGAAAATGATTTCATTACATTGGTGTGGCTCCCTCATGTAGGAAATATTATTTTGATTTGAGGTTACGCTTCATCAATTCAGCATAAGTCAGCAATAAATCTAAGACTGAGGTGAGTCACCAAGGTCTTCTTGTCTAGGGAAGACTCCAAGAGAGTGCAATAGGAGATACCATTAGGAAGAAAGAGAATCTAAAAGAGAGCTATGAAATCTAGGGCCCATTTCCAACTAATAATTCTGCTAAATCAGCAACACTTCTGCCTCGTGTGTCTATAGCTGAGCTATCCCAGCACTCTGCAAAGCACGCCATTGAGGCACGATAGCACAGCACACAGGAGGTCAGGCATACCACGGCAGTGCTGATGGGACAGAAGTATTTCTGGATTTAGTTTATGTAAGCAGTCCAAGCAGCTCCTCTCTCCAGGCTGCCTGGCCCGAGTGCAGGAATTCAGCCTCGTCTCCGGCCAACCAGCATTCCCTCTGAGGAGGAATGACACACACAAGACATACTGGAGTCTGGACCAGGGGTAAGCAGAACAGCACTCTAATAGCAGAGTCTAAAGGAATTACCATCAGAACAAGTCAAAGCCCAGAGGAAGGCTCAATAAGCAGGGAGGTCTGGAGGAAGCCTTGCTCTCTGTTTACTTCTCCCTGGGAAGAAATTACGAGCCATAACAAGATAACTAACGCTGTTTCATTTGGCCATAGACTTTCCTCTTCTGATTCCCAGTTACAATTATACCACGAGCTCTGGAGACAAGACTTTTTTCTGGCTACAGAAATGTTCGTGTTTCTAAGCAAGGAGATTTCCTCCTCACAATGCTGTCTAAGAGACTCACCCATCACAACACAAGAGCTAACGAATCAAGTGGAGATGCAGCCCATGCTAACACTGAGAGCACTCTGCAATAGCTCGAGTCCCTCTCTACTATCTTTCATCTGGTTTAGCTCATCTTTGCTGTTGTATGAAATTTAAAGAGCTCTGAAAAAGATGTTAACAAGCCCTAAAGAGGAGAGTGCTCTTGCGTTAGTCATTCCCAGGAACACCTGTGAACTATTGAGTTTAATTAGTCTACAGCTGGCACTGAGTGTGTGTGGAAAGACAGGGGATTTATTATCAGATTGAAAGCCCTTAGATGGTCTCTTCCAGCATGTTTTTTCCTGTTTGTTTGTTTTGTGATAAAGGACACACAGAGAGCGCGTGCAATTGTTTAACTAACAGGGAAATCCTTACTTTGAAATGGTGCCAGATGTGGGAGCGCTGCAGTGCTGGCGAGGCAGGGGAAGAGCCCACAGCTCCCAGCACACCACGTTATTTCACCACCACCAAATACATGCTTACTTTCATCAGTGACAGTTCTTCACAGCTGTCCATCCTCACATACCTCCACCTGACCTGCCTAAAGAACAGCTGCATTCCATGTGATGCCACAGCTTCACCATTTGCCTGCACCTTCACCAGGCAGAGCCACTGAGAGACATGCAGAAGTGCCTCCTGTATTACTCAGGGATCACACAGTCACAGCGAGGACCACAGGGCCCCAAATCCTGGATTGCTGCAGAAAGCAGCCCTGGTTTTGGAGGCTTTCATCTCGCAGCGCGCATCCCTCTGCCTCGCACTAAATTCATGCTACCTCAACAGAAACAGTGCCCTACTTAAATCCTAATGTGCAAAATAATTATCATCCCGACATCATCTTTACTGACAGTATTTCATCTCCACAGCCGGAGTAAGAGATCCTTCCTGAGCAGATCGGACTTCATTCTGCCATCACCTTGACATCACCAAGTCAGTCGTGCTGACATTTCTTCTAGCTGACACTGGAAAGCCTTCAGTAAATCCGTACTGACAGTTTAAATTCCTTTTTTTTTTTTCCCCTCCCCTCCCCATTCTTTCCTCCTGTCATGTCATCTCCATAAAATTGCCCTGCCCTTGTTTCACTTCATTCTGACATCCTATTGTTATCTCTGCAGATCCTCTTTAGCACACCGTGCTCCTGTCACAGAGGCGCAACGTCTCCAAAGGGCTGACACCACAGCACCTGGGCGGCTCATTAAAATCAATTCAGTTCTTCCCCTTCTCAATAAGTTACTCCTCAAACCACAGCTCTAATAAAGCACTCGAGGATATGCATAATTCGTACATCCCAGCGCCCACCAGACCCAGGTTTGTATATGGTGTGAACTCCTGGGAAGCCATGCACACGGACTATTTGTACACTGCTCCATTTTTAACATGGACTACTTCTTTCATCTTTCGATACAGCTGTATCTATTAAGATGTAAATAAATACAAGCTGCATCAGTGTAATTAAGCTGTCCATGCAATTAAGAAGCACATGACAATGAAATACAATGCTCTGTAAGGCCAGGTGTTTCATCTTTGCTTATTGATTCGTATTTCTGAGAACTGGAGGACTCAATCATAGCCCAGGAGAGCCACAAAGCCAAAGTGCCCACAGTGACAGTGAGTTCAGATGCTGATGCAGATTTCACAAGACTCAGAGCAGCAACGGAAGCCTGCATACTGCTATCTCAAGAGAAAATCCCTCCAGCTTCTCCCTGATATCTGCTAACCGAGTTCTGCTACACATTTTACATACATAGCATGCCTTCCTCCAAAAAATGCATCTCCAAGAAGCGCACCATTGCTGTACTGTCTTGAAAGCCCTGACATAACCTCTTCCTTCCTCTCTGCAGCCTCCTGTTCCACCAAATGCTTACTAATCTGAAACAAATCCAGATAGTTAAAAAAGATGGAGTTAAAAAAAAAGACAACAGTGAAATCTGCCCATGTGGATCAATGTACACCACTGCAAGTGAGTTCACATCCATCAAGTCCTATATAACCACAGAAGTAAGCTACAACTTGCTGTGCAGCATAAACATCTATACACAGTTGAAAAATCATTAGACTCCACATAGATAAGCTCTAATTGAACACGCCTGTTTAGGTGAAACAATTAACCCACCCACATCCCATGCTGCAAGGAGACGTGGCAGAGCTGCAGCATTCCAGCTCAGGGCACCTCTTTGTTTGACCTCAAGCATCCACTGTGTTTGGCTGCGAGGCCTCAGAGAGATGCTGACTGAGAACGGATGACTGCACATTCAATAGGCGAGGAAATATTCTATGCAACTATATTAGGGTTGCCATTACTACACGTTTTTTTTTGCTCAACAATACATCAACAGAACATTTTGCTACCGTTGCTAACTCTGCTGCAACTCAGAGCGTAATGCTTTAGGACATGTACTACACCACGCTCCTGCTGTGTGTACAGGAGGTATGCTGCTGTATCCTCCGTGGATTATGACTGTCAGCAATTAAAACGGATACTGGAAAGCCAGAATGCAGTTTGTGAGGCATTTTCCTGGCTTTTGTCAAACATTTGTTCACTAGATTTGCTAACTCTCAAAATGCAGGCGTAAAGGAGAGGTCTGCTAATCCTGGGAATTAGCAAGGTATTGCTCCAGACTGCTACACAACAGGGCTCTGTTTCGTAAATGGGCTTTAGACAAACCAGTAGTACACTATGAACAACCCGTCCATTTCACCTATGATCATCAGGTGATTAAAACAAAAAAGATTTGTGCCCGTAACCTTTTCAAACAAAGGCTTTTACGTTGGTGTTTCCCTCCTCTCTGCCTTTTGAACTCCAGTAGCCTGAAAATACACAACCTTACAGTGCAAGAAAATGAGATTTAAACACATCTTAAATAAAACAGCCCGGTTGCTATCACACTGCGATTATCAGCACTGCTGCCAGCAACCCACAGCAGAGCCACAGTCTCTCAGAACACCATAAATTCCCTGCTGCCTCAGAGAACGTGCGCCTTCATTTATCCTGAAGCCCTGCAAGGTCGGGGAAGAGCCGTGCTCTGCTGCATATCCAAAGCAGAACATGCTCAGCACAAATAAATAAAGTGGTAATAGACTCAATACCAGAATAATTCAAGTCCCATTCCTGGTGGTGACAGGCATACGGCACGGATTGCTGTATAACCCAGGAGTGGTGACAGACTACGATCAATATGATCTACCTGAGTTCATACCAGGTGGGGTCCAGCTGATGCTTTCCCAGAGCTTGTTGGGGTTTTGATATTAACACCACAATTCCCATTCTATCCAAACCATCACCACTGCACCTATTTCTCACATCCACGAATATATTTATTAACCTCCTCTACATGTCTATAATTTGTCCTTGGGAAAAACAAACAGGCAAACTGCTGAGCAGCTTTACACATTTCCACGTGGGCACACAACTGGTTTGCACACATCTACACACACATGAAGAATTTATTTCCACATGTGGGCACAGACAACACAAACAATTATTAAAGAGGTGCCAATTTTTGTCAGGGGAAAAATTCTGCAGATCAATAAAGGGATCAAGAGGGATTCCTCTGTTGTAAAGAGCAGAGCACTGATTAGGAGACATCTATAATCCCGCCACTTGCAATTCCCTCTGTTGACAATACAGTCACACTGAAAGCCTGATCCAGCAATTGGAGCCTGCAAAATAGGCCCACGAGGCCATTCCTGTTGCAGCCTTTAAGACACACGTGTTGCTTCCTATAGGCACCAGCAACTATAAAAGGAAGCAAGAGAAAGCAGCAGCCCCTCCGTCATGAAAATCTGGGATAACAGTACTGAATCCATCCTTCCTTAACATTTAGAACCGAAAGGCAACCTTGAAAACCCTTTGGCAAATGGAAAAACAAGGCAGACTCGCACCTCATCAATACAGAGTATGGAGCTGCTCTGAAAAAAACGCATCTGTTTCCACCAAAAAAATTCTTCCTACACTGATCTAGTGATACTGTGCCTACCCTGCTGCTGACAACAGCATTACCGTGCTGCTGGTGCTTGCTGCTGCTGCAGACACAGCAGTCCCCTGGGCAGTGACCAGGGCAGGCTGCTCTCTCTGGTCCAGCACAGCTGCACAGCTTCAGCACTGCAGGTGACCGCATCCATGCAGGCCTTTGTTTTTTGCCTTCAGGGCTCGTTATAGTTAATTATATTCATAAATCAGAAAGAAATCATGCAAACTCAATGAGCTCCCAAACTGGCCTGCATTGTCAGCACCCAGGCATGTTAAGGTCATTCCTTCAAGAGCGAGCAAGCTGGGACACAACGGCAAGTCCACACCACCATGTGTTATGGACTTAAGTCTCTGAAGCTCTTCCCTCATTCCCAACTTCTGCCAGGACCTGCTTGGTACTTTTGCTCATCGCCCTGCATCTCCAGAGCTCTTCCTACCTGAAGCTACCAGCACGCCTCCCATATCCTCATCTTATTTCCTAACTGGGTGGGGAAGCAGCTGGATGCCAATCCCACTAACCTCAGTACTGCCATTAACTCACAGGACATTAGGTAATAGCTTACACTGCGTGAAGAGCAGATCTTAACTACACTTCTTGCATAAAGCTAGCTTGGCAGAAAAGGCACCAAAAATAACCTCCCAAGCCCCAGTTTCTCCTGCTCTCATAGCTTAGGCCTCCACTCAGATCCAATAAACCTGTAACAACATTGCATGCCCAGAGTCTGCATCGCTGGGGCTCGAACAAGGCAGGAATTCAGCCAGCACGCACTTAATTCCAAATTCATTTAATATCTCCATACCCCCCTGACAAATAAACCTTACAACATTTCAGGTTAATCTAGCCAGACACTAGTGAAGTATTTAAAAAAAAACTTAAATCTAACAGAAGATTACTGGCACCCAACCACAGAAGCAATTTTAAGCATAAATTTGGCAAGACACGCTGGTTTTACATTGAGCCAAGTACTTCCAAGTGACCAGGAAATACAATTCAGTAATTACAGCCATATTAGCTGGGTGAAAACTAAGCAAGAGGCACAGCTTACTGCCCACCAGCAGATGAGTCACTCTGCATGTCCTACGTGAGCCAGACCGGCTTCCCAGGCAGGCTGTGCTCATCACAGTGGGCATCCAACTGCTCTGACTTCACCCCCAATTCTTCCTCCTGGCTGGAAAGAGCCCCAGCTAAATTAAGTGAAGTTAAATACTGCCCTCCATACACCCTCAGAAAACATATTCCATCACCACTGTCCCGAGCAGACCCACGAGCCAAAGCAGCAGCCAAACAGCCACTGCTCCCCACCACGCTGCTCTATAAGTGCTGCACTCAGCAGAACCAGGGCAAGGGAAAAACACATCATGGGACAAGGTTCCCAGTTCAGCATGCTCCACAATAATTAATAACTAAAGCTGTTAATGTTTAAATGATCCATGTTCTCCAGCAACACCTCGGGAGGCTTTCTGCTGGGGTTAACACTACTAACCGTGTAGATGCCTGAGGATACAATACTGCTTACTGCATGCAAGCACACTTCTGTCAGTCTTCCAGCACTCAGGAACTCCTTTAAATCTGAACCAGCTTAACAGAGCATCTAGAGTTCCCAAGGTGTGCACCCACATTTCACTAAAGGTTGCGAGTAAAGTGGTTTTCCATACTTGCAGGTGTTAATGGATACCACCAACTGCACTCCCCCATTCCAGTAGCTCCTTTCCAGCCTGCAGAGCCCAGCCTAGCTCCAGTCCTCCCAGAAGAAGGCTCCAGTGAGGCAAACACAGATCAGCACCCAATGCAGTTTGCTCCACTGCGCAGCCCTGGGCAGCCCTCCTGCTTCAGATACTGCAAGAAACTGCACGCCTTCCAAATCCCTTTTTTGTTTAGTTGCTGAAGTCCCTGGGAACCTTTGCAGCTACCAACACACTCGTCAGCACTTCAGGCAAAAGAGGATATTTCAGCTTGACATTAGAATCATGGCAATCGCAGGTTTTTCCTCCCCACTGCCTCTCTTCCTGCTTCCTGCCCATTCCGTGTCCCAGGATTAGCATGAGGGCAGCTTTTAAGACCAAAGCAATTCCTCAGTTTCCACTTCTTTTAAGCCTAAGTCTCAAAGAGCCCAGGGGATAGAAGTTCAGCCTGCTTATGTGTGTTTGCCAATCTGTACCCCACCTAATAACTCCTGAAGCCCACTGATTCCAAGCACATCTGACAGTGGGGCAGAGGTCCCAGCAACACCAATTCCCATACACTGAATGAAGGGACTGCGGGGTGAGGAGGTGCCTGGCTTCCCTCATCTCCCACCGAGGGGAAGGCTGCGTGCTAGCTCACACCTCATTAAGCAGCACAAACCCACAGAGGAAATCAATTACAAGATAAAAGTCCATCGGAAACCAGCCTTCAATCATCCTGCTGCTCGTGAGGCTGCTTGGTTCTTAATTCTTTTGACAGCCTGATAACGAGGGCTGCCACGGCCCCTCCTCGGGCAGCAGCAGAAAGACATCCTTGTGTCCTACCTCTGCACCACAGCATCCTCAATAAGGAGCAGCCTCAAGATGGAGCAGGGGTGAAGCAACCTTAAAATGGCCACCAGGTGCTAATGAGAACACCTGGACTCAAAGGGTTTGGTTGGTACTCGAATGGCTTTAGATCCACATGCTTGATTCACACATGGGAGTATGAATGTTTTCCCCAACAAGCCAAGTTCAACCCATTCAAACCAACACTTAGCAAATATTGAAGAGCTCAACAGCTAGCAGCATCAGCTACACTGACCAGATGGATTTAAAACCCAGCAATAACCAGAATAGTCCTATGAGCCTTAGGAACAGCTGGACTCATTTCTCCCCCCTTAGAGACACACTTCTCTAGAACAGAGGCTTCATTCTTCAACATAAGACAAATACACAAACAATCTGAACCAGAGCTATCAAGCCAGGCTGCAGAACCTCCAGCAGGACAGGTGGTTTCATGGGATCCTCAGTACTCCATACCATTCTCTTTCCATTGGGGTTCCTCTTTAGGGACAGATGCTCAATGGGATAAAAGTGAGTCAACCACAATCAGCCACGCATGAATACATTGTGCATTCTGTGCATTATTTGCAACGCTGCAGACTGATTTTGTTGTGCATTTCTTAGTAACGCTGCACTTTTAGATTGAACAGAGAAACCCCAACTGATCTCCTCCACCAAACAGCACAGCTGCAGCCCAGCAGGGACAAACAAGGCAAAGTAATGACTGCTTTGTACAACTCAGGATAATATCAGCTTGAACCCAAAGCCTCAAAAGTCTCTTCCCAGACTCACAGATCACAGCTATCTGAACCAAATACATACATGTGTGTCCTGCTTACAAAGAAGCAATATTGTTTCTGAGAGGTTCTTGGCCAAACCAGGTAAAATATTTAGAAGGCCAACAGCCACATACAGAAAAACAAAGAAAAAAGAAGAAGTGAACTCACCCAAGTGATGAAGAGGCTCTCTGACCATGCAGCATTCCCTCACTAGAAGCAGCTTAGGTCCAAGGGCTGTTCTCCCTTCAGAGGCTGCCCTTATAGGAGCCCAGGGGGTTCCACCCCTTCTGGTCAGGTGGGCAGCACAGGTGCAAACAATTTGCCTGTGCTCCCTGGGCAGCCACAGCCCTTCACCAGGTGCTCCATCACCAGCTCAAGCCCTGACCTAACACCTCCCCTACAGTGTATTGTAAGACAGAGCCTCAGGAATAATCAGTGCTACAATGGAAAAGTCTTCTTCATATACATTACCTACAAATAACTATAGGTAACAGAAGTATGTGCAACTATTACTATGAACCTTCTGCCCTTCAGCATACAGAAGGGTGCCCAAATTGGGCCATCAGCTGCTCACGGAGAAGCACAGTGAGCTGCTACCTGCTTAAACACTGGAGGTTCAACTGCAGGGCTGATTGTGCTCACCTGCATGCAGACTGCATGTCCTCAGCACCAAAGGATGAGGGCTGGATAATGAAATGATTGTGACTCAGCACTGCTCTGCCTCGGTAAATCCAAATCAAATCCCTAATGTTACAACATCATTTTCGTGTGGTTCAATACGTGCTCACGCCTCAGGACCCGCTCAGGTTGGGAGGAAGAGGAGGTAACACTGTAATAATGCAGGTAGAGAACCTGGAGCTGAAATACATTACGGTCTCAAGAAATCATTTCGTGTAACTGGTAGTACAAACTGGCTTTAAGAGACATCTCAGCTGGCACATGTATTCCCCACTGAACAGTGATACCTATTCAAATGATCAAAACCCGTCAGTTCTTAAACTCGGGATAAATCCCAGGCCTCAGAAACAGGCAAATGAAAAAAAAAAAGTTCAAAAGCAGAAAGGCAGTAAATGTTACTCCCAGGACCAATCTCTCTGATATGCCTCAAGCTTGCTAACAGCATTCTAATGCCACAGGCGTGTTACTTTCCTTTGCCCTCATATTTTATTTCAGCAAAGCCCTGTCCTAATAACAGATTACAAACTACCAAACAAGCTGTAGCGTTATCTCGCTGGCTGGTGAAATATTCAGGTCCATTTAAGTGCCATGCAAAAATGAGCGTGAATATATGGACAAAAGAGGAGTTTTGCATTCAGACCCAGGAATGTCCTACTGAGACCCATTCCTCACTCCTGGAAAGCACAAGTGCTCTCTCTTCAAACCAATGCAAAGCAGCCCAGCATTGCGACAGGATAGAATGCCTCAACCGTGCTTAATGTGGAAATTACCATTCTTCCAAAGCTACATTCGTAGCAAAGGAAGAAGTGACAAGCCAGCTCCCATCCCCAGCCAGGCTCGTTTGGAGAACTGCCCTCCTATACATAATGACTAACATACCCATAGGTGCTTCAGCACTTCTTAAGGGCATGCAGAGAAGCCAACATTCAGGCGGGACACCACCAAGGCCTGGCAACGCCAGCAGTACATTTAGCTCAGCTCCTTCCCCTTCTCTCCCCTCAGCACCTAAAGATACACAATGAGACGGAAACAACCTCACTGCTAGACAGCTTTCAAGGCACAGAAGCAGACTGAACTTCTCCCCCGCCCAAAGCAGAACGAGGTAATTGCAGATCTGGCCCTAAATCGTTGCTTGTTTCCAGATGGCAGAACATTCCCCGGGTCTAGCAACGAGGATCCAAAATACTCTTCAAAAAAACAGTTCTTGAAAGATTTCCAGCCCAACTGCTCGGGGTCTGGATGAGCATCCAACTGTCTAAATCACACGCCAAAGCAGAGCGTGCAGCACTCACCTAAGAGACCATCTTTACCAATTGCTATGAACGCACGTGCGCAGAATTTCAGTGTCTGAAGCCCTTGTTTGCAGCAGTTGCATAACTGAAACCAACACCGATTCACAGGCTGCTGTTCTTCCAGCAGAGTCCTCCCTGGTGTTCCGTGAGAGACAGCCAGTTCCGTTTGACTTCGTTTGCATCACACCTGCCAGGACCTATGCATGGGGAATTCATAGCTCCCACTGCTACCACACTGCAGCCAGTCCTGCTGCACTCACTCCTACAAGTCTCACTGCATAGAGGTCAGATGCAATTTTAATGAGCACCTCCACCGTTCTATTTATTTTAATACCTTCATTGGCTCATGAAATTTATAGTAATTAAACATGTTATAATTACAGTGCATTAAGCAGGGGCTCTTTAAATGCATCTCCCGTTATTTTATAATCAGTTAAAATTAATAAAATTGGTTGTAAAGCCTGATATCTAGTGTATACTAATGCCTATTCCCATCATTACACAAAGGTCTATTTAGGTCACGGATGATGGCAAAGATTTCTGTACTACCAGAAAGTCTGTAATAATCCATTTTCTCTACCAATCCTCTGATAGAAAGATAACCGAAGTGGAGCTTTCTCTGCTTTGATTGCCCAGGTTTCCTCCAGAGCCAGGAACAAGAAGCAGAGGCACAAAGCAAGGTGATGTGCACCAGGTACAGATGCACACTTCTCACAGCTGACAGCAGCTGCTCCATCTCAGAGATGGGACTCAGCTCGGCCCTCTCAGTCAGCATTCATTTCCACTCTAGATCCCATACTTGGAGCAAAGAGAAGCAACTTCCCAGAAGCACAGCACCTGCCCTGCACTCTGAGGGCTCCCCGCATTGAGCAGCACAGCTGAATCACCCACAGCCTTAGGACTGCACAGACACCTGCAGGTGCTGCCCCACGGCCTGGGCGCTTTCTGTCAGTTCCTTCTCCTCGCCTGCTAAAAGCATCAGAGGCTGACCCCTGCGGACCTCCTTTCTCTGTAAGAGCAGAGAGCATCTGTGCATCACAGAGTAATGCAATTTTTGGTGTCTGCAGTACATTACTTGCGGAACTGACTGCCACGGGGTCTTAGCAGGGCAAATAGTTTAAAACCCGCTATTTTCAGTGAATGACAAAGGATGGCACTTCAGGTTATAAGAACCAGGCTGAGCACCAGAAGATAATAAATTCATCAGCTCCAGTGACAGGGGCAGATGTTGTGCTGGTGCCTGCATGGCACTGCTCCCAACTCCCCGGGCTCAGGGGAAGGAACTGCAGTAGTGGTCCCACTGGTCTGCTCCTGCATTTTCCTTCTGCCATTCTGGGATAAGGATCTACAAATGCAACTGCTAAGGAAGATGGGAGTTCAATTTCTCTACACCTCAGACTCCTTCCCCTTTCTGCCTGGGGTTGTGGGGATGGTTTGGGCAGGGAAGTGCTTCCTTCAGCCCTCGTTCTGCAGCTCCAGACCCAGCAGCTCCCCAGCAACACACCTCAGCCGGCTCCGCTCTGCCTCCTGCAATCCGAGGCACGACATCCCCAGCAGTCCCTGCAAGCACCTCGTGCTCCCACGCATTCGAGGGCACTGGAGCAAAAGGTGTGATGCGCTATCACTCCTTCATTTGCTTTGCCACTTAATGGCCAGCGTTTTAATTACAACACTGCGCAGACCACAGGTACTCTTAGCACGTGTCAGGCTGCCTTGTTCTGAGCCTCCGCAGTGCTCCTCAGTGACATCTGCATGGAAATGCTCTTTTTGCTGTGTAAATGCAGCTCCTCCGTGCCACCACCGGTGTGCCACAGGCGGCGGCACCGCCCGCACTGTCACCACACACTGCTCCCCAGACACCGTGCTCCATGACCAGGCACTTCTCTGCCCGAGTCCCCGCAGGAGAAGAGCAGAAGTTGCAGCACGGGGAGCGCGGGCGATCTGCTTACTCAGAGCTGGGTTTTATTTTTAGAGCCATTGGAGGCGGCTCTGGCTGTATAAACACAGCGCTGCTCTGAGCCTGAGTAAGCGCAGTGTCTGCACGCTCGTGTCACCGCCATGACGGAGCGCTTCTCTGCCCGACAGAGTGGGAGTCTGAAGCAAATGATCTCTGCAAGTGGCACCCAGACGTGGGGATGGCACTGGAACTGCCCCAGCACCAGAGCCGGGCACAAGCATGAGCCCAGCACGCAGCTGCAGACTCAGCACTGCCTGCACAGCACCCAGGAGCTCACTGCTACGTGCAAGGACAAAGCAAGTGCAGAGGTGCAAGAGGATCCCCAAGAGGATCCCCAAGAGGATCCCTCGTGACCCAGGCATCTTCTCTTAGAAAACACATCTATGGGGCTACACTGGCAATCTGGAGCAGTAAAGCTCCAAGCTGCCAGGAGGAGGGCAGGGCTCGCATCTTGAGGTGCCCCAGACTGACAGCTTAACTTCTGCCTGCTTACCCTGAGAAAAGCTCTGGGGTTGTTTCTGCTTGCTGGTCCCTGTCTGTCTGCTTCCTTTCTGCAGCAGAAGGCAAAGCTGTTCCTCAGCATCTGTATCACTGTGGAGGAATAGCTGGCTTTGGGAACGGCGGGATGGACTCCAGTTGAGTGCATGCTGTGTCATCTGCCCCCCAAAGAGCAGACACATGAAGTAGCTGGCAGCGTCATCACCGCTGCTGTTAGAAGCAGTACGCCCCACTGCTGGCCTTGGACACACAAACATCAGTACTTCCCATTTACAGGCTCAGAGTTTCCTTCCCTTCTCCCTGAGCTGTATCACACCCTCCATGCAACACCTCCATCCTTCCAGCCGGCTCTCCCAGCTGGGCACACCTTGAAAACACATCTGTGCCTTCCACCAAAGGGGCAAGGTTCATCATTTAAAACATTACAGTTCTACTCAGCCTAATACCTGAAAGCAAGAAATAACATCACTGTTTTCAAAACGAGCAGGCTGAGAAGAAGCTGTGTGGGATTTGTGTCAGCCAGGGATGTTAGTGGGCTTTGAGGCCTCAAGTCGAGCTGGGTGTGCTCACCCATCCCACTGCACTCCTTGCTCACAGACTAAACCCCGCAAGCTCAGCTCTTGCAAGAGTTGCTCAATAGTTCTTTCCAACACAACAGCTTTTGCTTTTTTTTTTCAATGGCTGTTATGATGCTGGCCAATCCTGCTAGCTGTGTTTAGTTCATCTGCACAGACCAGGATCAGGCTTGCTGTGCATCTCCGTGGTACGTGCGATTCATAGAGCCAAAACTCTTCTCAGAGGTCAGTGCAGCTCTTCCCTCTGCCTTAATGGGCTCAGGGGCCCCAGTGCATAGATCTAACGTGCACCCTAACACATGCTTCACATCCAGCCCAGCCCTCCAACGCAGAACCTCACCAAGAGCAAGGCCCCAAATGGGAACTCCTTCAAGGGAATCATTAAGTGTACACATAAATCTTTTTGAGAGTCAAGCCTACATTTTGAACTCAAGTCACTGATGTTCAAATCCAAATTTACAGCACTACCAAGCTTCCATAAAAGGCAAAAAAAAAGCTGCAATAAAACTAATGGCTGCTTGTGTTTACATTTCTGTTGGTGCATTTCAGCAAGTAAGATGATATTCACATCTTCAGAAGTCGGAGACACATTATTTATAATGCTATCAGCTCAGGACTGCTTTCCATGGCGTGTCCTGTTGCTCATTCTGCACTTCAGTTTGCACAGTGCTCACACAGTGTGCCCCTCACGTGAGGTCACATCGTGCTGCTCACAGCACCAGGTCAGAAAAGCAGAGCTCTCTGAAACAAAGCAGCGCTCCAGAAGCTGGAATTACCCACATACCTCCTCCACTTCTGCTACTTCCTTATCCCATAGAACAAAGTGGGCTCCAAGCAGCCTCATGCCCAGGGTACCCGGGGTGCTTCCAAGCTCACTCTCATTAGCGACATCTCAGCCTGCAGAACAACTGCTCGACTTGCACTGCAGGAGCTGTAACACAGATTCAGTGGCCACAAGTCCTACAGGATCACAGAATCCTAGAATGGCCTGGGTTGAAAAGGACCACAATGCTCATCCAGTTCCAACCCCCTGCTATGTGCAGGGTTGCCAACCAGCAGCCCAGGCTGCCCAGAGCCACATCCAGCCTGGCCTTGAATGCCTCCAGGGATATAGGATCTGGACTAGGTGTCCCCCAGAGCAAGGAGAAGGAGAAGGCAGGATTAATGATTGCTTGCATGAATTATTCAGCACTTTGTGCCATTCCAGAAGAAGGAAAGACGCTGGGCAGTTGGGACCAAGGAAGAATATAAATACTTCTTTATTTATTCACAGCCTATTTGTTCATTCCTCCAACAGTAAAGCACATGAGAAAGAGCAAAGCATTCTATACCTGCCATAAATCATTTCTATTTCTTAAAGCTCCTCTGTCCCCTTTCTCAGCAAATACTGAGGCAAATGCACTAATAGAAGTTAAATCTATTATCATAAACTTTGCTAGAAAGAGGTCCTGGCCTTTTGGGATAGGATACAGACCCTATTAAATACAGTTGAAAATACATCCGGGGTTGGCAAAAATTCATTTTTCTCTCCTCCCCCAGCAGCATCAGAAGTAAATTTACGCCTCGCCTGGTTCAAACAGTGGGCAGAGAGCGAGGCAGGGCTGTACGGTGGAGATAAAACCCTGGCTGTGCTGCGCTGATGGCAGAGTGCCCGCCGGCTCCCTGGGACTCAGCAGCTCCAAAATCTGCGGGCAGCACGCTGTGCAGAGCTGTGGGCAGCAAGAGAAGGCCTGTGAGGGATGGGGAGCGCTTCCCAGCTCACAGCCTTACATCGCCATGCAGAGAGGTGCGCTGCTCTCTGTGGGGACATGGGGAGGCACTGACTGCCTCTTGTCCCCCGCTTGGGGACTTGCAAACTGCTCTTAGAAGCACTCAGCTGACAGCGGAGCTGTGGTGGTGAGTCGCTAAGATGCAATATGGAGCAGACTGATATAAGAGCAGGATGAGACCGTGCAGCACTGGGGGAACCCATCTCAGCCACATGCAGCCAGTTTCCAATCAGGGAGGGGTCTCTGGAATGGGTCGGGCCCTCACTGTCACTGGATGGGGCAGCACTCAGTTCCTGGAGCAAATCACAGTGTGGAAACAACAGGATGGGGCAACAGGATAAAACCAACCCGGGGCCGCAGCATCCCCTCCCTGCTCTGCAGGCCCAGCTCTGCAGCCTCTGTATCCTTGAAAACACAACAAGTGTCTCTGGTTTTGTCTTCCAAAGAGAATTATTTTTAAAATCACACTTTTAGCATGTGAACGTTTTCAATGGCACGACCTCCATTATTAATAGGAACAGAACGCGTAACATCCTAATGCAAACCTCCCAAATAGCAACGTTTATCTATTCAAAGAAGCAATTAGGCAGGCTCTGGGCTGTAAAACCACCGAACTACTATTTCCAGTTAAATACAAGGACATCCATTACGACTGTCATTATCCCAAGGAGGACTGCAGTCAGTGCTGTACAACTCACCAACCTGCTTGGTGTCTGTCACCTCCCAGCCCTGTGCTTCCCAGGCAGCATCCCAAAAACAGGCCAAACCCAGGCACCTGCACGCAGGCAGAGCAAAATTCACCCAACTTCCCCGCTTATGATTTTATCTCCCACCTAATTACAGCTGAAATAATACCTAATAAGATTTGCGCTCCCTGTTCGAGCCTGATATATCTAATAGATTTTTCAATATTGGTTTATCCAGCTATGTCAGAATGACAGCCCCACTTAATGTTAATCAGAGGTTGCATGTGAGCATCAGTGTTAAGCTCTGCACAGCTCAATGGAATTATCAGAGCTGCGAGACACCGTCGATATGTTTTGATCTCTGTGTCAAATGAATTTGGTTCCTTGTTAATTTCTCCCCTTCATGTTTCCTTGCTGTTTAATTGTTTTGTCATCTGGGTGTATGCTGCTCCATCTAATTGCAATATCAGATGTTTAGGCAAATGAGAGGACTCAGTGTGACACCCACTGTCACCAAGATGGGGTATTTGCTGCTCTCCTAGGTCCCAACCACACACACTGTGTGTGCACCTGAAGTGCAGCTCTGGCTCCCAAAGGGCCACTGAACGTGAGTGAGGCTGATGGCTCTCCAATGCCACTCCCCTCAGCTACCAAAAAGTATGCAAAAAAAAAGACCCAAAACAATCCATAGGGCTTTGGCATTATGAGGAGAACCACCTGGACTTCAAGCAGCCTGGAACTCCTCATGGCACACAAGTCAGGGTGATGGTGAGCAGACCTGTCACGCTCATACAGAGCTCACCAGACAGAAGCAAACACACGGGGCTGGAAGAAGCCTTCCCCTTTCCCAGCAGCTACAATGGCCTGAGGTGTACATTAAATGTCTCCATTGGAAGCAAAGCCCTCCTACCCTCCAGGACACCCATCTTCTGATAGCATTCGCCCTAGAAATAGGGCAGTGAGAAGTCCTCCCACCTGTCCCCGCACATTGCTCATTTAGGGGTCTGTTCTAATTGTACCAAATCGATTCCAGTTATCTACAGACTTCAATTAGAGCACAATCTCTTCCAGAATGAACCTCACCACGTCCTGAGAGCAGCAGGATGGGGTGGTGAGCATTCTGCCCTACGTTAAAACTCCAACCAGCTGACTTCTAAATGAGATTGATTTCTCCTATTGACATCACGCTTATTAAGGTCACTATTAGAAAGCTAAATCAAGTCTGCATTTAGATCTCTATTTTATCTAAATTCAAGGCATGGAAACAGGTTTAGAGCCGTTAGCACAACTGATCCGGTCACCCAGAGCTCAGTAATCGATGCGTGGATGCAAACACTGCCAGCCCTCTGAGCCCAACGATCAGATCAGACCCTCCACAAAATGAATTGCAATGGAAGTTAAAAGAACTGGCAACTGGAAACCGAAGACAAAACAGCTGAAAGGCAGCGCTGCTTGAAACGTGTCACTGTCACTATTTCTGAGATGTGTCAGACAAGGCAACACATGGTCTATCCATCATGAGACTCTTCAGATTGACTGACAGATGCACAGAGCACTTCCAGTTAACTCGGGCTTAAAATATCAGAGGCTTCTCAGTGCTCCTGTGCTACTCTGTGCCTTGCTTATTCAGGCTAATACAGAACGGAACATTCACCTGAGTGCAATCAGAGCTAAAAGGTCAAAGCAGACAGGTGAGGTTCAGCTAACAGAAGCATGTCAGCTTTTAAAAGGAGTAACAATATCTACTGCTACAGCTCTGGGAAGCCAGATGCTTGTTGGGGTACAAGAGCCAGGAAATGAGTGGGGTGGATTAGGGCATTGCTTGTTTTCTCCCCTCTTCCCAACAATCAGCACACCATTGCTCTGACATCTGCTTTTCAGGTGCTGGTTGAACACAGAGTAATTTTCCCCCACACTGCAGCCCAGAATTGTGGTGGGAGGAGGGGAGCCCAACTCGCATCACCCTACAAAGCCCCAGTTCTTGGAAATCACTGAGCAGCTCTGTGAGAACAGAGTTCAGCCACAGCGCTCCAACTGGACGACCCAAAGCAATAAGATGCTTTTACAAGCACTGCTCTGGAGGGCTGACTCTGGCAGCTGTATTCACGTGCACTGCTCAAAGCCAAATCCTGAACTGTCATCAGCAACTCTCACAAGACTTCACTGCTTCACCAGTCTGCCCTTTACTCTCTCCCTCTCCATCATTAAGCAGTATCTCGAAGCCACGTTTCAGGAGGAGCACTGCACCACCAGGCAGCCCCAGCTCGCCCCACCACTGCTGCACAGAGCTCTGAAGAAGCTGGAGATCCTGTGGCTGCCACAGCTCTCAGCTGCCTGCTGGATGAGGATGCTGTGGCTCACGCTCTGTTGGAAGCCCAGCTGCATACCCTTGCATGTCTGAGCACAGTTGTGGCTGATTTTTAAGGATTGCTGCAAAGCACACAAGCGCCAGGGCAGCTTCAAAGCTTGCACATCTTAACCCTTCCCCACCTCCTCTGACAAATACATTTTTTCCCCCTTGACAGAACAGGAGGAGGCAGCTCTTCTGATGGGAAGGCAATCCTGCTGACTGCATGAGCAAAATGGGCTCTGTGGCGCATCACACACAGGGAGCAGCCTCCTCGGGAAGGAAACTGCCGCCATGTGCCAGTCTGCAGAGCATAGTGCACGCCAAGCAGTTCCCCAGAGCCAGACATAACCCTGCTTATAGCAGATCTGTGCTAAATCAAAACCCCTCTGCTTCACCTCCAACCCCACCGCCACAGGAACTCCTGCCACCGTCACCCAACAGGTGGCACCTGCAGTGATGTGCCAGAGGACACTTGTGGCCACCAAGCAGTGACTGACGGAGGCACTGCCCAGCAAGCCTGAGATGTTCCCAGCCCAGTTCCCAGCACACCAATATGCTCAGCACAACAGCTGGACCACCTCGCTGGTCTCTCTGCCTTGTTATGCTCAGAGCCCTTTGCGGTACTTCTAAAGATTTACAGCACAGAGCATTCACTGAACTGCCTTTTCTCCACTGGCTCTCTGGCATTTGATGAACAAGGGTTTACCTACTTAGATTTCAAATGGAATTGGAAATGAACACGCCTGTATTTAATTCCATGCTATCCCACTTGAAACATGAAGGGACATCAGTGCAGCTGCTTGAGCAGGCTTGCTACCCACCCAGGGAGCAAAGGAGCACGCTGCAGCTTCTGCCCAGCACCCTGCTTCTGCTTGTCCCCAAGAAAACTGTGCAGCTGCAAAGGAAGAAAGGACACTGAGCTTTAATTTTCCCCAAGCAGCATTTTCATCTTTTCAGCTGCTCAAAATGGAAGCTTAAACTCACTGCCATTTCCCTGCGTCCTGCCCCAGGGCTCTGCCCTTCCTCCCTGCTCACAAGTGAAACTGACACTGCTGCTGCACACACCTGCTTCTTCCAAAAGAAACTCTGCTTTCTCCAAACGCTTTGCTCCATCTGTGCAGGGAAGAATCTAACCTGCTGTTTAGGGCAACGAGGTGACCCACATTCAGTCTGCACTTAGGACAAAATACTGTCGGGCTCCCACATGACTAGCCTGGCTGAGTCAGTCCTTGCAGCTTAGCAGATCTGGTTTGTGTCTGACTGTACTGTAAGCTGCAACAGCCTATGCTCAGTGCCCATACCCATGGCCGAGCATCTCTCCATCAGGAAAAGGTCACCCTCCTCAGCACGGCTGAAGCTGCACGTGTGCCCGGAGCCCTGCTGGGACCCGGTGTGCACCCAGCAAGCTGCTGCACAGCTTCCTGCTGATGGGTACGCTGGAGCTCACACCTGAACTCAAACGATTGCAGATAAACTCCTGGACTGAGCTAAGAAACATCGCTTTATTTCATTTCTACTTCTCCTCCTAGTTCTGGTGAGTAAAAAGTCAGCAGTAAGCAGGGACGTCTGCTTTTCCTAAAAGGAAGCACAACCAATGCACACCGTGCAGCAGGTGCCAGCATCCCCCTCCTCCCCATAGTCCTACCTGCTGATCCTATCAGCCCAAATGAGATTTGAGTGCTGCAGCTTAGAGATAAAACCAGGCCAGAGTCGCCTCAGCAACAAAAAGGCCTGTCTGGGTCCTTCAATTTCCACGTGCTTACAGTGCAGGACAGTTTACAGTGTGGGCTATAAGAGAGTGATGCTGTCACGTTCACCTGGCAGAAGAGCTCCATATACTTTACATATGCTAACAGATACATACAGACTTCTTTCTTCATTTACATCCATAAATAAAACAATCAGAAATTGAAAGGCAAAATATATTTTGCTTCTTCCCCGCAGAGCTTACTCCTTCATCTAACAGCCCTTCTGCTTTCCTGGTAATACAGCACAGAACTGCACCCAGGAGCGACGTAGGTCAGGAGTGCTCCCAGTAACAATCCCACACCATAACAAATGGATGCTGGTGTGCTCAGCAGCAAAACGTTAACGCTGACCATGGCAGCAGCCCACTCAGGAGCTGTTTGGGTTCAAAGGGATGCAAGCACTACACATCAGCCCTTGGCCTCACCAACCCCAATACAGTGCAGGTCTGTTCCACCCCAAGAATTCATACTGGATGGTACCTGTTGCTGTCACTGGGGAAAGCAACTCCTTCAAAATCATTTGTGGGTTACAGCCTGTGAACTGGGCCAAAAGAAAATTTGGGACGTGGCTTGAAAACAAACGTCAATCATTGACCCCCTCAGCAGAAGCCTCTCTGTCCCTGCAGACACAACGGGGCTGTGGTGAAGCAACCAGCCAGGCAGAGGTCACACTGCCATGCACATCCAACTGATGCTGAGATTTCAGCCTAACCTGCTGGGAAGAAATCCAAAAACTAGGGCAATTAGAAGAAGCAATTATTATTAGATATAAATAAGGAAGATAATTGTATTCCTCACTGAAGCCATAAGGGCTCTGGGACCTCCACCCGTGTACCGAGCCATGGAAGTTTCCAGCAGCATGTGCAGCAGCTATCGCTCCTCCTCTGCTCTAAAGGCATGTCTGTCCCCACAGGCAGGCAATCCAGCCCATCTGGTTTCACCGTGGGGCAGGGTTTTACCTTTCTGGCCCCAAAGACCCCATCCGAGGTGCTCAGCAGATGCTGCTGCCATGGTGGGAGAAAAGCCAGAGGGAGAAAAGGTCCCTTTTGGCACCATCAGATGTTCAGGGAAATGGGCTGGATGGGGAATTTAAGATGACTGAAGGCTTCGTGTGGTCCCTTGTGAGAAATTATGACCTATTTCCTTCCTCTGATTGTGTATCCTTCCTGAACTGACTTTCGGATGATTCAATATTAAAAATGCATTGCCCTATAAACAGGCAGGGTAAAGAAGCATCCCTTGCAATTTAAATCACTCTGCTCGAGATTACATTCAAGCCTCATTAGTCTGAAGAGACCTGGGATCCTCTTCCAAATGACTGAACTGGGGCAGACATTTTTCTGACAAGACCCTAAAAGTATTCAGGTCCATCCAGGCAGCAACGTCTGGCTTTTGTTTGAAAGAAGAGATTTCTTGTTCTGAGCAATGCTACAGAGCAATGTCATGTCATGTTTACTACTTCCCCTCTATTGACTTCTGCAGCTGGTGAATTTTTTATGATAGAAATTACAAATATTTAGCCTGCTGATGGCAGGATGAGCCAAGTATTCCCAAGGCTCACGCACACCAACCTCCTTTGTTTCCTGGTTTCAGCTGCCCACATTAGATCTGCTTACATCCCCCACGTCTGCTGGCACACAGATAGGGATGCACGTCAGCCGCCCAGCCCTGCTGCCACAAAGCACACAGCCAGCACGTGGGGCTCCTTCCCAGCCCCAAGCCCTTCCCAGTCCCTCACAGTGCTGTCAGGGCGGGGTGTGGATATAACCAAGGCTGTGGAAGGAGCACGCAGAGCCAGCAAAGGGGCTCCTGGAGCTCCAGCGATGAGGCCATGCAGACACTTGCTGGGAGACGCTGCACTGTGCTCAGCAGGGCCAGCGGTACAGCATGAGAAGAGCCTGCTTGCTTCTGCAGTGCAAGAGAGCCCTGTTTTCAGGTTTGCTTTCACTCCAAGCAAACGTCATAATACAAAAATTCTGAGAAATTTGTTAGCAATGCTTTCTTTTTTCCCCAAACAATATCTTCATGATGCACTGCCACATACGAGTTGAGCAACTCTATTATTTTTTACTTCACTCACGACAGCTGTTGTTTATTACTGTAATTGAAGCATCTTATCTTTTTGCCTAGATGAAAGTATCTGAGATTGGCGACTGTGACACAAAGGCCACCACGGCGACAACGTGCATTAGCAGCAGCTTCAATCAGGCAGCCGAGGCAGCAGAAGGCAGCAGAGCTACAGCTGAAAGCCAGCAAGGCTCACAGCGACGTGTACCTGAGCAGCCACCCAGGCTGCAACCTGAGCCAATGCATCTTCATTATTACTGGCACCCAATTTAGCGGAATCGATGGCAGATGGATATTCCAGCATTTGGCTGCAAACCACAAGGCTGGACCACGTGATGGGTGAGGAGAGCCTGGGTGTTTGTTCAGGAGGAGGCTGAGGGGGGACCTCCCGACTGCTTCAGCCACCAACCAGGACCTTAGGGAGCCAACAGCAAAGCCGTCTGCACCGTGAAGGTAAGGAAAAGGAATTGCTGCTCTTGGAGGTCTCTGGCACTGAGCAGGGAACGACCCCCACCACGCTGATCCAGCCTCGAGGCTGAGGTCTTCAATCAGGAGGTTGGGCCAAAGGATCTCCAGAAGCCCCATCCAACCTCAAGGATTCCAAGCATGCTCCAGCTCAGCTCCCAACAAGCCCAAATTACTGCCATTTCCCATTCTGTAATGACACACTTTGACGTGGGAAAGCACGGGTTTCAGACTGCACTGAATAGCTGCTGCCCCCAGCGATTCAAAAATAACCACCTGCATCTAAACACACATACTTTGGAAATGTAAATAAATACATTAGCTAAACACCCAACCCCACTGGTTTATGCTAGCTCAATTATACAGTAACTCACCGCACTATGAAATTTGAGATGAGGGCACAATTAAAACTACCTTTCAAAATTCCCCAGTTAAACGCCCATGTTTTCTATGGGGCACAGTCATCCCATCAGTCCCACATCCCACAGTCATCAGCTCGGAGCTGAGCCGTCCCCACGTGGGTACCCACAAAGTCAGAGCCACGTGGCCCTCCCTCAGTCCTCCCAGCAGACAGCAGACCCACCACAGTGCTGGGAAGCTCTCCGAGGGCTCAGCACAGCCCAGGGAGGCTGGACGCACTCATCAAAGATTTATCTACTCTGTTTCCCTGCCAACAGTTAGTTGGCATTATTGTACAGGCTGTAATGAATTACAGCACAACGATGCAAAACACACCGTGTCAGACCCAGAGGTGTTGGAAAGCTGCAGGTTTCCCTGGAGCCCACTGGTTTACATTAACAAGGTGCTCAGCCTGCATGTTTAATCCTGGTATCTTACCATAGCCCGAATTACCTCAAAGTTCCCAGCTGCAGATGCAGCATCCTGCGAATTAGAACACCATGACATGTCAGGGATGTCCCAGACTTCATCCTTCCACCTGCTCCGGTTGGTGTGGCCTTTTTGGGACATCGGCTGAGGAAAATCACAGCGGTTAAATCCCCGCACCCAAACAAATCACTGCGCTGTCTCCTCTTTCCCAACTCATTGCATAGAAATGGTTTTGGTGGTTTTTTTTTCTTTTTTAAGAGAAAAATCACATCGGCCCAAGGATGCAGTGAATTAGAAACAAATTACCATTTGAAATGGTAGGAACCATCCCGGCGTTTGCTTCTTTCCTGCTCAGCACCTGGCACCTCAGCATCCCTGCTGCCTGCAGCACGGGCTGCTTGTTCTCTGCCAGTGTCCAAGCTGAGCATCAGCACTTGGATCCCCGAGGGATGATCACACCTCTCACGCACACCATCCCCCTGCGAGGGCTCACTAAGGACCCCTCTCTGCATCCTCCTGCCCGCACCCTTCCCCCTGCTCCATCCTCCCCCGTCTTTTTGCCATCTGGTACCCATCAGAGGCAGGCAGACCCGCAACACATGTGCACTTACCAAATCCTTTAAACCTAACTAGAGCCCTGTTTTGTTTCTTCCTCGTCAGAAGCCGCAAGGAATCCTGATTCGGTACATCTGGACCTTCTAATAGGGTAACAGCCTGGCTGTGCCAACTCTGCTTTCTGTCTGACTCCATCTTAATCATCTGCAAATCACAAAGGGCTGGGAGGGGAGCACAGCCAGCACGGCAGCAGCACGACGACAGCGGCTGAGCGCACAGCAGTGGCTGCAGATACGGCTCGGACATGCAGTGCTGCACCAAAAGCCAACATATTCACTTGCATCCTATTGCCGACCACATCCCAGCGCTTTGATTTATCAGATGGTTGTTTGGTGCTTGGCCCCAGGTTTGCAGCTGGGAGCACAGCCCCACACTCCTGCTGCAGTGATACAGTCCCAGCTGGGTGCACGAGGAGAAGCCCCATTCCCTGGGAAATAAATGTCAGGAGGTGGAAACTGCTCCTCCCAGCTTCAGGCAGCACGCTCAGTGCTGTTAATGTCTGTGATTTCACTGCAAAGGTTTCCACAGCTACTTTTTTCTTTACTCTGGATGCTCTTATTTAGTTAGCTTTCCAGGAATCGTGTGGTTTGGTTTTCTCAGCTTCCAGTAAAAGGAATTTCTAAATATCAGAGAAGGACTTAAAACCATGACCCACTGATAGATCTGAAGACCTCTCCTTCCTTCCCATTTGATGGTTTCTAATGCAGTATCACAGCTGTAGGCAGGGGTCCGAGCCCTGAGTTTTATACCACAGTGCTACAGATACTGCCCAAGTCAGTGAGCTGATGCTGTGTGCTGACTGAGTCACCCCCAAACCAAGTGAGAGGAACCTCACGGCTGCACAGAGTGAGCTCAGCGTGGTCAAAACCATGCAGAAATGCCAAAAAAGTGCTGCTTTATCGTGGTTTAGTTGGCAGCATTGGTGGTAGGTGGACAACTGGACTAGAGGAACTTAGAGGTCCATTCCAACCTTAATGAATCTATCAGCATCTGCACAGAGAACACCCACAAGGTTTCTGACTTCTCTCCTACTCTGCACCATCAGTGCCCAGCCTCAATGCACACAGCTCCCTGCCACCCAGATCCCAACAAACCAACCCCATGTGTCACTTGCCTTGTGATGCAGTACAGCACTCCCCTTAAACATAACTTTCCCCAACTCCACCTGACTGCAAAAGCAACGCACTAAGGCAGAAACGGAGAGCAAGCTGTAAGCTGCATACAGCGTGCTCGCCTCACTGCTGCTCTCCTGCTCTCATTCTCCTCTGTAAACATGCATGCACAGCAGGATGGGTCCTTCTGCTGTTTGACCAAAATAGGCCATTAAAGACAAGAGAAAAAAAAAACATCACAACAAAACACAACAGAACAGAGGCAGAGGGGTCTTGGATCCATGACAGGAGCCTGAAGACTTGTATTTATTTATGCTATCCATGGGAAAGCCCTTCAGAGGCAGTAATCCACGACATCTGGCAGAAGGGCAGGGAAGAACCTTTACTGCCAGCTGACTGATACTTTATCCAAAAAGGAAAAGAAAAAAAAAAGATAAAAGCTCTAATTGTTGGCTCTGCAAGGCTCGGCAACAGCTCCATGAGCTGATCGCAGGGGCATGACAGAAAGCAAAGCCTGATGCACTGGATGAAGACACGGTCCAGGAGGGCTCATTAGCCCTTAGGAGCCGGGGTGGAGGGCTGGGAGCCTCCAAAGCAGCCCAACCTCTGTGCCCCAACCGCTCAGCCATCACCGAGCCTCCAGGTTCTGATACCAAGCAAGCACCTGCCCATAAAAACGTGGCATTCTGGTTATTTTTCTGCAATAAAACAGAGTGACTCAAAGTGGTATGCGGCTCTGCCTGGCCAAATCCACATCAACTCAAAGTCTGAAATTAATGTGGAAAGTGATTCATAACAGCAGGAGACAAAACAGGCCTATTCATGCTACCCCATCTCAAGAGTATAGCTATTTTGGATCCAAATTCTCTCTCAGCTTCCAAAACCACAGAGAAAAGCAAACAGATGTCAGCCATTGCAGATTTGCACAGAGCAGCTCCTGATAGCAGCGCTTTCCTCCGTGCTTTCCACCTGGGGATGTCGAGGTGTTCTGGGGGCAGCCAGGCTGGGAGCAGCACCAGGCACCACTGCCAGCAGCGAGACCCACGATGGGGACAGCACCCTGTCAGCAAGAGGTGGGGGAGGATGCAGTTATCAGGGGGCAGTTGCAAAAGACACCTCAGCCCAATATCAAATGCATCCTATAGCACAACAGCTTTGGCATCCCTGAAAGACAGTGACACAGAATCCCGATTGTGTCATGGAATTTTACCTGCACGCAATTAATATCACTGTGCAGTGCTTTTGTTGTATTTATTTTCAGTACTGCGGGTCTGGGCTCCGTAGCAGTAAAGCCTGCTGCTCCTGGAGGTGCTTTAAAAGTGGTATCCATTTCTGAAAAGCAAATCTAGAGGCTGATAGCGCTCAGAAACTCTGAGGTCACACACAAAGGGACTCTTTGATAGAGTCCAAACTGTACCAACTGCACATTCTGTGCTCTGAAGGGTTACTTTGCAGACAAACCCTCCACTGCAGCCCGTGTAACGTGAACTAGGGACTCTGAATTTGTTCTGTTTGTTTTCTTGCAGTGTTCTCGATGCTAACAGCACCCCAGAAGCACATGATCTCACTCAGCTGCTGCACTTCCCTGCCCCGTGCAACCGTGGAGCATTTTGCTGGATGCAGTGTTTCCCTGCACGGCACCCACAAGCTCCTCCCCACCACACCATGCCCAGCAAATCTGGGAGTTGAGAGCCCAGTTTGGGTTTCTTTATTTTGCCCTAAACCAAAGGAATTAATCAACTGTTTGCTTCTGAACACATTTGGAGAATGCAGAAGACTGAATGTCTTCTAGCAATCATTAACAGCTACAGAGCTGAACACTGATTTAACCCATGTTTGCTATTCAAGTTTGCTCTTTCTGCAGGATGTGCATCTCTGTATCACTCAAAGGACAAGCATTACCTCATTCAAAAAAATATTAAATCCAAGATTGCCATTTTCCACATATCCATCCCCTGTGTAACTTACTTCAATTTCTAATTTACAACTACCAAATACAATCTTATACTGGAATTTGCATAAAAATGAAGAGACCTGCAGCAAGATATTAAATTTTAACCTGGCACGCTATGGCAGCCGAGGAGTATCAGTGTGTCCAAGAAGTTTGTGCCTGACAACCTGAGAGCTGGTGGATGTAACAGGGGGAGAACGTGTACACTTCAGTGCAACCGAGCTGATGGAAATGCCTCAATGCAGCTGTTGTAGAGCAAGGATTGTACAACTCGCACACGCTGATAGTGGGACTGCTACACACAAGACCAGTGTGCCAGCTCACCCAGCACTGGGCGTCCACTGTTGGCCAATGCAAGTGACCTGAAAGGATAAAAAGTGCTAATGGAACAATATAGCACAGCCTTTCAGAAAAGGCGTGAATTGAGCTGTGGACAGGCAATCAGTGAGAGGTAGGAGTCCAAACTGAGTCAGGGCAGAAGGCTGGAGCTTTAGGGTCACTTCTTTGCTTGTAAGGTGACCATTGCTCTATTTAGACAAATCGTGAGCACATCAGAAATAGCATTGGGCTTCTCCAGTCACCAGCCTTATGGGCTCAGTCTCACCGGTGTTTGCAAAGACCAACAGGAGAAAAACTTTCTCACCAGGACCACGATTCCTCCAAAATAAGGTCTGAAGAGGGTCATCCTGAAGACAACACTCCTGGCTCCAAAAATAACAAAGGCAGCCGCACATCAGAGATGCTAAGAAGTACCAAACAAGTAAAGCGCTTCTGACTGCAGCCTCTGGGTTCAGAGCTGACCTGTGCTAAGCCCTTCCCATCACCTTGCCCACGCTCCCCAGGCTCTCCCATGACACTTCTGCACATCAGCACCCACGCTGGGCTCACATTTCTGAACACCCCCAACGATCTGAATCTAAAACCTGCCGCTACTTCAGATACACATCAACAGAACCGGAACAGCAGTGCCCCTTCTTCCTTCCCACCCCATTTTAAGGGAAACTGTTTTAAGATGCTGACATCCTCCGGAGCACGCGGCCCTTTGGAGTTCAGCTTAGTGCCACCTACGGGGCTTTTTACATCCCTCTGTTGCCATGTATCTGAACACCAGCACAGAAGCACTCGAGTAAATCGGATCATTGGTGATGCAATGTTCAACTCAAGTGACACAATAAACATCTAAAACACAACAGCAAAGGCAGCTGGACTGAAACCGAAACCCAGGCAAAGAGCAAAGCACAGGCAAGGGCTTGTTTTTCCTCTTGACTTTTACCTTTGGGATGAGCAGGAGCAGTTTGGCCGCGACACAACTCAGCCAACTGCTGTGGCCACGCAAGAGAAAAGCCACACTTGTGTGCAAAGCCACTGATTACGAGCACACAGAGGAGAAGCTGTTAATTTCCAATTTCCTGTCCTTTTATTCCCGCACTGATTAAGATAAGTCAGAACACAAGCGATCCTCTTGCAGGCAATCAAAGAACGCCTGGGCAAAAGAGCTGTAATTTTCAGAGGACTGGTTCCATTCACCTCAATCGCAGCACCGATGCAGCCCGTGCAAGCAAACATCAGCACACACACAGCAGGAGATGCTGAACTGCTCACCACCTCCTGCAGCCTGGTGAGCACCGAGCAGACAGCAGCACTGAGAGCCCACGGCCATAAACTCTCATCTCTATTTTCAGTTCATCCTTGCGGCAGCCAAACTTGCTCCAACACTGGGGCTTCTGCAGCTGTGATTCTCCATGTCCTTCCTAGACCAAAGCACAGCCAAGACATCGGCCCCACCGCCCTGCACAGATGTGCTGGGCATGCAGCAATTACTTTCAAACAGAGCCATGCAGAGTTTTCTTGGAAGCATTTTGAAGGAAAGCTGTCAGTCCTGAATCTCTAATTAATCCCATTAAAAAAATAAATAAATTAAAGGGATGGTTGCTTGGTTGCATTGCAAGAACCGTTTTGTAATTAATGTGACCTTCATCTCCATATGGTAATTAGCAAACATTTATATTACCATTAAAAAGACCGTGTTCGTTACATAACCTCACTTTTTTTCCTATTAGCTAACAAAACTCACAAGGCCAGATCAGCCAAAGCCTTGTTCCTTCATCCTCCACAGAAATGCAGTCAGAACTAATAGTTTTTTTAATTGATGCAGCCTGGGCATGGCTTTCCAGCTCGGTGCATGGAGCAGCTGCTCACAGCCTGCACTGCTGTGCTGTGCAAGAGCTAAAGGGAGCGTGCATAGAGAAACCCAAAGGTTTCAGATCTGCTTTCTGCTGCTCCAACTCAGATCACTGAGCTTCAGGCAGTAAGAGGCGGTCAGTAATGCCCGTGCCCAAGCAGCTTTCAAGCTGTACATCAAGCGCACACACACACAAAAAGGGAAAGAACTTACTAATTGTGAAGATGATATAAAAATGCTAACAGGGCTGTTAAGGTGGCAGCACTGGGAACACCTAAATTTTATCTATATATACACATAGATCTCAACTAATTCAGCTCGAGGTCAGTGGGACTGCTCCCACCAGGCTCAAACAGTGCCTTGCACACCCCCAGCATTCACACCCTCTGTGCACTGCTGTGCACTGGGGAGGTCACATCCAGAATTTAACCCCAACCCCCCCCCGGAGTCTCATGCATAAACACCAGGCAGCACTTCAAAGCAGCTACTGTTTTCTCCCTCACTGAGGCAGCCAAAACACACGGAGGATTAAGCCTGAAGATAGCAACGTACTGTAAACTTATCATAAAAGCAGGACTACAAAACCAGCTACCAGCTGTGAAGTATATTTACAACTGTAAATATAATATTTCAACTGTAGAGCAAGTCAATATTGCGCTATGGAAATGCCTGCTTTATCCATCAGCTTATCAGGATGGAGAAAGGGAGAATATAATTTAGCAGTCCTCCACAGTGCAGCGTTTTGCAGACACTGAGAATGTATTTCTGAGATAGGGACTTCTGCGAACGGCAACAGAGAGATCAGCCTGCTGATGAATGAATGCAGTAAGTTCTACTCAGAGAGCTGTGAGCACACCTTGCTGCCACTTACCCCGGGAAGAACGCAACTGAAATAAAGGGAGGGCGAGGGGGTTGAGAATCAGAATCATGAAAAATTAATTCCTATTGGTTTTACTGATTTCCACTCCATGCTATCGCTTCTGACACCAATGAGGGCTATTCCCAACACGTGAATTCCTAAGTGTTTTCCATCCCAGCAATTCCAGCCCTCATCTGTTGGGCTGAAGATACAGTCTGCCAAGAGCTGTGGCAGCATCCAGGACAGTGAGAAAATGGCAGAACAAGAAGAAGGCAGAAAGAAGGGCCCTTCCCCTACAGCTACAGCTGGAAAAAATTACTTTCCAGTCTTTTCCTGCAGTTTAAAAACAAACAAAGAAAAAACAACAAAAAACCCCAACTGTTAAGCTCTATATGATGATCAATGCAAATGCTACCATCTAGATTCAACAGGAGCATCCACCTTGAAGTAAGGCTAAGACGGATTCGGAGCAATTAGGAGCTCTTCCAATAGGCAGAATTTTATGACTAAGAATTAATAAAGTCAGCATTGCCACCAGTGTGCCTCAGAGCTATTGCCATGTAAATGCTCAGCACAACTGGGCAAGGGGAGCTGCAGTAAGATGCATTTATGGGAAGAAAAAATCACCTTCCCTGAGAGATGGCAGTAAGTGTCAGTGTTGCACAGCAGCCTATCTACGTGAGTGACACTGTAGAAATGCATCAGAGCTTTGGAAATACAAGCTGCTGAAAATCCTGCTGGACAAGTGAGATTGTTCAAGGCTATTGGTGTAGCTGGGCAAGAAACCACCAAGGAGAGCCCTGGGCTCTTTCTGTCTGAGAGCACTCCCTTATTTTGGACATTTTAAGGCCAACTTGATAGCAACCTGGATGCTGAGAGCCTTCTCCAAGTCAACCTACCTGCTCTGCAGTGAGTTTCCCACCTGAAACCAACAGCAGAGCAAGCTAGGAGCGAATTGCACACCGAAGTGAGATCAGACTTAACCACGGTGTCCTCAGGAGCAGCCTCGTTCAGAGCAGGTCAATTACACCAACCTAACTGCAGAGCATGGCTACAGCCCGGCTCCTCACTCAGGAATCCCAGAATGGATTGGGTTGGAAGGGACCTCCAGGAATGCTTTGTGAATGAATCACTCTCGGTTTGCTCTGGCTGTGCGCTCTGTCAAACAAGCACAGCAGTTCCAGAGGGCAAGGAATCAAAAGATGGACCAGGAGACAGCTTAGCAAAGGCTGAAGCAAAAGCTAGCACTTCATGCAGCCTAAATGAACCACAGGACAGCTCCAGGCAAGCTGAGAAAGCGCCAAGTGGAATTTCATTTCTGGTTTATTAATTCTTTTCTTTATACATGAATTTTAGCTTAAGAGAACATCAAATCCCATTTTCATTGGAGATGGTGGCATTTAATCAGCAAGCTGAATGATAATGGTGTAATGCAGCTCAAAAGCTTGGGCTTAAAACCACAGCCCATGGCAAAAGCATCCCCTGTGAGGATCAGTCCCTGGTGCAGCTCCCAAGGATGACTTCTTATTTGGCCATTGCAACACAGCTCAGACAAACTGACCAAACACGAACATTTCCACAACCAAATGCGATACTGAGACTTTTCAACTCCCATTTAAGAACCACACTGCCCTTCACCTGTTACCCTAGGACAGGTTCCTGATAACCCTGCTGCCTTTGTGCACATGATGGAAATACTTCCAACCATTTTTAGGTCCTCTGATCCATCATTAATGTGCAACTAAGAGCTGGATATGCTGCAGATCTGCACTTCTGTAGAGCAGAACAACCACTCAGACCTCGTGTCACACAGCTGCACGCCCTGCCCAGCCTCACCACCATTGGGAGCACTGGTTCTCATCCATCAGCTTTGGGGCAATTCAGGGAAGAAGCCTACTACGTTCTTCAGATGATTTTGTTGTTGTTGTTATTGTTGCTTTCAAAGATCTGAAACACAAACCACAGAAATGTATTTGTCTAAAAAAAGAAAAACACCAAAAAAAACAAACAGAAAAGGTAAGACACTCTTCTCATTTAACATACAAATGAATCCGCCTGTCTACATCATCTGGGAAGAAGTGAAGCTGAATTCATAACTCGCCTTTCCAACGCCCTTCAAGGCTCCCTGATCACAGGTAACACAAACACTGCCAAAAACCCAAACCTGTGAACACAAGAAGGCTTTCTGCTTTCAAGCAAGATACCGCCCCGACTGCTCATCAAAATCACTGCTGGATTTTCCATGCTCGGCACTCAGAAACCTGGTGCTCATTTGAAATGTCAACATCTTGAAGCAGGCAGATACCAGTCATCTTCTAATGAAGATTTTCCTAACGCTGAGCAGGGAAGCTGAGATTAAAGGTACGTTATCCTCTACTGGAAATTAATTTGCTACAGTTGTTAAAAACTTGTTTCTCAAGGAAAATGACTCGCTTGACTAGATAAACAGTTCTGCCTCCTCTAGGAAAGCCTGCTTCCGTGAACCATGTGGCCCTACACTTCATACAATTTAGTATCATCACAGAACAGCACTTGGCTTTGCATGCAGCCTCAGAAGGTAGAATCCCAACAACCAGGTTGAAAAGGCATTTGAAATAGTTCTCAACAACTGCCTCAAAGAGAGTAAACATGTTTTTTCTTCCAAACGTGCTACCATCTTAATTACCAGGCATGTCTCGTGAGTGTTTCTAAAGCGTAGGATAGAAGAATGTGGGAAAAAAAGAGACCTTGTGATGCATAACGTGTCTTACTGGAGAAAGAGGGTGTGCTGCCATTTTCAAACACACCTGGATCACAAGCTGCTCCTGGCACCTGCTACATCACTCTGATGGAGCGCTGAGCTCTCCCACCACGCATGGCTCCAACAGGAGCCCCGAGTCAACATCTGGGTGCAACATTTGCTTCTTAGGGGTCCAAACGTGCTACGGAAATCAAAGCATTACTGCTGATTTCCAATGCAGCAGGATCCAGCTCCTCGGTAAGCACGCAGCTGGCTGGAGCTTTGCAGCAGGCAACTGTGGGGCTCTGTTTCAATATTGGGCTGATAGATCCATATCCAACAGGGAGAGAAAAGGAAACAGAAAACACGATATTCAATTCCCTTTTCATCTGAGGAATGCAAGCCAGGCTTAGTGCCTTTAAAACCTGGCGGTGCAATAATTTTTTCTGCTTTTTTTTTTTTTTTCTTTTTTTCCTTAAATGAGGGAATGACGCTTTCATTTCCCTATGAAAGGGCTGATCTGAGAGTACAGGCACCAGTGACACTTGTACTGCAAAGATTTTTTGAAGGAAAGGAAAACCAAAGTGCTGGAGATGAAAGAGACAACTCCATCACAAGCTGAACGATTAAAGCCTGTGCTCTCTGGAACAAGCACTTCCTTGAAATAACAGAAAACAAAAGGAAGACTAACACTGCTCCGGGTCTCCACCAGTTTCCATCGCAGCACAGCATGGCTTTTAGGAGCTCTCTGTTCACAGCGGACATCCCAAGGAAAATTCTTTCTGGATACAGCAGGATTTGAAGTGGGACACAACTGTCATGTGTCCTTTGTATTTCCCATCCCATGCAGAATGGCTTAACAGCAGCTTTCTTTGGGATCTGGATTATGCCTCAAAGCAGAAGCACACCCACAGCCTGCAGGAGCCAAGTCCCAGTCCGTGATATATGGAAACTTCAGGGGAATTCGGTATGCAGGGAGCGACGTGGCTTCAGAAGCCATCTGTATCTCACTGGAAATTAAATCTTCTGTTTGATGCTCGGAGAAAATTTCTACGTGCTTCTTTGCCAAGGGACAATTTGTGGCAGCCTATGGAGGATTAATGGAAGCCAAGTCCCCATTCTGCGAGTGGATCTGCTCTTTTGACCCCAGATCTGCAAGAACTGCAGAAACGAAATGCAGTCTCATGCAAGAAGCATTCATTGCATTGCCATTTGAATTTTTCTTCTTTGCAAAACCGCAATCTTCAGTGGAAATGTGTTTACTGTGAAACCATCTCACTATCTTAACACCTATCTTGCAAAACTCCAGGACAGTTTGGGGTGGGAAAAAAAAAAAGAAAGGAAAAAAAAAAGGCTAAGGTCTATTTTGTAATAAAAATAAATGACAGTCCTCTCTTCTGCATAAGTACATTGCCTGGTGAGATCAATTTTGTTCTTCGCTTGGTAACATTACCCTGTCTTTTCTAATACACTCTTCATCCATTAACTTTGACTCCTTATGTGTCTAATTCACAGCTACACACCAAACAAATTACCCAGAATTAAAAACATCTCACTCATTTCCTCTTTCCCCACCTCCACACTACATCTTGCAAAATCATTTTGCCATGACGTGTCACAGAGAATTACTAACTTCTCTGCAGAAGGATGGTGGGAACACAGATTCCCTTCACATGACATCATGGTACCGAGGCCAAGGTCTGCATTTGGAGAAATTGCCTCAATTAAGCTCTTCACTTAGCAGGCTGCTCCTGTTTTCTGCCCACATCATCAGCAAGGACAGGCACATGCAGGCTACATGGCATAGGGCTGCTTCTCCCCAGTCAGAACAGCATTCTGCATCCATCACTGAGAAATGACTGCAGAAAAGTCTCTCTCGCCACCTCTGAGCTTCACTTCACTTCCATTTCATCTTCGTATCTCATCTAGCGACCTCCTCCTTCTACGGCAGCTTCTCAATCCATCACCTGCTGCACTGCAATCATTATTTCTCTTATTAATTTACACCACTTTCTCACGTGAGCTGTGCTTGAGGAGGGCACATGCTGAACAGATGGTACCCACACACCTCCAGATGCAGTGTAGTCCTGAACCTGCTTGCTCCAGAGCTCCAAACATCCTCTGTGCACCTTGTACCATTGGACTAAAGACTGCCAGAAACCACCCGTGCTCACCACTATTTGGGTACCTGTTGAAGGCAGACTCATTTCTTTGCGACTTGCCTGTATGAGCACGCCAAAACTGCTTCATTTGCTTCCTGCAGCTCTGGCTCAAACCCTTCCCTGACTCCTCCAACACTATCATTTCACGATCATCAATTTACATCGTACTTTCCCTCTGTTGGATTCCATCCAACCAGCCTCTGCTGGTTCTCTAGGATGGCTGCAGCCCTAGGAAAGGATGCAATTTCCCTCTCCAGCAACCTTGACTACAAAGAAACAGAACCAACATGCTGCTTGTCAGTTACACCCACCCTTTTGGTCTCTTCATGGATCTCCATCCAAAACTGCATCTTCTTCCCGACTGATGCTGATCTCGATGTTCTCTCAGTCCTGAGAGCACGTGCCACATAACACCACAGGCATCAACCAGGCCACTGCTTATTGCTACACCCACCTCTCCTTGGCATCCACGTGGGCAGTTCTGTTTGAGGGCTTCTGACTTCCCTTAGGTGTTGGGGCAGGGGAGGAATCATGAGACTACAGATGTTCTTAAGTTTTACAAGTTGAAGGACACACCAGAGAGAGGTGAGGAGTGAAACCACCCCAGCTGAGCTGCACCAGACACACCAACAGGGGCTTTCTGCTTCAACCCAGAGAAGCCAAACCTTTGGAAAGCTGTATGAATTTCACTGGACCAGAATAGATTGGAGACCCCAAAACTCAAGCCAACACTTCCACTGTGGCTCTGCACCAACCATGTAGTCCATGGCTGCAAGTCAGGTGGGAACAAAGGGCAGACACCTACATAGGAAGGGCAGTGGGACCATGAGTGATGCTAACATTTATTTCTGATTCTACCACTCACTCCCTGTGCAGCCCTACAAAAGTTACCTTAGGCAAAGCACAGGTGCCAGCAGGGCCAAAAGATTCAGAAGGGAATCTACTGGGCTTTCCACAGTGCTGAGGTCCCCAACTCCCACAACCTCAGAGTATAAATCCAAAGAGGGAAAAGAAAGAAGTGAAAAAAATGCTTAGGACATTTGAGCTAAAATGATTTTTTGATTTTCCTGAACTTTTTAAGATCTCTGAATCAGCAGAAGGCAGCCTGAAGTCTATTTTTGGACACCTTGCCTTGTTGCAAACACCTCCAAAGTGGAGCCACATATAGCCACCTTCAGAGCAATCCCTTGCAGGGGAAGGAAGGATCTGCAAGGAATTGCAATGCAGGGCATGCACGGCATGCCTGGAAGAGCAGGGAAAGGTAATGGGCTTCCCTGAGCTTAAAGGTAAGTGACCCTGAAGACAGAGAGGGAATGAAGGACTTTAACATCACCTGGAGGGCTAAAAAGAGCCACATCCAGGAGGCAATTTGCCGAGCGGTGGCTCCATTACTTACAGCAAAGCGACGGTGGCATTTCCAGGTCTTCATTTTTAATTTTGGACACAACTTCAGTGGTAACAAACATTTCTCCTTGTAAGAGCATAACCTTTCCGTGACTTATTTTCAGACAATGCAGAGCATTAGTGGAGATTTATGTTTACTGCCGAGTTAAAGGTCAGCAGCGGAGGCTCTGTCCGCTCCCATCCCTCCCTCCTCTCCGCCACCAGGAGACTCAGGCTGCATAATCTGCCGCGTTTGTTTTCATACAAGGGCTGCTTTGCAGCGCTGCCCTGACGATCGCACAAGGGTAAGCAGATGAAATCCAATCAAGTGGCTCTACAGGACAAGACACATGACGAGACAGCCTGCCAGACTCCTGCTCTAATGTACACGCTGAAAAGAAGCTTATGCAGGGCCTGGGTAAAGAATGCTTTGTTAGAGAACACAGGCAGCTCACACTGCAGTGTCTGTTCTCCATTAGCCATCCATTTGAAAACACTTCTGATTATTTTGGAAGTACTTGCAATGCCCTTTGTCGAACTCAATATTTGCAGTTAATTGCATAGCTAGTGCACTCGCTCCCAATTTAAAAGCACATTAAGCCCAATTTTTATTTAAAATGGCCATGTTTCCACCCAGGCACCAAAAATATCAGCGGATCCAGCAGGCAGCATTTGAAAGCAAGACGCCTCTTTGCTTCTGGGAGCTCACGCACACACTGCACTGTACAGAAGTTACTCAAATATAACTAAGAATACAGCAAGTAAAGACCAGCCCCATTGGGACTGAAGAGAGAAGTGCCCACCGTGTGCTGTTCTGCAAACCGCTGACCACATGCTGGCTTTTCTGGAGGCCATGCAGCCCCAAGCACCCATCCCAGCCCGCTGCTCGTGCCCCAGCTCCCCCAGCTGCACTGCTGCCATGCTTGCTCAGCATTCAGCACACATCGCCACCCACTCCAGCAATTCCCCTGTGCTGCAGGCTTCAGGAATCACAGCCAGACAGATTTTATACAAGCATCATCTCACTACTCATAAATCTCTCCCAGGAAACTTGACTGAAGTGCTGACGTTACCGGCTTGCTAGTGTGATATGTTTGATATTTATTGTTGCCCTGCTCATCTTCCCTTTAAATAAAAAGTGCCCAAAATGATCAGCTCTCTGCATCTGTAATAAGAATGATTTGGCCAGCCACCTGCAGCTCAGCCAGCCTCACTGCGGGGAGAGAATGAACACAGCCAGAGGGTGCGTATCCCACTGGGAGAAGGGATAGGAGCAGAGCTGAGGTGTGAGGCATCACATCTCACCACCCACATGCTGCACACACAGCTCTCCTCCCAGCCTACGTTTAGACACTTCGCTATCTTAATAGTGCACCTAAACAAATACAACTTGGAGATGAAGACAAAGGCCATTTTGCCCACCTGCAGTATTAGTCTGTGCTTTCATCGCAAAGAGTCGTAACATAAAGGAGTAGAAACACTTCCTTGTGACATTGGCTGTTTTAGTTCCCTTCAGGATAGCCTAGAGAAAGTCCAAGCACAGCACATCAAAAGGATGCATCCCCATGAACTAATTAAGATTTAAACCACAACAAGCTGCAAGTATCTCAGTGCAGACCCCCACTGCAGGCAGCAGACAGGGAGAAGTACCTAAGAACAATCTGGAAATTAGCGATGGGAAGTAGAAGAGCTGTGTAATCTGATTTAGCCGTTGCGTTTGTCAATAGTGAGATATGAAATGTCTGGGAAAAAAAAAAAAAGAAAAAATAATCAGTAAACTAATCTATATTTCCATTGATGGTAAGGGCCACAGCTTGTGCAGTGCAGCTGAGGGCTGGCTGTCAGAACAACGATTTGCTCTTCAGCCCCAGTGCTGTCTCAGCCTATGGATATAAAGCTCTCAGTCAATGCACAGAGGCTGCGATTGCCTTACCAGAGCTCAGTTTGATCTTTAATGTCCTAAAAGGATAGATTTGCAATAAAAATATGTGAAAACATTTATGGACATTAAGTTTACAAGATGACTCTGATCCTGTGGATTAGTGTCGAGCCTGCAAGTGTGCTGAAGGCAGCCAGAGAGAATAAAGCACTGTGCTGTCCTTACGCTGAGAGCAATTTCATTTCTGTGCCCAGATGTTCATTTCAAGATTTTTAGCCATTTTGAAGAGTTATATCTCCACTGCCTTGGAATAAAAACATAATTATGTGTAAGCCATTTACAAGATTCCTGTGGCAAATATTCCTAACCCTACTGGGTTATTTTAGGGCAGTGAAGCCACAGTTAATACGAGGAAGGAGGACTGTCTGACAGAACCATTGAAATAAATAAAAGGACTTGTTCAAAATGCATGTCAAAGCACGTGAGAACGTGAAGGTCACTGAAGCCCAAGAGATGCCTCCATCTCTTGCCAGGCTGAGAACTGTTGGGAAATGTTTCTAGCAGCAAACTGTCCCACTTTGCATTTCTAAGAGGCTGAATCCCAAGAATAATAATGCACAGAAGATTGCAGCCCTTGGCTTTCCAGCCAGCCAGTAATTCAATGAACAATGCGGCCAGCCCATCAAAGCATCCTTGCCAAGTTACACAAGTACCACTCATAGGAAAAGCTTTCTACTAGAAAAAGAGACAGCAAGAGAGAATATGCCTGGGGAGAGGAAGGAAGGGCTCACTCCTAATCCGATGTTAATTACAGCCCCGCTCCCATCACGTTCTGTTCCAAGTGCACGTGGGAGGTGTGTGGATTTCCAGCCATGTGGTGGTACTCTGTGCACAGCATGCAGTGCTGGGGACATGGGACAGCTGTGCCCCCTCCCTGAGGACGTGGCCCTCTCCTGTCCCCCACGTCACAGAGCAGTGCAGCAGGAGCTGGGCCAGTCTGGGTATGGGGAGATGCTGCAAGGACCGAACAAGGCATGCTGTGCTGGACCACAGGGAGCAAACGCCCCAAGAAACTGTGGATTTAGCCCTGGTGAAAGGAAAGGGGCTTTGAATATGCATGGCAGTGATTCACAGGCTGATAGGAACCTCCCAAGCATACAGGGCACATTCTGAACGGAAACCAAGATAAGTGTGTTCTATATTAAGTGCCTCCTGTCCCAAAACATCCAGTCACTAAACGCTCTGAGTGTGCTTTTTTTCACCTGGAGCCCTCTCTGAGCTCACACAGCAGCAGCTTTCCTCAGTTCTTTCATCAGTTTTAGCTACACCAACACCTCAGAGCAAAACACCATAGCTCTGTGCCATTCCCACTGCTCCTCCACTGCAGTGACACACAGCCTTCAGCACTGGGATCCGTGGCATCAGTAGCACAGTGTCACACGGCTATGAAGGTACCGAGGCTTCCCCCCTGCAGCAGCCAGCCCCTGCAGGCATCGAGGAAAGAGAGGGGCAGTTTGGAAAGCAGAAGGGCTGCTCAGAGCCCTCAGAAATGGCTCGGCATCCGTGGGATGTGACCCAGCAAAGCACAGGGCCGTGGGTTTGGGACCATCTCTGTGACCTCTAGAAGCAGCCAAAGAAGAGATGGATATGCAGAGCTGAAGGGCAACTCGTGGGATGGCAGAGCCATCAGCACTGTGGTGTCATTCCCGCAGAAGTGAGAAATCGCAGCATGCAACAAGTACTCACTGTGAGCAGTGCTCTGGAACCCAAACCCATTCTGAATTATCACCTTTGAGTTTGCAGCCACACCACCTTCCCCACTGTTTCCAGTAACAAAAATACAGAAGCTATAACGCATCTGTTCCATAGCTGCTATGGGGTCAATAATAAGGCTTTTCAAACCCTTTTCAGCCAGCCAGCTACAATGCACAATAAAGTTCTCTTATTCTATCCTTCCCATAACTCTACAGCTTGCCCTGGGCTAGCCAGGCTGCCCAGAGGTGGCTCAGCACCTGTGTCACTCCTTCTGCAGCTCATCTAGCAGAGCTGCCCCAGGTTATGCTCATCTGTGCGCTGGAAATAGCCCTGACAGCTAAACACACAAGGTTTGTGTTTGGATTTCAGCTCAGTTTCCAAAGGCTGTACACCATTTCCTTCAAGACCGCGCCATTGTGTTCCACCACGAAGTGCCAAGTGTTTGTATTACTCACCCTCCTCGCTGGCGCTGTTTGGCTAACGACACTTCAGGCAGCAGAGCCCTGGGTCACTCTCACCTCTTGAGAAAGGTGTTTGTTTTGAGAGAGAGCCTGAAATCCTGCCACCTAAAACATGCACTTAGCAGCGGCAAGGCAACATGAAAAGGAAGGACACTGCATCTGAGGTACAGGAGAAATGGAATGGGCTGAATGCGTGCCTTGCATTTCATTGCTATCTGCCCAGAGAGCTGTGGGTGTCCCCTCCCTGGAGCTCTGACTGGTGGCAGAGGCAAAAGCAAGGCAGAAAACACTGCTGATGGGACCCTGCATTCATACCCTGGGTGCAGCAGGTGTAACATGATGGCACCTTTCCACCCAGCAGCCAGCATGGTGCAAGCTTGCAAGCTGAAATCTCACTGAAAGGGAACTCACCCAGCAGATGTCAAATTGTTTTTGCAGGGTGCCTGTCCTTCTTATACGACTAAGCTGCTCTCTGAACAAAGGTGTTGAGAAGAAGCTTCTAGGAAGCTGTCAGAAATGTCAGCCCAAGGCAGCAGCGCCAAATCAGCTTTGATCAAAGCAACAAATTAACTCTTCTTCTACTCCCAGCATCTGAAAAGCAATAGATATCCCCCCAAAAATAAGAGCAACCTCACTTTTCTTTTAAAGGATTATGCTAACACAGAAACAAAAATAACCTGGGAAGCTGTGAAAGGAACCATCTGGAGACTCCCACCAGGACAACAGAAGACTGCAGAAGGAATTAAAAGGTGTACAGCACCTTCCCTCCTACTGCCCTTCGGCAAAGCCCTCAAACACAGTGGGGTGTGAGCAACCAGGCACAAAGAGCCATAGCAGCACAGCACCCAGCACCCAGCTGAGCCCTCTGCAGCAGCACACAGTGCTCCTCCACTGTCACAGCTCCTGTTCCCCCAGCAATGGCCTGCATGGGATGCAGCCAACCCGTCGGCTGCACTTTGCAGCTGTTCCTTTCTAGAATACAGAGGTCAATTTTTTTTTTCCCTTCTTTAAAAGTGGGATTTTCTTAATAAATATTCAGCATCCTCACCAGAACAAAATGGGAGTGAATGCAAGACTGCTGCCCTTCGGATCTGCTCCATGCCTCTATTTTGCTGTGTAACCTGCTCTAAAAGTATAATGATCAGCATTAAATCCAAGCTTGAAGGCACAGCACTAAAGCCCAGGACAACATTTACATTTCTGCGAGGATGAAGCATGAAAATTCAGTGACAAATCCATTTTTCTTATGCAGAATTGTGGCTTTTGAGCATTTGTAAAGACAGAAGAGGCCAGCACCAGGGGGTACAAAACTGTTGGTTACACAACTCTGCTTCCTACAGGTAGTACTCCCCCTCCTTTAAAAAGCAACACAAAAAGCTCCCTAAAATAGGGAAAACCAATGTAAAACATGTGTGTTTTCTGTAGGAAACTACCCACGCACGCACAGTGAGTACATCACTGCAGTCTGCCATCATCCAAAGTCTTCAACCACCAAAGTGTCTTATTGCAGGGGTCTCCTTCGTGGCCTGGGAGGTTTGCTGGATTTTCAGCATGCATGCAACATTCTGGGAAGACAAAGCAGGAGGCACCTGAGCCTCCAGGAGGAGAGGAAGCTCCTTTGCTGATGCACCAGCAGCATCACGACCTCCCCATGCTCCTCTGCACCCCACCAGCAGTGCGGAGCCGCGGCTGCTGCACCTACAGTGAACCTGCAGTGCATTATAAATACAAGCAAGCCTTCACAGCACATCAGCTCGATGGACCAAATAACTCAGGAGCTCTTCTGCTCCTCCCATTTCAGAGAGTTTAAGGAAAGCAGGACGTGCAGGATGGGAAAATCAATTCCCACAATTCTCAAACACCATCCAGACAGACCCCAGCTGACACTCCTGCACAGTGCATGTGCTCCTCACTTCTGCTGCTGTGCAAAACAAGACACAGCCCTGAGCTGGGCCACCCTAGCCTGTACCAGGTACTGCCACAAGCCTCCTTTGTCCCATTCCAATGTAACCCAAGCCCTAGAGGTGCTGCTATGAGACACCAGTACTGAGGGCTGTCCGTCTCCCTGTGTGCACCAGTGCAACACCAAAGGATGCTCAGCAAGTCAAAAAGTCACACTTTGCAGAGGTATCTTAGGATAAAAGAAGGTTGAGGAGTCTAAGCCACTCAGCTCTTTTACAGGCTTACTGTAAGGTCTGTGAGGAAGCTGCCTCCCCTCCTCATATCTAACAGGAGAAGTAGAAGGAGGAGAAGGGGGAGAGGGAGGGGGAAGGGGAAGGGGTCCCTCATGGGACAGCATCAACAGCCCAGAGCATGCCAGGCCCCTGCCTTGGTGGAAAGTGGGTACTCATGGGGGGACATATTTGTGAGCTCTGGCCTAGCGTCTTCCACCAAATCAAGCAGGAAATCAAGAGCAATTAGAGCCATGCTAAGGAGACAGCATTTTAACGTGCTTTCCATTATCATTTATAGCTGTCTGCAGAGCTGTACGGATCCCAACGGCTTTGGTAAAACGATAGCCATCCTCTTTTTTAAAACCTCTGATTATTCATTAATGGATAAATGCCAGAAGATTAAATGGGAGGAGGAGGGGGGACCCCTAAATCTAACCCAGGCCTGAGCCCAACCCCACTGGCACTGATGGAAAAGCACCAAGTATCACTCAGAAAACAGAGTCAAAGGCTGCTTGGAAAAAAAACAAACAAACAATACGATCCAGAGAGAGATTTTTTGTCCCTTTTTTGAGATGCACTTTGCACTGAGTGCACAGAAAAGCCCCTCTGTGCCACGTGCCCAGGGCCCACTCGGAGCAGGAGGAAGCAGCAATTGCATGCTTACTGCAGTGTGGCACTGAAAGCAGAGAGCAGCACTTCTGCTCACAGCCCAGGAATGGGTCCGGCTTGGGCCTTCATCTCCTCTGAAACACACTGCTCTTCCCCACTTCAGCCATCCAAACATCCAGCTTAATATTTAGAGTAAGATCCTATTATGGGATAAGAAGGAAGGAAGATTGTCTACATATGAATTTACGTTAAAGAGCTGTTTATAAATAATTCCATATGTGGATACTTGCTTGTGGCAGTGTAAAAATGCCTTGTTCTGGTTTAGTTAAACCCATCTTGGAGGACAGAAACCCAAATCTCCTCTTTTTTACATGCATTTAACACTGACACAGCTTTGGTGACTTCAGCAGAAGTGCTCCATAAACCAAACCCAGCTCCGCTGCCTGCTCTCTTGCTATCCTGGAGCACACATCCACGCAGTCTGCTCCATTCACATCAGTGCTGCCTGCAACAGAAACAACCCCCAGTGGGGCTGCTTCACCCCTCCATCACCCGGCCGTGCTGACTGCAGGCATCACAGCATTGCCAGGGTGCAGGGAGACCCCCAGACCTCACGGGAGCCACTGCTGTCACTTCCATCACCCAGGTGTATTTCTTAATCCCTACAGAATAAGATCACAATTAAGGCTGGTGAAATGAGGACGTCTTAAAGACACATAAAGCACCTCTGCAGCTTGTTTTAGCACCTTAATGAGCGCAGCTGAGATCAGGAGACTCCATTTAAGAGTTACTGTGTTGTAACAAAATGTCTGCTGTGCTCTGGAGGTGCAGCAAAGACGCCCCAGTCCCTCCTGGAAGAAAGTCCTATTATACTTCATGAATTTTTGAAGCCTCCTCATGAATTAATGCACTAAAATAACTTTGATAGAGACCTCGTTTACAAATGCTCGCTGGAAATGTCGGTAGCATGTAAAATATACACTTAAAAAATAAGCAAATGAATATTTAAAACTCACTTTTGGAACAAGCCTGGAGGAAAAAGACCATGCTTGCAGCGGAGTTCAGCGCAGCACGAGGCTGCATGGCACTGAGCAAAGGCCCAGAGATGCTCATGGTGCAGGAGCTCACGAGGATGAGCTCTGCAGGCACGAGCTTCCATCCTGCTGCCTAAAAGCAGGAGCCCCATCCTCACCTCGTCCCTGTAGGCAGGGCCACCTCCCTCTGCTAAGGGCCTGGCCACATGTGGGGCAGATCTTAGTGCTGGGAAGGACACCTGGAAACCCCTGTAGGGTCCCTACATCCCTCCTGCTGCAGACAAAGCACCAAGCGTGGTGATGGGGTCCAGCCAAGCCCATGAAGGACGAAGGATGTGACTGGCCTCCCAAAACACCCCCTGCCCATGTCCCTGTGCCCTCCTGCCTCGCTGGCTCACTGCAGTCAGGCAGGCTGGGGAGCCCTGGGTGTTCAGCCTGCAAGGCACTGAGATCCTCTGGGATGACAGGAGCTATATAAATGTAAATTATTCTCATTAATGTAATTTGTGGGACAGTGCAAAGTTTACAGCAAGCTGGCTGAGCTTCACACAGTACCCATTTCTGTCCGGCTCCCCAGTAAGAGCATCCTCAGCGCCCAGTGAGCCCAGCTGTGAGCAGGGCAGGCTGAGCAGCGTGAGCTGCAGCCACATGTTCCACGTGTACTGGATCAAAGCCCCAGGTCCTCCAATTGCACGGTAACATGCAGCACACCCATGTTTTCTGTTGGTTTCTTGGGGTGGGAAACTCATCTTCAGAGACCTAAGGGACTGGTTTCACTCAACACCACCACGCACACCAAACCCAGACCCACACCATATCCTCAGCATACACTCACAATTATACTCCTGATTTTGGGTAGGCTTTGGAGCAGGTCCTTCAGGCATTTAGCTCTCTGTATCCAGTTCCCAACGAGTGCAGGGAAATCTGCTAGCAGCTCTTGTCAACATTACGCTCATCCCAAAAGGAAATAACATTTCTGCCTACACAGCCATTGGCACCTATGCAGCATCAGCAGCTCAACCAACTTGCAGCCCAGCAGAAGGGTGCTTGCTGGACACAGAACATGAGTTTGAAGTCCTGCTGAGGGTCAGTTCAGGGCAGAAAGGAGGATGAGGGCTGCCACGAGGAGCCCTGATTAACATCACCTGCAAAACAGTCAGTGAACAGCTGAGCTTAAGAGCAGTGAACTGCTCCCTAAGGTACACGGCCTGCATATATACCAGGGCACCCATGTGTGAGGGCACACAGAACTAACACACATCTGAAATGCCTGGGTGGACCGAAATCAACAGCTCCAGCTTCATCCCAAACTGAGAACCGTTGCATTTAAATTTCCACTGTATCAGTGTTTCGATATGCAGAACTCCGGGCAGTGCACACAGTGCCACCTCCTCGGGAAGCACATAAGCAGCTCCCTCCATGTGCTCCCTCCCCCCGGCCCCCTTGTACTCTGCAAAGCAGAACGCACCTCCGTATTAATACTTTGCTCTTATTCCCAACCCTGACTCTCAAACCTTGTTCCCACCTTCCCCCCCACCTGCTTCCATTTTCCAGGACCGTGGCACTCAGTGGGTTATTTCCTGCACACTGCACCATGTCTGAGCACAGCTTTCATCAAAAGGTGGAAGCAATCCAGAAGCAGCTTCTAGGGAGCCTTCCATCTGCAGCAGCATTTTATTTAGGCAGCAGAGGGGAAATTAGATCCCTACGTTGTTGATTGGCTTTGGGGGCTGAATCTTCAGTCCCAGAAGAGGGGTTCATTGACACCCCTGTAATGAACCCAGCTGTGACTGCAGCTCGGGGGATGCGGGGAACCACGACTGTTCAGTCTGAGGACAACACCACGTTGCCTTTCATTCGCGCCATGCCCTCGCTCTGTATTTCTCTGAATTCGACTTTGTTCTATTTAATCTGGATTTCTCCTCCATCTGGCCGCTGAGTAACAATGCCAGTTTGTCTCATGTGCTCGCCAAAGTGCTTTCTGCAGAGGGGGGCAGCACTTACAGCAGAGCCCCACTCTATCACTTCTATTTCGGTCCGGCTCCGAACCTTCCTTCCCCAAATGTTCCAGCAAATGCACTTCCAAGAAGGAATTTCTGCCTTTGCAGAGAACTTGGATGACAGAAAAGCATGTAAAAAAGGCATCTCGCTGGAAACACCCCGTGTGGATTCCCTGAGCCAGTCTCACTCAGTGTGGGTTGGCTCTGGCACCAGCAGTGCTGCACGGAAGCAGTGGGAGCAGCTTGCTGCTCTGACACCCAGAACCCAAGGGGAAAAGGCTCTTCTCGGGAGCCCCACTGCAGCCGGCAGCTGGCTACCCATGCCAAAACTCACTGCTTTTTAAAGCCAGATCTAAATTGAGGTGTAAGAGCTTCACAGTGCAGCTCCCTCATCTCTCTGGATCAGGTTCTAACCTAGCAATAGCTTTGCTTTCTCTCTTTGCACCGAAAGGACACATCTGCCAGCAAGACCCCAGTGAAGCTTCCAATCAGCCTTTTGCTCCAGGGAGTTGGACGGCATCTACAAAGCAACTCACACATGAAAATAAACCTTTTCCCCCTTTAGGCTGAGCACAGGAGTTACTGAGCCCAAGGAGCAGAGCTATGGAGAGCCCTCTGTTCCTCCCATCCCTGCAGCCACAGCATCCCACCTCCAGGCTGCAGCAGATGGAGCTACGGCTGTTTGTGCTTCTTCAGCACCGTGTCACCTTGTGAGAGTCCAGCATTAAGCAGGATAATTTAGCAGGCTTTTCAGCGGCTCTGATTCTTCCTCATTGAGGTGTAATGGCCCGAGTCTCACTGAGCTGTATTTTTTCCCAATCACCTAAGGCCAGAGTGGGCCACTTAACCTTATTATTTTAGAACACTCAAACCTTTGACAATTATAAACAGGAGAGTAAAAAGGAGAGCTAAATTTGTGTAATACATTACTTCCCATTTCCCAGCCTCTGAATCCAAGCAAGAAGGGCAAGGATGGCTCTGACACCAACTTGTTCATCTACAGCCTGCCTTGCATGGGAGCTAACAGCATGAAGTGATGAATGCCAGAGCCTGTTTTGTGCTTCGGATTGAGTGGGTTTGCTCCTACTTTGCATCAAGGCTTCGCATACACTCTTCCAGGAGAAGACAGACCTGACAGAAAGGAGGCAAGTCTGCAAACAGGTTAATAGAACAGGAGCACGCACCTCATTAGCCACTGCGGACCGTTTTCATCAGGAGTGCAATAAAGTGCACCTAAGATCAAAATTCAGCCTGTTGTGTTCAAACACCGTGATTCAATGGAATGTCAGACCTGCAGCCATTAAAGCATAATATTTACTGTACAGCACCACAGATTTACAGTGCACAGCACCACAGCCCTTTTACACAATGGGCCAGAAAACCCGAATAATTGGTGTTTCACTTCTTGAAGGAGAAGCTGGTGTGAACTCTTCTCTCTGTGTCAGCCACGGGCTGCTGGATGAAGGAAGATGAACCAGGGCTGTTCACCAATCAGGCAACGTTTGCATGTGGATATGATGTTTGAGTGTATTGTAGCTATAGCTGATCCAGAAACACTGCATTCCAGAGGACATCACAGGTTCTTGGCCAAAGCCTCCCACACTTATTAACCACGAACAAAGCTTTGCAGCCTGCAGGTGGTTCAGGCCTGGAGGAACCAGGAGGTCACAGCGACTCCATAGGGATGCAGAGGTCTGGGGAAAGGAGAAGTTCAACACCTGGCCACAAATGCCTTCGGCAAAAGGGCTGCATCCCTGCTGTTCCTTCTGGGCATAACATGTAAAAGCAAATGCAAAACTGAGCCTTAAAAGGCCACAAATTCACCCTCTTGCCCTTAAGAGCAAATACAAACACCGAACTGTTTATTTAGGTCTGCACACTTTCATGCACATACGCGTGTGTTTTGAGCGAAGGAAAGGAGAAATCTCAGCGCTCAGCAGAGCTGCATCCACACTGTCCTGGGACAGCAGAGCTGCTGGATTTGGAGCAAACCCCCTCCACAGCAGTAAGGGGATGGGCAGAAATCCCCAGGACAAAAACCATCCCCTCCAGACACAGTGAACCACAGTGCTACTCCTGAGCTCCCACCAGCGCTGCTGAGGCTCCATGGGACAAGGGACAAAAACACCACCTGGTAATTCTATGGCCGCTGGGTAGCACAGCCCTTGGTCACTGTGGCCCCCAGCAGTCAGAGCAGACATAAACAAAGCTTGCCCAAATGTGTGTTTATATAGAGCAAAGTAATAGCTCCATTAGACCTTTACATTCTACCAGTCAAATAATATGAGTTTTTAAAAACGTTTAGTAGTTTAACAGGTATTTTAACAACCTCCATAATTCAGCTGCATCTTCGCCGTAAATCACTTGACAGTTGAATACTCCATTATACGATCTAATCCCCTTCAGCATACCAGAAAGGAGCAAACAACCTTCCTAAGGTCGTTCAGGGCTGAGGGCAGCAGAGACAAATCAGCCCGTGCTTCCTTGGGAGCTGCTCCAGCCCCAGACCCCAATGCAGAGCTGCTAGCCAGGTGCCTCCATCCTCACCTCTCTCTGTAGTGGGGGGTGGGGGGGTTGACAGTGACATTCCCCACCCTGCCCTGGAAGCCCCATTCTCACATTTTCTCATGTATTTCAAAGCTCCCAGACAGAAGCAGAAGAGGCAATTAAGTCTTGATGCAGGCAGGAAGGTGATCCCATGGGAAACAGTTTAAAAAACACTGTCTGTAATGGGAAATTTCACTGTATTTCACTCTGGCTTTACGATCTGTACTGATGAGCTCTTTAAAAATAACCCCCCCCCCCCCCCCCCCCACACACACACACTCTCTCACTTTATATCCATTTCCATCCAGATGAATGCTTTTGATCACTTAGCTTAAGTTTCTCTTGGCTGTAAAAGATGGCAGGCTGAGGAAACAAAGAGCTGTGCCGAGGCAGCTGGACCTGGTCAGGCTGGGCACGGGGGCAGGATGGGCTGTGCCAAAAGCCAGGACACAGCCAGAGAGCCCCAGAGACGTCCATCACGTGGGGACTGCACAGCAAACCATAGTGGCGCAGTGGGGACATGACGTTGGCCACATTCCCTAAATAAGAGTTGGATGAAGTTCCCGCAGGCTTCAAGACTTACTCCTTCCTTCACTAATGCACACAGTGGCTAAGGAAGGAAGATCTGAGCTGGCTCATTTCTTCAGAGATTGGACCTGAGAGGAGTTCCCCAGCCCCTCCTGGCTGCACAGGGTCAGCAGGAAGCAGGGCTGGCAGCAGGCTGGCAGTGATGCAAGGCTGAGGACGCGGTGTCCCTGTGCCAGCCCTGCATTGCAGTCCAGCCATTCCCCCCAGCGCAGCACCTCTGGGCTCCCTACACCCCATAACCAACAACACGTCACACAGATGCTTGTTGGGTTCCACACACCCTACAAGCTCTGCTGAACCCTCCCTGCCTTCCTTCCAGGCACTGACTGCCCTTGGGACACCCCTGCATGCCAGAGAGCCCAACTCCAAACCCCTGTAACACCAGACCCTCACCTCCCGGTGAGCCCTGGAGGAATACAACAGAAAACCAAGCAGCTGCTAGAGAGCAATGAGATCCTACAGCAAATCCCACCCAGCAGGCTTCTTCAGGCAGAGGGAGCCGGCGAAACACTGAAGGGTAGAAGAAGGTAAATTACCAGAGTTAAGACATTTCAAATGACTGCCCCCTGCTGCAATCAGCACTTTTTCTTGATGGAGCCACTAATCACAGCAGTTTACCAAGTGACCTCGTTGTGGCTATCTCATCTTTGGGGACCCCGAGCTGCAGTGCCCTCGACTGCACTAACCTGCCCCAGCAGGGCACAGCACCACGACTCACAGCTGAACGCTCTGCAGAGGCATTCATCATGTCCAGCACGCACTGCAAGCTTTATACTCAGGGCAGAGATGAGGAGATTGGGGCAGAAATTATCTTTTCATTGTATTTTTTTTTCCTATATATACGCATTTGAAAATACTGGCTGCCACAAGCTGAAAAAATCCTATAGAAAAATTAAATATTTACTTCTTCTGTTTGTTAATATCTTTCATTAGTTACTCAGCTGTAACAGTCATTAAAATGCTGAAAGGGAACTTCATGTAAATTCATCACTAGCCTGGGAATACTCCGCATTTGCGAGTGGGCTGCGCGCTGCTGCTGAGCTCAGAGACTCCATTTCCCTACAGGCAAGGCCAAATGTCTGGTTCACTCACAATTTACAAATGATTATTTTTCTAATTAATCATTCATCAAAAAAAAAAAAAAAAAAGCCCTCACAAATAGCAACAAGGCATGCAAGGCAATGCTGGTGTAAGCAGAAGGCAGAGCTGAGCTGCACGGCTCCGGGCAGTGCATGGGCACCTGCAGCTGCAGAGCCCCAGCTGATGGCAGGGGGAAGGTGGGAAAAGGTCTTTCTTTATGCACAGGACAGAAAGGACGTGATACAGGTTTCTGTTACACTGAAGCTCATCGGTGTCAACTGGAGTTGCAGTATACTGAGAGCCAAACACGGTGATGCCATCAAACGGTGAGGATGAGGAGAGGAGGAAAGGAGGGCACGTTCACAGGTGTGGGAGGGAAGAACTTCCAAACCCCAGCACGAGGAGGCTGGAAGCAGCACACAGAAGTAAGCCTGAAGGAAAGAGGCCACAGCGCACACAAGAGAGCAGAACAAAAGGGACCCGCTAAGCAAATTCCATGGCTTCCAGCAGTAGCAATTTGGCTGTACCCAACCCACTGCCTGCAGCCCAGATCCAGGGGTGCTCAAGAAACACTGCTGCTGGATCGACATCAGCACGCCAACTTCTCTCCCACCCTCATTTAGATTAAGGAATTATAACCACAAGCAAATCCCCCAGATGTAATACACCTGGATACAACCTCTCCCTGTGTTCAGATTTGGAAGATGAAGCCACTTCCTTGCTTGCCAAATGGCTTGCAGGAGATGATACATCTACACACACCAACTAAAAGCAAACTGAAAACGCACCTGCTCTTTGCTCTTTCACGCTGATCCTCTGCTCTCCTTGCTATGGATCCAGGTTAGAAGCTCCCCATGCTGCCAGGACAGACATTTGGAAGGTGAACTGATTGCCTGACACTTGCTCTATCAGGCTCCTGGCCAACCACTCCGCCAAGGCAGCACAATGTGGCAAAGGCAGCACGATATTCCAGCCCTGCTATAGACTCCCACCGCCTTTTATTGTATTTCACAAGGCTAGACTCGAAACATATAATCAAATTTCAAAGAGGCTGGAGGATTGCTTCATGCTTGACCACTGAGACCGTGAGATCCATCCCTGCTGCTGCAAGAAAGAGAAGTTTTCTTCCCTACAGCATTTAATGAAGCAAACTCAAAACCTACAACACAACAAGGGCCTTGGAGACAGAGGTAACATTGAGGCAAGCTTTGGAGGAGTCAGAAAGCCCAGAGATCAATTTGATGGGAGGATGTCCTGAGCTGAATTACCCGGCTTCAGAGCACCATGGCTCCTCAGACCTGGAAGGCAGACCTTGGACTGCTATTCTCACATAAGAACTATACATGAATCTCAGCAGTGGGAAGGAGGACTGGCACCACCAAGGTTCCGTGGGAATGAAACCTCACATAAGCACTGCAGGTGCTGGGAAAGTATTTCCTTTGGAGACAGAAAAGGAAATTCTACTTCTCCCAATTCTCCATATTTCACTGTGGAAGTTCTGTAATAGCTCACAAGCACTAAACGAGGGAGGAAATTCATATTAACAGAAGCCACTGATAAGAAATATGCCTTGATTCCAACTTTTTCTGATGGTTGGCCTTTTCCTTCCAGTGCATCCATTAGTAACTCCATAAAGTGATCACTATAATAGCTGTAACTTAATACATGTGCAGGAGGTAGAGAGAAATCCAGAGCTAAGCAGCATTTAGCCTCAAGTTCAGAGCATTTAAAAAAGTGTTATTATTAGGCAAATTTCGCAGAGGAAAGCTATGACATGAATGATGTGCCTGAGTGTTTTTTCTAAGTGAGAGTAAAAGATTGCTGATCCGAGGTATTTCCTGCCATTATTTTCCTATGTTTATATTCTCTCCAATGCATCCTATTATAGCAAATGTGTTTGGAAGGGCTCCATTCTGGAAGATGATGCATGCTCCAAGAATGCCTCCTGCCCAAGGACTAATCCTACTGGAACCACTCGTACTACTCGTGTGTTCATGATAATCAGATGCATGAAGGTGCTACACAGTTGAACAGAGAGCAGCCAGCACGCTGCAAACTTGGCTATAAACGTCCCATTCTTTCATTTTCTGAAGCAGCTCCTTTTTTTTTTTCCTCATTTATTAATAGCTGCTTATGACCCAAGATCAGCATTTGGAAAAGAGGTACCTCCATCCTAACTGAATGCACGCGTGGAGAGTGTTGAAAACCAAGATGTGTTTTCTGAGAACATCTCCAGATCTCATTCCAGTTCCTCAAATATACAGCCAGCCCACTCCCTGAAAGACACAGTAATAACTCATCCCTTTTATTTTAACCTAGCTCTTCCTTCAAAGCCCAGCAAGAAATGTGGAGTTTCGCAGTGAGCAAAGAATCCCTGCTCACGATTAACGTCTATGTGAATAATAAAGCTTTAATCTGGTTTGAGTCTGTTACCTACTGCTTCAGCAAGTTTAACATCAGATGGCAGCAAGAGGAGCAAGGGTATCCAGCCAGCTTCCATATAACTCAAGGCAGTACCACAAGACTTAATTAATTGAGATCGCCAGATGAAAAATCTCATCCTGCACAGAAAAGGTAAAAAGTAAAACATCTGCTGGTGCTCAGGAAGTACTGAGATGGGATTCTAAACGGGAACCTCAGATAAACTTCAAAGAGAACGGACTGAGACCCCTCTGCACACCAGGATTATGTTCCTCCTGCTCCACAGTCCCAACCTCAGCTGGATGCTGGCTCTGAAACATGACACAAGCAAACCTTTAGGCTTTCATCACAGACATCTACTTTCTCAGCCACATCTCCTAGTAAACCCAACATGCACTGAGCACTCCTTCTAAAGCAGCACAAGCATGAAGGCAGCGCAGACAGCACAGCAGCCTCCCAGATGGTTGTAGTGCTCTCCTTTCCTTTCACATCTTGGTCTTAGTGTCACTGGTCCTGACTCAGAGAGAAAAGTGATTCCTACAGGCCCTGGTTTGATAAGGCAGCAACTCATTCTTCTTCCATATGTTCCCCTCCACACATCTGGAGAGGAGCTGCTCCGAAGCCAGCTGAGGCCCCTGCATGAGCAAAGCACCAACCTGGCATCGCAAAGAAACCAAAACACCGCCTCACTGCTTTCTGCTCTGCAGCATCAATCAAGTGAGAGGAACAGACAGCTATCTGAAAATGCTTTGAAAGGGCACTCTGCTATTTGCAAGGGCTCCTAGGACAGAAACAACTGGAGAAGGTACCTGGCAGCACCATCCAGTTAGCCTTTCAGCAGGGAACATCCGTCATCCCAAGCCATTTACCTGCAAGTCACAGCTGGGCTCTGACTCCACTCAGACATCTGCTATCCTGCTGCCCAGGTACAGATCCTTCAAGCGATCCAATCTCTGCTGGAGTGGTTCAGACTGCAAAAGTCATTTCCACATCTCTCCTCTCATCAGATAAGCCAAGCTCTCCCATACACGGTCTATCTTCTCAGTTATCACCTGTTCTCCTCTTCCACTACATCCCCAAGTGCTTAAAGATAGAGCGGTTTCTCTCCGCTAAGCTGCCGTGATTCATTTTTGTGAGCTCTGCACAGAGCCCTGCATTCCAGCAGGCAATGAGAGCTCCTTCCACAGAAACACCCGAATTCCAACTGCATTTTGCAAATGGCCAAACTGCAATTAAATTACTGAACTGCCTAGGGATACATCACCAACCTGGGACACAACCTCACATGGAGGATGGGGGTCCTGACCCCCACACCTGCTCACAGCCCCGCACCACTTCCCATCTGCAAGACACAGCACCTGGTTAAATCCAGACAAACCTTTCCAGTGATCAGGATGGCTGCAAACTACTCTCCAGTTTGCATTGTAAATGTGATACTGGCTTTTTTTTTTTTTTTCCCCAAGTATATATTTAGGCGTAATATATTTTAATGGCAAAAAGCTGCTTTGTTCCATGGGGTGAGTGTGCATTTGATCCCTGCGCTTCAAACAGATCCAGGAATGGAATTTAATACATTTATAAAATGAAGAACAGATGCTGTGGACTGTTTAAACTAGCAAAGAAAATAGTAAGAGGAACACTCCAAGGAAGGTGACACGAAGAAAAGGTAGAATTGTGCTGGAAAATGGAAATGCACTAATGACTGTGGGGACACACAGGTCTGTGCCACAAACCCCTTGGGAAAAAACAGCTCCCAGCTGGACCACCAAGACATCTCTTCTACATGAGCTGGAGAGAGAAAAGCAATAGATAACACCAGCTGGAGATACAGCACATTTGTCTTCTAGTATGAGAGAGATGCGGTTTGCTTTAAAATATAAATCATAGTGCATGCAAACAGAAATCCCTTCCTCTTCTACTCGGTCCACCTCCAAATGTTAAAGCCAATAAACACGCAAAGGTCGAGTTTACATTTCACAGCTTCTTCTCCCTCTATTTCCTTTCTTCCCACTGATCTCTTGGACAGCCCAAGTCTCCTCAGCCACTGCCTGGGGGGGGTTCCTGGGGCTCTCTGAAACCCCACACTGCTTGCTCAGTATTTCTATTCCAGCTTTTCAAACTGATGGCAGCTTTTCCTGCTGGCTTGTGGTGCCCTGTTTGTTATCACAGGCTTTATAAGTAAAGTCCAGCCCAAGTCAGCATCCTTCGGGAAATGAGCCAGTGCACAACAAATGTCTGCATCTCTCTGTCCTGCACTGAATCACGAGGTCCCTCGATCCCACTGCTCCCATAACAAAAGGTACTACTCAGAGAGACCGAAGCCACTGACACCACAGCTCCGTGCAGCACCGCATGATGTTAAAGGTATTGTCACCCCCATTTCACAGGGCATTATGCTGAGGTATGGGGTATGTTAAGCAACTCTTGCCTCTGGTCACAGAAATCAGTGCAGAGGGATTGGAATTCAGAGCTGTGCTCAGATCCTGCCGCACTCTTCTTGTGCACAGAAGTGCCCATATTGTACTTGCAGATCATACATTTGCATTGCAAAGCGAGGAGCTGCGTGCGTAAATGCCTGTATGTACAAGTATACTGCATATTAGGCAGGCAGATCTTTGGAAAATTCAGCACATAGCATTCTGTCTGCAAGTCAAAAGCCATCTCCAATTGCTAAAACTTAAATAAAAACACAAGTTGCTACAATTCATAAGGAGCTTAATATTTATTACCATGTACTGCAAGCATGCAGCTATGCAGAAAGACTCCATTACTGTCTCCAGTGATTATTCAAGGGACGAGAAAAAGAAAGAATAGCCTTTGATGGCAACAAAAAAAAAAGCAAGTGTGGAGAAAACAATGTATTAAATCCTTTTCACAGCCAAAAGGGCAACGAAAATGCTATATATTTATAAAGGAAATGAAAACCTGTCAGAAACAAAATGAACTGAGTAACAGATCTTGGGCTGAATAAAGAGAAGCCAGAACACAAGAACCAAAAAACGCGACCTGGATAGAAATAAAGCATGCTCTGCACGCCTGAAAGTAGGGCTCCCAATGGGCATCCAACCTATGCAAGCAGAAGAAATACAGCAGTCCCATTTGGTTCTTCTGCTGACCTACTCACAGCAAGCCCAACGCCAAGCAAGGCCCACAGACACACTATCCATGGGATGCACAGTATTAAGCTAACTGGTGTACCTTCTGTGCAGGAGGAGAAGGCTGCAAAGGCAGCTCCCAGACCACAGCCTGGAGGGTACGGACACAGGAAACTTCTGGTTTGCAATAGAAAGTGTGCCCGTGGGCTGAAAGACCAACTGCATGAGCTGGCCTGAATCCCAGCCCCGCAATGGGAACATTCTGGAAGTTGGAAGTGCACCTGAAAAAAATGACTGCAGAACTTATCTGACAAAAACACAAATAAAACACAGCTACTTAAACCTAAGGATGGCTATCCAATAGAAGCAAGGCTTTTCAGTGCGCGGATGCCTTGGATGCAAGCACTGATCTGATACTCAATAATTTAGCTTTATGTCTCTAATTGCAGGAAGTTTATGTGATTTCAAAAATAAACAACATAAGTATTTCATAATTCAGATACTTAATTACTATTACCATATTGATTGCAGGAAACAGGATTAACCACACATTATATTTTGTCAAAGGATAATGTCAGCAATATTGAAGCAATGGCTACCTACGCATTAGCAGGCTGCATTACGTTAAAAACAAACTAAAAGCTATGGCCATCAGAAAGGAGAATTCTCAATAAATGAGCACACATAATCCAGCCTGGACTCCTCATGAAATGCAGGAGTAGAAACCGTGTAAACATGCAAAGTTTAACTCGAGCTCAGGGGAGAAGCTTTAGGTCTTTAGAAACTCTCCTTGTGTAGATTGCTCATCCCTGCAGTCATTCAGAGGTCCAAATAGCACAATGAGGGACAACAATGCTCCTTCTTTTCCTGGCTCCTACTGAAGAGGTGTGCTGAGCTACCAGGAGCTATCTGCTCCAAGGCCATCCCACAGGAAGCTCAAATGTGTTAAGACCTGAAGATCTGGCAAGACCTCCTCCTCCACCTGGTGAGCTTGCTGTGCTGGACACTGCGGCCAGGGGAGGTCTTCTGTCACAGAAAGCAGGAAGATGGCCAGCATTGAACACCAAACTCATCTAGGCTCTGCCCCACTCCACTAACTCATACCCTCACGCTACGCTCATGGCAGACGTGATGAGGCACCATGACGTACTGACTACCAATCGAGGCTTTCTGGAGCACCTGGTGCAACACCCCTGCACCATATCACCCATCTACGGCCTGCAGGTCTCAGACATGCTAAGCTCCCACACGATACCATGGAGCGCAGCCTGGATTACAACTGCCTGGAGTCCATTTCAGCTTTCTCAATACAGACATCCTTTCATTTCAATGGGATCAGCAGAGGCTAAGCTGTGCATTAATGAGAAGTGGTGGTCTCAAATCTGAAAAGATACTTCTTTTTTTTTTTTTTAAGCTTGGTGAGACGCACTCATTTTGCATCTCCCTCAGAACAGACTGCAGCTACTTCTGCTCTATATCAACAGAAGGGAAAGAGCATAACAGGAAAATAGCACAGGTCTTTTTTATAGCACATGAAAGGCAGGTTGGAAATCTCCACAGAGGCACTTAAGCATCTCTCGCCATATAAAAGACAATGCTCAGATACTCTAGTTCCTTGCTTTTCATCATCTTGAGGATTCAACAAATCCTACATTGCACCGGGAGCTCTCTCGGATGGATCATGCATCCAAAGGTTGGTGGGATCCACCCCGGCCTCCCCTCCCTGTGTATCTCCAGAAGTCAGCCCCACAGCTTTAACCAGCCTCTCTCCATTACCCATTCTGAGGCAACAAAAAGGCTGCATTCACTGTGCTACAACATCAGAACTGCCCCAGCACCCTGTAGGTAAGTGAACGGCCTTGGGGCAGCTCTATGAGCTGAGTGATTGATTGCAACAGAAATCTCCCAGTGCCTTTCAGCGTTGAGGACAGAGCCCATCTCCTCAACCTTAACATGCTACCACCCAGCTGAGTAACTGAAGGAGTCCCAGTGGATGTCTTGGAGGAATGGGCTCTAGCAGAAGGAAGGAGCACTCCTCCTTGCTTTGCCAAGTGAAACACATCAGCACAACCAGCTAACACAGAGCGTGAGCCCATCACGTACTTGCTGCTCCTGGAGAGGACAGCCCATGACCCAAGCAACAAGACCTTTACCGCAGCCCACACCACGACTCTGTAGGGTCAGGGAGAGAAGGGATCCATTTTTACCCCTTACAAGGACTTTTACAGCCCAACCCAAAGCCCACAGGGTCTCATTTCAGGCGTTAGTGAGCTGCCCACAACCCAGTCTCCAGCAATGCTTAGCACATACTGCTCAGCAGGAAACAACAGACAGCGCTGGGCACTCAAGTGGAAAATTCTGGTCATTATCTTTTTATAATTCCGTATTGCGTGGTTCTTCGATACGAAGCCTTATCAGATGTGACAGAAAGGAAAACTGCTGTATTTACACAGAGGAGCAAATACCACATATGTCTGTGTGCGTACACACCCTCCGTATGTTTTTCTAGGAAGCCTCCAGGAATCAATCCCCATCTCAGCTTGAGTTAGATAACAAGCACAGGCTTTCTCAAAAATCCCTCCATTTCTCATTTCCTCGATGTTGCCAGTTTATCCAAATATCCTAAAACTGAGACAAGCCAACGCCAGTGATTCTGCTTAGGCTCCGCCTGACATAAGACACAGGGAGCAGCTATACATTTATTACCAATGCCAGCAGGATTTCTGCTGCTCTCTCTGACCCGTGAACCATTTACCACAGGACTTGGTAGCCCAGCCCCACTCACAGGCTCAGTAGCAATGCCCAGAGAAACCCTTTTGTTACAAGAGATGGCAGAAGCCCTGCGTGCCCCAGCCTAGAAAGCACAACGAGGCTTGATGACAACCAGCAGGCAGGACCCCTTAAGGGACATTCAGAGCCCAGATAATATTGTTCGACTGAAAGCAACTGTATGTTAACAGAAGTGCTGCTAGGAGGGCCCAGAAGGATGAGCCTTCGTGGCTGTTATGTTCCGTTTCCAGCAAAATAAGCTGTGGTTTTGCACCCTGCATCGGCAGCGCTTTACTTAGCCCTATTTCTGGCACACCCCCAGGCCACAGCGGACATCAGCATAAAGACTTCTTTCCTAACGCCCGTTCACAAGGCAGCACGGGCAGAAGACATCAGCCCTCACACACCAGGGGAGCATCCTCTCCCTGCAGAAACCCCACTGACTTTTTTCTACAGGCCCAACAGCCATGCCGAAGTGCTGTAAGCACCGCAGCCGCTTCAAATGCTGAGGAGTTACATTTGCAGGTGAACTCTCAGTCCCTTCGGCCATCAGCAAAACAGAGCCACAGGTCTGACCGACACCGCAGCGCTCTGTAAGCAGGGGACACAGAGGGGCTGTCACCTCCACCAAGCAGACGCTCATACCTGGGATCCCATGCCCCGAACACTGCCAGCAGAGCAGCACAGGAACGCAGCCACGTCCTGAAGCTGTGTCCCCAGCACATCCCAGCACCGCCCGACCTCTGCACGGAACACGTCACAAAAGCACAGGTCACAGTCATAGCAGCTGTCCTCACAGGAGGTGACAGGAGCCCTGGCAAGGTGCGGCACGCCCGCCAGCTTTCCTCCTGCCCATCACCAGCAGCTGCCGACAGTCTGCCCCCACAGGAGTTTGGCACCTCAGGGATTTAACACCTCCCAGCTTCACAGAACAGCCAACACCCGTGTTTGCTGCAGCATCACGAAGTGCCAACAGCACCTGTCCCCACATCTCCGCTTCTCCCGCGGTATTTGTTGCCCATTTCACAGGAACACCTCCCAAGATCCCAGGCAGTCTGCAGGATAAGCCAGGCAATGAAAAAGGGGCAAAACCCAGTGGTTGTCAACCTACGGCTACCAGACAGCATCCTTGCTGCGAGAAGAGGCTGCGGATGACCCTGATATTGGGGTGATCAGCACAGCACAGTGCCCGTACCAGTGGTACCAGCCCACTGCCAGCTCCCTGCAGCCACCCACACCTCCACTCCCCATCCATCCATCCCCTCCACTCAGGCACAGACCCAGGCCTGCAAAGCACTGCATGCTGCTCAGGCACAGCCCAAACCCAGCAGCAGAGGTAGGAGTTGCTCCCCACCTCCAGCCCAGCAATGAGGGCAGGGCAGCCCGCCCTGCTTCTCCATCCCTCACCATGTGCCACTGGCTTGAAGTTTACAACAGCAAGCTATCCAGAGAACCAAAGCACTCTCTCCACGGTTAATGTAAAATATTAATGTCTCATTTGTTCAACAATTTTGTGGAAATTAAAACTTTTAGGTTAATCATATACTGAACAATTTTAATTAAAGCAGTTATAAAACAATTAATCCACGAGAGCAGGCTTGGATCCCTGCCAGCCTTATTGGTTTAATACATGTAGGCAAAGCTTATTTCTCCCCATTTGACTTAATGAATGCTAATAAGTGACACAAAATATGCATGCAGCGCTCCTAATATAGTTAGTCCATCTGGTTTCACTTGCATTTTGTATTTGTCATTTCGCTTTGATAGAGAAATTGAAAACGAATTCTCTGCGCTGGAAATCAGAAGAACTTTGTACCCTGCTTCATCTAAAATAATTTCTGCAAACCTTTTGGGGAAAAAGACAGCAGTTCGGTGCAGTGCATTATGCAGCTTTCCTTCTGCTTGGCCCAAGGTTGGAAAAGAGCAGAGGACAGAAACACAGTGCTGTACTAAGCAGCACCACGGCACTGAGGGAACAACTCTGGCTCAGCTATTCTTTTTTTCCCCCCATCAGTATTTCAAAAGACTTTTCCTTTTCATTGAGTAGATGATAATATAAAAAAAGGATAAAATATGGTTGTAAGCGCCTGAGATAAATCCTCTACTACTTCAATTTGTTCTGCATTACAACTTGTTTGATCCATTTGGGGATGTATTTGTTTGCCAAAACAAGCACAGCTCTAGCTCTTTGCTGAATATTTAACATGTGCCAATTTTATTATTTTTTTTTTTACCTTTTTAGCCCTCCTACTTGAGTTTCATAGCCATGTTACTTTAAGTAACACTTAAGAACTTCACTGTCAGGTGCAACCAATACACCTCCCCACAAACGCCGGCTCATCTGAACTCATCTGACTGCTGCCCAAACCACAGACAGCCTGGTTTCTCCCTTACATATGCCTAAAAAAATGGGCTCTTTTCTCTGGGTCACATTCTTCTAACACAACTGGTATCACAATGAGAGCTGTATGATGTGATCTCTCACCACAGCAAATGGCCCTTGGTGTCTGCATCTACGGAGGCTCTGGTTTCCAACAGCACCCCACCAACAGCATTCTCTCCTACAGTCATTTCAGAAGGTCCCAACTGCCCCTCTGTGGTCCATACAGATCTTCCCATTAACACTACCAGGGTACGGTCAGCTCTAAACACATCACCTTCCAAAAAAAAGATGTGACACAGCTGCTCATCCCAGTGGTTGCTTTATGAGCCGCCCTTGAGCTCGCCTTGCTCTACAGTTTCAAGCAGTGTTCCTCCATCATGGTGAGATATCTCCCACTGATGAAGGAAACCGGGGCACATGAGGGTGACAGCCTGCACTCCACCTCCCCTGTCCTGTGGTGTTTGGTGAAGAGAACAAAAGCTGTGCATCCCCGTGGTACAACATACAACCTCTGTCTTCGTGAGATCTCCACACACTCATTAAAAATGTCAGCTCAAGGGCAGTGCAAGGGCAACAGGGACCATTTGGAGTGCAGAACAAAGACACAAGGGGCGTGAAACAAGCAGGAGCAGATACAGACCAGACAAATGGGTGCTTCGATATGAACTTGGTCATAATTACAGAGCAAAATTTGGAAACCCTTTGCTTGGAATGAGGTCATTCCAAACAGCCACCCCCACACCAGGAGGAGGCGCCCAGCCCTCCCTTTCTGCACCTCACTGCAGGTCCCCATGCCCAGTGACGTGCCAGCTCAGACCTCAGACACAGCTCGCCCCGCAGCCGTCTTTTTGACGATGATACTGCATTTTTTCTGCCAGAGGGATCCCAAAATAGCTCACAAATCACGCGCACATCGCTAGAGCCCACACTCACACCATAACAGCCAGCAGAGCAGAGACCTGGGCATGGACACAGTGCTCACGGCAGCAGAAATGCTCTGAAAAGGAAACTGCCCAGCAGCAGCAGGAGTGCAGCACCTCCTGCACACGTCCTGCCCCGCACAGCTGGGGGGATGCCGCTTTGCTGATGCTCACACCCACGCGAGGCATCATGGTTCTACATGAGGCTGAGCGGAAAGCGCAACCCAGCACCAAAAATGAAATGCAATAGGGAGACCAGATTGACTGTGTGTCCCTGGGACCGAGAGCCTGCCAACAAGCCAACAAGCTCTTTGTAAGCACTAAATACCTTCTCTGTGTGTCACTTAGAAAGATACAGATGTGGCTCTTCTGCACCGAGACATTCTGGCAGAGCAGCAACTCCCTTTTTTTTGTTGTTTTTTTTGTTTTTTTAAACGTGCTTTAAACATCCTACAAACACTGTCAAGGGAAGTCAGCAGGAGGTCAAATAGAAGCCTTGTGTCTCAGTGGATAACAATCCTTCTGTGAAATCTTTCCAGCAGGAATCGAGTCACTCTTACATCTCCCTCCCCGCCTTCTTTTTTTATTTTAAAGGCATTTTAGCAAAGCTCGCTTTGAAGTTTAAACCTTCTGCAACAACACGGCTTGCCAACAAGATAAAATATTTAGTGCTGCTATATACTAAAATCATATCTCTAACAATACATTCCACGCCTGACATAGCACAAAAGTTAATTCAGCCAACAAAGCAATACTTGCATTTTGTGCCTTGAGAAGCAGCAATTTATCTTTTTTTATATATATAAATTATATACACTATTGTGCCATTTAAACCTAAAGCCTCCCGATGCTAAATAGAGAACAGAAAGATCTTTAAATACAGACAAAAAGATCAGAGCTATGGGGAGAGCTGCAACAAAACGTAGAAAAGCACTACCAGCCTGGAAACTGAATGCAAAAGTGAAAAGCACTCCTGCCAGTCCTCCCTGCTCAAGTCTGCGTGCATCCTTCATCTTGTTGGTTTGGTGTGGGCTTTCTGGCAGCTGCACATTACCTCAGCAATAATGCCAACAGTCCCAATTTGCTGTCACTCCCATGTGTACGTCTGAGTGGCTGCAGACATTCTGCAACCCAAAGCTGCCAAGCACAAGTCTTATCAGAGACCACTTGGCCAATGGGGCACCTGCCCAGTGGTGCCCATCCCATCCAGCTCTCAAGGCATGCCAATGCACTCAATGTGCTAGCAGTTGGGTTTCTCAAGCAGAGCCACTTGTGTGTGTTTACACTACCTCTGCTGTTTTCCAGTTTATTGTGCCTAGCATGCAATATTTAAAGATTGTGGCTGTCTCCCTCTGTTGGAGGGTCCCTGAACGGATGATGGCAAATGCTCAGCTGAAGGGATTACTGACATCAATGGGAAACCACAACACCTGCAGGGGAAGACAGACAGAGTCTGCCAATGACAGTGGTGTATGCATGACACAACGAGCGGCCGCAATGCAAAACCCCGCCTCGTGCCCCTGTGCCCACTGCCTCCCACCGGGTGCATGGCAGTGAGGGAAGGAAAGCTGCACCTCTGCAAAGGGCACACTGAGCAAAGGCAGCAGTGGCACAAGGGTGGAGGAGGGGAAGGGAAACATACTTTGAAACCTGACCTTTGGGATTTGTTGTTGAAGGGAACAACAATGCAAATTGTTGCAATGGTGCAAACACGCTGCAGTGGTGCAAACATTCTGTTGGGAAGGCTGTTTCATCTGAGTTCTGGCTCCACGACAGGTCTTGCCTTCCTTAGCAGGATCTTAAAAACAACTAAAAAGAACCAGTAAGTAGCTCCCCCCAGCCAAAATCACACCATCTGTTCCCATTTCTGAGCTTGTTTTTATGAACTACTCTTTGCCATGCAATGAGGCAGCACCCCTGTGCCTCAAGTACCATGGCTTCTTTCCTAGCCTAACTCACTGCATTTCACTCTTTCACATAAAATTAGCTCTAACAGTCCCCAAACGTCTGTCTTTTCTCATCTCCTTGCCGGCACCTCGAGCTCACCCAGTTCTCTGCAAGCAATTTGATTCCTCTCTCACATATGTTCAACACACATGCACACAATAATGCCATCCTCCAGCAAGACAACATACTTGGAACTCCCAAACCTAAAGAAAAGCAAACTAATTTAAAACAAACACGTAAGCGCGTTCCCCTTTTACCACTGCAGCATGCAAACAAGATACTTTAAGTCTGCAACCAGCTCCCTGTTCCCAAGAGCACCTCCACATCATTTTGTCTCTCCCCAGAAACCTTGCTCAGCACTACGCCAGTTCAGAGCTGACCCACATCTCTGTGTCACCCCACTTGGCAGCACCATCATCTCATACTGCCTTCAAGCTTTCTGCTCATCTCTCAGAGCTTCCCAACCTGTAGCTCTACACACTCCTCTCGTCCTTCTCTGGGCTTTGTGTCTCTTCCAACAAAACGAGCATTAGCTGCAGCATAACTATCTGCCTTCTCTTGGTTTATTATTTGCAAAATAATAGCACGTGTGTATACATCCATACATACACCATTGTAAAGGTGTAGACAGGACTTTAGTGATTTGATTTTGCTCTTCTTGGAAATGAAGCCCATAATTCAGCAAGCCCAAAATACAGCACAGAACAAGCACTTGGAAACATTCCCCCTCTGGTTCACCATTTCATAGAATCACAGAATCACTGAGGCTGGAAAAGACCACAAGGATCCCCACGTTCAACCCCAACCCAACCCCACTGTGCGCACTGACCACGTCCCTCAGTGTCCCACCCACCTCCAGCACCTCCAGAGACAGTGAGCCCACCACCCCACTGGGCAGCTGTGCCAGTGCATTACCACTCCTTCGGAGCAGAAATTTTTCCTATCTGGAGTTAGGCCATAGCAGGAGCCTCGATCTTATCTTGCTCGCACCTGATGCAATTCCACAGGCGGAAGCAGAAACACTGTTGATTTACTCCAGTGTAAATGATGGATGTGTCTGGAAGACATTAAGATTGATGGCACCGAATCAAGCCCTCCCAGCTCCAGTCCAACACCAGGCATGCAATACCTGCCATAAGCCGGTCCAGGCAAGCAGCTATTGCATTCCATGCTATTGTTACCTCCCCATCATGTGCAGCTGCTGCTGTCGTGCGCTAAAAACTGCTGTTTTTAAGAAATCCGGACTTGGAGATCTGACTGCTGATGGGTAAGGCAAGAAGATGGGTTCTGCTGTCACGGGAGGCAAAGAAACGCACCCACTCCATAGTGAACAAACCCCCAAAGGCCATCCCCAGCCCCAGGGGCACTGCTGGCACCATGAGCACCACTGAGCCCCAGAGCCCCTGCAGCCCCTTGGCAGCCAGACCACGCGACGCAGGCACAGCTCCTGGCAAGCAATGTATAAGGACTCAAATAACAGTAATAAAAAAAGCACTCCACCTGTGGGTGATCATACTTTTTAAGATGGATTAGCCAGAGCAAAATGACTGCTTGTTTATTGGAAATAATGAATAGCCTGGTGCTTTTACTCGGGAAAGGTACACGGGGGGGAAAAGCTTACATTGCTGCAGCTGATTTTAAATAAACAGAAAACCTATCCCAATGTCATGTATCACAGCCAGGAATGAAGCAGTCCCCTGACTTATGAACATGACTTATGGCAGCTCTTGGAAATCACACCAGGAAAACAAGTGAAGCAGGTAGGAGTGGAACTGAGGGAAGGAAGGCGTAGAGAAGAAAATGTAGGCTGGTTCAGCCACACCGGGGTTTTGAGGAGTCTGAAACAAAGGGAAGGAAATGCCATCTGTGAGCACAGTATCAGCACTGCAGCCAAGCAGGTCTGTCAGAAGGAACAGCACAGTGCTCCTCCTGGTCTGGGAATCTATCAGTCAGCCTTCCATCAGGCCGGTGCTAAGCCCTCTGAGCACATTCCTCATGCTGGGTATTTCACCCACTATCAGACTCCTCAAGCACCAAAATCTTTAATGCATCTTGCCTCAAAAAGCACAAGTGAAGCAAGGAAGGGCTATGCATTTTTCCACAAAAGTAAGAATGCCTCTGAGAGATGAATTCTGTAAACTTAATTTTACACTTCTCTTCGGATTTATGCACGCAGCAGTGAGAGGCAAAACAAGCATGACCATTTGGGAGGACCTCTGGGACAACAGGATTAGGAGTACCCTGAAGGCAACACAGCATCACCGTGGACACACTTTTTGCAGCAGCATGCACCATAGCAGCATCGGGGTCAGTTGGGACAACGCAATCCAGCACACATGGGTGAGAAAGCAAAACACATCCCTACAGTCAGCTTCACCCCAAGCGCACCCACGGAGTCCTGGAAGCAGATTAGCTCTGGGTGTCCATTCACACCCTCATCCTCTCACCCCAGGTGGCACTCATTCAGGGAAACACAAACTCCCACCCCAAAGGTTTGGCAGCTCCTCTTGGTTCCCAAGCACTGCCTGATGCAAACCAGAGCTTATTCATCTTCCAACCACCCCAGCATGGAACCACAGAGGCCTTCACTTTGATACCAACACTACTTAACAAAAATTACTTCAAAGACATATGAATTCTTTTTACACTGGGAAAATAAAAATAAAAAGGAAAAAAAAAAAAAGCAGATTCTTGCTTTTTCTGCCCTTCAAAGTCTCATCAGGACACCAGAAAATACCACCCTCCTCATGCATGGGGGAGAGTGAGGTGAAAACCATTGCCCACATTTATGACGGAAGCACCAGAGAATCCCAAGGAAAGCCAGCACAGACTGGCTTGAAAGGCACCTTAACAAAGGAAGTACGTGAACAAAAATGCAGTGCTAAGACATTACCAAAACATGCATTATAGCTCACCGAAGTCCTTTGTGAGCAACGTGCCTGCAGAGGACTGCGCAGAGCATCGATCTGTCTGCATTCTGGGCGCTTTTCGGGTGATGCCTGACCGTGGTTTACAAGGGCAAGCTCATAGGTCTCTGTTGTTTATTTCTCTGCAGTCTTTTACTTGTCACTGATAATAGTTTTCAAGCCATCCAGGCTCGGAGGATTCAAACTGAGGTTTTCCAGAGGTGAAAGGTCAAAGCAATAATGTGCTGACCAGGGTCAGAAATGCTTATCTGCACCAAAAAGGTTCTGGATAATCATTAGAGAAGGTTCGAATTTGGATTTTTTTCCTTACATGGCACGGACAGCGAGCAGACCCTGTCTGTAACGGGAAGGACACCTCAACATCTGCACACTGGGTCCTGGGATCTCATCCGTGAGCCCATCCCGATGGCAAAGCCACCAGTGGGCACTGTGGGGTGACAGACACGTCCTTCAAAACCCAATCCAAGCTGCTGCAGGGCAAGCAGGAGTTACAACCTTCTGGACAGACAAAATCACTGACACAGTGAGCACAGCACCTCTGCAGACCCGTAGGAGATGACAGCTGCAGTCGGTACGCTCTCTCCTGCACGCTGCCAGCTGCTCCGTGTTGGGTTCTTACTGGTAATGCAGCCGAGCAGCAGCCCCTGCATTTCAGCACAGCATTCACTCGCTGTGAAATGGGAACACGCTGCTCTTGTTAAAAATTCCCATCAGACTGACGCAGATCTGCTCCTCAGATAAAATAATGACACTGAGGTCCCCAAGAGAGCCCCTTCCAAAGCTAATAAAGTGAAAACAAATCCAGTTACATTAGGTTAATTTAAAGAACTTCTCTTTTTTAAGTGTACGTGGAGATAAAGAGGAAGAAACCTACTAAATTAATTCCAGCATTATAAATTTGATTTAGCAAGTGCAGCACACACCACTGTGAGAGCAATAGCGATATGGGAATGTTTTAAACTGAGAAAATAAATTATGTCGAGGGAGTGGTGAGGGAAGAAATGACAAATGCATGAGAGAGAACCTGCTCCAATATTAATTAAAGCAGAAATCTGCTTTTCTGTTTGCATTTGGCCTCACTTGGAAGTAAGCAGGATTAGCAGAAGCTGCAGACTCACCAACAGCTGGAAATAGGCAATGGGATGAGCACTACTCCTGAGGTGCCAGCCTCTCATCCATCTTCAGGAAAGCTTGCAGAGCCACAGATCCCAACACCAGCCCAAGGTGGGAGCAGCTCCTCACCACCCCACACCTGCAGAATGCTCCCAGCCAAACCCATCCTTCGTTTTACGGCTGCTAATGCAGCTCAGCACACTTGGACTTCTCTGCTGGAATTTCTATGCATGAAATCAGCAGAGAAGACAACAGGGTTGCATTTTCCATTCACAGCCTCCTGGTAACCCCTGCTGCAACTTCTTTGGTATTCATAAAAATGGGGATTTCTCCCACCCTGGTAGATAGGGACCCCAAATGCTCTCCTTTAAGACAAGCCACCGGGCACCACGCTCCCGCTGCCTGTGGTGGGACTACACCATGTGGGAAACCCAAATCAAGCAGAGCAGCGAATTAATCTAGAGCAGATAACATGGGTGTATTCAATAACAAAGCGACAGCACAAGGAACAGCAAATTAATGCACAAGCTTGGCTCTTTTTTATATAAAACATCTGTCAAAATACTTAAGCATTTGCTTCATTGTGCATGCAGGAGGCCATGATTTTGCAGACAGTCATAAAGCAGGGCAGTATTATAAAAATTAGGGATTTGCTTCATTGTCTCTACTGGTTTACAGTTACTAATTATGAGACTGCTAAGTGCCAAATGGTCAACAAGCAAATCTAATGGTTATTTAACTGCAGCCGGCCAGGTTGTACACGCGCTCACAATACGCATCCGCACACTGAGCACACGGCAGCTTTGTGCACGGAGCTGTGTGTGCCAGCAGGAACAGCAGTGCTGTGTGCTGGACACCTCTGCCATTGGGTAAAGCACAGCAGCCAGAAGGGCTCCGGCTTGGGCTGCTCACTGCGGGGCTGTGTGGATCACCGTTGGCCGTCTTTTCCGATCTTAAACTCTACCATGGGGCCGGACTGCTCATTGGAAAGCCCCATGGGCACAGGAGGACAAATGAGCAGCAATGTTATTTTGGAGGAAGGAGAGCTGCGCAGCCCTGCTGCTTGGCGAGGGAGCAGAGGCTGGGATGGCTGCCACTGCGCTGTCACAGCAGGCGGACGGCTCTGTTAACAGCCAGGTGACAGCCAGCGGGGAGAGCTGGGAGGAGAGGGAACAAAGCAGGTGCCAACAGCTCGGCTGCATCCACGGGGCCTTCTCCTTCTGCGGGGCACAGAGAGCCCATTGCAGGACCACACTGTCACACTGGGTTTAATAGGGCCTGGATGTGGGCAGGAGCGCAGCAGTGGGCTCAGCTTCATCCCCACAGCCACACAACAGGGCTGCCTGCATTACGGCAGCTTTGCCTTTTGTGTATAGAAAAGGAGCTGCTTTACATCCAAGCTGTGTCTGTTTCATCCAAGAAAGAGGGAAAGTTTTAAAACTGGGGGTCCCAAGGGATGCCTTTACTCCTGTTTTCATTGCATTCTTCCACTCAGCTTTCCTGGAGCACCGCATTACGATGCACACCATAGAGCCAGTCTATGACAGTTCACCCTAAAGGATTAGGCAACCACAGAAAGTATTACAGCAATGCAGTTTATGTAGACCTGGAATGTATTCTCCAACGAGATTAACTCATCTAATAGGATTTGGGGAAGCTTTCAGGGCCATTAGGATGCCCTGTACACGCGGAAGGCGCTGCATGCTGTAACCATTTGATTTAATCTAATCAGGACTGCTGAGATGCATTTTGTCAGCGGACGTTTCTGTCATTTTCATATTACGTCTCAATAGACAACTTTCACCCAACTTCCATCCTGTGCAAGCAGGCAGATGCATTTGAGGCCAATCTTCAGTTATAGAAGATACTAATTGTTAAAGCCCAAGCTTACAGCTGGTTGTAGTCTAATCTCACGTGGTGTCCCTCATCCCTGTATTTCACCCTCCAAGCCATTTCACACCATTATCACCATTCTTCCTTAGGAGGGAGCGGGTGCTGTGCCCCCTCCACCCATATTGCATGGATAGCAATCTGTGGTCACCATCAGCTAGCAGAGGTCACACAACCAGCGTTGTGTGACACCAAAGCAAAGTCAAGACGGATGCAGGAAGCCTGATGCTCTCAGCGCTGTAACACAGAAGAGCTTCACTAATTTGCACAGTGTTACGTTCATCTGCAAAAACCATAACCTCTGGCCGGGTGCAGACTGCCAAATGCCAGGTGTTCCCTAACCCCACGCCAAGGCTCATAGACAGCAACCACTGCTGGGCAGGCCACGTGAAATCAGTGGCACATCCTACCAACCCCACATGCACAGGGACTCACTCATACCAACTCTTTTCCCTGTTGCATCCATGGGAAAAGAGGTTTAACCCTCCCATTCCCTCAGAATGCTCGAATACGGGCAAAAAGCCACCCTGAAGAGGTCCGTAACACTGACACAGAGTTGCCCAAATTAACCAGTGCTGGAATCCTGCCCTAAATCCAGCACTGCCTTATAAAGCACCTCTGCCAATCACTGCACATCCCCCAGCAGCTGCAGAAGCACCAAGCACGGCGCTGAAGGGAACAGTCCTTGAAGACCGCTGAGAACCCACCGAAGCAGAGCAGCTGACCCACCGCTGGTTCACACCTTCCAAGCCTCCAAATCATTTCCAAGCTCAGACTTCTGTGTCAACTTTGCAAACTCTGCTCTTTAGCAAAGCTAACACTGGGGGAAAAAAAAAAAAGGAAGAGAAGCTGCAGCTGAGCTCATCAGCCATTCTGTCTTTAAAGCCTTTGACTACAATCCGCACCAGACATACTTAGCAAACTTTAAAATACAGCCTCTCAACATTGTTACAATTAAGTCACTCTGAAATGTCATGAAAAGCAATCTAGTCCCATTAAAATCTTCACACTCTCATTAAAAAAGCACTTACAGACTCGAAAATGTTCCTAATACATTATTTAAAGACACAAGATGTACAGCGACTAAAAACCTTGTACAGAAAGGGAATAGCAACAGTCTGCTTTAAAAAAGCCTGTGTGCGTGTGCGTGCAAATTTGTGTCATAATTAGGTAATTGGGGAACCACAGGTAGAAGGCAGCTTGTAATATCCTGGGTTTTGTCTATATTTTTCGTTAAAGAAAGAGAGGAAAGGGTGCTTTATTTGTACGGAAGCCAAGAAGCCCATTCCAGGCTGCATGTGAGCTCTGCAGCCTGAATGTGCCAAAGCCATCCCCAGTGCTGGAAGGATGGAGGAAACCATCCATCTCCTCCAGCGCTGGGCAGACAAAGCAGGGGTCAATGGCGGCCATGCCTGCAAGGAGCAGGGTAGCAGGAACAAAGACAAACGAGCTCCCACCATAACAAAGTGACTGTCCTCCTACAAACCCCCTATCTTTTTTGATGTTAACAGCAAATGAAGGTATAAAATTTGCATCTTTATTGAGCCTGCTGCTAGGTGAACCGTGCTCCTCCAGGGCCCCAGAGCAGGGGAACAACGGCCTCTGCTTCCTCCAGCAAAGGCTCCCCACTCTCCTTGCACCTAGCCTCATTTAAATGCTTTGATTTTAATAAGGTTTCCTGCAATTTAGACCAGGGAATTTAGAAGGGAATCAGGCTGCAGACAGGCACTGAGGCTACAGAAAGGGAAAAGAAATACCATTTAAATGAGTTGAAAGAACAAGAAATCTGAAAAGAGGGATAATTGCTAGAGGGATCCCCCTTGTTTCAGCCACACCAGGACACAGCCTTCTTCAGCAGCACAAAATGAGACACCACCGCGCGTAGCAGAGCAGGCTGCTTCACATCAAAGAACCCTTCTCTGCTGTCCCGTTCCTTATGCTGAAGGTGTTCTCGCTCTGACCACCATCCCCAGCTCACGGCCGTACCTCCTCCCATTTCTTTAGACCCTCAGAGATGAGGAACACAGCATTTAACACAGAGCAACCCATGGACATGGGTTTCTGCTCAGTGCCTCCTAACGCTCCCCTTATGCTGCGAAGCAAAGACGAGACTCTGTGAATGAGTTTAAGACAGAAGGGGAAAAAAAATCACAGGAGAAAAAGAGACAAAATCGAGAAGCAGGAACATCTTTTCCATGTGACAAAGACCTGAAATAATGCCATTTTAACTGCCGAATACACTTCAGCTTTCAGGAAAATCAGTCACAATGAGTGGGAGCTTCTCCATCACACAGCACGGCCGCTTCCCAAACGAGCAGCCCTTCTCTCCTGAAACTCAGTGACTTTGTAAGAGATTCATCTCCCAGCTGTATTATCCTCAGCTGTGCGCCTCCTGGTAGAAGATCCCACTCCGCAATGCCAGCAGCCTGAGCTGCCCCTCTCGTTTGTTTCAGCAGACCTCAGTGCTTGATGCAAATACAAAAATGTTACAGGACACAAAAGAGATAAGAACTCTCCAGGCGTGTTTTATTACACCACTTTATCATTTCACACAGAACACGGGGATGTGGTGTGAAGCACCGCACACCCCTGAAGGTGTGAAGTTCTATTTTCATAGAACAGCTTCCCCAGGAGGGCAGCCCACTCGAACCTCAGCTCCAGCAATTCCCAAAAACACACAGATAAAAGCCAGTCCCCATAAAAACGTGTTGCTGTGAGCAGAACGCATTCAATCGTGGGTGAGAACGCAGGGACACAACGACAGCGATTCCTCCCACGGTCCAAGAACCTAAAGCTGCTTCTCCAAACAAAACACAGAGGTTGGCCAACGCACAGCTGTGTCTGCTCCTCTTCTTCTCCCTGCCCTGCGGGATCCCCACAGCTCCAAGGTGAGGGGAACTTGGCTGGAGTTCCCCTCCAGCCAAGTTCCGTGTATGCTCACCCTGTTGGGCAGCCCCTTCCTACCCAGGAAAGCCCCCTACCCAGGAAGGGGCTGCCCAACAGGGTGAGCATACACGTGTCCTCACACCTGGAAGTGGATTCTTGCACAGGAAGCAAAACCAGCGAACAAAGCCAACAGCACAGCCTGGCACCGAAGCAACCAGGAGGCAAAGCTCAGCTCTCCCACCCCAGCCCCAGCTCTCCTTTGCAGCATCCCTTCTGCTTCAGCAGATCCAGTTCTGCCCCAACCAATCTCTCACTGTGCACCTCTACACCTCACCCGGCACCAAACCATCAGCTGCATAACGCCGGCGTTCCTGGGAAGGCAGAGGGAGGGAGGTCTGCCCCAAGCAGAGCCGCTCATCCCACGCAACACAATTGCTTGTAAAAATTCCATGTAGCTGCTAGAACGTAATATTGTCCAAATGAAAGCCCAGGGGCTACAGCTGAACCCCTGGTGACTCTATTGAGTTGAAGGGCATTGTTTTCTTTTTTCTTTTTTTTTTTTTTTTTCCTTTTTTTTTTTTTTAATTTTAATATTCATTGATCTGAGCAAACATAATAATCACCATCTGCTATGAACACAGTTGGAGTGGAAAAAAAAAAATCAAAATAAAAGCAGGAAGGCTGCATGCCTGGCTGCTGTACAGCACTGCTCTGACCCCAGCACATCCACCAGCATGCAGGTGAAGTGTTTCTTATACAATTCCTGCCTGAAAATGTCCGTAACATGAAAAATTCACCTTTAGCCAGAGGGGTTTGGGACTGCTTTCCCTTTCGGTGCAGGGCTGCTTTCTGTTTCCTTTTGTTCTAACGCTCTTGTACACTAAGTGGAAAAGGATCTCAGATCTTGACATCCCACTTCAGCAGCAAGATGTCACAGCAGCCTCATCCGCACCTCTGCTGCCATGCACAGCACTCAAGCACCTCCTCAGCCCCTCCATTACCAGAACGAGATGCTGAATAAATTCCCCCAGCTCCTACAGAGGGTAAAAACAACAAAACACAGGCAGGAGTGTTTAATGACTCAGCGCAAGGGAAAACAAATGGCTTCAAAAACACAAGTGCTCCTGGGGAAAGCAAGCTCTCCGCCGGTGGAGAAAGAACTGAAGCCGCATGGGTGTTGTCACCGAGCACAGGGCCAGCCCCACACCTCCAGCACTGCGACCCACAGCGGGCAAAGGGAGATTTTCTATGGGGCATTCTAAGGCCGCTAATTAGTGAAATTCAGGTATTAAGCAGCCTCCAATAGTCCAAAAAAAGCCCCCCAAAAAGAAACTGACCACCCAAGACAACAACCAACCGCCATCTCTATTTCGCAGCTTCCCACTGCTCCCTTATTTTCATTCCCATCCCAACCCAACTTCTGCAGCCAGAACACTAGCAGCACTACAAAACAGCACAGACCTGGAGCCTGGGATGAGGCTCTTCAAATGATAAGAGGAATTGATTTTGAGCAACAGGGGGATTTCTGCTGGATTTGGATGCATTTATATGGGTTCTGGTGAAAGCTGCCATTGAAACGATGCTGGGCTTCGAGTGGAAGGGGCTCCTCACACTGGAGCTGGAAACAAACTGTAGGAAAGCTCGGATGTGATGGAGCATGAATAGCAATAGGCTTCTATCTCTGGTGGCTCCTGAATGCATTACTGCACTCATTCTAAAGCCTATCACACTGATCGCAAACCTTCACGTTGTCATGGGTTTCCTGGACAAGCAGGATTATTTGGGTATTAATCCTTGCTAGATTTAGCAGTGCTCTCTGCCTGGAAGCAGCCACACTGATCCCCCCCTCCCCGTCTCCTTGGCTCCAGCTCCACGTGCTGACAGGTATTTATTTGTAAGACCCTGGCAGCACTCAGCCCGCAGCAATTAGCATTATTTTGCAAAGGGAAAAAAAAAAAGAAAAAGGACTCTAAGTGCATGCAATCGTCCCATAGCACTGCTCACGTTGTGCTCACTGGGCTGACAGCAGCTCCATTACCTGCTATTCCTAATACACCTCTTACACACGTTTTTTCCTGGATAACACTAAGCCGGAGCCTTTCGCGGTCCTCCGGGAGCCTTCCAACCGATGAGGTGGATCTGGCTGTGAAAGGCAGAGTGACCTAAAATCTGAGGCTTACAGTGTTGCGTAACCTTTGAAATAATAAAAATAATTACAAATTGAATTTCCAAATAAACCAAAGCCTCAAGGGAACAGCCTCAGCTCAGCGTTCGGGAGCCTTCAGCCACATGTTTCCTGCTAACATTTAAGGGAGCTGCAAGGCTAAATCCCCAACTCTCCGGCAGGAACATGGCCTTTAGGTTTCCCATCCCGAGGGATGAAGGATGGAGAAGTAGGTTATTTGCATTTACACCACTAACTGCGTGTTGCAGATAATGAAGGAAAAAATTAAACAAATATTAATGTCCCCCTCGACTTTACTGTATCAAGTGTGTGGGCAAGGAGATGTAGCTTGCTATATGGGCAAGCAGACACTTGCTATGAGGACATAGCACTCAACAGCTGTGGGCTTCTCCATCAGCAGCAGCCCTGCCCAGCCCAGGGCATCCCTCTGCATCACATCCCGGCCTCAGCAGCTCTGTGCTCCCCTCCACACCCGCGGGCGCAGCATCAGCACACAGAGGAGCTGCACAAAAGCCAAAAATGAGACTTTATGTACACAGGCAGACACACGGGGAAAATTGCTATCAATTATGCTAGTTAATTATACATTATAATAGAATTAGAGTAAACCCTCCTCATTATCTCCCGGTTCAGAACCTGCTCGCAGCAAGCTGACCACATGCTGCACTAATGCCGGCAGCCCTCGCATTAACCTCTGTCCCCGCCTCGCTGCTTGCTGCCGTGCCCTGACCTTGCTCCTGGCTGACCTCTCACTGGAAGACAGCAGCCACAGCAGCGTGGAGCACAGGCTGCTCTCCCACACCCACTGCAGGACATGGGGCATCAGGCGGTGACAGCACAGAGACAGCTGACAATGCTGCTGGATGGTCGGTGGATGAGAGGAAGCTGTATTGTGCTGAACACTCGGAGCGATGGTGCTTTTGCAGGGTGGGAAGCAGAGCTCCCACCAGTCCCTGCACATCTCCGACCAGTCCTGAGTACCACACAACAGATTTGACACAGAACTGCAGAGAAGGCAACAATTTCATTTCCCCTACGTGCAGTTTAATGGAGTTTGCTCCTTTCCCACCGCAGCAGTAACATCAAGCTACAAACAGCATCCCATCTTCCATCTCTGCTGTGTTCCCAGCAGGTGCCCACCTGCTTCCATGGGGGCTCAGGCTTCAGAGGTGAAAACTGAAAGTCAAGATGGACATTTTTATGTAAGTCATGATGGACATTTTGGCTGTCCAGCCCTGGGGGCTCAGTGTGAGCCCAGAACCCCTCGGCCAGCCTCACACCCACAGGCACTGCTCCATATACACACATATCCTGACCGATGCACTGCAGTGGCAGGCAGGGACCATTTCTTATCCTGACCCTTCCTTCCCTGAGATAGAAAGCTTAAACAACTCCATGTTTAAGGATCATCTACGAAAGTCACAAATAGCTATATTTTTTAAAATTGCTTTAACATTTTAAACCCTCAAATGTCATCCAAAATGACTGCAGTCAGCCTGAAAAGATGCTATTTTCCAGTTGCCTGCAGAAGACCCAGGCACGGTGTACATCTTGCTCTCAAACTGCATCACTTCTGCCCTGCCATGGGAACCACTCCCTTGGGAGACCCAGCGAGGGAAGGGAAGAGCTGCTGGGAGATGAATGAGAAAGACACATCCACCTCATGCTGCAGCGCACGGCACAGACTGAGCCCCACCGCTGCCCCTGAGTCCCTTCCTAGGAATGAGCTCATCTGAATTCATACAGGGTTCACAGCACTTGACCCCAAATACATGGAGCAAGGCGAAGCGGAGCAAGCAGGCAGAGCGGCAGGTGCCAGGAGGAGATGCTCTTCTCGTACCTTCCAGGCTTTAAAATGGCTTTTCACGTGTTAGACCCACTCTTCTTCTTTAATAGTATGAGGACAAAACTGCACTTAGGGGGGACAGGAGCATAAAAAAAAAAGGTAATAAACATTTAATGATCCAATAATTGGTTATATCAGAGTAATCACGGCTCGGTAATTAACTCCCATTCCTGCTTGCTCATTTCATATTTCCTGTACCCTTTGATAGGTTCCTGTGACTATCAGCATTCCTCTGAAACTCACACTGAACCTTTCAAGGAAGGAGAGAAGCAGCAACGCCATCAGTCAGCACCTCACCATTCAGCAGGCACTGACCCGGCCCTCAGCCCACGGATTTGGGGTTTTCTCATGTTATGGGAAAAATAAATGAGCTGTATGCTGCCTAAGGGCTGGTGGGCAAACACGTGGACATAAAATCAGATCTTGAAAGGTAACAACAAAACAACTGCACTGCATTACGATGCACACACACACACACATCACAGAGGAACTTCTGCCTCGAAGGTTTGAGGGGTCACAGGAGCACACCAGATAAAAGACATTCTTCAGGAGTCAAACATTCTGCCCCAAAAGCCAACGTCACACAAGACACAGGTATTGCAGCATCGCATTTTGGACCGCTGCTGCACGTATCAACAAAACAAACATCAGTTACCACGAGGAACTCTGATATTGAACACAGAGTGTGGAGTCAATGAGAATCATCTGCACAGTGGGTGCAAGCCGACCCAAGGAGCTGCTGGGCTGTCTGCATGGTGCTCGTGTACTTGGAGGCATCAGGAGCAATGGGAAGGGAGGGATTCATGCACAGAGACTGGAAGGGGCAGGAAAATTAGCAAGCTCCTTGCCATTAATGGAAAAATAACTGCGGAGCGCCGTAACAGATTTCTCCTCTTTTGTATGCATAGGAATATTTATTCAATCAATGTTCTGTAACAAAACAGGCCTCTGGTGAGCTATTGTGCAGAGCGAGCTCCATTCAGAGCGTGGTGATTTGAGTCCCACCACCTGTTCATCCAAATTGGAGACAGCTCAGCAAGCGGCCGGGCAGGAGGAGGCACCGGGGGCCAAACCCCACTGTGTGCTGCAGTGGGCACGGGAAAGAGCCCCATGCTGTCCCCCAAATACACTCCTTCATAGAAAGCCACTTTTGCAAAGCCTTGCAGTAAAGATGTATTTAGGCGTACATCTGATACAGATGTATGTATTTATGTATGCACCTGATAACAAGCTCCTGACTGCACTTAAGCAAATACTCATTAGACGTGCTGTGAGGTTTAACGTCAAGTGTCCTAAGGAAGGACTGATGTAAGCAACAGTACATGGACACAGTCACCAGACAAAACCCTGCTGGCGTCTCACAGTGCAAACTGTTTGTCCCCTTCATGCCCACACTGCTCACCACAAATCACACCATGCCACACGTGAACCCCCGCTTCATCTCATACATCCCCTATCACAAAGCACCTTTGCTCTTAAATTTGTTAAGCAATGATTAAAAAACCTGCACTGACTAGCATATTTTTATAGGCCAGTTAGTAATGCAGATATCCCAGTTCCATGACACACCACACCAGCAGACACCAGCACTAATGACAGCCCTAATTTGCTTATCACCATCGCAGCTGTCAGGAGCAGTAACGCAGCCTTTAACATTTCTCATAGCCAGATTTAAGGAAACAAATTACCATAAGGCAGCCCTGATATATTGCAGTGGGGCAGTGTCTGAAGGACGAGATACCAGGGGTTGTTTGGGGAGGGACAAGCACAAGGTGCAGCACAGCAGCAGGTGATGGTGAGCCCTGTGCAGCTCTGCTGCTCCAGCTGGGAAGGCTGCAGGTCCTAGACAAAAATAAGGAACAGAACGGAAAAATAAGGATCTTCTTGGTTTATTACCCCTTTTGTGCTCCAGCTTTCAGCTGAGGATACAAAGGGGAAGCAGAACGTGGCTCTGTGCTGCAGAGAGGCTGCACTGCCACATCTTACAGCATGCAGACCCCAAAGACCTCCTGAAATCCACACTTGGGGACGTGCGGGCAGAGAACAGCTAAGAGCTGAGCAGTTTGCCCTGTGCTCAGAAATGTGGAGCTGGGCCATGTAAACGCGCCCTTTGTATGTAAACATAACACCAACAAAAACTCAAAAGTATTCTGAGTAGCAGCCCAGCACAGAGGACTGAAAAACCCTTCAAATTTCTAAGCTGACTTTGTAGTTCTTACATTGCATGTGTTTTCCCACATTGGCATTGGCACTGCCCTCTGAGGCATCATGGAAATCCCACCGGGGGGACAGCCCTGAGCGAGCTGTACAAGCCCAGTGGAGTGAGGTGGGATGGATGGACAGACAGCACGGGGTAAGCTGGGATGGACAGACATACTGCACCAGAGCTGCCACTTTCCCCTGCACTCAGGGGTATTACACCCAATGTTTTCAATGCACAACCCCTTCCTCAACCCACAGCACAACCCAGCATCGCCAAGCTTAGCCTATCTGCACGGGAACCTGGTGACCCATACTCTAACACTGTAATCTAATCCTTGAACTAAAGACAGTTTAATGCCTTTACAAATCCATATGTTTTCTAATACCACCATTGCTGTCAGCAGACTACAGGAGAGCCTCTTTGAAGATGGAAGTGAAATGACAAAGCACATCATTGTGAAGGCAATTATATGCTGCAGTAACCATTTTACAATGGCCCATATGGGCTGTATTTCAACAACGCAATTTCCAAATCTGCCTTAGCAAACATATATCTCCGTCCCAAACCCAGGTAGATTTTGCAAAACAAAATAAGACCGCAGCCAGAACAAATCCAGAATATGGATAACAGATGTAAAAATATGCCAACAAGGAGACCAGAGAGATTTCTGTCAAAGCACCGAACAAAGAGAGCAGCCACAGCAGACCTTACAGGCTATTCACCGCACAGCCACCCATTCAGGGGACTCGGAGACCTGGTTTTATCAGCAGTCTGATTACACACTCGCCTGCCTTCCTATGCAGCTGCCCAATTCACTGCTGGGGTCACCATCCCACCCACCTCCCCAGGGACTGCAGGGCAGGGCAACCAGAATCCCGAGTTAGAAATTAAAACCATGTATGAACCAATGCGGTGCGGGCTTACCCCAAATCCCCTCCAACATCATGCACTTGGGCCTGTATGATGGAACTGGGGGAAAAAAAAGCAAAAAAAAAAAAAAAAAAAAACCCACATACCAGGTCCTGACACGTCACTGCCAATTCATTAACAAACCACCTGCACTGTATTTCCTATGCTGTGATGCCAAGAGGACATACCACGCAGCACGCGTGCAACAAGCAGCGAGCCAGCAGCGGGGCCTCACAAAGCGCCTGCTGCCGTTCCCATTATTGTCAGCTCCTCAAAATGATCCGGGGAAGCTGGGCAAGAGCATTTCAAAGACTTTAATCCATGTGAAATATTACTTCCTGGCACCGGAAATTCAATCCCCAGCAATGAAAACAAAAAGCACGCTCATAAACGTACCTTCCAACCCGGCCAATAGAGCCCTATTTAGGCACACACACACACAAAAAATCCCTTTACTCATTAATATAGAGGAAACTTGAAATGATTGCTGTAATTGCAGTTAAAAAATTAATCATGTTTTGAGATAAATGCAGATAAAAGCATGTTTTACTAATTATCTTTTGAAGCTTCTGCTCATGAAAGATTAAAGGTGGAAGAAAAGTTGTTGAAGCACTGAAGACAAAAATGCGACCATTTGAAACCACTTTGAAGCCACGCTACGTCGCACGATTGATCTTTAATGTCCAGATGTATTGAAAAAGGAGACTCTGATTCAGCAGCAAAACATGCCCACTGGATCTGTAGTGCGGGCAGCCCCTGAGCACAGCTGCACTGTATGGCCACCTCTGCACAACGGGATGCAGGTTGTCCAGGTGCAAGCCTGGCGCTTCCATTCACCTGTCTACAGCTAACAATGCAAATCATCCCCATGCTGCTCCATGCCCAACACACCATCTCACATCAGCACTATGCAGACTACCTCTAAGAACCCCAGGAAAATGAATTCAGAGTAAACCCAGGGACTGCGGGCTGAAATTCTGCACACCGGTGTCCAGGCTTTGCTGGAGAAATGCTGGGTTTCTGCAAAGGGAAACAAGTTGAAAAAACACTATTTACACAAAATTACTAAGGTGCTTCACTGCCTTTTCACTTACAATTTGTGTTGTTCCAATATATCCGAAATATATGCATATATTTTAGAGACATTTCCTTACTGGGAAGAAGTGACCTAGACAACCAAAACCAGCACAGCTTCCACAAGCTGAGCAAAAACACTCATGAGTTTGTCAGTGAGCTTAGAGAAACCCATAACAGTGCACAGACACCTTTCCTAAGGTGAGATCCCACCCAAAGACCATTCCTCTCTGCCCACCCACACCGTAATTCATGTTCCTTCCCCCAACCCTCCGCACCATTTTGTCCCTTCCAGCCACAAAGCAGCAGTGACACCCAACTAATGAGCCCTGCTGTTGCAACAAACCTGAGCAGGGCCAGGTAAAATTAAATAGTTGGCTTTTCATAACCACACATCCAAGGAAATGTGCCAATGCCTTTTTATTTGCATATCTGGCAGGCTGCCCCAGACAACTAATACATAAGTGACAGCGTACAGGTGTATTAGTTTAGAGTTTGCCTTTAATCTAGAGGTGTCAATTTGCTTCTGTTTTAATTACATCCATCTTGATATGTTATTACAACCTCATGAAACTTCCTCATTACATGAATGGCTATAAATACATACACATGACAAACAGTTGTTATACATTTTCTGGTTCAGCAGTGGAGGCACACTATGGCAGCCCACACGTCATGTACATTTAGAGTTTCAGTGCTTCCTCTCCTCTCCCCCTTCCCTATTCTCCTCATTCTATTTCCTTTCATCCAAGACCAAGATGTACGTATTTTATTTGTTTAATTTAATGAATCTGCTACAATCCCCTTGCTAGCAGCATTCTGATGCAAACACTATCGGCTCACAGAGCCCTTTCAGCATATGTGTGTCCTTCTGGGTTGCAACTCTGTGAGAACGTCTGTTTGTCATTAGGCAAATATAGGGAGATTGCACTGAGGTCTTATAAACATGCAAAGATCCACTTTTGTAGCTACATAATTCACTGAGTTTTTCAACACACATTCTGAGGTTGAAAACTTGGCAAGTCCATCCACCAGATGTATCTTTCTGATCCCAGGACTCATTAAAATTTACTTTTTTTGAATTAAAAAAAAAAAAAAGAGTCCAGCCGACTCAGCTGCTGAGCCACATTAATTGCATTTTTATTATTTTTTTCCATAGTTGGAGTGACTAATGACGAAAGAGTCCCTGCCCATAAGCACAATAGCTAGGCAGTAAAAATTACTAGGACTTTTAATCGTTTGGTAATATCCAAATCACATAAAACAAAGGGAGGCAATTTGGTCCACTCCAAACAGACGGTTTTGATTTTCAGTATTTATTTTGAATTTCTTTAAGAGAAGAAAAGAAGGGAGAAAAGACCCAATTTCACACCAAAGGATTCCATTCAAAGGTCAATGTGCCCTTGATGTGCATTAAAAACCACAACACTAACTGAGTTGCAATATAAATCATCCCCAGCAGCAGCACTTCTTCCTTTGCCTCCTCACCATGCACTCTCTTCTGAGGTCACAGCCACTTTTGCTGCCTGCTGGGCACAGCTGGCCAGATGTGCACACTTTCTCACACCTCCTATGTGCTTGGAGTGGGTGCCAGCTGCTGGAAGACCCCCAAAAGATGCTTCCAGCACCCTCCAGAGAGACATAGTACAGGCAGGTGGGTGTGCAGAAGCCCAGAGGATGGTGAGGAAGGCTGCCAGGAGCCAGGCCAGCAGCAGAGCCTCCAGGCACCCCTGGACACCCCTTCTTATATCAGGCACCCCCTGGCCTCATGGATGGAGGAGACAGGTTGATGGTAGTTTTATTCCTGAACCAACAATTCCCCTTTGCTACCAAATAAAAGGGCAAGAAGATGCAATGTATAGAAGCACTGGTTGTAGAGCAGAAGCAACTTCCACTTTGTGAAATCAGCAAATATGTGCAAGACAGAGTAATAGAGATCACTTCTGAACACGAAACCAATCTTCTGAATGGCTGGGAAGCAACTGCTCCCATTTGGATGTGGGGTATTCATCCCACCCGTGCATCACTCAGCATCACACAACCCACGCTCAGACACATCAGATATTAGCACACCTCTGCACACCCACCGCATCTGTCTCACCAGATTTTGAAACCAGGAGGATCAGGACGTGCACCAAACAAAATGCAAGTAAATCCACACATAGTGTGTGTCACGCAACATGATCAAATTACACCTGACAGGCAAAAAGCCACAAAGAGATAAATACACGCAGTGCCAGGGAATAATGTGCTTCTTCTGCTGACTTCCACACCACTGTGGGCAGGGCACAGAACCAAAGCCCTCCCTACAGCATTTACCAGACTGAAGATTTACCCCTTTGGTTAAAGCCTTCTCCTCCTCCAGCACATCAGCGTGCAAACTTCAGCAGCGGTGTTGCCAAGATACAAGGAGAAAAATCTCAAGATATTAAGGTAACACACCGCTTAAAGGCAAGCAGAAGAGCAGAACAGAGCCGGGGCTCCGACAAATTGCCACCGCACGTTCTGCTGTTACAGCAAAACAAATCCCTACCTGCATTAGCCATTTCTCATTACTTACGAAGTGGATTTTCATAATATCCATTTTACAACAAAGGAGTTTAGAGGACTATGATGTTCTGAAGTGGTCTTCGCCATGGCTTGGCATCCGGTCAAAACGACAACAAACTGACTGCACAAGGAATGCATGCAGCTGGTAATTTGTGGCACACACAGAGCCAAACCCAAGGAGAACACAGATAGTGAACTGGTAAGCCATAAGGAAGATGTACAGGAACACTGGGAAACAGAGCAAGCCGTTTCCCTGGCAGAGCCAGCATGACACGGCCTCAGCAGAACACTGCAACTCAAGTCAAGGGAAACTCAGAGCTAAAAATGCCACATCTCAGCCCACAACTTCCTAATTCCATTACCCTTTTATTAATTGCGTTTGAGACTTGCTAAACTTGAGCTCGGGCTATTTTTAAAACCTATCTGACTCAACTTATTGTTGCTGAGAACAAAGATTGAACTTCTAATTTAGCTGCAGATAATTACAAAGCTGCAGGTCAGACCCCCGGTGTAATGCAGTAGGGTCTTCACTCAAACTGATAGAAACAGTCCTTTAAAATAATGTAAGTGTAGCAACATTGAGACAGGGGAAAGGGGCCATCTCATCCAGTGAGGAATCCGCCTGCCTCCCTCCTAGCTGAGCAGACACCAGGTGTATTGCTGCTTAAGCAGGGGCACAGTTGTGTTAAGCATTCCCCCTGTCAGTGCAGGCTCTACCAGGGCACATCTGCATACACAGATCCCACCTGCAGCCTCAAGGAACATCTCCCTTTGGTTCACAGTGTTCCCATCCAGTCGCCAATATGTCTCTATTGATCTCAGCATTGTAACTCAATCTTTCAATTACTCGGCCCCTTGATGTCTTTCTGTTGATTTTTTTCTTCTTTTTTTTTTTTTTTTTTTTGCCTTTCTCTAGTGACTGTTTTCCTTCCATGTTCCTGATCCTTTACCCTTACTTTATAAACCTATTTCTTTACACTCCCTTGTCCTAGCAGAAGCAAGAGATATTTAATGAGAAAGGGCTTACTTTCCCAAGCAAATAGCAGGAAAAAAAAAAAAAGATGCCAAGATAAAAAAAGGATAAGAGTGTCTTTTGTCCTATTGATATGTGGTATAATTCCCATTAATGTTAATCTTAAAGAGCGGGGCCAGCAGAGACTACTTGAATCACGTCTATCTAAAGAAATTGTCCGTATAGTTTAAACTCTTACTTCTTTAACTCACGGCCATTGTGTCTCCTGCTACCACCCATGGGAAAGGGAAAAATCCCCACCTTCGTTTCTTTGTTACCTTCAGGAGTTTAAAAGAATACTTACACAAAGATAGCAATCCTCTGTCATTCTGTGTGCAAAGAGACAGCATCAGCTCTCCACCAGCCTGTGAGTCAGGGGGAGCCGGGGGTGCCCAGCTTCCCAAAGCAGCACCAGGCTTTCATTCACATGCCCGAATTATAGGAACACAGCTTTCCAAAATTACCCGAGAGGTTCCTCTGGTGGAAGGTGCATCCCGCTGTTAGCAGCCCCAGTTTCAGTTCTGGCTGCTGATGCTTCAGCTCTGGTTGCAGAGGGTTTTCATCAAGAGACGTAGCTGCTCTGTCAAGGTTATCTCAAAATCTGATCTCAGGTCAATTTACTGCTTCCTTTAAGTACATGGTGAAAATAATAAACACATTGCTTCGTATGATATCCCTGTGTCACAGCAGACCTAACGCCACTCGCCATCCGCAGATATCTTCATTTAGTTATTACCTTCTCTTCTCTGCTGGTCTAAATCTGAAGACTCGCATGTGCAAACAGAGACCAGGACAAACACAGACGCATCTAAGCAGTCAACAAATACAAGGAGGGCTACCAAGATTTGCTGACAGCACTGAGCAAACATCTGATGTTACGATGCTGCTGCAGTAAGGCATGAGGATCAAATTCCTCTTGAAATATGAAAGGATAGAGACAAGGCAGAACAAACTGTTGAAATCTCAGAGAATTTAAGTAAACAGGTTAATCATGCCAGCTGAAGGCCGGTGTGAACAGAATGATCCAAGGAGAAAAACTGCTCCAAGTCCATCATGCTGGTGTCTAACTCAATGCCCCTACTGTCACACAGACAGCCCATGAGTGCTTCCAGTGAGCTGTGCACAGCAATGGTACATCACTCTGGGGGTATCAAAGCAAACTCCTGCCTTCAGGAGTACGTATGGCATTACACTGTCTGTATACATAGCACAGACAGGCTGTTTAGACCCCCATATCTTCAAAACCTTCCTCTTATTTCCACATTTTGTTAGTGCATCAGCAGTGTCTCTATTTAAAAGCCCCATCAGCTGTTCAGCTTGACTCCATCGAGTCCTAGATTATTTTATGCATCCAATAGGTAGAACTGCCATAGCTAACATCTGCCTCAATCACACAAACTCAGTGGAACAATTGCTAAAAAATTATTCACACTCGGTGGATGGAATCATCTGACACAGAATACGAAGCTCATTAAACAGCTCCTTGACAAATATTTGTCAGCATTTCTCATTTGTAATTAATTATATTGGGCTTTACCTGACAATAATTTAGCACGGTCTCAAAAAGCTGAACAGAAATCAGCTCAGTGTGCACATGGCGAGGGATTGTGTCACTCTTAAGAAACAAAAATCCCCTTTAAACACAAGCTCACCCCTCACTGCCCCACGTCATCTCCGTGCTTTATACATATCCGTGTCCCATTTCAGGCTTGTCAGACGAACTGCCCGAGCTGAAGCTAAACAAACATCCGCAGAAAAAAGTCATTACCTTCCTCAGCTCTCAGAAAACCTGAAACCAAGTGCTTACTCCGTGGGGATGGCCAGAGCTGACTCAGGAAACACGAAGTACTTCCCAGGCTTTAAGCTATCTTAACATTCAGGTCAGATTTCATTTCTCATCACGTAAACCATCTTCACCGCTGCGTGCCAACAGCCCTGTCACGTCGGCCTCCTGCCAGGGCACGGAGGGAGGTGAACATGGCAGCAAACCCACACCCACTGGGGTTTGGGAATCCTGTGCTGCTGGGCTGACAGGACACCATCACACCAAGCACGGGTATTTCTTACAGGCTGAGAGATTTGACGAGGTCAGGAACCAACACAGGGCAAAGTACAGAGCAAGGCCGCACGCAGACCCAGGCCGAGCTGCAGGGCTGCTCCTTCACCACAGCACAGCGGCTGTGGAAGGCCATGGGCGCCCCAATGCCGCCTACAGCACCCGGTGCTCCCTCAGAGCCTGACAAGGCCATGCGAGGGCTGGCCCGGTCACAATTGGCAACAACACTGGATGTGCTCCTAGAAAACAACCAAAAATCAACACTGAGAGGCTGGTGTCTTCACTCCCTTCTACTTTTCCCCAGTGCTCCCCACACAGACATTACAGATGGGGGCACAGGCTGTGTCAAGCCCAGCAACTGACAAGCAGAAGCGGGCAGCCTCTGTGCCTACACCAAACAACTCGGGCCCCAGCAGCACGGGCTGCTGACACCTGGACAGGAACACAGCTCCAGCAGTGGGAGCTGGTTGAGAAGATAATATTGTTTCAAGGGATGGGAACTTTTATCAGTGTACTCATTACTAGTGTGTTAACAGAAACAATGATTCCTGGTGGAACCAAAACAGCCAGCAGATGCACCTTCTCGTGCAGCACCTGGGTCTCCTCCCTGTCCATGAGCCTCACAACCAGGTGCTTGGCACAGGTTGGGCTTTTCCAGTCACCCCAACATAAAGCATTCAGGAAAGGTCAGGCAAAACGAAACCACATGGAAATCCTTGTTCTCATTCACAGCTTTGTTCACAGCACTCATAAGAAGAGTCCCACACCTCCTGCTGCACAGATGTCCTCACCAGCACAGAGCTCAGCCCTGTGCCCCCAGTCCCGTCCTGTGCCAGCCTACCCCTGCATGCAGGTTCAGTTTTCCCAGAGGTGTACACCAGTTCCACCCGCTGCTCTTCATCGAGCAGCCAGAACACCCTCTGTCTCAGCACACTCTCAGCCATGCTAAGCCTGGGGACAAGCTGAAGTCCAACACAAAGCACTAAGGCAATCTCATGTATGGGGCACAAAAGTCCTCCAGAACCTGTGGCAAAGTCTCCAAGGAGTCCAAAGCAGATGCAAAGCATGAGGTGCACACACACCAGGACACCTCTCCACAACACCAGGGCTTCCTGTCTCCAGCATGAGTCGACACACAAACCTGAGCGTCCCACCAGCACCGGGACACAGCTCCTATAGCGACCCAACCTCCTCCTCAATGCTGAAACCACAGCGAGCAATTCAGCACGCTGCAACTCCTGGCACTGGGCTTCTGCCTGAGACACCTTCATCTCCCTCTGATCCTCAGAAACAACTTCTTCAACACATACACCGAGCTGCAGGAAAAAGCACCTAACAACGATTTTGTGACATTATTTCTCAACGCAGCATGAAATCGTTAGGTCAAAATGTGCCACCTATCACATGAACATTAAAAGTATGTCAAGTCTCAGTGTGCGAGCTATTGTTTTATCCGAACGTGATATTAGCTGGCAGAACTGGGTAATGTTTCTGCGCTCCTTTTTAGCGATATAGGATTACGGTGGGACGGATGCACACAGGAGCCACTCTTGGCTTTGCAAAAAGAGCAATTAGTTGGAGTTCGAGTGGAAAATAATTTAAAAAGATAAATAAGTGAAACACGGTCAAGAGATCTTCTAAAACATCCAACCAAGCTCTGACCATAAAACTTGCTCTCCACTTCCCCTCCAAAAACCACGACGGCCAAATCCTCCGGTCCATATTCCCATAAAACCCCATAACGACACGAACAGGGGCTTTGTCGGAGGAAAACCAGGACTTTGTCCAAAACCTCTTCTTGCAAATCCCACTCTTGCTGACAAACGCACACTGCTCCCTTGGCTGGAGCAGGGCACCCACAGACAGGAGCCCAGGTGGGAAGCAGAGCTGAAGCACTGCCCACACGCCCATCACTCCGCCATGGGCCGGGTGCAGGGGTCCGGAGGGCACAACCCTTCCATCACAGCGCAGCGAGCTCTCTCCCAGACACTGCTCTGGGCTGATGCAGGTGTAACCAAGGACAAACTCTGGCTCCCAGAAATAAATAATAATTCAGAAAAGAACAAAGAGAAAAGAAAACCACACCAGAAAATGCCAGCAAGCCTTCCTGGCTAAATATTGAAACAGCTTCAGAGCAACACACATTTTTTTGTTAAACAATCAGCTTCATCTTCGCATTTATTTTGACAGTTCATAATTGTTCCAGTTGCGATTCCAGAGCACATAAACCCAAATCAATCCGCCTTTCACCGCACAAACTTCTCCCAGGCAGAAGTTCCGCACAACAAAGCCCTTCGCCCCGCCGCACCCCCGGGGCCGCCCACAGTGGCCGGGGCCGGGCAGGCCGAGACCGGGCGCTGCACCTCCGGGGGAAACACCGGCCCGCCGGTGACAGGCCGGACACGAGGGGGAGGGGAAGGGGGGGGGTGGGGGGGGGACGCCCCGGGACACCCGGAGAGAAAAGTTTGAACGGGGGGGGGGGGGGGGGGGGCGCGGGGGAGCCCCGATCCGCCGTCTCAGCCTCCGCCGGGAGCGGCCGCCGCGCTGCAGGTGTCCGCGGGGGGCGGGCGGGGAACGGGCAGCGCGGCGCCCCGGGGCCGGAGGGGGGGGGGGGGAGGGGGGGGAAGTGGGCGGCGGGGGAATTGCCCCTCGGCCCGGGGGAGCGGGCGGGGGCCGCGGCGGCGGAGGCGACGGCGGCGGCGTCGGGGCGGGGGCCCCCCCGCGGCTGCCCCCGCACACAATGAGGCGCACACAAAGCGGCGCCGCTCCTACCTCCAGCGCCTCGAAAGTGACGAAGCTGGACATCGCGAAACCGTCGATAATGTCCTCTTCGGCCGAGGACGACTCCCGCCGCTTCCTCCGGGGGGGCCGCGGCCGGGACGGCGGCGGGGGCCCATTGTCTTCCTTCTCGGAGCCCGAGGAGGAGAGCGCCGGGGCGGCCCCGGGGCCGGGAGCCCCTCCGGCGGCAGCGCCGCGCCGCCCGCCCTGGGCTCGCCGCTCCCGGTCGCGCTGGGACCGCGATCGCCGCTTCTTCCGAAGCCCGTTGCATCGCGCCGGGCCATCCATGTCTCTCGGCGGCTCTCCCTCTCGCTCTCGTCCCCCCCCGCCCCACCGCGGGCACAAATCCGGCTCTCCCCCGGCGGAATAACGGGGGAGGGAGGGAGGGAGCGAGGGAAGGAGGGAGGAGAGGGCGGAAAGGGGGTGGGGGGGGATGAAAGAATCCGAGCGCGGTTCCACCACCACCAGCGGCAAAGCACCAAATGTAAGAGATTCCTACGAGCGAGCCAAGGAAAGTAATGGCTGATCTCAGGTCGCCTTTGTAAAAAAAAAAAAAAAAAAAAAAAAAAAAAAGCAGCGAGAGAAAGAAAAAAAAAAGCAAAAAAAAAAAAAAAAAGCAGCCTCACCGAGCAGGCAATAAATCAGAATAGCGGAATGCTTTGATCGGGGCTGGGAGGGCGCGGATCGCCGAAAGAGGGGAAAAAAGCAGAAAAGAGGGGAGGGGGGAAGAAATAAAGAAAGGAGAGACCCGCTGGAAGGAGGGAGCTGAGAGTATTTCCTTGCACAAAATTTATTTCCTTTCTTCCTTTCCTTCCCCAACTAGAAGAAGTTCCAGGGGAAAATAAGAATAAAAATATTAAAAAGCAATAAATCTGCGGGTGCGCGGCGCTGCGCGGGGGTGCGGCCGCCCCCGCTCCGCTCTTTATCTCCGCTCGCACAATGATCGCGGCGTCCAGATGCGATGTTCTCAGGCACCGACCGGGGGGGGACGCGGAGCGGGGAGCCCAGCCCGGCCCCTCCGAACCCAGAACCAAGCAATAAAAAAAAAAGGAGGGGGGGGAATAGGGAAAAAAAAGCAGCAAAACACGCCCACCCACCCCGGCTATTAATACGGATCAATCATGGTAAATTCATCGGATTAATTGTGGCGAGGAGGGGGGTGGACGAGGGAGAGAAGGGGGGGGGGGGGGTGACAATAAATCCGAGCGGAGAGGCGGCGGTCCCCTCCCCAAAAATAACCACGAGAAGCAGAAGAATAGGAAGGAAAAAAAAAAAAAAAGGAAAAAAAAAAAATAACAGAGGTGCTGATGAGGCTCAAATACGCTCCAGCGGGGACGGCACCAGCGGGGTGTGCTTTCCGCCGCCGCCCTCGCCTCGCCCCGGCTGCGGGCCCCCCCGGCCCGGCGGAGGCAGCAGCCGCCGGGAGCCGCACGGCCGCGCACGGCGCGGGGCGGATGGCAGTGGTGGCCCCCAGCGGCCGCCCGGCCCCGCGCCCGCGCCGGTCACGTGGCGTCGCCGCCGCCCCGCCCGCTTCCCCTCTCCACCGCTCGGCGCCGCGTGAAATGCAGCGCCCCGGCCGCGCGAAATAAGTTGCGGGCATGCGCGCAGGGCCTGCGCACTCGGCGGCGGGAGGGTGGGCGGCTCGCGTTCCCCGCTCCCTCTCTTCCCGCCGCGGCCCCTCTCCTCGTGGTTGCTCGTTTCCCGCCCTGCCGACCCGCTCGGCCCTCGCGCTCGTCGTCCCGTAGCCTTCTCCGAGCCCTGCCCGCCTCTTGCCGTCAACTTTCTCCTTAGTTTGTGCTGTCCCGTCGTCTTCTGGCCTCGCTCTAACTTCCCCACCTGTACCTCAGGTGCTCGCCCCTCAGGGCTGGGTGTTGTGCCTGTCCCTTCTCACCTCCAGCACCTTCCAGGGCTGCCTTCAGCCCGACGTTCTGCTTCTCACCGAAATCCAGGAATAAAGCTCTTAAATGAGGACTGTGTATCATGGTGGTTTTCATCCCGCTTCCACACCACGAGGCCACCATCTGCATGTGCCTTCTTCTGGGGCAATGCCCCAACATGGCCTCCACAGCGCTGTGGTGGCCCTCAGACAACACAAACCCGGGTCCGCTCTGTCCCACTGCCCTCCTCACATGGCGGGCAGCTGTTGGCCCTTCCTCCCCGCCGCCTGGCCTCTCTGTGCCTCCTCACATCCCCACTGCTGCTGTGTGGAGAGGATGTGTTAGGGCTCATTGCCCACCTCCCGTCAGGGTTTGAAAGGATTGCAGGTCCAATAAACTGAGCTTGCTGTTGTGGTTGCCCTTTCCACCTGCTGCTTCTCTGCCTCCCACCCAGGGCAGTGGGCTAAGAGAAGAGAGCAGAGAGAGGACAGTGTGTGCAGCTTGTGGGCCTGGCTCTGAGAGCGGGGACACAAGGGGGAGTGGAGGGGCAGGCGCTGATCTTCTCCCTTGTGAAAAGTGATAGAATCTGAGGGAATGGTGTGAAGCTGTGACAGGTGTTCAGGATGGATGTCAGGATAAGATTCTGCAGCAGAGGGTGGTTAAGCAGTGGAACAGGCTCTCCAGGGAAGTGGTTGTGGCACCAAGCTCACTGGAGTTCAAGGAGCATTTGGGCAGTGTTGGGTTTGGGGTTTAAGTGGCCCTGTGTGGAGCCAGGAGTTGGTCTAAATCATCCTTATGGATGATTCCAACTCAGGGTATTCTGTTTCTGTGACCTGGGAGGATTGGGACATTTGCTAGTAAAGGGAAAGAATAAAGGAGCAAGGAACAGCAAGCAGGAGCAACGTGAGAAGAAGAACCTCAGATAGAGGAGAGGCTCGGGAAGCGTGGCTTTTGTTTCCTTCTCTCCATGAGATCCGCAGGCTGTTGCACTTTGGAGAATAGAGGTGGAGAAAAACAGAGAAAGGGAATTTTTTTAATAATTCATCTCCACAAGAAGCTTGTCAGGGGCTACTCAGTCTGCCTCTTGCTGCCTGCTGTGGGTGCTAATCATTCCTCTGCTGAGATATCCAGAAGGGCCACAAAGAGCAACACACGGGCTGGGAGCTTCACTGAGTGTTTTTCCAGCAGTGTCCCCCTGGAGTGCTCTGACTCTCAAGGGATGATGCTCTGCTCGATTGCATAATGTGTTGTTTGCTTTGTTCCCAAACACTTAGGCCACCCTGATCAAGCAATATTCTTCATATGTTTTAGTAAGGGTATTAACCCATTGCATGAAATAGTGGGAATCAGATACACCTACTCTTTCCAGAAGGCAAAAGACATCTTTGCCACCTCTTTCCACACATCGACCATGTGGTATGCAGTGACTTTTAAGCTGCTGCATATGGGTGTGAACCAGAAAGAAGTACAGAGCCGTTGGTAATCTGATCACGTAGGAGTGTGTACCTTACAGAAGGCCACACTGCTCACTGCAGAGGCACATGGCTAGTTTTTAAACATTCTCAAATATCGAGCTGGAGAACATCACCTCCTAGATCTGACCTCAGATCTCCCTATTCAGATTTCTTTCTGTTCGACAGCTACATTTCCCTACCTCGCTTCGTCTTCTTCTGTCTCACTTGTAGTTGCCTGCCAGATCTATATAATCTGACTATATAGAAGAAGCTGTACAGCTATTGTTAAAGTGATACAATTTGTTTATACAGGCAAGCTCAAATATTACAAGGTCTCTGTCTTCAGAGAAATATTGAGCTGTACTGTATCAAACAACTGTTACCTGTTGGGCTTTTTGGAAAATAACTATGCAATTTTCAGGGCAATGTAATTGATTATAGTTTCCTGCACATCCATCACCATTAAAGTGACTTAAGAGACCTGTAGTCGGATGTGTTTCTGCTGACATTCATTGCACGGCTGAAAGTCTGCTCAGTCTGTTTTCTTTCTGAATGCACGAATGTGAAAAACAGAAACGATATGCGATTTATTTTACATTCTTTGTAGAAACAAATCCCTAGATTTGCATGTCTGCTGAAAAAAAAAAAATCAGATGAAAAGCAATCCATCTAACTCATCCTCCAGTGCAAAACATTTTTCTTCTGGGAAATATCAAACATTAAAAATCACTGGTCACCTTCTTGAGTACAGCATGGGCAAATTAATTTTTCTTTTTTTCTTTTTTCTTTTCCTGAATCTGATCTAGCATTAGCAGAAGTGTTTTCATCAACCTTAACTGATTTGGGAGGGAGGGCAAGTAGACCTTACTGTTACACAAAACCTCAGACAGATGCTCAGGAAGTTCTCTCTCCAGCGTACTCTTGTGTCCAGCTGAGCATTTTAAGTGATCTTACCAGGAATGATGCTGCAGACCTTCATGCACATTTGTTCTTAGGCTGCCTGTTAGCTTTTCCTCTAGAAATACATCTTGCCTGGCATCTGGCATGAGAAAATAGCTTTTTGTGTCTTACAAGCTCAAGGCAGCACCTTGCTGAGTCACTGTTTTTGAGGTCAATGACTAGTGTACTCAACTGGGTATTCGTAGCTATTAGGTTAACACCCTCAGAAAGGGTGCTCGTTGAATGTGCACTAACAGATCCATAATCTTCTGATCTGAGGCAGACACCAAAAGCTTTATGGTCTTTTTGCTACTGAACAATGAAGAAAGAAATGTTAATGCAAACCAAAAGCAACAGTTGCAATTTCTGCATCACCATTGTGAACTGGAGCAAAATGAAATCTGCACTGTAATAACACTAAAAGGGGGTGTCTTAGGAATAGCCGCTGGCATGCCTATCTGAAAAGGATATTTTGAAATAACATGAAAATCAGGAGGTAATTTGTTGCTTGAGGAAATGGCAAGAACTTTGCTTCTAGCAAGAGTAATTTGCACTCCGTTTTGGCATTAAGATTTAGAGATTTAAAACAGTGGAGCCAAATATATTTTTTTCTGGGGATAGCATCTTTTAGGAGATGGGTAGTCTGGAATAGCAGAATGCATGCCGCGTAGATGGTGACTTACTTTTGGACTTTGATCTGGGAGTGCACAAAAAAAAAGAGGAGAGAAATGGGGGGGGGGGGGGGAAGGAGAAGGCATTTTGTTATTGTTTGAACCCTGCTCTCAGAATGCATTTATGAGAATAAGAAATAATGAGAACCAAAACTCCAGTACTAAAAAAAAGCCAGGGTGGTTGCGTGGATGGCAGAGGAATGGGAAACAGTTCCACGAAACAGAAACAATTTTACTTCAAACTGTTTTGCTTATATACATTGTATTGCTTACAAGAGCAGGTAGTTTAGCTTGGTGACAAAATATTGGACTGGGTATTTGGAAAGGTGTTTTTCCAGGAGGTGGTTTGAAACAAAAAGAGTTAAGGAAGAAGGAGCACCCAAAGTGAACCAACAAGAGAAAACAGAAACTCATGGCCCTTAAAAAGAAACAAAGTAGTTCAGGAATAAGGATGGAGGCAGCGCTGAAAGTAATGAGTTCACAGAACAACATCAGGAGAAAGTACACACGGAACAGATAGTTGTTCCTTCTACCAGGCAGCTCTGAGCTCAGGGACATGAAGAACTTTCAGAGTAACAACTGTATTGGTTACACAGCGAGTGAGGGAGGTGTACATTTTAATGCCTCAGAACACAAAACAGTTTACGAAGCAAAGCAGGAGTGGGGAGATTGAACGAGATGGACACCAGTCTGATGCAATTGCCAGCATCTCATCCAGCAGCAGTGATCAAGACAGGCAATATCTGAATAAGTCTTCTGAATCTGTTGTACTTATCATCAGGGAATAAGAACAGTGCTACAACCATCCTTATCAATAATGGGAGATCATGTGCTGCTACATGAAAGCATTGGTAGATAAATTAGCTAGCCCAGAGGAGATGGGGTTTGGATTTTTGTATCTGGTGGAAGTCTTTACGTAATCGATGGTTGTTTCTTAAAGATAGCTCATAACTCAGGAAATCTGGGAATTGAAGAAAAAAAATAGATGGATAACATCAGCAGAAGTACGAGCTTTCCCAGAGCAAAAATGGAAAATCATTTTAATCTGCATGTCTCATTTTCTCAATTGGTTAAAAAAAAATATGACATAAAAAAAATCATTACTGTTATTAGGAAAAACAAATCAGAGCATCAATGAGATCAAATTTTTGATCTCAATCTATTGACTCGCATGGGTCTGCACAGATTCATAGCAGGTGAGAACTTGGGCCCTGGAGAGTTTGGGAGTCATGAGCAATAAAGCTGTGCGTGTTTGTTGTGCGTGGCCAGATGAACGCAGGAAGTTTTGGCTGTTTGTTTTTGCCTGAATCTCTTACAAAATTGGATCTTGCTTGTTCCTTGAGATTTGCTAATAAGCACCCAGTAGAAGCTGATTAAACCCATGCTTCTAATTGCTTAAGATTCCTTGTCCTATAACATCAACGTTCACAAATGGCTGCACCCGCAAGTACAGGGAGCAAAGCAGATGTCACTGAGGTTCAGGATGCCTCATTTGTAAACATGATTCAAAATCATTTGGATAAAACAAATGCTGTGCTGGCTGTGAATCTGGAAAGCGTAGTGATAAATGGCAATATCACAGCTTGGTTCATTGTGGGTAAAAGATCTTGGAAACTTAGATGCTGCAACCCTGGTTTGTTGAATATCTAATCTAAAATATCAAACGTATTTTAAGGAAATTCGGAACCAATGTTTAGTTTTAAACAATCACAATTATTCATTAAGTGTATATATCTTCTCTGAAAATCAGTCAGCCTTTATTACCAGAGAATACAAACTGTATTTCCATGGTGCCAAGTCCAGATTGTGCTGTTGCATGCTATAGCAATTCTGCTGGTACATCACAGCAATCCCATCGAGTTCGATTTTTCCTTCTCTCCCCCAACGAAAAAGCATGTGAAAGGAACACTAGAATGTGGTTTTCCAGCACTTTAAACCAATGTTTAAGTAAAAGTATGTTTTGGCCTGACACAGGTTACGATGTGGAAGAACTATGTGAAATTCAATAGCCCGGGTTATCCAGGAGGTCAGACTACCTGATCCTGGTCCTTTCTGGCCTTCAACTATAGGAATAAATTAGAAACCCAATCTCTCCAAGTTTTAATTTCAGAGCAGTCTTTGTAAAGGGGGTGGAAGTGGAATTCCTAATAAATTACATCCTCCTTCAACATCAAATTCTCTCCCAGAAAAAGGAGTTCTTCTAAAAAAATGTTTTGTTCCACATCTTCTAAATTATAAAAAATTTATATCTCTTTACGTCTTACACTGTACTGTGTGCCAGCACAGCAATTATTAAAACATTTTTATTGATATTACACAGCTCTCTATGAAATATGAATTAAATTTGTCATGAAAATTGATTTTTAATGACAGCTCAGGTTTACATTTCTGTAGTTCATACCTTTCCACCAGTTTTTCCTGGCACTAGAAAAGGGCAACTGCAGTATCTTTATTTGTCAGAAATGGATGAGGAGATGTGCCGTGTTTTACTAGCATTTATCAGCATGATTTTACTGATGAAAACAAGAAATTGTTCTGTTGAAGTCATTTTGTGGAGAGCAGAATTGGGTACAATGGCCCAAATCTTCCTACTCGAGGAGCTGCAGTTCCTAAATCTGCGCTTCAGTGCTTAAAGGAGTGCCTTGATTTTTAAAGCTGTTGAATGTGCTCAGCTTTCATTGTAGTTTTACAAGAATTATGGCATCCCACATCCCAGGATCAATTTGTCATCCTCTGCCTCTTTTCCCTCATATATTATCTTTCCTTATTACTAACAAACTGCTGGAGCTGACTTTTGGTTGAGCAGACTGAACATGACACTGGATACTAAAGCAGTTAGCAGGGCAGGGAATGCTGCTTTTTAATCTACCTGTTTTTTCAGCTGCTGCAGATGAAAGGGGAGAGAGGATTTTCCAGGCTTGCTTTAAATGTATTGTATTAATACACTTTTATGGAAACAGTCATCTGACCTGGAACATGCAGGAGCAGAGCCTGAGTTTACAGCCTGACCACGTCTCCTCTGGCCCTATGTGGACTGAGGACAGAGGCACACTGGAAGTCAAATATAATTACTGACTGCTCCAAGCAGTGTTATGCCAACCCAGAGTCAAGCGTGCTTAGTGCTCAGGTAGCTTCCAGAAAAAAATTAGGTCTGTATTAGTGTAAGCTACTATGGCTAAAACCTCCAGCTTGGCTAAAACGTCACTTCTGCTTCTCCAAAATAGCTGTATTTCTGTAAGACACATCTGTGCTGGAGCTGGGGGGAGCTTGGGCTGACTTTCATTGGCTGATGGGCCAGGATTATTGGTTGCTGTTAAAAATGATCCCAAGCAAACTTTTACAAGGTCTTCTGTGACTAATAAAACCTGAGTCTTTGAAATGTACTACAACCCAAGTTGTTGTTAAGAGATAATTCTCTTCGATCCAGATGCTTCCATCTGAAGTGCAGTGCAGAAAAAAAGGAAAAAAAGAGAGAGAGAGAGAGAGAAGGAGAATTGATGGAAAGCTCCTGAAAGCAGAGGGGGAAGTAGTATGCAATTTCTCTCCCTTTAACACTTCACGCACTGGACCTGGGAAGTAGCTTAAAGCTTCCTGTGCAGACTGCAGCGCAGCAGGAGCCCTGCAGCATGCTCACCTGCAGTGCCACCGAGCCCATGCCATTGGGGGAGGATTGTCCTTTCCAGGCTTGGTCCGGGTGCTGATACATCAGGATTTCATCTGAGAGGTGACAGCAGATAAGGTGGGGTTATCTTGCTTGTAGTATAATCTCTATGACAGCAAATACTTGATCATAGGTCTGTGCAAGTGCCAAGGAAGAGCTTCTCTTTACATGAGTGACCCGATATTCGAGCAAAGGGTTTTGATCATCCTTGGCAGGTTTGGAGTATTCTGTAGCTGTAAAGGGCAATAAAACCCTTCCCTCTGTGATTTGTGTTGTGTATTTCTAGCCACTTTTTTACTTCTTCCTGCACTCAAACCCAGGGGCCTGCTCATGAGCAAATGAATGAGATAAGACATGGAAGCATTTTCTCACCACCCTGCAATATGCACTATGGCTGCTGCCCAAAAAGTGATGCAGCATTGTCTCCTTTCAGAGAGGAATGGACATGTTTTCATGGCCACTCATCTCTTTATTTTGTAAAAACAAATCTTTCTGCTCCTCTACCTGTTCCCCTTTGCATCTTTTCCCTGACCTCCGGACTTTACACTGCAGTTTGGAGAGATGGGTGCGTTGGTCACCTCTGTGACGGCAAGTTGGTTTATTTCTAAACAATAAATCATGACTGGCAGCCCTGCTTCAGGGAGCACCAAATCCTTGTATCTGTTAGTGATAACTGGAAATTCAAGGTGCCTTTAGGAATCCCAACTTACATATCTGATATATCCTACAGATGGATTACAAATAGCTCCGGTATTTACTGAGCTACACTGCTATGTCTGTCTCACTTATCTGTTTACTTGCCCCAGTCTAAAACATCCCACCGGCAGACACTGTATATGTTTGGTTCAGAGAAGACAATCCTTTTTTATCTTCCATGATTTTGAAAATACATCAAGCTCCTTGAACAACAACAACAAATAAAAATAATAATGAGACAGATACAAGCAGTATGAATCAATAAAGCACTACTGATGTCAACAGAGCTATGCAAATACATACTGGCTGAGGATGACACATAAAATCAAGCACTAACTTTATACAGAAAAAGATAGAAACAACACAGCAATATTAAATACACTTTTCAGCTATGCTCAAAACGGATTGTGGAATAAGTCATCGTTGTAATACGTAATTTGAGAGGGCTGTGAATTCTTCTGTGAGCATGTTGCTTCAGGAGATGCAGAAAAATCAAAGCACAGCCTTGCAAGTAACATTTCCCCCTGATATTAACAATAAAACTGTAACATTGCCTGGCTTTAAATAACAATGCTAACCAGTTTCTGCAGGTTGTTGTAAATTCTGCTCTGCCCCCAAATGTCAGGGTTGCAACAGTGCCAGAACGACTGGCATTGCAGGCAAGTGATTTGTGTCAGCATTGGTCAACTCAGAGTTTTACTAAAGGCGTCGTTATTTCAGAAATCATTTCTGCCTTCAGCAAATGTTATAGCTGTAGTGCGGGCAAAGCTCTCACTGAGGCACTGGCCTGCATGGATAGAGCCTCTGAAGACTAAATAAGAAACATGCCCATGCTGTTAGTGAGTGTGCTCCTCTTTTCAGCAGAAGGAGCTGCTGGGCTCGCACACGTTTGTGACGGTGCCAGAACAACACATCTTCTGGTGAAGCTGCTGACCCAGACCTGAGTTACTAATTGACACATGCACAGAGTCCTCTGGAGAGCTGATGGGCTCCTCCTGACTCTGAGGTTCCAATGGGACCACAGAAATGGGTAGTGAATAAACAAATCTAGGGAGAAAAAAAGCTTTATAAATCAACAGCCTAGAAGTTAATGAGCATGTCTACCCCATAAGATCTTCATGGAGCGAACTTGCATGAGATATATGTACACCTAGTATTCATTTCACAGAATCAAATTATTCACCGCACACATTAACTGAGACAATTACTGAAACACTGAGATCAGATCAGCTACTGTATCTTGAAAAGAAAGAAAAAAGGAAAGAAATGACTGCGGCAGCAAATTGCAGGAGTGTTAAAAGGCTCAAAGGGTTGTTCAGTGAGTAGACAATTTTAAGTAAAGCTAATAAAACATGGCCACTTCATTACTCATTCATGAGAAAAGGCTGAGTTCAGACACTGTGTTTCAGTAGAGAAGCTGATCTATAATATCCTGCCTTTTGTTCATCATTTCCATGATCTCCATCCACATTTTTTTCATGGAGAAACCCATTTAGCCCACTGAAGACCATCCCCCTGAAGTCAAAGCAGAAAACCCCTCCATTTTAATAGGCTTCACATGTGGTCCTTCCTAAGATTAGGATGGATCCATGCAGAGCAAAGAAGCCTCACACAGACAGCACTTGGTGCTTTCCAGGGAATAACCTATGCTTTCTATCACTGGATCCTTACTAAAAGCCTGGGTCTGCTCCTCCTAAATTTGACTGCATTATCCACTTTGCCTTTCACTTGCAGCAGAAACATAGGATCCAGAACAAGTGTCACACTGAGAGCTCTGTGATCCATTTTCTGGCTCTGGCATGCCTCATGAATAGCAGTGTGCAGACTGCCCCGGTCATTTGGTCTCCGCTTGAACCATCCATGGAAACAGTGATTGCAACAAGTTCTGAACCAGGGCTGCTGTGGTACGAGGACAGGATGCCTCAGGCACAGAATGCTGCAGCGGGCAGTTTTCAAAGTCAGCTACAGGATTTGGATCCAAATGATGGGAATCTGAATAGGCTTGCAGAACTCAAAGGTGAGTTTAAGCCACTGTCTCAAAGCCTCACTAGCCATAATCACTCAGGGTTTTTGCTCGGTCATTTTCACCCATGTATCCCATTGGTCATTACTTCTTTATATTTTCCTTGCCTCCTTTCAGGCAGAGATTATCTAGCAATAAAGCTTCCAGGAGTGTAACCTACTGACAAATGAGGCAGAATACCAAATAATTAAATAAATAAGCAGCATCAGGATTCACTGGAGGAACAGTGTGATTATGAAGAGGCTGTTTTATGATTTTACCGATCGGATGTACCTTATTTTCATCTTCTTTTCCTATCAGTGTTCTTGCCACTTAAAATTTAATCCCTTGATTTCACCTTCTCTTCTCCGTGCCACTTGCTGTAATTAGTGTTCTTCCACTCTCCAATGCAGCTTTAAATTAATGCTTTTTTAAAATCCTTTTTTCGCAGAGTGAAATTTATTTGTAATTTCTGATTTAAAAAGAAATAAATCTCCTAGTTAAAAACAACTACCACAGATTACTGAAGGGGGAAGGAGAGGAAAACAGGCATGCACCATGCAGAGCCAGGATTTCCCCATCCCCTGGGCTCCATGACAGCACCGCAGAGCCTGCAGCATCCTATCTGCTGTGCATCAAGCACATAAACACTGTCTTGTGGGAGAGGCCATCTAATTATGGCAGATAAAGCACCTTACCTCTCATAGGAACACCATGAAGCCTCCTGCCCTGTTATCTTCGGGAGCCTGCACTCACTATGCTCCCCATCCCTTTCTGAATATAGTCTTCTACAGCATGCCTCAGAAAATTACAACACAGCGTTGATCCTGGGCCAACTTTGTAAGATGTCTTTCACAGATCTGCTGTAGAGCCACGTCCCAGCCCCATTGCAGCCACCCAGCTCCCTTGTGAGCTGATGGCTGATACCATACATGCAGAACGGCTCTGGGAATGCCACACCAAACCACTGTCTGGAAGTGCGAGGCACACTTAAAGTATTAAACATGTTTTTTTTCTGAACATCTTAACTTAATAGGGCTTTATTATTTCAGCCAACTGTAAAATCACAACATGACTCACTAGCCAAACAACATTATCTTGTCAAGATCCCGATTTGTCAACTGTTGGAGTTTCTTTTTCTTGGTGTTTTCTATTTGCTGTTGGTTTATCCTCAATTCGCTTTTCATTTCCCTTTGTATTGATTTTACAATTTTATTTTCTGCTTTTCGCATTTCACGCGCTTGCATGTCAGTGGTTTCCATTCTTTTCTTCCTGTGGTGTTATTTAGTATGTGCATGTCTCCATGCTTAAACATACAGAGCCTCAGACTCTTATCAGCTGAACAGATCTCCCACCGATCTTTCTTCTTTAGCTTTTGCTTGGGTCACACAAGTGGTATTCCTGCAGATGAACAGTGGGACCTCCTTTCAACTAAACCAAAACATACAAATAGAGCATGGGAGTTCCTTTGATAACTCCTCTCTGGTCTTTAAGCAAGTTCACATACTCAAAGGTCAGAGCCATATCCATCACACTGCTGAGCGTACGTGAGGATTTTAGCAGAAAGCTTTATCCCCTTTCATATCGTTAATACATTAATGTGAAGGGAAGTGCAAATGCCAGGGATGCAAAATATGTGTGTCACTGCATCTGGTGGTCACTGTATTTGTGGGTACATCTCAACAAAGAAAGGACATGACTGTCTTCGGGCTTTGGAATCAACACGGATCATTTCTGTGGCTGTGGGACTCTTTGGACACCCATTGGTCCTCTGTCTCCAGCATAAGGAGCAGTTAAGAAGGGCAGGCATGGCAACTCTGCTGTGCAGTGCCTCACAGCTGACCAACACCATTTGGTGTTCTTCTCAGTTACAGCTTGTACAGAGGGCCATAGCTGGGGGGAAATGTACCTCCTCTTTCCAGGACTGCAGCTAGGAAGTATTGACATGCTGTACGGCACACAGAGCGAACAATGGCCAGTCTGGTTTTGAGCCCTTTATAATCATAATTTGATCCTTTTGTTGAACAATTGTCATTCTGATAATTTTCACTGAAAAAAAGAAGCATCCAGTTTCAATGAGTTCATGGTTTTGATGAGAAGGATATTATCTGCTCCTATCTCCAATCTTTGTTGTCTGATGGTATTTGTAAAGCAGCCGAAGACAAGTGGCTATTTGGTAATCTCAGCTTTTAAATAATAATAAAAAAGGCATTAGCCTTCAGGGTTTTGAAAAACAGTTTAAAAAGCCTGTGTAGGATACAGATCACATCCTCTCACAAAGTGTTCTCTAATGATTTTCACAAATCAGTCCTGTCATTTCTGATTACTGCCTTGATTTTAGGAGATGTGGACATCGCCGTTTTGAGGGTTCTCCTTAATTCTTTTTCTTTTTTAAAAGACCAATTTTTAAAACTTGTATGAAGTTAATCTACCTAGGTTAGCTCTCAGAAAATTAAGTCTGTGTTCACAGAGCAAGGTGCAAGTTTGGGGAGGGTAAGCTGTGTTCATCCTACAGATGAGAGTTAATAGCTGTTCTAAGCACCGCGTGCATCTCAGTCTACAGTGTGGGGGTGAAGTGTACTGAGGATCTATATTACAAAGATGAAACAGAGTGAATTACTCTGTGTTTTTCAATTTCCTTCATTTCAGCTCTTACGGACAGTGTCAGATGTTACATTCTGCCAGGAAGCTCTTTCAGAAATTCAAGCTTCAGACATTGCTTTCCATGTAAACCATAGTTTTCCAGGACTGTTTTTCCAAAAAATAATCTATAAACAAGGTAGCTTGGCTAGACTAAGGTTTTACAACAACATATCTGTGACACGAGGAAGACTGCTGGCTGATTTATCTTCTCCTTTTTTTTCACAGCAGTAAAGACCCTTCTGCCTAATTTTGTCCTGCAGCAAGTCCAAATAACTTCACTAGTAAGAACACAGTTGTACACCTCAGTTTGTCATAATATGGAAAACACTGGAATGCAACAATAGCTCACAACATTTCTGTAATGCACTGGTAAATGAATTTTGCTGTTCTAAAGAGCTAGAGGCTCCTAATGAGCCAAGCTGACTTTTCTAGAGCCTAGAAATACTGTAGTTATGGAAATAAATCAAAGAAATTGCAGAGAAAATGACCAACCTTGGAACAAACAGAATTTAGGGACAGCCAAGACTGGTCCTTTATTTATGTCTTCAACAGTGAAGATATAAAAGTCAAGAGATGTTGGCCATACAGCAACCCCTAAAATCACTTCTAAGCACATTACTGTGCAATTTAAACAATCAAGATTACAACCCCTGAGAGTGCAAGATTAATTAAGCTTTGTAGGAAGAGAGTATTTTCAAAATCTAGTGAGGTGATGTACTTGGAGAAATCAACAGCAGTAAAATGACACAAAATTCTGGAATATCTGCCTTTTCAGTTCTACAGATTTTCAACCTCACGTTCTCCAGTTGTTTTACTGAATTGGCAATGCTGTTGCCTGTAGACAAAAAGAAAAGGAATAAGGCAAAAAAGGAAGTGGTCCATGAAGGACACCAAAGTTGGACAGGGTTTTGTTTTCTCCTCTTCACCCCTTCCTCCACTCTTCTCTCCCCTCGTGCTCTGCTTCCTAGTAATAGGCAGTCTGGATTTTTATTGTTATTATTTTATTAGAAGTTCAGGCCCTCCTGTGTTTGAAACAGTCTATGATAGTTGGAGAATAAGTCAAATATGACACTATGTAAAACAAGAGCCTTGAGTAGCTGCGACAGGAAGAGATTTATGATCTGAGCATGCAGAGCTTTGTGGTGTTGTTCTTTGTTAGCACTTAATCTCACTTCTGTGGCTGGATTCACATTTTCCTGTGTTCAGCTTTCACCTGGCTTCTCCCTTCAAGTACACTGGGAGAGCTGAGTAAGTGCATTTCCTGGATGGCTGTCGAAGGATGGAGATGTGGGTGGTTTGGCTGGATTGCTAGAGCCCAGGGGAAACATCTGGGTGTACAAACCTCAGATGACGGGAAGAGATCAGACACTGGGAGCTGTAACCACTCTGGGGAAGCAGTGACCTGCTGGGAAGTCACTGCAGTTTGAGAGGTTAGCTCAGCCCAGGTAGCCCCAACTCCTGGATGGGAGCTGTCCCCTCACCACACATAGAAGGTTTTGCTCATTGGATCACTCCCAGCCCCTTGGTGTGACTGTTGTTACACTTCTAGTAAAGCCAGATGTGAGCTGTATCCCATGTTTTTAAGGTTAGAAAAGCAATTCCCTTCTTCATCTTTCATCACCCTTTAAAGAACAGCTTTATTTTTCCTGAACACACATTTAGGTTGTTAGAGAACAGGCCAACAAGGGACACACTGAAGAGAAAGACTCCTTTGCACTTTGGACACAATACATGAGCAAACAAACCTCTCTCTAAACACTTATCTCCACCAATAGCTTTCCTTGCTTGCCCATTTCTCAGAGTAGAAAGTCACTTTGGCAAATTCTGTTCCAGCAATAAAGAAAATAAAACAATATTGGTGATGTATGTCACATTAATTAAGCACCATCTGACTGTCCCCACTGCAGCTGCCAGAGTTGAGCAGAGGCTGCCCTTGCAGGGGACCTTGTTGCATGGCCATGCCACAGCCCAATCCCATAGCCTGGTTATGCTTCCCTGCTCTCGTTCTGTCTCAGCAGACACAAGTTTTCTGGAGCAGAGAATGCTCTTTATATTTTACATTTGCACAGCAGCGAGTACAATGCATCTCCTGCCCTTCAGCATTAGCACAACACAAGTCTTACGAAGATATTGTATATTACACATTTGCCTCTATTAATGGCTTTGTGTAGAATGTGGTTCTGAACCCAGCTTGGCCACAGACATCTTTTGTATGGGAATACTAACTGGGAGGAGACAAGTCCATTGGAACCCTAGGAGCTTTGTATGGAGAAGACCTGTAGGGTGCCTGCAGGGCATACTGGAAGGGCCCTTGGTCTACATGGTTTGAAAGGTTCAGCACAAAGGAACCCTGCTTGGTCCATCCAGCTCAGTGAGCACAGCTCCTAGGGAAAGCCAAGCAGAGCCCATCAGCAGCCACTGCTGCCATGTTTGTCCCAGGGCAGAAGATAGCAAGGAGGCTGTCAGAGGCCACCACTTGGGTGATTTTGACAAATATCCTGGTGGAGAATGACCCATTCATCAAAGGCAACATTAATTATGTATGAGGTCTGAAGGCAGTGCTGAGGAGTGCTGTGTTTAGCTGTTGGCTAGCAGTGATCCAGGCTCCCAAGGTTACCACGGAAGGGGATGCTGAATGCCCAGCTGACAGTCCTCTTTGATTTCAAGCTCCTGTAAAATCCATCTGCACGCCTCCTAACTAGCTCAGATACACCTTGGATTACTAACACACACCACCACTCACCTCAGCTCCCTTTGCTTCCACTGCCTTTGAGTACTCTAACTTCTCCTTTTGCTCTTGCTTATCTCAGATTTATATCTACCAGCAGTGTTTTCTCTCTGTGCAGCTCTCATTTCCCTTCACTTTCCCTCCCTGTAATCCTTATCCTTCTCTGTGCATTGTTTAATCCTGGCTGCCCAATTATGCAAATCATACATTTACATTTTGACAGGACTCCTCCACCCCTTTTCACGTCCCTATTTGTAATACAAATTTCTCCTTGCTTCCCCCATTCTCAGCTGCCTCTTGGCTTCCTCTCCACCATGCCATGCTCAGAATGCGGGGCTCAGTGCCGACCCTTCCTTGGGCTCTGTTGGGGCAGCATGGGGACACCCTGAGCTGGGGCTGTGCAGCACAGAATGACTTGGAGAAGCACGCTGACCTCTGTCTTGTGCTGTGTTGGCTGGGAGGAGAAACAAAAAGGTATAATCTCTGATGAGGATGAGCTGCACTGTTCTACTGCCCATTTACACCCTCCTACCCACTCAAAAGAAAAAATAATAATAAGAAATCATAGTGCCCTTAAAGATCTTATAGAGAAAACAAACAAAAACAAACAAAAAGAAACCCCTTAAAACGGAAAAAAACAAAGATATTTAGGATGGAAATAGCTAGCTAAAACTCACAAGACTTTGCAATAGCATCTTCCACCTTAAATTGCAGTTATTACTGCTGTGCTCTACGCTGCTCTCACCTCTAAAGCATTTAAGACTTTTTCAGTAGAGAAACATCAGTTTCTGCCTCCTCTCACCCTCTTCCTTGGAGGAGGTTTGTTTCTGCAGACTTGTGTTTTATTTGGATAAGGCCTTATTTATCTTAATTCTAAGTACATCCTGCTCTGCGTTTACATTGGAGAAGACAAGGTCAGGGAAGTGTACATCTTATTTAGACTGGAAAGTGCTGAAGCCTGAGTGCTCCTGGTGAGAAGCGTCCCAGCGGTAGGCGCTGCTCTCACTGCTCTCTCATGGTGACCTTCATTAGCTCCCATGTGAGTTCATTACCTCATCTCCCAAGAAAGCTTCATATCTGTGACACTTGGCACAGCAGTACAATCGCAGCTGCAAGCACCAAAGCCGTCTTGACTTGGCTGGGGCCAGACTCACACAAAATACCATGGCGTTCTGCTATCTGAACCCATGCCAACGCAGAAGGGTTATCCTCTGGGTACCCTGCCTACAGATGGGGCAAGATAGCCCTAAGAGATGACCATTCCCAAATGCATGGCCAGAAGAAGCATGCTGGTGCTGAACCCAGGCACATCAAACCACATGCCATGATGCTTTCTGTGTGATTTAAATACATATGACTGTTTTATAGCAGGAATGTGTTTTTGTTCTTCTTTCTCTGTCAAGTTTGAATCAGTGCAGAGTGATGAGACAAAGTTATCTTTGGTTTGCAACAGTGCTTTCCCCACCCAATTTACCATTGCTGCCCTCACACCCATTCCTCTTTGTCGTTTCCAACCCCTTTCTTAGCTGCTCTCCTTCCTTGGTCAAGATAAGATGGAAACCTTGCATGGCTGAAATGCGGGTAGAACCTCAGTTCTCCTTTCTCTCCTACACCTCCCTATTTGCCACAGCATACATTTACCTTTCAAGTTCTTATTCTCCCTCCCTTTTTTCAACCTCCAGATAAAGCCCTGTTGCTCTCCACTCCTCATTTGCACCCTCAGCACGTGCCTTTCTACACTTAGATCCAAATTTCATCCCCACCTCATCCCTCTTATCTGCCACCTTCAGCTCAGCAGCTTTTGCCTTCCCCTCACCTCTTCCCCCTCTTCTCTTCCTGCCCATGTTTAAGTGAATCCATTATGCCCCACTCACCCCTTCCATCCCAGTACCCATTCCCTGCACACCCTGCTGGATCGATGGCCGGCATCCGGCTGCTCTGTGAGCTGGCAGCCCGTGGCAGTGCTAATGTGCCACCACAAGTGCATCTCGCTGCAGTTGTCACATCAGTCCCAGGGGAAATTACAGCAAAATGATCTACGGCGCTCAGCCCCGCTTTAATCCCGGCTGCTTTGCATCCCTCCAGAGGAGCACCGCGGCTGGAAGCGGGCAGCCTTTCATCGCTGTGTTGCTGTAGCACCGCTGATTTCGCCACAAGCTCACTCCCATCATGTGCCAACAGCTCATTGCTGAGGGAAGGTGCAGGGAGCTGGGACAGGAGTGAGGAGGGCTGAAGCACATGATTAACACTAAGGGCCAGGAGCGAGGAGATGAGGCCAGTAATGGCTGCTTGTTGCTTTCTTGCTGGCGGAGCTGAGCAATAGCCATATGAGAAAGCGAAAGGTCAGATGCTGAGGGAAATGGAAGATACTTAAAGCTAAATGCCAGAACATCAGCTCGGCGAATGAAGGAAATATTTCCCCCTTTGTGTGTTCCAGACAGGACTGGGAGGTGTCCCCAAGGGCTACTGCTGCACTGAGGGCTTTACAGCTTTGGCAGCAGCCAGCCCAAGCAAGCACTCGCATTTAAATCTGATTGATGCAGCCATGGATTGCTCTCTTATTGGGACTCTGTTATGGGCAGGTTTTCACCCTAAAATGGCCACCTTTATGTAGCTGGATCCCTGCAGGCTGCAGCACCAGGGACGGGAGTTAAAGGCTCAGCTGCAGCTCCTGTCCTGTACTGCAGGGACTTCTATTCCCCATGCAACAGCTACAGGTCAGGCTCCACCGTACACACATCCCAGGAGGCTGCTGCATGTGCACAGAGCCTGAGAAACCTCGGATGCTGCTTTGAACATCAATTGCTAATATGTACCTCAAGGCTTTCTTGGGAAGCTGCAAACTGCACTCAGAGGGACCCCACCTGTGTGGTTGGGTCAGCACAGGGTACTTTCAACAACACCTCTGTTGTCTGGAGCTTGAGCTGCTCACAGGGAACTCGTGCTCTGCTGAAGCACAGTGAACAACAGCGCATTGCTATGGATTTATTAATTGGGTTTATGTGCGTTTATTTTTCTGTAGTGGCTTAAGCAAATAAAATGAAGTAACCAGAGGATTTTTACCGAGTTAATTAAAGAAGAGAGAGCAGTTCCAGGCAAGCATGACATTAAAGACTTGCCAAATACCTTTTTTTTCCTGAAAATAGCACCAGCCCCTTTAAAGGCTGCTCCAGTTCTCAGGCTACAATGGAAAGTCCTTTCCAGACAAAGTGGTTCGAGTTCCAAAACAAGTTGTCTGTCTGCAAGTTTGGGAAGGGGAATGGGCAGGAGAAAAAGGGGTTTTATAGGAAAACAGGGAGAAGAGAATAGCTCAGATAATAGCTTCGGAGTTGTACGTCTCCTTTGAGAAACACTGAGTGTCAGCTCTGCTTGGATCTCAGCTCAGGGCTGGCGCGGTGATCCAGCATCTCAGCACCCTCAAAGCCAAGTCTGAATTTGGTGCTAAATGTCTGAAGTCGGCTTGATTTAATGCTCTCTCGCTCTTTTCCCACACTTTAAAGCCCCGTCCTGCTGTGCTGGCTTTGACAAGAAGCCCAAAGCGGCCATCAGTTTCCATAGTCAAGAATTTTGCCACAAACAGCTCTCTACGAAAATCAATGGAAGATCCGATCTGCTAATTTCTGAAGTAGCCTCCCGTATGCAGAGAGGCTCCTCAGCATTGTCTGGCTCTCAGATGTGAGAAATGACACTTTGTATTGCTCACGGTGGTGCTAAAAATGTGTAGATGTGAAATAGATTGGGAACTCTGCCAATACAAAGTTAATGGAAGTTCTCATAATTTCCCCAAGTGACATTACTGACCTGGGCTTGAAATGACGCCAGGTCTGGTTTCACATCATCTAACATTTCAGTAAATGTTAAACGATTGAGATAGAATTTTTATTAGGTATGCCAATATTTCATAATTTACCACAACCTCTAGATATACATTTTTCGTTTTACAGGCCAGGAGATGTTTATTATGGCCTTTTGAGATGCATTAAAAGGGTGTTAGTACAAATAAAGCTCCCTTCTCTATCCTCCAGGCAAGCTGCAAAAGCAATTTAATACCAGCACACTGGATACCTGGTGTGCTGCTTTAACACATAAGGATCCAACAAGTACACTCCAATGCTCTCGAGGGCAGATGTTTGATGACTTCGAGCTGCTGCAGTGGGAGAAGGTAACACAATGATGCCGAGGGGAGGAGGACCTTTGCGCAGGCAGCCCACCAACAGAGTGTTATTCTTCAAAATGTACCCACTCAACCCAACGGCACCCGCAGCAGGGAAGCAGAAGGTAAATTAGTGACCTTTCGGGCCCAGATGTTAAGAGAGTAGAATAGCTGAGAAATCCGAGGGCTAAGGTCAAGATAAAGAGTGCTGCATAAATGCAACAGCTGTAAGACACTGAAAAGGCATCAGAGAGCACAAGCACCAGGAACATATAAATCACTGGGAGCAATTTGCTGCAGCAAGGCGTGCTGGTCTAGACAGCCTCTTTAAACTATTGCCAACATTTTCCAAAAGTACGTGGTTAAAATTAGGCTCCCAAGTCCATATTTAGAAATCGAAAGGCACCGAAAGTACTGAACACCCATGGAAACATATGGGCTCGCAGACCCTCTGGAAATCAGGTCATGCGTTTGAGGCAGAGACTTCTGTGCTGAGCCTCCCCAGCTATGAAGGGTCCTGGCCACAGAGCAGCCCCCCCTTCAGTTCCAGCCTAAAGGAACTCTTAGGAATCCCTTCTAGATGAGGAGGAGCTTTGACCTATATAGAAAACCCAGCAGCCTGAGCAGCAGAACTAATGAAATGCGATTTCCCACATTTCTTTCCCATAGGGATTTTCCAATACCTGCACGGGGTGCCTTAGAGCAGAGTCTCTCTTTTAGTTTCCCCTCATTTCCACAAACTCAGCAGCACCTCTGTGTCTCTGTCACATCGGGTTAGAGCTGGCCCATGGTTTCCAAACTGCTCTGCTGCTTAGGAATGCACACAAGGACTGGGGATCCTGCAGCTCATCAGGTACTGCGAGAGAGGTTATCGAAACCACAGAGCCATGCAGACCAAATGGCTGTGTAGTGTTTATGCATCTTCCACTTCTCTGATTAATTGAAGGGTTTTTACCGAGAGGAATTCTTTCTTAGGATGTGCGTGTGCTTACAGAGACTTGGTGAATCATGTCCTATCAGTTGTGGGTATTCTGTTTGAGCAGTCTCTAAGCTTACAGGAACTTGGTTTACATTAGCACGTGCTATATTCTCCCATTTGCTTTACTGAGAATTACAATAGCTGAGAAAAAATGAGAAGATAAATCACCTTTAATAGGCAGCATATGGAAGAAGAGAAAAGGAAAAAGCCAGCTCTCCCTTGCCTTGTGAATTTACTTTGCAGGTTTCCCTGTTTGCCAGCACGCCAGGAGCAGCACACAAAGGATGCAACTCTGCCCATCACATGGGACATAAACAAACATTATATTCCACCAGATTAGGACAGAAGCATTTGTAAACACCATTGAGCACTGTGACCCCAGCACCTATCTGTGCTCTCTGCAGCGGAGGGTGCTGGGTTCAGAGCAGCAGTAGCAATTAATTGGCAGCAGAGATGGAGCCTTAGCAGATGCTGGGCTCCATGCACAATGCTGACCAATAGAAAAATCCCATGAATCAATGGGTTCCTTCCTCCACCAGATCTGGGTTTAAGCAGATAATTAGTGTTCTAATTTATTTATTGCTCATTAGTTTTTTTAAGGCTCTGATCTTGTAAACACTCATGTGTTTGTGTTTATTGCTATGGTTTCAATTGTTGCACGAAACTGTCTCAAAGTTCAATTGCTGTATTTTTCTTTCCTATGGAACCGAGTCCTACGAATATGGCCTATTTAAAATTAAAATTAGGCAGTGATTAACAACTATTTCCCAAATCAAGAGGAAACAAAAAAGCCCTATTGAAGCGGCACAAAGCCGTATGGCTTCTGACAAATCTGCATGTTCTGCACTCCTTGTCCCATTGGAGCATCACTGGTAGAAAGAGGAAAATCACAGAAATTCTCATTTCCTTGGAAAGGTGTTGTTCAGTTTAAGGCAGCTCTGAGGAAAATACCTTCCCAACAATCTGGAACTGGTTTTCTCCAAGCCTAACAAAACATTCTACAGCTCATACATATATACAATGGCAAAGAGATGTAAACACGATGCTTGTTAAACCCTTGATTATTAATATGTTTATTTGCTAAACATTGCTGGCTTCAGCACAAACACACCCTGAGAACACACGTGAAGAAGCTTTGCTGCTCTGACAGATGCCAGGAGCAGCTGCAGGGCTCTGGGTGCACCCTCCTGCTCACACCCCATCCTGCATGGGGCTGACAGCTGCCCCAGTGCTGTCAGACAGCCTGGAGTGGAGAAGTCCTGTCAGGGAAGCAGCGGGAATGGCACCACTGGAAGCACCATTTCAGAGGTGGTTGTGCAATGCTCACCTGGCAGCTCCCAAGGCCATGAGCACACCTGGAGCATTGGGGGTGATGCCGAAGATGTGCTGCTCAGACACTGCTATTGACTCCTGCAGTCTTCTCTCTGCTGTTGTCTCTCTGCAGACTTCTATGTGCACCTTCTCTTTCCTATCCACTGTGACTCAAGTTGCTCCTGCAGTCCCTGTGAGCAGCACCTACCAAATGTTTCTATCCTTTCATGCACTTCCCCAGGCCTCTGGGCAGAGTGTGCTGAAGGTGAGAGCATGCATTTGCAGTCCTGCATGACCCTGGCTGGGCTGAGGAGCTCAGTGGTGAGTGAACCCATTCGTCTCTGCTGGACCCTCCCCTGTGGTATGCAAAGCTGTAGAGCCCTTAGCACTAGGGACTAACACTTCAGAATGACTGTTTACGAGGGTGATAGGACAAGGGGGAATGGTTTTAAACTGAGATGGGGAGGTTTAGGTTGGATATTAGGAGGAAGTTTTTCACCCAGTGGGTGGTGATGCACTGAACAGGTTGCCCAAGGAGGCTGTGGATGCCCCATCCCTGGAGGCATTCAAGGCCAGGCTGGATGTGGCTCTGGGCAGCCTGGGCTGCTGGTTGGCGACCCTGCACATAGCAGGGGGTTGAAACTCGATGATCATTGTGGTCTTTTTCAACCCAGGCCATTCTATGATTTAATGATCATGCATGGGTCCTTCCTCTTGGTTAGGTGAAACCACTGAATGTGAGGGCTCAAGATCCCTCTGACTGAAATGCTCAATCCATCGCACTCCTATGGCTGTGACCCAGTATCACAATCTCTCCCACTCTGCCTCCATGCCCACCGGTACATGTGGGACTGTAGCTCCTCTCCTTCTGTTGCCAAGTTCCCGTGCTCCTGCGGTGAGCTCAGCAACCACAGATCTGCTCTCAGCTCTTCCTGGTGCTAACGGAGCGAAAAGTGCTTGGAAACATTCAATGACAAATTCAGATCTCTTTTCAGGGCACTCCTCCACCGGCTCCTGGGATTCATCTGGCAGAATTAATTTGTCTGTAAATTAATCCACAGAAACTCCAGTCCCCCTGGGGACTTATTGATAAAATAGAAAGTTGCAGATAACGTATTTGCCAATGTTCAGCAGTATCAATGCTGTTGTCTATTTTATTTTCTCGCTTATAATCTCTTCTTGTCAGTCTTTTAGGTGGAACTAGCATTTTTGTCCTAATTAGACAATTACACATTATGATGCACTAATTTGTTAACCTACGTTCACAAATCTTTTAATTACAGCAGTCGTCTTTGATGTGCTGTTATTATTCAGCTATGGCAGTAAACAATTCAACAGCTAACTGGAAGGAACTCATTATTTTCTGAGAGACATTGTCATTATTTTTCAAAGTATTTTTCCCCAAGAACACAGCCTCGGAATAAGTAGAAAAGAATACGCAGGGAGAAACCAAACACTTCGTTCCACCATATTGATGGCTGACGTTGAAAATAAAGATTTCTTTCAGCATGAGGTCATCTGGGCAGGCTGGGGACTTGTTGTTCACACTCTTAACTCCAAGCTTGGATGCAGCCAGAATGGCAGGGAAGCCTTGGCCACAGGCAGCAGAGCCTCAGCAGCAGCACCAGATGTGAAGCTCCTCATCATGCGTCACTGCAGCTCTATGGGACACCACCATTCAGCAGTGCATCTTCAGCTTCTCTCCCTCAAATCTGCATGCAGATTTGGTTTGTAACGAGAAATTAATTAGGCAAAACTATCAAAACTGCAGAGGATTATGTTTTATGAGGAAGCTGCTGCCCTATTGCAGTTATGATGTGTGGGTGCTCAGTAAGCCATCACCTTCCTTGAGGAGCCGTGTGTCTGTGTGGATGTTTGCCAGGGGCACGAGCCAGATCCAAGTGTTGGGATGCTCCAATTTCTCAGAGCTGGGAAAGATTTTCTCCTCATTCTGCATCCTTCAAAATCATAGAATCATCGTGGTTGGAAGAACATCTAGTCCAACCTCAACCCACCCCACCATACCTACTGACCAGGTCCCTCAGTGCCGTGTCTCCATGGTTCTGTGACACCGCCATGGACAGTGACTCCTCCACCTCCCTGGGCAGCTGTGCCACTGCTTCAGTACTCCTTCTGAGAATAAATATTTCCTATTGTCCAACCTGAACCTCCCCTGCCACAACTTAATGCCATCACCTCTTGTCCTGTTGGTGTTACCTGGGAAGAGGCTGACCCCCACATCTCCACAACCTCATTTCAGGGAGTTGGAGGAAGCAAAAAGCACATCAAGAGCCATTGACACCTCTCATGAGAGTAGGAAGGGGGAAAGAGAATGCAGCCAGACTGTCAACTGTAACACCACGAGTTGTTATTGTTTTCAATAGACTATTTTTAGCCAAGCAGTTTACCAACATAGGAGCTTTGGTGTAGCATTTCTGCTGGAAGTAGAAAGCAATAGCTCTTATTGAGCATCAGAAAGTGAATGGCAGAAAATAGTGTTGGGTCTCCAAAGCAAAATCAGCCGCCCTGTGTTCCAGGGCTGTGATGATGGAGGTGCTGTGCTCCCCTCAGCAATCTCTTTCTGTGCTGAACTCTTCCTGCCCTCAGAGTACTTTCCCTAATGGGCAATCTGGGTTCCTTTGCAGAGATTTAGGGCTGTTATTTGCTGCCCTCCCCACTCTTCTGGAAGGAGGGAGTGGAACAGATGAGGTAGGAGCACAGAGGAGGGCAGCACCCATTCTGCTTCCTGGGCAGCGAGGCTGTGCTCACCTTTCAGTGCCTTTCAACCCTTTCATTTCTCATCTCCTCATTATGTGCCATCATGCTCTGCTCCCACCTCACACAGCCCAGCCTGCGAGAACTTTTGGTTCATTTTGTTGCAGTTTCTAAATGTCAGATTACACCGTGTAGCCACATTAGTGTCGTTAGCTTTAATGTACTCAATGCCTAATCCACCGGGGCTCCTCTATTGACAGGCTGCATCTCCATTTGAGCTTGAATAAACTCGTGCATAAGATGTTATCAGCAATGACAGCTGAAAAGAGGTCTATTGCTCTTTAAATTTTTGATGGGAGGCAAGCATTCTGTCATTTGTGATAGCATTATGTGTAATCCCACACAGCAACGTGACAGTCTGATACTACAACATTCCAGCTTCCCCACTACCATTGTAACACACAGGAATATCAGCAGACAGCTGGAAAAAGCTCCATGTCTCTCTCTTTGAATTACTAGCAAACATCCCTCATCCTTATTGATCCTTCTTGGGGGCAGAGATCTTTCTCCTCCCCACATTCCCAGGGAAGCATGTTTGCCTTGGAAATTCATCACAAGAGGAAGGTGCTGTGTGAAATGCCTTTATTTCACAGCACAGAGTGGTGTGCTGACACAGAAGTCGGATATTGCGACTGCTGTTGGTTTATTAATTGAATTATGACTTTTGATATTGCAATAGCTTAACAGCTTGAGGTCAGGCAATTCAGAAATTAACTCCAAGTTAATCCTCACGAGAAGAAGATCAATACATGGGATAAAAGATATCCATCGCATTATGAACAGTTCATGTCCTAAAGAAATATCTACCGTGCTTTTCCTTTAAGTGGACTTGATTTTCACTCCTTTATACCTCCTCCATGCAGGTATAATTGATTTAAGTCGATGAAAATCCAGCGGAGCAGTTCTGTTTAATTTAGCTGAGCTGCACCAGCATAAAACTGATAGAGCAGCGAGGACTGGCGTTAGCATCACTGGCTTTGGTGCTCATAGCAAGGACCAGGCTTTTTTTTGCATACTCCACTGCATGCTATTGCAACATGAGTAAGCACTTAAGTGATGCCAACAGTTACCTGAAGCTACACTCAAGTGAAGGAGCGCATTTTAATATTACTCCATATGTTGCTGAACCAGCTGTCAGACAAAATGCATAGGCAGGTGGATACTCTCTCCATCTGTAAATAGGCGAGGTATGTGCAGTATTAAGACAAGGAGTTAGGCAGGAAGCCGCTCTTCACCCAACCATACAAGGGTGCTGGTGTCCTCCAGAAGGACAGGAGAGCACTGTGCCATTGAGAGGGTTGGGGTCAGTCACCCACCACCAGCCCTATGGTTCCATGAGTCAGGATACTGTACGTAAAGGCAATTTCCATTTCTGTGATGTGTCCTTTTCCAGAGCTTCCTGAGGCCACTGCTGCGACAGTCAGTGGTTACGTTCTTTATCTTTAATTCACAGCCTGGTGATAAACTTCTTAGGTCTGCAAACACAACTGTGTGAGTGATATAAAGTAAACACATCAGTAAGTGTCAGCTGCTAATAGAGGTGAATTAATGGTTAATCGGGCCACACATGTATAATTAGTTCCAGGCCCTAGGTTGCAAGAAATACTCGTTTTAAGAGAAAAATTGCAGTTATTAAAGTAATCCCAACATGTTTGTTGTAACCAAACCCCTGGCTCCTCCATGTCTCTCAGAAGCCAACAGCCAATGGCCAGCATTGTGTGGGCAAGGATAGCCACGCACCCAGCCTGTACACATCAAGCCTCAGGGCTATTCCCTCTGAAGCCTTCTGCTGGGTAAAGGCTGCCCATGCGTGAAGTTAGGGGTTACCTTGCCATCCTTCCAAACGGAATGTCTGGGGAAGACCCAGGGAGGGCAGGGAGCTGTCCCTATCTGATGCTTGGAGATGTCCCTATGGGGTGAGAGGGGAGCTGGGCTCTGCCCCCTGTGGCTTACAGTGTCTGAGCTGCATTTCTCCAACAGTACTTACCAAGCAGGCATTTACTGAAACTGCTTAGGCTGAGATTGCAAAAAAGCTCTTTTGTGAACCTCTTTGAGCTCAATTTCTTAATTCAAGCCCAGTGAGGGCCACTCCATTAAAACAATCTTACTATTTTAAATGTCAAGAGCAAGGTCTTTTGCTGGAGGATCAATAAATGCACAGGAAGACGTATTTTCAGTTTTGGATCCTTCACTCATCATTGCCTTCACTGCTCTCCCTGTTGGCAGGGCTGCCCTGAGCTGGGCACCGGCTGTCATCCCCCTGCTGCTGGAACCCATCCCATCATCTCTTCAACCCTGAGTGGGATGGAGCAGTGGGTTTGTGCCCAGAATGAGATCTATGGGATGGATATAGAATCATTAAGGCTGGAGAAGACCTCTATGGTCATCTAGTCTAATAATAAACCTATCACCACTATGTCCACTAAACCATGACCTTGTTGACTGAAGTTCATAACGTAAGGACGTGTTGGCTTCTAAAAGTTCATGGAATATACAATGTCATTTTCCTGAGAGATAAGTATGAACATAACTGCCTGGTTTCATGCAGAAACTGCTGCAGAAATGCTGGAAAGAGGCAGAAAAAAGGTTTAACCAATTGCTGTGCATCAGACATGAGGTCTCTGAGATGGACATGAGCTCCAACTCCTCACTCCAGCCAAAAAGGGGCAGGTCTGCAGGGCACCTATTGGGGACCAAAGCTCACCCAGGTGCTCACTGAGGTCACATTTCTTTGCCACAATTTGTTCTCATTGTTGTTATTAAAATGTAAAGAAGGACATTGGAGTTGAGGAAGGAAATCAGGGGAGATGAAGACACGCAGTGAGTTCATCCTGAAAGCTCCCTGCCTGCTAATGGGGCATGAAGCACCACACAGCTCTGACGCTCAGCTCACTAATGGGTCGAGCTGGACAGCTTGTCTTCCTGCAGAAGATTAGGTGGCAGCTGAGAATTAAGGTGTGTTCCTTTAAGGAAGGAATGAAACCACTGTTAGGGGCATGGTGGGGATGGGCTGGGGTTGGATTGGGTGATTTTAGGAGTCTTTTCCAGCCTTAATGATTCTATGATTCTAATGGCCGCTGCCTGCTGCTGCTGCCACACCAGCAGTTTGCGTGGTGAGGGAGGCACTTACTGACAGCATAACTACCTCTAACAGCAGCTAAGAGCTCTGAGAGGCCAAAGACATGTATCAAACTGCACACAGCTTTTCCTAGTTCTTGAAATGCCTTTTTGATGAGAACTTAACTTAAGACATCAAACAAATGGGGTAAATAACCCTCCTAATGAGCATCCCAGCCTGGCTCTGGGGCTGGCCATCCCACTTTGGGTACCTTTGCACTGAAGAGTTGATTTTTGTGCTTTAGGTCTTATTTACACTGCATAATTTCAGTAAGCACATATCAACTTCGACCATCTCAATTAGCATCTTTGGAAAAACCCAGTACACTGTAATTCTTTCACCGAGGTCTATATGGAAAACAAGTAACCTATTGCAAACATAATGGTAGCAAACAAACAAGTGTGCATAGCCCCCGTACGTACACCCCGTGCACACACACACTTCCCTAATATGCTTGCTTAGGCTTTACAATCTGTTTATTAATTTGTGAATAGACTCGATATGCCCTCTGGAAAAAATACTAAAATGATATCTCTCAATTGGCTTCACTGTTAGCATGCCTCTAATTAACTAATGTACACCTCCACTTGCTATTAAACTGTTTCATGATTCTTAACACCAGTGTTGTTAGGTGCCAGCTATAAAAAAATTTAACAGCTCTCCTGTTACCACTTTTCTCCTAAGTACATGAAAGTGCCTTTACATATTTGACCTTTCCCTTCCCTGCTCCCACGTTTTTAACCCTTCTTTCCCAGCACAGCAAGGAGCTGCCACAGCATCCCTCTCTCTGGAGAGTCTACCATCCTGAAAGGAGGTTATGATGTGTTGGGGGTCGGCCTCTGCTCCCAGGTAACAGTGATAGGATGAGAGGTGATGGCCTCAAGTTGCTCCAGGGGAGGTTTGGGTTGGGTGTTAGGAAACATTCCCCTCAGAAAGAACGGTACTGCAGTGGCACAGCTGCCCAGGGAGAGGGGGGTCACCGTCCCTGGAGGTGTTCCAGAGCTGTGGGGATGTGGCACTGAGGGACGTGGTTATGGGCATGGGGGGGTGGGTTGGGCTTGGACTGTGTGATCCTTAGTGGTCTTTTCCAACCGTAATGATTCCATGATCCTCACAGTTCTGAGGATGCAACCCCTTTAGTCCTGGCTGTGTGACCACAGTGAAAGTCCACCACACTTCTCATACAAGAGATGCTCCAGCTGAAGCTATTTGGTTCTAAAATACCCAAATTCCTCCCCAAATGCATCAGGAACCACTTCACCAGCCCTCAGCCTAACACCCGCTCATCGTTTGGAAGCCAGGAGCAGACGGTGGGTGGTTTTACTTACCCAAGGGAAGCAGGATAATGCACGCAGCCAGAAGTTGGCTGCAAGGCTGCAGACCTGCAGCACAAGCTGCACCTGGCAATTACGGAGAGTACCTTTGGCAGATGGGATCAGTTCAAGTATCACTGTTGCAGGGATCCAGCACCGGATCAGAGGCTAAAAAGTGACTCATAGAGGGAACCATACTACATCCTGAGCAGCACCTGGTGACCTTGCCTGCAGTTGGAGGTTGTCAACCCTGCGGCACCCAGGTATAACAGCTTGGGATGGTGGATGGAGATGGCTGAGGCTGCAGGTTGCAGGGGCACGGTGCTGGGCCATGGTCATTGCATGCATTTCCTCTTACAGTTCACACACAATGAAAATCCTGATTTTTACCCATTAGCTGAAGAAAGAAAACCTGCTCTGTGTCCTGCCTAAGGGGAAATCAGAGGCAGGCGAGCCATTTCCACCCACATCTTTGCTGTGCATATACGGAATGCCATCAGCAATTTTGGTCTGTGCCATTTGTAGAACAAAACTCTGCTCTGCAGGTGAATGGGTCAGGCAAGAACTGCCACACAGGGCCGTGCTATCTGGCTGCCTGGTTGGAGATGGCAGGAGCAAGAGAGAGGAAGTGCAGTGTGGAGCCTTCTCCTTGTACCATCTATGGCACTCTGTTGCCAGACACATTCTGCAGCAGCTAATGGACTGCTGAATGTATCTCACCTCTTTGGGAACTCGTGTAACACCCTATGGCAGCGTGTTGCTGCTCGACAGTGCAAGTGTGAAAAAACACCTCCTCCTGTGTTCAGCAGTGACAAAGCCTGGGGGAGCTGAAGGCACTGGGAATGAGATCCTCAAGGCCTTCTGCCTGCAAACCAGCACCTGTGGGTGCATCCACCCCGAGGGAGCATCCCCAGCTCTATGCTCAAAGCGTGGGGGAAGCAGATGTCTGCAGTGCTGGGATGCTGCACTTAGGTCCATGCCCTGCCCTTGACTTGCTTCTGCTGCCAGCATTGCCACCTCTGCTGTCATTTAGCAAAATAAATCAATAATTAGCTACTGCTGCTTATAAGCAGTTAAAAAGTACATTATTTGTGGTTTATTACTTACAGTTAGTACTATAGTAACATTAAAATAAGGTAAAGTAGTGGTGTCAATGTCTTGGGAGCTGAAACTGCACAGACAAGAATTGACTTTGACATTAAAGGAGTGGGAAGTGACGTTTTTCTGCCTTCAAGTGACCAAGGGAGCAGGAGGCCGTGTGAGCTGCTCATGTTGCAACGCAGGTTTTCTGGCCAGAGCACTCTGTCACCTCACCTTTGATGCTTTCTTTATGTTTTATTTTTCTTCTGTGCTATTTACCTTTATCTGTAGCTGTAAAAGCTGGGGTTGGTTCTCCCTGCATCCCTAGCAAGCAGTGGTTTTTTCTGCTCTTTGGGCACGCAGGGGTCAGACACAGCTTTTGTTTCTTATCCATAAGGAACACTGGACACATGTTATGGCACTGATGAGCATCCAAGTTCTTTACAGAAATCTTTGCTCTTGGTGTGCAATTTCAAAACCAAGAAATTATTTTCCTCCCCATTATCATGGAGGCCAGAAGAGGAACAGAGTAAACAGGGCTATGCCCTGGGCTGCTCCCTATGGGTTTTGTGCAGGGCAGGGGATGACATGGAAGCAGCACTGCTCTAACTCACAGACATTGGTGTGAAAGTGTTACAGAAGTGGTTCCTTGTGGAGGAGCAGCCCACACTGACCTATGTGAGTACCCACCTTCCCAACATTCACCTTCCCCCATTGGTATCCCACTGACAAACCCTGGGGAATTATGCAGTGGTACGTACAGAGGGACACCACTGGTTTACTGTGAATTAGAGCCAGAATATCTGCAGAAATGGAATCCATCAAGGCAAGAAGGCTCAGTCTGTGCAGGTCTGAGCTCCTCCCAACCCTGCCTCGGCTGCACCATGTAACAGAACGCACTGAGCTTATCCCAAGGCAAATGGTGCAGAAAGCTGCATGGGCCTGAAGAGCGTCAGGAGTGTAGGAGGAACGTATCTGCAGGGCCAGAAGGGCTGGATTATGGTATTTGTGGCTCCAAGAGGCTGATCCCACGGGCAGAGCCAGCCAGCCAGAAAGACCCTCTCAAGCACCACGTAACCCTACATAGTCCAAAGCAATCAAAAGCCGGATTGAGGGTGCACAGTTGTTGTTTGGGTGGGAGGAGGAGGCTGCTGTCACAAGGAGCTGCAGCCCCACTTGGAGCCGTGGCGTGGGGCAGCTGCATGGTCCGTGCTCCCAGCCTGCCTCCACCCCCAGCCCTGTACCACCATGTCTCACTTTGCTCCTGATTTAAGTCACGGGAGCTGCCTTTACTTGACCAGAGGAGTGGTCTTGCTGGGGTTTGTGCCATGTTTTTAATTAAGGTGCTGATAGGAAATGCCTCTGTGCACTTCGTAGAGCAGCATTCTGCTGCCACCCCTTCCCAACCTTCCCTTGGTATCAGGGGCCAAGTCACAACGGGGGCAGTTTTTTGTTCCATATCTTTACAGCACTTCTTCCAGTAGCACATAAAACAAATTAGCCACTTAGGCCATTATTAGGCACTTATGGCCTTTTGATGTTTATGATTTATAGCAGCAATTTGCACATACCTAGCACGCCTCAGCAGCAGCTAACACGGCTCTGGAGGCACTCTGCATTGCAGCCACATCTTCCCCCAGCAGAGAGGAGAACTCCATGAGCAGAGGCACCAGTGACACTGCACTGCTGTGGTGGCATTTGGGTCCCCAGCCCCAGGACATCCCAGCACGCAGCAGCCTGGCTGTGCCAAAGGGCACTGTTGAGCCTACAGCCAAGAGAAATCCAGTCCATGTGGGATGGGGCATTGCTCTACAAGACAAGGAGAAACATCCTGGTGCCTTCCCTGATGCACACCCACTCTGCTCTTTCCTCTTGGGCACCCCGTGGGAGTCATTCCTCCTTTGCACCAGCTCAGAGCCATCAGAAACAAAGATGCTCTGAGCCAGTTTGCCAGGTCTGAAGGAAACTGCTTATGATGCAAACTCATCATCTCTGAACGTGCCCTATTTCTTGGGGACATTCTAGAAAATTAAACATGCCATCGACTCAAAAGTTTACCTTTATGCAAATCAAAATGTCAACATCTGGCAGCAGGGCTCCAGGATCTTTTCAGCCTGTTTGTAGCAGGGGGCTGCCTTCTCTACTTCATTTTTTTTCCCAGACACTCATCATCATACGCATTCTAAGCACATCCCGAAGTCATTTTCCTAGTGAAGGCAAAGTGTAGAAAGCTAAGTGTTAAATGCTCTTTCAAAGCCACCAGGAATATCAGTGTTTACTTGTTTTCTGGTCTGTAACAGATGCTGGCATTCAACATTCAGAGTGCCTCTGGAAAAAAAGAAGAAGAAAACATACAACAAAGATTGCCACGACAAGGTTAGCAAATGACAATTACTTGTCGGTGAGTCTCTCCCTGCCTGCAGTGAGCTGCTCTGTGTGAGCCAGGAGCATTGCTGGGTGCTGGGATGGGGCTCAGTGCCCCTCCTCCTGCGGTGGTCTCTGAGATTCCCCTCTCCCCCACGTGCAGCCTGGGAACTGAACACAGAGAATGTTGGCCTTGTCTGCATTCCATAAAGGTGCTCAGCTGCAGCACAGCTGATTCCCATTCCTTCCTAATCAGCACACAGCCCTCACCTCCGGATGTCTCCCTGGGACAAACCTCTCTGTGATGCTCTTGGTGATGCTGGGAGTATCTACTGATCTATTGACCAACTTCACAACGCAGATTCACTACAGTCAGGCTCCCACACTTCATGTAGAGGCGTTCATGTACGCTATGTGTACCTACACTACATGACAAACATATTGAAGCTGATGGGAAGCACAGCAGAAAGCAGCTCTTTGGCAATGCCTGGCAGTGTACAATTAGCTCAAAGCACCGTGCATATAAATAAGAAGCGAAGGACACGCACATAAACAAAATCTATTGTGTGGCCTCCTTTTCAGAGTGAAGCACTATGCTGGGAAAGCACTACCTCTTCATCAAGTTTTATCTCTTGCCATCAATTCACTGGGCCAACCAAGAAGCTTTAGAACACACAGCTCAGCCTTTCCCAGCTTTGGCTGTAAGAACTGGCAACCCTACAGAGCTGACATTTGTGAGCAAGGCTGGGAGAAGGCAAACTGGTGGCACCTCTACCTCTGCCATTGGGAATGGGGACGGCCAGTTCCCACAGTGTCCTCTGCAGCTCCAGTAGAAATGAAAACCACCGCAGGCTTTGTAGGCCACTTTGATAGTGAAAACTGTATTTTTTATCTTGTCGTGCCTATGAATCTATAGGTGACATTCTTTTCACCACCACAAGGAAAATTCTCCTTCGTGAAAAGGCAGAGAGTGAGCTGAGGAGGGCTCTTGCCCTGAAAGGAGGCTGGGAGACATTTGCACAAGCAGGAAGACTTTGGGCAGGCTGCAGAATTGATTTTGCCTTTTCCAGGCACAAAACTGTTCTAAATGCCGAATGACAGGCATCGTGTGCTGGGAATACACTTGTCTTATGTCACAGAGCAGTTTGTGGGGAACAGATGGCATTTTGCTGGGTTGCAGGGGGTCAGCAGTGGCTGTGGTCTACTTGACCCAATCTTCTCCAGCCGTTGGGCATCAGCTCTGTGCATCACCCCTCCATGGGACCAGCCTGCGCATAGTGATTTGTAACAGGGCATATTTTGGACTGGTTTAGCCCAGAAGATGGAACTGAGCACGTCACCATCAGCTTCTCCAGATGTTCCTGCAGCTTTGCTGGCTGTGATGGGTGTAGATGATAATGGATTATCTTCTGATTGCTTCCAAAATCACCAGTTGAAATCTGGGCTCGCTTGTGCTAAGGACTTCCCAACCAGAAGTGAGCTGCCTGTGTCACACTGTGCTTGGGTTGCAGGGGGACTTCATTCCCTCTTTAGGAGACCACCACGAAGTCACCTCCACATTTTGCTGCCAGACCCAGCACTGGAAAAGCATAGCTCTGACCACGTTCCTCATCACCCTCACTCTTTTTCCTTCTTCAGACATTAAGGTCTGGATTAGATTTGATGCTTTTTTTCCCCCAGAATTAAGGTGCAGCCCAGTGACACATTAACTTTCCTCTGCAACCATAGGGCTCTTCTCTCTTTACCAACAAGAACTGATACACGGAATAACATGACCAAAGGCACTGAAGCTGTAAGAATGAACATTAGGAGATGTCACAGCACAAATAAATGACAAGAGAAGATGAGGCAGGAACTGTGACAAGCAGAATTTAGAATCATAGAGGCATTAAGGTTGGAAAAGACCTCTAAGATCACCTAGTCCAATTGTCCACCTGCCACCAATACTGCCCACTAACCACGTCCCTAAGCACCACATCTCCACGTGTCTTGAACACCTCCAGGGACAGTGATTCCACCACCCCCTTGGGCAGCCTGTGCCAGTGCCTGACTGCTCCTTCAAAGAGGTAGATTTTCTTAATATCCAACCTGCAATTTGAAGGTATTTCCTTCTTTTGCACTATGCAGGTCTCAGCACCATGCTCGTCCAGCTGTTGGCTGATTCCCCTATGGATGATTTCTGTGGTGGTTAAAGGCAAGCTCCAGACCAACCCACAGAACTCACAAGCAGGTTTGGAGATATCTACCTGAACAGCTTTTGAAGTGAAAGCCAACTGAGGGGGCCATGGAAGAAGCCAAAAAATGATGCTGCCCGTTGCCAAAGCCATACAACAGAACACACACAGCCTCGCTGCCACGTGTGCCTTTGGCTAGCCACAGCCACTGGCCCTGCCGCCACAGAGCTGCTGCAAACATCACAAATCCATCTCAGAGAGGAGGGGATCAGTATCCCAAGGCACAAGAGATGGTATTGAGGAGCTGGCAGTGAGCACAGGCGTGTGTGCCAGCCTCCTTTGTCACCACGCTGCATTCAGGGCAGGGACAGTAGGCAACAAAGGCTTGTCGAGGGAAGAATAATCTCTCTATGTGTGAAATGAAGTTTGCAGTTGTACTGGGCTACTGGGATTCAAAGGCAACTTGTTGTACCAGCACTCGAAACAGAAAGCCTGGCAGTGAGGGAGTCCTAAGATACGTGGTTGGTGAGATTGTGGCTGTCTCGCCCAGAGGGGAGGTGGAGGAGAGGAGCAGGAGGAACGGAGAAGGGAGAAAGAAATCATATCCCAGAATAAACCCTCTTGCCTAGGAGAAGCAGCCACCCCATGAGGCCAGCACTCTGCCTGGTGTCAGCATTTAAACCAAGCGGTGAGAATTTTGCTGTCTCGTAGGAACCAGCATGAAACACAGCTGGGAACACCTCCTGCTTGGACTTGCTCTCTCAGTGGCTTGGACCTCCTTTTGTGCACTCAGGTCCTCTACATTTCCATCCATATATCATAAAGCTTTTAAACACAGCCATAAACATGCAAAGCTTGACACTGACTTCATCTCAGACAGGTTGTGATCCATTCATTATTTAGTTTTCAGCAAGGAGAGACTCTGTTCCATGGAGCTTGGTACAGCTGGGTTCCCTCCTAGATTTATAATCTACACTTTACTTTATGCTTGGGATCAACACAATACTATTTACAGCCTTGCAGCAACGCTTGTATTCATGGCTTCCAGTTCAGCAAAGCACTCAAGCATATGCTTAGCATCCGGCCCACCACATCAAGCACACACTCATGTTCCCTTGACTTAGTGGAGATTAACACGTGCACTGATAACTGGAAAGATTCAAAAGAGATTTACTCAGCAGCCTGATTGTGAGCTTATGTCAACAGGCCATGCAGAGCAGGAAGCAGAACTGACCACGTGCTTCAAATTAAGCATGTGGTCAAGTTACTTGCTGAAGTCCAGGCTTTATTTTGTTATTATACGGCAGCCAGAGACACTGAATCTCCAGACAGATCCTTACATGGAGGAAAGCAGCCTGGGCTCCAGCAGCAGACTGAAGGGGAGTGGGTTGTTCCCATCCAAGGGATGCTGAGTGCTGTGGCTCTATGGGAAATGCTTCAACTCAGCACATTTAATCTCTTGGAAAGAAATCTCTTCTCTCTACAGTTTGCTTTAAGCTGATTTAGACCATCATCTCTATCTTTGCAAAGCTCAAGCCTGGCTCACTGAGCATTTTCCTGTCTATAAGCTGTCTAGCATCTCAGATAATTAATACATGATAACTACTAATAGCCTCATCTCGCAATAACTTTTACCACAGACATAAAATTCACATTCAGAAGTATCTAGACAGTCCCATGAACACCTCAGCCTTCACTGCCCCAGTAGGCCAAGTGGGAGACCAAGCTGCGTGCACCAGCTTCCCCCATCTACCTTTCAGCCTTTTTTTTTTTGGCACTGTATTTTTCTGCTTACAGGCAGCTTCAAGTAGAGACATCAAATGCCAGCGTGCCATCCACAAGCATTCTGCACCGTTTGATTTTGAAATAAGCTGTTACATGAGCCATAAAACGCACGGAGCCTGGTGACCCCTCACCTCCTCCTGTGGGGACTCTTTGAAGTTTAATAAAAGTGGAAGTTGGCTGCCTTTCCCTCGCTGAGCAAGTTAATGCCAGCTCACTTCTCTGCCTGTCTGCTTATTTTCGTGATGTAAGAAACTGTCATCCGTGGGTGTCCCCTTCTCTCTGTCAAATTCAGCTGGAATTGGCCAGTGGTTCTGGAGGCAAGTAGACACAGCATGAGTCCTGCATTCTCGAGGAGTCAGGCAGAAAATGATGCTGGAGAGGCATTAGGATAACAGATGGGCAGAGGAGGATCTGTTGGAGGGACAGGGTTTGGCTTGCTGGTGGTGCTGGTGTGGAGGTGCAGGGTCTTTGACCACACCTAGAACTGTCCCTTGGTCACTCCAGCTGTCCCTTGGTCCTACTGGAAAGCCATCTGGGAAGCTTGAGCCTCTGAGCTCCTCTGAGCAATGGTTGGTAACACAGATCCAGGAAGATTCCGATAACCAAAAAAACTCTTTTTGGATTTGAAGACTGCGCCAAATGCCAGGGAGCTGCTGAGGGTGCAGGAGGCCCTGATGGGAACTGGGAAGGTCCTCATTCCGGCTGTGCATGGGCATTGCTGCAATTCTGGGCCAGCAGCAATGGAAAATCCAATGGAAATGACTGGAGCAATACAAGAAAGAAATACTGAGAGCATCTCAGTATGCAGGGGACCCAATCAATGGGCTAATTACTTCTGATGAGGCTTATACCCAGCGTTACCCTCCTGCCGGCCTTTGTGTTTCATGCTTCCACACCAAGCCTTTGGTTTTGGAGGATCTGGAAAGCTGGGACATTTGTTCTCTCCCAGCACAACCTCAGTAAATGTGTGAGTTCTCTATCACTGTCTAGCTCCAGCAATCTCACTGAATCTGTTCTTATTGATTTGGGGAAAGGCTTTGATTCTGCAAACTGCAAGCTGTTACTTGTGAAACTATGACAACTTGGTATTAGCTGCAAATCAATGAACTTTTAAATGCAGTCTAAGCAACAAAACTCACTCGCTGCTAAACGCTGATAAGCCCAGTTCTGGGACAAGCCAAACCTTTATCTTAACTGCCATGTGATCTTTTCCAGTTTGATAGTTCCATTTACGGTATCAATAAGGATTATAATCTGTCTTTTGTGAGATTTTACCCTCCCTGGAAGCACTTGTACTACAGATGATATTGAAAGGGATTCCTTTTTCCTTTCATTCCAGATCAAGTATTCCCAAATACATGATTCTTATTCATCACTTCCCTTCCACCTCCTCCCCTACCCCCCTAATCTCTGCCATTCTCAGAGGCCAAACAAAATGTGAGCACATCTGAGATGGATGCAATGTGGAACAGCTTTGCTGGGGATGAGATGTGTGCTGCAGTGGCAGTGCTACACTATTTTTGATACAAGCCAGGATGCTGTTGGCCCTCTTGGCCATCTGTGCACACTGCTGGCTCATGTTCATCTGGCTGTCAACTAAAACCTCCAGTGTAACTCATTGGGACCAACTACACTAGGTTTGGACACTGACAGGTAAATGGGTACCATCAAGCTCAAAATCAGGGGGCTTTTTGCTGGTGACCCCATAGCATAAACACTCTCCTGAACTTTGATTTTCACCCACTTGTGGAGACTGAGTGCATCCCCAAAGGAGAGCCCTGCCTGCTCCTCTGGGTGGCATTCAGCCCAGCCCAGCCCAGCCTGAAGAAGCACCTGGCATTCCCATGCAAGCTCTGGGATGGAGCTGGGTGAATTAATGGGAACATTTATTCCCCCAGGGGAAAAATGTCAGAAAATCCCGAAATGAGAATAAAATTGCCTCTTTGTTCTGCAAACGGTCATCATTGTGAGAAAGTTTATACACCCTCTGGGAATTCATTTAGCCTCATCAAAAGGAGGCTTTAGAGAAGGGAATTCTTATTTACCCTGAGTAATTTTACCAAAATAGTTTCCTTGCTGAGAGGAGGGTGAAACACTGTTATCCACACAGGGACAGCAGCTCTATAGATACCATACAGCATCCACCTACTCTGAAGTGAAAGAAACCTCTGCAAGGTACTGCAGGAGCCCTGGGAGTGCATCCCCAAGGGTAGGGCTGCTCAGTGGAGCATTTCCACTGATTTTTTCAGCCTTTCCCATGCGATGATGGCTAACGCTGTGTTTTTGTATAAAGGATTTGAGCTCAAAACACGCATACCCAGGCTGTGGGCAGGCACTGGGACCTGGGTTTAGTGACATACATTATTAATAGCTTGTATTGTCTTTGCCATTGCAGACCCTGCTGAGATCAGGCCTTGCTGTGAACAGGTATTCACTGCAGAAATAAGTCCAGCACCCAACTCTTGCACTGAGTATTTCAAGCATGGCTCAACAGAAAGCATTTTTCTGCTCCTACAAAACACAAGTTACTGGCTTATGTTAAGAAGTTCTCTCATTTTTTTTCCCCCAGATTCAATCTTTTATACAAATTCTTACACTGAAACCAACCAACCAAGAAAACAGACATTATTTCAGCCTTCTTGCAGATTTTTTTTTTTAAAGCTCTGTGGTTGTATCATAACCAAGTGCTTGAGAGTCAAACTCAGGCTGAATTTCTTACAAAAGAGCTTCTGGAACACCAGGAACAATCAGAATTGGTGAGGAATAACCCCATCTTGACAACCCCTCCTATGATCACCAAAGACACTTCAGCTCCCACCTGGTCCCCCCAGTGCATTTTCACCCCTTAGCTGTGACAGCAATGCTATGCGCTACAGAAGAAGATGCCCTAAGGCTGCACTGCACCAGGCTGTGCCCCTACACAAAGCCAAAAAGCCAAGCTCACAGTTGGATCTTAGACAAACATTAGTTAAAAAGAAGAAGAAGAAGAAAAAAAAAAAGCAGAAAAGAAAAGAAAGAAAGAAAGAAAAGGCCCAATCCTGAACAATTTTGCAGTTTAGGAATATTTCACATACTTCTTTCAGTGTAACGTTAAGGCCAGATATGACCTTTTGATTAACGGGGACCATGGAGTGCAATAAATGCTGCTTTTAAAGAAATTCATTTCAGTGCAAACACAATCCGTCTTTCCAAATCCCACCCCCTGTATACACCAGGTATTTTTTGCTTGCAAATTTTAAAATGCCTAAGAGAATGAGGTGCCCAGCTCCCATTGAAGGTCAGCAGGGTTTGGAGGCTGGATTCCCAGAAATGCCTCTGTGAACCACTGACCTCCTCTCAGAGGAGTTAGCTTGGGCTTTCATTAGGTGCTGAGCACAAAACCTTTGCTCTTGCATTTGTTGGCATTCTTTGCTACCTTTTGCTGTCAAGAAAAGTTGAAGGTGGTCCAGACATTGGATTAGGATTAGGGTTAGGGTTTGAGTTGGTTAGGGTTAAGGTTAGGGTTAGGAGATTCTGAATGAATCAAAGGCAAATCAAAGGCAAAACAGAACTGAGAGTGGAAATTCTTCTTACCAGAAGTTAATGACAGATGTTTCATTACCTGGAGATGAAACCATTTGGAGATATCCAGCTGTATGAGAAAAGAGCCTCAGTGAACAGTGGCTGGAGGGATGTCAAAGGAGGAGTGGAAACAGTGGATGGAAAACATTTGCCAACAGTTCTCAAAATTGTGGAGCCAAACTGCTTGGATAAACTCATCAGCACCTCAATATTTACCAAGGTCCTGTTGGGTTCTCAGGTGGTACTGTGTGTGTATGGCAAACCAGAACCTTGTGCCGGCCACCAAACCCTGTATCCCTCAGCACTGCCTCCATAAGGAGGCATCTGAGCACCTCACGTGTTTTTACATGTCGATGAATCATATAATCATAGAGTCATTGAGATTGGAAAAGATGGCCAAAAGATTGGCCAGCCATCAGCCCATCTCCACCACACCCACTGAATGCGTTCATTTGTTCTTATGGCTCTTCGGTTAAGTAGGAGGCTTTACAGAAGGACTGTGGAGACAGAAGAAACTGAGACATCAGCCTTAAACACAGTGCTGGGAGCTACTCCTTCTGCAGGGGGTGAGCCCCAGTGCTCTGGCATCGTGCCCCCAGCAAACCACACACGTCTGCGTGAGGTCAGGCTCTGTCCTGTGGAGTGACCAAGTAGCCTTTGCACTTACTGACACAGAATCATTGAATTATTAAGGTTGGAAAGACCACTAAGATCACCCAGTCCAACCACCAACCCATCCTCACTGTGCCCACTAACCATATCACTCACTGCCACAACCACCCTTTTCTTGAAAACCTCCACGGACGGTGACATGATCAGAAGAGAGCTGCTATTACCTATATGATCAACAGGAGGATTTCAATAACCTTTAAAAGTAGTGATCAGGTGGTGCAGGAGGTGCCGTGTAGCAAAGAACTGTCGCCTTTCTTTGGGCTGGAGAACAGCAATTCTTGTTCTGTTTTTCTATAGTGAACTGGCACTTACTAAAACATGGTTCCACGCTGTATAATTTCTATGGCTTTTATTAATGCAGACAGTATAGGCTCCATAAAGAAGAAAAATTACCAGCGGAAGATAAAACTAAAATACTAGTTGCATTACAATCACATTCTAGTGCTGCAATAAATTGCATGAAGCCAATAAAGCAAAACTAACTGAAGATATTTGACACAAACCAAAAATGAAATGAGAGTCATTATGCAGTCTGCTATAGGGACCTGCCTTGATGTAGTTAAAGCAATAAACTACCTGGGAGTAATTTTTACTTATTTTAAATTGCATATTCCAATTGCAAAGCCGTTCCTGGCGTTTCTGCCACACTTACTTTGCTCTGCTCAGGAAAAAAATTACATGCCTGGATAAGTCATGTCCTATTAAACGTGCATCGTATCTGCAGCACTCATAAGTCACTTGAGTCATAATATTGTTTATTCTAACATTAGTCACTATTTTCTGTCATAAATTAGCTATTCTCCAGAAGAGCGGAAGCAAGATTGAGCCAACGCTGCAATTATTTCACGCATCCGCGTTGGCACATGGAAGAGGTGAAGTGGCCATCTCCACAGAGGAATTATCATCATCGGTCCACAGGTCAATTATAACAAATTTATTCTTGCCATTAACCCCCAGGTGTCTTCAATAACAGGGATTTGCATTCCTTTCGCTCCCTGATTATTCTCCTCCGTGGAGTGGCTGACCCACACGTGTTGCAAGAAGCAAAGCAATGCCTCCTGCAATATCCAAGGTTAAACCCTCCCAGCCATCATTCCCAGCCCCCTTGAATCCTCCCTTACCCATCTGATGCAAGTGGCGGCCCAGCCCTGTACCTGTTGCATGCAGCCAGTCCTGATGGTAATGAATTGTCTGTTATTCTTCCTTTTGACGCAGAGGTAGCAGCCTTCACCCTCTGCAAGGAGAGAAGGAGGGGACCCCATTCCCCTGCCCATCCTTCAGTCATCCCAGTTTTGTACCTGCATGGCTCATGGCAAGGATGTGCTTGACTTGCTGATGGCCATTGTAGAGGCAGGAGGAGCCTTGGGGCAGGCCATTTTGGTGGAAAATACTAAGCTGTGTTTGTCTACAAAGACTTTTAGTTAAAATAGAGTACTTTCCCCAAAGGGAGCAGACCGTTATGCCAGTGAATGGTGCTTTATCTTCAGTCAGCTTATTCCCACGGGGAAGAGGGAATCAGTTGCCCCATTTGAAGTCACATTCATCCTCAAATTATAAACCTCCAGTAGCTATTTTTTAAAATTGCCTCTCATACAGAGCTTAACTGTATTGTTTAAAAAAAGAGAAAGAAAAAGGAAAACAGTCAACTTTGCCTCCTGCCTTGCTCTGCTCTGGGCTGGGTTTGCTCCTTCCTCACCCCAGGTGCCTCTATAAGGAGTTTAGTAGATGGATGTTTTATGTTGCATACTGGGCACTAGCACAGGCCATAGGAGAGCATTGTGGCAGCCTCTCTCCTGGACATGAGCAGGGCTGGAGCTTTGCTTCCTGTTTGCTGAATAAATAAGAGACAGAAACGTCCTATTTCACCTCAGTGTGCAATCCAAAGGTCTCATCTCGCGACCGAAGCGTTCACAGCTCTGAGCACAGATGCCCTCCTATTCACCTTTAAAGTCTGCATCCTTTCTGTGCTTCCCACGCATCCTTTGCCTTCACCTCCAGGATGTCTGTCTCGCCTTTGAAATATCAGTGCTCTCCCACCGCTAAAGTGTGTGGAAGGATGAATCTTTCATCTCCCTTGTCTATTAGGGAGGTTTATTCTGGGTTCATTGGTTAGGTTTAAGATGTTACAAAAGCATACGCCTGGTGGGATTTAAAGATGACAACCCTCTGGTGTTATTTCAGCACAGGCAACGGCAGGTAGAACCCTGTGTTTTCTTTTCATCCCTGAGGAGGAAAAACTGCCTGGAATAAGGTAAGAAGAGATCAGAGATGAGTATTTGCTCATATCTCTACTTGTGGAGCAGCATGGCAGAGCCCAGCTTTGTGGGCAGCCCTCCTGTAATCCGTGCCCAGAGGGGCTGTGGGTGCTCCCCTGGATTAGGGGAGGCTGAGCCCTAACTGGAAATCCCAAACCAGGCTCCATCACGTGGTGGGATGGGCTGTGTCTGCTGCCCGGACGTGGGACAACCAGAGCCATGGTGTGGGATGTGGGCTGCTGCTGGGGGGAGCTGCTCCAAACCATCTCCGAGCCCATTCTGAAATGGTTACCACTAGCAAAACACGTTTTTGGATTGAACTGAAATCGCTCGAAGGAAACTGGAGAGATTTCAATGGGGTTTCACATATATAAAAACAGACTTATGACAAAATCAATTAGTTTTGAAAGGCACTGATATTGTTTCCAGTGCACGCTATTGTTATACAGTTTACTTGGCTGTAAACATTCCAGTTCAACCGTATTGCTTGGCACAACGTGGGACCTCTGCTCACACTGACTAATGCCTCACAGCGTACTCCTGAGCTCATGCCCACCCATCAGAGCTGGGAGCATCCACCACGCTATTCTCCTTTGCTTTGTTTCTTGGATACCTAGGAGAGCTCCAACGTCTTACAGAGCTGAAGTCATCTCATTTTCTGGATCAAAGTGTCTCCTTTTTTTTTTTTGCTGCAATGAAGCAATTTGACACTTTCGGTAATATAAACATTCCCAACCCCAATTAGGAAGGCAGCTGCTTTCAATATTTCCAGAAAGCTTTTCCAGATTAACATAGGAATATGGCCAAAATCACAAGACATCATAGGGTGGGAATATTCCCCCCAAGCAAGGCTCTTCTATCTGCTCTAACTTCCCACCCCTGCTCCATCCCGACAGAAGAGCTACCAAAGCCCCTATCCTGTGGGTTCAAGGGAGGCTGACCACCAACACGCAGCCAGCAGCTCCCTTCAGCCCTGCAGAGCGGTGTTGGTGGGGAAGGGGAGATTATGCCATAGGATATGCCATCACCACCAGCCCTGACCACATACTGGGACATCCAGAGGAAAACAGCGTCCTGTGCAGATGCTTTTGGAAAGGGTGTGTTCTCCTTTTCCCCCCACTGAAGTTACAGCTTCAGAACCAAAGCTGCAAGCAGCTGAATTAAATGCCAGCAGGAGGTTACAAGCTGGGAGCTCACACATGCAGTGCTGCAGAAGTACTGCAAGTCTGAGTCAGTGATGGGAATTTCCTATAGAGAACCCCATAGAACTTTCCACTGTACAGGCATTCTAAACTGCTCCCAGACATTGCCAAAGCTGATGCTCTCATCTGCTATGTGCACTTCTCGAGAACCCAAACCAGCTGGTTTTGGGAAGACCTCTGGCAGTTGCTGTTACGATGAGTTTGGTGAGGCTGTATTGGGATTGTGTCCATCTTGCAGAGAGTGGGAGATGAGCAAAGCTCCAGCCTGGCCCTACAGTCAGGGCAAGGATGTTGGAGCCAGCAGCAGGCCAGAAAAGGGCCAGACTTGATCTCCGGTGCCAGTGGCCTCGTGCCTCCCTCTTGGTTGAAGCTGTGGCACAGAAAAGCAATTTATTCATTTTGTCTCCAGAACAAGTATTAAGATGAATATCAAAACATAATTGTCTCAACAATCTCTAAGCTTTTACTTATCAGTGGGTGATAAGGTTGTATAGCAATACGTTCATTTGTCTGTAGATCTCTGTAATCCTATTAAGCACAGAGTGATAACTGTTAAACTGGATGTATACCCTCATGTGCACATTTGTTGAGAAATGCTTTAAGACATGCACACATATGTAATGCTGCACAAAGAGGGTAAATGCTCTATATGGACAGCTCCAACGCAAGGCACCCCAATGAGCATCAGTTCACAGAAGGTCAGAGACCCATCCTGCACCACAGAAACTCAGAATCATTTAGTCCAACCACCCACCCTTCACCTCCATGCCCACTAAACCATGTCCCTCTGTGCTACATGCATGAACACCTTCAGAAAAAGGGAACCATATTAAGAATGTTGCTGGAGCTAAACGAGGAAAAAGAAATTGCCCCTTGTATCTCATTCTGAATTTCCTTGCAAGCAGGGAGGACTTTCCTGGTCCCATATTTCATGCCTGGGAACTGTGAACCAAGCTGGGGCACCAGTGCCCATGGCACTGCTGTCCATGTGCTTCTCCTGCTGCTCACCCCCCTCAGAAACACAAAAAAATGGGATTCTCCTCTTCCTGGCCACCTTAAGATCAGCAAAGCCCATTTGTGAAACAACCACAGAGGTTTTCGCCCAACAGCTGCCTTGTCTGGCTTTTGAAGCTTTTGCTCCAAAGGCTCCATGTTTGCAGGGGGCAGCCAGGTAAAGAAATTGCATGCAGGACTGCCTGACCCCGCTGTGTTCTGCACATGGCTCAGCCACTTCCCAAGAGAATGAGGCTATGCCTCCAGTGAAGATGCTGTGATTCAATCCTCACACTTGCTTGCACTGGGTCTCTGAGCAGTGACCGTGCTGGCGCCTGGCTTGGTGCTGCGTGGCTGCATGACATGCCCTGGAGCTGACATGCCACCGCCTTTCATCTCCCTCCTGACCTCTCTGCATGCTCAAAGAACCCTGAGACCACGATGCACACGGTGCACTTCTCTATCTTGGGCACTTATATGGCACCAACATGCTGCAAATCAAAACCAACAATCCAGGAATAAGATTCATATCTTTAATTCCTCCCTCCAGAGCTTTGGTAATTGTACACAGAAGGAGCAGGACAAGCTTCCACGGCTGCCAAGCCAGCATACCTCACTCATGTACCCATAGCATCTCACTCATGTACCCCTAGCAACTCATTCATGTACCCAGAACATCTCCCTCAATATCCAGACTTGAATCTTGAGTTCAGCCAGGCTGAACTCTGTATGTGTCTTCTGTATGTGACTTCCCATTTCTAACCAGATGTGCATGGACCACTGCACTGTCACGGCCCAAGTCATGTGCCTTGGGGCCATGTGATAGATTTTGGAGAGCAGTTGACTGAGAGGAGCTCGTGGGCTTTGGTAGTACTCAGCATCACTAGTGGAACAGGTTGCTGTGATGTGCCTACCACAAAATAAGTCTTCCTGCTGCAGAGGAGCAGCGGCTTCTCCCAGCCTTGTTAAAAGCAGAGCTGAAATGCCAAGGAGTGATGGAGAAATATAAAGAAAATAACACAGAAAGTAGCATCAGAAATATTGATAACTCTGGCAAATCGCTCCTCTGGACCTTCTTTGATCACATTATCTGTTCATTCTTCCTTACAAAGTGCTGCTATCGCACAAGCATAATAAAACAAGAATATATAAATGGGAGGAATTAAGAGTCATCCTATTGGGACCAATTTAATCTTTGCTTCATTTAAAAGGAGAACATGGCTCCCTTATCTAATGTACATAAAATTGCTCTTTATTCCCCAGGTTTACATAGAGATGACAGATCTATATAAATACAGATCTGCTCGTTTTCCACATTCTACTGTGAGAAGAGCCCTTTTCCTCCACACCCACCCTCTGCCCTGCATGCCTTTTAAACACAAAGTTTGAGCCCTCCCCAGAAAGCACTTTCCCACACCTCAGACTGAAGTTGAAATGCAGATCTCGATCCCTGCCAAACTTCTCTCTGGCGCTGTTACTGCTGCTGAGCAGGACCCCAAGTCACTGCAAGTTCACGTCCCTGCCAATATGAGCTCACGTCCTTTTCCATGGGACACGTTCAGAAATGTGCACATATTTCTTCTTTTCTTCACCTCCGAGCTGGGATACTGATGTGCATAGATGCAAAATCGATCCCTCTGGCATCATGGCTTTGTCTTTCTCTGGTTGTATCCTACCCGCTATGCTGGGTCACCCTCCCATATGTGACCCTTCGCCTTGAGAATCTCCATTGCCAACTGCAGCTCTTAGGAAAAAAAATGTCCCTAGAGATTCTCCAAGGGAAAAAAAACAATCACTGGAAATTTTCAGCTCATTTTCTGGAATTTTAGGGATGCCACCAGCCCCACACTCCCGTAGTACAACACGGCTGTCAGAGGCCTGTTCCAAAGTCTTGGAGAGTCCCTGGAGAGTCTGGTAAGCTTTTCTCTAATTGTTTTCAAAGTCTGTGGCTTCACATGCAGTAGATTTGATTTGTTCAGTTAAAGAAACTCATGGCTGGTGAGCATCTTCAAGAGAAGAGCCATAAGCTGTGACACCCAAACAAAACTGCTGGTGTGCTGGGATAACCTGCTCCAGCCCTTCCTTCTACACATCCCTGACATCAAGGCAACAAACCCCTCTCTCCCTGTGTAATCAACGTATTTACTTACGTGCTCAACACACTCCCTTTCACAAGAAGATGGAAGTGTCAGGATGACCTTCTCCTTACCATGCCCCACACAGGGGGAAGCTTTGAAGATGTGATACATGGGAACACTGGGCTCTCTGGTGACTTCTTCAGATGTAATTAGCCTGACCATCCCCACCCCATCAGCCTGCCCCATTGCCGGCTCCCTGCTGGAGATATCAGCAGAGCAGCCACTGCTCAGGCCCTCCATCTAATTCAGAGCCTGGCACTCCGAGATGGGCTAAAAAAAATAAAACAAAATAAAAGAAATGCCACCCCAAAGACGGAGCTGCTTTTAGCATTATACACGAGCTGCAACCGCCAAGGAAAGTTTATCTTGGAGCCTGTGTGAGCTCTGTTGCTCCAAGTTAAATATTTCCATTTAAAAAGCAGAATGAACTATACTGTGGGACTTCCAATTGCTTCCTGAAATATTAAGAAGGAATATCTTTAAACATTAATATTTTGTTATAGTGCTGAAGTCTTTCTAAGGGAGAATTTTTTTTTATTTTTTTTTTTAGAGCCATTCATTTTTCTCTGCATAATTGGAACCTCTGATGTATGCGTACACCCTCTGGTTCCAAGAGCCACTTCACAACCTGAACCCTCCCTCCCAAGAAATCAATAAGAATCATTCTTTAACCTCTTATGATACGTGCACCATCATGTTCCCCATCCACAATGAGCCTAAAAGCTGGGGGGCTGTTGAAGACCATGGATACAATGCCTTGCTCGTTTTGGTGCCTCTGCACCCACTGACAACAGCTGAGCCAGGGAGGTGGGGACTTTCCCATTGCCCATCTCAGACAGATGCCCCAAACCACCACAGCATCCATGCTCCCCAGTGCAGGAGAAGCAGCCATTGAAATGGCAGATCAGGAGAGCAGATTTAACACCGCCAACATGGCAAGGGGATAAGGGAAAAAAACAACAACAAACCAACAACAGAAAAAAAAAGAAAAACGATGTTGCTTCCAGGCCATTTACATGTTCATTTCTCAAGAGAATGTGACACGTTATCCCTTTTTTCAAATTAACTTTTGTGTCACACGCGGAATAAAAAGAGTCGAGAGACTGGAGCTGAAACATCGTGAAATAAAAGACTGCAAGCCTGCATGCACAGAGCATATGTTTGTGATCTATAGGAGACGGGGGAGGGAGGGGGAGTGGAGTCCTGCTACCTCAACCATTGTTCAGCAGCTTGGTATGTTGGCTTAATCTCACAGGGTCTCCCAGAGGTCCCCTCTTCCAGATTTCTTTCTCACCCCCTTTCAGGGCAAACAAAGTGCTTTCCTGAGCAGGCGGCTCAAGCTGCTTAACCGTTCGCATGCTAGTGGTGAGCTGCTGAGGGTTGGGGCCGTCAGCATGGGGCCATCCCAGCCAGCAGGCAGCCCCAGCTCAAGGCTGGATGGATGTCCTTCCTCACGGACCATCACAGGGCAGATGGGTGATGGTGGCCCTTCCGCCTGGAAGTAGGTATGCAAAATATGGTGAGAAGACACTGAGGAAGAGAAAAGAGGATTTTAGTATGTTCTAAGCAGGCTGACATTGTATGACGCTTGGCCAACATCGTGGTTGTGCTTAAGCTTAGATTCCACACCAACTGCATTCACAGCATCCTGCCAAGCCCCACACTTTTTCTTTCATTGGCCAGCCACGTGGCCTTGTCACACCTTGTGGAGGTCTCTCATGGTTGTTAACCTTTACTTGGAGAACAGACACTGGGAAATGGAACGACCTGCCATCTGCTTTCTGAAATGCATGGCTATTGCTGCAGTGGGCAGCCAAACCCAAACCTGACTGGGAGGAAGAGGAGGGTCAGCAAGTGAGTCCTTAGCCCAGAGACCCCCTGGCAGAGGAGGAGGATATAGTTGGTATTAATTAGTTATGCAGCTTTTGCCTTCCTGACTTTCATCTCTTTGCTTTGTTTTACAGTTTTAATTGGTTTAACAGCCTTTTGCTGTCACCAGGGTTCCTGTAATTGTTAGGCTAATAGAGTGCAGGTGGCAAAGCAGAGGCACCAGCATCACCAAAGGAGAGGTTGGAGGGAGATATGTTGCCTGGTATGTTGCTGCTCAAGGTCACTTGTACAAGAGCTACAGTCACCTATCAGGCTCTGCTTTCACCCACGCAAATTAATCTAGCTGGTGTACTGAAGGCTTAGCTTGTGTTGAGAAGGCATTGATGAACTGAATTCTCTTTTCTTGCTGGTTACAGGGAGTTTTGCCCAGAGATTTTTCTTTCAGGGAACAGCAAGAGTCAAAATGGCACAAAGACCTTCCATACAAGTGGAGAGTGGGTATTCCCAGGACGTGATCTTGTCACCTCATGTGGACACGTCACACTGGATGAGAGGTCTCTCATCCCACAGTTCCCATTCCTCCCCAGTGACAACAGAGGATGTAGGATCACCCTGAAAGAGTAACCCCTCTCTGCAAGACCTCAGCTCAGACTTTGGTTCACCAGGAAAAAAGATAAGCAAAATAGGATTACTTTCACTACTCAAACTGAAGAAGTTTGTGGAAAATTTCCATTTTTGAAGGAGAAAATGTACCTGCCACAGCATTTTCTACTTCGCCATTTCAACTCTTTGTTTGCAAAAGGCTGAATGAAAGGAGGCCATAGAACAAAAATGTTCCTTCCCCTCATCCCATCAAATTTAGATGGCTGAACCTTTTCTTTTCCGTGAGCTGCAGTAAATAGGGACAGAGCTCAGGGTATGGAAAATTGGTTGGGGATAACAGGGCCCTGATGCCCCTCACCTTGGGCCATCCAGCTGCTACATCCAGAAGATGACAAAAGGACACTCCAGGTCTCTGGGACCAGATGTGATGATCTGCCCGCACCTGGGACCCACACTGCTTCCATCACACTGCTCTGGGAAGCAGCCCAAGCCCTGCCCCAAGGAAATCACAGCTCTCCTCATGAAAGCAGCAAGGAAACACTTTCTTCAGATCAAGTTCAGCTCCTAATCAAAGACAGCTACTAAGATAAACTCCAAGTTTAAACAAGGTCTTAATTCCACAAAACACTCCTCAGCTGAGTTGCTCCATAGGAGTGAGAAGTATCAGAGCAGCCAGGGCAGCTGGTGTGCTGGCCTGCCCCATACCAACCTGCTTCCCCCACCCATGTGGGGCAGAAAGCTGTTTGCTTCTTCACCTGCTAAAAATATCCAAGGCTGGAAGTTGAAAGAAATTAAATATTTAGCAGTTGCGTAAAGGCACCTTGGGATGAAAGCATTATGGATACAAAGCTGTCACCTTATTCCTTCATCATCATATTTTTTATACAGCAGACTTGTCTTTTTGGCAAGGCAACTTCTCTGTTTCAAACCAGCCTCATAAATCTCATTAGGATGCCTTTTTTAAAGCCATCAGTGCAAGAATGCAGAATCACACACTGCATGGACACTGCTCCAAGTCCCACCACAGCTCTCCATAGGAGCTCAATGGCCGTTGCCCATCAAGATGTCCCACACTGCCTCCTGAGATACCTAATGTGAGACCAACACATAGACCTTGCTTCACTAGAAAGGCTTCTGCTGACTTTAAATGTGCACTGGGTTATTTCATATCCAGAGTTCCCTCATGTTACCAACACAACCAAACGATCCTATGAGCTGATAGCACAGCAGGCTTACTGCCCACCCCATGTGAGCTTGGAGGACTTTGACATACAGTCATAGCAGCCATGCTTCTCTCTCCTATAGCACAACCAATTGCATTTAATGTTGGCTTTGCTGCCCCATACACACTTTCCCCTTTCAAGCACGCTGCCCCCTTGCTGCTTGCATGGGTGGACAGTGAGGTGCCATGCTGCACCCTACAGACATCCCATTTTGCCCACCCACACATCTTCACACCAGGTGCAGGTTTGCTGGAGATTAAATTTTTAAAGCGAGCTCAGTTTCCTCTCCCTGGAGCTTGCTGGTCACACATGGATTAAATTGGTTCAGAAACAAGGTTATGGAGGCACTGTGTTTGCTCTGGGGAGCAGCTCTGTTTCCTTCATCCCTACTTGCTACACACCAGCCACTAAGGCAGCAAGAGGCAGCTTGGGCATTAAAGAGAGAAAAAAATCCCACCATAGGGCTTGGGTAGGAGTCCTGCTTTGGTGTGCCACATCCCCCATTTTTTTTCCCATACTTCAGCCCCAAAGCATCACTCAATTCCTTTAGTTAGGCCATTCTACTCTGTGCGTACAAAAACCCTCCCATGCTCAGCAGTGGATGCCCACATTTCTGTCCATATAGGGCTTCAGTGCACAGCATGGCTGGGAAAGGCTGCACGGTGCAGCCCATGGCTACATCATGCATCACATCTTGCTGGCTCCTTGCTGTCTCAGGTTAGCTGAGCCCAATGAATATTTCAATAGGCTCTGCCTGCCCAGGATACTATTAATTTTGGAGTCCCTATAATCCAATTCCTTTTCCTCCAAGTGGGTGGTGATTATTAATTTCACAAGCTATGCTTCCACCAGTTTCTTCCTTGTCCCTTGTGGCTAAGGAATATTAATCCACATTCATACTGTCATTCAGCTGCCCAGGAGACTCTGGTGTGAATAGTATTATTGTTAATACCATTGCATCACACGTGGTTAAAGCAACGTACAGGCACACAGGCAGGTTGCAAAGGTCATTTGCAGAATAGCACCTCAATACTCACAGCAAAAGATGGGTCTGCTTTTTGTGGAGGGTTCTCCACCTTTGGGACCTGCTGGTGTTGACTGAGGCTTGCCAGGGCATAGATATTCTCCAGGGAGGTCAGAAAGGAGCAGCCTTGCTCCCACCCCTGCAGCCAGCATGCAGCAAATACTGTTGTCCTCCCTCCAAACATGATCCCTCTGCTTAAATAAACAAAGTAATCAGTGCTCAGGAACATCATCATTTTAGACACCTCCACCTTATTATCAAATTTCCTTGGAATTAGGCAATTTATTTTGAGTTCTGCTGAAGTGGCGAAGAGGGGATGAGGGCAGCTGCTGTGTGTCTGCAGAGCAGACCCTCTCCCCAGCAGCTGGGTGTACACAGACAGACATCTCACGGAGTGATCTGACCCCATATCACGGTCTTCTTGAACATGAGGCAGTAAGTGGTAGAAAGATAAGGAGGAAAAAGCAAAGCCAAGAAATGCAGTATTGTTTATAATTGCCCCAGAGGGCTCCCAGGGTTCTCAGGTCCTGGACCTTTGGGAACCTGAATGGAAGCACTTCCTGAGCATCCCAACCCAAAGCTAACACCATGCCAGGCAATGGGCTCATTTACCCCATTAACCTAGATGAGACATTTGCAGGGCTCCCAGGAAGATGTGCTTCAGGGAACTTGCTGTAAGGCAGGCCAGAATCAGAGCAGAGGGCTGCAGAGGTGCTGCTCTGTGGCCTTCCACCTCCAAAGAGCAGCTGAACTCTGCACTGCTCACTCACACCTCCAGCTAAGGCAAACATGCTTTCACCTCATGCCTTTATTTTGACAAATGGAGCTGATGGGGATGACTCCGTTGCTGATCTTAGTGTTTTGCATACAATGCCCTGCTCTAAACGGGCTTAATTACAACTCATGCATGCTGCAGATTAATGGTAGGTGGAAAAAGGAAAACTATTAATTCTGACATGCATGCTGCTTTGCAGCAATGGGCAGCCCATTGCTATTCATCCCCAGCACAGTGACCTTGTCTGTGCAGAAGCGAGTCCTGCTGGGATCTGTGTGCAGGAGCAGGACAGGGTGCTGCAGTGCATGCTGCAGTGCCTCACAGCCAGCACTGCCACCAATTATACCTCTGCTAGTACTCTGCACATCCTTTACAGCTACAGGAGATCAATTTTTCATACAGCAGGAAGAGGAAACCGATGCACTGACAGCGATGCCTCAAACCTCTCGGCACTGTGCTGGCACGTGCTTGGAGCTCTGCATTTGCACAAGCAAAGTCCTATGGCTTCTTTGTGTTTTTAATTAGTTGGAAATAGAATTAGTAAGAGCCCAGGTCCTGTTCTTATCCATGCCATCATGATGGTTCCAATGAACATTCAGCAATACGGCGATAAGCACTTTATACATATAAATGTGTATAAGCTCACTGTCCTTGGCAGTCAGGGCACTGGGATGAGAGTCCACACACAGCACACAGCATATGTTTATGAAAAAGAGCAGGGACAAGTGAGCAGGGAAATCTTCTCCCCTTAAATTGTGATTTGCTGCTGAGTTCAGGAACCCAACTGGACACGGGGAACTCATATTCTGCAGCCAAGTAATACTTGAGGTAGACAGGCTTTCAGAAGTGATTGAAAGCCCCAAACCATCCTTTTAGGAGTTAAAAATGCACAATGCTCCACTTGTATTTAGGCTGTTCTATATCTGAGTAACATCTCAGTAGCAGCTGAAGCTGTTCAGAGAGGGTAAATGCCCATGGTGTCTGTAGGAACACTCTTATGGAACAATGGAAAGCCAAGCATTCAGTCTGTGATCTTCTCTGGAAAGATTATTTGGCAAAGCAAGGAACCTCTGAGCTGTGCCTGGATCTAGTGGTTGGCGACCCTGCACATAGCAGGGGGTTGAAACTCGATGATCATTGTGGTCCTTTTCAACCCAGGCCATTCTGTGATTCTATGATTATGATATGATCTCTGAAGGGCACATTTCAGGTTGCCTTTTGCAAACCTGCATGGAACTGGTGCCTCCCACAGCTGTAATGGGGCTCAACCTAATTCAGGAATCCTGAACATGGGTCAGTGCTGGGGCTGGTCCTACAGAGAGCCTTTCTTCTTGTCCAGGAATGTGCTAAATCTCCATCTGAAATGACACTGCCATTCATTAGAGAGATTTCGGCATGTCCTTAAGTGTTGGCTGTGGAGATGTTTAAGCAGGTGATCATTACTTGTACGTGTGAAATGCAATAAAAAGGAAAAATTAAGCCAAGAGTGATGATTTCACTCTTATTAAGGGAGCCATTAATTCTGGTATGACATGGGCTGATAAAGGCCTGCTCTCCTACGAGCACTGCTGTGGTCTGAAGGCACCCCAGGGAATGTAGCCCGGCTCACCAGCCTCCTCCCAGGGATGTTCTCCTGCATCAGTCTTGTGCTGCCTGTGGAGTGAACCAAGATTTTGCCTGCCTCCATGCAGCAGTGAAGGTGGGTGAGCCAAAGGGACTGTGAGGGGCTCTGTGCCCACATTTCAACCAGCTTCTGCCCTTGGAGCACTCTCATAGTGCTCTGACTTGCTCAGCCAAGACCATAGATAGGCTTGAGGCCCTGGAGCTTATCCAGAGAAGGGTAATGGAGCTGGGAGGGCTCTGAAGCACACGTCTGATGGGGAATGGCTGAGGCAATTGGGATGGGTCAGTGTGGAGCAGAGGAGGCTCAGGGGAGACCTCAATGCTCTCTGTGACTGCCTGAAAGGAGGTGGTGGTGAGGGGGTTTGGCCTTCACTCCCAGGGAACAGTGATAGCATGAGAGGTGATGGCCTCCAGTTGCAACAGGGAAGGTTCAGGTTGGATATTAGGGAAAGATCATTCTTAGGAAGAGTGGTTGGGCAGTGGCACAGCTGCCCAGGGAGGTGGTGGAGTCACTGTCCCTGGAGGTGTTCAGGAACTGTGGAGATGTGGCACTGAGGGACGTGTTCAGTGGGAGTGGTGGGATGGGTTGATGGTTGGAATAAATGATCTTAGAGGTCTTTCCCAATCTTTATGATTCTATGACTCTTATGGGAGCATTCACGCTTGATTCTAAGATAGATGATTGGCCCGAGATTACCCTGAGCACACGGATGGGATCAGCTGTGTTCCTGATACAAGGCTGCTGCCTGTGGCTTGGAGCTTGTGGACCCTTCCCACTGCACACTGTGCACCCACTGCTCCATTTCACAGGCTAAAGGCACACGGTCAGCCCCTTTCATGGAATTTCAGTGCTCTGGGGCAGCCCTGGACACATATTCAATTGGTTAGGCGACCTATCAGCTTCCAGCTGAAGTGCCCTACAATAACATCTTGGAAACTCTGATGTATCCTCACAACCCCTCTGCAAAGCCCTGCTCACCCTGCCTCACCCAGAAGTGCAGCTGAGGTGAGGAGAGGCCAAGCATCTTGTAAGACACTCACAGCGAATACCAGCACTGTGCCTATCTCCCCAAACCTCATTGCTTTTAGTGGCAGGAAGGGAAGAAATATGATTCCCCAGTGTGCCTTTTTCTGCTCTTAGAATTTAAGTTTCTACAGGGGAAAAAGGCACCTGAAGAGTTGCTGGGGGCAAAACTCTTATTAAAGCAGAGCCTGAGTGGAGGGGTACAGCTTTGCCCAGTGGCTGGGTGTTGAAGCTCTGGGTTCACTCCACACAGGAGCAGGCAGCAGGAATCACAGAATGTATGGGGCTGAAGATTATCATTTAATAGAGTTGAGCCAATCCATTCATAATTTAATGATTTAATTGATGACCGCAGCAGAAAGCTGATAAAAGCACAGCCCTGGCCTATAAACCACTTTTTGCTCTACTTATTAAGTGCAGTGGCACCATATATTGAACTGAATATATTTGAATGTCAATTGGGCATTCTTTAGAATCCGGGTGTCTATTGCATTTAATAACTATTGCTGCTATAGATATCCTGGATTAATTCAGCACCACTCATGTGAAAGGAGGCAAACACACATGGATGTGAGTACCTGCTCCTTCTGTTGCAGACAGATCCCTTTAGCCCAGATGGAGGTGAAGGAAACACTGCAGCTGCTTTGTGTTTCCCCATCACTGTGTCAGTCTTTTCCCATCAAACAAGTAAGAACGAGATGGGAACCGTAAAACAACACTGCTATTGGCAAACAGGTCTTGCATTTGTTTAGGAAGCGTAGATCAGTGCTCCTCCCCACATCCCACCTGAGTGCCTCCTACTTGTCTATCTCCCAAGCAAACAGCCCTTGCTCAGACCTGCCAGAGCCCGATGGGGCTGCAGGACAGGGCATTGTTCAATGGTGCAAGGAGCAGGGACACCAAGAGCCAACACGAGCTTGGTGTAACGCAAGGGGTCTGCAACAAAGCAGTGGTTGGAGCCCTGTGCCCATTGGCCTTCCTGTTGGAATACGCAGGGGGGTTGTAGAACATGCTGTTGTTAAATGGCGGTCCTACACCAGCAAAATACTTTGAGACCATTGACTCTGCTCACAGCTGTGCCCAGCAGAGAGTTATTCTGCTCAGGTTATGGCTTTTAGTGTCTGTTGTAATCTGATTTGATGTTGTGCTGACGCAGGTGGTGACAATGTCCCTTCCATCTCTCTGTTGTACAGGCATGCACACTGCTGGAGCCCAGCTGCTGAGGAACTGCAAGGGCAGGGCTCCTGTCCTGCAGAAACTGGTAGGGAGGTGCATTATTAGGAAGCACTGGGATTGTGTTAGACATGCAGGTCGTTGGTACAATTTGAATGCCAATACTTTGTGGCAAGATGCTATTATGCATTTATTTGCACATGGTATAATAGAGACGACAATAAACAGATTGTGTCAGGAGCAAGGACGTTCAGGTATCATTTCCATTTAGCACAAGAGCCAGCACCTTGTTAGCTTCTGACAATTGAAAAGAGCTCCCACATGCCTGTGGGGCACCTTGCCTCACCTGCCACGCCATCCTCATTGATGTCATCTTAGTGCAATGGTCAGAAAGGCTTACTAACTGCCCAGAGAGGAGAGAGATAAAGGGTCCTTTGTGTTTTGTAGAATAGAAAGTAACTTCATTTCAGCTTCCCTCTGCTCCTCCCTGCTCAAGAGGTCCATGTCCCTGGAGCAGAGGTGACCCTGATACGGAGTTCAGCTGGAGGAAACTGCAGTGCATGCATGCAGATATTCCCACCAGAATTCCAAGGACACCGGGACAGTCCTTCTGCATTTGTGTCTGTGGGCCACAATGACTTTTCAATTACACCAACGCAGAGACTCATTAGCAGGAGCTGACGATGCCCGTGGCTCTTTGGTGACCCCTTTTCACAAGAAATTATTTGGCAAAGGGACTTTGAGAGGAAGGCCGATGCCTCCTCACCCCAGCTGTGCTCCAGCTGTTCAGGTTGGATGTTAGGAAAAATTTCTTCTCCAAAAGAGTGGTCCAGTGGCACAGCTGCCCAGTGGAGTGGGGGAGTCATCATCCCTGGAGGCCTTCAAGGACCCTGGAGATGTGGTACATAGTGGCACTACTTGGCGGTAGGTGGACAGCTGGACTAGATGACCTTAGAGGTCTCTTCCAACCCTGATGATTCTATGACCCTACCAATCACCATGGCATGGAAATGTGCATTTTTATCTACCCTACAATCAGTGTTACAAAGCAGGTCATTGGAAGAGACAACCCAGGGCCAACATCCATGGATCAACCACTCGAGTGTCTGCAGGTTGTCACTCACACTGCAGTTGCCACTGGGGAAAGTGAGGCACAGTTTGGCTGCCATTTTTAAATCACACTAATAAGTGTAGTTGGACTAAAATATGTAATAGCAGCCCACCCTACTGCCACTGCTACCTTCACCATAATGCTGCTCTGGCATTTGCATGACTTCCCAAACTTTGGGTTGCCTTGCAAGGACATGGATTGCCACCTCCATAGGTCCTCAATGAGCCAATCAGACTCATTCTGTATCTGCACACGGATACACCTTAAACCAGAAAAAACAGCACATCAACCTCCTTCTCACTTCATTTTTCATCCTCCTAATGAATGAAGCCTAATTATGAGTGTCTAATTTCCACTGTTTGTACAAAGCTTTTTTGCTCTATTTCCTTTTGGCTCTCTGTCTTCAGAAACCCTGAGGGTTCACATAGCCCCTGGTGCCTCTGTACAACAGGAAACACAATCAAATAAGGAAATTTATGTAAACCCCAGCTTTGCAGGAGGAAGATTTGCTACTGTGTGTGAGCTGGCAATAAGTAGGCTCTCATAATGTATTCCTCATTGCTTTCCTCTTCCTTTGCAGACAGTCAATACCCTTGAGAGAAGTTAATTAGATCCACTTCACTCTGTTTGGTCCTTCCGCTCTCAGATCTGAGTACAGGGGAGAGGGAAATCCCAGCAAAGCAAATTGACTCGATTAGAGCAGGAGACCACGGAACAATCAGTCCCATTGTCTGCGATCACAGAGGATGATCTGCCTTAAAAGCAAGCATGAAAACAGCAAAACAATTATTTTAAGCATTTGTGCAACATCCCTCTTCAGAAACAGGGCGCAATTGGGAGCTTAGGAAAGGAGCCAGGTATGCAGTGTGTTCAGAGAGCTCCGTGCCTGCGTGCAGCTGGTTGAAACCATACACAGCAGGTATCAGTATTGCTAAGTAACCATTTGCACATCAGACTAATGAAAGTGATAGCACGTACAAAGCAGGCTCCAATGCATGTGTACTTCTGTATCACTGTGGAAGTGACTGGATGGAGTGGAAACGTGCAATAAAATCAAGCTTCATATACTTTGTTTTTAAAGGCTGCTTAGGAGGCTGACAACTCAGGAATAGCCACTTCTGGTTTTCTTCCCATCAATGATTTTTCATCTCCTGTATTGTAATTCGTCAGCCTTATGCAGAGCAAGTGCAACACACACTTTATAAGGCAGGAATACGTTTCCTGTGGAGTCAAATAAATCAAGCTTCCTTGAGAGTTTCAGTGCAGTCAGAATTAAGACCCCTTTTGCCTTGGTTTTCTAAGGCAAAATGTCGCTGGAGTGCCTAAGAGAACGGCCCGCAGGTACCAGCACTCATTAGGATGGGCTGTGGGCAGCTAACCTGATCTAACAGAGGAGCAGATGTCTCAAAGGCATCACACTCATACCTATTTTTAAGTCATCTTTTAGCGTGAAGACTGTCGGCTTCATCCCAGGCACGGTGCAGCTGGGGAGCCCCTCCAGTGGACATCTCAGATACAGAGGTGGCTACAAAAGGAAGCCCCTCTCCAGCTGCCATCAAATGCTGGGACAAATTCAGCCTCTGGGAGTACAAACCTGTTAGAGACGGCGGAATAAAACAATGTCTGTGAGGCACTAAGTGCTCACTGGTGTTAGGAGTAAGTCGTATCGTATGAGATGCTCAGAGCACTTTATCGAAGCCCAGCACTGGGAAACCTTGCTATTTCTGTCAGTCCCACCAAGGAGTAATGGAAATAGCTTTTGGGATGAATGGGAAGGGACAGATGTTTGCTTGTTATAAAACACCTGGCACAGACACACAGCAAGAAGAATTATGTGTCCACCAGCTAAAGCTGGAGGAAGATACTTTACTACACCCCATCTCCTGCCCTGGTCCCATCACTTTAAGTAAACATCATAAATTAGCTCTTGGGCAGAGGTGAGCCGGATGGCTCAGTAGAAAACAAATCATCTGAAAATACAATTTCATATATGCACAATATACATTTTACAGTCTCCTTTAATCTCACTGTTAATACATCACATTGACCTACAGATGCTGCCTCGGGGTCAGCTGAGCCGTGGCAGTGCCCACACCTGCTGCTGTGCTGGTGCTTGAAGTCCCCCAGCTTGCGTGTTTAAACAGGACTGAGGTGAGATAATGCCTTCTCAATGCATGTCTTTGTGCTTTGCCTCTGGTTTTGGACCAAATGTATGTTTCTGTAATTCGTTCGTGGTGCAATAAATGTGCTCAGGGGAGGTGCCAGGTCCCAGCAGTGCCAGGGCTTGCACAAACCCAGAGAGATGGGTCCAGACGCACTGCTCACAGCCTACTCTGCTCAGAGCAGCTTCTCTCACTTTCCCCTACTTCTAAGGCAAGAGATTCCCAATACCTCCTTTCCCTCTGTTTTTCTGCCCTTGTTTCCCATCAAAGCTTCATAACAGCGTGCACTGCCCCTCCAGCTAGGATTAGACCCATACGTGTCTCAGCCCTTATTAACAAAAGTTAAAAATGCTTTTTTGGAGAGCTCAGGTCCCAGCCCGGCCCTGCAGTGCTTGCTCACACCTGGAGAGCAGAGGCTGAGGATGCAGCTCCCAGAAATACAACATGGCCAGAGCGAGAGCTGGCTGCTCACCTTTGTGCTCCTTCCCAGAGCCACGCTCAAATTCTCATTTCAAAAGGATTGCCGAAGGGCAACCCTTAAAAAAACCACTCCAAAACAAAGAGGATAGGTTGGGTCCTCTGGAACAAACCCGATACTGACGATACTGACGAGCAGGGTGAAGAAGCAGCATCACCCTCAGGCTCAGCTTTGCTTTTATCAAAGCTTTTTGTTGCAGGAGATCATCTCAGTGTTTCTGGGTTTTCCTTTTCTTCTTTATTTTTTCCCTTGAATTCTAAGGCACTGTTTTTTTTTCTCACTGCATGCCTGCAAACCCTGCCTTAGAAGGGTGCTACTTCCCAGCAGAGTGCAATAGAAAGGAGAAACAATTAGGATTATATTTTCACTTCCCTTCCTGGTCGTTTCCACTTTTACTCCCTCACAAGGGCACATACCCCTTAACAAAGCTGATTTCCTCTTAAATCAGACACAGCCATGCTCAGGGGTACCTCACCCTGCTCAGACTGCAAACACAGCTCCAGATGATGGGGGCACAATCCATATGGGCAAAGAGCAGATCGGCACCATGCGGGCACGGCACGGTCCCCAGAGCATCCCTTTGCACACGGATGTTCACAGCCATCCCCTTGGCCATTCCTGAAGGAGCCCTTTCATCCATAATGCTGACAACGTGTCACCTCTGTTCTTGTCAGGGGGGTTGTTATGGATATCGCCCTTGGATTGCCACGCTTTCCCTGAATTAGCAGTATGCACTCACGCTTTGCCCTTTTCAGCAGTGCGCTTTGATAGGCTCCATCTCCTGTCCTCTCCCCTGGAGTCCCGCTAACCTCTGGGGAAAGGGACGAAACAGCTGGCCAATAAAAATAGGAAATACTGAAAAGGTCAAATCACGCTATTACAATAAATTACCATAATTCAGAGTGTAAATCAGGCATTAAAATGATGATATGTTGCAAGACAGAGATTGGCATTAGACCTGAAAATGGCACAACATTAATGCAGTCTGAGGTCAAAGATCCAGCTGGGAAATGGTAAACATTTTAAAACTAGACCCTTATGGCTATAATCTTGTGATCTTCTGAGGCTGTCACGTCAGGCTTTACTGAATGATGGAAACAGTGCATCGTGCTACGATTTATTTTCCATACTAAAGACTTCAAAGGCAACAAGTGGGGGTAATTGAGAATAGAGATACAAGCAGCACTGGATAACCTTTAAATGGTTACCTCAAGCCATCGACAGCTCGCTGATTGGAGAGGGTGACATTTATTCTGTGTAACACGGTAGCCTCTCTTTAAATGCGTCTCTGCTGTGGTGGGGACAGCGGGCATTTAATGGAATAATAATGGCATTCACAGTGACACTGTCAGGATGGTGGGGAAGACTCCACAGCTTGGGGGGTTCAGGGAGCTGGGGCTTGTGTCACACTCCAGCCTCAGATATCTTGGGTGACTTTGGACAGGTTTCCAGCTCAGAAATGGATCCTGTCCTTTGTATTCAGGTAAGATATGATAAGTTCTAATGTTGGAAGGAGTTAAAAAGAATAATGGGTAAGCAGGGTTCAAAAAATGTGCCAAGAACAAGGGAGGAAGGTGAGTGACTGCCTGCCTGGGACTGGGAGAGACGTCCCACCTGGCCCAGTTGGCACATCACCCCATCACTGCCCTCTAATCTCCCCCAGGCACCTGCTGACTATTATTTGGCAATGAGAAGAGGCAGGAGCACAATAGGGGTGACCTCTGCAGGAACCTCTGTGGGCAGGAGCTACAATACATCCCCAGGGCTACAGCCCTGGGGTATAAAACAGCCCCAGGGTACAGAGATGTGTACCAACCAGGCCAACCTCTTCCAGCTCTTCGTTATTTCCAGAGCTTTCCCAAGGCCTAGTTGGCCCTTAGCACATCCACAGGTGCCCAACAAGGTCATCGCAGAGCTCGCAGCATGGCCCAGGCTTATCTCCAGCTCTGGTCTCCAAAACTCATTTCCAACCCAACACCCCATTGCTCTGTGGCCAGGGATGCACTCATCCCTTTGTGCTCTTGGTACCATCTTGAATGAGCCATTTGCTCAACCAGTGCTCTGGCTCTAAGATGCAAGAGGGCACCTGACCAAACCTGTTCTCTATCAAACCTGTTGAGCACCAAGGCTTGTTTTTTTTCCATTTGTATTGCACCCTCAGCATTGCCAGTCCCCCACCACACAAATATAGGATGGACACATCTCCCACCTTTTGGGTGGGATACAAAGGGAGTATCTGCTGCGTTCCTTCAGCATTTACCCAGTACTCACTTCAGCATTCCTTGCTAAGGTGGCTGCTCCCAAGGAGCAGAGAAGCCATCCCTTACCTGGAGACAGGGATCTTTCTCCCTTGTGCCCTCCTGCAGATGACTTTGACAAGTCCAAGGTATCGACAAGAAGCAGCAGGGATGATTAATCTGCTTCCCCACTGCTCGCTAAGGGACAGCAGCTGCTGGTGGGAAAAAAGTCTTCTCCCCCTTATTGGTATCTTCTTGTTAGTAAAAGAGGGCTGGGAATAAAATTAAATAAATAAATAGATAGATAGATAGATAAATAAATAAAAAGACAGAGCTGATTTCCCCAAGCAGCATCCAGAAGCGTTTTAATCCACGAGTCACTCGGCTGCAGAAGCCTCCTGCTCTGAACAGATTTTCCATCTTCTAAAATTTGCTGTATCCCAGCAAAGCTCTTTCATTTCACACAGATTAAGAGTTAATTCAGGTCAAATAAGGATTAATTAGTCGGTGTAAACCAGCCCCAGACACTGATGCACTGGAGATCTTTTTTAAATTAGTTGCTGTTACTGTAAGTCTGTATCTTCTGATGGCGAGACCTCTGGTGTATTATAAATTTGCAATCAGGTACCCCACGGGATGTGAGATGAGGGAAAATGTCAGTCTTAACAGTGTTTAAATCCCTCCTGCCGCTGAACTGCAGCCTCTTTTAAATTAGGTCCTGTTGGCAAAATCAGATAAAGAGATGGAAATAAATGATGTGAACAAAGGGCATCAAAGAGTATCATTTAAATTGTTATTGACTGTAGGCACAAAAAAAAGCACAGCATGAAAACATACTTAATAAGAGGAGATAATAGGACCGTGGAGACTGTTTTTTTATTTAGAGAAAAAAACATCACATAATTTGTGTGTATGTGAATGGCTTTTCACCTAGCTTACAGGTAAGGGAGAGATTAATACGGACTATATTTCACAGAGCAGGAAAAATGGCTTTGATACGCCATATGTACTAACGGCAGAGACTATTCATTCAGTCTTCATTGCAGGAGGAGGACCAAACCTGTTGCTGTTCGAGTGCCTTCCAGGATCCAACCAAAAACCATTTGGCAGCACTAACAAAAATAAGTTCTGTGACCGCAGTCACCCATGAGTGTTTAACCCAATACCGGTGATGTTAGGAAGAAAAGTGAGGGGCTGTGTGCTCACCCTTGGCAGATGCATACAAATGTCTGTCTGGGGAAGGCAGCAATTTGATCTTTGTAGGGTGCCCTGCTGAGAAGAGCATCTCTGAGACCATCTTGTCTCAATGTTAAGGCGCTGCTGACATCACCCTGCGTCGTCCTGCATGACTACAAGAGTAGTCATTCAAGCCAGGCATTTGTAATAATATTTCTCCAGACCTCTCTCCCCCTCCCTATAGTGAGCAAGGTGGTCGTTTCCCTGCTTGCCTGCGAACACTTGTATTTACCTTGGAAATGGGCCCAGCCTACAAGAGGAGATGAGCAGCTCTTGGAGACCATTTGGTTTGAGCACAATGGGAATCCAGATATCAGTGCCTTTGTAACGTGGATACATGTCCAGCTCTGGATGAGACCAAGGGAGCCAGGGCCCATTACTCCTGCGAAGAGAAGACTGCAGATTTCAACAGTGCATTTTTAATCGAGCCATCAAATACAAAAAGCCCACCGCGAGACAGGCATACATCTCCTGAACTGGGCTCAGCTTGCTTCAGCTCACCCCGCTGACTCTATGACTTTTCCTCACTTTATCATGTTTGACAGCTGCAGCAAGTCCTAGCCCCAAACTGCCCCTGCCTTTGAATAGTGGAGAACTGCCTCCTTTTCCTGTTGTGTCTACATGGATTTTAAACTCTTCCCTGTGGGTCTCTCTCCCAAATGCTCTCGCAGATCTTGGCACAGTGGGTGCCATGCAAGTGAGGCCACTGAGGCAATACCGCACCATAAACAGCAATAAAGACACACTGCACCTGCAGTCTGAAAGAAGGGTGCTTTGAAAAGGAGTTTAAAAAGGAAACGTGAAGTTGTTTTCTTGCCCTTCAGGGCCACATATGTCTACATGAGCCAATTTAATACCTATTACTACAAGTATTAGCACAGACAAGGCTTAGGTATCTCCATGGAGCCAAATTACATCCCTGAGCTGGCATTTCTTTTCCTATCCTCTAGCTCTAATGACTGAATCATGCTCTCATTGAGGAGGATACATCTTTTATGATAGCCCGGTCTCGTGGAGGTTTTAAAACACACATTCCTGCTGAAATACACCCTCTGTGGCTCACCATCTAGGAAAGTGGCAGAAATGTTGGCTCATCCCCTGCACCAAGGCTGCACTGATAACACTAAGGGCGGTAAGACTGGGGAGGGACAGAGACATCAGGTGTGGGACTGGGCACAGGGAGGGGGAGAAGAGAAAAGCACTGCAGGGTGATGAGCTTCCAGGCACTGTGACAACCAAAATAGAATCAGAATCGTAGGATCATTTCAGTTGGAAGGGACCCTTAAAAGTCATTTAGTTCAGCTCAGAAGTGGGACATCTACAGCTCCATCGGGCATTCAGAGCCCCATCTAGACTGACTTGTCACCAAGGACAAATAAGGGACAGGGCATTTCTTATGTTGGTCTGGTAGTTGGGACCCTAGCAGTAACTACATGGGAAAGGATGAAGCCACCTCTAGAGCTGCTCTGCTGGGTACACACAGAGGTGCCATGGTCACACCAATGCAGGGAGCACCGGGTGTCTATCCCCACCATGCTGCAGCCTGTCTAGGTTGCCAGGCCATGGGTCTTTGATTTTTCCTCTACTGCCCTGTCCATTGATGGTGGGGCCTTCTGTAGGCACTTCCCATACACAAACACTCACGTGTGTTTAGGTAGAGTTGAACAATTCTGAGGTATGGGGCAAAGAGATTCAAGTACTGACCAGGGGCTGCCTGAAAGCAGCTAGCACTTGCCTGGGCGGCTGGATTGAATTTCAGCTGCCTGAGCTACAACACCATTGTGGCCTCTCCCTGCAGCTCACTTCTCAGCATTTCCCCATGGGGCTCTCCAAAATAGCTCGGGTTTAGCAGAGTCCTCTCCTCTGGGAGCAGAGCCTCTGCACAGAGCTGGGTCAGCTCAGGGCTGGTGCAAGCTGGCTGCTATGTAGGAACCAGGCTCCTGCAGCCCCACAGGTCACCTCCAGACTTAAAAAAATGTTTTTAACAACTCATATCATGAAGTCAGGCTTCCTGGAGGGTATCGAGGTGGAAGTTTAGGGTTGCACAGCACTTTTTCAAAAGCAGAGAGAACACAGCAGCGTTGGAGCAGAGTCGGAGGCACCGTCTCACTCTCTCCATCAAGCAAGCTAAAAAAGCACATTTGTGTGCATGAACTGCTGAACACCAGGGCAGTGTGATTCCCTGCATGCTCCCTGAGCACAGACAGGTAATGCAGATGTAATGCGTGTCAGCATGTAGCATTCGGGAGAGTTCCTCATCCAAGACATGGTCCTCATCTTATTGCAGGTTGTTTTGTCTTCTGCTGCCCTGTGACTCACTCGGTGCTTTGACACACTCAAGTCTCCCTCAGCCAAACAGCACTGTTTGGATAAAGGCTGTCTGAGTAAACCAGACATTTCCACTGCAGGAGATGTGATTTCATTTCGGGGCAGATATGCACCATGTGTGAGGACTGGGTGTTATTCAAGCTTGAAATAGCCCCCCTGAAAGCACAGGACTGTAGGGGCCATTCATTCAGCAGGCTGCGTTTGTTCCTGCCCCTCCTCCACTCTCTGGCAGCTTGGAGTAGAGCAAATAACAGCAATAACACAACGCTGCAAACCTTGGAAGAAAGCAGACATCTGTTGCCCATCAGATATTACACCTTGGTGACCATGCAGCTCGGTAAGTATGAAAGTGATTACTTATACCCTGACGGCATGACCACAGCACAGAAACGGGAAGCTCTGTACAGCAGATTTGCAAAGAAGACCTAGGAACAGCAGGAGAAGTCACCATTTCAGCTGTGAGAATGTGTCCGCGTTGCTCCTATTGTTGCCGTGAGACATTCGGTGCAAAACAGCTGCAGGTTGGCAGGCAGCATACAGAGCATCTCCGGTAGCCTTCGTTTCACCCGGACACCATTAACCAGTGAGCATCTGCTGCAGTGTTGGGGCCAGCCCAGCCTCCCACCCACAGGAGCTGGGCTCAGAATTATCAGTGATGGTTGGTGATTCAGCATCAGACCCCTGATGCCAAGCCAAATGTTGACCTGCCCAACTGCCTACTACTTTCCACGGTAGAGATGATCATTTCTTTCCTCTTGTTCATCTCTCATTTGCCGTCTTTGGGCACTGTGAGTATTTTAGGATCACAGCTAGGTCATTTGAAACTTTCCCTTGGAGGATTAAACACCAGTCCTCAGTTCAATTCATTTTGCAGAATTGGGATGGCGGAGGCCGATCACCTGAGCTGGCTCACTCCTTCCCTAGAGGAGTTCTTTTGAGGACACTGGAGAAAATATTTACCAATTGAAGGCTGCAAGTGAATGGCTGTGGGTCAACATGGGGTGTTTGCTTTGCCAAGTGTGGGAGGTGCTGAGAAGAGTGACACAGGCACCGGACCTGTTGTGCTGGCAGCAGGCAGTGTTTGCTCTTAGTGAAGTGGTGTGTGTGGGGCTGGCTTCCCTGCTCCATGGCACAGGAGAGGAGCAAAGCAGAGCACAGAGTGCTGAAAGAATAGGAAAGGTTTAGGACCAACAGTTCATGGAGATGATGCACCTGAGCCAGTCAGACGTGAAGGAGTCAGACATTCTCCTTTTTGAGGCACAAGTGATTACATTTACATTGAACCTGGGCTAAGGGTATAAAAAAAAGACATAGAAACAGCTTATTTCACTTTTTTGTCTTTTTCTGTAGTAGTTCAAGACAAAATACTGCACCAGAAACCAGATTCAGCAGCATCTATTTAAACTAGAACTGCTTTTTTTTTTTTTTTGCATAAGAAAATAGAGGCCCCAGGGAGAAAAGCCCTCTCATCCCGCTACCCATGCCCCTCTGAAAGCAGTCTGGAGCAACACATGAGACAAATTTCACATCTCACTTTTCAACCCCTGACTTCTCTCTGGAGAAGGCACGTGTAAAACCAGCCTGTGGTTCCAGCCAACCCTCTGATGGTTGAGAGCACACGCTGGGTCCCCACATCCCTCTGCCCAGAGCAGGCTCCATTGTGTCCAGCAGGTCAAGCCCAGAGAACTCAAGGTGTGCGCTGCAGAGTTGTGCATTCTGGTCTGAATAAGTCTGAATTATGGGTTACTGATATCACACAATGATGATGCTCCAACATCTCTAAAAAAATGAGATCACAGAATCATAGAATGGCCTGGCTTGAAAAGGACCACAACGATCATCTAGTTTCAACCCCCTGCTGTGTGCAGGGTTGCCAACCACCAGACCAGGCTGCCCAGAGCCACATCCAGCCTGGAAATCTTCCTGGAGATAGGGTGGTCTTTCCTCTCGTCCTTACAGCAGTTTCTCGCTCCACACCTCACCCTGCCCCAACCACTGTCAACCCACACCCGTGTTCCTCCTTGTCCTCCTCCCAGCTAACTGCCCATAAATGTTCAGATCGCCAACTGCAACTTCAAGATTTTCACAGGCATTAGGGGAGTATTAAATGGGAAATTCTAAATCTAACTTATAGTTTCCCACTGGAAATGTGTTTCTTTTCTTTTCTTTTTTTTTTTTTTTTTCTTTTAAATATGTATCTGCTTCTAATTAGGAAAGAAAACAAAAAATCCCTCTGTTGGCTGCAGGCTCCTTCCTACCTACCACACACACAGGCTCCGGTCACATCCTCACTGGGAATAGAGCACCAAGCATCCATGGGGATATGGGCTGTGATGGATCCATCCCTACTGGCACCCAGATGGGATGGAGAACCACTGCAGGTCACTCTGTGTCCCCTTCTAGGCAGCTCAGCTCCTGCAGAGCATCTCGCACCTCTCTGCCGGGAAGGTGTGATGCGTTTGGCAGCCGCCGTTCCCTCCTGGGGAGCTTCCTAATGGATCTGTGAAAGCAGAGGTTACTCGGAGGCACTTCCAAGGATGAAGTCATTGGCTTCACACTGAGATGGAAGATTTCAGCCAGGCCTGATGGTTTCAATAAAGCAAAGCTCGTGAGCTCTCTCTTGGCCCAAACAGGATGATTTCTTTGTGTGCAAGGATATGGATGGAGGACAGCAGCCCCTGTGTGCCCAATGGGGCGACAAGCACTGCCTGCAGTGACAACACTCAGAGCTGCCACATCTCCCAGAGACTTATTCCCAATTCCCAGCACTGGAACCATTCCCATTCAATCCTATTGAGGATGGGGAGAAGAAATCTTCCTGTCTCAGCAAAAGGTGCATCCACACTCAGAGCTGCATTCACTTGAGGCTCTGGCAGGCAAAATTCAGTCCAGGTCTCTTTTTTTTCCTTGTTAATTCAGCATTTGTTTTTAATTTTGGAGGGTTCAGAGTTAAGACATTTTGCTTTTTCTGTATTCGTATATAATTACATGCTGTTATGGTAACTTAGGCCAGATCCACAGCCCAGTGAAATGAGTGTGAATATCTCCAACTTCAGTCAGAAAACAGAGCGCAGAGCTGATTAAACAGTTAAAAAAACAACACTGCAAATATTTTTTTTGTGAATGAAAGTGGTTGGCTATGAGTCGCTAGCATTTGGAAAACCACAGGCCGTTTGGGAAGTGCTTCCAATTCCCAAAAGCTTTGCACAAGTCAGCATGAATTAGCATTCACCCCAAATTTCATAGGCTGTTATTCATTGCTCCCTAATTTAAAACATGGAAATAAGAAATAATACCATACAGCTCAGATGACTGGTCCCAGGCTGCCTAAAACTCAATTATCAGCAGCACACATTGCCCGTGGATAGCTGCCTTCCAGCTAAAGCAGCTGGAGAATATGTCTAACTACATAGGTCGCTCCTAAAATAATGCTTCCTATTTGTTTCCATGGAAACTACAATGGCTACAAAGAGCACAAGAGCACTGTTTGATAGAGCAACTTCTCAGCTACAAAATACTATTTTTCAACATAGTCACCACCATCAGCTGTGCATTTTTGCCAGCAATGAACAAAAGCCTGCATGCCACGCTCCTAAATATCTGCACTAGAGAGGGTGACCCACTGTCTCACAGCTGCTCTGATGGTTTGATTGCGAGGGAGGTGTTGCCCATGCAGTCTATCTCTCACCAGCCACGATGGAGTTGTATGGATACCCTTCCCATGTGAAGGATACCCTTCACATCTCTCATATGCTTTCCAGGGAAGTAACAAATACCTCTGGTCCTCCCGAGGCTAGAGGGTGGGGAGAAATTTGGCATGGTCTCTGTGCATCAAGGGTAGCAGCAGAAGAGGCTACAGAATACAGGACTGGCACCCAGCCAGTCAGAAATCAGCATTTATGAGAGTTGTAATTTAATTTGGTCCCAAGACCCATAGTACAAAGGAGTCTTTAAAAAGAAGGATGCCAAGGCTGCGAAAAAACATCAGATCAAATTTTTTTCCACCAGAGAGATCTGATTTTTGATCGTACTCAGTACGACTGGGTCTTTAGACGACCTCATAACACGGATTGCAGGTTTGGGCTGATTCATCTTCTGAGAAATGTGCCCAGCTATCTCAGCTGCGCTCCTGCACTTATGGCTGCAAGGTCTGAAGTATACTCCACCTTTCAACAACAATCCTTAGAAGACACACGAGTATTTTTTTCTGCAGCTCTCTCGTCTCTGAGAGCACTTACAGAGCTCCAAGAGGCATTATAATGAACAGGTAATTAATGACAAGGCTAGAAAACAGAATAGTATTATTTCTGTAAAGCTCTCCATGCCTCAGTTTCCCCGGTTGTGAAATGAAATAGCCACACTGTAATTCAAACAGCAAATGGTTGCAATAGTTAGCTTTCCTGCAGTGGTTTTTGCACCCATTGGATTCAAAGGTGGACCGTAACCATCACATCCAATTCACTCAGCAGGGAAACCATTCGCTGCCCCTGTTGGCAACCCTGAGCCCCCCATGGCACTCAGTGATGCTCCCCAGCTCCTATTCAATGGGCCTGGCTGCATGCTGTGCTGCACGAGGTGCAACTCCAAGCAGCCCTGGCTTCACTTTCACTAACTGGAGAGGGAGGAGCAGCGAAGGTGCAGGAGACTGGAAGTCACACCTGGGTGCACAGGGGAAATGTTGGACCCTTTAGGGACAAGGTGACCCATTGGGCTTCATCCATGGCTGCTGCCTGTGTGCTGCAGTCAGATCCGGCTTCTGCAACCTGTGTTAATAAGAGTTTAGACTTAATTCAATACAAACAAGCTATTTCAAAGAGGAACAAGGGCATGGTTTCCTCCATAAATTAAGCTAATTGGTTTAAATATCACACCCTCAGTTAAACAGGTGCAGTTTCATTTACAAAATGCCACAATTTCCATCAGAAAGGCAATCTGGAAGCAGATGAGCTTTGGGCATAGGAGTTCTTCTGCTGTGCCCAAACCTGACACAGGAGCAGTTTCCATATTCCTTCTCTCCCAGGCCTGGGTTGGCAGCACCAGGAGGGGCTGTGCAAAAACCCTGGGGGCAATAAAGATATGGCAAAATAAATCCCTCAGAAAGTGGAGGTGGTTTCATTTGGACCAACATATTCTTTAGAACACATGAAATGATGAATACAGCACACGTGATTTCCCTGATTTTTAATATATCCTCCTCAAATGTCTGGGAATATAAATAGGAATATATTTCTGGCATTTTCAGTCATTTTATTTCTCCCGGAACAGCTGAATCTGTTGTTTTGGAAAACGAAATCACTACCATTTCCTGCTTTGATGTCAGAATGTTTTAACACTGAAGACTTTTAGCGATGGGATGCAGACACTGAGTACTGAGGGCCGATTCCCATCTGTCCAACCATGACTTTGCATGAGCTCTCAATAAAAACTGACAAAGTAAACTCCTTTTTGACCATTTTGGACTCTGCTCTTGATCCATTACCACCTCAGGGTTTGGTGGTAGGAGCTCTTCAGCTCCTGAGAGGTGCGAATATTCTCTCCTGTAAGGTGATATTTCAGTACTATTAGTGACTGTATCTGCTTTGAAATAGCTGCAATGAGCGATTATTTATTTCCCAACCCAGCACACCCCAGTGCTCACACAGACCTCTTTGAAGTGTTGCTTTTGCCACATAGTGCTTCCCTTCCTCTAAACTGTGTAAGCCCCCTGGGAATAGGGCAGAGATACGTTATTGGTCTACAGGGGAAAATGGGGTCTCATAGATCTTACTGCATTTGGGAGGCAGAAAGAAAACATATCTGGATTTTCCTAGTCTATAAAAAACACCTTTAGAAATAATATCGAAGGAGGGGATGAGTGACTTGAACCCTTTGCATGGCCAATGGGTTTTGCAGCTGTTGCATGAGCAGCATCACCCTATTTTTTGGGGTTGGTTTTTTGTTTTTAATTATATGACATTAATCAGCCTTTGGTGGATTTATTATTTATTATAAGGCACATTGGGCAGCCCACATCCTTGCCTGAGAGGAGCCACCATGATGGTGGTGTAAGGAGTTGCTGAGACCCCACAGCTGGTAGGGCAGAGGGGCATGGAAGGATGATATGCTCTGAACCAGAGTAGGAGACCAAACCCTTTTGGCCCTCATGCGGGAGATGCTGCAGGCCCTCAGAATTCCCTATGAGCCAGGAGCTTTTCTCTCCATCTGCACCCAGAAGTTCCCAGCTGCATTAAGAACTGCTATGTTGAAAGCAGAGTTTCAGAAACGCTCACACCAGGAGTCATCCAGCACGAATCCCAGCTTCTCCCAATTTTTTCCACCAGCTCCTCATTTAAATCTGCTGAGTGGGTGTGAAAAAGAGCCCACACTTTGCAAAGCCTTGACCACAGGAGGAATCCCATCCATTCAGCAGCACCTCAGCCCAGGCTGGGCTTGCAGTGTTGGCACCGCTCCATTGATTCGAGCAAGCCACACTCATTCACATCACCCGAGGATCTGACCTCAGGGAGCTGCTGCCTGCATTTACCAGGTGAGTGCATTTCATTTTGGCAAGCAACTGCTGCACACCAGTTAACAGCCTTTTCTATGCATAACCTGATGCTGACTGCAATCATTGGAGGAGATAATGTCATACATTAGGGTCTGAACCTCACTGTGACACCTTTATGTAGTTAAAAAGCCTGTTCAGTGCATGCACCCAGATAAAAATGTATATTGTAAAGCAATGAGGGGGGCTAATCTCATTATGAGGAAGTGTCTTACAACCTGTTCAAAATGTAGTGTGAGAGCAATAAAAAAAGAGACAATAATTCTGCAGAGCCTGATTTCCATGCGATGAAAAAGCAATATCACAGGAGTGCCTTGCCAGCAGGACAACAGCTGAGTCACTCTCACATCCTCCCTGATAGACCTCACAATATGAGTCCATTTTCCTACTACCCTTTATGACACTGACCTCAGCGGAGGGCACCGTGGGAGCTGTAGTGGGACAGGAGGGCAAAGAGATGGGCAGAATGAGAGCTGGGCAGCCATAAACAGAGCAAGCCAGCTGGGTTAGACACAGCATGTCCAGGCTAGAGGAGACACCAAACAAGTCGGAGGTGGGGTTTGAGAGGCTGATTTATAGAGATGTGGCGATCATGGAAAACTGGGAGACCCTTGGACTCCACAGAAAAGAAGATGGATGTGTTTATAAGGCTCAAGATCAGGCTGAGGATAGCCACTTGTCAGCAGAAATGAATACAGGAGCATGGAGGGGCCATGACAGTGAAGATCTCATAATACCCATCAAGCTGCATACTTGTCCACACGTATGACATGATGTAGGAAGTAGCTTTGGTTTTCCATGAGGACAAACTCTTAAAACAACTAAGTACTGATAACAAGAGCTAGTGGGTGACCACAAGATTAAGGCTTTTTATTGCTGCAGTGCCCCTGATTGTCTAAGAATTCATGATGTGGTCTGAAGCTGTGTGTTGGTATGACCTCCCTGGTGTCTGTAGCTACTGGATACTGATCCCACCTGGACTGTAGGTTCTTGCTATGGGAAATGGAAATGTGGTTTGACCAACATCAGCTTGTCAGCAGTCACCAAGTCAAGACCTTATGGACAAAAAAGCTGTATCTGAAAAAGTGCATAATAAAGCTCAGACAAAGCAGTTTCATAGAATTATAGAAATGTTAACGTTGGAAAAGACCGCTAAGGTCCAACCATTAACCTGTCCCCACCACACCACTAAACCATGTCACTCAATGCGACATCTATCTTTTGCTTGAGCACCTCCAGGGATGGTGACTGCAGCACCTCCACGGGCAGCCTGTGCCAGTGCATCACCACCCTTTTGGAGAAGTTTTTCCTAACATCCAACTTGAACCTCCCCTAGTTCAACTGAGGACCAATACAGTTTGCAGGACTACGTTCACTGAGCATGGGGCTAAGTGCCCTTGCTTTGCTTCTTGGCGCCAGGGTTACACCAACAGTCCCATGGATGAGGAGGAAGGGGATGATATCAGTTTCTGCTGTGAACGTGGTGATGGTGGAGCTGTCCCCGTGGGTTACAAACACAGGGTTCCTCCTCAGCATTTCAAGTACCAAATCGAAAGTCTTTATACGTCAAACATTTCTTATCACATCTTCCACCACTCTCATTCTGATTATGATCTTCAACTAATATGTAAACATGAGTGTAATTGGTAATATCTGGGCTGAGGCTCAGCTTGCTTTAAATCAGCTTCCCTGAAGGGCAGTGTGAAGTGTTGCCCTGATGTGAGATTGGCCCTGGTGTGGGAAAGGTGCAAAGCTGGGCACCCAAATCCTAATGGAAATAACCTCTGTATCATGCTGTCAGACAGTGGCTTCGTAGCAGAGCTGTGATGTGTGAGGTAGGGCAGATACGGGGTCTGCAGCTGATAGAGGGGAAGCAAAGCATCTGCCGGGTGTGCTATCACATTTACTTGTCATTATGAAGTGCAGCAGAGCAGGTAAAACCATTAGATGTTTGAAAATTAGTTAATGCTAGGATGCTATGATTTGGGCATTTGTAATGCCGTTTTAAATTGGATCAATATTTTCCAGTTCATTTTACTGTAGATTTTTAACTTCACTAGTGCACTTGAGATGCATGCTATGAGCTGACATGAGAAAGATTTCTGCTGCGATGTGGTTAATTGTACTCTAGGAAGTGCATCAGCTTCTGGAGACTCACTGGGCTCCAACTCTTATATTCAAGAGAGCTTAATTGTCATCCAGGACACCCGGGACAATCTCTCAGGGGCTCATGTTGACAGAACATTAACTAACATGGGAAAGCTCTGGGATCTCATGACATGATCCATCACTGAGTAAAGACAACTTGCCTGTATCACGTAGGATGAATTCATAGAGGAGCCAAATCATTAGCATAGAAAGGTCATCTGCTTGTCTGTCATTATGCGTGAGGCAGATAGTCTATAATGTGGGCAGCAGTTCCCCATGGAGCAGCAATCAGCCCCTCACTACACTATTTCATTTCTCACTTCAAAGCTGGTGAAAAGCTTTGTCATTGAAGCCTGCAGCTGTAAACACCTCAAAGGGAATGCACAAATCTTGGCAACTTCTGTGTTCTTTATGTGAACTCAAATGTCCTGGGATAAAAGTTCCTTGCGCGTATACTACTGATAATACTATATCCATGAGACTGAGTCAGACTTAAAGATGTGAAATGGACACTATATTGTTTGTAGCTACATTAGATTTCAGTTTTAAATAGCAGGAATTTGCATCTGAATAAAAAAATGTTGTGGTTTTTCTTGTAGTTTAACCATGTGACTTTTGGTGTCCACCAGCAAATGCCCATTCCCTCCTGCTGTACCTTCCAGAAGGGCAGGTACATCTTCCCAAACAAGCACTCGGTCAACACCTCCTTCCATCTCATCAGCCCATCTGCTGTATCTGCAAATAACTTCAAGAAAATGCCCCAAGCACAGCATATATTTGTGACACTGAGTGACATGGTTAGTGGGCACAGTGGTGATACGTTGATGGTTTGGACAGATGATCTGAGTGGTCTTTTCCAGCCTTAATGATTCTATGACTCTATGTAGGTGACAATGGAAAAGCAAGGAGAGTGCATTATGAATGGGGCTTCTCAGGGCTCCATGCGGTTTAATTTTTTGGGTAGTCCCAAGTTGGACTTGATGATCCTTATGGGTCCCTTCCAAATTGGGATGTTCTGTGATTCTGAGATTCTGTGGTCTTCACCCTTCTTGGCAATCTTTGCCTGATTTCACACCATTCACAGTGCCCAAAACTTGAGCTCCTCTCCGCCATCCCCTTCACCACACTCTTCTCCCAGCAGCAGCACTGATTTCTGGACCAGAACACCCACTCTCTCTCCTATGTTGAGTCCTTACAGCCTCTACACAACCTAGAGCAGAAATTCGGTGGTAAATTGTACCTGGACAAACAAGTCTTAGAGTGTCCTTGAAACACTGTCTTGGGCAGTGCTGCTTGCTCTGAATGCCCATTCAGTGTGCATGGGCTGCTCGGGCTTTCACGCATCGCTCCCCTGAAGCACAGAGGGATCACACAGTAATAAAGCTGCATATTTCCGCTGGTCCAAAGGTCAGCTTGAAAACTTGACCCTAACTATCAGTGACGCACGTCTATAGTGGTAGTATTTCACAGATTTTATGGGAAGACCTTGGAGGCTTTATAGTCCATCCTCTCAGAGGCAAACTGTCCTGACTGCCTTTGTGCTAACCTTGCTGGCAACCAGATCTATAGCACCTCATATTATTTCTTTTCAGAGGTGCCCATTCAGAAAAGAGGCCTTGAAAATCCATAACAAGTGAAAAATATAGTAGAACTTGAACCAAGGTCGTGTTAGCTTGAGAGATGACCTACTGTATTCAAAATTAACCTCACCTAAGGTACGTGCTGCTCAGGTTACAAGTGTTATTCTGAACCCCTGAAAATTGGAGTTGGAAAAGAAAAGAGGAAAATGGTTGCAAGGAAGGAGGATTCAAAGATAACAACCAAGTAGTAACACCAAACTAGCCTGGACTATAAGGAGGATTTATGATCAGCACACTGAATGGTGGGACGTGTAAGGGAAGTCAAATACTGGTGGATATGAAGGGCAGAAAGAAGCAACATGATTATTTCACATATCCTCATGAGTAAAACTGGCTGTTGAACATCACTCTGAAATTCCTCTGGTGAGATCATGCATACCTCCATGGGGTCACTTCAGCTCTGAGAGGAGTCAGGAGAAAATCCCTGCCCCATTGCAATAACTGGACAAAATCCTCAGTAGCACCAAGTTTCCAAGGTGGGCAGAGTGAAAAAATCCATGTTCTTCCATGTTATAAGTGTAACTGCATCCTTGCCCAGAGAGCAGTGGGCTGTTGGTTGGGCAAGATCCAGTAAAACACTATGTGTAAAATATACACAGGAGCCATGACCTATTGTGTTGTCTGTTAACAGATCCTCTACGTGAGACTGTAACTATAAGTTAGCTAAAAGGTGAGCTTTCCCTGGTTGGAGCTGCACCAGTTGACCTGTAGAGTTATTTTCAAAGGCTTTTGCAAACCTGTTGCAGAACAGGTGCATGATGCACTTATATCACTTTCATCCTAATTGACAATGACTACAAGCAGGCTTGGCCTAAGCCAACAGAAGCACTGGGGGAAGTTATGCACAAGGCTGAGTGCAAGAAGCTGATTCCAACTGTACTGCTGTCAGGTTCCTGTGTGTGCTGAGGTCTCTTGGTGTGGGTAAGATGCACAGGGTTTGCAAAATGCACAAAGCCAGCATGGAAGGACACAGGATGGGCTGTGAGTAATCAGCTGGAGATACCTACTTTTAAAGGAAATGAGGAAAATTGAGTTGCTTTGTCTTCAAAAGACAGAGCTAAAACTACTTGGAAGTTTTTTTAAATGCAAGATCATAGGTATTTTCTGCAGGAATGTGTCCACTTCATCTACAGTTGAGCCTGGAAATGCACTGGAACCAAAAGCTCAATGGCAGCAAACCCTTCCAGCTTCACAGTGTTGGGCCAGAGGAGGCTGAGTTCACTTGCAACGTATTTTTTGGGTTAGCAATCAAAGCATGCCTTTATATCATTGCAGGCAATGTGCAGCAGTTCAGTCCCCTCAAAACAGAAGGGCTGATAGACATAATCCCCTTTGTAATTCACTTTGGCAGGAAGATTTGGACGTGTTCTACCTAGAGCCTAATTCTGGGATAATAATTTTTCATTTCAAACACTTGAACACAGAGGCTTAATCCCCGCGCTCTCAGACAACCCAACCAAGTCCCACACTGACTGAGCAGATGGACACAGCTGGCACTGGGCTTTGCAAAGCCACCCCAGATCCATCCTCTTGCACTGCACGCCCTGTGCCAAGGGCCTTGTGACACCGACAGCAGCAGTGAAGATGTGCCCCACTTACCTTGAGCATCAGACAGCTCAAGCAGATCACTCAAATACTGGGAAATACAAGGGAGAGCTGGCTTGCTTTTTTTTTTTCCCCCCCATTTCTTCTGCATTAACAAAAGGTGAGGATAAAGAAACCTAAGTAATGGATTTTTTTTTCTGCTTCATTTTACTCCCACCTTCTCTGCCCCCTGTAATCTGATTTTTTACACCTCATTTATGTGTTTTTATTCAGCTCATCTTTGTGTTTTCTTTTTTTTTTTTCACACCTTTGGATCAGCTCTCTCCCCATGTCTGGCACCTGTGATTATATCCTTCAGCTTCACAATGCAGACTTGCAGAGCAGCATTTAATAACAGGGAGGCTTTGACTGACTGGAGCTTTGATAATGGTGGTGGGAAAGGCACAATCACTGCCTTTTCAACAGTATACTTTGTGCAAAAAGCCTTCGACTGTGTCACAATCTGATAAAAAAAAAATCCCAGATTCCACCCATAATTATACCTTCTCTCCTTTACCTATCCACCTTCTTTTCAAAACTAAGCTATTGTGGGTGACACCAGCCTTCCGGGAGGTGGGGGTGGTGGGACACAAACCTGGAGAGAGGCAGAGGAGAACAAATTGCCATTCACATTGGTTTACTCTCAGCCTCTTCACCTGTCCGTGCATGTCACGGCTTTGTCCAGCAGACGCCTTGTGCTTTGCTATAGGCTTTGCTATGCTCCATCTGCGACCTGCTGAGATTTCAAGGTGAAAAACACCATCTAACCAGTGGCATTAGTGGGAAAATATTGGAAAAGAAAATTCCAAGGAAGCCTGAGGGGTTTATAGTCCACCAGAAACCATATGGCACTGAGTTGTTGCATGGTGTTCGGCACCCAACTTGACTCCTGGCTGGGAGGAAGAGGAGATATGGTAGATGAGAAAGTAAGATGGGCACATGCCCTGCTGCCCTGGGGTTTCAGGGATGAAGGACCCCACAGCAGCTCAGAAAACCCTCCCAACTCTTTCTGAAATGTGACTTGCTATGTAGAGTCAGGCACATGGCTTTTGGGTAGCATCCCAATTTTGGTTGGACTTTGGGCTAGTCCTATACCTCCACACAGACTTCAGCAGTCCAACACAGTTTGTAAACAGCTAAAACTGCCCAACTCTCTCCAGAGACATCCATGCCGATCACAGGAGCTGGAGGTCAAAGTGCATTAAATGCCACCAACAGCACCTTGGCACATCCAACTGCTTTTGGAAATGTCTGCAGGCATGGGGATGGGACGAGGATCATGCCCCAACCCTCTCTCCTCTCATCCATTTGGTATGAAAACGGGAGTTGATACCCAAGCCCTTGATTTCTCAATCTAACCTAAACCAGCTATACATTTGGGCAATGGTGTTTTGGACTCATGTTTGAATGCTGTCAGCACTGGGAAATGGCTTCAAAGACGTGTCGTTGAGAAGAGATTCAAGCCTCCCAATTGGCTTGAATCTCAGCAAAGAACTGAGCAAACACCTAGGAAGGTTTTAATGGTGGGGTTACCAGTATCAATATCCAATGCAGAACTCCGCATTTGCCTCATTCTGCAGCCAGTCCTAACAGTCCTATAGCAAATAGCAACATCTGGGACTGGGCTGGGGAACCGCTGAGGGAGAACAATACACATATTTTTTTTTCTGTTTCTACATTCTTTTAGACTGAATTGAGCATTTTCTTTCTATTCAAGCTCACTTTGAACAATGTGTCAAGAAAAGACCCCCAGCTATCATTGAAAACAGAATCCGTCTGGGCAGCAGATATACTTGAGATCCCACTTCTTAAAAGTGCCCCTTCTTAAAATCAGATTTTAATACTTGTTATATTATGGCTATGGCAGTGCAAATTCTTTTTGGTAAAGGACCTATTTGCCAAAAAAAGTATGATCCAAGTTGAGCAATATTGAAACCTAAAACATTGAGCCAACATCAACATGGGCAACACTTTCAAAAACATCGTTCAGTTCAAGTGCTTCTAGGCACAACGTTTTTACTTGATCTCCTTTTGTATTTACCTAAATTTAACTTAAAATTATAGCTGTTCCCTTCCATTCCCCAAACTCTGTATTTCATTGAATGAGACATTTCCAGTAAATTGCAACTACTTGTTTTCATTTATCCAAGGGGAAAAAAAAGGTTTACTCAAACCATTATGGCTTGTTTACCCAGTAAGTCCAAAAGAAATCAGTGTTTCAGAGGAGCTGTGTTTCTTATTTTAAAAATAAAGGAAAAAAAAAAAAAAAAAAGGAAACAGTTACTCTTAAATGGTGAAGAGTCTAAGAAGTAGAATATAAGAGCAGTGAAATAAAAAATCCACCAGTGTTGCGTCTCTCTCTGCATGGAGATCAGACTGCCTTCCAGTGCTCTGCTTATAGCCCTAAATTAGCATGCACCCACTGCTGCTGTGAGAAAGGACAGCGATGTCAAGCAGCCATACAGATGCTCATTGTGCAGGGACACGAGTATGAAACAACTCGATGATAATCACCAGCTTTGTTATCCTATTGTGCTATTCATTTTGGGGGAATCATCTTTTTACACTTTATTACATAGCGCTTTGTCTCTCTCCATTAAAATCAATGGCAGACCTAGGAGGCAGCCTGTTCTGTTATGGTCTTCCAGGCAGCTCAGACACTTCTGGGAATCAGGAACAGAAGAATAATGCGTTTCAATAAGCAGCTTATCGACCAAGCAGGAGTTAAGTGAACCTGTGGTGTACTTCTGTAGTTTCTCTCCTCTCACATGATTATTGCACTTTACCCATGCTTTGCTTTTGTTCCTCTGGCAATCAATACTCCGCAGTGACGTGCCTTGTCCAGCACCCAGCTCTATGGTAATGGAGGGGTCTGCTCTGCTGTCCCACCTCTCCCTCCCCGCTGAAGTCCATGAGCCCCAGAGCCCATCTGCTGCCTCCTGGCCATGTCTTGGGAGCTGTCATCTGTTAGGCACCTCCTGCAGGTACCAGACATGCTGCTCTCAGAGGTATTTCCATCTAATACAATCATCCAATGCCTTTTACAACAGTTATGAACAATGCATGGCATTCATAAATATAGTAAATGTCCAACCTGTGTCACGCAACTTCTCCATGTTTTGCAAAATCGTAATCAAAATAACCTTTGAGCTCAAGGCAGGGACTGTTAGCACTGACCAGGAGAGCTGTAGGTAAAGCCATGTCACAGGTTTCTCCTGTGCACAAAAGCTGCTCCTGTGCACGTGGTGTGCAAAACATCTGCTGCATTGGGCACCTGCTGTGGTGCAGGAACAGGACGTGTGGGAAGATTTTAATTACTCACCATGGCAACCTAAATTAACAGCTATAATCCCCCATCTTAAAGCTGGATCGGTCCTTCTCCCACACCCACAGAAATACCTCCAGGAAGGGCATTTGCATTGTAGATGTGCTCTTGGACACCCAAGGCCCTGTGCAACACAGATCTGCCCCCAAGCATGATGCTTCTTTGCTCTGACCATCCTGGTCAGATCCAAGGGCATCCTGCTGTGTCCCTCCCAAACACACAGCACTTCCCATACCCTTGCACCTCCAGCTGCTGAAAAATCCTCATCTTGTTGTAGGGTGAATAAATGTTGACCTTATGGTGTTCAGGAAGCATCTGGACAAAGATCTCAGCCATATGGTCTGAATTTTGGGTGGTCCTGTGTGAAGCTAGGAATTGGAGTCAATGATCTGTGTTGGTCCCTTCTAATTTGAGATGTCCTACAGTTCTATGAAACTTGGCTTTAGGACAGTTTATGCAGAGCTTGTTTATCTCACCCCATTGACCTGAAGTTTGGATTAACCTGAAGCTAAACCTCTCCCATCAATGTCATGGTAGCCCTCCAGGAGTCAGTGAAGGTGAATTATTGGACACCTCTTGTGATCAGACCCCTGAGCCAACCATCTGACCTTCCTACAAGGAGCTACAGGAACTAGGAAACCCCAAGATAAAATGGAAAACACCAAAGGAAAATAGAAATGTTACTAATCTGCCTGGCTGAGCCAGCAGAGATGGATGAGGAAAGTTCTGCCAAATTCAGTATACAGCTGTGAGAAACTACAAAAACCAACAACAAAAAGAACAACACCGAAACAACATGGGGGCGAGACAGTGATGCACTGTGCAATCAGAGCTTTGGCATTCTTACTTCTCCCTTGTCTGTCTTGGCCTGCAGAGGAGATGTGAGCTTTGCTGAGATCTCTGCACCTGAACCCACTTTCAGAGTCACTGCAGTCAGTTTTGGCTCTTGAGTTCCACTCCTATGACACGAAACACACCAAAATTTTCCCCAGATATTTTTTCACCTTGTTAGGCATCTTGGGATCCAGCTGTAGGGTTGTGAGCACTGCAACACAACACCATTGCTTGGCCAAGGTCAACAGCAGTACAATTTCCCCATGTCTCTATCTATAGGTATATCACCTATATTCCACATCTGTGCACTTGAGCTCATCCTGCTCTCTTTTACATGAAGTTACAGAGGGTTGCAGATCTGGATGGTGCTGGAAATAACCAGAGCTATAGCAGAGTCCATGCAAGGTGATGCAAGGCCATTCACACCCTCCCTGAGTTGGACTTTTTCAGCTTTGTCATTGGAGCAGTGCAGGCACTTCACCTCCTACCCTGAACTGCCATTCATCTTTGGGAGACTCCTGTGAGTAGATGGCAGCCACATGCTTGGGTCAGGGCACTGTGTGTCAGACCCCACCACAGAGGTGAGGAACAACTCCTCATCTTGTTATTCTCTCCTGTGTGCTTCAATTTTCAACTTACTCCCTTCCTAAGCTCCTGCCACCAGCATATGACTGAACCACTTTGTCTGCAGAAGCTCTGGTGAAGGGATGACATTAATTATATCGGAGGCAGATGTCTGATAAATAAACAACCTTGGTGAAATGATGTGGCACTGTGAACGCAGCGTCCTCTGCCTCACCTTGCAGGCTCACGGGAGCTCAGTGCGGGTGTCAGTGCTGCAGGAGGGCTGAGCAGGAAGGCAGCATTGCTACCATGCATTCTCTGCTCACACCGAGTTGTTTCTTATGCTCATTCCAGACAGCTTTCTTTTATCTTTCATTTAAACCACCTAAGTGACAAATCCACTGAGTCCAGCGAAGCAAAAGAGCCCTCGGCCAGGCAAGGAGCTGGTTCTGGCTGCCTCTGCAATAACGCTTTGTGCAAGTCTGGCTCTTTTCACATGGAGATTTCAATCAATCACATACAGTACAACCCTCCGAGATGGGCTAATATCCTTATGTTATGACACAGAAAATAGAAGCACAGGCTCAAGTGAGCTATTTAACAACATGTATTTAGAGACATGATGTGCTCTACACCTCCAAGGCTTGGGGAACAGCAGTATTTGGGAGAAAGCCAAGTTCACCTAGCCCAGATCCTGAAAAAGTTGTTATAAAGCCCCCCCCATACACTCAAAAATGATGAAAAGGAAAAAAATAGCATTTAATCACTGGAAAAGGCTGCTAAGATCATCTAGTCCAACCATCACTCCATGCCCACCATGCCCACTAACCATGCCACTCAGTGCCACATCGCCACAGTTCTTGAACACCTCCAGGGTCAGTGGCCCCATCACTTCCCTGGCAGCAGATAGTGAGCTCATTTAATCAGATTGCTCGTTAGGAACCTGGAAGTTAAAAAAGCCCCCAAGCCCCCACCAGCACTGGGCTATGATGACAGCAGTGGCCTCTTTTCACACTGAGTGCTGTTGAGAAAGCCATCTACATGTTTGGTGTTCCATGAGGAACAGAATGAAAAGCCAGGCAGGCATGAAGCTAACATGGAGAGGGTCATCTGTATCTTGGAAAAAAGGCTTTGCCCAGCAGACAACATTCAAAGCTTTCCCTTTCCCCATGTACCACTGCTCTCCAGAAGTTCTTTCCAAGCCATACACATGACTTGTCCCAAGGGTGATCTCCTGGTGTTGAGATGCACTGACATCCAGCCCTGCCCTCCCTCGCCCATAATGCACATCCAGGGAGGACTGGGTCAACCTAGGCAGCAGGTGGGCCAGCTCCATGCAAAGCAAATAAAAAGCTTCTAGGTCTTACAGAAAACAGGTATGAAGTTGTCTTACAAGCTGAAGTGGCTCTTTTGCAAGCAGTGTGGAAAGAAAGAAAAGAAAAAGAGAACAGTGTTACATTGTTTGTAGATTGCTTTTTTTTTTTTTTTTTTTTTTAATTAGAAGTTCAAACAGAGCCCTGAAATTTTATAATGAACACTTCAGCAGAGGGTATCCACATGGAACCGAGCCTAAAGCACCATGAAAGGCCTGCTTTATAAGAGAGCAATAAACATCAGCAGATAAAAGCGACAGCATTGCTCAGGGGTAGGAAGTCACCCCACTTCTGACTTCATTTTGTACCGGTGCATTCCTGCTGGTTTGAACTCAGAGTTGCTGGTATGACTGGAACAGAATGCCCAGGCTCTGCTGGCGGGACAGTGCTGAGCATCCAACCAGCAAAGGGATTTTGCTGTGGGCCAAGGACTTGTTTCCCCCTCCCACAGGCATGTGAGCCAAATTCCAGCAGGTACTGATGTAATGACCCTGGAAGAGCTGAGCTGAGAACAGAGCATTGGCTATGTTTAAAGGGGAGGGGGGAAAACAAACCGCCCAGCAACCAATTTTTGGTGATTTTGGATTTTTGGCTCACACGGGAATGGAGAATTACGCATTGAGCCTCAGTGCACTGCAAATGAGAAGACCCAGGTTATAAACCTCTGGGAAACAGAGTTTATGAGAAAAACAGCAACTGCTCCTCGCCTCCAGTTGTGCAATGGGGCCGTTAGCTCAGAGTACTCCTTTACACTCAGCACATCACTCTGGGGGCAGGCAGGGGCCCTCACAACACAGAACAAACAAGATGCAATCTTAATTATTTCGGTTTAACTCACCTTTATGAGTGTTACGATTGCACTATTGCACTATGACTACCTATTGCAGGTATTTGGCAATGGAAGTGAAAACCACGGAGAGGAGTTATAGGTAGTTTTTCAGACTGGCAAACCAAGCCTGGGGAGGAGCTTGCTCCCATGTTTGAGTTTGGACGCACTGAGTCCCCATCCAGCCCAGATCCCATAGCAGTGAGGAGCTCTCCTGTCACCCAGGGGACAGCCACACAGCACAGGTTACCTGCACAAATTGTATGTGACACGTCACTTAAAGCCAAAGAAATCCTATTAGGAACTCCTTTGTGCTGGGATATGGGTATGCAGCAGTGTTGGCATTTGCTTCATTTCAACAGATATTTTTTATTTCTTCTCTTTTTTTCTTTATTACTCCACAGAAGGGACAATGCAGCAGCTGGGTAAGTGCAGACTAAGAGTAAGAGCAGTCTCTCTTTGGCAGCTGCCTGGCTCAATGTAGGTTGATTTACTGATAAGATGCCATTTGAAGTTAATTGTAACTGCAGGGAATGACAAGAAAGCTGGAAACTTGTTGTCAGGATAGGCAAGAAACTGGAAAAGACACTGGGTTGAGCTGCAATATGGCTCCAAGGAACAGGGAGCACCTATCATGATAGGACACCTGGAAAGCCTGCAAAGTTGGGATTAGAATAGATCTGCATCAACTGAAGTATGGGACAGAGCACAGCTGGAGGAATTTGGTGACTGTAAATACAGAAAGTGCTGAACTCACAGCAGGATGGGATGGGCTCAGCACACACAGACTATGCCCAAACCCTCCTGCTGCTGCCAGGAGCCTGAACTCAGGACCCAGTGGAGGAGAGGAGAATGGATTTGGGGGTACGGTTTTCGTAACAGTGGGGTTGTTCATTTCAAGAGCCATAAGAAATTTCAACATAAAGAAAGAACCAAGAATACCTAAGCTATGTCACCTGACAAAGCAATGAGAGTGAGACAGTTTCATGAGTACAGCCAAAAGAGGTTTCTACCTTTATAAATATGCCATATTAAATAGGGAGAGGTGGGTGCTGTGTGGAGACCCTGAAGATACTGCCAGGTTAAATTTATTGGCATAGACTTTGCCCTGAAACATGGAAGAGTGAAACCAGCAGGTTGCTTTGCCAGCACCCAGTTCGTGTCACTTGGCATCCCCTGAACCATCTTAAAGCAAGCAAACCCTCAGTGCCATCCAGCACAGCCACCACTCACCATGGGATGCTCTGAGTTACAACGATGCTCCAAGCAATAAATCACAGACTTTTCTCTGCTGGAAGGTTGAAGGTATGGTGAGAAAGGAAAAAAAAAAAATCACAAAAAAACAACAGAGAAGCTTATCTAAATCTATTTACACAGAGTGATTATTCAATTAATTTTTTCATTACACTTGCCAAAAAGAATTGCCCGTGTCTTTAATGCTGTGTGTGAGGTTTCATTAATAATTAAGAGCAGCAGCTCGCTCCCCTGTTTAGCAGGCAGCAGCTTTTGTCTTTATGGGTTGCACTCCAACACGTGCCGTGGGGTCATGGGGTGGAAGCACCCTTGTATTCAGCAGCACCCCTGTGAGCCCTCCATCATACAAGCTGTAGTTGCAGTGCAAAACGTCTATTGGAGAGCAGAATCGTGACAGCCAGTAGAAAGCAGCAGGAGGAGCTGGGAGATGTTTGCCTTGGCCACAGACCATATGGCCATGAGTGAAGCTTACAGGACCAAAATGATGCGTCCCACCTGGTTTGTGGGACAACCAAGTCAGAGCAAGCAGCCAAAGGCAGCGAGAGCAGCAGGTACAGAGGTTATAAATCACACCATCTCCTTCCCAAACATAACACACGTAAGAGATCTCTAGGTTCTTATAAATATTTAAGTCAAACTTCAGCTGTTTATGTCTCACATCTGTCCTTATCAGTCTGGAATCATGGCTCTGCTCGCATCCCCTGCTAACGTTGGCTGGCTGCTTTGGGTGCAAATGTGTTTTCTCACCTCGGTTTGGACAGCCACCATCTGAATTCCTCTGACAGTGACAGTCCTCAGAGCCAGCATAGCTTTGCATGGAGAAGATGCAAAAAAAAAAAACCCACAACACCTTCTTGAGCTTTGACAATAACTCACAAACTCAATCAAGACATACACGATGCCATTCTCTCGGAACAGGGACTGTAACGAGTGTGTCTGTGCATGTCTGTACCCTTATTGCTTCTGCTTTCCCTCAGTACAGCAGCAACTATGGACTGTAACGATGTGGGGTTTTTTCCTTCCTCTGAAAGTTGCACACTGCTTTGCATGACACAAAAGAATGGTGGAAGGGCAAAGTTTATCCCCAGAAGTCGGCTGGTTTGGATTGTGGCCATGGGCTGCCAATTTTTTCAACATCGTAATATTTTTGAGCAACAAGGCAAACAAAGGGGAGAGTGTTCTTGAGAACCTCTTGGAAGAAAGCATGCCTTTCAGGCAGCCATAGGGCTGGCTAAAACCACAAGAATTTGGCAATTCTGAGTATCCTGCTACATAGCAGGGAGGCGAACAAAGGGTAGGGATATGGGGAAGAAGGGAGACACCCCACTGATGCAGGGTGTCTCAGAGCCCCACCCACTTACTGGTCCTATAACAAAAATCCTCCAGTACGGAGGAGGACCGTCCCAGCATCGTTTGAACTTCTTTGGTTTTGTCCCTGTGGGCAAGCAACTAAACCTCACTGTGCTTTCCCTTGCCTTACACAAGCTGGAGTGAGGTTACAGCCCTTATTCTCACTGTTATTTTGACTTGTCTACTTGCATTACAGTCTTTTGGGAGAGGAGGCTGTACATGAGTATCCACCAAATCTAATATAAGTTATCTAATCCTGGCAGATCTCTCTAGGTATTACTGTCATACAAATTCCAAGTGGTTGTGTCTATATAGACAGCTTAACCCCTGCTCACATGCTGGGGACTTATCTTAGTGCCATGCCTGTGCACCAAGATTCTCTTCTATTTTGCATTACTGAGCCCAGAGACCAAAGTGTGGCCTCGAGCCCACTGTGCCCCCATGTGCATGGGACTTTTGATCCGGGGCAAGGCCTTCCCCAGCCATAAGAAACATCAGACCCAGCAAATTAATTACATTAACTAGTTAGACCAATCACCATTACCCACCAGCTTTATTCACTGCAGTAAATGAGTCAGACAGTGTTATTTTTTTTCCTATGCCTTGTTGGTTCTCTTTCAGTCTTTGGGACATGACTTCCTAATTTTCCTGCTTAATCAAGAGCAGAACTTAAACACTCAGAGTCACAGAATCTTTAAAGTCAGAAAAGACCACTAAGATTACCAAGTCAAACCATCAGCCCATCCCCACCATACCACCAACCGTGTCCCTCAGCACCACATCTCCAGCTATGGAACACCTCCAGGGATGGTGAGCCCACCACCTCCCTGGGCAGCTGTGCCAATGCATCACCACTCTTTCTGAAAGAAATTGTTCTTAATATCCAACCTGAACCCCCCACGGTGCAACTTGAGGCCATTACCTCTTGTCCTAATCCACTTTCTCATTGCCTACTCTCCAGGCACAAACCCACCCCATCACACCAACAAGCAGCCACAACACCCGTACGGCAGCCTTGGCACCGAGCTGCTCTGGTTCTGTGGGTGTTTTCCCCATTCTTTTGGCAGCACTGACAGCCAAGGCACACCACAGCTCTGCAGTCCATTCCTAGAGCTCCAACCCAGAGCGCCTCACAGGCCCCAGCAAACATGAGCTGCTGCCCACCACGCATCCCTGGGCTGAGCACTGGCACAGGAAGGCAAAGCAGTGGGGAAGATTTCACAGTGCACAGCAAGAAACCATCACAGGCACACGGCCTGCAGAGGCCAGAAGGTGCTCCCATCCATCTCCATCACAAAGCCCTGGTTGCATGACCCCTCCCACTACGCCGTTCTCTCCTTTAGGATAACAGCCCCTTGTCTGCTCATCACCAAAGTAAGGAGAAAAACAGAGAAAAATACGCTGCTACGTGCATGCCTGGGCCCTCTGTTGTCTCCTGCACGATGCCACGCTTACGAGGCAAAGAGGAGGCATGGGGATTACAGATACGGCTTTGATTTTATTTTAAAGGGTTTAATATTTGGAGCCATATTGATTTGATTTATCTCCGTGCGCTGGTGTACCGCCGGTAACCAAGCAACACCAATTCGCTCTGTATTCCGGGAGGCTCCCGGGATGCTGCCTGTGAACAACAATACTTTGTGGGTATGACACTAAATGGACCGTAGGCACCATTTGTACACAGGGGATGTTTGAGTTCTGTGGGTTTTATTTCTCCTCGCTGGGGCCGTGCTCCACCAACCCATCACTGCAGCCCTGCAGAGGGACCAGCAGGCACAGCCAACTTCCGAGCTGTGCAAAGGAACCCCCCCCCCCCAAAAAAAGCAAGGAATCAGAGCAGCTGGTGTGGAACCAACGCGGATCTGCTCCCATGATGGCCTCGTGCACAATGCTTCGCGCTGACAAATCCTTCCAATTAAAAGCACCATTCTCCTCCTGTCAGATGGACAAACAGCGCGAACAAAAGTGCCATGGAGAGATCCCGTGGCTCTGGCATGTACAAATTGCTCATTATTTTAACTTAGCTGAAATAAGAACCATGTCGATTCTGGGGCTCGGCTTTATTTTTTCGCTTGAAATCCGAAACCAGGCGAAATGCACATCGGCTTTTGCCAAACAGCTTCCCTGAGGTTTGCAGATTTCCCAGCAAGTCTGGACTGAGTTAGAGAAACTCAAAATGATAGGGAAAGTTCTCGGCCTCGGCAGGGGACCCAGCGCAGGAACTTTCTCCAGCTCTGAACGTGAACCCCTCACTGTGGCCTCTGCAGCTCGGCTCTGAGCCCTGCTCCTTGTCAGCCAAGGGATGGGGTTCTGCAGATGCCTTCTGATGGCACTGACATGGACTCACGGCTTCCAACAGGGATGCTGAGGACCAATAACCCAAACTTCTTCTGCACAGGCTCAGTGAGTTCACTGCAGCTTTTCACCACCTTGTTCCAGCAGTTGTGGCAGCAATCAGCTTTCCCAAATTCTCATTGCCACGGGACCAGCGTGTTCAGTCCTCAGCCCTCCCTGGAACACCAGCAGGCAGATGGAGAACATCCGTTGTGCATACCCTTCCCAAAACCCACAAATGCTGCTCATGTATTGCCTGACAGTGTAGTCAGGAAAGGCCTCCCTTGAGGCACTGAAGGAGGACAGGTAAACCCATGGATGGCCCTGGGGACACAGCTCTCCAACCACAGCAGCAGCTCAAACTTGCCCACTCTGCTGAACCACCACAGGGCAAAATCCCATTGTACCGTGGCTGCAGATTGGCCTCTTGCAGTCATCCCCGGTCCTGCTGCTAAAGGGGAGGAGCAGCCTCCTCCCAGCCCAGCACCAGCCTTGAGGAGCAGCAGAGCTGTGATTAACTGATAACACTTTTCGGCAGCATGAGTTGGACTGGAACCAGCCATCTACCGGCAGAGCCTCCAACACTGAGATACTGAAAGGCATCAGAAAGGAGTGAGGCTCAGAGTGACCTCAGATTGGGGAAAAGAGCACAAACCTGTCAGATATCTCACAGCGAAACAAAACCTTCCGGTGCTGTTTGGCTGCTTTCATCTATGAACTGTGCAGGATCCGCGGGGGGAGGAAAATAAACCCTACAGGAATGCTTAGCATAGTGGAAAAAAAATAATGTTAAATTAAGCTTACAAAAATGTTTCTCTTTCTGAAAATCTTGGCTGGCGATAAATGGCTTGTGCCAAGTTATAAATCAAACGTTGGGTTTCTTTTAACGCTCAGCATCCCCTGATTTATGATGCCATCACAACCTCTCGATTGATTTCTGACTTGGCAATCCATCTTCCCCCATAGGTAGCTGCCCATTATAACGCCTTTCCTGAGCAGTCAGCATGTTTGGCTTCCCAGAAAAGCCTTATAGAGAGGCCTGAGTGGAAACCTGAGGGGAGAGGGAGAAGAGAGGGATGGCATTTGTGTGAGGGAATGATGCTGCCTGCTTGAAGCGCACGAGGATGCAGGATGGGACCAGGTCTGCTGGACATGGAGCTGGAGTGCTCTCTGGCACATTCCCATTACACACATGGCCTCAAGGAGGGGACAATCCCTCTACAAATCCCAATTGCTGCTCTTTGCTTGGGAATTTGCACGTGTTACAGGAGTTCTGGTGGAAAACAACTGCACTGGGAGCATGCCCCAGTGTGTCCCCAGGCACACCGCACAGGCTGCCCCATGGAGCAGAGCTAAGAGGGACCCTGCGGTTCTTCATCTACGCAGAGATGGCTTTCAGGCTGGATATCAGGAAAAGTTGCTTCACCAAGAGGGTGGTGGGCATGGAACGGGCTGCCTGGGGCAGCGGGCACAGCCCTGAGCTGCTGGAGCTCAACTGTCTGGACAGTGCTCTCAGTTACACGGTCTGAATTTTGGGTGAGTCTGCATGGAGCCAGGAGTTGGACTGATGATCTTACTGCATCCCTTTCAACACAGGATGTTCTTTGAGTTTACGATCCTGATCCCAGCAGCACTGTGGATGGAGGGACGCAGGCCTCTGTCTGCCACCACCTCTGTCTGGGGCCACCAAGAGCAAGCGACCCGAGTGCTGGAAGGATTGCAAACTTTCCACTTTTTTTTATTATTATTTTTTTTTTTAATCAGGAAATAACTCACATGAAGGAAAACAAGAGGCATCACCAAGTTCACAGCCTGTGTGCCTTGCAACTGCATGAAGAGCTCCTTCTGTACCTTCCTCTCTACACACAGTGCCAGCAGCCAGGCACTGCACTACAGTTATGTGGGTTACTCTCTATGCACAGCAATAAGATCTGTCAGGGTTGGCTGTTGGCTGTAAGTGTCAGAGGCCACCAGCCCCTGCAAGTAGCCCAGCCCCCTGCCCCAAAGAGCACTCTCTACCTTCCTCTTGTCCAAAGAAGCCAGACTATCCCAGTGCAGCTATTTATATTGAGCACTTTCAACCCCAAACAGGTGAGGATAGGCTTTTGATGGCAGCAGGGAGCAGCTGGGAGCAATCGCCTCCAAATCCAGCACTCTTGGGGGCAGTTGGCTGCCCAAGCACCTCAGAAAGGAGAGACCGCAGGGGAAGGGACATACATTCCTTCTGTGGGCAGCAAACACTGACTCCTTGAAGCCTGTAGGCTGGAGGGAACTGTGAGTAAGATCAGTCCTTGGGGCAGGTATGCAGAGCACAGATGTGTGCTGGAAATCCCCCGTTCACCAACTGAAGAGCTGCAGCTGGATGAGCCAGGTTGTACATCCTTATCTAAAGCACAGGATCTTCTCCCGTATAAACATTTTCTTGGGGAGTCCAGAAGCCAGCTGTCCACTCAGATGGTGCCTTTTTAACTTCCAAGATGAATAGGGCTTTTTTATGTCACTATAAAGCATTATTTATAGTGGAAAGGGGCCATGAATGGTGTACTCTGTCAGTTCAGTATGTAAATGATGCCAGCTCTGTTTGCTACATCCCATCAATTATTTTCATACACTTTTCTTTGCCTTCATCTGTTAGAGGGAAAGTCACCTTGATGCATTGGAGTGGTTTTCCCCTCCCATTTCCTTTGGTGTGTGGCTGTGCCTTGAAGCCAAGAAGGAGAGCATAGGGTTTTTGGGAACTATTGGGTTGGGAGAACTGATGTTGGTGGCCATTGGTGCTCCACCAATGCTCGGGAGCTTCCCTGAGTAAAAAACAGTCAAACCATGGACCCTAACAGTTGGCCCTGACCTAACAGTAGAGTTAGAATAGCAAAGTTCATAGCAGCTTGGTAAATAGGATTAGGCTCTCTGCAACATCTGTAAGGATGTTTTTCCAGCTGAAATTTGCCTTAGCTCATCTTATTCATGGAGCTGAGTAATATTGGCTCGTATCCTCTTGTGTCCTTTTCAATCCAGGTTCAACTCCTAGTTTCCATCGCTTATCTTAAACTGGGCTGGACTGCTCACTCCCTGCTTTGTTTTGGATGTCTGCCTCCCATTCCTACTTGGATCACCTTCAGTTGGGTGCTTGCTAGGTTTAAACCACCTTCCTTGGGCTGGCACAGACATGGAGCTCTGACCCAGCTACCTGTCCCTCCGAAAGCGTTTCCCAGATCCCTAATGACATGTTTGCCAGGGTTTTGGAAGCAAGAGGTCCTGCTGCTTTCCCCCATCCTGCAGACAGAGAGACAGCAGCCTCCAGGTGCCCCAATGCCGCTGATGCGGAGAGAGGAAAAAATAAACCGAAACAAACCCATAAATCACAATGCTAGCAAATGAAAATAAATACACTTAACAATATTTCCATGCTGCTTTTTATTATTATTATTTATAATGGTATTACAGAATTTTGTAAAATTAAAGTAAATGTCAAGCAGAATGTAATAATTTTCCTTGGGGTTTGGCACATTTGTGTGCCTGACAGTTTCACATTTTTCTTTATATCCGTGAAGACAGGAGCCTGACAGGGCTATATTTTGTTACCCACTTTGTTCAATTTTGTCATAAATTGGAGCGAACAAAACAGTGAAAATACAGACACCAAATTAATCAAAGAAATTACATTTTAAAGCAGCTCTCATACAAACACGTGTGAAATAATCGCACCGCGCCAGAAAAGCGCATGAAGAAATGTGATGCTCCCCCAGCACACACTTTGCCCACACCAAGCAGGGACTCAGCCCTTTGCCATCAGCTCTGAGCACCAACCAGCTGCCCCGCTGCCCCCTGCCCTACAGAGCCCTGCGTCAAATCCCCCATGCCCCGAAGCTTACACAAATCCCTGCTGCTCGCATCCCACGTAAACAAGCTGCATCCTGGAACTCGAGGCGGGTGCCTGATGTCCACCAGCCAGTTTTGGTGTCAGGGCTCATGGCCACGTTGTGACCTTGTAATGGGTTATGCCTTCATTTTGGAGCCCCTCTGTTAGCAGCCTGCTGCTTGAAGGGACGCATTTGCTGCGGTGCAGGAAGAAGCACCATGCATAAAGAATTGCAATTTCCATGAGAATGACAAGGAGAACCAGAAGCTGTAGAAGGGCTATCCCCAGGCCAATCCTTTCTGCCTGAGTAAATTCCATTTGAATTCCTCTTGAAACACCAGCTCCACGGCACTTGGACTATAGCGAAAAGGTCACTGGAGGCAATGTCAGACAGACTCTCTAGCTGCACTACGAGTGCTCTGGTAGAGGTTCATAACAACATATTACTGCAGCTGGAGATTCAGGGGGACTCACTGAGCTCTCCTCTCTGATTCCCAGGCAAAGGCAGCTATTTTGAGAGCGCCCAAGAATAATACCTGGGCAGAGGGGCTGGTGCCTTCTGGAAGGCTTGGAAGCAAAGCTGAAATGCATCATCCAGTTGAGAGGGGCACCTTGGGATCTTGCTTACCTTCTCCCTCTCTGGCAAGGCTCCAGGGGTCTGCTTGGCTGCAGTTGGCCAGGAATGCAGCAAAGCCACAGTGCAGCATCTGAAAACCACATCTGGCACAGGCAGAAATCTTCTGCTGGAATTAGACTTAAAACCTGAAACATAGAATCATGGCTTTGGTTGGAAGGGACCTTAAAGATTATCCACTTCCAACCCCTGCCGTGGGCTGGTTGCCCCCCACCTGCTCAGGCTGCCCAGAGCCCATCCATGGCCCTTAGCTCCTCCTGGGATGTGGCCCCACAGCTCAGCACCCTCTGAATAAAGAATTTCTTCCTAACATCTAACCTAAATTTCCCTTCTTTCAGTTTAAGGCCACTCCCCCTTTTCCTACCACTATTAGACGACATAAAATCCACTCTCCTTCCTGTTTATAAGCTCCCCACAAGTGCTGGAGGTCCACAGTGAGGTCTCCCTGGAGCCCTCCCCTCTCCAGGAAGAACACCCAAAGCCCATCCAGCCTTTCTGAGCATCCTTATGCCCTCCTCCGGACCCACTCCAACAGCTCCATGTTTCTCTTGTACTGGGTGCCCCAGGCCAGGATGCAGTACTCCAGATGGCCTTGTTGAACCTCATTTGGTTCACATGGGCCCACTTCTTGTCCTGTCCCCTTGGGATGGTATCCCTTCCATCCACTGTGCCAACTGCACCACTTCTACCCATCTCTACACATCCACCAACGTATGGCAAAAGTGTGTTTTAAGCTTATTAGTGTGTTCATTGCTAAATACCATAATGGTTTCCAGCTGTCTAGCAGGAGGGCCCATTCACTTGAATTTTGCTCTTGATTTTATTTTATTGTGGGTGTTTTTTTTTGTTTTGTTTTGCCTTCATTATTGTATTATAAATATATTTCCTCCCATTTTGCTCGGTGCCTGTGGAATGCTTGCCTGACGTCTCCCATTGCACCTGCTTTCCATTATTTGTCGTTCATTATTTTAATTCCCCATCTATTGTGTGGAATCTGAAAATCGCTCGATAAACCACATCCTTTCCTTGAGAAAAGTCCACAAGAAGGTTTTCATAGGTGAAATTTGTATTTTTCTATACTGGGCAAAATGAAAGCATCCGGTCAACAACCCTTGATTGTTAGGTGCCTGCTTTCCCATCGTCTAAACTGGGGGATAACGAGCAGACAAACTAAGGTTTACAACTCTGCGAGTATCTCAGAAAGACCATTTGGCTGCTTGATCGGTGGGAGGATATTTTTAAAACTGCCATTTGAGACTCAGCTGTATTGCTAATTAAATGAGAATTTCATAAAAATAATCTGAAAAAAGTCTGTTAATTGGAGAACGATAACGAACAGACGTGCTAAACAGAGGCATAAACGTCAAACAATTGAGGAGCGATAATAAAGTGCCATGTTATCGTGTAACGCCAGGCAGCTCTGCTACTTCTATTTGAAGTTTTAACTTTTAGCCATTTGTTTTTTATGAATGGCATCCAAAAATGTGCTTTGCAATCATAATTGCCAGAGCCTCACTCGGCGTTAGCAATGCATGGGTAGCAGCGACTGCAGCATTAGCGGCCTCCTTGCCTTAAGACTTCTTGCATTCTATTAACAGCTTTTGTGTTCTGCAATGAATATGATGGGGGAAACGCATTAATATTGTATGGGTGTTATTCAAGCAGGATAGCAGTGTTATTGAATTAGTGATTCTTTGTAATAATAATGACTTCCAGTACTACATTGTACAGTAAATCACATGGAGCCAGGAAGGAACTCGCGAGGCTGCGGAAGAACCAAACACACCGTTTTGTTACAGCGTTTGGTTCTCATGCACTGCCACTCCGGGCTGCACTTCCCTTTCCCCACCTATTCACGTTGAGTGCTCAGATGTGTCCTCCATTCACTTGGCACCAATGCTGAGCGCTGCACTTCCAAACACTTCCTGCAACGCGGACTTGGCCTCACCCTGGTGCATCCCCAACCAAGCACAGCCCACAGCGTGAGCACAAAGTGGCTTTTGGGTATGTCACAGCTCTTCTGCAAAAGAAAAACCAAACGGCAACACTGCGAAGCCCCCAGCTTAACGAGAATTGACTCCTCTCCATGAGAAGTATTGATTAATTACTCTGCAGTGGAAAAAAGGTGACTGCGATGATACACATTTTCCAACTGCAGCACAAACAATTGCTTTTGAGGCAGAGAGAGCCTGGGCTGAGAAATCTACCGAAATGAAGTCATCTGCAGGACGGAGACAGCAGCCAGGTTTACTGGAGCGCAGAAAAACAGCCAGAGCAATTTTGGCCAAAGAGTTTCTTTCAGCAGCGTGTGAAGCAGGATCGTCTCCTGTGCTTCTTGGCTCAAGATTGGGATTTTTAAGAAGAATTTCTTTATGGGACTGTGTAATTAAGCATCTGCCTTGGTGCGCAGGGCCTGCTGAAATCTGCTCAGTCTCAGCAGCCTGCAGTGCTCCCCAGGGACGCAGCCCTGCAGTTTCTGGTTGCTGTGGGCTGGTGGAAGTGCCCTGGCCATGCCCTGTGTCCTCTCCCTAATTCACTTACTGCTCATAACAGAAACACTTACCACAACATTCTGACCTGCTCTGGAAATGGAAAAAAAAAAAAAAAATCATTGGAAAATATAATTTCTGGGAATGGACTGATAGCAGTGCCAGCATAAGAACAGAAATCCAAAGGCAAATGGAGAATCCACTGTCCATCTACTCCAGCTGTGCTGCTCCCAGTAAGCTGCCCAGGTGCCCTGGGAAGGGAGAACACGAAAGATGCTCTGTGCTCACCTGCTGATCTCAGCACTGGCAGAGGCAGGGCAGGATTTACACTGGGCCCTTTTTCAACCACTATATCCTTTTCCATGAAGTGCATCCAGGCCCCATGCTGTGATGGTTGGTCCCTGCTGCATGAGCCCTGGGCTCAGCTCCTTTCTCTGACACAGACTTTGGGTGAACTTGATCATATCACTGCATCCACGGGCAATGCAGTTGCCTTCTGGGCAATTGGCTGTATGCTGGGAAGAAGAACACATTATAGATGGTAAAAAGTCTGATAATTGGATAAAAGCCATATAAGTGCAGAAATTAGATAGAAATAAGGTTCCCTCCGTGTGTTTGGGCACCAGGTTCATTCTCTCCAGGGGATGGCTTGTGTAGGATTGTGCAGGTGATTTCTTGGGCTAGCTGATTCCCAGCTGCATTTCCAGTCCCCAGTGCCACAGGTAGTGGCTGCTCCTCAGGAAGAAGGAAAGAAGGGACAGACATAGGGACTTTTCCCCTCATAGCATCCCTGCTGCCAGGTTTGGAGCTAGATTTGGTGACCACTTCAGCCCTTCTCCAGCACTGTATGCCCAATATTTTCCATTCAACGTCCTGCTGCACTCAGGCAGCTGCTTTTGAAGGGGTGCGTGGTGATTCTAGGCACAAACCACATCTGCAATTAATTGGATTTGCGGGCCCAACTTCCACGCACCCCTTTGAAATGTTCCCTTAGGAGATCATAAAAGGCTGGGACTGAGCAAAGTAGTCAGAGGAAGGTATAATGTGGAGAGGACCCCTTTGTTAATCCCGTTCTGCCTATCTTTCATTATCACACCTTAATATGACATCCTACAGATTTGCTGCTTCGGCTCTGCTGGCGAGAGGCAAATGATGTCTTAATGAATGATGGTGCCTCGAGCTGATAACGGACTGCCCCTCTCTCCATTGAAAAGAGATTGTGCTGGGCGCAGTGTGTCCAACCACACTTAGCATAATTGGATGAAACTTGTAATAGTTTGTTCACTCCAGATGGGTACAAAAGCCACGGCAAAAAAATCCCAATGATAAAATATCAATTGCCGTCTCTGGCTTAAGGGTGTAATTGTGGCTAATGGCACAACTAGAACAGCGGATAACGAAAGGAAGGACTCACTCTGGCAGCTGGAGCACATCCTAAGCCTAAAGCCACCGAGCTGGGGCTGGAGCAGGCAGTGTGTGTCACAGCACTGAACCCACACTGCAGACTGTTGGGGTCATGCAGCAGTTCCCATTCCTGCACTCAGGAAGCATAGTAGCGTGCACTCAGCCCTGCTGCTCTCACCCTCCTGCTCCTGCAGAGCCGCTCTGTCTTACAACACCGTCCCAAAGCCATTACTTTTATCCTCTGAATGATTCTTTCACTTAGCGCATACATCAGAACTAAAATGCCCAATTTTAGCTCGTTTAAGTTCATGTTCAATGATGGATTAATCATTCCTATTTCCTGGAGCACAGCCCAGTCCATTTCATCTAAGGGCCAAGAAGAAATGTTCCCTTGGCTCTTCAAGTTCGGGACATCTGCTGTGCTTTGCATATCTACTTGCTTACCAAGGAAAAACAACAACAAAAAATAACAACCCAAAACAAAACGTGGTGATTGCATAAATAAAAAGAAGCTATAGATCAAAAGGTAAAAAGATAAAAAGATAAATAGATAAAAAGTCAAGCCATAGATCATAACTGTTTGCTCCTGCTTTAATGGCAGGCATAAAGGAGGACTATTGACTGTGCAGCAGCACAGCCAGCATAAGCCTGTGCTTCCTCTGAGGTTTCCCATGTCACATCACGTTAGAATGGATATTGCTTTCCAGTGCACTACGCTGCACCGTGGGCCACACAGGAAAATGCAGGGAGCCAACAAGTCCTTAATGGGCAAACAGAGTGATGGCAGACACTGACATCAGCTCTGAGCAGGCCGGGTGATGGAACCACGCACACTGAACACTATGGCCACAGTAAAAGTCAGAGGTGAGTGAGCAAACGGAGATGCTCGAGGTCTTCTGTATCCCAGAATTAATAGAGATGTTAGTGAGGCAGTGCAGTGAGTAAATGATGGGAGGAAACGTCCTGATCTGTCATCCCTGCAGGCAGCACTCACAGCACGAGTGGTGAGAGCGGAGGTGCTCTCAAACCAGGAGAGTCACTTTGCTGTTGAGATCTCTGCCTCTCACCTGCCTCTTGGAAACCTCTCTGTCTGACTGGTTGCAGCCCAAGGACGCCTCTGTCTTTTTGCATTGTAGGAAAAAAAAAAAAAAGGATGCAACAAGAAAATAAAACATTTCAGACAATCTCCTTTATCCTGTGCTCAGCAATTACTCTTATTGTCAGCAGGAGTAAAGAAGCATGTACCATTTGAAAGTATTTAGAACTGACTGCTTGTTTTCAAAACACTGGATCTTTCAAGGGACTGCTCTCTCCTCATTTGGTGACACAGGCAATTAAGTTTTTAAGAGGTTCTCTGCAGCACTAGCAGACTATATGATATTCTTGAGGCGTCTTTATAGTATTCTAAAGACAAATTGCTTGCATCCTTTCTTGGAAAAGAAAAGGCTGAATTCCACTCCTGGAAGCTGACCAAGCTCCGTTTCATGTGACACCCAAGCTGGGTGTGCCTCACTGCTGCTCCCATCCACCATGAAGCAGGGGCAATAATTCCAGGGGGAAATAAATGTTCCCCCATTCCAATGCCCCTTTACAGGGAGGGGACGGCTTGGTCCTGCCCTAAGCAGCACCAGGGGCAGGGGAGGTTCTCTCCAGCTCCAGCTAAGAGCAAAGTAGAATTCAGATTAAGAAGAAGCAAGAGAGGATCGATCCTCAGGATTGGCCCTCGGGTGTTCCAGAAGAATATTTCTATTAATCTGCAGCCGTCCTTTCTGGCCATAATGTATTTCCCCATGACTGTAAACATCCACGTGGCACTTATGATCCAGTTGCCGGAATGACATTGCACAAAGCCAGGTAATGAAATCACCTCCAATCTTACAAAGCACGAAGCTCAAGACAAATAAAAGTCTGTAAACAGTTCTGCGCTCCAGGATGTTTTATGAGCTGGGCCATCGTTTACTTAGGGTTAAAGCTAAAGAAGTTCATTTCATCACCTGGAAAAGGCACAGTGTCTGTGGGAGGCTGTGTTCCTTGGGGGTGTTGGCACAGTTACTACAATCAAACTCGGCACCACCTTCTTCCCTTTGCTGCTTGCAAGTCTGTGTCATTCATTCCACATTTCCTCTCTCCCAGCAATGCTTCAGTGATATTTAGAATGGTATATAAATGTCAGCAAGCCTGCAAAAGGACTCTGCAGACAGAGGGTAGGTATGGAGAGCCCTGGGATTGAGTTACACTGAGACCTGAATGCTGGGGAAGGGGCTGAGCACTCCTCTTGTAGGGTGCAGGCTCTGTGGGGAGCCTGGAATTGGGCAGCGGCCACTGACAGACTGTGAGTGATGGCATCTCTCACTGCTCCTTCCAGAAGTGCACATCTGACGTGTTCAGGTGTTGAGTGTGCAGGAGACACACGGGTTCATCTGACGCCTCTGTGTCACAGCAGGATCCACAGGGGACACACATGGGAAGTGATGACACCGTGAGCAGAATCCCTCTGTAGAGCTGTGGCATCCTGCTGGCTTTGGGAGTGGCTTTTCTCTAGGGAGCCATACCTAGCATCCCACTCCTGCTTCGTGTTTCAAAGGGTTGTGCTTGAAACTGCCCCTAGGAGAGGACAGTGGCAGCAAGATGCATCCTGCAATGCTGATAGAGACCAACATCATTTAGAAGTAAGTGGACTCACCTGGCAGATTTAACTGGGATGGGACCGGGCTTCTGCTTAAGAGGCTTGGATAATGTCACCCCAGTGTCACACAGAGGTCACACCAGCTGCAATTAAAAGCATGGCTTCCAGTCCATGCAGGCCCATCTTACCAGGCTGCTATGTCCGGCTGAGTTTTGAGCATCTCATACACTGGAGTCTCACAGCCTTTCTGGGCTCCCAGTCTGCCATTTGAACATTCTCATGGTGGGCATTTTTCACTCTCTATTGAGAATTTCCATGCTGCCATTTGTGCTTGTTGCCTCTCGTCCTGTCGCCGTGCATCTCCAAGGACAGTCTGGTTCTCCCTTCTGCACATCCCCCTCTTAATAACCATAGACATCAATGACATGTCCACTTTGCCTCTTCAAAGATACATTTTTTCTCAGCTTCGCTCTAGCACCTCGACATATCTTATATATGGGAACCCCCAGACTGGCCGCACTGTCTCCGGTACATGCAGGAACAGCTCTGGGATTTGCATCTGCAGCCCTCAAGCAGCTCCAGCTGTGCTGCACTAATTCATCGCCTGCCGGCGGGTGTCAGGAGCTCCTGGAATAAAGCAGAAGTCAGAGAACTTTCTCGGCTGGTTCCCCTTTGACAGATTTCAAGCATTCACAATTCTCTCATCTGGCTATTTGTAAGGGGCTCACACATCTATTGCCGCTCCGCTAGAGCTTGTCTTCACTGCTGGAAAGCTTCATTAGTTCAGGACAGCTAGTGCATATCTACTGTTCAGAGGTAAAACCAGAGTGTAAGACAAGCCACGTTACTTACACCGTGAGCGAAACTCATTAGAGTCAAGCTCAGCAGCAGACTTAGGCTGACTTTATCTTCCCGGTGTCTTTACTCAGGATAGCACAAGCCTTTGTTACACAGAGGAAAAAAAAAAAAAAAGGTGGGGATTTTTTGTTGAGGCTAAAGGAATCTTCTTACTGATCGTTTTGGGACAGACCAAAAACCAAAGGGTTTGGGGCGTACCTGGGGGAAGAGAGAAGGGGAAGATGACCCCCCAGGACAGCTCCAATGGGGCAAAATACTACTAACTCCCAAACCTCCTGGTCTCACCATGAACACTTTCCCTGGGAAACTCCAGGCAGGCCTGGATTCAGGATGTAAGAGGAAAAAAGCTCTTTAATGCAAAGCTGAGACAGCTCTTTCTGATGTTTACAATCCGTTCTTTCTTGCCCCTTGTACATAATGGGAATAACATGCATCATGTGATCACAGGAGACTCCGTCTAGGATTTTCCCAAGCCTTTGGTGATTTTAGGCTCCTCTGTTTTTTAAGCACCAAACCAGAGACACTGGAAAGACAGCAGGTATTGCTGCAAATGCCAACCCTTCTTCTGGAAGGGGAAAAAATGGCCTTTTGCGAGTCCCAGTGAAAAATGGAGAGCCTCCAGATCAGCCATTCTTCTGCAAACCACTGGTTTTGCCACTGGTGTGATCTAATTCCAAGAACAACACACTGAGCAGAGGCTTGGACCTTGGGCACATTCGCCTTTTGGCTGAAACAGCAAAGATCTTTAGCTGGAAATGCCTGCTGCTGACAGCCCGCGTGATGGCTGCGTCCCAAGCACTGCTGGCATAGTCGCAGTGGAAAAAAATAAAATACATTTCATTCCCCAATGGTCATGCTGTAATGGCATGAAATTAGAAACTCTAATCAATAGTGCTTTACACAGCATGACTCTCATGTCAAAAGAGCCCATGGTTTAAAGAAGAAGAGTCACAAATAAATATGAAAATCAAGGCTGTGAAGCGTCAGTAATGAAGTATAATTCTGTCAAGCAATCCCATCCAGTGGTTCTCTTCACAAAACCTTTACTCACCAAATCCTTCCTTCTTCACACCTCTCTGAACTTCCATCTCCAAATAATTTCCATGTGTTTACTGGCCCTTTGCATGTGAAATGTCACTGATTTGAATGTGAGTGATGGAAAGGGAAAAAGGGGAAGAAGGGAAAGGGGAAAGGGAAGGGGAAAGGAGAGGAGGGGAGGGAAGAGAAGGCAAAGGCAAGGCAAGGCAAGGCAAGGCAAGGCAAGGCAAGGCAAGGCAAGGCAAGGCAAGGCAAGGCAAGGCAAGGCAAGGCAAGGCAAGGCAAGGCAAGGCAAGGCAAGGCAAGGCAAGGCAAGGCAAGGCAAGGCAAGGAAAGGAAAGGAAAGGAAAGGAAAGGAAAGGAAAGGAAAGGAAAGGAAAGGAAAGGAAAGGAAAGGAAAGGAAAGGAAAGGAAAGGAAAGGAAAGGAAAGGAAAGGAAAGGAAAGGAAAGGAAAGGAAAGGAAAGGAAAGGAAAGGAAAGGAAAGGAAAGGAAAGGAAAGGAAAGGAAAGGAAAGGAAAGGAAAGGAAAGGAAAGGAAAGGAAAGGAAAGGAAAGGATGCTTCAGAGTCTTAACAGCTTTGTTGACCTTCTTTAAGTCTATGGTCTATAAGACAAAACCCTATGTCACAGCCCCTCCCAACCGACATGCCGAATATATAAAAAGGGAGAGGTGTTTTGGATAGGGTGTGCTTGGTCGTGTTTCATGCTGGTGAGGTTTAGCCAAGCTCTAATCTGCACTGCAGCCCCAAATACCTGCTCCGTTTCTCTCCCGGCTCCCATCAGAACCAGCACACCTGGATCAGCCCCGCAGATCTATTCTCCGTGTTGTAACAGCTCTCCTTCTGAAGAACAGTGAGCTCCCCTTCAGAGCAGTCCATTACATCATGCCATGTCTGAGAAGTGGGATAAAAGCCAAGAACTGTCCCTCCTCAGCCCTTAATAGGAATAGTGACTTATGTGTACATGCAAAGCTGTAACTTCGGGACCTTCAAGTCACCAAGCATCTGTTAAGCAGTGTCACATCAGGCCCTGGGGATGGTGATGTTAGAAGGTCACCCTGCTGTTCTGCACATCATACTGGCAAGTGCCATTGCATACTACCAGAAGACAATTTTATGTGCGGCCAAGAATTTTTGATTATTTGAGATGAGGAAACCCAGCTGCTGAATGCTGCGTTTCAGGTGAAACAAAAACTGCAGCCAGCACTCCTTCTCACACTGTTAATGAAGATAATCTTGCCCTGTCATTGACTTCTTTTCCAGAAATAGCAGGAGAGGGATTTTCAAATCCTCTCAGGTTTGCAAAATGTGATCTCACTCTATTCCTTTCATCTCCTGATACTGAAAGATGGAGCTTGTTCTGTTCTGGCTGGATGTGCTTCTATACTCCAGCAGCAAACCATGAAAGGGAATCAGGTTTAAAGGAAGAAAAAAACAATAAAGAGTTTGGAGTGTTAACATTTACTTGGGCTTGTCTGGACTTTGTCAGCACTGAATTCCAGCACGATTGACCAGGCTGAACATTGCACAGAAGAGATGAGCAACATAACAAGCTTTGTATACAAAGAAAGGCTGCCGGGCAGAGGAAGAGATCACAGTCCTCCGTATGGCAGTGGCAGACAGGGTAAGAAGTTGGAGATATCAAGGGCAGTGAGGGAGAGACGTAGGCTGGCTGGGAAAAGGCTTCCTGTAGTCCTCCAGCACCAGCACTGGTTTGGGATATGCTGCAGGATAGCAGCATGAAGAACAAGGTGGGCAAACAAGGCAGTGGTGAAGCTGATCCTTCCCCAGATGAAGAAAATCTGGGGTCTCACTGACACTTAAGTCTGGTTTCTAGAAAAAAAAACATGCAAAGAAAAAACTGCACAGCTACAGTAAAAGGCAGCAGTTTGCCTAAACAATTCCTCCTGAACCGCAGCGAAGGCACAATTCATAGCCTGCTTTTTCATTTCCATGAATCTTAATTGCTCACATAATAATCGCAGAAGTATTTAATAATACAAAGCATATGGGCCAGATGTTCAACTGGTGTAAATCAATAGCAATGGGGAAGCTGCAGCGGTGCTGCGCCGGCGCAACCTGAAGGGCTGGAGATGCCTTTTTAAGGTGGCTCTCAGGACTTCAGCACCTTCTTATTGCCGCCACTAAAAACAAGCTGCAGTTTATTGCCTGCATACAAATCGCCACCCGCGCCAAGTGCCTGGAATCTCAAATAAAGCAGCTAAAGCTAAAAACAGATGGACTTAAGGTCACTTAATATCACCTCTTTGGCCATGCCAAAGCTTTAATGCGGCCACTTACCTTCATACTCGATCATAACCTAACTTGAGAGGGGACAGCCAGCAGTCCCTGACCAGGTGCCCCCTTGGTTTAGTCTCACCAGCCACAGTGCAAGCTCTGCTTTATTTGCTTCCCACCATTTGAAAAAAAAAAAATGGAAAAAGAAGAAGAAAAAGCTTTTAATTCACTTCCTCCTGGGAGTTTCTGTGATGCTCATTGATCTACTCCACGAGTACTTCACAAACGCTAATGGATCTAGTGAGATTCGCCACTAATCTGCTTCTGCAACTTGGCACCAAGCTGCTCACTTCTGATGGTTTCTCTTTTTACAGTTGTTTTTCTTTGCTACCTGTTTCAGAGTCACTCCAGGCCTCATTAATTGTTCATCCCTTGTCCCTAGAAAATTTTCCTTTTAATCTTTCCAGTAACATGTCGGATACTGATGTGAAATAGACTTTAATTTGCAGCCTTTCACACTTGCAAAGATACTATTTGAACCGATCGTGGCGTTATCAGTTGCACATAGATACACGTAATTGAACTGAAAAGCTTTGCAAGACATGTATTCATTGGACTTCTGATCTCATTTGTTAGAGTGCCTCAGGGAATGGGCAATTTCACCTCCTCAAATTATGAAAACTGGCCATAGTTACTTAAATGGAATAAAATAAATCCTGGGGCACGTGTCCCCCCTGGAAACATGGGTTGGCAATTGTGCCCATAAGGGAATTAAGCTGCTCAGAGACAGGATGGTATCAAGTGAAAAATATATACAGCAGGAAGGCCAGGTGAAGTTTTTTGTAGAGGTTCCCAGGTTAATATCCATGCACTAATGTGGCTCCCTGGCTGAGAGTCTCGCAGCTTCCAATAAATTACATGGAGACTATGCAAATACAACTGCCTGCTGTAGTTGAAAATAACCTACCCTTGTGCTAATTATATCTAGGGCCAAGCAGTGACCTGCTCTACTTCCCTAACTAGATTTTCAGCTGCCATCAACAGCTGGATGTTGAGGAGAGCTGCACGTGAGCACAGCTGGGCTCTTCTGGCAGCACAGAGCAGGAGAAAGGCTACTCATGACCTGACCCTTGACATGCTGGTCCTGAAGCTCATCCACATAGCAAGAAACTTACTTGTAATTTTTCCTTTTTTTTTTTCCCTTGGGTAGAAATTCCAATATCCGTAAATAAAAGTAGTTGTCTCTGGACCTATGCAGACTCTTTAGCAGGGTCTTTTGTGATACAACGAGGGGAAATCATTTGAAGATAAAAGAGGAGAGATTTAGACTGGGTATAAGGAAAACATTTTTTATGATAAGGGTGGTGAGGAAGTGGCACAGGTTGCTCAAAAAGGTGGTGGTTCTCCATCCTTGGAGACATTCAAGGTCAGGCTGGGTAGGGTTCTGAGCACTGATGGAGCTATGGGTGTCCCTGTGTGCTGCAGGGCATTGGACAAGATGGCCTTTAAGAGTCCTTTCCAACTCAAATGGTTCTATGATTCTATGAACTGAAGCTGAGATCCCTATTGCCTAGGGCCATAGGTGCCCTGTTACAGTACCCAGTACTTTTAAGGAGGTTACCTGCAAAAAAGTTTGCTTGCCATTCCTGCCACTCATTGCTTGTCCTCCTGAAGACAGCAAGGTGACATCTTTTGTCTGAGTTGACCCAATACCAGAGACACATGTCCTCCTTCTCTTTCCCTAGGAGATGATGCTGTTTAACTACTCCTGCACAAACAGGTCTGAAAGCTGACCAGGTTCTTGTGTGCTGTAGTCCTGCCCTCTTTTTCTGCTAGTTTTTTCCACATAAGTGCCAAACAAACAGTGCACAGTGACCTTATAGGGGGCTGAGAATCCAGCCCTTGTGTCTGATAGCAGTCACCACAGCTGTTAGTGTACTGCTGCATGAGAACTTTGCTATGGGATTCACAACATCATCCCAAATTCAAGCTGCACGATTCTTAATTATTGGTACTCTTCTGCAGTACAAGGAATATTTGCATAATTTCCCAGCAGTATGAAACAGAAAAATCAAGACAATAAATGAAAAGATGCACCAATTCACCACTGAACTGTGTGTACATTTGCTAGCATTGTTCATTATTTTGCATATCTTAGGCAGACACCAGGAAGAGCAAATCCTCCATTTGGCTTACACAGAATCAAACTGACTAGCACTAGCTGAGGAGCTGGCCCTGTGTTACTGTGTTTATTCCACGAGTTTTTCATGGAGCCCAGATAGCTTTGGAAAGAATGCCAATTCAGACAGTGATCCTGCAAATATTTAAGCAGTGAATATTGTTGCTGCTACAGGCAGAGCTGCTGGCACCAGTGTGGCTGCTCACAGCAGTGGAGTGAGCCAGGGGAAGAGAGTTTGTGAAGCCAAGGCCGTGCAGAGCAAATATGTTTTACCATTTGTTTTTTAATGGTATGGGAGCACATCACACAGGCAGGCAGGCACACCATGCACAGGTAAGGGAGAAGTGTGAGCCATGGCTTTGAGCTTAGCAGAAGAGGAAACAGGTGATGGGATTGGCACTGGGACTCCAATGCCTCCACAGAAGGTCTCCAGCTATGACTTCAAGGCTCTTATACCTGATGGTCCCTTCTGCAAATAGGAATTAGGGACCTAAAGCAGGTAAGTGCTACAACCCATTGCTTCCCATTCAATGATGATGACTTTAAGCTAGTCCCGCTGCCCATGTGAAAACTCAAGACTTTTTTTGACCCTATTTTGTCTACGTTTGTGAATGGCTCAGATACTTTCCTTCCTGGCACCATATAACTCAAAATGCCATTGCGTCGGTGATGTATTTTGAAGGGAGACCATTCTCACGCTGTACTACATCAGGGGAATGACAGGTCCTTGTGGTGTACATCAGCAGAAAGACGACACTCAGCTTTTGTGGCTTAATGGCTGCAAGATATATCACGGAAAGTGCTGTCTTATTTCAGAAGCCTGAGGGGAGGCACAAGGTGTTATCATCACCATAATGAAAGAGAAAAGCTGGGCAGATTTGGAATCTGCTGTCCCAGGATGACAGCAACAGGCAGAGGGCCATGGAATTGTATCTGTATGGTAGGTAGGGATTGCGTTTCCCCCATCACTTCATCCCAAGCGTGTTCCTAAAGCCATCCCTTTAGGATTTATCTTTTTTTGCTTAATTTTTACCATCTGCTTCAATCCCACGGACTTTCAGTGGATTTGCATGCGTTTAATTTTAAGCATGTTTTGTTACCACACTACTTAGGGATGGTAATCTGGGTTTTATAATGCTGAGCTTAGTTCTGTATATTCAGAAGAAGAAGAGAATAAGGAAATAATTCGATAAAGTCTAGCAAAGAATGAGGAAAGACTGATTTGTAAAGAAATGACTCAAATGTTCCTCGTTGGTATTTCTTACTGAGGACTCCAGCATATATTAAACAATGAAGAGAAGAGGAGCAGAAGCTCCACCAGCTCTCAACAGCAGGTGAAAGCACAGCCTGCAAAGGAGGAGCTGCGAGAGGACACATGTACCTTTGTGAGTCCAGAAGTGGACATGACACAGAGATGACCACAAAGCAAAGCCCTGGGCTTACACACAAAGATGTGGATTTCTAAGAGGGCCTGATGGAGGGTGATCCCAAGGCCTCAAAGGCAGCTCTTTCATTGCAGAGCACAGTGATGAATGCAGTAAGCGTGGCAGGGTTGTAATCTACCCAACCTGGAACAAGACGTCTAGATTGAAGCTGGAGGTCTTCAACTATGATGCCACCATCCAACTACTGGCTCAGGCTCCATCCCATAGATTTAAAGCCTGACAGAAGCTCCCAGGCTACGCTATATAAAATCTGATCATTACATTCAGCGTGTTGTTATAAATTAAGTATTGATAGTAAGTTCGCTGGCAGTGCTGTCTTTCTTCAGTAAAAATATACCAGCAGCATCAAATGTAACTAGATTTAATTTCATGCTGAAGAGTCTGTGAATATTCATTTTTAAATAGTCACCAAGAGCCTAATTTTAATTTGTGTGATGTTTCTGCTAATACCAATGCCTACTTAAAATAACCATTAAAAAGCCTTAAGAATATTAACAGGGAATTCTTACAGAAATGCACTAGAGTTTTATGTTTTGAATTACCATTACAGGCTTTTTGGTTTAACTCACGTTAAACAGATTCATTATTAACGAGAATGTGTGCAAATTAAAACAAGCCCATTAGAATCTAAAATTCCGTGCTAAAAAAGATTAGGGACATTCGAGATATTTTCTTCTGAAGGAATAAGTGTAATAAGAAATGATAGGGAGTGAAAACCAGTACTACAAAAGCACAAGAAGTCAACAGATTGGAGCCTTGAATTGTGATCTAGCACAGGGCTGGCTCGGGAACAGGGGAGATAACGGGACTGACCTGGAGTTGTGCTCTGGATTTCACCCTGCACAGCAGAAACTGCCCAACAGGTTGCCAAAATCCAGCATGCCATGTGCACCAAGCAGCATGGATTGAGCCCCTGGAAGAAAGCTCTTTGCTCCAGCATTAAAATATACACAGGGTGAATCCATGCTAAGGTTTAAGCAGCAGTTAAGTGACTTCACACTGCAAAATGTACTTCTACTTCAGTTGCTTTCACAGGCTTTGGCTCCCTGTTCCAGTATTGATCTCCCCTGCTAAGTAACCCTCAATTCGATAGAGCCATCAATGAACAGTCTGCTGCTCTAATAAATCACATGAATATTTGCACTGCCCCGTGTAAAATACATCTTTTGACATATTGGGTGCTTTACGTGCCCGTTCCCTGTCTAGTTACCTCTGTCCTTGTCTTTACCTGTTGCTTTGTGGCAGGGGGACAGTGACCCTGTCCTCAGCTCCAGTGAGCTGCAGTGAATTATCTGTGTTAAAACTCCCTCCTGTCAAGCTGCCAAATCTTCTGCATTAATCCTGAAAATTACAATTAATGAGCGCTAAGAGGATCTTCCCACCTTTGTGTGGGGCTCTGCTCCGTTGTAATGATTCCTGCTTCTCTGCCAGCATCTGGAAGCCTCCTGTGGTCCAGGCTGTTGGCTCTCGGGCAGTGTGCTCAGGAGAAGGCAGCAGGCAGGGCTTCTTCCCTTTCTTCTCTGCCAACAGAAATGGTCTTCGGTGATGATGGGGGAGATTGGAGCTAACAGGAGCCCACAGCCATCGGAGCACGGAATGCCTCCCCCACAGTGCAAAAGGTCACATCATCACTCCATCATCACTCCAGGTATTCTGAAGTTGTCGTTTCTGTGACCTACGATGAGGTAAAGCTCGGGGCTGGGAATTAGCTTGCCATAGGTGTACAGTTCAACTTCAGTTGGCTGAGGACTTGAAATTGCCCCTCTGAGGCTCTGGGATTCAATTCCCTAGCCTTTTAATGCTGTTACAGATTCCGTTCCTTGAAGACTACAAAAAAAAAAAAAAAAAAAAAGTAAAAATATGGTATAAGATATGGTATTTTTAGCTATTAAGAATCAGAATTTAGAGTCTCATTGACATGCAAATAAATTGTCTGTAAGTACGAACTAGGGATCTCTAAATCAGCTGTGGATCAGTAAATCACCCCACTGCACACTGAACCACCCGTTATTTCTAGGATTCAGAAGGAGATCCGTTCATTTCCTTCAGCACAAACTGGTTGCCGTTCTCTCATGACAACTCTGCCTCTACTTGGAGACGCTGAATGGTTCCAGGAAAGCTTTCTGCTGTTGTGCATGGCACAATAACTAAGTTACGTTGCCATTGGCAGGTGCTGGCTCCGGCCCATTCAGTCATCAGATAGAAATGAAAATATCTCCTACAATTCAATGGGCTGCTAAGTCCTGTGCTCCTACTTTCACAAACCACTTCATTGACATTTCCTCTTCAGGACTATTTATCTGATACACAACTCCTTTTTTCCTCTCTCTGTGTTCACTTGACCCTAGTCTGGGTTTATACGAGCCACTTCACCATGAATAGAGCGTTTGTGCATTTCCAGCTTTTCTGTCCTAGAAATAATCCTACAGCTATCACTAGAATTATGTTAAGGGAAAAAAAAAAAAGAAGCAAGGGATGTTACTGTAGAAACAAGGTTTCTTTCTCTATTTCCTTAGAAAGGAAATGTTAGATAACTGCTTCCCCTGAGTTAGTAATTTCCACTCCCTTTGGTGGAATTATTTCCCATTTGAACTAATAATGAATTTAACTTGTAATTCCTAGGTTTAATCTATAAAATCAGCCAGTAGCAGCTCCGTGAGGTTAAGCTCTTTAATTCTGGAGGACGCAAATAGAATGAGAAAGTTGGAGTAGCCCAAATACCTACTGGCCCCGAGCAGACAACTTCAGGAGGTCCCTCTATCTGTATAGGTAGGAGCCTATAAATGGAGGGGGATCTGAGCAGGACGGGGTTAATAGGATTAGCGAGGCAATAGGCAATGTGGAGCTGGTCGGGAGTGCATGTCCTCATCCTGTGCATTCACACAATTTCAAGCGCTTAATGGACTTCTCATCTCAGCTGGGGACTGGAGCTGCTGCTATTACATAAAACGGTAATGATTTCAAGGCAAAGGGAGACATTTCACAGTAGTCGTTGCTGACATGAGAACTGTCGGGTATGTCCGTACACTGCATGCAGTGCTGCACACAGAGCCCCAATGGCTCTGCTCCAGTCAGCGGTATGGCTCTGTCCTGCTGTGTCTTGTGTGATGCTCACAGACCTACCCAGTCCTATTCAGTCCCAAGTCTCTTATGGGCAATGAGGACTTTGGTAAGAAGATGTTTGTTGTCAGGCCAGTGAACCTCACTGCTTGAAACATGAGAAATCCTTTACTTTATCTGACACAGAGGTTTTTGCTGGTATTTAGCATCAGTGAGATCCCATTAGCGCAGTCATCTGCTGGGGTCACAAGCACATGCTGGAAGAGCTGAATGAGAAGTGTGGGAATAGCAGTATTCTACAAGATTTGCTTTCCAAAGGCTTAAAAACCAGATCTGCATGGGAAACAGGTGTACAACAGAAAGATGTGGGATTTGGGATGAAGTAGGACAGAGAGCAAGCAGCAGTTTGGCACTGGTAGATGCCTTGTCCCTGGAGGCATTCCTGGTCAGACTGGAGGGGCTCTGAGCACCTGATGGAGCTGTGGGTGTCCCTGTTCACTGAAGGTGAGTTGGACCTTTAGGAGTCCCTTCCATCTCAAACGATTCTGTGATAACATGTACAAACAGTGGGGCTCATCTCAAAGAAACTCTGCCAGTATAAGATGCAATCTGTGCTACCTAAGGTGAAACAGGGATTCTGCCTCTCTTGGCCGGAGATCTCAGGTGCACAGGGGAGGCAGAGGGGAACATAACATCCATTTGAAAGTGCTGCACCCTGGGAAGGGTACAGGATTCTGCCAGCAGCTTATGAATGCAGGAAATACCACAGCTATGGGACAGTGTGACCACACGCTGGGTGATGGATTTAACACCCCCTTTGGTACAAAAGACCTTCTCAACTCTCATCACTGCTGCCCAGCATCAGGGGGAAACAGTGCTGTCTGTGAGATCACCGGCCTCCTTTACCACCTGGCATTGTTAGGGTTGATGTTAGCTCTTCCTCTGAGAGGGCAAAATTGAATCCTTCCTTTGAACTTGTGGATGGAGACGATGCTGGGATAGCAGAGCTAATGAAATCGGCAGAGAAGCAGCATTTATCAGCCAGGAAAGCAGAGCAGTGTTTTTTTCAGGAACACATGGACTCTTGCTTTGATGTTGCATTCAAGTCAAAGCAAGGGCATGTTTTAAATTCCCAATAACTCAAGTTTCTTTTTAAGTTCCCAAGCCTGGCTGAGCTCTTAAAGACAAGAGGAGATCTTGCTTCTGGGGTTGGCTTTCCCAGGCAATCGCAATTCTGCTCAGAATACTATTTAAATACCAATTATTTTAATTCTCAGCAGAAATATTACAGGCATTCAGATTTATTTTTTTTTTCTTAACAGCCAAAGGGAGACATTTCCAGCATCTATCAAACCGCTTTTATTTTAATCCACATTAAAATTTCTTTCCAGAACGACTGGGCAATGGAGCACGATTTGTCATTACAGCTCGAAGTTCTGGCATGGCAGAGCCTGCTGCCTCGTGCCAAGCCAACCTGCCTGGTGTAACCTTTTGGGGGCAAGGAGGGTTGGCTGGAGAGCAAAGGGTACTGAGGCTAACAAGTTAAGGAGAACAGACAGGTGGGAAGGAGCAGAAGCAGTGTCTCATGCCTCCCTGCAAAGAGCAAGCCCCCCATCTCCTGCACTGTAGAGAACATCTCTGCCTCCTCTGATTTGGTTCAGACGGCCAGCAGGCAGGGCACAGCCTGAGACATGGCTGGCCATCAGTGTGCACTCACATCACAGAGGGGTTGGAGGGAACCTCTGGAGATCCCCCACTTCAGCCCCCCTGCTAAAGAAGGTTGCACAGGAAAGCATCTAGGAAGATTCTGAATATCTCCAGGGAAGGAGACTGTCCCACCTTTGTGGGCAGACTGTTCCAGGGCTCTGGCACCCTTATAGTAAAGAAGTTTTCCCTCATATTCATATGGAACTTCCAGTGTTCCAGTTTGTGCCTGTTGCCTCTTGTTCTGTCACTGGGCACCACTGAAAAGAGCCTGGCCACATGCACTCCACTCCTCCCTTTAGATATTTAGAAGCACTGATAAGATCCCCGCTCAGTCTTCCCCAGGCTGGACAGCCCCAGGGATCACCTCCCTTGCCTTGCTGGTTGCATTCCTTGTAATGCACCCCAGCACACCATTGGTCTTCTTGGCCACCAGGGCACACTCCTGGGTCATGGTCCCCCCATTGTCCTAACACCAGGACATCCTTCTCTGCAGAGCTCCTCTCCAGCAGGCCGTCCCCCAACCTTTACTGATGCACACGGTTGTTACTCCCCAGGTGGGGGACTCTGCACTTTCCACTTCGAACCTCACCAGCTTCCTCTGCCCAACCCTCAGCCTGTCCAGGTCTCAATGGATGGCAGCACAGTGACACTCCTGCTGTGACAGCAGAGCACCACTCATGTACGGTCACTCTTCCTCAGGCCCTGGCAGCCCTCTCAGAGGGAAAAAGAATCGTTTGGTACCTTGTCTGTTCAGATCCCGCGTTGGAATAGCAGCCTTCAGGAGGGTGATTAGGTCTCCTGCTGCCAAGAGCCATCATGCTGCACAACAGGATTGCTCCAAAGCTGTCATTTTTATTTCCTTTAGAGGCTGCTCTCAAATCAAGGGTAATTGCAATGAATGTCCTGGCATGAACGTCAAGTCAGGAGTCCTGTAATGGAAGTTTTAGTTCTGTTATTAATGACCAGTGCTATGAAAAAGGGAAGAATAGATGCTAGAGAAGACCTGCCATGTCACACAGAGATAGTCGCATGTTTCTCACACCTAAACCCAGGTGGCTTCTGGATTGAGTGGCATAAAAAAGCCATGAAATGGCAGTGAAGGGATCTGCTTGGCTCCCTGCAGTGCCAGGGGATTGCTGCCTGCACCCCCACAGCTTCCCAAGATGGCAGAATCTATATAGCTCACCTTAAGCTAAAAGCTGTCTCCTCTCCTTACTCTTCCTTCTTCAACTACACCCATTGTGAACAGAGCACAGCTGTGGTTCTGGCCCTCAAACTGCATAGGAGTGTTTAACGTATCCCTAGCTTTTAACGTGCTATTCATCAGCTGCAATCAAAGGAGAAAGCCAGCACCATGCTGCCAGCCAAGGCACTCCAGCCCCCCACTCCCTCCCCACGCACAGTCACGTTGTGTGCTGCACTGGTGGTCTCCAGACCACAGCTCGGCAGACACTGGGAAAGGCTGAGGTGGTAAATGTAAATCCTGGCTGCTCTTAATCATGCCCGTAATGACCGTATCATCAATCACAGGCCTTCTCAAGTGCTCAGCAACCACAGCCCAAGGGTATATTTTTCAAAGCATCCAATTCAGTGAGGTCTCTCGAAAAGCTGGGTCACCATTATTCCCACTCACGGAGGAGGAGGAGGATTGCTTTTGACTGTCTGGTACCAACAGCACAGTAAGCTCAGCATCTCCCCCAGAAGTCTGCATGCAGTGATAGAGCTCAGAGAAATCTGTGCAACTCAAAGTTTTGCTGAGCTTTCCAAGAAAACAAGATGAAGAGAAACAAAACGTGCCAATAGAGCAGATCAGGAAAAGCAGTGTTTCCATAATTCCTCTGCTCTCAGTATTTCTCACTGGGGACATGGTCAAAACACTTCAAATATTCAGGCTTTCAAAGCTTCCTAAAAACGTTGGAATGCAGAGAAACTTCAGTGAGAACTTCAGTGCTTACTGATTTCTCCTGCAGGTCTCTGAAGGACCCAAGACCTGGCTAGACACAGAACTGGAGATCCTCACGTGAAAAAAGCCACATATACATGATGTACAAGTGATAAAAGACCCGAATCCTCAAGAGAGTTACAAACAAGTCGTGTGCGAGTCCCCAACCCCATCATCTCCACCTGAGTGACGAAGTGCTCAGCACAGCAACTGCATCGTGCCCTTGGGCAAAGCCTATTGAGAAGCCCATCCATGAAAACACTGAAGACATTTGGAGCTTTTTCTGAATTCCGGTTGTGCGGTGTTACAATAATGATTCCATTTCACACCCAGGACAGAACTGAGTCAGACCTGTTTGATTCCACTGGAAGGGCTGATGGAAGCTTTAACACTTTGAGGAGAGTTCAAGACGATTTTACAGCAGCGCGCCTTGGGGAAATTGAAATGTCAAGCATAATTTGGCACTTGAAACATGAAGGAGAAAGGCTTTTCATTTGTTTTCATCTGCATCTTCCCCTCCTCTGAACTGTACATGCTCCATTTCCCTCTCTTCCCTTAGCTTTCATTAGGCAGTGCTGAAATCTGCTGGATTTGAGAAATCTCCAAGGATAAACAAGTATCTGGTGTTAACCTGCTCTGCAAAAGTCAATTTGACATGTCTCACTATTCTTCCCTTCTTGTTAGGCAAACTAGACCAAAACAAGCTTTTCCCCTGTTATCTATGTTTTCCCATGCATTCATTTGATTTTTCATGTAAGTCTGGAGGATTATTGCTCAGTAGTCTAATTCTTAACACTATGGGTTTCCTTGAAAAAAAAAAATAAATATGTAGGCTTTTGATCTGGGTTTCAGTCTCAGCCCTGGGTCTGGGGTGAATCCCAGGTCTGCCTTCAGCCAAGGACTCAGGGCCACAGCAGTCCCCAGCACAGCGTGGGGCAGCCAGGACTGGGAATCCACAGCTTTGCTCTCCCACTAAAATAGAAGCATTCTCACAGCTGTCAGCACCAAAACGAGCTGGCAACCAGGGCTCTGGTAGGTGCAGCTCCTGGGAACATTGATAATGTGTTCTTGGGAGATATATTTTTAATTCCCCCCATCATCTGAGCAATTTCTGGTGAGACAGAGCCCAGATCCCCCCCCTCCCCTCCCCACACACACACTGAATTCTTCCCACAGGGGCCTTCCACGAGGCAATGCTTATTTGCCATACATGAAAGCTCGTGTGGCAACTTAGCAGTTTTGACTGAAGTTCACTAAAAAAGCCAAAGGAGCTCTCAGTAAATTAGAAACGTATTGGTGTCAATTGTCACAGTGACCTTCACATTTTCTCATCATTTAGCCATTATAGAATCATAGAATGGCTCAGGTTGGAAGGAACCTCAAACATCATCTAGTTTCAACACTCCTGCTGTAGGCATGGTTGCCAATCACTGAACCGGTCTCTGGAGCAGCCTGCCCAAGGTCCCATCCAATATGGCCTTGGGACATCCATGGATGGGACGTGCATGACTTCCATGATTTAGAATATGACAAAACTATGAAGCATTTCAACTTTGTAAAGGGTTTCAATCCACCTGAAATGTGGGTTTAGTTCAGAATGTTTTGGATGGTCATCGTTCAGGAAATTGTTTCAAAGGATCACGGTATAAAAAGGGGCTTTTCAGCATTCCCTTCAAAGTACAAAAAAATATCTATTTACCACAAGCCTTGAAAGTAACCTTAAGTGACCACTATCAGATCCATCTCTGACAAGGAGATGGAAAGCACATAAAGTACAAAATCTTGGCTGAGTTTTCCTAGAAACAGAGGTGGCAAAGTCAGCACAATTTTTCTTTTGGCTCAACAGGGCAGTTTTAAGAAGCATCATACCGAAGTCCTCCTTGACAAGACCCTTCAGCACTACCTGACTGTGCAGCATTTCTCATCTGGGAATCTCCATCTCCACCACCATGTCCAATGGCTTTCTGTGAATTATTTCAGGATCAACCTGATGAGGGACCTTTCTCTGATGCCTAATTTACATCAGGAAAAGCAGATTGGATTTGAATCAAAATCCATTGATTGCTCATCACTGCTTCATGAGAGCTCCGCCACCAGAATGAACACATGGCATTGTGCTGCTCCTTTGGCACGGAACAAACATCCAAACCAGCAGCAATGACTTAGGGCAGACCCCCAGCAGGCACGTAGGAGAAATACCTATGAGAATCCATCTGTGGGAAGAGATGAATGGAAGGATTTGAGGCCCCTGTGCTGCTCCACACAACACCAGCCCTCCCACTGCTGTTTCCTGCACGGTGGAGAAAAAGCACTTTCTCTTGGTGAGGCGGAAGGTGGTTTTGCTCAAGTGAGAAGTCTTTGGGGTAACATAGGCAGGAACAGCCTGCATGCAGTGCTTCACAGCTGTCTTGTGAAAGGGGAAAAATACAGCCCACTTCACTGGTTAAGGAGTGTGTTCCTCCTCGTGGGTGGATAAGATATCTCTCAAGTGAACGACTCTCGTATTTATTATGTCACATTATGCCACTTGAGTTACTGGTTCTGATTATAACAAAACTGGAAAAACAACCACTTACTAGATATTAATTTTATCTTACAGATTCTATTGTAAATGTGATACAGGCCCGTATGTATACTACAATCCTTAAAATAGCTCCATCTAAATGCAAATGTGGACCTCTGCCTAACGCAGAGCTGAGAGCCTTCCCATTAACGTGCCATGAGATAGGGGAATTAATTCAATGCTAAAAATTCTCAGGGATAAGAGGAGTTTCTTCTGTTCATATCTAGCATCATTTTCTCTTCATGACCAAAGCACCTATAATACGATAATTTTTACCTTTTTAAAGCTTACTGAGGGAAAAAGACAGTGCAGTCTCTCTACAGAAATGACTCTACTGGCTCTACTCTACAGACCAAAGTGCAGGAACATGCACACTTGGTAAGGGATGCCCAGGGCAAGATGAAAGATAAAGATGGCAACAGCACAGGAAGGCTGTTGGGATTCAATTACTCACCTTTGCAAACTAATCAAAAGCAGAGGCAGTGCTTGACTGCATCCATCTCTCACCAGCGTTTTCTCTACCTGCTCCTCTCTAAGCCCATTAAACTCAGAGTGTCTCACACCGTCTACCAAACACATACTAATGGTGAGATAACAATTTCCCTTTGGAGGAGTTTGGTGATCACTCAGGGCCATGTGGAAGGTACAAGTTCTATGAGTACATTCTGCATCTGCAGGCACACATGGCCTGGAAAGCAAAACACAGCTCGGTCTCAGAGAAAGCCCTGGCATAGGCATAGCTGCCTTGGAGCCAGGGGCTCATGATGCTCAGTGCCCCCCCTTGCAATTTCCAGCCTGAGGGTATGGCAGGAAAAAAGGGAAGGATGTTGGTCTGGCTGTTCTGTGAAATGTAAATGTGCCGTAGGGAACTCTTCTCTGCAAACACATCTCTGTTTGAATTCCCAAGTGCCAGGCAGCAGCAGGCAGAAAGCTGACACATAGATAACTCCACTGCCTTCTGCTCCACTCTGGGAATGAGACTCTTAAAAGCACCATTTGTACCAAAAAGCACGTTGTGAAGTTGCATAAATAGTGAAGAACACATTTGCCATGTACTAACTAACTGCATTTGTTAATCTTGGTGTCTTTTCACTGGAAACCACATCACCCAAACTTGTTCTGCAATGATATTTTCAGAAACAAAATGGAACAGTTGTGGACCTACTTGCACATGCATCTCAATGGGAGGAAGCATCCACCTGAGTAATTGCACAGGGAGTGGATGGAATGGACAATTTAAAAGCCACACGATTAGGAACCACCACATCCAGACATGGAAACATTCTCAGGCAGGAGCTGGATAAACAAAAGAAATACTCCAGTCACTTCCCATATACTTGTACTCAGAAATACATTCCTTTTCTCCAGTCATTTCAGAAACAAATTTTGTTAATGACCATTTGGTTGTGTTGATGTGAAAAAAAAGTTATTGTGCAGACAAGAAAGCAGCAAGATTGCCTTTGGATTTGGCCTCACAAGACACAGGTTGGCCTGTGACCCCAAAAACCTGCAGCAGGAGGGTTAGGACAAGGAATTCCTGCTGTGTTTCCTAGGGTGAGGTTCATGTTTTCTGTCGGCAGCAACACATCTGTGGCCATGCTGGACCCAAATGACTACTGAATCACTCCAATGGTCACTGCTTTTGCAGCTGGGAGCTCTGCAGCCAGAGCTCCTCTCATAAATATGTACATATTCTTCGAGTAATGAAACATCCCTTCATCCATTCTCTCTCTGGACTTTGTTCTGCCAGTGCTGAGTATTTTCTATGCAAGAACTCAGAGGCTTGGTCCTTGCTGATAAATCATTCATGAGACAATGCCCTCAGTGGCATAGGAAAGAGAGAACTTCTTACAGCAAATGGATGTGCCTCAGTTCAGAGAACTCGAAGAGCACAGCATCGAGTTTCATCTGGCAAAGCTAATGCTTCTGGCCTGACCTTTGTCCACCAGCAACATCCAGCAGGAAGGTAAAGTCATTCGAAATGCAGAAAATGAACGACCTGTTGTGGCTGTAAGCTGATGAAGAGACCACCACAGCCTGGAAAGGTGGTTGAAAAGTCTACATGAGTGACTGCCACAGAGCCATCATTTTTGCAAGAAGCTTTTGCTGTTTCGTGGACTACAACACTTTCCAATGTATTCCTCTAATCTATACAAGCCTTATGAAATATTGACATTAGTGCTGTTACTGATGTTCCCATAGTAATTATCTTCCATTATAATTAAACAATAGGGCACAAAATCTGGTGAGGTTTGTTCCTGATAACTGACCTTTAAGATTTGATTTACTTTCCACTCATAGAAACAAACCTCTCCTTCTGCACCTTAAGAATTGCTGTTCTTCCAGCTGGTAACAGGACCACTGCATGAATGCAAGATTCCAGTCTCTTTGGAGGTTAATGTGTTCGTTTGTTTGTTTGTTTTTATTTTAACCTTTTAGTTCAAATTACATCAAATTATGGACTAAAACTGAAGATGCTACTCAATTTTACAAGCACTGAGGATCTGCTTTTCTAAATGGAAACGTATCAAGGAAATCCTCCGTAAACTCGACATTACAAATACTTGCTCTGCAACACACAGGAATGCAGCTTCTCCCTGTTTTCTTCTGCTTTGGGCCTCAGATTTGAGGGCTGGCTCCACTGTCGAATCAAAAAAACATAATACTGTAAAGCCTTTCAAACAATCGTTACAAAGCACTCCCGCTTTACTAACAAGACCTCTTATTTATACCCAAGATCTAAGCTTGAAGGGATCTTGAAACATTAGAAGTGGTTGGTGAGAGCTTGAGACATTTTCATTGAGATCGGAGAGATAAAAAGAAGACACAGGAAAACCACAGGATGAAAGCTAAAGGAGAAAAGTAATCCCAAAATAGCTCTGCTTGGAGTGTTCTTCTGGAAGGGCTATTATGCTGTTCAGTATGGCAGTACATCAAAGAGGAAGTATTTCAGCCAAATCACTTGCGAGCTGAATTTCTCATCTTCTTCCAGATCATCAAAACTTACTCATTTTCTTAATGTGGCCCCTCGGTCAAATATGGACGTGTAAAGCTCAACAGAAGCTCAACAGCTTTTTTGTGTGTCCAGCCTGGGGAAACAAAGGGACAGAGGCAGAACTGTTGGTTATGCAGCTGTCCTTCCCCAGAAATACTGCCATTCCACCAATAACTACAGCATTTTGAATACTGATGTTTTACTTTGCAAATGGGCTTCTCTGTTCTTCCCACTTGCACGCACAAATGGATCCCAGTCCAGCAGTGACTCCGTGTAAGATACCTCCAGCCCCATGCCAAGTTTCACTGGCACCTGCTGGACCATGCCAATGGCCCCTTGCTGTCCCCAGGCCCAGATGAGAAACTGGTCAAATTGTCATAAATAGGATTTCCCCTCACTGCCTTTCTCCCTCGCATCCCCCTGCGCTCACAGAGCAAGTCCTTGAGATTAACCACAATATGATTACAATTTAATTGAGGCCAGCTTAGTGTGGGGACATCCTTTTAACTCAGGAGGCCTCAATTCCACAGAACCATAATGAACTAATAATGAATGTGCTAAAGTCATTAAATCAAAATTCATAAAAGGGTGAATATTGCTTTCTTTTCTAATAAAGCAATTAAAATCCCATATACCATAATAGATACTACTAAGGTGCACTATGTGTTCTTTAAGGAGGTTGGCGTTTAACGTCACCCCAAAAGAATCTGGGGATCTTTTCAAAACAGGACCACTTTGCTATTAATAGATGATCAGAACTCTTTTCATGTCTTCATCAGTCCAGCGTTATTTCCTGGTATTAAGTACTGGCATGATTTCATTAGTACGTTTTGTAGAACTAGTTAATTACAATCTATTTTTAATTGCAATACAAGTAACTAACTTTCAAGTAGTGAAGCATCACACGATTACAGATATACTCTTTGTCTGTTGAGGTCCTTTCACTCATCCTTTCATCACTGACATCCCCTTCACATCTCTTGCATGCTTTGTTCCTCAGTGGTGAAGAGACCCAGCTGAAGGTAGCAATCCATCCAAGTGATGGTTGAGACAAAACGAGGTGCACAGCATACTTAGGATCAAACAGCACAAAACCAGGAGCATCACCAGCCCTGCTGCACCAGAGTATGCTGTGTCTTGAAGGCCTTTGGCCTCTGTTCAGGATGAAAAAATCCTTACAGTGCACCAAATGGCTGGGATGTGAACACAAGGCAGCTCCGCGTCCCTCACAAATCACACAAGCAAGAAATGTTTTTCATTTTAACAGTGCAGTCATGAAAACCCAGGACCTTGAAGAGGGCTCAGGAAAAGAGACTGACAGAGAGCACATCACAGGGCAGGAGGATGTGAATCTGTGCAAAAAAAAGAACAGATTGGCAGAAAAAGAATTATTAAGTAGTACATGGTGGAGTAGGGGATTATCTGGAGAACATGATATAAGAACCGACAGATTAAAGGAACACTAAATATTTATTACGAAGTCCTTCGTATCATGTGTAGTAATACATGCCATAGCTGCTACTGACTTGTGCAGCCAACAGCCAGTTGGTGAGTTGGATGAAATAGAATTAGAGGCTTTTAATCCACTGGAGACCACGCACCGTTATACATAATAATCAAAGTCACTCAGAAAAGAGACGAATAACTCAGTGATCAGTGGAAGTACACAAGACAAAGCTTTCTGGCCAGGTCACCACGGAGGAATGGAAATGGCCTGGAGTTGCAGCCCTGTTTCTAGCTGAATGGACATCAGTGCTACTGGAAGGGATGAGCCCAAAGGAATGGAAGGAATTCCATCCACAAGGGACTGCAGGCCAAGAGCCAGCCAAGAGCCAGCCTGCTATGTGCTGGCTGTAGGGTTAGGCCTTACGTACAGCAGAAATCCTTCTGGTGTTGTGTTCCTGTTGTGACTTAAACATGTGAACACAGTTTACAGTTTGACCCTAGCATTAGTGAGGAACAAAACATGTTGTCACGAACAGCTTGCTGTGAGCCTGTTCTCCCTGTTCCATGCATACAAGGCTGAAGGATGCAATCTTAGATTCCTTGCACACTTACAAGGGAGTTTACCTTGCTGTGGCAAATCAGCCTTCAGCATCTAACATGTTATACAGAGGAGAGAAAACAGAGGACTCTCACAACAGGTAACTTGTCATGGGGCAGCAGCCTTGTATCGCCTTTGTCAGAGCTGGGCCCTTCCTACTGGTTTCCTGGCATGGACAGAAACCATCACCAAAATGAGATCTTGTCAAATCACAGAATCATTAATGTTGGAAAAGACTGCTAAGATCATCTAGTCCAACCATCAACCCATAACCACCAAGCCCACTGATCATGGATGCCCCTTTGGTTGCATAAAGGCAATCAGAATTAAAGGGGCTCGTTTTCAGTGGTGGAGAAGGGAAGAAAAAGGGTTGGGAAGAAAACTGCTTTGGGATTGGGACTTTCTAAACAGGTACAGTGTTTTTGTCAGAACTGCTGTGACTATAAGCCATAGTATTTAAAACTAAAGGGCCATGTTGTCTACTGGATCAATTCCACTGATAGAATTTGGTTTACTGGCATTTAGCACAGTTGACTCTCCCCTCTTAGAGCAGTGTTCCCCTCTTTTGGAGGTTTTGCACTGGTGGTTCCCAATGGCACTGGCAGAAATTACCCAGAGCAATCCTCCATGAACTGAGCAGAGCATGGATCCCTGCAAGCATTGTATTTCTTCCTTTCTCATACATGCTGAGGAGAGCATAGACGATTCACAACAGGAAACCCAGGTGCTGAATTCATCTAACAAGCTGCTTAAAACTCTTAACAGATGTTTCTGTGTCTTTCCTGCTTCTTGAGCAGCCTGTGTGGAAGCACCAGCAGATTTACAATAGAACAGATGCATGAACCATACATGCTTTAGTATCGAGGCCTGAGTCACTGGAAAATTGTTTGTGATGATGCGTATCATTTGAGCAATGTGCTGTAGGGATATAAGATCAGCCTTGTCCATAAGGGAAATGCAGATTGACCTGGCCAGAGCCATAGTGGAAGGTAGCAAAATTCATGCTGAAACTGAAAATGATACCTGTCTTGGTATGTTCCAGCTCCTGAGATGACTCATGAAAATGCAGATTGGGTATTTAGGTTGGACCTTAACCAGGGCCCAGAGAGATACACCAAACAAGTCACTGATCTCAGTGGATATTGTATCAGGGTCTTTAGTTTTTCAAAGACTAAATGCAGGATTGCAGGATGAGCAAACACATTGAGAGTTATTTTAGCCTAGAAAAACAAATTCTTTCTTACATAATCTCCTCTTCATGTTCTCAGAGCGATGTAAGTGTGCCTCTGTGGCTGTAATTTCTGACTGTGGCATTGCCAGCCCCACAGCCCCCACAGCCATGAGATGGTTTGAAGGGCGAGCACTGGATTTAAATAATCATTCCCAGAAGCACTGCGTTTTCCTGGCATTTCCTGACCCTTTGAGATTTATTACTTCAGAGTTTTCACACAAACTATTTCTTCTTGTGCAGGAAAAAGTGAAACTGAAGATTCCGATGAGCCCAGATCATTTCACGAGCTGTGATTTAATGAGAAATACCACCATCAGAAGATTCATGACAGAGGGCAGAAAATCAGCACTGCTATGGAAGGGCCCACATCATTGCCACCTCAAAAGCATTTTACAGGTGTTTTATCCTCAGTTTGGCTTTTGGGGTTCCTCTCATCAGGCTTTCACCACAGCAACACTGACATTTACAACTGAACTCTTTCCCTAAGCATTTCTTATAGCTCATTGAGAAACTACTTCTCCTGAACACAGCTCCTCTGCTCTGTTTTGGACATTTTCCACTACATGAAGCTTCCTGAAGGATCTGCTTCTCACTATATATCCAAGAAACATGTGGTATTTGTTCTAGCTTAAAGGAGGTGACTCCTAGCTGAGACAACAATAGGATTCGTGCCGTGCCACTGGGACGGACTGCACAAACTGCAGATGCAAAGACACAAAGCTCCTGAAGGTGTGGAGCACATGAACATATGGTCTTCATCTCCCCAATTACTGCTTCTGCTGGAAAAAAAAACGTGACATGCTACTGATGATGGGCACCAGTGAATTCCCAAAAAGAGTTTCATTAGCACACTGGTGCCCAAGAACCACTTGCTTAATGCACACAAGACAGGGTTATTTTTGGGTTCTCTAGGTCTCATGGATACCACTGGCAGGGAAGTCCAGCTCTGGAGATTGCAGGAGAAATGCTGCCCTTGCAGAGCAGAGAGACCTCTGCCTGCCTCTCATGGGGCCACGATTTCACATCTCCATGTGAGCTATAGAGACTTCCACTAATGGTTCACCTCACCACCACCATTTCAAAGACATTCTTAAGCCAAATATTCTGGGATATTTATAAAGTTAGGAAGAGATTCACAGCAAGCAAAGGAGACCTCTGCTTCAATTAAGTGTTTATTTATACCCACTGCATTTCGCATGTTGCATTTCCTGATGAAATGTGTTTCATTACTTCTGAAATATTAAGCATGAATAGCAGAGCTATAATGCATGAATTATATAGTGTTGCAAAAGCTATCATCAGGTCCAGTTTTTTTTTCTTTTTTTTTTTTTTGTCATTTCAGTGTCTAAATATTATACCAAGGAGCTTTTATACTAATGGATAATTGCCTGCAGTGAGTACTTAACCTATGTCCACTTCAATGGACGTGGTAGCATTACCTACATACATCAAACATCAATTCATCCAAATTGGCACCGAAGGAAAGGCATGTGGCCAAATTCCTTCTCTCCTGCAAAGCTCAACTCTACAGGACTCGAATAGCAATGCAAATGAGAAGCCATGCTACAAACTAATTGGGCTCAATTCTAAGCCCACTCTACACTTGCCAGGGGAGGTATTCTGAATTCAGGTTAACAGCTGATCAGATCCCATAAAAAGTTGGTTACTGGACCCAGGTGGATTCCAATTAACTGCTGGTAAACAATATTACCTGATGCAACACGCCTTAATCAAACAAGAAGCTTCATGGGAAAAAACACTAGAGACATTTCATAACAGTGCACATCCTTCTCTATGCTTAGAAAAGCCACACTAACCTCCTTGCTAGAGGGAAACTAACATATGTCCCTTGAACTTCCAGAGAAAAGAAAGATGGAAGGCTGATGGAAATAGACTCCCTACATGAAGCTTTAGGCCATCCGCTTAGTCTTTGCATATATTCATTTATAGGTGCTGTGACCATTGCTGCAGTGGTTGAGAGTTTAATTATGACAGTGCTGCTACGCAAAATTCAAGTGAGATTTGTAATCCAAAAATCCCAAATTCATAGAAAAGCGTTCAACAGAAGGACTTCTGCTCTGGCTACGAGTGCTGCTTGGCATTTATCTCCTTGTTTCTGTAATAGTTTCTCTCTTCAGGAACGATGCCAGTCATGTTCGCCAGGTACAGGCACGAGCTCCTCCACCTCATCCTACCTATTCCCCCATTAAACTGCATATTGTGTATGTATACATATGAGCAGCTGTTTTCTGCCATCCAGGACTGCTACTGTTCTGTACATACCCAAATCTCAGAAGCAATCAGCCATTCAGATCTGTAATACTCATCCCTTTGAAATGTCAAGCAATAGAATATAACCAGCGAGGATGCACAAGAGTGTCAATGTAAACACTATTTTCATGGTATGACCCCACTCCTGCTTTGAATTTGCCAGTAATAATCCCAGACCTTTCTATTTCACTCCAGGAAAATGAAAGCAGAACAAAGGAAGAGAGGATAATAGTAATATATAAAAAAAAAAATCAGACTGCAACAGAGAAAAAACCAGGCTGCAGTGCAAGAAGCTGTTTAGGGATCAGCCCACGTTAATCCCTTCTAACGCTTTGCTGGGGGGTTTGCCTTTCTTTGCCCCTTATTCCCTGTTTGTCTTTGGGAAAGCCATGCAGTCCCTGACTTTCTACAGGGAGTCTGATTTCTGTGGCTATCAAGCAGAATTCCTCCGTTCGCAGCTCTGTTCCTGACCTGGAGGCTGCTCACACCTGCTCAGACACAATGCCACCTCTGAGCTTCACTGCAGCATCACACAAAGGGCTTCATTAGAGGTTCGAAGGCTCAGGAGCTGAGAGATCAAAATAATGGGTCCAAACAACATACAGGAAGAGTTACCACTTAGACAGGGAAAACAGTAAGCCTGTGTTACCCTTAGAAGTGGTCCTGGGAGCAGCTCCCTAAAGAGCTGCCTGTCTATTCATGAAGAAGCTGGAAGGCACTGCCAGGCTTGCTAAGAGACAGCCCAAGTGCATGCAGTAACCCCTCCAAATAGCTTGGCGTATGCTGGGGTCAAATTAATCTCAGTGCTCTAGTTACTGGAGTGCAAGCGAGCTGCCCTGGTCCCCTTCTGCTCAACAGTGCTGTGGGAGCACTGCAGCTGGTTCATCCCTATGGCCACAGCCCAGATCAGTGGGGTAAGCTGAGCCCTGGGAGGGCTTGTTTTCCTCCATCAATTATAAAGGGCTTCGGAAAGGCTCCTTAGAGTTCATGAGTCATTACAGACATAGCCTGCACAGGCAGCGAGCCTCCAGATTCCCCAAAACACCACACAAGAGAAAACAGGAGCTGAAGGAAAACAGATACTGTATAATAACAGTAAACATCATTCAGAAGTGTTTTTGCAGACAGAGACTTTCACATAATAATAAGAAACCCCAGGCAGTGGCAGTCAGAAGACCTCTCCTCCTGTTTTGTGATGGTAGCCAGCAACTGGCACCTGCAAGAAGGTAAAGCACTCGTGCTTGGCCCCCTCCTCAATAATACCACAGCTTCCCAGAAACCCATGGCAGCTCAGCCCAGCTCACCTGGGGCAGCATGTTAAAGCCCAGAATGGCCCCAGGTTGGGGGCTGTGCTTCAGCAAGCAGCACATTTGCCACCACACCTGGAGGTGAGCCCATCTAAAACTCATGTAGAATCACTTGCCAGGGGATGCAAGGCATGCACTCACAGCTCCATGCAGCACTGTTTGAGATCTACATCCCCAGTGTTATCTTTGCACTCTCATGAAGTGCAATTACCTCCTCATTTTGCAGCTCTTTGTGCTCATTTAATCTCTCCCGTTTTGTTTCTGACATCTCCAATAACCCAACCCTGACACCCCTTATAGATACTGCAATTACAATACAGAGCAGCTCTTGACAGGATGAGTTGTGTTTTGCTTCCTTCCCATAACACTCAAGCCATCAGACATGGCTACATGAAATGGCAAAAGAAACCACCGCTGACAATTTATATGGGTCCCCAGCAGATAGTGACAGTGCTATATATCTGTCTTAACCAATTAAATCTCTGGAAGCCACCCAGAATAGGCCAGCAAAGGTAAAATTTACATGTGCTTCTGTTTTAAGCAGTAACTCAGCTGTAATTTCCCATTCTTTCCTTGTATTAAAGCCTTTGCTGTTGGACCCCTCCTGCCTTCCCATCCCATGACTGATCCTAAGGATAATTAATTAGCCTGTAGGAAACACCTTCAAACACTGCAAGGTCCTTCACTACCCTCTCCCAGCTCCCAACAGATGCTGGGACACATCATATTCTTTTCCCTGCCCAAGAAACTACAACTTGCAGTTGCTCCAGAAGAATGCAAAGGGACTATTGGCTGACTATAAAAACCAAATGGGCCTCGTGGTAACCCTGAAAGCTAAAGTATTCTAGGGCCTTGTGCCTTCCTTCTACCAAGTGCAGCAGAAACTATCCCCAGCAAGTACATATACGGATTCAAATATAATGGGTTTCCTGATCTCCAGTGCCAGTTAATCCCTAGCTCAGGTGAGATCACAGAAATAATTGAATCCTTCCAGAGCAGGTTTGATTTGTAAGAGGGCTAAGGGACTTAGGCATTCCACTGCCACTGAGTTTATTTACACCTTATTTATAGAATGCTAATCCCATGCTTTGGGATTTCCAGTTACCTGCAGGAACTGGGAAGGATTACTTCCCCCTGCTGATGCACAGCTTGTCTTTTCATCTGCCTCCTCATTCGCTGGCTTTGCTTCCAAGGGGTTCGTTTTAAACTCATCCTCCAACCCAGAGTAAGGAAAGATGCGTTCCTACCTAATGCACAGGGTCTGTGGGAAGGCAAGTCTCAGCCTTCAGCACTGCCAGTCCGTGCAGAGCATCACGCTGGAGCTGGCCCTGATGGTGGGAATCACCCAGAAATGAAGAATCTCTGCAAGAGGAGACATCACACCCTGCCTTACTGTGCTCGTCCCTCTGCAAAGCACAGGGGTGCACCAGACAGCCCGTCTGCCTGGGTTGTTCTGGAGGGCTTTGGGGAGGGAGTGCTGGGAGCAGAGGCAGAGCTGACATCTGCTTGTCAGCCCAGCAGCCACTTGTCTCTCCAGGTGACCTTGAGCACACGCCGTCAGCAGCACAATTGGAAAACCTCCTCTGCAGCAAGGATTATTAGACCAACCCACCTCACAGGTGTTCAGGGAGGCTTCTCTGCCAAATGATTTGTGACTGTCACAGCACGGCGTACGTGCAAGGAGGGAGCAGGATTTGTGGAAGGGGAGCTCAGCTCAGACTGGCACCTGAGCCCTCAGAAATGGCTGATGCCCCATGCATAGCAGCATTCAAGGGGCATCTGGACTTCATGATCTCCATGGGTCTCTTCCAACAGAACAATTCTGTTCTATTCTATCTTATAAGAAGGCATCTTAGTGGAAATGGTGACACTGGAATGATTGAGTTTTCCTTTGCACTGCTAATTGTAGCAGTGCGCTTGTTAAAATCAGGCTAAGTATTAAGCCCCAGGAGCTGCTGAGTAGATACTTGTGGCGTATACTGAAGATGAGAAGCACGTATAGAGCTGGTGGGTGTGAAGGAAACCTTTAGTATAAGAACATGCAAACCTATATTTGTACACTACATGTATTTGTTGTCAGTATTATGTCTGGATTAGCTACAGCAGTGTGAAGTTGGCTTTCTTCTCACCTTCATTACACTCCAACAAATGAATCCCTTTATTGATGATATAATGTGCAGCCCTGTGTTAACAAATTATTTGCTGCATGCAATTGATTTCTACTGCTGTAATCACTACACACAAGTACCTTCTGTATCATTGCTCTGTAGAAAAATAGGCTTTCTAGCAAGATTATATAGAGTAACAGACAGTGGGATTATTCAGCTTCTATGAAGTTATCTGCTTAACCTCTGAGCAGCCCTTACAGCAGGTTTATATAGATATGCTTCAGAAATTTATCCACCTACACTTTATAAAACACCTTGTTAAACCATCTTCCAGCTCACTCTGAGGATGAACTTCCAACTCCTTCACAGAGAGGGCTGTGCCTAAGACTAATTGCTTAATTTAGGAGAGCGAGCCAGCGTCTCTTTTTACTGATATTACTTTTCCAAAGTGAATTTTGCACAGGTAGAAGTCTCAGATCGGCAGCTGTGCAGACTGGACTCATCTCCATACAAGCCTGGTAAAAGGAGTAGCACAGCTTTCCTCTGTGACTGAAATCTGAGCTCGCTTGAAGTTAATCTGCACCAAGACAGAGCTCAGCCTTCATACTGGGAAGATGGAGAAGGTGTGTGAGTTAATAAAACACTGCATTTGCAGGAACCACACAGAGCTCCCAGATGCGCTCCGCAGCTTTCAGTGCTCCTGTCCTGCTGCCCCAGCTGTGGCCCAATACTCAGTCCATGGGGGGAATGAAAGGAAACAGACAGCCCTTGCATTTGAAGTGATGGTGCAAACATTGCATCCCTTGCGCTTCGCCCAAGCTCTGTGCTTTGCTTGCTCCACGATGACTCGGGATAAATCCAGGCTGCTGGTAGGAAGCATTTCCAGCAGCTCCCAAGCAGAGGTGGCTGCTGTCAGCCTCCCACCACCCTGAGCCCAGCCAGCAGCCCTGCTCACAGCAATTGCACTGCAGCCACAAAGCAAAAAGGCAGCCGGTGCTGCATGACATTTCTATAGATCTCCGAGGATCAGCACCTCAGCTGCAGCGTCAGCACAGACAGGATGGTTTACTACAGCTGAGGATGCAGCCCCCATTGTTTATCCTGTTCTATAAAGCTGTCTTGTAAAGGTCGTTATTTGCCCTGCTCGCATTTGTCGCGAGGCCATTTTGCTCCCGTGTTTTCAGATGTCACCGATAAGCACTCGTGCCTGAAATGTTTCAGATTCACAGCCCCTAGATACTCCAGGTACAACGGTTACACACCAATCAACAGCAAATGCCTTTCAATCACGAGAAGAGAAATGTTCATGCTGCATTATGCACGATTACGTGCTCAACTGTTATGAATAACTCGGAGGCTCCTGCTCTGAGCCTATTGCAACCGTATGTGACACTCACTCAGTTACTTCCTGCTCCCCTCTCAGGAAGGGTTGTGCAGGAGAAACGCTTTCACCCTTTGCCATTGCAGAAACAGCCATTATTTACATCAGCTCCAGCCAGCAGGATGGGTTTGTCCCTATATATGTCAGATGTATACCATTAATTCACCTCAGAGGCGTCACACTGAATCTGAAGAAGGATCACAGTGGCCTAGCAGGTCTCACTATTCAAAGCACACTTAGAAACCTGCAGAATTGCTGTATTTCAGTGAGTGGTCTTAAGGAAAAAAGCACTCGAGCACAGGCTTCAGCCCTCCCAGCTCAGCCAGGCACGTACCTCTGAGCCCACTCAAAGCCTATAGGACCACCACACCTGAACCTTCACACCTGAACTGAACACATCAGCCTCCTCAATGGGAATTATGGACTACCCCAGGAGAGAACAAATGGATCGTTTTCCTTTTTTATACACGTGGGTGATGAGTTGTGTGAGCAGTGCTTTTTGCTTCTAACATGTTCAGCGATGCATTTAGGACAGTGGTATGTACCTGGTGAGCAATACACACATGCTCACATACTCTGTTTGTCTGACAACGGGAGACATCAATAATTGCTGAGCCTGTGAGTACGAATTGTCTCTTGAAAGGAACTAAGAGACCTCGTGAGCACTGAGGAAAATAAAATGCAACTTGGAGAGACAGTAACCTGACAGCTTCCCCGTCCAAAAATATCTCACAGACTCCTAATTGCACAGATTGCTTCTGATTACATCAGGTAGCACCAGGAAGTAGGTTACTCTGCAGCGGGGAGACGTGATGAAATAAGAGGAATTCAGACTATGCTACCTTTGATCAAACGCTGGTTCACCAAGACTCTCATTTCTGACAACAACAAAAAAAAAGAACAACGAAGGAACACAGAAATATCCGCATCATCACAAGGCAGCACCATCACCAGTGTGACTGCTTCATCCACGCTGGGCTTCACTTCAGGTCCTGCTGCTCCTTCTGTGCACTGTGACACCCAGCACTGAGGAAGCAGGGATGTATGCCAGAGAACTGGTTCTGCTGAGGCAGGGGAATATCCTCACCTCCACGTGTTTGCTTTTCTCCAGCTCAATCCACCAAACATTGACTTGAACAGAAAGCAACAGTGGCCGGCAAAATATAGAATCATCATAGAATCATAGAATGGCCTGGGTTGTAAAGGACCACAGTGATCATCCAGTTCCAACCCCCTGCTATGTGCAGGGTCGCCAACCACCAGCCCAGGCTGCCCAGAGCCACATCCAGCCTGGCCTTGAATGCCTCCAGGGATGGGGCATCCACAGCCTCCTTGGGCAACCTGTTCAGTGCGTCACCACCCTCTGTGTGAAAAATATCACCAAAGGGGATTGGAATCAAGGTCATGAAAATGAGGCGGAAGCAACAAAATGAAGACAAAAGCCTCTATAGAAGTCATTGGAGGGTATGGATTTGCCTGAGGGTGTCAGAGAGGGTCAGGCCCTGTGCTGGGCAGGGTGCTGGCATCTGACAGAATGTAGATTAGCTGCAAAGCCAAGTTTGAGAATGGCCTATTTTTAACAAGACTACATATGACCTCCTCAGACAGAGGTTCCAGAGACTGGAGAGCTAGTGCTCAAATATAGCAAAAATATACATGCTAAAGCACACAGAGCTGCAGGGTTGTAATTCCTTTTTTCTGAGGAATGCGTGGAGAAAGCAAGAATGTCAAATAACAACTCTACATAGCAAGTAGAGTTGGCCTGAGAAAAAATCAGGCCTTCATACAACTTTAGGTCTCAACATCAGTTGGGAAGGCTGGAATGTGCTTAGGAGAAAGGTTGGTGCTTACCCAGGCAAGCACACCCAGCCAGCTCTGCTCCCTGCACAGTCAAGCACTGGGGTGTGCGGGGGGAAGGTCACACTGTGACATGGACACATCTCCTTTGTGTTTGTTCTGGAGAAGATGATGGTGTATCATGGGAATGCTCTTTTTGGTAAATGTTCCTGGAAAGAAACCACAAAGAAACAAAGATAAGGCATCTTTTACAGCCAGTGGAACTATATCCAGGTGGGAAAATACTACCGTGAGCTCAAGGCTAAGTTGCACCTTGCCTTGAATCAAGAGGTGTATGGGTGCCAGGGCGCACCCCCTTATTCAGCACATCAGCTGAGCATTTCAGAGACAGAAACAGGCCTGAAAGTCAAAAAGCAGTGACAGCAGCAGCAGGCACAGCCTGCCTGGCATCACAGATTTGACCAACATTTTTTATCACAGACCATAAGCTCCAGGGCTTCAGAAAACGGGTGCCCTCCTTAGGACACATGTAAGGAGGTTCTATTTCAGATGTCACTTTGGGAAATGGTGCCCAAATCCCAAATAGGCCAGGAAGATGTAGTCAATACCAGTGTGATTTGTGATGATGCTGCACTGAGGTCCCTCTTGAGGTTTAGGCTCAAGCAGCACCAGCTTCCCTGGGAACACTGCTGGAAAGCAGCTTACAAACAGCAGCAAGTCACAGAGCCAGAGAGACAATAACACACATGTGCACGTGGAGGGTGGGGGGGACTGCCTGGGCTACGAGAGGAAATTAAAACTGTGGAATATGAAATTATATCCAGTGCCCTGCCCGATTCCAGGGCTGCTGAGGTAAAGGCAATGAATAAATAAGAGAAATTCAAAACCAAGCAGATCTCTGGGATGAGACAAAATTCATTCCAGGGTGTTAGAGCAGATTTGAGGAAGGAAACGTGTGTGCCAACAGCAATTATTATGGAGAACTCGCTGAGCACAAGTCTAGAAGACTGGAAAATTGGAAAATAACAAACCAAATGTGGTATCAATATGCAAAAAAGGAGAGCAAAGCCAGCACAGGAAATTACAGGGCTATCAGCTTAATATTCATTACATATAGGAAAACGCAAGGTCCCCATTGTATACAAGAGTGTAATTAAATCAAGGGGTTCTGCTGAAATCAACTGCTTGTGATGTTTATCAATTAGCAGCAGATTCAGAACGCAGCCGCAGCCTTCGTGCTCAGCCCGGGCTCTGGTGCTGTTTGCTACCATCTATAAACCAGCCCTGGTGAGGAGTTCGCTCTGAGTGTCAATTTGAAATCTTCTCTCTCAGTGGGGTTTTTCTTTTGCTTCTGGTTCAGTGCTGAGGAGGATTAGCACTAACAGGCCATCTGAGGACAGCGGCGGGGCTGATTTACTGATTAGTGCTTATTTGTTTACCATTTAGAGCAACAGCAACAATGCACATCTCTTACTGCTCTTGCTTCTGCCTCCCCCCCATCTCTCCTCAGCAGTCACATCTGCAGTTACCCATTTATTTCCTCGTGGTGCTGGGAAGCAGAGCCAGATTTTCATTACCTTTCAGAGGGGCTGTCGCTGGCGCCTAAAGAAACACCATCTTCCACTTCAACTGCTCTCCAACCACATGGCTTGTAAAATCACATCAGATTTTATCTTCAAAGACACTGCTAAGGCCCTGAGGCACTGTACCACGCAGACCTGCAGGGCCCCAGGTATGCCACATGGTTTCTCCTCCGTTAGGAGCATACCCCACAACTGCAATGGGGAACAACAAGCAGCTGAGGGATATAAGAAAGGATAAAAGTTATCTGCAAGCATGAAGAAGGGGAAAGTTTTCAGTTACCACTGCCATCCAAGGAGAAGACTTGCTGGCAGCCAAAGCTTTGCTATCACCACAGGAGGAGTGAGAGCAATGTTCTCTACCCTGGGTTGTCCATCAGCTGTGGGTGGTCACTCATAGAATCACAGAATCATCAATGTTGGACAAAACCTCTAAGGTCATCAAGTCTAACCCACCCCCACCATGCCCACCAACCTTATCCCTCAGTGCCACATCTCCACAAGTCTTGAACACCACCAGGGACAGTGACTCCATCACCTCCCTGGGCAGCTGTGCCACTGCAGCACCACACTTTCTGAGAAGAAATGTTTCCTAATATCCAACCTGAGCTTCACCTGGCTGAACTTAACGTCATCACCTCTCATCCTATTGCTGTTACGTGGGAAGAGAGGTCATCCCCCACTCACCACCACCTCCTTTCAGGCAGCTGTAGAGAGCAATGAGGTCTCCCCTGAGCCTCCTCTGCTCCACAGTGACCCATCCCAGCTCCCTCAGCAGCTCCCCATAAGATGTGTGCTCCAAAGCCCTCAGAGCTTTGTTGCCCTTCTCTGGACACACTCCAGGGTCTCAATATCTTTCTTGCAGCGAAGGGCCCAACACTGAACACAGCACTGAGGTGCAGCCTCACCAATGCTATGCAAGGACTAGAACCACAAGGATTTACAGCTATATCCCCACTGCCTGGCAAAGGGTTTTGAACTCTGAATGAGGATCCCAAGTCCTGGGAATGGCCCTGGGATACAGCCCAGCTCCCAGACAGGCTCTGTGTGCTCAGTTGCCCAGATGCCCAAGTGATAGATGGTAATCCTCAGCTGCTTCTCCTCTGCAAGGAACATGTAGAAACATTAATAAATATTTTAAAAGCTTCTACAATGGACCAAGCTTTTAGACATGCATTCCACAATACTTTATTACCCTTAATAACCTTCAAATTCTGAATGAACACAAAGAACCTATTTTAAGCGTGCAGTTGCAAATGCCAAACAGGATTTTCAAATACAGCAGGCAGCACAAGGGAGAAATTACAAGTCTCTTCACTTTCATCCCAAGTTTTCTGCATCAAGAAAAGGTACTGAGAAGTTATTCAGAACCTCACTATGCTTTTTTTGGTTGCTTCACTATTATTTTAACTCATTGTGAGATGTTTAAGAAAACTCCTCTATGAATCAGTGTATTTATACCACCAGCACTGGATAAAAAACTTGCCACTTACAGTAGGTTAATATGAAAAAATCAAATAGCCAAATCTGGAAAGGATTTAAAAGCTAGATGCAGGTTACATGCTCCACTTCAATATTTACTTACATCCCTGGTTTTCCCCCGAAAGCCCCTCAAAACAACAATGTACAGCATGCAAGAGCACATGGATAGCCCTATTTCCTGGGGGCTCAGACGTGGCCTGCAGGAGCCCTGGAAACCAAGCACTTGCACCAGGGGAAGATCTTGCATCTCACCCCAGAGCAGTTCCTCTTCCCAAGGGTGTCTGGAATCTAATTTTGAGATATTGCTCTTATTCAAAATTCCTGGAGCAGATAAGTATGCTGGCAGCCATACCCAAGTGAGCTTTATTTCCACCTCCTTACCTTTGCTGTCTGCTGGTACTCCTGCAAAATGCGAGAACAGGTTTTTTTTAGCATGAAGCCGATGGAAGTGTGAATTGGAGCACGGAGGAAGCAGAGGTTTGATTATTTTCTGCTGGTGGATTGGAATCCCCTCTCTCCAAGGGGTACTGCTTTCCAGTGCACAGTATCTAGGAAGACCTAAAGATGCGTTGGGCTTTTGGGCCCCTCACTACAAGAAGGACATGGAGGACCTGGAGTACGTCCAGAAAAGGGCAATTAATCTGTGAAGGCTGTGGAGCACAACTCTGAGGGGGAGCAGCTGAGGGAGCTGGGATGGGTCGGTGTGGAGCAGAGGATGCTCAGGGGAGACCTTATTGCTCTCTACAACTGCCTGAAAGGAGGTTGTGCAATGGTGAGGGTTGGCCTCTCCTCCCACGTAACAGCAATAGGACAAGAGGTGATGACGTTAAGTTGTGCCAGGTGAGGCTCACGTTGGATATTAGGAAACATTTCTTCTCAGAAAGCGTGGTGATGCAGTGGCACAGCTGCCCAAGGAGGTGATGGAGTCACTGTCCTTGGAGGTATTCAAGAACTGTGGAGATGTGGCACTGAGGGACACGGCCCAGAGCTAACACAGGCATGGGTTGATAGTTGGACTAGATGATCTTAGAAGTCTTTTCCAACCTTTATGACTCTATGATTCTATGACAGTAACCCTACCACGTTTGTGTAAGCTCTGCACAGGGAAAGGCATCACAACGAGCAGCAGTAAGGAGAAAGCAAGAGATCTACGCTTTTCTTAAGCCTGGCAGAAAAATGAAGGCCCCAGATGTATCTATCTATATGTTTGTGAATTCCATCAGAACAAGTAGCTGGGTGCAACAAATTGGCAATGAGCAAGTCCATGAGGGAAAGGGTCCAGGTGAGAGGCAGGAAGGCCAGGCCTCACCACTGGGCTGGGAGTATAGCATGTGATGTGCTTCCACTTCACCAGCCACGAGGCCACAGATTAAAAACCGTGGCTTGGTAGAACAACAATTTATAAATAGAAAGGCCTATTTCCTGCAAAGATGTTGTGGACTGAGTATTGGAAACTAATTAGTAGACTGAATCACCAGAAAAACTGCTGCCTTCCTGTTACTCACGAGGAGGTGTTATTTTTCTACCACTTCTCCTTTGGCTCTGTTGAACAAGGCAGTCCTGTGGGTGCTGCACAGCCCCTTGTTTGTATTTCCTTCATTTTCCAATAAAATGTGGTAAGATAAAGGACAAAGCCCTTCATTAACCATCCCCGCTACAGCACCAGCTGCCATGCACTGCTATTTTCTCACAGATTAGATGACTGTGGGGCAGGAAGGTGGGAATGCACCTAAAATGCTTTGCTAAAATAACTCCTCCATTCAATGCAGCTTGCAAGCAGAGTTTCCCGCTTAACCCATAGACTCATAGAATGGCTTAGGTTGGAAGGGACCTTCGAGATCACCCAGTTCCAACCACTTTTTGTGGGCTGGCTGCCCCCCACGAGCTCAGGCTGCCCAGTGCCCATCCATGGCCTTGGGCACCTCCAAGGATGGGGCACCCACAGTTTGCTGGGCAGCAGTGCCAGGGCCTCATCACTCTCTGAGTAAAGATCTTTTTCTTAACAACTAGCCCTTCTGATATACATAAAACATAGCATCCACTCCGGGCAAACTCTTGTACAAGCTCGGCAGTGCTGTGTAGGGATGGGAACCTCAGGGCTCAGCCTGGAGACAAGGAAAGCAAATTAAGCCTGGTTCAGGCAGTCACCACGCAGCATGGTGATAGCTCACCTGGAGAGCTGCAGCGAGATCTGCCTGCACCACGTCCTGATTTCAGCCAGCAGAGAAATGCACTCCAGAATCAGTACTATGTGACCATGAGACAGACACATTGAAGCAAAAGATCATCAGTTCCCATAGTTTTCCAAGCAGTTTGAATCCAAAATTGCGGAGTTCGGAGCACTTTTCTGATGGCTCACTATGAGAGCACACAAACAAAGTGTTGTTCATTCCAGCTCCTGGAGGAAAGCCAGGTTCCCAAGGGACTGCAAGATGTTGGATCTCCCTGGAGCAACTCTGGCAGGACTTTACAGCTGTTTGTTATCTCTGTGGGTATACAAAAAAACATGGCTGTGGTAGACCCATACAACAGGCTATGTCAAATATTGGAGGGAACAACCCTGGGACAACTCACAGAGCAACCAGGAATCAGAAAGGTGATCCCGAGAAGGGCAAAGAGGTTTGCAGAGCTCTTCAAATGGACAGGGAACGATGGGCTACATCAGACTACGTGGCTGACCTACACCCCTCTTTGGCCAACCTCTTCTAGCTGTGACCTTGGGATGTCCCCAGGAGCCATCACCACTCACTGCAGCGAGCCAGCTGAGCAACACTTGCTTAAACCTTAATTCCCTGGAGAAACCAGTGTGACAAGATACAGCGCAGTACTACAAAACACCATGGCTGTGCAAGGCAGTTCAGAGAAGGCAGAGTTCTTTTATTACCAAATTAACTTAAAAAAAAAAATCCATTTCACTTTCCACATCAAAGATCATAATCTCCATGTAAAAGAGAGGGTTGATGAAAAAAGAGGTACTTAGAAAACACATTTTAAAATTTAAAACACTACTAACACTGATTCTTCTTGCTTGTAAAGAAGTCAGGCTTTTTGTCTTATGAAGTACTCCAAGACCTCATTTGCAAACTACCACTGCTAGCTACTCTGTTTTTTTGCAAGCTGCTCACTTACTCTTTAGGGATTTCATATTCTTCTAAATTTTGTAAATGGCCACTAAAGTGGAGATGAACATTATAAAATACATTTCAATCACCCTCACAATTTAGGCTAATTCATTGGCAACCGTACAAAATGCTATTTACAAGGTACTTCCATCAGCTGGTATCTGGCATTAAGTCTTTTGAATCAATCTACCATCATTTTCATCTCTTATTTTTCATACAAGGGAAATTATTGATCGAAGCTTTTCAGTCTCATTTAATATACTGGAATAGGCTTTAAATTTTCCCATGTAAACCTCAGTGGAGATTAGCAACTCTGTCTTGCTTAATGCAACACAAATCAGTCTCCCTGATGAGACCACAATATTGTACATGACATCACGACCATTTTACCAGTTGATGGGTCCTCAGACAAGCACCTGCCAGCAACCCCCCAGGGCCTCAGCACTGGAGTTGTATTTGAGCTAATAGGCAAGGTTGGTGCGTTCAAGAGAAAAATGGTGTCTTTATAGAATTGTTTAGTTGGAAGGGACCCCTAAAGGCCATCTGGTCCAATGCTCTGCAATGAATAGGGGCACCCACAGCTCCATCAGTGCTCAGAGCCCCATCCAGCTCATCTCTGAGGCCATTCCAGAGTAGCACTCGGGGTGGATCTGTGGGGAGGAAGATGTCCTCCATTGCTCGTATCAGGTCTGCATTCAGTGTTTGAATCCCATTCAATTTTGCATTCAGTTGCTATTGCAATGGGCGTATTCAGAACGCTATAGATTAGATTTGTGTATGTTGAGGACAGAAAGCTTGGCTGAATTTTGATGAACTCATTCTTGAATAAATAAGCAAAACACCACGGAGTAAGATACTCAGCCAGCTTCAATAAATACATATGGTAGCAAAAGAGCCAGCTAGATGAACAGAACGAAGCACTGGAACAAGCACTGATGATTCTGTAATGACTCTGGCAGCTTTCAGCATATTGGGTACTACTGTAAAGAACAATATGTAAATGCCTTACTCCAGTTTACAGTACAAAGCAAGCTATGTCACCAAAGCAGCAGTCAATGGGCAACATAGTGCAGTACAGGCACAACAGCAAATGTTGTCTTACGCTGAAGACGGCCAAACCCGATACAAGATAAAGGTGCTTTGGGCTGCTGTGGCATCGAGGATGATGCACTTGATGCAAAGCAAGAGAGAATGAATATGCTCACCGCTGAACTCCTAGCGGCCCATTCCATGGACTGATTTGTGTGCAGGCTGCTATTTTCAGTATGTTTTTGTACTAACAGAGAATAATCATAGGATAAGTAGAGCAAGATAAGTACATACGCTGCCATTGTTTTCTTGCAGCATAATAGCAGCATCAATGAGCCTGAATGCAGCCCAATTAGCATACAGTAATTAGAATCACTGCTGCTTTTTCATTCACTCTTGCACACCATGACGAGGTGTTGCTTGCAGTATACAGTGCTGCAGTTGTACAGATAATGCTGATTGTACAAAGCATGTATCCCATTCTTCCAAAAGAAACCAGGGAGACATTCAGTCATCATTAGCTGCTAAAAATCTCCATTTTGGCCTGACTCAGGAAAGTCTCCAGTTTACCTAAAGAATATCTGAGCGCAGGCTTTGCTCCCCAGGGGTAAGCACACCTGTAATACATGCTGCCTTTAGAGGCAAATGGGAGATTTAATGAAAAATCTGATTTTCCAAAGGCTTGGTAACAGTGGTCAAAGGAGCCCTGTGCAATTGTCCTATTCTGCTACAGGAGCAGATGGCAGATATCTATAGATGGCTCCTCCAGAGCAGCCAGTAAGCAGGCATTTACTGAAGTGCGGGTGGCTGTGGACTATTTATAACCCATCCACCGCTGAAGAGTCTCTTAATGCTTCTCCAGACTTAAATGGCTAAATTTTATGGCCCCTTTACGGCCTATTTCAACAAAGCTGTTAAACATGTTCCAGGACCGGTATCTATATGTAAATAAAAGGAAGCTGTGCTTAGCTGGGACCCAGGCTCCACATCCCCATGCCAGACTGCATGGCCTCGAGCAAAGCAAAGCCACCGCTTGTGCCACGTGTGGGGCTGTGCTCACCTAAGGACATCCCTTTGCCCTCTGTAATCCATCCTGCAGCACCTGAAATGGGAAATAGAAAAGTGCAACGCATGGGCAGCATCACCACCTGGCTGGCCAGGAGGGACACCCAACCCAATGCTCTCACGCCAACCACACACAGTTGAATTAGGATTGATGCCAAGGCTGGAAGGAAAGTCAGAGGTCAGTAGACTGGTTCGGAGTCTTTAAAACCAGCAGGCTTTTAAAAACATGTTTTGTTCTCGTACCCCGCAGGAGGTGATCTGATAAGGCAGGGTGGAGGACATGGTGTTTTTTGATGATACAGCAAGGAAGGGCATGCAAGGAGAAGCATTACATAAGATGTAGGTTTTGCAAGCTTTATAAAGACTCTCTTAGCACTTGTTAGTGGCAGGAACCTCCTGTGCACCAACGGTTCTGAAGCAGGAAGGATGGAAAAGTGCCTTCCCTTTAAAGAAATGGGCTGTGAATGTGCTGTCAATGCCTGTGATTCTTTTTATTGATCTACAGTGAGCAAGCCATAAATCATTCTAACTTTTACTGAGCGTATAACTATGCATCACCGTGTCAGGGAAACTCCTCAGATTTTAAGGGGGATGTGCAAGAAAACAGACTTCTCTTTCATCGACTGAGCTAGATGAACTGCAATGGCCAAAGCCAGATTTAGCAGACACAGTGGGGTGGATACATATAGACAAACACTTAATTTGAACAGCTGCCATATCTACTGCTCTTTATGTCTTCCAGGATTAATCTCTGGCTGCAAGGGGACAGATGCAAGCCATTCTTTCTTTGGCAGGGATTGCACAGTGGTGTGCTTGCTTCAGGCAGCAGATCCCCATGCGCACACACACACACTCACATACACACACACCCTGTGCCAGGGCTCTGGCTGCAGCAGAGCCTCTGAAAGCACTAAGCCAGGAGGGACCAGCATGGCAGGAGCGATGCTGTTAGTGCAGCAGGTGCAGCAGCTTCCCAAAGGTGGAAGTGTAGCAAGACACACGATGTTAAGATAATTTAAGTATCAACCATGTTTTACAACAGATTTCCAAGAGAAAAAAAAATCTGTGTTTAATGAATTCATAGACCAGTTCCCAGCCAATTTCAGATTGAGAAAGGATTTCACCTACTTTTCCCAGCTCTTCAGAAGAAGCCTATCAGAGTTAAAAAGCACAGGCTTGGTTCATCCACAGCATCTAGCAGCTACATTCTTGCTACAAAAATCCTACCTGGAGGCCAACACTCAGCGAAAGACACCCACAAAATCCATCTGCTTTCTGCACAACTCCCCTAGGCGTGCTACTAGCAAAGTCACAACGACCTCTGCATTGGAGCAGCAACAAGTCACAAAGGTCTTGGGGTGCTGCACAACACTGAGATCAGTGCGGAGCTCAACCCACCCACAAAGGCAGCTTGCAGAGCACCATCTACTGGCACTGAGACACCTTCCTGCCCTGTAGGCCCTGTCATCCTTGGGTTGGTTTATGTTTTAAATAACCCTGCTGATCTGCCTCTTAAGGCATTTCTTCCTTTGTATGCTAATTTAAGCCCCAAGGCAAACCCCCATTCTTCTTCAGCATAAGACACACACACCTTCTGAATGCAGTCAGATCATGTGTGCCTTAGAACAGGTGTAAAATTAAGGGTGTGATTAAGTGCTTTGCTGCAGAAGGACTGCTTGCTACATGAGCACGGGGCTTGCTGAACTGGGGCCTTGCTGCTCAGAGGTGTTCTGATTAACCATCCCCACCAGAGAACACCACTGAGGCTCCAACAAGCAGTTCTCCGCCAGAGCAAAGCCGTTGGGATCATTCAGTTCCTTTGCTTGCTCAGGTTTGATCACTGACAGGGCAGAAATTAATTTTCTATAAACACAGGCATATTTTTTTCACTACCTTGGCAAATGCTGTTGTAAAGAAGCCATTACAGAGGCTGATCTTTATGATGCGTGACTTTGGTTTGTCCCAGTGGGGGATATTTTATGAGGCATTTACATAAACATATACAAATCAAAACGGCCAGCTGTGCTCCTCCTGCACCTGCAATGTATAGATATTTCATCTAAACTAGGACTGTACAAATGGCCAGCTGAGGTAGGGTTGAGATGAGTATGGATTGACAAACTGAAGTGAGATCTGACGTGCATCCCTGATCCCAAGGCTTTGTGTAGCACTGACAGCAAGTTTCCTCTCTACCTGAGTGGTAGTAGGACTTGATTTTCCATCTTCATTGTGTAGAATTAAGTGTCTAAGTCCACTTCCTGACCCTTTAAGCCCACAAACATTTACTCAGTTCAATCACCTTGGCCAAGGGCCGGAATGGACCCAGAGGCAGAAATTCAGGCTTTGACTCCTGTCTTCCTGCTGTTTCATAGGATAATAGAATCATAAAAGTTGGAAAAGACCTCTAAGATCATCTAGATCAACCATCAACCCAATCCACCGTGCCCACTAACCATATCCCGTGGTGCCACATCTATCCTTTTATTGAACGCTTCTGGAGACAGTGACTCCACCACCTCCCTGAGCAGCCTGTGCCAATGCATCACCACACTTTCTGAGAAGAAATCTTTTCCAGTATCCAACCTGAACCTCCTGAACCTCCCCTGGCACAACTTAAGACCATCACCTCTCATCCTATCGCTGTTACCTGGGAGATGAGGCTGACTCCCTCCTCTCCACCACCTCCTTTCAGGCAGTTGTAGAGAGCCGTAAGGTCTCCCCTGAGCCTCCTCTACTCCACACTGACCTATCCCAGCTCCCTCAGCTACCCCCCATCAGACGTGTGCTCCAGAGCCCTCACAGCTCCCTTCCCATTCTCTAGACATGCTCCAGGTCCTCCATGTCTTTCTTGTAGTGAGGGGCCCAAAACAGAATACAGCACTTGAGGAGAAGTTCTGAGTTTCCACCATCTTCAGGACATTCACCATCTCAATCCCTATCTCCCACCGGATCCCATCTCTTTCCCCTCATTGGCATCAGCCCTATGACCACCTCTTTCCCTCCTTACACTTCTGTTTTCTTTCCAGACATCTCAGTCTTGGGCAGCTGATGTTGTGCACACACGTTCCTTTGCCAGGATTCATTCAACTCGAACAGCAGCTCCAAGTGCCAAAACCACTTATGCTGTGCCCTCTACCCGAGGTTGCTCCAGCACTGCAATTTGTCCATCCTTTCTATTCCTCTTGCAGGATATGAGGAAAACTGCTGACTCAGCTAAAAGCAGGAGCAAGGGGAAGGTGTCTCTGAAGGCCAGCTGTCAGGCCAGGCTTAGCGGCTGATTGAGCTGAATTAAGTTCTCTGCCTCCTGTTTATTTCTTTAAATGACAGAAGGCTTCCTTGTACTTCCTGGTCAGGCTTGTTAAGCTCATGTCTGGCAATGATTTGTATTGATTTGACAGGCTTGCTCATGCTCACAGATTTGCTCTGACCACTGAGAGTTGCTTAATTACAACAAAGAGATGAAGAATTTCTGGGAACCTGAAAGATCCATCCCAGAGGATCTGTGAATAAGAATTAATACAGAAAAACAGTGCCATTCTGCAGAGTTATGTCACAACTTCCTCACGGAGAAAGCAACTACTCCAAAGAGCAGTAAGCAAGGGGAAATGGCTTCAAACTAAGAGAGGGGGAAATTTAGATTGGATATAAGGAAGAAGTATTTTCAATAAGAGGGGTGAGGCAGTGGAACAGGTTGCCCAGAGAGGTGGTCCCTGGGGACACCCAAGGTCAGGTTGGACATGGCTCTGAGCACTGATGGGGTGTTCATTGCGGGGGTGTTGGGATAGATGACCTTTTAGGGTCCCTTCCAACTCAAACGATTCTGTGATTCCGTGATCATACAGAAAACTTTCCACTAGGTCATCTGATAGAGATGCTGTTTTTCCCCAAATAACAAAGACAGCCACACTACCTGCATGTCCCAGCCATGGTGCATCCCTGCTGGGGCAGCTGACTTGCAGTGAGGAGCTGGATTGGCCAGGACAAGGAGGATGCTATCCCCTCTGCAGTGTGCAGCATCCTTCTGCTCTCCTCTCCTCCCCAGATACACCAGTGCCAGTCACCTTATTTGATCCTTGCTTTTATTAGGAGATATCAGACTGAGCACTCAGGAAGTGGCAGCTAAGGACTACTCAAGAAACTACATTCAATGGATACAGAGAGAAAAAAAAGCATTCACTTGAAAGCACAGCCCAATTTCCTTTCCAATTCCATCAGTTTTCCAAACTCTCCCAGTATTACACTAGCTTTCAAAGTAAGGTCACCTCCCTGTCTTTTTTCAACAGGTTACACAGGCTGTTAAATACATTTGTCCCTCCTCTCCTTGTCTGTTCTCATTTGCATGAAGCAACATCTGAACTGCACCTGTTCCTTCATCAGCTGCAAGGTGCATGCATATATTGCAGCGGATACTACTCCTTGTGCCTGCTGCTTTGGGAAGGCTCAGACAGTGCTTGTTGGCCACAGAAAGATGGCACTGGTACCTGGCCCTCTGGTTATTGATGTAAAGAGTGGTATCTGGCTTCCTAAAAGGTCTTAATTGTCCCAGAGGTGAAGAAAATTAGGCTGAGGCTGGCTTCCGTGCTGATGGAGCCTTTCACCTCCACGTGGTTCTGATTGATCCATCCAGATGGGCTGAGATACACCCAGGTGTCAAAACAGTGAGCTTGGGTCGTAAATCCCTCAGTGGGAGAACAGGAAGCCTCTCCCTCATCCCAAGCTGTTGTCTTTTTCAACTCAGATGCAGAAGTTGGACAGGAAGGCAAGGCTGGCTTAAAGCACTCGGGAGCTCCTAATGACCGTGGGCTGGTTGGGAGGTGGGAATCTGAAAGCTTTGATGCCATTTTGCTGCTGCAAAACAAACCCAACCCACTCCTTCAGCAGCTGAGAGATCTAAGCAAAGCATCAGCTCAAAAAGCACTTGATGATATTCCCATCCGTCATTTTCTGTCCCTTTTTTATTTATTTCCCCCAAAGTGGGGGATATTGATCACCCAGTCTAGAGGCTTGCATGGATCAATAGCTGTTTTCAGAAGAATATTGTGTGAAGCTAAAGAAATTTGTTTATTTTGTAATGGGGAAGAAATCAGGTGTCAATCAGACGTTTGGATTTTCCTGTCATGTCGTTGCAGTGCTCAGTGCTGAAGTTAAAAAACAAGTTTAAAAAATGAGATGGTAGAAATAGCCAAAGGGGCAGGAAATGGGTGTTTTGCTTTAGGGGAAAGGTGCCAGCAAGGAGAGAGGAATGGAAGCAGCATGGAGTTGGGGCTCACCCTGAGATCCACCCTAATGACTTGCCATCCACTTCTGCTTTTCCTGCCACGTTTTTTCCTTTCCAGTAGCACAGCCCTTGGTTTCACACAGCTGAGCAGTTTGTGGTTTCACTCGGAGCAGAGAGGAAAGAGGAAGAGATAATCCTTTCACACACATATGCACACTGGTTAATTAGATGCCACCTATGTGCTGCTGCAGAGCAAGCAAAAACCAGCAGAACTTGAGGGTGAAGTGGTCACGTCTACTTAATTTGTATGGAGAATCAACGTTTTAGAGCCACCTCTTGGTTTCACATAGCCTGGAGCAGTCCCAGCAGACAAGAGGTCTGTGCCTTACCAGGAATCTCAGAAGAAAGCATCGCCCGTGTCAGGATTTGCAGTTAGAGTGGCAGCAGTCCTTGAGCTTCCCCTCTCTTCTCTTGGCTGTGGTAAAGCTACCAAGGGAAAACACCTATAAAGCCCACATCTGGAATTTGATACAATAAAACTAAAACCTTCACCCAGCGCGGGTGCTCGCAGGAAATTCTGCTTCAGCAAATAAATACTTTGGACATCCCTCTGTAGAGCTGCTTCTTTAATTTACATCTCCTGTCCAGACCCGGCTTTATTTAGCATCGTGCCATATTGGTACTGCATTTCTATTACTCTTAAACTGCATGCCCCTGTATGTGGCACAGCCTGTGCAACTGCTCTGTATCGCGCTCCAATTAAACCGCATACCGAGAACATGTTGACATTGTTAAGGTTAATGACCTAATGATGAGCACCAGGAAACAGGTTTGCAATAAAATGCTCTGTACTGATTGCTTCCATGATGAATGCGAACAATATGTTGGACTGGGAACAATATGTTAAACAATATGTTGTGGTTTATCAATGTCACGGAGCAGAGCTGCGGCAGTGGCTGCTGTCTGGGGATGCTCAGGAGGGTCACTTTGAGATGAACACAAGAACAGCCCGTTGGGAAAGGAGGAGAGCTTGATCCTGCCCAGCTCTGGGTTTTCAGACCCAGCATGGGAACACAGCTTGCTTACACCTCCCACCAGAAATGAGCCACCTTCTAAAAGGCAAGTTTAAAATAATACACAGACTACAGTTTAATGCAAGGCAGATTTGGCGCTCCTGAGAAAAAGGCACAATGAAGCAGACATTAATACAAAAGAGTGGCTCAGCTGTTATGTGAATAGATATAAATATTTCAAGAGCTGAAAAGCAGACTTTCTAAAAACGTATCCTCCTTCTCCATGGAGAAGTTTAATTTCTTTGGGGGTGGAAAAAAAAATGGAGGAAAAAAAAAAAAAGAGAGATGTTTAATCCTCAAAACTCTTGTTTGGAGATGTTTTTGCAGGAGCTTGGTGCAGGTGGTGCAGAACCTCAAAGGGCTGCTCTCTGTGTCTTCAGGGCATAATCCCAGAGAGCCCAGGAATGAGGCTGCTGCTGTCATGTTCCCCAGTTGCCTGTCCAACACCACCAAACCCTGCGGGAGCAGCACCCACAGGATTCAGCTTCTACCCACAACATGAACTCCCAGAAGCGAAGTTAATTAGAGCTGCATTAGCATCAAGCAACACTGAAAGCAGGGCACATGCTGAGCTGCGTGACTCCCCAACAGCAGCCACCTCTGCTTCCCTCTAGGTTCAGCAGAGCCACCAGGGGAGCAATGCCCACAGGAATGAGCTTGGGAGAGCCATCAGCTGGGCAAGGGTGCAAACCCTCAAGGCAGGAAACATGAAAATGAGACCTTCAGAAACTGAGAAATGCTGAACGTGAGAAAACCATGCCCAGCTTAACAACAGTAAAAGAAAGATGCCACTTCACTACAGTTCATGTGACATTATTCAAAAGAAGAGAAATAGTGATAGGCATATAATTAACTCCCTATTAGCTTGAAACTATTACCCAATTCTACGACTTCAATATGCAAAGGCCCTAACTAGGAAGAGTCAGAGAAACAAGACATACTCACTAGGCAAACCCCATGTTTATAGGCAAGACACAGGTAAAACGTCCTTGGGCCTCCCATCCCATCCCATCCCATTCAGGTAGACCAGCCTGACAGAGATGAAGAGCCCATGTTTTTTAGCCAGGAGGGCCCCAACTCAGGGCTATCCTGCAGGCTCATGTGGAGCCTTCATTTCCCAGATATTTACAAAGGCCACATGCAGGCTCTTATTCATTGCTAGTGAAAATGCATAGCTACTTGTGGTGACTATGTTGAAAAATAGTGTTTTGTAGCTGAGTATTTCCTCTATGAAACTGTGTTATTGTGTTCTTTGTATCTGTTGTACTTTCCATGGAAATAAATAGGAAGCATTACTTTTGGAGCAACCTACATGTTTTATATGAGCTCCAAGACAATTCCTCTTCACTCAGTGCAGCGCAGAGAACCCAAAAGGTTGGATGCCTGTGCCTTAACTGAAGTAAAGATTTAATATTAGGTAATATGAATACCTCTCCTTCCCCACAGACCTTCTTCGTGTCAAGGGAGTGGGTGAACTTATTTGCAGCTCTTGTAGTCCTAACAAAGAAGAACTGGGAGTCAAGAGCCTGTCTTTCTGCCCGTAGGTTGGAGTTAAGAAGAAATCATTTAGCTCAGTGATCCAGGAAAATGAATGCCCTACATTTTGGTAGAAAGCTGGATAAACTGGATAGCTGTTTCAAATGTTCACTTCGTAGATTTCTGGTTCTTTGGTCACTTAGAAGCTTCAAAAACACTATCCTGCATGTACCAGAGTGAGATGGATTTTAGGCACTTCTGTCTCCAATGGATGAGAGGCCTTCCTATGAAAAGTCCCCCATTAACACCTTTCATTTTGGTCTCTGGAAGTCAAGCTATTCTGGAGCCCTGTCTCCAGTGGCAGGTGCAGAAGGGCTGATGCACCTCTATGCTGTTGAGAGATCTGTGCTGACATGAAGCTGGTGTGATCAGAATCATATCTGACTCACAATGGAAAGAAAAAAATTGTATTCTGTATGGAGAAAATGTACTCTTTGTCAATACCAATCAAGTTTTAGAGCAAATAATTTAATTACAAAAGAAAGAAAACAACAAAAGCCAAGGAAAGCTAATTCTTTCCCAGGTGCATGAGCATGTCAATTTGTTTCTAACTCATTTTGACTGGAGATATATCCTGTATGATCTCTAAAAGTCATTCAAATATTTGTAATGATGTTAGCTGAAACAAAGGCTTGGAAAGACTCTGGCTTTGTGGAATGAATTTCAAAACTATCTGCATGGATTTAGCTGTGTGATTACTATTAAAAACCAGTAGGCTCCTAGGGGGCTAAAAGCCTTGAAAAGTGGCCTCTGTCAATTTGAAGCTGTCTGTGTCATCACATTGCAGAGTTACAGTGCTTCTAGGTTAACACTAAAACCTTCTGATGAGAATAAATAGGCTTGCAAAACACCAAGCCAGATATCACCTTGCTTCTACTGCTTTGGAAATACAAAGCCAGCTAATCAAAGCCCACATTCCATGGAATTCCTGAAAAAGCTGCCTCTGCATTGAACTCCCATTGCTCAAGAAGGTCAGGGGTTTTCATCTTTTGGTGGTCTTTTGATTTCCAGTTGTCTCAGCAGCTCTGAGGGTTCAACATAAATACCGCCACAGCAATGTGGGGTCACCTCATCTTGGCCACTTCTTCTGGGAGAGCCTGGGGATGCTGGTACCCCTAATCCAGGCAGACCTTAGGGGAGTGGAATTAGGTGGGACAGAGCTGAACTCCGATTACTAGAGTTGTTGTTTAATCTACAAGTGAAAAATGAAATCACTGGGTCTTTCATGGGGTCGTTCCCCTGAGCACTCTAATACAAAAAATCCTGCTCCCTCTGCACCAGCACAACTCATCATTTCTGTCTTTTCACCTGATAGACGTCAGGTGGGATTGGGCCCTGTGCAGGATTGGGATCCTTACGTGAAAGCCACCAGTTAGCACTTTGATGTCTGCTTATCTATGGCTCTGCACTTTGGGAGGAGAGGGAATCGCACCCATTTCAGCGTGCTTAGGTATTTGCCTTGCTAATGAAGACAGAGCATACTCACTTTTGATCTGCTGAGAAATGGAAAGTGAAAAATTAAAGCTGATTTCCCCCACTAATATTGTCACAGAACATCACCGTGCTGTCTCCTGGCTGTGATTTATATGCATGCTGCTGCACGTGGGAGCTGGTGCCATTGAAAAACATCAGGCTGGTGGGCCCCAATGGATGCCTGCTTGTTAATTCCTGATGTCTGCTGCAGAAACCCAACCCAACCAGTCTACAGTCCTCCATACCTCCATACTGGTCTGAAAATTGGTCCCACCCAAAGGCCTTCCCTAGGAAAAACCTGTTCTTGAAGCATCCCTTCAGCCAGGAAATCCTTCCCTCTTGCCTGCTGTTGGTTTGGGTCTGTGAGGTGGAAGCACAGTTCGTGAAGGGGTTTTTACCTCTCCAAGTTGCTTCCCCAGATATAAGGTGACCTGAGCACAGCATCAGCAGCTGTGAGCTCCCATTTCTCAGCCTGAGGACAGGGATTCAAGGGTACATCCTGAGAGTGCTTCTGCCAGCACAGAGCAGCTTCTGGACACAGGGGAGCCTCGGAACAGATCCACCTCCCTTTAATGCAGCAAATATTTCCTTCCTCTCACCCAGAGTTCAGAATCATGCCATAGCAACAGAAATTACTGTTGTTCCCCAGAACAAAGAGACCAAAACCTTGTCCTACTGAGATTCCTTGCAAAGGTGAAGAGAGGCAGACTTTGACCAGAGCAGCTTTGGGTCTGATATAAAACAAGACAGCGGAAAAACGTCAATGGCAGCATGAACGGACTGTCCATAGGGTTCCTTGATCTGCATGAACGAAGAGAAAACCGGGATGAAAGGGGCTAAAGCAGCAGAGGGACCCAGTGTTTAGAGAGATACCTCTTTGTGTCACCAAAATGTCACTGGAGGACAAGCAGGGCCATAGCCACAGGATGGTAAAAACAGGTGTGGGCTTTTGGGTGTTAGCATATAGCGTATAGCATCTTCATGCAGACCCTCCTCATGGGAGGCATGAAGCCACCCCATATGGACTAGGGATGAGCTGTGTGGTCACAGACCGTGCCCCATGTCCCAGTGTGCATGTGACATTGGCCCACTCCCACTGAGCTCCTTTTTATTGACCAGATTCGTGTGGTGTGAAGGTCACTGCCTCACTTCACACGTCTCGGCGGTACTGCATTTCCACATTTAACCACTTCAGTTTGTCAATATTAACATCTGCTACTATTTAACACCTGCCACTGCTCTAATGTACGCGGGTTCTTGCACCCAACCCAGCTCTGTGGGGAGGGATGGAGGCTCCAGCTGTGCCCACCGGGCTCCCCAGTGCTGGTGGAAGGACACCCTGAGCTGCAGCTTTGCTCTGCTGGGCTGGGCAGAGGTTGGTGCCTGGAGCTGCTGTATGCTCCCACAAGCTGCAAGCAGCAGCCTTACTGTGTTCCTGCCATTTATCCCACAGATCAATTGTTTTCACTGCAGTGGGGGGAGAAAAAAAAAAAAAAAACACAACTCCAAGCTGTGAACTTTCTGTCATGATTTCCCATCGCCGGAGCTCGGCCTCCCTGGGGTCCTTGTTATTATGAAGAAACAACAGCGCATGAATGTTAGTGGCTCCAAGTATTTGTGCAGCTCACAATCCAGTGCTCATTCACCAAATGCTTTAACAGACACGAAATTTGGCCGTGACAGCTGAGTCACAGCAAGGACTGGCCTGATGATGTAAACCCCACGGCACAGTGTGCTCCCAGAGCTGAATGCTGCTGTGCATGGGGGTTCCAGTATTGAGTTTTTAATGTCACTCCACCATGCTGATCACCAGTTCTGCACCAGTCCTGCTCTTCAGCATTTCCTATTGCCCAGCAGCAGCCTTCCATGCTGCCCTGCCCTGCACAAGGGGCAGTGCCTCACACAGACGATGGTACGACAATGCTGCTGAAGCTGCAGGGGACATCTCTGGCACCAGTGGCCAACCTCGAGTTCATCCAACACAGAACACATTGGTCTTTGGGGCTCAGTCTTATGCTGGCTACAGAACGTGGCTCTTGATAGTCAGAGAATAATTTCAACTGTTATTCCAGCACTGCCTACGTGGCGCAGTGAACACAAGGTGCAGGACAACTGGGAATGGCAGATAAAGTAGGAATTGACGCCAAAGCAAACCCAGATGTTGCAATTTAATTCTCACTGGCTTTCATTTCCACATGCCTTCACGTTTCCTGGTTGTCACTGCAAGCAGAAGGGAAATAGCAGCAGACTGAGCCTGCTCCTGGAGCAGCACCTCACTGTTCTGCAAGCTGAGGGGTCCAAAACACATGCAGATCCAAGGAAGGCACAGCTGAACTGAAATCAGCTTCCATGGGGTCTTTGAGACTCACCCGCTGCTGCACAGCACTGCCTGCAGTTATGATGGTGGCATTTCCTCTGGCCAAGACACAGCCATATACATCAGAACAAAGAAAAAGGAGAAGATGCAGCTGCTTACTGAGCACCTCTGTGACCATTGGGATGAATTCCAACTTTCTGCTGCTAAGTTTCTTCTGCTGATCATAGCTGTTCATTTTTACGTTCCCTTGAACTTCACAGGATTTCATTTTTCCCACGAGTGATGTGTCTCATGAAACCAACTTCCAACTGGGACATCATTAAAGAGCCTCAAAACATTGCTTCTGTAGAAAAATCCCAACAGAAAAGAATCTGTATACTCTAATTTAGTTGATAGTGCAGACAATTACTTGCAGATACTCCAAGCCGTGGCAATCAGCCAAGCTCAGTGTCTTTAAAAGAGGTATCAAGTATCGTAGTTTTCTACCTCCAAACCTCCTCACCCCCTCTGGCTAGACAAGTATAATTACTGCTGATTTGCTTTACCTGTGCAGGCAAAATTCCATCAGTTCCTTATCATTTCAAATAGCTGTCTGGAAATTCCATTGTTTGCTTAATATCCGTTTATTTGTTTAAGACAAGCTTTACGTCTATTCAACCGTGCCTGCTTTGTGAGAATTTTACAGACTACTAATTCCATGCAGACAATATCCACTATAAATAGGAATGAGTGGTCACCAGGTGAAGCCATTATGGTGTTTCTGGTCCTTCTCATCTCCTAAAAAGGATGGGAAAGAGACAGAAAATAGAATGAAAAAGTAAAAGGACCTTCTCAGTTAATAAATGGAAGGATGATGGCAAATCTCCATCTCTGCGCAGTGGTGGAGGCTGAAGGACAGCTACAGCTAAGAGAGGTGATGTGGAGAAGCTCAAAGTGGAAGCTCAGGCAACTGATCTCAATGGAAACAGAAATTTCAGCAGTTCTAAGTGGTTTCTGCTTCTCTATTTACATTACTAAATGGCTTCTACTTCTCTGTTTCCTCCAATGCCTCTTATTAAATTAGAGCCTTTCATATACAACATTCTGTCTGCCTTCTGCAGGATCTTCTCATAGATGATGTTGTCATACTCCTTCTTTTCTTCTTCACTATGGGACTGGAAGATACTGGGAGATATCAACTACAGCATAAGCCAGGGCAAGCATTGTGTAACACTGTCATCAGGAAAGAACAAGTTCACACATCCAGGTCCCATAGCCTCAGGGGAACAAGCAATACATTGATTCAGAAACACAAATCTAAATGGTTGGAGTGTAAAATAATGGAGCAAAAAGCTCTATTACAGAGTAAAATGAGAAAAAGAATAGAAATCGCCAAAGACCAGATAAGATTCTCTGAGAGCTGCTTATACAATGCTGGGAGTGATGGCTACAACCCTGAGAAACTGGAGGTGCAATAGGAAGGATTACTGCAAATGACTGAATAACATAAAGACTGAAGGATTAAAAGCTGTTGGTAGAGAACAGTTCAGCACTGGAGGAACAAATGGGGGGGAGGGGGGGGGGGGGGAAGTCCATTCTGATAGTCCTTGTGCAGATTTTCACAAGACTGGAAATAAAATCATAGGTCTTCTCTTCCTTTCCTCACACCTCGCCATGTCCTTCTGTCCTGGCCGATAAAAGCAAAATAAGTATTTGGAAGATATTCTCCAGCAAGCGAAAACTATACACTATAGGGCACAAATAGGGTGATATGCTGATCTACCTATGTGTGGATCTATGTTGGGCTTAACAGTTTCTCCTTCCAGACTGTAGATACCCAAAATCAGGCTGGAGGGGCTCTGAGCACCTGATGGAGCTGTGGGTGTCCCCATTCATTGCTGGGAGTGGGACCTTTGTAGTTCCCTTCCAACTCAAAGGATTCTATGATGGTATCCCACTGCCCAGTGGCCAGTGTGTACTCAGTGGCCCCTGACTACTGAATACCTGCAGACGTATGGGCAGCAACAGATTTCGACAGCTCCCTCTCCCTCAGCCACCAGAAACAAGAAGCAACGTGGAAATGAATTCACGTAAGCATTCAGGCCTGCAAATTGCCTCAGTTGGATTTTGACTTAGAAGTAGACTCAATCCCTCACAGCATTATCCGGTTTCGGGCCAGTGGGTAATCTGTCTCACAATCAAACATCTCATCTCTGCCTAACACAGCTTTCTTCTGGCATTATTCACAAACCAGAGATAGCACCTCAATACAGATGTTGTCGGGATGAATTATTAAAAGAGGAAAGATCTTCAGAAGGAGATAGTGGAGTTGATGCTGAACTTGTCCTGACAGCAGCCCCAGCACTTTCCAGCTGTCTTCAGAAAACTGGAGGAGAGAAAGGGTGAGTTCTGCCAGTGCGTGGGCTGATGGCATTGAGTGCCAACAACACTCCTGGGCTGAGGGCTTCTCCTGAGCATTGATGTGCTCTGGCCTTATCATGCTCAGAAGGAAACGTTCCCCACGAGGCAGGAACACACACTCAATAGATTTCGTAACAGTGACAAATCCCAGCCCTGCTGGAAGGCTAATGAGGGAAAGCCTCCCCACATACTGTCACTGCAGCTCTCTGACACCTTAGTGGGAGGTGAAAGCAGCAAGCAGCTGTTGTCTGGGAAGGGCCACACATTCCTTAATGTGAGTAATATTTGCAGGACACAGCAGTGCTCCTTGAGTCCCCATTTCAGATAATTGCCCTCTGTTTACTGCTGAAACATTCCCAGCAGACATTGATTTTCAATGCTGCACTAATCATTCCTATTACTCCCCGAACACCACCGATCCATAGACTCACTGCAGACTTTAAAAAGAGTTTTGCAAAAAGCAGCAGAGCCCTCCCTAATAGTCCTGGCACAACCCTTTGCTGCTTGACCATCTCCAGCAGAACTCCAAGCAGGAAGGTGGCTAAGAATGTGTAACACTGATGGATACAACTAATCCCATCAGAAGAAACAGAAAAGGAAAGGTGTGCAAAAGAAATGCTCAGGAGCACCAGAACATCTCACTCCATCCCCAGTCTGGGATCTGTGGCTTGAGATGGTGACACAATGGCCTGGATTTTGCCCCAGCAGTGGTTTGGCAGTGCTTTGCGGGGCCTCATCCCATACCATCAGGTTCACCTTTACCGTTCCCAACACACAGCAAAAAGTAAGTGGGGGTCTCCTGAGCAGGACTTGGAAACAAGGAAATAAGTTTTCAGCATCTGTTTCTTTTGGAAAAACAGGACAAGAGAAAACATGGAATGGCTTCTTCCCCTGTACCAGATGCATTGTGATGATAGTGATGGTGATCTTGGAGATGGGAGTACACCAGGGAAATATAAGTGGGAATTTCATTGGAGGAGAATTTCTCAGCTTGCTTTCCATGGGATTCTCCTCCTCACTCTTTTCTTTGCCTGTACTTCAAAGAGAGAGACCAACGTGTCAGTCTCAAATAGGCATATTGATATCTTAACCTGAAATTTTCAAAATCATAGGATCACAGAATAACAGAATGGCCTGGGTTGAAAAGGACCACAATGCTCATCCAGTTCCAACCCCCTGCTATGTGCAGGGTCACCAACCACCAGCCCAGGCTGCCCAGAGCCACATCCAGCCTGGCCTTGAATGCCTCCAGGGATGGGGCATCCACAGCCTCCTTGGGCAACCTGTTCAGTGCGTCACCATCCTCTGGGTGAAAAACTTCCTCCTAATATCCAACCTAAACCTCCCCTGTCTCAGTTGAAAACCATGCCCAGTGATTTTAAATAAGAGATGAATTCCAGGGGTTAAAGAAAAGTATCTTTAAAGGATGCTCAGTGTGGTCAGCTAAAATCAAATCACAGTAAAACATAAACCTGATCAGCCACCGGTAAAGATAAAGCCCTCTTTTCCCTCAATGAAAAGCCACACTTTATGAGATAATACTTCACCTAATGTACAGAAGCACACACAGAAAAACATACAGTCATCAGAACGTGTAACGAGCAGAATTTGCATGGGCTTTGCCAAAAGCACGTAATGAATTAGTAATCCCCGGGAGAAATCAGAACGCTCGCATTCCACGATAGATGAAAGAATGGCTGAAAGCTGTGGCAAAATGCTTTCGTGCTTCAAATTGCTCCACAAAAAGCAAATAAATAAATAAATAAATGAAAGGAGATGAAATGAATATGAACAAATTTTCATGAGCTGCGTGTTCCTCTTTGATCAGCTCCGCTAGGTAATAAATACTATCCGCACACGTACATAACCACTAATTGAATCAGCTGTATGCTTTAATAATTGCGATTGACTGAAGAGGCTTTCGGTGGTTATTTTCCCAGGACCCCTCTCCCCGTGCATATTCGTTAACATTTCTTGTCTTATTTGCTCACATTTCAATTTCAAATCCCGCCACTGGTAACATGACAGCAGTGCTTTCATGAGACCGCCTCGGCCCGGGGAAGGCTGTCATCGCCAACACGTTGATCCCAGGGAAGGGAGCCTGATTAAAAACCTCATTGTGTCAGGCAGGCAATCAGATGTTCATTATCCTATGACACACGACTACTGAAATGGAACATTCACATATTTTAAACTTGAGAGATTTGTACTTTAATATAATTATTTTTGAAAGATTCTTCATCAGAAAGGTTAATAAGAGCAATATAGGTTAATAACAGCACTAAGGCAGCTGACATAATCAGATAATTGACCTTATTGATATGTTAAGTGCCCTATGCTTCACCTTGGGATGTGTGACTGCTCTCCACAGTCAATTATCTTATAATGATGCCTGCTTCTTAAGGTCTTATTGCTCGAATATTGGACTTGATCCAAGGTTTTTGGTTCATCCCCCCCCTCCTGGAAACCCTCTCGTGTTGGATTTCTGCTCCACTTTCACCAGGACTATGCAAAACTGTAACAGGCACTTTCCACAAATATGCTAATGCAGAGAGCATCGTTGATTGCCCATAAATTCAGACTGTTTCCTCCCAGAGCCACGAGGGTGGATTGGGTTTTGTGCCTGCCGTGGAGCTGGGAGGAGGGCAGGATTGCTGGGTGAAAAGGGATGGCCAATTTCCTCCCTGATTGTCCCCCCCCCCAGGTCAGCTTCATGGCCCTGCTCAACCCTGTGTGCCATTCCCACCCCCACTGCCCAGCGTACCCACTCCAGACTGCTGTATTTCACAAATCCCTGAATGAGGCTGAAAAACAGAGCAGAGGCACCCAATGAATGGCTTCTATCCTGCATTGTGCTGCTGTTCCTTGCCTTAACCCCAGCCCTTAACCACGAGAGGTGCTCAGGATGTGTGCCTGATTCAAGGGAAGTCAGGGCCAGAGCTGGTGGAGTTAGAAGGCTCTGGGGAGACCTCACTGTGGCCTTCCAGTACTTGAGGGGAGCCTATAAACAGGAGGAAGAGTGACACTGTACACAGTCATAGGACAAGGGAGAATGGCCTTAAACTAAAAGAGGAGAGATTGAGGTCAGATGTGAGGGAAAAGCTCTTTACTCAGAGGGCAGTGAGGTGGTGGCACTGCTGCCCAGAGCTGCGGGTGCCCCATCCCTGCAGGTACCCAAGGCCATGGGTGGGCCCTGCGCTGCCTGATCCTTCTTTTCCCTCTCTTCTTCCCAAGTAACACCCACGCTCAGTGCCTCAGCCCCGCTGCATGCTCTAAACCATTCCATTTGCTCCACACTGGATCCTCTTTTCACCTAATGGGCTTAAAATTGGGGTAATATTCAGCTAGAAGGCATTAGCTGATTCTGTGAAAGGCATGGCATGAATCGAGCTCCTGCGCTCCGAGCGGAGTCGGGCTGCGGCGCGGAGGCCAGCAAGGACAGAGATTTACTCTGCAACCACTGTGAAAATGAGGGCTGCAGAGGAAGCCATTATCTGCGAGGCATTTTCTCGTTCTTTCCCAGCAGAGCACTGGAGCACACCGCGGTGTTTTCCTCTCTAACACATGCAAATGGCAGGCTGGGCTCACGCTGCCCTGCTGGTTAACAAATGTGGTGGCAAAACGGAGCGGTGGGCTGAGATGGGCAGCCCCTGGGCAGGGCTGTGCAGGGCTCCTTGAAGGAATGGGAAATGAAGGCTTGTTCTGCAGGATTGAATAGGAAACCTGCTCGCTGCAGCTCTACCTGGTGGGACCGCTCTGATCACGGTAATTCAGCAAATCAAATTTAATCTGAGTGAGTTCCTGTTGGGTAATGTCTTAACAGGGGTATCCTTGTTGCAGCCTTAGCCCAATAGCCCAATTCAGTTGCACAGACGGGGTATCTTCCGTAACCTCGGACACTCTGAAAGCTTTGGGGATGGATCTGCTGAAAGAAAATTGCCTCATCCTGGCAGCAGTGCTTTGAGCGAGACAAGGCGGTGCTGTAGTCACTCCACGAACCAAGCAATAAAACCACAAAAAGTGGATTAGGCCAAAGTAAACCAAAACAGCCAAGGAAAGCCTAAAATAATATCCAGCTACACTTCTGCTAATCTCCTGCCTGCAGGGCAGCAGGCTCTGCTGTTTGCTTGGACACCACGCTAGGCAGTCCCTTTAGCTCCATCCCAATGCTGGCTTTTCATTGCCAGGGCCCAGGGACAGCCAGCCAGCATTGGCTTGCACTGTCCCCTCTCCTCACTGCCTTCCACACATTTTTAATACACCACCCTCAGGAAGCTGAGAACACTTGGGATAATGTAGATGCCTCTGATTAAAGTGACAGAGAAGGGGGGAGCTGATGTGGTGCTCTTAGCTGCTTTCCAGCTCGTATGGAAGCAACTATCACAGGGCAATCACTTCTGGTCCAGGCAGAGTATTGAAGATAGCAGGAGGCTTGCAGTTGTGCAATATGCTTTAAAGTGTGCAGGAAAAGAGACTCTGCACACTAATACAGTCACATTTGCGGCACTCTCCAGCGATAAGGTTTTACAGCCCTTCCCATAACATTATCTATTAGCAGACGCAGAGCATCCTAGCAGAACCTACTGTTTTAAAGGAACCGAAAAAATATAAAGCAGAAGCTCAGAGCTACATGTTCTGCTTCTGATCAACCCCACACAGGGCCACAGAAGTGAGGCTGGCCCTGCTCAATAGGTTGTGCTGGTGGTGTATGGGGCAGGAGAGAGGCACATCCAGGACACGTTGGACCAAGCCAAATTTCAGGGTGTATTTGCGCCTCTTAGACAACATGAGTTGGAAACAGCCTGATGCTTTAGGCCTGCTCTAAAATGCATTCTCACAGCAGACCTCCTGTGGATGGCTGTGAATTTTTCCCCCAGCAATTCTTGGGAGAAACTGGCCTGAGAAACTCAGCCTGCCTCCATGCTGGAGAGCTGTGCTGCCAGGCAGGGCACTCATGTTCCTCTGCACCCATGTGTCTGTTAATGCCCAGTAATTCCACAACAGCTCAGGGGAGCAGCCCCAGTGCCCAGTGTATGCAGGCACAGGGGAGGGCACATCCCTCTTTTGAAAGGCTGGGGAGGTTGGTCTGGTTAATTAATAATAAACTGGGAGCTACTCGCTGCAAATCTTGACACTGCCAACAAGCTGCTGTGGCTCAAAGGAGAGATCTTAGGGCTGCTCTTCCTAGGGTGGTCCCTCTGCAGAAGGGATAAGAGCAGAATTGCTCAGCTGTCCTTTCCCCTGATGATGCTCATGCTGGGTATTGAGTAGAAGCAGCATTAGACCAACCCTGAATAGCACTGAAAATCCCAGCTTTTCTCTGCGGTTAAACAATAAGCCAACTGAGATGCATCATGCTGTTTTAAAGCAACATAAATATGGCTGAATTCACAAAAAAGTATTGGCCAAGCTCTCAGAGAAATCACTGCGGGCTGGAATAACAGGAGAATAGCAGCTTGTGGCCCATGCAGTCTGTGTATCAGCACTCTGCTGGACTGGAGTGAGCAGAGCCCCCTGCCCTGGGAAGCCAGCGAGCACTTCATCACCTGGCAGGGTTGGGAAGGAAGGAGAGAAGCCCCAATCTGAGTGGTTTTGCTTTGTCCCCGTGGAGAAAAAGGCTCCAACAAGAGCCGAGCCCTAAGTAGGCATGAAGGAAACCTATATGAGTGCCCTAATCCACGCGAAGCGTTTCAGGCAGCCATCACAGTGCATCAGACGTCGGGGAATAAAAAGACAAAGCACAGATCCCCGAGGAGCGGCTTCAGTTATTTCCACTGCTTACAGAACTGTTTGGCTCAGGCCAGGCAGAACCTTCTGAGCAACGACTCCCATTTGCCTGCTTTACTGCATCGACTACCAGGACATTTATGACAGCATACAAATAATACATAGCAGTGATTAATAAATAATAAAGTGAAGCATTGTACAAACTCTGAGCAGAATCCATTTCCTCTTCTGAAGTTCTGCAGCAGAGGCAACATTTGCAACTGTATTTCAGAAAATACACTATTTGTAAAGAAGTTGAAAAATACCAGTGTCATAATTAGATTTTCCATTAGGCTTGTGTGGCATAATTAAAAATGTAATTTCTCTGCAAGCACATAGCAGTGCTCTAGGAACAAGGTGTCACCACTTATTAGGGGCATTTGCAGTACTTTAGCTAACCACATAAATTGATTAAGCACTAAACTAGGCTATGGAGTCTAATTGTTTTGAACAAATACCTACTTACTGCATGCAAAAGGACACTTTGCCCTCCCTGTTGGAAAGCCTAATTTATTCCGACATTATTGTTGGATGCCATTTGGTTCTGTTCTCAGCTCCAGACACCCAAACACACCCTTTGCTAGCAGATGGGATGCAGGATGGGAAGGGAGCCGGATGGGGGAGGGATGATGTTGGCAGACCCTGACTGTGCCCCTGCCCTCTGCAGCCTTCATCCGGGGGCATCTCCATGCCCTCTGCAGACTGCAGATTGCAATAGCTTAACCCTCCTTTGTAAAGTCCTGTTTGACACTCCTCCCCGTGTATTTCTCCCTGAGATGTACAAAGGAGCAGAGGGGAGCCGGTTGTTAAAATCAGATAAGCTCCTTTGAAATTCCTCGCTGCTATTATTAGCCAGCTTTGACATATTTTTGCTCAAGCAGGCAGTTGTGGTGCGGGTAAGCCTGGGTTAGAAATCTGCGCTCTGGTTATCAGAGCATGTGGGACACTCAAACCCTGGGAAAGGTCTGGAAGAAGAAAAGTATTGAGTTTATATCGCCAGGAAGGCATTCTGCAGTGTTTAAAAAGCCCTGCAGCACCGAAGGAATGAGCAAATGAGCTTCTGGGACAGCTCACCCAGCTGATACCCAGGCAAGTGCTCACCCACCATTCAGCCCCATTCTGAATGGGATGGATCAGCTCAGGATTGGCACACAGCACCTGAGTGATGGAACTGCATTCCAGCAGGAACTTAAACACAGCTCTGCAAGAGGTACCTGGAGGCTGGAGGGATCTGGAACAACACACCCGTGTCCCAGCACTGTGATTTCCTACTGTTGTGCTTGCATAAAACCCCCTCAGCTTTCCCTGCTGACAAATGAGAAGACAATCCAACCCAGCGTGTTCATTGACAAGCTCTGAGAAAGAAACCTCGGGAATATTTTTATTCCTCCCACATTAGGAACGTACAGAACATACAGAGAAATTTACCATCACATAATGATCCCTATTATGCAAAGCGAGGCTGACAAAATTTCCATCATTACATCCCTGACAAGTGCTCAGAACTGCGGGGGTTTTCAGGCTTTCTTTTGCAAGAAAAAAAAACCTGCAGAGTAGCTTTAATATCTTAAATATGGAGCAGGAGCTTCCTCCTCTCCCTATTCACAAACACCTTCAATACATCTCCTTCCTTCACAGCTCATTAATCCCTACTCCTCTGCTCTTCAGACATTTAAATTCTTCCCACAGATCTACCTCAGCACAGGTATTTATATCGTGTTTAATCAGAGCTCACCAGCCCCAAGCAACCCTCATGACCTTACTTTTCTGAATGACCAAAGCTTTGTTAGGAAATCAGCCGAGTGAGGGCCTTCCAGACCCCATAGCCCACGTGCCTGCTACCAAACCTTAGTATCCCCCCACACCTTTTCTCCTATTTGTGCATCCAGAAATGCCCATCAAATGGAACCACAGGACCGTAGACTGACCCAAGTTGGAAGGACCCATAAGGATCATTGAGTCCAACTCCTGGCTCCACAAAGGACCACCCAAAAAGGTTCAGTTATCACCGATGCAAAGCCCAAATCCCACTTTAGGCAGCAACATACCAGAACACCAAGACCCCTAAATATCAAAGAAACGTGTGCCAAGGAGGATGCATGCAGCACTGCTCCCACTGCCTCTGCTGTCCTCCTTGCTTTTCTTCTTGTTGTCTATCCTGTACGTCCACATTTCCCCTCTTATCTCACATCTTCACGTTTGCTGCTCTGCTGGCCTTACCTGTCCCACCACAGCTCCTTCCCATCATGGAGCTCTTCTTGCTCCCTTTGCAGCCTCCTAGGAAGCTTTCTTCCCTCTGCTGCTCAAAAGAGGAAAGAGCAGAGACTGGGGAAGTTAATGAACATCACACCGGGGTGACTGCTGCCAGCACTCCCCTCTCGTGCACGCTGCGGGCCAGGAACACACATGAGCCCCAGAGCAGTAATTAAGGGATTTTAGGAGGATAATGCCCTCGAAGGTCTTCGAGAGATTGACACATGGTATTTCTTCTTAATAATGACTGTCCTGAAACGTATCAGATCCGTGTGCTGCCGCGTTTCCGGCAATTTGTAAGAACTGTTCAATGTGTAGCCAGCTGGAACGCACAACAGCACATAATTGTTCTATTACTGCAGACTTCAATTGTTTCTCTTTTATTCATTAAATGGCCATTTATTGGAAGAAAGGTCCTTTTTTTAGATGCATTTTTATACAGCTCTAGATTGGACTTGCCAGGACTGAACAAGGGCAGACCTTCCTTTCTCTCACTCTGCTCTTGGAAGGAAAATGGGGAGCCCAGCGTTGGAATTTCTGTTGTTTCAATTGAGATGTTGAAAGCCTTTTGCATTCTGCACTGGAACAAAACCAAGGCCTTTTGAAACGTTGCATGGGAGTCAATGAGAAGGCCACCCACAGAGCCCGCGGGAGAGGCGAGAGCAAGGGTCCTACCAGCACAGCCCTGAGCGTGTGTCCTTTGGGGCAAGGGAGTGCCCAGAGAGCAACACTGGGGACAGCAGGACTGCTGTGGGGACAGGACATAGGGTGAGTGACATCAGTGACTGCCTGCTGCTTTCTGTGCTCACCTGAAGCCTGGAGATGTGACAGCTGTCAGTGAGGTCCCATGTAACCCTCAATAGTGGGGTGACAGTGTGAGCCCCAGCAAACCCACAACATCCAGTACTTGGAAAAGGCCTTGCTGGAGTCCAAGGAATGACCATGCAGACTTGAAGAATGTGGCAGAATGACCACGTTATCTTGAGAATTGCTTCCATAGAGTCAATTTGCATGTTTTACACTACAGGGGAGTCGAAATCCAAACCCAAGACCCCAAGTTTGAAATTCCTAATTCCCATTTCAACTGCTGTTGCTCATTGGGGTTGGACTTGACGGTCTCCAGCAGTCCCTTCCAACCCATACAACTCTATGATTTCCTCCATCAGAAAACAGAAGGTTGACCCTGGTATCAGTAACCAGCGCGTTCTGCTCGGACCACACTACTGAGCAATGTGAGGCCACAACAAAGTGAAATGTCACATTAAAACACATTAAAATATACATACAGGAGGAAATACCTCTTGCTCTCCTAGGCTTTCTTTAAGCTATTGAAGCAGCTAAAAGAGCGAGAGAAAAAAAAAAGACACAGTTGTTTCCTGTGCAAACGCAGTGCCAGACTTTATTTTTATGGGCTGTATTTATTGACTTTAGCTATTTTTCCAGCATGCTGCACAGCATTACACTTGGCAGGAAGTCCTCCAAAGTGAAATAACATCTCCGAAAAAGTGGGAATTCTCATTGTTTGGCATGGTCAAGGAAAACTGCAGCCAAGCAAACTTCTGACCTCTCATGTCAGCCTCCAACCACGGCCAGAGCTGCTGCTCCATTGCATTCCTCTGTGCTTTGAAGTCACCATAAGCTGCAATATAGAGCCTGATCCAGCACATGAGCTCCAATCTGGTGACTTCAACCTTAGCTTTCTCCTAAAAGCGCCCGTATGTTGGATATTAGGAAAAATCTCATCTCAGAGAGAGTGGTGATCTATTGGGATATGCTGCCCAGGGTGGTGGTGCAGTCACTGTCCCTGCAAGTGTCCAAGAATGATGGAGATGTGGCCCTGAGTGGTCACAGACATGGGCTGATGGTTTGGCTGAGATGATCATATTAGTCTTTCCATCCTTAATGATTCTACAATCTCCTGGTGTCCAAAATGCCATCACAAGCTACAGTTTGTACCTTGTGCAATGCCAATTTGTTCACAGCGCGGTTCAAAAGAGCAAAGTAGGACATCCAGTCTCACCAGAAGCAACTGGGAGTTCATTGCAGCTGTGTAAGAGTCAGAGCTGAAGAGGTCTCCAGGCAGTAGCTGCACTTCTGGATCCTGCACGCATCTGAGCAGACGGCTCCGAGGCAATCAGAGGCAGCCCACAATGCTCACGGAAGGAGACAGAAGACAACTGAAGAGATTTACGTTGGATGGAATGACAAGCTCAAGAGTTTAACCACACATGGCATTTCTGGAAGCTTGCCAGCTCCGAGTTTAGTGTGTTTTGTGTACTTCACTCATAACTGTTTATTGTGACAGGTAAACACTTGTTTTGAAAGCTTGCAGGCGTACTATTAAAACAGAAGTGTTCCTGACACAGTCAAGCTGTGCTGTCAAATGTTTATCTTTTGAATGATGAATGCTGGCTTTTCTTCTTCCTCTCAGTCTGCGTGGAACAGATTTGCAGGCTCTCCCGCCTCGCTGGGGCTCATTTCACCTGGGGGACCCAATTGAGGAGCCAGGGGAGCAGCCCTGCCATTACTGCCCATCTGCTGATAAATGAAGGAGTGCAGAGAGCAATCAGGAGCAGGAGGGCAAGCAAGAGCAAGACCAGCACCACCTCCAGCTGCAAAGGCAGATGCAGATGTTGACTTTTAGAACCTAGCTGCAAGTTCAGTGGGGAGGGACAACCCATCCTTCAGAGCATCTCAGAGGAACGCACTTCACAGGTCAAAATCTGGAGATGATGCGATGAAAAAGTGATGGTAACAGATGTCCAAAAATATTAATATCATTTCTCTCTCTCTCTCCCTCTCTTTTTTTTTTTTCCTTTTTCTCAAGAGTAAGAATCCAGAAAATCTGGAAGCAGTTAAGTCACAGCACTGGATGTATACACAGCCTGCGAAACTGCAGACAATCATAAAAGCTATTGGCAAAAAAAGGAACAAGGAGTATTTTGGGTGAGAATTAAGTTCTCCAGTTGGTGCAAATATGCTTGCTACAGAATGAAAAGACTGGGAAAAAAAGACAGCAGTTTCGGCATATCTCAGTGTAATTGCATATGTTACAAGGCTGTGGAATTCAGTGATGATCCCATGGGCTTTCAAGTGGATTTCAGATATTTCACAGCGTGTCAGTTGTAGATTGAGACGTAAGACTTTGGGGAAAAAGCACCATCTTTGATTAGATGAAATAGCATCAGATTTCCATGAAAATACAAGCGCTTAATGAATTCATTGCTAATGCAGATATCTGCCTCTGCTTTGTTCTGCTACAGCGCTGCTGGCACCATGAGTTTGCTGACCTGCAGTGGGTGTTGCACTGGGGCCAATTTAACCACTCCATTGGAAGGGCTACCTGCAGAGAGCACACAGACCAGAATGAGAATCTGAGATTTCCCACTGATCCGAGAAAATCCTTTTCACAGGACACGCAAGGCATGGGATGCCTCCCACAGGAGGGCACATCTCATACAAGAGTCAGAAAGCGATGGAGTATTCTTCAGGATGGTGAAAATATTAGGGATCAATTAGAAAAAAAATAAATAAGAACTGCTTCCGAAAAGACAGAAACATTAAAGTGCAAGGTCCTTAGATAATGTCTAGTTAAAAAAGCAATAGATCTGTAAATCCAGTGGACTTGCATCCCGGATCTCTGCAGAGAGGTTGGCCATACAGAAAAGCTGATGGACTAAATTAGGCTATTTCAGCAGAAGGTGGAATTAGAACTTTACTGCCAAGGGAGACAAATATATCATACCTCTGATCCATGCTTAACACACCGGATTTGTGCAGGGCTGTTACTCAGTGCAGGGATCACCGTGAGCCCATAGTAGAGCACTTGAGATGAGGGGTGACCAAGCGCTGGGCTGACATTCACCTCCGTGTCTGATTTGCTCCTTCAGCCTGAAACATTCCCTCTTTCTTCCCCCTACAGCTGTTTCTTTAGATCTGAACATACCACAGTGCCACAATAGAAATGATCCCAAGCAGCTGCTGCACGCACTACACTGGGCAGATTTCAGGTTTGGGGATAGGAGCAAACCTCCTCATCATTATCCTTCTATTGAAAAGTGTGCTGTGCCTTCTGCAAAACTGGAGGTTATCCCTGCCCGTGATTCTGTTCTAAGCGCTGCTGTTCTCCTATCAAATGAAAAGGGAAAAGGCAGTCATAAAATTGCATTAAGACTCACAGAAGGCTTGTTAAATGATTTAAATCTTCATAATGTACAGCATTTTTCTGGTAATTAAGTTTGAACACCAAGTTGGCCTAAATGCCTACTGCTGTTAGGTGCCACTTAAAGAGCTCCCTCATACATGCAGACGTTTTTGTCTTCATCACAGCACAATGGTGCAATGTCCATTTCATGCTCACCCCACAGCACCCTCCATGCTCAGGGGTACCCTACGTCTGACAAATGGAGATCTGCTTGGAACAGGTGGCTTTTTCAATTAAAAAAAAAGACAAACAACCCAGAAAATTTGGAAAGAGACTGGGAGAGAAATCACTTTTTGGTGTGAAATGGGAGGAAGAGAAGGGGAATGACCTCTGCTCGTGTTTTTGTTCTGTTTTTCTAAACTTTCTTTCATTTGGACTGAAAAACGACTTCAGGAGAAAGCCCTGCCCTGCCCTGGTGACAAGCTGTTTGCCAGAACCCGAAGACTAAGAGTTGTTCCCACTTTCTCTCCCACTCCTTCCTTCCTCTTCCTGCTGTCTTTGCCCTCCTATTTATTTGCTCTTGGTTTACATCTCCCTTTTGTTCTCAGCTCTCTTGCTTTCCAGCCCTCTCAGAGCTCATCCACATCCAGCCCACACCCAGCTCTTCCTTCCCAAATCAATTCTTCCCACTGAAAAGCTGATGCTTTCTACCCAGTACCATGTTCTGCTGGGGCATTTAGTCGTATACAGTGGAGGACACTGCTTATCACCCATCACCCTCTGAATGTTTTCCTGTCCCTCATAACCCTAGCTGAACTGCATGTTGTCCAATTTAGACTGCTGTTGTATAGAATATTTTCTGTGTCAAACATAACCAGGCCAAGGCAGTACTGCAAAACATCAAAGGGAAATAGATGTGATGCACACTTGGGTTTTGGCCAGCCAACCTATAAAGCCGCACTAGGTTAACTGACACTACTAACTCCGGCGTGTGCGTGGCAAGGGAGAAATGATTTAGATATTCAGTAAACGCTTTGGCTGAATCCTTCAAACACTCAAAGTTACACAGAAAAATTCCAGAAATTTAGGTCTATTTTAAAATCCTCCCAGGCTGGCCTCATATATCATCCAAGTTGAAACTGTTCTCGTGATATATTATACGTGGAAACTGCACTACATCATCAGAGTTCTGACACTGCCATGTTCAGGGTGTGCTAGGATACAACGTAATGAATTACAACAGTGGACAGTGACAAATACACTTTAGGGGAAGCTTAAATTAATTTTTTTAGCTGCTCGCAGTTGGCTCAGAAAGTAATTTTTATTAAATAAACCAGTGGGAGAGTGGGCATTTTCAGGGCCCTTGAGAGAGAGAATAGCAGAGCAGAGAGCACACGGAGCAGGGAGCAAGGAAGAATCTCAGCTCTGAGTCTAATGTGCTCTGTGATTATGGAAAAGCCAGCTGGGCCAGAACCTGGCCATACCCATCCAGAAGCTCTGCTGAAGCCATCCCTGTACCCAGACTAAAGACAGAATCAACTTCCTGGCTGCAATCCCACTGCTGAGGATTGGATGGCCAACAGTTCCTACCAACTTCAGCGGGGTAACGTTGTTGTATATGAGACATATTGAGCATCAAAGGGATGTGGTAGGTGGGCTCCCAACTGCAAGGTGTATAACCACCTGTATGGGAACTGTTGAGTCATGGCCTGAACCACTGATTGAGCACCTGGGAGAGGACCTGGTCAGCCCTGGGAGCACAGGTGAAGGCAATTCAGCTGTGTGATAGGAAGAGGTGGAGCCTGGCTGCATATCTCTTAGATGTCATAGAAGGGCTGACTGCCCCTGGGAAGGGATCTTTGGTTGGAGATTCCTCTTTGATGAAGCTTTATCCTGCAAACCTAGACTCTTCTGAAACAGGTGAGTAATCTTCTTCCTTTATAGCACCTTTCTACTGTGCTGGTCCTTTCATCATCACTCCTTTGTTGTAATGCCTTTCCCATTGTATTGATCTATTCAGTCGCTATACCACCCAATTGTGCATTTCATAAAAATAAAGCAATATTAACCATGAGAAAAGGGGAAGGTACAGCTGATGAACCTAAACAAGAAATAAAACCTTTCATGAGAAGCAGAAGTTAGTACCTTTGAGAAACTTCTGAATATTAAACGTCTCTTTACTCTGAAGGAATCTCTTGTCGTTTCGTGGGGAATCAATTAACCATAGTGTCTTATTCTGGTAGACTTTAGATTAGTACCACATCCTTTCACTATAGATAATTAACCTCAGTTTCTGAATTAGCAGCAAAATAAGCCAGTTATTAGTTTTTATAATGACTAGAACTCAATATTTTGGGTAGTTAAACACCCAAGAGTTTAAATTAAAATAGACATCTGACAGAAATCCCTGAAGTGTTCTTCAGATCATTAATACTATAAATTCCACAGTAGATTGAACTGACAATGTTCCCTTTTCCTTCTGGAGCACTCCAAAGGGATGAGCTACTCCCTTGAATCAGCATTCAGTTTGATCTCTGAAATAATCTCTCCTTGATACCTAAAGCCTCAAGGCCAACAGCGTAGTTAAACTCATATCCTCCTCTTACCAGCAGAATATGTCTAGTGAAGTGAAAAAAATTAAGCTTGCTATCCTGCTCTTCCTGCAGCTGTTTCATGCATTACCACGACAAATTGGCACATCTCAGTACAGAGCTTTGGCCATGGAGAGTGACCTCTTCATAAGAAGCCTTCCTGTTAACCATCCTCCATCACTTTTGCTATAAAAGGATTCAGCAGCTTGATGTCCTGCCTGTACCTGCCTCTTCTTCCTCCCGCCTGTCGTTGAGGCTTAGTGAGCTGCTGGCTCAGTTTGCCCTTTCCTCCCATCATCAGTTCCTTTCTGCAGAACCACTGCCCTGTCCTCACCCTCTGGACATGAATTATTCCAGCCCATGTCTCATGCCTTGCTTTTTTTTTTTTTGTTTTGTTTTTCCTTCCAAATCTCTTTTGCAATTTGTTGAACTCATTTCAATTCTCATCCTGTTGTCCGGTGTATTTGCACTGGCTCCTAGCTTGGTGCCACTTGTAAATTTAATAAGCGTGCTCTATTCCCTCATCCAGGCTGTTGTTAATGAAAATGGGGAACAGAACCCAGTGCCTCCCTCCTCCCAAGCCTCCCTGCTGAGGGTTTTCTGGGGGTGTTTCTCCATGGAGAGCTGCAGTTGCACAGAGCTCTGACTTCTGAGGATGCTGCCCCAGCTCCCAGTGGGGCCAGGGGGTCTCATGGGTGCAGTGTTAACCCTGAGCATGCTGCTTGGTGCACTGCACACCTTGCTAGAGGTGTGCTTTATTCTGTTTTCTCTCTAACCAGCTGTGCATAAAGGAAAGAATAAAAGCTCGAGGGGTTGTGCCACTGCAAGGAAAATGTGTTTTCTAAGAGAAATGAATGTTTACCTTCCCATTTATGTGAACCAATTAGCGATAAATGTCCCCGGGGCACAGGGAAGACTAATGCAGATAACAAAGGATATGCCCCAAATAATGGAGGATTAGAAAGACGCACACAAGAGTAATAAAATATAAACTACAGCTGCCACTTGAGAAGATTGCAGAGTAGAGAAGAGTAAGTAGCTGAGGAAGGAAAGAAAGCAGAGGTGACGAGAAGATTGCAGCTGCAGTAAAGATAAATGATGAGCACACTTTTTGAGTATATATGCTAGAGTTAAAAGAGTTCAGTGTAGAGACAGGAAGGTCTCCAAGAGAACAGAAGGGTAATTTATAAACAAAAGAGACAGACAGGGCTTCTATGCCCAAAAATGTGTCCATTTTTTTCCCAGTTCTATCAGTTGCTCTAAGAAAAGATATTAACTTTCCCTACAAACCCTACCTCTTGACAGTACCAAAATAGAAAGATATATTTGCCCTGGCACTCTGAAAGGACAATGGGAAATAGATGCCAGGAGCCTAGAGAGAAAGAGGCATTTTAAGAATGAAAAAGGACCAGGCCTAGAGCTTCTCAGGAATTACATTTTATCTCATGAAAAATGTCACCAAAAAGGAATAAAAATTGGTTCTTCTTTCTCAAAAGCTCCATTTCTGCCTGAATGTTTTTATCAAAAAAATGAAATCTTGTCATCAAAAAGCCCAGGCCCCCCAAAAACACACACAGCTTTAAAGCAAACCCAAGTTCCCTATGCAGACCTTTCAGGGCTTTGTAGTGTTACTGCAGCACAAACATAAAGAATGAGCTTTTCAAGGCAATTTAACCCTTTTAGTAAAATCCTTCACCAGGCTTTTAATGTTGATTTTTCTTATTTTTCGCTGGCTTTTCCAACAAAACCAGTAGTAAAAGGGGAAAGAAGGACGGAAGGAGATGTGGCTCCACTCAAAGAAGCTGGAGGATGCTGGACAGTGCTCTCCCCTTGCTCCACCCTTGGCATCCTCTTGTCCCCAAGCTCTACCTGTGTCACCACAGCCCTGTTCCTCCTGCCACCAGGATCCCCTCCTGGGCTCAGACCTGCTACCAGGGTCCTGCCTGCAGCAGGGAGCAAAAGGAGAAAGCAGAGAGCTGAAGGGGAGGGAAGAGCTGTTTCGTTTGGGGAAGTTTTGTTGCTGTTTTTGGCCCTCGGCATGTTGGCAGAAGCTGGAGGCTTCTCCCCATCCAGTAATTACTGGAGGTGCTCCTAACTCAGCCCTGTCTTGATCTTACACTGTGAGATCGCTTTATTATTCAGTTTTATTTTATTATTCAGTTTGATTTGGCAGCTGCCTGAGAAACCTGAGGCTACTCAAGCTGTATATTTTAAGATCTTTAAAATCTGTTGATAGAAATTCTTTTCAAGTCTCCAGGCCTGAGTCAACGCTGTTAATTCTTGAGCTGCAGCCCATCGGCTTGGCAGGACAGCTCTGATGCGTACACACAGCTCCAGCAGGAGCCTTTCCTCTGGGTCACAACCAGCCCAACTCAGGGCACCGACCAAGAAGAGGTCCAGCCATGTACACAGTGCCAGAGCTGGTCACTGAGAAGAGGGGAAAACAGGATTCCTGCTGGGGAATTAAAAGCAAAAACCCCATTTGTTGCATCACCCCCTTCTGCTGAGATGAAGCCTGGTGCGAACCTGCTGGTCCCTCGTGGGCTGTGTGTAACCTTCTTCCCATCTCCATCAGAGCAGGGGGTATTTTGGCCCTTTCCCCGGTGGGGGCTGCACCTCTGCAGGGATCTGAGGAAACCTCTCACCTCGTTTTCCTGGGGCCTTGGATCTCATCTCTTCAAGGGAAGGATTTGTGGATTGTTTCATGTTCGGGTTTGATTTCCTCCTGTACTTTGATTTCAGATTACTCAGCCTCCTCTCAGCCTTTTCTTGATCAAAACCAGGATCCAGCCTCCCCCTTCTGACTTCAAACAGTTTCAGTCCTGCCTCCCTAACATCTATTTTCCTTCTGATTCCCCAAAGATTTTCTCCCCTGGGATCACCCCTGTTCATATTCTCTCACATGTTCAAAGTCCTTCACATTCTTCTTTTATCGATGCTGTGCCCCCCTATCACAGACTCCTCTGACTCTGCTCCCTGAAGGGCAGCAATGTGTGTTTTCACCCAGAGCTGTAGCAGGTTGGAAGAGCTGGATCCTTACCACCTCTCCACTCACACTGCAGGACCACAGAGAGCCCCAGGCCCATATAGTATGGCTGCCTATGGGGAGGCTTGGCCAGGGCCCTCATGCTCAGGAAGAGGCACTGTCTGCACATACACATTCCTGAAGTGCAGGGGTGGCAGCCAGCTTGCATCCTGTAACCACAGCATAGGAACATAATTCCCTACCCAATGGTGTATATTGGAGTTCCCAGGGCTGGTCATGCTTTGCTATAAGTTAGGACTAGGGCTTATAAAATCTAGAGCATCAAATCCTCATTTCTTCTGATCCTCCCACAGGAATGTGGGAAGAGCTCTCCATTCCCTAAGAGATAGGGGAAATTGACAACAGCCCAAACCAGACCCAACAGCTTTCCCCTAAGGACAGACTGGAGTCAGGTGTTGTGTTTTGGCACTGCAGGCCCTGATGAGAAATTGTGATAGCCATGACAGAGCTGCTCCAGGGCTAAGCTTTCCCTCTAGTCCTCCTCCACTTCTGTTTCATCAATATTACAGGAAATCAGTCTGTGTGCAGTGCAAGGAAACTGGAAACCTCTGACCAAGGTTGTGCCAGCCCTGCAGGAGCCAACCAAACCAAGTCCCCAAGGATCTTCTGCCTTATAATGCCCACCTTCAGACCAGTCCCCTCCAGACCTTATTACCCAGCGTACGCACAGCATCTTATGCTTTTGAAATGTACTTATTAGAGGTGCTTTCAATATAAAGTGGTGCTCACACCCCAGTGTTAATATTCTGCTTTACATCAGTATCCATTCTTCTCCCTTCTCATCTTAGTGCCTGAGTATGTTCCAGTTGTTAACTAAGTAAGATGAACAGCACTGTTCATGCATGGCTTGCCCTTTCACTTTCATGACAAGGACTCCAAATATGCACCCAGTGTGAAATCTCCCCATCAGGACTCTCTTTTTTCTCCCCTAGGAATCATGGCATATTAGCTGATCTGAAGCAGAGCTACAGGATTTTTCATCTGGTCCATGTTGTTTTTTCCATGTGGCAGCATTAGAGGTATTTGGAAAAACAAAAGACAACTCAACCTGCTGTTAGCAGAACTAACAACTTCTAGGGCTATGACCCTCTTGGCAAATCCTTTCCTTTAGGAAGCATGAGAGAGCTGCCAGCTCAGCATCCCTCATCATTAACTCTGCCAGGCTTTCAAGTAGGGCTTCTGTGTCTGCACCTGAGCCTTGCTTACAAATAAGATGGCTCTGTGTTCAGTAAGCACCTAATAGAAAGGGGCTAATTTTCTTTTGTCTTTCTGTTGACTTAGCTTGGGTCAGCATAGCTTGGGTCAGACCCTACCTTGTCAGACATCATTTGATGTCTTCTGGCACCTAATGCAACTGCAGGCAGCAAGGGTTGTATGTGCGAGTGTCCTGGAATGGCTCTGTCTGCCATGTGAGGTTCCTGGATGCCTTCTAAGTTCTATCCCTGAGTGATTTATCCACAGGAAGGCTACAACTCAGCCGTGCCATTAACCCAGTTCTGCTGAGCTTTGGTCCAGTGCTCCAGCCTTCAAAGCCATCCTTTCTGCTTGAGGACAGAGATTCCGGAGACAAGCTCTTGAAACGACACGGCACACAAGGAGAACAGCAAATGTGATAGAGACTGGCATGGCATAAATGTTAAATACCATCAAAAATATTCATTAGTAGTGTGTAAAAGTATAGAACCAGCCAATCTGTGCATGCCCACAGATCTGCTATTGCTGGTCAGTTGGAGTCCCAGAGAAGTCAGCATTACAAGCCCTAACGCTCCGTGCGTAACGCTGCAGTGGGGCTGGATGCACTAATTACATGTACGTTTTCCAAGATTTCTGCTGGGAGTATTTCACAGAAAAGATAATTGTTCTTTGGGGGGTTTCGGCGCTGGTTTATTTAATTATGCTGGAGTTTTCATATATGTTGTGAGGAAGCCAGCAGGAGGAGAACTGCCTGGCAGGAGGAGAAGCGAAGCAGGATGATACGCAGAGGCACTGAGGACCTTCCTGGATGCTGAAGGCGCTCAGGAGCCTGAGAGGCATCAAAGAAAGCAAGAGCAGGGGCTATCAGTTTCAAACCTCGGTACAGAGTTGCCTGTACCAGAACCACTGCCATAGGGCACAGCTTAGAAGCACTGATTGCAGCAGCAGCTCTCACGCGGGTGCTCACCAAAACAGCACTTGTTTACCTTTCTGCCACACAAAAGCTTTAATTTAAAGACATTTTCAGTCTGCCACCCACCCCAACTGGCTCCAGAAGGGCCTCCTCTGATAAATATTTCACTGACAAGTACTTCTAAGAGAGGTTCTGCTTTGTCAAAACGTCTTCATTCTGTTTCCTCCCAATGAAACTTGCAGACTTGTAACTTTCTGCTTTGAAATAACTCCTTAAAAGAATAGCCTGCACTTCATGCTTAAAAAAGAAACAGTTTAAAAGGTGTCAAATGTAAAAGCAAGCATTTGGGTTCACCCGAGGGAAAGGCTGATGCTGATCTGACCCAAAAGAGATTTTTTGTTTGCAAGACTCCCAAATCAGGTCCTGGGACGGAATGCTGGAGCAGGATGGGATACCCTTTAAATGCCCCACTTTCCAAGCTGGGAAAAATACCTGACTCTCACTACAGGAGACTGGAGAAACATTCTGATAGGTGGCCTCTAGTCAGGGGGAACAGAAAGGATTGCTGCTGTCTGTCACTGTTTTGGAAGTAATCTACAAGATCCTGGCTGCTGCCAATGAGCAGCAGTTGCCCATTAAGAGGCCCGGCCATACCAGCAGCAGGAAAAGCTGTTTTCTGCCAAACTGAGGGGGAATGCACCTCAGAAACACCTTTCATGCTAAGTAGGCAGCGTCTGTATTTTCACATATTTGTGCCAATGCTGCCAAAATCCTGAAAAAAATAAGAGTTGTGTCTTTCCTGACTCCCACTGGTGTGAGCTGAAGTCGGCTGGATGGAGCATAATTCACTTCTCCACATCACGAGACAAATGGCAGCACAGGCTAATAAAACACAGCACTAATAATCATCCATAAACCGCTCATTAAAAATAATAATAATACTGCCTGGGCTAAAGAAAAATGAAGCTATTTTACATCGTTCTCCTGGCTCTGTGCAGAGCCCCAGGGCTGCATGGCCAGCACTGGTGTGAAATGGGGATACAGCAGCACCCATTGCGAGCACCCGGCTCCCTTCTGGGACAGCCAGAGGGCACCCCCAGCCCTGCACCCTGCTACCCTCCTTGCTCCTCCCTTTTATTAGCCATTCAGCCAGCCTTTGCCTGGGGAAGGATGGGCATCAGGACCTGCTCGGAGCACGTGGCATTCCCAAAGCACTGCAGGATGTTTGATTCACCCTACGACCAAAGCCTGGGCCAATATGGCACAGTCAGAGCAATGTTTCAGAGCGCTGGGTTTGCATACTGTGATACAGGCTGGTTTAGCAATAGGCACCAATATATCAGCTTAAGGGCCTATATACTGGTTTAACAAAAAAGAATTAATGTGTGCTAGTTCTAAAACTTTCCTGTTTAGCCTTGCTTCGTATGTGAGCACTCCTGTCACAACAGGCTGCTTTTATCGTTGCATCCACCAGGTGCAAGGACTTCTTCTTGGGTTTCATATACATCACTTTGAGTTACAGTGTACCAAGATAAAAGGTGCTCGGTATGGCATAACAAGCAGTGGAAATTTGTCAGATTGGGGAAGGTTGGCTATAAGGTTGGCCAAGGGACATTGAGAGGAAGCTGATGATGGGAAAATGGGGGTGAAGTAGGGAGGCAAAGACCCCCAAAGCCATCTTTTGCTCATGCCCCAAAAGGGACATACATTAATGAGTTCTTGGGAAAGGATGAATATCTATGCCAATGTACTGCATGTGTATGCCTTAACTCTTTAAATGTAGAACCTGAACTCCAAGAGAACGAGCTTGATTTGTCACCTGGTACCTATGATGAGAATATAGGAGTGCTGGCTTTCTAATACCATATTGGAATTAGAGAGTTTTCTTCCTGGGTTCTTCCAATGGCAACTCATACACAAGTGCACACACCTCCCCTGTGCACTATGCAATGGAGACACACAGCTTTACACCCAGATTCTCCTACCTACCTACGGGTGCTCCACCCACCACCCAGGCTGCCCTCCAGGGCTGTGGAGAGCAGTGAGAGCCAGAAAGGGCAGAAAGACAGGCCGCTACGCCCAAAGGAAACAGCAGAGCAGAATATTTAACCTAAAAAAGCTGATATTTAGCCTATTAAACTCAGCAGGAGTTCTGCTCTTGAATTCAGCTGGGCTCTCCAACGGGAATACAACCAGGACACCGGTGCTGATACTGAGCTATATGATGAATGGTGCTGCAGTTTGCTGGCACGTGTGATGACAGGGGCAGGTTTCCCTTTGGTAACAAAATGAAACGTTTGGGGGTTTTCTTTTAATATTGGACAAACATTTTCTAAAATCATTCTTGCTTTAATTCGTCGCATTTTGGGTGGACTCAAGGAAGCATTCATTTTCAACAGAGTCTCCAACTCCCTTCTCAGCTTTGAAAACCAACATGAAATTCGAAACAAAAGCAGTTTTTAAGAGAACTGAACCACAGCTATTGAAACACAGAATGGTTTTAATTCACTCCTCCTCCCCACTCCGCCCCACCGCCCCAATAAAGAAATGACTTTATTCAGCGGGGCTTTTCCTTGCTCAGAAGTGTTTCCCGTTTGGAAGGAGCCCTCGCAGTGTTTCTCTGCCCCCAGAATCTACCGACTCCTTCCCAGAGAAGTGTAAAACATATTATAACAGCTGCACCATAATTCCCATCTTTTAATTGGAAAGCGTGCTAAATGCTGCTGTCCTTGGGGATCCCACTCAACCAGTCAGGTTTCTGATCAGGGAAGTTCCGCGTTAATGAGACTTTTAGTTTGACTTACAAAAGCTCTTCCATGTACACAGCCGAGCTTTTAACTTCAAAGTCCTTGAGAATTGTTGCCTTGTCTGGGGCCCTAATTCACAGCTCTGGTCTCTGCTTATTATGTGGGGAATGTTTTGTTTCGTGTTTATAGATATATATTTACAGCATTTAGGGATATTAGAGCTTATACCAAGCTCCATTACGATAAACACTGATCAAAGAGATGGTTAAGTGAAGCTGAAGCTCTAGAGGAAGACATCTCTGCAGTTCTGAAGGGGAAGGGCAGCAGGGAGAAGGGGAAGCCGTCTGTGCCTGTGCCACATGCAACCCCCAAGCTGTAATTGCAGAGCTTTCCCAGCTTTGGAATGCCAGCACACGCCAAGCACGGGGCAGGACTGAACCTTCTGGTTTTATTCTATTTCCCAGCTTCATATTCTCCTTCTGGGGACAGAAAATGTAATTGTTTCGGTGACCATTTAAGTCAGTGTAGATCTATAAACACTCTTCCATCGTGTTTTTCTTATGCTGCCGTGGATTGCTGTCAGGAGTCACACCGATGCCCTTGTCAGTCACACGTCACATCCATCTCTCATCAATTTTCCCTTTAAACCTTGTCACTTCAGGAACGTCAGAGAAATGGGTTGCAGCTTGAACGTTATCTACTTTGGGGCAGTCCTCTTTCCAGTTGCACAAGGGATCGGGGCTGCTCACCTACAGCAGCACAGGGCTTTGACACAGCACTGACGTGTCTGTACCCACACACCACAGCACACCGCTCCCTGCTGCCCCCGGGCTGTGCACCAAATCCTCAGTCCATGCAACCCCCTGACACACCACCGCTTAACAGGAGACACAAAGCTCTGAGTGTGAGCACAGCCCATACTGAATGGCCCCCAGGAGAAGAGGGGTGATATATGGCAGCACCAACCCCCCCTCCCTTTACTTCTGCTCTCAGCAAAGACCTGATGGTTCCTGGCATAGCAGCTCTTCCCAACCATTCCCTGGCTACAAACTGGAGGAAACAACATGTTCATCCTGGAAGCAAGAACCCTCCAGCAAGGAGAAATAAGCAACGTTTGGTGCATTCATAATATAGATATTATTTGGCAAACTAGTTAAACAGTTTCCTTTTGGGATCCTTGTGGCATGCATGGTTGGCAAGCCCTCCTCCCTGCTGCTTGGCCACCTGCTGTCCTGCACAGAGCTAGCTCCATCCCAGCCCTGCTGCCTGCTGCTCTGCTGCAGGAGTCTTCCTGTGCAGGAGCAGCTCTCCACGATGGCAGTACAGACTGGGCACAGCTTGCAGCCTGCCAGCAGAAGCCTGGCTGTATGGGTGGGTGGGTGCAGGCATCACCCAGCCCGGTCAGTACGAGACATTGGATGTTGGATGTTTATTTCTCATGCTTGTGTCCTTACTCACCAAGTGTGTTTTTGCCCCCTTTCTGGGGCTGGACCAAATGACACACGTGTGCATGGCAGGATGGCGGCCAGCATTGGCCAGACCCTCTGCAATGCAGGAAGAAGGAAATTTTCATTGAAAATGATGGTATTTGGAAGGAAGCTTCAGCAATGTCCCTCTTCCCACTTCTTCACATAGTAATGACTGGAATCAGGAATTTCTTCTGTGGAAAGAAACCCTGGTCCTAACCCAAATCCTGCCCCCAGCTCCCAATCCTTGCTCCCTCTGCAGAGCTCACACCCAGGTGAGTGCAGTCCTGATTCTGCTGCCTTCTGCACTCCTCTTGCAACAAATGCATTCATTCTGCTTCGTGCTTATGTCATTTTGAAATAATCCTTCTGCCAGCTCTGAAAGGAGATTACACTCGAAAATTAAGTGGGAGCTGGCTGCCTGTAGGGATGATTACAGCCACGTTAGGAAATCCTTTTAAAGTGTCTCAGGAGTTGGGGGAAATACATAAAGAAATGGGTCAGCACGTCGTGTCTTCTCCGGGTTCTCAGCATTCCTTGGGTGCAGCCATCACATGCATCTGTCTGCCAATGGATGGAACAGAGATGGCCTGGGGGCATTCCCCCTGACCCCCTGCTGCCCCTCTTGACCAACCTTTGCCCTGGGGAGAGATCCTGGCAGCCAGTGCTGGGAAAGAAGCTCTCTATGTTCTTGCTCTTCCCCTCTCTTCTATTCATTTGCAGTCATAACTGTCGCTGTTTGATCCATGCAGCCAAAACCGTCCGGCTTCATTATTCAGGCTGGCTGCAGCCGAGCAGACGGGAGGCGAAGCACACGCACAGCCCTGCAGACCTCTGGGCAACGCACAGCACTTCACGTTTAACAACCGAGCGCCTTAGGATGTTTTGTACCTTTTGCAAATGCTTTCTTGCAGATTCCGTGTCATCCTCGCTAAGCCTCACTTCCTGAAGGGTTTTATTATGCAAGATTTTGTCGCAAGAAGCCTGTGTAAGGCCGGGGAATTAAACCCACGTCTCCCAAACCCAGATCAGTACCACAACCTTTGGCTCATCCTCTCGCCTCACTTGTCGAGCAAAGGGTTCTGCACAAAGGTATACAAGAATACATTATACCCCAAGGTCAGGCGCGTCAGATGAAAAGGATGAATACATACAAGCCCGTGTCCTAGAAATCTGCTCTGTACCCTCCATAGGTTTGCAAATAGCACTACTGAGCAGCAGGAATTAAAGCCAGGGCCTCTCAGTGAAGCAGGAGCAGTGTGTTGTTCCTGCTGCTGTTCTACAAACCTCAGAGGTAACGCGGGGCTGTCAGTGCCTGAATACCCCTGGTTAGCACAGCTTTACCCCAGTGCTTTGTATCACATGTATACACACTGCAATAAGGCTTGAGCCAGCTGATAGTGTCTTGTTCCCATACAGCAGCACTTTCAGTAATCACTAATTCAAGGGAGTCTGCTGCCATCCAGCACTGCTGAGGGGCATAGAGACAACAGGAGCCCCCCAGCTCGTGCTCACACCCAGCTCCATTTCCACACAGAGTAAAACCTTTGGATGCCAATCTGCACCACCAACCCAAAATCAGCAGCCCAGCAGAAGCAGGCTTGCAGGGCAGCTTGATGCCAGCTCAGACCCTGCTGCTTCTCCTGCTAGGAGCTCTGCTGTAACCGTCCTCACCTTCACTCAAGTTTATAAATGGGTACTGCCATTGAAACACCCTTCATGTAGGATGCCTCCGCTCTGAGTGAGCATCACCCACTATGTGTGGGAGAGCAGTGAGCCAGCACAAGTACTCAGAGCACCTGGGACAGCCAGGTCACTCCCACCAGGAGCAGCAGTTTTAGCATCTACTCGTTTGGATAGAGGCTGCTTTTGGATTCTGTTCATGTGGATGCACGTGACTTGTAGTGCTCCCAACCTGCTCTGTGCTGCCCACGTGCCCTGTGCCATGCTTCCCTTCCCACCTGCCTCCTTTGGAAAAACACTCCCAGGCTGGGCACTGTGCACAAAGCATCTTTTATTTTCCTCCCTGCAGCATTCTCTGTACCTGGTGCTGGCATTTGGGATCGGCAGGAATGAAACAGAACAAAACGAACCAACACTATATTTGCCACTCGGGATGGCTGCAGTGGGAGCATGGCACAACATATGGTCCCAAGGAGGAGTATTTGGTTCATTAGCAGAAGCCTGGGGTTGTAAATTTGAACAGAGCTTAGCACTGAGGCCAGCAGATAGCTGGTGTGTTTCCTACCCACCTCTTCTTGCTCTGAAGTTGGCCATGCAGTGTGTGCACTCCTGTGTGCAAGCTGCCTCTGGTTGTTACCACTGCACTGAGAAATTGGGTAGGGTTGGTCTGAGCACAATTTGTGCGGCTCTGTTGATAGGGGAACCGGGTACACCAAGATGTGCAGCTGCACATCTGCACTCCATGGGCTCTCTTTTGGGGCTGACCTGACCCGGGAGGCCCCGTGGCTGCAGAGCTGAGCTCTCTCAGCTCTTCCTGCTCCAGGGAGATGTTCAGGACACCCCATCCCATCCCATGTCATGGGGAGATCTCCCGCTGACTGCAGTGGGATACGAAGCAGGAGTTCACCCCCAGAAATCAGATTCCAGCTCAACAGAGAGCCCTGGTGTTTCCATCCAAGCTTGCCTCAGCAGACAACTGTTAGTGATGCCTCTTGAAAAGAGACATCAGTATCCTTCAGAAAACTTATGTTTCACTTAGCCTAGTTAAAACCACTCTCCTTTATGTCCTACTGCAATCATTTAAAACAAAGGAGCTCATCAGCAGTTTAATTCTCCAGGTCTCTACATCACCGTGTCAGGGAATGGGAATAAGCTGGTAGGTTTTTTTTGTTGTTTAAACACCTAAAGAGTGTCAGAAAAGATTAAGCAATTGTTTTGTGAATTCCTACAGAGGAAAGCACTCACTGAGGCAAGTGTCAGCCGGGCTGATGTTGTTTGCTGCTGTAACAAATGAACAGTGGCACCTATCTGTGCCCTGGACCTGCTGCAGTCAAAAGCAAAGTGCCGCAGCAGCGATGGGGCATTTTCATGTCTATCCCCACTGCTGGAAAGCATAGAAGTGAAATGAGGTGAGGGCAGGTGTAGGTATTACCCATGTTTTGGCCACGTTTCAAGTGCGGCAGGAGAGGATTTGTAAGGCTGCAGTAATCAGGTGGTCAGCAGGGAAGGAGATAATGGACCATGGAGCTGATGGCCAGGGAAGCTTCTACGACCAGGCTGAGAAGTCCACACCAGCACACTGCCAGCAGATTGCTTCCAACACACTGCCCACCACACCTCGTGTATGAGAGTCACTATTGCAAAACACAGATACTGCCACTCGTCAGCACCGTCTGCAATAGAACTGGAAAAGACACCAAGAAAGGCTGCAAGGATGGGCTAAGGATGGAGCAGCTTTACAGAAGCAGCAAGACACAAATGGAGCAAGGACAGAAGTGATAAGATGTAAACACAACCCCTGGCCCAAAATGTGCTCAAATCAGCAGCTCCCCGCATGCATTTCAACCCAGCTCCTGGGATCTACTCTCAAAACACCCAACTGGGATGAGACTTGAGCACCCAAACACCTTTGGATGATTGGGTTGAGGTGTTTCTGACACTGCTAAGGGCTCCATCACATCACATGAAGCCACAGACCTGCAGTGCTGCCGGGGCAGAGCTGAGCACCTTTCAGAGCTTGTCGTGTTACATTTCTTTCAGAGAACAAAGCAGGGAATTTCAGATTTTAATTTGTCACTTTACATGTAAATTAAATGTTGTATATTGTCACCAGTGAATTCAGCCTGTATTTATAATAATGGAAATCTGCTGCTAGGATTTCTAAACAAAAATCCCCCTTGTGCTTCCCTGCATGAGTTGTTTCATTTAGGCTTTTCCACGTTCTCTGAGATAGGCTGAAAGAGTTTGTGGGGAGAAAGGAGGACTGAAAAATAAAAACCAATGAGAAATAATTGTTAGAATTACCCAGCAGGAGAACAGGAGGACATTTTGTCCGTGTTTTTCATGGGTAGAACCGTGGTAGTGCGTAAAGTTAAGCGCATGCTTATGTGTTTTGTTGACATGAAGCCAAAATACTCTAATCTATATGTGCTTATTTCCTCCCAGCCCTTTTAGTCTCATAGAGAGTGGCTGAGGGAACTGGGATAGTTCAGCCTGGAGAAGAGGAGGCTCAGGGGAGACCTCATTGCTCTCCACAATGACATGAAAGGAGGTTACAGCAAGGTGGGAGTTGGCCCCAGACATCACTAATGCACAACAGGGTATAAGCATAGCCCCTCCCCAGCAAGGAGCCTGATTGCATTGAGTCCCCTGGAAACCAGGAGATGGGAAGTTAAGTATGTCAACATTTTCTTTCAAGAGCAAAGGAACTGGAAAAATAAAGCACCCACCAGGAAAGGTACTCAGAAAGACAATATCTCTGCCTTGCTTTTCCTGTGGCTCAGGGTTTTGTTGTTATTATGTGGGCTATAAGCCACTTGGAAAGCTCAGCATATAAAGCTGCTGTGAATTACAATGCATGGAGATTGACTGGGTTGTAACCTGTAATGTATTACTTATTTTTTATTTTAATTGCAAGCAGCCTCTGAAACATTATAGAGCATATAGTGCTAGACACAGCAGAAGTAATTAAAATGAGAGGGCCACATGCAGTTGGCAGTAAAACACCAAATGTAGGCAGCTTCAGAAAAATGTCATTGATCCAGCATCAGAGAGGCCGGGAGGAAAGGAGGTGGGATTGGAATTGTCAACACCATCTCCCACTCAGAACATAGCAGTGAGTGCTATGAGTCCTCACAGCAGAGGGATGCGGTGTGGGACCACAGGGACACTGATGTCACCTCAATGTGCTTTCAAAGAAAGAGGCTGAGCCCGGGTGAGCTGCTCCTCTCCCATCTCTGCACACGAGAATCTGGGTCATGGTTTGTCCCATAGGAAAAATGAAGTGCTTTCGTGCCATATTAAGGATAATAATGACTAAGGAAAATAACCACGGCTGTTAATTTGAGGTGGCTGTAAAGTGATGCAGCGGCGAGTCGATGCAAAGCAAGGCTGAAGAGTGAGCAACGAGCTCTGCTTTGTTTGGCTTGCCCATCCAAAACCTCCTCCAATACAGAGCTGGTGGGCAGATGACCTGAGAGCACTGACATGCACAGCTGAGCCGTGTGTCATCCTAAACGGCACTGACTGCTCTGTGTGCAATGGGCTACAGCAAAGGTTAATGATCATTTCTACCTTTAAATAGTTTATGAAGATGTTTGATGCCTTCCAACGAGGCAGCGATTGGAACTTGCTGCTTTTCCCACTGACTTGCATATCATTGATCTTTTTCCTTGCAATGATTATCCCCAGGCAAGCCATAAATCTCACTTAGAAAAGCTGGGCACTGTAATGAACTGCTCCAGGGGCACAGGGGGTGGATGGGGTCACCTCCTGGGGGCTGGCAGTGTGTGCTTGTGGCTACAGGAGTATGTGTCATGCAGGCTCCCAGTCACTGATGTCTTCATACAAGTGGGTTTTTTGGTGTTCCCCGTGACTGCACTGCATCCCACTGTGATGCTCCCAAAGCTATGGTGCAGGAGGGCTCTTCTTCCACTTGGGCATGATCTGACAGAGTAAATCAGGAGCAGTGTTTGTCCACACCGTTATTCTTAATAGGCCTGAAAAAGAAACAAATACCGGCAGTTCTTAAACCCCAGACATTGAGCACAAATATAAATCTCCCTAGGCAAAGCAGGATAAAATCCTGATGCACTTTACAAGCCGTAAACTCTGCTTTTATTAGCCATTTATGGGCCACTTTTCACAACACAGCTTTAATATTAAACAATAAAGCTCGTGATACACTTACAAAGAAAAGCAGGCTCTAATTTACTCCTGAATTGGAAGCACGGCACCTCCTGATCACACGAAATCAGAAGAAATAAGGTTACTCAGCTTAGGCTGCGTATTTTTCATGCTTGGTGCTCCGTGTAGCACATAATGCACGCTGAAACAGAGGGGAAAAAAAGGGTTAGAAGCCATTGGAAAACACCATAATGAACTCTATGGGATGCTGAGCAGCCTCGGTGCCCACATCAGTATGCAGAGACCACAAAAAGAATACGTCCTTGTGGTTATTGGTGTTTCTCACTTATAGTCTGAGGCAATCAGGCATCTCGTGTGAGATAAAGCCTGACTGCACCAGGGGCTGCATGCACAACACGTGCAGTTTCTATGCAAAACAGGAGTACTTTCTTACGTGAGCCTGCAGCCAGAATTGCAAAGGGAAGTACTGCTTCTCCCAGCTGCACGTGGAAAACAGGCTCAGGGGTGAAGGGAACCATCGTGGTGCATATTCCTGAGCATAAAGATTGTGCAATTAAAAGCTGTGCGTTCCTAAATGTAGCCACAAATCAGTGAGTGGAGGAAGAGGGAACTTGCTGCTTAAAGACAAACTGCTCCTATTTAGTGAAGCCTAGGAGCTCCAAGCAGCAATTGTCAACGAGAGAGTAAGGAATATTACCCTTGCAAACATATACACATTTTAATTACAGTTGGCATTTTGGAGACTGGTGCTGAGGATTGTCATCAGATGGAAAATTGCTGTCATCCTTCTGCCCTTGGGGACGTGAACACTGAGTGGAAATGACTGTAACTGTAAACCGGTCTCCAGCCTGCTCTGATAGCACTGCAGTTCGAAAGGAAACCTTCAGCTGTTGTATTTAGGGAAGGAGTGCTGCTGGCTGAGCAGGGCAGCTATGAGCAGGCATGAGGAGAAGGGGAGCTGAGCTGTGCCACAGCCCATGGGAGGGGACACCGTGAGCTCAGTGCTATGGCCAAGGACACCCAACAGCATCGGACACACGAAGATCACACACTGCATTTTGCAGAAGCTGTTGTGATAGTTAAAATATTGGAGCTACTTTCTAGGGATGGTGCTTTCCGGGACCTGCCTTCTACAGCTAACACTAACTCCTCCGTGGGTTCTTGGGCCAAGGGACCCTCCTGCCCCTGTCACAGTACATTTCAGCACAGAGCTTTGGGCTTGGACCCTATGGGGACCCTGAGGCACCCTCCCTTCTCCCACCCCACTGCTCAGAGCTCTCCCCAAACACAGCCTGCATGGAAAACCAAAGCCTGCTTTTGCTCATTTTGGGCAACTAAATCAAAGTTTTGCTAACTCTACTTAGGAAACAGAGCTGGGAGCAGCTCCCTTACACAGCAGTGCAGTGGCAGGTTCAGATCTCGTATACAAGCAGGGATGGAGGGGAAGGCAGCAGCCAGGCTGTGCAGTATAGAAACAGCCCCCAGCTGCAGAGTGCTGCTGCAGAAGCAAGGATTTGCATTCTGGTCTCACCTTCCCCACTCTTTCCAGCTTCCTGCAAGCCTGGAGGAGGAATATGCTGGGGAAAAATGGATCCCTGTGCAGCGTTTTGCAAAGACAGAGCTGGAATTTCTATGAGCTGATCTACGAAGCTGTCCATAGGGCTGGAGGCTGGAAAATATCCAATTTCGTCTGCAAAGAGGAGATGGGATTGGAAGAGAAATTTTTTATTTAAAGGTAGAAGAAAGTGAAACAAAGCAGCAGCATCTCTCTTTGTTGTAAAGCTAACCGAAAAGCACTACAGGTCTTTGATACTGGTAATAGTGTAAAAGGAAGCGTGTGCTGCCTGTGAGCTCATCCTGAGCCACGGACAGTTGTCTTTCTGGCTCTGTGTCCATACCTGAGATCTAACACAAAGCAATTGTCAGCTCGTTGCATCTTTGACTGGAAATCCCAGTGCTAGGGGAGAAATCCGCTGGGCTTTGATGTAGAGATGCTGGCAGTGCCTACGCCTTCCCATCTCAGAGCATACACATTTGATGTATTGTTGAGTAAGGTGTTTGTTATCTTCCCAAAGAACATGCATGTAACGTGGTAAATCTATTCTGTGACTGCCTTTTAAGATGGATAGTACAAGGGCTGTTTCTGAGGCAGAGGTTTATCTGATACAGGGAACAAGGCTGGAGACAAATGCGGAGACCTCCAAACGCTGGTATTTTGTGTCACTCCGAGGTCCTCCTCTGCTTTCTTCCAGGTATGCTATGCTAGAGAGCAGGTTCCCTTCATGTTGACTCTCCTGGTGTTTCATTTTGTCTCATTCATCTGAGTAGAACTGGGAGAGGTTCTACTCAGCCTCTCTCAGGCTCCCTCCTGCTGTGCGAGGGGAGCACCACTCTTGACGTGTTCTTCAGTAACTGCAGCCTCTCTAGAGCTGTTTGGGGACATTACAGTGATCGCCTTATGGGCATTAAGGTATCCTGGTTGGGCAGCATGGCCATGTCAGCACTGTGTGTGGGTGCCTTCCGCACTGCTCCTGCATTTCTGTACACACAAGGGAATACCAGTAGCTCGTGCAATAGCCTTTTATGACCCTGTACCACATGCCCAGGGGACAAAACAAACCTCTGGGTATTTCTCTGTGATATGAAGAGTGCCACAATACCTGGCTGGTCCCGGAACATCAACACACTTTCAGTGCTGGCCCTCTCTTCTTGGTTGCTGCAGCCCTAATCGTTCCACATGGGATTGCTGTGTTGCTGTCACTCCTTGGGTGACCCTTTATCTCTTCACTTATCCTTCCAAGTCTCCAAACCTTTGACAGTTTCCTTTTTTTTGCCTCCCCAGGATTTGATTTCCTAACATCCACCCCCCAGCACTCCCCATTAGCTGCACTGCACGTAAAGTTTTGCTTGGGTTTTCTTGCCCTTCTTCCTATGAAGTTTTAGAAGCACCTTTCTCTGTTCCGTCGCACTTCTGACATTCACATCACACACACATCTCTGCCCTGCTGTAACAACTGAGAGCGAATCTCTCTCTTTTGAGAAGTTATTTCACAAAGGCTGATAAAGAGTTTATCCACGCAGGTATATAATTACATCCACTAACACAAAAGAAAACCAAGGCACTGGAAAAGTTTGACACCCCCTTCTTAAAAGGCAGCTCTCAGCCCTTGCTCAGCAGTGATAAAGATGTCCCTTCTGAGGAAATGAAGTTATACAGATCCTCGGGTCTGTGATGTGAGGGATTCCTCCTTGCAATGGCCCCGGGCTGCCTTCCCCAACACACCTGGAAGTGCCAGCCTCGCCTTGCCAGGAGCTAAGCACCTCCTACAGAGGTACAAAGAGAGCTGAGAGTGTTTAGCATCTTGCTGGATCAGCCTCGCAGTGTATTTAAAACAATGGCAAAGGAAAGTATGTGTTCCTTTCAGCACAATCTGCGCCTTGTAATCAAGTCTAACTGCTCACAACCCGCTCGGATCCTAACGTGGAGAATGACTTAAGTGGCAGAATGTTCTGCTCTTTCTACAGGTTCACAAAAATGAAATTAAACACAGGCTTTCTATTACAAAACAATAGGCAAATTGAGGACCAATTATGCAAACCCATCAGAGAACCTGGTGAACTGTGGAGAATTTTGCATTTCTGAGGCGGAACGACTTTTTAGATGGAAAAAAAAAAAAAGAAAGAAAGAAAAAACCCTCTACTGCAAGAAATTGAGAACATCTGTGCCATCAAAGAAAGAATGCAGTGAATAATTGGACAATCATAGACAAGCAGCCATTTGAATATGGAGCTGTTTGTAATGTCGCAGCGGAAGGGAAATTACAGAACGCCGGCGCTGCTTGGCTGTCAAACGCCCGTGCTTTTCCCTTTATGCCTATTACAGCATGTTGTGTGCTCACTTTACAAGAGTCTGCAGGGTCGACAGCGGGGTCTCTGGGGTTATCTGCTTCCATTATTTTGCACATCAGCCACATAATGAAAAAGGAGCAGTCAGAGAGGTCCTCGAGCATTTATTTCCTCCGGCATCCAAGCTTAAGCACACCTTTCACCTCCCCGTGACAAGGCAGCCCAACCTGCAGCCTTCCCCTGGAGGCTGACGTGCAGCGTGGAGCAAATATTCTCTCTCAGCTGACAAACTGAAGTGACCCCTTGCCTTGAGCAATGATATTATCCTTGTCTCCAGTTTCAGATCCCACACTGGCAGTCCCCAGGGGCAGCCACCCTCCAGCCTGCGAGCTCCCAGCCCCTCTGCAGCAGCCACCTGTGGAAAACCCTCTGCTGCCCCATCTGCCAGCAGCAATCTGTGGGGCAGGCTGCATTGAAACATGGGCACAAGAGACCTGGGGAGCAACTGGAGGTTATGGTTTATCACCAGCCAGCACTGTTTGTCCTCAGGAAGAAGGGCCAAGTTGCATATGGATAGTACCCAACCCTCTGCACCAGCTCCACGCTGCTCCCTGGATGCACCAGCACTGCACTGCCACGCATCATAGAATCAGAATGGCCTGGGTTGAAAAGGACCACAATGCTCATCCAGTTCCAACCCCCTACTATGTGCAGGGTCGCCAACCACCAGCCCAGGCTGCCCAGAGCCACATCCAGCCTGGCCTTGAATGCCTCCAGGGATGGGGCATCATGGAACTACAGCACCAGTGTGAACATTCCAGGACCTCTTCCTGGACAAAAAGGGAAAATAAAAGTGATCAGCTTCATGGTGATTTCACAGCCAGTTGCACAGATATGCACATGTTACTTTGTACAGTCAGTCTAATAACCAGCTTTCAGAAGGACAGACAGAGTAATGAATGGGTTGTAAAACACGCTCATAAAAACATTATAGCATGTCTCAGAGCATTTGTTAGCTGTTTGTGATTTACTGGGGCCCCTGTTTTACATTTTCTTATAATTTGCACGTTTCCTATTAAAAATAAGCATTCAATGTGCATGCAATTTATTTTAATTTCCCTCCCTCCTCACAAGATGATAAAACTTTTACAGCCACACAAGAATGGTGATATTGTAGTCACGAGGTTCATTATACAGTAATTAATACATGTTAAGTATCCTGTAAATATCATGCTATAACGACCTTAAGTAAATACATACTGTACATTGGCAGGACCTATTAAGTCAGCACCACTTAAAATGAAATGTGACTAATTAATCTGTTTAAGAAGTCTAACGTCAACTTGGATATTCTTTAAAAATTGCAGCACAATGTTGCATGAGTGAGCTGTGAGTCAGTTTGCATTTCGTTATGGAACTTTGACATCAGTGGTTACTTTCCTGCTTTATTTAAGTGGATCGGACACACGGGCCAGCATTGAAGGAAGGAGAGCGTTACGAGGGAGGTTTCATTGTCACGAGATGCTGAAAAGCCTGAATAACACATCCCATTACCATCACTGGGAATGGCTGCACGTGGGTTATTCCTGAAGGAACTCATGCATGAGATCTGGCCACCAGCCCCAGCAACGCTCCTATCAGGCCCTACATTGCTTCATTAAGAGATAGGGACTGTGCAACCCCAGGAGCAGGGCCTTGTTCTCCTCTCAGCAAGAAGCTGAGGCACTGCCTTTGTCCTGCACAATGTTTTTTTTACCTTCATGAAGGCCATTCCTCACGAGCCTATTGGCCTTTTAACAAGTTCAGCTCCTCACGACACAAGTCCTAAATACACAAAGGACAAAAAATTCTCCAACTGTTTCACTTTTCTTTTTCTTTCCCCCATGATTTGTGTTTGTTTTCCTGAGAAGTCAACACCTCAGGATGCAAATATCCACTGAGCATCTACCAGATCAGTCCGACTCACCATGGTGTATAAATAGCCACCTGTATGTGGCTATCTCCAGCTCTATAGACACTGCACCCCAGCTGCCCCATGTCCCCCCAAACACATTACTGCTCTCCAACAACTAAACTTACCGAAACACAGCAAAGTTAACAGAGTTCCACTAAAAATGGAAGAAGCTTAATAAGTACGAGAGCAGGTTGCCCAAGGAGGCTGTGGATGCCCCATCCCTGCAGGCATTCAAGGCCAGGCTGGATGTGGCTCTGGGCAGCCTGGGCTGGTGGTTGGCGACCCTGCACATAGCAGGGGGTTGGAACTCAATGAGCATTGTGGTCCTTTTCAACCCAGGCCATTCTATGGTTCTACAACAAGTTTCCTGTTCATTGATGGGAATCATTAACTATTCCTTCTCACTGATATTCAGACGTATTGCCAGAACCAGAGACACAGGAGGTCCTGGACTATTTCCACTCTTCCATGGCCACAACTTTCTTTGGAAGACAAATCTCTCCAAACACATCTGCAGGTTGTTCCTTAACAGTTTTGGTAGCACATTTCTGGGTGAGGACATCCTGCACAGTGGTGGATAGAACCAAGTTCCTACCCAGGTGGTTGGGGAAGCACGGCTGAGGCAGAGCTCTGGGTGCTGGCAGCCAATTAAAAATGGCAGGGATAAATGAAAGAGCTCAAGAATGGACAAAAATGTGAGTGTACACAGAAATCTTTGCTCTAGAAGCTGTGGTCTGAATAAAGTATACTGAAGTAGACAAGAAAATAAGATGTATTTTTCTCCCCTCCCTCCTGAGGCCAGAAGTCACTGTCTGGTCTCCACAAAAGCATGGGAGTGTGAAACTCTTCTCACTTATTTCCATCTGATCTATCCCAAAGTGCCACTGGGACTGCCAGGCTTACATCTGGTTGCATAACTTTCTGGGCAAACCCTTTCCTCAGGGAGATCAGAAAAGATCATTTCAGGCACAGAGCAGAGCCTCCAGCATTCTGAGTGCTGCACAGCAAGGAAGTGGCTGGGACAGCTCTAAAACATGGGTCCTATGCATCAGGGGAGCTCCTGAAGTCTTGCATTTTATTTAGTGCTCACCACTGGCCTTGTAAGTCAGCAGAATGCCATTTGGTGCCATGCTGGTGTGTATGAGGGCATGGATTAATACACACCAAAGAGACAGAGCTAGTGGCTGGAGGCAAGAGATCTGCATCCTGCAATGGGGTCTCCCATAGCTTTCTTCAAAGGTAAATCACTTAACAACCCTGTGCCTCAGTCTCCCTACTGCTAAATCACTATAATGTTTGTCTACCTGCTAAGATGTTGCCGGGCTTATTTAATTAACATTCACAAGGCATCCAGAGATAAAGTCGTTTCATAAATGTATTGTGTAGCTTGTAATCTTTTGATGTTGCATGCAAAGGAGACATCACAGAGCACACGAATACCCTGGGAGAGCTCTGAGCCTGTTTTTCACTTCCAAGAGCTCCTTTCTTGCAGTGACCCCTCCCTTTAGCAGCACATTCACCTCAGCCTCTCGGGAATGGGAGAGATGCACAGCATCCCTGCTACAAGCTTCCATGAGCCATGAAAACCTGCTGTTATGACCAGAGAGAAGCAACCAGCACTATTATTTATATCATTGGCTGAGGTTTGTAACCTAGAATTAATTTCACATCGAGTCCAAACGCTGCCTGTTTCACATATATCTGGGTAGCAGACAAGAGCCCTTTTAGCAACAGAAGCAAACAGAGCTACAATCAAGCAGCTCAAGGCACAACCCTCTAATAGTTCAGTAATCAGTAATAATCAACACTTCTCTTTATGTTCGGGGAGACCTCATAGAACCCAGCTACTCTACAGTGAATACATTTTCATTTGTAAGACTAAATGCAAGCATACGTTATCTACTTAATTAAAATCTAAATTCTCTAACCAACCATTTGTTGTTCCTCCTGGGTGCACGTTACATACATTACTGGTGTTTTCCTGAAATCCAGTGCTAATGGATTAAAATAACTTGATGAAATGTTTCATTTGCAGCATGTGGTTCTGAAAGAACGCAAAATCCTCTGATGCTGCACTCGTTAACCCCTTTCCACCACTAGTCCCAGAGCATGGGAGTCCTCTAAATCTGCCTGAGTTTTCCTGGGGAGGAAAAGACAGCAGGAATTAATTATCAGTTTGGATGCAAAGGAGGACTCCCAGCACAAGATGCCCTTTTCCTGACTCAGTGCTGGTTTTAAAGCCTTTCTGGACAGGACTGCACGGCCACACTGAGATGCCAACCACCCCAGGTAAGGATTTGAATGGCACTGATTCACTGATGATGAAACATCCATTTCCTTACTCAGCAAATCTCCTGCATTCCAACTTCTGAATATCTTCAAAGGGTCAAAATCTTTACCGTTTGCTGCTCAACCTGGCTCATTCTCTGCCTCTCAGAGATTACCTTCGTTGTTCCTCTACCTCCTTTGCATAGTTGTTAAATTCCATTTGGCTATTTTGAGTGCCACAAAGAATCCCGTTCAGAGGAGAGCAGGCAGGGACAAAGCAAAGAGAGCAAAGAGATGCAGGTGAGGCAGCACCAAACTGAGATCAATGGCTGCTGCTCTTGGTTGGAAGGAACCCCCTAACAGCTTCGCATCACTGCTGCAAACCACAGCATTTATGGAGATGCCACCAGGAATTCTGCTTTGCTTCCAGCAGATACAAAGTGAAGGGGCACTTCCTTCAAGCCATTCAGCCTCCTCCATGTTACAATTAAAAACAATTTATATCCTCAATGGGGATTCAGGTAACTCATTACCCCCAAGAGCCATTTGTGAGACTAAATTGCAAATGCAAATTAATGCCAGCTCTGCTTTGACAATAATGGGTCTTTCTTTCTCTCTTCTATTTTGCTGACTTCTATTTTTGGATGTTTTCATCCCTATGAAATAAAGCAGGAGTCCAGTGCAGATTTGCCAGGGGACAGAGATGGTTTTATGCTCCTTTCTTATAAGATGCTCCTCCGTTCTCCCATGCTGCAATACTGGAACCTCAGGCAGACTCAGTGCAGTCAGAACCATACGGCCATCGGCCTCTCCCCAGCTGCAGCCCTATGCCAGGGCTCTCCATTAGCTGAGCCAGTGGAGTTATTTGCTGTGGTTACAGGCAGGAATTCCCCCGGCCTCTTTGCACACTCCTTGCACAATGGGCAATTGTTCCGGGTATTGCTGTAACACGAACAGGAGCATTTATATCTCCCCTGCAAGGAAAGTCTCCAACAACAGGGAGGCTGTTCTGACCCCACCTGTCCTGGTTGACGTGGTTTGCTCTCTAACTAGCCATCTTGTTTTATCGTGTCCTTCTATTAAAATTGTTCTGCACGCACGTCTTTGTGATTCTTGGCTGTATATCCAGCCTGACGCGGCCTGAAATCACGCACAGCCAAAGGACGCCCGCTATTCTTCACGAAGAAAGAGCAGTAAATACAAGAACTGGAAAGCTTTGCTCCTGCTCCTCTCGTAGACAATACGTGACCACAATAACAGCGTGGAGTGGCACGAGTTTTTGGAGCTGCTTTAAAAAGGGCAGAATTGTGTGCACAGCGATGCCGCGTTGATCAAACACGGCTCACCCACGTGCTCGCATCAAAAGGAGCGTAGGGGTCCTCTGTGCTCCCCACCAAACACACAAAAGGGCCAAACAGGTAAAACTGACCAAACCATTATTGTTAAGAAGTGGAAGTGAGCCAGAAATCCTGACCCCGGGGGATGTCTGAAACACAGAGCCAGTCGCTGCTGCTGGTCCCTGCTGGTGTCATAACAAAAAGCCAAAGTTGTTATTTATTGCCCTTTATTCCCGTAGCATTTGATGTCTTTAATGCAGTCTGCACACAGGAGTGTGATGAAGTGCTCTCACTTCCATTTCACATATGAGGAAAAGAGAGACATAGCCTCATATTCTCAAAAGGCACTTGAGCACCTAATGCCCTTGGAAATCAGCTGCAGAGGAGCTCTGAAATACCTACAGAAAAGCACACGTGCCTGAGAGATCTCATCCGGACTTCCCAGCATACAACACCTTGCTGAGAGCCCCAGGATGTGACAGATGCACCTCTCAGTGAGCAGGGGCACAGCAGCAATCCAAAGGACAGAGCAGCTCCCAGGGACCCTTCCCTGCTGCTGTGGCACCCTGAAGCTCAGCTGGCCCTGCCAGGGGACCTGCAAGCACGTCCTGCAGGAGGAAAGCTGCATCTTCTGCATCAGCTCTCAAGTCAGAACTGAGAAGACGACTCACCTGGCTCTGCGTCGCTACAGGCCTGTCCTAATTAGCAATTTATTACTCCTGGTTTTCTGCAAGTGGAAGTATTTTCAGGACCCTCCACATGAGAATCCTCACTCTGATCCCAACTCGTTCCATAACCTTCAGTAAATTAGTCTTAATCTTTTCGTGTCCCCATCTGGAAGAGTCAGCAAGTGGTGCTCACCTCACATTTGATGGATTAACTTGTTACTGAATTCCACTGTACTCAACAAGTACTGAGCGTCTCTCACTAATCAGCAGAAACTTATTAATTCTCATTAAGAGTGCTTCTCATGTCCTTTCTGATAAAGCTCACTGGGAGATACAACAGTTCTTCAGAACAGAGGTAGAGTCCCTTGGAAAATCAGCGGGAAGAAAACCAAATCAGTCTATTTCCTTGCAAAAATAACTGCGTATCATTATGGGAATTTGCCCCACATTAGATTTCCAGAGAAATTTTCCACTCTTTCAACTTCCTAACGTTAGAGGTTTTTCTCCACAGAGAAATTGCCCCTTTGACCCAAGTTTTCAGGGTAATGGGAAAGGAAATGGGTTTTTCATGGCAGAGAATGGAACTGGCTCTTCTGCAGCTGCAGCCCACACCCCGGAGACTCTTTACTCCATTCCCTGAGCACAGAGATGATGCCAGCCTTCCCAGCGGGTTGCTGGATCTGGTGTTCCTCTCCTTCCCAGGTCAAAGTGCCAGAAATGCTGCACGAAGTAGTGCTCCTGAGGGAATCCTTCACCGCAGCACAACGTGGCTGCTTGGATTTGGCTTTGTGGGGAGCTCCCACCTCATCCTGTCCCACTTCATCCCATCCCCCCTCATCCCATCCCACCTCATCCCGTCCCGCCTCATCCCATCCCATCCCACCTCACCCCACCCCATCCCATCCCACCTCATCCCATCCCACCTCATCCCATCCCAAACCATCCCATCCCATTCTATCCCACCCCATCCCATCCCATCCCATCCCATCCCATCCTACCTCATCCCATCCCAGGGCCAGGCTGGGCTCTGCTAACTAGAGACCTGGCTGCATTATCCTCTAGGGAATATCAGTTTCTGTTGCCTTTCTGTGCTCCCTTTGGCAAGAATGAGAGCAAGATGGGTGGGTGTTTTTTGGTCCTTTGTGTTTATTTTAAATTTAATTTATTTATTTTATCTGGCTGACATTTTGACTTTGACTATTAGCTACTTGGAACAGATATCATCTCTTGTTATGCATATTCATGATAACCATCATCTCTGCTGACACAGTCACCTTCAGAGCTACAAGGATGAGCCACCCTGACCTGCGATAGCATCCGACTCTCACCCTCTTTACCTCCTTCAGGAAAAAGAAACCAAGACCTCAACAATTATTTATAGAAAAAGCCTGTATCGCTCCTATTAGTTAATTTCCCTTAGATCCCTTATGTAAGCACAGTTATCGAATTCAAGCTTCATTTGAGTCCATATATAGGCTAACCCTAGCCCTAACCCTAACTTTTTTTCCCATGTAACTGCTGCTGAAAATGTGCTTTCATCTGCAGACCTTCCGTTGGCTCTGGGACGAGAAGAAAGGTCACATCTCAACTGGAAGGAACAACCAGGACCCCTAACACCTTAACTAAAAACAACAATCCAGACCACATCACGCATCAGCCAGCGGGTGATGGAGGAGGACGGAGGGTCTCTCCCATGCCACTGGGGGCTGAGAGCCCAGAAGAAGAAGCTCAGCTGGGCCAGCCAGGAGGGGATCCCAGCACAGCGATGTCAGCCTCGCCACCTCCAGGCTGTGCAGCGTGCTGCTATTTTAAAAGCTGCCTAGAGGTGGCATCTCCCCAAAACGAAGCCACTTCTGCATCACCTTCCTGTGCCTGGGTGGGCTGTTTTCAGCTGCAGGCTCACTGCGGCAGCAGTTATTTTGCTTGCAACCCAATACATAGAAATGTTAATAGGGTGTCTGAAGAGACTTTCTAGTTGCGAGCAGCATGTTGTGTTTCCTAGTTGAAAGCACACCAGTGCACCCATAAAAGTAATATAATCTCGGGAGCAGAAGGAGCGCTGCTGGAAGGATTGCTTAGAGCCAAGTAGTTTCCTGCTGTATTTCCTCAGGAAAAGCCCCCAGGATGGCTGTGCAAGAGCTACTGAGCTGGCTGCTGGGCCCCGTCCAGCTCTCATCAAGGCTCTCCTGGGTCCCCTCTGCTTTCCTGGGTGCCTCTCAGATTCTGCTCAGTACCACCGCAGACTGGGAAGGCTGCACCCTCCCCAGTTATTATGATGATGGCTACCATCTTAACCATCTGTCCATTCTCTTTAAAGCACAGCTTTGGGAATACAAGGTCTGTGTTCAGTTCTGGACCCGAGACCAGATCTTTCTGTATAACCTTGGGAAGGAAATGAGGTATATGCAAACTCCAGTTCCTGTTCTGCAAAGTGGGGAGCATTCTGCTTTATCTGTCATCTCAGTGAGCAGGGCCTGGGCAGGGCTGGACAGATACACACACACCAGATAAATGGCAGTGTGATCCTCCACAGGTCACTACCATACAAGTGAAGGTTATTCTTTGGGGACATCTGTTGTTTTAGCACGTACAGCTACTGCTTAGCCTAAATATCATGTGTGCTTGCCTGTAGACTCACCATTTGTGTGCTCTCTTTAACAATCTCCATAAAAACAAGCAGAAAGAATGCAGAAAGAATATCCTGCCTTGCTAATACACTCAAGCAAACCCATTAAGATATCTCTAACTGCAGTCTAAAACCAAGGGAACAGGCTGACAGTGCAGTGCTGCTCTTTTCTCTGATGTCCAGACTTCCTATGCCATGGTTTCTCCTCTGAGACCTACTGCAAAAACAAGAGTATTACTTATGGTCACCTAGCAATATAACTAGGTCTTAGGGGAATCTGCAGCCTGCCTATCATGTGGAGCTGTAGCCCGGAGCATCTGTTAACCCACCCATGCAGATCAGCAGAGTGTAAGGGAAGCTTGCATGTGGGGAATGGAGGGCAGTCGAGTCCCAGAGGTTGAGTTCTTCAACCCTGGATGAATCAGTTCGTTCCCTATTAAAAGTTACATGCACAAAAGCTGGGTTCTGTCTGGGGAAAGCTCAGAATTGTACTGCAGGATAAATAAGGAAGGATAAAAATGAGAGCATTTGTCCACAGCAGAAGTGCCAGACTCCATCAGACAAGATTTAGTTCACCAAGAGTGTTAAAAAACACTCCTGCTTATGCCATCCATCGTCACTCTGCCATACCCAGACATTATTTCTGTGAGAAACCGTGATGTGCTTCCAATGCCTTCTGAACTGGCAATGCCTGTTTCAGACAAGATGGATAGGATATAAGGAGAGAGAAAGCTGCAGGACACATCCTTAGTCAGACTGCAGCTCCAGAACTTGCACGTCTCCATCAAACACAGTGGAATTACTCCAGCTCACATCAGCTGAGAAACTGAATCAGATCTGCTTTTCTCTACTCTCAGACGATGACATTTGGATGGGATCTTACAGCAGGAACACAAACAGCTCAGGTCACTGAAACCTTGAAACAAACATCCCCTGTCCTCTGGTGGAGGAAGTATTTATGCTGTGCAGCCTTTAGGGTGGCTCAGGAGCACTGGTAGGGAGCTGAAGTCCATAAGTGTAGATGGAGTGAATAAATCTGCAGCTTGTCAAGTTGGGAAGGAGAAAAGGCATATTTGTTTTGTGTATGAATAAAGTTCCTTTTAGCCTTTGCTCCGCTAGGCTGCAATTCTGCAAAGGATGGAGAATTGTTGCAATGGGAGCAGAGGGTATTCAGCAGGCCTCAATGCTGTACTTCTGCATGAATTAACAGAAACTCAGTGTTCTGTGCAAACCTTATGTGACTGTAAGTTGAGCTTCTTCATTGAGAAGCCTGATTAAGAGAACCTTAGAAATCAGATGCTGAGCCTCCATTCAGAATGACGTTTTGCCCTGTTTCCATTGTAAATCTAGTCCAGGTGCCATACTGTCTCTGCTCTGCATTAAAGCTGTGGGCTGCAGTGATAAGGGGCACACAGGGAGTGGGATGACTGTACAAGATTCAGGTTTCAGCACTACCTATGTCCAAGGTGCATTTAACCACGTGCAGCTCAAAATGTTCCTGACCCATCTCTTTGAGGAGCCACGCTCACCTGAGCCAGTCAAATCCTACCCTCCCTGCAGTGAGTTTCTCCCTCCCCCAATTACTGTGAGCTAGACCAACAAATACTCATGACCTCAGATTAAGGAAATCTATTCACTGTCCTCTCAAAGAGACTTTTTTTTCCCACTACTCTGCCTTGCTACTAAGAGGCTGCATGATACTCTATCCCCTAAAACAACTCCTGAACTAGACTGCACATCCTTCAGGGCAGCAGAGATAGCAACAGTAATCCCCTAGATATAATGATTTCAGTACACCAAAGGATCTAAATGCCTTTTCAGTGTTCTAACTGCCAGCAAACTAAACGGCTAGCTTGGTCACTCTGTTTTACGGTAAGGGAGATGCATCACCACCTGAATCAAGACCTGCAAACTAACGACCTACATGGAGCTGCTAATTTTCTTCCTACTCATCCCAAAAAGAGTTCTCTTTTCTACCTGGCATTGGTGCTGGCAATGACAAGGACTTCCAGCTCTCCAACAAAGCTGCTCCAGGTTAGATCCTCAAGCATTACGCACATGATCAGGCCATTGCCTTCAACAAAGCACAACTAGATTGCACTAGCTTGGGATTTGGCCCTCCATATCCAAGCCCATTTCAGCTCTCTGTCACATGTTTGCTCACAATTAACTCAGCTGAGCTGTGGCCTGCGTGCTTATTTTTCATCTCCCTGACCTTCTTTGGAAGAGATGATAACAGCTTGCGTCCTTGAGAGTCAATAGTTTCCTTTGCATCAAAGCGAGAAGCAAGGTCAAGATCCAGCTGCTGCTAAACGATAAGTTTTAAAACAATAGCTTTTGGTGGAGACTAAGCTGATCTGCTGTGGGCTCTTCTTTGGGGACAGGTCAGAGGAGTGGGATGAGAACGGATCCTCGCACCTTCAACTCAGGACACAGACTGCTTTGGTGACAAACACAACAGTGCTTGATGAAAGAGATGGTGGCGCTGCTCAAAGAGAGCACACAGGCTGGTGGTTGTTCACAGGAGCTGATATCACTCATATGACCTTAACGAGGCACCAGCCTGGGGGCACCTGCTAGAGAGCAGGCACAGCACACTGCTCCTGATTAGATCCGTTCCTCTGGCACATCCCTACATCTGTAGCTCACATGGGGCTGAAGCAACCTTCCCCTTCTCCACCGGCATCTTCTGATATTTGCCCAAGTGAAGAGATGGTTCCTGTTCCCTCCAACCTTGCAAACGAACCTGATGGTTTCAATGGGGGCATCTACAGAGAATAAAGCCAAAAGGATTTTGGCACCCCTTGGGGAGTGGTGAGCAGCACAGCTTTCATCGTCTCTACCTTTTTCAGTGGTCTGCGGCCTCAACTTGAAACGCTGCCTCCTGAGCTGCTGCTGAAAGCCAGCTGTCTACCATTTATATTGTTAATTCATTAAAACCAGTCCTTTATCCTCTCAGGAAATCACGGCAGTCCTGCTTACTGGCAGACAATAACATTCGAGGGCTTGCTGCTGCAATCGCTGACAATATCAATTATTTAGTTTTCTGCCAATTCCTATTAGACTTTTCAGGCTAGAGAATTTACACTGTGTTATTGAATTAAAAAACAGCTAAAAGCTTTAGGGAATCCAAACTAATTAGCCGGCATTTGTAAACCCCTTTGTTCATGGTAATTTGTTTACAAGAGTAGCTCAACCTTTTAATTATGGGCACACTCATAGGCCACATACTGTACCATTACAGGTGGGATTTTTTGTTTGGTGCAAGAAGGGCAAACATGGGGAAGCTAATTCTGCTTTAATGAGCTGTGATGACCCTGCTTGGCACTGGATGACCTAAAATACAAGCACATCTATAATTATAACTAAGAAAAAATAGCACTCCAAATGCTTTAAGTGGGACAGAAATCATCAGCATCCAGTTGTGTCCGCAGTACAACCCCACAGCCCCTACTCCCACTTGGTCTTCAGCCTTCTTTGTAGATCTCATCTCAAGATATCTCTTCGCCCTTTTGCCTGTTCCCATCTATTTGTGTTGTCCTTCTGCAGTGGACTTGGAAAAAGAATGGTTTGGATTTATTAGGAAGAGGAGATGTCTCCACTTGGATGACAATTCTGTTGTGCCAGTTTGCACTTCCGTCAGTAGCATCAGGGAGCCTTCTCTATCTGTGCTGGAAGGCAGCTGTGCAAATCATGACCCTCCCATCAAAATTTTACAGGTCCTCTCCCTCTAGCATGAGAACAAGGTTTTAATTTTGGAAGAAATGCTGAGGTTCTTATTGCAAGTGAGTTTTTAGCCCAACACGTAGGAAGCAATAGCAAACTGTTTGGGTTCCCTTCTGATTGCTTTACCAGACTGAAGTGTTGGGCGGAACTGTTCTATGGAATTGGGCAGAAGTGTTTGGGCTGAAATCCCAGGAGTAGGTTTCCTGCCTGTAGTCTGCGACCATCCCTCCTTCTGCAGCAACATATGGACATGTTAATAGAGTAGCCAAAGAATGTTTCCCAGCTGCATCTGCTTTCTTCAGATGGGCAAAGATCCTGAGCAGACCTAGTCAAAATCAACAGTGAAAATCCTGACATTTGCCTTGACACCAAATAGAAATCCTGAATATCTTTATTTCTGGGGAGAGATGACAACAGAAGGGAAGGAAAGCAAAGTGAGATGTCTCTCAACAAGGGAATGGGAGGACTACAAATAAGTTCCCAGTTCATTTTGAACAGTTCCAAGAAATTTGTTCATGCAAAATCTGTCTTCGGGTTGTTGTTTATTTTATTTTTTTTTTAAAGGGATTTTAAAAAGCTGCATTGTATGGGATGTATCCGCATTTGGCATCCCTCAGCCTGATCTAATGTGCTGAACGCAGACGGATACAGCCTTACCCCTCGGAACGAGCACAAAGCCATCTTCACACTTAGTCCCAGTGATGGATGCTGAACTTCAGCAGCTCCGGTGATTCAAAGAGACATGGAGAGCGTATTGCACAGGCAGCCCGTGGACAGCAAGGTCGAAGCAGAGGATGGATTAGATTGCTGTTTTCCCCCCTCTATTATTCTGTTTTCCAGCCTGAACACTGTTCCTGGCTCGTGTTCTATCCAATGTCTTTGAGGCACTTGGATGTCTGCACAGACAGCACCTTGCTAGGTCTCAGCATGTCCTCTGACAGCATTACATTCAGCTGTGCTTTAGGGCCAGCTGAACATCGTGTTTCAGTAGGGCAGCTGATTTCATCTCTGTAGGAACTCTGTTACGAGGCTCAAATAGCGCCGATAAAAATGGAGAAGGGCAGAAGTGTCCCTCAAACACCCAGGTCCTCCAGAACGCATTTAGTTAAAATATCATTAACTGTGCTGCATGTTTGACAAGGATGTATGACAGCACTAGCCATATGGAAAGCATAAATATTAAATACTATATATTGCAGCCATTTGCAAGAAACTGCATTAATCCCTTGAAGGTTAATGAGAATTATTCATGTGCATCTGAGGGAAAGAAGTACTTCACTTTAGAAATGGAACAGCTTGACATGCCTGATATTTCACTTACCAATAAATACAAACGGAATGGATGGACATCTCAGCATCGCGCCCGAATGAGGGGCTCACCAAACAACTTTGGTTTGTTTTCTCAAATCAATATTTTACGTCGTTAATATTTTCAGTTCCAGGAATCAGTGAAACAATAAATCCTGGCTGCTCGCAGATGGTTTGCCACTGCGTAGATATGCCTGCAAGAGGGGAAACAGATGTCAAGGAGTCAAGACCAACCTGGTTCATTTCGTTAAGCCCTGAGAGTTAAAAGAAGGAACCGGTGCCGGGGTAGGGGCTGGTTTCAGACACATGTAAAAGGAGAAAGAAAAGTGAGCCAGGATTACCCTCGATAGGCACAATCTGCATCAGGCAACACGGAGACTCACTGTGTTCACAGCATCATCCCAGGAAACATCAACAGATTTCCAAAAGAAGTTGAAGCGACTACTAAATGTGATGGCTGGCAGTAATCACCATGAAAATTAGAAGAACCGTTTAGGAAACAGCTTTGTTACGGCCTGGCTTCAACTGAACCACCTGCATCAGTGGAGCTGCTGAAAACCTGAAATGATAACATTTCTGTGATGAAAATAATTTGTTGCCAGTGAAATCCTGCTGCTGCTTGGGAAGCTGGTTGAAATTAGTGGGTAGTCTTACTAGAATTAAGGCTTTGGTTCTGTTTCAAATACTGCCCTTTAAAATAATTAAAATACTTTTCTCTTTTTTTTTCCCACATTGTATTTTTTTTTCAAAATACAGTCACCATACATGTGCTGCACACGTTGGCAAATTCCAACCACTGCTATCCATGGCTCACGGTATGTCCAAGGAAGGAGCTCAGAGCTCCAGCGCTGGCTGCTCAGTGAGCACCACCCTGCAGAACATGGGGTTGGCTCAGCAAATGAAAAAGTAAACTGTGAGCAGAAGCCACACCTCCCAGAGCCTTCAGTGGAGTTGCTTGAGCAGATTTTTGGCTGATGGTAATGATGGGAGCTCCCGTGTCTTATGAAGTAGAGCTGGACATGAGTGGAAGGTTCAACTCTGCATGTGTAGCATTGAACACACGCTCCAAGCTTGCTCTGTTCAGCTGGATAGCAAAACAGGTGAGTGTTAAATACAAAGAACAGCCAAAGGCATTGTCCTCACAGGGGTGCATAGGGAGGTGCTGCTGGCCCTGCTCTCACTGGGCTGGATGGACCCTGATAGCTGCAGTCTGCTGAAACTCTGCCTCTGCTGTCCCCGCCATCCCCATGGCATGGGTCTGGACATGGCCGATCTCCTTGAGGAAGCATATAAAATGGAGGCAATTTTGACTAAACCCTGATTGTGGGTCTGATAACAAAGCCAAGGAAAGGGACCGATGGTCAAAGTGAACAGGGGACACCAAGAAATAGGCTCAGGGGAGTGGGGGTGAGGCTGAGCCAACATAGCACATGCAGTGCTGCATCTGAGCACAGGGAGAACTGGCAGAAGGGTCAGTGCCTGTCATGCCTTCTTTCAGTTGTTGTTCTCAGATGCCCTGATTCCCAGCCCCCGTGCTTCAGAAGCGATCTGTGTGCACCAAGCCCGCAGTGCAGGCAGCAGGCATCCCCCTGCAGCGCAGTGCAGGCACCGGGGGGGGCTCCGGGGGAAGCAGTGCACTGCCAGCAGCATCCTGCCCTATTTTCTGCACTAGAGCAGCCCCACGCTGCTGTGCAGCGATGCGTGTGGGCCAGCAGCAATTGCACACGCAGCCACTGACTGGTCCTGGGGAAACCTCGCAGCAGCACGCACTGATCCACGCACAGATTCAGCCTTGTGATAATCATGAGCAGGACTTCTGAGGCATTAATGCGCTCGATTCCTCGCGCTGTGCCCCAAGGTCAAGAAAACAGCTGAGTGAGAATGTTCTGTGTTAGGGGTGTGTTCATAAACTGCTTCTAAAGGGCTGGTGAAAGGATGTTGGGATAAGTAGTTAATCAATTTGTACAGATTATTACAAGGTCAGTAGATGCACAGGTTGGTTATGAACACCTAATGATAATAACCACTGATACGCATACAACCACTCGATATAACATGTATTTATCACCTCCATAACAGCTACCACTAAATAAAAATCTCACTAATGTGAATCTCCTCTCAAAGGATGTTAATCTCTGGGAATGGGGCTTACTGAGCCCCCATGGAGCTGCCTAGAAGGGATCCAGCAGGACCTGTACCCCCCTCTGAAGCAGTTTCTCCTCCTCAAGCATCTCACTGCCCAGCAGTCTGGCAGCCTGCAAACTCCAGCAGAAGAGTTTCGCTCTGTTTTCATTGTTAGACATAGCACACAATCACTGTTAAACCATTCGAAGGAAAACACAGCTGGTGATTCTGGACTATGTTATATTTTTATTCTGAGTCATTTACCACCTCTTTTAAATAATCCCAGAAGCCTCCACAGGGATTTGCTTTTATGGCACCGGATCGCTCAGGAGTGTGTCTGTCTCCAGCCCTTTCCTCCCATTTTTCAATTTCCATTCTGGCCCGCATCCACCACGGGAGGGAATGTGCTTCAAGTCACTCAGAGGAACCCTGCAGGGCTCTGGGACCCATCCACAGCTGATAGAAACCAGAGCGGGTCCAGTGGCTTCAGGCAGCCACAGCACACACAGCCAGGCAAGCAGCGCTGCCTCCAAGCTCCCCATAAATCACTGGCACCAACCAGCCTTGCGTGCTTGAAAGTACCATCTGAAATTCTTAAACACACTTAAATGCATTTTGAAGTCTTAAAGGTGGATGCCCCACATTCAAGTCCAGGTTGGATGGGGCCCTGGGCAACCCGATCAGGTGCCTGATGTAGTGGTTGGCAGCCCTCCCCGTGGCGGGGGGGGGGGGGTTGGAACTAAATGGTCTTTGAGGTCCCTTCCAACTCAAGCCTTTCTGTGATTCTGTATCCTATAAATGTTCATTTGTTCAAATCTGTGCTGCAGCCAACCACTGCGAAGGGAAATGGCGCACTGAATACTGAAGGCAAGTTGTCTAAAATCAGGTGTGACACTGCACGTACAGCTCCTGTAACTCTGTTAATACCTCTGCAGCGCTGAGGTCCTTGGCTGCCATCTTTCACTGGGCTACACCCAGCAGGTTTGCAGCATCAACCTGAGGTACATCAGTATGCAGGTGCTATTTGCTCTGTAGTGGCTTTTCACATCAGACATACCAGATCCACCGCATCCTCCCATACCCCTTGTCTTACATTCAGCTGGGATGGAATTGTTTTCCTCAGAGTGCCTGGTACGATGCTATGTTTTGGCTCTAGGAGAAAAACAACGTTGATAACACACTGATGCTGATAGTTGTCTCTAAGCAGTGCTGCACAGAGCCAGGGTCATTCTCAGCAAAGGGCCCAAGGAGCTGGGAGGGGACAGAGTTGGGACAGCTTCCTTAAGCTGTCCAAAAGGATGATCCACAGCATATAGCATCATGTGGAAGGAGTTTTGAAGGGGGTGGGAGCGCATCTTGATCTGTTCCACTGCTCAGGGACAACTGGGTGGGGTGATGAGCAATTGCTTGTGCATCACTTGTTATATACATTCATATATATATATATCTATATGTAGTCATAAATCTTACTCTTTTCCCTTTCTCTTAATAAATCATTTTATCTCAACCCACGAGTTCTACATTTTTTTTCCCCCACTTCCCTCCCCTATCCCATTGGGGCGAATGACTCTGTGCTGCTGAGCCACCAGCCAGGTTAAACCACAACATCCTGGTGCTCCAAGATTCCAGAACAGACTTGCTTCGCCTAAAATTCCTTTGGGAACCCACAGACAGGGGAAAAGCTGGCAAGAAATGAAAGCAGAGCCAATCCATTCCCCCTTCTCTGCTCTGCTGCACAACACTGCTTGTCAGGTTGCTCACCTAGCATGAGCTGCGCAATCAGAGCAAACCTGGGGAGAAGGTGAACTTTCCACAGCTGTTCAATATCTGTGCTGAGAACAACCGACCCAGAAAGTGAGATTTCTCACCTCGGCTGTGCTGTGTCCCCTTTGGAGGAATGGGAGCAAGCAGGGAGTCACTGCACCATTCAATCTCTCCCAGGCTTTTGCACGAGGCTCTGCTAAAATGTAGATGCTCCCTTTATAGGCTGAGGATTTTCTTGACTCCAAGTTGTTTGCTCTCAAAATTAACCTCCAGAGATACCAAACAGTTGTGAGCTGTTAAGTAGGTTCACCCTGTAAGCCACAAGAGAAACATCCCTTTTAGTTACTATGCGAGTTGGACTCTCGCTGGGAAGCTAGCAGTATCTCTCCTCTGTTTTTTCTGTATACCCCAAATGCCATCCTCTAATTTTCCAGATGATTAAAGCTTGCATTTCACTTTGGGGAAAGCACAACTCCAAGAACCTGTGCAGTTAAAATTCAGGAAGGCGCAGCTCTTCTCTTCTCCGGGAGACATTTTGAGCGCTGCTCACAATTACAGCAATTGGTCCCTTTACATAAGTAAAGCAATTCTTTATGGCAAATTAGCTTCTTCTTAATGAAGACCTGTTATTTTCAGTAAGTCAGCGTTTTTGGTGGGGAGATTTAATAAACTTTATTCTTCTTCCCCTCATTGTGATAAGCAAATTTAATTTTCCTTGTATTATTAATAATACTAGGCATCTCTTGAACAGCCTTCTATGGCTGTACCTGTGCATCACCAGCCATCCCCAGGCTGGCAGCCAGAATGAGGCCAAGCCAACAAAGAGAACATACTCCTTATGCAAAAGGTAGACTGGGGAGGAAAGAGCTTCCTGTGCTATTGCTATTGGAAAGTGCCACAGGGTTTACCCTAAAATAGGTTATCTTCTGGAGAGAATGAGATCATAGAATCATAGAATCACAGAATGGCCTGGGTTGAAAAGGACCACAGCGTTCATCCAGTTCCAACCCCCTGCTATGTGCAGGGTCGCCAACCAGCAGCCCAGGCTGCCCAGAGCCACATCCAGCCTGGCCTTGAATGCCTCCAGGGATGGGGCATCCACAGCCTCCTTGGGCAACCTGTTCAGTGCGTCACCACCCTCTGCGTGAAAAACTTCCTCCTAATATCCAACCTAAACCTCCCCTGTCTCAGTTTAAAACCATTCCCCCTTGTCCTGTCGTTATCCACCCTTGTAAACAGACGTTCCCCCTCCTGTTTATACTCTCCCTTCAAGTACACAATGAGGTGTCCCCGAAGTCTTCTCTTCTCCAAGCTAAACAAGCCCATTTCCCTCAACCTTTCCTCATATGAGAGGTGCTCCAGCCCTCTGACCATCTTAGTGGCCCTCCTCTGGACCCGCTCCAAGAGCTCCTCGTCCTTCCTGTACTGGGGATGCCTTCAGCCCTGGCCCCGTTGCTTGGCTATCCAAAAATCCGGGGGAAATTCTATACCCACTTCTACTGCATGTTAGGATAATGGCTGAAATCCTCCCTTTACAGAATGATAATATTTACAGAACCCGAGAAAATCTTTTCCTCCTTCCCTTACTCACCTATCTACACCCTGGAGTTTCAGAAGTAAGCAAAAGCTCTCCAGTCACTCTGTGCATAAGAACAAAAGAGGCTGGGAATGTATCAGTGCTTCCCTTTGCAGAGAGAAGAGACGTTCCGACACAGCACCCTTCATTTCTCCTGGACATGCTCTCTCCTCTAAGTGGTACTGACACACACATGGTGTTCTCCTTACCGCGCGGTTCCTAGTCATGCCTTACTGGCTCATTTGGTCCAAACACGATAAATCAATTTCCATCCAATTAGGTTACGCCTGAAGAATTAATTTGCTACACTTTAGACTGTAGTATTTTGTATGTTCCTAAATGCAATTAGAAAACTTTAATTTAATCTTACATGCCCAATATGATCGGCTGGTACATAAGACAATCCAGTTGCGGCTTGTACAGCATGCGATTGTAGCTGTAATTGATTAAAATTGCTTTTGCAAGTGTGTCTTGATGTCATGCCTAACTCAATTTGCTTTGGGTCTTACTCCTTGCAAGCATATGCACATCAGAAACTTTCTGCCTATGAGCAGTGCATGAAAGCCTGCAGGATTTATGAGCACAGGTAGGCAGGTCCAACGCTTGTTGGCCCAAAGCATTCATCTGCCATAGGTACCCAGACACAGTTGTGATTGGAACCAGCTTAAGATCTAGCAGTCTCTTACAAGAGAGTGGTGAGTTGCTGGAACAGCTGCGCAGAGAGGTTGTGGATGCCCCATTCCTGGAGGTGTTCAAGGCCAGGTTGGATGGAGCCCTGGACAGCCTGGTCTAGTATTAGGTATGGAGGTTGGTGGCTCTGCCTGTGGCAGGGGGGTTGGAACTGATGATCCTTGGGGTCCCTTTCAACCCAAGCCATTCTGTGATTCCATTCAATGATTCCATGATTTCACTGCTGGAAAATATTTTGCAAAAAAAGGCCCATTGCTTCAAAACATTTCAACAACAAAACATCTACTTAGCTCAGCCAAAATAAATAAATAAATAAATAAGGACTGGCTCAGAAAAACAGTTTCTTATTTTCAGAAGTGGGCTACAGTGTGAAGCTTGACTGTAACTGGACATGACAGAACCCTAAAGCCTTCAGTTTTATTCACTCACTCCTGGAAAGTGTTTATATTTGAAATCATGGTGAGATAACATGAGTTAAAGGCACAAGCTCTCACCTCTCAATATATAACGGATTGTTCCCTGGATAATACCAGGGCTTGTCAGAAATATATAACATGGACACTGATTTTCCACAGCATGCAGTTCTCACTGTGTCAGTGGGAAAGAGAATTTCAGATAGGTGGGAAAAAAGCAGACGAGACAACATGAGACTATTTTGTGCCATGCAAGTGATGGCGTCTGTAAGATTGGTCACGATTTATTTTCCTTGATTTTGTTAAGAACAGAAGCTGGAAGGCAATTTCCTTTGCATATGTATGATATACCTTAAAAGACAGGAGGCTTATGAAGTATTAGACAGTGCAGTGAGATGTTAAATGACATAATGATTGCTTGTGCTTTGGAAGACAGGTTGGTACAACTTGGGACACAGGATGAAAACATTACCCAAACCTCAGAATGGCCCAGAATCAGGGTCCTTGTTAACCCAGCTGCTGATCTGGGTTAACACACACAGTGTTTGTATCAACTGCTACACTGCATTCTGAAAAAGGAAAAAGGAGATGTTAAAATGGCAATGATTTTCTGTCTAAGCTTCATATGTTTTCTACAAACAAAAGTAGCTAGCAAGCATTGTTAACCTCCTTCATTCCCTATTAGACTGTCTCAGATGGGCACATTGGTGGGGGAATAGCCAAGAAATGAAGGATCTTACAGAGACATCGTGTTTATGTTAAATCGGCTACACTTGCACCCAGACCTTGGTAAGGACCATGCATTGTCCTCTCCATCACCCTTAAGCACCCATCTCTGCAGCTGCTCTGGTGCAGTTCACCCATCTGTACTATGAGAATTGCAGCGTGTTTCCCAGCCCAGCCCTATGCAGTGGGGCCAGGGCTTCCCTCCTGCTGAAAGCTGCCCATAGCAGCCTTGGCCATTCATACTTTGTAGCTTCATGGACTGCTTTTTGGCCCAGTGCAATCACCTGTCTCTCTTACTCAGTTGTGCCTAACAGAACCATGTATATTTGTTAGAATAAACTCTTGCTATCATCACGATGAAGCCCTTCATGTCATTAAAGGCTGTTTTCCCATCCCTAAGCTCGCCCAGTCCTCCTGTGTGGTATCTCCTGCCTTCAGGATATTGCTCTGCTCAATGCTTCTGCTGCCATTGGATCGCTGCTGCCCACTCCACCCTTGCATCACCATTTGGTTCACAGCTACTTTTTGGACAAGTCAGTAGTTAAAACACAAACCCCAGCATCAACCCTTGAAAGGATTTAATTTGCAATCTCCCTTTTTTGTTCACTTGAACAAGTACCTACGTGGGTACGTAACATCCTGCACTGTTTTATCACATCCTCTGCTGGAATTCAGGTAGAACATGTCTACTGAGAAGCAGCTGCCTAACCAAAATCTGCTACTGAAGGTCAGAATATCTACCACTGGGAGAGCAATGACTGTTTCTTTCTTTCTATCCAGATGATTAACCTCATTTCCTTCAAAACAAGCTCAAAATCCACACTTATTTGCTCCCATTTCAGTTTCATGCTGGTAGGATGGTGCAACCTTCATGGGCTCCAGCCACCACTGCCCCACTCACATGTAACACAAAAGCCTGGACAGCTCTGGGTGCATCTGCTCACACCACAACCAGATGTCCAGGGTGCAGAATAAGGGTCAGAAAAGACAATAGTTTAGGCCTGTGGTCCCTTGTGCAGAATAAACAAACAATGGATATAATAAAGAGGAAAAAAAAGGCTGAGTATGGCTGCAAAAATGTAAAGGTTCCATCCAGCAAAATGTGTAAGCATTTGCTTAACGATGAGCCCCGCATGTAATTGTGCTGGAGCATCTTGTGGGACTCTCCAGCAGTGGATGAGCCCAGTGATGCTTGAGGTGAGCTTCCTGGTGCTAAGAATGGAGTGTGCTACCAGCATTGCTCTGCAGGACTGGGACAACCTCCCTTCTGCTCCTTCTTAATACAGTGGGTGTTAACGTATCAGGTGTTCCAAATTGTACTTCTAAAATATTCATTTTCCTGAATATTATATTTCCAGTCATATTATTTAAATGTATCAGGAAAGCTTCAACTAAATCTTTTAATCCCATTTGATCTACAAACAGAGTGGCGACATGACAGGTTGGATTAATGCATTTGGCATTTGTGAAATTATAAACCTCACACGGCAAATAGACAGCAACTGCTGCTGCTCTTTCCCTTCTGCCTTTGTAACACCAGGCTAAACTAAAATAAACCCTTCCCTACATCTACATTTGATTGAAAGATAGACATGCAGGAAAGGGTGAAGTATCCTAAGTGATGGGCTCAGTGGGATATTGAATTTATGTCTACGCTTTGATGCTTCTGGGTTTCGTTTTCTGCTCCTGAGTAGAATTAATTCTGTTCCCCACAGGAGCCGATTTGGTATTCTACATAAAGCCCCACATTTTATTGTTTTATATCCAGCTTTCAGGGAAAGGCGAGAGGTCAAGGGGAGACAGAAGGAATGAAAGGTGGAAAGGAAACCTTTTGCAGCCCAAATGCCGTTAAGACCTTTTTAAATATACTAAGATCCATTTTGTCTGTCTTCATTTCAAAAAAAAAAAAAAAAAAAAAAAGACAAGAGCTCTTTTAAAGGGGCCCCGAATCCTCATTTCCAATTCCATGTCTTTCCTGACAACCCTTTACCTCGCGTTCTTGACAGATGCACCACTGACAGCATCACTTCTCCTCCTGTGCTCCGCAGCTGGAGCCAGCAGCGAGCAAGCCTGCTCCCTGCGGGACCAATCCTGCTTCCCCAAACCCAACGGGGAGAATTCCCATGGCTGGGACCCCCAGCTCCTGTGCTGGCTGCAGTGATGGGGATGAGCTGCCTTGGAGAGCCCGGAGCCAAGAGGATGCTGCCAGGTCTGGATGCTGCCTCCCGTTGGCGTTCTGAGAGCTGCCTCCATGGTATGGAGGATGCAAAGAGCGTAAAGCAAATGTGTGTGCGGGACAAAACAATGATAGGGAACCAAAGAAAGGAAAGGGTAATGCTGTAACCCAGGGCGCTTTGCCTGCAAGTTTCCTGTGCCCAGCTCAAAACTTGATGCCACTCCAGCATCTGCAGTGGTCTGAATGTTAAGCTGATGGTCAGCTATGTAATGTAATTACACGTTTCCAGACACAACTGCTCCTGACCTGGCAACTACACCAGGCCAGCATTAATCTTACTAACACAAAGCTTAGCCCAGCAGTGTTTTTGTGTGGTGTGGAGCCATGTTTCACATTTTCTTACCAACAACATTCCAACTGCACAACCTGACAATTTCAGGTTGGAAAAGACCTCGAAGATCATCTTGTTCAGCTGTCAAGACAGAAGAGAAGTGCTGAACTCCAGAACAGCATCTTTGCACAGCTTCACATCCATGGATCTGCAGCCATGGGCAATGAGCAACGCTGCACCCAGGACTGACCCTTCTTTCCCCAGTTGGGATGCACCTACAGCAGTCCTGGATGCTTAAATGGAGCCCACACTGGTTTAACATCAGGGCCCTGGATGGCTTTACTGCAGCCCAACTTATAGCCTGCAATGTCCAAATGACTCTCTACCATTCTGGCACTAATAGTGTCAAATGGCATTAATTAAAACAAAATGCTTATGAAACAGGCTTAGGTTCGGCAACAATAAGCGAGGAGTTTTTCTTTTTCTCTTTCTTTTCTTCTTTTTTTCTTTTTGGAGAATTTTAATGAATAAACAGCAATTCCTATTCATTATTTATCTACTTCTGAATTTTAATGAATAGTTCCCAGCGCTCATTAACAAATCTCTGTATTTATGGAAAACTGGCACTTCATAAATATCAAATCGTGCTATTTTATGTGCTGGTTTTATATAAATATAGAAATTCCGTAATTATCACTCGAACTGATCATTAAAATTCAAAAGCAGATAAATAAGCGGAAGCTTTCTGCCCTAGCATTCAGATACAACATCTTTCTCCTCTTCCCTTGGTGCTTCCCTGTCTCCCCCCATGCCATGCCCTGCGCTCAGGCTGGCTTTGCAGGTAGCTCCTATCTGCAGGGCTGGTTGGGGCTCATGCTCAGTGCCAGCAGCGTAGGGCTCCTTTGTTCATCTGTGTTGGCATTTCCTCAGCCTCATCTCCACGCTGCCAGGATCCTGGCTGGCATTCTCATTCTTCACCAATCTGCCCTTTTTTCCCCTGACGTTGTTATTGACTTTTGTGTGACTACAGCACAAACCATTAGCCATTTTATGCAAATCCCTGTGTTGAATGAAATCCGTGTCAAGTCCACAAAATCAAATTCCAGCTTGCCGTGCAGTGTAACTGCATAAAGCTGTCTTTGTTACACACAGCTGGGAGGAAAACCAATCCGATCCCATCCAAACCAAACTAAATTGATGCAATCCACGCTTCATACGGTCGTTCTCCTTTTTGAGGCACAGAGCAAACCACGGTCTGAGCTCACTCATGTGAGTCAAAAGCTGAAGCATCACTAGCGCTGTCCAGGAAAGAAAATTTCTATCATTTTATTTTAGGTTAGCACTTATTCCAGCATCAATTATCCATGTGAAGACAATAACACTAGCATTGAAGTAACACTTCAGCAGCTCTCTGGTAACCTGCACTTTAGCTGGCTTCATGACAAGCTGCTTGCAGCCAAGTCCACAGGAGATGACGAGCCCTTCTAGATGCATGGTGGCATTCCCATTGCATAGGAAAATGAGCTAAGGTGAAGAAGAAAGAAAGAGATGTGTCACTATAGTGGAAATGCTATGTAACAGCCTGAAACAGTGATGGAGCACCTGGTGGGAAGGGAGGGCCAACCCAGGGGAGCTCAGGTGCATGCAATGAGTGACGCATGTCATGCAATGCACCTGAGTGATTGGAAGGGGTGGAGCCAGGATCCACCCCTTCCCAGCCCTCATTTAAGGGTTGGCAGTGGAGGTGAGGACATCTTTTGCTGGAGATCTCTGCCTACCTGAGGCCTTCCAAAGGTAAGCAGTGTTGTTTGTTTGTTTTTTCTTTTCTGTATCTGCTGCATTTAGGCTTATTCTCTTCCGCTGTAGCCAAAGACTTTGCTACCCTGCTATTATTGCAGTACTTTCCATCCCATTATAGTGTTACAGTCGTGGTTACAGAGGGGCTCAGCGAGGCAGTGCTGTGGAGGAAGAGCACACAGGTGGTGTTCAGAAGACAGGCAGAACTGTGACTCTTACAAAGCAAGACATGCTGAACCTGGAAAACACCAGGAGATTATGCAGAATGATATATTATCGGGGCAAGGCAGCAGCCTTGTTGTGGTAGAGGTTACTCCTCTAAGTACTAGTCCAGTGAAAGCAATTGCATTTAAGGTCAGGAAAAGCTGTCTGCTTCTTGGCTGCATCAAGCCATGAAACCAAAGGTTCCTCAGGATCCATCTCTATCTTTGGAGAAGTGTGTGTGCATTTTTTTTCTTAGCCAGGCTGTTTTAAGTCATGGAATCATCCCACAATATCCCTGCCACAGTGGCTGGAGATAGTTGTGATGGTTGTTAAGAAAAGTTCAACAGGAGGTAGTAATTAGATGTGATAGCCATATCTCCTACCAATTGTCTTTATCCTTTTCTTTCATTTGCTCAAGAATCCTATTCTTCCTGAGGTTTTGCACACCAATATGCCTATAACAAAACATACTTTGGATCTCAAAGTTTATGGCATGTTCAGAGCACCACACCACTTATCAGGTTTGCCATGGGAAATCTCCCTTCCAGTTTCCTGACCAGGCTGCATAGCTTCATAATGGCTTAGTCCAAAATTTTCTTTGTTCCCGAGGTTGGACCAGTGCTGTTCCACCCAGTCAACACCCAGTTATACCACCTATGATAAGAAAGCATGCTTTTAAAATTCATTTTTACTGTAGAATGGTAGAATTTAAAGAAAGCATAGAGTCTGGTGTAGCTTAGGACCAGCTTTCTTTTTGCTGATAGCATGAAGGAAGGTGAGTGGTACAACAGCTTTTTACCTTGTGCTCTCCTTTGCTTTACTTAAGCTTTGCCTGCTCTGACACTGCAAGCATCCTGCAGCAGGAAGAGTGTGTTTAGTCTGTGCTGCTATGGCACCTCACATGACGAGGCTCCACTTCATCACTGCAGGCCCACAAATAAAGATAAGACAAAGAGCAAGATTGATTAGCTATGGCACTTCCCTCCAGCCATTAGAAGCAGGTTGTAAAACTGTCTGGTTTGTCCCTGGGAGAAATCACTGGGATCCCTGTGCAAATGCAGACCTCATTTCCCAGGATGACAGCTATCCCATCAGGGAATGTTTCAACCAGCTATTTCCAAAGGGGGGGCAGGAAAAGAAAAAAAGAGAGGGGAAAAAAAACCTCTCTCATTTATTTTTTTCCCCTCATCTCTTCACTAGTTTTGAACTCCAGCTCCGCTTTTTCAGTCTGACTCTTTTTCCATTGTGCTGAGCTTCTCCACGGCGCTGGCAGCTGCTATTCAGAGAGTCTGCAAGGCAGCTGAAGGCTGAAGGTTTCATTAGAGCAAAGCCCTCCTAATGTTGTGCATTGTGCATGGTTCAGCAGTGCAGTCATTAATCCTCTCCCACTGCTCCCTGCCACCCCTGGGGGAGGTTCTACTCCAGGAGGCATATTCCCTCAGCCTGTCATGTTGAGAGCCAGAAGCTCTTGAATTATTTTTGAATTTATTGTCACAGTTGCAGCAGAAACATTTGACTTTTCTGTCTAAATCAATACTGGGTTCCTTCCTCTTTCTTTCTTTTTTTTTTTTTTTTTTTTAAGGACATATGCCTGCACAACTGTTTCACTGCCAGGCTCTTCAAAAGCACAAGCAGAGTAAGAGAGGTTGGATCCTTCTGGTGGCAATTCAGTACGTCTTTCAATGGCCCAGCCACAACCAGGTCACTCTTGTGCTATTCAGCCCCAGTTCCCCTCTATCCCAGGTTTGATGTTGACCTACTTTCCCATGCAGTAATTCACTAATATTCCCCTCAGCATCCAGATAATAAAGTGGGGGGGGGGGGAATCCAAATCCAACTTGCACCAAGCAATTATTTTCACATCCATCTGTATTTGCTGTGTTAGTGCCAGGGTTTTGTTAATGCACAAAAGAGGATAATGAGATTGCTTTTTAATTCTCTATCTTCCATGTGAACCTCTGAAAGCACGGGGGAAGAGCTGCCATGTTTCACTAAGTCAGTGCTTCAAACCAGCATACCTGATAGTAAACCTGGACGCACGCTTACAGGAAGATGCAAGAAATAAGTGGATAAAGAAAGAAAGGAATGAAAACCCCAATGTAGAGCATTTGACATTGTTTCAGTAATACCTCAGGCAATTTGTCTCCTTTTACAAATACCAATTTACAACAGCGGAGTCCTTGGGTAACCCTCAGCCAAAGCCAGCAAGAGGGGGGGAGATAAAGCTCTCTATTGCACACACTGCTGAGCAGGGACTCAGGGCTGTACAGGAGTGCTCTTCCAGCTGCAGAGCCAGCACTGCACCAAGCACGGCCCAGCTGCATGCAGTGCAGGGATGGGGACTGATGGCCATGGAGCCAACACAGGTGACAGTGATCAGCCAGTCTGAGTTCAGCCACACCAGATGGCCCAGAGCTCTTCGCATCCTGGTAGTCTTCTACTATACATTCTATCACATGTTAGAGAAAATAATGAAGACCTCAATGCTTAATGATAATTTCTGAGGTATGCTACACAAGGAGAATGTAGTATGCTAGTAGGTTGGGGTTTTTCTCCCTTTGAAGGTTCTTATCTTCAGCAGCTAACTGGCTTATGCTCTCTCCATTGGCACATGAAGGCATGTCCTCACCATCTGCTGTACAGAAATCCCTCTGCACGTCCCTTTCCAGGAGATGTATGGGATCATGTGTGCCCATGTTGGTGTGATTTGCCATAGGTCTGTACCTGGAACAGCCACTTCAAGCAGTGTTTCACTGCTTCTGAAAGAGAAGCAGCGGAGTTCTGAGTTATGGCAAGACCCAGACCTAGGGGGAATGTGGGCATCAGTTTTAAACTGTGCATGTTTTTGCAACACAGATTAAGTAGGACTTCAGCAGGACAAGCATGAACAGGCAGAGCATGCTGGCTATGATTACACTGGAAGACTGAGGGATGCACACAATCTCCCTGCTGTCAAGCCACAAAGCAGGAATTCCCAAGTGATGTCAGAGTAAGGTCTGCTCAATACGAGGAGCCTTTGACACGGAAGCAGAAGTTTTCCAAGCTGTACTTTGAACTGTGGTAGGTGCTGGCTAATAAAACGGCTTTTCATCCAGAGAGTCTCTAGATATGCCTAACGCATCTGGATATACCCAGATTAACTTCCTGAGTCAGACTAGATGTTGGTTCATGTTCTCCATTTGCCACTGAAGAAAGCTCAGTGTAACTACAACTGAAGCAGCTCTGTTGCCTTCAGTAGAAGGGGATGTCTGCTTATATCGGGATTAAACTTGGTGCTCAAACGTCTACTGCTCCCAAAGCCTTGCTCTGATAGAACAATCTCTGTATTCCCAAAGCTTTAAGAAATTCCCAATGTGCAAAGTGCAGCAGTAGGCAGAGATGCTGCTTCAGAAGGTTCCCTAAGTAACAAGAATCAGCAGTAGCATCTCGTGTCAAAAAGAAATGATGCAAAACAACATTTTTTTGTCCAAAATAGAGTCGTTCTTTTTAAAAGCTGAAGGAGTTTTTAACTTATCAAATTAGTATGGGCTTTTTATAAAAGCTAAAGTTGGACAAATCATTCACTGATTAACTGATGACGATGCTTCCTGGCACTTTTTACATACAAATATTAAACATGGGTTAATCATATGCCATTGTTTCCACTTGTAATTGCAGTCTGTAGACAGGCACATGGTAGTTTCTAATGCTTATCTGCAGGAACCACTACTGGGAGAATTTTGTTCTGGCCTCGCTAACGCCTCTGAGAGCTTCAACCTGACTGGGCCCACTGCTGGATAATGCCATATTACACATGTATTTCAAGTGTTTGGAAAAGACTTGAGTGCATGAGCAGGTGGAGAGTAGAAGCAAGGACAGAAAAATCAAGAAGGATTTACCAGAGCACAGGAGTGGGACGTGCATGTAGATATCCTTTAAATGGCATAAGCAGCCTCCTCCAGACATATCTAATGATAAGAAAGTGTACCAAGCTCCCAAACCATGGTCCAAATTCACAGCTACGTGTGGCAGGCTTTCAATCACATCTACGTAGAACCATAGAATCAATAAGGTTGGAAAAGACCTCCAAGATCATCCAGTCCAACCATCCACCTCTCACCAATTCCACACTAAACCACGTCCCTCGGTACAACATCTAAATGTTCTTTGAGCACCTCCAGGCTACATCCAGCAAAACAGAACCTCTTGGATACTGGGAGCTGGCTGGGGAGCCAGGAGAGCCATCCTCACCTCCATCCCTACGTACAGCCAGTCTGAGAGCAGCCAGGCTCTGTGGTTTTACCAGTCTTGTTGTGTGCAAGGAGCACTGTAAGGGACACTCAGCAACTGGAGACCAAACCAGTGGCTGCACTTTAGAAATGAGATTTACACTCAGGAATGTGAAGCGCATCAGAACATACACAGGAGGCCAAAAGCAATGAGAGAAATGCATAAAAACTGGAGGCAGTGGTGGTCCTCCCACCAGCAGTATGTGGCTGTTCCTCTGCAGCACAGCATTTACACATCCAAAGAAACACGAATTACGACACAAATCAAAGCAATAGGGTTGCAGGAAGCTAATCTCTGGGGGAGGTGAGCATCTCTCTGTGACAGGAGAGCCTCCACAATGCTCTGCACTCCTGTTTGGAAACAGAAACCCCTCTGCAAAGAGCTCAGTTGCAGCTCCAGCCTTTTAACAACCAAGCCGAGCAGGTGCAGATCTGCATTGAATTTCTGAAGTTTCCACTAGGCTGGAAGTGGATTAAGCTCAGTAAATGCTCAAACCTGCCCGGGCTGACTGACATGGCAGGAGGTGGATTGGGGCTATCAGCTGCTGCTGAGCCACTTAGGCAGATAGCCTTCCTCTGAAGTTTTCTGGGTGGATCTGCTGAGCTTACAGCTCACCTCACAGCTGCTTTCTTTTTTTTTATGCTAGCAGGACGCAGCAGCAACAGTACTAACATCTGACACAGCATGGTAAGCTCCTGACCTGACTTTTAGAAGAGCATCTTTTTGGCTCTGGTTTGCTTTGGAGTAAGCCCTGAAGACCCCGTCCACGTTTTACACAAACAGCATTGCTTGTAATCAGATCCTAACTCTTCTACTACTCTTCTACTGTGGCCCTGCCTCATTTTCAGTCTTTCTGAACAACCAAGCCAACAGTCAAACAGCAAAACCAAGTGGCTAGCTTGTGGTTAAGGAATGGGATGTAGAAGGCTTGGTTAGTCCCAAGCTTGGCTACTTGCATCCCACGTGATGCCACCTAGATTTGCCACGTTGCCAGTCAAGACCTTAACATCTCTGCTGAGGTCTCCTAACATGAGCAGCATCCTCCTGCCTTTCTCTCTGCCTGGCAGCTCAGTGGCCAGCACCCAGCTCCAGCCAGTATCACGGAGCAGCAACAAGTGAGAGCCAAAGAGACCTCCTGTAGGAGAGGTCAGCAGCCTGGGAAAGCTGACCGGAAAATGCCAGAGGGAAAAAGGATTCTAATTCTCTCCAACACACTTGGAAGATTACACAGGCTGACTCACGGGCACATTTAATGGGTTTCTGGCAGAGCGATTGCACCTCCTCATTTGAACGGCTCAAAATGAAGGCACAATTTTAGTCACACAGAAATTACATCAAAAGGAAAAGCCAGATGTTTTGTGAATCCAACCACTAATGAGCTACAAGTGCGGTTTTTTTTTTTTCCCATTGTACAAGAAAATTATGAATTTTTAAACATATACAAAACAAATTGTTTGTGATTACATTAGACCTTCAAAAGAGAGTGGGAACATAAATTCAGAGATGAATAGCATAATATTGGATGCTTGCCTCACTGCTTGACTTCAATAACTTATCTCAATAAATCCCTCAGCAGAAAGCATCTTATGTACTTCAAGTCTGGAGAAGATGAGACGTGAATGCTGGAGGAATTACAAGACAGAGGGGCTTTCTTGCAACAGTGAACAAGCTGAAAATTACAAGGTAATGGAAACTCAGCAGGAGGTCCCCGTACCCTGCCATTAGCTAACTCCTGCAATGATTACTGCAGAAATCACTTCGTTTATGTAAGCACTGTACACTGTTTCTGCACTTTGCATCTCTCCCTGCCTAAGCACACAGACAATTTAATTTGCCAAGAGGAGATACCTGAGCAATGGGGGTTTTGGTGTGCAGATGAACCAGATCTGCCTCCTCGACTGAACCGCAGCCCTCCATCCCAACACAGTGCCTGCCTGTCTCTTCTCTGTTGCTCTTCCACCCTGCCTTCATGGATCACTGTATTAAAACACCGACCATTTTTAAGCCAGCATAGCCCCAGCCTCCCCAACCCACACTACAGTCACGACTGTGGAGCTCCAGAGAATGACGAATTAGCAGCAGAGGAGCATTATTAGGCTTGGGTTGCTTATATGGCAATTAGTCCACGTCCCTCGTGCTTCTTGTTCTGGTCTCACCCCAAAGAAATACTTGCTATCTCAGTCTTCAATAACTCAGATTTGTACTAACCTTCCTGTGCTGTGGCTCTTCCTTTACCAACGAGGAGGTTAACTAGGGTAAGTCGCTTTCCCAGTATAAAAAGGGAAGGAGAAAACCAACCCAGCAGGTGGAGTGTGCCAGAGCAGGATGGGAAGTGCACGTGCAAGAAAGCAGGTCAGAAGAAAATGCTCCCTCCAAGAAACTACAACGCAGAAACAGGGGAAATTCTCTGCTGAGGGCTTGGGAACATAAAGGAGGTGCAGTGGAGATCATATCAGGATTTCCCCAGCAGCTGGGAAATGTGAGAGCAGCAGTAATGGCTAATGGAGCGTCACTACATATTTGGGAAACGACACTGGTGCTGTGAGTGGACTTAAAATGCTGGCACAAGGAGGCTCAGTGCCAGGGTTGTGGAGCAAGGCACTGAGCCAGGGGCTGTGCACACTGCAAAACAGCCCTCCAGGACAGGGGAACGCCAGGAAAACATTGCTGGCCCCCAAATTTTGTGCTCTCCTACGCTCCCTTATGCTATAACGTTAGCAGTTCTCAGCCTGGGCTGTTAGGAAGCCTGGGATTTTGGAAAAGCCAAGTGAACAAGATGCCCCTGCCAGCCTGAATATCAGATTTCTTATCCTTCAAGATGAAGCTTAACCATACCATGCCCTGGGTTGGTGTGTAGCCCTACCACAAGTGAGTTTTAGAGACAGAAGACAGCTTTTCCTCCAGGGACTGCAATGACCACAGAGATGATTTATTCAGCAGAGAGGAAACTCAGGTCACAGGAGATCAAACTTGCAGCTTGATTTTTGATCTTAGGGGCTTAAAAGATAGACATCTAATTTCATATTTAGGTGTCTCAGTGAGTAACTCAGCTTGAATCTGAGCAACTTAGGACTTGACACTTCTGATAGCTATGATCTGGTATACCTCCATGAGAATCAGACCCAACCTTACCTGACACCAATCTCAGCTTTCCCCAGAAAGAGGACAGAATCAAGCCCAGACTGGGTCTAGATTAAAGCATGCCTCAATGGAAGTACTTGCAGTGCCCAAGTAATTCTTTGGCTCTGTCTAATTTCTTAAATTAGTTATTTCCTCAGAGGCTGTGCTTTGCATGGAAACACCTTTCACACAGTCAGCATGTGCTATAACCATCACCAACTCCTTTGATATACAGGCTTGTCATTAAATTCAACCCTCCTCCGGCCTTTGCCAACCTATATCATACCAGGATTACTGATATACCTTGGTATTTTCTGGTAACTATGAAAGAAACTGTATAACAGATGCCACTGGAGCCACTAGGTGACATGGGGCACTGGGATGGGCTGCCCAGGTTGGTGGTGGTGGAGTCACCAACCCTGGAGGTGTTCAAGGAACATTTGGATGTTGTGTTGAGGAACATGGTTTAGTGAGAGCTATCGGTGATGGGTGGATGGTTGGACTGGGTGATCCTGTGGGTCTTTTCCAACCTTGGTGATTCTATGATTCTACGATTTATTCCCATGCTGGGCTTCAAAGTCAGTGGGACAGATTGTGCTCAGAGCAGGAGGAGGGATGGATTTCACACTCTGTGTCTCAGAGATGTTTTTGTGATGTTGACTGTAGCAGACACAAAATATGCAATTATAAAATCTTGTCTCTCACTCTGTTCTAAAACAACCCTCTAAAATTGGTACAATACCAGATACTGGTAACTATTCTTCTTTTTCCTCTATAACCAGAGAAGTTTAGAAATAGTGGTAACCTATGTGTGAAAGTGAATCTTGGATATCAGAATGTTGTGTTTCTTGACTTTTACCTTAGGAGTTGATAGAATTTTTAATTCAAATCAATAAAAAGCATGGATTCATTTACACAGTCATTCGGTTTCCCTGGACACGTCAGAAGATTACCAATCCTACCTGATTCTAATCAAAAACAGACCACCAGATAATGAATTTAATTTGTACCAACTTGCAATCACAACATTTGCTCTACAGCTCCACAAATAATGGTGGCAAGGGAGGAAAGGCCTCTCTGGGATTTTTGTGGTGATGTCCTGAGGAACCCCAGAGCACGCATGAGAAGTTCAAGTGTGAGAACAGCACTGTTTTTAATTCCTCTCAATAACGTTTATGCAACAAAAAGGGTGAAAAGGGAAAGTAAAACCCATCGTATTCCCTGTGAATGCCCACTCAGTGCACTTCTCCCTCTGTCTGATCAGGTTACTTACATGATGAGCTTTTGTCTTTGCTTTTTAATCCAGCCTTTGGGTAACCTGTGCTAGTTGTCTCCATGTACAGATCTCTCATTTCTGTTGTTGACCATTTGGAAGTGGAAGTTCATCCTCTTCTGCCTTTCCAACCCTCCGTCACCATTCAGACTGTAAAGAGGAAAAGAAATAAGTTCAAGTCCCCCAGTTTCGTTTCCCTTCCTGTCCTTCCCTTCTGATCTCTTTCTTCCCAAGTAGGATTCCTATTCTATCTGAAGAGCTACTCTGATCAGTGCACATCTTGCACTGACTGTGCTGAGTGTAAACAAAAAAAATGACACTTTTCTTCCCTCTTTTGGCACCTTGTATGGCAATGGAGTACTTGCAACCTCTGCATAACAGCATGCCAAGACATGATGTGCAATGGGGACAGCTGAGATGCTTCCTTTTCCCTATCACCGTACGATGTTAAACTCCTTACCCCATCCTCGGCAGTAGAGAGCCACTGACAATTTCTCCTATCTAATTCAAGCTCCATCAATTAAATGACAGCAAATAAATGGCAGCTCTAATAGCACTCCGTAAGTAAAATGACTCCGCAATAATTTTTGCTTTATTGCTCACTTGTGTCATATCAAGTATCGCGCTGTGCTGAAAAACACCCCCAGAAGAAGGCAAAAAAGCAACAGCCAAATAAGAGAGCAAGGAAGAGAAAGCAGTGAAAGAAGAGACCACAATCTGCCTTCTGTTTTGGTGGTCGCAACGTCAGTCCCTTCTGTACCAGCGGGCAGTGGCTCAATGCCACTCACATGGTGGTTGGTAGGTGCTTAGAGCTGGTTTTTCACATAAATTCACATTTTTGTCTTTTATCTGTTATGCCATGATGCTCAGCCATTGTCCAACGATTGGGTATTCAAAATAAAAAATAGCATCCAAACCTGTGATTTAATGCATTGCCTCTGCTTGGAGATCGCTGATGAAAAGCAACGTGTAAGAGGGGCAACAGAGTACTTAATGCTGACATCAGCTTGCTTCACTTCGGATTCTTGTTTGTTCTGTGTGATCTTCAAGAACTGGAGAGTGTTAAATGGACGGCTGTTTACAAGGGTGGATAGTGATAGGACAAGGGGGAATGGTTTTAAACTGACAGGGGAGGTTTATGTTGGATATTAGGAGGAGGTTTTCCACCCAGAGGGTGGTGACGCACTGAACAGGTTGCCCAAGGAGGCTGTGGATGCCCCATCCCTGGAGGCATTCAAGGCCAGGCTGGATGTGGCTCTGGGCAGCCTGGGCTGCTGGTTGGCGACCCTGCACATAGCAGGGGGTTGGAACTGGATGATCGTTGTGGTCCTTTTCAACCCAGGACATTCTATGATTCTATGACACCAGCAACCAGTAAATGCTACTTGTAATGACAGTTATTTGTCACAAGGTCTCTCACCATTGGATGTCTGCAGGGTAGATGTGGGTGGGACCAGACAGGGAAAAGAATCCCTGAGTAATGTATGTAGAAGACTTTTGGAGGTCTTTAGGACAACCTCCTGCTCAGAGCTCTCTTAAATAGATCAAGCTGCCAAGGGCCAAAGAGGTTGAGATTTAAATACCTCTCAGGGTGGAGATCCCAGAACTTCTATGGGCCCTTGTTCTGGTGACCAACCACTGAGAATGCTTTCTTTGTGCTTTCTGGAATATCCAGAAAGGTCGTACATCTAGAAATGTTCCCCTCTTTCTTTTCACTTCTATCACTGCAATTTCCTCCTCTGAACATTGCATTTATTGCCTCTTCTCCTAACAGGAACAGTTAGAATCAAGATGTGCCAGCATCAGTATTGCACAGGGTTCTGTAATAACCAGACCCTGTGCTTATACCCAGAGATGCCTTAACCCTTACTAAGATCTATGGTCTAATTCTGAACTTACTGAAGTCTTCCCGTAAGCAACACCAAACATCCCTTGATGTCAATGACAGTCTATGAATGCTCAACAACAACTTTAAAATTACTCAATGCAGACTCAGATGAGATCAGTACCAGCTGGGGTTTTGCTGGGCCATTGTACAGGTGGCCAGGACCAGTGAGTTTAGTGGAATGCCTGAAGCGTGCCAGCACAAGAGGCACAGCTAAAAGAACTGCTGCCACCAGCTGAAGCACTGAGCTCCACGGCCTGGAAGCAGCACCAGTTGGTACTTGGCTTCTCATTAAGTAGGAAGTCATTCCATTTCTCTTCCAATATTTGCTGCCATAGACCTCAAATATAATTCCTTCTGAACAGGAAAGCACTCCACAGATGAATCAGTTCCTTCTGCGACGACGGCAAACTGCTCTGCTTCATAATTGATTTTCCACAGACAATTGATTTAAACTTTTCAAACCCCTCATGATGGCAGGATTAGATCTGAGCCTTTACAGTGCCCTACAGTTTGCAGGGCAAGCTCCGAGCTACGCTGCTCTTTCACTGAGCTCTGCTTAATTGGATGACGGGAACAGAGTTCAAGGGCGAGCCAACAGAAAGTATTTTATTTAAACATAGCCCTAAAGTACCTGTAATGAGAAAGTGTCCCTCACTCCCACATATAAATGACTCGAGTAATGTTTCGATTCCATTTACCTCTCTTAGCTAGGTGGTTAATACAGAGACCTGATTTATTTTATCCTATAGTTCAAGGAAATGTGTTTATTATGAGTTCCATTATAATATACTTAGCACAGCCCTTTCAAGTGATGGCCAGAGGTTTATTTAGGAACTAATTCAGCAACAGCTGAGGTTAAAAGGAAGCTCTCAGATGTTGGTGGAAACTGCATTGGACCTTTGCTGACTGTCACAGGTAAAAATGATCGGTATTAGAGATGAGGGAAAGTGATCAAACATCTTTACATGCAGTTTATTGACACAAACGGCATCACATCTCACAGTGCATTGCTTCCAATCCGTTTTTGTCTTAGGTTATGTGGGTTATGTGTGCCTGCAGGGCTTGGCACTGGCCCTGACCCTGCTCCCTGCTGCACACCAGGCTGCCCCTGTGCTCAGCTCTACCCCATCCCTCTGCCATGAGCACCCCAGGACAGAGCTGTCTCCTGCACCTCCCAAGGCCTGGTCTATGAGCTCACTTTCTGAAGGCAGATTATTATGTTCAGGGATGAATAAACACTGCGTGCCACACTCATGCATTCCTATTTCCTAGGAGTGTAACCCAGAAATGAGGCTTGGTGCTTGGAAAGGAAAACAAGCAGCGGAAATTTCGACCGTTCTTTTCCATTTGCAAACAGAGCCAGCTCTTGTTTGGTAATGCCACCCCAGGGACACCGAGCATCTGCCTTTGGGCAGAGCTGGGATTAACTCAGAACTGTGATTAATCACCACCGCCTTACCTGACCTGTCAGCCCAACAGCACTGCCGTGTGGGCAGTGATGCTGCTGCTGGGAGGGAGTGATGCTGCCACAGGTCCCCAGCAGCTGAGCCATGCTCAGCCCAAAGAGATGTGGGGGCACAGGGAGGGAGGCAGCTCCTCCTGCTCCGGATGTGGGGCTGCAATGTGTGGTCTTGTCCCAGGCCCAGCAAGGAGCCCTTGGGCTGACATATGAAAGAAGAAGGTTCCACAAGTCCAGCACTGACCCCAAGGGAGCAGCTTCCATCTGCTGCATTTCCTTCCCCGAGCACAAACCAGAGTAGGTGAACGGCCTGACAGCAGCCTGAGACAACCAGCGCAGGACAAAGGCAAAGCTAATTGCTATTGTCTGCTATCATCCTAACAGTGCTGGGAGGAAATGCTCTCACTGCATCTCCTCGCCAAGAAAATATTGACTGTTTGTTTTTCCTCGCAGTGACACTATTAGGTTATTCTGAATTAATACACAAGCCAGTCAATAGAGAGGTCCCTGCTCACAGAACACCCAGCTGACAAGCTGGTCAGATCCAAACAGCAAGGTTTTAACGGCGTGTAAATGTCTTTAATCACCCAGACTAAACAGCACTGAGCGCAAGTTCAAGGTGACTCCAACAGCTCCTATTCAAAATCTGCATTTTCATCTTCCTTAGATTAATTTGTATTTTAATTGCTCGTATCGCTGATTGAAGTGCTACTGAAGGGAGCACTTCCCTTCCTTTGATCTGCTGCTTTCTCTGCACGCAGGCAAGGCTGGGAGTCAGGGAGCCAACAGAACTGCTCTGCTTCGGGGAGCAGCCAGGGAACAGTTGAAACCTGACAGCAGCAGGGAGCCAAGGGCTGGCATCACGCTGCCTAATGCTTCTCACCTTATCCTGTACGTTTAATTCCTCACACCGCTATCAAAGCAAGAGAGACGTCATCAGTTTTACCCAAACTGGAGCCAAGAAGATATTCAGAGAAGTCAAAGCTTGCACTGTCAGCCTGCATGTGTCTGTGACACAAGCTGTGGCCGTGAGTCCCCTCTTGTTACACAGAGCTGAGCTACCAAACAGCTCCTCTGACACAGGCCAGCATCAGTCCCACAGAGGAGACAAACCAGTAGGGCTGTGATCAATGCAGTCACATCATAAGTGGGCTGGAGAAAGGACGGTGAGACGTGGTGTTCTTGCTGCAGCACAGCGGTGAGGAGCACTCAGAGAAGCTGAAAAGAGAAAAATTCAAAGCCTGCAAAAAAGAAACACTTTCTACTGCGATTAGCCTACAGCACTCATTGCCATGGGATGCTCACGAAGGAAGAGCAAAGGTTTGAAAAGGCACTGGGAATGCATCCGCCTCTCACAGCTGTCTCAAGTTGATGGCTGTCAAAACAGGGGAAGGGGATCTCGCTGCTGTCTATCAGTGTGCTCTGTTCCATCCACACCTGGCTGCTGGGGGCTCAGCATCACCTGAGGGCAGAGCCCAGCACAGGCTGCTGCTGGGACATCCATCCCAGGGGGGGTCCCACACTGCGGGGTGCTGCTGGCCAGGAGCAAGCCTGCTGCTCGGAGCAAGCATCAGCCGTGCCCAGACATTCTTAAAGAAAACAGACAGCAAAGCATAGCCTTTCTGAGCAAAGAATGCAAAGTACAGATCTTTTCCTGCTTGCCCAAGTAGCATAGCAACCCTAAAGGGCGTCCACGGTACGTTCATGGTTCAAACCCCAGTGCTCCTGTGTTAAGGTAGGAGGTTTTGCACCAGCTATTTCTGCATGTGCAAACCAGCCATGCAGGCTGCTGACACTGGGAGCACTGGGCTCTGCACTGGAGCTGCTGCTACCCCCAGGGACCACCATGCCAGCAGCCCCGTGCTCCCCCAGCTGGGCGACAGCCATCCCCCCAGCCTGCAGCTCTCCTCCTTGCCAGACCACTTCGCCCAACTTTTGATATGCACTTCCGCCTTTAATTTGATTAGTGACAGCTGCTCTTATCTGAGGAAATCTAAATTGCCTCTTCCTGTGCTAATGAATCACTGTGCTATGTGTGTGGGGATTAGAGAACAAGACAGATTTATTAATACGCTGCTAATTAAAGGGACAGTTCCACTGTTCCGGTGGCATTCGGTGAAAGGGCTGTAGCAGGTTTTGGAGGTGGAGAGGAGAGCCACAGGTTGTCACTTCTAATTACAAGCAACACTTGTACCTATGTATCTTCACAGACCGCAAATATTCGAGGGGATACTCATTTGTGTGCAGTGGCATCGATGTCACACTGCACTCCTGTGCCTGCAGGAGCACACAGCCCTGTGCAGCTCCAGCAGCCTCTAAAGCACTGACTGCCTGGGGGGTATTTTGGGTGAGATTTTGGCATCCCAAAAATTGTCGGTCAGTTTATACAGCTCTAGTGAAGGGCTGTGGAAACTAAGCTTATTTACTGCAACCACAGACCTGATTTCAAGAAGATGTGATCTGAATACGTGATGCCCCGAAGAGGGCACGTCATGCAGTTGGCTTGGTAAGGAAAAGGGACTATAAATTAAAAAAAAATCTGTTTGAGTATATTCTTCTTACATATCTTGTACCTAATGCCAGGAACCCAGAGGGATGGCTTCCAAGCTCCCTTGAAATGTAACACAGCACCATGCTCCTGCTTTAGCAGAGAAATGGGACTGGTTGGGAACTGCACTGCAATGTCTTCACAATCACAGCACAAAGCAGCAACCCGAAACCCCACTGAGGGAAAAAACGTCCACGTGCAGACATGTCCCACACCCCAAATCATGGCATCATTTTGGCGAGTAGAATATCTGAAATGGTACCATCACTTTTATGCAATTAACTTTATATGGAGCATCTTAACTTCTCCATGGATGAACCAGGAATGATGCAATAGAAGGAACCAAGGAAGATCTTTCTTCTTGAACTCATCTTTTCTTCTAATTCTTTTGCCCTTGCTGTATCAAAACATGGATGTAGTATCAGTAGGATTAAGACAGAACATGCAGTGAATAAACATAATACCACATCCAGGAGGACGAGGTGCTTAGCTGTTCTGAGATGTTCTCTGCAGCCTTTACCATTCAGAAGAGCAACATTCATCCTTAAGGCAATACTGTTTGTGAGGCTATTTACTTAGGCGGCAGAGCGGTGGGAAATTATGTGATAATAATCTCAATCCGTTTAAGCCACCTGGTATCTCTCCATGGACGCATCTCTTGGTTTGGATCAGACCCCGATCCTCAGCAGATGTGAATCCCCACATCTCCACCAAATTCACAAGAACTGTGCTGGGTTAGGCCAGCAGATGCTGCTGCCCTTTCTCTCCACAGTAATTCAACATGCATAATTACCTGCAACAGCATTCTGCTGACAACAGTCTTCTCTTCTCAAATGAACTACTTTCACTGCGTTCCCAGGTTCTTCATCTTCTCTAATAACTTTGTACTCTAGGTGGATTATCCATCACCATAAAATCACTCATTCCTTCAGATACAGTTAATTTTAATGAGGTTGGCATGAACTAACAAGCCATTGATTCACATTTATAGATACAGTAAACAATTCTTGATTTCTTTCATTCTCTACACTTGAGCGTGCTAAATAGATTTACAACGTCAGCCTGCGCTGCACGTTGGACAGACGCCCACCCTATTGCTGGGAAATAGCCAAACATCTCCTGCAAGGTTACCACTGTCCACTGTGCTGCAAAGAGGAACTCAGGGCATATTGGAATGAGCAGACCTGCAGGGTAACCCAATTTCCTGCAGTCGTTCCAAATAAAGGAACAAGATTCACCTTGCACTTTGTAGAGCTGGCTCATGGCTCAAAAAGAAGCAGAAATGCTTTTCGTGGCAGATTCTCTCTTTTGGAGGTCAAAGAGTAGGGGTGCCCACACCGTTGTTATGATGAAGAGACAGTCCCCAATTAGACCGTGGTTAATTTTGGTGCTGGGGATGTCACTGCTGTGCTCATTAAGAGCACACATGTATGGCAGTAGAAGCACATGGGGAATCCCAGCCCAAACACTGCTATTCAAAACAGAACAAGTCTTCAAACACTTCTGAGCTACCTGGCCCAAACCACTGTGCTCCTCTCACTTAATTGCCTCAATTTAGCCTGCATAAATCACTCTGAGATAAACCTCTGCCCAGACTTGCTATAGAAAGTACAGAACTCGAGCATGTGAAAAGGGCAAACCCCAGAATGAAGAGCTAGCCTGGGACTCAGAGCATCAGCAGTCTCATCAGGACTGAACTACATGGCCAGAAGGGTCTTCAAGAGCACATGTAACATACCTCTTCACTACCTTGCCCATATCCCAGAGTTAGTTTCAGAGATGCTCCCCCATCAGCTGTGGGACCACCCAGTGCCCTCTGCTCCAGTCCTCTCACACATCTTCCATGAAAAGCTTTTTCCAGTAGGCATCTGGCATCTTCCTAATCCTAAGTGTCCTTGTTTCATCCAGCATAGGTAACAAGGGCAAATCACTTTCTTTCCGTTTTTCTAACTGCTTTAAAGACACCTCTCCTCTCCTCAGGCCCACTTTATGCCAGTCTGTGCCCCACCAGGCCCCTCAAGCTTCTGCTCTCCACCAACAATGATGGGACAACCACAACATGCCTCCCTCCCTCAGAGGTTCCCAGTTTCAGATACTACTGTAGGCAGCAGGAGATTTTTCAGAGTCCTTAGGAGTGATGGAAAACACTGTTAACTAGGAGTTGAGCTCAAGCACTGGAAAACAAGGCCCCTTCCCTCACAAGAAATTCAAGCAGGCTTCTGTATCGTCACAAGTCATCACACAGAGCCATCCCACGGTGTGATGCTATGGGACTGCTGCAGCATTCCACCAGCTTTGTCTGGTGTCAGAAAGCCAGATTACGTCATTAAGTAACAGGAAACTTCTGCAAGACCATTGCAGTTGATTGGGCATACCCATTGCTGCTCTTAGCTGCAACAGGGATAGGGTTAAGCAGTAGACAGGAGCCCTGCTGCATCAGGTCCCAGGAATGGAGGGGCTTTGTATCCTGCCTTTTGTCAGCACAAGCATACAGAAACAATAATTTCTCCCTTGCCTAATTAAGAGATGTTAATTTAAGCGTGGTTTCCAGCGTGTGCTTAAGAAGCACAATTACTGCTTTTGCAGCATGAAACAAAAATCTCCAATAAGCCCCAAAGGCTGGGCCTTGGGTTCAGGGTCACTAAACAAACCCGCTGGCTTTGACTCCCACAGATCATAAAAACCTACGGCTCATCATGTTCTTAGCAGACAAACCCCTGAGTCTCAGGGGACCATTTACTAAATAACTCCTCAGCTTCTGAGGAGGATAAACCTGGACCTAACAGAAACAACCTGGGGGATGAATCCCTTTTCCTCAAGTGCTTTCAGTTCCAAGGGGACAGGGATGATTTATTGCATTCAGCTTGAGAATTTGCCTAGAAGAAGAGAGCTGCTGTCAGTGGTGATCCATGGGTTTGGAAATCAAGACTTAAGGAGACGCTTGGGAAGCATTTGATAGGACACAAGCCCAAAGAACAAGGCTCTCCTCATGATTCCTTCTTCATCACTTCTTTATGAAAAACTGAGGATCCGTCTATGCTGAATCACAAAGTGAAAATGGGGAAACAAATGGGAGTGGGACCCCAGCAGGGCTGGCACAAGGGCTATGGATGCACCCACACCTCCTGCTTACTGCACCCGGGGCAGTTTGGAGGTGCCATCAGCACACCCCTCGGTGTTAAACATGCTCCTTTATCAGCACTTACCAGAGCAGAACCAACAAAATGAAGGCAAACAGGATGAGAAATAGACTGCTTTGCATTCGGAGCTCCAGCAAACCAACACTGCAGGATATATCACTATCAGAGGGGAAGGAAAGGGAAAATGAAGCTAAACCTTGGTATTATTAAATGCAAAATGCAAAAACATTTAAAGTGACACCTTCATGAAGAGAGCTTTTAAATTATTCACAGTCAATGCAATACAATCCACGGCTAATTACAGTCTATACATGCAAATGAAAGTAATGATAATCATAATTACTTTGCACTTATATACCGTAGCAATTTTCATCTGAAGACCTCTAAGTCTTTATAAACATTAATTAATTCTCCCATCACCCGGGTGCGTGAGGTAACTGTTGCTATAATTCTGGCTTTATAGTCAGGTAAACTGAGGTTCAGAGAGGCCAAGTGATTTGCTCACTGCCACGTTCTGGTGCTGCAGGTGGGATGCTGGGCCGGGTGAAGGGCAGGGACCTGAGCTGAGGAAGGAGTTGGAGAAGAACGCGGCTGCACTGGTCTTACAGTTCACTATAGTTTATAGTTTGGGCACATGGGCTTACATTAAGGCTACCCAGTCAGCCCCGTGCCTTCTGTCATCTGCATGTAGACTGCAGGCTCTCAATAAAGCCTGACTACCAGGTGATGTTAAGGACAGAAGTTTAGGCAACTGGGGCTGGCTGCATCTGGCATACAGACACCAGTGGGCTTTGCAAGTCAGTTCTCTGTTTCCTGCTAACATCCCATTACATTCTGAGACTCCAGAGGAAGAAACCTATCCATGATGCTTCAGCAGCACCTGCCAAAGGGCAGCCGTGGGGCAACCCCAGAGGTGCTCCATAGTAAAGAAACTGATCTAACACAGCTCAGACCTCCCAGGACGAGTTGCTAGTTCCTTCCTGGGCTAATGACCCGAGTCACAGGATGCAGGAGATAAATGGACTTGGGAAATCCTCTCAGTAGAAAATCTGACAATCCAAAGGACAACAGAGCACAACTTCTAGCTCCTCTCACCTGTAGTTACTTTCCTCTACTTGCATGCAGTGGCTCCCAAAACACGCTCAGATTTTCTCCATGCACACATTTCTAAAGGCCGTGGCGTGTTAATCATTGTCTGGTACCATAAAATGCTACAGCCATCAATATCAAGCCTGCCAACTTAACAGACTCTTGTAATGGGTACATTTCTATAGACCTACACAATAAGACTAATTGCATGGGCTTGCTGCAAAAGCCAGAGGTCGTTTGATTACTAGCTGTTTTGTACCATGAAAGTGCACATTAATTATTTAAAAGATGGACTTATAATTATTGTAAGCTCTAAGTAATTACCTATAATTTTGGCAAGTGTTAGAAAAACTGATAGTCTAGCAAATTCAGGTTTTAGTCATTAGTAAGCTCATAATTACATTTAAATTGCAAAATGAGAATTATGCAATTTATCTCCCCAATAATGCATAAACATTACAGTGATTGTAGGTTTTAATGGACTATATTATTACTACAAAAAGCAGAGCGGTGATGGGCAGTGAGGAGCAATTTGAGTTCATTGCTGTTATTTCACATTGTAATTGCTTATCAACAACTGCACCGCGATGGCTCTCCTTGATTAACATGGGATAAGTCCATCCCACCCACCAAAGTCTACCAGAAAATTAAAAATAACTAAATACAAACTTGCTCAAGAGCCAGCCAAAGGAAGTGATTAATTTGGTATCAATATAGGAACTAATTGCTGTAGGTAAACAATTTAAGATAACAAACGCGCTTGTTGTGTATGAGAACAACAAAGAGAAACAGAGCTTAAGAAAAGCAGAGTCCCCAGGTCATGCTGCTTTAGAGCAGGCTGCTTTTTCATTCCAGCTTTTCAGGCTCTGCTCCCGTGCTTGAGGTCTCTACTCTACCACATATTAAAAACAAGACTCAAAAAGGATGCCACCAAGTAATGTGTATGGAAGAAGAGCTTTCAAATTCTGCTTCTCTTTGCCTATCTTATGTCCCAGCGTGTCAAAAGCAGAATCCATTTCATCGTAAGAAAAGCAGTGTCAGGACGAGATACTAGAAACTGGTTTGGAACAGTGCATTACTCAGCTTCTCTGCAGGAAGACTGGATTTCTAACAGTAGTGAATGCCAACCACCAGACTGAATGAAGTAGCAATGGATGCGCGTGCTTACAGGTCGCCATCTTGCCCTTCCCCAGCAGCAGATGCTGCAGGTGCTCAAAAAAAGAGTGCATCATCTCTGCTTAGTGAGGTCCCCAAAGTCTTCTTAACAGGGGAAGCAGAAGAGCAGTGAGAGCTGTCTGAGGCTGGGAAACGTTAAACTGGAGCACAGCACAACTGTACCCAAAGCATGCAGCAGTGGCCTAATGGCACTCCCAATAAACCAAAGGGAATGTTACCACGTACGCTCACCGAGGGCAACAGATCAGCTGCAACTCAGTAATGCCATTCTCCCTTCGGTTTCAGCTGAGGGGTGAAGTGATTTGTATGCGTAGACCCAGCACTTCATCCATCAGGTGCCATTGGAGTACTTCATCTAAGCACACCAATCATACGACATCTAGGAACAATACCAGGAAGCAGATTAGGATAGAAACATAGGATATTTTACCCGGCTGAAAATGACAGCAATTAATTCACATTAGGCACTCGGTGAGGCAGATGGGTTCATATCCCCAGCATGGCATTTTCAGCCAACAGCGCTTCATTCCACAACCAAACAGCAATCCCAGAGTTCAATACTGAAAAGAAAAGGCAACACCAACTGCTGTGAATCACTCGATTTCCTCATGGATTTTCACCTTCTCTGTTACATGGGCTTTTCAAAAACAATTGACCAGACAGCTTGATGGAGGTGAAAACTGTGCCGTCTGCCTCAAAATCAGGACCTGCCCATGCAGTTAATTGTTTGATGACTTTACGCTGACTCTTGTCTACTCTTAGCCATGGAGAACTTGTGCCCTTATGATGCGGGGGCAATGAAAAGCTGGGACTGTACTTCCAGGCTTGCCTGCAGTGAGACACTTTCATACTGCATGCACCTTAGAAGCTGGAGCCCTGCCAACGCAACTGGCTTGGTTTGACACCGGGGAAATTTAAGAGCTGCTTTGTATTGTTATTTTACAAGCCCTTACGCAGTGTTTGTTTTAAATGATGTGCCGTGTGATTTAGTGGTGTTTGCTGAAATGATGAAAGCCAGTGCCTGATGTGCTGCACTGTGTGACTGTTGTCTTCTCCTGGAGGAGAGATATTACTTTTCACCGGCGTTTCCCGAAAGGCAGCAGCAGCTTTAGCCTTTGGGGCACCGGATCTGCCCAGGAATTCCAAAAATAAAACCCAAGGGAAATGAGCATGGCTTCAGCTCAGCTCCGCACACCATCCAGCAGCACAGCGGATGGCAGGCAGGACCCACAGAGCCCACACCAACTGGGGGCAATGGCAGCAGCACAGCAAGAGCCACGCTGAGAGCACAGCTGGGGCTTGTCCTCACACTGCCAGCGCCAGCGAGGGCTTTGTTACTTACTTCTGAGAGCACGGGGTCAGGCTTTCATGAGCTGCTTGAAGGCCATGGTCAAATCATTTCTGGTGTCAATACTCGGGTTGACCCCTGCTTCTCTTTCTGTGAACTCTGGCATGAAAGGTCTTCTGTCTGGACAGCTTTGTTCCTTTGGGCAGATGTGGCCGGTGGATATTTCGTTAACAGTGGGAATCAAAGTCTCTGCCCCAGAGGGCTGACGGGAGCAGAAATAATTACTTTCTCGTCAAATGATAAGCTCTAGCTTCCTGAACAGCAGTACAGGATCATCCCTTGGAACTCAAAAGCAGATGAAATTCCTGCCCTGTATAAATTCCAGGTTGCTGCAGGGTGAAGGAGCTGGAAATGGCAGGACCCTGGCACCTTCCATACTGCTCAAGACATGTAATCCAAAACCTCTCTGCCAGTGCCCGCTATCAGATGCCCCACTGAAGATGCACTAAGCCTTACAGGAGGTAAACATGGGATACTATTACTCCATAACATCTACTCAAGGCTTCAGCCTAATCCCCATTTAGTAATTTCACCTAGATGCTTCAGTGTGAGAATATGTTCCCCTTCTGCACCTCTTTATTAAGCAGCTTAATTTGGCATCCAAACGTTCCACGCTTCTTTGCATCTCCCTAAACTCTTGGCATTTATAGGAACCGCCAATTTCCATTACAGACACATCCAGGAACTGAATCAACTGCTTTTCTCTGGCAAGCACTCTTTGACCTCTGGTTCATAAGCGTCTGGCCACAGGTCAGTGAGTAAGCAGGAGGCATCTCAAAAGGGGCAACTCTTCAGCCAGTGCACATTTGCTCCTGTATGACAACAGTGATGGTGGCACAGGACCACAGCTCTTAGCCAGGGTGTTCCTTTCTCCCCACTCTTTACTCCCCTATGATATTTTAAACAGGAATCAGACGCTCTCTTGGTCTGTGATTTGCTAGACTCAAGTCAATTATTTTTAAGTCCCTTGTCCTGCAGTAAATTCTATTTTCCCTGGATATGACTCTGGAGTAGTACTGTACCAGGCACAGACAGCTTGCCTTGCATCCTGCACAGTCAAATGGATAATCCCTTTTCCTTGGAAGAAGACCTTCATCTGACAAACCCAACACCACACTGTCATTTTCACAGCTGCAGCACATTCTGTGAGCAGCTAGCACACAGCGAGATGCGCCTCATTTGTTTCTAACTGATGTCTGTTAATCTAATAGGAAAAATTCTTGCTATTAGCCCAAGTGCATGACCCCTCACTTCATATTTTTAAATCATAGCAATTAAGCTGTGAGTTATTTAAGACTGTATCATTGCGAAGAAGCCACTTTTTTCCAACAAAATGAAATTCCCTACAACTACTATGAGCCTGCTTGCTCAGTTTTTCCCTATAGAGCTGTAAGCTACCAGGACTCTCCCAAACTCTTCACTCTTGGTCTTGAATGAACAAAGAGATGTGGAACTCTGCTGGGCCAATGTCAAGCGAGCTCTGCCTCACTGCACAGCTCTCAAGACTCCAGGAAGCATATAAAATACAATAACAGAACTAGCAAGCCCATTTTCAAAATGGCTTACAAAGTCAAACCTTTGACATGGCAATAGAATAGAGCGTAATTGGCCATCAGGTAGGTCTGGAAGGTATTGCTGTTCCCCAAGTCTGTTGACGAGCCTAACACAGATCTTGGCAATTTAATCCTGTCCAGGGAAACACTCTGTAAGTGATGTTTGTGTCCTGTGAATTAGCACAAGTGACCTTTCTTTGGTTTTATTAGCACAGCAGGAATAACCACTCAGAGCTCTGCATATTGGGATGTACTAGCAATGATTTTTTAGGGACAAAGCATCCCTAACATGTTCAGAGTATCTGAAGATGTGAGCACACGAGGTGTCTGCCTGTGCAAAAGCCACCAGGACATTGCTGCCTGAGGGGCAGGGTTAGCAGGGGACTGCAGGGAAGAGCTCTGAAATCCTCAGCACCAGGTTTTACAGATCCCTCTCCAGCGTGTCTGGGTCTGAGAAAAGGCAGCTGAGCCTCATTAGTGAATCAGCCAAGCAGGACAGGTAGCCTCAGGTTACACTAACGAGCCAATTAAAAGGACTTAGAAAGGAAGCTTGACTGGGTAACAAGGGAGGAGAAAGTCTGGCAGTGGTGGTTGGGGGGGGGGGGGGGGGCAGATTTGTGTGGCTGAAGATGGGCTGCATAATTTCCAAAGCTCTTTCCATTGTTCCACTGGGGGAAGGGTAACCCTAAAAGAATAAAAATGGCTGATTTGGGGCAGTGATGTTGTTAATTTGTCTCATCAGAGCTTGGAGTAAACCAAACAGCAGTAAATAATGATATTCTTGCCCTATCTGACAGGAGACCTAATGCATGCTGGAGACCATGCTTGACCTAACCCTGTGTCCCAGCACGCTGCTAACAGCCTTGAGGCCTTCTCAGGCACCTGTAAGGGCTGCTCAGTGCTTCACAGGAGTGGTTTAGTGTGGCAGAACTGGGTCCTACCTGCCAGCCCCAGATAGCAGATGATGGTACACTTGCCATGCACACAACTGGTCCATCCTGAAGCTCCAATGTCACAGTGATAGAAAGTCAGAGTGATAGGAAGTCACACCGCTGCCCTGCTGACAGGGATTAACACAGTCCAGATCCAGAAGCCCAGCTAACACACACATTCTATTTACAGCAACTTTCCGCTTCCACAAAACATCTGTGGGGAGTTCACACTTGGACAGAGAAGAAATTGGAAAGTTCACTCTCAAGGCCACTTAGATTTGCTTGAATGAAAACTACCATGAAGCAGAGATGTTTTTCTTAGCCCCGTCTGCAGTTAACTGCTTGTTTTGCACTTGTTTTAGATACAAGCAATGCCTTGCGGCGTTTCTGGAAGATCTCCAGGAGCTGACACTCATAAGAGTCAGGCCCAAAGAGCTTGGGGAGAGAGGTTGGACCCATGGGGCAAGGGGCTGTCTGTACACAGCCTTCCCTTCCTTTGAGTGCCCTCAAAGGTCCTCATTAACTCATCACTTGCAGCTACCAAGAACTGATTGCTTGAGATGACCATATATGAAACAGAATGGCTTAAGTTGGAGGGGACCTTAAATATCAGCCAGTTCCAACCTCCCTGCTGTGGGCTGGTTGCCCCCCACCAGATCAGGCTGCACAGGACCCCATCCAGTCTGGCCTTGAATGCCTCCAGGGTTGGGGCATCCACCTCAGAAGACCACAATGTGAATGTTGCTCAGTCTTGGCTCTCTCAGATTTTACCACCAGTTGCTTAAACATGCACAAAACTAAACTACTACTAACAAGCATGTAACCATAGAATGATGTATGTTAGAAGGGGCTTCTGGAGACCATTTGGTACAAACCCTAACCAGGAGGGAGCAGTTTTGAAGCTCAAGACAACTTCAAAGGCATACCAGGCTGCTCCCTGAGCGTTAAAGTTCGAGTGCTGATTTGTGACCAGCATCAGAGGAGATGACAGCAATGACCAACAGACTATATTACTGACTATGGAAATGCATGTAAAATGCTCTTACTTCCAAACAGAACCTCAATCTGAAGGTAATTTAAGTCCAAGTGGGAAATCTCAGCTTCTCAGTAACACAGAGTTACGTTTGTTCTCCAAAGATGCTGTTGAAGTGCAGCATCATACGACCATCAAATGGATTCAGATACATGACTAAACACCATTCAGTTGTTTAGTACAGAGGTGAAACCCTGAAAGATAGCTGATAGCGGAATAAATAATACAGTGCTTCAAAGTGCCTTTTATTTTCTTGCAGGGAAACACTCTTCAGTCACCTCAAATTGTGGGATGTTGGTTTTACACTGAATAAAGAACTACATAAACTTTCAGCTATGTCAGTTCTGTGTCACAGTTATGCAGCTCTCAGGAAGACCTCTGCTGCCCTGGCAGCCCGGGGTCTCATGGAAAATGGTGACCACATGGCAGGTCCCAGCCAGAGATTGAATCCAAACACACCCAACACAGAGAGAAATTCCAACTCAAACCAAGCCAAGCTCTCTAATGAGGGTGGGAATTAAAGTCCTGACTCCAAACAACCTTTTCTTCATTTTCAGCCAGTCATAATCCTGCCTACACAGCAGATCACACACAAGAGTTTTGCAAGGGAGGAGAGGGATGTTAGGCTTTTCATTTTGGCCACCAATTAAATCAATGCTTACTATGCAAACCAACTTCTTCCTACCCCTTTGCAAACTCATCTGAAACTCACACGCAAAGCTAATTTTCATGCCTTCAGGAATTTACTACAATCAAGAAAGCCAAGTTCAAGCCACTGAAATTTACTACACTTTGCTGGGTGATTTTCCTACAAGTTCTATCAACATCTGTGCAATGGATCTTTGGCCAAGAGTTAGGGCAAGTTTTATGTGTCTAGTCCACTGTCTTGTTTTGTCCATTGCCAACGTCCAGAGCTCTTTTCCAAACAATTCCTTCAACACAAGCACTACTGGAGTCTGGTAGCAAAAAAGTGCCCATAAAGCCTCATGACCATTTTATAGCCATATGAGAAGAACACCAATTTCTGTTCTGAGTTAAAGTCCCCCGTACACTGCTAGCATTAGACAAATAATAATAGGTGCTTGCATCAAGATGCCTCAACTGGAAAGAATCACAGCTTAATCTGATGGAACAAAGCTGCCTATGAGAAGAACAAACACAAATAGGTCCTGTGACACCTGACTGAGCATCAAAATGTGTATTCCATCCAGATGGCTGTCTTCTGAGACCATAAATGGGAATGGCAAACAGCAACACCCACATCTGCATTCAGCTCATGTGAACGAGTGCATGACACAGAGTGAAATCAGATCTACTTGGCTGGGTATGGCTTAGGAACTAGCCTTAATATTCCTTTAGAAATATTTTTTTTTTCTGCAAAACTGAAGAGTTTTCAACTGTAAGACAACAATGAAGTGAGAGCTTATGGTTTTCTTTTTCTCTTCTTTCCCCCTCTCTCCTCGATAAAGAACATGGATAGTCTTTTCTTATTTAGACAGATGGATACCACTCCTGCTCTGGAAAAAGTATGCACTACGCTGTGGATGCTCTTAGGGTTTCGTATATTAATCAGAGAATAATGGCTTGAAACGCAACAGGCTGCATGGCTTTATCTTTTGATAGGCCAATGAGTAGTTGATTAACACATAAATTCCAAATTTTGCCTCATTTTGCATGGGACCTTCTGGATAGAATTAAAAGTGGAATAAGGAATTTTCAACCCTGCGCATATAGACATAAACAGAAACAGATTTTAGTATTAGAACTTCTGTACCCAACAAGGAAGAAAATCCTACAGACTTTTGAGATGTGCAATGCTATTTCTTTGGTCTAATGGAGGTATAAGGGTTCTCCCTTTCACAGAGCGTTTTCAATAATTAAATCTCAGGGATATCAAAAGAGACCTTGAATTTAACCAACGAATTTTTGCCCACATGGAAAGGTTTTATGAATCTACCTTTAAACATGAATCTCTGTCAAGGTGAACAAGGAAATGATGTTCATCTGCATCAGCTTTAAGTAAACGAGCAACATACAGAAGCTAATGAAACATCAAATAAAAATGCCCCTGTCCGTGGCTACTTAATTCTTCCCATCTTACTTTTCAGAAGCAAAACATAAAGATAATGGAAATAAATCAGCAGTTTTGAGTAGCTGACACTGGGGCATGCAGGTTGGCTCTCCACTAGCTCCTGTTGTCATGAAGGTCTAATCTCAGCATCTTCCAACCCTTTTCCAGAGTTCATTACTTTCTAATCCCTTATGGCCCTCAGCAAAGAAAGCTCTGAGCCTCTCAAACTGGAACAAATCCATAAATCAAAGACAATAGTTTGTTTGCTTTCTTTTGCAGCCTGTCTTTTCTTTATAATTTCACCCAACTGTTGAATTTGAAATTCACTTTGTGGACACATATTGCTAATAAAACATACAGAAACAAGGGAAAACATTTTAGTGAAGAATAAACCCTGGCATATGTCCAGGGGACCAAGGATACCTACTGCAATGCTATCTCTCTTGTCTTCAGCAGAGTTTCTCACTATTCCTTTATTGATATACAGTCTCTTACCCAGGGGTAGACAATAGGAAAAAGGAAGGCAAGCAAAATAATGAACTGATTATTTTGACGGTTGCCTGTAGTTTTCGCTGAAAATTCTGCAATGCAAATTAAGAGCGCATGTTTATTAACCATCAATCTTTGTGTCAACTTCAGAAAGGATTTAACAATCATTTTTGATATTTATGTATTTTCTGGATTCCAAGGAGGGCTTTTTCCTCCTAATTCTCTGCAGTAAAACCATCCCTATTGGGCCACATTAGTGTCTTACAGATAGATTTCTGGTCTTTAAAGAAGATTACATGAGTGATATTTGTTCTAGTAATTATATCTCCCAGATCGGTGTAGAGTGATGCATTCAGGCCCTTTAAAATGGAATCTCTCACCGGGTTTAATGGATTTAACAAGGATTGAGACAACACCCAGGCAAAGAGGATGAGAGGGGCTCATGCAAGCCAAGAAGATGAGAAAGACTACTTCTTCATTTCAGCCAGCCAAATAAAGACCATATTCTTCCATTTTCAAGAACAAACACATAAGACTTATCAGTAGAAACAGTGGAAATTACAGCAGTGAAAAAAGGATGAGAAGATCCAGTGGGCACTCTGCTCAATTCAGTTTTGGGGTACTTTCCCCCTTCCACCGTCCAGTGAAATAGCTTAAGAGCCATTGTATAATTTCATACGTACAGGACTGAGCCCAGAGGAAGACAGTGAAGAAGGCTATACAGAAAGGGACAGAGATGGGAAAATCCTTTCGTAAGAAATTCCTCTATTTGAAAGAGAGGCAGCTGTAAAATGGGCTCTGAGGAGTTGGTCCTGCTTTGTTGATGTTTTCTGGACATCCTTTCCAAGGCTGGCCAGAGGATGGACAAGCACACAGCAGCACCGCCACAGTGCAATGGAAAATTCCACAGCATCTGCACACACCTCCTACATTTTAATAACATTGGTTCTTGTGGAATGGGTAAATCACTCTAATACAGGCAGATGAATACTTCTAAATGAGCATTTTGCTTCACCCCAGCCTGGTTCTGAGCTGCGTATATGACTCTAGATTTATGCCTATAAAGAAATTTAGGCTCTGGTTCTGATTCAGAAGGTGATTTGATATATATAAGACAAGACATCCACTTCTGGAGTTGAATTTGCAGACTGAAAGCACTGGAAAGCAATAGAAGTCCATGAAAACAAAAATACGATTACATTTCTGGAATATGGATAAATATAAGACATACTGTAAGTGGGTTTAAATTTCCAAGGCAACACAAAATGTACTATATCTCACCTCTGCAGCCCCTTTTCCCAGAAAACTTATTGGGATTTATTTGGAGCTGTATAATGTTTCGATGACATTCAGACATCGTTTATCTCCCAGTGCACAGCAGAAGTCAGCTGTGTTATTTAGGAGCAAAACAAGAAGGGATAAAATCCAAGCTGCTAAGATCAGTCATGTTTCATAGAATCATAGAATTGTTTGAGTTGGAAGGGACCCTTAAAGGCCATCTGGTCCAACACCCTGCAATGCACAGGGACACCTACAACTCCTTTAGGTGCTCAGAGTCCCTCCTGCCTGACCTTGGGTGTCTCCAGGGATGGGGCATCCGTTGCCTCTCTGGTCAACCTGTGCCAGTGCCTCTACTTTAAAAGTATTTAGATAATTTAGATAATTCATGAGTTTAGTCTTCAAGTTACTTTTTGTCAGAAGTAAAGCAAACAACAAAATTAATCCTACCTGCAGCAGTGACACAATAATAGCTACAAACACTGCTTCATACACTTGGCATGCTTCTGTTCCCCCATCAGTATGCAAGCCTCAGTAATGGCCTGGTGCGAGTGAGTCTGGCTGGACAGCCACTCCAGCAGCCACGTTTCTCCAGTGGGCAAGATAACACAGTTCAAGCAGTTTATAGTTCTGAGACCTCTCTGGACAAACAATGCTATAAAAGATGTGCCATGTCTTGTCTTCTGTAATTTATCTCCCTGCCAAGTGATTACCATAAAATAGGAACCCAGAGCAAGGGAAGAGTAAGGTAAAGAAAGTGTGTTTAGGTGGGGGGGGAGATGCTAAAAGCATGGCTTTTCACCTTCAGTACAGGGCATGTGTACAAGTCCTGTCCTCTCTTGGGTACAGAGGGGCTTGGAGGGCAACAGATCTATTCTGACTAAGCCAAACTCTATTTTATATTTATTTACATTTTCCATCTTGTATTTTACCATGGAAAGTCAGCAAAACTAAAATAAAAAAATTGTTTTTCTTTGCTTGTCAGCTACTCTGACAAAGTGGAAAAACGAAACCAAGATAATTTCGTAGCATAATTTTGTAATAAATCATCACACTACCTCAAGCACAAAAGCCAAAGACTGCTATGTCCAACTTCTCTGGACCATATGAAGGATCACTCTTATTCCCCGTCTTTGCCTGACTCCTTTTTCTGACTAAGGATGGCTTTCCAGGTGTAGTTGGGCAAAACACTTTCCTGGGAGGGAGGCGAAAAGCACTGACTACCAGGAGCTGCCAGTGCTGCCCATGGGCCAGCCTAGGAGAGCCAACCTAGGAACATACCCAAAGGACTCTACATCAGAGCAAAGTAAATCTAATGGGAGAGTGCCATGTTTGGGACGAGAACTTGGATGACTTACTTAAACAGACACACCAAGCAGACCGTGGTGAAGAGATCACTTGCTAAGCTGTTCCTGTACAGTTTTTCCAAGTGGTACCTGCATGGACAGCAGTCACATCCATCCATTTTCTCTCCATCCCAACGCCCAAAGCACCTCCTGCTGTTTGAAGATGCTCCGTATTTGGTGCGCCTGTGAGCGCCAGACAGGGAAAGAAAAGGAAGGTTATTAAAAAAGCGGTTTGGCTAAATAAGGGAGCTCATTATGTGTGCTATTTTTGTTCCTCAAATGTCTGCCTTCCGCTCTTTCCCTTGAGGTTTACAGAGAAGCCTGACAATCAGGGCTGAGGTTTACTGTCAGCTTCCATTAGGCAAATCAACCAGGCTGGGGATGGGGGAAACACAAGGGGAAAATTGCCCTAAAAGCAAGCTGATTCAGCACCAGCAGCATCTATGTGTGTACACAACACCAAAAATTACTCAGCTGAGGCACTGTCCCAAAAAACGACTTCTTTTGGAGCCTCCTGGAGGCTCAAACCTCCCTCAAACCACGATGTGAAACATCATTTTCTGTCAGATCCGGAGAGATGGGCACAGCTAACAGCAACTGCTTCCAGTGCTCTGACAAAGCAAATGACCTTCAGCATGCTCACCTGTCATGGAACTCATTTCCGTGTTGTAATTGATGTGTAAAAGTGATCTTCATTACTTGAACTACAGACACACGAGCCTGCAAAACAAGGCTTTCCCAAGAATAAGAACAGACTCTTCCAGGCACACAGCATTGGAGCTGACATCTTAGAGTGTCAGCATCAAGACAAAGAAGAACAAAAGAAAATCCTATATCTAATTCTTACTTTTCCTTGAGAAAACACTGACTTTTCCATTGATGATTTTATGGTATTTTCTGTCTATATATGGTCAGTTTTAATCAGAAAAGGTTTCCTCCTCTTTTTGCTTTTTTAAACCATCACATTTTCAAAAAGCCACACCATTATTTGAAGGGCAGACCAGTATGCAATGCATTGCCCTTCATCCTCGTTGCACCCTAAAGGTGTTCCAGAATCAGTCACTACAGCAAGGCAGAGAAAAGATGTATGCTATAGGGAAGGCAGATCTTTCCTTGGTTAGAAATAGAGGGGTCTTCCTGCTATTCAGGGCAGAAAGGCAGCTTGCATGGAATGGTTTCACAGCAATCCCTCTAACAAACAATATTCTCTTCCCCAGCTGTGAGATCTCTATGAGCTGTAATCATTCACATCTTCTTCATCATCAAGGCGTTGTGAGACATCATCGAATCACTGTAAACAGAGGATTAAATTAAATTACATATCTTCTTGTGATTGTGGAGCCATTTAAACAAGCCCCAGACCCACAGAAAACATCACCAGCGTAGCCACAAACATTACATGTGTCCTCAAGCACCTGTGGCTTAAGAACCTTCAATTAGTTATGTGTATCGGTTAAGTCAGCACTATTGTACCTTCTTCTTTTGAGTATTACTGTTTTAGGGAATAGCATTTCAAGGAATTGACTGAAAAGGAGATGTGCCCAAGCTGCTGGAACTGAGATCTGAACTGCTTGCTCAACACCACACAAATCATAGATCATCAAGTCCAACCACAACCTAACCATACTGCCCTAACTCTAACAGCCCTCCACTAAATCATGTCCCTGATTGCTCCCCATTTCTGAAGGCTCCAGCCAGGATTTAAGCCTGCACAGTCGGGATGTTTCTCCTGAGTGATGGCAGCAGGAAGGAAAAACAGGGGAACACAAGCCTCACACACAGCTGGGAGCACACGTCCTAGCAAAGACCCGTGCTGCATTGCAGACTCCCAGTGCAGCACTGCTGCAGGGGAAGACAGGCTTGCAGAACCCCTGCACTCCAGGTCCCAAGGGCTGCATTCTCCCCTCCCAAGCCACCACTCGTGCTGCTAACAGCTGTCTGCAAAGCCCAAGCTATGCCACATAAGAGCCCACCACTAAAAATTAACAGATGCTGTTTCCAGTTCCTAAAGACCACTTGAGACAGAGCAGGACGGGCTTGGTAATTGTCTGAGGTGGGATGTACATTGAGAAAAGCCAAGGTTTGGAGGATGAAGGCTGTTCTGCCTCTCAGTATGTTTTGCTTTCCTGCAGAGGCACAAGGCAAGCTTTGTGCTTACATTTAATCAACTAAAACAAAAACCAGACAGAAGTTTGCAAGGAGGGTTCACGACAATCCTCTTCCATCAAGGATTTCTAAAGTAGTATATGAGTGTTCTCATCCAAGTTCTTCATTTCCCAAGTCCCAAACCTAAATATTTTGGTAAAAAAAAAGAAATCATTCTTAAGATCAGGCATTCCCCATTGGGGAGTCCAAAATTGCAGCCACTCGAGCCTGGATTTTTTCTTTTTCACAACAAGGACTGCTTATTTCATGGGCTTGGGGACTGCTGCACAAAACATTAAAGAAAAATAATGCAGCCTTTGTGAGGTTTTTTGGCACAGCAATGATAGAAAACAAACCCAAACTTTACCTAATTCTTCATCTATTTCAGCTGCTCCCCATACCCTGCAAGTCCCTCCCCAGGAACAGTGACACCCACCAAAGCAAGCCCAGCTGGGGCTTGGGGTGGGCTCCATTGGGCAGAGCTGGAAGGCGCTCTAATGGGCCCCAGAAAGCCCTTCTAAGATGGTCCCACCCCACAGAAGTGAAAACTCATTTCTCCCATGCAGCAGAGCGCTCAGGTTGCATGCTCTTAACAGCAGTTCATTTCAGAGGTGAAGTTTACAGGGCAAACCAGTCAACCTAAGAGGAGTTGTCAAAAAACATAGCTAAATGGCAAACACATGTAAGTCCCAGGCATTTCCCTCAGCCCCACTTGTTCTTTTTTTAGCCTCAGGAGAAAAGCACATTCTTCTGCATAATTTATTTCTTAAAAAAAAAAAAAAAAAGAAAAAAGAAAAAAATTGTGCAGAAAACTGCAACTAAATTGCTTTTCCTGATTAAATACAGAGCAGTTTATATTCCATCTCCTCCCCATCCCCCATTTCTGGATTGGTTTTCATCCCATAACCTCTTCTCCCTCCATCTAGCTCTTGAGTCCCACTAGAAAGAAAGCAAAGCCCCTTCAGCTCCTACCTTTCCCAGCACATCCCCAAACATGGGCACAGCTATACCCTCCCATGGCCTCAGCATCAGCCAAGGGCTGATTCTGCCATCAGTCTCTGTGGTTGTGAGGCTTGCTTAGGTGTAGGGAGGTTTTGGATAAAGGGGGAGGGAGGGCGTATTTTCTTTCAGACAATAAAATAGCTTTCTAAAAGCGCTCATGCTTTTAGAATCGTGTCAGAAGGTCTGCAGGTAGGGCTGAAAACAGAGTTCCATGCAGAAGCTGAAGAGCACAGGTGCAAGCACAGGGGCTTGTGTAACAACAGGGCCAGGTGCAACTGCTTGCAAATCACGAGGGCTAAAATCAGCACAAGAAGGACTTGCTTTTGGAACAGGCTTTCTGCATAGGAGCGTGAGAGTAATTTTAGCAAACCTGGAGAAGGGGTTGGGGATCTGCAGTTGGGGAGCACAGTTTCACTCCCTGTGAACAAATTTCCTTCTGCAATAGCGATGGAGTGGTTTTACTGCGCTCAGTTCTGGATGAACATATGGGCTTGGCTCTCCAAAACCCTTCCTTTAGAGACCAGCTCCTGGCTGGAGGTGGGATATTATATCATTACATACGTTTGTGTGCCTGCTATCACACTCTTAAGAGAAATGAAAAAATGGAAGGATTCTCGCTCCTATTTAAAATCCTGCCCTGTCCGAGGAACCCAATGTGATGAGTCAGTGCTGAGCCACGCTTTATGGTGTCTGCCTGCTCTGGAGAAACGAGGGCTGTGGCAGGTCAATACAAGCATGCTCAGTAGTACTTGACAGGCTTGATTTTAAAAATGATGGGGCTGCAGCTTTCTGGAGGTCTGTGCTTCCTGCTGCAGGATGCTCAGCAGCACTGCTGGCAATGAAAGCAGCCTATGTGGTTGCAATGTTGGCATTTGCTGGTTTACTCCAGAATGAAGGGGTGTTCCTCAATTGGGTGTTATGGGGTTATGGTACCCAACAAACTGTCTAAAAAGTACTTTAAGAGCACCTTTCCTTTAAGAAGAGTGGGGCGTAGTGAATAGAAAGCTAGGCAGGAATGTAGGCAAAGCACATAGCAAACCTGAAACAATCCTTGTTTAGGTCCAGGAACACACACTGCAACCATTCACAGCTCAGTCTAACTTCTCTCAAAACAGGAACAAAGGGTTTGGAGCATCGCTTGGATGCTCATGCAAATGTCCTGCCATCAGGAACGTCACCCTGGGAAGCACGTGCAGCCTTGCATTCAAGGCCAGGCTGGATGTGGCTCTGGGCAGCCTGGTCTGGTGGTTGACAACCCTGCCCACGGCAGAGGAGGTTGAAACGAGGTGACCATTGTGGTCCTCTTCAACCCAGGCCATTCTATGATTCTATGATCACTCATGTCCCAGCCCAAATGTCCTTGAGGGAAAGGAGCTGACCTCTCATGTTTGCCTTCAGGTGGTGCTGGCTGAGCTATGGTATCACTCTGATTATCATTCACATCCCTGCTAATAGGACACATCAGCCATTATAAGCCCATGCTGTAGAGGCCATTGACACGTCTCATGTGTCACAAACACGCGGCTCCTTCTGAACAACAGATCGTTAACCTGCTGATGCTGCCTTTCTTGTTTGAATCCACTAATCACTGATCTTCAGCTTATAACTTCAAATGAACTATTTTCTCTAATTTGGCCTATTTTTTGCTCGCTATTGATTTGGCTCATGACAGCACTATGTGGTCTGGTAGGGCTGTTGGATCATCGTGGTAGGAAAGAAATAACTTTAGCAGGAGAGCAGCATGTATATTAATGGAGAAATTTTTGATGGATACCTTGAATGAAGCATAAATGGAACAAAAATTCCCATCTTCTCCAGATTAGTGACCTTTTTTGTTTATTCCTAAATTAGGACATATAAGGGCTCCACAGCTCTGACAGAACAGTATGCAGTTCTTTCATTTGCTAATTAGTCTCTACTATTTAAGTCTGCTGATACCTCTGTAAGGTGTTCTCTACAAATAAGGAACTGAAATCATCTCAGGAGCTCCTGCACTGTTCCTTTGGAGGTGTTTTTGTTCCCCACTTTACACTTGGCATTGCATTACTGCAGGCAATACCCTTTTGAGAGCAGTGATTAAATGCACAGGTTGAACAAGTCTGTACATATTGTGCTTTACATTCCAGCTGATTACATTAAATATTCCAGACTCACGGGGTACTCTCAGTATACGCAGTGTTCTGCTGAGCAGACTCTCATCATCAATATTTAAAGGTTCTTTCATATCAGTCTGCTGGCAGCCCTATTTGATATGTAGCGATGGGAACGATGTATCAGATTGCAATAGGTTTTACCCTTTTACCAAGGAGATCTGTAACTACAGCCCCATTTTCTTTCTCTTCCCGACCTGTCTCGCTAAGAAATCTGATGTAAAAGTGCACACGCCTGCTCTTATCCCAGCCATCACCCATCCTGCTGATATAAGGCCAATTGGCCATTGGCTTGATGAGAAGAAACTACACATCCCTCTGACCCTTTGCCTTAGGGCTTCTTTGCTCCAATCACGCATCGCTCCAAAGCTCCTGCATCCTTCCCAGCAGCCTTCTCCTTCCTGCTCAAGGAGATATGAAGCTTTGGGTCTCGGGTCTATTAATCTGTATGCTGCCTGATGGGAAACAGGCCTCCTGCATGCATTTTTTCCAAGCCCTTTTCCCCCAGTTTTTCCCCCTTTCCCTCATTTGCTGGTGGCACATTCAGCTCTCCCTGACCCTCGCTGCAGTCCAAATGGAGATGGGGAAAGGAAGGATGCCTCTCCACAGACACTAATAACAGAACTTACAGCGATAATAAAGCATGATATGCTCTGTTAGTTCTTTCATTTGAAATAAAAGCCTGTGACACAGAGATATCATTATCATTTTCATCTCGTCAGAAGTTAATATCACGTTTGTGGGTAAATATAATAGATCAAAAATGGATGCTTCGTAGCAATCTCTATAAATACAAGCAGCAGAGATTTAAGGGCTAACAGCGGTCTTTGCTGCTGCAGCTCCAGCAGCACCCTGTGTGCATCCCCAGCAACGTGCTTACAAGGGAGACTTTAAAACTAAATGCATGATATTACCTCCTCTCCCCTGTCAATAATCTGGTAGCCCTAGGCACACATGCCAATGGAAAAGCAGGCTGGAGTTCAAAAGATGTGGCACATGAGAAAGTAGCGGGGATAATTTTCACCTGATATCACATCATCAGAAACTGCTACACAAAATTATTGTGAATTATGGGGGCCTGCTGTGCATTTGATTTCCCACAGCTGCTACCACAGCAGTCACTTTCCTGAAAATTAAGTGCATGTTTCATCTGCTCGCAGGAAGGATAGAGGGGAAAAAGATAAAGAAAGAAAAAATGATGATGAATAAACCACTCCTGTGCCCATGCCGTGAGGCCACAGCCCGTTTTCTGCCTGTAGGGATGTGTGCTGTGGTGGGACAGGATAAGATGGGCTGTGTCCATCAGAAGCAGAGCCAGAGCGCACCTACAGCCCTGTGTCCAGCAACAGCAATATGTTCATTCAATTTACATTTCCTGCAACTCACTTCTGTCTCTTATCTCCAGCAAGGGACACTGCACCGAGCAGATTATTCCAGCTTCTCTCCTCCAAAGAGGGAGCAGCACTAAAAACCCTTGCAATTGCCAGGAGCTTTGCAATAGCATAATTAGAGTACCCAGGCCTGTTAGAAACAAGGGACAGAGTGGGGAGTGGAGGGAGGGGGTTCGCTATGTCCCCATAAGCGATGCTGCAGCACAAAGCTCCCCACAGAGCACTGTGATCACCACCTGACACGCATAGCCCCACTTGTCAGGTCGGTGGCTTCCTCCTGCAAAGCAAACAGGGCACAGCACTGAGCCTGAGCAGAAAGGGAATGGCACAAACAGTTTCCCTCCTCCATCCATTGTCATGCTGCTCCAACAAGTGTTGACCTGAAACGCCACGTGATTATTTCACTCCCTGGCAGATTTTACTAGCGTGGAAACAAAGATACTTCAATAGCACTTTTGTGTCCCAAGATTGCCAAGTGCTTCTATGAGTGCTAATTAAATTTCACAGCCTCCTTGAGCAGTAGGTCAATCCCATCTGACACTGCTGGAGCTTTGCTTCCTATGGAAACGAAGCCAAGGTGACCGTGCTGGCTGTGCACCTACACAGATCCCCCAAACATCCACGTTGGCCAAATCAAAGCAGATCTGACAGAGAGACAGAAACTGAATTTTTACAGTAATGCAGAAAAGGAGTAAAATTTGGGATGAATTAGGAGTATTAAGTACAGTCAGAGAAAAAATGGAAGATCAGAATAAGGCAAGTAGTACCTCCTTAATACAGCATGCAGTCAGCTGTGGCGTATTTTGCCTATCTTACAGACCCTCACATGTCTGAGAGGCAGTGGTGGGCCCTGCAATCTGGCTGTTGCTGTGGGAGAGATGGAGTGGGAAGAGAAAAGGCAGGAAGAGGAGTTCTGCACTAATTCAAAGCATCTCGAACCATTAAGGTTTTGTCCCTGCCTTGGCAATAATAATGGAAGAAACTCCCTTTGGCGATAAGCATCTATTTTCTTTAGAAATTTCCATTCCAAGATGCCATTCCGCATTGCTAACATGTCTGACTCACAATAAAATAAAAATAAATATATCTCAACAGTTTTTTGCTACTTGCTTCCCTCACTGTAACCTACCACTTAACTCCTCGTCCCCAGAAGTGGGCTGTCATTCCTCATTTGGGCACGGAGAGAGATCGCTGGGCAGGACATGGCCTTACATCAGCTGGAACCATTCAGTGGGAACAGCCGTATCAGTCCCAGCGTTATTTGAAATGCAGCAGGAGCAAACACAGAAACAACACTAAGGAGAAAAGCACAGAATCATTAAGGGAGGAGAAGGGGGGGCTGCATTTCTCTGCCTTCTAAGACGGTCTTGCCAACAATAGAGGAAAAGGGATTATCTTCTTCCTTCCAAGGTTGGGAGTCCTGTTTCAGGTTTCATATAATAAGAATGGTACAGCGCAGACAGCAATAATAACCTGCTCTGAAAGCTGCTTGCTGCACAATGGCAAATTGCTCATGGGCAGTGATGGCAAAATTTAATCCCTGCTCTGCTTAGAATGCAACCCGCATAGCCACTCAAGACAACATAATAGCACTTTTGTAGCTCTCTGCTACAAACATCACTTTGAAAAGGATACAGCTGTGGAGGGGGGTCTCCACATGCATCATTTTTGGCTGGTTACCAAGCTGGAGAGCCTCAGACACACTGCGCTCCCTCGTACAGCTCTGCCAGTTACTGCACAGCCACGCTTGGGGAAGGGAGAGGAAATGGATGGAGCAGCCAGTTCAAGGTGAAATTAGCTTGCTTGGTCAGGTGAACAGGTTTGGGATTGATTTTCTGGGATGAGAGAAAACTGGGAGAGAGCTCTCGTCTGGATCTCATCTATAAAGGCACTGTATGGGCACACGTAAGTCTCTGAAAGCCACAAATGTACCAATATCTTCATCAAAGCCATTTCTTCATCAAATCCTGACCCTATTTATGGCGTTGTGTTGCAGAGGGAAGGGAACCTACTTGTATCTGCTCTCCTGCAGCAACTCAGGTGGATTTCTCCTTGGGAGAGTGCCTTATATAGCTTGTAACACTGGCACAGCCAGGTGAAGCCCAGCTGCTGGGAGGCTAGGGACACTAGCACCTTCCTTCTTTTTTCCTCTCCAAGTCCCTAGACTGCTAACGTGCAACTCTTCTTTGGAAAAGCCAGTTCTGCTGCTACCCAAGAGACAAAGCACTCAGGAATAAAAGGATATGGCCACGCATAGAAGATCCCGGACAAGACTAGAAAGAACACCAGCTCTTTCTAGTCCTCCCTTCATCCTTTTCCTAAGCTATCAGACACACTGTTCATGGATGCCAAGTAAATCAACTGAGAGGCCAAACCGGAGCAGCATGGCAAGCAGCGAAGCATGCAGCTGGCCCAGCCAGGTGCAGAAGGACCTCTCAGTCACTTCCATCCTAGGAGCACTGTTGCAGCAGGCAGGGGTGGAAGACCATGGGTGTTTATAGTCAGCCATGGACCAGAAGGAGCAAAAGTCGTGTAGCAACCTGCTGCTGACTGCTGGAGAAGGCACCAAGAGGGATCAGCCTGAATTAGCTTACACATAACAAGTCCAAGCAAACTGTAAGCTTCTTACAGATCACTCAAAGAGAGATAATGCGGCACTGTTTGTCAAATGATGTCACTTGGGCCTCTGTATCCTAGAAGGGATTTCCTTTGGATGGTTTGTGTCTCAGAGCACGCCTTTGGAGCTTACCTTCCCTTCCAGGGCCAAATAAAGATAGAGGATATTGAGTGAATTGCGTCGCAATTCTGGCAAGAACTGCTTTTTGCTTTCTCCCCACCTCGCTGTATTACTGATGGTAACAAGGGAGTTATTATCAATCAAGGCAAGCTACATTGTGATCTGTGCCACGGAAATCCATTTCAGATTGGAGGATAAAGTGTGATTATATTTACACTTCCTTGACACAATTCAGGCAGCAAAATAACAGCCTTCGAGAGACATTTTTCTTCTTCATATTTAGATTTGTCAGTATTGCGGAGCTGTGTGAGAAGGGAGGGAATTATTACAGCAGCTGGGACTCACTGATATGGTTTAGTTGCCTTACAAATGAAGATGTTCCGTTTTCTGTTTTGTCGTCCCATCTTTTTCATCTCCAAGTTCCTTGAATACTGTCCAGAACATCCTCCAGATTGATGAGTTCGCATCTCAATCAATACAGCTCTATGTAAATCTATTTTTGCTTTTGACACATTCCATAAATTATTTCTACTTATAACCTTAATTGGACTGTATTCATCACAGGAGATGGGATTTCTAACTCATGCAGCTGTTTATAAATTAAATTTGCAATTAATGAAGAAAGTATGAGATTAAGCACTTCAGACTTCCCCAGTCTGAATTTGGAAATGATATAATTACATTTTATATGGTCAGACTGCACCGGGGCGTCTTCATGTTAAAGGTGCAAGCTCCCCAGAATCCCAGAGATGCAGGAGCTGACTTGGCCAACGTAGTGGCACCCAAGTGACAGTCGGGTGTGACCTGCTGGTGGGAACAAATACTGCTCCTTATAACCAAAGTCCCACTTCTGGGAGACAACCTGATGTTCTCTCCTCCCTCCAGTGTCAGCAATGGCTTTCAGCCCAATAATGCCACCCATAACACCAAGGAAACCTCAGTTCTCATTAATACACCATTAATGCACAGGATTCATCTGCAGGGTAGCTCATTGGAAGTGGGAAAGAAAGAAATCTCTTTCCTTCCTTTTAGAACTGGAATTCTTGACCTCTTCATTGGGCAGTTCTCTAATACCTGCACTTTTATTCTCTCCTTAGCTCTTCCCCATCTGCAGCAGTCTGCCTTAGGCAAAGCTGTGCATCTCTCCATTGCATTGCATCTCTATTTTCCCTTCATCGCTTAAACTGTGAATTCAAAACTACAGAGTGCAATTAGAAACATGCCCTTGCACCAGAACGGAGAAAACAAAAATATTCTAAGACTTGGCAGCCTGACTTGAATGTAGTTGTTGCTCACAGGTCCAGGTGACCAAGGGCCTTCCCTGAAGACTTGCATACAAGTAGGAATCAGCTCTAGGAATCAGCCTGTGCTCATCCAATGCCAAGCTGCTCGTTGCCTTTGGGACGGAACGGGGTTCTGCTCCCCATAAAGCACAGTGCTTGCTGAAGGGAATACTGAGAGTGAGAAGCTGAGTCAGCAACCAGTTGGTTAAGGGGGAAAGTTAAGAGGAGGTTCAATAAAGCATTAGAAAGAAGGCAAACAGACAGCTGAACGCTGGTGGAACAGAAGTGCTGTGCAGTAGAGTGTGTGTGTTCACATGCACGTCTTGAGCATCTCTCTGTTTCATCTTTCTCCCTTTCTTCCTTTTAAACCTACAGAGAGGCCCTCAGTCTTCTAAGTGCTACACGTGTCCACAGCACATGGTAAAGTACTGCAGGGTTTTGCGAGTACATGAGAGAAATGATGCCTGGAAAAGCCTATGGGAGAAGTGAAATGTATCAGGAAAAAAACTGAGAGGCTTCTTTTCTTGAAGGTAGCCTGGAGGGCTTGGTATGTGAGCACCACCACTTTCTGGCTGGATTGGCTCAGCCCAAGTAATCCCCCTGGCAGGCAGGGAGGGATGTAAAGGTCCTTCAGCTTCCCTCCCTTCTCAGAGCAACAGCAGTGAGACCACTGGGACAAAGCCAACCCCACAGCCTCACCATGCTTCCTGTACGGCTCCCATCCCTGTCGGGGCACCTTCTGTTCTCTGCCCCTTTCCATCTCCACTGCTGACGCGATGTCTGACTTCATCAAGCCATCTGTAAGAGGAATGACTTTCTCCCAAAGTCTGTCCTGGAGGTGAGTGTGTTTTGGAAGAGTGCTGACTTTGATAACAAAATGCTTTGTGAGACAGAGCACACTCAAAGCACGCTTTACCACCTTATGGTTACATTTTCCCCTCCATCAGATATAATAAATAGTGTTTACAAATTCTTAGACATGCCTCCCTAGTAAAATCCACTAAACCCACAACAAATATACTTATCATGGCATTAATTTGGTTAGAGATTTTCTCAGAGTATTGACAGCCATATCTAATTTCCAAGGATTTATTTTTATTTCAAAATATATTAGATGTATTTTTTTCCTTACCCACTACAATTCCCTTATGACTGTGTGTTTCTTCTGAAGGCACTGGGGCAGTTGCTTTACAACCATCCACTGTTAGCCTACATTCAAAAATATCCTTCAATAATTAATATTTTATGTTTATTCATAGGTAAGAACTTAAACTTTCCAACCCAGGTCTGCAAAGCCCTACATTCATTCTCTCTACCACTGAACAGTGACATTTCTTGGTTCAAACACCATTCCCTTCTGGGACATTCTGTGCTACCACGGTCTAGATATTACTGTCTGCAGTCTGGGAAGTAGGCTTTAATAGTCTTAAATTTAAATGTTAATAGAAATTCTCTCAGTCAGACTTATTCCTTACAAACGAAACCAAGCAGACACCCAAAGACCGGGGACTTGTGGTTACGTTCAGTACCATTGTTGGATGCATTTCCTTTCCCCATCAGTCAATTGGCCTCTGTCTACTACAAAATATTGGGACTGGTAGTGAACTAAATGTCCTGCCCATAGATTCAAGTGCCTACATTTCTCTTGAAATGAATATCTGGCACTCATATCCAGGCTTACCTTCCATCCCAGTAGTTCTAGCGTATCAGTACAGAAGCATCATGGCAAATGCATATTCACATGGCACGGATCCAATCCACCGCAGTTATCAACAGCTCTTCATGTTCCCTACTGAATCAGAGCCACAGATTCATCCTCACTTCTTTTTCTATTGAGAAATACTGCAGTAAAACGCTGCCATCAGTGAGCAGCTGCTCAGGTCCATGGCGGAAATGCCCCGTGTCATCAGCAAGCAAGATTCCCATCACACTGATGTGCTTAAAGAGCTCTGAGTCTAGGAAAGTGTGAAGCGTTTATGATGATGGGTGAACTCAGGAAAGGAGTTTCCTCCTGTTTGCTTTTCTCTTGATGGAACTTATTTCCTGGTTCTGACAAACTCTGTTCTGAAGATGTGTGAATTGCTACAATGGAGTTAAAACGTGTGCAGCACCAAGTGGGAGAGAAATAACTAAAGCAGAAGGCAAGCATCCTCTCACATCTGGCCTTACCCGAGGTGCTCTCAGATTGCACTGTGCTTCCTGCACCAGACTCTGCTTTTGTCTCAGATCCATAAACAAACGTTGGAGGAGAGTGAGAAAATCTCATTCCTTGATTGCAGTGGCAGACTTTATCAGATAAAACAAAACAGCACCTGAGTTCATCTTCAGACACCCTTCACCTTCCTCTAATGACACGGCAGCAAACTGAGACTAATCAATTTTGCGCTAACAAATCTAACCAGCTCCGTGGTAGGAATTGTCCTGGAAAGGAAGACAGAGGTTTTGTCTAAGCAGCTGAATAGTTCCTGGTCATCTGCTCAGTCCATTTGCAGGCAGACTGCTCGCTGACACAGCTGCTTTCCTGGAAAAATACCAAAAAATGATGTCTATCCAAGGAGACCAAATATTTCCAGATACGGGGAGGAGTCTTGGCAGAAATTAACAACAGAGCTGTTAATTTTTCACACGCTCCTCATAATGAAAACTTCTTCACTTATGGTATTCAGTCATTGTGTTTCCGTGGTTAAATATTCAGGGCCAAAATTGCAGCTGACCTGAAAGTTCATTGCTGTATTGCTTTACACCTCTTCATACTGATGGCCTTAGGCTTCATTTTTCCAAAGCCATACTCCATCTTTTCCACTGCTTTGGACAAGGATTTTCCATAGGACCAGTGTTTCCCAGGGACAGGAGATTATTTTCATGTGGTTAAAAGCTCATCAATGCGAGTGCATCGTCAACCAAACCACCATGCAAACTCCAACATCAACACAACAGGGCCAACCTTTTGGGACGTGTTTGCACAGCTCCTAACACAGGAGGTCTGGCTTGCTTTGCAGCCCCTCTGATATTCCTGAGATGGCAATTCATAACAACAACAAGAAATGTACAAACAGTGGCACTTGGCTGGAAACATTCCTCTGAGCAAAGCACAGCAGAGCTGACCCACAGGCTCCGCTCCCTCACATGCACTGCTGCTGTGTCTCTGTGCATGGGGCAGCCAATAGAAGCAACTCAGTGCTGGTCTATATCTGACTAATGCAACAATCAGTAAATGCAACATAGCCTTCAACTATGTGTCCAACCACTGTTGGGTTTGGGAGAGAAATCAGTGAAAAATTCGGTAGATAAATGTGCAGTACCATGTATTATTCCTTTCCCTTATTTTCTCTCCATGGCTTATCTATTAACATCTGCTAAATACAACGTGCCCTTGATTCGGTTGACAGCCTAAAAGCTTTTATGTGACTTCTGCTCCACTCGGGGAATTTTGTAAATAAATTGTTCTACTGGATTTGTTTTGAAGAAAGCATCTGTTTGTTTTCAAACCATGTAGTTGGCTAAATGAAAAAGACCTAGCTCTGTGTTTCCTCCCAGGCTGTTTGGGTTCCAACAACCGCTTGCTGTTGTGTGTTAAGGATTACAGGGACAAGAGGGAGAAGTGCAGGGAGCCCTTTGTCCAGCTCCCCACCACCCGTGGTCAGCACTGACCCTCCCCTCAGCCCTGGGAAGAAGGCTCTCTCCTTTTCTATCAGCACCTCCCATGTGCAGATCTCAGCCCAGCTTCTGCCAAAGCAGAGATGCCCACACTCCCTGAGCAGCACAGCTGATCTGCCCTTATTTTAGACGGACACTTTAGAAGAGGAATGTTACCTTGAAAGGGCTCGTTTCTTCTCTGTGGCTTTTGAAAGGAATTGGAACAGTTTTAGCTTGAAATGACAACGTTGCAGTAGTTTGGGGCTGACCAATCATTTTTCCCAGAATTTTCCCTTATTATTTCTATCTGTAGAAATAACATGGATCTGATTGTACCTGCCTAATATTTGCATCCGTCCTTCTGGCCCCATTAAGCCCAGAGTCACCAAAACTGGTCAGAAATACACCCAGGCATTCCAACTCTTTATAAAGGTGTCCACATCACAGGCATCCATTGACACCTTAACCAAGTTTTCTCTTTGCATCCCGGTTTACCCAATACAAAACACCCAATACCGAAACTGAAGCCTGATTTAGGGAGCTTGCACCCTGCAGGACTCAGTGGCTATGGGTAGCAGCATAGTTGATAGGCACAAGAAGCAGAACATGATTTGAAATCAGATGGCGGATCAGAAGTTCTTTGGATGGTAGATGGGAAATAAGGAGTGCTTCGAAAATACAAAAGCTCAGACCTCGTGGCTTTTGAGGACAAAGGCAGCCTGATATACGGGAAGAAAGTCATGCCAGCAAAGAACAACCTGGTAAACAGCACAATCATGATCAAAAAGATGGTTGTGAAAAGACAGAACAAAACCACCGCAGAGGATGGATACCAGCCACATTGGTTGCCAACAGTATTTGCTTCTGTAACCCTGCCTCATTCTGGGGTCAGGATATAAAGTTTGCAGGCTGAGCACACGCTGGCTGGAGCACACTTTGATCACACACAGGGGAAACTGTTGCAAAGAGGAAGCCCAGTTTTGCTTTATGCTATAGTAAAAGCAACCAGCACGTCTCATAATTTCCCCTGTGCTTCAGCAATGGAACAGGCTCCTCCACGCGAACAGCAGGGCAGCAATTATTTTTAGTGGCTAACAAATTAATCTGATGCTCTCTTCTTGATAACTTCCTGTCTATCTCAGAGTTAGTCTCCATCGGGGCTACGTCTTGTACTTCTCTGGAACAGATTTAGCATAAGGCAGTTTCATTCCGAAAGACATTCTCCAGCGTGGTACTTAAAATAGTATTTACTTTCATCATTAGGCTGACAAAATCAAAGTGACAGACAGCCCAAGCTTGGTAGAAACAACGCTGCTACTTCATACCCACACCACAACGTTGCTACAATAGCAATAACATGTGTACACTATGGATTATCAATTCCGCAACAGCAGAACTGGCATCCCTCTTAATCAGCTGCTAAATTATTCTTAGCTAGTCCCTAAATTAAATATTTAAACAGACAACCCTATAGAGAATGCTTTAGAAGTGGTTTTATGAGATCTTAAGAGCCTGATTTGCAGCGCACCAGAGGAGCAAGGCTTTGTGTTTGCCTTTGGTCAGGACTCAGGAGGATGAGCCCAAACGGGAGGCAAAGCACCCCCAGAACCCTTTTGTCACTGCAGAAGGTGGGTGGGAAGGGACAGGAGGCAACCACTGGTCTGCTGGAAAGGGAAAACCTGGTCCTCTTTGGCCACCTGCGTTTAAAGTGGGGCCGGGAAGGAATAAGGATGCTGGTCTGAAGATGCTCACTTACCCACTTAACTTCATGACCTTGTGCAAATTGCCTGACTAAGCACCATCTAGAGCTATAAAAGAGGATGCGAAAGACAGGTTGGATTATATATATGAAAGCATTATGCGCGATGGGTGCCTGAAAGCTGTTACTAAGCCATTCCAATACAGAAAGAAGCCATACTGTATAAAACCTGCATGCGGCAGGCAGAGTAATTCTCTGCACCTAGAAATTTCCAAAGGCACCATGTACTGACCTCCAGCACAGCGTTCTCCCCAGGAATAAACACACAGTCAAACAATAGGAAAAATGCACATCTACTGAGGGATATAAATCTCCTCTGGAGGATGCAGTATAGTGACCTTTTACTGAACCACGCGTAGATAAGCTCTGCTATATTACTCTGACACCTTGAATCCCCTTCTGGAAGATCACTGCATATAAAACAAATAAAAGTGAAGATATTTAGCTGTTGGAGTGCTGCTTCACCTTTCCCAAAATTATTCTGAGCACATCTACATGCACCAGACAGTACTGAAAAGATGTGGATTGATCTTGCCCTATCCATTCACTGTCGATGTACTTTAATTACTCATCTAGTATCATTAGCCTTTGTGTTTTGTCTTGTAAGCCCCATTCAAAGCCAAGGGGCCAGTTCTCTCCTCAGCCACCCCTCGGGTTATCTTTGCTCTGCACATGGCACATCCACAGATCACAGCCACTGCCTTCCAGCCAGCAGGTGATGGTTTTATTCAAGCCTGTGGATCTTCAGCTGAAGACACCCATTTGGTTTCCAGGCTACACTTGCGTCTCTGTCACCACCTTTCCTCTCATCCTACACTGAGGTCTGCCCCTTCATTGCTCCTCCTCCCCTGCAGGGCTTATGCCGTGCATCGCAGTGGTACTCACTGCTCAGAAATGCTGTGTCCACCTGGTGACCACTGGCAACGCCTGAGAGAAAAGCACATTTCAACAGGGCACAAGGACATGGACTCACAGCAGAGCACGTGGGAACCTGGAGGGTGAACCTGGCTTTGAATCCAATGTGAGACCCTCATCTCACGTTACTTCATCTCTTCTCATCTCAACAGTGCTGCCTTTACCTGTTTTTTCTTTATTTGCAGGCAGCAGCTGTAATTATTTTATAGCATTAGATACACTTCAAAGTAGAAATTAAATAGCAAGGGATTCTTTGCCTGCACCCCCATCCAGTGCACAGGAGTTCCACAGCAGTCACAAAAGCACTGCAACTGGTGTCACAGCTGTTACCAAGCATTGTTGGGAAACACTTTCAAAGCAAAATGTGACTTCCTATAGCGTTGATACTATTGATACAGAAAAAGGGATCCTCTAAAAAGACAGACGTACTCAATCCCCTCATGCTCCTGCACCTGTGGAGCAGAAAGTTCTCTGGATTGCTCCCGAGCGCCAGGAATGTTTTACCCACTTACGTTTTGGTGCCTTTCATCTCAACTTCTTTCTGAAGCTGATCGTCCCTGTGGTGCCTAAATGAGAGATGACAGTGAACCCATGGGGAAAATAAGGCTGATGAAATGCAAAGCAGCGTTATTTATGCTGAGTCTGTGTGCAAAGTGCATTTCAAACTTCCTTGATTCTCAGTAATAACTGAAGTTGGAGAGGAGGGGGCAAGCCAATAGCTGCAGTTAATATGTTGGAGTCTCCTGTATTTTTCCTTCTCCCTTGGCTCGCTGAAGCAGTTTTTCAGTTTTTTTTTTCTTCTTTCCAATCTGACTCAAAGATCTGAGCTGTAACTGAAGATCTGCAGGAAATCTAACTCCGGTCTTTGGGTTTGCAGCCGGGAGAGAGGAAAACATGGGCTGGAATGGGTGGGTTTGGGCACATTCTTTCAGCTGCTCGTTGGTGCTGTCAGTGCCACATTCCCACTCCCTACTGAAGAGATTCACTTGACTTTGAAGCGTTAGCATGGCTGCTCCTCTTTAAACAAATATCTCGTCTTCCTGAATGAAAGACATCAGTTATAAAGTGCCGCTCCAGGGCTGTGGCCAGCAGCCCCTGCCATACTTCAAGTCCTGCACGCATTTGGCCAGGATTTAAGCAGGAAAGAGCCAAATACTGACCTGGGACTTGTCTGCCTGAATCAGCACTGTGGCAAAAATTACCCAAGGGAGGTAGGAGCAATGAAATCCAGATACACGTGACTCAGACTGTTTATGAGGGTGGATAGTGATAGGACAAGGGGGAATGGTTTTAAACTGGGACAGGAGAGGTTTAGGTTGGATATTAGGAGAAAGTTTTTCACCCAGAGGATGGTGACGCACTGAACAGGTTGCCCAAGGAGGCTGTGGATGCCCCATCCCTGCAGGCATTCGAGGCCAGGCTGGATGTGGCTCTGGGCAGCCTGGGCTGCTGGTTGGTGACCCTGCACATAGCAGGGGGTTGGAACTGGATGAGCACTGTGGTCTTTTTCAACCCAGGACATTCTGTCATTCTATGATTCTATAACTGGAGGACCCATGTGATCTATAATGCAAACCCAAACAGATCAAACCCTCTCTGATGCAAACCTGTGACATCAGTGAAATGCAATTGAGTCAGGTAAAAAAGCACAAGAAAACCCCATCCTGTTGATAACCTGACATTCTGCCTTTGCTCCTCATATTGCATGTATTAGGAGGGGCAGACTTCCTCCCACTGTTTGCGTGGAGGGAGCCTTGCTAATTTTTCACATCTAGCATTACAAACACAGCGGTAAGAGAGGAGGGTGAGACAGCCATCAGGCGCAGACGATAACAGATTTGCAGCTCTCAGGCTCAAGGCTTCCCCACAGCGGCAGCTCCGTGCTTATGAACACTTGAAGCGCATCCCTAATGATCTCACCCAGCCGTGGCAGACAGGCAGGGGTTGCTGCTGGTTATCGGGCACGACGGTGGGCTGGCAGCCCCGCTGTGCCACTGAGAATTGCCAGAAGCTTGTGAACGGAGCCCCTCTTTCTAATGTTCATCCTCTACAACTGTGATTACTGTACCTTTGTAATAACAAGAAGGAAAGGCAAGGAACAGGTCTGTAGCTCCTTTGGTCCCATGAGCAGAGAGGAATGAATATAGTGTGACCCCAGTGCTTCCATAGCTGTGTCTGCTCCCACTGGGGCTCTCCAATCCTCAGTTAGAGCCCCTGCAGATAACGTGCTCCTAGTGCTGGTAGAAGTGACAACATGAAATAGGAAGTTCCAAATCTAGAAGGTAGCTCTGTCCCCCAGAGCAATTTTTTCTTGTTCCTAGGGGCACAGGAAAGGCATTTCTTTTCTTTCCCCAAGCTAGGCTGAGCAGCTTGTCCTCGCTGAGCTGTGTGCATGTCACAGCCAGACTCTATAAGGATGTCTGCATGAGCAGGGCAGCTCCAGGCTCCCTGTTGCCTGCATATCCCCAGAGCCAGGAGAGCTGTATCAGCTGGCAGGGAAACCTGGGCCAACAGAGGGAACAGAACTGAATTTGGGCCCAGCACTACAGGAATTATTGACATAACACCTCAGGCTGCACTGTGCAAACACAGCCAAAAAAAACCAATATAGCCACAGCCTAATTGTCATATTTGCATGAGGCTAAAAAAGTAAGTTTTATTAATATTCTGGCATACTTCATTGGCCCGAATCCCTTCCAAAACAGGGGTCCCGCTTTGCTTCAAACTGTGCGGGCAATTATTTACTTGCAACACAATCCGAATGGACTCTGCTCTAACTTCCCAGACTAACAACTTACTGACCGCCAACCAGGCATGAGAAACATCAGCTCCAACTGTAAAAGCTTGTGACATTTGCAGTCACAGAATGGCACCAAGAAACACAGACCTCAGACTTGTCCCAGGGGTTCACAGAGCACCTCCTGCCTCCAGCAGTGCAGCACAGCTTGCTAGCAAAGCAGCCTCAGTCACTGGTGGCTGGTGCAGGCTGATGGCCCCACTGGAACAGGGAATGCCACCCTCCCCCTGTGCTTTGCTGCAGCCACATCCAAGTGCATGGCCATAAAAACAAGCCGTGGCTCTAGAGTTTTTGTGTGAATGGACATAAATTATTACCTCGAGCACGCAAACAGCAATCCTGCTTATAAGATTTATTATTGTCACACTGGGTGATTGCAGCATGGAGTCAAGTTTGTGATTTAATAAATGAAATACCAAAGCTCGTGCCAAAAAGAAAAGAAAAAATATGAATTAAGTCAAACTTAATCTGATCCACATGGGCTGCATGAGTTTCTCCCCTGCGTGGTTTGATAAGAGATGGGTGTTCCATCCAAAACTGGAAGGGCTGCCCCCCCCTACCTGAGGAAATGCCACGCTTTGTAATGCAACCGCGAGGAGATGCAATGAATTGTTAAATGACACAAATTACAAATTAATTTGCTCTTTGTTTTTTGGGTTTCGAGCTCAGGCAATTAACTGCCAGCAGGATGGCAAGCAGCAGAACTAAGCTTTGTGCAGCCCCCAGAACGGCAGGCTGGGGAGCAGCACGCATAGAGCTGGAGGTGAGAGGCTCCAGCACAGCCTCAGGAAAGGTGAGAACATGCTCCCTAGCCTGGTTTGTTTGTAAAAGAAAACCAGTGAGACCTCCTGCCAAAGAAACTGAGCTGTGAGAGACAGAGATACCATGTTCTGTACTCTCTTTCCCTTTCAAACAATCGCAAGAGAAGGACAGAAGGCACCTTCATCCATCAGAAACAGCCCCACCGAGGAGCACAGCTTTGTTTTCTTTCAGTGCTCCTCTCACACGATGCAGGAGGCCACGTCCTGACATCAGGGCACTGCAAGTGCTGTTTGGTCCCCCACCTGCTCCATCAGCTCTGTGGCTGCTGTCAGCCTTCCCTGGGAGCAGGCAGGCTGATGCTAACCAACTGTTCGTGTTGCCCAGGTCAGAGATCTAACACCTGGATTCTTCGGCTCCTGGATTGGTTTTGTCTTTTGCAGCAAAAGGTCAGTGTGGACTGATCCTACCAGAAACACAGGTAGGGTGCAGCTCTGGCCCAGATTGTGCCACTCTCATCTGTTTGCATCTCAATGCCAAATGAAACAGCTCTTACTTTCGCCTCTTCTTTACACCCTCCTGACTTAAAACACCTCCCCCAGGCCTCCCGCCTGACTTTCACACTGTTCTCATGGCCATAACACCACTAAGACCACCAGCAGGGTAGCTGGGACTCCCCGTTCTGACACAGCAGTTGTATCCCACCCTGTGCTGGGCCAGAGGATGAGGACAGATGCTATCTGAAAACCAGCAATCCTTACCTGTCACCACCACAGAAACCTAACAAACAAGCAATTGATGTCCCTGAGCTGGCCACTTCTCAGTTCTATCATTTCCTTTATTTTCTCCTAAAGTGCCCCATACTTGGCCCTCACTTTTCTTGCCTTGCTGCTAATCTCAGTGTTCTGTGTCACAAGTAGATGAGACACATCTGCTTTCTATTTCAACCAGCAAGGAAATATTTATGCTGGGGGGGGGGGGCTTGTGGTTTTGCCTGCAGCATCAGAGGATGCCATTCAATGTACAGCAGGGGGCTCTGGGGCACCTGCAGGTAGCTAGCTGGGCTACATCAACTTTCTATTTAAGTGGCTGGCAGCAAACCATTAATTGTTTGGGTTTTCGCCTTCAGTAGGAGGTTTTACTCCACTGGAGCCCAGCATCATGGAGGACAGGGAAGGAAAGGCATCACCAGTGTACATCCACTGCTCTGACATGCTAGTTATGATCTAAACTATACTTTTAATTACTTGTCATGATTTATCGTGACAGCGTCTCAAGGTCATAAAGCACCATGAAGTGGAACAACCTGCCTGCCAGCTTGAAGCTCTGCTGCTGAAGTGCTCTCTTCTGTCCTGCTTCCTTCATGCTCCCTGTGCTTCCTCCCACACTATCCAGCCCCTCAGTGTCCATCTGGGATCAGACTCATCACCTCAGGTATCTGTGGGAACTACTTTGGTAGCTCTGAGCCAGGACTGGAAAGGAAAAGGTTTGGTGATAGTAAAGCTGGACCAAAGGGATGGTTCCAAGGGATGTGCAGAACAGGTCCACCAAAGGAGTTAAAAAAAAAAAAACAGCCCCACTGTAGACCCTGTGATGAAGAAACAAGAAACCTAGAAAGAGATTGGGTAGGAGGAAACAGAGGAAGAAAACTATGTTGCTAGAATGCCTCTCGTGCAGCCACTTCATTCAGCACGAGACTGCCTGTATGGGCAGATCTGCCATCCAGACCCCTCACCAGACCCAAAGCAACAGCACAACCACAGCCCCGCAGTACTGTAAAGAAAGACCCAATGATCTCAAGTGTCCAGCAGGAACTTCGCTGCTTTGCACTCAGTGCATAATGATGTGTTACTGCACACCCAATTAAAGCTGCTAACACTCCTTGTGCCTTTGGGTAGGAATCTGTGTCCTTCCTGTGGCAAAACAGTGCAATGTGACAGTGAAGAGACTGTGCAATCCAACCTTGATGCATTTTAAGACTTCTATAAATAATTAAGGGAGCTCATCAATTAATAAAAAGAAAGTGAAATTGAAAAAGCAGGAGGAGAGGGGCAATGAATACCCACTGGGGGATAATAAGTATGTCCTACACTGCAGCTTACACAGACTGAAGTCTTTTAGGGAGAGTTAAAGTGGCTTTGTGGTTTGAGCTAGAGAAACAAATCTTAGCTGGAAGGAAAACCTGCTGGGAATAACAAAGCTGCTTCCTAAATCCGAGCTACACTTGGGAAGATTTTTCAAGATTTACACACTCAAGTGAGAACAGCATGGGATACACACCATATATCGGTGTATTTCTCAAATATGTGAGGAAAAGAAAGGATCTGGCTGGTGCCTGGGGTTTGGTTGCACCGACAAGTCTTTGGGGAAGAGATAAAATACAGCAATGCAGAGGAAAACATCTTTCATTAATTAGACCATTATTAGCCTCCTCTGGCTCAAACGTGGGCAGCTTTGAAACCGTAGCTGCTATCAAAGAAAAGATTTACAGAAGTTCCACAAAGACAGAAAGAAACAATAAAGCCTGGTGATATCCCAGTGGGCTGAGAATTGGTAGAGTACACTAACTGCAAGTTACTAATTAGAGCAGCTTTGAAATCAGCGGCTCAAACCTGTGCTAAACAGCAACGCGGTGCTTTGGGCCACGGTTTCAAGTGCAGAAATGAAACACGCCAAGCAGGCATGCCTGGGCACAGAGATGTCGTTCTAAAAGGGAAACCAGGAAACTGCAGGTGCAGCTGAATGCTTGTGAGCACACAATTACCCGGTGGGTGTTTGCAACTGCATGTTTCGTACGTGCAATTACCCCCTTCGCACCCCTGCCTGCATATTTTTTGTGTGCCATTTGAATGCCTGTCTTTAAAAACATGACCTTGGTGTCCACAAACACAAGCCGTGCCTGAAGTGCTGAGCTGAACGCCTAGCAGGCATTGGGGTCTTAAAGAGGTTAAAGGGTTGTTTTCTCTCATCTTGCTGACACACTGCCTGACGCGAAATTGGTGCTTTGCTGCTGAGGAGTTTTCATCTTCTGAGTATTTCCCTTGGAAGTTTTGGCACGCAGCTGGTGAGCCATGCAGCGAAGGGAGAGGAGATGTATGTCTGCCCTACAGGAAGGAAACGCAGAGAAAGGGTATTAAATGAGGTTGAAGCCTGCGATCTTGCCAAATCAAGAAAATGGAAGGTAACACAGGTGGCTGAGCTAAAGGGCTATATTTTGCTGTCAAGCAGCCTGACATTTGCTCTGGTTTCAAATCCTTATAATCTGTTGTGAAATACCCTTTGGATTTTACTGTCAGCAGCTCTGCAGCACAGTGGGTCTGTGGCTGGGCGGGCAGGAGGAAGGTGTGCGGGTTCATTCATCCTCCCTTCTGCTGCCCGCCCTGCAGAGCACACCCATGGAATGCCCTCCCAGAAAAGCAGCGCCCTTGATTTGAGAAATTCTGCAGGAAAAGCCCTCAGCAGGAAGCAAACACAATGCACACTTGATGTAAAATACATTCAGGTAGAAGGAAAAACCACCAATAATAAGGGTGCGTGGCTCTGCACTATGATAGCTGTTTCATTAGTCCCAGCAGCCTACATGCACATAGTAAAGGAGTCTTCATTTCCCAACAAACCATATTTCTAAAGTGTTCACCCACAGTGCAGAAGATTCAAATCTTGGCTAACTTTCAAACATTCAACATCATCGGGAGTCAATGCCCCAACTCCACTGCACTGGCATCCCACACTCCCAGAAGAAGGTATTAATCCTAAAACATGTGTCTGATATCATGTCGGTAACTAAAATGCCAGGAGAAGGGAGAGGTGTGTATCTGTCCTGCTTAGCAGCTTGCTGTGCCTTCAAGGAAAGAGCAAAAGGGAATAGAACTTGAAGGAATCATGCTAAAGAATGAATACTACGTGCAGAAGATTCTATTCTACAGCGTTCACCATAGCAGCTTCAAATGACTGCATAAATGTAACAGCTGACAGATCAAATAAAAAAATAAAAGATATTGCCACCTGATTGGGGAAAAAAATCTCTGTCCAAGGCTGCACTGATTTATTAATATAAGTAATCAATAGCAATAGGTCTGTATCAGTTTTACATCTAATTTAAACTTCCAGGTCTCAATGTACTCATTAAATAATATAATGGATTTACATATTTTAATTATATTTTATGGATTCTGAACATAATGTAATTAAAAGGGCTTTTCAGCAGAGATGATTAATGAACAGGGCAGGCAGCCATTCCGTACCTCCACTGTGCACGAAGGACCCCGGTGTGCAATGAGCTCAGCCCTGCCCTGAGCAGCTTCACCTACCCCTATGGCTGTGGCCACTGAACATCTCTGCACATGCTGAAAGGAGGCACCCAGAGGTCAGAGTGAACGTGCAAGCCCTGCAGGCTCTTAGCTCCTCCCTTAGAAATCAGTTGCAATGGGAACAAAGCAAAACATGAGCAAATCATAACAAGGACAAAGCTCAGGCCACAGGGCTGATCCTCCGGACCTCCTCACAGAACATTTGTCCCACCAAGCAGGAGTGCATCAAACAAAGATATTTCAGGGCTTATGCCTGTCAAGGCAACGATACTCCTTCAACCACCCCAAGCACCACTCCTACACAGCACTATGAATCACAGAATGGCCTGGGTTGAAAAGGACCACAGTGCTCATCCAGTTCCAACCCCCTGCTATGTGCAGGGTTGCCAACCAGCAGCCCAGGCTGCCCAGAGCCACATCCAGCCTGGCCTTGAATGCCTGCAGGGATGGGGCATCCACAGCCTCCTTGGGCAACCTGTTCAGTGCGTCACCGCCAGAATCTCTCTGGAGATATTCAGCTGCATTCTGTATCTTACAAATGGGAAACGGAGCCCCATAAGACAGAGAGGAACTTCTCCCATGTCCTACAGCAGGCAGGGGCTGAGCCGCCCCTCATACCCAGTCACTGGGCTGAAAGAATTGATCTGACAAAAAACCAGTGCGCCCACAACTGCTTTTCCTCCCATATTAAGCCAGCTAACAAAAGATGCTCTATCCTCCTGCAAACCTTGCATCTCTCAAATCCTTAAACAGTTGTGACTGTCATACCATCACTATTACTTCTGTTCCCTTTCACTAATATGCAGCTTCCCTGAACCAAGGTCAGAACCTACTGAACTACAGCCCCAAGAGCTTCAGCAACCAAAGTGACTGCTGAAGACTGAAAGTAAAGATTTGAAATGAAAATTGAAATAAAATCATAGAGGAAAGGAGGTCAGCATTGCTGGCTCTCATAACTCCACTGAAGGTCTTTGATATTTCATTTTCTCTACAGCTTCAGCTGTTTGGTCTTGTGAGCAAAGAAATGAAATGGTTTCTAGTTCTCAAGACTGTGGAGCAAGAGTTGAAAATGCATCTTCAGAGCAATCAAACAAGAAAACGTAGAAGGTGAAGAGAAAGACCCCCCAATTCACACTTAATACAGCCCAAGGAGCTTCCAGTCTTAATTGAAGCCTCTTGGTACTGCTGAGGTATAAACCACAGCCCACAACTATATGCAGGGAGGCAATCACTTGCCCTGTGAACTGTTGGCCAGCAGATCCTGAATTGCCCTTGAGCTTTTCTCCTTACATAAAACCATTCTCTAGTATCTATACCAGCAATAAGCCAACAGAGCCATAAAACCCACGATGTGGAATGTGTTCTACTTTTGGGATTTCTTTGCTGATCTGGGGGGGAAACCAATGTGCTTTTTCCTTTCTGTGTTTGTTAGAACGATGGTGCCACCCATGCCCTTGGCTGCTGTGAACTGCCCCATCTTTCTGCACTCTTCCCTTCGCAGCCAGTGCAAATAGGACTCAGTGGCTGCAAAACATGGGTGACACGTAGAGCCTGACCTTTATGCTGTGAGGAGGAATGACTGGGCAGCCAAACACAGCGGGCAGTGGTGCTCAGAGGACCTGGTATGGAGAGAGCAATGCTCGCTCAGCCCCACCACTACTCAGACCTCCAGGTGCATGATTAGGCATCATTCAGAACAATTACTGCTTCTTGCAAGACAGACCCCAGAAATTCCCCTGGTCAGGATGGATCTCGATTTCCCGTTTTGCTGTCCCTTTCAGTGGTTTCCACAGATATTTTATTTCCATTGTATTTTTTCCATACTGCAAACTTTTGACACTTCTGACATGCAAGCAGGGAACAATCCTGGCTTGCCCTAGAACAGGGGCAGACTGTAAAAACACCCCTGATAATTGTGTTTTCACCTGGGCATACTTCTGTGTCTGAAATTTGATTCAGTTTCCTGGTACAGGCAGGTCCAGAGAGACACTGGAGGTGTGTTATATCTTAACAACTCACAGACCTTTCCAAGTTGAAGCTGAGCTTAAACAAATCTGAGCTGGGCTTCAAGCAACCCAACTGGGACAGATGGGCAAACTCAGCATTATGAACAGAACCTGCTGGCTGCTTTGGGCTGCTTCATAGGAAATGCTCCCATACAGCGAGTTTTTTCCTATTACTTGTGCTCAGATAAACCTTATCCTGTGGAAAACAACGCTATGAAGTGTAGAATACAGATTAACCACAACATGGTTTGGAATTACCCAACCCCCGTAATCAATCTGAGATGGCTGAAACAGGTATGTGATAATCTGAAAGGGGGCATTTCCTACAGGGAACGGCAAGAAATCTGAAGAGATTTAGCTGCTGCTTGTGTTCCAGCTCTCTGCTTGAGCAGCCTCACTTTCACACAGCTTCCACTACAAGACAAAACATTAATACCTTCTAACATGTATATTAGCTAATGAAGGTCAGTGCCCGGGTTATAACTGTGACCACTAGCAGCTCAGTCAAGCTTATACATCCTACTAGTTGTGGCTGCGTCAGCCTTGACTTCTAGACCAGGGCTTTCTTCTTCTTACTCAGCTCTACCATCAAATCATAAGGCAAGTACCATTATCTTCTCTGAAGAACCCAAATGCATCACTTTCCCATTACTGCCCATGCTGTTACCATCAGCAGCCTGTCCCCAGGGCCTCACTTCTCAGATGCCATCCCTGCAGCCTTGGCTTTGCTTCCAGCTCTCACCGATGTCGCTGCCGCTGTTCAGTAAACACACTGTGCTTTGTGTAATGTAAAACATGAGCAGCTCATACACCGATAAAATTACTTCTGTGCTTACACAGCTACTTAATTCCATTTTGCCATTGATTTGTCATTTTAAAGTTAAATAATAAACATGGATTGTAGCCAGGATACCAAACACTGCTTTCTCTCTGCCTCTAGTTTTTGATTCATGTGTTTATTTGTTTACTGATATATTTAAGTACTCCCTATTGCATTTCACACATAATCTAGCAAATCCTGGGGATTTACTTTCACAATTGATTAGAGAAGTCAATGTTTTACAGATAGGATTAAAATGGAAGATATCTATGAGTCTTGATGGAATCTGCTTATGAAGACTATTCTCCCCAATAGGCTCTCCAGCTCCATAAAAGCTATATAGTGTGTCTTCAAACACAGAGAACACAACCAATACCTGATGTAGGTATTAGGTCCAATGATGAAATACTTGCTCCTCTGTCCTTTGTGGGAGTGCCTTCCAGGCTTTCCATTTAATCAACACATGGGAGAAGATCACTGTCTTCCATTTGCTAATAGTTCTCTTCAGAAGTCAATCAGAGAGGCTAATAGGCAACATTCAGGCAAGCAAGGAGTTCTGAATTGTGACTCCAGAAATCCAAATTCAAAATCCTAAAAGTGTCAACAGGTGACTTGTTTTGTTTTTTTGTTCTTACTTTTTTTTTTAGCCTTTTTGATTCCCCGTCAAACAGTGAACCTGACTCCCTTCTGATCCACTCTCACAACCAAACCCAAATCAGTTATTCACACACAGCTCACTTCACAGTAGTATCATTTTCCAGATCATGAAATTTCAGTGCAGAGCGATAAAAAAGATTAGGTTGGTGTAAGAGTAGATTAGAGGACAACCTGGAGAGGAGAATAAGAGCTACTCCACATCCCATTCTCTTGGGGCTGGGTTCTTCTTGCAGGTCTTCCCTGGGAAGGTAGTAAAATTCAACTGTGTTGTACAGTGGTATGAATTTATAAGGGCCCTTGTTTTGCTGTTCTTACAGAATTTAGTGCTCCAATGTGGGTGATTATGAACTGGGGCTGAGAAATTGCTGATGAGAGCAAAGCATCACTACTTTGCTGGCTGACCACTGGAATACGTAGAACAGTCAGTGGTGATTGACCTTGCCTGTTACAGAAAGGTCAAGTGAGCAGACAGGACAAGGTGATGGGGAAGCACTGTTTGCATGCCTCAGTGCTAAAGAGCCATTTAAAGCCAGAGACAGACAATGCACAGAAACCCACGCAGCTCCAAAGCACTGGAAAACACCCCAATTAAGTGAAAATTACCATCCCCATTAAGTGGCAGCCATCACTGTTTAATTGCTACCCAGGGAGGTATCCTGATTAGGAGCAGATGAAGTTTAGCACATCTTATGCAGTGGGTTATTGCCTAGCTATGAAAGAAAGGAAAGAAGGAAAAGAAAACAGAACGAAGAGAGTAAGACTTTGGTCTAAAGCTGGAGGCAATCACATTTGCTGAATGAAACCTGAGCTTATCACAGAATGGCCTGGATTGAAAAGGACCACAATGATCACCTACTTTCAACCTCCTGCTGCATGAAGGGTCACCAACCAGCAGACCAGGCTGCCCAGAGCCACATCCAGCCCGGCCTTGAATGCCTCCAGGGATGGGGCATCCACAGCCTCCTTGGGCAGCCTGTTCAGTGCGTCACCACTCTCTGGGTGAAAAACTTCCTCCTCCTTCCACTTACGTGGGGATCCACTGAATTGGGGCATCTTCCTCTATTCGTGCACAAGGTCAGGGTCCTGCAGGAACAGATGCATCCCTGCTCTGCCATTTGCTTGTTCTCAAGTGGGAAAAGAGCAGGAGAAAAGCCTGCCGCCCCAGCTGGTGCCTTGCCCAGTGCAGGATGGATTGCCTCCCATGCTCTGCCTCCTCTGCAGCACCCAGAGCAGTGCCAAAGCATCTTTCACCCACTGAGAACCAGGCCCACTGTTCCCATTTGAAATCCCCTGGCTTCAGAGAAAAGCATGGCTTTGTCAAGCTAATGTGAGCCTCCTTTTTTTCCCCCTCTCTCTAACCCAGCAATTCCTCTTTCTTCCGAAGAGCTTTGACCTTTAAACGAAGGTGCATGCCAAGAAAAATCCAGAGCTTGTTATCAAGACGATCTGTGGCACAGGCTGTGTGGTAATGTCCTCCCGAGGTGATGAATCAGATCTATCACTGTCTAGATACTAAGGCCTTTTTTTATCCTTGCAAACTCAGGGCTTTCCAAATCTTTAAGCCTGATCAGAGATAGAGCACTACAAGAGCTTACTTAAATCTCAGCAAGTAGAAGAGGGGGCAAGGGAGAGAGAGAGATCACATAAAATAAAGAACACCGCTTTTTTTAAGATAAAACATAACTCTAGGTACAATAAAAGCCTTTAGAGAACAGAAGAGATCTTTGTCAGGAATGTATCTCATTTGGTCCCATTGTTTCACTGCATGCTTTTCAGAACGAAAGAGGCAAGATAAATGGCTTTTTTTTTTTTCTCCCCAGTATTTTTTTTCCCTCCTTTCCTGATGCCAATTTCCATTTCATTAGGAAAATGAATCACTGATGAGGTGCTAGCCTTGTCTCCGTGCAAGCAGACCTCAGAAATGGGGCAGTCAGGAAAAAGAAAACAGTCTCACGACCTAAAAGCTTGAATGCTTTTTGGAAGACCAGTTTTATTTATGTAGTGCTGTGTTACAGACAGCTGTTGTTCAGTGTTTATGGCAGGCAGGTTCGTATTTCCAAGCCAGAACACCTATGGTTAGATACCTTTGACATACATTGAGGTCCCAAAGGGAGACATTTTCAAAGGGGAAGACGACAAGACAACAGAATTCCTGGATTTCCACACCATTTCCCCTGCGGGTGCAGTGAGCTGAGCACTCCTGGTTCACAGCACATTGCCAGAATGCTGTACCCACATCCCTGCAAACCGCAGTGGGAACTCTCGTTTTCACAGTTTTCACAGCACACATTTGTGAGTGCAGTTACATGCCCAGACAAGGAGACAGTCGCATTTCTGGAGCTTGAGTACCTCTGTGATGAGGCATAACGCTGTCGTGGCTTTTGCACAGAGAAGCAAACTCCCAGAAAAGCCACGTCAGCTTGAGTTCGACCCTTTGTTCAGCAGTGATGTAGATATGGTACAGTCTACACCTCAGTAACCTTAATCTGGTGATCCCTGAAAAGCAAAGTCCTGACACATCCAGCATTTCATTTTGGCTGCCTCAACAATGAGAGATAGTAGAGGTAGAAAAGGAGAGGACACTGCTTCCCCAGCTTCCACATGAGCTCACTTGACACCCAAACTCCATCAGTATGACACACAAATAAAACTGTTGCTAGAAAAGTCTATGTTGAAGCCTGAAAAACAGACAGTTTGCTTTCCCTAGCAGTTTCAGTCTAATAAAATGCATTTCTCCCTACCAACCATGCCTCCTTTATAGCTTTTGACAGTGCTCCTGCCTGACCACCATGATGCTGCCTTCACAACTTCCAGTTACAGCTGTGTTGAATCACACTGCATAATGGCAAAAGAAAACCATTTAGCATTTGCAGAGTCTTGTTGGTCAGCAATAGGGCTATAAAGAAGATCAGAGCCTGGAGCATCTCCCTTATGAGGAAAGGCTGAGAGACCTGAGGCAAAGGGCACAAACTGGAACACAGCAATTTCCACCTGAACATGAGGAAGAATGGTGAGGGTTACAGAGCACTGGAACAGGCTGCCCTGAAAGGGGATAGAGTCTTATTCTCTAGAGATATTCACAACCCACCTGGATGCTTTCCTGTGTGACTTGCTTTATGGAAGCTGCTCGAACAGGAGGTTGGACTCTATGATCTTCAGAAGTCCCTTCCAACCACTGCAGTTCTGTGATTGAAAGGTTAAGACACATAATGTACATCTTTATTTCACACAGCTTCTGAGTGACTAACCTCAAGTGTCCTCCATTTCAAAATGATATAGCATTTTGCAGAAAACTGACACACTCTCAAGAAGTACATGACAGGGCTGCTTATAACCTTATGAGAGAACACATAGATAGATTAGGAATGAAACTGAGAAGCTGGAACTCAGAGAGGTGGGTAGCAATTAGGAATTTAGTCTTACGTCTGGCCCAATTGCCTCATTCCTCCACGTGCCTCTTTCGGCCTCTGCAAAATTTGGTTCATCACCCCTAAGGGACAGGGCCTCTTTTGTGTGATGTAGGTAGAAAGCCTAAGATCATGGTTCAGTCCTGATCATCCATACAGCCTCCCAAAGCATGAAAGAAAATCCAAGTCACACATTAACTTAAGCACTGTTCCACCTTCTACTTCTCCTGCACAGTGCTCTAGTTTTGCAAACTGTGTTGTGCAAACTGAATCAGTTTGTATCTCAATTCTGCTTGTAAAGAAGCAAGTCTATACCAGTGATTTTAATGTTGCATGGTTGTAGTGCTGTAATGATAATAGCAGGGTGGAAAAGTCTTTGGCTACAGCAAACCAGAATGAGCTCAAACTCAGCAAATACATAAATGAAGGAAAAGAGCTGCTTACCTTTGGAAGGCCTCACATAGGCAGAGATCTCCAGCAAAGGAACCCCTCACCTCCACCACCAACCCTTAAATGAGGTCTGGGAAGGGGAGGATCCTGGCTCCACCCCTTCCAGCTACTCAGGTGCATTGCATACACCTGAGCTCCCCTGGGTTGACCCTGCCCTCCCAGCAGGTGCTCCATCACTGTTTCAGGCTATGATTCAGCATTTCCACTGCAATGGTTTACACATATTCCTTGTCTCTCTCTGTCTTCCCTCTGGTCCTTGTTTTTCTATTTGTATTAAAGGATTTCCAGGTTGGGAACTATCATTAATTATTCTTTTTTTTTTTTCCTTCCCCTCTGTATTTTCTGTACTTCTGCAATTGTTTAGCTTATAGTGCAGAGAGTTTTCAGTAATGAGTGTGAGTGCTTTTCCTTATGGCCGGTTTTGTTACCTCTGCTGCTGTTTTCTCTCCTTTACACTGGAGCAAATGAGGAAATCTCCACTGAATTGTGCATCAGCCAATTGATTAAGTGGAGTACCTTTCCATGCAGTAATTACCACTGCCTAAGCTATACTCAAGCACAACAAATCATTTTTATTTCTGTACGCCCTGCAACTTGGAGAAAGAAGCACTAGTCATGGATAGACAGCATATGAATTGCCAGAAAAATCCCAGGTTGTGTACAGATCATTTATAACCCAGCCAGCCCAGTGTTTGCAGAGGTTTTTGCCCACTAAATATCTCATAAATCATTGACTTCCTTTAAAAAGATAACAATAATTTTAAAGAGGTAAGTGGGATTGGTCTGGCTCATTATATTCTCCCCTTAGGGCAGGGAGTTGAAAGTTTTAATTTTCTTTCATCAATCTAAGTCATCACCCAAGGCTGCAGTGTGATGTTTGACTTCTCCTACTGGAAGCCTTAGGTAAGATGAGAAGTGAGTGCCTTCCATTGGGGTCTCAAGACTCTACTCTGCTTGGTCAGGAATTTGGGCTGTCAGAAGAATGAATACTCTGAGTTACGTGTAATACCCCCCTGCTAAGCCCACCGTGGGATCAAGGCTTAATGCAAGCAGCAGCAGAGCCAGCTGCCTTTCTGCTTGTCATGGGCTTACAAGGAAAGAGAAGGGGGAGGTGGCACCGCGTTTGTGATCAGGACATCACAAACTGGAATGAGTGTGCAAGCACTGCACAGCACAGCCATGAGTTCAGCATGCTTTTAGTAGCACTGAACTCACCGCACGTGTTTGATAGGGTTGGTTTGTGCAGCAGGCATACAGGGGTTTCCATACATCTGGCAACTCAAGCTATTTATTCCTCCAAAGTAGCTTGCTGGCAGGAGTCTGGATAATTGATCTAAATCCTTCAAATCCAAGCAAAGAAGAAGCACAGACTGAGATCTGCAGCACTCAGGGAAAGGGAAAGGTTACTTTTTCTTCAGAAGAGCGCACCTACCCTTCGTGTGCCATGTCTATGTTGGTGTAGAGATGTCTCCCCTGTCAGTCAAGGACTGGATCCTTACTGCACCTCAACCCCACTTTCCATACCTGAATCCCACTTTCTGTTTGCAGCTTTTTTCAAACCATGATAGGATCACCAAGGTTGGAAAAGACCCACAGGATCACGCAGTCCAACCATCCACCCATCACCAATAGTTCTCATTTAACCATGATAGATTTTCTCCCCAGTAGACCCCAGTAGAGTTTTTCATTATGTTTAAGTAACAGACGACCCTGGAATCCTTGTTTATGGCTTATGGCTGATGCTCAGATGTACTACCATTCCAGCCACCACAGCCATTAACAGAAACAAATGCAACACTGAGCTGAGCAATTTTTTTCAATTAGTCTCATGTTTTTTTCTTTCTGTAAAGACGGCTTCAATTTCGTCTTTTCCCCAAATGTACTTATTATTTAAGAACATTAGCTGAATAATTTATATGCCTACTTTTAATATGTGAATTGTTTCATTGTTATTTTTTATTGGAATTGACTTGTTTTTAGCCAGTTGTAATGATTCTTGGTATTCCTATAAAGAACAGAGATCTTTTGGAGAGGAGCTGTGTGAAAAATGAGATACTGAACGACCTCTATATAACATTATGGAAAAAATATCAAAACAGACTGAGACAAGCAGAAGGCATTAAACAGGGAAGTTCAGAAGGCACAAGTGGAGAAGAAGAGTATTACAGAGCTAATGATGACCAGTGCTCGATCATAACTTACCTGGGATTCCTGAGTGCTTTAGAGAAATCCTGGTAGGAAGGAATTCAGCGCAGCCACTCTCACAAGATGCTCCAGGCCTGAATTACATCAGTTTTGAGCTTTCTAGTGGCATGCTTCACATCTTCAGCCTGGAAAAGGAGATATCATTCTAACATATCAAAGGACAAAGCAACGTGGAGCAGGCAACGTTAGAAATCCATTTAATAACAATTTGACATTGTGGCAACAGCTTGTGGAAGCATCAGTAGAGTTAGGTTTCCAAGAGCATCTGTGTACTATAGCATAAAGACAAGATGTTTTTCTCAGCTACTCTTTTGCCTGCTAAAATTGTTGGCTTGTTAATGTTTGCATGTGGACTCAGGGCTGGAGAAAGGGGCTGTTGCCCGGGCGAAGCTGCTGGTTTGCCAACCTAGCAAGCACTCAGCCTCCCCTGAGCCTCCTCTTCTCCAGACTAAACAACCCCAGTTCCCTCAACCACTCCCCATCAGACTTGTGCTCCAGACCCCCCACCGATCTGTGGCCTTTTTCTGGACACTCTCCAGGGTCTCAATGGCTTTCATGTAGTGAGAGGCCCAAAACTGAGCACAGTACTCAAGGCTTGGCCTCACCAGAGCGGAGAAGAGGGGGACGATCACCTCCTGCTCCTGCTTACTGAGGGTGCACTCAATCCCCCTGCCCAGGTCATCAATAAGGGTATTAAACAGGACAGGCCTCAATATGGGCCCGTGGGGAGCACCACTCATGACCGGTCGCCAGCTGGATTTATCTCCACTCACCACCACTCTAAAACATAAAATATTCTGCTCAGTATTTTTGGTTTAATACTTTTTTAATTGATTTTTTAACAAGAAAATACAATAACATTGTGCATATAAAGCAGTCTGTGCAAGGCCTTAATTTTGCACAGATACATCAAAGGTAACATTCATTCATTTTGCACGTCACTGATCCGCATGACCTTTACACTGTAATTCTGCAAGAAAATTAAATATCTAGCAAAAAGCTTTGAAAGAACAATTCATTAGAGAGCACCTGGGATGTGCTACACGTAGTATCGAGCCACACGTACACACACATCTAATGGGAAGCTGTTGACATCCTTTAATGCCAGCGGTGAGCACGACAACAGCCTTTTGTGGTGAGCAGGTCAACCTCTGCGATACTTTATGAGCCTCTTGAGAAAACAAAGGCAAGTAACTTCACTGATGTCATTCATTCCTTTTAACCACCTACGTGGCACTCAGAGATAGCGTGTCTACATGCTCCAATCCTCATTCCCAGCTTCTCCACACCCCTCAGTCACACAGCAAAACCACCCCAAGCCTGAGTCCCCCCCTAACCCAGCCTGCATCCTACACAGCCACACAGCTTGAACAAAGCACTCAGGTGCTTCCATTTGCCTGATTCCTGCTGCCAAGGACAACCTGCTCCACTCAGGGCTGTTGGCTGCTTCCACCTGTCTCACAGCAAGCACTGTTTGTCACCATGCCCACACCACATGGATTCAAATCCTTGCATTGGGCAGGAGAGGCAGTGCCTACAGCACCGGGCTGCTCAGCGGGCAGCCAGGTGGGTTTCAGTCTGTTTAATCTCACTGTGTTTTCAAACATCTTGCCTAGAGCAAAAGGCCTGGAGTTCCCACCACGGGGAAGCCCTATCACACAAGGATCTTCTCCATGAGCTGCAGCATAAGGCAGGCTTCAGCCAAGCTTTAGCATCCTGAACAGAAGCATCTTCTGTTGCCACACAGTGACCCTTTGTGACATTGCTCAATAACAAGCACAGACTTGAGGAGTAGGGGGCTGGAATCATTAAATTGTAAATCCCTTTAAATGCAAAGATCAAAGGGAAAGTTTCAATCCAATGACACATAATTAAAAATGCAGACGTGAACAGCTTTGATTCATGAATGCTTATGCACTTTTAAATTGTTGCCAGGGAGATCAGGGCATGAGAAAATTAAAAACCATTACGCTTCAAAAGGATAAATGATTTTCACAGCTTTCTAACATTATTTCCTGTTGCGCAGATATTTGTGTGCTTTAACATTTCCCCCGCCCTGCCTGGGCAGATTAGTACTGAAAAATGTTTTCCAGAAAATGTTCAGGACTCAATGAGATTAAGGGGAGATTAGTGAGCTTGTTGGATGGAGAGCTCCCATTGATAGTTAATGGTAAATGCCCAGGGCAGTGAAGGAGGAACCCCCTCACACACACACTTTGCCCTTTTACCCACGTTTTAATTTGAAGAGCTACGACCTTTTAATTCATTATTCTTTTCCTAATTGAGCCAGTACGATACAATAAGATACGGGCCATAAGCCAAATCTCCCTGAAGTTAAAGGATATATTTCCGTGACTGCAGTGGTTTCAATCTGTTTGTTTAACATTTCTCACTTGTAAAAGTCAAAGCACTTAACTGAAAGGAAAAGGACTTTACAAATTAAAAACTGAGCCGTACAAAGTGCCCGATTCTCAAACATCAAATCACAGAGGCCAGAGTGAGTCTGGGACCATTGAGCCACAGCAAACGCTCCCACCTCTGATCCATGCCCAGATCTGCCTTGCTTCAAACATGTACCTTTAACGCTCCTAACTGGCACCTAGGAAATCCTATGGAGGGCTTTAAAATCATCCCGATCTCACCAGACGTAAACAGTGTTGCTTTCTGCCTGTGAGTGTTTAGAAAAGAATTTCTCGGCCAGAGATGGACTGCTGAAATTCAGCTCAGCTGATGGTTTGCAAAGAACTCACGGTGCCGTGTTTTTGAGAGTGGCCTGAAAGCACTTGTGAAGCCAACACAAAACCTTTAGTGCAGATTTAATGCTGGACTCACACTGCTTCTTAACCACGGCCTCACAAAGGTTGAGGATGGTTGGATGAAATATTGAAACTTGTAATGCACACAGCCAGATGTTAGCTGGCCTGCTGTCCTGATCTAATTGATGGAATACAGGGACAACTTATCGGCAAATACCTACAAATATATAAATTCAGAAGTCTCCACATGGTGCAGACATCTTTTGTTTATGTGTTTGAAGTTACACAGGATGAGTCCCACTATTCAAAAGGTGTATCCTTGGGAAGAAAGAGTAGATACAGTCCCAGGGGTGCAGGAGCTCCAAATATACCAGAAAACCCATACTGAATCATAGAATCACAGAATGGCCTGGGTTGAAAAGGACCACAATGCTCATCCAGTTCCAACCCCCTGCTATGTGCAGGGTCGCCAACCAGCAGCCCAGGCTGCCCAGAGCCACATCCAGCCTGGCCTTGAATGCCTCCAGGGATGGGGCATCCACAGCCTCCTTGGGCAACCTGTTCAGTGCGTCACCACTCTCTGGGTGAAGAACTTCTTCCTGATATCTAACCTAAACCTCCCATCTCAGTTTAAAACCATTCCCCCTTGTCCTGTCACTATCCACCTATGTAAACAGTATTGGTTATACGTTTTTGACCCTCAGGACTCTACTTTTTCTAATAAAGAAAGTGTGGCTGAAATATGTATCAGGTCAACTTGCTCCTCACTGTACTGTGGCATTTCTCAGATGCCAGTCAAACCAACCTTCACAAAATTTTCCCTAAGGGGGAAAAGCCAGAGATAAGTAGCAGCAGACTGAGGGTACTGAATGGTTCAGCAGACATTTGATGGTGAAAGCAAAACCCTTTTGTTTTAGATCTGAACCAGACATTGTTTCTGTTTGAGACTAGGTTACTTCTGAAGTGTCCCCAGCTAGCAGCCAGCTCAGATTCTACGTAAGAGGCCATTCAGAAAATGCACTGATGCCTGCCTTTGTTACCCACACATTCAATGTGATCACCTCTTCAACATCTTTATCACTGACCTGGATAGTGGGATTGAGTGCATCCTCAAGTCTGCTGATGACACCAAGCTGAGTGGTGCAGCCAACACAGTAGAAGGTCACCATCCAGGCTAAAAAAAAAGTGGATCCATGAGACCCCAGTGAGGTGTTTCAACCCTTGCACTGAACTCTATCCTATTTTCTGTCTCTACTACTTTTTCTATAACTTTTTGTATTTTAGCATAAATTAGAAATAAAAATTAGACAGCAAATTCTTTTGAAAGAGAGAAACTTCCCATTGACTTCATTCAGCTTTGGATCAAATTCATCCAGCGTGTTTTTGGTAGCCACCGATTTCTAAATGCACTGTTAGATCCTCCAGTATAGGATAAACAGAAGGTGTGGTATAACCTATCCCTTTCTGTTATTATTTCTTATGTCCAAACAGCATAAAACATGATGATTTTATCTTCCTTTCAGTTGGCATTTGTTCAAGAGCTTAATATTATTCTTTAATATTAAATTTATTAATATTAATAATTAAATATTAATTAAAGTTATTGCTATTCCTTATTTACAGTTATTGGATCAATAATGTCACTACATTATTCTAAAGAAGATGGAGTAAGAAGCTCTCATCTGCACCAGCAGGGCTCAGTCCTGAATTGTACAAGTGCCTTTTGGCTGCACTTCCTCTCAGACCTGATGTAAGAATGGAGAAAATGCATGACAAAGATGACTTTGATTCTCAGTACCTCTGAACTACACACTTTTCTCAGTCCCAGCTGTGAAAGGATGGAGAGGAATTGCAGCAATCCCAGTCCCCTCCAGCATGCTACTCCTGCAATTCCAATTTCTGCTGATACCAGCTCTGAGCAGTGATGTACCAAAAGCATGTCCACTTCTTGCATATTGCCTTGTAAAAACAGGCAATACAGGTTCTGAGAAAACAGATGTGAAGACAGCCCTGCATCATGAATCTCAGCTCAACCACCATGCTGAATATTGAACTACTCTGTTCCAACTCTGTGGCCAGGACCTGACTCTTACCAGAACTAATAGCAGGAGCTGGGCAAGAACAGCTGTTCTGATTTCCAGCAACAGGAAATCTCACAGCTCAACAAACTCCTCCAGCAATCTAGATTTTGCTGTTTGGTTTGTTTTTTTTTTCCATACATTCTTTCATTTCAGTTTTAACAAGAGTGAAGAACATTCAAGTATTTAGGCCTGTTCCAGGAGCTGGTGGGGTGGCTTTCTTACTCACTTCACAGTCATTCTGGTCCCAGTAATGATTACCTTTGTACAAGGCTCATTCCAAGTCCAAGCTCCCTGTAAATCCAGGACAAGGGAGAGAACAAAAGCGTCATTTGAATTCATTGGTTTTCAGTAGAATTTTATAAACTCTTCGACAATTTTCAGCAGCTCCATCTTATCATGCTTAGACCACCACCGTTTCTGACCACCTCAGTGGTTTATGAACATTAAACATGAAATTAAAAGAAAAGGACACCTGCATATTTGAAGTAATTCTCTTCAACAGCTTTACCAGAGTCAGGACCATCACAACAGAGATAACGAGAGCTGCCAACTGCCTTTCTGCCCAACTAGAAATTACTCAGGAATATGCCTTCTCACCCACTAGAGTGATTGGCAACTGAGTGTTCTCTGTGTCTGCTTCCTCTGCTCAGCACATCCTTGAGTTGGAGTGGTTGGGTTATGTTAGGATAGAGAATATGTTATAGCTGAGTTCCTAGGAGAAGTACATCTCCACACTGAGACTCCAGAGATTTGTATTCATCTTCTGACTCCATCGCTGACTTACAGGATGACCTCACCTTCACTGCACATAAGGTAGAGATGAGAATAATCAAGAAGCTACTTATGTGTCAAACACATAAAAGCTGGGGGTGAGCAGTGCTGAAGAACAGTGAGACATGATTACTAATAGCTGCCATGATTATTCCCAAACATAAACAATCTCATAACATTGCCTTCATTTGGCATAACACTGCCTGCAAACACTGAGAGGAAAACACTCTTTTGCTCCAGTGTTTTATTGATAACTGAAAGGGGAGATACAAACAGAATATCTGCATTGCCCCTGCAGACAAAAAAATCCCCACATCCCACAGGTAATTACCATCTCCTAATTGGGTTTGAAAACAGGAGATTTGAGTCTGACTGCACGGAGCTTGCACCAAAATGAACAATTATTTGTGTGAGGGATTCAGTGGTTTCATAACACAACACAACCAGACCGAAAGCAATGCCGAACCTGCAGGCTTTGCAGCTCTCCATTACAGCCCTCCACTAACAAGCTGGTTGCTTTTACTAGCTGGAATCAGAATCCATACTCACCCTTGCTGTCATTTTTATCTGCCACTTCAGGCTCATGACATCAGTTTAACTAAAGGCAATTAATGTGAAAATTAAAGTTAATAGCTAAATTGAGTTCCAGACACGGCCAGCCCTGGCCTGACCCATCCCCAGAAAACTCATGGGACTGCAGCCCCCAGCACAACCCCTGTCTCCGTTGGATGATGCTCTCCATCCCTGCCTTGAGCTCACTCATCATACCCCACACAACAGCCAAATCTGAGGGTTTTTAAGATGCTGTGACTGGCTGGCCTCTTTTCTTGCTGGTGATGCATGAAAGCATTTTATACTGTGGATAACATCTCAGAGATCAAAAATAGATAGAGACACAATACAGACCCCTTCAAAAAATCCAGCTTTCTGACAACAGATTGTCACATCCCACACCTGATACAGGAGGAAAGAAAAACCTCTAAACCTGCCCATGACCTTGGGGCTCAATTTCTTGGTGGCTTACTTCATAAAATATCTACCTTGTCAATCCAGACGCTTAATGATTCAGAGCCTGTGTATACTTTGAAGGCATAAGCAGTATCTCAGTGTTAAAGTATCATTACGAACAGGGTTCTGATATTTTCCAGCCTTCACTCAGCAGCATTTTGAATGTTATTTGCACCAACATTGTGACAACAGCCTCTTGCAGTAGATCATCAGCGAAGTCCGAACTTTCCACCCATGACATGCAGCATAAAACTCATCTACTTGAAATGAGCTGGCAGGATTTGAATTATCCTCCATATTTTCCATTACTGAGGCACCAGACATTTTGCAAACATCTTTTCAGCAAGAGACTATGTCAGTTTACTGATACAATAATCAACATAAATCTGCAGAACGCTTCTGCTGACATTGCTGATACGGAACAAAACACGGTGTTAAATGCACTCAGCCCTCATTCCCCCAGTGCAGCTTATCTGGAGTTGCTTTGTAGAGAGGATGTTGTGATTTTTATGCTGGTGCATCCAGTTTTATATTGATACCTGCTGTGTATGTGTGGAGTTATAACAGTGCTGTGCCCAAGAGCTATCCTTACTATGCACTGACTATGCTGTAACTACCTCCATCGTACACTTATAAACGCTTCCAAGCAGCGCAATAACATCTGTATTGATCTAAGAACATTTTATTGATTAAAGGCCAAGAAGAAACCATATGAAACACGGGCACATTATTTAACAATGTCTTTCTAGTACTTGTGTTGGAAATAGGAACATGAGGCTGTTAAGTTTTTTATCAAATGGTTCCCACGGACACTGCTGTAAGGGTGCAAAGTTCAATTGCTGGATTTGGGGTTCTCTCCCCATTCCTGTTCTCTTCTATATGGAAAAGAAAAAGGTCTACCAACAAAAAATGTTTCTGGATGTTGACGTTAAATAGACAAAATGCAATGAAAGTACATCTTCAAAATTCAACTGCAGCTGACAACTTACAGTACCTTTCAGTTTGTGTCTTACATCCCTGCTCAGGGCCTGAAGAGAAAGTCAGAAAACGCCATCTGACAACTCCGCCAAGAAATAGGAAATGTAAATAAAACCCAACAGCCTCGTGGGAAATTCAGATTCAAAGGCTTTCAGACTCAATCTCCATGGAGCTCTGCACTTCCTAAGATTGTGGGAGCTTTCTCTTGTATGAGAAATCCAATTCCGATTGTTTTAACATTGACGCCGTGTTGTAAGGGGAATGATAACACCAGAAGTCGATGAAAATCTCAGTCAGGAAATAGGATGAAGTCAATGCTTCGGGGAAGAGAAAGGAAAGAGTTTCATACAATCCTGCATTCTGACACAGTTCCAAGACTGCTTGGCTACCACGCTGTGGCCACACTTTGAACATTTCTGGTTACATGAAAATAATGAGTGATTTTGATACGACGGAAATGCTAATACTCAACTTTCAACGTCCATCAGTTCTGAGAGAAATCCACTCACTATGCAGGGATTTGAGGAACAAAAGACACTGTGAGGTTGGCAAAGGCAGTTCATGAAGGTCTGAAACTTGTCTCTATTGAAGAAATCAAGTTGAAGAGTGCTGCTCCCACTGAACCTAAGCTAGATAACTGAAGAAAGTCTTGTTCTGGCATTTTTCTACCCCAGAAATCAATACCACCTGCCAAATAGCATCTTCTAAAATGCCTTTTGCCACGTTTAGATGTGGGAAACCAGTGCGTGAGCACACAGCAGGGAACCTGCTCCTGCACCTCCACAGACTCATCACACTCCTTGGTAAGACTCTTCACACCTATTTCCACACCAGCACCATGGATTTAATTCACAACGGCACGCTCTGACCCAGCTTTGTCAGAAGGCCTGCTGTGAAGATGAAAAGCGTTGCAGGAACACTAGCGAGGTTTGAAAGGAATTTCTTTTTCCAGGCCATCCAAATTTCCAGCATCATTGTTTTTTTTAATAGTACATACAAACCTTTCCTTGCACAAACCCTTTCCAAATCTGGGTTGCTTTAATAGCAGTATTGCCCACTTTGGAGAACCTGTTTCAGCCCCTGGTTTTGAGTTACATAATTTAAATTATTTTCCAGAGTTTCATATTGGTACTTTCTGGACATAAAGCAGTTTATAAAAATCACTTGCTATTCCTATTTCCTTACAAATCAATGCATTCTTGCAACTACCAATAAAAGGATCACTTTCAGAATAATTAGTAGGGACACTGTAAGATTCTCTCCTTTAGAAATAATGGCATATGACAAAAAAATGGAAATTTAAGGACATTATAAGTGTGAAAAAAAATGATTTATGGTTTAAAATGGGATAAGCACAGTTTTGAGCACTCTCTCAAGCAATGAGCTGAAACAGAGCCTCTGCTGATGGAGGCACTGCCCTGGGGCCCAGCCCAGCTGGAAGCAGCTTCTAGCTGGACCTCACATACCCTCTAATGCTCTGGATAAATCATCTCCTGCCTCCTCTCTGCATCTCCAACAGAGGGATAATGATGTGTTCATCTCCGCTTTATCTTCCATATTGAAGCCAGGCCCTTAGGTTGAAATCCTTGGTTTCTAAGGGACAAGGTACAGAACATAAGAGGTTACACACGTTAAATTTGTGGGTAAGCCTGACAGGTACCACTGCAGGCTGAATGCAGGTAGAACTCTGAAGGAAGTTTGAAGGATGAGAGTTTTAACCTCAGCAGTTTTGCTGAAAAAGTGCATACCCAGTGAGATCTGAAGCTGCTGCTGCAACAGATGAATCAGAGCAGAGGACTCGGAGGGAAGAACCTATCAATGGCTTTTGGTGACATGCAGTCCATGGGGGAAGGGCTGAGGCTGACAGCAAGAATGAAATAAAGCTTGGGAGGTTCACAGAAGCCAAACAGAGCATTTCACAGCCACACAGGAACCCCCTTCTGTCTCTCCTGATAATGTTGCAGGGACCTGGAGCGAAGCCAGAGTGGAAGACATTGACAAAACGGACACCCAAAGGATGTTGCAGCAATGATGGAGGGTAACACAGTGTTAGGAGCACTCACAAAACAAGTGGATGCTTTTGCTGCTCTGCTACTGGAAGGAAACTTTTTTTTTTTCAGTTAGCTACAGTTCATTAACTGCTACCATTCAGTGGTTCTTATCTTAATTTTTTTTTATCATATTCAGACAGGTTTTTTTTCTTTTCCAGCATTCAGCCAGAGTGTAAGTTTTGGCCTAGCTAATGAAATACATAACTAATTTACTTTAATGACTACGATAGGACATCTAGAAAAGTTCAAACCATCCAATCAGTCAGACTGAACATTTTAATCTCATCTCTTAGAAGGGAAATGCTGCCTCATGCGATGGTAAAGCTAATGGCCCAGTCCTTCAGGTTTTCTTTTAAAAGTTTCAAAACACCTTAATTAAAACCCAGAAATGCCCACTTTGGGATGAGGAAGAATAGGGACACTTAATGAACACATGTAAGTTCTGCAAAGCCATATAAATGGACAAACTGCTGAGGCCTGAGATTGGAAAGGCAATTTCCAGTCTCATCTCAGGTCCTGTGGGAGCTTCCAGTAATGAAGAGCTAAAAATCCACATCTGGAGATCTCAGCAGCTGGTTCTTCAGGACCCACATGTTTCCAAGTCCGGGGCCTGTGGGGTCTATGGTGTGAAGCCAGTAGGCTGCAATGAAGACAACCTTGCCAAAAGACTGAGTCTTTCTATAATTCAGATCATAATTCAGTCTTTTATCACGAAGGTATTATCTGTGCAATGTCTGTTCTCATGGGATACCAAGAGATCTCTTCATTTCTACTTGTGTCAGTTTTCTGTCTTTGGATTTGAACTATGTGCAAGAAAAATTAGCTGCGTTTCCAGAAGAAGCAGGCTCCAGAGTGGAATAAAATGCTCACGTATTTGGGGATCAAATGAATTAGTGCTGATGTTTGCTCTTGTACCACTCTAAGTATGAGGTATGGCCCTACGCAGAGCGGAATGATGGATGGAAACATTCTGTGATAGCGATTACCTCATAGGAAAGGGGCAGAAATCGCAGTTTTTCCCATTGATTTCTTTCTTTTTCACTTGAAGGGGCAAAAAACTCTGAACTTAGATCAGAGATGCCATGAGTCAGATGTAATAAATTGAAGCCACCAAGAAATGAAACAGAAGCAAAAAGTAATAGCTTTTTGGTCTTTACTATCTCATGCTGCTTCTTTGTGGACAGAGGATTATGCAGCATTTAAACTTCAGATTAGGATAAAGTGGAGAATGTTGTACTTCCAGTTCTCTTGATTCAGAAGGGCTTGTATTAATGAAGATAACCTCAGAACAATCCAGGAAACACAAGGCAAACTTGGTGCTCTTCTGTTATTCATCACTGGAAGGTTATGGCTACACAACAGCATAAAGCCAAAGCAAACAGATCTGATCACATATTGGGGAAAAACACGTGCAAAGACCAAAACACAGAGAGATTCCTATTCAAGTTACACGGCACAAGCCTGACATTAGCACAGTTCCATTTTCTATGATCTCAGCCGTCTGTCTCTAAAAGGGCAACGGTAATAACTACTGACAGACAAAATCTGTCCATTGAAACTTTCCTACCAGCGTATCAGACCTTGGCACCCGGCACAACTTCATGGAAAGGGATTTCATGGCAGGGTGGAGTGTTCTGCTGCATGCTGGCACGTCCAATGTAAAGAAAAACATTCAGAGGGCAACAAGTCCAAATGTATTCCGGGGGGTGGATAGTTTATTTAGAGCCACAAATGCTCTCAGCAAAATTCCTGTTGGTTTATATGTGAACAGAGGAAGTGAAGTAATTTTGGGAAAGGTGGAATCTATGGCAAAGCAATTGTTTTGATTTGATTATTCCAATAACAACTGCCCCAAACTGGTTTCCAGCTAATTTCGTTGCAACTAAGCATCTGGGATTTTATTGCCATCATTTTTAATTGTCAGACTCTTTCTTTTTAACCCACTGAAGCTTCTACTTTGCCTCCTGATCTCCCAGAGCATTGTAAATGTGGGACAATACACCATAAGCTACAAAAGAGGCCATTACTTAAATAAACGGATGGGGTCGTTTTCATTTATTTGATGGCTGCCATTCTCCACCCTTTGCTTTCCTTTGCTGTCTTTTTAGATTGTCTTGTTTCGAAGCCAGGCAATTTGTCCCACACATACTGCTGCTCACAGGCTAATTAGAATTTTAGAAGTAATTTAAACACCCTTTGCAGTGTGATGTTAATTCCCTCCAGATTGCTGGGAACATTAGCTTCAGTGTTTGTTTATTTTAAGTGACTCTAAAATATCAAACACATTAGAGGTTACACCAGCTTTGGGATAATTCACCTTTAACGATAAGTTCATTACAAAAGTAAGCATCCTATTTAACTAGCACTTCCCTGTGCTGGTGGAAAGACCTCACCCCAAAGGCCTCGTGGCTGAATCATGCAGCAATAGATCTTGGTGCAGCAGAGTCCAAGCTGGGGACACATCTCCTGGCCATGATGCTTGCAGTAAGGCTGGCCCCAAGCACCATAGCTTGGCCAGCCAGGCTGTAAGGCAGCAGCCAGGACTGCAGAGGTACATGGCACAGGAGAGCCTGAGCCAGATTAGAGATGGACGTGTTCTGACTGCCTTGATGCTGATACTTTGAACTGAAAATTACTCTGTGCAAACTGTGTAGATGAAATTCGTTGTATGAGCAATAATTATGATGCAGCAGGAAATAGGACCAGGAATTTGGGGGGAAAAAAAACAGGGGAAAAATTAGCAGCAGTTCACAGAAAAGAATTAATACTATATTTTCTTCAGTCTGCAGAGCCATTTCAATTATCTTTCTCTATCTCCTTCTGCAAAGATAAACAACTATACGAAAAAGAATTTAGTGCATCATCCTGCACTTTGCAAACATCTTATTTATGCAAACAAAAAGCTAGCTACTGTCAGTGGAGATCTGATATTCCACAGTGAGCATGATTATAAGCAATGAAAACTGAACTAAGCACGTCAGGTAAGGGCACGAGGTAGACACTGGTAGCACCAACCACTACTTTTATATGCCATCTTGATGCTCTGATTGCGTCAGTTGGAACATGAGTCGCCATGCCTGGGTGGATGCAGCTGAGTATCCCCTCCTCAGCAGGGTGAGCAGGCACCTAGGGAAGGGCAAGTGCTGTGCAGCAACACATGGTGCTTCCCAGGCACCGAGCATTTTCAGCTCATGGAATTTCCTGAGGCTAGCATCATTTGTCCACCTAGTAACACTCAACAGACATCTCCTCCAAATACTGTGCAGACTCTCTGGAACCCACATGCTCTTCCTGCAGATACAACAGCCTTTGGCAATGCGTGTCAGATATATTAACACCTCTATATGCCTTCAACATAGCTGCTACCCCTTCCGTGCCTCCTGGGTTTTGTACTATAAAACCAGCAAACAAATGATTCCTATCCAGCTCTGAAACACTCATGATTTTGTTGTTGTCCTTCTCCAAACCTCTCCTCTGTCTAATAAATACAGTGGGTGCAAGCAGCAGAAAACACCCCAGTAGTGGGATGTGGACCAACCATGCATTTATACAGTTGCATAGTGTTGCCTTCTGTCTGTTCATTTCTCAAAGACCATTTTTTATTTACTTTTCTGACAGCTCCAAACTACGGAGCTGACTTTTTCATGGGATGTATGCATGCTCTGAACTCCTGTGGCACACGCTGTTTGCACAGCTATAGCACTTCAGGAGTGGTCTGGCTTCCTATTGTGGTTACCAGCACACCACTGTAGCTTTATAAAAGCCAAGCACTTCTCTACCAGCGTAACCACATCTGTACCAGCTGAAGTGCCTGTTAGTATAAGAGTTCAGAACAGAAACACTTAAGAGAGGCACAAGTCAGTACACAGAGCAGCCCCAAACTAACATATCATTTTACTGGCTTGGAGCAGCAGCAGGAACCAACTGGAACTGCTTCATGAGAACCAACAAACCAGCTCTGCTGATGTAGAAAACACCCCCTTACTTCTCCATTATGCTTTTGTTTACCCCCGGAAGAGCTTGTGCACAGTGCTCTGCTTGTTACATATCAAACTATTAATGAATTATTTTTTAAATCATCGTCTGGCTGCGGTCAGTGAGATTGAGTCTGCAGCTGAATCACCTTTCAGCTACAAAACATTTACTGATGCCTTATATAAGGCACTTCCAAGAGCAAGCACAAGACTGTGCAGAGCACCACAGGCCCAGGTCGCCAGACTCCCAGGGCTGCATTTGACACACTCAAAAGCCTTTGGGAATGCTTCGTGCTTCTGCAAATCCCATGCTAAAGCTCCAGAGAGCCTGACAGAGTAAAGCCAATGGGAACCCACTTAAGAAGCAGCATAAAGGAACATGAGAAACACACAAAAGCCTGCAAAATGCACATTTGTAAGTGTAACTAGCAGATAACAGAATAATAAGTGAAGATAACAACAACTATAAATAAAAAATCCCTAGACTGGCTGAGATTACAGGTCTAACACATTATTTTCCAGCTACCCGGGCCCCCAGATAATCCTGTAGTATCAGGAATTGCCAATTGACTATTCAGGCCCCTGGAACAGGAGTCAGTGCACAGAGATGCAGAGGGCTGTGCCCTGTAGACTAAAACCTATAGGAACCAGTTCTTCCAAGTGTGCTGACAGCAGGGCATCATGGTTCGATGTATGCAATGTGTTCTGAGCTCAGTGATGAGATGGAAGTGAAGAGCTTGAGCCTACAATAAATAGATCTCAATACCAATGTGCCAGAATGCAAAATCTCTGTTCCATATTCAGGGCTACACTGTCATCCCTACCCTCCTAGAATGAGTTGTCCCATCCTGTGAATGGGGCAGCACTCTTCATTCTCCTCAAGAGCAATCATGCACAGATCAAGCCAGACACCCCTTAAGTGAAATGCAGTGTCCCCCTTCCCAGATTGAAGCACATGGAACAGCCAATTGCTGAGTTGCTGTCAGCTGAGAACAAACCCTGCTCAGGCATCAGAAGGCTTAGAGATAGAGGCACCCTTCATTCATTTAAGGGTTGAGTAATTGATACTGAAGGGAAGAACGCTACCAGTGAAGAAATACAGGGAGAGGAAGAACACCATGGCTAATAAACACAGAAAATAATATGAAATTCTCTTCTTTACTACACTCAATTAAAAATACTTTAATTTCTGATCAGTCTAGCTATGTTTATCTGCAAACATAAAATTACATTATATGTCCCTTCTGGTGGATAAAACTGCAAATAGTCAACAGCATGCAAAAATAATCAGGGCAGCGAGTGGAAAAAAGCTCTTTTCTACTACAATTTACACATGGAATCCAGAAAGAGAGACTAATCGCTCCCTGGGACCCTCTGATTAGCTAAATCTGACTTGTAAACAGCTGCAAGATCATGATATCAAGGAGTGGGTACCTCTGTTTTCTGTCTCACTGGCTGTTTCTGACATGTTTTCCCCTGATTTGAGCTGATTGGGCCTCTCATGTACCAAGTAGGAGATGATACTGAACAGGGAGGAATAGAGGATGATTAAAAATCTGCTCTTTGCAATTTCTGCAACAACTGTGGACCATTCTTTTCCAAATTAAATCTGGCTGCTGGCAAGCTAACTGGCAAATGCAATCTCATTCCCCAAGTGCCAGAACGCATCAGCAGTACATGTGCCATTTGTGGTCCATCTGCAGGAAAGATGACATGCCAATTGCTCTGGGGCAGCTGGGAAGGATGCAGCAGCATAGAAAAGTGTGTCCCTGAGCTTTCCTCCTCCTCCTCCTACCCACATGGGAAAGGTTTGGGAACCTCGTGAGGCAGTGCTTTAAAACAGCTTTGGCAACTGACATCTCCAAACACCTGCTTTGGGCAACAGGTCTGCTTAGCAAAATAGGCCTTCAACAGGAATGATTAAAGTGCTTTTTTTTTTTTCTTCTGGAAAAGAATTGTGTCATCTTTGTTAAACTCCTTTTCCAGACAAAAGGGTCGTGTTGTACTTTACGACATCACAGTTTGTTTCAGCATGAGAGAAACAGCACAGCGAAGCGATGCTGACCAGAGTTACAGTTCACGTCCCTCGCCTTGATTCAGCAGATAGGCAAAATGAGCCCAGCAGCAATGCTGCAGTAACTGTGGCTACTTCACTGAATCATTTGAGTTGGAAAGGACATTTAAAGGTCACCTAGTCCAACTTCCCAACAACAAACAGGAACAGCTACAGCTCCATCAGGTTGCTCAGAGCCCTGCCCAGCCCTTCTCTAATTTGTCCTAACTAATGTTTCCCAATAATCACCATAGCCATCAAACAAGAGATGTGGGAAGGAAACTTTTTGCAGTTACTAGCACAGTTTAAAGTGAACTGCCAGAGTTACAAGGAGAAGCTAACAAGACACCTGCCTCCGTTATGCTTGGAATAAGCCAGAGCTGTCAGTCTTCCACTCCTGAGCACTCTCATTTGAGAAAAGCACAAGCTCTTGAGTGCCTCTTGTCCTCTGTGATTGCATCTGCACTCTAGTGCTGCCATCCTCTTCGAGTCTGACTAAGCGCCATGATCACCAAGAGCTTGTTTGCTGTTTTCTCAGCGTATGTGGGGTTGATCCATTTCTTTTTTTAGCCCTTGTTTGCTTTGCCACAGCTGAAAGCAGATGCACACACATACTGCCTGATGTTGTCAGTGGAGAAATTATGTCAAACACTGGGACTCTTTATGTTGATTGCAGTGTAAGCCAAGAAGTGCAGCAAGTGGCCTGGCTGCACAGCACTGAATTAAAATGTTGCACTTATGAATAAGCTTTCTTGACATTAATATGAATAAAAATGGCGATAAGGCTATATTTCATGTACTGTCATTCCACTCTGCATGACTAGTACTGTAACTTTGTATGCTCCCACTATATTCGTACAGATTACACTTACAAATTGCCCCTCTGAATAAAGAGCACAGTGCAGGGATGACAAGTATTGATTTTCAATCTCCTTCCAAAATGACTCTATCATTGCAAGTAAGTCAGGCAATTTGCCTCACTTTACACTTCAGGCTATAGGCCTCAGATCACATTGACAGGTCTGATCCTTCAGGAGATGTTTAATTAGAAAAGAAATGAAAGGAATTACTGTAAATCAGCACTCAGTCAGCGGTGCTACAGAATTTGTAAAGCTCCTTTCTCCCCAGCCCCTTCATGTACAAACTGCCTCATTTATTCCCTTACCCTTAGCAGGAAGTGTGAGGAGGTTGTTTCAAGTAATTAGAATCGCTGTTTTTTCTCAGGGAAGTAACTTGGCAAGGTCTGGTCAGCGTTTTCCTCGTCACCAACAGGCCCTCCTATGGCTGTGTTCTGAGGAAGGGGCACACCTGCACTGCCATGTTGACAGGGGCTCTCCTTCCAGCTACGGTTTTGAAATGCTAGAAAACAGCATCGTTTCCTAACATTTCCAAATGTTTCCTAACATTTCTTCTCAAGAAGAGTGGCAATGCAGTGGCACAGCTGCTCAGGGAGGCGGTGGGGTCACCACCCCTGGAGGTGCTCAAGGACGGTGGAGATGTGGTACTGAGGGATGTGGTTAATGGACATGGTGAGGATGGGCTGGGGTTGGACTGAAAGCTTCTAGTGTTCTCTTCCAACCTTTATGGTTCTGTGACTCTGTGATTTCTCTTCCTGTCACAAACCAACCACCTCATTTGTTCTCCCAGCACCATCATACCCCCAAGCCCTTCATTTCACCTCATTTCCCTCCTCAATGCCTACTAAAGAACACAACTGAGAGAAAACTCATCTGCACACAACAACACACAGCTGCTGCACCCTCATGGTTCTGCTGCCATCTTAGTCAATGGACTAAACATGGTGGGAAGACCCCTCTGAGGGGAGTGCCTTGTTGCAGGAAAGGCACTCACCTCCCTCCAGAGGGTACGAGGCCTTCCTGTGCCCAACAACATGGCAGCAAGCTGCCCGCCCGCCCTGAGGGGAGACAGTCCTCCCGGAAGCAGGCCAGGCCTTCCTGTTATGCTTCAATCAGGCAGCCCTGAGCAGGAAAATCACACACCAAATGGTGATAGCCTGGCAGCTTGAGTGCAAAGGTACCCCTAAGCACAGTGAAATGTGCCACACAATTGTCTCAGTAGATGGCCCTGTGTGGGAAATGCTGGATGTGTGCTAAGTTTGGTGTGGTGTATTTCACAGCAAGTCGGTTTGCAGTTGTGCTGATGATGCATCAACCTCGCCATCCAAAAGAGCCACAGGAATAACCTCTGGGCCCCTTCAGTTCTTGTTAAAAAGGAGTATCTGCAACCTAAAGAAAAGGGTGGAATACTACGACTATGAAAGAGGTTTTAAAAAATTACCTGCTGCTGGAATGTGGTGGGGAGCAAAAACCCTCCCAGGGTTTCTTACAAACTTGTTACAAATGGTGAGCGCACTCATCCATCACCTCATATAGATTACTTATTTCTTCAACGTGAGAAATGAAACCACTTGTTTACTGTAGCAGTAATACACAGAGAACTACTTCCAAAGCTCACAGCTGTACCCCAGCTACCGCTCACCCTGGGAGTGACATAAAATCACCAAAAAAAGCCAGCCAACAGGTTTGGCTGCCGGGGGTCTGTAGTAGGCTGCACAGAACAAAAGGAAAGTAATTGAAGGACAGTTTTGTGCCAGTGGTTTTCAGCCTCACTGGTGCAGATTTCTCTGCCTTCATGGGGTCCAGGAGGCAGTGGAGAACCAATGGCCTACCCATGAGCAGTGTTAAGAGTCATACAATCATTAAATTCACTAATTGAAACACATGGAATCTTCAGTATTTCTTTGAACACGGTGTTCAAGCTCAGCCAGGCCTGTGACCTTTAACTAGTGCTTTGCTATTAATTGGGGTGACTGAGGTCACTCAGATGACTTGGACTTCTTCCTTTGGTGTTACAAGGAATTCAGGCTGTGGAACAGTCTACTTGCTTTTGACAGAAATGGTTTGCCAGCTGGCTGTGTGAAAGGGCTCTTAATATAGCTGGAGTCTCATTCTAAAATGTGCTACTTCAGCCCTGACGTGTTGGAGTCTATGGAGGAAATACTTGGTGGATATTTTTTTTCCTTTTGCCTAAATGATTCAGTGGTTTTAGAGAAGAGGAATCATTGTATTAAATAATAATAAAACAAATGCAATACTACGAACTACTTTAAAAATACATCACAGTTAGTGCATGCTTTTCTACTCAGAACTCATTAGAACAAGAACTAAGCACATAGAGTGAACCTTCTGTGCCTTTTTACAACCACCATTAATACTTCCAGAAATTTCCAACTGTTTCAACCATTTGTCCTGGCTCTGAAAAGGAAATCTTTGATTTCTGGCTTTCTCAGTAAAAACACCAAGTTGTTCTGAGAACAACAGAGCTAATGGAGTTGAGCTTCCTATGAAGTCGAGCTTTGTTCCTTTCTCCCTTTCTCTTTGCACACAGAATAACTACAGCCTCCTCATGCGTCCCTTGTGAGGGCCATCCAGAACAAGACAGGCCAGATGCTGACCTCCATGCAGGCAGACCACAGCCAAGGCCCATATGCCTTTACCCTGGCAGAGGAGCTCGTATGGGCCTCTACTCCAGCTAGAAACTAATTGCCATAGAAGTTATAGGAATTAATTTATCCACGCATTGCCTGTTCCTTGGTACATTCTTTTGTTAAATAAGCCAGCAGTTTCTGAGTTGACGGGGGGTTGTTCTGGTTGGTTGGTTTTTTGGAAGTAGATTGACAAAGGCCTGATTTCTTCATAAGGCCGCGGGATTAAGATGGCTCGAGTTTCTACTCGTTATCCTGGGAACTTCAATTCTATTTTCAGGACATTCAGAAATGACTAATGCTTCCTCACTCTCAAACAGCAACTTTGCACGTGGGGTTTAAAGAATGCAATGCACCAAAGGGAGCCTATAGTGTATCATAACCGAAAGATCAACCATAACCGGGTTTTTTACCCCTAGGGAAACAGGACAATGTGCGTGATTTACAGCTCTTCCCAAAGCTGTGAAGGGCTGCTGAGGTAGCTAGTAGTCACTATCTACTTCTAAATGGGTGTGAAGCCTCTAAGACTGTACTCTGCCTCCCACAAGCAGCCATGTCTTTATGATAGACAGTTAGCACCATCCTCAGCTCCAGCTGGCTGGGGATTGTCACACCACTGCAGGAGCTATGATAGCAATCAAACTTGCGCCAGCTGAGAGGATGGTTCTTGCTGCAGCTTCTGCTGATGCAGCTCTTTTGGAAAGGCTGCAGCAGTGTAAAGTTTCCTTTGTAAGTCCTTTTAACTAAAAGCAACTAGTTCTACATGGGTGTCTTTCACAGTCTGTCGAAGAGAGAAGCCACACTACCCAGAAAATGTAAACTCGGTTCTCCTGTCCAGACATCCCCAAGCACCACTGTTTGACACTGCTTTGAAGTTGCTGAGAATGTAGAATTTTAATAAAAATATCACAGATTCATTTCATGCAGATGAGACCTGAGTGGTCTGGCTAAATGTCCTTCCTCACCTGCACTCCCTTACCCTACGGGCTGCTGCCACGGCGTGTTCTCCTCTCTGCCCACTGGTAAGCACCAGCAGGGATCTCCTGTTCTGCTCTCAGTTCTTTCCAGCATAACAAGAATATGCAAGGAACAGAAGAATAATAAAATCTTGGCACCTCCTTGGGATTGTTTTCAACAGCTCTCTGCTGTTTTGTGCAGGCTGTGACTATAGACCCATTCTGCACTTAGAAATATTTTCTGCTGGAAAACAGAATCCTTCAGCCACTCACTTATTTCCAAGCACTCTGTAATTTTTTATAAGATTTTTTTAATTAAAAAAAAAAAAGAAATCCATCTAAATTTGCCAGAGTACAAGGCTGAATTTCCAGTGCATATGTTATTTATATACCCTACAAAAGAGATTAGAATCATGCTTAATATAAATTGCTTTTTCCTTTTAAAGCTCTTATGGAGTAGGTGCAAGCTGTACCTTACAAATGGGGAAAATGAGAACACAGGTAAAGTAAATTATGGGAGACCATGCAAAATTAGCAACGGTACCGATATCACTAAGTGTTCTGTTGCTGTTATCTCAGGAAGGAGAGGGAAATAGAAAGCGTATAATCATTTCAAAAGCTTCAGATCACTGAAGAAGGAAAATGCTTTCAGACTGCCTGTCAGGAATGACTGTTGGAGGGCATCACTGCAACCCCTTTGTTGTGCTGCAGTTCTTAAATGCCATTACTCATGCTGCTATTTTGGTCAGTTCTTCCAAATGCAGGCCCTAGCCCTCAATTCACCTTGGTGGATGGCTAAGGCATGGGTTGCTGTGGAGTACTGTCTGCTCATGGGCCTCCTGACTGCACGGGGTGGCTTTCTGGGCTGAGTCATTTAGAGCAAGGACAGCCTGTTCTATTTCCCTGCCCAGCACTGGGCACACTCCTGCCCTCACCAGCCAGCACCTGGTCTCTCTCTGAAGGAAACCTTTTCATTAAACCAAGCTCAGCATGCTCTGTTCTGTCTTTCAAAGGTTGCATGTGAGAAGGAGGGAGGTAAGTGACACAGGCTATCTATTGAACCACTCCTAAACAGTGCACTTCAGAATTAAGTACTGGAAATGGTAACTTAATCAAAAGGATTAATTCGGTCTTTGTAACTCTGCTCTTACTGAATAAGGCAAAGGATGTGAGGAGAAAGAGGCAGTTATTTGGATGATGGAAGAATAGCTGGTTACTAGTTGCTCACCATCTGATCAGAATACATGCTGACCTTGACTTGCACCAGTCCCCTTCTCTCTGGAAGAGGTTGTTTTGCAGTCTCCCCAGCATTCCTCTCAAGACACATTAGCTCCCTCCTACCCCTCCAATACATCTAAAGTGGAGAAGGAGAGGTTCCTGAGGGGTACTATTCCATCACAGGTTGTCCTAGAAATCCCTTATTCCTTTGGTAGTGCACTGCTCTGCTTCCTTCTCCCATACTCCTGCTTAGCTCAGTCTGTATATTTGGGATTCTCCCTCCTGCCTCGAGAAAAGGCTTGCAACCATCCAGCTGTACTTGAGCTTGTGTGGTCTGAAGCAATCATTTTATTTAAGCTGCTGTTTAAAAATAAAATCCTCTCTCCACAATAATTATAGTGTTGCATTGGGAAATACTGAATGTCTACATATTGCATACATAGACTGTACGTACTCTCTGCACGGAGATAGCTGCACCATCTGCTCTCCTGCTCCCTGTTCTTACTCCTGCAGACATTAGATAAACATGTTGAGAGAGCAGCAGGCTGTTTTCAATCATGACATATCTGAGCTGTGTTTAAAGTCAAAAGCTTTTATTTACAGCTCAGTGAAGAGAGAGGACTCATAATCAAGGGCAATAAACTAGATCCATAGCAGTTTAATGGTTCAAAGGGATAGGAGCTGTCTGTCTCAGTCCTGACACTTTAAAATGGAGAGGGCTCCAAAATAAGAGGAGTTACAACAGTTGTTGATTACTATCCTATGGTATTCAGTGCTGTGGTTTGAGTTTGGAGGCACAGCAGTGGGGCAAGCATGCACTGCTTCTCATAGAGTGGTCTGAGAGGAAATTCAGTGCTGAAGCAGCATGAGATGCTGGCAGCAATACCTGAGAGAGGGCACTCCTTTCTACTGTACATGGCCACAGCTGCTGTTAGTAGAAAAATAGGCGTTGCATCTTTCCCCATGCCTGGAAATGAAGGAAAGCAATGAAAGGGAAGGAGCTGGCAGGATGCTTCCTTAAGGGCCATTTCCCACTGCAGGAACACATGGAATTCAGTATCCACATTTGAATGTGAAGCCAGCCTCCAACAGCTGAGTTTCATCAATCAAATACTGACTCAGAGTATTTTCAACAATATTGAGTAGCATCTCTAAACTAATTATCTAAATTCTGTCTGAATCTGGACACTTAACTGAGCCTTTGCAGTGTGAAGACATAACGCTGCTCTGGCAACTCTTCACTGCTGTGAATCTGAGGCTGGAGCTAACATGAAGTCTTAAATGTGATGGATTGGTTGTTTTGTCTTTGCAGAAGTTGTAATGGCTCTGAGATTCAGCACTTATACAAAATGTAATTGAGTGGTCAAACTGATCCAGGATAAGACTCCTATAGCATGAGCTGTAAAAAAAGCCCAGAGCCAGGTTTTTCAAGCTGAGGTTATCTGGCACTGTGTGTGCATTTTTCTCTCCTCATTCCATCAGCGTTTCTAATTTTACTTGTTTTCTCTCTGATCCTTGGAATTCAATTGTACTGATTTCCTGAGCATTAAACATACATGAATGTTCCCCTAGTCTGCTTAATGGCCCTAGCAAAAAAATGTTTCAACTCATTGGCAATGCAATTGGAGCAATCACTGAACACAGTCTACTCTTTCAGGATTGGATGTTGGAAACTGCTATTTTTTTCTATTTCTTTTTTTCTTTTTTTTTTTTACATTTAGTGAGCATGCAAAGTTATGATATCAGAAATGGCTCCTAAGAAGTGATAAATGGGCTTCAAAATGCAGCATAATGATCATTATAAGATGGGGTTGCATTTTGTTCTTGAGCTGCTGTGCACATTTTATTGAGATGGGAGTAAAGATCCTAGACAGTGAGGCTTCAGTAACCAACCTGAACTCAATTTGGGCTTTGGCAATGAGGCATTGCATGAACCTGAAGTCCCATATTTCTCGAAATCATGCTAAGAAAAGATGATGTGGCTGGGGAGCATTGCTGAAAAGCGTTTAAGAAAAGACAAAGGTGTGAAAATAGCAGCTTTTCTCCATGCATCTCATGCACCCTAGCAGCTCCTGGTGTTTAGTAGCTGTTAACTGCAAAACCTCTGGTGTATGAATTTAAGCTCTTGTTGGTCACACTCTGAATGCTTTCAGTACTTGCTGACTGAAGAAGCACCAGACATTGCATACAGTTGCCAGCCAGATATTAACAAAACAGCTCCAGCAGCTGAGTCACAACCTAAAGCACCAGGATGCTGGTTCTTTAAACTGGGCCTATTACTCAGGCAAACTGAGTAGTTGCTTTAGCCTGCTTCAGAAGCATATCCAGAAGCTGCTCCCAGCTGATCTCACAGTGGCTCTGTCTGTAAGAAGATCCTATTCCCTCGAGCTCCATCCAGTGAATCTTTCTGCTGCTAGTAGGTTCTCTGCAGCCCCAAAGCACCTTATCTGATTATTAAATCAGGCAGGGGGGAGGCCATAAAAAGCCTCTGGTTGCCATTTCAGAACAGCACAGATATTTTTCTTCTTAAGTGCAGTGCCACAGCTCCATTACATGGTGTTTCACAGCCTGCCCAGGCCAGGCAGCATCAGCAGGAAGGTCCTGCATTGCTGCACCTTGTGCATACCTGCTTCTGCTCTGGCTTCATTTGTGGCCAGCGTGCAGAAAGGAATAAGGGAAAGCTTTCCCCTCATTCATCAGTATACCGACAACTCCTGTTCCTGGTGTGAAGAGCTCCTAAAATCATGCTCAGCCAATGCAGAGTGAGCTCTGAAGTGGAGGGAGCTGTGGTTTAGATGGCACATTTGTGACACGCACTGTGCCCCCCAGAGTTAACGCCCTGATTGCCCGTATTAGTCCTCTGAGAGAGCAGAATTCATCTTCGCCTGCAGAGGAAGAAGTGCAATGCCCTGTGTCCAATTTTCTTTTCATTGCTGTTTTTATTATGGAAACAAAATGTTCACTGATTCTAAAATGAAAATGGGGAAAGCTAATTTTTGTAGATCTTGCTAATAAAATTCTTAATGTGCTCTTCTCCCATTATCATAAAGATTGTTATGGTTTACTTTATCTCCAGAATCTTATTATTTTCCCCCAGAATACAGGGGCATTCCTGTTCTTCAAAACTATTTCCATCTGTAGAGATACTCCTTCATCTTATCTCCCTTCTCATAGTTCATATGAATGTGTCTTTGTTATCCTACTCCTATTTTCATAAGCAATAAGTGGATATTGATCACAAAGGCTTTAGGGTGTTTAAGAAGATGAGGCAGCACAACTATGGAAGCACAGCCTATGAGTTTGAACAAGACATTCTGGGTCAACAAGGAACCAGGACTCTGGTAGGCAACAAGAGGCAATACAAAAATCTTAACAATGGGTATTTCCAGTAGTACTGATAAGTGACAGCTTCATTTGCTAGATGTTATGTGCTGTGGATAGTACACGGAGCTGAGAGCCTGTTCATGCTGCTAAGACACAGGTCAAGTGTCTGTGACAGATGTAGATGTTTTGGGCACAGCTGAAGTATAAGCCTGCTGTACCACAACGTGTCTTAACATGCTGCCTCGTACCTGGCCATACTTAAAAGGGGGTTTCAGTGGGGGTTTCAGAAAGGGCTGTTCTCCATTCATTAAATGCTCTTCTTTCTGGAAATGTTTTGCACTTTATAAGGACCTAAGCAAAACTAAAATGATGCAGTTGCAAAAGATTTGTTGGGAAAACACCGCTTAGCTGGTTTACATTGACTGCTTTGCACCAATCCGGGCACACAGCCACTGATAATCTCACCACGGACAGTAGGAGAGCAAAGCCTCTTTACGGTGACTGTGTGGCCTGACCCTTGCATAGTGACCATCTTCTGAGCCAGTGTGCCGTGGAAACTGTTAAACTTGTGATGTACCAACACTCACTCGTGCTCTCATCCATTGGCTTCTGCCCCTGCCTTTGGTTGAGCTGGTCCAATGTTATCAGGCTGATAACAGAAGGAAGGGATACATTTGAATTTTAAGGCATTGGATTCTGTGCCTATGAAGCAATTTGTCTAAAGGAGACAATCAGAACTATCAAGGAATTCTGTGAATTTAGCGACTTAGAAAAATCTTAAAACTTTTTCCCTCCTTTCCAGGGACAGCAGCAGGAGCCTAGCACTAAGCATGCCATAAAGAGAGACTGAAATGCCTCTGAGCTGTGCACCCCTCCACCCAAATTCACCTTGTGTTTCCTGATGACATCCATCTAAATGAGTTGCCCCTCCTGCAAGCAGGAGAGAGACAGAAGTGCGATGAACAGCCCAGGCAGCCGCAGTGACTCCAGTGCTGCTCGTAACAAGGCAGCTGGAATCATCTCCAAAATGTCCACTCTATCTCCTTCAACAGCCATATATATAATACAGCATCAATCAGACCAGCTTTGCTGATGGCACATGCTGACATCAAGCTCTCTGGTTCAGAACCTCACCCCTGCCAGCAATCTCTGCTGCACTGAGCCGTGTGCTGCCCGTGGCTTTCCCTCACCCTCTCTCTGTTGAAGACGAACTGTTATAACCACTGCTGAAGTAAGGAGGAGAGAACAGGGCAGCCTGTGAGTCAGAGGCTTGGATCACTGGCAGAAGGGACAACATGTAGTCCCTGTTCTGCTCTGCACTTCACCAACAGCACCCTCAGGTGCTATGATACCATCAGCAAAACCTGCAGGTAGCCCTGGCTGGCAGCAAAGCATTTTGAGGCCCTCATCACTATTCCTTCTCCCCACACCACTGAACTCAGACCACCACTGAACTTGCCAGCTGCTGCAGAGCGTAAGCTGTGTGATTCCTGGAGATAGAAGCTTTTTTTCCCCTCCCCATTTTAGCAGTTTCTGCCTTAACATCCACACAAAGAAAAGGCAACAGAAGGATAAAAGCTAATTATAGCTGTTGGCGAAAAAATGGCCAAGGCTCTCTCCATGCTGGCAATAGTTTGTGTGATATATGACTGATGGCGGTTAGTGGGGGCACAGCCAAAGCTTGCACAACCCTAAATAAATAATAATGGAGTTTTAAAAGATATTTGCTCCTTGAGTTAATAATTTTAACAGACTGTGAGAAAAGTTGCTGTTCTCATGGTAACGCGGAAGCTGCAATTTCATCTCTAATTTGAGAATGCTTGTATAATGCGTGCAGATAGCTTTCTGATGAGAACTTTTTTCTCTCTTAAGTCCTTTTAATGAAGTGATGTTATTGTGTAGTTTGGACAAACAATTCAAAATGACTAATGAGCACTAAATACACCACGTAGTCGGAATTCTTTGGAACTAAACTGGCATTGCTGCTTGGAACTGCTGTTTTCTGTATCAGACAGTGCCTTATACTGATGTATGTGAGTATCTCTTAGGGCTCTTCAGGCGATTCTGAATGAATTTGTAGAGTTATATTCATTAAATAAGAAAGAAATCTATCCACTGGTCCTTATGTCTGCACTACAAACGAGCCTACAGCATGGTCACTACTTGAATAGCAACCTCAAGAACAAAGACTCAGAGTTCAAAACATCCCAAGGATTTGGACAATCAGTTTTCTCCCATCATGGCTCTTACCCAAGTATACAAAGACATCAAGAGTCTCATCCTTTCCATTGTAAGGCTGAGAAAATACAAATCAGGCACCTAAATATGTGCTGCAGGTGTAAGACTGAAAATGAGAATCTCTTGGAAACCAGCAAGAATTAGGCCTGTGATTCTTCAGCACCTTTGAAAGTATCATCCCTGCTCCTTTTCAGTTTATTACAATGGCTTAGAGATGGAAACCAAATGACAGCATACATAATGAAAGCACTTCTGCTGGATTTACCAAAGCACCTCCACTGACCACTAATCTTAAGCTATCTCCAATGCACATTTTTCCTATCAGAGCTCTATATTCAGGTTCATTATTCTATATCTGTTCAAGAACGTTTAATTGCCTGCTACTGGGACAGTTCCAAAGCAGTTTGAGAGCACTCAGAAATGCGGATTAGTGGTTTAGTTACAGAAAAACACAACATGACCTTGCACTGAATAGGTGTCTATGGGGACTGAGCTGGATGTCAGTGCCCTGGGTAAGGGGGAGATGAGTGGGAGGTTGGTGAGCCACTTACTGGAGGGAGTTGAAGCTGAGAGAGAAAGGGAGTAATTGCCATTTTCAGCTTCTTGTTTTTATCTTTCAGCGTAGACAGATTGACATGTGATGAAACGTACACATTTCACAGTTAGCTTTTCAAAGGCTGTGTAACTTCAGAATCATTAACCTGGCTGGGATCTTTGCATTCTTATCTGCTTTGTTGGATATTTTCATAGCAGCAATTGGTGGTGGCTTGCATATCCTTAAAGCTGCAAAGCTAGCATTTTAATTTATCCTAATTCAAAACCTAATTGTCTTGCACTGTTGGCTAATTAAATGTTCAAAGAAGTGATAAATTAGGCAAGTTGATCATTACAACACAAGTAATTAGTCAGTCCAACTGAATATGAGCCTTGAGATCCACATTCCCTGAGATGACAGAAACTTGTGGGATGTGCAAGAAAGCAAAACTTGTACCGAGGTTCAGTGGGGAAAAAACTTCCCTGAATATTTCATGTGAAGAGTCCAAATCTCATATTACATTGAGGACTTTGAGGGTGTTTATTTCATGCATAAGTAATTCCCTTTCTAGTGAATTAAAAATGAAGTTCTGAGAGATGCTAAGATCTGCAGCTGCCTTCTTACAGGTGCAGATGTTGTCCTGTGTTAGGCACCTTTGTGAAGATGGGTATGAATGGAGTTTAAAAAACAAAAAAACCCACAACCCTCCCAACATTCAATAAATACCTGAATAGTTATAACATTCCCTGTCAGGGGATGTGTGGGTGCAGCACAGACGGAGGCTCAGACTGGGCATGAGAAGAAACAGCAGAGGTCAAACGCTGGCACTGGCTTCCTAGGGAGGTGGCTGATGCCCCACATCTGTCAGTATTCAAGAAACATTTGGGTTTAATTTTGGTTAGCCCTGGAGTAGTCAGGCAGTCGGATTTGGTCTGTAAGTCCCTTCCAACTGAACCGTTCTCTTTTCTTCTTAAAACCAAGACCAGAAGACTGTTTGCACCTTCTCTGCAGCATCCAACACATGCAGCTGTCTCACTTTATTTGCAATCATATCACTCTCAGTTCAATTCGGGAGTAAGGTTTTGTCCTCTCCTTCTTCACAGCTAAGGCAGTGATATTTGAGGTTTCCAGTCTTTAGTGGTGGAAATAACAAATAATAATTGCTAACAGTGACTCTCAAGGGTAAATCTCCAACGCAGGCTTCCTAGCAGACTGTGTTTTTCTCACCTAACCACAGTGGCTGTGGTGTGAGATCAGCACCGAGATCATTCCCTGTGCTCACAAAACAGCTGGGCTACTCTGCCTTCTTCAGCCTGCCTCTTCTAGAGGTGATAATAAATCTAAAGGTTCTCTGCTCGTCTTCTCCCTGCCACAACCAAAATGCTTTGCCACAGCTTTTCAGTTTATCTCCTCTTCCCACGTGTAGTGGGTTTTAACTTGCTTCCTGAACTCAGGACTCCTGCTTGCTCTGCTGAATCAGCTGCTCCTTCATATTGCAAATGATACCTTTAAAATTAAAGCTCCTATGAAGTTATGATTTCTTTTTATTTTTTTTCAGTGCTCTAATTGGTCTAGCTGGATTATGTTAATTATTTCCGATCAAAACTGCTTAATTAGCATGTCAGGTCAATTAGTGAGGGCCTTTGGGGCTTAAGATAGTTATTTTATTTTTATTTTTACTTATAGTGCAGGCAATCCACTGTTACACATTTTGTTTCTTGAAATATTCCCGAATTAATGAAAAGTTAACAGACTGGGGTATAAGAAAAATGCTTCATAAGCATCCAGCAATATATTACACTGGGGATCACTGGAACCTAAAATGCTTCTTTAATGCTTCATCATTGAAATCAGAGCCTTGAAAGCAGAGTTCATGGCCTTGCAGCTGGCTCATAAGGGGAGAGGCATCAGGAGAGCCATGCACTCCAGGTCTCAGGGACAAAGATTACAGCAGAGGAAGCTACAACCACAAGTGTTCTCCCTTCCTGTCCATAAAACATGGGGATAATAATAATTTCCCATCTGTAAGATCCATTTGAGGATCTCCTTGTGAAATACTACACTGAAAGGCTGGTAGATCTTATGTTTATATCTTGCAGATAACTTCTTGTAATACCATTCATAGCCAGAGAAGTCTACAGGTTACAGTGGCATAGAGAAGGTCAAATACAACTGCCCACAGAATTAATTCTCTTTAAATATATATATATGTAAAATACTTCATTTATTTCTGTGAGTATAACTTCTCACCCAAACACCCTTCTCCTTAATTGAGCTAATAACTTTACTCCCATCCTCCTTTGTTCAGTGTGATGAGCAATTTCCAAGCCTCATCTCCCACCTCACATATCCACTTTCGATCTGATTATTAGCATTTAATCTACTACTACATTCAGTGTGTGCTATTCAAACCCAGCCTTGTTGAAGGAAGTAATACCTTTTGGTTTGCTAAATGTCACATGTTTTCCTTTGTAAGGTAACAATTCTATCTCATGTTCTTGAGAGTTATTTGCTTTCCATTTTCATATCCTTCCCCCCCCTTTTTTTTTTTCCACTGGCACATGACTTCTCATAAGAAGACATAAATGGAAACATAAATGCAGAAGTAAATTGAGGTGGGCACGGATTTACATATGAAAAGTACCAAGAGAGCAAGCACTGAGGGATTTAATTCAGACATACTCTATTTACATGCTTCCAAAGAAGCTTATACCTCTAGGTACCTAGTCCATCCCTCCAGAAGTGCTGGGTACTGACCCAACCTCTAACCTTTCATTAGGGTTCTCTGAAATGATTCCTAGAGGCCAACTGTTCATACCAAGATGAGGGTGGGAGCTGTACCACGTGCTGCTGTGTATCTGGATTCATCGGTCAGACAGCCTGGTCTTCATGTTAATCAACCCTGTGCTCCTCACATGCCAGATATGAGCTATGTAGGTGGATGACCAGCTGCCATGGTAAGCCCTTAACACTCACCAAACTCAGGTGGGTGTAGTTAACAGCAGTTGAGGGGGGACTGCTCCTAGTGATTAATATCACCATTGTTTTACACTTCCTCCAGGCAACATGCTCTGAAAACAGCATAGATAGCATGCAGGAGACATGGGCTGTACAGCCAAGGGCAGGGGGTTGTGTTTAGTCTTTCAAGAGCCCTCCTTGCCATATACAAACACAGACCTGCTGGCTAATCAGCTTGTCATCCAAATCAGTCTACCTGCATGCACGTGCATAAAAGCATCTTGAAAAGGCTTTTAAAGTTTCTTTCAAATGGTCCTTGCACTCTGGTTCCACTATAAGCAGTTGCATCAAAATAGCAGACTTATCCTGGAAATGAGGGAACCTGTAATCAATAAGAAAACTACCAGTGTGAAACACTTACCACAGCAATATCCTGACATCCACGCCGGTCTCCTTGTGATCCCACACTGCAGTGATGTGCTGGAACAACCTCTTTCCATGTAGAAATGTACCCATCAGCCAGAGGGGAAGCCAAATCTGCTCCTGTGAGGGGTGAGAGCACTTTGATAACAGTTATGTAATGCGGTAGGCCTACATATGTAGGCCTTAATTAGCAACAGGTAGTGAAATCACCAAGTGATCTTACAGAGGATGGTTCTGTTCTCAGCTAAAACCATTCAGAGCAAGTGTAGCCCTTGCCAGTAGTAGGAAGAATTAAGAAAGAATTAACCTTCTGGATTCAGAAAGAGAAGCAGAATCAGTGTATAGCTAGATGCACAGGTCAATGAGCACCAAGGCGATCCATTAGGAAGCCTTCCTAATGACAGAGTTTGGTGTAACCATCTGCTCAGTACAGCACAGGGCAAACAGCTCAAAAAAGAAAAAGCATTCAGCTCCAGAAACCCAATGGGCACGAGATGGTTTGCCACCTGTGGGTATTTATACACAGACTAACTGTATTCAACCATAAAGTAAAAGCTTTTTTCTCCCCTTTTCAGGAAAGCATAATGAGAATGGAGCACTGTGGATTTGGGGGGGGTTATTTTATTGTTGGTAGTTTGTTTTCTTCCCTCTGTTTGTATAAAGTTTCAGGCAGAGCTTCTCTAACTTTTTATTGAGAAGTCTTCACAAGTGCTCTGTCTTTAACAATGAATGTAAAGACATTTTGATGTGTAAAAACTCATGAAGAGTGGTTAATGTGATAAAAGCAGGAGCTTGAAGCAATGACATCTAAAGAGAGTCTGTCTGAAGATCTTGGAATCAGACAGAATAAAGAGAAGGCTAAAATGACAAACATGTTTGATCTTGTGTACTTAAACAGAGAATCATTTCTGAGCCCTGTCTCATCCTATGAAAGAGCTGATGAATGTCTTGGATTTAGATACATGTAGCTCTATTTGCTACCAAGAAAATTACATACTTGCCCCTTTGCAATTGAACTAGCACTGCGTTTTGAGAGTTTGAGTTTACTCATTAAAAAACCCAAATCATCCACTTCGTTCCTTCTTCCTGCTCTGCCTAAAAAAAGCTATTGAAGTGGAAAACAGAACTCAGCTTTTTTGTACGATGAAGGAATTAATTTCCTTACTGAGAGCAATGAAATGCTTCCAAAAATGAAGTAGTGAGATGAGTTTGGGGTCAGGTAGGGAAGAGCAATGAGCAAGAGAAGTGGTAGCTGTTAAGTGCAGATAGAGATAAGAGGAGAGCTCAGAAACGAGGAGGTAATGGTGATGATCCAACTGACCTTAAATTTATCAGTGGACTCGTATGGGCACAGATAAGCTTAGATCTGGAGGCATTCCTTTAAAAACATCAGCTCTATTCCTACAGAATTAAAGGAACTTTGCTTAACATTTGGTCGTATTTTGAAATAATTCTTCTCTCAAGCCTACAAAACACACAGCCTTTAAAATATTTCTTACACAAGAAAAATATTTTTTCTTATCTGCCTTCAGGAATGCCTAATAGAACCCTTCCAGCTACAGAAAGCTTTTACTGTATCATAGCCCTGATTCTGCCAAGCATTTAAGTAATTATTACAAGTACACCAAGACCCCACTGATGCAACTGGAATTATAGCTACTTCACAACTCCTAAGTCTCATAACCTCCCAGATCAGAGGGAAGGGGGCATTAAAACCAAAGAATGGTGCATTAACGTAATTTAGCTCTGATTTCTGCCCCTGTTCCATTGTCTTTCAAAGAGGTGCCAAGGGAAGCACAGAAGGCTGAGACTGCAGTCTGGCTGCTTATTCACCTGCCCAGCAAGCGACAAAGCTAGTGTTTACTGACACAGGCTAATTCATGTTGCTTATTCTCACTAATCTCAACATCACAGCACACATCCTTTTCATGCTCTGTTTCCTGTGCATTGCAGTCTCCAGTTTTTGCAGCCAGCGTTCTCTTTCCATTGGAGGTCATCTCAGTAGTAGACTGTGGATAGGCTTAAACTTTCCCTAATCTAACCCATTGCTCAAGTGCAAAGGGAGTTTTCTGTTACCTTTTAAATTACCTTGCAGGCTGAGAAACACACTGAGGAGTCAGTCAAGGAAAACAAGAGACGCACCCTGACGGCAACTTTCATGGACAGAGTCAATGAAGAGGAGGTAAAGATGAGTCCTGGAGGTAGGAGGGCAGCAGAAGAAAGGTCCATGAGGAAAGCAGAATGAGTCTGTGGAAGGCTGTGAAGGGAGGCAGGAACTTTGTGAGGTACTTGCAAAAAAGATGGTGAAGTGTCTAGAGGGCAAGAGGTATGAGGAACAGCTGAGGTCCCTTGGTTTGTTTGGCCCAGAGATGCCTCTGAACTCCTTTGGCTCTGCTGCTCAGATGACAACATCTGCAGCTGCCATGCAGGCCAGTTTTTGCTAAAACAGCGTCATACCTAAATGTACCTAAAGTAGGTATCATACCGTACCTAACCTAAATCAGCACATCTATGTGTGCAAGAAATTATCAGCTCCCCCAATGAATGCTGACCAAAATATCCACTCAATCTTTGTTTGGTTTTTCATTTCTGTGGCGTCTGTTATGTCATATCAGAACTCATAGATCTTGGCCTGTCATTGTTAAGGTCTGGTTTGGCACCTAGAGAAAGTCATATTGAGTCCAGGCTCATTCGTCAGTTTTTTATCTGCTGACTTTACACTAAGAAATGATTTTGGGATCCATTTCCTAGTTCTATTGCAGGGAATATTGGATTTCTTACATACATAACCTGCAGAAAGCTGTAGGAGAAAGCACAGGCTGTGTTGTGCAGCATAATTTGGACCATCTGTAATGAAATATCTTTCCAAGTTATATTTGTGCTGGAGCTCTCTGACATTTCTCACTGCTGGGGTGTGAGTTACATAACAGTGATTCTCAACAGACATCAACAGAAGTCTCTCCAGCTCCTTATATCATGCCTTGGCCGTGTGCATGGCTACATGCAATGAAAGCTTAATGATATACCCACTCTTACTTCCTCGGTGTTTGGTACATGGCTGAAGTTCTCCTTCTGGGCAGCCTGGGCTGGTGGTTGGCGACCCTGCACATAGCAGGGGGTTGAAACTCGATGATCATTGTGGTCCTTTTCAACCCAGGCCATTCTATGATTCTGTGAAGTGGAGACAGTGATCACCAACAGCAGCATGTGCTTTAGATGGCTGCTCATTTCTTCTGTCTTACTTCTGTGTGCTCAGAAATGCCTCCAAGTGTGGCACAGTGGGATTCAGCTTGGGTTTGGTGTTATTCTTGCTGGTTTTTGCTGTATTTAGTGGAGGTGCAGAACAATTCTGTCAGCCCTACAAGAATAGGGATTATATCTGTAATTCATCTGCACACGAAGCCAGTCTTGAAAATAACTCCCTGATGCTGTCCATCTGTTGAGGGAAAAGTAAAAGGCCAAGATGCAAGGCTGGGACTCAGCTGCACAAATGTCACTCTAGATGCTCCTCCAGTTGCCACTTTAGATCAGTGCTTCTGCAGCTCTGTTCCACTCCCTCAGCCCTGTCATTGTCCCCACAGGGCAGAGTTCAGTGCAGCCCCTCAGCTCCCTGTGAGGAGCTGTATGCCACCACGAGGCCTTCCCTCAGCCTGCTCTGCTCAGGGCTGACCAGACCCAAGGAGCCCAGCTGCTCCTCACATGTCTTGCCCTCCAGACCCTTTCCATCCCCCTTGCCCCTTGTTGCTGTGTATAGCTCTTTTACAAGTCCTGTGCTTCACTGGTTGCCCTGTTCTAGAATGGGAAGTGATAGAAGCTCAATTTTCAGGCCTTCACATTCAGTTTCTAGCTCTGCAACAAGTTAATCTGAGACTTTTTTAAGCAAAGTCTCAATTCCTCTTCAAGAGACAGACAATGATCCTTCCTATTTAAACAGAAGCCTTAAAGTACATAGAGCAGCAGTTACTGTAAGTAGGTATAGATCCTAACTCAGCAAAACCTCAGTGTTGGCTCATCCTCATGCACTAGACCATTGATATTAATTCCATCTCTCTCCATGTTGCTAGCATACTCTGGCCAAGAGAACAGCCTACAGGCATGTCAGGAGTAGAAAGTGGACACTTAAATAGTTATTTGTTCTTTGGGCTAAAGAACCTAACCATTCTGGGACAAATGAATTGATAAGACCATCGCTACCACGTGGTGGGAAGACCAGATTCATTCATTCATTCATATGCAGGCATTTACACAGAATTGCTGACCTTTCCACTCATTGACTTCTTGTTCTCTGAAGTAGCATCATCTGCACACTAAGGGCAGATAGAACACAAATATATTTTTATTCTTTCCTGGGAAAAAAAAAAAAAAAGATGGGCTCACTTGTCCCAGCCCTTCATCTAAACTACGTCTACATAATGACAAGCCATGTACTTTTTTGTTTTACTTGCTTGACATTTTATATGGGCTCATGTGAGAACATAGACATAATATCCATTTCTACCCCAAAATTAAGAGTGAGGTTAAATCATATCAGTGACCTTAAAAGATAACAGCATTAATTTTCCACTTTTGGTCAAACCCAAACTCATAGAACAAGACAGGGATTTGGATGTCTTTTCTGCGTGCAAAAGAGCATTCAGCATATGGAGGGTTTTGGTGTTGGATTGGTTGAGTGGATGAAGACGGATGGTCATTACTGCTCTTTTCCCCGTCAAAAATGAAGGTGGGGAATGGATTGGTCTCACTGCTGCATGCAAAGCAGTGTGTGCCCCTAGAGAGGACAGTGGCAGCAGTCTGCTCCCTGCAGCCCGGCTGGAGCTGCGGCACTGCCATGGAGGATGAAGAGCCTGGCTGGGTTAGCTCTATAGCAGTGAGATTGCTTTGTTGATCATCAAGAATGATGACTTGCCATTCACAAGCAGCGTGCTGGAAGAAAGAATTTTTCATGGGATCATTTCTAGTTTACAATTTAACACAAAACCTGTTAAGGCACAAAAGCACTCTGTTATAGTCCAGAAACACCGTGCACAGCAACTTTTGGTGTTTATTTATGAAAACAATACAGTGTAGTTCCAGTGGGAACTGATCAAGTTGCATAAAAGATTTAAGAGTCCATTCTGTAGCTGTAATAATGCTTTTAGCACTTTCTCAGATCCTTCTCTATATTCCAGCAGAGCGTCTTGTGCTAGTTTATCTTTTGGACCGTAAAGCATTTTATGCCTTCAGTATTTTGGAAGTGGTATCACGATAAAACAGATTTAAGCCAAAAAAGAATACACAAATTTTCTGCCTGGAAATGTGTTAAATCTGTTTTTGGGAAACAAACTGCATGTGGAGCTATTAGCAGAGTGTTGGTAATAACCTGGAATATCATTCTAAGGCTGATGACAAATTCTTGTTAGCCAGGAATCTTGTTTTAAAAACAACTCCATTGAGAAAATCATCATTAAAATATAATGTTCAAGAAAAAAATATGCCAGGAATCCTCTTGGAGACTCAGAGCAATTGTTTTTCTTTAAATTTAATCTAAAGGTTTCATTAATAACAATAGTGCAGGCAGGGTAGTGCTGCCCTTGGTTAATGTTTATCTAATATATGGCCTCAGATGGGGCAATTTCGATGTGTTATTCCTGTGACAAGGATTCAGGTGTCGTAGCTGGAGTGAAGCACTAGCATCCATATCCATGCTTTAATGGGTGCATAAGAAATAACTCCTCTGCAGTGCTTAGAAAAAAAAAGTAATTCCATTTAGGACTACATAAGTTTCCAATTTGTTAATTAGGTTAAGGGAGGAAAAATAACATTAGGAACTTCCACAAGCGTTGCTATTAGCTTCAAAATTATATAGGAACTGAAAGAGAGTTGTTGTTATCCAGTAAGTTTGCCAATGAGTTCTGCTTCCAAATCAGAGCCCTACAACACTGAGGGCTTCCTTGGACCAACTTGGTGCAATCCCTGCCCACCCTTCTCTTTGCTGGCAGCCTTTGCATTTGCTATCCAGGTAACAGCCACAAGCAAAGCTCCAAGCTTCTGAGCCAGGCCCTGACTAATATGGGCAACCTCAAACCTGACAAGGTAGGATTTATTTGAGAAGCAGTCCCCTTAAGAAGACTTTTCATCAGCTGTTTGTGGCCAAGGGTCCCCATGGGCTGGGCTTAATAATCCACAGGGACTGCAATGGGGGAGGTGGTCCTTCCTGGTGCAATTGTACTTGTCACCTCCCTTAGTGGGGCAGATGAGGGGGAAATCAGGGATGTGGATGCAAAATGAACAGTTTGAGGACTGCTGTTCCAATCTCGGAATACCACCTCTCTTTTCTATAGCTTGTCTGAGTGGGTACTGAGCCACAAAATGGGATGAGTGGGGGTCACTGGCACAGAGAACCCCAGCATGAAGAACAACAGTCTCACAAGACACGGCAGCTACAGCTGCACGACACGAGAACAAGGTGTACACCTTACCACACTGCAGGAGTCAGCTCCATGCTGGACACAATAGCCTCCAGCTATACTTACAGATTCCTTTCCGTGTTTGGTCCCTGCCTGTCATCCACAGCACATACAGATGGGGGAACAGCATGCACCTCGTTATTTGGATTTATCGTTCTATTTGCAGCACTTAGAGCAAAGCAAAAGGGTTTAATAACCCTTTCCCCACCAAGTAAGGGCTGGGGAAATCAGTGGGAAGCGCGGCCCTACTGGTTGCCTCCCCTGGCGGCTGGGGCTTGTTTGATCTGCTGTCTGCCTGATATTGCTTTGTGTTCTGAGAGGCGTTCGCTGCACTCACTTGATGACTGTGTGTACAGCAGGCGGCGGATCAGACTTTTAACCTGGGGGAGGGAAGCAAAGCAGAATTCTGGTGAGTTAAATTACCTTCTGCTGCATCCAATCATCCAGCATAACACAGCCCGGCAATAGCATTCATGTTGCCATTAATAGAAAACACTTTGCATTGTACTCCAGAGATTTTCTTGTATTTTTTTTTTCCTTTCGGTATGAAAGCGATCCATTCGGTTGGAGCTGCCTGAACAAAGCCTAGGGGCTCAGACACCACCAGCAGCATCTCTCTAAATATCTCTGTCTTACTGTGTAATCTCTACATTTACTTGAAGGAAATGTGCCAACTGCTGAATCTATAGCGCTCTGTGTGTATAAAACACACACTTAGCTGAGTGGCCCTGTGGGGTGACATGAGTTATTTGCTGATTTACCTCAAGTAAGTCATGATAATACTTCAAGAGAATTGTTTTGACTCCAACAAAATGTGTCAAAGCATTTTAACATACAGTGCTATTTGTGCCTGACTCCCTCCTATCATAAAGGGAAGAAATAAATGTGACTGTGCAGTATGCTGGTAAAAGCCTGTAAATTTTATTAAACACTTCTGGACAGGGAGTTCTACCGTGCTCAGAGATGTCTGAAGTCTTCTGAATAGAGCAATGATGTCTCACCTTGGAAAGCCAGCAGGGCTGAGTGGGGCTCATAGAGGCAAGGGACAGGTAGATGGAGCACCTCTGGTGTCACTTATTTTCCATCCCTGGTCCCTATAACATTCAAGGGATAGTTAACCCGCCTGGCTAAAAAACAGCACCCCTTGAGTCATTTTATTAAGTTTCTGTATTTGTTAATGATTGCTTTGCAGAGCTTAAGGCTGTCTGCTCTGTTAAAATTAGCAACCATGCCTCATGTTGGAAAAAGTCATTCTGTTTTCTCAACAGAGGTAAATCACTCGCAAACCAAGAAGGGATGCTGCAGCCAGCCCTTAATTGAATTTTGTGGCATTCTGAATGATAATGCATGAGTCTCCTCTCCAAATCAGGAATGAGGAAGTATTGCACAGAAGGACAAACAGGATAAAAATGAAAATTAATGCTCCTGGAAAACAAATCAAATATTACTGCAAATCTGCTTACTGGCATTTCTGCTCGTAGACTCGTAAGATAAAAGTCTGTTACTGAGCCCAGAGCAATCAAAGATGATCATCCCTAATTCCTTGCCTTTTTACTCCTGGTGAAAGACCACGAAGTTGCACAGAGCATCAAAACATTACTTTAGGCAGCATGGTATATACCCTGAGCTTATTAACCCTTGTATAAAGAAGTAGGGTAGGAGTTGGATTATGGAGGATTATACTCATGTTTACACACATTTATCGTACATAATTAGACATCAGGAGAGAGGGGTGTAAACCATGGGTACAAGGGAAGAGAAATTGATTTATTCTCTGAAATTGCCTGCCTTTAGCATTGACATCTAAAAGTAGGTACTATCAAGTAATAATTTGCAGTGTCATTTACAACATTCAGGAATGAAAGCAGCAATTACCAGACCTTTTTATATGTCAAAGGTTGCTAAACAAGGTTGGCTCAGCATTTTCACAGCAAAACGCGTTCAGGTCTTTCAAATTCAGACCTCTGTCTTAATTGGACATGAGAAGAGTCCACCATAAAATAAGTGGAACCAGTAGAAGCAATCTGGTCTACAGACAGCTCCTAACTCTTTTTTCCTTTTTGCTTTCTTTCTTTTTTAAGTGGGAAGAGAAATATATAAATACCTTTCATTTCAGAAAATCTCATCTCGCTCAATTGACGAGCCACACTTTGACTCTAGGAAAGTGGCCTCTTCCTCATTACTGGATGTATGGAAATTCTGTAGGAGCAGTAATGACTGTGGGGAAAAGGCCCTTCTTAGGCATGGCCCAACGTGCCCAGACGATTGACTTCATCAGTACGTTTTACTTGAGAGCTTTTGAAATTGGGACCTGAATCCAAAAGTGAGTGATTGGGTGTATTTCCAGTACCTCTACTTCCTGCCTAGATTGGCACATATTTAATATCAGGGCAAACCAAGCATTCAGTGTTCCCAGATTTGGCATACAACCACTTTACACCATCTTGATTCTTCTCTACATGGCTTTATATGCATAAGTATTAAGAAGATAAACTCACCCTGCCTCACACAGCCCACGTCAGTGTTAAGAAGCCCACTCCTCACGCTGCTTTTCCTAAGACTTCGTCTCATTTCTTGCCACTGTGAAAAGAGCAAGTCTGTTAGGTTGCCTTCTGTGCAAACAGAGCCATCTCAGCCTGGGTGAGGACCAGGGCTGCACTCCTCTAAACAGCACGTGAGCATTTCCAGGTCTGGCACTGAATTCTGCATCTGAAGGCTCCAGAAAACAGTCAGGAATGGTCTGCAACAGTGTGAGTGTGTACGATTCAGGACATGTTGGTGCCTATTTGGTTTATTTTTTTCTCCCTCCATCCTCAGCTGATTCTCAGGCATGAGAAAATTTGGCACAGACACTGTAGGATGAGAATGTTCATGTCTTCAATTTGATGATAGAGACGTTGGATTTCCCTACAGAGTTCTAGAGTTCCCCCGCCTAAAAACAAGCAAACAAACAAGCTACCAAGATTTGACTCCACTTACAGATGTTTGATTCTCTCGTAAATGGGGAAAAAAAATCACTTCTGCCCAACAGCAGAACACCACCTCTCGTTTGCAAGTTGTCTGGAACACTAAATGACCTTTTTAAATTCGTATGTACCCACCTCTCTAGACCTAATTATCCGTTCTGTTGGCAGCTTATTTAAACATAAACACACACACACACAAAAAAAAAAAAAAAAAGAAAGAAAGAAAGAAGATGCAGTAGGAGTATTTTCAGAATCTGAATGTTTGCTTTCTACTTCTTCAACCACCCACCCACCACAAGGGCGAGAGCTGCCAACTGGCAGCTGAAAGCAACAGTTTGCCTTTGATTAGTCATATTTAAGTTTCCTTTTTTGGGGGGGGCCTATGAAATGTGCCACGGGGACAAACGTGTAACAACAGAGGGCAAACCAGGTCGCTGGAAAGGCAGCTCCTGGGGCGCGTCTGGCTTGTGAATGAGTTCATGACTTTTGTTTGGAGCTCCCATTCTCCCACTGAGATTCTATTTCCTGCCTGACACAGATCGCTTCACGCAGCCAACAACTGCCTCCAGGCAACCAGGATACAACGCGGTGCCCTGAGCAGCACAACATTTAACCTCGGGGATATTGCACGCAGGGCCTGCATGCATGCACAGGGAGGAGGGGTGGGCAGCACTGCTTACCAACACCAAGGAGCACTTTGGTAGCAGCGTATTTTCTGTGTTCTGCTCCATAGGAAAGGGCTGTAGGAAACGTTTCACCTCCCTCACAGTGTGAGGAATGCATTTTGCAGTTATTCGTGTTAACCACTCATGTCTGGGGCTTTTCCAAGGATGCCCAGTGACAGCAGGATCACGATCAGTGGTTTATGGACACTGAAGTATAAGGTTTCTCACTGAGCTGAAGGGCAATTAATTACATCAGCATTTACGTTGCAGCTGCCTGTGAGGTCCAGGAGGAGTGGGGAACTGTCCAATGTGAAAATAATTCTGCTGACATGTGCTAATCGTGTTGTGGGAATTGGGGTTTGGCGGATTGAATGTGGTTGAGCACAAATGTCATTTAGTACTGGGCCTGCTGAGCCCTGATGTCACATCTGACTTCATGAAGTCTGGAAAGCTCACCTGGAGGGATTCTCAGTGAAAGGAGCTGGGGGTGACTGAGCTCCCCAGCTTATTTTTTGAGGTGGCAAATTCCCAAGGAGCTCTGTTATAAAAATGGTATAGGTAAGGGAGACCATAGCACTTCCTCCAACACCATGCCCCAAACTAGCAAGAGCCCTAAGCTTTAGAGCTGTGGTGGAATTCTCCCAGCACTCAGAATTTTTATGGCTAAAAACACCATGTCTAAAAGGACCCAAAAGGAGAAAAACAACGTTAAGCATCCTCACATGCCTACTTTAGGTCTTGTTTCTGTGTCACAGCAGTAGCTTGCGTTTGGAGTAGGGTTAAACCACCATGAGGCTTTATACTATGCTGTACTGGTGTGTCATCGTGCCTTTTACATCCAGAATGATACAGGACTACAGTAGATCAACCAATCTGTAATAGTACACACCTGGAAAGCTTCCTTGGATTTCCAGCACTAGAATCTGGAAGGTCAGCATTATTAACATTGAATCTGTGAACCATGTATTGCCATCTCATCAACCAATAAAGAAACTAAAGATGGAATTATTGCAGACTCCTAAAGAACTATTGCACAAGAAGAGAAAAAACCTGTCCTTGCAGCACCCGTTCCCATTACCCATAACAGCAGGGCTGTTACATCCTGAAGTGCTGCATGGGATCCTCCTCCAGCACTTGGTTGCCCCAAGCCAGCTCTTCTGAATAGTATCACTCTAGGTGTAGCAGCTCCTGTATGAGAAACAGAATGAATTTTAACTCTGTGTTCCAAGTTTTCTCTCTCTTATGCCAGATATACACAGCTTTTAGGTCTTGGTTCACACATATTGCTGAATACTTGGGTAGTTTCTCCAAGTAAAGCTTAGGAAAGCTCTAGAACAACTGCAATAGTCTTATTCATTGCAAAGGCCCCAAAGGATGTCAGACTTGAACTGAAGTCCTGCCTGGAAAGGAAATGAAACAGAGGAAGGGGTTGGAGAGCATCGGAGGTTTTTTAATTAGTTTGTGGTTGAGGCAGTGGAATTATTTGCTGTAATGCCCCGGTGCTCACATGAACATTGTTCTCTCCAGGGACAACTCTGTGAATTTGCTGAGTGACAAAAGGAAAAGGTAAGCTTATTACTTCCTCCTCACACTTTCTAGTCTCGAATCAGCATGGCGCTGTTAAATTCTACTTTTACTTCTACCTCTCCTTGGCTTTTCAAGTTATCCCAGCGCAGAAGTGAGGAGAAATGCACAGTGAGCTCATGCACATACCTTGCTTCTGGACTCCAATCAGTAGTGCGGTTGCAAGGCCAGGTTGCTTTGTTAAGTATTTAATTCAGCAATGACCTACTGCCTCTTATCAGAAAGAAATCACCGAGACATCTACTATAAAACCCACTATGCCCCGACAGACAGCCAAACATCACTGCTGCAGCACGGGGGTGAACAAAGAGCTGCTGTTGCTCTAATTTTCCGCATTTGAAACACAGCATAAATAGTTTTCAGAGCTTGCTCTCCAGACACGGACCTCTCATGGAGAACATGGGTGGAGGAAACGTACAGTGGTAGCAAACTTGCCATCAGCATGACGCCATGCATTGTGATTTGTAGAACCAAGTGACATGCAACAAGAAATACACTTACCAAAAAATTATGTAGCACTCACATCCCTTCCATACAATCTAATGTTTCTATCATGCGTGCATGCTGCTAATTCAAAAGGCTGATATGGTCACAGACAGCCCAGCTTCCAGGATTTACCATTCAAACATACTTGAACTGGCACGAAAAATGCAATAAAATAATTCTTTCAGACAAGTTTAGAGAGAGGTATTCCCAAAAGACAGAATTCTGGCTTCCAGTCACATAAAGCTTATACTTTGTCAATAACACAGTGAAGGAAGGCATGAATGAATTTTATTTCATTGGACAAGTGACTTGGAATACAGATAAGGCAGGGTGAGCATATAAAGCTTTAAATAAATGTTTTAGCACTGTCTGGAAGGGAGGGATGCCATTGATTCCAATCTTTTCTGACAGAAAATCAGTTCCTCTAAAGCTCTTGGGGCAACAAACACTAACTAAAGGCGTCTGTTGCTAATAAAACCTTTAAGTACAACAAAACAAAACATTGTCATTTGCAACGAATAGGCTATAATTAATGCAAATTAATATTCCGTCGTTCAATTGAAATATTAAACTGTGATACGAGGTCTGTTTTCGTATGACTTGAAGAGCTGTGTAACTTTGAAGAGGGATCAAGAAAAACCCAGCAGAGAAATAGCTGACAAAGGCCCGGACCAAACAGAAAGCAACCACCGCTGTTAGGAGCACTAAAGATGCTGCTGCTCAAATGCTAGTGGGTTTTATTCTAATGAGCCTATTTATTGATACCTCTTATTGCTATAAACAGTTGAAAGAAAGGACTGAGCTCCCATCATTGGGAGCTCTCCAACTTGCTGCTACCATTCATGTTCTGCTTTGCAAACACATCCCGCTTCAGACTGAAGGAGCGCACGCAGAGTTGTAGGAGAGCCACGTTTGGAACTTCTGCAGGAGAAATCCACTCAAAGTGCCCATCTCTTTTCATGTTACAAATGTACCTCAAACCAGAGTACCGAGTTGCAGTTTTATTTGCAAAACCACTGGTTGTCATAAATCCAGAAATCAAATGTAACGTTATTATCACAGGGGTGCCAGGGATGAATGATCCAGGTAGAAAGAAGGACTGTACCCAGTCCCAACCCACATCCAAATAAACTGGGACTTCATTCGTATTGCCTATCTCATCCTAATGTTTGCCGCGTGCTGCTGCAGTTTCCTTTCTCAGCAGAAAACAGCAGTCAGAGTCAGAAAGCAAACTGTAATGCTCAGTAATGTGTTATGATTGAGATGCCTATGTCAGGGAGGTTCAGGTAGGATATTAGGAAACATTTCTTCTCTGAAAGACGGGTCAGGCACTGGAATGGGCTGCCCTGGGAGGTGGCGGAGTCTCCGTCCCTGGAGGTGTTCAAGGAACATTCAGATGTTGTACTATGAGATGTGGTTTAGTGGGGGAATACTGCTGGTAGGTGGGTGGTTGGACTGGGTGATCCTGGAGGTCTTTCCAACCTTGGTGATTTTACAATTCTATGTCCAGGTATATTCAATATAGCAAAGGGACAGCCAAATAATCACCTGTGTATTGGGTGTTTCAGGTGTCCAGCTAGACCAGCAAAGTGATGAAACAGCCTATAAATTCTTCTGCGATAACCCAGAAGAAATAGCGCAGCTGGTTTTCAGCACCTTACAGCAAGCAAAAGTAACTGCTGCAATTCCAGTGGCTTTGCACTCTCTGTGGCTGAGAGAGAAAAGGTTAAAAATGAACCAGCATTCGGAGTATACAACGAGGTGAAGCATCTGATCCTGCTTTGCATCCTGTCTCACATCGCTCTCACAGCCAGCCTTCCTGACCTGGCAGAAGGAAGGCAGCTTTGCACTATTTATGCTGTTTCTCTAAGATGTTAGAGCTCTGTCCTTAATTTATTGATTCGTACATGGCCCGTTCATTTAGTTTTGTACCTCCCTGTAACTGAATCCCTTCCCAATTACAAAACATTCGCTTTTGCAGAGGGCTGAATGTCCTCTGCAATTTCTGCAATTACCATATCAAAGGCGTAACAATATTTTTAGAACTGAATGTTCCTCTCACAGTGTTTTCCATAAGAGAAGCAAATATTATGGAATGGAAAAGGGGAAAACAAATGCATAGAGATGGAATGTAAATACACCCAGTCTTTTAAAATCAATTTGTTGTTTCTTTGCCTACAAAACTTCTTGTCCAGGCAAACGCACAGACTCCTATACTGACCATCTCTCCATCAGCAGCAGTGAATACCTCTAAGGTAAGGGCTCCTCAAGTGAGGCTGTGTTTGTACAGACTGGTTTCAGTGGCTGCATTAATGCTGTTAGCCTAAAATGTTCAGTAACACTTGCTGGATTGAATTTGCTTTAAGGTACTTCTTACCAAAATAGGCTCAGCATCAGATGAGGTTCATTATAATAGCCAACGTTTTTAAAATGTAAATACAACATCACACAATTTCAGGCACGTGTCTGCACTTATCGCTCACAGTAGACATTCAGATGGAAGTTTCCATGACCCTCTGCCCAATCAGGACAGAATTTCCGGGTCTAACTTATGCCTTCCCACCTTCAACATTCTCTATTTAGAGCCAACTATCCAACCCTCACACTTGAGTACAAATGGGCTTTGGTGCCACATGAACAACAACCACACATGATTGACTTAGTATCAGAAATAGGAAGTCATATTGCTGTTTTCCTATTCCTAGGGTGAGCGAGGCAATAGAATCTGCTGGCTATCCCCTTCCAAAACCAAACTCCAGCACTCAGCACAGCTATTTCTTAAGGGACTGTTCTGAAGTTTAGTAGAAGAAAGCATTCAGAAAGTACACGGGAACAAACAGCAAGCATTAAACAATGGGCAACCATTTACTTACCTCCCATGGAGAAGTCTACACAGTAATCTGTCCTTCTGCATTGCCGAGCCCAAAATAATGGCATAAAACCTTCAGGATATCAGACAACAGAACCCTCTGAAAATACATCCTAGAACACAATGCGAGCAAAGGGGGGAATACAACCCTCTGCAATCTCCTCTCCAAATTACTTGTTTCTGGCAACGGGCACCACACACACACACACACACACACACATATATATATATGTGTGTGTATATGTATATAAGAAAATATATATATATATATTCTTCCTTCTTCTCTGCTTTTATGTAAACCTTCACAGATTCTTATTGATTTCAAAGAGGAAGGGGTAGCATTGCTACCCCTCTCCCCCCCTAAACTTTGGTAATTAATTTCCCATCACTTCTAATGATTACAGATGTCATTAGTGGAGCTCTCCTGCGTTGGGTATGCCCACACTGTCTGGGCAGAGTTAATAACAAGCTGACCTTAAAACCACTTCTATACTTTCCTGGAGGGCTCCCTGGGCTCACTCACAAGACAGCATGGAAGTGAACTCATGCGCCTGCAGTATAGAAAACCACCCTACAGCAAAGCAGGGAGACGAACACTGGGCTTTGCCCTCCATTCTTCCACTGAAGGCATCTTCCTTAACTTGCTGGATCAACGTTTCCACTTCATATCCCTGCAGTGATCCCTCTTACTCCCCATCCTCCTCCCTTACCAGCAGGGAAGCTTGGGAAAATGATTTTTCCAGATATGGAGTTGAAAATATTAAAGGAATGCAAGCCCATCACTTGTGCACACACTGAGGAGGAATCTGGTTTTGATCAGCTGGGGCTCTGCTCAGAACGTTGTCTAGAGACATTTCTGCCGACTCCATAAGACAACTAAAGCTCACAGCAAGGCCTGTTTTTGTTTGTGTGATTTACTGGCTGTACCCAACAGTAAGGAGAAGCACCATTAAGATTTCAACATATGCAATTGTGTGTGCCCTCCTAACAGCTGATCCAAATTGTTAAATTTCTTGTCAGCAGCAGGCACGGATTGATGTGGAAGACCCTGACTTGCCGCACCTGTGAGCCTTTAACAGCTATGCTTTCAGCTGCAGCAGCTTCCAGAAGTAAGCCATCAATCTTGAATGTGTTGTTTCGCAAACATAACTAGGTGATTGTAAAGCTGTGTTTTTCCCATAGCAAAAATACCAGGTTACTGCCAACTCCGGTTAGCTGTCATTCCCATCTGCCTTCCTGAAGCCATTGGGATGCACAGCTGATGTCTGCCAGGGAATCGCTTCCAGCTGGGGACTGTGCTGGGTCCTGGGCCCAGCAGTGCTGGGAGGATGTGCCAGAACATCAGCCTACAGCACAGAGATACCACGCAGCTCTGGGTTATTCACAGTGACTGATAAGGCGAAGGCTCTTCCCATTCCTGCTCTTTAGGGGCAGATGGACCTGTTTACTGCTAATGTGAACGTTCAAGAAAGAAAAGGGTAAATTAAAACTAGAGAAATAGGAAGTAAGAAGGAAAAAAAAGCTTGCGTGATGATGAATGATCTCAAGAAAACTGGCTGCTCGGTTCCTTCCCTCTAGCAGCACTGGGAGTGGGTGCTGTTCCCTGATGGGCTGTGCCAACCAAAGGAGGTTGGTCATCAGGGGGAAATACAACTTTCCTTGGGCTGGATAAGAGTTTGTTTTGAATTGGAGGCAAAGAAGCGAAACCAGTTTCTGTTCCTGGCACCGACCCACTGTTTGACCCCTGAGTTCGTCTTCCTGTCTGCCCAAAATATGAAAGAAAGGTTCCGTTCTCTCAACAATTTCAGCTCTTGGTAAGCAGTTGTTGCTTCAAACATGTCCTCAATTCAAAATGTTGGTATTGATATGCAAAACAGAGTACAAAACATACAGAACTGCATTATAGGTCAAGTACAGCATTAACTGAAGTATTCTCACACAGCCTCCTTGGCTTGGCTTTTCTTTCACCCAAGAAATGGAGATGATTCACCAGAATCAAAGCAATGAATGCCTGAAGGAGGATGAGTGTTAGGAAACAGATAAACCACACTGACTGGTTAACGCATTGAGTGGGACCTTGTTTACTTGTAGTCTGAAGGCCAGCATCTCCCCAAGGACAAAATGAACATAAAAACTGACTCTGTAGCACTCATTCCAAAGTCATAATGACAGAAGGAGCATGTGAATTGGGATTTCCCATTACCAGTACAGAGAAAAGTAACTGTATACATGAAGAATTGGTGCTTCCAGTGCTTCGGAAGCATTTCTTTTTCACTTTAGTTTGTTTTCTTGTGAATAAGTCTTACACATATTGCTGAAGGAGGGACTCTGTATTTATGTTAAATACAAGTTTATCCATAGCAAGGGCTGTATGTCAAAACCATTTTAACAATAAAACAACACTGACTGCTCTAGGAGTTGAGACTCCCCAGGTCTGGCCAGTTGAGCTGACCATTTGAAAAGGTTGCCTGCCTTCTCCCTCACCCCGCTAAAAACATCAGCTAACAAATATAATGAGATCCTGCTTTCAAAGCCGCAATCACTGGCTGGTGCTAAAATATTTTGTTTCTCTTAAGTACTACTCTTAAAGACCAGGACATCAGCTACTTCCATTGACAAGGAAGCTTGAAAGGATACCAGCACGACACCTGACGGGGCTTCCAGGATACGACTGCATCTGCATCCCTGCTCTGGCCATGGACAGGATGTAGTGTGATTGAAATTAAAACCTCAGAACACAGAGGCCGTATCCATCACCACAGGAACAAAAAGCCAGCAAGTCGATGGTTCTTTTTGTAAGAAATCTTCCTTTTGTTTACTGTATCTGTTAAATTATTTAGGAAACCTCTGCATAATTTATTTCTTTCAACAAGATTCCTCCATGTCTCCATGTCGTTATCTTTTTCAAATCAACCTGTTTTCAAAGCTAAAGTGTGCACACAGGTAGCTTTAAATGGGAGAATGTGGATTTGCTGTAACTGTATTAAAGAAAGCTTTCCATAGCGTTGAAAAGGTAATTGTGTAGCAGCAGCAATCTCTGAGCTGTTCCTCCTCCAAGGGGGCAATTCCATAACCCGAACACTATTAGTGTACATTTCTTCTTAAAATCAGATCTAGTCACTCTCAGGACTTCAGAGTCCTTTGTGATGGACAGCAGAGTGAAGAAACCTCCCCAAATCGCTGTGTGCCTTTTTGTATAGCTGGCATTAACGTCCAAGCATTGGATCACGCTGTCACTGATCCTGTCCTGGTCCCCAACTCAGATAAATGCAGTTTCTCTCCTTCCCTGATTGCATCACGGAGAACCACACGTTTACTTTGCATTGGACACATTCCATGTTACCTCCTGCTAAAAATGGCAATGCATTTCTGTATCATAAGATGGGTTCAACCCAGGGCCAACAAGCAGAGCTGTTTCCAACTCAGCCCCAGCTGACCTAGAATGAAAACAAATCCCCACTGAACTACAGGGCAGCAGCAACAGTCACAAGGAACTACAGCCAGAGATCAGTGAAGTTGCAAACGCTGACCACAGCCCCCCAAAGAAGTTAATTAAGCCATGCAGCGATTTACAGTTCAATACACACAATTATAAAGCTGTGCTTTCTTTGTCAGAGAACTTTAAACCTCCCATTCTCATTAGTTGCTGATATTTGCTCATTACATACAAAACTTGGGCAAATTACGGAGTAACAAAATGGGGTCTTTCAGAAGAGTAGTTTAGAGCCCTGAATTTGCACATCTCTTTTCTCAGGCTGCCACTGAAACTTCCTCGCTCCTGAACTGCAGCTTCCCCTCTGCTGGGAGCGCAGCTAACAGGAGGGAAGGCAGCAGCCTTCCCTGGTGATGGGTTGCTCCAGCCAGCCATTGCAAATGCTGTAAGGCACAGGTTACACAGCATCCCTCTCCCACTCGCTGGCACTCTCAGACCTCTCATTTATGAAGTTAATTTAGTGAGGTTAAACGATGCAGTGTATTCGGCTGCATTTTCTCACCTCCGGTTCCATCCCTGTCAGGCATTCCAGGTAAGAAAAGAAGCACTTTGCCACCTTGTTTTCATACACGGTACAAAAGAGATTGCATTACCCTCCCCCCCCCCCCCCCCAACCCCAATTACTGGGCTGTGGAAAGGACTCCAATTAAGCGGTTAGCCATAATAGCATGGCAGCCCTTTAGGAAACTGCTTATCTAAATAGAGATGTACAGAAGGCAGTTTTCTCTCTAATAGTGATGCATTTTCAATTTATGCAATACAAAGTGCATTGGTCTGCAGTGTCCCTGGCTACTGATGATTAATAGCCCATACACTGCAAGGGTCTACAAAGAAAAGTGCCAAGGGAAGCAGATGCAGCGGGTTTTATATTATCATGACTGCAACAAACTCATTCAGTGGTGTCAGCTCTGACTGCAGGATTCTGATTATGAAATATGATGCGTGTTGAATTTAATGGCTTTCTCTGCCCTTCTGGTGAGTTCACTGCTTTCCAATGTCATTTTGTGTTCTCATCTGAGTGGTAATAAAAGGAATATCATTGACTGTGCTAGCTCTGTAACCACTGTGTGTTTTACAATAAATTGTGTTTCAGGACCTTTCTACCCAGGAGAGTGTGCAGGGCCAGAAAGTAATATTCCCCAGTTTTCCAATATGAATGCGATCTGTGAGAGGACAGGAAATTATGCAGGGCTGCCCTTCTCTTGAGGCACTCCTTGTATGAGCAGGACATCTCTTTTTCAATTGGTTATGGAGTAAACAGGTCAGTTTGGATTGCAAATAATAATAATTAAAAGCAAAGGGCTATCAAAACAAAAAGCTGTCTCTACACAGAGCACAAATTATCATACCTGGATGGGGTCCAAATAAAACTTCAGTTCAAACCCTGGGCATACATGGTGATAGTCGTGTAACCACGTGAAGTCACTGGGGATTGTGCCAGTGTCAGCAGTAAGGAGTGCATACATACAGGACATCACTGCATTCCAACTAGCCCTGCCCCAGGCTTTTACCACAGGAGGAACTATGCTGCTCTGTGCTGAACAGACAGGAGCTCACACCAAACCAAGGCATCCTGCATTATCTGAAAGAGTTCAGAGGTGCTCACCCTGCTTGTTCACATGCATCTGCTGGCAGCCTCAGGGGCTCGGTCACTCGCACTGCTGGGAGAAGAAATGCACTCAATAAATAGAATGGAATTTTTTTGTTTTGTTTTGTTTTTGTTTGTTTTTTTTTTCTTTTGAATCTTGTTGATAAATAAGCTTGCCTGAACTCTCCTCTTGGCTTCTGCTGCAGGCTGCAGCCAACCTGAAGTATTGCAGCCACAGGTAGGTGAGATACTGTGTGCTGAAGTGCCAGTCCCTTTACGTAGAGAGGCTGAGATGTAAGCAGATTCTTCTTCCACCTAGAAGGGAAAGGAGAACCACATTCACAGAGGCAGAAGTACATGGAAAACAGATGGTGTTCTATTTCTTGTAGGTGCACATTAACGTTTACCTGTGGTGGTGTCCCCTCCCACAGAGCATTGCTGCTTCTAGGAATGTAAGAAAAGAAATCTTCCATGCAGGAAGACTGAATCGCATACATATACATTTCAGTTCACTATCAGCTGAGTGGAGGGGTAGGGCTTTTTTAATGTAATGAAAACAAATTGCAAAGGCTGTTCCCAAGAACCTTGCCTGTTTAGTAATTGTATACATTCACCTGTTTTCAGAAGACAAAGGCCATCAACAAACCAGTAAAACAGATGAACTCATACCACTGATAGATGCAGGGTTCATAGCCAGCATTGCCCTGATTGAATTCTCTCTTCAACTGAGTAACTTCCCACTCAGCTGTTCAGTTATACCCTGCACCACTATTTAAAAGGTTTTCATGAAGAACTTAGGAATGAAACTTCTAGGATAATCCAGAACACTTTGAACCTTGCTTTCCTTTATCTCTGGTTAAAATGCCAGCGCTGTCCTCTATCGTTTTTTATGTATGAACACTTAAAAGGCCTCACCTAAAGGACAAATGAGAATATTCCTTTGGCCTTTCAGAACATACTTCATGTATTTTTACATAAAAATGTATTGAAACAAGATTTAAAACTGTGAGGTGGTTTGTTGAGACCTACCTCCAGAGGGAGAAGAAAAGTGTATTTACATCTACCATGAGGGCTCCCTATTCCTCCTTCGCTGTTTGCTTGCAAGAGTTGAAAGGTAGAAATGTCAGACAGAAATCTGTGATCAGCCTCAAAATTAAGTTATGTACTGCCATAATAAAACAGAGCATTTGTCATCTTTGGGATTCTCAGCCGCAGTAAAGAGCCATCAAAGGGGCTCTGAATATTCCCAGGGGAAGAGATCATAGACAACGAAGGACTGAAGAGCACAGCGATTAGTTTGGCAATCCAGCGACGTCGTTTCCTTCTGCACTACATGACCTCATCTTTTGATTTCCTCTGTAACGTTGGCACAAGAAGGTGCATTTCTGTCAGCACACACCTGTGCACACGGAGCAGCGCAGTGCACAAACCAGGACTCGCTCCATGGCTGGAAGTGATAGAGCAACATCAGTGTCTGAATTCTGCCCTGCTATTAACTGTGAGATGCTGGCCATCCTACCTCTCGCTGTTTTTAGAGTGCTGCTAATCTGATATTTGCCAGCAGAGAAATTGCAAGCTTCTTGGAGCTGATACAGAAACAGGTAGCGCTGAAACACCAGCCTTGAAGGAAATCACACCCTACAGTCTTCTCTGCACAACTGCCCATGAAGTGTTGATCTTTAATGCAAATGTCTTCATGAACAATTAGACTGATCCAACAGTGAGAGGATGAGAGTATGCCAAATGCACCCACAATGCTGCTCCCACGTCAGCAGAGGCTCCACACATTGAAAATGAGCTCAGAACACTAAGGCACAAAAATTTCAAGCAGGCAAAGAAAGGTTTCTTATGAGTAAGAGAAAAGTTTCGTTAGTGGCTGGGTTAACCTGAGTGGATGGGGGTAGGGATGGAGAAGAAAGATATGCTATTCCCCATGGCAGCTGGCGTGAGGTACCTTTCCTGTTCTGAACGTATTTCTTACATTTGAAGTTGCAAATCTAGTCCTCAAGTTCACAGAATTATAAAAATCACCAAGGTTGGAAAAGACCTCCACGATCATCCAAGTCCAACTGTCCACCGACCACCAGCATTTCCCCACTGAGCCATGTCCCTCAGTGCCACATCAGAATGCTTCTTGAACACCTCCAGGGATGGTGACTCCACCACCTCCCTGGGGAACCTGGTACAGTGCCTGACCACACTTTCAGAGCAGATTTCTTGACATCCAACCTCAACCTCCCCCAGCACAACTTGAGGCCATTCCCTCTCATCCTATTGCTAGTCACACAGGTGCAGAAGCTGACCCCCACCTCATACAACCTCCTTGTAAGGAGCTGTAGAGAGGGATATGGTCTCCCCTGAGCCTCCTCATCTCCAGACTTAACAATCCCAAATTCAGCACAGCCTTTACACATTTGCCTTTTCAACACTGACTTCAGTGGGGCCACAAAGCCGCAAGTCTGTCTTAAGCCAACATGTTTAGTGCCAACTTTCTGCCCACTCGACCTGACGTAACCACTGGTCACAATCCACATTTATACCAACCCCAAAAACTGGCAGCCCTGGTGTCCCTGCATCGTACATCCCTCAATTTGTCAACCATTTGCTTCAGAAGCACGCTATTAGGCCTCTTAGCAAGCTCTGCACGTTGAGATGCATGATCAAGGCTTGATTTCACAAAGAATAGCTGATCGTCAACAAGTGCTCATTAGTCAGACCCAAGGCCTCAACAGTCTTGCTGTTTAATTTAGAAGAGCCTTGTGATTATGATAAACATGAGATGCTAGATCACTGGGGATGGTGTTGTTAGCTCGGGCTGGTCAGAATGTTGTACCAATTATATCTGTACAAGGGCATATACCTAGAGTTGTCATTTGCTGGTTTTTTCCATGAAGGCCATACCTGAAATGCCCTTATGCACATGAGCATTATCTTACTGCACCTCCACCTGATCATGGCTGTCTTAAAACAATTGGGCACCTCCAGCCTGGTGGGATAAAATATACAAAGAGCATTCTATAACATACATCTAAATTGTAACTGGCAGAGCAAGCCTGCTCGGCCATAGGAGAATGGCTGTACAGGACAGGGACAATTAGCATTGTCCAATGTTTTCCTTAGTATGCAGGAAGTCAGTACGAAGGTGCTAATGACCTCTTCAAACAGAGTACCTCTTCTCATGAGGATAAGAGCTCCAGGATAGAATGAGAAAAGGTGTTGTATAGGAATATCACTTTTCTTATATGAAAAATAACCATTTGGGCTCTTTAGTGCAGAACTAAGCTACGTGCATCTTACCTTCGTGTTTGCACCTGTGTTAGGACAACTTTGAGTGCCAACAAAACACATTTTAAGGAGTCTATCTTGGGCCTCCCCATTCACACTTAATTCGTTTCATCATGTTGGGATAGGAATTAAGGCCTTCACTACAGTTTGGGCAGCTTGCCAATACCTATTTTATAGCAATAAAATACATACAAATTAAGGAATCTCATGTGGAAAATTCATTCAATGGCCTCAAAAGCCAATTGAATGGTAATTACTTCAAACACAACGTGGTGGCAATCAGGCAAGATTGGATCATGCTTTTAAACCTATGTCTGAATTTTTAAGAACCAAGATAATTATGAATTATGAAAATAACTCAGAGAATGGCATAGCAAAAACACTGTTTGTGGAATAAGAAAGAGATGTTCTGTAAGGAAAAGGGAACGCTCATTACAACACCTGCATGAGAATCATCAGAGAGCAAACGTGGGGCTTTACTTCCTTGCTTCTAGCCATCATTTTATACTTGAGAATGGCTCCTGCATGCCTGGAGGTAAGGAGTACGTGGAAACATACAACATAAAATACAAGTAAAACGAATTATCCTGCCTGCTAAAAGCAATGGAAGCTCTTTCTGGTTCACGTTCACACATACTGCAATGTAGAAATCAATCTCATCTTACCTCTCTCTGAGTTTCCTTCAATATGGAAAAACAGTTCAGTGGTCATCTGCTCACGCAACGCCAACCGAGTAAACAGAAAGTGGGCTCATTTCTTGGGGCTGAAGCTGAGCAGATTTAAATCAATATACATATATTCCTGTTAAGGGATTTTGGCAGACACAACCAGACCTTTGTGGTGTTGTTAAGAAGGGTCTGGGAAACCTTTCCGTTCAAGGAAAAATGCAACATAACAGATCTAGAGCAAAATCAAACAATTCCATTAGCAAGTAATGAAAATAGAAAAGTTAAATAAGATACATACAAAATGTAAGATTTTTTTTTTCATTATAAAAAAAAAGCCAGGCCGCTGACTGGGCTCTCTTGTAGTTCACTTTTGTTGTACATCTATGATCTTATAACACAGTGGTGTCCCAAAATGACTTCAAGTTGGGAAGGACCCGTGGAGGTCTCCTGGCCAAGTCTCTGCTCAAAACACTAACTTTGAATGGTTTGCTCATGGCCTTGTGCTGTACTGCTTATGTCTTCCATTAGATAGTGCTGACATTTTCTTTCTGACACACCAGAGAGGGTGAAAAAGGCTACAGGAATTCTGTGAAGCCTGAAAAACTTCTGCCTCACGATGCATTTATAGGTAGGTCTACATTGCACCTCAAGTACTGCATGGCACCAAAGCTCATAAGCTCAATATCGCTGTCGTGTCCATAAGGGTCTCTTCCTACCCAGAGTATTTTAGCCATTGATCGACTGACCTCTTAATGCTCTTTTTGATGAAAGTAGATAATATCTTCACAGCCTGACATCAGGGCTTAACCCTTCCCCCACGTGGAAACTGAACTGGATGAAGAACATTTTCTTCCGCTTCCTGTCACAGGAGCACTACTGACCCTTTGGGAAGGGGTAACAAGGAGAGGGACAGCAGCAGGGAAAACTCTCCCAGTGCCAAGGACCTGCAGCAGTCCTGCCTAAGGTTTCTGTAATGGCACTGCACCAAAGAGCAACACAACCCAAAGAAAATCCGATCTACTTTCATCAAGAAGAGCATTAAGAGGTCACTCGATCAATGGTTAGAGTACTCTGGGTAGAAAAAGACCCCTATGGACAAGAAAGCCTAACATGATCCAACACCTGAAAGCTGAAAATAGGCACACCTGGATGGGAAATAAGGCATACACTTTGAGGATAATTCACTATCAGAGGAGTGTACCTCAGAATTTGCTTGAAATTCCATCTGTTGAAATCTTCAGGACCACACGTTTTGCCAAGCCATATGTGAGGGGCTAGAAAAGCTCTTGGACAGTGCAGGATGTCAAACTGGCTGATGACAATCATTTTGTAGGGTAAGCAGCAAATGAAAGGTAGCACATATTAGGGGATACAGTATGGAAGATGGTAGTTTTCAGAGGACAGCTCAACATCTGTCACCCTTGGAAGACAAATTAGGCCCAAGAATGTGAAAATCTGTCCATAAGTCTGGAGCACACTGTACCCAACTGCACACCGACTGCATGCTGAAGGGTTTGTGCAGTATTTTATTGTGCATTATGTGGGAACATTTACAGGTTTTCCCTACTTGGGTTTACTTTGTCAAAGGGCTGAAAGGGTTTACTCAAGGGCTGAAGAGAGAATGTACAAATGGCACAAACTAAGGAAGATAAAGGTGTATTTCATACCCAAAGCTCTCCAGATTAGTCACGTTTCAGAACCCTCTCCCTATGGGGAGGTCTGGTACCACTTCCAGCCCCCAGCAGACAGCTGTGAGCTCAGTGCACACAACCACCATCCCACAGCCCACCAAATGTTCTTCCTCCTCCCTAAGCTTTGCCATGCACTGGATGCCATAATTCTTTTTCTTAAAGTTTTATGTGGGAAAAAAACAAAAAACAAAAAAAAAATCATTTTTAGCTATTTGAAAGCTAATGGGAGGAATTATCTGTTGATTTATTTTTAATTCTATTTCCCTCCCTTTAAACCTATTAATAGAAGGTCAGTTCAGATCAGGTGTTGGAATTCAGACTTTCCCCCATTCCTCCCTCTGGCCTTTTCGGCCTCTAGCAAAAAGGAAAGGAAATCATAGCTCTGGCAGCTTGTAGCCTCAAAACTGAAATTAAAACAGAATTAGAAAACATAGTAGCAAATGAAGAAATGTGACAGAAATATGGCAGTGAGGAAAAATTGGATATACTGAGTGCAATCCCTTTTCATTCTAAGTTTAAATAAGTTCCAAGAGTATTCCCAGATTATTTAAAGACGGTGGAAACACTGCCCCACATAAAGATACGATTATGTGATGATCTGAATCCTCCAGTAGACATTTTTTGTTTCTCACCTACCACCTTTATTTGTTAGCTTCATTCCTGGGCTACACAATGCTCCCATGTCTGAGCCCGGATCTCTTCCTACTGAAAAATAAAAATACTCTATTTCCAGCTTTGAAGTTCTAATACTCCATAGCAATCCACTTATACCAACCACTTCTGGAAAAAGTTCCTTCCCTCCCAACATTGGACCCCATTTTGTATCATTGCAGAATTGGTAACTGCTAATTCAACGCGACGTCTCCTCGTTTAAGGATGCCCATTATGCATGTGCTTATTGCTGAACCTTAGTTTCTGAAGCTGCCAAGTAAGTGCTTTGTAAAGCAACAATAAGACAAGCATAACGTTGAAGACATTATCTGAAAATGACCACAAAATAGCTCTTTGTTGATATTGGAAGTGGCAGACGATGACTTGACTGTGGAGGAAAAAGACAAGGAGATTGCAAGGGTAATTCTTGTTTCACTGCTAATGGATGAAGATCCAATACAAGTTCTGATTTTCCAGGGGGTTCTGCATATGTGTGTGTGGTTTAATTTAAGCAGCTCTGCATTTCATAAAATAGATACCAAAATTGATTCTGCCTACTTCAGGTTAAACGTGCAAAAATGCTGACTGACAGAATCACCTAAGGGTAATAAATCTGCCAAGTGTTTTGTTAAACAGCTATTCAGCTTGAAATGTATCCTGGCATTCTGGAATAACAATGGGCTACTGTAATGTATGGCGCATTAATTATAGAGTTGACAAGAAAATTACCCTTCAAGCCAAGATTGCTAAAACTTTGCTAGGCTTTTCTCTTTTTTTTTTCAACCTGCTCCTGTTAAACACAGTACTCAGTGTGGCCCTCCCAGTGGCATTTCCCACCTCCTCCCTTCAAGCTAACCAGCATGGCAACAGCATTCCAGGAGATTCGTGCTGATGTTTCGCTGAGAATATTTTTCCCTTCCCCAGATTTTATTATAGCTGTAAAATGACGAATAACAGCATAAAAAAAATGGCCTAGCTTTCTTTAGTATAAGTTTTTCTGATAAACATAATTAGTTGTTTCAGCTGGTGAGTATGTCTACATCCCACGATCGCTGCGTTAGCAGATCTCTGACCAAAAAAAAATCATTTTAGAGAGTACACTGAAAGCAATACATTCTCCCCTGGCAGAAGCTCACAGGACATGCACAGAAATGGCATCAAAGGTCAGGCAAATTCAAATTAAATTCTGCATCAAAGACGACTACTTCTTAATATTCCTAATTCTAAATACCAGTTATGCACTTGTGGGTTTTTTGAGTTAGAACCTCTCCCAACACACAGCACAGTGCTCTAGTGAGATTTCAGTATTCATGCACCATTGGTGATATGGAAAAGCACTTCTAGTACTGCCAAGACAGAACTGCTTACTAGCAAAGAAGTGTTTCAAAATCATACCGAAGCGCATTTTTGACAACGATGTGATGGGACCAAAGAAAATACATCACATGCTGCAAGTTGAATTAAAATCCAAAGACCTCTCATAAGCATAAAACTGAACACTCAGTTTTCTATTATCTGAGGTACAAACATGATTTACAACCAAACATCTGAAAAATGATACCGCTGAGATCTGTCATTCTGAGGAACGGTCTGTAGGAATAGGTGCTTTTAACATAATGACACTGAAAGGAGTGCTTTAACCTAATGCAGTCCATCCCTGCAAAGCCTATTTCTATTCCATATACTTATGTCTAAATGCTTTTTGATAACCTCTCTGAAAGCTGGCATTGCCCAAACAAATTCCATCTGCCTCAGCAAGGTGTTCATTATTCCCTCCCAAAGCTGTGATCAGTTTGGTACCATAACAGTGGTTTCTTTCAGGTGGATCAACAATACTGATGAGATGCTTAAAGAAAAGAAAACCCAACTAACATACTGTGCTCTGATAATGATCAAGAGGGGCTGCAGCAACAAAGAAGAGAAGTTTCTCAAATTGAAGGTCTGTTAATTACTACTGACAATTACATCCTTTCAAAATTGGGCTAGATGTGGGCCCAAGTTAAAACCACTGTCCTAACCACAGCTCGAGGTGGTCACAGCCTAGGTGTTACAACTCAAGACCTGTTTCTGTGTGTTCCACCAGGAATCAGGAAGGAGAATTCACAAAGTTTCCCAAATGAAAGATCTCTGGGCAGAGACCTGGCACAGGATAAGGCCTGGTTGATGAGAAGGATGTTTAAGAAGAGTCAGAGCACAGAGAATGCATTATGGTGGTGAAAATGGCACAGAGAGAAAGGAGGATTTGTCCATGACAGCAGTACTTGCCAACTGCTGAAACATGAAACTTTAAGCTCTCTCATTTCCACTGTTGAAAAAGCTCTTCCTGAGTCCCCGTCCCCATTTCCTCCACACTCTTGAGTACCAGAGCCAACCACATCACCTGGCTGCAGCCATTCCCAAGCATGCCAAGCTTTTTGCTAAAATTAGGACTGTTGTATTTCCCAAGGCTCCACTGTGATTACCCAACACGCCTAACAGAGCGCTCTGAACTTCCTCAGAACTCCAGTTCTGAGGGCTCAGCTGCACACAGATCTCAAGCAGCAGACATGCACGGCACGCTGAAGCTACTCAAGCTTTCAATTACATCCACTGTCAAAACTCTGTCTTAACCACGTCTAGCTACTGCTGCCAAACACGAGCTCTTGTACTTTCTACCATTAGATTAAAGAGCTGTTATTATCACAGATCTCTTCTTCAAGTAATCTTTTATTCTTCTTTTCAAACAAGATAAAGAGATTAAGAGTCTAAGTCTCTCTTCAGATGGCATGATTTTCAAATCTTTCTTGTAAACCTTTTCCAAATCCTTTTCACTTTGCCAACATCCTTTTTGAAGTTCACATATCGAAATTGGACATGCATTTCTAATAGTTAAATAAGAGCACTCTGAAGCTAATTAGAGCAGTTCTATTTAGCAGTTTTCCATTTTACAGCTATGCTTTCACCACTCATTGCCTTTGGGCTGCACACGCTCTGTCTACGCTTCATTTGAATTGGGCTTTCTTCAGCAGGAAAAAAATGTAAATGCCTGCTTTCAAATACAGTTTAATTTGTGTTTGTAGTAGTTCCTACACAGCTCCATTACTTCTGCTTACAAAATGAGGTGTATTTAAAATTAAAACAACAAAATAATTGCCTATCATGAGAAAAAAAATGAGTGCCGTGTGGCCCATTGTAGCACAGACCACCCATTTTGCAATTGGCCAAAAAGTCCACGTAATCCATGCTCACAGACAGTGCTGCATATGCAGAAGAATAATCTTGGCTTTGATGACTTGAATACATCAGGTTACAACACGGTAAATCCCTTCCCAACAGGCAGCACAATTCCAGTTGACCAATTCCCTTGCACAACTTCCAGGGATTACTGGCAACTTCTGTAGGCAACCGTGCAGCTACAAAACATCTGCCCATATTTCACAGGGTGATCACACACCGCCTTGGCCCCACTCTACAGCTCTCTATGTGAGCAGCACTGCTTACTGACAAATTCCTCTCAGCCTCCAGAGCCCCCATGATACTGTCCTGAATCAGAAAGGCCACAGAGATCAAATCACAAGATGCCATGAATCACATCTTTCAAGCTCAAAGTCAAAGCTACTGATGCGTGAATCACATCATCTATATTTTTGCTTCCCATAAACACATTGGCTGGGTGTCTTTCAAGATAAAGCCCTCTGCACCACTGCAATGTGACTAACCATAACACAGGCCAGTCTTAGCAGCTGTGTCTTCCTGAGCTTTAACTGCATGGGATACTTAACTCCACTCACTGTGATGTTGAAAAGGCTGCCAATAATGTTAAGCTTACAAAAGGGGAAAAAGCACAAGAGGAGGTTAAAAGAAAGCCATAACTCTAAAGGTATGCAGCAAACAGTGACAGCAGGAGATTCCAGGTACACTATCAAGCATTAAAATCTCCATTCTCTCTTGATTCTGAGTCATTTCCATATTCACCCACTGAAGACAGTAAAACAGCATTAAAAGGAGGGGGGAAAAAAATCAACAACCTTTCTACATTTACATGAGTGCAACAGTGAAAAACAACGAAAGCAGTTTGGCATTTTTATAAGACAGTTCAAATAAAAATTAATGGCACATGTAATAATAATTCCAAGCGTATTTTGCTTCCATTTATATCCAACTAAGAGACAATTTTTGGTGCGTTTGGTTTTATAGCTCTGCGTATAGGCAGCAAAGGAAAAATTCTGCACATGGGAAAATAAATAAGTGGCTATATGACTGGTTGACAGTAAGATTTGTAGAGCTAATTAGTTCAATGAATAGGAAAGGCACTCAAAACTAACAGCTCATCAAATAGTTCTTCATACAAGAGATATCTGTCACCCTGCCTACGCTGAATAAATATTTTCACTGTCTTCCAGAGATCAATGCCAACAGAAGAAAACAAAAATACAACTACCCAAAAACCTGTGTCGTGGCCCAGGCTGACCCCACTGATTGCAGCTCCAGAGGGGGGGAAGGTCACTGGACAGACCAAGCCAGGAAGTACCTTCTGCCCCAGCCAGGAGCAGCTCTCTGTGATCCATCATCTTTCAAGCTCAAAGTCAAAGCTATGGATGCATCTTAAATTCTGCCATAAAAATAGTGCTTCCAGACCTACCCAAGGCCAGTGACGCAGCCCGAGGAGCCCAAGGGCCTTTGATGAGTCTTCCAGGCATCCATGTGCATGACCTGTATAACACTTGAGTCATGAAACATTTTCTAGGGTTGTTCTTACTTAGAGAGGTGAGGGGAGCTGGTTCTTTAAAAGGGTTAGAAATACTTCTTCCCTTCATTTGAATTAAAAGTCTGCAATCAGAGAAGCCACCAACAGAATAGAACTAAGGACATAATGCAGAAAGATTTGAAACTGGTTCAGGATTCAACTGATCCCGAGTGCTATAATGCTCCTATACTGCTTCAACACTAAGGGGCTTTGCAGCCTGGGATTTGCTCTCAGTACACGATCCCAATTTTGATCTCAACACTCATTTCCTGTATGCAAAGCCAGGCGCAGCTCACAGACCTCAGATGTATTTCAGATTCCACTGGAGGATGCAAAGACAATATTTATCGATTTGCAAATTATCTCAAGCAACATGTAAATTTACCCCAGCACTTCATGGCTAATAACAAGCCAGCATGCTACAGCTCCAGCCTCCACAAGCCTGCCGCCAGGCAGCCCACAAATTACAAGTTTTCAGATGTCCATAAAACATGTCCTGTCACGCAGTGCAAGAACTGCAAGTCCTGCTGTTGCACATTAAGTCTTCTCTTGCATGGAAAGAACACACTCCCAAGGCACACTCATGTCCTGGAAGAAATGAGCACTCCTCATATGAAGGCAACTGATTTCCATGAGAGTTAGCTACAGCAGCATTGCTTCATCAAACAGAAATGAGCTTGAGCAAATGTTTTTCTTTTGGGGAACCCAATGGGAAACGCACAGCAGATTAAGGAAGGAATCATGTTTCGAGCTAATAACAGATTGAATGATAAAAATCAACACTGTTCAAAGAAGAGTGCTGATAACGTGGTATTCCACCTGGGTTTTTAAAAGCCACATGTATCAGCTCATTCAATCCCCTTCTCTTTAAAATTTAGATTCTCCAGGATAATGTTATTCCCTCTGGAGGAATACTGTATGAAGTACATGAGACAGGGAGGAGGAAGAGGAGGAAGGCTGGCAGTGGCTGGTAGGAGGGAATTGCTAGCAATGCCCCTGGAGGACCCTGACAGCTACTTTACATCTGGTCATAATTGAGCCTGCCCTGTCTCTAGCAGCTCCTGCCAACTGATATCAGCAGAACTGTCCCTGTAACAGAGAAATGTAATAATGCTAAATAGTCTAAAGTAATTCATAGCTTATACAGTTTTATTATTGATATTTAAGTAAACCATCTCCTCCTCTGGCGAGGAGTATCTCTAATTGATTTGAAATTGTGATAAACCTATTATTCAATCAACTCAGTTTTGCAAACTGAATTGATATCTGAAACCATTCCAAGAGATATAATGAGAATGCAGTAGCTACATATTTTAAAAAGGAGAAAAAGTAAACCATCTGTTTGCCCTTGTATAGTAATATAAAACATATCCCTGCCATCTCTTTTGATTTTACCAGTGTGTTCCTTTGAAAAACAACACAGAAGAAAAATGCTTAGGCTATGGCAGGCTTTCATTGTACTCCCCAAATCTTAGTGCTCTTTTAAAGCAAATCATTACAATTCTATTCATCTTTTATGCCTGTAATCCAGAGTTTCGAGCACAGTCTTGGATAGAAGGGCCATTTGGGACATAGATAAATTGATGAAACATTGGCTTTGTCTTCTAAGCATTTGAAAATGATGACATGCATTTTGCTATTCAAATAGTTCTAAAACTGAGGAGCAGCAGTGAACGAAAGCAGAACTGAGTAAACTCACATCTAAACAGTCATTTGTGATATAACTTTTTAATAATGCTTCATCAAAACTCCCCAGGTTTGCTATTAAAGCAGCACAGCAGACAGTCTCCACTCCAATGTTGAACTGACTCTTGAAAACATGGCACAAAGAAAAGATAATAGCTTCTGTTTTACTCTCCTGGTGCTAACACTGCCCCACTGAGCCTGGTGAGCAGCATGGAGAACAGCCACATTCACAGCTAACACCAGTCCTGACAAATGGTTTCTACCACACTCACTCCCTCACATTGAACTCCTCTGTGTGAAGAGCTATGTCATGGTCAGTGCCGCAGCTGTAATGAAGGCTCACTGAGTTGCTGTTTCTGTTATCAAGCCCAATTTCCAAGGTTTAATAAGTCAGCAGTTCCAATTGCATGAGGCTGAGATTTGACATCCAAGTAATAAGCAGAAAGGCACCATTTGTGCTTATCTGTTTATCAAAATCGCAGTTCAAACCCACTCAGGTGGTGCCGAATCAGAGATCTAAAATCACAGCCTGCATCTTCCTCTTCATGTGTCGGGGGGCTTCTGAACACCAAATTTTCCTCTGGGGAAAGCAACAACAGGTGTGTTTCAGTGGAAGTATTATTAATGCCACCAGCCCCACAAGCTTTGGGCTTATTCCCACTGCTCCCTATTTACTCATGCAGTCTCCAGTGAACTGAGCGAGTTATTAGTTCAGATGCATGTGCGCCAAGATCAACAGCCTGGCAATTTGGGATGTACAAACTTCAGGATCTGAGTGTATCAAGAACCTAAAACAGGCAAGGCTTATAAGAGATACGGTAAAACTTCCTTGGGAATTCAAGGGGTGAAGTGTTCCTGTGCATCCTACCAGCACAAGACTGGGCATCAAGGCCAGGAGCAGAGCAAGAGGCAGTGTCTGTGCCAGCAGCTGTTTGTGCAAAACCAGAAAATACACCTGCAAAAATGGCAGGGGATCCTTGATATCCCAAACACCCAACTCCCCTTTTGGACACAAAATAGGCCACTATCCCACTGTGGTTCAACAGATTACCATACAACCATACAGCCTCACAGCACATCCTCTGTTCTCAGTATATATATATATATAAAAAAAAAGGAATTAATTTCATACTGCCGAAGAAACATTAAAAGTAACTGAAATTAAACACAAGTAGAAATATCTCCTCTGTTTTTTTTCCCTGCCAAAACATTTTCATGTAAAATACTGAGAAAAAATAAAGGGAAACATAGTGGGCTTTTCTGCATCATAGAGCAACACTGAGTTTCACTGTAGTTCCTAAGGACTGGAGTTTTCAAAGCTGTGTATGTAGGTCAGGTACACAGGCCTTGCAGAAATGCAACAACTTCCCTGGGTTATTTCTGAAATGCCTGCTCTGAAAGAAGACAGATATGGACATATTCTTAGATGGTTCAAGTCAACACAGGCCTTTCCCCTTGGATGAAACACCAGCTGAGAGTTGACAACTTTCATCTTTCCAAGTGTCAGAGTTTTGGCTTCTGCAAAAAGATAAAGTGCTGAGCCCACCTGTGGAACAGAGAAAATGAATTCATTTGTCAAAATAATGAAATCTCCGGCCCCAGAAATGCTTCTTTTTCTTCTACTCAAAACATTCCATGACCCCAGCTTGTCTCAATGGGTCCGTTTGGCAGAAAAGGCTGGCATTCACAGCACGGTTTGTGTCTAGCTCAGATGGGAGAAGGCTTGGGATATGGAGGTCAGACATCTAGGAGAGCTTTATGCAGTTCTGTGTACGTTGTTTTAGAGACAAATGGCAGCACAAAAGCTTAATACTGTAGGTATAGTGAACCTTTCCACGCTGGAGCACCTGGATATAACCAGGAGTAAAGCTCTGTTTATGCAAGTCAAGTTTCCAATCTTCATTTTCTCTTGTGAGAATTCAGAACACTTTCTCTCAAGACTATCTAATTATACCAATAAAGAGAGAACAAAAGACTTCAATTCAGGGATTCATTCCTCCTTCCACAATCACACCTTCTTTTGTTTTAGTCATGATTGTGAAAGCTAACAATGATGAAGCACCTCCGAATTGAGAAGACGAGCACATACAACTTCCTAGACTATCTTCAGCATGTTATGTAGTGTTCAATATTGATTTTGATTCAACTAGACTTCTATTAGAGTTATCTGTTCTAGCCAGCTGCCAAATATACCTGCTCAAGAATGTGTCCAAATTCATTAACAGTTTTGTTTTAATAATATTTCACTTTAAAGTTTAATTTTATCCACACATTAGCTTCGTATTACTTATGCAAATAAAAGCTTTATGGCTATATTAGCAATAATTCATTATCATTCCCTACTGGCTTAGTGAAGGAATTTGCAACTTTGGAGTACATCCAGAGCTTTTAATTGAAGATACTAAGGGAAGCCTACATTTAGTTAAGATCATTTGCACATAGAAATTAAATATGATTAGCATAAGTATCTAAAACTCTTTCCAGACTCAAAGATGGATGGTGATTTTCCTTGAGCCCTGTCTGGAGGGTGGTGTATTAACACAGAGTCCAACGAGCATCTTAGGGGAAGGAGGCTGTGGCTCTGTCTCTCTGCCTAAAAAGAGTTGGAGGTGAGGTGGGTGTCAGCCTCTGCTCCCAGATAACAGCGATAGGATGAGAAGTGATGGCCTTAAGTTGCTCCAGGAGAGATGTTCGGAAATATTTCTTCTCCAAAAGAGCAGTGATGCAGTGGCACAGCTGCCCAGGGAGGTGGTGGGGTCACCATCCCTGGAGGTGTTTAAGGAAAGGGGAGATGCTGGGCTGAGGGACATGGCTTAGTGAGTAATATTGGCAGTAGGTGGACAATTGGACTAGAAGATCTTAGAGGTTTTTTCCAACCTTAATGATCCTACGATCTGTCAGGTATCACCAAGGCAGTCTTATAGGGTCAGTCTTCTGTTCCAAGCATTTGCATCTCCACTTCAGCATTGGAGGAGTGGGCTCTAAATTATCTCAAAAACTTACAAAGGAAATTGCATTCAGCACACTCCTGTCTTTGTGCTCCAAATGAGCTCTTGTTGCACTACAAACTGACTTATGTTTACTTTATTATGTCCCAAGTCACAGAAGGACTGTAGGTATCTTCCCCATCTCCTAGAGAAGAAGATGTTTTAATTAGCCAATTATATTAGTGAAAAGCAATCTAATTTCTAGGCCAAACAATAGCGTGGCACAGATATTAAAATCAAATTAGCGAGGCATACCAGTGTTTTCCTCCAGCATGCAAAGGCGACCTCCTGCACAGATAATGAGCACTATGTCTGCATGGCGATCTGTGGCAGTGAAATACAAAAACAGTGGTGAGTAATGAACATGGTAACAGGTTTAAGAGTTTCTCTCCACTGTCTCTCTCCAACTTTCAATTTAGCATAGCAGTAATCATGGCGTGTCCTTTGCAAGATATGCACTGTGCCAGCTTGTTCCTTACTCACAGCAGCAAGTTTATGCTCAAAGCAGAGACTTGACGTTTTGGATCCAGGATGATGGGTACTTTTGATTGCCAATTAGTGAAAGCTGAAAGGAATCTTCCAAATTGTGCCCAGAATTCACCTTCGGAGATAGGAACAGAATGAAAATGAGTTAGTCTGGGGATTAAAAGCAGACATTTACTAAATGAGCTGCTTTGAAAATGCACGTTTCCACCTTCCCCAAAGAAAGCAAAGAGAATCCCATTGCTGGCTGCCTTATGCCAGCAATCCGTGCACCAGTCATGCTCCCTGACAACAGCTGTGCAGCAAAGTGATTCTCTCTGAAAAGCATCGTGGATTTGTCTGAATAAGACATTTATCCCTCAAAGGCCAGTGCGGTAGAGCACTCGTTTTGGAAAAGCCAACAGATCGATCCTGCTTAACCCCTACACTCGGAAGCTTTATAACAACCCTTTGCAGATTCCGAGGTGTAAAACCACCTCTAAGCAAAACAATAACAAAGTCTGCCAGACAGGGAAACGGATGGAGTGGAAGAAATGTGTTAGCACAACAGCTGCAGCAGGGATTGCCTGAGCTGAGCTCCTGAGCCCATTTCTGCAGTGCACCACGTGCCTCGTTAGCTCCAGCCCCAAAGTAGGGTTGGGCTCAGAGCTGGAGTAATTGTTCCCCTAACAGCAAGTGGCAGCCCAGCAACACCCAGCATCGGTGCTGACACTGTTCTAACCTGTTCTCATGTATAAAGTGAATAATTTCCTTATATGAAATGGTAGCTTTTAAGGGTGAGCATCTCCACGTTTCTGAAACCAAACGTAATCTCTGCTGTAAATTGATGTAAGAGGAGTAGGGGGCTGTTATGCTTCCCTGGCTGTTTGGTGTTGGTGCTTCTGGCTGGATTTGTTACACTGCTAAACTGAGAGTATTTACAGACAAAAAGGAAGCACAAAGGATTTCACTGCTGTTCTGATGCATCTGCAATCAATGTTGATGGTTATCTCCTGAAGTTAATGGATCTCTGTGTATTGTGCTTTGCCTAAAAGAGCATAAGGTCCTTCTGTAATTTTTCAATCCAGAATTGCTTCCCCCCACAAGGAACAACTACCTGCTACCCCATAACAAACAAAAGCAGTACCACACCTTCCATCAGTTGAAGTGCAAGAGAGGAGACTTCAGACAGTCCCCTTAGAACAAGGCTGGATGACTGTCACAGTGAGGAGTCTGCAAAATCACATCCATGGCACTTAGCAGCTACCCAAGTACTCACAGCTGAAGTTTATCTTCCGTAACAGCACTTCTCATTGCAATGTGACCAAGCCTTCCCAGTGATGGCAAAGCAAGGAACTGTAGAACAGCAAGCACACACTGCTGCTCATGTCAGCTTTTCCTCCACCAGAACCCCACATCCTTCACCACAGGGCTGCTCTCAAGGAGTTCTTCTGCCAGTCTGTGTTCATATCTGGGATTCCCCCAAATAAAAGAATTAGTTTGATACTCTCAGGCTTCTGCAGTAGAGCGTGCAGCTGGGATGGGAATACAGAGGCAAAGAAGATGCTGAGAGCACAATATCCAGGACCCAGTTTGTGAACGCTCCAACCATTTGTGAATTCTCCATAATCTCAGATCTAGCACCATGATTTTGGAATGAACTTCCCTCCCCCAGTGTGTAGCTACAAAGGGTTTGAGTAAAGAATGCTAAATTACATGCAAGTCACATTAAGAACAATCAGTCTCATGTAATAGGGAATCTATTAATTCATAAATGAGATGCAAATTCATTTTTACGGGTGCACTATAATAAGCCAATTATTTCAGAGCTCTTCAATTATGCGTTTTCAAAAAGCTGAATTGCTTTATATATTTTTTATTATTATTTTTTAAGAAGCTTTAGGTTTTTCCATAGCTTACAAGGGAGAGAAAATGTATCTGCCTTGTGAGCAACATCAATAAAATACCAAAACATCTCCAAAACCATGCCAAGTTTCATGCAAAGAGCCACACAAACAGATAAGAATAAGCCTGCTGGAAAACTGCACACATAGCAAACATGCAGACAGAGGACATCTCTGTTCCCATCCATTAAAGACACCTTTAGTGAGGAGCCCATCCTATAGCAGGCTGCCACAAGACTTGCAAAAGAAGTAAAACTGCACAAGAACCCAGCCAGATTCCTTGCAACTGGTAAGGTACCATCTTTTGATGCTGATATTACTCATATCGTGGCCCCAAGAACAAGGAACTCTAACACAGATATCCTGCCTGAAACAAAGCAGCACAGCTAGAAAACTTAGACTAGAAAGCTTTTAGGCCCATCAGATCTTCTCAAGTCTGAAAGAAAAGGAGCAGACTTGAAATTTGCACTGTGTTGTTCTTCAGTTGCATTTAGTTTTGAAGTACGCTGTTTTTATTTCAGGATTTAAGTAGGTTTACACACCTGGAGGATACCAGTCAGTTTAAGTCTCTACTTAGGAGCCTTCTCTTAGTCCATATTTATCATCCAAACTGGTACTGATATTTAGGCATGGGCTTTCCTACCAGCACAGATTTTGCTGTTTAAAGCCCTATGGCATTACAATGATAAAAGCAGAACGTCTGGTTTTCCTCCTCCCTTTCACCCTCATTGTGAGCCTCTCCCAGTTTTGCTGCCAGGCCCAGTTGAGCACAGCTCGCTCCGACACCTCTGATCAATCTCCTTGGACAGAACATCCCAGCAGACCCTGTTTCTGAGCAGAAGCAAAAGAAGCAATAAAGATAAATTACAGCACGGCATTTTACACTGTTTAGATTTTCTAGAGGCAATACAAAATTGACATTCAGATTTAGAACTAATTGTTTAGCTTGGAAAACAATTTTTGACCAACGCTCAGAACAAAGCACATCAGAGCTTGAACACATTCCCATGTAAATCTGCCTGAACTCCTTGTAACTGGAAAATGATCCTCATTTTAACAAAAAAAAAAAAAAAAAAATCTTATTCAAACAAGGAAATATATAAAAAATACTGTGAAGTGTCTAAAGTCTGGTTGCCCCATGCATGCAGACACCCAGGGTCAGGCTGGAGGGGCTCTAGCACCTGATGGAGCTGTGGGTGTCCCTGTGCAATGCACTGAGTGGGACGAGATAGTCTTTATGGGTCCCTCCCAACTCAAACGAGTCTATGATTCCATCATCTGGAGCAGAACTTCTGTGACTACACGCTGTCAGGTCACAGGTTGCTTTAATGAAGAATGTTCCTTTTAGCAGAGCTATCTACAAACACAGCCTCCAAATCAGCAGCCAGTTGACCTTCTGGACAGAATAATTTTAATGGTATTCTGGGCCTATAATGCTGTAAACCGTATTGTGAATACATATATCAGTCTTAGGTAAGAAGCTTAATAATAAATTAGTTTTTTTTTTTCATTCAGCTGAAAGACAGTGCAAGCCATAGCTTTATTTACAAAAGGTTAAACATTTCTTTAATTGGATTGCTGGCATTTAAGTGTGCAGCAGAATATCCTTTAGCAGTGTCCCTTTTATTTGTGACTGGAGAAGAGCCTAGAGAAATGCCAAGGGAAGATTTCATTTTAATAAAAAAGAGAAGCTTAAGATCCCTTTGGAGGCTTATGTTACATCTCAAAACTACCATGAACTAATGAATTCAATCTAAAAGGTCCCCAACCACAGGACTGAAGAGAAATTACAACACTGGCTTAGCTTGACCAAGCCGACTCTCCGTGCATGTTAGCAGTTGTATCTTAGTACTTACATCCTTTAAAGAATACCAACATAGTCATTTGATACACATTTTGAAATGGGAAATACAGTTGAGCTACAGCATTCTAATGACACTTTTAAGAATCACTCACGTCAGAGGCTTGCATGCTGAGCAAAAGGAAAAGCTGCTCCCTCTTCCTCCCATGAGTCAATGCTTTGGAAGAGATTGCACGCCAAAAAACTCTACTGCCTAGAAGAAAAACAGCCCCTTGTTGGCTCATACTGGGGTCAAGCTGAGGACCCGATTCTGCATGGTGCTGGAATCTGAGCACACTCAGCCCTCCTTGGCTGAGTTATTATCTCACAGTTGTTATATGCACAGTATGGAAGTCTCCTGGGAGAGTGGCTAATGTACACTTTGCCTCCCTAGAAAGCAGGGTGGGAATTTATGAGGAAAGAAAATCAGGCCTATAAATTACACAGAGGACCTGTAAATGGAGGTATAAGTTTCATTACTGGAGCATGTTACGGGACGGTCAAAATTAAAAACAGCTTCTAGAAAGCGGATTGCATTTAGCTTTCCATTTGGGGGAAAAGAAGAAGAGAAACAAATTCAAACACAACCTTGATTAACTGGGCAAATTACAAACGTGACACTAAGTTTGCACTGACACAGTAAGCAAGCAGCATGCAAGTTATCCACTGTCAAGTACTTCTACTCTAACATCTCATTTTGCTCTCTGAAATGTGGTAATTAGAACAGTACCTTAATAATAATGACGCATTTAAGAGACAGAATCCACCTGGAATATATTTTTACTAATGCCTTAGAACGTATGAGTCTCTAATCCTTGTGCAGTGGTTGAGCTCCAGTGTGCTCCAGCTGCAGAGGCCAAAGAGAGGTGATTAGAACATCAACAAGGAAACTCCTACATCAAGGTAGGATTGCCTAACTCTTCTAGCAAAGAGCAGAAACAGCCAGCCTCCCCCAGCTACAAACCATCCTGGAGTCTTGCACTCAAACCTCTAAACCTGTAGCAGCCCCTATGTGGGAAGGACCCTCCAGAGATGAGGTTCTGCCTCCTACCTTACCTACTGCCTGAAGTATTTAAAGGAAGATGAATCACAGATCAGAGCACGCCAGCTCTTTTCTCACCACATACCTATCCTCCCACAAGCACAAAACAATCCAAGGAAAATTTTCCTGTCTCCCAGATTTCCAGTGTGGCTCTACTGTTCCAAGAAGCAGCTCCCAGTGCTGAGATACGACAGGCCCATCTTATGAAAAAGTGAGTAGCACACCTTTGTGGTGCTACAAAAAGATGGAGAAAGGACTATGAATACCCTTAACAACTTAGAAAACAGCAGGCAAATCAAAGTCCATGACTGCATTAAATCAATAGTCCACGATGTTTAAGTCACTAATGCAAGTTTTAAGAATTTCCAGTTGCAGCCCCCAGCTTTCCAATTCTACTCTCATCCTCAAAGAGTGGAAGTCTCACCAGCCCCAAAATCGAGACATAGGTTTATTTCCATACAGACCTTCAAAGAGAACTGCTGACAGCCAGTTAGTATTGGAATGGAAGAATCCACATTCATACAAAACACTTCACATTCTTGTTTGCATTCCAGCACGCTGCCCTTTGAGAAACATGTAGAGAAAGGGGAAAAAAATAATTCTTAAAAATTTGGAATGATGACATCTCACTCCAAAACGTCAACTGTTTTAAATCACAGCTACAATGTTTAGAACAGCTGAAGACAAAAGTAAAATGCCTCACTGACTATTAGCCAAGCATTCTTTAAGCCTCCGAAAATATATCTCTTTTTCCTTAATTATTTTTTCTCAGTCATTCTAAAGCAACCTTTCTGGTTTCATCTGAAACAAGAGCAAATCTTTAACAAGACACTTATCACATAGGGTTTCTTCTCCTGTCCAGCTGTAAATCTATGTCCAACACATGGAAGCGATAGCTTCTTCTCGTGGGACGAAGTCATGAGAAAAAGGCAATATCAATTTGAGTTTCTTCTGATCTCAAGCCATATATTTGTCCTTTGAGTCATGATTCTTTGACTCTACTCACCACACTCTGCACTGGATTTTTACATTTAATGAGGTTGCAGGCTGCCGCATTTCATTATTATCCTTAATCAAGTTTTATTGATTAGTGGGACACAGCATCAATAGAAAGAGCATTACAAACAAATGGAAAAGCTGCCCAGAAGCTACTGGGATGTGTTCTAGCAAAGAACACACTATGTTCAAACATACATACATATATATATATACATATATAAAATGTCATTGCCTCTACCATTCAATCAGGTGTACCCCTCGCTGCGCTCTCCCTGCAAGGTGTTCTGATGATCATGGAGTATACGGAAACCCTGTAGTCCTGACACTTGTTGCAATCTGTTTGATGGGGAGAGGCTGAGGGTACGTGTATGCAGTCGCCAAGGAAGAGCTATAGGTAGAAGGATCACCCATTCTTCGGCTGATTAGGGCAGGTAAAAATCCTGCTACCCAAAACTGGTTACCTCTCACTCAGATAGAAGGAAGGCTGCTGAAGCAAAAAATGGTGAAACACGAAGGTTATTTACTTTGAAGATATCTAGAACTTACTCCTGTATGACTTAGTGGCACAGAAGACACCTAAGACGGGTCCTATCAGAGGTAATATGCTTGCAGAAAATTAACAAATTTTTAAAAAGTGAACAGTTGTTCTCATTGTAGGGGATCAAATCAAAATGCACTTACTATTCTACAACAAAATCTATGGGTAGAAATTAAATTGGCCAAATTTTAAACCCCTCGTGAATGGCAGCATATGTACTATCAAGGTAAGGCTAGAACATAAGAGAATTGTGGAACTTAAGGTATGCAATATAGTTGTGCCCAAGGGACTGAGCTAATTAAAAAATCTCTGCTAGTTTTTAAATGTTCATTATTATTTAGAATGGATGGTTGAATGAAAGCAGGGTGACAGCAGTGACCCATATTGACACGTGCATTTTCATGAAGGGTGTTGAGAAAGGAAATGAGTATGTTTGCAAGTCAGAATCCCATTAAGCACTGCAATCCATTAAGAAACAGGCTCTATCTCATATTATCATGTCATCCTCCAATCTCTTCCCGTTCTATAATAAGTTGTAACTTCCCAAGACAGTTCAGTAGAACCAAAAAGTCACTCTTGCTCTACCTCTACCACTTTCAGCTCATCTCTTCATTGCTATACATGATTTTGGCACGGGACTCACTATACCTTGTAAAAAGAATCCTTCAAAGAAAGTGTGGTTGAACTCTTAATTCCCTTATTTCAAAATCCCCAACTGTATTGTGTAAGATTAATGACTAAATATTTTCTATGAAGAATAAACACCAAACAAAGCATTGCCTGCACGGAGTGGGAAAAGAAATCCTCAATTTCATGTAATTTATGCTTCTGTGTGCCATGAAAGAAATGGATCTCTCCCTGTGCACCCAGGTAGAGCTACATGGGCAATTAATAGCCAACAAAAGGAAAACATAGCTCTAAGTTTCTCCTTCATGCATTACAGTGATCTGAAAAGGATAATCATATTAATGCAGTTCATCATGGCCATCATTTGCAGGAGATAAATTAGCCAGGTTTAAACAAATAAACCAACTCTACCACAAACTTCACCACATGTTGAGTGCATCGAAATCTGTGCAATTATTGTGATTATTTCAGCATCTCCCCACCCCCTTTTAAGCTTCTGCTTGCTGTTTGAAGAAAAGCCTTTTATTCTATATTGTCTGCAGATGCACATATTCTTTGCCCTTCCTATAATACTGTTGGGATGTAATTATGTTATCCTGGAGCTCCCCGGTGCCTCTGCAGTGGATGCATTGAGTCCAAGTGTTATTAAGTGGGGGACATTTTCTAGCTGTCCACACTATGAGAGATGGCAAAGCAGAGCTTAATCAGGCATGGACTGAGGATCCTTTCCAGCTGGTACCACTGGTGCTCAGCACCATTTCTGCACCCTTTGTTACTCTTTGTTCAGAGACACTGGGCTGGAAGAGCAGGGCTGCAGTGGCATAGCTGCCCAGGGAGGTGGTGAGGTCACCATCCCTGGAGGTGCCCAGGAACCACGGGGATGTGGCAGTGATGGACATGGTCAGTGGGCATGGTGGGGTGGGTTGATGGTTGCATTCGGTGGTCTTTTCCAACTGTAATGATTCTGTATCTTCAGACTGCCATTTGGTGATAGAGTTGCAATGCTCATAGGCACTTATTGCCCAGTTTGCAGCTTTTTGGGATTTTTTTAATCCTGCTTTGTTTTCCCAGTAACATACCTGTATTAGTATCTTTCTCTTGAATTTACTTCTCTATGTGTGCATTAATTGCTAAATTACTATGTGTCATATCCTCTCAACTGCTCATTGATGTATTTGTAACTATGATATTTTATGGCAATTTAACTGTGGAGATTACAAATAGAAATATCAGCTAAAACCAGAATGATTAGCAAACCAAGATGAATGCTGTGAATTAATCATCGTTTCAGACATCACATTAAGGTTCTAAATGTTCATCTTAATATGGCAGATACAAATCGCTGAGGCGAGAAGAGTCCTTGCAATTTGAACTATACTAAATACCAGTCCTTAATCACAAACACACACACTGGAAGGTTTGAACTAAGCTTTCAGTCACACATACCTTCATAGAACGACCTCCATGTTTTAGCAGATAGTTGCTAAAGGGCGACACAATGGTTATTCTGTCAGTTTCCACACTTTGATTTTCTGGGTGCCGTGTTGAGGAGTGCACTAAAGGCACAGCATGCACTGCAGCCACTCCTTCTGTTGGTCAGACCTGAAAGAATAAAGCTCGCTTGTCTGCAGGTCTTGCTGGGGGAGGACGTGCTGTACTTTCTGAGTTTATGCAGCATTTGACAAAAGGGACAAGTCCTCATTTATTTAAAGATGCTAAGAGAACATTTTCTTTTGCAAAATAATGGAGAAAGCCCTTTTCATCCTAAAAGTAACAGATGTGTACCCTGACACCCTCTAACGTGATACACAAATACATTCCCCCTTTGTCATAAAACAGAAGCAAACACACACACTCCCCACATTTTAAATTACACAGCACTGGCTCAGCTAGACAGAAAACGTGCATGGTTACTGCAGACAAAGATTAATCTTTCTTTGATATATTCAATACTTCACACGCTGCACATTATCTGGTGAGTATATATGCCTTGCCTTCAAGAACGTGATGTACTACGCCATACATCATCGTCTCATTTATTGAGTGCACCTCTGCACATGCACTGGCACATCCCTGCCCAGGGTCAGCATCACATGCCAATCTTCTGCCTTGCTTCTCCCTCCCGGTCCCCAGGCTCTGCTGCGTGCCACCACTGTGTGCTCTGTGCAGCAAGATGCCTCCTCGCCCCTCTCCTGCATGGTCCCACACTGCAGATGAGGTTTCCATTTGCCACATTCACAGGAAGGTGATTGCAGCTTAACCAAGTCAGCTCTGGTTTCAGAGAGATTTTTGGAGCAGAACACACTTCTCGTTCCTACAACAGATCCTTCTTAAGACACCTGCTGTGCCCAGGATCATAGCATCCTTTGAGCTGGAAGGGACCCTGAGAGGTCATCATGTCCAACAAGGTGATTAGAAATGGGAGAAGGGAAGAACAGTTATCTATAAATGCAAACAACTTCTAAGGGCATTAATTCAATGTGTTATATTGAAGACATGGGCTACTGCAGGGAAACAGCCTGGAGTAATGTCTTGCAGTTCTTTGTTACAAGGAAAGACCAATTTGCTTCCTGTCATACAATGGATGAGACGTTCTATCCTTTGGTGTGATTAAAAAGACTCTCTAACCCCATTTATATCTCTTTCTTCGGTGTACATATAAGAATCGTCGCCTACAGCTGAACTTAAATGGAAGCATGCTGCATAAATATTGATACTTGCTGTGATTAATATTGCTATTTATATTAGCGATGAATTGGGTTCACATAAAAATAATTAGCACAGCATGCCTGGGTATTATTTGCTCCTAATTATATCACAGTTCATTTCACCAACAGCAATGTGTCACCAAGTCAATAACAAGCAATGATTAATGCACGGAAGGTATTACCTTAAAATAATACCCTGTGTAACTTCCCTGTGCTCCAATGAAATACTGATAGAGAGCTCATGGCTGAGGAGCAACCAGAGTCCCTCATCTGCCCTGAGAGCTCTCCTACAAAACACCTCGTGGAACAGACGGACTCAGGCAATTACGTCCCAGTCACACCACCCAGGCAGCAGCATAAATATAACAAACATGTAATAAAGCCAGCAGACAAAACCCTCCCCAGAGTCCGCCCCCCGCATCTGCCCAGCCTCACTCATCTCCCAGCTCCCCTGAGCAAGTCATTTAACCACTCTCTTTGCCATCTGGAAAGCTGGGACACTCCCAGGCTAGCAGGAGACTCTGCTTCCTGGGGTTTGTGACGAAAGCTGAGATTTGGGGACGAACTGAGTCATTGCAAGCTCCATTCTGCGAGATGCTGGCTCTGGCCTGGGTCCAGCAGAGCACTTAAGCACACAGTAACCCCCCTGAAAAGCACAGTAACTTTTCTCCTAACTGTATCAGAGAAAATAAATGCAAAAGAGATTTTAAAAACCAGGGCAGTTCAATACTAGGGTGGATTCCAAGGCAGGAGAAGAACAGTTCTACGATGTTCTCCAAAGTAGCATTTTATCTTCAGGCTTCAGATGGCACCGGAGACATCTAAACAGACACGAGTGGCCACGTGTCGAAGTTGGAATCAAAAGCTTCAGGAGGTACAGACTGACGTACAGATCACTTTAAGGGAGCGAACACCAAACTTCTTTTTGCTCATCACGGACCACTTATGACAGACTTGGATGTAGGTTAATACTCATTGCCAGCAGCTGTCAAACACGCAGCCAGCTAACGAACACTAAATATCCCGCTGTATTTTGCACGCCCGTAAATCACCGCAGTCGGGATTAACACAGCGAGCATCTTCACGGTGTGCTACTGCCCCCGTGTGTGATAAACATTCCTAACAGCAATTCTGGGCTTTGCTTATCACAGAGCTGGTGCAGCAGCAGAGATAAAAGCACCTCGTTCCCAGCAGCTGGAAACCGAACGAGAAAAGAAGATTGAGAGGGGATCTGATTTGTGCTTGTAAATATCTAAGGGGAGGTCGGAGGCAGACTGATGAAGCCAGGCTCTTCTCAGTGCTGTGTAGCGGTAGGACAAGGAGCAATGGCCTAAAATTTGAACATAGGAAGTTCCATACAAATATATGAAAGAACTTCTTTATGATAAGGGTGATGGAGCACTGGAGCAGACTGTCCAGGGAGGTGGTGGAGTCTCCTATGGAGATATTCAAGACCTGGCTGGCCACCCATCTATGCAACCTATTGTAGGGTTCCTACCTTAGCAGAGGAGTTGGATTCAATGGTCTCTTGAGGTTCCTTCCAACTCTTGTGATTCTGTGTTCTTGCTGGGATATCCGACTTCTTCTGAACCTGTTAATGACAGGACAGTGCTGTCCCTTCTCATTTGCTCCACAACTTCCTATCTCTCCAGCAGACATTTGTAACGACCTCGATGAAGCACGGCAAACAACAGATCTTGAGACACTGGAGGTGAGATTTTCCAGGACAGTTCAACTATTATATATAGAATCAAATAACCAATGCATGTAAATTTTCAGCAGAGTAACAGAAGTGCTTGTGAACATCTGCCTAAAAGCGTTACTCTCAACACTGAACAAATTACAGGTCTCTTTGGTAAAAAATGAGCACATTGCAGAGCCTGGCAGAGCTCAAGAAATATCTGAGTGATGGGTACAAACATCCAAAAGAAGAGCAAACATACAACTCAGTGCAGAAGCAGCAGAAACCCTCCATTCAGACCAATCTCTGTGTAGCAAAGGTTTCTCCCACTGAAAATTAAATTGTTTCCTGCCCTGTAGGCTTCTCAGAAGCTGCTCACCCAATGATCTCAACGTGCAAATAGAGCTGAGAAGTCAAGGAATAATAATAATAATAATGTCAAAGAAAATATCATCAAGTCAATCATTTTATTTTTACTTCAAGCAAATGTAATGCTTCTAACTTACTGCCTGAAATGCTGACAATAATGTTGCATGAAAACAATAAAAATGCTCACTTCATCATTTTGCCAGTGTTGAAATTGGACATTTTGAGATCACTCAAAAATGGGAATTACTGCACAAAAAAAATCCACTGCCTTCTCTTGCACTGAGACCCAGTTTTGTAATCCACATTTTTTTAATCAAAAAAACCCCAACATAATGGCAAAAATTCCCAACAGCTGTATTAGTACCTTCAGAAATGAGCTGCACAGCAAGTACTTCAATTCATGAAAAGAAAGATGAAGAGGATTAATTTTGCTTTTCTTACTTCCTAACCACATATTTCCCCCACCCAATGTCAATGGAAGCAGAGCCCCCTCCTCTGCCAACACGGGACACAGAGGGCTCGCCCCAGCACTGGCCTTGCAAACCCAATGACAAAAGAATAATTGCTCTTTTTTTCGTGTATCACATGGCTCCCATTCCCACAAACCATGCACCAATCTCTCAGGCACCATCCCATTCCAACAAGCTGAGAAACAAGAGCAGCATGCAGCTGTTTTCTTCCCAAACATTCCCAGGATTTAAGAGCATGGGCTGCCATTGCTGGCGCTAGGGCTCTGCTGCTGGGGCTGTAATTCCAGCTGAGTGTACACACCAGATCAAGCCAAGGCAATCCCAGTGTACTAAGCCAAGTGTTTGACCAGTCCCCATGTTCTGGATATTTCCAGGCACAGAATGAACCAGTTTTTATTGCAGATCATAGGGACTCACCTTATTCTGCAGCAGAAGATGGGGACTGAGACATCCCTTGGAAGCGTTTGTGATCCTTCTCAAGAAGGCATCAGAGCACCTGCTCCATCTTTAAGTTGTGTCCATACTGCCCTTGGGTATCTAAGGGCTATACCTAAGGGAGCAACAGAACAGTTAAGGAAAGGGAAGTTCATTTACCCGTGGGCTACAGAGCAACTTGTACCTGCACAGGAAAGCTTCAAGATTACACTGAGAACAAATCAAATCAAACAAAACAAATTAGTCTAATAAAATGAGATATATCCCATTTCACATCTCATGTATTCAGTTCAAGACAAAGGGAAAGGTCTTTAGCAGACACTGACTACTTCAGCATCAGAACTGCGTGAGCTCCAGGCTGGACCCCTGGAAATACCAGGGCAGCTATGAGACCTGAAGTCAACATTATACAAATTCCCATCACAGCTATTTTATAGCTACAGAATGCAACAGGGAGTGCAAGCACTGGACAGGTTGCACTAGAAATGGTTGTGAGCCTTCATGCACCTTCCAGATGGCTTTGGCTCACAACAGACCAAGGGCTCAGCCCTGGCCCAGCCTCCAGCTGCTCATGCTGAGGGCATAGAAGAGCAGCAGGCAGATATACTTTACAGCTTCAAAGCAGAATTTCATCTTCTGGCAATCTCTCATCTTAGATATGCAACGTCTCAGATGGCAATGGGCACATCTGCACCCTTTCCAACTAACAGCAATGTTCTCCTACATTCCCATCTCACTCCACGGCTCTATCTTTCAAGATGAATTAACCCTTTGAATGCAAGATTAATTTCCCAATGCAAAGTGCACACTTACAGATTGACAAAGTGATAATGAAGAGCAACACGTCTGCCAGAGAGAAGGAGTTGCATGGCAATGTCTGACAGAACATCTCAGGGTATTTGCTCCATTGCCTCCATCGTGCAGGCACACGTACAGCAGGAAAGACAGCTGATATATGGTTACCCACAGAATGCACATTAACATGTTCAGGTTTATGAAAATATGCAGGCTAAGCTTTTTCTTTTTTTTTTTTTTTTATTTTGTTTTTTGTTTTAGGAAGATATTTTCCTCCAACAAAACTGATTTTTAAGTATGGAACAGTCATTTGCCAGGTTTTCAAAGCCATCTGTTTTCAAAGCTTACCTTCCTTGTTGTTTACCACAGGCTGTCTATCTGTTTTAACAACCTCCACTGGGATTTCACATACCTCATTATGCAAAATCACTGCTTATGCATTCACTCCAGCACTTGTCTAACTAATCTGCACTCATAACACCTTCCGTCGAAGATGCAGCATCCCTCTTCAGAGGCTGCAGATCAAAAACAATAGTAGCTGGTGTCATAGCAAGACAAAACATAGCCTCCTGTGTATTACTGTTGTGATACAGGCCTAATCCAAGACTGCTTGGAGCTGCTAAAATATCATAAAAAAATGTCCTATCAGAAGAGATTTTGTATCCTATGCAAGATAAAAAGCATCTATTTTTAATGCTGAGACTTCTGCTTTTCTTCGTCAAGAGGATTCTGAGCATTTTGGTCTCTCAGGCCCATCCCTGGCAATGTGATGAGCATCCTCAGCCTCCTCTGAAGCTCCCCGTGATCTCCTATCAGGTTTATCTTGTGCACCAGGCACGGCCCAACTGTCTGATGGAGCTGCCAGGCCTTCCAAACCGCTCTGGCCTGTTGTGTCAAGGTTGACTGGGGACCCTTTAACAGCACATCACTGATACAATCCATCACATTAACAGCTTGCTGGGGGATGCTTTAATTCACAGATTATTAACACAATAGACCATAATGTCTGGTCCCATTATGGCTGTGTCACAGAGCATCCTCGAGTTGCTGAAAAAAACAGAGATAGAAAAGGAGAGAAAATATATCCTTTAGTGGCACATTAGATCCACTGTGTTCTTCAAATAATCACAAGAATCAAAATTTATGATGATTATTTTCATATAATTCAAGTACTACTTCACCTTCCTGGAAAATATTGCTACCATCTCTATTTGTCTGTATATTCTAAAGTTTGAAAGCCAAACATAAAATTCACCGCTCTTAGATCTTTAAAATCTTACAGCTGCAACGACACTGCAGATTTAGCACAAACTCCAAAAGACAAAGTGACTTTAAATTATGTTTATTTTACGTGAGGGAGCAAAGGGAACTCCTTTTGAGCAAAGCACAAGAGGCTGAAGCAAGAGAAAAAAGTGAAATGTCATGGTTATGATTTCGGAGAAAAAAGAAGTAGAATACATCGGTTCTGTAAGAGGCTTTTCATCTAAGAAACTGGAGGCATTTTCATATTACTATCCCATTTCACACCTGAGAAAACAGAGATCAGATGTAAAGGAGGGGGGTGAGGAAGAACCTTTCCAAAATAAAACAATCATCCTGGATGCACCTGTACCACGTGCAGCAGCACAGGGGCATGGGGAGAAGCCGCCTGCTGAGGAGGCTGCTGGCAGCAAACAGGGGCAGCAAACGGGCAGCAGCTCTCCGGGGTGTGGGACAGGCTGGGATTTTACCTAGAGCTGCATCCTGCAGGGCCCAAATGCCACAAATCTATCAACACCACCGATCAGCCTCACTCCCCCTGAAACCAAAGCAGCTTTTCGTGGAGGGAGTGATCATGGAATGAGGCTCCAGGAGAGAATTACTTGCAATGTCCATGCTCATATCTTGTGCCACCACAGAAAGAAACCCTGAATCAGTGCATGTATTTCACTGCATCTTTGTTTTCCTTTGACACAAAGTGGAAATCATCCTATCTACTCCCTTTTGCAAAACATCCTGTGGTTAAATATGCTGTTATTTAGAACACTAAATACCTGGCCTGCCGTGTACACCTAGGGAACATAGCAGTGCCATAGCTGTGATTGAACATCAGCATGCCCTAGCATCAGGAGACCACAGGTAAGGGATGGGATTATGCTGGTGTAGGGTCTGAATAAACGGGGAATAAAGAGCAGGGTTTGCACAAAGTCGTCCGAATGATTTATATAAATGCCAGCTACCAACAGGATTAGATTAACTTTCAGCTTCAGTGAATGCTGATTTCTTTGGAACCAAACACTCTGCTTCTAGAGTCTGCTGGAAATAGCAGCCTCCCTAGCCAAGATGCATCGCAATTACAATGCTTAAGAATAGTGGTTGGGTGGCCTGAGGGCAAAACCCCATTAGTTTAGATTACAGGTCAGATAGCTAGAACAGACATGTTGGATGTTTGGTTTTAAACTAATACACTCTCATCAAGAACAGTTCTATTCTTCACTGCACAGCTGGTTTTCAAACGAGCACAGAGCAGAGAAACCATATTAGCACTGTACTTAAATACCCCTTTCTAGCTCACTCGTGATGTAATTTAGAAAGCTGCTATAACAGGGATCAGAACTACATTAAACACAATGGAAGTCAAGCTGTGGGAGACAAACATAAAAAACAAACACTTTACTAAAAGGAATGAAGTATTTGTTGTAGGGATACTGAGCTCAGCACTGCCTGCTGCTTCCTGGGGCTGCTGATGGAACGGCAGCCACCACAACACCAGCCTGGATGCGCTGCCCCTATTGCTCACCTTCACATCGGGATGGATTCTGCTTCATTAACACTTGAAATTAGCATGACTTGTATCTCATCACCACTTTTCTCACAGTTTAAATTCCTTAGGATGAGGACCACTTCCTCCTTTCTCCCAGGTCTGCACAGTGTGGGGCTGGAAGGACGGCTCTTGGCTACTGCTGAGATAATCAGAGGAGACAGACTGCTTAGAAAATACTGCTGGAGAGCAAATGCAGACAGTACGCAAGAGGTACTTCATATATACTCATAAATGGAAAGATAATTCTCTGCAGCTCTTAATCATTTCCAAGCAATGCAATCTTCAGTATACTAGTTTTAAAATCTTCATTAACTAATCTAATGGTAAAGATGAAGCTATAAAGCACAGTTATCAAGCAGACTCCAAGAGTTCGGATCACAGATGAGCTTTAGAACCAAGTCTGACAGCAACTGTTGGGAAGAAACCAGATAAAACACATTGCTCCTCTGTGGTTTTATCTTTGGGGTTCTTCTGGCTCCCAGGACCACAACGTCGAATACTAACAGCCTCACTGTCCCCCTCTCTACATCCCTGAACTCAGCCAGAAGAGCTCCACCACCATTTGCATTTGTTGGTGAGTTCATGGAGATGAGCCATCTGCATTAGTAGGAAGTGTCAATGACTCACTGGACAAACCTTGCAGCAGAGGGGTACCACACCATCTGATGTGCTTATTTCTAGGATCAATAAAAACTGTGCTTTCCTAACAGCCCTGTGGAGCCTGCTGGTGTCAGAAATCTGGCAATAAAACTCAACTTGTGACACGTTCATATTTAAATCTTGATGTTGTTGATTAGAGATGTGGGTTTAGATGAATGTTTTTGCACCAGTTGACTTCTAGAAATGAGCGGTCTGAAACTGTTAGCATCAATGATTGGTTTATTGTATAGCTTAAATCTGGATTTTGCAGCAAAGCTGCAGAGAATTTAATTGACTCCTTTTAAAGCCTGACTCTCAGCTACAACATCAATATTAGAAGAGGAAACGTCGTTTCTAATTTAACTTAATTTTTAAAGAACATGTTTCTGTAACCCTAGGTATGTAATGCCTTTTTATTTTAATTGAAAAACATCTCTTTTAAGTGATAAAGTAGGCTAATATGAAAGCTGATATTCAGTTAACCAGTAATTTCAAAGTAAACAGATCCTTTATGCATAAATAGAGGCCATCACTCAGCTTTGGTCTAATTCCTCTGAACTCAAAAAAAAAAATTAACCCAGAAAGGAAGTAACTAGAAAACATTTTATGCAGATTTGAATAGGGGTCTTTGTGTAAGCAAGGAGGGAGACAGTTGCTGTCATCATGAACCATGCTACTGGTACATGGTGTTCTTTTGATTTCAGAGACTCTGGGCATATTTATGATTAAAAAAAAACAGCCAACATTCTACCCTGGGATTGGAAGCTCTGTGTTAGCTGACTTCAATTAAAATATTTAAGCTTGGGTTTTAAATCATGCTAGCAGCTCAAGCTCAGATTCCTTGCTTCGAAGGTCCCATGCGGATATGTAATGCACCATGATAAAGAACAGGAGAGCAAAATCAGAACATATGTGATTTAAAAGGCACATTGCAACCATTTTAAAACCAATTCTCTCTTCTCAAAATACTAAAGAAGGGAGAAAACCACTCACTCTTAATCTTAAATGGACTCCATCCAGAGCCATTAATCCAGGAATTCAAAACATGAATGACATCCTTTTTTCAAATCCTCAACTTCTTGTGAAGTTTGATTTCTTCTTGCTACATCCTTTGAGTTAAGATGGGATCGGATCCTTAAAACAGATATTTGATGAACATAACATGAAGTGAATTCACATCAAGTTTTGATGAAAAATATCAGACTAACGTTTTCTATGCCTTAAGAAGACAGAGAATTACTGTCTTTCTCAGATCCAATTTTCTCTCCTTTATTAACAATCACCTTTAAATAAGGTAACCATAGCAATGCTTTTCAACCTTGATATCTTTTGTTCTGTTTGCTTCAAGACCAAGTCACAACATTGTTTTCATCAACTACTCTTACGACAAACAATTTCAATGCTGAAACATTATTTTAAAGTATGGTGTGAGAGGGAGCTTTAACTTTAAAACAAACAGAAGGCACAGTGTCTGTGCTAGCCCAATGTTCTTACCTCAACTTTAGAGCTGATTCAAACTCTGCCAAATACCTCTTCAGTCTGCTGACATACAACTGTTCCTCCCCTGCAGGTGACATGCTGTTTAGTCATGCGAATAACTACACTACTATCTAACTTATCACTGAATTGTAAATTCATAGAATCATTAGGTTGAAAAGACTACTAAGATCTCCAACAGTCAACCCACTCCCACCATGCCCACTGCCCACGTCCCTCAGTGCCACATCTCCATGGTTCTGGAACGCTTCCAGGGATGGTGACCCCACCACCTCCCTGGGCAGCTGTGCCACTGCATCATCACTCATTCTGAGAGGAAATGTTTCCCAGTATTCAACCTGAACCTCCCCTGCTACACCTGAAAACCATCACCTCTCATCCTATTGCTGTTACTTGGAAGAAGAATCTGACCCATACCATGCCACAACCTGTTATCAGGGAGTTGTAGACAGTGAAATTAAACCACTGCCTTTGTGACCTGCTCATGAACACGTATTATCTTGTGATTAAACACACGTAGACCAGGATCTGAAAATCATTTATAATACTAGCTGTGCCCAGGGAAAATGTTAAAGCACAACTAATTCCAGTGCTCATGGAAAATGTTGGAAAGACAGACTCAATGCATGTTTCAGTACCCTTCTCTCCTGAAATTATCAATACTGCGGCATTACCATTCAGATCTGATCTTCCTCTACAAAGGCTGTTTGCTGGCCTCTATAAGATCGCTATCAAGTTATACTCTTGTCCTTCAGACCAGTCACATCCTTTGGCCATAGGATTTTTCTATACACTTAGAGGCCTCCTCTCTAATCAGATTACTCATCACAGTAATCTAAAATCCACTAAAGTAGGAGGCTTGTAAAGGCTTTTTACAGGTTTTGGATCAAACTGCTGCACTGGCAGCAAAACCCCTATGACATATCTGACAGTCTGAACAAAATTTTCTTGTCATTCTTCCAAATGAAGAGACATCCAATGGCTCTTTCCAAAGGGATTTGTTTCTCTCTCATCCAAGTAAGATGCTTACTACTGCGTAGGCTTCACAAAACATTTTGCTAAGGCAACTTGTTCTTGCCAGTTGAGACCTCAGTGTTTAATCATAATACAGAATCATCTACAATACATATGGGCTGCTACTACATTTTGTAATTGCACGCAAAACAGAGAACTTGGCAACTGCAACATTTGTATTTACTTTGCCTTTTCCCTGCAATGTCCCTATTTCTCTCCTACATGTCACATTTTTACCTCCAAGAAAGATTGCTAAGTACATTTAATACTGGCAATTCCCCAGGATTGTTTTTTTGTTGCTGTTTGGTTGTTTTCTTTTTTAATAAATTGGATTTTCTGCTGTTGTAGCCTATTTCTCTCATCTCCCTCCCTCTGGCAATAGCAACGGCAAGTGGAAAGCTGAGACACCAAAGCCGGTTTCCTGCGGCAAAGCTCAATGCCAGCCATTGTTCTAGCAGCACGTACCTGCTCAACAGCACTTGCATTCAATGCCTCTGAATGTTTTCCATCCCTCCAGGGTGACAGCTTTGAACAACAACCCTCTCACCATACTCAAACCCCCCAAAAGCTTTCCACTACTGCAGCAATAATTTAATCAACAACTCGAAGGTACAACTCTCAGCGAATGACTGCATCTACATACCAGCCTCCCCAGTGCAAATCAGCTTCCCACCATCTCTCCTTTTACCTTCTTTTGAAAAACCTGGAGGACCCTATTTGTACAGTGGTGATGCTTCACCTCTCTGACCGGTCAAAATCTGGTTCCCTCTAAAGAACAATAAGAAGGAAAGGAAAGGAAAACAATCAGACTGCAAACTTAGCTCTGTCCGTTCCCTGCCTCTCTGGAGGACCTGATTAGCACTGCTCCTTCTGCATCCTGTATGGCTTCTCTAGGTTTCTGTGCGGACGAGAAAATACTCTCCTACGTTAGATCTCTTGCAAGGCTCATTGCTAAATGATGGCCTGCAAGCTTGCTTCGGACTGAGGGAAAACAAACACAAGGAAAGAAAACAGTGTCTTGTCTCTGAGAATAACATGGACAGCACAGGGTGCTGGCAAAAGTCACCAACTGAGCTGAGCGGCCTGAGGCCACCCTCTGACACTTGGTTTTGAGTTTTGCCAGGCCTGCTCAGGACTGAAACTTCTCAAAAATGTGGGTTCCTGCACAAGTGTTGTGGATTGAGCCTGGGTTGAAAAGAAGGGAAACGTACAACCTTTGTCTCTCATCTCTTATCATAAAGAACCTAAAACATGATGCCCACTACAGGTACAAGGAACACAAAAAGAAACTCAGAGTATTTTGCATCCAAGGAGGATTTGTAAGGTATTTCACTCAAGGCTCCTAGCAAAGAAGGCAGTGAGAGAAACAGAAGGCTGCACATACAGCCCACCTGTGGGCAGAGACCTCGGACTGTCTCATTAAGGAACTCCTGCAGCACAGCACCTTCTTCACGTGCAACCTGGGGTGTTTCAATCTATGCTGGACTGAAAATGTTTTATTATTCTCATGTTTCGAATTATTTTGTGAATTTTTCTCTAGCCTATCCAAACTGCTAGCAGGAAAAAACGTACTTCTTTCTGTAATAATGTATATGGCTATTCATATATTTTAAGAGGAGAGCAATCAAAGCAGTAATTAAGACTGAACTTCCAACATTTTGCTCATTCTCATGTGTAGGTACACTTCTATGCTCATTACCTGTCTAACTTATAAATAAGATCCTGTTGTTATGTCTTTCCTCTCCCCCAAGCAGATTACCCAAATATTTCCTAGAGGTTAAAAAACAATATAAATCCCATACCACACATGGTGGTTAATAGTACAGTGGGAGTAAAATTCACACGGGCATATCTGGGTCAACATTTTGACTTCCCAGCTAAGTTCACCTTAATTAGTGTGCAACAAACAGTACATCCAACACTACAGGGATTTAAAACGATAGAGAGCCATGTTGTGCCAAGTTGATTTAAGTATATTCTATTTACTTTTGAAAATGAGTATTTTAGTCTATTTAACACCAGAGGGGGTAATGCAGTTTTTAATTAATTTACTGTTTTGGCTTTTTTAATGTCAAGGAAACAAATGGAGCAATATAAAAACAACAGCACAACAGCTAACATGGGGGTCTATAATGTAACCATAAAAGGAGCCTTTTCAAAGCACTTGCAAAGTTCCAGCCACATGATTCCCATTAACTGTAATGAGCACTGGACAGATAAATTCACACATGTTGCTTTGAAGATTTATACTAAATTGGCTTCATCTTTGTTAGCACTAAAGGAATAATGATACTCCACAATATGAAAGAGAAATCTTTCAATTTGCCCCCTGCAATTTTCTCCATTATCCCCAGAATTCTCCAGTAGCTGGTCAGACTACAGATTCATAATTGTTCCAATTTTACAGACAGTTAAAAATATTAGCTATAGCAGAACAGTCAATCTCCGCAGAATACAGTGCTAAAATGCTCCTTTTTAAAGAAAAAAACAACCAAAATAACACAGGCCCAGCTAGTTGTGCTCTGAAGTCATATCAAAGGCCTGAACAAGTAGAACAGCACAGGGAGAAAGCTGTTGCTGTAGAAGCCAATCCATAATACCTTGCCAAATCTTTAATTGCGAAGCATGTACATTTGGCTTGATCTTGTGCTGCTTTGAAGTAAAGATATTAGCATCAATTAATCCCAAAATGACCTCAAGTTATGGACTTTGGGAAGAAAAAAAAAGAGAAACAAAATGGTGTGAGAAAAATGGGAGCTGCTATGTAAGCTGATTGAGCGCTCATGGCAGAAGCAAACCAGCCCCTGCAAATACAACCTCCACTCCTCCTTCCCACCATTTTCATCCCAAGGAGTTCAATGCTTTTCAGTTATGCACTTCACAATTACAGGGTTTATGGAGAGGATGCATCACTTTTAGCACCCAGATATTCATACGAAGAAATCTGTGTACTAGCATGACCGAGATTGGGAAAGAAATCCCCAATCCACCAACGTTTGTGACATTATGGGTCAAAAACCAAAGCTGCACCAACATGCAGATTTTACCCCATTCCAAAGAGACAGGTAAATAAGCCACCTAAATACCATAAAGAAAAAATTCTTGAATACCTTTTGCTTCTGCTGCTGCTATGGTTGAAACTACTGGCTCTGTCCCTCAGCATAACATTTTCTGTATTGGTCAGAGGCTTCAGGGATTCTCAGGTGCTCCCTTTTGGGGGGGGATGACACCTTCAAGAGAAAAAGGTTTTGTATTTTAAGACCAACAGTAAAACTGACTACGTATGGAGCTTCACAGTGTACTACAACCCCTGAAGCGTGAAAGTCCTACTCCGTGCATACCAGCTACAGCCACCCCTGTTCTCACGCAATAGAGCTAGGGCAGGCAGACAGGAGCAGGAATAGTTGCTTACTTATGCTTTTCACTTGTTTTCCTACATGCATTCTCCTTAGTTCAACCTTTTTTGTCTTCTCATGTGATGACATTTTTGTGCTATTCCTTCTGATACAACAAGAGTAAATGCTACCGAATCAGACTCATATTTCATCGTTTCTTCTGAATCAAAAGACTACTGAACTACTTGGAGTTATCTCTATGTCAGCACATTCCCCTGAGGGCAATATTGTCTTTTTCCCTTGTCAGTTAATTTGTTCACTGCAACACAAGTTTATTGAAAGCATTCTGAGTCTTAATTAGTGCTCTTCAGTTGCTGTTTCCCATAGCTGTTTTGTCTCAGTTTCAAATGCTGTGGAGCAGAATTAACAAGAAATTTCATTATAGTAGCAGCTTAAACATGAAGCATTATGGATGTCTCTAGTAATATACTTGTATCTAACTTCAAGTCCTACAATTTAAATATTTACAGCTGGAAATAAAAAGTCATCTTTCAATTGCATGTTCATAGACAACAATTCTTGATGACTCCCTAAGGCCAGACACGTTTCAATTTATTGCTCAGTGATTGCAGGTGAGATCAATAGCTCAGCTGAAGTGTATCTCCACCAATGTATGGAGTGTGAGCAACAAACAGGAGGAGCTAGAAGCTGGAGTGCAACAGGAAAACTATGACATAGTCACCGTTAGCAAAACATGGCAGAATCACAGTCATGGCTAAAGTGCTGCTATGGACAGCTATAAGCACTTGAGAAGGGACAGGCAAGGAAGGAAAGGCAGTGGGGCAGTTCCGAATGTTATGGAAGGTTTTGATGTTGTAGAGATCAATGCAGTGAATGATAAGGTTGAGTCCTTCTGGGTAAGGATCGGGGGGAGGGCCAACAAGGCTGACATCCTGGTGGGAGTCTGTTACAGACCACCCAATTAGGATGAAGACAGATGAAGCGTTCTACAAGGAGCTGGCAGAAGTCACATAATTGCTAGCCTTTGTTTGCATAGGGGACTTCAACTTACTGACATTTGCTGGAAATACAATACAGCAGAGAGGAAACAGTCTATGAGGTTCCTGGAGTGTGTGGGAGATAACTTTCTGAAGCAGCTGTTAACAGAACCAACCAGGAGAAGTGCCCTGCTAGACCTGCTGTTTACTAACCGAGAAGGACAGGTGGGAGATTTGGTGGCTGGAAGCCATCTTGGTCACTGAGAGCACAAAATGATAGAGTTCTCTATTCTTGGTGAAGCCAGGAGGGGCAGCCAGCAAGGCTGGACATTCCTCAAGAAGGAAATGGCCTGAACCTGTGCCATATGATGAGCTGGCAGGGAAGATGACTGCAGTGGCTGAACAGGGAACTTCTGCTGAGACTCGGGGATAAAAAAAAGAGTTTATGATCTTTGGAAGAAGGGATGGGCAACTCAGGGAGGATACAAGGATGTTGATAAGATATGCAGAAAGAGAATTAGAAAGGCAAAAGCCCAGCTAGAACTTAATCCGACCACCACTGTAGATGTTAAAAATATATATGTTTTTACAGATATATTAACAACAAAAGGAGGGCCAAGGAGAATCTCCATCCTTTATTGGATGCAGCAGGGAATGTTGCCTCCAAGGATGAGGAAAAGGCTGAGGTACTCAATGCCTTCTGTACATCTATCTTAAACAGTCAGACCACAGTTATCCTCAAGGTAATCTACCTCCTGACCTGGAAGTCTGGGATTAGAAGAATTAATCCACCACTATCCAGGAGGAAACAGCGAACAGTTACTTCTCCAAAACTATAGTAAATCTAGGGGGCCAGATGGGATCCACCCAAGGGTATTGAGGAAGCTGATGGAAGTGCTTCCCAGGCCACTTTCCATCATCTATCAGAGCTCCTGGTCAACTGGGGAGGTCCTAGACAACTAGAGACTTGCCAGTGTGACACCCACCTACAAGAAGGGTCAGAAGAAGGATCCGGGCAACCACAGGCCTGTCAGCCTGACCTCGGTATCAGGGAAGGTTACAGAGCAGATCATCTTCAGTGTGATCACACAGCATGTGTGCTATGTCCTGCTTCAGTCCCCATTCTGAAAAGCAGAACAAGCTCAGTCTTCCAGCTGCAGCTCACAAGCCGAGCTCCCTGATCCTCCTGGTATCACCCCCTGAGGCTGCTTTGGCATTATTTCATTTTTCTTGAACATAGGTGACCAGATTTATCATAATTTTCCAGGCACAGATAAGATTGTGCCTAATACAGCACCGTGCTTGTGATATGTAAAACTCACTGCAGAACTGTTTTGGTTTTCCTTATAGTTACGTCCAAATTACAAGCCTTGTGTTAAAAGAATGGAATTCTAATTACTAGCCACTAATCACCCACTTGAATTTTTTACTAATAAATTTAATACTCTATAATTCCAATCCCTTAAACTACCCACCACTGCTACTATGATATTGTGTTCCTTTGCTCTGTTTGATAGAGCTCCCCAACACCACATCATCAGTAACATTAATAAATTCAAATTGACTCTTATTGTAATTAAAGTTAGTCACTCATTGTTTGGTGGGCACTTCAGCCTGACCTCCCCCCAACCCAATATTTCCCTTACCACCACAAAATGGGGTTGATTTTCAGCTGCTTCCTTGTACCAGCTTCCAGCTGAACTAATAATTTCCCACACGGCTCTGTAGCTAATGCCTTACCGTAACCCAGATTAGATCTTAGAGATTCCAAAATCCCTTCGCAGTTCTGAAAACAACACCAGGAAGACCTTATGGTTCGTGTTATTTTGTTTATTTTAATGATGTGCTCTGTTTTATGTTAGAAGAAAGCGGCCTTTCGTGATTCTTTGCTCTTGCTCTGACTGAGAGCTCCCTCCTTAATGAATCCTGGGTCTGCAGGTGAGGAAGCCCTGGTGGAGATCATCCAAGCACTTTTTCACTAGACAAAAAGCTCTACATTCATTCTGCTGCTTTAGGACAAAAGCTGCAAAGTTGCAATGACAACAACAACAACAAAAAACAAACATTTTTAGAGGAATAGGGCAATCTTGAATCCCAATGAAGGATCACAGGTAGATAGAGTGAAATGACCGTTGCCCACTCTCTGAAATGCTGGCAGCTGCAGTACTGCTGGAACTGCAAGCAAAAAGGCCTCTCCTGGATCAGAGAAATTAACATGACCTCAGAACGCTGGAAAACCTGACGCTGACCATTCCCACCTCCTCACACTGAATTCCTATCTGTATCCATGGAAGGGGGGATACCAATTATTTGGGGTTGTGAAAAATACCGGGCTAACTTGCCTGGCTTGAGACAGCCAAACAATAACGGAAGAGCAGAGACTTTGCACTGTTGATTTACGTGTACAACAGCACAGGATGACATAGGTGTCTTGTGATGTCCACACCAGTCTGCATGACACAAAGCAGCAGTGCTGCCATATCAATGCTAGCCTAAAGCTATATACTGGACATGATTCACAGATGGGTCCTCATACAGAGGCTGCAGCACAGGAACTCTCATACCACATAACTCTCCTCTCAATATCCACTTGAATATGAAATAAAGGTATTATTTCTCCTTCCAAACTCTGTTTTCAAATGCTGTTTGTATACAACAGTGTCTTGGAACCCAACACATGGCTAAGGATCCCACTAAGCCAACACGCAATGAAGATACATTAAGAATAATTTCAAGCAATTTCAAAGGCAACGTAAAAGGAATTTATCTTGGCCTAATAAAAACACATAACCCTTGAAATGCTTTCAAATAGCTCTATGTTTCAATGTTTTAACACAACTGTATGAAACCTAATGCAAACAAAATCAGACAGGAGCTGATATCAAAGCTCCTATGACTACATCTTCTGTGAGAACAAAAGACGTTTCAGCTCCAAGAGTGGGTCCCAGCTCAACACTCCCCTTGGGTTTTAGTAAAGGACTCAGAGACACAGGATTTCAGTTATGTGGCTTAACACACCAGATAAAATATCTTAAGATTCGTGAATTATTTTGCATGTACAGTTATGTAATTCCTATTAATTTTAATATGGTGCTGAGGAAATACGTAGTTTACCAATCACATCATCATCAAAAAGCTCCTTTCCCCAAGCACAAATTTAGTAAATCATACCTGTAATTTAATTCTTAATCAAGAGGCCCTTGAGTCTGAATCCCGAGGCTCACTTTATGGATTTTGTTATGCATAGTATGAAAATGAAGCAGAAATTCTGCACTTTGATCTGCTCTCAGTTCATGTCCCTATCTTCTGCAATTCCAACATTATGAAGATAAAGGAAGAAAAAACCAACCATCTTGTATTCATTTTTTCAGTTATTTAAGAAATTAATTTTCAGTAGAAAATACTGTCTACAAGAAGGATAAAATACCGTAAATGGTTCCAAGCTGAGCAACCTCTTTGTTTCTAATGTTCTGCATCCAGAATTGAAAACAAGATTGGGCAATAAATTTTGTCTTTCTATGTAAAACTAGAGATGACAGCAATGTCTGAAAAAAACAGGGGTGGCAGGCCTACTTGGAAGTGGAAATAAACCACCAAAAAACAACACACAACAGCGATTTGTTAAATGAATAATTACCTGTACACTTGGATTGGAGTCTGTGAACCATTTCAGCTATTCCAGCTTCTGAAAATGACAATTAATTCATTTAGCCATTGCATAAAAGAAATATTTTTTCTACTTGATTCAAAGTTATAATGTACTGCAAAAACATACAGGTACATTTACTTATGTTTTGAGGGTAAGCTGGGAAATCGGAGGAAAACAAACCAAATGACTTCTTTCCTCCCAAGAACTCCTTCAAAAAGAAGACCTAACAAGTCCTGTTTGATGAAACAGGTAGGTACGAAGGAAAAAAGTTCAAGTATTACTGCCAAAGCTTCCTGCAAAGTGATACAACTGGTTGTTCCTACTGCTGATACTGCAATTTGGAAATCAGAATCCTGATGGTAGTATTCTGCAGTAAAGTCTGTTTTGGGTAATAATCTATGGAGTGGAACAATCGGCCCGGTAACAGAACTTGTTTCTATGATCTAAATACACAGAAGGAAAATTTAAAGTAATTAACAGGGATGTGTGTCTTGCATGCCTAAAGTGATAACAGCACATGTGACAGCACAACATTATGAGAACACTTATTATGGTTAAAAAAATGTTCTGCCACAAACCTAGATCAGTGAATTATGAGCAGAACGAGCTTTGCATAACTAACCATGGGTAAAACCTTCTAGTCTGATGTTCCCTTAATTTGAAGACAATGCACCAACATAAATAAAGTAAATACAAAGGGCAAGACATCCTCTTGAATGAGTGCTTTATCTGAGCAAGCAACTTATTTTGCGTAAGGATTATTCAATAAATAATTAAAGATAAAACATTTTGTTTTCCAATTGGCATAGATGTTAGAAATAGTCCCACATAAATAACCTTTCCAAGGGGCAACATGAATAAAAGCCTAATCAGTACTCTAGCTGTGCAGAGTACAAAGTGAACATTATAATACAATCAATAATCCCAAGTTAAAGAGATGATGGCTACACAGCAAGACTCGGTGGGATATAGATTTCAGGTTACAAATCAACAAAGATCTAATAACTCACCACAGCTGCAGAGTGTTCCTTGGAAGCCTACTTGCAAGCTCATTCACCACCCAGGGACATTCTCAGGAGCAGATGAAAACCACTGAAGGATGATTCTTTACATGACTCTGCTCTGTTAAGCGTATTATAAATATGAGCACGTGAAGTGAACCTGGGTAATTCCACTACTGCAGCAGTGAGCTCTGCCAACCTCACCCAACAATCCTTTTCCTTAATAAGTGACCTGCCTAACATGACAGTACACACATTATTCTCCATAAGGGTGCATACAGTGTGCCCATGAGCAATGAATGGAACCTACTGACTTGACCAGGACCTGACACATACACTGCATGAGAAATTCAATCAGCATCTGAAAACAAACTTCACAAAGTACTGCTTGGGCACACATTTGATTCATGTATTACTGTTCCTTCAAGTGATACAGCAATCAAATCTCCTCAAATATTTGCAAAACTTGTGGAAATCTTCCAGAGCTTAATGTACATTTCAGTTCTTCCTGCAGACATACAAATCTTTTGCACTGAAGACTCTGGAGGGCTCGCTGCCTACACCAGGATGAAGATTCTCTACTCCTGCAGATGTGTAAAAACACTCCTGATTAGACATGTCTGAGCACAGTGCATACTCAGCCACCCATCTTTATTCTTATGGTAAAATTTTTATTGCATTTTATCATATGTCAGGTCTCTGGAGTCTAGACAGAGCTGGAATCCTGTCTGGTTCATGCAGCTTTTGTTGAACTGTTAACTGAATTTTGCAGGGCAAAATTCTTTCAACACTGTACACCTGCGTGTCTTGATTTCCATTTTCTCCCTAGGCCACGTTTTCTGCAGCTGCTGTTCCTAACTCAGAGCCATTTTAGACTCCATTTCTGCAGAGCCCATTCCGTTTTTGGGAACTTCATCCAAAGTATCTGCCTGGGCATGAATCCAAGGACCTCCAATACTTCTCCTGTGCCAGTACACTTTCATAGACATGGTAAGCCCTTGGAAGGCAGCTAGCCACTGTTCATATCTGGATCATAGATCTCTCTTTCAATAATCTTTCTCTCCCCAAGATGAGAAGAAGTGGTGGGCTTCATTTAAATTGCACACTGAGTACAACAGCTAATGCTTCTGCACCAGCAGGTGAGATGTAAGACGTGGGATATTCTTCAGAAATACAAAATAAAGAGCACTAATGGACAGGAAAACAATGCAAAAAAGTAACAGGAAACTTGGTCTCATGCTAAGGCAAGAAGAAAAGACTTCCACTTCCTGGAAGTTTCATTGTAAATATCCACTCATATAGATTTGTGCAGGTCCTTATATTTATGAGCTTAACTAAAAGTCAGCGCTACATAAATCACTTGCATATGAGACATAATAAAACAGCTTCCAGTATATTTCGTCTGACTTGCAGTCACTTCTCATTTCATAATCTGCATTATAGATTTTTTAAAAGATTATTCTCTTGTGATTGAAGATGGCAGTTGTGATATCTGCATTATCCAGACCACCTCAAACAAGTTGAAACAACCACCACCAGAGCAACACGGATGCTTGTGGCCATCCAGAAACTTTCCAACAAAACACATTCCACCAGACAAAACAAATCAAGTTCATCAAAACATCTTAGTTGATTAATTTGGCCAAAATTCTGATGAAAAACAGACAGCTTTCCATTGGAAAACTACTTCATTTCCTGATAGCTCCTCTGCAGTCAACCCAGCAGGCCATGGAAATAAAGGGATAAGGAAAGCCTGACTCCTAAACTCACAGACTATCACATTCAGAAGCCAAGTTCGCAAGGTTCCTAGTCAAACTGCCTGGAATTTATGGTAACATCATGGCTTCTAAAGGCTCCAGTTCCTTAGAAGCAGTCTAGCAGTAAGCAAACCTGACCCCACGCCTTCTGGTTTCTAAGCTGGAAGGCAACAAGCTGTGTTTGCAATAGAAAGTCAGTAGCTGTTGACTTACTGTGAAATGGTTGAGCACTTACTAGACTAGGAACCAACTGCGTGGTAGTAAGTCTGCTGGTCTCTGTACATCCAGCCTCACATACACGTGTCTGTATCTCTGGACTGCATAACCAGCATGCAAACATCAGAGCCTCAGCCACACCATAAAGACCACTGCCAAAACACATCTGTTACGTGAAAGCTGAACGTTTCTTCTATACCAAACAAATTAAAATCAAAGAGGGAAAGAATTTTATCATCCTTTCAAATGCTGGAAAAACAGAGCTTTCTTGTTATTCTTGTATTTCACAACAATCCTCCCCAAGTCCTTGGACAGTACATGAGCTTAAACTGGCACAGACTTTAGTATGTACTCCTACAAATGAGAACATTCCCAGCAAATGATTATACATACTTGGAAAGCAAACTATAACCAGATACAGAAAGGTGGACTGAACCAACCTTCCTTCACATGTGAATTCATTTCAAACGACTGGGATTTCTGCATGAAAAACAAAGTACATCTAAGTCAATCACTTTCCTTTTGGAGAAAGAAAAGATGCATTGAAATCACAAACTTTTAGCCACTGCACTTCCATTGAAGGGTTTATTTTTTCACAGAAAATTTAACTGATTGGAACACATCTGTCTCCTATCACGTCGATATTTTGAAAACATTTATAATTACCAATTTCACACAAGCATAGCAATGCGCTGAGTTCAGCCCTGGAACACATCTATCACTGCACAGCACAGACCTCTGGTGAGGTCTCCTTCTCTGCCAGGACACAGAGGGAGAGAATCAGCATGGTGTCCCACCTGGGCAGACAAGCGCTGCTCACTGCACCAACACACTGCCCCAGGATCTGGACTGGTCCTTCTGGGTAAGTGTTCTGTGCTATACAGCCAGCCCTGTGCTAATACTGAACAGCTGGATGCAGACAAATCTTTATACCCCTAGTTTGCTGATATTCTTGCTGTACTTTACTCTAAAAGCTGACCTGGAAAGGATGACAAAGAAACAAAACTTGGGAGAAAAAGGTAAATTTACAACTCCAGAACTGACTGACTTCAATTTATTTAACTGCAGAATACCATAAGGAAAGGACTGATCCCTGGCCTAGCAAAAGAGCACACGTGAGCTTGTTAGCTAATGTGCACACTGACTTCCCTTCAGCATGGTTGTTACCTTCATTTGTGTTAACTCTTCTAACTTCACACATCTTTTCCTAATTCAGACTCACGTAGTAATCAATATTTATTGAGCATTCTCACTGGCTATCCTAACTTCCTCTCTGTGCTATCCCCATACAAAAACTGCACACCTCCAAAACAGACTTTACATATAAACTGTTTTCATTCTCCAGACTCATACGTCTCTGGCTTATAAAGACATTAATTTATCAGTGTTTGGGCAGTACTCCAACAACGGGTCAACAGAAACACCAAGCCTCAGAAGACATTCAAAAGCAGAATGCATACAGACTTGCAAGATCTAATCTTGTAGCAGGAGCGTTCAAATGCTTTTTCCAGTTCTGTGGCCCAGATCTGCCAAATGAAAACTATTTCCTGCACAGAAAGTAATTAAAGAAAACAATCAATGCTTATAATCAATTTGACAATACTTTTTTGTCTGCGTTGGTGACATCCTATGGGAAGCATCTTACCCTGCATGCTGTCTAATGCTGCACCATATGAACAGCAACATGGGAGCTGTGGGACAGTTTACCAGGGACAAGGAGTCTGAGGGTCTGGAGAGGTGCTATGGGCTCCTATCGTTCACCCTCCTGTGCAGCACAGCCTACCAGTCCTACAATAGGGGGGCTGCTGGATAACAGTGGAGCCCATGCTTACCTCATGCTCTGATTGCAGTTGGAGTCAGTGCTCCTAAGAGACATCTGAGAAGAAATCTTTTCCCTCCTATCTTCTCTGTGTAGACACTCAAGCACTGAATTCCACATCCTTAGCTCATGTGCTCAAATGCATGGACTACTGCTTATAAGATTATCAAAATAAATCATAGCTTTCCCACCGATATCAGATCAGAATACAACCTCTAATTAGCTAAGAAGTACAAAATAACTGAGCTGGTTGAGTCAATCTGCATACCCTGTGCTCCAGCTGATGAATATAAGCTACTTTTAAAAATTAAAGAGCTATAAGACTATTGAGAATAGTTTTGAACAATAACCTCTGGATGTATTACTTGCATGTTTAACAACCAGCTGGTAGAAGCATGAGTACTGATACAGGCTGCCTGAAAATTCAATAACAGGAGATAATGGTCAATTTCTGCAATGTTATTGTCTAATTAGAGAATTCTACTTTAGCTGAAATCCATTTAAGTGAGCAACGTGCATATATTGTAAGGACAGATTAAGAACACACTACACAGGGCCAGGAATCATTATTATACATGTAGGCAATTAAAAAAGCCATCTCTGATTTATCACCTCCACCTCTTTATTGTATTTTCTTCTTCATCAATGCAAAACAGTGGCAAGAATTGAAATCAATTAAAAAAAACTGAGGAGGGGAATTATTAACCATCACAGCAGAAAAAAAATAAGACAGCCACCAAAGCCAGATTTGGAAGAATGCATAAATAGGCTCACTAGGAACAAGAGCAAACTGTATCCCCTATCTATAAAACCAGTGGAAAAAAACATGCTGGAAAGCTGTACTCAGAGAAGAGGATGCTTTGCTGTGGTTTACGGACAGCCAGTATGCAAAGGTTTAAGGTTCAGTCCATAGAACCAGCCCTGCGTGTCCATGTTTATGGGCAAGAACAAGTGTCCAAGGTTCATAAAAGAGCCCCTGGAATGGGCTCTTTTCTCAAGGCCCTTATCTGATTTCTAAGCAATGCAACAGTCTGACTGAGTAAGGAAAACATACTCAGCTCCAGGAAATGCAGTGAAATCAGAGTGCTGCCTAGGGCTCCTGGTAAGGAGGTTTCCTGAGAACAAAGGGCAACTGCACCAGCAACCAAGAGCTGGCCAGAAAACTGTCTGAAAACTGATATAATAAAGCCCATAGGAAGCAGTAATTGAACCATCAGCTGTGTGGCACACAAGACTACACTTTTATATCTCACTAATTACCTTACCTTCAAAATCAATAGGAGGTGGCATGAGATTTGTACAATCTTAACAATCCTGTAGCAGTAAGAAACTGTTTGCCATGAGACACGATGGCATCATTTCATCTTGAGGGGGAAATACTACCTCATATATCGTTAATAATGGGAAAGACACAAAGTTCTCTTGTGCTGTCAAAAGTATGTTATCCCTTTTAGTTTGATGTATCAAAGGAAAAAACATTTTCAAAGGTCACTGCTGAATTAATGACTACTGATGAACTTTTGCAAACGCCTATGGTTAAGACGTGATTACAGCTGTAGCACTTCCAATGGCAAAACTTCTCAGCAATTTTCCTTTAATTTGCCTTTCTTCCTTAACTACCATACAGTTAACAAGAGCAAAGTTGGATTTTCAGGTATTTGCAAAGTTTCCACAATCATCTTTCATTTCTATCTGAACTGAAACTTCACGTATTCCGAATAATGGAAACAATGTTCAAAGTATACTTTTACCTTCAGCATTATACTTACTGGTCCTTTACTCATGATTTTGTGCATTAATTTCACATAAAGGTCTCCTTTTGGCTGGGAGGGGGAAAAGAAAGTGTTTTAACACTTAAAGCAAAGCTAAATAATACTATACTGCTGGGAGATTTTCAAAGCCACGTTAAAAGAAGATCATAAGAAAAAGAGGCATCCGTTACAAAAACACTACATGGCTCCTCTGAGCTCTATGATTTGTTAAGGTACCTTTTTAATCCAGTCATTTCCAGTGACTCTCGTCAGTAACATGAAATCAGGATTCATACTTTAGATTAAATGTTATTTTCTCCTCTAACTGGTGGATTGAGTTTGGCAAATCTTGACTCTTGCATCAGTTTCACAGAAATCACTCCATGCTGTGAAGAAAGTGGTAAGGATTATAGGGGAAACAGTACAAAACATGTCTGTTTCCCTGGTGAACCACAGCTGCAATAGGTTGTCTGTCTTTAGCAGGTACGGAGCAGAGGGATTAACATCAGAAAATGTTAACATTTGCACACAAGCAAATAACCCCCATGGGTGTTTCCAAAAGATGATACCTTTGTTTCTAGATGTACATTTGAGCACTTCCAGCATTTGCTCTGTTGGGACAAACATCGTGCACAGGAATCCCTTCTGTCCTGCTCTTTGTTTCTCTCCAAGGACTTCCACGGGTCTCATAAGACTTCAGCAAGGTGTCGTTACTATTGTGTTACATCAGCCACCCCAAAGCACGGAGATGAGGTCAAGTCAGAGCTGTGACAGCCATACGTTTTTCTTCGGTGCTGCAGCTTCACCACCCCTTGGACCACAAAGACCAAGTGGCACAAGAATAACAAGTACTGTACGGTGGCTGTTGACATAGCCCTGAGCAAGAACTAGTGGCCGAATTTGCATGGCACAAGGTATTGCAGCTCCATCTCTCCATTCCTTCTACAAGCAGGCAGTTTGTCCAAGCAGCTCCCAAACACCAGGCAGAATCAAGACCACAAACTCCTGAAATCCAATGGGAAACTGTAAGTTACCTACTAAACCACCTGGATGTTTATAACCCCATAAAGAATTGTACAGATCTGTCTACTGATGAATGTTAGGCCCCTAACGCTGGCTTAAAAAGGAGCCTCCTTACAGGACCACACACATCAAGCCAGAATACAGGACTAAAAGTCTCTAAAAGACTTATAGATTTATTCTCCTGAAGTACACTTCAGGAGTTTTTGTTCCTTTAAAGCCCAAAGATCAGACCATCTAACATCTTTTCTCAAATACTGTGCTCCAGAGAATAGAAACTTCTACGTTAACTACATTCAGAATTGATTCCTCTGCCTTCTCCATGCATGGATGCACTCATGCTCATGTGTTTAATACACATATTAATTTTTAAATAGATTGCTTATAACTAATCACATCAAGTGGCATTTGTGCAACGTAAATATTTGCTTTGTTCCTTCAACACCCTTGCAATTACACTGAAAATTTCAGAGAAATAAAATTACAGCAGGTTGAATATTAAAAGTGGGTGGAGGGGGAAGAGCTAGAAACTGTAAGCTTCAAAGGGAATTCTATGCTTTGATTTCAGTTTGCATATTCCAAACGCTCACATTTTGCTGCGCAGACGTCAAACCAGGAGGTAGTTAATAAAGCAGGTGCCTTTAAGGTTTAAAAAAATTGCATTTTTAAATGATCAAATCAAACCATATTCCAAGTGCAACAGAAGTAAATGACGTATTATTAGTTCTTCCCTGAACCTCATTGAACCATCTCTCTATCATAGCAGGGGTCTGTCAGCTATGCAGGTCCTTGCCAAAAATAAAGAATGGCAGCATTCCCCATCTGCTGGTGAGTCCAATCGAAGGAAAGACAAAACACTGATTTTATTTAGCTCTGTTCCAGTTATTGTCAGGCGATACAAACAGTCATCATGACACGCAGCCAGATTTATTCATGTACCCAGCAAGCCAGGCCAGGCATAATAAAGAGATTACATAGTTTGGAACGCATGCAACTTGGAATTGCTTTTATTAAAACCTAAAGCATGGGAAGTATTGGGTAGGAGACTTAGGTATCACACAATCAGAAATATGTTTGGTTCTAAAATACGACACACGGCACCCTTACTGAATGAGGATGACTATTATTACAGTGTAACAGGCCTGCATCTCTCTCCTTGCCAAAAGAAAAGCTTGGAATAGCACAGAGCACATGGCACTTTAATCTTAGAATAGAGAGACTGGCACGAGCCGTACTGACAGAGCATGCAGGAAAACATAAATAGGACCTTTGTAAATATCTGTCCCTTTGAAAGACAGCTCCCCATAAGGCACCACTGCTGTCCTGAAGCCACTCTGGAATGGGAAAGGCTCTTAACAGAAAGATAGAAGGGTCAGCAGGAAGATCAGGAGCTCTGTTGGCTTCTGGGGTTCTCCTGCTTCTTGCTGACACCTGTCTGCGCTACCAGACACAATCAGAGGTCCGGGAGCCAACTCAGAGCATCAGCAACGCCTTTGCCCTAAGAGCACACACTATCACATCAGCCAGTTCTGCTTCAGCATTTCCCTCTGCTATTCCATCTCTATTTGTGTCCAGCTGCTGTACACTTTCTGGTAACTATTTGGGAATAGGACCATTTGCCTTCCCCTGGGGAGCAGAGGTGATATACAACACAGCCCTGAATCGCAGGTAGGATCCTAAGGCACAACCTACATAACAGCTCAGGATAAAATAACCCATTTCTGCAATCTCAGGCTGTCGCATTCAAAGTCAGCCACCTCCAATGTTCTGTGCTCATGTCAGCAGTTCCAGCAGCACTCCCAGTCTGTTTTGTTCTGTGTACTTGCTACTTTATAAAGAAACCTTCAGGTACAGCTGGATATTACAGCTTTTGAGGGAGAAAATATTAGTTTAAGAAGAGACTTGCAATAAAGATTTCCCTTGTTTTGTTCTTGACCCGAGTCAGAGGAAGCCCAGACTTGTACTGACACAATGATAACCTGTGCCATGGATGCAGGGACAAACAGAGGCAGGAGACTCTTGTACCCCCAAGGAAACAAACCAATCTCTGGCCTTGATGTGATGGTGATTGAATTCAGTTCAGAGAAACCTTGTGTGGCACAGGAGGATGAGATGCCCAGACACTGCACAGCAAGGAAGACAGCAAGGTTCTGCTTGGGGAGCAATCAAATGGATAAGAAATGCTGATATTCAGACAAATGTCATTTCCATTTCACCTAGCATTCCGTAACTTACACTGCCTCTACTTCACTCAGTAACACATCAGTCTCCTCACTCGTTATTACACACAATCCTCTGCCCTCAGTCACCTGTCTCTTCTACTTAGCTTTTGAACGTTCCTATTCAGTACAGAATCATAAAATCATAGAATTGTTTGAGTTGGAAAGGGCCTTTAAAGGCCATCTTGTTCAACTCTCCTGCACTGCACAGGGACACCCACAGCTCCATCAGGTGCTCAGAGCCCCATCCAGCCCAACTCTGGGGCACTACCACCTCATTGGGAGCCTCTGCCACCGCCTCACACTTTTATCATAAGAAAGCTTCTTCTTATTCTCAATCCAAATTTTCCCTCTTCAAGTTCAAAATCTTTTCCCCTTATTCCTGTCACAACAGACCTCACTAAAGAGTCTGTCCCCTTTTTTCTCATAGCCCCCCTCTAGATGCTCCCTGATGCCTTCTCTTCTCCAAACTGAACAGACTGAACTCTCTCAGCCTGAATCTCACATCTGAAATAAGAACTGCTCAAAATGAAATGCCATTCTAAAGCCTGCTGTTGCAGATCTTCAGATTAAGCCATAAGCCCACGAGCATTCTAAAGCCTGGTCTCAGTTACCAATAAAAAACAGACAAAAATAACAAATGAAATTCAATAAGTCATACATACCCAGGAAAAACTAATTTCTTTGCAATCAATGAAATAAAACTCTTATCAAAAGAAAGTATTAGTAACAGTGCATCAAGATGTGCTTCAGTGACCTGGTTACAGTTAGCTGAAGTTAGCAAGTTTCCTCCAAATGAGTCCATAACAATTAGGTGAAGTGCCTGGACAAATCTAATGCAAGTACTAATAACTGCAGAAGGCAACAGGACCAGATGCCATTTAATAGGGCTGCAGCTGGAGCACTACAAAGGTCAGAGGGCTACACACCTCTTACATTTCCCTAATCCAGGAGGCAGTGCACAGGATGAACTCATTCTCTCATCAACTGCAGCTACCAAGGAATCTGCCACTTGTTTTTCACCAGTAGTTAAAGACAGAACAGTACTGTCATCTGCAGACTTCAGCATGCCTTACAAAGGTAGGCACACGACATGGGGAAAACTGGTACAGAGGTTGGACAGCTGGCCTGAGGTCAAGGAGAAGCTGAGGGGCAGGGTGAGCCTTCAGGAAAAACTTGGAGCCCTGGGACAACAGGAACACCCTTCCCCCTTAAACATGTGTTTGGAGTCTGATCAAGATGGCAAGAAATGGAAACATCTTCAACACATTAAGACAGCAGACGCTCTTTGCTGCGGTAGTCACGATGTGCAATGGGTCCAAGCAATGGGATCTGTTTGTTGCGATAACTGAGGCATCATAATTGTTTCAAAAATGAAAGCCTGGTTTAAGCTGAAATAAAAATGGAACTACACCAGGTATTATTACATGTAGAGAAAGCCTGGAGGGCTGATTTAGATGGGCATATTCTTGAGATGCAATATAAAAAAGCAAGTAAGATGTTTGTGTCATGCAATATACCTGGATTTCATTTGAAATTGCTACCCAAGGCAGAATTGTGTAACATCAAGGTTTTGATTTTAGCAGCCAACATATCTGACCACAGTCTTCATGGAGATAGGAGATCTTTGGGTCTCAGCTTTGTGTTACTTGAAATAAAAGCACACAGTAATAGAGACAGCAGTCAGGAGAGATCAGAACGCAGAGCCTCCTGAGCCCCAGCTCAGGGCATTCCTGTTCAGGCTGGAGGATATTTATACTTCTCAAACACGCGATGGATCCAAGAGGGGAAATAGCCTGAAAAATCTGATAGGTTTAAGAGCTCTACATTTCCAGAAGAATGAATCTCACCCTAATTTCACATTCTTAGGAATTATCTTTCCGAGCAGCTAAGTAATGACTCTATCTATCTGAATACAGTTCAATTCACTAAAAACCCTGCAGAATACCCAAACGTACTTGGAACAGGAAAGGGAAATGCAGTTATCCGAAATTCTCCATTCATTCAGAGCACAAGGCTGCTGAAACCAGGTCGTAAATGTCTCTCACCACTGCTCACAAGATGGTGTAGTAATCCATGCCAAAAATTCAGCAGCTTTATCATATACTATTTTTTCCGACTGACAAAGTATTCCACGGAGCTGTATTTCAATTCTGATTCCATATGTCACTTCAATTTCTGATCAGAGCTTGAACATAAAAAAATTATAGCCTTCCTCAATGGACCAATAAAAAAGGATCATTTCTTTCTCATATCAACATTTATTAGTCTCAATCATTCTAGAAATATAATCATTATAGTCCCTTTTACTGAGAACAGCTATTCCCCCCCACGCAGTCATCCTGGGGCTCCTCTGTACAGATGCCTTTTCCTTTTACTTCTGAGGGTGGCAGGTTGTTCCACAGCACAATTTGCCATCATGCATAACCAAGAGAAAAATTAATTTTAACGTGTTTGTTTCGGTTTGTATTTTTTCCCCTCTTTCTATTCCCAATACCCTCAAACTCTTTGATATTGCCACTATTTCCTCCCCTCTCTCCCAAACAGTATTAACTTTGACTAAAAAGTCAAAAGGCTGAGGAAGTCTCAGGTCAGAAGGCATGGCTCAGTGCATTTCATAAGCCTTTGGTTCCCCTCTTCTCAGGCCAGCTGTGCTTAATACTACAGTACTGCTCACAGCTGGCTCCAGCACACACTCCAGAAGCATACAAGGCCCTCGTTGGAGGCCATCAATACTTGGAGTAATCTCTGCTTTCAGAATCACTGATCACATCTGTTTTAAACTCTTCTCAAAGAAATCGATTCTTCCTTCCTACTGAAAACCCAAGATAGACAGGATGTTGTTGCTGAAAAGACTTTTACAAATCCCATCAATACTGGAACAAAACCAGAAAAAACAAGGCAGCTTTATTGATTTACACATTAAAATAACATCTGCTTTTTGTGCGTGTGCAGTCTCTCATGAGCGATAATTGAACATTTAAGGAGAATCTAATATTGAACATATAAGCACCATCCATTTTTACCAGTTCTCCTCCCCCTCTTCATAACAGCTACAAAAATTTAAAAGACAAAACATGCCATTAGTGTAGAATGATGTAAAAATCACTGCCTGGACTGAAGCACGCAGTGCAAACCACAACTGAGCTCGTTAACTAGACATCATTTAAATCAAACCAGGGGCCTCTGTGCCTGGAGACAGGACTGGAAAGTGGACATGAACAAGATTTCTTCCCAGCGTATGACACTGAAAGTCTTATTCTCATTAAAAACACTCGGGACAATTCTGTTGTTTCTGTCGAACCATTTGGTCATTACCACTCAAAACTGGTGCCCTTGTAACTTCAGCCACCTCAGCTCAAAAGAATTTTATCTCAGCAGAGATTAGTCCCTGTACTGCATGAAATGGAACAAACAAAACAAAATGCATTTGCCACTTTTCAAGGACAACTTTCAACCTTCATGATTTGGAGCAGAAACATTTAAGGTTCATACTCAAGCTACATCTAAGTTTTCATACAAAGTGAAATTCAGACAACTTAACTGCACAGTTTTGCTTCACACATCGCTGTTATCTCTAGAATTCATGCCCTCTGTGTGAAGTATGAGCTAGAAAGTACAGCATAACAACACCTCCCCCATAAACCTGGAACAGATTTTGAAGACTGGAATAAACTGTATATGCTATATACATCACTCCAACAGCCACAAATGCGGAATTCTTAATTTTGAGATAAAAAAAAGCCAAGCATTTTTATCATTATTATTTTGTTTATGTAGGATCAGTGCGAGATCCTCAGGTTTATGTGCAAGACAGCTTGAACTGGGATTGTCCAGCATGGGAGAAGGAAGCACAGGGGAGACTTCATCTCTCTCTCTGAGTGCCTGAACAGAGGTTGTGGCAAGCAAGGGTTGGCCTCTGCTGCCAGGTAATAGTGATAGGTGAGAGGTAGCAGTTTTACATTGCTCCAGGGGACATTCAGGTTGGATATCAGGAACAATTTGTTCTCCAAAGAGCAGTGCTGCAGTGGCACAGCTGCCCAGGAAGGTGGTGGAGTCACTGACCCTGGAGGTGTTCAAGATCCATGGAGATGTGGCACTGAGAGATGTGGTCACTGATATGGTGAGGGTGGGTTGATGGTGGGACCTGTTAATTGTAAAGGTCTTTTCCAACCCTAATGATTCTATAACCAACTGCCAGGAGAACATCAAGAAATGACAGAAGTCATCACTAGTGGTGCTCCAGGCCTTGCCCTGTCCCAGCCCAGCACACTTTCAGCTACAGTCCCCCTGCTCAAAGAAAGGCTCTGCTCTGCACAGTGCTGTCTGTTCCAGAGCCCCAGGCTAAACCACTGCCCAGCTTGCAGCAGGGATGACACAGAGCCGACCCATACACTGCTCATGCCCTGGGTCTCCTGGGTGAGGAAGGCAACCCCATGCCCATGGGATGGAGGTGGTAGCTGTCAGCTTCCCCCACCCAAAATATTTCATGGAGAGACCATCTCCAGGGGGTCCTGTTCAATCTTAATTTACCTTGCCTTGAGTAGGAGATCAGCGTGGCTCCTCCAGCGTGTAATAGAGTGCTTGGATATTGTCACTGTCCCAACAGCTGCCCAGTCACCCCCCTGCAAACCATTCTGGCTGGTGAGGGCTGTACACACAGGCAGCTCCTCTCTCTGCGTTCAGCAAGACTGTGTTGGCTCATGGCTCAACGCCAGAGGAGCAGCATTTTGTTTTCCCAGCAGTTCTTCATTGTCATTGCTCAGGAGGTGCTCCCATGCTACTGCATACACCGCAGCTGGGCCAGAAGAGCTGCTGCCCAGTGGATGGCTGTAATGCAATGTAATGCATCTGCAGCAAACAAGATTACAAGGAAATTGCAGGATTTGCATTTCTGTGAAGGTTCGTGAACAGGCCAATGTCCACAGTTTGTTTTTAAAAGAATCCACAAGGTAAAGACCTCTACCTGGTGATTCTTGATGTCCTCTTGGGAGCCTGTGGACAGGAATGTTCTGACTCTCATTGCTGCAGTGCCTCTCTTCAATCAGGGAAATGCTGCCCCTGCCTTCAATGGTGGTAGTCAGTGCTGAGGAGCTAACTTTGCTTTTGAAACCACTCTGTTTGGGGATGACCAGCAAAATGCAGCATAAGGTGACAAAAGAAAACAAGCTGCTGGCTGTATTTAAATGTCTGTGTATTCATGTGTGCATTTAGTTCTCATATACACACTCTACAAGTGTACCCTCCTTCCAGATCAGTTTTACTTAAGCCATCTGCATTCTAATCTTAGACACTAACTTACAGGAGAGCATTTGAATACTTTCAGGACAGGATTTGAACTCACATCTTCACAGCTCACCAAAAATCCCCAGCGACTTTAAATTCATTTTCTGAAGTTAATCTTAGTCAGAAGGAAGACAATGCAGGTACATTGCTAAAGCCTCCTCTCCAACAATAGAGGAGAAGGAAACATGGGCAAGAAATGAAAACACATCTGGGGTCTGTCTGGCCTTTCAGTTTCCCTGTGAAGATTGCAGAGAGCTCAGTGCCTCCTACACACCCTGGCAGAGACATGCTCTCTGCTGGCTCCACAGTCTCTAGTAGCTTTTCTCACTGACTTAAGTCACTCAGAAGCAAGAGCAGTGCTGTCAGATGCAAGTTTACTTACTGCTACACTCAGCCAACAAATTGTTCCTTCCCGACAGATGTTTCTGTTTAAAGCCACTAGGAAACGTATGGATCATTCTACCTCATCAGTCTCAAGAGCCAGCCTAGCAACTCCAAGAGCCAGAGATTTGCCAGGAACAAATGAAAAACCTAATTAAATCAACAGACAAAATTTGGATCAGGATTAGAGAATCTGGCATGACAATCAGATTAGACTATTAATGAGCCACAACAAGGTTTGCCTGTTTATCATTTCACCATCAGTTTTCACAGTACAAAAAGGAAGTACTGGTAAACCAGCATGAAAAATGCAGACACAAAAACATCATGGTTTCAGTTTAGCATGTGCTCCCCTTTGATGCCGAGCTCTACAGAACCAGTGCATTTATTCTTAGAGAAAAACCACCACTACAGAGAAGGGAATTAAGAATTGGAGGCAAAGCAATGGGAACAAAAATAATAACAAAGTCCTTGGGGTCAGATACTGGTAGCTGCAGGTGTACCAGAAGGTTCAAGAATGAATAAGTAATTGCAAACAGCAGTTTGGAGCTATTCACGTGGAAAAGCTAGCGCAGGCAAACAGCTGGGCAGTCTTTGCAATGTCATCATCATTTTTGCCTTCTGTTCCAACCAAATATAAAAATGCTTAAGTATGAGGCTGAAAAAAAACCAACACAAAACACTGTTGCTTCTCCGTGTTGAGACACTGTCTGTGTGTTTGAACAGGGCGCAGGGGAGGGAGACAAGAGATGGCTGAATTTAGTGAATCTTCTATCAAGCTAGCCATGACAACAGAGCTCAACGCCACACACCAAGGCTGGATGAACTGAGTTCCATTTCCTACCTGCTGGCTGCCTTTGCACAGCTCTGCTCTGCCTACTGGCATTTAGACCATCCAGAAAATGCAAGGCCCTCAAGAGTTCTGCCTTCCTATTTCTGTTCAGATACTCTGCGCAGACCTGCTGCTGCCAGGTCTGTTAAGCCAAGCTTGGAAGCAAACTCATCAACTGTGCTCCGTCCACAGAAGCCATCCCTGCACGTTGCTATCCACCTGTTTACCTTCTCTCCTATCAGAACTGTAGCCACCAGGGTCTGCCTGGATGAAGTTCATTGCTTCTGAACACTCCCCCTGCTCCCCTGGGGAACAAGGATGCAGATGATGCGCTGCATACTTACCACATAATAAAGCAATTGAGTCCCACCCCGTTGCAGTACCAACTTGGCTTTACTAAAGAAGCTGTCATCACCTTATTTCAAACACCAGCCATGGAGGCCTGCTCAGATACATCAACATGGCTTTAAGGAAAAGAAATTAAATCACAGTGCATGGCAGAAGAATTTTACAGACTGCGACATGCTGAGCTATGTCTGTACAGCACCTGCAGGAGAAATCAATAACTCCCACGTGCTGGCTCACTGCTCATTGCCTACCAGGCATCTCTTGCTCTGTATTTCAACTGCAAAGTGAAATCTAAAGCAACTTTATCTGAATGCAGGCAACACTAAGAGTGGTCAGGTGCTTGAATGGGCTGCCCAGGGAGGTGGTGGAGTCACCATCCCTGGAGGTGTTCAAGAAACATTTAGACATTATAGTACAGGACATGGTTTAGTGAGGAAATATTGGTAGTAGGTGGAGGTTGGACTGAGTTCTTTTCCAACCTTGGTGATTCTATGGCTCTGTGATCTATTACCACTAACTAAACTGATACACCAGTCAAAGTAATTAACAAATGATACTCAATAAACATTTCTGGGGTCATTTATTATGTGGAAGCACCTGCAGTAAGAGGCAAAAACGTTCACAGCACAAGGCACTGCAGCTTGGATTGCCTGCATTTAAAAGCTCGCTTCAGTGCATAGCTGATGTCAAGTAAATGAGCGTGTACGCACCACCCCAAGGTGTAGCTGCCTAATGGGACCACCATTTGCATTTTAACACAGCTGCCAGCTCAGGAAGGCTTCAGCTGGAGAATTCTGATGGAACAGCAATGAGGCAGAGACGGAAGATGAGGATTTTTCCCTCAAATTGCTCCATCACATCGTCAACTTTAAATGCAGTAGTAGTTTCAATTAAAGATAAAGGACTTATGTTAACGTCTCTGTCAGTGTTGACAGCAATAAAAGGATACGTTGCAGCAGCAATACAAGTACGCTTACTCTTAAGTACACTGTTTAATCCTTCCATACATGTTTCAAAAATAATTCCTCTTTGTCAAATTAAGTATGGCTTTTTGATACAATTAGCTTCTTGCCTGCAGCTCTGGTGGTCCTGATATGAAAGGAATGTAGATAAGCATCAGTTCTGGTTTAAGTTTTCCATTCAAAAAAGGAAATAGGAAAAAATAAATCCTGCCTCTCAAATTCATCATCTCACAAATCCTATTAGCAAGAGATATTCTGAGATCACTACAAGGCACCAGCATCTTTCCTTTCTTCAGTGACTTGATATTTTACATCGTCATGAGAATTGAGTAGGGTCACTGCGAGCCCTAGCACCTATAAATACCACTTTAATTAATCTCCTGCCCTTCAACTAAACACTGGCTTTTTTAGAAAAATTTCCTTGTTTCTCCTTTATTTTTCCCCTATTAAAGGAGGTTTGCGCATTACTGAAATGAACGGCAGAAAAGAGGGAAATAATGACAGAAGAGCAGCACTTACACAGTAATAATTAAAAGTGTCTTCCAGGCCCATTGCAACAGCAGCGCTCCAACAGTGCAGCCAAAAAGCCAGGAATCCTGTGGGCACCAGGACCATGGAACAAGCAGGGGGCTTTGTGGGCACATGTGGCTTCCCCAGGGCCAAGTCAAACTAGGAATACGTGCAGGTAAAGAACTTCTGCAGAACTCAAACTTCCCAATTACATCCCAAAGTTCAGCATTTTAATTTCAAGATAACAACGAGCATCTCGCACCAGCACAGTTCTACATCCCACGTATTTGCCCTCTGTGCTTTTGATGTGTAGTGCACAAATATCTTCACCATTAAAAGAAAAGTGTTTATAGTCATTGTAATTAATGAGGGCAAAACCTGCGAAGAAAGGTTTCTCTGGTTAACAGCTTAAATGTGACAATTTCAGCAGCCACACATGTACTCAGTACAGTTCAATTTCCCCCACAGATGTGTTTCTGATCCTAGGTAGGCAAAGCAGCTCATTTGTCCTAATTCTGAACCAGTGCATGCTAGTCTCCTTCAATCTCAATTAGCTAGCAGGAAATTTATTTAGAAACCTGACAGGAACTATTTGGGGGATTAATGATCACTGATTTATGAATATTGAGTAGCATTTCAATAATCCAAGCAGAGTAATCACTTGTAGCTGAAGCCAGTTCTCCCTACCATTATAGTCCGTAGCAATCACTCAAAGGCAGTTAAGTGATTCTGATTTATGACCTTAACCTACAGGGCCCAGTACATTTGCTCTATCAGTGTGTAAATTCTAAAAACGCAATTCCCTGCACCTCTAGAGAGCCAATTTAAGTCAACATTATGCATGAGCTGAGCATGCTTGAATTCTCAGATCTCTTATTTCACTCATTAAATTTGCACTGAACATCTTGCAATTAAAATTTCATATAGATTTTTTCTTATGATTGACATTTGGCCTTGGCAAAATGAGTTTAAATTTTGTTTCTCTAAAGATTTAGAAGGAGATAGATTGCTCTAGACATTGTTTTCTGCAAGATGATGATGATGGAGCACTAATGCTTTTATTAGCATTTTGAAAAGCCTTCCTTTATGCTGAAAGGCTGTAAGTAATAAGTGAAAGCAATTCAGTAACGAAAGCCAAAGCTACAGCCAGTACAGCAGAATCAAAAACGCCGCTGCACAAAATCTTGTGACCCTCTCCTGTTTTTAGGCCAATGTCTTTAACTGGGGTGGAACAAATTGGGCCTTCCAGTACAAACTAAAATGTGCTCATCTGCAGTGACTAAACAGCCGTTCTGTTACAGGATTTTGAAAATAAGCCCAGGACAAGTAAAAAGAATAGGAAAGTACTCCAATGGTTTCAAGTTTGGATTGACTCAAACACTACATTTGTAGTGCAAATGTCAGGCAACTCGTTTATTTCATCTCATGTTCCATCCCCAGGGTAATGAGTTCGATGGAAGAACAAGAGCACCCTTCTGTGACCCCATGTACTTGCTGTTTACAGCAGAAATGGTTCAGATCCCAGAGACAGTCCCTGCATCAAGGAGTTCACAGCATAAGGATGGACAAACGAGAGAGCAAGGAAGGAATTCATGCCTGAATTCACTAATGGCTTAACAGAACTGCAATAGCATACAAGCCCGTGAACAGAATGTGCCATTGAAGGAAGTGCAATTGAAGGAAGTACAAGGTCTTTTTGTACAAATGTAGCTCATAACACGAGACATCAATTTTACATAGGACTTGGTGCACTACTGGCATGTTAATAATAAATAACCATATGCAGACTGTGGTAGACATAAGTATTGATTTTGAGGCTTAAAAATCAAATTGAGGAAAATGTTTCAAAAACCAAAGGGGCTGACTGAGGAATTATCCCCATGCCTGGAAAAAAGAGAATGCAGTCACAATACCCATCTAGCTCCACTGCTCATAGCAACTACAGCAGTAGCACAGGAGGTGACGTTTCAGCTGTTTCTCAACCTGATGCCATAAGATTCACATCTGTGCACGCAATCACAGCTAAAGCACAACCCAAATGCTTACATACGGAAAATCCACGTGATAAGAGAAGATAGCCCCCATCTCACATCACAGGAACATTTAAGGCACTTCAGATTGCCATCCAAGCATAAAGAAGAATGGATAATCCCAACATCTGTACCACTTCCAGTATAACCACTCTTCATCCTACCCAGCTGTGAGCACAGTATTTGCTTTTTAGCAAATTATTGGCAAAGGAAATACACAAAAATTTATCTCACTACAGGAACAGATCAATAGAATACCTAAATTCTATTATGGAGCTAAAGGAAAAATCCTGTGTACTAGTCCTGGAGAATATCAATCTTGCAGCAGTACCCAAGGCATGTTTTACTGCAGAATAGTAAAGCCTTTACGGTCACAGCATAATTACACTGGCATACCGGTATTTTAATATCATCTCTCTGAAATTAAATTTTGTTTCCATGTCCAGTCAATAATTCTGTCTCATCTCAGTGATGAATAGAGCTTAGTGAGTAATTTGTTATGAATAATTTATTCACTGCATTTCACCTTTCATCTCCCTTTGAACATTTCGTGAAATCCTGCAATGTATTTGTTACACAAAATTATTCACGAATAACTTGTGCTTGCAGACCGTGTGTTGACAGTTCACTGGAAATACTCAAGTTGATTTGCCACTTGGTTACACTTTGGAGGTGCTGTACCTGCTTCATCATCCACTGGGCTGGCTTTAAGCAAGCTACAATCCCAGTTGTTCAGACAGCTGTAACCCACGTTCAGTCTCAGACATTTAATGCACGTTACGCACCATTTACTTCTCCCCTTTAAGGATCTAGGAAGGATCCAGCAGTGTTCAGCACCCCACTGTCCTCAGTTTGAAGTCTGGACGGAAGAATTTAGGATCTCAGTAGGCAAGGCAGTAGAGTTACCACCGCATTCTTCTACAGATAGAAATTTTAGGCAGGAAAACCAGTATAACTTCACCAAGTTCTGACTAGGTGTATATAGTGGAGATAAAACCATCATCCTAAAAAAAACAATTGGCTTTGCACCCTAACAGCTGGACTGTAAAGCTGAGTGTGCCTCCATGGCACGTCCATTGATATGGCTGGCAATTTTCTTAATGAAACTTTTTTTTTTAATAAAAATGAAGACTTCTTTCTTCCACAACGTAATAATTTGTCTTTGTATTTTTCCCACTGCGAGCTCTAAAGGAATTGTTACATTTACAGCTGAATAGGGCCATCTGAAAACCAAACAGAAAACAACTGCCCCAAACATTTTATTTCGTAGCTGTGTAACAAACCTTCACATTACGGGTCCAGTACTCCAGAAAACAGCTTTCTCCCAGAGGCAGTTCATCCCTTGCCAACCTCTGAGAAAATAAAAAAGCCATCACTACAATGCAGACTTTGAGGTGAGACAAGCAGTATTGCCTCGACATAGCACCAAACCCACAGGGACAAGAAATCCTGAACTACAGGCTCCTGTAGGCAATTTGTCACTACAAAACAATTCCATTTAATATCACACTACATCATGAGAAACTTAGTCAGATCAGTGCACTGGAATTCCAGGTTCCAAATGCATTGCCAGCTTTAATCTTTCATACATTCTTCTGTCAAAATTTAGTTACATTTCCATTTCCTGCCCTCTCAACAGAGGAAAAAACAACATTGAAATGTCTTTCTCATGCCATAGAAACATTTGTACACATCTATACTTGAGATAGCTAAGCACAAAACCTGTGACTATGTCTCTTATGAGGACAGCAAGTGTTTCATTTTAATATATCTAAACAAGAGAATTTCAAGATAAGATACCCTGACAAAACTTACGTCCACTGGAAGGGGCAGTTGACTTGATCAGTTCTGCTGTGCTGAAAGGCAGAGTAAAACATCCCAGCATAGGATTCAGGTGCTGACATCAGCATCCATGGTCCTCAGAAGGCTCATACACTACAAGAACTTTATATGCCTCTTTATCACAGAGGTTCCTGTATCCACCTCCATTGTATCTGCATTGTTTGGCTCTGCCCATACAGCTCTGGTTGTAAATTAAGGACCACTGAACAACAGGTTTAAGATAGCAACACATGGGAAAGCCATGCATGTGAAGAGGTTGAGAAATGAAAAATAACTAATTTTTGCAATCCAAAGAGGAGAGATCTCTCAGTGGAAGATTTCACTCAAGGACTGGTGAAGTGGTTACCATAAGTAGAGTGCTTGGGGAAGCTATGGCATCTCCACCTTCGGAGAAGGTGAACTTGACAGAACAAGGTCTTGAGTGCTACCACCTTTCAGTGAGCCCTGTTATGTGCAGGGGTTGGGCTGGATCATCTCCAAAGGCCTTTTCCAACCACAACTGCTTAACATTTTTCCATGATGTCTTCACAAAAGGAATCAAAACAGCAGCAAGCAGGACAGCAAGACAGGAGCCGCAGGAGGTTCAAAACACCATCCTTCTGCTGCACTGCTGCACCTGTCCTGCACAGAAGGTGCTGTTACTAGCACAGTCTGTTGAGTTGTCAACGTAAGTTTTGTTTCCCATACAAATGTATCCACACCAAAACACACTATTTACGATTTCACACAAAGCATTCATATTCATAATGCAGTTCCACAGCAACATGATTCTGCCATGCACACAACCTGAGAACTCCAAATTCAGCTTCAGAAAAGATACAAACAATGAACACATTTCCCAACAACCACCCTGCAACTCTATATCAGGTCTACTGGTCTGTGAATGCAGACCAAGATTCATGATCAGGACAGAAATCTTCAAAATGGAAATAAAAGGTGACAAATGAACACCACCAAATCTGTGCATTATCAGTAGTCTATTTAGTAGTAGAGAAAGTAGTCTCTGGACAATGCAGCTGGGAGTCTGCAGTCCTCTCCAGCTGACGGAACATCATGTACACAAGATTAAAGCTCTTAACGAGTCCACAGTATAAGCCCTCTGTGCTCACCTCAGTTCCATGGCATCACCACTGCATCCTACTGTTCCATGGAAAGAGACTAAGCCAGATTTCAACAAATGAGCCTGCTATAACCAAAGCTTTCCATTCATGAGATCACACTCCTTTAGAAAGGATATAGAGCAAAACACTTGAGGTTAAACATTCAGAAGAACCACGTCCACTTCCCTGAAAGCAGAGGAATCAAAAGGAAACATTTTTTTTTTGCCTTCCACTCCCATCCTTTCCTAACCAGGGCTCGGCAATCTTCTTCTACAGCTTCTATCTCTGCCCTTCTCCAAGGCACACACATGTATCCTACAACTCCTCCAAACAAGAGATGAGGAAACCCTCTTGTCCACACATACCCGCATCATGGGTTAGGAGAAGTGTTTTCTGTCATTGTAGTGAGGGGTGGGTATTGTAGCAACAGCAGCAAACTAGATTTCAGTATTTATTAGTAGGTGAATACTGATGGAGAAAGAAGAAGGTAGGACCAAACAGTCTTTGGCTTAGCAGTTCTGCTTCTTAGCAGTTCTAATCAGCTAAAACTCAAATTTAAACAAGAATACTGGGAATGTAGGTGAACATTTGCATTTCCCAAAGCAAAGCAGTCTGAAACAAGGACACAGACAACACACTCGTTATGTTCAAGGTTATGGATTTTAACACAGCCCAAGTCCCAAGTGATGGATGGTTCCTGGCATCTGGTGGCTGTTTGATGGTGTATATTGAGTGAACAGTCGTTCTCACTCCGTGCCTCAAACTGGCAGGTACAACAAGTATTTGGTGATTATCTTAAGCAGTCAGATAAAGGAATAAATAACCATAGGGATTCAGTCCCAGGGGCAATAGTTTGAAGTGGGATTGAAGCAGAAATAAAGACTAAAAGAACATTTTTCAAAGGCTGGATATATTAAATTTCACCCAAATAAAGACAATACAAGATTTATCTAGCAATCAAAGTGATCTTTAAGTGAAATAAAAAATAAAATACAAATTATTCCATGAATATCAGAATAATAAAACCTGATCTCTTAAACAATTTTTATTTTTCCCTCTTTTCCCAAGGCTGTGCTCCTAACAAAACTTGAAAACTTTCTGCCACTTAGATACCCATATTTCTCACATGACTGTCAATTATCATTAAATTTGACACCATAACTTAGAGCCTAACTTTGTTAAAAGCTGTCAGCAGAATCTGAAGCTGTGAGCAGGCAGGAAATGCACAATACAACAACGTTTGCTTTCTTTGGAAATCAATCTTAAGGCTAACCAACGCTAACCAACAAATTAATTGTGTCTAGAATAGAAAAGAGCAGCAAAATAATCACTTGTAAAAACTTGCTGGCATTTGAAAATACAGGTGGAAATTGATCTGAGTGGAAAACGAGAACAGAAATAAGTTGAGGTGAAACAAGAAAAATCATTATGAGATAAGCTTGACCTCCATCTGAACAGCCATGTCACAAGCTTAAATGAGACAGAGGACAGCCACCAAAACATTAGCATTAAAAAGTTAATACACAGATACCTATGCACTGCAGCCCACATCTTTAAGCTGTGGTTAGCACGTACTGTTCTCTAATTATATACCATCTACACAGTTCCACTTGTAAGGGATATATCTCACCTTTCAAGATTACCTGGTTAATATACCAAAACTGGGGTGGAGGGAGAGAGTTGTTAAGATTTGGAGTGCGCTCTTTTGTTTTATTGTTATGACTACAATTTCTACTTGTTACTACCTTGGCTATGGACCCTTCATAGATTATGTAATTTAGCCAACAAAATAGCATTCTATGGAGCTAAATTAAAAACCCAGAGTACAGATAAATTCAATATGTGTTTACTCTGCCCTCTGACAGCCATCTATAAGACAATCTATTTTGTTACCACGAGTCCTTCTGGAAATATCAAATAACTTCACTAAACAATCAATGGTTATTTAACTTATGGAAATTGAAGTGTTCAGAATTATGATGCTCTATTTCATATCTGTGTTACAACGACAGCAAGACTTACAGAACTGTAAAGAATAATTCTCTAGCTCCATATCCTTGTGTAATTATCTTAAAAATTGAAATGTCACCAATGATACAATATGGTCATAAGTAATTAACCACCTAATTAAAATCTAGAAATTAAAAGTAATTCATGTTCACATATAATTGTCCTTCACAGCTGGATTTCAGCAGTACACGAACCTCAGCAATATTGGCAATGGGAGAAATTAAGAGATGCCAAATACTTTTTGTGGGAATTTGCAGTGTGAAGCAAATAGGAACAGCAGGATAGAACATGCCATGGTGATTAGTGTTCTGTTTAATCAGTGTTGAGATATCATCAGCAAAAGATGGCAAGTGCCACGTTGCTGTGTTAGAACAAATGCCTTTTATAGAAGGAGGAGGCTAACGAAGACTGGGAATATGAGTTCTTGCAGTTGTGGAAAAAAGGCTGACTACTCAGGGCATGGACCAGTGAAACTGGGAAAAAGTTTGGGAAATCCCAGACTTCAAATGGAGTATGTTGTCCTCCTGTTCAGCATTCTATCTATAACTATAAAATGGGGGAAAACAGCAGGAATTTATTTCATGGCATCAAAGCATTTCCCTATTTAGAGATCAGAAGTTGGAGCCTATCAGTGTGAAATTAATGCATTAACGATAATGTATTATCAAGCTTTTCAACAAAACACTAGCAATTGAAACTTGTTCTCCAGTCACAGAGTAAAGGACTACCTGTTACTGACAGCGTGTGTGTTCAGAAACAATGAGCTGTGACGGGTAAAGACAAATTGCTGTGATAAAAGCAACTGAAAAATATATTGTAGCACAATTGTGAGGTCAGGCATTGCAAGGAGCTCCAGTATTTAAGTCAAAGCACTAGAGAATGATTAATGTTAAAATTTACACAGGTGCTTAAATAAGGTTTGTCATCATGAATTCTAAACCTTAGATTAATGGGAGGACTTAAGTTTAGTTGCAGTGTAATATTCTGCAGTTGAAAAAGGCTCTGTATGTTGCATATCAAACAGGAGTTGCTGGGGATGTACGCACACTGTTAGAGAAATCAAGAGAGGTCATGCACCATGTCAGTGCAGACAAACTGAGGTCCCAATCCCCAATCTCACCAACATCTTGATGCACTTTCACTCCAGTTCATAAGAGTTATGCACTTGCTTCAGGTTCGTAGAATGGCTTAGGTTGGAGGGGACCTTGAGTATCATCTACTTCCAATCCCCCTGCCATGAGCATAAGTTGGTCCCCAGTGAGCACACCTTAGCATGTGCTCTCCTCTAAGCACTGACACAGGTAACACAAGTGCTATGAAACACACACATACGTGACCTGCAGGGAGAAATAACAGATCTGGGTTTTGCTAGAGGCCTCTGCCACTGGGGCACAGAAGGACTGCAGGTGGGAGCCTTGACTTCCCCAGCACACTGAACTTTCATAGGCTATCAACAGCAGACAAGCTCTTTCTCTTCAAATAGTATTCTGTTAGAAAAGGGCTGGCATAAGACATACATCTGGCTTTTGCAGATGCTGCATATTTCTTCATGTCAGCTTCCTCCGGGATGTCAGGCTGACAATCTCAGTGATTCCCTGCACCCCCCACTGTCTTTGATGAGCGGAGAGAGAAAATTCTGACACGCTGCACTGAGCCATGCCAGGCTAACAGCAGAGTTACTTGGTATATTTTCTATTTCCATAGCTGTCAGTTAATTTTATTTTGAAAGGGCAGTCCTTATCTTTTGTAATTTTATGAAAGATACCCTCAGCTATGGAATTGTGTGTTTTTTCTTAAATAACCTTACTGGATGAATCCTGTTCTTTTTAATCTTTGAGGGCTTATGCCAATTTCTACAGAACTGTGTTAAGCGTTCAATACTTAATCCATTAGTACAACAACTATCCGCTCGAGCTACCCAAAGGGGAACAAACTTCTGCATGCACTGAATACTAGATGCAAGAAATCTGAAACTCCAGCACACATCTCAGAAAACCAAGACCTTGTCTCTCCAACATGCTATTTCGCGAACCATTTCAAGATGAGCAGACAATAGATCATTAATCTCTGATTGCATTCCAAGACATTTTCAATGCAGCTTGCATGGTTACAGTAAGTCCACATCTGGCTCGCTCTTAGCCCACCCACTGAAGCCTAGTGAAGTGTTGGCTTGCTCCCTTGCCTTTTCCACCAACCAACCCAAGTTACTGTAGTTTATTTCAGACTTGTTCCAGTTAGAACTGGATATTTCTTGAAACTGTCAAACTAGTTTGCTAAGTTTCTGTCTGCTTGCTTTTAATCACCGCTATAATTTCAATCTTCTCCACCTACTGTGAACAGTAAATTAAAAAGAAGAGCTATATAGTCAGGGAAGACTTTATTATTAGTTTTCCTCTGATTTGAAATGCCCATAGCTTGCCATCCTGAGTAATGTTCTTCGGTCAGTAAATAATACCACCTGCTAAGCCAAGTATGTGCCCAGAATAAATGCCTGCTGCTAAGAGATTCAAAAATACCATTATTTTTCTTGCCTTTTCTGTTCTTTTTTTCTTGAACAGAATTTGCAGGAGCCTTGTTTTATTTCTAGGAACAGAGGATACAGGGACCACACACGGATTTATATAGTCACTACTGAACAAGCTAATTAACCCAGTCTTAATACTAGCACCCAGTACTGCAGGCATGTAGAAGCATGAAAAGAGTAGCACTCTACTGCTCAGAGAAGGAAATCCCGAACTTGCTTGTGCTTCTCTCCTTCACACCATCTTTTTCTGATTGTGAACTATACCAAAGTATACTACAAAAGAATCACCTGACTCATCACTTTACTCCATGGATGTTTCACAGAATTGCAGAGTCACTGCACCTCTGCAGATGATGGTCATGGCCTCCAGTAGGCTGCTCAGGACTGTCCTCTTGGGATTGGAGTATCTCCATGGATGAGACTCCACAACCTCTCCAAGAAACCTGTGCCAGTGTTTGATCACAATTACAGAAAATAGGTTATTTTCTAATGATTAAATGGAATATCCTTTATTTCAATTTATGCCCACTGAAGACCCATTTCATCTGCCTTGATCAAACCTCTCTTTTAAAATGACTTTTCTTCAAACTAAATATCCCTGGGGTCATTATCTGTTACAAAGGGGATGGAAAATAGTTGTATGAAGATTTATGTATCCACATCACACCAGCCTGCACAGCTCAGTGATCAAACACGCCATACACCTTGAAAGGAGGCAGCCCTGGAGAGTTTCTTTTGCCCCCAGCGATCTCCAAGAGTTATTTGCTTCTAAAGGACCTGTCTTCCTAGCTGCTCTAAAGCAACTCAGATCAGTGTTGTTCCTTCCGCAAGCCAGAACCATTTATTATTTGGCCTAATGGCCAAAGAGACATTTAATTTCATTACCTCTTTATGGGTTGCTTGGTGCAGAGATGAGTTAAGTGGATTACAAATGCCACCTGTTTTCCAAGGCAACTTTAGAAGCAGATAAGGAGGAAAAAAAATGCAAAATAATATTGAAAGTAACCCCGTACGTGCTAGTAAACTCAACGTCAGGAGTTTTCACAAAGAAAAGGTTTGTGATTATTTAATTCTTCTGTCATCACCAGGCAGAAGTAGCACCAGGATATTAACTCTGCAGCTCTACACTTAGCAAGAGAAGCAGGTAACACCTAATAGGCTCTTTGAATGGAGACTCTGACAAAGCTATTCTACAAGGAAAAGGTTGTACAGAAACACAAGCTGAAGTGATTACTACATATACTAAGAATATAAACATAGAAATTAAGAACAATCTGCCAGGCCAATTTTTTAGTTGTATGTTGCAGACTTTAAGCATGGTACTTGTTTCTACTTTACAAAAGGCAAGATTTTTATTCTACTTTTTCTCACCAGACAGAAGCTAGCCTTGTTTTTATCTGTTCTTTTTGTATTCTTAACAGCTGCAGCCCATTCCCAGCAAAAGAGGAAAGAAGAAAATAGTTTTAAATGAACACTTCCATTTTGTTAGGAGAAGCCTCCCTCCCTGAAATGAGTTACAAAAGAAGAAAAGAAACATCTGAGACCGGTAATAAATTCACACTCCCGAGCGAGATCAGGAAAATAATTTCTTATTATACATTAAATGTCATTTAGGTTCACCATGCTCACAAAGGCTATGAACTGTAAGGATTCAAGGGACAAAAGGAACAAGGCCATGCACACACAGACATCCCCTCAAACATGCTGAACAACCTTCTCTCTAAGGTCTCAGATCTCCCCGCTCCCTGCCAAGCTTTTCTTTATCACCATCTGCCTTTCCTCTGATAACTAAACTTTTCACCCTGAAGATTATAGGGCTGTTCTACTTTTAAATAAGCAAATGGACATTTCAAGGTGGTTTAAAACATAGTACCCAAATCAACAAACGCACTTCAGTGACGCATTGAGAGAGGAGGGGCTGCAAACAACAGCTTACACTGTCAGAGCTCTAGCATTGGGCAATTCATTGCTACTTTATTTTTTCATTTCATCTGGTGTTAAAACAGGAATTTCACATCTCGTAGCACCAGTCATGGACACCTCTCCAGGTAATGCCTGTTCCTGTGAAGGTCCACAGCAAAGGGCAGAAGCCCTGGAACAGTTCAGCAGGGAGCTTAGACATTGTGCCAAGAAGTCATTCCCAATCTGTACCAATTTAATGGCCAGCAATTGTGCCGTTTTGGGGGTTGCATTGACTTGGTGGCACACAGACATCCCAGCTCAAGTGTCCCAACAGGTAATTATTTACAATTTTTGGAAAAATATTTGACACTTGTTTTTCAGGCAGAGCCCGGAATTGCTTGGAGTTCCCCTCAGATTCACAACAGGGACACGTGGCTGCCAAGGAGCATTCACAGCATCTCCCCATTTCAGGATGAACTTGTACCACCCTTCCAACTGCAATGGCCCTGCAGTATGGCTCACTGGGTAAGGACAGGACAGATCCTGCTCCCCTTGCTCCTGAACAGCCCCAGGCAGTGTTTTCCTACTGGGAAAATAGCAACCTGAGCTGTGGATGCATATCTGGTGTGCAGCACTACTGCATTTATGGACAAGAGGGTCAGCCAGGCATCCAAATGCCCATCGTTCACGTAACTATAACCACGATTTATAAAGGGAGGGTCATGGATAGCTTACAGCATGACATTATGATATGGAATACTGATAAAAACCATGACAGGGAGGTACAGAATTGCACTGTTTTCTCTCCTCCTTCCATCAAAACAATTCCTTTTAATTGCAATAAACTTTACAGCTAAAATGACATTCCTCTAAGAAGGGGACAAAAAGATTCGCCACTGAGAATTTAATGATCCATTTAAGTAATGCTTTCAAAAGATACTACAAAGCTCTTAAATTATCAGCTCAAAATTGTGGCATAAATAAAATGCCAACAATGGAAACCCATGTATAAATCATGCTATTATGCGGAGAACTGTAGCAGAAAGCACACAAAGAAACTGGAGCACAATCTCCCACAATTTGATCTTTGGTTGGTTTGGGTTTTTTTGATGTTCTTCAGACATATTCACAAACTTGGAATAAATGGTCTCCACTAAATGGGCAAAGCATTCTGTTCTCAAGGTGGCCAACAAGGGCAAACGTTTTGCAGTACAATTGCGCTAAGGTGAATGCAGTGATTTCCTGAGTCCTCTGATGTCAGTAGGAGCTTTGCCAGTCATTTCAACAGAGCTAAGGTGTCACCTCTGGACCTCCACGCAGGGCTTTTTGCTCTGAGATGAGCGAGCACAGGGGGACAACACAATTAATATCCAACCATACGGAGAGCCGCAAAGCTCGCGCTGTAGTTCAGATGAACCCAGGTAATGATCATATTTGATGAAACTATGGTTCATGCAGAAGTACCTGGTTAGCTTCCATCTCTACTATCAGTTTTAGGATGAAAAGATGGCTCAATTATTCTAAAGGTGCAATTTCCCATTCCTCACAAATCCAAAGTCCCACTGAGCACAAGGAAAGCAAGACTGGGTCCTTTGAATACTGTGGCATTGAGGTTAATGGGAGATTTAAATGCACAAGATATGCGGGATCTGCTCATAAGAGTATTTGAAAAAGAATTATAATAGTCATAAAAATGAAAGGATATTTATTCAAAAATGCTTCAGTATCTCATGAGTTATTTCCTTTCCAGACTCTTTTCTCAGCTGGCTCACTGCAGCTCCTGCTCTCCCTTAATCTTTCCTTTCTAATTCTTCTTTTAAATATTTATAAAAAGCTTGCACAGATGGGGAGAAAGCTGAAGATCTGAAACAAAATTAATTTAATAAGGGAAGGACTAGAAGCCCATTATTGGTTTAGGCAGCCTCTTTTCATGCTGTATATTGTAACAAGGAATAATTAATTTGAAAGCCCTTGATCTGTGGGAGCTTTTTCATTAATATTATTATTATTAATAATAGCAATTCACATTCACTGTGCCCACATCCCTTTTGCTGGCTGTAAGTACTTCACTGCCTCTAGGCACCCGCCTGCCGCCAGCCACAACACAGGATGGATATAAAAGCTGCTCAGATGTACAGCAAAGGGCCACAGCTCAGACAGAGCACTGCAGAGACGCCTTCATGTGCCCTAATGGCAGAGCCCGATCCCACTGGTGGGCAGCTGGTATTCAGCTCATATTCAGTTCCTGATCCATATGAGACATCTCTTGCACTGCAGCCTCACTTTGAATAGCAGAGGTGAACACTGCTCTCCAACACACTCCCACAGCTGTCAGCAAAGGTCTCTCCCAAAAAGTTCCCCACGGGGAGTTCTGGACGGGGAACAGACAATCATGGTTAGGAACCAAAAAGTTGGCTAAGAGAGGGGCCAGGACATTTTCTGTTTCCTGGGTGAGCGCAGAAACCTCTCTGAAGACAACAGATGTTCACTTAGTCTACCTTTTAATGCCTAAGTCAGGATCAAAGTGTTCAAGAAACCACTGTGTTCCTGTGTTCAAGAAACATTTAGATGTGGTACTAAGGGACATGGCTTAGTGGAGAAATGCTGGTGGTAGGTGGACACTTGGACTGGATGACCTTGGAGGTCTTTTCCAACCTCGGTGATTCTATGAAAGCCCTGTCCAATTTCCCTAGGCAGGCAAAGCACCAGCAGATAATTGCACAAGTCTAAGTAAGCTATCTGTGGTTTCTGTAACCTTATGGAAAGAAATAGGTACATCCAGAGGGAAATTTATCATTTCATAATGCAAAAGGTCTATGCCACTTCAGAGATCTGAAGGGGACTCCTTACCTCCCCTGGTTGTGGAAAAGCTCAATTCCCCATTAGTGAAGTGAAGCTAAAAGCACTTCAGCATCTCACAAAGCATTTGGGAAAAGCACAGTGAGTTTTGTGCAACACTCAGGTACTAACCACAGCAGAGAACATAAGTGTGCCACAGGCAGCTAACAGGTGCTAGCTTTGCAGCCCAGTTTATTTGCCCTCCGTACAGCTGAAGCAGAGAAGCAACACACATACAGTCTTCACACTCCTCTAAGCCTACCAGGACACGGATGAAAAACAATGATAAAACCAAGCAAGATGGTCAAATGTAGGACCCTGAGATGAACACTGTGTTTCTTAAGTGCAGCTGAGAGAGAACACCACATCTAAAGAGAAAGGAAACCCATCAAAAAGGCACCAGCCACCTGGTGATTCCCATCTTGGCCAATGACCACAGTCACGTTGCTGGGCACTCTACGGCTTCCATGTGGACACAGCAGGCCAGAGATTTTTGTCTCTTTCATGAGGAGCTTTGAGTCTTGCGTATGGGAAATGTTATGCATGGAAAGCTATTATTAAACAAAACCAAACTGCTTTATATTAGCAGACATGATCACATTATAGGCATAATTTCAAAACAGATTTAAGTCTTCTTCTCAAGAACACAACATTTTACCCAGACAACCCTATCAGATTGAACACAAATAACATGTTTAATATCAGCCAGTGACATCAAATCCATTCTGCCAAAACACACAAAACCTCCCTAAAAATCCACACATCAGTAGAATTCTTGTACATTACTTGCGCAAGTTTTAATGGATATTGAAATAAAACATTGTTTAACCAGAAATAAAATTTCACCCCAATTCAAAGCAGTTTTGTGCATAGGGAAGAAGAAATTGGCAAGAAATATTTTCAAATTTGCAAGATGTAAAATGCATTTAAATAAAAGCAAAGGCATTACAAAGATCCAACAAAGCCTTCCCACCATCCTTTAGAAGAAGGCAATAAACTCTCCAACATTGATCACGACTTTCTTACACATTCTGTATACATCAAATGATACAAACAAATCAATTTTTAAAAGACAGATTTGTGACATAACAATTAATTTCTCTCTCCGTAGCTGTGAAAAAGCCATGTGTCCCAGTCATAAAACACCCTGCCCTAGAAGCTCTGCAAGCAGCTGTGCGTTATCGCTTCCAAAGAAGAAACCCCACAGGACAGGAATTGGCGTTCATTCATTCAATTTGTACTGTTACCCATAGAGGAAATCAGTACTTTTTATTACCACTCAGAGCTGTAATGCTGTTTGGAATTCGGGTCTGACAGGACTCCAATCTAATTAGCAGCATCAGACATAGTCCTGGTCTGCTCCAAGCTGGAAGAAACCAGACAAGGAATGATTTCACAGGTGTAGGAGGTGGCACTCCACTTCGGTTGCTGCATGACACCAGGACACATGGGATTTGCACTAGTTCCCCTTTTTGTGGGGGAGACCTAAAACGTCTATCTGACATAACAGAATTGGATGGTAATGCCATTTCGTCAGACTTCATACACCTAACTGGCTCTTCATAGAGCTCTATCACATTTCAAATTATAGCAACGTTCTCTATTCCCAGCCTACAAATCATGGGGTAAACATTGCTGAGTCAAACCAAAGTCCAAAGGAGATCTACAACCTGAAGAGACGGCATAGGAAACGTTTTGCTTCTGAGCTCCTACCGGTACAAAGCATGTTACATTAAAAATCATCATCGCTCTGATGCCCAATAATCATCCATTCACCTCAGGCACAGTCCTCCCCCTCTTTGGTAGCTGAAATCAGCAGCCATTTTAACTGCCTCATTTCAAACCACTTACCTGTTTCACCAAAACACTCAGGTTTAAACACTGATGTCCTTTTCAGACTCATGGAATCAATGTCTGAGAGTAATTGCTGGACAGCCATACCCTGTTTTTCCAGCAGTCTCTCTAACAGGCAAAGTCAGCTAAAAAAAGAACAGTTGCTTCAGATAAATCCTATCTTCAACTCAGTGCAAATATTTTCCCGTACTTTTAATGCAATGATAAACTAAAAAAACATGATGGCAGAACAAAACCACAACATTAACATTTGACTTTTATAAGCATTTAGAATTTTATCATTAGTTAATGTGGGGTTTTTTTGCATGCAGACAGTTTTATTTCGTATATCTCGTTGCATAAAATGATCGTTAAGAAGATATATTACGTAATTACTCTGTTCTGTTCTACTTCAGAGTAGGATTGCAGCCATAAATTTCACACACTATGCACTGTATGCAAAGGCTTCTGACAGAACCCCATGACCACGACTAACAGAATATGGGGAGATAGTGTCATTCCATTTGACAAACTGACTGGTATCACTGTCAGCATAATAGTCCCAGATCTGCAGCAGAAGAGAACAACATTGATTGTCAACATCAAAAGGGTCAAGATGAATTAAATATTTATGGCTCTGGGCTGTGCTGACAGCTCTTGATGTGCTCTCAAAGCCAATGCATTTCTTCTGAAAGTTGGCCCACTAAGTCTGTTGTGGTTTCTGATGTTTATGTATTTATTTCCTATGCTATTGACAGCCTTGCATTGCAATGAACCAGCAACGTGCAGCTGAAAACTCCGCACTTCCCATCTTCCTCAGCCACCGCCATGCATTCCTTTTCATAGAGGAGGCACAAAGTATTTGTTTCAATAAAAACACAGTAAAACAGTACTAACTACATAAGGAAAAAGAAAGTGGCTCATATATAGATTTCTGTGCTCATTTTCTCCTCAAACTGGCTGAAAATTGGTAAAAACTCTAAACTCTCCAATTCAGAGTTCGGTCTTTTTTGTTGTATTCCCCTTAACTAAATAAAAACTAATTTCAAGTGAGACTCACCCTATTCTTAAGACTATGTTTGTACAATTTCAGTGACTGAAAGCATGGTAACGTGATCCTAGTATTAATAGGTACAAGTGAATGGAATAACTCATGTAGCATTGAAGCCACAGAAAACCAGAAGTACAATAACTGCCCCTAGAAATGATACAAGGGATACTAGTTCTTAACTAACCTGATTTTGCCCACCAATAGATTTCAATTTAGGTTAATAGTGCAGATCTCTAGATTTAGACAAGACCTTGAAATAAGCACCTAAGAACACAGCCTGCCTGCAGTACACATTAAACGGGTTAAAAGTATCTACCTACCTTGAAAACACAGACATTAATAGGGACTTGCCATCTGAAACTCAATTACCAGCGGATTCCCAAAGGGATTGGGATGAAACTCCTTACAAAAAAATGAAGAAGTGATTCTATCAGTAAGGAAAAGTAACTAAAGCAAAACTAAGAAAGGGAATTGGTATTGAAAATTCTTGCAAACAGAAAAGATACGAGTACTGACACAGAAACCAGAGCCACTTGGGAAACGGGGCCCATTTGAACAAAATATATCTAAAATAAAACAAAAACATCATCTGGGAAAAAATATCTTAAAAATTCTGAATGGAAAGGTCTGTGCAACATCCAAGCCTGTATTTCTGCTGAGATCTAAGCCACGCAGACAGATATCTGTCTAACTATTTCTAACTAATCTCTACTGATGAAGATTCCACAGGCCTGGCAAGTAAATTCAGCCTCTAATTTTCCTTCATAACAAGGAAGGCTTCCCTTTCTAGAGGGAAATGTCCTCAGCTGCAATTTCAGTTCACATTTACTTCTCAGCTAGTCCCCGGCAGGCACAAGCACCACGGCATACTGTGTCCTTGCAACAACATTTTACAGCAGCAGCCTGCAACAACCTGCCCTTCTCCTTCAGCTGTCTTTACACAAAAAACATTTTACTCAGTTTCTCTTCCCTGGTCCTGTTTTCAAGACTAGGGAACAATACTGGGAGAACAGCAATGGAAAAAGCGTGGGTTGCAGTCAAGAGACAGTGTGAGCTCCCAGCACAGTTCAGTGGCAAAGACTGAATCCATTTGTTTGAAATGTCAAAGGAGAGTGCCTTCATATTTTCCACATTTAAAAGGAGGATAATGAAATAATGAAATAAAGATCCTCCTCTTTCACTGTTGTTAGCACCTGCTCTACTTCTCATTTGATTTCACCCAGTTTCACTTTCCAGCACCTGGTTATCACTCCTTCTCAGTTAGATTAAGAAGTCCTTCAGCACCCTGCATTTCCTCCCCAAGAAAATACTGACTTTCTACAGCGCAACCAAATCACCTCTCCTTCTTTTCAATAAGCTGAACAGGCTGTGCTCCTGCAATCCATTGCTATAAGGCATACTGGAAATCATCCTTCCAAAGTAATTTGCCGAGATCGGATTTGTAATTTTCTCAGAAACTCAATTTTTTGAAAGCAGTATGTTGAGAGTTTAAATCGGCCTGTGCTGAAAGCCAGACTGTTCCTTTTGCACTCATTTTGGTATCCCTTCTGTCCAAGGGAACGGTTTCATGGGGACATGGCAAATTCCCATGGCTCCCCTTCTGCATCCATAGCACTGAGGCTGACTTCTCACAACTAACATAAATCAGTGTGAGGTCCTTTGTTCCTATACTGCCAGACCCCACTATCCACACGGTCCTTCCAACCGCACAGAGTTCTCCCAGTCAACAGATGGCCCCTTTCTACTTTGCTCACCTCTCTGTTCAGCTAGCTCTACGCACACAAGAGGAGTGAAGTGACCCTTATGCTCCGTCTTCTTGAAACTCAGCGTTCATCTCCAGTCGTACTTTGATTCTCCTCCATTTTTCATCTTTTTGTATTTCAGCATTATTTTACTGCTCACTCTTATTTTCCCCTTTCCTTTTCCTACCTTTTTCCACTCCTGCTTTCTCCTTACTCAACACTACCTATGTTTTGATCTTACATTCACTCCTTTTTCAGCTATGTGGATACCTTCTGGCTGACATTTTTCATCCTTTCTTCCATTATTACCATCACTCCCTTTCATTTCACTTTGAACCAATCCATAGTAAAGGCAAAAAGAAAAACCTTGACTGTTTCCAAGGTGTATTTCCAAGCTCTGAAAGCCTGTCATGCTTAGTTTTACAGCCCATATTTAATCAACAAGTTAGACCACTAGCAAAAAGACAACAAGACAAAGAATTGTACAGCCTAAGTATGAAGGCTGCTCTGAAAGTAATGCCTCCAGTTTTATTATGTTGGCCCATACCATCAGAGGTGGATGATGGTGGTATGGCAAAGGGGCAGTCTAAAAGAACATTGTCTGACACAGAAGTGAGTTTGAAGCAAAGGTGCGGAATAGAATTCCTCCATGCAGAAAAGATAACAGCCAGTGACATTCATTAATGACTGCTGAATGTTTATGGAGACCAAATAGTGGATGCCAGCACAGTGAGATGTGGGTGGTGCATTTCAGCAGTGACGATGCTGACAGTGGGTCACCTCCACTGGTGCAGATGTTTACAAGCACAGCATGCAAGCTCTTGTTCATCAGTGGTGAAAAATGCAGTGGTGAAACTAATAGCAGTGACTGCATTGAAAAACAGTGTTTTATAGCTGAGAATTTGTTCTATCAAATAGTGTCTTTGCGCTCTTTGTATCTGTTGCAGGGCAATAAATAGGAGACATTACTTACAGAGCGACCAACGTACTCTCTGTCCCAATGAGCATCAACAGCCAAGTGGTGGGGGCATTCCCCCAGACAGACTTAAATCCCAGCCACCAACACAGCCAGCTGTCACATGGACAGAGTGCTGAGCCTGAGCCTTCATCTATTGCAGCATTCTCCTCACTGCAGCAGAAAGCAGCCTGAGCTCACCTGCCCACTCACTTTCCCCTCCATCTCCCCAGTCCTGCTTACATTCATGCACATAATCTTCTGGGGAAAAAAAAAAAAAAGCTGATTTCAATTTATCAATATTTGCCAATAAAAATGCGTAAGTAAAGCTTCACCACCAGTTACTCCAGTAAAGGAATTAATAACTGTGTGATGTTTCCTTTTCTAATCTACATACAGAAAAAAAGAGTTTTCTCTAGAAAACACAACCTGAGATTAGTAGGCAACAGCTAATTTCCTAATGAACTGCAAAATAATTCCAGTTTTCGCCTTTACATTACAGAAAATAAGGTTAGGGCAGAAAAATGCTTTTCTACATTAATGGCACCTGGCACCAGCAACCCGGTTACTTTGACTGGTGCAGCACTTAAATGACTAGCAATATACGCATAAAACTCAGTGAGCTAATGGCATTCCGTGGCAGCAAGAAACATACTTTGTCAAGATTATATTTCTGCAGGACCAGATTAATTTAGCTACAATTTATTTATTTATTTTAAGGAAGTGGCATTTACAGACATGCAAGGCAAATAACGTACTTATTAATTTCTCCTGGTCCTGTTGTAAGATGCTACCAGCTCCAAAAAGCCAATCAGAACAACGTGAGTTCACTGTCGCCCTCCATCATTGCATATGAAAATGTGTGCAAAACTTTGCTTAAATAATGCACATCTTTTGCAAATACCATGTGTCTGATATTCCCTCCAAGGCTGCAGACTGAGCAGAAAGAAAGCAACATTTGCTGTAACAAATGTCAGTGTTGATTCTTGGCAAGACAACTCTTCCATGGATAAGCATGTTTAAGACATATCATGGGCCAACATTACTACAAGCTTCCATATAAAAGTTTTCTGAATGCGTTTGAAATAAATAACAAAACTCTATGGTTTTATTGTAGAAACACTTTTCTTCAAGTCTGATTAAGAGGTGTTAATTAAGTCTAAAAGGGCAGAGACACACAGATACCACGGGACTGCATGACCTTTCAAAGAAGGAATCTCATAGGCCATTTTCATAAGATCACATAATATCCCAAGTTGGAAGAGACCTGCAAGGATTGAGTCCAATCGCTGGCTCTGCACAGCACCACCCAAAATCCAAACCATATGTTGAGAGCATTGTCCAAGTGCTCCTTGAGCTGTGGCAGCTCAATGACATGCCCATCACTCTGGTGCAGAACATCTTCCTAACTTTCCCTCACACCCATCCTGACACAGCTCCGTTCCACTGCCTCAGGTCCCATCATCATCACCAAGAGACAAGCACAGCCCCTTCACTCCCCATTTCCACATACATCATCTGTCTTTTCCCCATTCTCTGCATTGTATTTTAAACAAGGAAAATTCCTTCTCCAATCTCAGCATTGTCTGAAGTGAGTGCATTGAGAGTTGTGTGGTATTTCTGGTCCAAGCTTGTTTTAGATACCTAAATTAGCACTTTAAAGGCTCCAGTAGGTGAACTGACAATGCCCCATGACAGCTCATTCCTGCTATCATACCATATTTTTGTATTATTAATGCTACAGACACCTCTACTTCAAAGAATTCCACGATGTTTCAAGGAACACAGTTTCATGTACGCACACGAAGTGCTTTCATGATGGTTTATTCTTAGTTCAGCAGTATTAACAGGAAGGAGCTTCTTAATGTTCAGGTCAAATTCATTTGGCATTCAGATTTCAACCAAGAAAACCTCACTGTATGCACACAACTGCTAGATAGGTTCTAGCATTGAAGCTGCTCTTTGAGGTGGCAGGTAAAGCAGAACCAGGAAAAAACCTGAGAGAGCAAATTAGATTTGGTACAGTAGACAAGTGTAATGCATTCTGTGAAGCACAAGTATAATTTCAAGCTTGGAACTAGCATGTAACCCCACTGTAAGGGGGAAAAAAAAGAATATATTAGAGAACAATCAATATTTCCTGCGATCTGAGGTGGATGATCTAACAGGTGTTTTCTGAGTAGGACTACAAAAATTCAGTGCATGAAATATGGGTTACGTATGATAAAGCCATGGGAATTCCTATGATCCCTTATTCAGCAGGCATTCATTACCACTGCTCCTATCCTGTTTTACTTAGGGAAATTCAAGAGGAGTAATGCTTAGAGAACACGGCCTTGTCTCGGACCATCACTCAGTGATTCAGAGGAAGCCAAGCTGGTGATTAACACACTGTGAACACAATTATCTTCGATTTCTCCAACGGTTCCATAAGCCAAGATTGTTCATTTCACTCTAAATTGCCCAATTGTTACAATATCACATTATTAAGAGTATTTGGCCAACAGAAAATAATCATAGAAAAAAAGAGCTCCTTTGAGGAATTCTTAAATCCAGGCTTCTAATTTAACCATAAACCCTTCACAGAGAGTAGGGCAGTGATGGAAATTAAAAGATCAGATGGAAGAGATTATCTACCAGTACCAAGTAGAGGAGGTTTTTAAAGAAACAGATTAAAAGTAGCAAATACCAAGAAATAGAGCCAAGAAGCTACAAATATACAACAGGAAAGCGAGGCAATTAGCGTTAAACGGGATTACTTTACAAGCCTCCCAGGTCGCCACACTCCTAAGCCAAACTACCAGAGAGCAGCAGAACGCGCACACAACGGCAGCCCACGTGACGCACACGCGCCAACCGCTCCTCCCTGAGGCTCCTTCTAAGGCCGTGGGTGCGGTCACTGCTGCCCCGGCGCCACGTCAGCCTCTCTCCCGCTGATGGCGGCCGCTGCCGTTCACTCTCCTCTCCCCGGTTTCCCGGGGAGGAGGAAGGAGGCTCCCGAATCCCCACGGTACCTCGAAATGCGTCGTCGCGGTTCCAGCAGCGCCGGCTGCCAAGCAGCTGCCCGTGGTCATTGAGCGCCACGTCCGCGGTTCCGCCGTTTAAACCTCCCGCCGTTGCCCCGGCAATGCCACGTCCCGTCAGCACCTCTCGCGAGATCTGGCGGCCATTGCCGAGATACCGACATAGCGCAGCTGTGCACAAAGGCCTTCTGTGGAGTTCGGTGAAGAGTAGGAGGGAAGCACTTGTTAGGAGCTTCTGTACTTACACCTTGTAACCAGATCCTCTGGACTTTGTTATACGCAGTGAATCATCTTCTGGGACAGTGCTCCTTCTCAACTATACTGCCCAAGGAGGCTGTGGATGCCCCATCCCTGCAGGCATTCAAGGCCAGGCTGGATGTGGCTCTGGGCAGCCTGGGCTGGTGGTTGGCGACCCTGCACATAGCAGGGGGTTGGAACTGGATGAGCAGTATGGTCATTTGCAACCCAGGCCATTCTGGGATTGTGATTCTATACTGGAAGAGTCACAGTCCAACCCTTCAGGAGACTGTGCTGGTAACATCACCTGGGCCAGCGTGGAAATTAAATGATCACAGGGAATGCAGAGTACTTACCAACTACTAGGTTTGTTCATAGGAACAGAGTAGCAAATATCAAGTTATAAAACCAAGAAGCTATAAAAACACAACAGGAAGCCAAGGCACTTATAATGTTCAACAGGTTTACTTTATGAGCTCTTCTTCACTTCCTTCCCAAATCACCACACTCCTAAGAAAGAATACCAGAAAACAGCATAATGCACACATATACACACACACAAAAAAAACCCATTTTAATCACCTTGGATTGGTGAACATTAGATTTTATTCTTTACACAAGGAAGATTAAGCATTATGAAGTTGAAGTATGTCACTTGATGGCCAGCTAAGCTCCACAGTACCATTCCAAGACTGCTAATGTTTTCACTGCTAATGGTTGCAGCAGATATTTGACCAGCTGACCATTGCACCTCTGCTGTTAATGAAAGCTGAGCAATAACACAGAAAGCACTACAGAAAGGGCACTTTGTAAAAGTTCTTAGTGCTAGTAACTGAAGTGTATCTAGCATTTGAACAACTCAATCACATTCTCCTTTGATGGAAAAGACTTCCTCTAGAGCTAGAAGGCTGCCCATGCGAAAACACAGGCTACATCACGTCGTGATGTTATTTTGTCTACTGCCATCCAACCAACACCCACTTCTGACATCATGGGGCCAATGTCAGAAAAGGCATTACTTTCAGAGCAGCCCTTGTAATAGCTACCCTTACTTTGCATTTTCACATTGCTCACACTGGTAAGCATAAGGGCAGTGCCAGTTGCAGACACATGCTGCTCACAGACTCAGCAGAGGCCTCCTGACCCTGTGCCACCGTGGCACCCACCCACAAAGGACAGGTGGGCAGAGGGATCAGGCACTTTGGGTAGCTCCAGCTGCACACTTGCATGCCTTGTGCTCCCATCACTCCATGGACCAGACTTGCTTCACACCGTGCCTGCTTCGTGTTCAGCACCTTTGCTAAAACCTAGAGGGCAGAGATGGGGGGAAATGAAGATTCTCTGAAGGCACACCCCGTTCTTGGGCATAGGAAGAGTAACCATCAGACTGAAGAAACTGGACAGGACAATGGAAAAACATTCCAAACATTTTTTAAACTACTCTTTCTGCATTGTATTACTCACTCGAATCATCTTTGCAACTGGAGATAATCCCTCTTTGAAATAGGGGTTAGAGTAGCAGAGTAACTGCAAAGCTCAAAGAGGAAGAGTTAGTTACCACCATTTCAGAACTGGAAAAACAAAGATAGAATAACTAAGAATCTCAGGAGACCAATAGGGAGGACTCAGAGGGGCAATTTAAACAGGAATACATGGGAATAAGAATGTTTTGGTACAGTTCTGTTAAATACATAGGTCACAGCCAAAGTAATGCCTCCTATTAATTTCCATTACAAACAACTACTACAAAGAGCACAATCACGTTGTTTGATACAGCAAGTTCTCAGCTACAAAACCCTCTTTGTCATCTCTCACCACCCTTCTGCACCACCCACCGCCTCACTGCGCTCACATCCACTCTTTAGTCTCCATAAATGTTCATTGATCATCAATAACCATCAATGGGTATCGTTTCTTCCCACGTGAAAGAATTCAGCTCCACCTCTGATGTCATGGGCCCACATAAAATAGGAGGCATTGCCTTCAGAGCAGCCCTCGTAACAACCACCCTTGCTTGTGTTTTTGACACTTGCCAGCTGCAGAGAAATGTAGGGTTCTCAGAAGCATACGTACCCAAATATTACCAGCTGTCAGCTACCTCCTTTTGGACTGACTGGCCACCAATCCCACTGTCCCAAGAGCTGTTTCACAGGTAGAGGGACTATGTACCTCACTAGCAGTAGAAATTGCTGCTTCCTCTGCCAGGAATTTATTACTTGAGGCAGAACTTGGCCTCAGAACTTCCGTAATGTAGAAGCCACGGTGAAGAAGGAGACGAACAAAACCTTTCATGGTGACAGTGCCAAGAATTTGGAGAGGTCCTCTCCTGGCCAGTACTTCTGTTATGAAGAATGGTTCCTCAATCACTATGAAGTCTCCATCATTGCCCTACCAAATGGACTGGAAGCAGTCGCTTTCAACAACTTTGCAGAGGTTTCTCAGGAAGGAGCAGGATGACCAGTCATTGGCTCTGGAGAAGCACAGCTCCAAATGATTGTGACACTGTATTTTGGCACATGGTTCCCCACCAGAAAATGGAGAAGTCTTTTCTTCTTGGAGAGATCCTAAGGCAGCATCCCAAGCTGCTCTTTTTCCACTGCCTTGACAGGCAGCAGAAGCCAAGCCTGCTGAGTCAGTGTTTGGAACAGAAACACCTGATGTTTCTGATGAAGGTGTCTCCATTTGAATTCTTAGTTTTTTGCCTTGACAGAAATCCCTGTCCACAACCATTCCCCCAGCCAGCAAGGCTTGTCCTGCCACCAGCAGGAGGAAGCGCAGTTGCACCCGTGCTGTGGGGAGTGGGACCTCCACAAACGTCACCATGAAGTCTCACTGCATCACAGTAACATCACAGACCTGAGAGCCTTTGCTGGCAAAATGGTGCAGCGAGATACGCATTAATTAAGGAAATATGAGCCAAGATATTTATGCTAGCAAAACCAACAGACAAAAAGATACCTATATTATCCCTGGGTACTTTTTTATTAATGAGTTCAATGGATACATTTCCATAGGAAGCTCTGTTTTGTCTGTGACCTTGCAGAAAACATTCCCCTTGAGGGAACTGGGATTATTCATGCTGGATAAGAGGAGACTCAGTTGAGAGCATATTGTTCTCTATTACTTCCTGAAAGGAGTTTGAGGAAGTGGGGATTGGCTTTTGCTCCCATATAACAGGAATGGGAAGAGAAGCGACGGCTTTAAGTTGCACCATGGGACGGTCAGGTTGGACGTTAGGAAACATTTATTCTCCAGAAAAGTGGTTATGCAGTGGCACAGCTGACCACAGAGTTGGTGAAGCCATCATTCCTGGAGGTGGTCAGGATCCATGGAGATATGGCACTGAGAGACGTTTCCAGTGGTACGATAGCAGAGGGTTGACGGTTGGACATGGTGATCTGAGTGGTCTGTTCCAACCTTAATGATTCTGTGATCCTATGATCAGAAATTAGACCAGCAAGCTCAATTTTTTTTTAAACCAGCAAATATTTCAGTTACATTGTAAAAGCATCACTTCTCTTTTAGAAATATGCACACAAATTATTCATATTCTTACATAACAGCTAGCTCGATGCATTCCTAACACAGCTTGCCAAGATGGCTCGTCTTTATAAAGATACAGAACAAAAGAGAACAATAGTACATAATTGCTTTACAAATGGGTTTATAGAGTAATTATATCATTAGTCCTGAGTGGTTCCAGCTTCCAAGTGTTCTGCCACTAATCTTTTGAATACTTTTTTGTTAGGAACTAAGTGGATATCACTGGGGGGAAAAAACTTGCGTGACATAGAGCATGACATAGACTTCACTTAGTTCCACTGAGCCCATTGAAGAGGAGCGATTTCCTATCCCCATTACCCTTCAGACAGCCGAAGGAGGAACACCTGACAGCTGCTTCTGTGTACTGCTTTAACAGTAACTACACTCCCAAAGCATCCCACCTTGAATTTTATCTGTCTTGATGCAGTCATCTGTGGGAGAAGACTCCTGAACAGTCTGCCTATCAGCCAGCACTGAGCTCCTCAGAATGTCAGCGTGACACAGCAACAAGGCTTCTTCACAGATCTCTACACGCTCGAGGTCCACCACTGACAGCTTATCCAGACCACAGCCAGCCCTGCAGGAGTGCATGCCTGCATCTCCTTGCACCTTCAGTTTCCCTCTGAACGTCAATTTCTGGATAACACGGTCTGGAACTGCTAACATATCAGAGATCATAATCAACACATCTGCAGCTACTGTGACCGTCTGCTACCTGCAAGCTAACTACAACATACAGCCCAATGCATCTGATTAGCCAAGGACAGCAGACTTGTTATCAGTTCAACAACTGCTCCCTCTGAAAACACTTTTTACCAATAGCAGTAGCTGTAAAGCAGTGTTCTGACACAAATTATTTCTGTTTCTCAGCCTTTATCTTTCTTCTGAGCATTATCTTCTCAGATAGATATTTCATAGGGAAGGAGTCTTTGTTAACTTGTTGGGTCAGCTCTAGAGCTGACCCTACTTCTGACTTAGAGTGTATTCCAGTTTCCTTTACTTAAGTTCCTTCCCACACATGAAACCCTATAGCCAATATCTCTGCACAGGTTAGCATTTTTTCACAGCATGTAGATTTCACAAGACTAAATGCATTATTAAAGTAACGTAGTTGTTACTGCACACAATTACATAGGCTAGCTATCCCAGTAAAATGCTCCAACTCAATGAGCAGACAAGAACTACTACAGAATCCAGTTCTATCCCCTGAAGCCATCTTTGTCAGAGAGATCTCAGGTACCACTGTACTTCAGTATGAAAGCCATATTAATCATGTGCAGCTTACCGTGATATAACAGCCAAACTCAGTAATAAACTGCATTTTGTAATCTAGTAAAACATGTAGGCAGTACACCACTCAGGAAAACAAGTTGTTTGCCTTTAAAAAAAAGGTAAAGTAAGCATCATCCACAAATAATTAAATTCTGGAATTAATACCCTTGCTCAATCAGGACCCCCGAGGGCAGGCTGCCCAGGACCACAGCCAGTCAGGCTCTGGTTGCCTCCAAGGACTTGTTCTCAGTCTGCTCTCCCAAGGCTCAAGGTTGGGATCCTACTATTTGCCTTACTGCTTTCCCTGAAGATGAGGAATTCTCCCATCTTCAGGCTGCTGTCTCCAGGAATACCCTCAAACCCACCTGCCCAACCTTGCTTATAAATATGTGGCACAGCAGAACATCCGCCCCTGTTGGTTTCCTCATTATCTGTGTAGGAAGTTCTCATCAGTGCACTTCAGAAACTCTCTGCATTACTTGTGCCCACCTGAGTTGCCTTCCAGCAGATACCGAGGTGGTTAAAGCTCCCTGCAAGAACCAGAGTCTACAGGCATGAAGCTTCTTCCATTCTTCTATTTCCTCTTCCTAGTCAGGTACCACCCCAATGCTGCCCATGTTGTCCATCTGCAATCCTGATCCCACAGCTCTCTGCTGGCACATCACTCACTGCAGCACAGAGCACCACACACCCCTGCTGCTTTCCAACAGGGCAACTCCTCCTTCCTTCCCAACCTGCCCTTCCCACAGGGCTCGCATGCCCCGCTACACCACTGTGGCCCATGAGGCTGCAGCCCTCTGATTCCTCCTGCCTGCTCACCATGCTGCTTGTTTATATGTGCACGTACTTCATCTGGGCATCAGTCATTCCCATATGGCAGAAGTGAGCATATCTCACCCACCGTGCTGTCCTCTCTCTAAGTCTATTTCTCTATTAAAGTCATTTTCACAGCAATTAAATAAGACCCCTGGGGTACCTCTCCCTCTATCACTTTATTCACAAGCTAAAAATACCTCACGTACACTGCTTAACGCAGCTCATACCTGACAGGTGTGAAAAGGCCCATTATACCATCACATCACTCCGAAGTCATTAATGCTGCACAACATGAGTGACTGTCGGAGGCTTAGAAAGGTGCCAGAGAGGGAGCACTGGAAGGTACAGTTCTGGGGAGAGAGGAGCTGAAATACTGTTTTCACAGGTCTGGACAATCTCCAGAAAGCAAGCAATCACAGGTCACTGACCTAACCAGGGTTTTGTTTTAGCAGTTCTTACTGTTTTGCAGGCAAAGTGTTTCCACAATACCACAAGTAAAAGACACTTGAGAGATCCCTGCACACTTTGCAGCTGGTTCCCCACCCACTGAGAATACAAGCGCAGGTGCTCTTACGTTGGGCTTTGCAAGGAGAACTGCAGCTATCGAGTCACCCTTAAAGCATGCATCCCTCAGTGTTTGCCCAGAAGGAATGGAACCATGTGAAAGCTAAGAAACAACCTCCTTGGGAATTACAATTAATATTTACTGCTTACCAAGAGCTTATCATTTCTTAATTAGTGTTTTGAAAACATTTAAATTACGAAGGCAGGAGAAGAAAAATAACATGTCATTGTGTTACGTTGGAAAACACGAATGCTGTGATACAGTAATTAATGCACACATTCTGCCTTCACATTCACTGCTACCTGACCCATTCCTTACCCGCCATCCAAGACAGCACATGCTGTTTCATATTATTCTCAGCCCTAAGGAAAGAAAGAGTTTGGGATTTATTTATTTATTTGTATTCTGCTTCTTCCCAACCTCGGTAACCACGTAAGGATTAATCTAAAATAGGAGCAGTGAGTTTAATGCTAAGCTTGTTTTTAAGACTGACTTCAGTAAACATACAGTGAAGCTTCCTGGGACTGTGTACTCATCTGATTGTACAGTCAATAATCATAGAATGGTTTGGGTTGGAAGGAACCCTTAAGATCATCTCATTCCAACTCCCCTGCTATAGGCAGGGACACCTCCCTCTGCACCAGGTTGCTCACAGCCCCAATCAGCCTGGCCTTGAGTGCTTCCAGGGAGGGGGCATCCACAGCCTCTCTGGTCAACCTTTTCCAATGTCTCACCACCCTCACAGTAAAGAAATTCTTTTTAATATCTAGTCTAAATCGACCCTCTTCCAGTTTAAAGCCATTTCTTCTTATCCTGTCACTACACACCCTCACAGAAAAGTCCCTCCCCAGCTTTCCTGTAGCCCCCTGCAGGTCCTGGAAGGCTGCTATAAAGCTCTCCCAGTGCCTTCTCCAGGCAGAAGAACCTCAGCTCTATCAGGCTATCCCCATAGGGTAGGTGCACCAGCCCTCTCGTCTTTGTGGCCCTCCACTGGACCTGCTCCAGCAGCTCCATGTCCTTCTCATGTTGGGGGCTCCAGAACTGGATGCAGTACTCCAGGTGGGGTCACACAAGAGCAGAGAGGCAGAATCACCTCCCTCAAACCTGCCAGGCACACTCCTTTTGATATAGCCCAGGACACGGTTGGCCTTCTGGGCTGCAAAGCACACATGGTTGGCTCACACTGAATCTTTCATCAACCAACAGTGGTTGATGAACAGTTCAGCATCCACAGAAATCTTTCAAAAGCTAAGAGAAGGAGTTCTTTCCACCTCAAAAAGCTATACCAAAAAGTCAGCGGCAAAAATCTAAACTGAATGGTCACTATTCCAGAGCTAAAAACCTGATAGCTATGGTTAAAAATTGAGGTTTAACTACCAAATAGATGCCTTGAAATGAGAAAGACTGAGACTCCTACAAATCATAAATACTAAAATTAGTGACCCTGCCTTCCATCAGGTTATTGGTGTTCTCTGCTAATATGAAGTACGCCCCAGATTTTAGCATCAGCTCAAGATTTTCAAGTGCAAGTTTCATGCAACTGTTTATTTCAGACAAACCTGATCCTTTCTCAGTGGGAACGCCCAGAGATAACACTTTAAAAACGTTTCATAATATGGGTAATTATCAAAGAACCCTAAGTTTAATTCCTAAGTAATGAAGTTCCCAGGAAAGCTGGAGAAATCACATGGCTCAGCCCTTAAAAATATTCGGGGCTTAACTGAAATAGGAAGCCTTGAGCATTTCAAGTGATTTAAATAAAAATGCACAAAAGAAATGGAGAGAGGAGAATTGCAGCTCAAGAGCCCCACGTATCTGCTGGTGACTGACATTCTTGCTCTACATTCTCATTCCACCAACAATGTGAGGGTTTGAGCCTCTCCCACTCCCAATGCATTTGTGTGGAGGAAGTGAAGAATGATCACATATTAAGACTGATTAGTAACACGAGAGCCCAAAATGTTAAAAATGAAACAGTGTAAAAATGAAACTTGCTCAGCAGAGCACCTGAAACAAAACAGGCTGCTCCACACAGCCAGCAGACTGCCCCAAGCATCGCCCTCCATGATTGCCTATAGAGCTGCACTTGGCCCCACTCAGCCTCAATTGCATGGAGCTTGCTGCCATCAAGGCCTGCACTTGAGCCACAGCTGAGAAGCCAAGAGACCTTCCCAGCTGAAGTCTCCTCTTGTCTTTTTACAGCTGAGTGACAGAGAAGCCCCAAACGCTCACCGCTCCTCATTTCTCACCTCAGCTGTCACTGGGGCCTTGCACTTCAGTTAACAGTGACACAGCTGAGCGAGGGCATGCTTGAAGCAGTTTGTATTAGCAACAGAACTCTGAACTCCCATCCAGCTCTACCTACAGGTCAGCGCTGTCAGAAGATGCTGAGATCTAAAAAGCAGACTGTTATAGCTTCCAGGTGTGAGAGAGCAAATCAGATCATTTAGCAACAGAAACTCTTGAATGAGAGCAGTAATAGCATCTCTTCCTGTACAGTGTTTTTCACCCAGCCCAGCAAGTATCCAGATCACTGACAGCTGAATCTGCCAGGCGTACCCAAGAAAGGATTCCTTTTATATCTGCCTGATTTCTTATGCTCTTTCCTTAAGCATTTACTACTCATCACTCTTAAAAAGATACTGGGACTTAAGTCCAACCTAATGCAGGTACTTGCACGTTCCAGACCAGATTCAGGATGAGGCTGCTTGGTTTTTCCCAAGTCTGTTTAAATTAGACAGACTGGCCCCAACACACTTACTGTGCATCATGCAAAATCTCTTTACCTACAAACCAACAATAGAAAGCTGCACTTTAAGCTGTTTCACAATGGAAACTCTCATAAAATCTCTTTCGATATCTTGTCAAAATCAGCATGCTCTGTGACTAGATGACTGTCAGAGTGATCTATAGCCCCTAGCTAGTACTGTAATATAAGCTAAATTGCCTGAGTCACAAGCAATGATAGAGTCATTCTACAGGAAATTGGAAATCAATTCTTGTCATCACTGTACATAACTCCTTTATCAGAGTTCCAGTTCACCGGTGTAACGCAAGGGAAGGAGGCTGGGAGCTGACAATCATGACAAGTTGAACAGTCACACACAAATATATGAAGTGCAGAAGTTCCATCTGGAGTAGCACTTTCCATATGGTATGTGCCAGGTCTGGGCAGCCCGACTGGGTGAAACATTAAAGGTTAACAGTGGTCACATACTTGTAAGCAGAAAAAGCCATAGGTGCGTTGTGTCATGTTACATTAGGAGGATGTACGTACCTGGGGTTAGAGCCTGAAAAAGGGGCCCACAGCCAGGAGAGTGTTCTTTGTGCAGTGAGCCCTGACAAAAAAAAAAGAAGGGACGTCCTCCTGCTAAATGACACACACAGTTCACAAGCTTCAGAAACCAGGGCAACAGCATCAGTGCCAGCAAGCTTATCCACAAGTTATACAGCTTGCAGCACTATCGTTCAGGATGCCATTACCAGCAGCTAGTAGTTAAATCAGCGTTGTTACTAAGGAGGATCCACTCACTTGATTCTCAGAACTAAGAGGAAAAAAGAATCCAACACACCACTATTCTTAAAGAATACCATCACCTTTGTGTCAGTGATGTCACTCTATATGTGCAATGTCTTGTTTTTAATCTAGATTAATCACCTAACTAATCCCATTAAAACAAGTACTGAATTCCTTTTATTCCTGCTTCCCGAATTGCCTTTGCAGGAAAGCAGACTCACTAAGCTTCCAAATATACTCAGCAAAACCACAGCCACTTCACAGAGCTGCAGAATGGTTGAGGTTTCTTTACACAAACACACTTCCAACTACATCCTACTGACAGTCTGGGATGCAGGACTATGATCAGTGCATGTGGAGTCCAGCACAGCATATTCCTGAGCTTAACACAGCAGTCCTAACCTAAAACAAGCACTCCTACCAAAATACAAATTCAAATAAAATCTAACACAAAGAGCTCTGTGTGAAGTGTATGAAAGTTTCGTTTCTCTCTCCCTGGCTAACTAGGGAAAAAGCAGTTCATCCACAAACCAAATGCAATTGGACAAACACTGTGGGTTCCTCTCCACGAGAGCCCAAGGGAAGCACTCTTCCATTAAGCAGAGCACAGACCATGAAGCAAACAACCCAACCACGCCAGCCAACAACCCACCCAACGCCACAGTGACTGGCAGAGCTTGGGCTGTGCTACAAAGAGAGTCTGTTCCTTGCTCTGAAAGAGCTGGTTCAACACACTGCAACAACGTCTGGCATTAATCAGGCAAGAGAAGAGCCAGGGGGCTATCAGAAAATGAGAAACTAAATGCCATCATCTTGGGTTAATTAGCTGAATTTAGTTTACGTAAGCCAGTGATCTTTTTAATCCTTACTGCCCTACAAATCTAAGTATGATATTGTTTAGATTTTCATAACTATGTCTGAACAAAACCTCATTCATACCCAACTTTTGAAGTGTATGAATACTTTTCAGCTCTTCCATGCCATCACTCAGAAATACGGCTGTTACATGCTCGTTTTTACATGGAGAGCAGTTGGGCAAGGAATTTATACTTCATAGCATAATAGTTGCAAGGTTTTTTTTAAGAAGAATATAATTCCTTATTTCTTTCTTTGTTTTCAAAGCAAATTGAAATCCACTCCCTTGACATCCCAGAAAGTCACTCACCGCCACTCAGAAAGCCTTATTTGAGTTCAAACGCACTACCTACCCTTAATGATATGCCATTATTCACCAAACTGTTAAAAATTAATCTGGTTGATAGGAGTTTGGTCAGATGTTTCTTTGTTTAACATCATTACACAGCTTTGAGCCCACAAACCAAAGAGGCTTTTAATTACAGCACACAGAAGAAGAAGAAGAGCATGAAAGCATAACATTTAATTTTCAGAGTGCAGTTACACAATGTGTACTCCTTGGTGGCAAAGGCAGCATCAGAGGTCCCTGCTGCACTCCCTCTCCCTCCTTCTTGTTCCCATTGAAATGATGCAGTGCTGTGATGCATATTCATCGCTGCAATAACCCAGGATATCGTTGGCTATCCCTGAAAAAGTGTGGGAATCCCTGTAAGTGCTTCCAGGACAGCCTTAAAAACATCCCACAGTGTAGGCAGAAAACACTGGCCTGGAAATAGAAGTGACAACATACATAAAACTACATGGTAAGTACCGTTGTGCTAACATTGGCTGGCACACAGCCCTCATAAATTGAGCCAATATGATACAATGCTGGTTAAGGACAAGCTGCTCTAGTCACAGGCTTCCTCAGGTTGACACAAGAATACACTGGCCTTGAAAGGGCCCGTAAGACCACCCTAGTGCATCACCAGGTGTTGATGCTTCCAGTTGAAGAAATATGGGCAGTCCTATTCTGACAGCTCACACTGCTTCTGATGGTGTTTGGTTCATCCTGGAGTGCCAGCAAAGCAGCAATCGCAGTAAGTCGTGCAACATCCATGCTGCCGGCCTTCAGGCCCACAGCCATCCTGCAAAAGCAAAGCAGCACTGCTTGCTTATCTGTGCTACGCACAGGTCTGAAGTGATCCAAAAAGCCCAACGGTGCTAAAAGCTACTCAAGTAGTAGAGGAATATTGCTTGTGAGAAACCAGAAAGTTACCAGGGGCGTTAATGCTACTCGTTGTTGGATCCAATCTCCCTCCTCTCCAAAATGAGGCTTTGATGTATTCAGTTAAGGAACACATGAGCAAACTACACCCAGCAAAAGTTGGGCAAGTCATGAATCTCCTCTATAACTGCCATCATAACCATGGGAAAACATTTTACAGCTGCAATAACCCCCTGTAAAGGAGATTACCAAAGTTAACAGCCATGATTGAAAATAACTGATCCCAGCTTTGTTTCAGTCCTCCATTTAGACACTGTTTGTTAACTGCTACTTCTTGCTGAAGCACGGTGAATTCTGCTTGGTAAATCATTCAAAAGAGTGTTCCTCACTATATTAAAGAGGCTGAAAGGGGTTAGGAAAACCAATAAATTTCAAAGTAGGGAAAGCCACAGACACAGAGAAATCTTTTATCAACACACAGCATTGTAGTGAGGCGCATCCTGACATGAAAAACTAATTTGCATGTTTACTGATGCATTGTGGATATTTGTTCAAAGCCTTTAACATAAGCTGTTAGTTACGCAGCACTGATTCATTTAAGTTCTGATGATTTCTCAAAGTTTTAATTAGTTCTGAGGAAATGTTTTATGCAGAAGTCACAAGTCACTGTGAAGTAGACCTTCCCCTCCCTTCCTCCTGCAATTCAAAATCCCATGGGAGAAGTCCTGCATATTAGATATGAGCAGAGACTGATAACACTCCTTAAGCAGAAAGCTGCAGCACTTGCCTGGCTGTCACGCAGCACCCTGCATATTAGCACCCAAAGTGCTTTACAAAGACAGCACACTCATCCACATTTCACAGACGAACAACTCAAGCTGTGGAGACATTAAGTAATGTCTTACGGACATATCACAGAGGTGGCATCAAGAGGAGATGAGCAGCAAAGGTTTCCTGACTGTTGGGCAGTGTGCTTACAGCAGCATGAGGTCCAGTGAGAGGAGCAGGTGGGCCTGCACAGCCCTCCATCAAACCTGCAGCCCGTGCTTCCATCAGCATGGGGTCACTGCCAGGTAGAAGCCAAGAGGCTCATCTTCACCTGGAAGCCTGGTGGAAGCGACACGGTGAGCTCGTGGCCTCCCATTGCCTCTCCATGCCCCCTGCTCAGAACACCGATCACCACTCTGTGTTCAGTCCTGGGGCACTGCTTAGGAATCTACTACTACAGGGCAGAGTCGTGGATGGCATCTCTCTGTCTTCACTGCTGTTAAGTCCTATGGATGGTGGTCAGGGCTGGGTTTGGCACATGGGGCTTGCTGAGAGGATGACTCTCTGCATGCTTTAAGTTTTTCCTTACTCTTATTTTACACGTGGAGATTCTCATAGCCTTGAACTCATTAAAACTGATAGACTCTTACCAGCAAAGTGAGTAGGTGAACTGAAAGAAGCCAGTGGTTCTGCCGTCCTCAGAAGTTTCCCCCATCCATTAAAAAGAAAAAAAAACATTGGCACCAAACCTTTTGACAGCCCATTTAACTGACTGCTAACCCATTACAATGATGCTGTATCTCAAGGAAGAGAATAAGCGCTCCTCTGCAACAGTTAAACTACAGCCTTCTTAGCAATTCCCTGGGTACTGGTGATTCTTTACAGTCAACTTCGGTTGAGATATTTTAAACAAGCCCTGAATGCTCATAGATAAACCCCTGAGGATGGTTAAAGGAATTCATTTGGGATGCCAAAAGCTTTGCTGGGAAATTTAAGTTACCGCTGAGATATCCAAATACAGTATACAGGGACACTGCAATATCCTTAATTATCCACATTCCTCTGACATCGCTCAGTGTTCTGTATTTAAAAACCACACTAAAAAGAGAGAAAGCCACATCTGTGTAAACTGGTGCTCATCCACCTGCACTCATCAGATAAAAACAACTATTTGGGACCACACTTTGCTTACGCAGCTTTTTACTTTGCTCTGTTTAAAGCAATACAATGACAGTGCCATCCAAAGGGCTCACAAGCTGCTACAAAAAATACCATCAACTGCAACCTAATGACACTTGGTGGTGGTTAGATCATTCACAGTTACTGACAGCCTACACAGATGGGTCAATGGTTGAAGTTTGGACGATGAGTTGCTTGCTAAGCTGCTGGAAGGCAGTCAGGCAGTCACTGAGGATCATAGGAACAAACACTGGGAGCTCCCACTGGAAAATCCAGGATACTTTCATTCTTAATTGCTTTGGATACTCTTGATGACCAAGCCTAGATAGGAACTGCGTTGCTCTGAGATGCTTTAACCAAAAGATGCTGTGCATTCTCCTGCTGCTTTACACAAACTTTTACACCATGCACAGCTCCCCCTCACTGCACTCTGACCTTCCTCTGACTGTTATTTACCTTCGTGGTACTTAACATGAAACTTACACATCATCCATTGAGGTTTGCAGGGGCTAAAAGAAGCGCAAAGTGTTTCACAGAGTATTTTCCATATATCGAAGCCAATCCTATATATATATACACACACATATGTATATATATATACACATATATATCCCACAATGGTATAGAGCATCCATAGGTTCAGATCATCCCAAACCCCCTTAAGAGCTGATGCTGCAGCACCAGGCGTTCTTCACTATGGGTCTTGCTCTGTGGAGCAGGAAGCAGTTTTGTTTCCACATCACTGCAAGTCATGGCCAGGAGCCCCAAGTGACACAGCGCTGCAGGGCTAACACCGCTGGTGTATCCAGCTAGAACGAAAATCCAAGAATAGCCACGTCAAAAAAAAATTTACTACAGCAGGGAAAGCTTTTGTGAAACAACAGCACCATCAGCTGGTCAAAGGGCTGCTCTGCTTCGTGCCCTACCAGATCGCTCATGGACATTTCTGCATCCATCTCAGCTGCTTAAGATTTTACATCATAATGTAACAGCTCTCCTGTTATCATGCTTAGATTAAAAATATATGTATTCGCTCAGGATGTCTCGGTAAAAGACATTTCCCCATTGTTTTCCCATCGTTCTGGGTCAGTACCATTCATGCTTCCTTTTCCATAAGTCTGACAGGATGGGATTTCCAGAAGGAACAGATCTTCACATGAGTTCAGGAGAAATCCCTCATCCCAAAAACTGCAAATGCATCCCTAGCCAGCTCCACTAGCACAGTGGGAAAGGTGGGCATTAACCCAGCCATGGCTCAAGCTGTCTTTGTGCAACCCATTGGAAAGGAAGCAGGATGGTTGCTTTAGCACACATTTGTGCATGCTGTTCTTTTCTGATGCTTGTTAGCTGTTAAGTAACAGAGGCATCCCTGCCTAGTGAATGGCTAACTGTCTCCCTTGCAGTGGGATGCAATGACTCCACCCACTGTCTCATTCTCTAAGGCGCACTACATACCTGCCACAGAAGATCAGAACAGACCATAGGCCACCCCGTTTGGAATAGAGGGATGCTCAGGGCCAGCAGTCCACAGAGATGGAGACAACACAAGGAAAAGTAATTTATACACAATATAGGTTAGAAGTAGTTCAGCCTTTTGGCTTTCCAGCACGCCTGAGATGAAAAAGAGCTTCGTGCAACACAACAAATCCAAACCCTGCTTTTGGGTACCTTTCCAGGACACATCATTTGATACATCACATCATTATAGTTCTGCTTCTGAAGGCCTGATGAGGATTTTAAGCTGTTCAATCTTACTTTGCAGTGCAGGGGACACAGCACACTGCAATACACCTTGCAGTACTGAGCCACTGGAAAACAGCCCAAGCATGGGAATGCGATGCATCTTAATCACAGAGAGGGGTACTGATGAACAGTACTGCATAACTTGGTACCATTCATGAAGTCGCAGCAAAGCACTTACCAAGTTTAATTTTTTTTATATATATTATTTTATATTTAAAGATATAGTAATTATATTATTTTATATTTAAAGCAAACATCACTGATCTCTCAGCTGTGCAATGCAGCATCTAAGTGATGGATCCAGAAACAGCTCTGCCACTTGGCCCCTAGGGAGCAGGAACATGCAAGGACAGTAACCCTGTCAGCAACCACAAGTCCTGCTGTCTGCCTGGCCACCAGACCATGCCTCCAGTTCCCCGTACTGACTGCCCCAGCAAAGCAAAGTGAGAACCTCAGTGGGTATGTATTACAACAACCAGGTTGAACAGGGTGCAGAAACTCTCATGTTCAGAAGACTCAAAGCAAGACTCCTCCTTAAAAGATTTTGACTAAGCCAAAATACTTCAAGAAAACATTTCTCATTCCTAGAAACCAGCATTTTCTATTGTAATAAAAAAAAACTGAAAAAATCTCACCTGGATTTGTCAAACTAGTTTAACTGAATTATATCTAGTGGTTACAGTTGGCAGTTGGTGCAAACAAACAGTGCCCACAGAAATCACACACAAATCAGGCCCAGATCACAGGCAGACATTACAGAAGATACATTTGGAACACAAGAGGTGCTGTCTGACCATCAGGAAGCAGTTCTGTGCAGTGCAGGTGACAGAGCACTGGCTCAGGTTGCTGTGGAGTCTCCTCCTTGGAGATGGTTGAACCCTGCCCTGACACTGGCCCAAAGCATCCTGCTGAGGGTGGCCTTACTGCAGCAGGAGTCAAACCAGATGAACCCAGAATCCCCACCATCAGTCACACTGTAACTCCGTGAAGACAAACTGCTGCACACTATAAGCTTAAAAACTAGAGTTTCAAAATAAAGTCAGTTAAAGCCCTTCAAAAGTAAATCCACTGATGGAAAGACCATAAAAATGCAGTGCCAAACTCCAACAGCTGTATGCTTGGGTATTTCAGTAGATGAACACTCTGTAGTATCTCAAATGATCTGTTACTGCTAGCCAGAAGACATTCAGTAATTGAATGCAGTTTGCAATGCAGTTGGGAGCATGCACACAAGATGACCACGCTGGCACTGTACAGCTCATTGTTTTAGGCTACAATTGACAAAACTGTACTGATGAAGATTAAATGCAGCTGCAAGACCCAAATGGACCAGATGGACAAAGTGCTGGGGAAAAAGAAACAGAAGAATATGAAACTCAGCAGTCATACGTTACTCATGAGAGGCTCTTCTGAGAATAGCTGGGAATATTTCAACATGCATCTTTGGTTGTTAAAGGGAAAACAGAGCATCGAAGACTTGAATAAAAACTCACGGAAAATAAAGTTGCGTGAAAGGGCTGCTTGTAGAATCATAGAATCACTAAGGTTAGAAAAGACCCAGTCCAACCATCCACCCATCACCAATGGTTCTCATTTAACCATGTCCCTCAACAAAACATCTATACGTTCCTTGAACACCTCCAGGGTCGGTGACACCACCACCTCTCTGGGCAGCCCATTCCAGTGCCTGACCACCCTTTCAGAGAAGTAGTATTTCCTAAGGTCCAGCCTGAATCTTCCCTGGCACAGCTTGAAGCCATTCCCTCTAGTCCTATCACTAATCACACGAGAGAAGAGGCTGACCCCCAGCTCACTACAACCTCCCTTCAGGTAGTTATAGAGAGCAATAAGGTCTCCCCTGAGCCTCCTCTTCTCTAGACTGAACAATCCCAGCTCTCTCAGCCGCTCCTCATAAGGTCTGTGCTTCAGAACCCTCACCATGGTGAACTCCATTCACCACCACTCTCTGGGCCCGGCCCTCCAGCCAGTTCCTTACCCAGCCAAGAGCGTACCTGTCCAAGCCACGGACTGCCAGCTTCTGCAGGAGAATACTGTGGGAGACAGTGTCAAAGGCTTTGCTGAAGTCTAGGTAGACCACATCAACAGCCTTCCCCTCATCCACCAGACAGGTCACTGGATCATAGAAGGAGATCAGGTTGGTCAAGCAGGACCTGCCCTTCATGAACCCATGCTGGCTAGATCTGATCCCCTGGCTGTCCCGGACATGCCACGTGATCTCCCTCAAGACAATCTGCTCCATAACCTTCCCCAGCACCAAGGTCAGGCTAACAGGCCTGGAGTTCCCCAGATCCTCCTTACAACCCTTCTTGTAGATGGGAGTAAATGTCTGCAGTAACGGCTACAAAGATTGCCTACACTGAGTGCTTGTGTTAACAGCAGAAGTCATGATACTTCAAGAATACACAAAAGGACACTGCTAGCTTTTAGAGTTGCAACGCTTCTCAGATTTTGGAGTCTGCAGGCATTTATCTCAACTCGCTAAAGCAAACACAACTGTCTTCTGCTATATCAAAAACTGAAAAGCTGCCAGCAACACTTACGCGTACTGCAGAAAACATTCTGCACGACTTCCATCTGGTATTCATCAATCTAAGTGGATGTAAGGATGGCATATGTTAGCATTCTCCCACAGCCTAGAGAAAGTAACCATCTTGCCCTCTGTGGTGGAAGCATCTCATTTTTTGCATCAGATATTTTTTATTTAGTCGTTTTTAAACATGCTTCAAACTCTTCTATCTGAAGGCAGCCTTCTATGCACTCCCAATGGACTCACCACACTGCTGGATGGTGCTACGCCTGGGTTTCCATGGCAGAAGCCTATCTACAAGCTAGTGAGTCTGACAACCAGGCCGCAGAGAGCTCCTGCTTAGATTGCACCACTAAGATACATAGGGTGTTGCTTTGCCCACAGAGCAGACATCACCCTCTATATGAGAGAAAAGAGAAACAAGACTGAGATGCACTTTATTTTCCATCATTTGTACTGTTAATTCTGCTGCAAGTCTTAAAACCACATAGACAAGCTAAGTCTCCAAGATCAAACTAAAACTCCCAGACCTTTTTCCTACCACTACCAATTAGTGTATACTTCCCCAACAGCCTCATTGCAGAGGGAAAATAGCTGTGTGTCTACATGGAGACAAATGCAGAGATGCATGTATTTGCTGAAATACAGTCTGGAGGCTTAAAGAATTAACATGGCAGCATATTTAACTGCAAACAAATGGATGATCCAGATGAACTCTGGGAGAACACAGGGGTTCAAGTTTCTGACTGATAAACCACTGCTACAGTGCAAAGCAAAGCCCAGAGAGCTCATGGCAAGATTCCCTTGCACGTGAGCAGACACCAGCTCAGGTTCCAGGCTCAGAGCACCAACACCAAGCCTGCTTTCTCAAATTTCAGCTAGCAGATGTGCAGCAGAGTTCTATCTGCCAAAGAGGCACAAGCTTGGGTTTGTTCTTTCTCATGTTGTCTTATTTTAAAACTATTTCTATCAAATAAATTAAACTGCAAGAAACGCCAGACAATGTTGGATGAACAGACAAAGGAATTCATCAACTATTAAAAAGTAAAACCAACAAAAATAGGTTCAATTGAAAACAGTCTCTCTTTCCCCTCACAACTATTTTCTTTGAATCTGAAGTCCCAGTGCTGTTCTCTGCATTCCATATTAAACTCCTCAAAATTGAATGAGAAACACACAAACCTGAACAGCAAGCTGGCAGCAAAGTTGTACCAACTACAGGGAAATGAAGCTTTCAGCATCACCTGCCAAGAACAATCCAATAAGGATTATTTCGAATGCTTTGTTTCATAAGGAAGAATAATAATTTTTTTGCCAATGTGGCCAGAAAATGTGATATAGAGAAAACACATCAGTGCAGAAAAGCAGATCCAGAGAGGGTATTCCAGCCTTCCCTGCCCAGGCAGCAATAGCTGTGTGTTTATCACCACGAGATGTTGTTCAGACATTTAAACATTGTGGGGTTTTTTGTTGTTGTTGTTTGGTTTCATTATTCTTTCCCTACATCATTCCAGTCCCAGTATGAATTTCCTTTTGAATGGCAGCTCAGTTTTTGCACTGTGTTTAGGTAAGATCCTATCAATGCCTTGGACAGCAGCCTGAGGACTGATCTTCGTCCAAATTTTAACTAACACAGGAAGAACGCGAAGTATCAGAATTGTTTAACAAAGTTCTCATGACAAACAGGAAAGCTGCAGTCACCTCAGTGCCTCATTTGGGTGACAAACCATTTGTTGCCTGAATCCAGCCCTGCAGCTGATGGGCTCCTTGGTGCTTCCCACCAGCAGTGCTCTGAGCAGTAGAGCCCTGCTGTTGGCAGCTGAAGATGCAATGCCTCCCAGAACAGAAAAAAACAGGGAAAATTACCTTCAGGCTCCCACCCTCTCATCTAATCCTTGTTAAAATGATAACTGCAATAGAAAAAAAAAATAAGGATGGAGTGACAAAGTGTAAGGACATGTGAGAACAAGGACTTACCATGACACACAACCTCAGCAGTGTATTTGTGCAGCAGGAGCAAAACTTCCAGCTAAGCTTAACTATTCCTCCTAGAAATAACTCCTCAGTGAAGGATTCCCCAACTTGAGGGATGCTGTTCCACTGCTTGATCACCTACAGTGAGTTTTGTACCAGGTTTCCTGATTTCAGCACCCCCAGTTTCAGAGTCCATACTACAAGATAGCATTAAAAGCCATTTTAGGAGCAGAACTCTCTGTATTAATTACCCACTCCAGTATTTTCATACAATATGAACCTGAGAAAAGGTGTAGAAGACTAATTTTGTTGCAAGCATTCCTTTGTACCATCTGTAACTGACATACTACCCTATCAGAAGAAATCTATACTGTCTACATTTAGGGTTTTCTCCCCCATAGTAGTGCTATAGAAGAAATGATAGCTATTGACTTCAGCTATAACTACCCATTTTTCTGTTTCCAGCATGACATAGTTCAGTAAAATTAATAGGAACGGGAGCAACGTATATGATTAGTCCCACAGCCATGTCCCCAGTATCTTACCGAGCTGTGAGCATCAACAAGCCAAACCCAAAGCAGAAGATAGGCCCTCAAGCTGCATACTTAATCTATTTGACATAGACTTCATTTTTACATCATGGGACTACATATGTTCAGTTGCTTCATCTGTAGAAGCAGTTCAGTCTTAATTTGAGACCTTACCATGACTCTGCTGTTTGGCCACCCACCTCCTGCATCGAGTAGTGTAAAAACTGAATAAAAATGTATGAGGTCCTTCTAACCTCAGCAATCACTCATATTGTGAAAATCAGAACAGATCAAGAATTCCTCTTATGTTTCCAGTCTTGCCTCTCATCCAAGCACGTGGATTGAAACCGTTCATGCCTATTCATAATTTATTGGAGCATTTGCAGCTTACATCAGAAATACAGGCCTACCCTGCAGGAAAAACAATGACTAATAGCTGAAAGAGTGCATTGCAATTAGTCATTGCAAAGTACACCCGCGCTCACTGCTCAGTCCTCGGGTGCCAACAAAGTCCAATGGGGAAGTCTGACACAAAATATGTCATCCAGAGAAATACATCACTTTCAGATGGCAATAGCAGCTAGATCACAGACTGTGATTTTCCCCTCCTGGTACACACCTGAAGGAAAACCTACATTTATAAATGTTCCCAAAGAGCTGAACCCTTTAAGGAAGCTGATGGGAAGAGCTGTGCTCTGATTATGCTCTTACCACCAGGACGTGCTCGTTCTCCTTTGGAAGACCCGGATCAGACTGCATTTTCTCTTTTCAGTTCCAGCAGTAAGCACAAAGACAGACAATTACAAGAGCCAGAAGATGCTGCTGCTCAGAGGCAAGTTGCTGCTCATCTGTCACCTCTTGCTTGTGTAGCGTAGGGATTCTGCTCTGGTCATGACTGCAGCTCAGCAGGACATTGTAATTGATGTCCCTACTTCTCACAGTCATTTCTTCTCTCAAGGTGCTTTGCCTAATGCCACTCAGAATTCACCTGGGTGCTATTTTTGACATCTCTGCCATAGGGATCCTAGAGGGATCCTTGGATAAAGTCAGTCAGGAAGCATTTGTACATCACTAAGTCAGGTTTACTGGCACAGGCTTTTGTTGACAAGTGTTCACCTCTGTGGCCCTTCTTCTAAGATACAGTGCATCTCCAGTCTAAATCCAGATGCTGGAGACAAACACTACAATTGGTTCATGCTCTTCAGACTTACAGCAACACAAGGCATTTTGCAACCAGGAATTTCATGGACAAAGCAAAGCTGGTTTAGAGCTGCCTGAGGGCAAAGGGAGCCACAGCATCTTTCCTCTCCTCCTCATTAACAGCTGGCTTAGCACACGCTTCCTCTCATGCCCTGGCCACGGTCAGAGGCTGTGCACTCACACTACTTAGATGAGGATCATGCCTGCTTCATTTCTACAGTTGTTACAGTTGCAGATGGTCACAATTAACAGCTTGCTTTGGAAAGGCAGAGGACCCTGGGAACAACGCATCTGGAAGGGGTTCTTTGTGCTTCTACAGCACTGAAGGAGTTTCACATTAAGAGTTTCCAGTGTGCTTTCCAGTAATCCAGGTGACATTTCTGTGGGATTTTACTACAGATTTTATTTACTGTTACGGCCAACAAAGCTTATGGAATTTGAAACATAACCTGGTTAGTTTTTAAAGGCAAGCTCCTTCCATCTGGACAAGTTGCTAGGAAGAAGGTTAGAAGAGGGAGACTTCAGGAATACTAACGGCCCTCTCTGTTCACATAAAAAGCATGTCGTCTTCCTGAATACATTATGCTAAATCTGCATGCAAATGAGAAATGTATAAATAGAATTGGGCATTAACTGACATAAGTTTTTTTTATATTTTTTTTTAATGGAGATGAGGCAGAGGATGTTGTTATTAGAGGAGTTAAGCTCTAACATCTGTTTTTAATTCGACTAGCTTATTTGTCTGTTTATACCTACAGGCTTTCAAGACATCACTTAATACTGCTAATTAAAGCTGAAAGTTTTGTTCACAGCGATGCTTTCTTGTATCCCTGCAAGCACTTACTTGTGTCCCTGCTGTCACTGCAAGTAACAGCTTCTTGATGGAGGAATGACATGAGGCCAGAGTGCCTCCACAAGGGATGGGAAGAGGTTCACCTTGTCCCATCTGACAGAGGAGTAAGTGATGGATGGCACTACTCTGCCTACAGGTCTTTGTCTCAGCTCCAGGCTGGGTCAGAATCTGACCCATTTTCTACCATGGCTGAGTTGAAGAACAAAACCAAGGCAGTATTCTTCAGAATATTTCTAAAATGCCCCAGAAATAGGGCTCTGATTTAACAATATGACATCAACTACACAGAGAAGATAAACCGTGTTACAGATGCACACACACTCCAGTTTTTTTTAGCACCGAGAACCCCATCTGCACTCAAGCCCTAAGGAAATCTGGCATTTTTTCTTCAGGACGAGCAACACAATGCTCATTTAAGAGTAGCACTGCACAGGCAAGTAGTCCATGGCTATGGAAGCACTTACAGAAGTGGCCAAGTTGGCTTGCCATGAAGCACTTCACAGAAGAAGCCACAAGGACAAGGACCGATGAGTTTATTAATTGCTTCACACTTAGGACTTGAGCTTTCAGACATCCAGCCATAAATACTGTTTGGTAGACATTTACATCAGCTTTTCTTTAAAGCAGACACCCCACGCTATTCCCAATGTACTGGTGAGAGGTCAAGCAAGCTGGCAAGAGGGAGCCCATTATAAAACCCCAGTCTCTCAACCCTTGCATCACACATACTTTCCATCATAAGCCTACTATAACTCATGCAACAGGCATATGGTGGCAGCTGTGATGCACAGTGGGCTGAACAGGCAGACATGCAAGAAGAAGAGAAATCTAAGAGGTAATGAGTCAGTCTCTGACTGTGCACAGTACCATGTTCACTTCTTGCCATGCTGAGGTTTTATTTTATTTTTTTAAACCAGGAGTTTCACAATCCAAACAGACTTTTTTCCCCTTTTTGGAACTGCCAGTGTGCTTTTAAGTGCATTTTTAAACCTGTTTCAGTCTGGAAGAGAGTTTTTGTCGCACATACTGCAGTGCTTATTACCTGGGGGCCTGGCTCCCTGGGTGAGGTGTCTAGACATCTCTGCAGTGGAAATAACTGCACAGCCTAACACTGTCTTGAATCCACTAGTTTTAGAATTAGAAGTAATTTCATGCCCCAGGTTGCCATAATCAAACACATCTGTTGCATGGAAATTATCCACTGCCAACTTGACTGCAAAACACAATATGCCCAAATTATCTGTGTTCTCAAGATCAACTTTACTTCCTAAAGGGCTGCATTAAGCACCACACATCATAACACCATCAGCACAGGTTTTGTCATTCCAAGACTCGTGTGGGAGTCAAGCAGATCCAGAGACTCACTTTAAGGATAGGAGGACAATTCAGGCATGGTAGGTTCAATGAGTAATATTGCAGACACTGAGCTGCATGCCAGGAATAGGAAAAAAACTGTTTGAAATACTTCCACAAAAGTGAATTGGAGCACCCCTCTCAATCCTTTGAAACATGAAAGAGTTATAACAAAAAACAACCATTACTTTAAGTCAATTTTTAGCTTCATTCGTCCACAGCTACATTTCCATAGTTTAGTACACAAAAACATTATGACAGATAGGCAAACCTGATATTTTCAGGCAGGAAAGGTGAAATCCCTATATATTAGAGTTTTAAGTCTGATCTTTAAAAGGAGCCTGCAGCTGAATGCTGTCATCTTTCTCTCCTTCATTCATTAAGCAGACCCACAGCTTAAGGAAAATGAGGATTTAGTCCACAAGAGGACGAGAACCAAATATCCCCCCAGACTAGAGCAAGAATTCAGCTTTTCCATGTAGGAAAACACTTTGGCATTTGTCAAAGAAAAAAGGGATGAGAGGTGGTGTGCATGCAGCCTCCTCAGGTATTTAGATGTAAAACTTACCAAGTAAGTGAAAGAAAATGTGAGTAATCATATACAAGTATTTTACATTAATTTAGAACAGTGTTTTATGCTTTCTTGCCTTATGTAGTCTAATACTGATGCTGCTTTTCCACCAAATAAGGGAGACATTTTCTTGAAACTGCCACTCTTGCTCCACAGAAGTATTCTTCCTTTAGAAGAATTGCCTTTCCTGGTCTCCAGTCTGAAACATACCATTACTTATTAGCTACATTCCACAGGTCCAGTAGGCTAATAGCACACAGGATGCCAACACCCTCTGAATTACTCTTGTAAAGAAGCTTTTCACATCACAAGGCGTCACTCATTGACATTAAACCATATCTCACTGCTGCTCTGCACCATTACATCCCTTCCTCCCAACCAGCACAAGAGAACCTCTCCAAGCAACACTGCCCCTCAGCAAGCAGAAACACAGACAAGGGCATCCACTAGCTAAAAATTCGGCTCTCTAGTCATGTTGGAAGCACAGGTTGTGCTTGTTATGAAGCCTGCACCACAAAGGGGGACCAGAGAATAAATTCCATAATGTGAAAGTTCAGAAGTGCCAAGAGTTCACCTCAATGAAGGTACACATCTAATAAACCTGGTCTTAGAGCAGGTTGCTATGATTATATCCACAAGAAGAGTGGAAAATATTTCCTTAAGGAGACTTTATTGAATATTTAAATGCATCAGAATTAACAACACCTATGAGTTGATCAAGGAAACTCGCAGGCAAAACATTGAATCTAGTGGAGCAACAGAAAACTAGGAAGGCATCTCCTCATTTTAGCAATGCTTTGGGAACATGTGCACTTCTTAAATGTTGAGCTGCCTAATTGAAATGCAGCTCATATAGCATCCAGGCTCACTTCTGGATCACTAAGAAATTGGTCCGATTTGAAAATGTCAGGATCTGGTTAGCAATTCAAATGACCACAGTGGTAATTACGCCTTTTCATGTTCCAGCATGTTGCACTGCATCAAAACTGACACAAATGCCTGGTTTTATAATATCACAGCATGGAAATAAATGTCCAAAACGATATGAAAATGTACTAGTAAGAGATTAATAACTGTTCTTCTAGGAAGAAAGATGGCTCTTTTCAACCAGTATATTTAAAAGAAGCCTTCTCTGATAGCATCTCTCCTTGAGGGAAACTGAATTATATTATCACTCATAAGCTATAATCATTCCTGTCAGCACCAGTCAGAGTATTTGAAGGAAAGGAGGAGGAGAAAGAGGGAAAGGGTTGTGGGGTAAAAAGAAAAAAAGAGTAGTGCAATCTTATTTATAAGTCCAGAGAGATACAACTTAAAGGTTCCCCTCCAGCATTTTGTTCTCTCTCCCATCCAGCAGACGAGAACGTATTTCAAGTGTTTTATTTTGATCATAAAACAGAGGAGTTATGTGGATAGGGAGCAATGCATCATGAGTGATGTGCTCTGCTCTACAATCTTTGGTACCAATGTGTCATTTTGAGATATAGGCCTAAAGCAATATGGGCAAGGGAAACTTCTTCCTTTCTCAAGAAAGGAGCAGGGAGGAAGGTCTTTCCAAGTCTAATGTTCCCCCAGAAGCCACATACCAGAGTCACTCAATTGCCTCCTAGATACAGGGTGGTTTGAACAGCTCAGTGCTTTGCACTTCTGCCTCTTGAAGAAAGTACATGGGTGGAGATCCCAATCAGCACATCCCTTGAGTAGCTGTTTCATCTGATAGATCACAAACTCCATTTATATACGTAACAGAGCATAACTAATAGATTGGTGCCATGCCATCACAGCTCCACTCAAGCCTTAGAGAGCCCATGCTTCCTCTCCAGTCTAATGCTTTCTTAGCACCTGGGTGTGGGTACTGGCATTTAGAATAGAAGGGATCCATGAAGTTGTAATGGAGACATGTTGTTGGACAATACCTTCACATCAGCTCCTTCAGTGTTTGTGGTTCTTTGGCTATGTGTGGTGGTGGTTGAGGGATTTTTGTTGCTGTCCTTTTAACCAGTATCTACTGATTCAGCAAACACCAGGGAGTGCTGCTAGAACTGCAGGTCCCTCAACATGTTAGGGCTAGGATAACCTAAGTACTGATGCCAAGAGGAACAGTTTTGCATAATCCTTGAATCACAGAACAGCTTGAGTTGGAAGGGACCATACAGACCATCCCTTTCCAACCCTTGCCATGGGGCAACAGCTGCTGGGAGAGAGGAGAGAAACACAGAAAGAAACTGTCCCATGCTTCAAGTTCTATTAGTAGACAGTACAAAACCATGTGCCATTCTTCCAATATGTTTACTGCAAGTGCCACGTCTTAATGTAATTTGAATCCACTTTTTGTCATTGACAAGACAACCAAATTCAGTCCTCACTTGTCTGCTGCTAGCGAGAACATTACAGAGGAATAAGTAACACGTAATGAAAGCATTCAAGATCAAGGGTCATACAAAGCAGAACCAATCTAAAGCAGCAGGAGAAATTGGCTGTGTAACTGGTTTCTCCCAAGCTAAAGAAGTTTTAACTGGGGAGAGGTCCAAAGAATGTTTTCCAACATTTTCACAAGGTACATAAATTTTGCAGAGAACTGTTAACTTTATAGCTCCTTCCAGACTTGGGAGGAAGAACTACAGCCAAGACTGTAAACTAAGGCTCCTGCCTAACAAAGCAGAGCTGTATGGCTATGCTCAGCCAAGCCTTTCAACATCAAGACATTTGTGCCTTACAATCGTGTGACCCCAAGAGGCCACAAAAACATCTTTTTTGCAGTGAAAAAAAAATCAGATACTAACCACTGACTGCAATGGGTAATTAATGAGCCACTATTCCAACATAAGCCAGAAATCCTCAAGATTTTCATCTTGGTAAAAATCACATATTACACTCTCAGCAAATAGACTTCTTACTCTGCAAGCAAGTTTCTTATGTCAAAAAGAAACAAGCCAAAAAATACCTCAAGACCTTATTCAACATCATAACATGGGGTATCACGGGACATACTAAGGATAAAAATAATGAACGGGTAAAGCAATGGGACTATGCAGTGGGAGGCAATGCTCACCTGGCACAAGATGATGTTGAGCATTTCTTATCTTAAGGTGATCAGAAGTCAAGAAAAAACCTGCAGAGTGATCTGGAATTCACTTCTGCTGGGGCAGTTTGGTGAAGAAATGCACTCAAATTCATATTCTAACAATGAAATAGTGGATGGGAGTTTACAACAGAGCTTGTAGATGTCTACACGCTATCTAGTTCTTCTTCCATCTCTACTTTTAGATAGAAAAGTGAAACTATGTTAGTTTTAAAAATATTCTCAGAGTATTAGAAAATGAAGATTCTCTCCTGGATTAACATTCTTTTCAATTTCCACTTTAATTTCTATTTTTTTTTTTTCCTGTAACAGTATTTAAGTAATCACAGTGAGAATCAATTTATTCCTTTTGCCTTCAGTTCCTGAAAAGGCAAAAATCAGCAGAATATGTTGTTCTTCTGCTGGGAAGGCTGATCTCAGGTCAATGCCCAACACCTTGGTAGTTGGTAAGACTACACGGCATAAGACACTGTACAAGGTAAGGGCAGAAAAAAACCAAAACAACAGAAACCACGTGTGAGAACATGACTTTTAAATGGATCTCTTCATTAGTGCTGCAATACAAATGCCTCAAAGATTCTCAAATACACATAAGAGAAGCAGAAGCACAAATTTATGATCCCACTTGCAACTACCTAGGTGCACTGAACCCAGTGAACTGTTATAAAGCTTAACATACTGGCCAATACTTCTAGACAGAAACTCTCTTCAGTCCTTTGCTACTGGGAAACCCAACCAAACACACAACTTTGGAGTAACTAATGGACCTTTTAAGCCCTGCACGTACCTGAACACACAGTACTATACAGCAGCAATGCTTATGCAATAGTTGCACCTCCTACTGCGAAGTGCCAAAGTCTGAGATCAAAGAAACTGCCATGCCACAGTCAGCACCCAAAAGCTGAAAGCTGTGCTCCAGCAGGTCATCGTGGTACTCCCATTATCGTTTGTAGGACTATGCTGAGACAACCACCACTCATTTCTGCAGGCAGAATAGGGACAAAAATTGTAACTGGCAACAAAAGTTAAAAGTACGTCCCTTAAGGAAATCAGTCTTCCATAGGACAAAAACAAGTGAGAAATAGTGAGGCTTTTACTACAAGCTTTATAAGCAGAGATTTTTTTCCATATAGATCTCAACATAAAAAGTGCCAACCACATGCCATAGATCCTATGTGTGAGCTGCAAACAATAACAGTAGTAATAATAACAATTATTTTTTAAAGAAAAGCAAATTGGCAGACTGGATTCCCAATGGATGAAAACAGTCTAACGATTTACAACGAACACATGTTTGAAGTCAGCTTCAAGTAATACGCTAACAAGAATTATGTGCATCTGTTTCATGCTCCCTGAGAATAATGCCATCAAAACTGAATTAAAATGCTTCAAAACAACAGAGTCTGAACACGTCTTGGACTAATTAAAATTAACCACGTTCCTGAGGTCACAAGCTTACCCCTTTGGACATCAGCAAATTCTAGCTAGGGTCACTCATCAAGCAAAATAATGAATATCTGTGTTCAAAAGGCATGCACCATACATTTATTTAATTAATGTATGATTGGGTTGAAGGAGATTTATGGAGTCATTTCAATTTTGGAAGACAAGAGCACTCTTCAGTCATACTACTGTGGAGTCCTTACAATACGCAATATAGTAAATCAGGTCAGCAGTAGACCTTTGAAGCTTTGACAAATTATTAGTTTACAATATTGTTTGACAGGAAAACAACGTATTTCTACTAAATAGTACATATTAGCTTTTTTTTTTTTAATTCAAATAAGCAAAGGAAATTGTAGATCTGTTTTGCATATGTATTACTGAGGCTGTGGCACTGTCAAGTTCCTTATGTAAGTAAGATACTCTGATCCTAGTTGAAATGATTTCCTGCTCCTGATTTTCATAACTGGTTGCCAAATAAACATTCAAGATAATGCAACTATTTGGATGTCTCTGTCTTTTTTTTTTAATATATATAATAATGAAATGGGAAAACTAAGGTTACGATCCAAATAAAAAAAGTCAGATTTTCCAGCTCACGCTACATGGAACCCCAGATCAGCATAATGATCATGAATTAAGGTCCTGGATCTACCAGTGATGCTGCCTTAGCACACAGGTGGTTGTGGGAAAGCTTCGCCAAGGTGTGCAGTTATCATCAATAGACCCTGCACCAGTGGCTCTACTTCTCATTGCAATTCGATCTCCATCAGGTGGAGTGCCTGAGTATAATTGCAATATAAATAAATGTTTAGGTGAGGAACTGATGGTCTTGAAGTCCATTATTTCCCTTGCAAGCTATGCACTAAGGCACTCCCCTTAGGATCTGTTCCTGTCTGAACACCAATTTACTCACCAAGTTCCAACTGTTCCACATGATTATCAATACTTTTTTTTTTTAAACATATTGGCACTAACAAACTGTGAAACATACTTAATGAAAATAATCTCCTTATGTCTTAAAGCGTGGGGGGTGGGGGAACAACTCCTTTTACCAGGCACTGATCTGATTACTCTGTGAATAAAGCTAATCAGTGTAATTACACTGTTTAGAAGTGCATGCTATGGACCCACAGATGAACAAAGAACACTTCTGTAGGTGCCAGCTGCATTCCAGATTTGCTAAACTCGAGTTTTGTCTCATTCTTTATTATATTGGTTTCAAATTATTCTTTCAAGTCCAATCACGTGCAAAGAATTGGAGGAAGTTTCCTACCATTTGCTTCCCAGCCAGAGCATTTAGTGAAAAGCTAACAATTTTTCAAGATGAAGCACAGTAATTTCATGCATTGTAATGCCACATCAGCAAAGGGCTGAATTTAGAAATCTTGAGTCCCACTCAATTACCCTGAGAGGCATATCAGCATTTTACTGTACAGCTACAACATGGACGTTACCTCCACCATCATCTCTGCATTTTAGCATTAATATGCAAGTTTGCCAAAGGATCCTAAATACAGAAACATCACTCAGGCTTAAAAAAAGAAAATCAGCCCCTTAGGTGTCCAACATCCTTAACTAATTAACACGAAATAGGTGAGGATGCCATACTGCCCATTCTATGAAGAGCATTTCAAGAGAGAAATGAAAGAGTCAACGTGATAGCCTTTTGCCTTTCACACCCTGCAGCACGCAGAATTTGATCTAATACTTCCCAGAACTTCTTTGTCTATGATCTGGGAATTCCAGCATTGTCTTTATCCAGTTAATCCAGCTCCAAGCTGAAATATCAGTGACATTTTCTCACATATTGGTTTTCAACCCAGAGCTGCTGAACCTCTTGGAGGCTTCTGGCTGGGTGTGCTGCCCTCAACAAATGCATTTGATGCTCATGTATAGCCTCTTGGCTGCTTGTTTCCACAGCCATCTGTCAGGATGGCATACTGCCTGCTTGCTAGGTGGTGTGCCAGTTTTACTAGTGCAGAGATGCCAAGAATAGGTGGTTTTAAATGCACAGACAGCACAACTCCTCTTACCACCACTCCTGCACCATCTCAGTGGAGGCAGAAATAGCCACTCAGGAAGAGGCCGTAAGTCCACCCAGAGTCCTCACTGAGGTCATTAACAAAGCTTTAAAACAAAACAAAAGTACCAGGAGATGAAGAACTAAAAAATAACCCACTCATCAATAGCCTGGAAGCATAGAAGCTGAAAACACGCATATGGGTTTCTCTCCAGAAAGTGCTATAAACCCTGGAGTGAACCCTCTCATTTGAAAAATGAAAATGCCTCAATGCTATTAAAGATGTAAAGAAAATTAAAGCCACTCCAGCTCTGACACAGCACCCATATAGAGAGAGGTTTAACACATTCAATTTACACAGTTGAAATTAATTTGAAACAACTTGTGTTGTTTTCTGTTTTCTTATCTCTTCAATTTAAAGCTTGCCTCCGTCGTGATGTTTTACTGCTAGAACGTGATTAATAGAGATGTGAACATGACTCACTCCACAGTAGCTTCGTTTTTGTACAAGCTAAGACTTAGCATTTGTTCTCCAGGGTCTTAACTTTTGAGCCCATCTGAGCCTTTACCTGCGTCCCTCATCCTAATACAAAGCAATGAATGTCTGTCTGCAAGACTGAGAGGATATCAACCTACGTCATGGGTAAAGAACCTCTTGGCCAGGCACGTGGTGAGAAGCAGCACACGCTCCCAGGACTATCCCAGTAGCAGGAGCCAATTCCACCCAGCAGCAAAGTGGAGGAGTTCTCACGGGATGGGGAAGGGCTGTGCAAGTCACTTTGTGCTCATGTTTAAGGAATCAGCAAGGAAGAGAGCAGGCTTTAGGAGGGGTAGTGAGAAGGTTTGCTCTCGTGCCAAGTTCCATGCCAGCGCTCTAGCTGCAGCTGCAGAAAGGCACAGAGCTGTATCTGCTGCCCTCTTGCCTCACCTCAGAGCCATCTGATGGGCTCCACACTGCTGGCACAGGCAGAGCATGTATTAAAAATTAGCCTCAAGGCTAACAGCAACCGCACAGGGCAGATCAATCACACAACATTAAAAAGTAACGTTGATGGAGTTCCAGCACACACACATGGGGTTCCGAGTAGGAGGTGAGATCCAGCCAGTGCACATAAACACAACTGACCTTTTTTGGTGGAGAAGAGACTTTTGTAAACGCATGTGATTTTCTCCAGTTCTGAGGCACACAGAGGTGCCAATTTTGAAACATCTGAGCACTGAGTACAAAGCAAATGCTTTCCAGTCCTGAATTAAGAGCTCTATATGGATGAAGTCCATTTGAAGAAAAAAGGGAAAAAAAACAACAAAACCTCATGCTTACTCTCTCAGACCCCAAAAGTGACCCATATTCTCTTCACTCTTCCTTACATCGTCTTTCTCTCCCTCCAGACCTCTCCTCCACTCTTCCCATTCTGAACTCCTGCCCAATTCTCAAGTCAGGTAATGCCACCATTCCAAACACACTCACCCACATTTGCCAAGTCACCGACAGCACCTCCCCATCTGCACACCAGAAAGAAATTATTTGAGCCCACAAAGCCAGAAGCACCAGCTAGCCTAAACTCACTGAACTCCACAAGACTCTAGGGAGTTTTACCCCCAAAACAGTGTTAATTACCAACAGCTGATCCCATCTTGCTCTGAAAAGAGAGGCTGGCACTTTAAATAAGAATTTCATGTTAAATCCTATCATGCATTTGCATTATTAAGCAGATTAGCAAAGCATATGCAAAGGGAAAATTTCTTGTTTGTTCTGTGCAGCAGTTGCCATTATTTATGGATGTGTTTCAGCTCCCTGCTACATAGAGCATTATGAACTACACCACTCTGCTGTTTCAGTAGAAAGACACTTCCTCTTGTAATTTATTTGTGAAAGATGCACGCATAAAGGCATTCTTCACTGCTCTTGTAGCTGTAGCCATTAAAAACCATTTGAAGTCTTCCCACAATTGTTTGTACTTTTGGGCAGCAGGCCAAGTGCACTAACTCACACCAGCCAATTTTAACACCCTCACACACCCATAGTGTCACCTAGACTCTCCCCTTCATGCAGCCAGCTTTCGGCTCTCTAAACAACCCCTTGCTAGTGGCAGAAAGGGATGCACGCGTTCCCTCATCAGACAGTTAAGCTCTCCTTTAGCAGAGGTCCCACAAGGTACCATGGTAGATCTCTCCACCACTTCTGGCTGGCACACGAGAGCAGACAGGAAGAGAATTCTCTGGAAGTGCTCCATGATTCAATAGCTAACCAGGTCTACTAGCATGAGGCTTACCTCAGGGATGCTCACCTAATGCACAGCCAACACTAAACTGGGTCCTTCAGCCCTATATTAAGAATGCACACAGTAGGAATTCCTGTCCTTTCAGCTCTGCTCCCAGTTCTTTGATGGGATGAACAGATACCAATCTCGGATCAATCTCTGTCAAGAAGGTCATGTTGGAGATTTACCCCTTCTCCCCACATTCTTTTGCAGTGCTGCCTGCTCAGGAAGAGGCCAACACAATCTCTAATCTCCAAGCCAAGATGCAATTCTTAGTCAGTGGATGTGTTGCTCAATTTGTGCATAGTTTCCTGAAATATCTGTATTTATCTCCCATCTGAGAACTCACTGCACATTAAGCCAAATCCCCTCCATTCTTGCTATTTCTACACTATAATTACATTACAGATTTCATAAGCTAAAGCTGCAAGAAGCAACAATCCAGCTCTCTTTGAATGGGAGCAGATTACACTTGCTCAAAATTCTATGGAATTTGTTTATGTTTGCATGATTTGCAAACCGCCATGGGGAACGAGGATTACTGTAACCAGCATGTTTGTTTGGTTTTCAGAGTGCTTGTTTTTCCATCATGCAGCAGATAACATCTGTACTCATCATACCATAGCACACCAAGCCTCCAAGACGGATAATTATAGCAGAGACATATGAGATAAGGCTTGCTGGAATATCCCAGCTGATGCACTCCCTTGCAAGCACAAGATCAGTGTCCTGCAGCTCCCTTGGGGAAGATTCCACCCATAGTCAAAAGAAACTCGTGGTACCAATACCTTCTGACTCAGCTATCAGATTTTGGTCCCTCGTACCTTTAACACCTTTGTTCTTATACACATCTTAGAAACAATGATTTGCACCTTCCTGGATATAAGTGACAATATGAAATACAATAAGAACACAAATCTTCCACCTACAATTAACAGAGGCAAACCAGATGAAATCTCTATTACTGAGCATGGTAAGACACTACAGTTCCTACCTTGTGTTCTGTTCATATCTTACCGCTGTAATTAGGATTTTAGTCATTTTTCTCCTTTTATTATGAAGAGTAGAAACCTTGTAATAATAAAGATTAACATATACCACAGAAAATGCTCCTTCTAAGTAGATCTCCAAGGACTACATTTTCACATGGACACCTCATTCTTTCCTGTAGAGAACATGAAAACTTTGCTTAAATATATCCAACCCCACTGGATACATTTAGGCTTAGAAATACCATTTCAGTAATCATAAATCCATTAGCGTATGAGAAGAACAGAGATCACTACTTTAATACCACCACTGCCAGAAGTGGTGGAACATATAGTCCCTGTAAGAAGTGTCCACATTACTACACAAATGGCCTTTTTAAAGATAAAAATTAAGCTTTTATTCCCCCTAATGGCAACTGTACAGGTCCTTGGTGCATTGCCTATTGCTGATGCTCACCAATAGTCAGAAATGCCAGAGAGCAGTTTCCTAAGTTTTCTACCAAAAATGTGGCCCCAAACTGATTTTGTATATAAAAATAGCAGCACTGAAAAAAAAAACATCCAAGGATTCATTATACAAAAAGAAATTTGTTTTCTGAAGAGAAATTAAAGTGACTATTAGGATTAAAGTCAGTCAAAGCATAACTACTGTACCTTCCTCTGAATATTACCAAAAGCTACATATTTATTTATAGATTACTATTAAAGCTACTTTCTGGGCAAAAGCCAGCCACGCAATTCATATCTTGAGCCCCTAACTCACAGTTTTAGGGCTGCTATAAACAAGACAATAGATATGTATCCAGCAGCATCCCTGAAATCAAATATATTCATTTTCCTCAATTCTATAGGCCCAACTCACTTCAAAACCACTTTTCCAATCCATCAAATGTCCAAATCCAAATGTCATTCAGAACAGAAATGAACAAGTCCTTCACTCCTATTCTGACAGACAGGCAACTCTGCCATAGAATTAGAGCTTTTTCTTCTTTGTGTAGCAGTCATTAGTTTCCAAATTAAAGCATGGCAAGAAAGAAGTGATTCTTTACTTAAGAGCACAAACCACAGGGATAAGGGGTGGAAAACTCAGTAACAAAACACTGCAAGGTGAGCTGGGAAAGGAAGGAAAGTTGGCTGGCAGAGTTGTTTGCACTGCTTTCTTGGTGAAACAAAATGCTAAAAACAGCCTCAATGTTAAAATTAACAAAATAAATGTCATGTTCTAGCTTACGATCCAAAACACACCTCATCTAAATCAATGTAACATTCAAGCTAGGAACAAGTTTCAATTGTCTTATTCTCTCAGGTAAAACAATTCAAGGAAGTCAGCACATTTTTTTCCTTATTTTGCTCTAAGCTTATAAGATTTTGGAAGATAGATGGTCTTTATTCTGTCACTGCTGTGGTTTCCTAGCTGTGTGAATAACCTTCCTGATATTACCTCCACTTTAAATATATCTAACTGGCTTTGTTCCCAAAATCAAGATCAAGAAGTCACTGAGAATTCTGAATTAACACCTAACATCAGATGGAAATGAATTTGGTGACCTGCCTCACAGAATAACAACTTAGTGCACACAGCGCCTTTTGAAGTTTGAATATTATTTGTATGGATGAAGTAGAAAAACGGATCCAAGTAGAAGTCATTGAGCATCTTAAACAAAATCTGTGTTTCTTCCATGGCTTGTCCTCAGTTTCACACCACCTTAGTCTCTCATTTAAACCAGTCCAGTTTCCAAACTAATTTTTCCCATGTTTGCTATGTATGTCAACATAACATATTCTACAGCTAAGTGACAGCAGCTTCCTCAAGTGAAGGTCTCATTTATCATCAGGACTCTGGCATCCTTGAATCAGTCTGAGCAGAATAAATCATTAAGCCTTTCTCACTTTAAGGAGTTAGTTGAAGCTGTTCCCTACTGAGAAAATATTCTCTCCTGTGGGAATATTCAGGAAGTTGGCAGGAGCATCCCCCAGAGTTTGCACATCTATAGATTCCCACCGCCAGTTGTTCTGGAGATCCAAGTCAGTGTCATCCTAAGAAGTTCAATGAAATACCAGACCTTGGTCCCATAAAGCCATACCCTATTGCTACATATACAGCCCCCTTGTTTAAATTCCTCGTTTCTGTGTTTCAGACTCCCTTCCTTCATGGACAGGAATCTCCTCCAGGTAGAACATGGTTTCACTCTTCCAAAGCAGAGGATCTCATACCCATGTATCTGAACAGATTTCTTAACGATTCAGCGCAGACAAAAGAAAGTCAAAATACCAGAAGATACTGAACATCCATGACAAAATTACACTGCATTCAGCCTCACCCACATGAAAGGACAGGCGAGCACATAAAGGGCTTAAACATCTTTTAGTCATGAATCAAAGATGACAGCTATTCCAGTGATCTCCTAACACATTTTTAGGGCTTCTGTTCTCAGGCTACACAAGTCGTGAAGGCACAGATGAATTAAAACAATAAAGGCTTTTAATCCAGTTGAACAAATGCCAAATCCCCGTAATCCCCACAGACTCTTCCCATCTAGCATTTCACATTTAAAAAATTGAAATTTAAATACAGAACAAAAATGTTAAGCATTCTTGTTCCGTGAGAAGAATCGTTCTTCTGACTTTCAATCCCTGACTGTTAGAGAGAAATGAGTTTATTCTTATACTCTAAAGGATAGCCACACAGTACTCTGTGAGCAGACTAAGCTTGCTCTGACCATGCTCCAAACTAGTTGGAAAGTACATAAACATATTACCCCAGCACCGAGCACTGTCTAATAGTCCTTGTCCCTCAGCAGGGCTTTTTACCTCATTTTCAATGTGAAAAAAACCTCAATAAGAGTTTTCACATCCGAGTTCATTTATCTGTAGTTGGCCCAGTGTCTCAGACCTGATCCAAACGAAGCAAGGGTGGGAAATCCCGAACAGAATCCTCTAACGGGAGCAAAACTTGCTGCCATTGTATGAATGGGTGATGGACAAGAACCATCTCACAGCTGCATGTGCACTGAGCCTGCTGGGATGCTGCTGGCACCTGGAAATATTGGACAAGCAGATGGTAGAAGGTACTCTTGGCTGGCAAACCTCTCCTCAGCTTCTCCAGTAAAACTATGTCTGAAACGCATAGGCAGAGCAGGAGGCATTAGAAACTGGCCATAGGTTAATTCTGTGGCAACTCGTGTTCCATCTTAACATGTGCAACAATAGAAATCAAAAGTGAGTTCCAAGAAAGCACAGCTCTAGATTGCTGGCTGCAGTGCCTGAAATCTCCTGATGGGATACACAGCATGGCCTCAGGTTGCACCATAGGAGGCTTATATTGGAAATCAGGACAAATGCCTTTACAGAAAGGGTGGTCAGGCTGCCCATGGAAGTGGTGGAATCTCCACCTCTGGAGGTATTCAAGAGACATGTGAATGTGGCACTTAGGGGCACAGCTTAGTGGTAGATCAGTAACATTAAGCAGATGATTGGACATGATGATGTTAAAAGTCTTTTCCAACCTTTTTTTTGTATTCCTGTTGCTGCTAAGACAAGTGGTTTCCCATAACATGAGCTTCACACCATCAAGAAAGCAGTATCATGACAGACACCCATGCTAGGGAAGGCCAAATGGTCTTTAGAACCAGATACAAGGCAGTGTACCTCTAGTTCAAGTCATCTTAAATATGGCTTGAAAGATTACATTTTCATTAGGAATCTAGGGTAATCTAGAAACAGCTTTAGAAAAAATGTACAGAGGAAGAGCAACCCAAGAGCTTGATCTCTTCTCCTTGCTTCTATGCGGCAGCTGAAATGGGCGACTACATCTACAAACTGCAGCAAGTTATTTAAACACTACAAAGGAAGAAAAGGAAGTGTTGCAGAAGACTTCAGAAGAACAAGGTGGCAATGGAGACAGCTCCATCTCACATTCAAAGTTATGCCCAAGTGTCTCACAGGCAGCCTGGCAGTTGCTAAAAATCCCTAAAGAAAACAAGCTAAGAGGATATACACTTAACCCCTTCTCCAATGCAATTTTTCCAGCCCTAAGAAAAAACTGTTTTCTAATTTTCTCCATTCAAATAACTGACAGAAGTCATTTTTGTTGCTGCATTGGTACTCAACTGAAAACATAAGCGTGCTTAGATGTTTCCACATAGCTCAGGAAATAAAACATCAAATAGCAACTTCTTTCTCCTAATCATAGCAAACAGTTACAGGTGCTCACTTGTGTGTTTACTCAGAATAAAAGTTGTTTCTCAACTCCAGCTTCCACTAGTTGCACTCACTGAAAGCAATGGTTCCTATCATCTTAACATCAGGATAAAACAGATACTACACATACAGAAATGCACACAGACCACAAAGAAGCCACACTTACCAGCAGCACATGGTACAGCATGGAAATAATAGATGGCACATCAAAGACAGATCCCAGCTGTAGAAGATGCTCTTTTTTAATTCATCACCCTATTCAACTGCTGCATTACTTCACTCCAGTTCGTATTCAACACAAAGCAATCACAAGTGTTTTGCTGGACTAAATATGGAATAATTTGTAGCAATTTGATCCCGAAGATAACAATAAAAGCTTTAATATCGCCTCTTCTGTTATTAGAAAGCACTTCTATGATAAAAACAAAGTTTTTCGACTTTCAGAACTCCACCATTTGGTCCTAATGTACTTTGATGGAAAATAGCTTTAGAGGTTTCAAAAAGCCCGAAATAGAGAAACATCTGCTAAAATTTAGGTGCAGCTGTTTAGGGGAAGAGTCCAATGCTAGAAAAGCCAGTACTCCCTCTGTAATCAATAACAACTCTATTAAAAACGTCAGGGAGCAGCATGAAGTACTTGCCCAGGTTCAAAGCTCTTCTTTTTTGTTTTTTTAAAAAGCACTGACATCTTTTGGTCATCAAAACTTGGAGAGACTTTGTAAATTAGTGTCACACAGGTGTCTCAGCCAGTGCCCAACCAAGCCATAGCCAGCTGCTTTTCCAAAGCAATCAGAATTGGTGCAGTCTTAAGAAGGAAAAGCCCCAAAGCACGTTATCCAGTTTCATTTTTGGTAAAGAAGGCCTGCTGTATTTCCTGCCTAGAAGTGACTGCACTTTAGTGATGATCAAAACAAATGTGTCAAGTCTGTTACGAGCTTTGGGCTCTTTTTAAGAACTCTACAAAGCTTTATCCACAGTCTTAAATAAGAGTCTAGTCTGATAGGATGAGAGGGAATGCAGCAGGGAAGGTTCAGGTTGGATAGTAGGAAAAAATTCTTCTCTGAGAGTGGTCAGGCACCGCAATGGGCTGCCCAGGGACATGGTTGCATCACCATTCCTGGAGGCATTTAAGAAATGTTTAGATGTGGTACTCAGGGACATGGTTAGTGGGCAACAAGTAGGTGGACAATTGGACTAGATGACCTTGGAGGTCTTTTCCAACCTTGGTGATTCTGTGACTGCGGGAAATGGCATCACTACTTTGTTTTTAACACTGGGGGAAAGCTTCATGATATTTACCTAAAAGAATAATACATACAGCATTGAAGGGAGCACAGACAATTAGTAACCTCTAGCCATTGTGTGGAGGAGTAACCGCTGTGAGTTGACTGTGAATTGAACTGAAAGGGCCAGACGGACCAGTTTTTTAACACTATTAATCACTAAACCTGTACAGGGCATAACATTCTTGGGAATGACAAATGCTATTCAAATGAGAAGGCTGTGTCTGCTACTGTACTGCAGAACATACAAATAAATACAACAGTGAAATACAGATGACTCAAGCAGCTAATGCCTGTGACTTTAATGAGAACACATAACCTTGCTTATCCTCGTCATATTGGTGAATAGAGTTACATGGTCTATTTAAGAAGAAAGAATAGGCATTACACTCTTCACCAGTTACCCAAATCAGAGCAGCTGGAGCAAATTTATGATCTACAGCCTGTCAAGTTTCAGATACCGTGGCCTCAACACCTCTCACATGGGTTGTACAGCTCCACAAACTTAGTGAACCTCACTGTAATAATGATAATAATGCAGTAGAGCTGTATTTTAGTAAGCAAGATAAAACTTGAGTAGTCTTATGTTTTCACTGGAAGAATGAGCAGAAAAGAGTCAAAATACAATTCACAACCATAATGTTGGTATGGAAAACACTTGAGCTGCCACAAAACATTGACCTAAACTATTGAGAGTTCTGGAAAAAGGCATGTACTTCCTATTCATCCTTTGTAAAATACTTGTGCTTCCTACCCAATCTCCTCAAAGTAGCTGTTTCAGTATTAAAGTGCAAGTGCCACCAACTGAACTTTGAAACACACTCCTTACAGCACAGAAGACAGAAAACCAAGAACCCCCATGATCCCAGCTGTAACAGAACTTACTAGTGCAGCACAAGCAGTTCCTTTAACCAAAACAAAGTTTTCTAAAAGAAAATATTTAGCTGAGGCATATAGACTTCAATACCTTTGCACTGTCACTTGATGTAAGTACCTTTCCTAGGACTTCCTATAGAATGGGGGTTTTCTCACCTCAAGCACTACAGCTACAGCCCAGGGATGTTACACAACTAGTTTCACAACAGGTCTGCCCCAGAAGAACCATTTCCCTTTTACTGCAAAAGATTCATGAGCAGGAAACTCGGATAAATGAACAGAGTGGCTTCTGTATGAGGAGTGATTTAAGCAGACAAGGATTCCTCAGGTGGAAAGGAGATAATGAAAGGGGAAAGCGGGAAGGGGTCTGAAATCATAGGAGCATGAAATGGAATGGTGGCCCATGTGTTCCACAGTGAGTGAGGGAGACTTTAAGGAAGGCTCTGAGCCACAGATGGTTTGAAAGCAATGATTCTGAAGACTGTCTCTACACACTTGCCCTATTCCTATACTTGCCCCAGTACCAAGCACTGACCCATGCACAACACAGCACAAGCTCAACAGACCTTTATTCTCTCCTGGTACAGCCCCATGCCAATGATTCCCCTTCAGGGAAAACTCAGAAGAATGGAGAGAGCTAGAGACATTCAAGAGAAAATAGGCTCTGCTGGCTTCTCAGACTAACAGCAAGAGACCGCGGCAACAATTTTATTTGTATTTTTTAATTATTTGGGTCAAAAGAAAACAGCTTGTCACAGTCAGCCTTACTGCTGCACAATGTGCATCTGTGAGCACAAACACTACCCAGAATATCCAAGTGACTTTTAAAAGACTTTTATGGATATTCCACTCTCAAAGGATGCTGGGCGAGATCAATGGACGCCAACTGAGATCATTATGTATGACTTACCTTGCCCATTTCCTTCCCTTTCTGCCTTTGAGGCTCTTTTAGTGCACTGAATGTCTTTCTGGGGAATTTCATTTAATATCTTGGCAGCATACTCAATTCCTCCTGTCAGATCCTTGAGGCAGTCCTATAAATAAAGGGCAGAATGCTTTATTACTAGAGTCAGCAAAAGAATTGTGCACAATGATGTCCTTACTCATACCACAACGTTATTAAAATGTGCATACAGTTTCTGTGGTTCAGAGGCAAAGGGAGTCAAGCAATTGCAACTTAATGGCTTCAGTTCCCTCTTCTCCTGGATATGTGTGTCACACTTGGTATTTTGAGCTCTGCTCCACATAAGCTGCCATCTCAGACTCCTTTGCTTGTGTTCACTCACTCAGGCTCACATCCCACTGTTCTTGCACAGACCTTCACATACACTTAAAGTCTCTCTAAACTGATATGTAGTAAGTGCCAGAGGCTTCCAATTGCAAGCTGTGTGCTTGAAGTTTTAGCAAAGGGATGCCTGCTAGGACAGATAGTCCAAGCTCAGCGTGATCTAGTTTGAGCTCAGGGCTCCAAGGCAGCCTCTGTATTTCCAGCAGCACCCAGCATGCAAGGGACCTGGAAGAAGCCACACAGAGTCCCCATTCCACATCCACCAAAAATCCTATAGCCTGTTGCTGAAGGAGAGCGTCCTCATAAAGAAAGTATAAATAGGAAGCAGGTCATTGCTGAAAGTACTAATTTAAAACTAGCCTACTTCAAAAGACTTCAAAGTACTTGCTAGTGTTACAGAACAATCCATCCAGGGATGACTTACAAACACATTGCAACCAGACTTGTGATTTGATCATGATGCTCATCTCATTCGTGTGCTCTGTACCCATGGGTTTACATGATCACACAATCTTAGTATTTAATTTTTATTTTTTTATTTTTTTAAAGGAGATCTTCCTAATGTGAAGAAAGCTCTGAAGTAGGACCAAACCCTACTACTTCAGCATTTGGGAATTGCAGTCCTACAAACGCTAACATCAAAAATGTAACTGGCTTTGAAGTGAGCAAAGAGAGAAGGAGAAGGAAAGGAGACTTGCTCCATTTGAATGAAGTTTTATGATGTTAATCCTTGCTGGAAGGGAACGTGCTGTCAATTTCAGTTCATTTTATGGCAGAGCAATGTACATTTCACCTAAAGTGCATCCTTCTAGGACGGGAAGCAACTCCACCAGCTTTCCTCTGTGATACCCACAAAAGAATGAATCATCACCAAATGAACAAAGACAGCCTGCATGCACCTCTTCCCTTCTCTCACATTCTTGCTGCAGTTGCAAGTAAGATGCTGGAAGCTACTGTCACCCTTATGCCTGCCCTCTTCACTTCACCTCATCTTCAAGACAGATAAAGTCAAATCTTACAACTGAACTTTACGGGAGAAAGACAACATTCAACTGACAGTAAATCTACACACCACTAACCCAGAATATCTTGATATCTGAATGCTGATTTGGGGAAACTTATCTGCTGGGCTCATTCCTTGGAATGAGAGGCAGACTGGATAGGGATGCTTGCAAGTGCTGCCTGTTCAGCTTCTGCTCACAGGGACTCTTAACCACGGAGCAGATGGGAGAAGTTATAAGTGCTCCTGCTACGATGTCTGCCAACAGTGAAAGAGAGAGGTTGTAAATGGTGGACCTTCCAGAAGACCTACAAAATACCTTTTACAAGATGAAGCTCTCAAGCACTACTGGAGCAGTACTTAGAAGGAAAATGAATGAGTCCTCCTCCATTTAACATAGTGCCTTCCTGGATTTTAGTGTCATTGTTCCTCTTAGCAGAGATAACTCAGCCTTGTCCAAAACAACAAGGCCATGGAAGACATAATAGGAGTACTGGTGTGACCTTCCCTCTGGCCCACTTCCAGCCCTACAGTAAGCAGCCATCACTTATTGTGAACACACACAGTTTTATTTTGCAGCTGCAGAGTTTCTTTCTAAATCCTATACTAAACCAGGCTGTCCCACCTCTTAAAATGCTTGCACAGGCCAGAACAAAGGTTTCAAATAGCAAAGTTATTGCTGGCCTAGAGTCATAGCTGATACACATCAGCAGTCTACCAGGCCTTATTCAGCATTTATTCAATAAGACTCAATAAAACTCATTCTGTTCACACTAGTCACCAGCTTTCTCAATATGCACCATAACATTCTGTAGCTACAATAGCAGGTTTCCATGAGGACTTCAGTTTTAATATAAATTAAGTTATAGTTACATAGTTCAAGTGAGGTTCCCTTATGCACACAGGCAGCTTTTAATCACACACTCAATGAGGAACACAAGCAGCAGTAAGCACTATGACCAGCAACGCAATTTCGTCTACACCAAGGCCAGAATCAAAAGAATTTGTGATTACTGCAGTCATACAAACAGCAGCTGCCATCCATTAACGCAAATCAAGATGTGGGAAAATAAAGAGTGCCACTACACATGGTTTCTAATTATTACAAGCCACACAGTAAACTTACAGAAAGTGACATTGTTATTTGAACTGCATCCAGATGAGTTCCATGTCTCTTACGTAGAGCTGTAGCAAAAAGGGAACGGACTGTATATTTCAGAGCAGAAAGAGCTTTTGACTTGACATGCGTTGATGGTACATGGAAACCCTGGTTTCTATTTACCTGTAGAACAACAACAATACAAACAGTGAAGCCTCGAGAAAAGAAAAAAGGTCTGGGAAATGAGTTCAACTTTATCTGAAGATAAAGAGAAGTAAGGTAGAAGCATCAAACTAAATTACATACCACAGAATTTGAGAATTCATTTAGCAACTGACAAACGTGGGCATTAAACACAAAAGGTAATATGGAAATACAGCCTTAATATGTATTTTTTTCCTTACACATACACAATTCTCATTCATATGTAAGTTGTGTATGCAAAGTGATGTACAAATGATTTTGCAGTCAAGAACTAGGATAGCAGTGGGATGCTTAATAGAAAGCCATTTAAAATCCCATGTATGTCATCTTAAGCACCTGTTTGGAGCAGGTATCAATGTCAGACTCAGGGCTGGAATGTCACTGCTGCTGGCAGAGCACTACTGTGAGGACACTCATGTATGCAGGGGTCCCACTGACACCATCAGGTGTTGTTTATGCATGATCCAAGCCTAGATGTCAAGGCAAAGCAGAAGGAGCCAGCAGGGAATACGCCACAGAGGAAAGGGGTGAGGAGAGAAAGATGAGCTACACAGATACCAACAACCAAAACATTTCCCCCTCTCTTTCAAAGGGGAAGTTGTACAACATCAGATTTTACTGTAAACAGGGAGGATCCTGACATAGAAGAGTTAACATTTAGTCCATATAAACACTTGAGCTTAAAATTAAAAACACGTTCCCACACTATTTCTATTTAGAATCTACCAAGAAAAAAAAATCTTAACCCCTGTATCTATACTGAGTTTTGCTTTAACCTGTAAAACACAGGCCCTCTCTGCTCGACAAAGCCAATGGAAAATATACATTAAAGTAACTCCCACTTTTAAATTGCGCTGACCTGCACATTACCTTTCGTTTCAGAATCCGTACATGCCTTTGATTTGAACCACGGAACAGCTTTAAGCAGAAAAGGAACTCATTTTAAAAGCCTAGGTATCTCAGAGCTGCTCTCAGAAAGTGTTTGAGTCCTTTCCCAGAGGCTTATTCTTCCACTGTACAAAGAAGTTAAGCCCACAGTGCAGAAATGCTCTCTGCTTTCTGGACCAGATGCATCAATGTGCAAAGCAGTTCTGCTGCTGGGCATCAGCCTGCATTTCAAGACATCTGGATTCCAACTTCTTCCCCCCAGACTCATTCCACCCCAAGGGAGCTCCAGTAAATTACTTCATTTCTTCTGGACTACGCTTCCCATAAGTAGGATAAAAACATCTCCCTGGTTCCCCTCTGTGCCTGCTGATTGGGATTTCAAGGTGTGCAGGTTTTTAAACTTCTTTTGCATGGTGCTCTAGTATTCCAATGCTGCTCAATTCCCATTGATATGCACCAATAACAAAGTATGTAGAAAGCTCTACCAGCTAAAAGAAAACTTCAGGGCACATCCAGGCTCAGCCTTTCAATGAAAGGCACTGTTGAATCCAGGTGCAGCAGCAGACAAGCAGGGGGAGGAGGAATGCAGCATAGAACTGCTGAGATGACCAGCAAGTCTGCAGGCACAGCTTTTCTCTCTGAATGTGTAGCATGTGAAACAAAGGAAGCAGAGTGCTAGAGAGGCTACAGAGCTGTTTAATCATAAAAGATGTCCTACTAGATTACCATAAACATTAAACATACTTTTCTCTGATGTAACAGAGAACATCATGATATTCCCATGGAAATTCAAGTCATGAAGTTCCTGCAAACACACTTCACTGAGGCAGAACACAGCAATACATTAACATGACTATTTTCCCCTACCAAGGGGACAACATCCTTCTGGAACGAGACAAACACTGACAAACCTAAGAGGCAGGAGGAGGTTCAGTATAGAGCTCACGTTTATTGGGATCAAAGCAGATAAAGCACTATCAGCCATTAATCCTGGCCAGAAAACAATTGCCTGAACTATTTGTGCAAAAGCAGTGCTATCCTGGGACACTTCCCATCCCCCCCCCCCCCCCCCTTTGCTAAAATTCACAAGAGTCCTCATTAAAGATATGAGGGCACATTAAATGAAGGCAGAACTTAGAACTAATTCCAAATACGCGCTGGTTTAACAGAGCCTTGTAATCTGCTCAGGTGCATTACGCTTGTGATTTCCTTAATGTTTCTTTAATGATCTTGGAAGGTAATTCTCCATTGCATTGCAAACCAGTTTTGTTCAGACACACTCAAGTTTTCCCACGTTGGAGCAAGCAAGTTATCAAGAGAACTAATTAGCTTGACCTTCTGTTTGCCCAGTAATGAGAAGCGCATCAAACAGGATTCTCTTTTCACGTCTGAGCCTGTCAATTAAAGCACAGGCTTTCTACCCATTGATTGTCCTCAGGAATACTTACCTTAGGCACAGCCAATATAAGCAGTGCCCTCTCCACTCACCTCCTCACACTACCTGATAATAGCTTTGGATTTTCTTCAGCAGAGGGAAACAGCTATGAACAAAAATCCCTTTGCAAAAATCATATGAAGTTATTCTGAATTCAGAGCTCCTTAAGCAAATTAAGAGCTACAAACTCAGACACTGACGCACCCTATGGGCAAGAGCCACTTCCACTGTCACAGAATGACAGCAGAACTCATCATGGAAGATCTTTCTGGAGAGGAAATAAGGTGTTGTCTGCCTTTTTTTCCTACTTTGAGATAACCCAGAAGTCATACAGGTGAAATCCCAGCCATTTTTGCAAGACCTCTATATTACCATAGAAAAAACTTAAAACCTAACATAAAACCATAAGCTTTCCACTCCACAACATCAGAGCTATACATTCATGACATCTGGATATTTGCAGTCAAAGTCTTGTAACATTCCTTGACAGTTTCTCTGCCATTCTTTCCTCTGAAATGAGGCTGACCTGGAATGCTGAATGCCCTCTCAACCAAAGCCCTGCTGAGTACAGTACACAGCCAGGATGTGGGATGGCCATTTTCAGTTTCCTCCTTTGCTTGAGAGAGATTCAATCCCATACTTACCACCCCACCAGTCAGGGCAACTCTGAGCCCCAGAACCTGCCATTCTCCCTGGGCAGAAGACGCTGCAGATTTGAATGAGGATGCAGGTGGGTGGGGAGAAATGAATGCTGAGTTTTCCATATGAAGGAAACCACCCTAAAGGCAGAGCCTCACACAAAACAATATGGCTATATTTCCATTCCTCACTTTTTTTCCCCCACCATGGTTTTGAGCTGATTTCACGCTGATGCTGGAGCATGCATTAATATGCTTAAGACACATCCCATAAGATACATCCCTTGGAGATACAAAGGCTGCAAGCAGCTTAGCAGAGCACTCATGAAACAGGGCCAAGAGGCGGTTTTCCACACAGCACCAAGTGTTGGCAGAGCACTGGGGCCTTGTGGCAACTCCTGGATGGAAATAGATGCTCACAGAACGACACTGTTGATTTTGAGAATTGCACTTTTAGGCTTAGATATCCAAACTCAGCCTGCATTCCAGCATCAGCACCGCAGAGAATCTGGGGACTGCCTCTCCAGTGATACTTAGCAGACCTAAGAGACCAAAGCCCAGTGTTGTAAGTGCCAACTTCAATTCTATTTTACTTCACAGAACTAGCATGTCCTGAGAGACCTGCACCCACATTATTCCTGGGAGGAAAAAAAAGTTGATCTTAAATTGCTTTAGTTTCCAGCACCTTCTGTCAGTGCTCTCAACTGAGATGTTATTTACTCTGTAGTAAGAATACACCAAACCTTGGACAACAGTAGTAGACATCACTTGTGTTCAGCCAGATGAATTCGGAGCTGCCCTATGGATAAAGCACTACCTGGGAATGGAAACTGTCTTAATTCTGCCTTTGAACATGCTGTGACACCTCAGGGAGGCCATCAGCTTCCCCTTCCCTGACTATTTCCACAGCTGATAAGTGGAGATAAATATAATCTGTCTTTACATGCATTTAGAACCACAAAATAGTACAATTAGGTGAATACTAAGGGGTAATCAGCTCCTCCTAGTAAATAATACTCCCTCAAAACACTGACAAGAAATACACCTGATCTGTGAATTTTAATACAAAACGAGCCCAGGAAATGCCCAGATAGGTGTCTTGTCTTCTCTGCCACGGCTTTATATAACCACCATGAAATCTGCTGATCCAAATTCCCCATTCATCTGATTTCCACGATGAGTGCAGACTCCACTGCTCACTCCCTTGGGCACTGTGCCACCCAGGAGCTGATGATGATTGCTTGGGGTCCACAGCAGAGCATACCGAACTCAGAAACAGGTTCAGCAGCTCTTGCTTGCTCATATCAAGAGATGATAAATAAAAGTCCCTTAAGCGTACAAAAGAAATAAGTCACTAGATTGGGAAAGCACCACAAAGTAATGCTCTTATTTTATAACAGAACACTATAAAAATGTATTAGAAACACGTTGCAAGGGCACCGGTCAGCACAAAACAGCCTTCTCTCACTGTCATTACCCACATCATCTAATAAAAGCAGACAACCAGGATGCCAGGTCAGTGTGCTGGTGGCTGACATCTTTGATCAGCAACTCTATTATGCAAGATAGCATGATATACACCAAAGGGAAGTTTTCCTTCCACAGTACACATCCATTTTAAACCAGAAACTACTTTACAGTATTTATATAATGGAGGAAGGAAACAAAATAGAAACTGGAAGCAACTATAAGACTGTAATAGCTGTAATGTTAGCTGCATAATCGAATGGCAAAACTAACTCATTTATTACATGAGTATTTCTTTTGCAGTGCCATAAATTAAGAACACTTTTTTTTGCACTTCTTCCTTGCCAGGAACAATTCTTTTATTCATGAACCTGCTTATTTTAAGGGCTGAGCCTTTAAAGCCCATTAGGAAACATCATCAACACATTCTGTTTTTTTAATGCAAGGAAAGAAACATTAAGCAAGCTGCTGTTCTCATTTTTCAAAATACATCCATTCTTCTCTCCCACAGTTATATGGCAGTACCTAAAACACTGTTTTCAGCAGTTATTTCTGATTTACATGGCTGTGGAAGTACGGTCACAAACCCATAGCATACGTAAAAACATCCACAGCGCCTCCTCATGTTGCTGTGTCAGCATCCATCTAACCAAGGACAGTGCAGGAATTTAAAGTGCCATTATGCTGCAATGGGAAAACGCCTTGCTTCCTTGGCTAAGGATTATTATTCATGTTGCTACAGTGCCCAGAGAGCAAGACCCTATGTGCTAGATGCTCTACATATCTCAAGACAGAACATTCTCTGAATATTTACAACCTGAACAACAAAACAAAAGCTAGGAAGCTGCAAGAGAACCCTCCAGCAGGGCTTGTTCAGGGTCTCCCAGAGCACCCTTGGCAGGCAGAAGTGCAGCTCGAGACCATGTACCATACTTCTCCTCCACTTGGACTCCCTTTGACCAGGACAGTGCTTGCTTACTTATGTTTGATTTTGCCTCTCTGAATTACAGCACGTACATGAGGTATTATAGCATACCATGCTGTTATTCTTCTTACATACGTAGGAGGAAGTGGCCTTTAAAAATCTCTAACTTCTGAAGAACGTGCATCAGAACACTTATCAGCTATTTCCTCTCTTTGTAGCAACAAACTTTTGGCAAAAAAGACCTCCTTTCACATCTGCAGCAGTGAAAAATGAAATTTCTCCTTGAACCAATCCTTAGCAGCACTAGCTGAACAGAGATGGGAGATACAGTAATTCACACCTCACTGATTCAGGTCACAAGGGACAGGTCTTATTCCACTACTGATGCAAGAAGCTTAACAGAGGGATGTGCCACACACCCCAAGGAGGACACATCCAGCAACGTTTGTGGAAAAGTTCCAGCCCAGCCACCAACACTTCTTCCTATTTCTATGTCCAACTCAGGCAAAGAATATTTTTTCATCACCTCCTGCCTGATCTATGTTTGCACATACATATGACAGAAAGCCATGCTACTCTTTTGTAATCAGACACTGGGCAGCCACCTGGCAGACTGTTTGTGCTCCAACAACTCAGCAGGTGCCTGTATGACCGAGGTACAGAAATCACTGCAGTGCTGCATGGGGTGACAAACTGCAGTAAGTATCTTACAGGGAGGCAGTCTGCTTAATTATATCTAGGATATAAAACCCTACATGCAATTCAAAACAACAATAACTAGTGGCAGAAGAGAAAAACAGATGGGAGATGTTCTCCTTTGGTATTTTCCAGATTTGTTTCCTACCTTATTTTGCCTGGGATATAATGATGAAAGCAATGACATTTTTCCACTCCCTGGGCATCACTGATGCATCACTACTTCGTATGGGTGTTTACAGCCACACTGCATAGATGAAGGCAAGTGCTGACCAACCCTGTTGTGCTTATAGACAAACAGGAAGCACGATGAACACAAAGTGTCACAAAGCTACCATTTAAATGCAGATACTGAACTGCTTAGGTACTTAACAGCCAAGCAACCACAACTGCAAGGAAAATAAATTGCAAAAATCCAGTTGGGGGTACAACGGTGTGTTGCCAAAACGGCTGTCTGATAGGCCAGAACAGATCTAATTGGAAAAGCCATGCTGGAGTGCTATCAAGACACCTAGATCTACAGAAAAGCCCTCAGACTAAGTTACAGTGAGGGAAACAGAGATGCATCTCACCAGTTACTCAGTGACTGCAGCATTTCCCTCCTTATCTAGGTCACATTTCAGCTGGACACTTTCAACCTATGTATTTCTACCCACGACACATAGATCCAGTGAGACAAACTGAGTCTCACAGCATCCCAATGTATTAATACTGCTGTTCAGATCACTTCATAGTCTTCAACAATAGAGATGCCAACTCGTTTCCATCCCACAGTAGAGTTAACCCTCCAGGCAGATAAGCAATCACACAGAAAACTCCAAATCTTTTAAGGATGAAAAACAGACACACTTGAGGGCATCTGATCTATCCTTGCCAGGCTCCAACAGGCATATCACCTTCCTGTGACTGGCACTGAAATGAAGCCTGCAGGCTGCAAAGCAACACCGACACCTGGTCTTCTTCCACAGCAGATGAGGGCATATGCACGACAAACTTGGCTGGCAAGCTTAGCAACCACCTGGAGCCACTACAGGCAGGAATAACTTGAATAACCTACCTGCAGTGGCTTTGAACAGCTACCCATGATAACTGGAAGTGACAATGAGATTTGTGAAGTCAATAACAAATACCTTTCCTTGAGACGAGGGGAACTAAACACGTTTTAGACTGACCACAGCATTGCACTTCAACATGCAGTATCTAAACATAGAAAGTGACAGCAAAGTTTGAATGACTGTAACATTAAAAAAAAATGTCAGCATGACAGGGAAGTATTAAATTCTTTTGTTTCTGCTTAAAGAAGATAATATAACTATAAGACCTGTTTAATCTTTGAACTGCAACCAGCCGACTCTGAATCCTGGTATCCAGTTACAGGTTCTACATAGTTAAGCAGAATATTTTCTAGCTCCAACTTCCAGTAAAAACAGAGGATTTATTTTAGATATGCACCAGATCCATCCTCAGTGAATCTCAACAAAAGCATGAAAAAGCAGAAATAATATGGAAGGGTTCCCAAGATGCACCTAGCAGAGTCTGGTATGGCCCAGAAAGAGAGAAACTGCTGTCCTAAGAGAAAAATTAGTAAGCACAGTATCTGCTTGGTATCCCTAAAGCAAGATAAAGTTTTCAAGATACAAAACATCCATGTTCCTATAAATAGCTTACAACTATTTTCCCTACCTTAACAAAAAGGGTTATCTGTTCTGTTATATGAAGAAGGAAAATTGCTTCTGCCAGGTCCTTGGCAATACTAGGTAGAGAATTCACAAGTAGACCAATAGTCACACACAGAAAGAAAAGCCAAACTCAACCAACTGGTGAAGAGGCTCTCTGGCCATACAGCATTTCATCTCTAGAAGCATCCTAGGTCCAAGGGATGCTCTCCCTTCAGTGGCTGCCCTTATAGGAGCCCAGGGGCTCCACCCTGGGTCCACCCCTTCTTGTCAGGTGGGGAGTACAGGTGCAAATAATTTGCCTGTGTTCCCTGGGCAGCCACAGCCCTTCATCAGGTGCTCCATCACCAGTTCAAGCACTGACCTAACACAGACACTTACTAAAGTAACCTTGACAACAAATAAGAAAACTATTCCTGTATTTACCATTCATAGTGTCATGTGGCACAATGAACCTCAGCATGATGCAGGTTGAGAAAGTAACTTGTTTTATGAACAGATTCCTCCAAGGGCCATATTCACAAAGCTTGGATTCTACTCAAGTCCCTGTACCTTGCATTTCCATCCAGCTGACTTGTAGGTGGATTATGGCTTAATAATATCCTTCAGTCCCATGAGCTGTTATTTTCAGCAGCTGCTCCATCAGTGTCTCTGCCACCACCTATGAGATGCATGAAAATCAAATGATTTTAATCCAGTTCTTCATCAAGTGACACAATAACACTTCTGTGATCACTGTCTAAACGCTATGGGCAATGACTACAGGTCATGTCTAACTGCCTTTCTACAGTCTTCAACAGTTATTTTTAATGTTTTTTCTGAATTCTTGTCATCAAAAAGAAAGATGCATAAATGCCTATTCCCTTTAGAACACAATTAATCAGAGCTGGTACCCTCTTGATGCTGAGTTCTCAGCAGTGAATCTCCAGAATTATCACAGCAGAGACTTCTCTGTTGCATCCTACAGCTGAATGGGTGATGTAAGGGGGGAAGGTTTGATAATAATAATAAGCAGCACCTTCAGCTTCAATCAGTTGCATGTTCCAAGACCACAGATTGCTGCTGTGTACGAAGAAGGATCTGAAATGCAAATGATCAAGAGGCCATTAGAGACATTAAAGATTTAGCAGACGTGCCTTCATCCTGTTTTTATTGTGGGAGGATAGAAGCACTAATTCCAAAGAAACAGATAATGAAATACAGCTACCATATTCTGCCTTTCACAGAATAGTTATAGTCTCATTAGAAGCACTCTCACTGTCCAATCTTTAATATTTCATGTAGGCAAAAAATATTTAAAATAATTATTCCCCACGCAGGTCTAACTTTAATGACTGTTATTTACACCAACGATTTTGCTTATAGGAAATGCATGAAAGGGAGATCCACCCCAGAGCTGTCTCCCCACACACTAACCTTCAGATGACTTTCCATTCAACTTGGGACTCGTCACACACTGTCCTCAAAGGGAAAGAGCACCTGAGAACTCTGTTGCTGCCATAGGATGAGTTGATCTTGGGATACAGGATCCTGCAGTTTGGATTCCCTAAAGTAAAAAGAGGATATAAACCTAGTCCTCTTTGCAGGGCATTCCTGATATTTGCTGCTTCAGAAACTACAATTATCTTTATTCATAAAGTCATCCAAGAAAACATCTATGCATGTGTAAACCATTGGAAGAATTTTCTTGAGATTCCTTTAGTTTCCATATCTAGCCATCTTTATGATCAGTTTAACAAAGGTTAAAACCCCTACTTTTCAACTACAATTGGATCTGTAAGTTTCTATTTTCAGTCTGTGGGCTTCGAGACTGTGTTATTGTCACAGTCACATCATGCTATTTCCACCAAAACAGCTGGAGGTTTCCAGTGTAAGAAGCAATTATTATGAAAAGTGTCAATGTGTCATTCTCCCCAAGTCAAATACTTCACTTCATGTTATAGCATTTGACAAGCATCCAGCTCTCAGACTCCACCAAGAAAAAAAAAAAAGAGCACACATGCAAGTCATGAGAGAAAAGATCAGTTTATCCACTGCTATACAAGCAAATTTTGACGTTGCTGACTGATGCCACAGCTGTGCATTTCTGGAGTTTAATTGCTTTGGTGGAAGACAGGGTTAAGTGTGCATGCATGAATTCACTGTTTGCCTTGACCCAACAATGCATATACAACAGGTATCATTCAAACAGCACTCTAAATAATGACACGCTCAATGCAAGCATTTTAGAAAGTGATACTCACAACTTACAGAGGGGGACAGAAGAAAACATTCTGGCTGCCAAATGCACAGTGAAGCAATAGAACTAGTCTCTGCTACCTTTGAGACCTGAAAGACTCAACTCAACCACAGTGCTATGAGCAAAGGACTGTGCACATGCCTTTCTGGCATAAAATCTTCCCAGGAAGGACCCACACAGCAGAACTAGGGCACAGTTTTAAGCTCTAGCAGGTCTTCTTTTCAGTCTATGGACTATCTATATCTACTAGCTCGGTGCATCCAGTGGGGCAGTTGCATTAGTAAATAATAAAGCACAATACTGGCTAATAACAAGCCAATGATCTGACCACATATTGCCAAGAGCAAACAGAAGTCCCTACTGCTACATCTTCCCTATTAATTACTGGCTAATAGGCACGTTTAGCTCAGGTGAACAAGCCCAAGCATGCTGCAGTGTTACCCTCCCTCGGGAACACAGATACAACCCTGATGTCTTTTCCTGCAGATAAAGTGGGTCTGCCACCTGTGTGACAGGGGAGTGGACACTTTTTTGTTCCATAGGCTCAAACTACTGATTCAGAGCACCTGCACAGCTCCTGATCAAGTACACAAAGTTCTGAGGGCGGACTTCCTTTCAGGAGCCTGCACAAGATGCACTGCACTCCAGGGAGGAAACAGCCTGGAGAGCCAACGTCTCTTTCTCTCATTACATTTTGGCACCATGAAGACCATGTTATTAATTTAGAACCTAACGGTTTGTGAAGTTATTTGGAGAGGAGACTTAGAGGAACTTCAGCAAGAAGCACTTCAATATTTTTTAAGATGGTGTCAAGACAAGGAAGTGATATGAAACATACGAGATCCCAAATCCTGTTTCCTGCTTGGAAGAGGGAATCTCCTGCTAATACAGTATATTCTCCAGCATTGCATGTTATATTAAATTAATGGAAACTTTGAGCTATAGCATATGCTTAATAGCTACAGTCTGGTTTTTAAAGCAGTGATGCAACTTTCTTATTGTATACCAAAATAAAAACCTACATATGGATGCACTTATGAATGTCAAAAACACCCATGCAAGCTTTGATATTATTCAACAACATGTAATGCCGATCGCTAAGTAGAGCTTAAGGCTATACAGAGCAGCTCATAAGTAAGCTGGTAAAAGTATGCCACTTCTTCAGAACCTAGAAAAATCTTTAATTTTTAATTTATTAAAAATAATTATAGTAAATCAATCATCAGTAAGGAGAAAGACGTTCTTCCAGTCAGCCTAAGTCCAGCAAATGTTTGCTCCTCCACAACAGGGCTACAAGACTGCAGAATCCAGACCTCTCACACAGAGAGCTGTTAAGGGCTCTCCTCCTGCTATGGGACATAACAGGATAACAGGCAATTCTTCAGTGGTGTTCCGGATTACAGGCTGTCACTGACTTGTTTGCTAACCCTTGGTGACAAAACCCAAGGCAAGAAACCCAAGGTCCAATCCTCAGCGTGTGCCACCAGGAAGAATGAGGGTGGCATCACTTCTACTTTCAGAAGGTGCTACATGAAAAACATAAATAACTGTGGAAATACAATTGCTAATTTATAAAGATAATCAGACAAATAAAGGGATATTACAGATGCATTGTAAGTCCTGGTAATTCTGTTACACAAACACTCTGTGGAATTATCTGGGAAGGCCATCTCTATCATCTGTACTAAAACTCAATGATGCTGTGCAGTTACATGTTGCACACTCAGACACAGGGTGTCATCCCCATTTCCTCCCCCAACACATGCAGTTGAAGAAAACACTGAACCAGAACACAAGAAGATCACATCAAGGCAGCATCATAGCAATGTGCAAAGAGAAAAGCAGTTTTGCAGACAGAATGGGAGATTTCTCAAACAGCTTTCTCTTGCAATCCAAGAGTGACATCTGGTGGGACTGATACTGCTGAACATTGGGTTTTCTTTCTCATCTACAGGAATGAGACAGGCCTAACACTGGGAAACTGTCTGCCAATGCACTGAAGCTTTGTTCCCAACAGTCCTTTCAGGGAAAAAATAACCCAAATCTGCTAGCCATGGTCACAAAGTAGGGCGTGTGTTCATGCAGAAACACAGAAATTGTAATACCTTCAAACATTGCTATCTTAGCAATACAGGCAGAGACATTCATATATGGGCTTTAAAACCAATACTGAATTGCAGCTTGGAGGGAAAACAATGGGCAACGATACTGTAATCAGATGCACTCCATTTTTCTGACCAAATTTGACAAGAGGGTATGAAACTGTCCCAAGATAAGGCTTACTACTGCAATGCCTAGCATCTGACCATGGGCACTCTAGTATCTCTTTCCCATTCTTCATATAGCAAGCAGATATTTTTCAAGTAAGTAATCCCAGATCTATTCATGAGAGCAGTATGAATTCCATCTGAGAATGAATGAAAGCATATATTTAATGAAAATAGTTTGGCAGCTGCTTTATGGAATCGACAAATTCAGGAATAGCCTTAATGGAAATCAATTAATGAGTTATTAGCAATTATATTCGACAGAAGGAAAGGCCAACACAAGGTAAGGTCATGTCCTGGTTTTGGCTGTGATTGTTAATTTTCATGTAAGCAGCTGGCACAGTGCTGTGTTTTGGATTTAAGGTGAGAATAATGTGGATAATACAGCAAGGTGAGAGGAGATGAAGTTATCTCCAAGGGAAAAAAAAACATTTCAGCTGCATTCTGAAGCTCTAACTTCATGCTTGCTCAATTACAGTAAGGTGAATGCAAAAACAGTAAAACAGTGGAGCATTACTGCCACCTTGTGCTACACAAGATCTCTACAAATAAAAAGTTTCCCAGTTGCCTGGGTTGGCTATTTATTTGTAACTCCTGTCTCCAAAAACCACAAAACCAGAACCCGTCAGCCTGCTTAGAGCATAGGGTGAGCGACACGCTCCCATCTCACCCCCCCATGGGCCCCTCTGGGTGTTTGAGCCCCCAAGTCCCATCCAGAGAGTGGGGCCCAGCGTTCCCAGGGGGCTCTGCAGCCAAGCATGGGCACAAATGAACCATCTCAAGGTACCACTTTGCCCCCACTACCCTTTGACCAATGATTCAAGACCTTTATTATCATCATTCAGTGAACTAAATGACCCGTGCCTTTCACTTATGAAATGAAGCTCCTCACCAGTGCTCCCCGTGGCATGGCTTTCGTTGTCCTGCTCAATGAGGAGCAAACAACCGAGACAATCCCTTTTCATTTATGTAGGTCAGAGGTTCTGGTTCTGGCTGAAACTAAATGTCAGCACTCACTTTACATGGACTGTTGGACTGGCAAAGTTTGTGTTTGTTTCTATGCCCAAATGCATTTTGATTTGAAGTTATATTCTGATTGAGAGTTTTTTTGCTGCACTGATTTCCCAGGAAGATGTGAAAAGGAGATTGCATGATAATTCACAACCTTGGCAGTCACATGCAGATCCCTTATGGAGCAGACCCATACAATTTATTACAGACAAAATTGAGTAGCTTCTTCATAAACAGCACACAAAAGCCTGTAAAATGATAATAGAAAATGATAGGTATTCTACATCATGCTTGAACAATCCCTGAAAGCTTTCACAAGATAACACTTCTGAAGAAACAACATCTGATGAATGAAACATGAATGCATTTTAACCAAAATATTTGGGAGCTGGACTAGATGGCCTTCAGAGGTCCCTTCCAAGTCTAAGGATTCTATGATTCTATGATATTTGTCTCATTGGTAATTATGACTTTTTAAAAAGTTTTTGTTTGTTTGTTTGTTTGTTGTTGAGTTTTTTTTGGTCATCTACTTTATTCCCTTGTTTCCAAGATCAATTTCAACTGAAAACTCATTTGAAAATACTTAATGGTGATCATTCACCCACAGCGGCTTCATGTTGACAGAATGATACCTCTGTCCATAAACAGAAAAATATTTTCACAACTTAAACATCAAACAAATGCTATCACAGCAATGGTAAGAAAGGCAATTGGTGATCCAGAAAATAAAGATTTTACTTCCACCTCTAAGAAAAGACTTGATCTCTCAGAGGGAGTTAGGACTTGTTTCTGAACAATCCTGGACACCTGTACGTGTCATAATGGAAAAGGCCTTCAAAAGATAGCTTTGTGGCCATCCTCTATGATGGGTCCTCTACCCAGTGGCACAGGAAGCTGCACAAAACGTGAAGTCTCCTCATGAAAACTGCTTAACTTACCTAAGCAAAGCATTGGCTCAGGCCATGTTTGTTCCTTATCCAAATCAGACCCTGGACTGTTCTGCTGCTGCTTCTTTCTCACTAAGAAAAGAAAGTAAACCTCAAAAATCATGCAGAATTAGTTGTTTGATAATGTTTTCCTACCCTCCATTCCCCTTTCCTGTTCTGTGCTAGGCACCAACATTCAGCAAGACTTTGTGTACATAACAAAGACAAGTACAAAATGGGAATTTTACCTCACAGTTTCATTACTTCTGTCACCTGTTCTGCTAATTCTTGAGTTTTTCTATTCATATTTTCCCCTCTTCTCTCTCAACACTATCCTCTCCTCTTTTCCTGCTCCATATGCTCATGTTGTACTTCAGAAAAACAGCATTTAGGCCTCTGAAGTTGAGTGAAACAAATCTAGTCCCTGCTTGGGCTCATTTGAAACTCTCCTGATGGAAGAACTTCACTCTGATTTGGGCAGAACATAGACTAAACAGGAAGCATCTCTTACTACCACCACAGGTACATGCATGCCTCTCCTCAGCACAACTTTTTGACAAGACCCTTCCCAAAGCAGAATGAAAAACATGATGCTTCCTTCTGCCTCACCAAGAAGTATTCAACAGCTTTTAAAGGTTTTCCACGACTAGAAACATCATAATGCTTTCTTAAATAGTCTATTATTCATTATTAGGCCTAGCGATATCAGCTATGCCCAAGCTGCGGCCTGCAGGTTGCGTGCAGCCACTCCCTGCCATCATGGCGGCCCAGGCCCTCACACTAACCCAAAGCAGTGTGCCAGCAGTCTCCCCTGGGCTCGTGAATTTTCAGATGGAATGTATGGAAGTTGCAGTTAAAAATGTGATCATGTCTCTAACTAGGCTTCTATAAGCCCTCTCCTACCAGACAGAAATGCCCTTCACTTCACAGCCATGCAATATTCACGTCATCATTTTGGCAGCACGCACATTTGTGAACAATTATTGTCAAGGATGAACCACAGAAAGAGTGAAATTTCATCAAAAATCTCTGCTGAGCACCATGAGAACTCACCAAGAACTGCAACCACTGCCAACAAACCTGACGGGTGCATTAGTGTCACAATAACATGGTCACATATCCCACTAGTTTTATGGGTTTGTTGCTCTCTTTTGTGTATGTTTAAATAAAAACATAAAACAATAAAACAAGTTTTCTTACTTTATATACATTAACTATACAATATATTTAATGAGGCCTGCTCCAAAAGCATTGCCTCCTATTTATGATGTTGACCCATGATGTCAGGGGCGGATGTTGGAGGTATGGCAGTAGAGGCTGAACGTTCCCCCCAGTATTCCATGACACGTTGTTGCTGTGTGACAGCAGCAGAGGGGCAGTCTGACAGAATGGTATCTGACACGGAAGTGTGCATGAAGCAAAGGTGTGTCAGTGAATTCCTCCATGTGGAAAAAAGGCACCCAGTGACACTCTTCGATGCTTGCTGAATGTTTGTAGAGAGTGAACAGTGGATGTAAGTACACAGAGGTGATGGGTGGTGTGTTTCAGCAGTGTCGACAGCCACAGTGGTCACCCCCTCCCCCCCCAATACAGATTTTTACAAGCATGACATGGTTCATTTCTGACAAAAATGCATAGCTAATGATGGTGACCACACAGAAAAAAAATAGTGTTCTATAGCTGAGAGTTTGCTCTATCAAATAGTGGTATTGTGCTCTTTGTATCTGTTGTCATTTCCCTGGAAATAAGTAGGAGGCATTACTTTTGGAGCAACCTATGCATATGTGTCACAAGGCAATTCCCCTTCACTCAGTGCAGCCCGGGCAAGCCAGAAGGTTGGACACCCATGAGCAAGTACAATGGATTTAGAGCATTCAGGCAAGGGAGTACAGCAAGGCTAATAGGCACACAGCAGCTGTGCCTTCCTTTTCCTTGCATGATGCTGCAGCTCTGCTGTACAGACAGCCATTTTGCGTTCAGCTTCAATTAAAGGCAGTCATCAGCATGACTCTTCCATGGCATGCTCGCTGACAAAGAACCTGCAGTGGTCTGCAATCCAGAAGAAGCAATTCTGACAGCGACTACAGACAGCCTTTGTGCACGGGGGGGAAACACAGCACTACCATTCATGCTGTCCTCTAGTGAACACGCGAAGCATGTGTGTTGTGACAGCCACCCACGACAGGAGCTTGGCTCTTTCGCTGAAGCTGTCGGCTCTCATTGTGTTAGTTCTGGACTCCTCCAGCTCAGTCCTGGCAGCATACAGCCAGAACTGTGGCTGCGACACAGAAATACCAGCAACCAGTCAGTGATCTGAAAAACTGGCGTCTTAATAGAAAGTAACTCAGACATTTCCTGGGCAGACAGCTTCTGGACTGCTCCAACATATATCACAGCATAGTTTTTAAAGGAAGGAGTCACCATTTTATCCTTGCCAGCTGCCAAGAAGCAGCTCTGACAAAGTAGTGACACCTCTTGCACTGCCTTCTCTCTGATGTGCTGCAAGCTTCAACATATTTTTATCACTATGGACTTCCATTTTATACTGTAACTATGTAGTTCATATTCAGAAAGGTCATTCAGAGCTTAAATAACACATTTGTGTCCTAAAAACATGATAGGAGTAATGAATAATATTTTAGTTATGGTTACGTGTGTTAATAGAATGCTTCACCCTAATCCTGTTTTCTGAGCAACATGGCTACTCGCAATCTCAAAATGAGCTGCGTAATGAGAGCAATTTCCTACAGTGTCAGGCTCCTATGGGTTTTGTACAAACATCACAGATGCTGTGGATAACATCCACAACTGATTAAGTCTGTTCTCAGTGGTACGGGAACAAAGTATGAATTAATCACCACCAGAAGGGCAAAAGGTTGGAGGTGGTCAGCATTAAAATCTGTCATGTTTACCCAAATAAATCAGAGGTGAATGAGTACACTGAAATACTTCAGTAGTTTAAAAATAAATCTGTTTTTGCAGAAAAGAAATCAAATTCTGGATGCAAAGCAGTATGCTCTAGCATACGTGAAGCAGGGTTTCACTGCATGAAGGACAACTTCCAAACTCCAGTTTGGGTTCTTGTCATAAATTCACGAAGAGCTTCTTGAAGCAAGCCCTTAATTCCTGCTCAGTGACACGTGGGACACAGGAGCATATACTGTACCAGCTGGTGTTACTGGGTACAATGGCAGAAAGGTCTTAGAGCTCACATGGCCTTCCAGTGTGTGAGTGGCCTCCAAATGACACAGGCCATGCTGCGATGTAACTGACCAAAGTGTACTGCTCCAATCATTTCTGTCCTCAAGAAACAGAGAAAATGTGTCTGTCCCAAAGCATGCAGAGGGATGAATGAGCTTGTGACCACTTAGATGGTACCAGCTAAAATACAGATTATAAGGTAACCACATTTGTTTTTGTCAAGTTGGATTCCTCTGAGCTTCAGCTAACCAAAGAGTTAACATGGCCAGCTTTCACCTCCCTGCAGCTAAGGTGGGGAGGTGGTTTGGTCAGAGGGTGGGTCTTGGCCCTAGGACCTGGAAAACCTCCTATCAGAAGTGAGGAACTGGTAACACATTTCCTAAAAGAAATGCATCAAACCAAAGGGCCTCTGTGCTTTTCTAGCAGTGTCCTCTCGTCATCAAGCTTGGGATTGAAAATGTCATCAAGAAACTAGAATTTTCTGGGCCATAGTTTTGCATATTATAGCTAGGGAAAAGGAGCTACTCTCTGCACTGAATAGAACGCATGAATGCAACTTATATGCGTGCCTGAGATGGCTATACTTCTAGTATCAGCTGCTACAAGATCTGATGGCTTACAAGATGCTCCATGCTCAGCTAAGAAGGGAACTGTTAAAATATGGGGCATCGTTTGCAGGCCAACTCCTCCCAGTGTGCACACAAATGTAGCGTAAAAGTTAATAATAAACATAAGCAATCTTCCTCTTCTACTTCATAATCAGAATTCCTTTCACTTTGCCTGTATGGAACACAACTTAATTCTAAACCTTTTGAGGAATATATGGACACGCAACCAAAAGCAGACATATGCTGATTAGTTATTGAGATCAAGACCTTCATAGTCTTGTGTATGGTATATCCACCAACCACACATGGAAAACACAGCATAGGCCAATCCCAAAGGCACATTCCAATACAAAATCTTCTTTTTAAAAAGCTCTGATTCCTGGCAGTCTTGGCTGGCTCAGCTCAGCTTTGTTGTTGAAGAAGGGTGAGGTTAATCTACTCCATGTAATGCAGTATTGCTTGGGAAACCCTACAGCTACAGCAGGCAGTCAGGTCAGAGCAGCCCCACTCAACTACTGGCTCTGCTCCTGCACAGAGATGCAAAGCCATCACAATGTGACAGTTCCCTGCTATTTAATTCATAGCAAAGAAGGCCACCTCCAGATAGATAGTGACAAGGAATGATTTACTGTTCCCATTTTACACTTGGCCAAACCTAACAGTAAATACACGAAGAGAGCAGGACCATGCACTCAGGTGCCATTCTGCACAAACAAAAGCTCAAAAACTTCACTTCCTAACCTAAAGTCAGACACCTACAACAGGAGAATTTCACTTGAGCTTTTTTCTCCAGCTGCAGCTATCTGAAGAGCAAAGTAGAACATTAATCTAACAAGTTCAAACCTGCTTTCAAACTCATTTTTTATCACACTTCAGGCCTTACGGCGTTGGCTAATAACACTCATACACCAGCAATTTCCATCCTGTGTCTCACACTTCTCTGGGGGGCAGGGAAGGAGACCATGAACCACTCAGTGGCAGACCCACAAAAGGAATCTACAAGAACTGGTTCTGTGCATGCTGTATAGCAACCTTTGTGTATGCCTATCCGAAATTTCACACAGCTCCCTTGTCATTTGGAAGGAAGGCTCTGAGAGCCTGAAACCTGATGTCCACTGTGATATTCCAACGTCTTCACTGAAGAAACTGATTCAATTTCCAAGAAATACCAGTTATTTTGACAGCTCTGCCCCTCCTCCATAGTGACAGACAGGACTCATCACCATTCTGTGCCTCAGTTTCCCCATCTGTAAAATAAGGAGGGAATCATTGCATCTGTGTTTTATAACCTAAGACCTGTCTGGGAAGAGGTGTTATTTAAAAGGTATGTGTTGCTGTGCCTGTGAAGCTTACCTCCATAAACCTCTGCTCAGTACATCAGGCAGTCACCTTGAATCCCTGAGGCTCCTGTAATCAAATCCTGGGATGCAGCACTGGATGCCACAGAGCTATAAAGCATCTTGTTTTACTAACATAAATAATGACTGTCGAGTTGCTTACACATGGCCAGGGCGGGGGAAGGAGCACACCGCGATATTCTGTTAATTGCACTCTAAATATTAATGTAGCTGGTGACATTTACACCATTCTGAGTCACACACTTCCAAACAATTGCCACACAAGTCCTTGTAAACAAGAGCAAATAAAATACGAGCAGTAGCAGAATGCAAAACACATCGAAGCTGCAGGATAAGCCATGCTAACGTTATGACAGCATTAAGACAAAACTTTCCTAGAAGAACAACCTAGTCAACACAGGGAGAGAAAGAAGAGTTCATATCAGCAGTACGCTAGCAGTATTTCCATCACTCCTACATAGGAATGTTCTAAACCCTGCACATCTTCAGAGGTGACTTGGTCATTCACACCTTGAACGGTGTTGTTTTATTCAAGCAAGAGCACTATTTTTTGTTGTTATTAATCATGCTTAAGGTTTTATATATGAACCAAGAAGCCTTTGTCCTAGCTACCATCCAAAGACAACCTTTCAAGCATTAGTTACCCCTGTTCTTGCAAGTGTACAATCATTATTTTAATAATCATGCATGTATTTGAGATCTTATATAAAGTTCTCCCATGTTACATGGCCTGCCCTTCACGTGGCATCTATATTTCCACTGCCTCATAGAGGAGTCCCAAAGAAGAGACTGTGTCTATGCTTATCACTTAAAAAATACATCACTTCATCAGAAACAGTCTCAGTTCTCTGCAGAAGCATGACCCAAAACCAGTTTAAAATCAGTGGGAGCTTCCCATTAGGCACACTAGGCCTCGAAAAGCTCTTAAATCTCCCTGAGGAGTCATCTAACCTTCATTACTTTATGCACTGATTTGTACAACAAATTAACACTCCTGCTGTTCTCCAGCCTTTGTATTGTCTCATCAGTTTCTACATTCCTGGACCTTTGTGTTGCTCTTAATATATAAAGGTAAAAATCTGTTTTAACCTCATTTTCCCTTATTAACTTCAGAGGAATCAAGAAAACTAGATAGGCACCAATCAAATCACATCCCTTCTCTATCCATTGCCCTCAGCTGCTGCTTCCTACAGTGCAAGCAGTACATTCCCAGGCTTGCTCAAAAACGCAGTTTCCATGGAGAAAGCTTTAGCAGAGCCTCTCGGGGTAAACAGGACACAGGTAACAAGTTTCTTCTGCTAGAAAGAATCACTCACTGATACCACTCTGCAGATGACAGCCCCCTCAAGTTTGCTGAGCTAATATCTATATAAAGGTAAACCCATCAGGGGGTTCCTTCAGACAGATATGTGCATCCTTGGCCAAACATAGAATGATGGAGAGGGGGAGAGGAAGCACCAGGAAAAGCTTTTAGAATAATGAGATTACAACTCTCACCCCCAACATTTAAGTTCACTTTGGTATGCTGGGCTGCACAGCAAGATCTACAGCAGTGTATCATTGAAGCTTTAGCAACACTACAACACAGCTGTGCCTCATCTCCCACAGCTGTGGATGGGGCTGTAGAGGTGCTCATGCCATACTAAGGAGTCTGTTAAGGGAAACAGTGGGGAAGAACTGCACTGTTTGAAAACCAGGCCTGTTGTTATGGTGTTCCCAGTAAATGTTTGCACTGAAAGCCTTATATTTGTTTTCATCCTGCATCAGAATGAGTACTTAAAGTTTCCAACACTTCAATCTGTAGGGAAATCAGAAGCAGGACTGTCAGGTGATCTTCACCCAGCTGCAGCATTGCAAAACCTACCACCATGTGTAGAGTTCACCCTAGCTTTATGCAAAAGACATTGGTGCTGGGCAGCCTGCTGTTACTTCTAGCATCATTTCCCCACCACAAGCAATGTACCTATATTTTCAGGGTAAGCATATTTGAGAGCATAAGGTATTAAGTTTATTGCAGGAAAACCACCATGCTGACCATGGTGTGCCTTTGCCTGAACCAGGCCCTTGGAAAGTTGTATTCACTGAAGTTAGGAGTTGGCTTGAAAGCGCAGCTCCATCCTCCTGAGACTGCCTCCCTCCCAGGCATTCTGTATGTATGCATACTTTACCAGCAAATACAAACACTCTGGTCTCCCAGAAAGGTATTTGTGCTGTAGATGAGAATCACTTTCACACCCAAAGGACCTGAAGACAAAATCCTAATGGTGGAAGCACACCTTACGGGTGAAGTAGTTACTTCACGCTGCTTAGACCCATATATAAAACTTCAGTTTGAAAAAACAAATTACTGAAGTGCACAATGTTATCTTTTTCTTTTTTTTTTCTTTTTTTTTTCTTTTTTTTCTTTTTTTTTTTTTTTTTTTTTGCCTTAGGGCAAAAGAAAGAAGAAAGAGGAAGGCAAAATTGCAGCATTCTTAAATGTTACTCATTTTGATCATTTTGCACTTTGTGGTAAATCAACTCATACTGCTCCTGTGAGGGTTTAGGAGTTCTCCCTTCCTTTCATCTCACCACCAAATTCTTGTCTAATTGTTATGTGCTGCCACCTCTCTGAAGCAGTGCTCCTCCGGGATGGTGGCAGGGTTCTCAGGTTGTAACTATCGAACATGAAGGTTTTTGCTTTCTTTTCTCTTCTTTTGCTTTCTTTTCTCTTCTTTTGCTAAATGTCACTTTGAAGGGTTAAAGCCAAATGGCTCACACAAAGCACCAATATCAATCCTCCCTTTAAAATACCGCCAATGAGTTAAACCTGGGCAGCCGCATATTCTTATTCAGTAAGCTTCCACCACGGGTTGGTAGGGAGCCAGAAAACAGGGAATGGATATCTGTGTTAGCAGCAAAATAACTGAGCTCACTAAATCAACATGAGATCTACAGAGCTATTAACACGAACAACCACACCATGCTGCTCGTTGCATTTCCAGGACTGCCAACAGACAGGTAGAGAAGGATTAAAAAATAGAGAACATGAAAAATACTTCTAAAAACCACATTGCTCTAGCTTAATACCAAAAGTGCAAGAAAGCAATACTGTTTGCTGTGGAACTGCAACACAGAAGTCAGAAAACAAGTTCTAGAATCATAGAATCGTTACGGTTTGAAAGATAATGAAGGGATTGCCCAGGGAGAGCAGTGATGTGTTGGAATAGGATGCTCAGGGAGGTGGTGGAGTCACTGTCCCTGGAGGTGTTAGAGGAAAGAGGAGATGTAGTGCTTAGGGACATGGGTTAGTACTGGCGGTAGGCAGAGGGTTGGGCTAAATGATTTTCGAGGTCATTTCCAACCATAATGATTCTGTGATCTCCAGTGTGATTTCTTCACCTGCATGCTTTCATCCCCCTGTGCTGCCGTGTCTCATGCCCACCACCTGATGTAATTATATAGGGAAGATGTACCCATCTGTTGCTCAAATCCTTATTTCCATTTGTACGGCAATGGAGGGGCTTTTTTCACTGCCAGATAGTCACTGTCACATAAACAGGCCTTAATGTTATTTTTCTGCAACAAAATGCAAAACTTAGGTTTAAATAAATTGCCCCTGTGCTCTAAAAGGCGTCACTAAAAACAAAATGGCTTTTCTAGTGTTTTAGGAACACTTACGTAGCGTGGAAGCAGGTGCAGTGAAAATTACCTGTTTCTCCAGTTGAGAATTCTGCTCCCCCATAACCTTTGCAATGCAGCACTTTTTCCATGTGCACCGTGACTCCAGCAGTCTCTAGGCAGAAAATGCTGAACTGTGAATGACTTTCCACCCCTTCAGGGATTCTGGCAGGTCTGAGTAATGATCGCTTCCATTCTGAAAACAGTTGCAGCAAGGAAAGTATTGGATTGCTAAAGATTTCCCTGACTAATATTTCTTCTTCTCCCATTTCTTTTATTTAAGGCAGAGTGATGTTGTCATTTGTCTGATAGAAAATGTTCTAGAGCTCAATAGGCCAGTGAAGATATAAAGCAGGGTAGATGTGTATTGTCTGCATGTGAACCACCCGTATTTAACCTATAGAATTTAAAGATAGACCTAGGAATATCATACCAGCCTATTAGAATAATCTTCCAATAGGAAGCAACATAGATCTCTGTTTCTTGCACTAGCTGGCAGCTTTCTAATTTGTTCTAAATGAAGTGGCAATCTTTCATTGCATTTGTGAAACTCCATATGTGTATTATTAAGGCTGGAAGATCCTGGCTGGAGCAGGACTGTCCCCAGTACGTTTGTCTCCCTAATTAGCTGTCTGGAAACCAATTAAACTTCCATAGGATGTGCAGAAATGATCGTGCATTATCGACTCAGTCAACGCATTGGGTGTGTAATTCCATTTTCAGGTATGCTTTAGAAGAGGCTTTGTAGCACTCAGTTAATATGACACATCTCCACACATGGAAAAAAAACAATCTTCCCATCAAGAGAAATGGTAAAAAATATTAGCGTAGAATGAAGTTTTAAAATATTTAATGTTTAAGGAAACCTCAAATGCATACAGCTTATAGCAGTAAAGCTTGTCTCTCTATTGTTGCTCTTTGAAATTTGCTGAAATTCATCTCTTCCAATACATTCCACCAAACAAAACTACCCGCATGATGGACCCACTTGGGAATAACTCGCCTTTATTTCATGGATGTAGTATGAACTACTGAGGTGTCTTTCTGTGAGCTGAGACATGAGACGTCTCTGACGGGACCAAGGCAATCTTCAGGTATGTAAAAGTAGTTGTTGTTTTGAATTTAGACTGAAACTCCCAGAGGACTGAACAACGTGAATTATTTTGTTGTTGACTCAGCATAGAACATTGGTCAGTTGCTTTAGCAGAAGGCATCTTTAAAAAAAACATTTGTAAATGCCTCCTCTAAGTCATTTCCAGTTAGCAGTAATTCACTGATTTGATTGGGGCAGCCATTTTTCAGTGACCAAGGCACCCCAGGTCCTTGCCTTCGTGGAGGTGGCTGCACCAGTCAAGAAGTTTTAAACTCATTCTTCTCCATTAAAAGGTTTTTGCATTGTAGCACTTTGGTTTCAGATTGCAAATGACATTGCCATAAATTTGTTATGAGCCGTGTTTTAACATCTTTAGACAGGATGTGGTGGTACCCTTCTCTCAAGAACGGTAGTGATGGCATCAACAGCTCAAGTGTAGCACTGCTTAGCTTGGTTATCAGTAGAGGACTCTGAACTCCATTTATGATTTCAGTGTTCTACTTTTCATTCATGTTGAGTAGTGAAACTTCAGTGCTCCCTTCCCATGTATTATGTAGCCACTGAAAATTAGAAGCAGCATATATCAAGCCACAGACTAGAAAAGAGCTCGCAAGGTCATCTGATCTGTCATCTTCCTCCAAGGAAGAATCATTGCCGCTCTAATCGCAGAACATGGAAGGTGACACAAGCTCTGCAAGTATCTTCCACAGTCTGAAGACAGAGGTATCCATCAGAGACAGTTCTGTGAGATGACTGTGGTATTTATAGTTCTGAACTCTCTATTTTGCTCCAGTTTCCCGTTACATAGCCTATGGCAATCGCTGCTGTCTCAACTGTTCCCTTCACGTTTCTTAAGATAAAAGTATCTCTGCTATTCTGAGGGCAAGCCATGAATCCTCTGTATTCAGCAAACTGGAAGTAAGGAGACCGCTTACTGGTATGAGCAAGGGGGGATTTGGAGTCTGGACATTCTACAAGTTGCTCTGTTTGACCTTCAGCTTGGGTGGTCGGACCAATCTGCCTGACTCCCGTTTGGTGCGTGGGAGTCGCGCAGTGTAGGATCACGTGTATGTTTATCCCTGAGACCGAAGGAGTACATTAGCGAAACTGCATGCACAGCACTGGCTAATGACACCGTTTCTGCTGGTGATGGAGTCAATGGTTCGAAAGGGATTATGTTTGTTGACACAGAGCACATCTGGCTGCCACGCAGCCGTGTCCTCCAGAGAGCTAATTCTGTCCCAATTTACTCCCATCCGGTTCATAGCTCCAACTCTTCCAGATGTGCCACATGTTGAAAAATAGAATTATTTTATCAGTGACTAAATCTGGATAGAACTTGATCTTCTGTTTGTGCCTGTAGGTTCTGACTTAACTTTAGTGATACATTTTGATTTGGAAGGCTCAACACAAGTGCTTGCTGTATGTCTGGGTCTGTAATGTCAGCGCTCCTTGGCCGGAATGCAGAACTGTTTGCATGGAGACTTCTCCAAGTGCCCTGTTTTATTTAAAGAATTGTTTCTCCTCTTTAAAACTTTAATTTCTGGGTTAGAACAGCTGCACTGCTTAAAAAAAGAAGTTTTTATGAATATAAAGAATGATACTAGTCATAATCTCTTGGCTGCTTAAGAACCCCATGCTTTAATCTTATGATTGCTTAATGTTGCAGCAGGAACAGAACTGGAGGATGGCACTTTTGGTTTTCTTTTGTGTGTTTGTATGGGCAGTTCTGGTACTACATTGTTAACTAAATGTGAACTAAATGTGTTATTAACCTGTGTCATCATTCATCCTGGTTTTATTTCTTTTACGATTATGTAAATTGCTTCTTTCTAATGGCAGCTCCTCCAAGTTATAAAATAAATCGTACCTAGAATGTACTAAAGGAAATTCAATTACACAGTTACATATCTCAATTTTCACCCTACTATGACTGATTTCTCAGTGTTTTCTCACTCACTTCAGTGCATTCTCATGCAATCTTTTGTTACATCTTGATTTGCTTTTAGGACTTTCCCACTTCCATCCTGCCAGTGTCTGGCTAGGAAGCCAGGTGAAAATCTAGACACTGACTGTTGAATTTGGGGAACATATCCTTGTAAGTGTATTCTACTTGCTTGTATGCCTTCTCTGACAGTGCTACTTTTGCACTCTTCTTGGCCCTCTAGTGAGGTAGAAGATTGCAACCATCACCTTACAGATGAGGAAGGTATTTTTGACCAACTAGTGAATTTTTCTTAAGTGAGGCTTAAGTGAGGCTTCTTTGCTCATATACATACTTTTGATCTTTCATATTGTATTTCCGTAGAATCATAGAATATCCCAAGTTGGAAGGGACCCATAAGGACCACTGAATCCAACTCCTGGCTCCACACAGGACCACGCAAGGTTGGGTAGCTTGCATCAAAGCTTGCATGTTCTCTGTCCATGTCCTCATCCAACTGGCCACACTGTGTGCTCATATATATATACAAACAGTTCTTGCACTTCTGATTATAAGTTACTTCTGTATCTGCACAGAATTGAGATAATGGGATCATGAATGTAGAACAAACTTAATGGAGCTCATCTAGAAAGCAGGAGCCAAAGGAATGAAGATGAAACTTAGAGCTGCGTACTTCTGTGTTTAAATTTAGGTAATGACAATGATTAATGTATCTGCTCCATCTTTCCTATCTGTGAAACAGGCATGGATGTGTTTATACCTTTCTAACAAAAGCTTTGAGTGGCTTAATTACTACATTGAACATGTCAGCTGCTCATACGGGTGTTGCATCACTAATTCTCTAATTGCAGCTTTCTTTAGATTTCCACAGTGATCCCAAATGTGATAACTCACCCCCTCCCTTTTTCTTTTTCTTAAGAGAAATATTCCAGCAATGCTTGTTTTCTGTTTGTTCCTTTCTTTCTTTCTGTTCTGTGAAATGTCAGTGATTTACAAGTGTACTGTAACTAATTCTCCACTGTAATTTCCTTATGCTGAACAGACTCATTCTTCAAACACCAGCCTCAGCGAGCTTGCTTAAAATACATAGTTTGCTGCTTTGAATGAAACAGTTTCCTGGTGTCTATCCTAAAGTCATTTAGGGAAGAGAACAGCAGTAATACATACTATAACCCTGCCCGCTGCAGGGGGTTGGACTCAGGGATCCTCAGGTCCCTTCCAACTGAAGGCATTCTGTTATTCCATGATTCTAATTCAACACCAGTACCAGAAAGCCTGCAGACCGAGTTCTGGTCTGGAAGCAGCAAGGCAAAATCTCTGTTGAAAGAAAAGTACAGCATAGAGGTATTGGTTCAGATGAGAACCTACGGCCTTCAAACATCCTTCTCATCAGTTGAGTAAGTTTTAAAGGTGTGAGCTAGAGGTGAAGGGGCAGATGGTTGTGCAAAACTATAAAACCAGAGGTTCTAAATCTCCTTCCCACTACTCTGAGTTCAGTTCAGCTCCCTTTGACCTCCCCAGAGACGTGTGTACCATTGTGTAATGCATTAGAGAATCCTGTCTACACAGATTCTACAGTTGTTTAAATCAAAATGATGTTTAATTAAATGTCTGCTGTGGGCTGCCCTGATAAGTGTACTGGAAATACAGCAGTACTACTGATCTTAAGTAATCAGAAATCTAATCAACCATACTAATCTGCAGAGCCATAATTCTGGTTGTAATGACCAAAAATTATTTCTTTGTATACTGTGCTGAGCTTCTTTAACCTACAGCCATTTCAGGTTTTCCCTTTTTCTTTCTCCTTGTACTCAGCCAATACCTTCTTCCCTGTCTACTTCATGCATTTCAATTAGAATATATTATTTTCACTACATCTGTTCCCTGATGTATTCCATGGAGTGCTTTACAAGAGCAGATCTGCATGGGGGTTATGAGAAAGGATGGGTCTTTTAGCTTTGAGATGATCATCTAGTTAAGAAACAGGTGAAGAAATAGGTTACTTCTCAACTCTGCTCTGGCCTTCTTGTTTCCTGCTATTGGACCTAAGAACTCCTTTAGGGAACCAAAATGAATTGAACCAATAGTTTACATATGTGGTTCATCTTAGTCAAAAGTGTAGCCCGTCCTGATATTTATTGTATCCTCCTGAAATAGTACAGTTAAAGGTACCTAATAAATCTGGTTTGTAAAGAATTAGCTTGATCACACTTATGCTGTTCGAAGATAATAAAAATAAACTCTCTGGTTTCTCTGTTCTCACCGAGGACAAGCTAATGGTCATGGATGCTGTTTAGCTCTGATCATCGTACCATTTGTCTCTGTAGGTCTCTGTGCCACTTCTGCGAGTCAAACTCAGCCATAATCAGTTGCTGACTACAAAAGACCATCCTACTTAGAGTAAGTGAACGTTGCCTGGAATGCATCTTTAACCTGGGAATAATATGTTCTCAGGTGTCTTGTGCAAAGAAGGTAGCAGGCTGCTTTCAAGTAATGCAGTCTGTAGGAGCTGGTCAGCTCAGGGCAGGGCAGTTCTGGCTGTGTCTTTCTGCACAGATAACTAGAAAGGCAGACTGGCTGGGTGCACTGTATTGTGGGGCTTCCCAGCTTAGAGCAAAGATACGTCTCCTGGACTCTGCTGCGCCCAAATAAGCTGACAAACCTGATGAATGGAAAAGACTCGTATCTCAAGAGGAGCACAGAGGTGAACTCAGCAAATGTTCCGTTCCAAATGCGCTTGGATTATCAGCTGTAGCCTAACAGCAGCTGAGCAAATGGCTCAGCCTTCAGAATACACCTTTGGAACCAAAGCCACTCGTGTAGCCGGGGATCTGTCAGTCAGCCTGAAAACAAAAAGATCTCACTGGCAGCATGCAGCTGTGATAGTTTGGGTTTGTGTCTGTTTTCTTCAGGAGGAACACTGCAAATCTCCTGAGTATTTAAAACCTTGAAGTTCTTGCCCTGTTTCCTTTTCAAGAGTTGAAGAACAGTGTTTCTCCTCAAGCTATACGCTCCAGAAAAGCAACCTTGCTGAGCATGTATTCCTGGTACACTTCTACTTCTGACCTTGAGACTAGACACCTATATGTGTAGCACAGGTCACGTGCATGACTTCTTACCTGATAGAGCAGGGGAAGGAAGCAACACTGACTCCCAGGCTTTGCTGCACATGCAGGGCTGTAACCCGGTGTAATTCTGTCAGTTTTTCATCCTGACTATTTCAGTGTCAATATGCAGTACATATGAGCAGAGTAGCACAGCGTCTTTAAGGAGGAGCTGAAAAAAGAAGCCTTATGTGAGTTTTGTGATGACTGCAGAAGGGAAAGGCTGCAGACAGAGGGGAGTCAGCCCTAAGACTCTCTGCTCTGTCACTTCTATAGAACTACATCCATTAAAGTAGAGTATTGCATTTCTTATCCAGATGATCAGCATGTCACAGTCTTGTCTGCCTCTTCCTGTACATAAGTCTCATTTTATGAACACGTGAGTCATCTTTAAATATATTTAGAGCCATTTTGATGTTCTCCTTATTGCATTCTCATTCCTTATCCTGCCTTGTCTTTGGTGTATCCCACCAACCTCTTAGCATCCCCCTGCAGGGTGTGCTGCACTTACTTACTTTGCACAATCTTCTGCCTTTTGCACATGTGTTGGTCCTCATTGCACTCTGCGATGATGATGGCATAAGGCATTATTCCAAGCATGGAGAGAAGAGAATAAAGCTGGGAGCTGAACTTCTGCTTTGTGCTTCTGGCTTTGCTGCCAGCTGCCTGGCAGTGCAATCATTTAGTTGGGAATACCGAAGCAAAGAGGGATAACTTCCAAAGTGGCTTCACCTTTCTAAGGAGATGCTCATTTTGTGGTTGTCCAGCCTTGTTCAAATAAGCTGCAGAAGGCCGGAGGTCATCTGACTCAGACTTCAAAACCCCCAGGTGGGGGAGGTCAAGTTGTTCTCTAAGGAGAGAGAGGTTTGCTTCTTTGACCTTCCTGATTTCAGCTGCATGTGGCAAGAGAAGCTGGCTGATAACGCAGGTGCCCAAGAGCATGCCTGTCAAAATGAAGACCTTTCTCTCAGTGATACCATCTTCATTTAGTAAATGAAAACCTGCCACTCACAACTCAGGGCATGGGAGGAGATGGCCTCTTCTGTTAATGATTTTGTTGATTACTTTATCTTGAATTTAATTGCAACATGCACAATTGGTGTGTTCCAGGCAGTGTGTCATCAGAGAAACAGGGGGAAAGTGAGTTATTTGCTCTGCTGAGAGGTCAGGCATTTTTCTTCTTTTCTTTCTGTGATCTATTTTGTGTGCTCTCTACTCATGCACATTAATCAACGTAGGCAGCCTTTAATTATAGGCAAATCGTACTTCCCTCTTCCCAGATCAGCACATCTTCTAAGGTATGTGCTCACCTACAAGAAGAACTCCACGAGCAAAAATGAAAAACTCTGCTTTGCACTGGAAGGCATCTCTGTGACCTCATGAAGTCTCACCTGACATTTCAAGCAGGTGGACTTCAAGGAAAGAAAACTTGTTTTCCTACCTCTGTAAAACAAATATATGATCTACAGCCAAATACTCTTATGATCAGAAGAAACAAGGAGCAAACACATCAGTGAAGAGTCTCCCAGCAGGTAGGTTTCAGTAATCATGTTGAGCAGAGTCAATGAACTGTATTGCATTTTGGCCAAATTTCTTTGATGCTGAACATGTGTCTGTATGGGGGATCAAGCAGAGGCCTGCAAATGGAGTTTCATGACCCTGAATTACACAGCTTTGCTTTTGGCTGCCCGGCAGCTCCTGGCTCTATCCACCTACAACAGCACTAGTATGCCAGTTCTCCCAGCTGTAGGTAAAGTTTGGTGGTACAGAGGGGGTGTAGGATGTTCAAGCTGTATGGAAGCATAGAATCATTATGGTTGGAAAGACCACTGAGATCACCAAGTCTGACCACCAACCCATCCTCACCGTCCCAAAATAACCATGTCCCTCAGTGCCACATTTCTTGAACCCCCATGGTGCATCCTACATGTTCCAAATAGAAAACTAACCCATAATCACCCTGAAGGAATTAACTCTTTGGGCTGTAGCAATGTCAGAAAGGAACACAAAGTTGTTAATTAGTACACAGGCATATGGATACAAAGGGGTGTGGGGTTTGGAGCTGGGGGAATTACTTACGAAGTCATGCATGCAGTTCTTCAACACAAGGTTCTTCTTCCTTGGAAATCTTTCCCTAACTATTTTAGAATTCAGGGATGACTGTGAGTGTTTGAGGTGTTTACCTGGGGGCAATGCTTGCTCTGTAAGCTGGCGCACTGTGTGCCTGAGCAAATGGAACACACCTAAAACACACATGCCTTCCAATCAGTATTCTGAACTTCTGTTCCTTTGTTCTTTGGGCACTAACCTATACCTAAAGAAGTCATACCCAAGATCTTGCCTTACCAGATCAGTAGTGTTAGATCCCTGTACCATGCTTTCCGTTGCACTGTGGAACTGAATACAGACAACAGCAAGGGGTTCTGCCTGTTTTCTGTTGATACCTAATAGGATGTCGGTGTTCTCCTCATTTTGCATGATTTTGCAGTGTTTTCTTGTCATATATGAGCTTTTCTAGAATAATTCAAAGCATAATGTGACATTGCCACATTGCCTAGATTAAGCAGTGGTGTAAGGGAAAAAAGGAAGGCATGAAAGTGCTTGGGTTTTTGAACCAATGCATTAACTATTCTCCATTGTCCTCGGGGGCTGTAACATCCTCCTGTTTTACACTGCCCACACACTACACGTGGTCAGGGATATCAGTTGCAGCTCACCGTGTCTGAATCCTGCCCAGAGACAGCAGTCAACAGTTCTCTTCCTTCAGAATTAAAGCTACTCACGTGGTTTACCTGGCAAATTATACAGCTGTAAGTGCTGCCATCAAAAAGATAGTAAATATGTAGCTTGTGTAGCAAAACATCACTGCAAGCTACCCTGACAGCTCATGACAATCTGATGTATTACAAATGCACATTTTGGAGTGTACTTAACCCTAGCACAGAAGTATGCAGGAAAAGCTCAGCTCAGCTCAAATGGTACAAATGACTGCATGTTGTGAAATGCAGCAGTGATGCATTTAGAACCACTGATGTGATTTTTAAAGCGAGCAGGCTTAAAGGCTTGATGTGTGCAAAGAATTTATCATGTGGGCCAAAGGTAGAGAGGGAACTGAACTGCATACTCTTTGAGAAACACTGTCTGGCCCCACTACTTCTATCCTGGACAGGTAGGAACAGCTACCTGTAGCCATCAGAGATTTCAGGAAAGTCACTTGAGCTTTTTTCTTCAAGTCACTTGTTCAAATGGCTTGATCATTAGGGAACTCTTGAGTTAGACTGTTAAATACATGCAATGCCTCTAATAATGAAACCCTCACGTGAAGTGCGTTATCAGATAGAGTTCCAGGCACCAAAAATGCAGGACCTGTTGCTTCCTCTTCTTCTTGTTGCTCTAGGATACAGCAGAGACATTGGGATATCTGGTCATGCAGTTGTTTGCAGCCATTTGTTCTTGCTACATTCTGTTTCATCTCACCAGCAGGAGTTCATGATTCACATTAATGTGAAATGCAGGCTGGCTAATAGAATTCATCTAACTTGTACCAAAACTAGGGTTAATACCACAGCCATTATCGCTGCTGCTCTGAGGGGAAATGCTGTTAATGTGAATAATCTTATAATGAATAGTCCTTTTAATAGCCTTTGGTTTTGTATCTCATCCAAAAGGCAGGCATATTGTTCGATAAATTAAAGGGCTACCTAGCTCCTGTGAAGCTGTTATCACAGAGCTTGTTAATTGCAATATCCAACATTAAGTGGGCTTCCTTAAAAATCCTAGGTTAGTCACCTTCACTTTGGCATCATCTGGCCCTTATCTGACTGCACAGAGTGTTCTTTCCTACCGCACCACTCATTGGTAGTGCACTGGTCGTGATCTTTGCCATTGAAAGTTCTGTAGAATTAAGAGCAAGAAATTTATAGCTGAAAATGAAATAACGTTTCCTTAGCTGGAAGCTAACATGCATTCACATCGTCTGTGAATTAGGCACAGAAGGGAAAAGGCGATGCAGGCTGAATAGCAGGTTACATCACTGTCTTCCCTTAAAGCATAGAGAAAGTAGAAATCGAGGTTGAAGAAAGCTTTGTGTACCTTAGTGCAAATTTTCTAGAGAATACAGTGTTTGTGTTCAATGAATTTGCTTATTAGCTTGCTTACAAAACTACTATACATTGATTGATTCCGAGAAAGCCCTCCTTTTGTAGACAGCTAGTTTGCTACAGATAATACTTAGGCTCTTGTTATCTCATTATGGTAATCTGAACCTAAAGGATACTAAAAATGTCTTCAATTAGTCCTGTAATTATGAAAATAATAGTAATAACAGTGGATTACAAACATATTCTTCATTTTGCTCTTGGCTGGGGAACAGAAGTGAATTGGAAGCTTGAGGTTGGAATAGAGAAGATGTGGTCACCTGCTGGTCTTGGTATCGCTTCCTTATACAACAGTTGTAGGGAAGACTAAAAAAGATGATCAATGGCAAGAATGGATTTATGAGCAAGACTGGCAGTTTCAGTAGAGCTTCAGATCTGTTTGCACCTAAATTTGAACCAGCATTTTGTTTCATTAGCATCCACTTGACCTCGTCTTCCCTGGCGTGCACTTCCTCACCCTACCACATCCCGTCCAACTTCTACCTTCGCCTTGTTTTATAAGAACAGGATGGATATTTCTGTGCAGTTCTTTCATAGATCCGAACAAGATAACCAAAGAAAACTTCGGATCTTACTATCTGCCCCAGAAGGGTTATCGTTACGTTAGTTAGGAGTCAGACTAATTAAAATCTGTGTCAATCCTTAATGAGATGCCCTCTGTGACTGATTATTTTTAATAGTCCCTTTACAACCCTCTGGGAGAAATTTAATTTCTTAACTACATTTATAGCAAAAGGCTTCCATGTGGGCACCAAGAATGTGTTGGATTTGAGTCCTAGATCTAAATTTTTTTCTAAGGTGGAGTAGTTCTGTGACGATGGTGATCTCACAGTTAATCTTAGTGGCTGTTTCCTGAGCTCTTCTAAAGTTCTGAGGTGGGTCTTGCTCAACACAACCCATGGCAGAGCTCCTCTCCTTTTCGTTAGTGCCAAACAAAACCATGCTATAAGCCACAGCGATGCACCGAATCATCAGTGCCCGGATAGAGAGGCATTCAGTTTTTATCTTCTGCTCTTTGTGCTTCTCAGTGTCTGAACAAGCTTTGGCAAGCTAATTTGCCATGGGAATTTTCATCTGAACGTACCTGGGGAACTGGTTGAAGTGGAATCCAGGCACTGGGTGTAGACAGCACCTCAGCAAACTGTCTGAGTCAACCAATGCCACTAGGAAACAAATCTCCCCTCACCCATCATGTTATACACAGCCTCCGATCAGAGGCTGCCACGGAAATCTGCACATGAGAGCAGACTGAACATGGAACAACATTTTTTTTTTTCACACAATTAAAAGGGATTATGGACCAAGTTTGGATATTTTCCAGCTCCCTTGAACTCTGCTTTGTCAAGAGTCTCATTTGTCTGAAGGCAGGGAGATTATTCAGTCTCAATCCCTACAAAGAGCCTTCTTTCACCCACACAGCACATTCCTACTGAAAGTTCAGGGGGTCCTTTTCAGGCTAGTTTGCATGACACGCAGGAAATGCATGAGATCTGCATAGGTATGTTTAATGAATCATGATTTTTGCATGTCAGCAGTGAAATCTGAATAATGGATAATGCATATAATCTCTGCACATCATCAGGGGGGTTGTTAGCATGCTAGGATACTGATCCCCAACCTCTTCCTGCCTGCCATGGCAGTAATTTACACAAGCTGCTCTTGCATAATTGGTTTAGAAGCACAGGAGATTTACCTTCTTTACCCATCTCTTCCACCAAGCCTTGCAATCCAGAAAGCATAAAGCCCCTCCTGTCTCATGGATGCAGTGTGAGAGCACCTGCCTGTTACATCATGGCTGTGTTTTGTAAGACTTCCCTCTGCACATGCTGTTCTCTAAGATTTGTCCTCACTTCTAAGGCATGACACAGACTTTAGCACTTAGAAAAGAGGTAGAAACAAAGACATACTTGATTGGCAAATGTGGAAGATTTGGGATAAACTTCCAGTGGAAAATTTGCAGTATGGAGAAAGCTCGTGTTCATCTCCTTTCACGCAAGTTAGCCAGAATATTTGTATCTACAGCAAATGCCTGCACTCAAGACACAAGACTAAAGCAGAATCTTTTTCATTATCTCTGTTCCCTTTTATGTGAGTGCAGGGACAAAGCATCTCAAAGGCATTTAGTGAATTCCTCCCTTTTCAATAAGGAAAAGAAAGAGGTTAGTAAACGTATTAGCTGAGTAAGAAGTATCTCAGATGAGCCACTGTGGAAAGAAAAAGCTGCAGCAGCAGCAGTGATGTTCACAGGATGAAGAGTTTGAATAACACGTGCTCCTTTACTAAGAGAACTAATCTGAAGGTCAAGTATTCGTGCATTTGGTAACAGTTCTCCATGGAAGGCTGTACCTCAACTCCAATAATGCTTTCTTTCTAACTCCTGGGAGAATGAAATGGAAGGCTATGGAGTTTTGAAGCCTCCCAATGACTCAGCTTCAGTGGGAATAGATGCCTTATTGCTGCGTGTGGGCAGATCTCGATCTAGATTCCATTTCTCCTCAACAGAAAATTCATGTTCACAATAAAGAACTATTCATAAGAAACTATTCCTTGCATGCTCCTATCCTTGTCATTTTAACTTATCAGACATCTCCGAGGTTTGAAAAGAAATTCTATATTTGTTGCTAAACATGGGTGATCAGCTGTTTGGTAATTGGTTCTCCATGTAAGTTGTGCTGATGGCATCCATCGATCTGTAGTGCTTGGACACACGATGCTTCTGTTCTTGATTATCTTAACATAAATAACTGAAGAATGATTGGAGCTCTTCTGTAAGGAAAAAAGACAACAACAACAGGATTTTGAATTTCCTGCAATTCATTGCTATCCAGGCACATGAGATATATGTCAAATTTCATGCAGGCCACATGTGTCTTGGGAGCTTATTTCCCTTCCAGAGCCAGAGATTAAGTGCAGTTGACTCTGCATGCTGTTTTGAGGTTTTAAGTGGTTGCAGATTGAATGTGGCTAATGTTGCATGTGCAGATTGCAGTATTCACATAATGAACCCTGTGTCAACCTTTATTTTTTTCTAAGTGATGTATGAGCTCTTTTTTGACAAGCATGTTATACAAATCGGAGCAAGTGAAGCACTACCTAATGGTTGAATATTATTCAAAGTATTTTTGCAGCCTGTCCTTTTAATTGTTATGTGAAAAGGTATTGAAGGGTTGTATTGCCCTCTTTGGAGTGGAAGTTGATCAAATTTCCTGTTCGGGTATTCTGGCAGGAGAACCATTTCAATGCTAAAGGTGTAGGCAAGTTGTAATCTCAACTAGTTCTTGATTTGTTGGCCTCATAAAAGCAGGTGGGGAACTGGAGCCTGGCTTGGTTGAGTTGATTGTGCACAGCCGTGTTGCTTTCTGCTCTCTGATGCAGAATTATTAGCAGCAGCTTCCCTATCATCCTATTGCTGTCTGTAAGCACCTGATAAGGAGCAGGAAGCACTAGAAGATAAGGAGATGGAAGCTGCCACAATTTTCAGCCCTGAGCATTTGGAGAGACACTGAAAATTGAGTGCTACATTCTTGTAATACCTGTTTGGAGAGAGAGAGCCTTGGCAACGTGGTGCTTCTCTTGACTCATCAGTGCCGTTCCTTGTGCAAAATATGAAGGTAGAATCTTGAGCTGTATTGCCTGTTACACTTAGACATGTTATGACCCAGTTTACAGATTGAAAACAATATAGCCTCATATAATTTACTAAGAGATGTGGTTGTCTGAGTATTTGGATTGTTCAAAGTACATTTTTTAGAACAAGAGAGCACTTGGCTAGGGGGAGAACAACTGGACAGTTTCCCAAGAAGGCTCTGCTCTGTACAGCCAGGAAAAGCTGGTTTGGGTTACAGAGCTCCTGTATCTCATTCACTGTTAGCCTTTCTGAACCACTAGAAGGAGAGTGTCAGCGTTGTCCGTGATTCAACAATGTGCAGTGCAATGGGACACATGCTCCTTTGCACTTCATTGTTCAAAAGCAAGGAACTCAATAAGAAGTCTCTACTCTCACCCTATCGTGTTACAGGATACATTAATCTTTTGTTTTCCTTTGTAATTTGGTCTACTAATGGTGTCCAGTTAAACTCACCGGAGGCTGTCAGGCCTCCAAGTTAACGAGATCTTAAAATACCAGTGAGGCCAATGAACCTTTCCAAAAAAGTCCACTGATGTTTTCACTTGTAAGCTTTTCACACAAAAACTGCCACGTCAGCAGGTGTCCATTATGTAGCCCATTCTATCAGTGGTTGCTATTGGTTTATCAATACAGATATCTATTTGCAGAGGTGTGGGAATATGTATTATTTCAGGGGTCACAGTTTTCCACCTGCCTAAGACTGACTATCCGACAGGAAAGCTTGTTACACTGCATAACACAAATGCAAGCATAGCAAATGTTCTTAGTTTTCTCCTCATTGTTCCCACACCATGCCTTGGAGGAGTAAGTAGAAGTGCAGGCAGTTGGCTTGGCCAAGAGCTGCCAGGGTAAGATGTGCAGATGGCAGAAAAATCTCAGTCTTCTGGAGCTGTCTAACCTCTGATGGATGTGGGCAGCCACGGACGGCTGATAGTTCTGCAGTAGTCCTTGAGCTGAATGAACTTTCATCCGTGCACAGATTACTTCTCACGTAGACTACATTTATCTAAGGTTCTGCTGCAATTTTCCCAAAGAACAAATGCCATGTTTTGCTCTTTAACAAATGAAAAACAGATCAGGGAATATGGCTGTGCTGTTTGTGTTTAGAAGCTGAGATAGTGGTGTCCCATCACTCTAATACAGTTGGATGTGAGAAAAGGTTGCAGTTGTTTTCTCCCTTCTGTCGTTTATGACTTTTGAACAAGATGCTCATATGTTTATTGGACTATATGTTGATAACAGTGGCCTGGAAAGTAGTGAATTGCTTTGGGGGAGTCTTCACTGCCCATCTTGACACTTCTGAAACATCTCCATTGCACGAGGGGAGAAAAAAAATCGAAGACAAAATACACAAGAGTACTGATTAAGATGATGAATAATCTTTGCATAGCAATGAGAATGCTACAGTCATATTATTTTTAAAAGCAGGTCTGTCATTTTGCTTCATGGCCCTGCTCACCAACCCTAAGTTTACTTGGGGAACAAAGGGAAACTCTAATACAACAGATAAATCATTGGCTGTCAAACGATACAGAGAGCAATAAAGGAAAGAAGTCATCACTGTTTTGGTTCCAAAGCCAAGAGCACTCCGGCAAATTCAAGGTCACCCATGGGTGCTGGCTGGGAGATGAATGGCTCAGTGTCAGTTGCAAGAGGGTTTTCCTGCAGTGCCCAAATCCAGACCAGCAGTCGGAGTCATCTGTCTTCTGGAGGTCTCCTGAAAACCACAGTGAGGCCAAGGTCACTGGAAACTGCTTGGATAATGGATGTGTTCTCCATTGTAAAGGGCAGGGAATTGCTGAACAGGACAATTAATGGGTACTGCTTGGGGGTGGGAAGGTGAGAGGCGAGAGTCAGGAGAGCTGCTCTCACCAGAAGGTTTAGCAGTGTCCCTTCACAGCAAAGGTACTTTTAATGCTGAATGGAATAAGGCACAAAGAAAAAGAAAAAAGCATTCAGAGTAAATCAGCTACAAGCAATTAGGTGCAAATATTCTGCTCTATTGCCCATGTGCACCCTATGGACATGCTACATTTTCTTTGCTACTCAGACTTGGAAATGACAAGTTCCATTGAAGCTGACACATGCTAGATGCATCTGGTAGTCTGAGAATCACGTTATCGCCTCCAAAATGTACTAAATACAATTGCAAGCATAGCTCCTGCATAATGGGAAACAAACAATGAGAGTAGTTTCTGTGCTTACTTGTTAATTATTGCCATGTTTAACTTCTAATTTATTCAATTTTTAAGATGCATCATCTTGAACATCTGTTACAAGGATATTTGGGGTTTCCAAATGTGAACAGAAGCCAATGAGATCAAAGGATGAAAATCTCATTAAAAAAGAATGTTCTCTCCTGCACTGTTGTACAAAATATCACTTCTAAGAATTACTAATACACTCATGTGAAACTGAGAATTCTAAATTTCCTTAGCATTCTGGAAAACATGATGGTCACTGTTTTGCCCGATTCTGGTTCTTCAGTCCCAGCAGATTCATGTAATGGAATCAGTGAAGGAGAGACTACAGAATAAATTCTTGTTTTTCCCTAATGTTGATTTAGTGACCATTTCACAACTGTTCCCTTAAAAAGGGAAGATACTTTTATGCCAGGGAAAATTCTTTGTGGCTTAGCTGCTGCAGAACTAACTGCTCCAGCATATCCATCCCTCCTTCAGTACTCAACCAAAAATTAAAACAACTTTTATTTTGCAGAGGTGTGTCTGAAGCTGCTTTGGGTGACTGAGCTGTGCTGGAAGGAGTTGTGTGAAGTCGTTGCTTTGTAGTTACTAAGGATCTCAGCTTCCCCAAGGAATTGAAAGACCAGAGTGCCTCCAATGTCCAAACAGCTCTTTAAATAAATCAACATATTTCTTTCTTGAAATTCTAAGAATCTGAATTTGAAAATCCAGCCAGGTTATGTATGTCAGAATTACCCTCCATCTTTAAGGAGCTTGCATTTCATTAGGAAAAAGACATGTAAAAGACCTTCAGAGTTGGGGAAAATGCTTAACTGAGCTGTAAACAGAAGAAAAAGCCAAAGCTGTTATGAAGAATGCAGTTGAGAAATATTTTCCCATGAGATACCAGAAGATACTCTTGAAGTTCTACCAACTCCTTCGCCATCTTTCCTTCCCAGGGCATACAGATGGATTTCTAACAAAATAGGATTCCAATAAATCCAGATCTTACTTAATGGTGAGTGACCAGTGACCCCAAGAATCCCATTTGTAAGGGTTTCTGTTAAACCTCCTGGGAGATATTTGTTGTCTTTCATTGCTGCCTTCAAATATAACTCCTCAGCCTATAGATTCCGCACTCCATCAGACCCCTTTTAAGCATCAGTTTGTGCATTCAGCAGAGCCCCAAGCACACGCCACGTCCCTTTGATAGCAGGAACCTTCAGAGGGGATTAACAGCATAGGCTGAAGTGCTCTGGTAGATGGGTGCCAACGATGTGCTGTCACTGTGTTGGACAGCGTCACTCTGTTGTCAGGACCACTCCTGGGCCAGAAGCCTTTGTCGACCAAAACCACGTTGAACCCTGTGGTCAGACCTGGTGTCTGTGCAGTTGGCTTTGCTAGGCTCAGGGAAGCTTGCTCTACACAAAGAGAAACTTGTTGTTGAAAAGGGTCTGTAATGAGAGCTGGCTGCAATAATTGCAGGCTGTTACGTTTGCACATTTGAAGGTTAATTCACGCACTGCATTCCACCGGCCAAATATCCAGGACATGACTGTTTTTAAAAATAGACTGCTTGGTACAAAACAAAATGAGAGAATATGGATGAAACAGCAAAAGCCCACCTGATTGCAGTACTACAAAGCTGTCAATGACACACAGCAGGGAAATTCGTGCCTATTTAACTACTGCTTTTTTGTCTGACATGCAACAGAAATAAGTCTAGTGCAAGAACAGGGGGTCCAGAACAGCTCCATATGTCTGAGCCCCCTCTTATTTTTTGTTCTAGATGTGAAACTGGTGTGTCCACATGTGATTAAGCAGAATACAGACATGGCCAGGATGGGTGTTCCAACCGCGCTTCCTCAAGGCTTGCAGTCAGAAAGTGGAGGGCTGTATGTGCAAAACAACACATAGCACAGCAGGGGGAGAGAACAATCTTCTAGCAAACATATACACACATATCTATATGCAGGACATTGCTGCGAAATGCTGACCTTTTCATTCCCTCTTCAAGTACTGGCAGTACTAGTTTCTTCATTTCCTTCTCTGCTGTTTGCAGTGTGGCCTGGCTGCTGCTGGAGCCAAATCTCAGTCCCAGTGAAACTAAGGGAGTTCCTCCCTGCAAGGGAGGGGTAACCTCTCCAAGGAAGATTACAACTTGGCCTTGTTAGGATCCAGAAGATCTAGCCAGCAACATAAATATAATGGCAGAGCTCTGTGTTTCCTCCTAAACGCAGCTCTCATGAGGATTAGTGGGTGGGACATGCATTTGTTTTTATGTTTGTTAGATTATATTATCATGACAGAGAGTTGTTGTTTTTTTTTTTTTTTAAACCAGATACTGCATTAACACAGATATTATGTACCTCACTTATAAAGATAATACACCCTTTGCAATGAGCTGAAATTGGATGCAGAGCCAGGGAAATGAGCTGGCTGGCTGCTCTCTGGGCAGAACGCTCCCCTATGGGCACTGGCTGTGGTCACTGTTGCTTTCCTGTGGATAGGACCGTGTGTGGAGCACGTAGAAAGGAAAAGGAAAGGTATCTGTGTTTGGTCTTTAGCTTTCCAATTAACTTTGGGGTTTTTGTAGATTTCTTCCCTCCCCCCCTTCCCCCCCCCCCTCCACCACCATGGTCTTCTCAACAGTAGAATTCATTCCCTTTGCCTTGACTTGAGTTACTGCCCTTCGGTTTGTGATGAAAGACCCTCAGACCCAGGCTAAGGGGAAGAGAAATGAGACTGGAAGCAGTGAGCTGAGCACCAAGTAAATGCTCTTGAATGTACTGGGCTCCAATCCTGCCTCACCTGTCTGTGGCCTGCTTGCAAAGCATTCAGCTCCTGCTGAGCTTGGAGAGAACTGCAGTGACCCTAATGCAGTCACCTGCTTTGGAAAGGAGATGTTCATGAAAAACTTCTCAAACCAAAAAGACAGCAAATTTGCAGCTCTCAGTCACATTGAACTCCTCCAGTGTTGTCAACATCTGACAGAGCAAGGCTGAGTGTTTGCCTTGTATGACAGCAGCGCTGACCCTCCCAGTGTTCTACTCCTGTCTTTCTACAACAGCTTCCTGGGGTTGGACCCATAATAGTGAAGGGTTATTTCTTTGGATATGAGTAAAAATGCAAAATTTTCTTGATAAGCTTCTGCATTTGATATGAGCAATGAGAGACTTCTCACTGTTGGGGTCTTAATGTGTTGTGTAGGACAAAAAGGGAGCAGATCATGGAAGCAGATACATCCCTGATATGGCTTTATGTGCCTCATCTGTCCATTTCAGGCCCTCATGTATGCCTTCCTTCCCCTCCTCAATGTACTGCAACACACAGCAGAATACAGGACGCAGTCACTTCTCTCTTCTCAGGCAGAGAGCTGAATGTAATCTTGTCTGTAAGGTTTGCCAGCTGTGGAAGCCTGAGAGATGAATGGAGGTTACAAACAGAAGTTTTGGCAGGCGTCCTTAACAATAAGTTTTGGCTTAAAAACATACAGGTGAGTGTTTTCACTGTGTTTGATTCCTTGACGTGTACAAACTTCTGTTCAACAAACCACCATAGATGTGACCTTCTGGAGCTATATTAACGTTCATCTGGCAGGGTTTTGGCATTTCATAATCCAATGGCTGTTGCCAACATCCTTTTCCTTCACTCATCTAGTAACGACATCTGTATTCTTTCAAGGTTTTTTTTCTATACTTTGCTGCTGCGTAATGAGTATAGAAAGAGGCAGATCCACTCTGAGAGAGTTTAAGCCATGTGGGCAGACCTTTATCCACCTGCCCGGAGAAGAAATGTGTGCAGGAGTGAGTAGTAAGCCCTGAACTGTGTGCACATGGGGAGGGGAGGAGGTAACTGAAGGGCTGGCACTGGGAGATGGCAGCTGGGAGGTCTGGCCTATTTTCTTGCCCTCTCTTTTCAAGTCATTGGAGTAATTATGGAAAGCAGACAGCAGCATGTCTTGTTGCATCAGCTGCAGTGGAAAGCTTTCATCACAAATACGTCACTGAAGCTTTCATTTTCGTGGCAGCTCAGTGTTGCAATGGCGGTGCACTCCACTGATGAGTGGAATCTCAGGATTCAGAACACGTTTCCTTTGAGGTTAGCAGGGGGATTTGGGAAGGAGAAGCAGCCAGGTGGCTTTGAGCACATACCTACGCGTAGCACCCTTCAGCTTATCCCTCAGCAATTCCATCCTCAGAGATATGTCAAAGGATGTTCCTCCTCCAGAGGTTATTGGCAGGAATTAATCAAGTATTTCTCATTGAAACGTCTGTGTTGTGAAATAATTCATTAAAATCAAGCCTGTTTTCAGGAGAGGGCTTGTTCTGAGGCTATCCTATCACATTCTGTCTTTTTTAATCATTCTTACAGGGGAGGTTTTGACATTGTTGAAACATCTGCTTTGAACAATTTCTTTTATAAACTGTGCTCCTCAAAATATGTAAATGGAAGTCTAAATTGAAAAAGATAAGACAAAATGAAGACTTTGGCTGGAAAAAAAAAAAAGAGAGAAATGAAGGTGAATTTTTCATTCCAATATAAATGGGAAAGAAATATTTTTAAGATCACATTCATGTTGGATGGAAGGACTTTTCCCCTTCTGTTCTCAAAGTGGATGGGTAAACATTTAGCTGGAAATAAGTGCACAGAGCAAAATGACAGCTAATTTCCACTCTGTGTATCTGATATCAATATGTTAGGGTGTGATGTGACCATTTACTGCTCCTGGAGCACTATCAGGAGCACTGGGCTCACCGCTGGCCCCTGCCCTCACCACGTTGCTGTTGGTGCATGGCCTTTAATACTGAGTTCTGCACAGCTCAGTCCAAACTCTCTGGGAATTCCAACTTTGTAAAGACTGCGGGGTTCACACAAAGGATTGTTTGCTGCTACTCCGCAGTAAATCTGTGTTTCTCACCCAATTTCAGATGCAGTTGTTGCACAGTGATAGGTCAGCATAGCAGAACTGGCTTCCAGCTTCGTTCCTATACCACAAGGGCAAGCTGAGTTAGTAACTGAGTCATCTGGAAATGAGCAAAACACGATGCAAGAAAACACAGGGCAACTATGGAATGATGTCAGTCTTTTCATTACATCTCTCACAATTGTTAACATGCAATCATACTGGTAGGTAGAGGAAAAGCCTGAAAATCAGAGCTGGTGTACGTTAATGGCATCCCAGCAGCCTGGTGGAGTTATCTCAAGCAACTTCCCAAGAGGGGCTTGCACAAAAAGGACCACAATATGGAAGTGACAGTGTTATCCTGACTGCTTAAATTTGCCCCACCTGCTGCTGCAGAGCATAAAACTGGAGGTAATGTGAAGAATTTGCTAGAAGAAATTTCCTTGAAACGTCTTTGCAAAAGCCGTTGGAGCTACAGCAACATGTTTCTCATTTCATTTGGATTTGGGGTCATATTTGATATGCTTAAATATAAGGAACAAATGAGGGAAAAGAAAACAATTATTGTTTACATGTACAGCTCTTATGCAAAACCCAGCACTGGTTTATAGCTGCTTGGAAAAACAGCCTCCACACAATTGCCTCTCTCTGCACAAGAAGGTATGGACTATGGCTGGGAGGCAGCTGGTGTTGTTTGCTCAGCTCTTTAGCGGTGCCATTCTCTCCAAACAGTCTGGATAGACTCTCTCTAAAGGAGCAAAGAAGGCAAAAAATACAAACAAACAAACAAAAGACCTGTAATCATTTCCTCAGCAAAGGCACCTAAAGGAACTTGGAGCCTTGAACGGCAGTTCCTTTTTTCTTTTGTGAGTAAAAAGAATGTCGCTTTGTAGTAGTGGTCTAAATATGGGACTTCTCATTTTCAAGGCGTATGTGTTCAGAGAACTTGAGTCTTTGCCAAGCCCATGTTATCTGCAAGGTCCCTTTCTAATAGTCTTAACTTCAATGTGGGACAAGAGCGTAAGCATAGAATCGTAGGCCTCTGAGTTGGAAGAGACCCTTAAGGTCATGTAGTCCAACTTCCCTGCAATGAACAGGGCCACCTACAGCTCCATCAGGTGCTCAGAGCCTGGTCAACCTGACCTTGAGTGTCTCCAGTGATGGAGCATCCACCACACCTCTGGGCAACCTGTGCCAGTGCCTCACCACCTTTATCATAAAAAAAAAAAAAAACAACCCTTTTTCCTTATACCTAGTCTAAATCTCTTTTAGTTTGAAGCCATTTCCCCTTGTCCTATCACAACAGACCCTGCTGAAGAGCCTGTCCCCTTCTTTCTTGCAGCCCCTTTAGATACTGAAGACCACGCTCAGGTCTCCTCAGAGCCTTCTCTTCTCCGGGCTGAGCAGCCCCAGCTCTCAGCCTGTCCTGTAAGGAGGAGTTCCATCCCTTGGGAGCATTTTTGTGGCCCTCCTCCTCCTCCTCCTCCTCCATCAGGTCCATGTAATGCTCATATTCTTCTTGCCTATCAGACGATGCCACCTGTGAGCATGCTTGATACGTACCTTATAATTTGTCATGGATATTTCTGTGCTTCCAAGGAATTATTTTGACTGCAAATTAGTAAGAAACAGACTTAAAAGGCTTTAAATACGTCAATGATTTTAAATACAGAGAGAAGACAAATATGCCAAAATCTGGTTTTGAAGTGTGACTGAATTGAACTCCCCAGGATTCTGTTATAGTTCTCTCTTTTACTGCTAGCCAAAAATCTCATAGCCAAACTTCAACGTCATGCAAATCGTATAAGTATTTAGACTGGATTACCTACGCAAGTGTGACACCTGCATTTCCTGAAGAAAAGATCTTGTGAAGCAAAAGGTAGTCAATTACTCATGTATTTTCTTCCATCAGACATCTTCATTTTCGGAGCAAAATAAAAGTGAGGCAATAGATTTGTTATTCTTTCTCTCAATGTACCTTTTCAGATGCGCAGTAGCACTGAAGGAGGGTGCACACACACTGCTAAGGAAATCCCAACCTTCTCCTCAGTCAGATGTGGATCTGTGGGTGCCGGACGCCTATATTGTGGTTGGACTTGATGATCTTGAAGATCATCTTTTCCAACCTGAGCAATCCTATGATTTTGTATCCTAACAGTGACATGAAGGCAAGTTAGTGTCACTGCTGTGATAAGATCTCCCTGTCCCACTCTTTGGGAGATCGCCCATCCCTCTCATCCAGTGGCTCTTGAATTTTCTTGCCCTTTTCTAAGCTTTGAGTCTTACAGCTCAAACACCCGATGGGCAAACAAAGCCTGGGACCAGTGTGTCCCTGTTAACCTTTCTTTGGATAATGTCCTGTAGAGGCTTGATGGCATGGCACCATGATTTCACTCATCTCAGCCCTCTGTATGTGGCTAATGTCTGGGTTGCTGCTTTCTCCCTGGGCAGTTTCCTCCAGGAGTGGTTCATACATCAGCAAACCCTGATGTGCAAAGCGCTGTCAATCAACAGCAGTCATGCACACGGAATGAGGGACATAAAAATGCGTTTACATTTTGGACCGTTACATACATTCCGTGTAAGCTTTGGCCCAAAGCTTATTTTGGACCAACAGAAGGATGTGAGATCAGCTAATGCCGTACTTTTTGGAACAAGTGTGATTCAGCTAACGGTGTGCTCATGTCAGGGTGGCTATGGGCTCAGGGCTCCTTTGTAGACTCATTACTTGGAACGTCAACTAATTTAAACTCAGCTGTGTTCCTGCACACAATACCTTGAAGACCTTGTCGCTGTTATCCAGAAGGTAATTCTTTCACTTGTTTTTGCCAAAGTTTATAGCAATTTGAAGCTAGTTGATAGTGCTGCCTTGGAAACAGACTCAGGCAGAGGCACAGTTCTCTTTGGACTCCAAACAACCACAATGAAATGTGCATCACCTGCCCTTGGCAAGGATGCTGCAGAGCAGCACACCCAGCTCTCCAACCCTCAGCACACTCAGCAGCAGCCCCCCGTATGGACAAAGGCATAGTCAGGCTGAGCTAAGTAGGAATTTTCCAGGCAGCTGAAATGTTCTAAAAGACTTTTGGGGTTTCTGAACATCACGAGAAAATGCAGTGGCCCAGGTCTGGGGGCCCATCTTGCACCTTCCACTGACTGAGCGTAATGGGGCTGGCAGCCAGTATAGAATGTGCATGTAAGGGGAGTCAGCCTCAGGCTGAAGGGTAGAAAGGGAGGCAGGATTTCGTTTGTTTAAGACTAAGGTTTAATCCTTCTAAATGTAGTGCTACCACACAGAGTTGCAAGGGTTTGTTCTTGTTTAGCTTCCCTTAGTCAAAATAATTCTCAAATCCCTGGTGCGAGTACAATGAAACCATTTATGCTAAGACTAGAAAGTGGGAATGGGAACTGAGTGCCGTTTCATGACAAGTTTAATGGGTTTGTCTTTTTGTTTCCTCTCTTTTTTTTGAAACAGAAAACCAAAATGCCAGAGCTCGTTTTCTTGAACACAGATTCTGAGACAGGATCCAGCCCCCTTCCCATATGGCAGCAGCCTGGTGGGAAAGGTCAGGTTCAAACACCTCCTTTAAATCTGGCCTTCCACACTGGAGGTTGCCCTTTCTGGTTTGTGTTTATGTCTGTCTGCTGGTCTGTCTGCCCCCCAGCGCATGGACGGTGCAGAAGAGTCCCATAAGGAATGCTTTATCTGCCTGGCTCTGCCAAGCAATTGCACTGTGAGCCCAAGAACCTCTTCCCAAGTAATATTTCACGGAAGCTGATGTTTTTCCACAGAAAGCTTTGGTTTCAACAAATCAGCACTTTCCAACGGGGAAGTGTTTTGCCAAAGAAATTCCCCAAATATTTAGCTGTGGTTGTGGTAGCTCCTCAGTAGGGGGAGTTCTGGTATGCTTAGTTATAGGTTCACGTCCAAGGATTTGGAGAACGTCACAAAGCGTTTCCATGAGTGTGGCTGGTAGATGAGGAAGGAATGAGAGCCCCTAGGGTTTCTGCTCTTCTTTAGCCTTCATTAATTCCCATTTTGCTTTTTTCACACTCCTACATTAAGCAGACACTGCATATCAGTGTGCTCCACTCTGATTCCCCCTTGGGACGAGTTATTCCAGGGCAGGCACCTTTCTACCATTCATCCTGTGGGAACAAAAGCAGCAAAAAGCAGCACTTGGATGGATGTGTTGCCTTACCTTCAACTCATCTGTTTGTTTTGCAAACATGCGGACCCATTTAAAGCGTTATCTCTGTCTCAGAAGTTGATCCTGCTTCTAGCTCTGCCCCAGAAGCAGATCATGCAAGCACTGCTAACTGCACAGCAGGAGCAACCAGAGCAGGAATGGAGTTGATGTGGGAAGAGAGGGAGGGAGGGAAGATGGTAGGCAGTGCCAAGAACTGGAAAGGCATATTCCTCAGGTAAGAAGCAGATCAGGAAGCAGGCGTTGGTCTGCAGCCTTCCTTCTCTCTCTACCTCCAGCTGTTTCTTCTCTGCTTTCTGCTAGTGATGAGCAGGAACGCAAAACAAGCTGCTACAAGCAATCTGCTTTCAGCTCAGAAAATGGCTCTCCCTGCCCTCCCACCTGGCTGCCAGATCTGGCTCTCCCCACTCAGCAAGACCTGTCCTCCCTTTTACATCTGTCAGGCCCGGGATGTAGCAGGAGACATTGCGTTTCAGTGCACGGCATTTGTTCCATCTCTGCTTCTCCCCACCCATCCCCCTCCGCTCTCTCCCCTCCCTCCTTGTTAGATGTGATTACATGTTGTTTGGCCTCATTCCACTTAGGTTACTTTGCTGTATCATCCTGAATTTGTGCATAGCAGAGCAGCTCCGAAGATCTCCCAGTTTGAACCAAATGATAGAGTAAGCAGAGTTCGTTAAGATAAATAACAGCGTGGCATGAAACGTAGCCCTGAAGTAATCAAAACTGAAGTTTGAAGCAATGTCTGAGTGTAAAGAAGTCTGTTGCACTGCTGTCTGAGACAGCCAGGAATGGGGTCTCGAAAACAGCCTGTTTTATATGCTCTATTTAAACCTGTCAGCTCTCCTAACAAAGACACGGGTGCTCATAACAAGGGGAGAAAAAGCACTTGGGAGGGGGATATCTGTGACCATATTACTGAGCACATAAATTCCTCCCTCGATCCCTGAAGCTGGGGCATTTTTCATGTTGTTGTTGTTGTTGTTCCTGTTCTTACTGGGGCCAGGGGCAGAGGAAAGCTGTGATTTAAGCCCAGGAGTGGAAATGTTTTCTATCAGGCAAACTTTGTGTGCCATTAAATGCAGCTGAGTGCCTCCTTCTGCTTGCTCTGCTGTGTGTGTGCCCGTCCCATGTCTCTAATCTGCTTGTTTGCAGTGTTTGTAGTGCTCCATTTTAAACTTTCTGTGACTTTTCCCCCGCTGCCTTTAAACCTCTTTGTTCCCCGATTCAGCTCTTTTTTTTTTTCCTCCAAATGTTTGTGTTATTCCTACTAAACTTTTGCTCTCAGAGCAAAGGTTCGGGGTCCAAAGAGTAGTTGAGAAGAAAGTGAAGTTTTGTCCCTGTTAGGCACTAGGCAGGGTGCAGCAGAGGAGGCCACAAAGCTGTCTTATTCTTGCATTCTGCTATCAGCATTTACTGCTGTCAGGAACAGGATTCAAGGCGAGATGATCCAGTTCTGCAGCTCTTTATGTTCATCGCCGAATTTATTTTGGCAACTCCTCCCCTGCAGCTTCCGTGAATCTACAGATATGGTGTATAAACCAAGAGGAAAAGTATAGCCTGGTCATCCTGAGGGAGCACACAATGTAAAGATGCAAAGATTTAGTCGCAGGCATGGGTTGCTGGTCAGACTAGCAGATCCTAGAGGTCTTTCCAACCTCACTGATTCCATGATTCCAAGAAGAACTCATTTCTAATTCTGTGCAGAGCTGCCCTTCTCACAGCTGAGACATTTCCACGATCTTTGTGCTTGCTCATTGGAAACAGAAGCAATTACACCTGACTCACGAGTGCTGTAGGAGCAGGCATTGTGTAGGTAAATATGTGTGTGTTACTCAATTGTGAGGAGATTTTGATGTCCTCTGACTCCATCCTTCATTTTGCTTTGGGTCTACTGCTGACATTAAACTCCACAAAGCACATGAGTAGTAGCTGTGCCTGCTGCTGTATACTGTTTTAAGGACTAACAATGGGTTAAAAGCCTTGCGTGGTCTGAGAGGCAGCAGGAGGAGTGTTTTCAAGTATTTGCTGGAATGTGCCATCTGAAATCAAGGGCTGAGATGCTTGAATCATAGAATCACAAGGTTGGAAAGGACCTACAAGATCATCTGGTCCATCTTGAAGGAAGGCTCAATGTTAGAGCATAGGGGAACAGCTGGTTTTATCCTCTATCCATTCTAGGAGGGTCTTCACCTCTCTGCATTGACCAAGGCCCCGTTTCACCTCAGCAGGACCTCCTTGCCTCACCGCCCCAATGGAATCCCTGCAGCTCGCTGCAGCTCATAGAGGCACAGGCAATTCCAGTATCTGCTTCTCTCTGCTCATTTTCTGTTGCTGGAGCTCCCTGTCTGTCCTGCAGCCCGACAAAAGCTTTGACTAGCGCAGCAAATGTGTAGGAATTAGTCCCTTAGGGCAGGATGCAACTTCTAAAGCCAGCTTCGACAGCAGTAAATGCATTCCCACAGCCCAGCACTCCCTAGCAAGTGAAGAGCATGGCACTTGTAGGCCCGTAGACAAAATCAGATAAGCCCCAGGACTCATCCAAAGGTTATAACAAGATTTGGTTACACTGAGAGATTTCAGAGGTGGAAAGAGCAAGTCCTAAACAAAACCCTGTGAGCCCAGCTCAGCACACCAGTTGTAAAAGAAATCATGGAATCATTAAGGCTGGAAAAGACCTCTAAGGTCGTCTAGTCCAACCATCCACCTACCACCAATACTGCCCACTAAATCATGGATTTAAGTACCACATATCCACGTTTCTTGAACACTTCCGGGTTCAGTGACCCCACCGCCTCCAAATCTAGGGTGGTTAGAAGCATACTGCCTTCTGTGCTTATAAGGCTTCTCTTTAAATACATGAGCAAGTAAAGCCTACTGACCATCTAGACGTGGAATATAATTTCTTGAGTACGTGAGAGGTGACACACGGGGAATTTTTCCATGTGGCATTTCATCCAGGATTAAAGGATCAAGGATACCTTCAGTAGAGCATACCGGGTTTTCTCCTATGGAATGAGATCTTTCTAGAGTGTAGAAAACCATCCTGGAAGACTTTAATAGCTCATATTTTAAGCTGGTCTATAGGAGGTCTAAGATTGCTGGGGTGTCCTACCTAGTCTACCTCTCCCTGAGCATCTCCCATGGGTGTTGCAATCAGGAAGAGATTTGTTCTTCACTGAAGGTGTAGCAAAGGACAATCAGGTTGGATATGGGGAAAAATTTCTTCTCCAAAAGAGAGTTGATGCAGTGGCACAGCTTCCCGGGGAGGTGGTCGTGTCACTGTGCCTGGAGGTGTTCAAGAACTGTGGAGATGAGGCACTGAGGGACATGATCAGTGTGTGGTCAGATGGGTTGGGGTTGGGCTAGATGACCTTAGGGGTCTTTTCCAACCTTAGTGACTCTGTGATTCTATTCAACAAGATGCTGATCTATGCTTTTTGATGAAATCCTGTCCCCCACCAACAGGAAACATCTTGCAAAAAATGCATTGTCCGCTGCCTCCTGTGGTGTCATGAACTGGTCTCTTGTTGCCTTGGGTTTCTATAGTGCAAGGACAGTGTTGGATTCAGTGCAAAATGGTGAGGTTAAGGGGGATTGGTGGATAAACATCATCGCGCAAGTTCCAAATCCTTAATTTGCAGATCATCAGCTTCACACTGTAACTCTTGGGAGACAAGGTCATCTGCTTCATGAGCTGGGAAGGTGCTTTTGCAAATAAGGGTGTTTGTTCAACATTGCTGATCCCTGCTGATCCGTTATGAAAGCCACATTAGTTATTGTACCCACACACTATGTGCAGTCATGTGACGCTCGAGGCCTGAAATACATTTAGCGAGTCAGAAGAGATAAGGCAGGCTACAATCTGGCTTTCTTCCCTTAGGTTTGCAGAATGTGTTTGCAGATGTGTTGATCTTTAGGAGGCTGGCAGGAGGAGGGGGAGCATTTTCTCCAATTGCCTATTTCAATACCAGAAGATGAGGTCATCTTTAACACCTCCGGTAGCTGTGAAGGCGTCCCTCCCACAGCCTGAGCTGTGCTGTCTCCATTTTGCATCAATGATGATTTCCAGCCGTCGTGAAGTGGACGTGGCTGTGGTCATTTACCTGTTATCATGCGTGAGCTGAACAGGTTCCATCTCAGTAATGCCAACTGCAGCCAATGGGTCAAAGCAGATCCACCTAATTAGTAAACCAGTGTGCAACCAGCATCTCAGCTGGGACACTTGCAGCTTCTATGCCACATCATATTTTGGTTCAGCAGCACACGCACAGCTTTTCTTCTATTTGTAAATAATCCTTCTCCCTCCCAGACTTTAAATGCTTCCTGTAAAGCCATAGATGCAACTTATTAATGCCTCCATGTGTTATTGTAAATGAAGGATTCACAGCAGTGGCTGTAGCCATCGAATATTCAAGGATGTGGGCAAGCACTGTCAGCCACTGGCTAAGAGAACGGCACAGATGGGATCCAGGAGGGGAGGTATTCTCCTCCCTGGGCCAGGTGTGCAGATGCAGTCTCTATTCCAGCTCTCCTATGGGACATTTGGGCTCCGAGGTGCTGCTGCATCACCAGAGGCTCATCCACACCTCTGCTGCCCCAGGAGCATGCAATGCCTGACCTGCTCGGCCCACTTTGCACTGCAACAGTAAATTAAACATCTTCATTAGCTTATTTGATAGTTGAATGAAATGCTTTGAAACACTGGCACATTAACTGCAATCAAGTTTTGAAAGGTCTCTGGTTGCTGGAAGGAAATTAGCCTGATAAATTGCTCTTTTCAATTAAACAAATGGGTAATTTTTCACAAGCAAGCCCAGAAGCTATCATTTGGGAAGGGTGGTTTTGTGTTGTTTTTTCTTTTTTCTTTTTTCCTTTGCTTTGCTTTTTTCATGTTTTCCAACCATTTCTCTTAAGGGACAGATTTATCCGGTGACTGACTCTCACCAAAGGTGTAAGACAGAGCCATCCTGCCCGTCTGCCCCACACCGCCCCACGGGGGTCTCACGGCAGAGACTTCTGAATTGCTCTCCCAAAGTGATAACAGCTAATGGTGTGACCTCGATTCTTTGCCTGCCTTTATGCTCCTCTGTTTACATGTTTGTGTAAGGAAGCATTACCTTCCGTGGGTCAAAAAGGCCTGTTGAAGTGAAGCAGAGTCCCAGGATAATTGTAGTTACTAAGTAACTTTCATCTCACAATGAACTGCTTGAGGCCATTGAGTTGTGTGTTGGCTTCTCCTTGGGTCCAAACCAGTGTCTGACCTCAATACACCGCCAGTCCTCAACACTACGAAGACAGCCTGCATTCAAAAAGCATTCCCCGAGCTTAGAAGCCAGAACAGATTGTGTCCATTGTGTACTAAGTCTGGAGGGGACCCCAGAAATGCACGCTGACCCCAGTTTCACACCAGAGCTATAGACGTGCTAAGAACTTCGTCTGCTCCATGGCAGAAAAGCAAATGTTAGTGTAAGCAACAGCAGCTCTGGATTTGTCTCGCCTTGGGCATATTTATCCAGGGCATTGCCATGACATCATTCACATTAAGACTTGTGTTGTCGGCTGTTTCAGATCCTAGAAGCTGACACAAGCTCTAGTCCATAGGTCAAGATGCTGTCAGACTTCAGATGATCCTGGAAGAATAACAGAGCTCTGCCAACAGCAGGCTGATAGCCATTGCAGCAGTGCAGTGTCAGACCAATCGCGTGAGGGAACCTAAGTTATATTTATTTCTTGAAAACGAGGCTTTCTTGCTGAGAATATAGACACTGCGTGTTAAAATCCAGCTGTAAAAGGCTACCACAGCTTCGTCTTTGAGGACTGAATACGGTAATTTGGGGCTTTTTATGGTGTCGGAAGAGACCACAAATGATATAAGAACTTCCTTCCACCAACTACATAAAAAAAAAAAGCAAAGATATCCTACTGTACTCTGGAGTAACTGCATAAAACATGATGATTCATGTGATTAGAAATTCTCCTTTATTTTTCCTCTGTGCACAACGCTGCTCTTGGTGAACTGTTCATCACAGTGCGTAATTACATTCCTTTCACCTCAACTGCCTCTACGTTTTTCATGTCTTCCTCCTGAAATGCTGATTGTTCTGGAGTGTCTCGGTGTGTCTGGAAGCGATCTGCATGCAGAGACTCTGCTGTTGGCTGCAGTGTGGCTTAGGAGAAATTCAGCACTTGGACAAAAGACTGCCAAGATGTGGAGTCCCCCAGCGGTCTGATGGCACCCAGCTCTACGTGGTTGCTGCTGAGATAGAGGTTCAAAAGTACAGAGTGTCTTCTTGAGCTTAGGGTTATTGTGCAGCACTGCTTTCCTTCTGAGGACCGCCCTTGTAGGCAAACAGTGCCCTGGGGTCAACAGGAGATGACCTGTTGACCCCAGGAGATGAAGCTCCGTGTCATCATGAGCAGAAGTGGAGGTGTCTGAGAACTGTTTGAGTACAGCTTGCACTTCTACGGGGAAACCCACCCAGCTCAGCCTCAGGGCTTCTGCACTTAGATTTCATCAGTGTTATCGGTGGGCTCTAACCTGGAGCACTCATCTACTGGGATGGTCTGCAAAGGTCTCTGCTCTCCCTCGAGCAGCAAGTGACTTGCAGTGCCTAGTCCTCCTGGAATCACAGAGTCATTGAGGTTGGAAAAGACCACTAAGATCATGCAGTCCAAGCACCACCCCGTCCCCACCATACCCCTGACCACGTCCCTCAGTGCCACATCTCCATGGTTCTTGAACACCTTCAGGAGCAGTGACTCCACCACTACCTTAGAGCTGCTGTGCCAACGCATCATCACCCCTCCTGAGGTGAAGTTTTCCCTAACACACAACCTGAACCTCTCCTGGCACAACTTAAGCTCCCCGAGCTCTGAATGGGCCGTGCCTTTCATCTGAAACACAAAAATGGCACCTGTCCAAACCCAGATCACAGGCTCGCACTCAGGTTTGTTTTGCTGCTATCTCATCTTCCTGTTTTCTTGTCCTCCCTCCCCATCTCTTTGTTCTGCCTGCCCAGACTGTGCTGTGCTAACTGACGTTGGGAGCCGTGTGGGCAGGGAATGGGTTTTGTTTTTAATAAAAAGGAGGGGGGGGGGGGAAAGCAGCGTGGTTACATCATCTTGCACAACAGGTCCCCGCTCTGTGGCTGGGCCAAGGGAGCCCGACAGAGCTGCAGAAAATATGAAAAAACTCAGGATGGCAATAATTAAACGATATCACAGCGTGTTGCATGTAATAACAATACGTTCCAGTCTGCTCCTCGCATGGAAACCCCCAGGTATACCTGGCAACGAGGGAGACAGGGAGCGGAATGCTAATGACGGCGGAGGAGGGGGGCACCTAATGGCGCTGTGGCTAATTGCCAGTTGTGCCTGCTCTTTGAACAGTCTTCCCGTGCTGAGCTAGGCATATTTTTGGCCTGTAGAAAACGGGGCAGGGTGTTGATAGGGCTCTGTGTTTTCCTTAAGCTTCCTACGGGCCGGCGGTGTGAAGGCCTACGGAGCCACGAGGTCTGCGTGCGGCCCAGGAGCGGCCTGCAGGGTTTGGAAACCCACAGCAGCGGGTCAGACCCGAGGAAAGAAACTGCAATTGTGGAGAGCACCAGATGTAAGCCTACGGAATGGAGAAGTATTTTTGTGTTTTGTGGGTTCGGGGGGGATTTTTTTTTTTTCTCCTTCTTTTTTTGTTGTTGCTTGTTTGCTTGATTCTTCTTTTTTTAGTCAATCCAGAGGACTGACTCAGGGCCTCTCCTTCTCCACAGGCAGAACAGAAGTCTCTGCTGGTTTGCTTGTTGCAAAAGGCCCCCGCTGACTTTACCTTTGGGTCTGTTCTACCATCTCTCATTGTTTCACGTAAGCGTTTCTCTGGTAATTAGGCTGGTAATGACAATCATCCCTGGTGGCCCTCCCTGGTTGAGAAAGCTCTGCTCGTGGGCAGCGAGTTTTGTCTCTTAAGTGGGGAAGGCCGAGTGTCTATAACTGCAAACGTTGCCCCGGTTATGATGGAAAACCTTTATAAAAGAGGAAAGCTTTGCTGCATTTCCTAGAAGTGATTCAGAATGCATTTGTCTGGTTTCCTCTGGAAGCTCTGGAATGTTTTGTCCCTGGCTGCTTCCTTCTGGACTCTGCGGTCTGCGCCGTCCCGGAGGAGCACAGATAGCTCTGATTTGCAGCTGCAGGTGCAGGCTTCTTGTAGCTGGGCACAGATATGTTCAGAGCTTTGAAGACCAAGACCTTGAACTAGCAGCGGATGCAGATTAAAAACCCTCTTCAGCTTCCTAAAGTGCAACTGAACTTCTGCATGAGGCGACGAAGGAAAACAACCCCCTGGTTTCCAGGGGCTTTTTTAAACGTAGCAGGGATTTGATGTTTTATCTTTGTTGCCTTTCCTCTAAATGATTTCAAACTACCCATGGATACGAATGCCTCTAATTTCAAGGCTTTCCTTTTGGGATACAACAAAGTGAAGGCAGCCACTCAGAAGTTTGGCTGCAGGCAGGAGAAGAACAGATGTGTCCATGAGCGGACACAGCCATCCGTGGGAGCTGGAAGAACAGAGGGGAATGGGAAGTTCTGGTTTCAGAAGCTTGTCCTCGGAGCTGGATGTAAGAGGGTTCTGCCCTAAGAACACAGGCTCTACAGGCTGATTGTACAGCAGCAGCTCCTCTACTGGTCTTTACAAAACCCATTTGAGGTCTACTAATGAAAAGTGCTATGGAATTATTGGTCTGACTTCTATTCCTGCAGAATTAGTGCGGCCCGAAGCCAGAGGGAGCCCTTCTGCTGGGAGGTTTGGATCACCTTTGCTCAAGGTTCTAACACCCCTCGCTTGCCCTTGATTCCCATGTGGTGTCGGTGGGGATGGGGGGCCACAGGCTGGGGTTGGTGCCTGGGTGCTGCACTGGGCTCTCTCTGCTCTGCCTCCCATTGCTGATGAGTGGCAGGGACAGACAGCCCACTGCCTTCCAACTGTTGGCTGCCATACACACAGGCTCTGAACAATTGTGATTCCACTTTTGTTACACTTCCATGGAAAGTGGGCCGTTTCTTGTTTTTTTTTTCCCCCACTTTCACAGAAACACACTTGAGTTGGAAGGGACCTCTAGAACCCATCTGGTCCCACTCCCTGCAGTGCACAGGGGCACCCACAGCTCCATCAGGTGCTCAGAGCCCCATCCAGTCTGATCCTGGGTGTCTCCAAGGATGGGGCATCCATCACACCCTTGGATAGCCCGTGCCAATGCCTTACCATCCTTGTTATAAAAAACTTTTTTCTTGTATGCAATCTAAATCTTCCCTCTTTTAGTTTGAAACCGTTTCCCCTCATCCTATCACAGCAGACCCAGCTAAGGAACCTGTCCCATCCTTTCTTATCACTCCCCTTTTTCTTTGTAGGGAAACTGATGCAGGCTGCGTATCGGCAGCGTAGGGGAACGAACCGGATGAGAGGAGAATATTTATTTATTATGGGAATGTCTGAAGTTATCCTTTCTGCTGGCTTTTGGCTCAAGGAGGAGCACCCCGCGTGCCACCCAGAGTCAAAGGGTAAGTGCAGTGAAAAATAACAATCAAAGAAAAAAAAACCAGCAAGGAAAAAGAAAAAAAAAAGAAAGGAAAAGGAAAGAGGTAGCGTTGCAAGTAAAGCTGGGAGATTGCCATTAAGAAGAAAAAAAAAAAAAAATTAAAAAGGTGGGGGTGGTCACCATGGGGCCGGCTGGGCTCCGGGTCCCGCCCGCTCCCGTCCCGCGGCGGCGCGGACTCCAAGGCCCGGCATGCGGCGGGGCGGCGCGCATGCGCGCTGCGGCGGGCTTGAGTGGCAAGTTGTTTGTTCAGCGAGCCCAGCTGCTCGCCCCGCGCCGCTGCTCTGCCCGGCTCCGCTCCGCGCCCGCCCCGCAACTTCGGCACCCGCATCCCCGCCCCCGGAGCCGGGTAGGGGGAGAAGGAGCCGGGGAGAGGGGAGGAAAAAAGGACAAAAAGGAAGGGGGGGGGGAAGAAGAAAAAAAAAACAACCAACACAACCACCACCACCACCACCACCACCGAGGCAGCGACAATAACAGCCCCCCCTCCCCCTCCCCATTCAAAAACACAAAATAAACCCCGGGGATAGATGAACTACAAATGAGAAAGAGGAAAAGATGGAACTGCACATCCTAGAGCACAGGCTCAGAGTGGCCAGCATAGCCAAGGAGAGCATCCAGTTGTTTACCTATGGATTAATCAAACTTGCTTTCCTGTCCTCCAAGACGAGGTAGGTGCCGGGGATGGGGAACCGGGGGCTGTCCTGGCCGGGGGGGCGGGGGGTGCGGGGGGAGCCCCTCTTTGCCGAATGGGGCACGGGGCAGCGTGCCGGGCTGGGGGCACCCCCGTCCTGCGGGCTGCGAGGGGGCGGGGGGACCGTGCTGCTGTACGAGGCGGGGGGGGTCTCAGCTTCCTGCAGGGGGCTGCGGGGTCACCCTGCCTGCGACGGGGCGGGGGGCTGTGCTGGGGGTACCCTGCCTATAAAGGGGCCGGGGGGAGGGGAGAGGAAGGGGGGGGGGGGGGGGGGGGGGGGGGGGGGGGGTGAGACAGCCGTCCGTGCGAGGAGGTAGGGGGCTGAGGCCGGGGGGCACCTTCGTTTCACAGAGCAGGGTTGGGGGGGTTTGGGGGGGGCAGCAGCCCGCTGGGTGCTCCCCGCAGCGCTCCGTCCCCGTCCCAACCCGGGGGTCAGCGCTGGAGTTGGGGTCCCGCAGTCACGTCGGGGCGGCCCCGCGGGGTCCCATTGCTCGGCCCGGGCTGGGAACAGGTGGGGGCCGGACAACAAAGGACGGCAGCGGCAGGAGTGGTGCTGGGTTTGTTTTTTTTTTTACCCATTTCTTTTCAACCCCCCCCCCCCCCTTCCCTCCTCCCCGCTTGTTGTTGCTTGCAGCACTTATTCCAAAAGCCGTGTTTGCTTCTTCTTTGCTGCCAAATTGGAGGACGGGGGTGGTGGGATGGGAAGGGGGAGGTTGGGGGTGGTGGTGGTGGTGTTGGGGGGGGGGGGGGGGGTTGGGAATTGCCCACCTTGCACTTGGTCCTGTGTAAAAGCCGTGCTGTTGGGATAGCTTTGTGGAGAGAGGGGGGGGGGGAAAGAAAAAGGAAATGTAGTGGAAGGCACCGGGAGGAATTTTCCTTTCTTAGAGGAAGGAAAACCCCATCGCTCTGCCCGCTGCCTCGCGTGCATCTCAGCGCCTGGGCCTTCCCCAGCCAAACAACTGGAATTGCAAATGCTTCTTCTGGTGCCTTCCCTCGGCTCGGTGACTTTGTGGCTCTATTCAGAACGAGGAATGGCGATGTAAATAGCGCAGCCCGAACTCTTCTTGTTTTTCCAGCCTGGTAATTAGCATTTCAGCTTTCTCCTCTGATTGCATTCTTGTGACGAAGGTGGGAAATTTGCTTTGGCAGCGGGACAGTAATAAATAGCTAATAAATTTCCTTTTTATTCCTGAAATTGTTTTATCCCGAGCTGTAATTCAATCCTCTCCCTGCAATAACGCTCACGGATGAATGGACCTATTTGTGGTGTAATTTGATTACAGTCCCTTATCTCCCAGCTAAACTTCATGCATTGAAATCTCACTCTGATTTGGGGCTCATCCCATTCGGCTCAGCGCTGTGCAGTGTGTGCACATCAGCTCCTTGTTTACTGCCATCCCCGAGTGCTCCACGGGGTACCCAAAGCTCTCCGGGCTGATATTGCTCTTTTGCATGTGCTTTTTCATTACTCGTTGAAAAGCGGTTGCTTTTCAGCGGGGTGGTGGGGGTGCCAATGCATTAAGTATCACTATTCACATCAGCGAGGAGACCTTTAAACCCCCTCTTCCATTGCACGGGCTGAGCGTTGGTGGGGTATTGACTTATTTGTGTATTTCAAGTTCTCGGCCGTTTATCTTTTTTTTGCTTGGTGATAAATTCATCTCTGGTGTTGCAGAGGGGTCAGGGCAGCAGGCAGCGTTGCTCCAGGTGTGCCGTCCCCTCCTGCATGCAGCACTCAGATCAGAGCTGTGCCTGCCTGCCGCTGTGGGCTCCGACCCTTTCTGTGCACGCAGAGCACTGCTGGTGGTGCCATGGAATCTCACTGGTCAGGAAGAGCAAACTGTTTGTGGAAAGGTTTTGCTTGGCGTGGGAAGCTTGTGTTTGTTTCCCTTCTGCTTGGTTGGTTATTTTGGAGGTGTAAGGGAGGGGAGGGGAAGCCGGTGCTGCTCTTGGGACAGCGGGTTGTACCATGTGCAGGCGGGATGCCCACCCCATAGCCTGGTGGTGTGGGAAGGGTGGAGGTCTCCAGGAGGCATAAGTAATAGATCCCACTCTTTCCCACTTCCTTAAGAAGTGCCCTGGGGGTGGCGGCTTATTCATAGCAAGGCAAATGTCCCCTCCTGAGCACCCTGCCTTGAAAAGGACCTGGGAGGGTGGGAAGGAGAAAAGGGGAGGGTGCCCCGTGTCCCTGCTGCTCGTTTCTGATGAGGTTTCAAAGTTACTTTTACCCCCCCCTTTGCTTTTCCCATTGAAACCTTAAACAGGGCGTTCATCTGTGCTGCGAGGCTGCCCATAGGAAATAATGATCCGTGGGATGGATGCGATCCAGAGAGGTGGCAACGGCGTCGCTGCTATCCTTGTGTTGGGAAACGCCGTGGCTTTACAGAGCCCCTTCTGAGGGGTGATCTGGGAGGAGCACTGGAATCTCTTTCACGTTGTTAAACTCTAAGGAGGAGGGCTGGAACACATTTAAAAATCTTGAATGTTTTTCTTCATCCTCTGGGGAAGGAGCAGCAACAAATACCCCTCTCTTTAGTTGGCCTTTCTCCGCTTTGCCTGCCCCTGTTCGTGTCACGAGCCTTTTAATTTAGCTTCTGTTACAATAGCGGTATTTTATTTCACTTTGTGTTTTTTTTTTGTGCAAAGAACAGCAATTTTGGAACGGTTCCGATGGCCAGGAGCAAGAAAGCAGTTAACGAGGTGAGGAGGTGAGAGCAGCAGTGAATAAAGCAGCGGGCTGAGCGGAGCTGCAGGAAAAACACAGTGAATCATAACTGCATTTCATGCAAAGGTGCCTTAAGACGGGTAGTCCGGTGGTAACTGATAGTGGAACTCCGGCTTCGTTGTGCTGCTAGTGCTCTGCTTGTGCAAATGAGCACAGACCTATTGATTGTAGCTCTGCCGGGCACCCTAGTGGAGGATCAGCTCCACGTCGTTTGGAGCTGCGTGCTGAAATTTGCATCTGTCTCATCCCCTTTGCTCTTGCTCTCCTCTTGATCCTCGTGGTGCTTTACTGATTGCGATGCGTCTGTGTTTGACTTGAGAGTTCCCCAGGGCCAAGGATCTGCAGCCCGTTCTGAAGGTGTGCGTTGTGTTGGTGGGTGCCAGAACACTTGTAAGGACATCTCTTTGCCCCATCCCTGGAGGCATTCAAGGCCAGGCTGGATGTGGCTCTGGGCAGCCTGGGCTGGTGGTTGGCGACCCTGCACATAGCAGGGGGTTGGAACGAGAAGACCATTGTGGTCCTTTTCAACTCAGGCCATTCTGTGATTCTATGGTTCTCTTTCTACTACATGAACTAAGTGTGAATGGAGAGGGAGGACTTGGATAGCTCTGAGCCACCAGTGTGTGTGGTAAGGAGCAGTAAAGCGAGCCTGACCTTCTCTTTTGGGCTCATAAAAATATACATGGAGAGTTCGAGTCCTGGAGAATGAAGTGGGGTCAGGGTTCTTCCAAGCCCTGTGTCTGTATAATATAACTAGCCCCTGCTTGCTGATTTCTGAGTAATGCTGTGATGGACCACCGGACATCAGGAGCCAATGAGTTACCAAACAGCCTGCCCTCTCTTGGTTCCAGTGGCATAACACTTTATTGGTAACCAAGGAGTTACAGTACCTGAGAGAGAAAGGTATTACTTAAGTTCTAACGATGGTAAGTTACAGTTAGGATGAAGTTGAGTGCAGTGAGAAGTGAGGAATGATAAATATGCAGAACAAACTGGATTTTCTTCCGTCTTCGAACAAGCAGTGGAACCAGGTTTGTTCTTCTTGCTGAGTTTGTGATAGTATTTTTGGTGATCTGTCCCTTTTGCTTGGTGGCGTGGAGGTAACTGACACTGCTATTTAGAAACAACGTGGTGTTGCTATTAATATGGGTGTTTGTCATTCCCTGCTCACTTGCTTGCTGCCCAGGTGCCCTGAAATTGGAGGTGCTGTTGATTGAAACCTCATTCTCTTGGCTTGTGCCACCCGGATAGGAGGGCCACTGGATAAAGGCTTTGGAGATGTTCACTCACCCAAAGCAGGTTGCTTGTGTTGTGGCAAAGACTCCCAAAGGACTTCGGTGGGTTTCTTTTGATGTGTGGTTGCTGAGGTTTGGATCCTTTCTCAGCCCGAGCTGTTGGCCATCTGCTATGGAAGTATCCACACACTGATGTCCACACGCCCTGGGATGCCTCAACCTACCTGCCTGCCTTCCTACAGCATTCCCACGTCTGTGTGTGGGGTGCAGAGCTTGCTGGTGGGCATTCAGCACCATAAGAATCCAATGGATAAGAAGGACAGAATAGATGGTTTGTGTTGGAGCCTCGTGAAGGGCATAAGCTCCTGAATTGTGCACGTCCTTAGCTTGTGTTCCGGGCTGCTGGGTGTCCTCACTGGGCTGTGAGGACATTCTGCACTATTTTGATCCACTGAGCCTTGTAAAGAGCAGGTTTCCTTCCTGGTGGTCTCTTATTGTTCATCTTCAAATGCTGTTATTATTTCCCTTTCTTTCCCTCCCCTGGCGGGCAGGCTGCCTGGTGGGGCCCTGCTTTGTTTTCCTCCTGCCCTGCCATCCATCCCAGGGAACCAAATGGGGTTCCAAAGGCAGAGCAGCAACTCTGGATCAAACCACGCCTGGCTGTGGTTGTAGTGGGGTGGTGGTGGTTCCTCATTTCCCATGCTAAGCTGTTTCCATTCTTTGGTAGAGAAATTGCACGGGCACAGAGCATCATCTGAGGGTACAGTGTTGGATACAACCCTGTATGGTTGGATACAACCAATGTAGAGCTGAGAAATATGTAAACAAGAAAGAGGGGCAAAATATGTATCTTTTGCTACGCAACTCATCAAAACTCCCTTCAGCTGAGTATGTATTACTTCAGGATGGAAGTCAGTATTTAAATGGGAAAAAGTGGCTTTCATTAATTCCTGGATGGCTCCCTGTGCAATCTGGGTGCTTCAGGTCTGTTAGGGCAAGCGTGACAGCTGTGCATTTGTCATCAGGAAGGAGCAGTGGAGTTGTTCATTAACACAATAGTTTGAATCCACAGGCAGTTCCTACCACTGAGTTATAACTTAAATTAGGCCCCGTCGGATGGCTGAAACTATTTGACAATGCCTTGCTTGTGCTCTATAAATATGTAAATCTTTCCACTTAATTCGACTTTTTTTTTTTTTAATCTGTTGGGCACACTGCCTCACTTATCTCATACACAACTCCTTAATCGCCCTGCCTGTTTTAATGCGTGTGGACAAGGGCTACAATTCCTTTTTTCAGGGGCAAACAGTGCGGATTTGTTCTTTTGTTTACTGCCAACTCCAGAGTAAACTCCAGCTCTGATCTGCTGATAGCAGAGGGCTGGTGAAGGAAGGATTATACAACAGGAGCCTGAGGAAATAACTCCATTCATTGCAGCATCAACAGAGCGAAGCCTGTGAGTTGCAGTCACCATCGGTGCTTGGACTGGGTGGTCTTAGCTATCCTTCCAACCTTAATGATTCCATGCTTTCAGAGTGAAGAAGCTCACTCCCCCTGAGCTCAGCTTGGGTTTGTACAGCTGAATAGAAGGTGTAACTGTTGGGAGAAAGAACAACAGACAGAAATGTTTCATTATGGCACGAAAGGAACGAAGATTGATTAAGCCTTTTCGGTGACTGTTGGATCCCCTGTTGCTCTCAGACTTACTGCAGTGTTCTGCTGTGCTGGCCGTGGAAATAAAGAATCTGATCTCATTTTTGTGGTCTGATGTACGATAAACATTTTGTATGGGTTGATAAGTTTTGGGGGTTTTTTATTTCGCATCCAAAACAAGCATTGAGTGCTTAAACTTCCTCACCAACCAGGACTGACTTCCTTGCTTCGCTTAAATATATTCAAGTAACTGGAGATTGAAATGGAGTATTTCTGACCTACTGCTTTGGAGGGCTCACTGCCGTAGGGCTACTGAGCACAGTGCTGGCACAAGGAAAGGACGAGTAGCGAGTCTGTTTGGTGACAGCAAACCATTTGTTGGTCTTTGAGGGACGTCTGAGATACACTCATATGGGCATGGCTGCGTTGCTTGGAGGCCAAGTGCTTGTTTTCAGGCCTTTCTAGTCCAGTTCAGTTGTGTTAATGTGATGGAATTGGTGCTTTTAAGATGCATGGGCTATTCTTGTCCAGGTCTTGTAGGGAGATGTAGGCTGTTAGTGTTGGTAGGAAGTCCGTGACCCAAATGCTTTCAGTACAAACTGTTGATTAAGTGGGAACCCAACCCTTTCAGAGGTGTGGATGTGTGGCTGGTTAAGATATATCTGTAAGAGAAAAGTTCTTTCTTCATTCACAACGTGTTGGCATCTCCATCAAAGAGGATGCTGGAGATGTTGTAAGGAGTCTCAGGCTGCACAACATAAGGATAGAGCAAAACACAACCTTAGGATGTTATGTGAAGTATTCAAATATATGAAATTAAAAATAAAAGATGCTGGGGGAGCTTCTAAAGCTTGGAGGGAAAAATTTACAGGTCTTTGATGTGGATAGAACAGTTAAAATGGAGGTGTGACTTTCTTCCCATCCCTTTCTGTTCAGGCTTTATAGGAGCACTGCGTGGCAGAGAATCTGGGTAATGATACGCTCTGGTTTTGGTGGTGTCTGAATACTGATCCTGCTTCTGTGGTTAAAAGTTGTGTATTCAACACTGCGTGATGCCACAGAACATACCCTGTTGTGCAGAGGGAGTTGGTTGCAGTTGACTTAAAGACCTTGATGGAGATGGCCCATGTTAATCTTCCTTAACCCCGGTAGTTTTTATTCCTTTTCCTAAATAAAGACTGGTTCTCCTCTCTTGGTAACCTCTGAGGAGCTCACTTGCAAATAAATACGGTCTCAGCAAAAAGAAAAGAGATTGTTCTTAATGATGAGAGATACTCTGTATGCATCTGAGCAGCTGTATGCATTTACATAGATTTACTCAGTCTTTATTTTTTGAAAATGATGGATGACTTATTTATTACATGATTAATCTTTCAGTTGTGATCTTTTCCGAGCAGCTTTTGGGTGGAAATTGAAGCTTGAGTTTAATGGGGTAACAAACAAGCATTTTCATTTGCTGTTTTTTAAGTAATAAACAAAGGCAAATGTGCTGAGCGCTTAGAAAAATATCCGAACCCATTTAGTGTTTGTAGCTAAGCAATTTAATGTGGTCTGTACTGAACAAACTCAACTGACAGTGGCTTGAGACTGTGTGTGTCAGGACGTGGGGCAGTCGGTCTCAGCCCCCCGCAGCTCTGCAGAGTGGGAGGGGGGGGAAAAGCAAACAAACAAACACCGACTCGCTTGCATTTTCAGTTCCTAATTTGTTTCTCAACCCGGAATGAACCAGTGATGGTTCTGCACTAAACTGAGTAATTAGCAGTGAGAAAACATTCTCTTTGCAGAAGATGCTCTTGCTGTAGGAATCTGGCTTATTGCGTAGATGGACTGGTTCCAGTTGCCATGTCACCCATTCCTCCCCAGTTGCCTCGTTACACGTGCTGTGCAGTTTCAGCAATGTACTGCCTTTGGTGATTCTTATTCTTGCACCTCAGATGTCACCGCCCCAAAAACGACTTCAGGTATCTTCAAATCAGACGTGTGGATGTTAAAATGAAGTCATACTTCTGTTCTCAAGTCCTGACTACTTTGCTCTGCAGCGGGCAGGTTAACTAACCTCTCAGCACTGATGTGGGACAGGTTATGATAGACTAAGATGGTGTGGCTCCGGATTTTGTCTGGTTCAGCCTTGTTCCTGAAGCCATGCACGTGGCTTTGCTATCTTTTGTGTTGCGTTGGTCTTCCGGACATCACAGCTCTTTGCTCTGTTGGCACTATGTTTTGTATCCCAGTATAATTTGTGGTGTAATGCCTCGTTTAAACAGGACAACGTGTTTTTAGAAGGTAAGCGTGAGGTTGTGTGACCTTTCAGCTTTGGTGAGAGCCCTTAGTATGGAGGAGGGTGACTGCCGCGTTGGTTTGTTGGTCCTTTTTGTTTCCCTGTGAGCACTTCACTATGAGCTGCATATTGGCTGCACGCTGTTTAAAGGGGAGAAAGAAGAAGGAGGAAAAAAGCAGAAGTTTGAGCAGCCTTGAGCCTGCTCTAACTTAAACAAATCAGAAGCCAAAAACTTCCATAGCTGGATAACAGCAAAGCTGGCCTTCGGAAATGGCACGTGCTCATTGTGTATTAGCACAGACATGGGATCACAGTTTTAGGAGTGTTTGATGGATGTACGAGGCCAATGGAGCCTCTTCAACCCTCTACGTGGTCTTCAACCATCCCTCTACGTGGAAGTTTAATTTATGCCCCTGACATAAGTAAGGGAAAGCATTAGATTGGCCTGGAGGCCAGCTGTCCCCTGGTTTGACTCAGCGTACAGCACTGCGTGGTGGGTGCTCTACAGGAAAAGCTATGCTTTAGTTATCATACAGTTCCTGAAGTCCTTCTTTAGCAGCGGTCATGCCATGGAACCACGCTACGAGGAAGAGTTTTATAGTCTTTGTGCTCCTACCAAGTTCCTCTGTGTGTTTCTGCATGGTCCTCATCACCCCTGTTGTGCAGCCACTTGCCTGCTGTCGTGCCTCGTCCCATTGCCCATCACAGCGCTGCAGTTCTGGGCATGACCCGAAGGGAAAGGTTTGTGCTGGGTTGCTGAGCTGTCCCGTGGTAGCTCTTGTGCTGTCGTAGAGCAGAAATCCTTCTCCTTTGCACAGGAGCGTGCAATCAGACTGGATTGACTAATATAAAAAGACTTTGTGCATCCTGGACCCGTCTGAATGGCTTTGTTCATTCAGATGGTGGCTGAATTGTAATCTCCAGCAATGATTTAAATATGAAATAGCCTCAAAACAATATGGTTATCTATTAGCTCCTAATGGGCTTGTGAAGCAGTGTGTTTTCAGTGGGTGTCTCATTGTAGAAGTGATAATGACCTACTTACTGGGAGGGGGTGGGGAGGGGAAAAAGTCAGCTGTGACAAATAGCAGGTATGTGTAAGATGTTTCATGTGAGATGGGTGTCCTTCTGTGATATACTTGTACATCAGCCTAAGCTTTATGCTCATTTTCTTCTGTGTTCATAGGATATCATGTTCCATACATCTGTGGCTGTTAATCCATGTCTGAGAGCCTTCCACGGCACGTTACTGCTGCACATCTCCTTTGGAGCTGCCGTGGGCTGGAACGTAACTGTGTGTTTTCTTATGGCTTTGTAGGTGGACACTTAGAGCAGGTACGAGCTGTGTGTTTAGACTCAGAGAACAGAACCATAGAGTTGCTTGAGTTGGAAGGGGACCCCCAGGGGCTGCCTGGTCCCACTGCCTGCAGTGCACAGCGGCACCCACAGCTCCATCAGTGCTCACAGCCCTCCAGCCTGACCTTGGCTGTCTGCAGGGATGGGGCACCCACCTCTAGGCAGCCTTCACCAGCGCTTCGCTGTCCTATAGGTGCAGTCTGGGTGTTGTTGGAGCATCACAGCCAAAAGCAGCTGATGAAATTCCCAGCCCTGAGACGACAGCTCCCACCTCCAGCGTTGTGGAGGTTGCTGTTAACTTGCTGAGCGTGATCCGAGCTCAGGGGATTTAAAGAAGGAGAAGAGGCACCTTTTGAAGGCAACTCGTTTGGGTTGTGTGTATGGCACAGGCCCACAGATGGTTGCTGCATTGCACCGTGGGTTAGTTAGTTAATTTTGAAGTAGAAATCATCATTGGGCTTCTTAAGCTTCATTACTGATAAGATGGTTAGATCATCCTGTAGGGATAAAATTGATGTGTAAAGGTGCGAGTAATGTAGTAATGGCTTTTCTGAACTAATAGGATAGACACAGCTTCCACGTATTACCAGCATGCTTTGAATATTACATTTGCTCCTTTTGTGTTTTTAATTCCAATAGTAAGACTTTTTCCTTGTGTTTGAAAGAGCTCAGTGACAGGAATAGAACAGTTCCTGGATTCAAAATAGAGTGGTGCTTTTCCCTTGGCTTGTTTAAACATACGACAGATGATGTATTCCTTCCAGGATCAGCACAGAGAAAAGGACAATGAAAGAATTTTGTGCTGTTCCTTAAATGAGTCTTCCATAAAGCAGAGTTTAATACGGGTTGGAACCTTTTAAGCACTTGTCAAATGTACAGTGTCAAGTTTGCTTCCACTTAACGTTCGCTTTATATCAAATCTAATGTGAGTTATCTGATAGTATTTCTGGAGAGCGAAGCACTTGCACTCCAAGGCTCATTGGGGGCAATGGGTCATAGACTCTGCAGTACCTGTTACTGTGGGAGGGAAGGAGGCTTAGGGGTTTCTTAATAGTCACCTCCTGGACAGACACACTGACAGCCTTCCAGGGCATGAGCATGGTAACGGTATGCCAGGGTCTGTGGTGCTTCATGCAGAAGAGAGCAAAGATGCATTGCTGAGAATTGGGGTAATCAGAGTGGGAGTCTTTTGGTGGGAGAGCTGAAGGCTGTGCTTCCTCGTCTTGCTGCTCCTGCCTTTGTTTTTGTTGGCCTTCTCAGGCCCTGGTTTTTCTGTGTTCATTACTGACAGCGTGCTCTGAGTATACGTTGAGTTGAGTTGAAAGGTGTCCATCTGAGCTGCCAGTAATAACAGCAGTCTTCCTGGACGTCATAAAGGAAACAGGAATGTACTTGTATGCCCGTGTTTGTGTATGTGTGTGTGTTAAAAAAAAAACACACGTGTGCAAGTGTACATATATAATACATATGTACACACGTTATTCCAGAGTCAGAGCACCCTTTAAATGGGAATGGCCTCAACTGGAAAGGAGAGGTAGCTCGTGCTGGCGAACAAACCCACACGCTTTAGGGGCTCTAATAGCTGTGCTTCAGGATGGAGAACGTCTCTCTTCCTGACCCCCTTCAGATGACAGCTGCCACGGCGGAGGCTGAATGTGAAGAATACATTTGCAGGCGGCTGGGAGCTGGGAAGGCTGTGGAGCTCAGAACAATAGCAGAATGCGGAGCTGCCAGCGGGGAGTCTGAGTGGACAAGTATAATCATGCAGCGCTCAGCTTTCAAGGAAATTACAGTTAGTGCACTGACTTGCTCATAATAGCGACGCATTGTTTAGCTTAATAACTTATCAGCTCTCCAGGAACCAGCCAGCGATCGCTGTCATCAGACCCTGCTAATCATCCTGTTCTCCGCCTGCCCCGCCATGAACTGAGGACCTGTCACATCACCTATAAAGCTGGCAAATTGAGTGCACTGTGATTGGTGGGGGGTTTTTTTTGTTGTTTTTTGGGGTTTTTTTTTGCTCAGAAGGAACAAAATCGCCCACCTTTTTTGTTCTTTTTTCTTTTTTAATTTCTGTCTCGGATGTGATTGCACATTGAGGGTGGGGTTTTTTAAGTGGCAGGTTAAAAGCCTGAGCTTGAAAGGACGTCGTCAGATTGTGTTGGGTTGGGTTTTCTTTCCCCCCCCCCCCACCCCCCATCTGTAGAGTCTTTGTTAAATTGCTCTTCTTTGTAGTAACTACTGGGGAACCGAATCTGAAATCTGCTTCTTTATGAGTGTTGCTTTTCTGTAAGGTATTTGGGATGGAGGGGCAATTTTCTGTCTGCAGTGCCTGGGCTCCTGTCCATCACTGGTAAGTAGCCCTGTAAGAGCAAAGAGTGATTATCCCTGCTACAAAACATGGAATTCAGGCCCGGGAAGGTGAAGTGATTTACCCCCAGGCATGCAGGGAGCTGTGGGAGAAGCAGGCTGGTGTGAGTCCTGCTCCCAGTAGGTCGTATATCCTCCCTGAGTGCGTTGGCTCCTTGGCAGAGGGCTGTTTGTCAGCAGCCAGCACGGAAGGAGCTATTTCTGAGCATTTGTTCTAAAGGAGCAGTGGCCACTGATACCCAAATGCATTTAACTGGATAATATATCCACGTCTTTTTCTGTAAGAGGTAACGCTTTAAATTCTTCTGGCTCTGCCTCTCATTGCTGCCACTGCTTGTTTTCTTTACAGCCCGGGTGAAGGGCAGGGAGGGGGGTCAGGGCAGTGGAGTTTGGGGTTGTGCTTTGGTGTTGCCTGGATATGTGGCTGGGGACGGAAAGCAAAACTTCCTATCTGAAGGCTAATCCACCCTGCAGTAACGTATCTTTAGCTTTAGATCACAGCCTGGGTAAATCTGGTGCTGTAACCAGCTCAGCACAGCCTGGCATGGCCTGAACGGCCGAATGTCAGCCCTGCTTTTAGGTGGGTTTTTGTAGTCCGTGCCAATCTGTGCTGCTGCAGACACGGGAGGCTCTTCTTCGTTCACTGACAGCCACGATGGCCAGAGACCAACTGAAAGCTGCTCTTGTGGAGCGCTGCAAAAGAGCTCTATTTGCTCAGCTTTAGGTGGACGGGTCTTCCCATGGAGCACTATGTCAGAGCTGTGGGGACACCCACCCTTGGTCAGCAGCGTCACGGTGGGGGAGGTCTCAATCCAGGTCCGTCCTTGGGGCTGAAATGATGCATCTGAGAAAAGGGAGGGGGAAACAGATGGACGTGGCCGGATGAAACAAGCCTCCTTGCTGCTCCGAGCAGCGCAGGCAGCTGTAGGGATAATATCCACTGATCTCAGGGATTGGGCAAACAGTGGGGTGGGCTATTTTTATTAGGCCAAGATGAGTGCGCTGGGATTTCAATGAAATCCTGAGTATTTCAGCGCGTTGGGTTGTTTGGCGTGTTTGCTTTGGCTTCCCCTCTCTTCTGTCTGTTGCAGCTTGAGATAGACAATTGTATCTCTCCGCTGGTGACGACCAGAATTAAAATAGGAAGGAGCCTTCTGCTGCAAGATTTATTGCCTGGCACATCTCTGTTGTCTGATGAAGTGTCATCTCTCGTTGTGTGTTGAGAAGATGCTGCCTGACTGCGGTATCTCCAAACCATATGAGAAAGCAGTCGGCCGCGTCTATTCCTGTCAATTACTGGAGATTCAGTTCATGTGATAGAGGTCTTTGTGTGTAGCGTTGAAGGATTTAAGTCCAGCCTCTGCTAATAGACAGCGAAGATCGGGCTGTTGTGAAATGATGGTCTCTATAGAGACTTAGTTTTTTTTTGCATGCTTCAAATGAATTCATGATTTCTGGCATCGAGAGGTGGGAAAAGTGCTGAGTAAACCTCTCTCGTTCCCAAGACCTGGTTTCATAGTAAGGAAATCCCTGAAGCTTACAGGTGTGTCTGTCTCTTCCATATGAAAGTTTCCCACTCAGCCAGCTGTTTGCTGTCTTCATTTGAAAACAAATGGCAGTTGTTCAGGTCGTTCCTACTGCAAACACGTCCCGTTCTGTTGGCTTGGGTTGCTGTAGGGCTAACAAATGGCCGTTACCTTGCTACTTGCACTGAAAAACAGCTGATTTTCAGGTTATGCTTGACCAGAGTTTTCTCACGCTGGAGCTGGTTTTTTTTTTTCCCCTTCCTCATGCCTACAGATACAAGAGTATAAATGTCAATATCCAAGCCAATTACTTTGTTATGGATCTGCCCTGTTAACCTAATTCTGCGCCTGGCAAAGGCAGCAAGTTTCTTTGCATTGATTGCAGCGAGCTGGAGCCCAGGCTGGAGAACTGGTGTAAGAGGCTCTGTTCCTGTAGACTTCTGTTGTCACAAATTGAACGTCAGAGTGGTTGAGGTTTCTGGGAAAACAAACCATTTTGCTCGGTTAAGCATGCATTACGGTTCTTGGATTAATTCATGCTATATTAAAGCCAGCTCTTGATTATCTCTGGGTGAATTATGTAAATGGAGAAGTTCCCGTACCAGGATGGCAGAAACACACCCAGACTTGATCTGGGTGGGCAGGCTGAAAGCAGCGTGCTGTCTTCCTGGCATTGCATAGTCCGTTTCCCAGCTCAGGAAGCTTAGCGTGCAACAGGATTGGTGACAGTTCTTCCCCACCAGCCCGCTCCAGGCCCATTTGTATCATTTCTGCTGCTTAGTTTTATCTTGCCAAGGCTTTCCCAACCCGTTGTTCTGCATAACTGATGCTTACAGTGCTCCCATCCTATTGCTTAGCAGCTCTGCTGCAGTTTGAAGCCATTGCCCTCTGTGCTGGGCTTGAAGCTGCTGACAGAAGCACCTGCACCTTCAGTGTCTTTCCCATAGATGTTTTCTTTCCAGCTCTCATCACTCATCTCAGGAGCAGCTTTGTGCTGAGAATAGTCCACAATACTTCAGAGCATCTCAAATGCTCAGCAATGGCTGGATGCCATGCCGGGAGAAGAACGCAAGGAAGACGAGGTGTTAGGCTTCACCACCAATCCAGGACATCTCGCCTATAATTTCAGTTTTTGGTCAATATATGTATTTTTTTAATAAATAATTATGGGGAGCATCTCTTCTGCATATCTGTCGTACAAGCTTAGGTGAAGGGGTTGGTCTGCTGGATACAATACATAGCATTGCTGAACTCTCTGCCTACTTTGCTGAGGTGCTTAAATAATTCCAGTTAAAACATGTGGTTATTTCCAGTGCTTCATTTGGTGCTGTTTTCCAGGAGCCCTGCATGGTTGTGCTACAGCTGGCATGCTGGTACAGGCCCATTGCAATCAGGGCAGTGCACCCAAGGGTGAAGTCAACGGGAGCGGGGTTCAACGCAGAGTGGTTTTGGTAGGCAAGGAATGAGCTAAGCCTGTGTAACAGGGGAAATCACTATTTGGTTGAAAGCAGTGGCTGCACTGACATTAACGTAATCGAAAGGGACAGGCTTTGTCCCTTTCTGTTGATAGACTGGAGTGTTGTTGCTTTTCCAGCACTTATGTTCAGTTCTTTGTGGTCCATTGCATGGTAGATGCTGCCTGTTGCACACGCAGCTCTAGAGTGACAAAAACAGAAGCTACAGCAGTTGCAGCTTTGCTCGTTCCAACCTCAAGTTAAAATGAGGCTCATTCTACAGAAATCAGTGAATTGTGGTTCAGTTCTTAAGATTTGAACTGCCAGGATCCTTCATCTTGGCCTTCCTTCACGGCATGCAGCATTGCTATTAAGCTAAGTCGACTTCATTACAGGTCTGTATTGCAGGCACTTAAATAATGACGTCATGAAAGCAGTTTGCACCTTTCCTGAGCAGAACACTGTTCTCTGTGGACACGCATCAGGAGCATGCTTTTGTCTTAACAAGAGTCCAAAGTGCTCGAGGACCCAGCGATTCGTGTTTATTCATTATCCCCAAAAAAGGGAAAAAAACAAAAAAAAAAAAAAGAAGGATTTTGGTCCCTCTGCTGACAGTTTGTCTTCAGCTTGCTGCCTTTTGCAATCATCTGCAAATTCTGCACTGGCAATCCGTCAATCTGTCGTCTGAGGCAAGGGATGAGTGACACTGCTTGTTTCAACATATCATAACTGTTGTGCTTGCTCCCGCTAGCCCTGTAAAGTCTTGTTATGTCAGGGCGTGTGGGAGGGGTTGTATATATCTTCGTAGTTGGAGGGATCTCCTTTTGCATCCTTAATGTTAATACATCTCGGGCCTTGGAGGGCTTTGGTTCTGCCAAAAACTGTGTTGTTTTGAAGAAGTGCCACTTGTGTGCTCAGCTGGCCAAAGCCTTTGCTCTCAGAGCAGTGGGGTTTGGCTGCTGCAGCTGAGTGGGTTCCTTGGGGCAGAGCCTGTCCCTGTGTGCAGGCTGGGAGCTGTTTGCATGCAGATGGTGATGCAGCAAGCAGGCTGAAGGAGCAGAGAAACTTTGGGTTTGATATAGCAATGACTAAATCAGGTTTTTCAGCCTGTGTTTTGCAGGAGGTCAGACTGTAATTACAGAGCCTTTCATCTTCTCTCTCTCCTTCTCTCCCTCTCCGCTCTTCCCCTGATCTTTTCTGTTGTTCTTCTTTCTCTTGAGGCTGCAGAGAGCAAATTTCTTGCAGGATTCCTGGCACGGAGCTACAGGCTGGTAATGCTGGGTGCAATACCAAAGCAGGAGCTTGCCACTGTTCTGTAGTTTCCAGCACGAGCCCATTGCAGTGTAGCTGCTGGAGGATCCCTCAGCAAGGTGTCCTCGTGCTCCATGAGTGCCCAGTTCTGTGCCCAGTGCAGGCAGAGGCAGTGGTCTCAAACTGAGCATGGCAGGACAGAGCCCTTTGGTAGTGTTTGTGTCACAGGTACAGAATTGCAATCTAGGATCCTGATGTTTATTCTTAGCTCGGTAACCAGTTCATTGCAAAGCCTCTTGCACACCACTCAGACCTAATCCTGACCACACAGCAGCCCCCAATAAAGCCCTTTCAGTTGTTCACTGGGGATATGAGATCAGCTGCTTACCTGCTGTTCTTCTCTCATTTAGTAGGGCTGGGGGAATGAAAACCATCCTCGTGCAGAAAGAGTGATAACCTGTTAATGTTGGTGGAGCAATTAAGTGGGCATCACTGTGTGAGGCCTGGCATCCACGGACAGGCCTGATGGATGGCAGTTATCAGCCGGGCCTTTGGAGCATGGGATTTTTGGCCCCTTTCATCAGAATACAGTTTTACATGATTATAGAGGATAATGCTGGAAATGCCTCTGCTCTGGGCTTGCCACATGTCCAGATGGCAAGGTCAGCACAGCATGGACCTGGCTCGGTCGCTTTGTGTGCCAGGATAAGTGCTGCTGCTTTCCCTCTGTGTGCTCCTGGCTCAGCTAGAAACCAGGCAGTTCTATGGCTATCAATAAATCCAGAGAGCTGGGAATCATTATCTGCAGTGAACTCTGCTTTTATTGGCCTTCAATTAATTTACCACCCCTTCTTCTAAATGTAGTTCTGAACCCCCAGAGCTCAGCAGTGGATTTGTCTCTGTTTTTTAGGAAGCATTGCTCAGCATAGCAATGCTTCGTGCTCTCGCCTGTGGAGTGATGGGTCTGTCCCATCCCTGCAAGCACCATCCCATTGCTTACTTATATTTCATTAACAGGGCCTTAACGCGGGCAGCTTATGTGGGTAAGGTCAGAGGCAGAACTATTCCCTGCTGTGCCTCTCAGACTGGGAGGCATCCTCCTGTCCTCCTTCCCTCTGCTTTGAAAGTTGTCCTGGCCTTTCCAGCAAGCCAGTCGTGGGGCCGAGGGTGCAAAGGGGACATGGCAGCCATAGCCAACAGCTGGAACATGGCTTTTAGATGACTAAGGGTACCTTGGCTGGCTTCCTTGTGTAGAGGGGCTCAGGGGTAGGTGTGAGCCTCCAGTTCCCTTATCCCTTGCCTTGCAGAGAGGTGACAAGCCCCCAAGTGCTTTTCGGCTCTGAAGAGCAGGAAAGTTCTTCCCCAGCACAGTGGGTATCAGAAGAAGAACCAGGACGAGACCTTTGCCCTGCTCTCCAGGTGCACCTCGGGATGCACTCAGTTGTAGCCCAGCGTCGACTGAGCTGTTGTATAGATAATACTTTCTGAATTTTGACCAAAGCTTGCCTGAAGACAGGGAGGCTCCTTTGCACTCTGATAATTTTTTTCCCATCGTTTGTGCTGTGTTTTCAGCCACTTTTTCATTTCATGTTCATTTCCTTTTGCTGACATTGGAGTATCATATGATTTAGGGCTTTGTTTTCAAGCTTGATACGAAGGCTAATTACTTCCTTCTTGCATCCTCTTGGTATGAAAACAAGGACTTAATCTTTTACAAAAGGGAATGAGGAAGGGTTGTTTTTTTGGTTTTTTTGAGGTCTATGGAATTCTTTCGTAGATCTGAATTTATTTTTCATAGCACACATGACAACAAAACATGAGGAGCTGAGCTCCTAATGTGTAGCTTTGTGCGGACACAGATTTCTGTTCATTTTTGTACTCGCTGGATCTAATTATGCAGTTACATCCAGCCTGCGGTGAGTACTTTTAGTAATTAGGGGTAAACTGTGGATATTCGATGTTTACATAAAAGTCAGAATGTATTTGTCTTGTTTTCAACCCTGACTTGCTTTGGTTATCCATCGCCTTGTAGGTAATTAAGCCGTACGCTCACTCCATGTCCTATTTTCTAATGCCCTCTCCTACCTTCATTTGAGAAGAGAGAGGAAAAAACTACAGCAGGGAACTTGGGAGCATTAGGAGATTGTTTCAGTGGGGATGTGTGGCAGTGTTGTACAGAGATGCCGACATATGGGCACTTTGGCAAGGAAGAGGTCATTGCTTTAATGGTCCTCATCAACTGTTACCTTAATAGAGCCGTGGGAGCATCAACTCTTGGGGTCACTCGTGTAATGCAAGACTGGCAGGAATCATTTCACCTCTGATCAAAGTAGCTGTTGTTCAGCTTTTATCTAAGACTTCTGCTAATGGTCCAGTTGTCTGCATGGGCTGACTGAAGGCACGGCTTAGAAAATAGCTTTTTGGTGGGTCAGTTTTTAGGGAATGCGGGGATTCCACAATGCAAGAATAAATATCAGATGTCTGGGGTGATGCTTCTGTGAAAGCAGTGGCATCAGCAGGAGGGTGTGCTTATTTATTTTAACATTAATAATTAAAGGAACAACACCACCTTGCTTTATACTAGATGGGTTGTTTTTCTGCAAGGTCAACGTGCATAGCTCCCAGTATCCCGGGTTCATCAGGAGGCCTGCAGGCATGCCTCACTTGAAGCACATGAGTCACTCTGTTAAAATTTATTGCCTAGGTATGTGATTAAGTAACTTGATAAATGGGGAATGCAAGTTGGGAGCGGGGAGCTGTTCCCCAGTTCTCTCCTCTGGCCGGCCATAACCCTGTGTGTGGTGGTGTAATTGCAAGGTTCGTTTGCTTCCAAGCTTTACTCATTAACTTTTTCAAAGCGTGTACCCTCCTTTTGGCAGGAGAAAAGCTGGGTGGTACTTCTGGAGACAGTCCTGTGGGATTCCAGAGTGATAAAAGCAGAGGGCTGCTTTTGAAAGCAGCTGAGTTCTGTAGAGTGTCATTGAGGATAATGGTTTGTCCATGGCTGGCTGAGCCATCTTCAGCAATTGGTACAGAGGGACTGCAATTCCTTGAATACTTGACAGAAATAGGAACTTCCTGTAAGTGTTTGATATTCCTCAAGACTTCTTCAGAAAGATGCATGAAAGATGTGTTACAAAATAATGCAGTCAGTGGTACAAGCTTTGTAGCAAAGGAGTTTGCACAACCTACTCATGCCTGTGGCCATTTCCATTGGGATCCAGAGTAAAAATGCAGGATGGATGGCTTCAAATGTTTTCACGCAGATCTGCTATACGTACATAGTCAAAACAATGACATTCATTTTTAAAATCTTGATTTATTTTTTAATTAGAATCGGATTATTCTTACTGATGTGCCAGTCTGAGCCTCTTCAGTTACACATGTATCAGGTTCACCTTATTTTTCCTCTTGTTCAGATGCCTAAAATACATACCATGAGCTTCATATGGTCTATTTTTATGACCTGGAGTTAAAAACAAACAACTCATATGATGGGGTCAGTGACAGCAGAACAATCTCATTGGCAACGTGGGGCTTTGTCTGAGTCAAGTCCCAAACACTCATATACCTTTGAGAATGAAAAGATAAGGTTGTGGTTGGACTTGATGATCTTTAAGGTCCTTTCCAACCTGAGCCCTTCTATGATTCTATAAGGAAATTGGAGGGTTTTTTTGGTTTGTTTTTCTGTTTTTTTGTTTTTTTAAGCACGATAAGTGTGTAACAGTATCTTCAGCTAAAGATAGACACAGGTCGTACCTAAATGGATGGACTCTGTTGTGAGCCTGTGTAGGGCTCCTCATATGACTCTCAGCCAAAGTTTGGGGTTGAGGTTGTGCTTCTGGAGGAGAAGTCTGTACACTCCTTCCCAGTGAAGGGCCTCTTTATCCAGCATTGCCTCTCAGTGCTGTTCTACCAGCTGACATGGACTTCACGGATGTATTTGTAGTATGTCAGTTGTTGGAGGCAACGTTTAAATGTACACTTGTCCGTGGTGATCTGGTTGGCAAATGGTATAATGTTTGGCCATCTTTTGCCATGAAGTGAACATCCGGGCTGTAAAAGCTGATTTATTCTTTTAAGCAGAAGAAGGGTAGAATAAGTAGGGGAAGAAAAAAAAACCCAGCACAGCACGACGTGGACAAGTGCTGATGGCATGCGTTCAAACAGGCAGAGACTTGCCAGAGGCCAAATGGAAAGAATGCGATGCAGTGGGCTTGTTGGAGTGGCTTCTCCAGGTTGCTACGGGAAAGGATCTTTTTTTGATTATTGCTGCATGGAATGTGAGCACTGGGGATGTGCAGACTGCCTGCTGGGCTCTGCTGCCTTCTGCTCAGTTGCTTCTAGCCTGGGTGTGCAAGGAAATGCTGTGCAGTGGCCACGTAGATTCAAAGACGGTGCTTGGAGGCCTCTCATATCCAGCCATGTATTTTAGGAGCAGCATTACCACCAACTCTGAATAGGAATAGCTGTCAGAGGACCAGCAGCATTTCATTAAGGTTGGTTAAGCCACAGAACACCTGCGTGAGGTAGGTGTGGGTTGGGCATGCTGTTTTCAGAAACAACATCCCCACATAGCCCAAAAAAACAGGAGGTTGGGCCCTAGCAAATAGGAAGACTGCTTTAACAGTTGAGTTTTATTTAAATATATTCCGTATGTATTTTTTTTTTCTCTGATTAGTAGCCAGACTTTCAGTTTAGATTTATCTGCAAACAAGCCTGAAACTATTTATTTCTTCTGCTTGGTCTTGCACAATCATGTTATTCTGGGTAGATATGAGGGAATGATGCTTGCTTTCTTAACCACTTTGAAATGAATGATGGCCTGGTGCTGTGCAGGAGGTAGGGGAGGTGAGTGGTGTGTTCCACAGCTGCAGGACCACAGCACTTCCCTCTCCAGATTTGTGGAGATCATTCACTTGAATGTGATCCACTGCTTTTGCAGATGGTAATTCTCTCTCATCTGCAGCTGTGTCCTCTTCCCTGCTACCCAAAAGACCTTGGAGTAAGCTCTGGGTGTGAATATGTGAAGAGAAAACTGTTTGGGAGGCTTTGGAGGAGGGGGAGGGCTGATAAATTGCCTTTGAGATAGGAATAATAAATGTGTGGCTCTCGTGATGGAGGTTTAAACTAAATACTTACGACTGTGTAAACGGTCCTGCTCAGAAGACTTATTTGACATCTGAACTTGAAGAGCTTTTATTTCTTGTCTCAAGCCAAGTTTTGACTAAGTCTGGAATTTCCTGCATGGGAAACTGCAGGGATGTGGCTTCTTGGTACTTGATCAACACGTTTAGCCAAGGGCATCTATTGGCAGCTCTTCCTGGAAGAGTGATGCCAGACCCTTTTGCCTTTGAAACAGCCACCATTGCAAGTTTGGAGCCAGTGCAATTAAAGGGTAATTCGTCCAATTGTATTACTTGTGCTCAGATGATATGTGGTTGCACACCTTTGGGTGGTGAGAGCTCATAAGTGCTCCCAGCACGGTAACTTCCATGAAATCCGTGCTTCTAAGGGCTCCCAAGCAGATGAACTTTCTTCTTCCTGTCCTTCATCTTCATGGTTCCATCTTCCAGGAGGCTTTATGCTGCAGTCCCAGGAGGCCGGTCCTGCCTCAGCACACGGACAGCCCTCTCCCTTTGCTAGGGGAAGGAATGATCTCTTACCCACGTAACCAAGCCTTCCTCCTGTGGGCTGAGGGCAGCTGTGTTACAGCATGATGGAGCCTGGGTTTGTTTGGCGTTTGCCAGGGGATGTGCAAGGAAACGATGAGCGGGGGGGAAATGTCAGGGTGGTGCTGAGGTGGGAGGCCAGGCATCCATTTGGTGTGGGTAGAGGGCCCACTCCTTCCCAGTGAGATGCCCAACTGAAGCACGGTTCTGCTATCAGAACGGCTCCCTGCCACGATTCCACATCCTGTAGGAGAGACTTAAAACACATGTGAATTTTTGTGTTGTTTGTGAGCCTGTATCCCAAATATTTCCTCTTCCCCACATCCTTCACTGGGCAGTCTGAGGCAGCTTTGTGATGCCAGGCACTGAAAGTCCCTGTGTTTTGACACTGGGTATTTTTAAAGCCGTGCACAGGTCCAGAGAGCATCTCCCTTTTCCCCCAGAACAGACTGTTTTTTACATGCCCTCTCAGCAGTCAAACCCTGCACAAAGAAGCTGTGGCCCCGTAGCAATGAACCGGGCTGTTTACTGCATTGTTACAGCGTTGAATCAGCTTTCTATTTTGATGAGTATTTCACTGGCTTGCGAGGTATCTGTTTTCCAGAGCCTTGCACTTTGTGTGTTTCCGTCTGTACTGCCCTCAAGTGTGAGAAGGAGCTTTTCAGTGGGAGAGATGGTCCCAACCCCGAGGACTGTCTCACATCACTGAGACCTGTCTGAGCACACGGTTTTGTCAAGGATGTGAATGTCACCGGGAAAGGCAGTTTTCCAGACTGTCACATTCAGTGTATACAGAACATTTGCATGACACAGTCAGATGGTGAGGAATCCTTAGGCCCGCTCTGAGGTTGCACTTGTTAGCTTACACAAACAGCAGAACAGTTCAAACAGAAGCATGAAACCATCACTGCCCTTTCACACGCTGAACTGAGCTACAAAAACGAGTTTAGAGAGCATATAAACCTGTCATAACTCTCTGTTGTGAGTGTCCCTGGTAAATTAAGCCCTCAGTTCCTGACACCAGCACTTCTGTGGAGGGCAGTGCTGTGGGTGCTGCAGGTGTGTGCATCCAGCAGGGCCGGGTCTGCTTCTTCAGCAGCACAAGTCTGCGGTTGTGAAAGCTGTAGATAAGCAGCTTGCAGGAGTTAAATCTAACAGAAGTGTGGGGAAATAAACTGGTGATCGAGCTTAAACAGAGCCCGGCTTCCGTTTTGTTTTCCTGTTCAAAGTTTTGCAGTTTCCTAACAAAATGCTTCCTGGAGTATACTGAATACATAGGTGGTTCAAACAAATCCCCTAAGTTTTCTGTATTTTCAGAGCCAGGGAAGTCTGCTTTCTTGCAGCTCAAGGTGATGATTTGGATGAGGTATGAGATCAGTGTGTCCTGCAGCTCCCTGCTGATCGTGGGGTCCCGCATCCATCCTCAGGGGGATCCTGGACATCACAGAATCATTAAGGTTGGAAAAGACCACTGAGATCACCAAGTCTAACCACCAACCCACCCCCACCGTGCCCACCGACCACGTCCCTCAGTGCCACAACCCCATGGCTCTTGAACACCTCCAGGGACGGTGGCCCCACCACCTCCCTGGGCAGCTGTGCCACAGTAAATGCTCACATATGTATATTCTATGTATTTTTATATTTTAAGGATTTTCCATATGCGTATCAATGGTTATTAAAGCCCTTTAAAAAAACACCTGTGAGCCCCCAGCAGCTCAAGTCCTGCTCGTGGGCCTGGGTTATCCCACCCATCCTCCCAGACCAGAGAACTGAGGGAGATCTCTCATTACCCAGCAGAACTAATCGATTAATTAGCAGGGGACAAAGTGCACCAACCAATCTGTTATGCCAGATGGATGTTTCAGCATTAATTTGTGTTCTTGGAATAACTGGACATAGATACTATGCGGCCTAGATAGCACTGCGGCCTAGATCCTGCTTCCATTGTGCTCGGTGGTGAAAATGCAGTTGGGTTTGGCAATGTGAGTCCATCAATCTTGAGGAAAAAATGTGTTTTGGCATCAAGTGGTAACAGTAAAAATGAAATGAGTAAGAGCTGTCCCAAGCAATGGGCTTTACCACCTTAAAGCAGGCATATTAGCGTGAAAACTGAAGTTGTGCTTCTATCTCCCCAGAGCATTCCTACCACCGAATGCCAAGAAATGAGTAATTTGTGTTTTTGTTGCTTTTTTGTTCTTCTTAATAACTTTTAATGTGTTTTCTTAGGGAAGTCAACCGAAGCGTAGTACTGGAAAGGTTAAGGTGGGCATAACTTTCTCTTTGGGAATGAGATTGAAGGAAGAAAGCAAGTAAAAAAACAAAAGGTTATGGTGATTGCTTATTTTATTTTGAATGAAGGAAGAAAAGTTCTGCCCATTTTTCTTCTCCTTTCCATTCCTATTTTTTTGCCTCCATTTTTTTTCATAGTGTGCCAGGCAGACCCATTTCTTTGACTGCTCATTGGAGAACTGCAGGATCCCTGCCCATCTGTGGTCTTGTTTCAGTGGGAGCTGAGAGCTGTTGCTGTTTGGTGGAGGGAACACACGATCCACCACCTCTGTGACACCGGGGGGGTCCCGAGAAAGGGTTGAGACGAACTCAGTGTGGAGCTGATAGTTCCTCCACCTTTTGTACGAAGCAATGGATTTGTTCTGTCATGGTTGTGTAGGGAGCCAGGTATCTAGTCCAGCTGTTATTTGTAGAGCTGGAGAAAAAGCAGACCAGACAGACAGGAAGAAACCTGCAGTTTTCTTGTTTTGTTTTCTTTTTCTTGGAAATCCCAAGTATTGATAATCACAGAATTGTTTGAGTTGGACCAGATGACCATAAAGGGTCCCTTCCAACTCTCTGCAGTCAACAGGGATACCCAAAGCTCCATCAGGTGCTCAGAGCCCATCCAGCCTGACCTTGAATGTCTCCAAGGATGGGCCTTCCACCACCTCCAGTTGTGTCCAGCTGGTTTTGTTGGGTACTTACAGCATATATTTTATGACTTAAGAGCCAATTCAAATCACTTTTCTCTTTGCTCCATTAGCATGCTTGAGAAATAAAGCATTTGGTATGCACAGAGTGAGCTCGCAGGCTGCAGCTCTGTTTTCAGTGTTGAACCAAAGCGTTGAATTACTTTTACCTTTGTGATACTGCTAGGTTTATTTTTAATTAAGTGAAGTGTTTTAACATGCTCTAATTTGTTTTTCTGCAAATGTGTCTAGCACTTGATAGAGAGGGGCTGGTTCTGGGAACAAGACGTGCTCTGTCTTGCCTCATTTACCTGAGAGTTGGGTAAATACTCCTCGAGGACCTGGGAAGGAGAGGTTATTGATGAATTGCCTGCTATTACAGCCATGTGCAGACCCCGGAACACTTGTGCGTGGACTTCAGGGAGGAGGCAACGTGTCCAGGTTAAATGCTCTGATAGTGAGTTGTGTTACAGGAGCAACTTATTCCCTCAACAAACGGTGCAGAAAGCAGAGGTTGAATCTGAGCAAGTCATTAGCTCAACTCATTCTTACTCCCTGATGTACTCTCAGCCTACTTTTAAGGTTATGCTCAAGCTTGAATATATATTTCCCTGAGAAAAACATGCCATAAATAATAAAAAGTATTTCTTCAGCAATGCAACACTGCACAAGCAGTTCTGTACTTCTTAAAGCCAGGCAGCCGATGGGTGTGTGGGGGCCAAACCCACTGCAGAGCAGCCCACGTGTAGCTCTTTGCCAAGCTTGTGGGGTCTGGCATGGGCTGTACGGTGACCTCGTGCCCTAAGTGGGGCAGCATTCCAGCGTAAGGATTTCAGAGCAGAAAAACAGGACTTGGCCCTTTCGTTGCTGATTGTTCATGAAGAGTGCATGCTGACTCCGTGCGTGGGGTTGAATGGTGGCCTCTACACCCGGCCTTGGCTTGGCTGTAGAAGAGGGAGCAAAAGTGCCAAGTGGCTTAATCTGAAGGTTTGAAGGTCCTAGGGAAAAACAGGTTCACAACAATGGATAGAAGTATGGCAGAATCGGAGGAATGGAGACTGGATGTGTTAACAACTGTGCCACTGCAGTGGGATTCCCTTCCCCGTCAGGGTGGGAGTGTCAGAATTCACAGATCATCAAGGTCTGGGGCAGAGCTGAGCCACAGCAACACACGTGCTTTGGTACTGAGACCTTCACCATTTCTTCCTTACTCCCAAAAAACAGATACAGACTTGGATTAATCCTACCCTCACATCCTCTGCTTACTGCAGGATCTGTAGAACTGTTAAGATTATAAAGCTCTCCAGGATCATCCAGTCCAACAGTCCACCTTCCACCAATGCTGCCCACTGACCACATCCCTCAGTGCCACATCTCCATGCTTTTTGAACACCTTCAGAGCTGCTGACCCCACCACCTCCCTGGGCAGCTGTGCCAATGCAGCACTGCTCTTAATGAGGAGCCGTTTTTCCTCATATCCAACCTGAACCTCCCCTGGTGCAACTGGAAGCCATTCCCTCTCTTGCTATCTGTTCTCGTTCCCATCAGCTTTTAGTGTCTCCTGGTGTTATGGCAGTAGGGTGAGGGGCTGAGATGCTCCCACCATCCCATGCTTTCACTACAGATGAGTGAGGCTTGCTAAAATGGAGGCAGTGTGTGACGATGGTGTTGGTGAAATGGATGCCTTCAACATATAGTCTGGCCAGCAACATTTCAGGAGAGGGAGAGGGAGTAAGGATGTGTCTGCAAAACAAGAACTGGTGGTGTTCTGCTCTGCTTTGGTAGCAGGTAGGAAGTTTACCCTTATTTATTTAGTCTGCATTCAGGTGCCTCTCAGTATGACTTTCTTCCTGCCTCTGTGTTGGCCAAAGGTATTTAAGCAGAGTATACAGCTAGGTAGTAATTTTATGCTTGGTAGCTTCCAAAAGCTCAGAGGGGCTAAAGAAGGTTTGTGTTTGTTGTTTGCTTTGGAGGGCAGGAAGAAGGGCAGATGGGAGATGTTGACCTTGTAAGCAGTGTTTAGAGAGGTAGGCTGGAATTCATGTTTATAGCTACCTAATGCCAACTTGATCAATAAAAACCCTGTTAGGTTTCCAAGAGTATCAGGAAACCCAAGGTAGCGTTGGGAGAGGGATGGGAAGCCAGCTGCTTTTTATAGATCAGGTTGCAAGAAAGCTTGGATTACCACGCGTTGTATTTATTGCCATAGTGGGGAGTGTTATGCAGTGCGGACGGATGCGTTGCACGTGGTAGCTGGAGGTCCCTGCTGGTATGTGGCTGAATCAGTGAGTGGCAGCGAGATCACATTAAGAAGGGAGTGCTTCCCTTCGCTATGTGGCTGTGTTCTCTGTCTCCCATCCCAAGCAGCCTGTGTTGCAGGCATGAAGTTCTTGCAGCACTCAGTGCACGGAGCTGCAAAGCAGCGTGCAGCCATTCGGTGTGCTGCAGTGCCAGACCTGTGGGCTGCTGCAGGGGAAGGCTGTCCTCAGGGTCACCGAGTGCTTTTTGGGGTCTCTATTAGGGTGTGTTAGAGTGCAGCTTCTGAAGTACCGCAATAAACACGAGTACCATATTTGAGCTCTGATCACAGTTCTGTAGCAACACTGCTTAAATGTATAACAACACATCTATGGGGGGGGGGGGGGGGGGGGGGGAGAGTAGAATTACACAGTTTATTCACTGCACAGGTAGGAAAAATTGCTCTCCTCGTGTGCCTCCTCTGCGGCTCAGCTGGGATTTATTGTCGTTACTAAATAATGGCTACTTGCAAGTACAACATTTTCTCCCGTTGTAACTGGGATTTGGAGGTGGAGAGGCAGCTCCCAGCTCCCCACAGCCACTGTTCCCTCCCAGCACAGCAGGCAGAGGCCCCGGTGTAGTTCTTCCTTCCAAATTATCCATCTCTTAATGGCAACAAACCTATGGGGAACTGCAGAGGTCTCCTGCAGCCTTCATGGTGCGAGGAGGGGGTCAGCACTGCAAGAACTGCTGTTCAGCTGTGGTGCTGTCTCTGCAGCTGTTTGATGCCTTTAGAGAGTATCTTTGGGCAGCAGAACCTTCCCCGAAGCCAAGCATGGGCATTTCTGGCCGTCATTTCTCCATCTCCCTTCCCTGTTTGCACAGCAGGGTAGATGTTCTTCCATCTCTAACCTCTGCTGCTGTGACTGTCTAGATAAGGAGGCTGCTCACTGTGCAGTGGTAGCTTTGCAGGGGGCACACTTAGGATGCATCTCCCACTTCCTCATGTTGTCATCCTCCAGCGCAGCCTTGGGACACCACCGAGCACAAAACAACTTCAGGACCAGCATCTCTCAGTGCCACCGTTGTCTCCCGGGCTGTTAGATTTGTTTGTGTGTTTTCTACTTCTTTTCTAATTATGCTGATGTTTATGACTCAACAGCTGCAGTCTGGGAAGGGAAGCGGTGAGCGGCGGCTCTGCAGCTGACAAGTGCCTGGTGCCTTGGCTGCTTGTCAGCAGAGGGCTGGGAGGGCCGTGTGGCTGCTGCCTTGGGTGGCTGAAGGCAGTTTGGGGATAGGTGATGCTCTCCTGCCTCCTGGTTCTGTGTCATCTGCTGTGCGTCAGTCTGAGTGGTGTTGTTTTCCCTCTGTGTTCCCTGCTGGAGCCTCTGAAGGTGCTCCTGGAAGTCCTTCTTGTGCAGAGTCCTTCGCTGTGTGTTCCCTGCAGCCCACCTTGCTGTGATGCTGACACTACGAGGGGTCTGGGTCAAGCAATGGAATGGGGGTTTTTTTTGGCCTTAAACGCTACGTTTCAGAGTTCACTAATGGTTTTGCCACTTGATTCTGCAGCAAGGCCTGTTTTATCTTTTAAAGCAGATTCACACTCCCGTGACTCTCTTTTCGGGGGTCGCTGCTCTAATTCGGGAGCTCTCAGATTTGCTTGCGAGCTGCTTCCACTTTCCACTCCCAGCAGTGGGAGCGCAGAGGGGATGGCAGGAGCAGATGGGGGAGCGAAGGGGCTGAGTGTCAGAGCTGTGCACGGGAGGGTGTCCTCATTAAGGATAGACGTGGCTCTGAGCCGGGCTCTGCGAGTGGGTTTCGCCTTTGCATCCACGCGCAGAGATGAAAGGGATGATGCGAATGGCAATTTACACCTGATTGCTTCAAGGAGATGCAAAGACGTGTTTGCAGAATACATTTGCAAAGGGTGCACGTCCCGAACTGCCCGTGTACGAGGAGGTAATGCAGAAGGGGCTGTTGGGAAGCCCGGTGAGTGGTGCTGAGCGGACCCCGTGTTTCCCTGGCAGCATTTCACGTGAGTTATCCCCCTGCTCTGGTGGCTGTGGGCTGTGTGCCAGCACACGGCTTTGTACCCAGAGCCCCTGGGCCAGCATACAGTAATTGGTTGGTTTTTAATTTCTTCCCTTTCTTCAGAAAGGACTTCAAATGCTGCAGCCTTGCCACGGGGGTATAATTACATAAGCCATAGAAATGTACTTCGGTGACCAGTCAAATGACTTTGTTTTTGCCAGTAGTTTCAGCTTGCCATTTATTAAGCTGTTGAAGGGATATAATTGAAATTCACTGGGGAGTTTAATTCTATCAGGCCTGCTGTAGCTGCATGCTTTCGCTTTGTGTCTGCCTGCATTTGGGTTGCCTATAAACGGCTTGTTTGCTTTCATAGAGGCGTTAGCACAAAAGTGCAGCTGCGTGAGGAGCAATCTCTGATCCCTGCCCCGTGCTGGTAGGGTGCAAAAATATTGACATAAACACGTGCAGAAATGGCCTCTGTGTGTTGGAGTTGGTCGAGAAGTTGTATGTTTTTATGAGTTGTGCTGCAGCCCTTTGCCTCACTCTGTTTTTGAGCATAAAAAGACGCTGGAGGCCCAACGCCATGGAGGTTTAGCGGCTGCTCCGGGGATGCTCCCTGCGTTTTGCCCCTCTGCCCATGTGTGAGTGCTCGGGAATGGGAAGGGAGGAGCCGAGGGACTTGCAGTGCTTTCGATGTGGCAGTGCTCCCGCTGGGATTCCTGTCACAGGCAGATCCGGGGAGGAGTTCAGGCATCGCTGTGTGAGCTCACGATGTGCATCCGAAGGACCCTTCTCCACCAGCTCCCACTGCCCGCCTCCATGCTGAAGGCTGGATGGAACCCTGAGGTCTGTCCTTCCGTGGCTTCTGGGTGCTGTGGCTCTTCTGCCATCGGGGACTCGGTGTGTGCTGCCGTATCTTACAGCTGCTAGGCATGCAATCACCGCCATCCCCATGGAAACGCAGGAACTTCTTTTGCTGCGCATGGTAGTGCCTAGTCTGGATTGTGATGCTTTGGCAGTGTTGTTCCTTAAAGCAGTGACCTTAGCTGGGAAAGGTGAGCATGTGGGCAACGCCTGTTACAGAGCTGGGCAGCGGCCCTTGCTTTGGGGTCTTCTGCTCAGGGGGGTCAGGAACCCATTGCCCCCATTCCCTGGCAGGTTGGAGGGCAGTGGGATGGGCAATGGGGATGGGCTCAGCTCTGCCCCACAGACAGATGGGGACCGGGGAAGGGGGGCTCGGCACCACGCTAGGCTTTGGCTGAAGCTGGACTTGAGTCCTTTGAAAGACTGGTCTCTGGTCTGAGCAAATCGGCTCTTGCTGCTCTCCTTGTTTGCCGGGCATCCCTGCAGTTCTTCATGCTAAAAAGCAAGCTGTTGGGGGCTGTTAGCATGGGCTGAGCCAGCACTGCGGACCTGCTTTGTAGCGCAGTCTCTCTTTTCCTTTAATCAAACTTCACAGTCTTCTAATTGCTTTCCGGTGGTTGTGCTCCACTCTGTTGACTCCATACCTGAAAGGACTCAGCCTGCTCAGTTCGCACCAGAGCTTCTGGGCTTGTTAGCCTGGTGCCACAGTGCCAGTCCTCCTCAGAGTCGGTTTGGGTTTGTGAGGTAGAAGTGCAAGAAAGGGCAAAATGACCCAAGAATCCTTCAAGGATGGTGCAGGAGGCAGCTCTGAATTGTCCAATTTTATTTGTATGATACAGGGGGGGAAAAAAAAGCGAACATCAGTTCACAGTTCCATGAGGGTAAATGCATCAAAGACAGTTGAGAAACTAAGATACTGCGGTTCTGAAAGCATGTGAATAGATTGTGTTTCAGGCTTGGGGTTGCTGCTGTAATCTGAGATGTTGAAAAGGGCAGAATGAAATAGGAGGAAATGGGTGGAGAGGGGGAGTCTCTGAGCCTCCTTTTGTTTTCCATAAAGCAAAGGCATTGATTGTGGGAGGATCTACTGCACTGTTCAGAGCAGCGCTGCAACTAAGTCATGCTTGGAAGAGCCTTGGGGTAATAGGAGCCATGAGCACAATTAGCGAATATGTTAATCACTCTCTTCTACTCTATGCATGCTTATAACCGAGGGAATCCAAGGCCCTTTTTGGTTGGCTCTGTGCTCTTTTGCCTTTACTTTCTGTAATGTTTAAGTTCAAGAAGTGCCCTAAGAACAGCAGATGTGAACGCCAGTGACATTAAACCAGTAACAGCGATTCAGTGCTCGGGAGTTAAGCATGAGGCTGAGCTCATGGCTGGTATTGCATTGATCTCATTTGATAGGATTGTTCCAGCCCAGTGAATCACAGTCTCTAGCCTCTGATTTCCATCACCCCTGATGGCCTAATCCCCCACTCATTAACCTTGGTGGCAAAATTCCTGTTCCCTGTGAAGTTGCTGAAGATGGACCTTTTCCTGCCGTGGTGTTGTCCTGCCAGGATAGGTCTGATGGAGTTGGCAATGGGAAGCGGGGAGAAACCCCAACTTTTGTCCCTGTGTCAGACAGGACTGATCTAACCCAGCATCTCTGATGGATTTAGCTGGTGAGAAACCTAACAAAAAGAACTGTTTTTAATCAGGAGTGGTGCTGTTGTGGTCTCACAGGAGTATGATGCTTTTCCAGTGATTCCTCAAACAACAAATACACATACAAAGGAGCAAAAGCTTCTCCCAGTAAGACTGCCTTGATGATGCTCTGCTAGGAGGGTAATGTGTGAGAGCACTGCCTGCACCCAACAAGTCTTTCTTTTATCCGATAGCAGGAGGGAGCTCTAAGAGAGAAAGTGCAGAGACGAGCACTTAATATAATAGGCTTTGTACTGAAGCAGCAGTGCCCTCAGAAATGCCCTAGTGTATGCCTTGCTCTTATTCCTCTGTAAGCTAAGAGGTGAGGACATCGCCTCCAAGCAAGTGGAAGAGAAGAAAGTTATCAGGAGTATTCAGCGTGGATTTATCAAGGGGAAGTCATGCTTGCCCAATGTGGGAGCCTTCTACGATGTCGTGTCCAGCTGGGTAGATGAGAGAGCAGTGGATGTTGTGTACCTTGACCTCAGCAAGACTTATGATGCTGTCTTTCCTAACATCCTCATAGATAAGCTTAGGGAGTGTGGGATAGATGGGCAGGTGTGCTGAGATCTGGTAGAGCTCAGAGGGTTGTGGTCAGTGGCACAGGGTCTGGTTGGAGGCTGTAAGTAACGGTGTTCCCCAGGGTCAGTGATGGGTCCGGTCTTGTTCAGCATCTTCATCAGTGACCTGGATAAAGGGATAGAGTGCACCTTCAGCAAGTGTGGTGGTACAAAGCTGGGAGGAGTGGCTGACACACCAGGAGGCTGTGCTGTCTTGCAGTGGGACCTGGACAGGGTGGAGGTTGAGTGGAAGGAACCTTATGGGGTCCAACAAGGGCACGTGTAGGGTCCTACACATGGGGAGGAACAACCAGCTGCACCAGTACAGGCTGGGGGCCGACCTGCTGGAAAGGAGCTCTGCAGAGAAGGACGTGGGTGACCTGGGAGGGCAGCACAGTGCTGCTTTGTGTGAAGACTGCGGTCTGGCACTGCACTGAAGTGCATCAGAGTAAGAGTGTTTCTGTGCAAGAATGTGCAATTGTTGTATTTTAAAGCCACAACTAGCTGGACTTGGAAACCCTTGCTCTGTCTATTGCCTCCTTCCCTTCCCCCCCTCCCACACCTTGTTTGTTTTTTTGCCATTTGTTCTCTTTTATGTGCACAACTGCTTAATTCTCTCTGCAGACTTTTTCCAGGGCAAGCAGTGGTGTCGGTCTGGACATCAGATTTCTCTTAACTGGGGAAATAATTTGGCTCATACAGATCTGTTTCTTTCATCTTTACAGTCCCTCCCCCCCTTCAGATGCTCTCCAGGTCATTTAAAGGGAAAGCAGCACTTTTTCAGATCTCCCCTGCCAAACCAACACTTGCTCAATTATCTTCCGAAAGAAAATGAGTGCTCACTTGGTGAATGATTAAAAGCTGTGTGTTGGGCATGGCAGTGCTCCTGGGTGGTCAGGCAAAGGGAATGGGTCAGCTGCTTTCTCTCCTTGCGTTCTGCTGTAGGTGAGGGTTGGGGCTGCTCAGCTATGAGTCTCATTCGTGCTGGATATGAAGAGGAAGCAATTCCTGACAGAAGGAGAGTTGAGTATTCCGGAGGTACCAATGATGCTGGTCCTCCACAGTCAACATCTTACTCCAGTTTGTGTGTTTGGATGCTGCCTGGACTTTGACCTTGTTATTTGCTTTCGTCATTTGTAGCTGCTATCTCGGTATCTACTTGGGAATACGTGAATGTATGCATATGTCATAGAATGATAGAATTCAAGCTGCGTCAGATCTCCAGGCAGGCATGTAGTTTGGCATCCTGTTTGTGAGTTGTGGGTGAATGCTTTAAGACCTTCCTCCACACCTGCAAGGCTAGATTAGCTGCTTCATTCTAAAGGGCTCTTTTTTTTTTCTTATAAGAGCACGTGATTACGTGAAAACTTCATCTGTTTCCAGATATATCAGCAAGGCAGTCATATGATTTGGCAGTCAGAAAGCCATGCAAATTTGGCAGCGTGGCACAAGAGCAAATTGCTGCAGCTTACTGAAGGTGTTGTGGGGGGCACTGCTTTCCCCAGCTGAGGATGCTCCTGTCGTGATGTGTCATCAGTTTCTGAGCCATCGGTGCAAGGTGGAGACTGTCTGGACACGGGGTGATAAGGTGGCAGCAACCTCTGTGATTAACTGGATTTCTTTGTACGTGGTTCTGCTTTAATAGTATAGCAAAGCTTTGGTTCTCCTGCCTCTATGCATGTGGAAATAGGCTGATGTCAAAAAAAAAAGTAGTTAATGTGCAGTCTTGCCTTTGATGTCGTAACAAAAGAAGTTAACTTGGTGACATGGGGTACAGTACTTGGTTCCAACTCTGGTCTTCTGTCCTCCATCACCCCTTTCATTTCGTTTTTCTGGTGGTAAATACAGCTGATATTCTTTCATTTGGTAATAATAAGAAGCATGCCTAGAAACATTGGATGGCTTGCTTCGTTCCTCTGATAAGAGAGAGCAAGGCAGAAAAAAACAGAGCTTACTGTAAAGTTGATTAGATGGCAGAGCACGTTTAATCTTCCCACCCCACGCATTCAAGCCAGAACTCAGCATTTGTCATCAGCCGTGTCCCCAGCAGCATTCCTTACAACCCATTTGTCTTCGCCACAGCAGGTTGGTTTTTTCTGTCTCAGATGGACACAATGGGCTGTTTGTTCTCTCTCCTTGGGCAGCTGAATAAAATGTGCACAAACCCACTTACTTCTGCGTGCTTCAGAATCCATGAAAATCAGCAAGTTGCACAGCTACCCATTTTGACAGGACGGTAGCGTGCTGTCAGTGCTAATATCCATTAATATGCATTGGCAACTGCTTCTGTTTCAGAATGGGGTATTCTACAGTTCCCAGCAAAATGACAGATGAATGTAAAGAAGTTGCAGCTCGAGGGACAGGTATGAGAAGGCTCACTCTGTGTACATAAACACTTGCATCCCCATTGCTGATTCCTTATCTCTGCCCCAATCTTTGGCACTTCAGTTTAATGAATTTTAAGGGTGGTTGTAAACTTCATGAGATGGATTCGGGTCTTGAATCGATGGATTTTCATAAACTCCTGCCCAAGCAGCAGCAGCAGAAGACATTATGTGTTACCCCAGTTGCACACACCTTATACTGTCTGGCTTTTCTCCATAGTTTTAATGATCTTTCACATTTATTGAACTATCATATGGAAATTAAAAATGAATTGGCTCCTCACCCAAAACTCTGCAGTGAGTCCATGTTGAAGCCATGAGCTACACCTCGGAGCACCAAGTCCCAGTGCTTTCACTTCCATTAGATTTCTTCCCTCCTAATTGCAGGGAAAGATTAAGGATCCAAGCTCATACTGGCAGCCCGTATGACCATGTACACTCACATATACACTCATATGGCTGTTTCAATTTTCACCAGCTTTTTTGGGCATGTTCTTTTTATCTAGGCAGCAACTGAAGGTAGCAATTTGCCCATTCCTGTGCTTAAGAGGAAAAAGCCTTTTCACTCATAGTCATAAAGAAAGCCAAGGAGGAATGCGGGAGTGGGTGCAGCGTTCTTATTGAGTGGGTTAGACTCGAGGAGCTGGCCTTTTCCCAAGGGGATGAGGCTGCCCTCCGTATTCACCTCTTGAAAACAAGAGCCCTCGCATACACTGAGACATCTTAGAAAGTGTCCTCTTTGACCTTCTTCACTAAAATGACACGACTTTGTTCTAGAGGACTCGGCACCTGTCTGTACAGTCTTTTTCCCACACTCAGGGTTCTGGTTTGTATGCAAGCTTTGGACTTTGTGTCAAAATCTGTGGCTTGCATTAGGATGAAGATCAGTTGGGACAATGCCTCCTTTTGGTCCTCCGCCCCCAATTTTCATAGGGCTGGCATTTGTGAAGGTGCTTTATGAGAACTGTTTTTGTCTTGGAGGTGCGTTGCTGGGAAGGTGCAGCCGCTCTGCATAAAACCCAAAGCAAATCTTCTTGGTTTTCATCAAGTAGCAGAAGCAGATGCTGGCCCATGTTGACAAAGCAGATGAGTCCTCTGTAATACATGGGATGAAGCATGTGCATTACGAAGTGAAAGCATTTTCTATTGTTCCTTCAGTTTCTTTGAGTGCTCCTTTTATTGTAGCGTCTTCCTATACAAATGGCTGTACCTCCCTCAGGTACAGATGACTCAGAAAGGCATCTATGGCCTTCATCCCATGAGGGTTGTCTTCCAAAATCCAGCAGAGTAGCAGGATAAATGGGGAGGGCTGATGTAGCTTTAGTGGGCAATATTAGTGGTAGGTGGATAGTTGGACTAGATGATCTTAGAGGTCTTTTACAACCTTAATGATTCTATGGCTGATTCCCAGCGTCAGTAATGACTGTTTCATTGAGTTGGCAGTGCTTCCCACAAGTGTTTAATAGGATGGTGTACACTGTTGAGAATGGTGTTTTCTGGCATTTACTAAAGGGTTGATTGAATACAAAGGGTGTTAGAGACTAATAGAAACAGGGGAAGATAAGTTATTTCTTTGTTGTTATGACTGGTGTATTAATGTGTAGTGATGCAGATGTGAATTTATATAGGAGGATGTAAATGGTGTTTAATTAAGATGACTGCTTTCCTTACGAAGATGAGGACAGGCAGTAATGGCCTTAAGTTGTGCCAGAGGAGGGTCAGGTTGGGTATTACGAAAAAGTTCTTCTCAAAAAGAGTAATAATGCATTGGCACAGGCTGCCAATGGTGGATGCCAGTGGTGGGATCACCACCCCTGGGGGTGTTCAAGAACAGTGGAGATGTGACATTGAGGGATGTGGTCTGGAGCAGTCACAGGTGTGGGTTGATGGTTGGACTGGATGATCTTATTGGTCTTCCCAACCTTAATGACTGTAGGAGTGGAATTTCCCCTCCCTCTCTTACCTGCTCTGGAGTGGAATTTGACGTGGTGATCGTGGGTGCCAAGAGAAAATTAGCAATACTACATTCGGTCGTGTCTTTAAATAAAAGACAGAAAGGAAGCTCCATAGCTTATATTTAGAGTGTCTGTTCAAAGATCTGCAGCTTGAATCTATCTGAAACCTATGCAGAAGGATGGGTAAGAAGCCACAGCGTGGATGAGTGCAAGATGGCATTCTGTTCCACACTCATCACAAAAGCATTTGGTACCATGAGCTCACGCTGCTCTCACTTGTTGTGTCTTCTGCCTCCTACCAGCCTGGAGAAGTGCTGGAGCCTATGCCAGTGCTTCACCACCCTCACTGTAAAGAAACCTCTTCTTTGTGCTGAAGGAGATGTAGTCACTCAAAGTGCCTGTCTCCTTTTGCACCTCACAGCCTGCCCTGCCTGCTTTTGGAAGTCTGAGCAGTGGCTTTTGGTTTGGGCTGGTGTGTAACGTGGAAAAGTAGTGCTGTCAGCAAGGCGGAAGCAGTCGGAGTTGTTTTTCCCCTTGTATCAGTGACTAAAGTGTACACTTCCCAATTTAACTACTGGAGTTTCTCCTTTAGCCTTGTTTGCTCTGCAGCTCATGGCTAATATGCAGAAGGTCCTGCTACCTACACTTCTGTGGTGATGCCACGAAGAGGCATTTCCAGCCCTCTGTGCAATGACATCAGTGGGTAGCAAAGATAGCAACAGGCTGCTGTTGTATTTGAAAGAAATGTTCTATTTATACAGTCTCATGTGGAGGTGACTGAAAACCTTCAGACTGCTGAAATGAAAGTTTGCCAGTCCTCAACCTCATATGTACTCCAGAGTCACAGAGTTGGTTTTTGGCTTCTTAGCAGAGGAGGGCTCCTTTGGAATGAAGTTGCTGCTCCAGCAGGGCAGCAGGACCCTCCTTCATCCCAGGGCAAGCACAGCCACAGCCCTCACCTCTCCTGTGGGCATCCAGGTGCTGGGGAGGCTGCTGGGCTTGGTCAGACCTGGTTCCTATTTTGGGAGGAAGCTTTCATGCTCCCCATCAGCACAGCAGGCCCCGTGCTCTTCCCTTGGCTGAAGACACTGTTGGGTTTTCACCTCCTTCAGGCGGTTGATGTCAAGCAGTGCCCCAGCTTTGCAGGATTTCTAACTCAAATAGGGCACTACCCTACAAAGCATGCTCAGGCTGCACATCACTGATAGAAACGAGCAGCAAAACTAGCAGGGCTGGTTTCCTTCTGCTGTTTCCTGCAGCAGTTTTGCCTGTAGTCTGACACAAGGGCACCTCTAAGGGCTCTGTGGTTGGGATGCGCCCCTCTGGGTTCTCTGGTGTCCAATAGGGTTCACACTTGTGGAATGGCCTTTCCTCAGTGCTGCTGCAGTCAGACTTTCCTCTTCTGTCCAGCACCCCTTTGAGCAGACTTTATTGCAGCTCAGTGCCTTTGAAATCTTCTGCATTCACTGAAAATTAGCCAGTAGGTCAAAAAATTATATGGAGGGGACAGATTGCATAGTTGTGTTTGCACAAACCACTTCTCTCTTGAAGACTAGGCCCAAAATAGGGGATCTGTCAGTGCTTCCTTCCCATATCGCCCATGTCCTGCCTGTGGGAAGTGTGTGATCCTCCACACTCTGCTTGGAGAGCAAGGAAACAAGCAGAGCTGCTCATCTTAGCAAGACCTTGGTTCTTTCCATGGGTCACAGCTCCTCTGCCGTGCTGGGTAGGAGCAAAAGAGAGAATGGCAAAGAACTTACTGGCAAATAAATGAATGGCAACTTCCTTCTGATGGATTTATTCAATACTTTGAGATATAAATATGTTCTTGATGACCAGAGAAATTGGCCATTCTGCACTAGGAAGCTTGATTGATGTTTTCAGCCGGCTTTTGTGAAGGGCTGTGTAAGTGGATCTTGATAACCTACAGGGAAAAATACAGCGTGGTGAAGTTCATTTAATACATGAGTACTCAATTATGTTTGTGTTGGTTTTGTTTGTGTTTCCACTTAAGGAAGTTTTGATCATACAGATTTATAACCAATAAGTTACTTCATCCCTTAAACTCCCTCTGTGTGACATTAATCACCCCCAAACTAATGCAACTTCAGCCATGTCTGAATTTTAATCAGTGTACTGTTGTGTTTCTGGTTGCCATCTCACCGTGACAGAATCAGATGGGTTTAGTTATGGAACAAGATCCTGCTGTGTCTTACAGGGGGTGCTTGCCCCAGTGATGCTGCTCTTGAAGCACAGGGAGGGCTTCTTGGCTCCCATGGCCCATGCAACCTGCTGTCCTCACAGGGAGGGCTCAGCAGAGCTCCAGCAATGGGACAAAGGACATCAGCATGGGGCAGAACAGACCAGCATTGTGTGTTGAGATATCCCACGTTGAGAAGACAGTGAACGCTCTGGATTGGGGCTGACGTACTGGAGTCTGAGGCCTTGTTTGTGATGGTGGAGTAGATTAATGCAATATCTGGAATTGGAATAACAAAGAAGATTCTTGGGCTGGAAACTGGGTGCGCTGTCACATCTCTGGAGAAGGCTGTTTTGTTCCTAACCTTCCAGGGGGATCTGAATCTTGGCACCAAGCGAAGAAAAGCTTGTGCAATAACCAGTGGGTTTCCTAGCACCTTCTGTGTTGCTCCCCTCCTTGATTTATAGCAGCTCCTAAGATCAGAGGTTCATTTATGATTGTTTTCTATTCTTTGAGCAGCATCCACCCCCTCACTCTTTGATCGAAAGCCCCATGTTGTTTACTTACTGACATAGGTCAGCGACAGCAGGAAAGAAATGGTGACTAAGCCAATTAATTGTTGCCAGAGCAAAGCTTGCAGACTCTCTCAAAGTGTGAGCTCGACAATAAAGCCCAGCGCTGAGCAGAACAGTAGAAGTCCATACCGAGCTGGAGATCTACCTCTCCCAGACCATCGTGTGCCCTTTTGAAGCTTTTACACCATTAGTTGGGCTGATCTGACAGCGAGGACATCAGGGTGCTGCTGGTGCTGTGGGTCCGATCCCGCTGTAGGACCGTGCTGTCCTCTGGTCTCCTCATTGCCTTCTCACCCTGTAGAGGATGGAGACAGCAATACGTGGTGGTTCTGTTTCTTTCTGCTGTGAATAAAGCGGAGTCCTGGCTTGAAAGCAAAGCCTTGTATATTGCAGGAGGCTGTGCTCACTTTATCCTCAGCATAGGTTTAAAATGTTCTTTAACTGCAGTTACCAGCAGACTTGCTGGACGGGCACTGAATGTTCAGACCTGCCCAGGCTCTCTGAGGCTGGGGAGAATTACTGCTTTGTGTTCTGTCCTGCAAAGATGCAATAAAAGCTGATATCGATGCTGACTTTCTTTAGCAAGTGCTTTGAGGTCTGTCTGTGAAAAGCAGCGAATAGGAGCCAAGTGGAATTGTGCCTTTCTAAGAGCCTTTTCTTCTCTTGTTTCTCAACAACAGTGATTTAGTGATTCCCTATCAGGTCCACTCATCGCCTAGCAGTAACCTGTGTTCTCCAGTTTTTATTCCAGCTGTGATTATTGTAGCTCAACACTGTACCGTGTTGGTTTGGTTTTGTTGTTTTTCTTACCGTGTTTGTTTGTTTTAATCCTCTCTGTGACCTAAATACATTTTAAATGCATTTAACTTGAGGCCTCCCCTGGCCTCAAGTTGCAGTGGAGGAGCTTCAGGTTGGATATTAGGAAAAACGTCTCTGAAACAGTGGTTAGACATTGGAACAGTCTGCCCAGGGCATGGTGGAGTCACCGGTCCTGGAGGTGTTCAAGAATCACGGAGATGTGGCACTGAGGGACATGGTTTAGTGGGCAGTGTTGGTGGTAGGTAGATGGCTGGACAAGATGATCTTAGACGTCTTTTCCAACTGTAATGATTCCACGATGCTAAAGAGAGGGCCTCCTGATGGCACTGATCACACGTGTGTGTTGGCCATGGAGAGCAAGAGCTGCGTTGTGTGGGTGAGGCTGTAATCTCTCGTTGATATCTTTGTGTTTTGCGTTATATCCAAAGCCGTGGCCTGCATCTCACCTGAATTTTGCTCTTCATCCTGATTTATCCTGATTCACTGGGCTGCTCGGGAAGCATTAAGCCGTATTTAGCACCTGCACAAACCAATTTATCCTCTGTGTTATGATCACGCTCAGAATGTTCTGTTTTGGAATGTGCCTGGCAGAACGGGCTCTGGCAGATGCTGAAGCCAGAAGTGTTCCCAGGGACGGAGGTGATGCTGACACTGCACAGCCTTACCTTGTTTTGCACCAGCACCAAACCAGGAAGATCCGAGGCTATTCCTCATTACAACCTCACATTTCGGAGGTGTCTTTTGACACTCCAGCCTTGTATTCCTCTGAGAGCGCTTATCCCTCCCCAAGCCCTTAAAAGAGGAAGGCTGTGTAGGTTGTTTGGTTGTTTTTCACCCCATCTAGGGATCTCACAGTTGTCATTTCCTGCAAATCTTTGACAGCTGCTATTTTGCCGCTTTCACTTTTTAACATCTATTTTAACACTCACACCACACAGCACGCGGTGAGGACGGGACACACAAGATTCCAGCCTGCTGGGTTTCATCAGGCCCAGTCTGTTTTGCAGTCTTTGCTTACCTGTTTGCAGAGAACATATTGATGGTCCGTGCCGGTTATTAAAGCAGCTCCCCTTTCCTCTTCCTCTCCCTCTCCATGGGGAAGCAGGGAACGGACAATGCAGTAAAGCACAAACTGAAGTGGTGATTCGAAGTGGTGTTTAACGTGGTTCTGCACTTGATTCATCTATGTTTTAAAGCAAAGAGTTAGGGCATGGGCACATCTGTGCCTGCGGCGCAGCATTTCCTTTCGCTTCCAGAATTCCTATCCAGTGCAAAACAATTGGAAATGGAAAGATGTTGTCTGTGCCCTCAGGCTCTTACTTAGAACTACTCAAACTCCTTCCTACGTCTGCTTGTGGAAGGGTTTTCCCCACACACCAAATGTGTTGTATTTGTTCACATAGACTTTAAAGGCCCCTTTCAAACTTGCAGGCTGCTGCCATTTAGAAGCTTTTTAACTTGACTGAGATGACAGCTCGTACCCATCTCTGGTAGCTGAAAGCTCAGAACCATTACTAAAATGCCAGCTTTCCTCCTGATACTTCTGTCCTATCCATCTTCCTCAGTGCAGTTCATCTCACTTAACTTTGCATGAGTTTAGTAACCTTGAGAGCTATGCCAGAAGAGGACCCGTCTGGATAATAGGCTTCACCTGGTGTTTGGCTGCTCTTTTACCCATCCTGAAGTATATGGGGTCGAAAGCCAGCATTTGGGAATCAGAAGTTGGATGTTGTGGCTGTCTCTGGGCTGAGGGCTGGGATTTATCTGCAGCAGAAACTTAACAGCAGAGGAATTTAACTGCTCAGTGCTGGCAGTTCTCTCCTCACCATCCTGATAGAGGAATGACAGACTGCTCCCAAGGTGGCATCTCTGCGTGAAGAACCATTGTAGGATCCATGCCCAAAGGCAGGGAGGGCACGGGTCCCACTCTGCATATTGTGAGACAGTGAATAATTCTTCTTTAATCACCTTGGCCATTAAACATCTCCTGTAATCCCACGCCGCACCATTGCTTCTTGCAGCTGGATCGCCCTCATCTGTTCAGTTTTCCACACCTTGGATCACCCTTGGGTCCCTTCTGTGTGCTTCTTCCAATTCTATTCCATCCCATTTGGCAGCCTTGGGATGGCTGGGTCGTGGAGTACTTGGCAGCTGGGTTTGTGCACTGGGGTAATGAGATCTTCTTTGCTCCCTGCCTGGTTACCGGTGTGCTCTTGGCCTCTGAAAGACACTGAACCATTTGGAGAACAGCCCATAGGGTCTCCAAAATCTCTTTCCTGAGTGGTAATTGCTCATTTAGAGCCTGTCATTCTTCACACAGAATTAAAATTATTTTCCCCCAGTATGCATTAATTTCCATGTATTGACTTTGCATTTCACCTGCTACAGTCAGCAGGCATTACAAGATCTCTGGGTGCAAACCGAGTTTTAGAACCCTGTTTTCTCATCTCCTATTTCAAGCTGGACAGCCTTAATAAAAAACAATACTCCTAATGCATGTTTTCCTATCACTTGGATTAATGCTCCCTAGGGGTGTCCCCAGGATAGCAGAAATCTGGCCATGTTTCCGACCCAAACACTGTAGTGTCAGTGGGCTTCACCTCTCCCAGGACTCTGGCTCTTGGTTCGGGGTTGGTAAGGGGCAGCCTTCGGATAGAGCAGGATTCATCCCAAGCCCACGTCATGCTGAATAATGACTCAGTAGTTACTCATGTTTTTCTTGGGTCTGGTAGGCCTGGGGAGAGTTGTGGTGCTGGCTCACCGTTCCGCAGGTTCTTCCTTGGCAGCCTGAAGGGGCCAATATAGAAAAAAACCATTTTGGAAGAACGTTTTTAAAAATAATACTGGCTGACATTTCCAAAGCTGAAACCTCGTGGGTTGTCAATACTGCTTTATTTAGGAAAAAAATAAAAAATAATAAAAAAAAAGAATTCTTGGAGTACATTTTACCCCTATGCTTGTGGGTGGTTTTTTTGTTCATGCTCAGCGATGGCTCTTAAATCATTGATGTGCATTGAATTTGGGCTTGATGTGCAGACACAGACAGTGTTCCCCTGTGGATGGGGTTATAGTGTGGGGTTCGGGACCCGCTCACGAATGGAAGCTCTTTGAAAATGATGAGGTCTGTAATGCGTTCCTCCTGCAGCTCTGTTCGGATGGAGCCCGGCTTGCTCTCCTCCCCCTCCAATCCCCCTGCCACACATGTTCTCAATTACTGCCTGCATCGAAGCTGCAAACATTTCTTGTGCATCTCGCTTTCTATATTGAGCCCTGGAAATATATTTTAGTAATTTGTGGGAGAACTATTATGTCCCATGCTGGGAAAACTGTATTTATGGTTCCTGCAGGGAAACAAGTTCATCAATTCCAGTCCGCGGTGGCTTTGCTGTTGCTTCGTCCCTCCTTTGTGTCTTGGAGCAGCACTGTTAGAACCTCTTGCCCCTGTTGAGTCGAGCCCGGGTTTCTCCTATCTTTGAAATAAAAAGCACATGCTCTGCAGTCTGTTTTTCAGTGTAGCCCACACAATAATGGCCGGGTTTTGGCTGAACACGATGATTGCTGCTCCATACCCTAGATATTTGGGTTTGGATGTGCAGTAGCACTCCGCTTACAAAAAGTCGGTTCTGTTTTATTGCTGGTAGGATTTCAAAGTCAATATTCTGCAGCAGGGGGCATTGGAGGAGTAACATACAGGAGACCCAGTCTGGGCAGTACTGATGTGCAGTGCCTGGTTTGGAAGGGGAACGGGGCTCAGTTTTTGTTGGTTCTCAGTGTTTGCATTGTCCTCGTAGGATAATCCTTCTGGATCCAATCAGTGAGATGTATTCACAAGCCTTTGTTGTACATTAAATCATGCCTTGTTTTCAACTGCAAACCTTCGGTCCCACACCCACATCTGCAAGGCGTTTCTCAACTCAGTTGCTGATGTGTAGAAGATATTTCTGTGGTTATTGAGGACTCTTTGTTGCGCTCCACCTCTCTTGGTTGGGCTGAAAGCAAGTTCAGCTCTGATAATGAAGGGCTGACCTGGGGATACTGTTGCTGCTGTAAAGGAAGAGCTTTTAAAGCCTACTTCTCTTCTGCTTAAATAAATGAGGGACTGTTTCCAGTGGAAAGAAGAGCTTGTGCATCTCCTGTGTAGATAAATTGGGCTGTTAACAGTGCTGGCAGGCTGGAACAGCAGAGAGAGAAGAGGAAAAGGTGTGTCTGGATCAATTGGTTAATTGTTAGATAATAAATGAATCCTTTTCCAATGCACACAAATGGAGCTTCCTTTCCATTTAATGCTCCAGCTTCCCTTCCAAGATCTCATTGCAGCATTCTGTCCCAAAACAAAGAGACCTTCCCATCTCGATGTCAACGTTTGTTGACTCTCTGTGGAGCTTTGAAAAACGACTTCCCTGTCATTAACAGTGATACAACTGTAAACAATATTGGTTAAGATGCACTGGGGGAGAATGAAGGAACAAATTAAAGCACTCGGATAAGAAGTGCCATCTTCCTAGGAAGTTAGTACAAGAAGCACTGCGCTGCACTTCAGGTCGTAGTTTTTAACTCTGCAAATAATGTTATGATTTTTGAAAGTTGGAGGATTCAAACTGCTGCTCTATTGCTTTATTTCAGATGCTTGTTCAAAAAATAAAGCTGGAGAAAGGACAATAAAATATCAGCGAAGCGATGCCTGAGGTGCTCATTTAATTCCCGTTAGCACACTAAATGAGAGGATGATGAGCTTTGCTTTGGCTTTATGTCTCCAGACTTCTCAACAGGGATGCTCACAGACCTGCTTTGCAAATGGAAACCGAGTCCTGGCCCAGCCCATAGAAGCAAGGTGTTAGGTTAGAGCCCCTGGAGCCAACATCACTGATGGGTGTTTTGAGTTCTGTTTTTATTGCTGATGATGCTTTTTGGTTGTGGTGGGGGTGCTGTTTTTAAAAAGCAGCATTTCTGGTGTAATTTATAGGCTTGCCTCTGGGAACAGAGCATCCCCTGCTGCTGCGTAGGCTCAGGGCAGTGTGCCTGCAGCTTTGGGACAGCCCTGGTGAGCCAGGAGGTTGGTACTGCTCAAGCAGGAGCTGCCGTAGTGACTGCAGCCTGCTTTGTGCCTGGACTCACGTAGCTGGCAGGAGTGGCACGTTACTGAAGGGCTGCTTTATCTTCTGAATAGTTCTGCTATCAGCTGCTCTTGTGTCTCTCGGGTGTGAGGGCTGTGACACTGCTGTTTGTGCTGTGAGGGTCATAATCCCTTCTCCTAGTTGTTCCTCATAAATTTTTAGGAAACAGAGCTACAGGAAAGTGCCCGGAGCCCACGATGGGCAGAGTGAGATGGTCCTAATGGGGGTTTTGTGTGATGCACAGACACTGCACTGCTGTTCCTTCAGATAACAGCATTAAAGGCAGATTTCCATGAAGAGAAATGCCCTCTGCTCTTCCCCTTTGCCCGTTTTGTATTGAATGAAGCCAGTGTTGGGTTTGATGAAACTCAGAAGGGTTGGGAAGAGAGTTTAGGGCAAACCACGAGCTGGGTTGTGTTCAGTGAATTGCACAGACAAAAAGCACATTTCTGTGGCTTCCTCTTAAATCAGAAAACCATGTTAATAAGTCCTGGGCTTTTTTGGTTCTATTTCTGTGAACACTGAGAGCTTATTGCTGCAGTTCTTGATTTTATGTTGATGTTTTCCCTCCAGAATTATGAATTTGTGTCTCCCTGAAAGTTCGCTTTTCAGGCTGAGGTTCTGCAGCATGATCCACATCAATCTGCAGCGATGGCTGGAGGACAGCAGCTTTCCTAGCCATGTTTTCAGCGCTCAGAAGGGAAAATCTGCTGTCTTTGCATGCTTTGTTGCTTGGGAAATGTGAGATAAGGACTCCTCTCTCCTCACCAGGCCCTCAGGAGTTGTGCCCTGTGCCCAGGGCTCAGCACCACATGCACAGTAGGCCCAAGCGCACACTGTAGGCCACAGATCTGGCAGCCTGCTGAAGCTGTGGTGGCCATGGCTGTAGCCAGTTACCCAGCTACATGAGACTCATGAGACTCAAAGCTGTCCAATGTCCATATTGTGAGAAAACAGATCATTGGGAGCGAGGGGGAGCACCTCTTACTGACTTGATGGCTCTGGTGCCCTTCAAGGAGGTGTGCTGGTGTTCATGCCCACTGGTAAGGTGATGGATTTGGCCTCGGAATTGCTGTGTGAACAACCTGGTCGTTCTGTCCTGATTTCTGTCCCCTGTGGTTAGAGCACGGAGAAACGCCTCTTTTTTGCTCTAATACCTTTTTTGAACCTCTGAGATTAGTGGAAGGTCTTGTTCCTGTCTGCAGCTCTGAGCCAGGACTGCTGGTTTCTTCTTCCTGCGTCATCCGTTGCACAGAGATGAATGAACATTTCCCAAGCAGGAGGCATTAAGCAGTGAAGATTCTTTATGATTCCTTAAGATTTAGTGATCCAGTGCTTGCAAGCCCTGCTTACAGCAGGGGGTTGGAGCTCAATGGAGGTCCCTTCCAACATAAGCCATTCTATTATTTGAGAGGCTCAGTTATGTCAAAATGAAGTAGCGTCTTCCATGAGATGCTTTGTTGCTGGCACGATTTCTTTCATTACCTTTTAAAACCAAAGGAGGTGTTTCTACTTGAAACGATAGGAAGGTGACTTCCTAGTTATGACTCATCCAGAACTTAGTCCCTCAATTCCTGTTGCACGTTTCTGGGAAGTGAGATGGGAGAGAAGAAAAGAAAATGATGAATGAGAAGTGAGAGGTGAGGTAATCCCGTTTTACATTATTATCATCTTTTTTTTACTTCAGGAAGATTGAAATGATGTTGCTCTAGTTGATGGTTAAACTCTAATAGGTTTCAGGCTAAGACCTGCTTCCTCTGTGAGCACCAAACAGGCTTTCAGACACATCGTATCCACCAAATCCTATGAGCACCACTGTTCAGTGCCTATAAACACCCAGTAAGAACAGTAAAACCTGAAGAGTTAAGCCTGTAGTTGCACAAAGTGAGGTGGAGCATGGCTGCAGTCCTGCTGCAGGCTCCTGCCCCTGTGCTTTGCAGCCCCATCCCTGGAGGTGCCCAAGGCCAGATTGGATGGGGCCCTGTGCAGCCTGATCTGGTGGGGAGCAGCCAGCCCATGGCAGGGGGTTGGAGCTCAGTGATCTTTAAGGTCCCTTCCGACCCAACCCATTCTGTGGTTCAGTGATTCACAGAGGGAGCTTTCATGGTGCTTTGCAGACTGGAGTCCCAAAGAGCAAATGAGCCACTTGGAGGTGACTGGGTGACTTTCTCAGCATGTGGAAGGAGGGATTTCTGCCAAGCATCTGGCACTTGCATCATCTGAGCATCAGCCAGAGCAACAAGGTTCGAATCCAGGCTTTTCATGCTGCCCCGTGTGCTAATATAGATGGTGAGCGGTGACATTTGAAGTAAAAACTGCACAGCAGAGCTCATTTGAAATAATTTATGACCCAGGAAGAAAAATCTGCACTAAGAATAACTTGTAATTACATCAGGTCAGTAAATTACTCTGCAGATCCATGCCTGGGATGAGCCTCGGGTGTTGGAGAAGTCTTAACTTTAATATGTGTGCACCTGAAGTCACTGGCTTGTGTATTGTTCTTAAGTTCAAGAAGAAAATGCTGTATTTAGTGCCCTCGTCGGACAAGTAACAGATGAGCACAGTAACACTTGCATAGTCTTAAATTGCATTTCTATTTCTTGCAGTACTAAGCGCTACAGGCTTCTTTCTATTGGCATCTGCGTTGGGTTGGGAACCCAACACTGCCCGCATCCTTTGGGCAGAGTGGTTTAAGGAGAGAGCTGCGCTTGAGTGGACTCACACCTCATCTCCTTCATATAGTTCCTTTCACCAAGCAGAGCTTCCCAGTCTGTCCCAGCACATGACACATCTTCATTTCTTCACTTTCTCTTACTACTACTTCGGTGTAGTTGCTTTTCTCGCTGCATTTGGCAAGAGTTTATTTCTGCACTTAAGCTGAGTTAAAGCAGATTTACTCACAGAATGTATCTAAATACGACAGTGGAAGCCTATTGAAAAATAAGCCAGCCAAGTTGCATGTATTTAAAAAAAAAAATGCTGTCATGACAAATGGGGGGAAAATTTATTTCCCAAGAAACAGCTTTAGAAAGCAATACTGCAAACTTTGTGCTTTGACTGGTGAGAGTACCGTGACTTAGACCTCACTAGTCCTACCAAATAAATGCCAATGTGTGCTTATAGAACCAAAGAAATGCCTGCTGTGGTTATGTTGTGAGATAACTCGAATATTATAGCTTCGTTAAATCCACAGCTTGGGAAGTCTGCAGTGACCAAGCCTGGCTCCAGAAAAGTGGAAATCGTACCATAATTACCAGTGGATATTGTTCCAAGCTACTGCCCCTCTGTCATTTGCAGCAGTTATTTGATTTGTGTAGGCTCTTGTGGTCCAGACCACATGGAACTGTTCTGATGAAGATCAGAACCATGGTTTGATAATGGGTTAAGGAAGGCAGGTACCCTGAACACCCAGCTGGCACTTTCTGCATGTGTCTGTACTTAGGATCAGTATCTTTTTGAGCGCATCCACATCTTTTTTCCCCTTCTGTTTCCTTTCCTGCTTTCTGCATTTCAGGGCATCCTTTCTGTATCTGCCCTTGATCCATTCCTTCAGTGATGCAGATCATTTTTTTTAATTATTATGTTCCCAGTTGTCTTAACACCTAAACAAAGGCTTTGGATAACTTCTCCAGCTACACAAAAGTCTCAAGGAGGTGGGTTAACCAAAGAACCCCTTTTTAATTGCAAGCAATGCAATCTGTAGCTTAACCTGTCATTGCTATTATTAGGAATTACACAAGATGGTCATGGTTATTGTGCTGAAAGTCCTGGCACAGCACAGGCTGTAGGGTTTCCTAGAATTTATGTCTGTTCATGAACACTTGCTTTCCTTGGCCACAAATCTGTTAGTTTTGCTCTGTGTTGCTTTTGAAAATGATTAACTTTCTGCAGCGACCCAAACTCTGCTATCATGGGGACCCTGCAGGCGGCCCCTGGTTGTGTTTGCTAATGTCTGCATCGCAGGGCTGAGCACAACTAATGGCTGCAAGGAATGTGACCGCTGTCCTTTGACCATATCTGGCTGTGCTGTGACATCTTTTGTGTTTCCTATGTTTGTTAGGCAGCTCATACGAACTGCTTGAAGTTTCCAGCGCTGTCTGACTGCATAGTCTAGTAATTAGATGGTGTAAAGCACTTAAAGTATTACAGAAATATGTCAAAACGTATTAACAGCACAAGTGCCATTTACTGCTTTCCTAAGTAGGTTTCACAATATGCTGTACTGGAATCCACCTCTTGTCGTTATTTATCGAACTGCACAAAAGTGAAGATCACCAGGAATGAAGTGATTAGCATCAGGCTGTCTTTCTGCACTAAGGATGTATATTACCATGATAATGTACAGAGTGAAGCATATAAATCCCTTCTCACCTAAAATGAGAAGACAGCCCTGAGTAAAACCCAACAAATGATGTTTTTTCCATATTTGCTCAGACTTCATCACTCTCTACAACTGCCTGAAAGGAGGTGGTGGTGACTGGGGGTCGGTCTCTGCTCCCACGTAACAGCAGTAGGATGAGAGGTGATGGCCTCCGGTTGCACTGGGGGATATTCAGGTTGGGTATTAGGAGAAATTTCTTCTCCAAAGAGTGATGATGCATTGGTTGGCACAGCTGCCCAGGGAGGTGGTGGGGTCACCGTCCATGGAGGTGTTCAGGAGCTGTAGGGATGTGGCACTGAGGGTCACTGGCATGGTGGGGGTGAGCTGATGGTTGGACTTGGTGCTCTTTCCCAACCACAATGAGACTCTGTCTTGTGGTCCACCATCTCAGGTGGACTGTTCCCATGGTGGTGTTCCCACAGACATGCTTGGTGTGGGACCCCAAAGTGGGGACATCATATGGGCTCCTGGTGCTCAGGGGAGGCCTGAGGAGCAAACACCTCCAGGATTTGCTCCTGGTGCCCACTTCACTGGCACACTTCCCTGCTTGCTTGCTTCTCCCACTGAGACTTATGTGCTGTTTGCAAACGGGAATGATGCTGTTGCTGCATCCTACACATGCTTTCCTGCTCTGTGCAAGCTCGGGTATTGCTTCCATACACAGTGTAAGCACTGCAGTTTCAAAGATCTAATCTAATAATAGATTGGTCTACATTTGCTGCGTTGCCAGAAAAAGACATATGTTGTCAGGCAGTCGAAGTCAGCAACAGTACTGAAATGCAAATGTGCTGAAACATGAAGAAGGCAGAAATCCAGAAGGATCTATCTGGGGTTTGGCTATTAGGGAACTAAAAATATTTTCTTCTTTACATATATGCCTTCCACACGTACTTAGAGAAGTACTGTTTGCCTGATGTCTCAACGTGATTAAAGGGCATTTCCTTTCCTTTCTTGCCTTTGGTGTGAGAGTAAGAGATGCTGTTGGCGTTCAGCTTTTCTAGAGCTGGTGTAAGAGGAAAGAGATGGTTGGAAGAGTTTGAATGGGAGAGGAGCACGTAGTATGGCACAAGAGAGAAATGCAGTATTGGGTTCCTTCTGGAACTGATGCTTTGAGGCAGCGGGCACAGGTCTTTACTTGGCCTATGCTGGGGCACAGGGTTTTAGGGTGAGGATGTAGGCTTTGGTTGCATGCAATGATAACTTTCTGTGCCGTATTTTATCACACGGTGTTTGCAGTTTCATTTTTAGCTTTTCCCTGGGGAAGAAAATAATGCCCGATTGGTTTGAACAAAGCGAATGTATACCCCAAGGACTGCTGGTCTTTTGTGGGCTGCTGGAAAGGCTTTGCTTTTAAATTTAGAGGGCTGTGCGCTGCTGACCTTTTGCAGCATTGCTGTGAGGTGGGGATCAGGCTTGGTGCTGGTGTATGAAGATGTGAGGTTTTGACACACTTTCTGAGCCAGCAATTACAGGATTTCATCTGTACATATCCCTTAAATACCATCATTTTTAGATGTGTGCTAAGAAAATGGCATCTGTCAATGCTAATACTTTCTCTGCTGGGTTTATGTGTGCACACAGACATGTATTGCCATTCTGGAACAGAATTGCTCTATAAATATCATTGCAGATCAGAGAAAGGTAGTTTGGGGATTTCAAGGGTTCGTTTTGTTTTTCAGTATTAACGTTTCTTCCTGGCTTTCTCTTGGTCAGCACGTGGCTAGACAGGCAGGTATTGCAAATAATTTCATTTCAGCAATGTGTCCAGGGAATTCACCCCCTAAATAATCACTGCTGATCTCCCTGGGGAGCCACCTGGAGCAGAATCCCAGGAGTCCCTTTGACCAGATCCCCCATCACAGGTTACATCCTCGTGCAGTTAAGCAGTAAGAATGAAAAAAAAAAAAAAAAAGGGCTACCACTGCTTTCTGCTTCTCTTGGCACCATTCCTGGAGCAAGTTGAGTTAGTAAATGTGGCTGTCATAGTAGCTATTACCAATGACACAAAATAATTAAGTTGTGGTTTCTGCTGTGGTGGGGCCGCTGCTGTATTTTATAGTGATACATCTGTGCTAGGAGGGAGGATGTCATGCTTGATTGTCGTGACGGATGCTTGTAAGGAAGCAGGATGAGTCTGTAAAGGCAGGTTGTGCAGTGCGTCCATTTACGTGGCACCCTGCGGGCTGCATGCAGGTCACTGATGGAGCTGTGTGTTGTTTCTCCTGGTTTCCCCATTGAGGTGATAGAGAGGGTGGCAGCCACCTCATTTCTCTCCCTCTTGTTTTTGGAGGGGATGTCTTTTTTTCAGGCAGACGTTGCTGTGCGTACTTTGGTGCATGTCAGGAAAAAAAATCCTTCAGCTGTCTGTGATGTTAAACCTTAAGGCTGAGGCTTTTTTTATTCGTGTCTGCAGTGGAAGAATCTCATGTCACATTTGCTTTGTATCTGGTGGTAGGGGTGACATTGTGCGCAGCACTGAAGGAGATGGAGAGGCCGTGATGCGTATGGACTGGGTGTTAGAAGATGAGCACAGAGCAGGGGCAGCAGGGTATTGAGGCATTGTGCCTTTGTCTCAGGTTGGATATTAGGAAAAACTTCTCCAAGAGAGTGGTGATGCAGTGGCACAGCTGCCCAGGGAGGTGGTGAGGTCACCGTCCCTGGAGGTGTTCAAGAGCCATGGAGATGAGGCACTGAGGGACGTGGTTAATGGGCAGCAGTAGTGGTAGGTGGATGGTTGGGCAAGGTTATCTTAGAGGTCTTTTCCGACCTTAATGATGCTATGATTCTATGCTCTTGTGCTCAGTGGCTTGCTGCCATTTTTCTCTTCACCTTGAGCTCCCCTAAGAACAGAGGCTTCCCTCTGAAGGAAGGGACAGGAACCAACATTGGGAACCAAGGTGATTTGGCTGAGAGATCTGCCTCCAAACCTCAATGTGTCAGGAGGCTTTGGGGACACACAGGGAAGGTGCACGTGTGGCCCATGGGGAGGCTTTTGGAGGCGTTGGAGCGAGCAGGCGGTGAGCAGAAAGCCTTTTGGTGCAACACAGCAGCTCCTGGGCTGTGACGGAACGCCTTAAGGGATGTGGTGATTAAGAAAAGTAACTAATAACTAAATCATAAAAATAATAAGTGTTTTACCAGCTCCGTTGTGCATAGGCAGGCAGCAGGGAATGTGGGTCACGCAGCGTGAACAGCTGAGCCAGGAATAAAATCTGTGTCTGTGAATGCCTTGGGCTGCTCTGTGCAGCCAGCCCCTGGCTCTTCCCCCAGCTCTGCCTGGGGTGGGACGTGACCCCTGTTTTAGATGGAAGACCAAGCTTTGCTCACCTCGGTACCTAATCACATTCTGCTGTTTGCCTTTGCCAGGTGCAAGTTCTTCAGCCTCACGGAAACCCCCGAGGACTACACCATCATTGTGGATGAAGAGGGCTTCCTAGGTGAGTGCCAGCGTGTGCCTCTTCAGCATCCAGCTTGGGGCTGGAGGAGGAAAATGTCATTTCTTGCTGAGATTGTAAGGCAAAGTGTTTGTAAAACAGGGCTGTTTGTCAGTGCCGGTGGTACAGCTATGAAAGGTGCTTTGATCACTTAAGCACGCTGTCTGTGCTGCTGTGCTGTACAAGGTGTCTCGCACACAGAATATGAATGTATTTTAATGCCAAGAGAAGAACACACGCAAATCTCAATGAGCAGCCTAAAGATATTTGAAAAAGCAAAGCCATCTGTTATTCTCGTGTTAAAATTCTGTTTTGTGCCCAAACCTCTACAAGCACACCACATCTCACGTCTCCAACCCGTTCCTCCAATCTACCTTTATAAGGAGCTCTTGATGATGAGCACTTTGCATCATCCCCACGCCATCGCAGCGCTGTGGAGTTGTGAATCAGCTTCTTTGGTTCATCACTGAAAGCTGTGACTTCTCCCTGTTCTCACCCACCTCTCCCCAACTCAACGTGCCATCGTTGCCATGGGATGAAGGTCATGATCTGTGGACCATGGTGAAGGTCGTGACTCATGTCAGTGGTGCAGTTGGTTGGTTGGGTGTCAGGGAAGGCGGTTGGTGTGTGCTTGGTGCCGATGTCAGGCAAGTGCTGATGGAGAAGAATAGCTTGGCTTTGAGGATGGAAACAGTTTGTAATACCATTTATCGTGTGGGGAGGTTGTGTTCGTAGCAGCATTGTTGAGATGGTGGAACGAGGAAGTGTGCAATTACGATTATTTGTGTTCAATGGCTGCTTGCTGTGGTTGGGATTCAAAGTCTACACATATTACCGGGTTGGAGAAAATTCATTAAAATATGAAAGAGGAGGATTTCGTTCCTGGATAGGAATTAACTGTCAATAGCTGCTTGTGACACTGTAACATTCAGTGGTTTTGTCATATCCAGATCCTGAGGAGAAAATTAGAAACTATTTAGTACAGAGTTGAAGTTTTATAATCAGTGTCATTGCTGAATTATTCTGTTTCAGGAGTACTCATAAACATAGAATAAATTACTGCATTTTGGAATACAATGATGGTGGATTGAACATTTTTCCTAAAATAATCGCTATGTTGACAGTCGGTGAATGGATCTTTACAGCTATTGCTGTGAGCTGGGAGTAGTAGGGTTTGCTTGGAAGTCCTACTGCTGTGAGTTGGGAGTTGTAGGGTTTGCTTGGAAGTCATATGTCCTGACTTTGTTCCCAAAAGAGGGGTGAGTTACGATCCTGCTGCCTGAATCTCTCTTGTTGTGCTTGTTCAGGTGGCATATACACAAACCTTTTATGGCTGTTATTGATAGTATTGGCTTTGCTATTACGGGTGACAGCTGGGGGAGATCAATTCAAATTTGGTTTCCCCATTATAACAGGACGCAAAGCGTTCCTCTAAGAGCTTGATAATAACAGAAGTCACCGAAGGAGGAGGAAGGTTGTTTGTTTTTCTTTTTCCTAAGTACTGCACTGTGTGGCAGAGTTGCTTTTCCCAGTTAATACAAAGTAGATTCCTCAATTCAGTCACTGGTGACAAGTCTGGATGGCCAGCAGCCCTGCACAGCCTCTGCCATTACCAGTCCGTGCTGTTATTTATCTCTCTGGAAATGATTCTGTCTCGAAACAAAGGTAAGCTCCAGCAGCAGTTTGCTCATCAGCAGTGAGGTTCTGTTGCTCTGTGTGTAGTGGTTGTGCTTAGAGCAAATCCTGGGGCCAGCCAGAGCCACGTCCTTGTGGAGCCTCATGTCCTGCTGCTGCCCTGGGTTATCTTTGGGAAGCAGACAGTGTTGCTGTCCTCTCTGCTTGGACCCATCTGACTTTGTTACCTTGGCTGTCATACACACATGAATTTACTGCTGGTGCTTAGAGTACCCTCGGAGCTTCCGTCGGGCTGTGGTTTTGGCAGTGCATCACATCCCTTTGGTCAGATGTGCAGCGTGCAGATGGGGTGTTAAAGCAGAGCATTGTAGGAGCAAAGATCATCTTCCAGGCAGTGCAGGGGAAGGAGGGAGCACGCTAAGGCCAGTGAGCAAGGTGCATGACCCAGCACAGGCAGTAGTGTCACAGGACAACAGCTTCATCACCTTTTCTTTGCTGGGAAGCATTGATGTGATGGCAGGACTTGGATTGTCTGCGCCCTTCTAACAACCCCATTCCCATAGGGCCTGTGACCAACCCAAACTCTACTTTCAGAACTGTCACCACCACGTTCAAAGCTTCTTTCTCAGGGTCAGCCTTGCTGGGATCCCCCTTGTTGCTCCATCCCCATTTCTTGTTTCCACTTACTGCAGTGTTTCACCATCCAGAGGAAATCAGAACCTTCCTCTCCCAGGCACCTCTATGAATTTTTGCAGTGGCAGCAGCGAGAGGATTGCCCTGCTAGCCAGTGCCTGCCAGGTTGGCCAAACCCCTTGTCCTACATAGCACAAACAGCACTGGAGGGAGAAGAAAGGGCTGGGGAAATGCTGGCACTTCCAGCAGTCCTTGAGGCTAACACTTCAAACGCACTGACGTGCAGTAATCATTCTTAACTGTTTTGTCAAAAAATAATCCTCAGGCTTGTTTCCCTGCAAGAAGCAAGTGAGTCGGGCTGGCAACAGAGTCATTATTTCTCCTTCCCAGAAAACATCCGCAGCGCAAAGCCATAACCTGCTTAAGCATTCCTTGCGCTGGAAGGGAACGGCCACAGCCTAATTCTTTGCTTTAATTCCTTGGCGCTGAGGTGGGGGATTAGATCTGCACAGAACCTCATTTGTTCCAGTGGCCGTTTCTTGGACTTTGGCCTGTTAATGGGGAAGGATTCTGTGCAGCAAAACGACACAGGGACAGTGCACAGAAATGTCCTTTCCTGTCTGGTGCTGGGATGGATTGGCAGAAGGGTTTTGTGTGGGTCCTCCTGTGTGAGGGCAGTGGTCTCAGTGCCCAGCTGCTTTCACAGGTGTGGGTTTGGGGGGCAGATGGGGTAGCAGCATTCTTCCAGTGATATTCCCAGCAGCTGTCTTGTTGCAGCTCCTGTACCTGTACCCACAGCACCTTTTATTGGAGGGAACGGGGCAGTTTGGGTGCTCGGTTTGTTCTTCTCATCTTTTTTTCTGATGCTGGTTTCTTCAAGTTGTTTGCTTGCAGTTCTGCTTATCCTCTGTTTTTTTCCTCTTGGAAATGCACTACTAGGTGTAGTGATAGTTCTGATTTGGCAATGCCATTCATCTGGCCTCCCCTTTTACATAATGGCTCTAACTGTACAGCACAGTGCGAAGGGAAGAACTCACACACTTCCACAGCCACCTTCAAGACTACAGCGCTAATGAAGGAGCAACCCACCAAGGGTTATAGTTGATCCATATGTATAGTTGATCCAGTTGTATGAAGGTGAGAGGTGTCTGTGGGTTACCCTCAGGTGTTTCTTTGTTGCATCTCTTGCATTTGCTTGAAACAAAGCTGGACAGTTGGAAAGGACCTTCACAGAGTCACCACCACTGGGACCTAAGGGAGAAAGAGTTCCTCTATTGTACCACCTCTGGGGCATGATAGGCACTTTACATATAGAAGGCAGCAAGCTCTGCTTCCTCAGTTCCTGCCCCGTTTATGATGGTCCCTTTTTAAGACCCCTGGAAAGGCAGTGGCTGGAGTCTGAAGGCTTCCTGGGAACACACAGAGCCTGTTGCTGCACTGACTGAGCCTCATCCATGACCTTGGACTCTCCATGTCCCTGTGATGGAGTTCATCTGCAAAGAGGAGGTAGCAGTCCTTCCTTTAACCTTCTTGGGCTGCCTCAAATGGACAGCAATTTCCTTAAGGCCAGAAGTCCGTGTATTTACACAGCATCTAGAATGAAGAGGTTCCTAATCTCAGTTCAGACCTCACAGTAAATTGCCCAGTACATTAAGAATAATGGAACTATTTGGAAAAAAAAAACCTCAACTAGCTGAAGTGGCCGAGAGATTTTGTCAGAATTCATAAAATGTTTACCTCGTTCCCATAAAAAGAAAGGATGGAAAGGAGAAAAGCCCTCCTGCTGGCAGCGCTGTGTTTTGATAACCATCATCCTCAGACAACCTGTTCCCTGTCTGACCTTGGATTCAGGGCCATCATATACTTTAGTACCGCACTGAGTTCCCTTTTTCAATAACATCAAAATGGTAAATTGCTTTCAGCATCCTCTCTCTCATCCTGTATATAAAATGGGCAAGAAATCAGCTTATAAATAAGTGCAGGCACAGAACCCATCTAGCTGGGAGCAATCTGTAACTTTATTTAAAGACGGTGGGGGAAGCAAGCTATTAGATGCATCTGTTTGGTTTGTTTAATATTTCTCCTATAACTGTTTTTCCTTTAATTTTTTACTGCCCACTGACTGGGCCTTTGTATCTCAGGCACGATGGCTTAATTTGCCTGCTGACATTTATAGCACTGAATTCCTTCCCCTGGCCCGCCAGGAGAGCCGGCTGGTTGCTAGGCAGAAGATGTTTTTCTCTATTAAACACGTGCACAGTCGCTCTCTTTCGGATCTCTGTATTGGCCAGACTATACTCTGTGGTGTTCAGGTCGTTTGGTTTTTTTTTTAAGTAATGTGGTATTAATGACCTAAATACAAATTAAAAGCACGGGGACTTGACTGGCTAATGAGAAATACGTGCTTGGTTGGGAAGGTTTTTACTGCAGTGCTGATGCAGATCAATATGCATGTTGGGGGGCTGTGATTATGTGGGATTTCTGCCCTCTCCTGAGAGGCACTGAGGTTTGGTGTTACAGCTTTTGGGGGAAGGGAGGGAAGGATGAGAAGTGTGTCATATTCCAAGCTCTGGTTTGTGTCACCAGGTAAAGGAACATCAGTGCACACACACGAGTGAGTTTGCACACACTATTCCTTATGGTAACCTGCCACATAAAGACTTTTGCTCCGGTTTCTCTGCTTGCTCCTGTTTAAAGAAATACTACAAGCATAATAAAGGTTTTTCACTGCTTCTTCCAGCAGATGGGTGTGTATCAGTATCTGTTTTTGTTTCACAGCCCATGGTGAGAAAGTCCAGACATCCCTTCCTGTACCATGATTTCTTCCTTCAAATTCATTCCATCTTGGCTGCTTCCTTACACTTTCCAAAGCCTGAGACAGATGAGTGGATAGATACCTGTGGCTTGCCCTCGTCAGCCCACTCTGGTGAATGCAGGGCCTTAAGAATGCTTTTCTGTCATAAATGATTCCACTAGAGAGCATTTGATTTGCTTGCTGTTGCACTGGTGAATCTTTTAATTATTATTTTTTACTCAGGATTTAAGGGTTGCTTGCCTGTATCTGAGCAACCTTCCCAGGAGGGATTGGTGATAGAGCAGCTTTCTGTCAGCCCTGGTATCATATCTCCAGAGCTATTGATGGATCAGAAGTTGCTCTGATAATCTCGGTGCAGTGTGTCTACTTGTTTTGGTTTTTCTGTTACTGGAATCAATTGAATTCTTTGTTTCTTACCCTGGGAATACAGAGGCTGTTGCACAGGTTTAACTCCAAGCTAACAGCTCTTTTTTGAGGGGGATGGGAGGAGGCTTGACGCCTTGAGCTAGCTGTTGTGGAATTAAAGCAGATAAAGAGGAGCTCCTTGGCCAGAACATCATTTTCAGGATATTGGCCTGGTGATCATCAGGTGTCTGCAGGATTCATGGAAGGGCTCTGTGGGGAAACAAGCCTCTCTCATTTGCTGTTGCAATCACAGGGAGAGGGGACAGGGAGCTGGAGCTCCCAGGTCTGCTGCAGGCTTTTCCCCTTGACCTTGGACAAATCTCTCATTGTGTCTCAGTTTCCTCATCTGAAAAATAGGGATAATCCTATTAAATCACCTCATAACAGGCCTTATGAAGATTAATTAGTAAACATGTGGAAATGCTTTGATAATGTAACAGGCAAGGGCTGTGATAAATAACAACTAAGGTAGCTTCTGTCCCAAAGGATTCACAGAGCCTTTTACAACGGGTAGGCTTGTGGACCTGCTGAATAAATCATCCCTCCAGTGGAACAGATTAGAGATTGTGGTGGAAAAATCACCCTTCTATGGAAAAGAAAAAAAGGGGAAAAAAAAGGAAAATTGCATAATCTTTTTAAAATCTCATATCTTAGTATTTAATCTTGCTTGGGATTAAGTCACATAGCCTCAAGGTTACAGTTATACAACTGTTAGGAATGTAGCGGCTCCATCTTCAAGCCTTGTTTGAAATGTAATTATTTGCATTGCTCTGTCAGCCCTGTGAAATATCGCCTGAAATGCAGTTTAAAAAATGCAGGAAAAAGGAATTCCTTATGCTGTTTTGTTTGAAAACAGTGAAAGAAATGAAAACATGAGCCCAACTGCATTGGTTGCCCTTTTTTTCATCTTTTCTTTCTGTTTTCGGTTCCTCGGCTGTACCTGCTGCCTGCTTCCCTTGACAGCAGTGCCCTGAGCCGCCTGCCCTGGCTCCTACGAGCAAAGCTTTGCCAAGGTATTTTGAAACACAGGGAAAATTCTGTCAGGAAGTGGAAAATGTGCTGATTTCTGCAGTTCCTGTGGCCTGATTCTCAGAGCCTCTGGTGCTTTCAGCCCGTGGGCCCTGAAAGCCACCAGTGGGCCTTGTGAAGCCACTGTGTAGGCCATGAGCAGTGCTTGGGAGCAGACAGACCTCAGGAAGAGCCAGGCTCTCGGTCATGGCACAGAGAGGGCCCGTATCTGCACTCTGACCACATTTGGAACCAGACTTTGTTTTCCTCTGCTTACCACTGGTGGTCACAGGTGCGGGTTGATGGTTAGACTAGATGATCTTAGAGGTCTTTCCAAGCATTATGATTCTACGGCTCAGTGGAGAAAGAGACCAAACTCTGCTCCTTTCTCCCTTCTCACAAGCAGGCTCCAGCTCAGCGAGATGGGATCGGGTTTTGATTTTCCAGGTTTGCTCATGAGCAGCAATGCGTTGTCTGTGAGTAGGAAGGAAGAGAAGCGGCCTGGTTTCCTGCAAGCAGACCGGAGCCCAGCCTGGCTCTGCCTTCCCAACTTGGCTCTCCACTGAGAGTGAACACAGTGATTATTTTGGGAATCCACCTTGCCATGCTTTTAGCCAAGCATAATCATGATGCTTTGCTTTTGGATTGCATTCATGCTTCCTGTCTTATGATACCCCTGTTCGATAAGAAGTCACTTTTTTTCTTCCACATACGAAGAACCCAGTAAACAAAGGAGACTGAGTACACATTTCTGTGGGACGGTTCAGTTTTTGACTCAACTGCAAGCCCAAATTTCCAGCGACTTTCCAAACTGGACGTTATTTACCATTGCATTCCAAATATTTGAGTCCCTCTCCTGAGACACGAGTGTGAAAATGTGACTTTCTGTATTAACCTCCCAGTGGTCTGTAGGCCTGTTGCTATCAGTCGGAGCTGTTGATGTAGGGAGCTGAGAAGGGAGGGCACCATAAACATGTTTTCCAAATGGACATTTCTGTACGTTTCACGTGCTGATGCCAGTCCCCTTGGAAATGCCCTTCTCCTTTGTGTTTAATTTTTAAAAGGACACTGTAAAAGTGTAACCAGCTTAGATTTTAGATTTCTGTCAAAGTTTGAGGTTGCCAGGATTGCAGGAGGAGAAATTGATGGAAAAGGAGACGAAAGCAGGGTTTTTTTGTGTGAGCATTTCCTTTTATCAGCCCTTGATTGCTCTCTTAGTGAGCACTTGTACTGAAGGTCTTTCCTCAGGAGGTGCTGATTATTTAAGTGGAGGGAAGGCAGTGCCTGTGCATACATATGGATTCACAAGTTACCCATCTCTAAACGCCTGCACGTCAGCCACTCAAGAAGGACTGAGATCATGTTATCCTGTGGCTTGATAGAAAAGGATAGCTGCATGCCCCAGTTAGATGGTTAGTCCCTTGGAAGGCAGAGGAGCTATTTGTCAGAGTCAGGATTTCAGAGCTGGGCTATGTGTTTGTACAGCTTCATTTAATTCCAACTTACCCTTGGGTTATTTAATTTCCTGACAGCTGCAAAAACAGTGTTCTCAGATAACAATGGCCTCTAATTAGGCAATGCGCCTAAAATGGTAGAATGTTTTATTTGACCATGGCACTAATATTTTGCATGCAGCTTACACATGAGAAAGTTGAGCAAGTTGCATTTCCAGCTTCCCTTGGCAGAAGCATTTCTATCTTGTGATACTCAGTGCATAATGCTAAAGGCATGCCTGCTCTTCTTCTGCCCCTGCGGTTAAAACACTTCTCATCTTTTTGGACTGCGTCATCAGTAAATCTGTCTTTCAGCTGTAACCACCTTCCAGAAATATGTTCTATCATCAAGACCAACAAGACTTGCACAGCTGAGGATGCAGAGCATTTTAGAGACATGCAGGCAGCAGGAAAGTCTATGACATTTACCTGTAGTTGAAGGGTGTAGCTTCTTGGGGGTTATATTACTGCACAGAGGTGCCCATATGTTGCTTTTATGGCTGATGCACTTGGTACACCATCAGGCAGTGATGGAAATAAACGTGCAAGTCAACTGTTCTTCCAGATCTTTTATTCCATTTGGAAAGGATGTTAGAGTCAGGTTATGTTAATCAGATCTTAGCTCATGATGTGTGCTTACAGATACTTTATGCACTGAGCTGTAGGAATTGATGATTACTGAGTTCCCTCCTGTGACAGTGATTGTTCAGGAATCTTTCCCCTCTTCTCACTCTTAAGCTTCTCTTGAAGTCTTGAATCCTAAAGAAAATGGATATATGTATATATGTGTGTGTATATATATATATATATTCTACTTTACTCTCTATTTTAATCCACTGCCAGAACTCCCATTTCTGACAAAATCCCATACCAAGTCCTCACCACTGCAGTTATTTAAGCTCTTAACTCTAAGTGCCATTTAAATAACCTTGACGCAAAATTGCATTTCCTGATGTATTGGGTGCCTATTTAAAAGTTGTGCAGCCCTAATCAGCTGATTGCTAATCTACAGTCAGAGAGTTCAGTTGAGCAGTCTTACATGCACGCCCTCTACCATAGACCAGAGGGCCCTGTTGAAGGCTTCTGGTGTGGATTCTGTACATCCATTTCCTTGTAGGTGACTGATGTCCTGCTCAGGCACAGTAATGTGATGAAGGAGACACTGCTGCATCAACCCCACTGGATAATAACAGTGAAGATTTCTTGTCTGTGTTAATCCGTATTTATCCAGTTCTGTTGAGGCATTGATGTATCTGAGAAAATTGGGGCCTGCTAATATTTTTTATTAGCAGAAAAAAAAATCCTGAAGTGTGAGCACTCACACTGTAGTACGTACAAGTATATATGTCAGCCTGAATTGCAGCATTTTTTAGATGCAAACCTGCCTCTACCAACCTCACTTAGGTGTAAGAGGTGGTTGACAGCAGCCAACTTCCTTCAGAGTGTCACAAAAAACAGGTTATTTTTCCTTTTCTACCATAATCCCCCTCCTAGCCCTTTATATACCATCTGGGCAAAGAGGAGTAGACATCCCCAGTTTTCTTCGCATGAATTTTGTTCGTTTGCTTTTGAGTTTGCTCATGCTGGGATCTCCATCACCATATTCTACCGAAATGTTTTCCTCTTTATCTTACAAGACTTACTGATTCCTTTTTCAGTTCTACTTCCAAATCCATTGCATTTCTGAAGCTGGAACAAACCCTGTCTCCACAGTCATGGTCTGCATTTACTTTCAGTTGGTTTTGTGCACGTGAAATTGGAGAATTCCATAACACAAGAGGTGATGTTCTGACTGTATGGCTCCTATACCCTTGAAGGGTCCCCAGCAACCTAATTTCTTCCTTGCACGTTGCTGAGCAGATTGTAAGCACTAAATAAATGGCATTCTCTGGAGTCATGCTGGAATAGCTGTGTCTGCATGGTATTCATTTCACACTTGTTTTTCCTCTTCTGCTTCTCTGGGCTTGGTGAGGGTATTTGTTTACTGAATCCCTTTGTGCTGAACTTGTGTAATGAAGAGTTGCCAATTTCTACAGTGGCTGTACGTATGTTTGTGAGCATACCTATATTTGTGTATTTACACGTGTATATTTCTTCAGGGATAAGGAAGGGGATTAAGTGAAAGCATTTTAAGCCGTTCTTTTCCAGCGATCTCTCCTTAAACTGCAGCTTAAAAATGCAAAGTGTATTGGAATTTCAAACTTTGATCGATGTACTGAGAGCATCTGTCAGGATTTAGCAGTCCAGGATCAAGCCTAAGTTTTTCCTGTGTTGGTGAATTGGATGGCTCACGTGAGACACCAACATCTGTAGCTGAGAACAGTCAAATGGAGCAGGGTATGCAGGAGCTTGGTGGTGGTTTGTGTCCTGGCCTCGGATAGCAGGTTTTAAGCTGGGTGAATTGCAGGTGTTGTTTATTTACTTGTTTTTAAAGTTAGACCTGAGCCTTGGGAGATGTGGGATGAGTATTTCTGTGGGTTATGGTATGGATCACCACCTGGTGGATTTCTGTTTTGGCATTCCGACCAGCAAAAAAGCAGCCTCTCAAACAAGCTCTCTGCTGTTTGCAGCAGGCAGCAGTGCCTGCTCTGGAGGATGTTTACCATGTCTCTTTATGCTCTAAACAGAGATCATTTTCCCCCCAGACAAATTCATTTTTAGAATTTGTGTAAACAAATTCTTGACCCAGATGAATATTCCAGCGTGCCACAATGTGCCTGGCTTAGCAGCTTGCATGTACCTTTACAAGGAAATGTATGTGTGTCCAAGGATCGAGGACAATCCATGCCAGCTTCTCAGATTGCCTCCCAGTTGGATGAAAGGAAACCACTAACTGAAACCAGTCTGCTGTCAGAAGTACAACCTGTGTCTCATAAACACAAAGTTCAAAGCAGCTGCAGAGCATGCTTCTCCAGCCCCAACAGAGAACACTGTTGAGAACCAGAGGTTTAATAGCAGTGCTCTTTGTGCAGCAGTGGCTGCATCTTTAAGGCATGTGCACCTGCTTAATTTTAAGCATATTTTGCCACTGGGGCTCAGGGGCTCATTCATGTACTGAAGCTAAGTTTGACTTAAGTATCCAAAACTTCAGGACCCCTCATAGAATCATTAAGGCTGGAAAAGACCACTGGGATCATCTAGTCTGACCCTCAACACATCACCACCGTGCCCACTGAGCCATGTACAGTCCCATAGAAATGTATGGCTTTGGAGGGAAGGAGGAGAGCTGGAGGAGCCTGGCTCTTCACAGTGGGGAAGGAGGAGGCATCAGCAAGGGTTTTACCCATGTGAAAGCCTCATTCTCTCAGTCCAGCTTGGGTTACTTTACAAGGGGAGCTGACGGTCTGTTGGCACAACTGGATTTTGAGCAAGGCGCATTACTACAGCAGCACTGGTGCTGGAGTGCTCGCAGGGGCTCTGACAACCCAGGTTGTGCTTGTTGGCAGCCCTCAGTCCTTCCCCAGCTGCTTTAAAAATTCAGATGTTTCTGGAGGGAAATCAAGTATGGATTTTAAAAAAAAGGATCCTATTCTGTAGAGATTCCTGCGGTTGAGTTTGGCATGTTTTTGATGAGTTATTCTAGGTGGGGATGCTGCTGTTGTCAGTTTTGATTAGTTGAGCTGCTGACATGGGGTACAGCTTCCTCATTTGAAAATGGAAAGATGATGCTTAAGAAGCACTCGGTGGAAAATTGGGAAAGGAAGAATTAGACACTGCTTTGCATCTACTGCTCTTCCTGTTTTTGAATTTTTCTGATGATTTTTTTTCCCCTGGTGGACTGAGTCTCCTTAACCTCTCCTACAGCACAAATACTAACAGCAGTGTGGTCCAGGAAACAAGAAGCTGGAAGTCTTTTCCAAGCAAGCCATTGCAGCAAGAACATTCTGGGTGTCAAGGAAGCATGAGATACCTGATTTCCAAGATGAGCACTCAGCAAAGAGGATTAATGTGAATTCCCCATGCAGAAAAGTTCTGGTTGAATGGGCAGAATGTTCATGATGGAGCTGAGGGTCACCCTGTTGGTTGCAGGGGACTTGGACCTGACAGTCCCTTCTAACTCAAACGATTCTATGTCAATGAGCAAATCATCTCTGTTGCTGGATAGCATCCATACGTTTAATTTCTACAGCAGGTAGCAATTCCATAACCTATTGTATTTTTTCTCCCAGCTTCCGTCTTCAAGTCTTTAACAGCCAGGCTCCCAAGAGGAACTCATGGATCAGAGAGTAAGATGGATTTGGCCTTTTTGCATTGAGGTGAAGCAGTGCAGGAGTTGCAGGAGAGGGGAGCACTTGATAAAGAGAAGGCCCTTGTACTCAGAAATGCCAGAGAGAAATTGCGTGGAAAATTCTTTCAACTAATGGTCTGAAAAATATTCTGCAAAGGCTATTTTCTACCCTTACTTCTAATTACATCTTAAACATTAATAGCCTGAGCGACTGGAGGATCACACACACTAATGTCACAGTTCACTTGGAGCAATTTGTTTTGTAAGATAATGAACTGTGTCAGCAAAAGTTGAAAACTCGTTCTAGGTGGAGCTGATAGTACTGCTTCATGTTAACTGTGCTCAGTGCTTCCCTTGGAAATGCCTTCAGCCTTTGGCCTGATTTCTCTGCTAGATGTGGTAACCTGGGATGAGACTGTCCATGCAAGGGGACCTCATTGTCTATGCATGGGGCTGCTGGGGAGGGCAAAGGAGGCAAAAGGAAGCAAAGCTGGGTCTGTGTGCAAGGAGAACGGGAGGAGGCAGAGCAGTCCTGGAGGGGGAATGGAGTGGGAAGAGGGGAGAGAAGAGGAGGAGGCTGGTGGTGCCGGGTTTGTGGATGAGCAGTGCCTCCCAGATCCCAGACTGTCATGTCATTCTGGAGCAAACTGTCCATACAGACAGGTGATGACCAACAAGAAAAAGGGATCATCCTTTTAATTGAGGACACATTCACAAGGAACTCTGTAAATGTGAATAAATAGGTAAACAGATGATGAATGCAGTGTGTTCAGCAGGTCAAGACATTGCTTTTACCTGCACGAAGGGCCTTCCCTGCTGTGGCCGCTCAGCATTTAGGGTTTTCTTTCATCTTTGTGATCAGTTGGGATTCTTGGGACTGGAGAACCATCTGTGACCAGGTCTGCTTCAGGAGTCCGGAGTTGTTTACCCTAAGGAAGAGGTCATGCGAGTCCAGCACAGACACAACAGCTTTGTTCTGCAGGGCGCTTTGCTTCTATGCCCTCTTTCATACCGAGCTATCCCATGGCATTCCACAACAACAACAGGATGCAGCAGAGCTGGAAAAGTTAGCTGTCTTTTGATTTGTGTTATATTTTTAGGAGTTAAGGTTGATGACACTTCACACAGAGCAGGGTAGCACGTTGGTAGCCGTGTGCCCATCTCCTGCCATCGACGTGCACAGGTCAGCCACGGAGCCAAGCGTTCAGACTGTAGTGCTTGTAAAGCCCGTATGTGGGAGTCGGGCAGTTCTCGCAGACCTGTGTTTATATGAGGATGCCTGTTTTATGTCTTTGTGCTGAGCTTCTGCTAAGTCCTATCTTGGGACTTTCTTTGGCTTTTGATTCCGTGCAATGCGCAGAGATGTTCCGCTTTGCACCCCTCTGAGTACATCTGTAGAAACGAATTGAAGCTGTTCTGGTCTGTCCTTACCTCCTTCCTCTCCTAACACTGCTGCTCACTCTGTGCTCAGCACCCATCTGCAGGCCTCCACACCCTATGAGTGCTTATTGCTCTCATGGAGTTCAGATGAGCACTGTTGACCCATTTCCTTTCACGTGAACCAATCTGAAAACCCCTTAACTGGCATTATTTTCCAGAGCCTCCTATTTTTCTCCCTCTTGTTAAACATTTGCTTTTCTGTTGATGATGATCTGCAGTAATGCAAATAATCTCTCGCAGCATCTCAGGAGAGAGTAAACACTTTGTGGAGGGAGTTGAGTTTTTTTGTTAGTAACCCCCCTTTTTTTTTTCCTAATTTGAATAGAAAGCAACATTTTACTAATCTTTTAAAACTGTTAGCTCAATTTTAGTTTGTTGCTATGTTGTTCTTGTTGCTGTAGTATTCCAGGCTCTCCTGGCCCAGCCCAGGCAGGTTTTGACACACCTGGAGCTCAGGGGATGTCAGTGTGTTTGAGAGGTGCTCCCAGTGCTTTGTATCAGTGCTGTGGCAATGCACTTAATCCATGCACTGTTAAAAACCCTACAGAATATCACTGGTTGGTTTCAAAGAGTGCACTACATTGAGGTAATTCCATTGGGAATGGTGGGAAGTAAAACGCATTGCCATAGACTGGCTGCATTATGCCTGAAGATCATAGAATCACTGAGGTTGAAAAGACCAGGAAGATCATGCAGTCCAACCATCAGCCCACGACTGTGACTGCTGTAGGCCATGTCACTCAATGCCACATCCACCATCTTCTTGAAGGGACAGCAGCTCCACCACCTCCCTGGGCAGCCTTGCTGTTCTGTTGTGCTTATGACAGATGTATGCACTCTCGTCACCAAACAGGGGCAGAGTAGCATTTCATGTGACGTAAATGTAGGAAGAGGTGGTCCGTGCTCTGCACTTTCAGTGTCCTGATCTTAGGGGGAGATAGCTGAGATACAGAGAGATGGTCTGCAAGGGAGTCTATAGGGCCAGGTCCCAGCACCCAGGACTAGTGTTCCGAGCCCTAAGTGACCCTCTGTTTGGGGGAGCTGCCTTGAAAATACATGTCAGTGGAACAGAGCTCGCAGGCCACTCTGGCTGGGTGCTCACAGCTGATCACTGGGCATTTCACAGGGAGGTCTTTCAGATCAATGGTTCCTGTTCTGCAGATCTGAAGCTTTTTATTGTATTCTTAAAGGCAGAGCATCTCATTGATAAGAGATAAATATGTTTTAATTCTGACTTCAATGCAGTGAGGCGATTCCTACACCTGGCAGCAGCACGTGTGCAGGGGCTTGTGCTTGGGCATGCGACCAGGCAGTTGGGATTCCTTACCCTCCTGCTGTATGCACTTCCCCTAAAAGTAAGAAACCAAGGAGCTCTGAAACACGGTTGGGCTGAACCTCTGTGCCTCAGGGTTGCAAGGGGTAACTGCTGCTCTAGAACCATAGAGTCACCAAGGTTGGAAGTGACCTCCGAGATCACCCAGTCCAACCATCCACCTACCACCGGTATTTCCCCACTATACCATGTCCCTCAGTACAACATCTGAATGTTTCTTGACCACCTCCAGGGTTGGTGACTCCACCACCTCCCTGGGCAGTGCATTCCAGCACCTGACCACTCTTTCAGAGAAGAAATTTTTCCTAACATCCAACCTGAAACCCTCCAGGGGGGGGTGACATCCGGGGCTCTGTGCTGCTCTATGGCACTGAGGGGCACAGTTCAGTGGGCATGGTGGGGGGTGGGCTGACAGTTGGACTTGGTGATCTTAGTGGACATTTACATCCTTAATGAGTCTGTGATTCTCCCTCATTTGCATACGTGCATGAACAAGCTGCTGATGCATTCACACAGCCATGTGGCAGCACTCAGTAACCAGGGATCTCGCCGCTGGGCCATCTTTGCCTGCAGCACTTTGATCTTGAGAAGGGCACTCGATAGCAGAAACAGCACTGCACCCAGAGCTCTATCAGATGCCCTCATCCCAAGCACCTGTGGTGGAGGATCAGCAGGGCTGAGCGGCCTCGAAATGAGTTCAGAGCATTTCTCCTGAGGGCCGTGAATGCTTGTCTCTTTTGAGCTTGTTTTTGCTGTTTCCCAGCGCTGCAAGTGATGGGTTATTGTGCAGTCCCTTAATGGCTTTTACAGAGGTGAAGAAAACCATGACAAATGCAAGCAAACTTACAGCTTTTGCTTGTTTTGACGCTTGTTTCTCTAATATTTTCAGTCCCAAATGACAAATGGCTGTGTTCTTTGTATTTAGCGTGGACTACTTGGAAAGCACCGCAGAGCACAACTCCCGTGCATTCATATCTGCAGAGCCCCAGCGTCTTCCAGAGACAGCCCTTCCAGCAAATTACCTTCTTCTCAACTTGATTTTTCAGGATCCTTATAACCTAGGTGTCAAAAGCCTGCCAACCAGAGCAAGGCAGCATTCCCTATGTAATAATGTATCTTGATGCGTTGGGTAAGTTTTCGTCAGCTATTCCGTCTTCTCCAAACTGTAATATTTTAGCCCAAACCTAGTGCTGGCATGCCAGCTAACTCATTTTCCTCCCTTCTGCCCCCTCTTTGTCCTGTTCTCCTGTTGGTTTTTTGCTCCTGTTTACACGAGCAGCCCTGCCAGGCTTTCCTTTTGCACGGGGCTGTGATTGCTGCCTTCAGATCTGCACTCAGCACTGGGGTCTGCTGTGTGCCACGGCAGCCAAAAAGAATTCTCTCCGGAGAGAGTGAGCGTTCTGCAAGCAGCTGCATTTGTATTTTTCTCCCCTCTCATCTCTCTCGGGGCTTTTGTTCCTGTGTGACACCCAGCAATGTGCTCAGCACAGTGCTTTCCCAGCGAGGCAGCGCTGCTTTGGGTTATTTATAAAGCTCGTATCAGCGGTGTTGCTGGGTCTGGGGAGGTGGGATAGTGAGACAGCAGAGGGGAGCAGCTTGCTAGCAAGGGACTGTCAGATGATGTCTTTGCTCTTTCTGGAATCGCCTCATTTGTTTCGAAGAAGACCAGCCTGCAAAAGGCAGCATTACCGAGCGCTGTGTTTGTTAGAGAGGCTCTGTGCTGGGATGGCAAAAACAAAGTGAGCCCTCCCTGAGCCTGCAGGGCAGCGTGATGTGGGAGCTCGTGTTGTGCCACTGATCCTGTTTGTATTTTTGCACTCAGAAGCTGAACGCCCACCTCGGCTCCGTGTAGGTCCAGAGACAGGAAATAAAGGCAAAGAAATATTCCTCACTTTGGGAAAGTTTCTCCTTTCTCTTCACGTAGCACCTGGTTGGGAAGCAGAAGTCGCTGTTGCTTTGCCAGTACGGCTGTTCAGAAGAAAAGATGTAAAAAAAAACCCTCAGCATCTCTATGCCAGGATTTTAAAGGAGCACCACGCAGTGCTGATCTCATTGGAAGATAAAGAAAGCCTCCTTCAGCTTCTCAGCATCTTCCTTGTGGTGCTCTCCCCCTTTATTTTTGTCTTCTGAGCTATCACTGGTAAGAGATAAAGTGAAAAATAATCCTCCAGCATTGAGAAATGCAGTGTGTGCACAGAATCACAGCCTGTCCCTTTAAACTACAGATAAGCCTTAGTGGAATTTCTATTCTGGGAATAGTTAATTCTGTTTGAGGTTGGGCAAGAGCTAAGTGCACACAGGCTCGGTAGCAATATTGTTACTCCATTTGATTTTGCTCTGAAGGATTTGCCTCCCTCATTTGATGGAAAGTGCAGTTATTGATCAGTTTCCCACGAAGGGGAAGATGAAAAACAAAAGAAAAGGGAGAGAGGAAAAACAAACAAACAAACAGAAAGCCCAAACGAGAGTATTTGTAGCTGTAGTGCTGTTATATAATAGCCATTATGTAATGCCTGTTGGTGCCAACTAAAAATACACTGGAAGATAACTTCCAATTCATTGAAGCATTTAACAAGCATCGTCCCAGGGTTTTTTTGTGCTGGATTCAGACCTCCTGCAGATGTTAAGTAGAGCTCACAGTTCCCCTCGACCTCACAGCAACCTGTTCTGCCTCTTACCCCTCTTCCTTCAGTCTTGTTTTTCCCTTCCATCCAGTGTTATAGCCAGGCTTAATGCCTTATCCATCACCTTTTGGGTTTGCCCATCCCACTGACCGTGCCATCGGCCTTTGCAGCCCCTTTCTAACACTTTGTTCAGCTGAGCTTTAGAGGGGCGACCCGATCTGGTGCAGGACCTGGTGGTTGGTAACCCATGGCATGGTGGTTGGAACTGAGTGGTCTTTGAGGTCCCTTCCAACCCCACCACACGGTGATTATATGACATCCATGGGGAACACTGCATTTGTTCCCCATGGAACTGTGGAAGGAGGGGAGAGGACAGTGGAGCAGTGAATAGATTTTGCAATTGCTTGTCCAGCAGCCATCAGACATGCAACAGCTTCATGGGTTGTGTTACAGGTAGCTCTTCTCCTGCATCTGAGCTGCAGCTAAAGGTGCAGTCTTTTCCATCCAGGCCTCCATTGAGCTACCATAGATGCCCAGCCCAGGCTACACACAGAACTGGAGCACAATCTCCAAGGAGCTCCTACCCAGCAGAATGATGCTGTGCCATTGGGATACAGATCCCAGTGCTACAGGGTGGCAGAGCCTTAGCACTCGCTTGGCATCACCCTGGATAAGGGACATGCTGGGCCACAGGAGGTGACCACGGAGCTGCAGGGAGGTGATGCGGGCAGCAGCATGAGCTGTACTGCTGGTGGGGACCCCGCAGGTTTTGTTGTTTTGACAGGAGAAGTTCAAATAATTCTGGTTGAAAAAGCTGTGAGCGAAAGCACTCCACATATTCAGGATTTCAGTCTGCACAGAGATTGGTAGCACTGTAAGTAACACTGCAGATCTCAGAACGTTTTGAGTGCTCTAGTTAAAGTGGGAGTGCTGGGAGAGGGCAGGGACATGGTTAGTGGGCATGGTGGGAATGGGTTGGTGGTTGGACTTGGTGATCCTACTGGTGTTTTCAAACCTTAATGATTCTGTACCCCAGCCAGTAGCACCAGAACATCACCTCTGGTAATAAGGAATAAGTCTGTATTTGGCTCTTAGATGATCCTGTTAAGGAACTGTGGCACCTTTGTAGTCAGTGGGACCAGTGGTTCCATTGTAGGAGCCAGAGGTGCTCTGCTAAGTGCCTGCAGATCCCATCTAACTGTCCAAGCACTCTGAGGTTGCTGGCTCAGCCTCCATGAAGGTCAGTAAAGGTTTTTGTTTTTCAAAAGAGCAAAGCTTTGACTCAGTGTATCTTCAAGACTTACAGAGCCTCTGATGTTCAAGACATGGGATGTGGTTTACTGGACAGTATTGGTGGTAGGTGAATGGTTGGACTAGGTGATCTTAGGAGTCTTTTACAACCTTAATGGTTCTGTGATTCTAAGAATTAACTGAGATTGTATTGAAACAAGGGTTATATACATTGGGTGGCATGTTTTGCTCTTGAAGGTGCAGTAGAAGTTGTTAGTACCCATAATTAGCGTTGCTATTTCAGTATGTTGAACTATGTGTGGAGATAACTCCTGGTTAAACTTAATTTCCTCTGTAGGAACAGAAACACTGACAAACTGATGAAGGGAACCAACAGTGCTTTGCACTTGACTTGGCTCTGTGTCAGTCTCAGTGAGTGCAATTACATTTGTCTAGTTTTAAGGAGGGGAAAATCCTAGTCAGTGGAACTAGAATTTTACCAACCATAAATCATCCAAGGGGTGGAACACCTCTCCTATGAGGACAGGCTGAAAGAGCTGGGGCTGTTCTGCCTGGAAAATAGAAGGCTGCAGGGAGACCTGAGAGCAGCCTGTCAGTATCTACAGGGGAGCTACAGGAAAGAAGGGGACAGACTCTTCAGTAGGGTCCACTGTGATGGGACAAGGAGAAATGGTTTCAATACAAAGGGGAGATTTAGATTGGATATAAGGAAGAATTCTCTTACAGTAAGGGCAGTGAGGCAGTGGCACAGGTTGCCCAGAGAGGCAGTGGTGCCCCATCCCTGGGGATGTTCAAGGTCAGACTGGATGGGGCTCTGATGGAGCTGTAGGCGTCCCTGTTCATTGCAGAGGAGTTGGACTGGGGTGACCTTTAAGGGTTTCTTCCAACACAAACGATTCTATGGCTCTATGAACTACTTTTATCTACTTGTTTTTAACTAAAGCTGCCTACCTTCAGCCAGTTCTTGTGTCCCAGGTGGAAGAAGTCTTTCTGCAGGAAGATCCCCATGTGGGAAGGGTAGGAGGGTTAATGCAGTGGATGCAGATGTGGAAATCCCATTGCCATGCGATGGAACGGCGTAACCTGGCTGTGTGCAGGTGCTTGTTTCTGGCAGCTGCTAACGAGAGTGATGTGAATGCTTACTCAAAACCACAATCAATTAGGTGTGTGATGATTATTTAGCACTATGGGATAAAGGTTTAGGGCTCTGTGCCTCCGGCCAGCGCGATTCGCTTTCTGTGGGGTCAGATACTGCCTGCAGCATGTAGCTTACTGCTTTATTGGTGTAAACAGGGAGATGGAGCCATGCAAAGCGGGTTTTGCTGCGTGTTAGCAGAGGCCACTCCGTTTCCTTGTGCCTCCGTGAGTTAAATGCCAGGAGTGGAAAGGTGAAACATGAAGGATGTGGAAGAAAGAGCCAGTGGCTCTCACGCTGCCCCGCCGGTGCGGCCGAGCGCGGTTCCAGCAATTACTGACTTTGTCTCCCATCCCTCGCTGGCAAATGGAAATCGACCCCCGTGGTGACCTGCGAATCTTTAAGCATTTGAATGAGTTCTACAAATTAGGCTTTTAGGATTAGTCATCGTAGGTTTGCAGCATCATTGGTGCGTTGCCAAGGACCCCGGTTCTGTCACCATGACTACTGCCGCGGGTTACAAGGAGGGAAGTTTGTTAAACAAAACATTCCTGTGCCTGAACACCAATAGGGTCCCTGCATGGCTGGGGGCACCTGGTTGATGGTTCCAGCAGTGCAGCTTTGAGCTCCGTGTCTGGAGAGGGGAAGATGCCATTTTCCGCCCAAGGAAAAACCATTCTGTGGATTCCTGGTGCCTGTTAAATTAGGACTGTGGTTTCAGAAGCGGTGGGAATGTGTGCTGAGCCCACAAAGTGCTCTCATTCTGTGGGGACTGTCCCCTCCTACGAAAGGCTGTACCAACCCATGGGACGCACAGCTGTGGGGAGTATGGTACTGTGATGGGGCAGCTGTGTTAATGATGGCCCCTGGTGCTGTGCTGTGAGACCAGTAGGCACCAACAGGCATGTTTGGGGTTTTTTTTTCTAAAGCTGAGCATTGAAAAACAGGATGCTGTGGTCTGTCGCTAGTGGGGAATGTATAACCCAACTCTTCTCTGCTTTCTCCTCTTTGGATACATGCCTTGTGCAGGGGAACGCGCCTGGCCTTTGTCCACCTTCTTTTCTAGACCTTCAGATGTGAGAACAGGGCTGCCAGACACTCTGAAGTGCTCTGGTATCATTTGAAAAGCCAGCCATGTACATTTATTTTTTTTTCCTTTTCCCCTTGGATGTCTTCTTGTAGGACTTTGAACGTGTGCACACAGCTTTGCTTAGGAACTCAGGAAGAGAACGATTGCATTTGGTAGCTTCAGCCTGGCGTGGTTTCCTCCATGCTGTTCACGCTCATGGCTCTCCTCTGACAGAGCTGTCTCCTCTTCTTCACTGAGCAGCACACAGGAGCTCAGGACCGAAGTTTCTCCTGGCCCAACCTGATGTCCTCTTTGGCACACGTCTTGGTCTCTGTTACTCATAGAGTCATCGAATCATTGAGGTTGGAAAAGACCTCTAAGGTCATATAGTCCAACCCCAACCCAACCCCCACCACACCTCTAACCACGTCCCTCAGTGCCACATCCCCGTGGCTCTTGAACACCTCCAGGGACGGTGATCCCCCACCTCCATGGGCAGCTGTGCCACTGCAGCACTGTTCTTTCTGAGAAGAAATTGTTCCTAACATCCAACCTGAATTGGACGTTGAATCCTTGAACACAACAATGCGGGACGTTCACCAGCACCTGGTGGTAGTGTCTGTGTTACAAAACATCTTCTGTAGTCCCTGGATGGAGAAGGAATTCCAGAGGATGGTTCTTAGCTCTGCTGAGCTCTGCAGAGACTTTGTCCTGCCTTTGGAAGCACTGATAGGCGTATTTATGTGCATGCACACAAACTCTGTGTGTGTTTACGTGCTAGCAGGCCACCACAGCCCCACTGCTTCCTCAGCTCGGAGGTTTCCCACTTAAACCGTTCTGGTTTCCCTCGGATGTTTTGGTTCTACCTCTAATTTCCCACAAATGGGCAGGCAGGGAGTTCTCCTGCTGCTCTCCTGAAGGTTTCCTTCCCCTGAACTAAACTGCTTTTTGCAGAGGATTTTCACTTATGCAGTAGAGTGCTCGTTAGAGGTCTATGTGGGTGACTAAATGCTGTTTGCTTTCCAGTGTCGGTCCTATTCCATGTTTGCATTTGTCTTGAATGTTCTGGAGAAACAGAGGAAAATGATGTTTTAGCTTCAGACCCATCTCAGCATAAGAGAATTCTGTGCCTGTTCCTTCCAAGGCTGGCTGCACTGATCTCATGGTTAAGGGAGTGGAAATAAAGAAGTAAAATCCTGAGCTATCCTAATCCTATTTGGGTGAACTGCCTGCCTCCAAAGCACGCAGCCCTGGAAAGCATCTCTCTGTTAATTACTCCTCGTGCTGCTGTTTTGGTGGCACTTAGTGCTGGATTACCCCAAAGCCTGGCTGTCTCAGGAACACCGTAAGAAAAGGAGATTTGCACGTGCACGGTGACGAGCCTCTGTGCTTTGCTGCTTTCAGCCACAATCAAGTGCTGCAAATGAGAGGAAAACAGCAAAACAAGCCAGGAAAACCATGCGTGCTGCTGTTTGCATGTCCTTGCTGTGGGTTGGGGCAGGTTGGCCCTGCTTCTGCCCTGGGCTGCAGGGATGGGCAAAGCACAGCTGCCTGCGGGTGCTCCGTGGTGCTGTGCCCTATCTGGAAGGCTCCTTATCAGGACTGGCTTTGTTTACTTGCATAATTCCCTCGGTGCCTTATCAGATTAGCATGATTTCCAAGTGTTAAGAGCATCAGTGCCTGAAAGAGTTTTGCACTCTGCTTGCCTATGGTCTGGAGAGATGGAAACGCGTTTGTGACGATAGAAACCCATTTAGACAGAGGTGGTTTTCCTTTCCTCCTGGATTAATAATAGAAGCATGGGGGCCTGTTAGCAAGGAGCAGGGCTTCTCAAGTAGCTGCTTTAATCCTTGGTGCCTGTCTTTGGTACCTGTCGTTTTGTGAGCTTGCATTGAGGAGTGCTGGAGGGACGCTGCATCCCACAGCAAAGGCCATGTCCGTATGGACCCCTATGGATCCGTGTTCTGAGAGCACTTCATTGCTTCTGGGTGAGTTTGGAGGTAGGATTTGTTTAAAGAAGGACCCTACACTGGAGCATCCGTGGGTTAGGGCGTCATCCCTTCCTCCCTCTTCCTCTGACTGCGATAGCAAAGCACGCTGTGTGCACCTGGGTCAGTGCATATGAAGCAGGGAGGTTGTCCTGTTCCTAACAGCAGCAGGAGAAATTAGGCTGGGATCTCTGAAACATCCCAAACAAGGAAGGGTTTTGGTGTTGGTTAAACAGGAGCGGTGTTGGCAGCCCCCCTGTTGCCTTGCAGAAGCATCACCTGGCTGACCTTGCTCAGCTGGAGCCCAGCACTGAGTTCTGCATCAAGAAAGCTCTGCTCTCACCCCCTCCCCAAAACCCCCACCCTCAGCTTGCTGAATAATTTCAAGGTGCTAATTGGCCTGCGCTGCAGCTGATGCATTGATCTGGAATGCAAACAGTCTCAAAGTAATTTTCTGTCTGAGCCAGTCTGGGGCTTACACGAGTGCTGCTGTTTGTTTCCTTGCTTTTAATTTCTGGCAAAGAAGAGCTTTTGTGTTGCTCTCAACGAGATGCCTGCGCCTCTCTCGGCAGTGCCACGTGGGTGCCAGGGGAAGGTGACACTCGCAGTGCCCACTTCTTGGGTAGCTGAAGTATGGGGGTGGGCATGGAAAGGTGAAATCCTCCTCCAGCAGCCATGTGCTCCATGCTGTGCCTGCAGGATCTGATGCTTGGATGCATGCAGGGTTTGGGGTGTGCAGTGTTGTCACTCACACAGCTCCCGGCACTCTGGATGCAGGAGGCTGTGCAGAAATAAACTCATCCACAGCTGTTCCTCTCCCCAGCTTGCAGGCACAGGTTTGGTTTGTCTGTAGGGTTTGCTCTTGTACCTTTCCAATAAAACTGGTGGTGGCTTTGCTGGGAAGGGAGCAGGGCTGGGGCTGCAGTTGTGGGCCAGGGAGTAAAGGGGAGCATGGGATCAGAGCAGGGGGAGGAGGGGGCTGCACCTTGTACCCTCCAGTGCCTCCCCAGCAAGGTGCAGAACGAACCTTGTGTCCCATTCTGCAGGTGATCTCACCTCCAGGTGCTGTGTGTATGTAAGGGTTGTCGCAGACCCATAGAACAGCTCAGGTTGGAAGGGATGTCAGTGGTTGGTGGGACACGTGCAGACTCCAGGCAGCATTCCTGGCTCTGCCTGCAGCACTGCAAAGTGCAGGGCTCAGCTCTCCATCACATCGACGCGGAGATGCTAATTCTCTGCTGGAGCGTGGGGAAGCTGAGACTGGGAGGAATGTTTGCAGGTTTGAGAGCAGATAGATCTTGTTTCACGTGGCTGAAGATCCCTCTGGCAAGGGGGACTTGCATTGCAAAACACATTCTTTCCCTCCGGGCAATCCTGGCCTTTCATTAGTGTGAGGTGATCCAGCTGTGCTCCAGATGCAGACCTAAGGAGCGTTCATTGTGGTTGTAGGCTGGAGCCTAAGAGAGGGCGGGGGGGGAAGAAACTGATTGGGTTGCTGCAGCTGTTACTGTTTTTCCGTGCTTCAGAGCAAAAGGAGAAGCCTGGAGACCCCTCTCCTCCTCGTGCCATGCACTGTGGTCACAGGTGGCTTTGGGAAACTGAATGGAAGGAAAATACCTGGAGACAAATAAAGGGAGCTCCTGCCTGGGTGAGCAGCTGGCCGAGCTGCATCTCCTGCACAGCTGCTCCTGCTTGGTTATGGTGGTATTTAACTCTTCCCCAGGAATGAGCTTTGCAGGTTCTTTTCTGGGAAGAGACGTTGTTTTCTGTACCCACTTTGTAGATAGGAAACTGAGGCACGGAAGCTCCGAGGTTAAGCACATGAAATGTCAAGCTGTCATTTCCTCGCCGCAGTGCTGGAGTTTGCGAACCTAACAATGTTCTTCTGACAGTTCTGTGAGTGGGATAATACCTAAATAGGAAAACGAGTCGGCAGGTTTCACAGCTTCCCTGCTGAGGGGGCATGGGATATAAACCTCCGTTTTGTGCCTCTGTTCTGCACGCTCAGGGTGCTCTCCAGAATTAAAGCTTCCCAAAAAGCTTTCTGAGCCGGGACCTCCAGTTCAAACCCATACAGCATCTCAGATGTCAGGAGAGCAGGCTGGTGGTGCTGGAAGCCCATCCTGGCTCTGCGTGACCCTGCTGGTTCTCTGCCCATTGCACGTCCTTCTCGGCAGCACCCCCAGCCCTCCGTGCTGACCACACCGATGCAGAAGTCAAGGAGATGCCTGGGCTTCGGATCAGCCTTTGCCACCTGACTTAATCCCCTGCTTTGTGATAAGATGGGATTTGAAAACACGCACAGCGATGAGCACCTTCTGCAGGGCAGTGGGGAGGAAACCCTTTAATAAACGTAAAAATCATATTACAAAGATATGGCCATAAGCCCTGCTGCCACGTGGAGGGATGGGCGACAGCTCCCCCCATTTGTCATGAATTTTGCAGCTGGCAGCACTTTTATTTTTAATGCCTGACCGTTGGAGCCCTACAATTGCAGGAGCTTTTTCCTCTATCTTTTTAATATAAAGCAAGACTCCAGCTGTCATTTTTTTGCAGAGAGAGGCTACAAAAGGTGAAGTCTAAGGGATCTAAAGCCAAAAGGCTGCTTAAAAAAAAAAAAATAGCAGTTATTTTTAATTGCATTGTCTTGAAGCATTCAGAGTCAGCCGTGGCTGCAAACGTTAGCCCTGTGATGATGAACTGAATGAGCAATTGGTTCATTCAGAGCACCAGAACAAATCAATGAGCAGCACATCACCCGGAGCGCTCTGCTGGAATGCGAGAACTTCTGTGCTGAGTGAAGGTAAGTGCTTAGGAGATGATCCAGCATATCACACCAGAGAAACAAGCCAGCTTAGCATCTTCATTTCCCTCCGAGCACAATAAATCCTTCCCATATCCGCCGTTTCATTTGAGAGCTAATGGGTGTCCTCAGGTGCGTATCCGATGGCCGTCAGGTTGGAATGAACTCTGCAGAGAATGGTGGGATGGCTTTCCAGTATGGAACCATTCCTTTCCCAGCCACTGGTTTGGCCCTTTCATTTTAGCCTTTTTTTTTTCTTGAGATCTGAACGCATTTGTGTCGTCCCAAAGGGATTTTTGAGTGCCCCATACGGCCTGAATGTGGTGTATGTCCTGGCGTGCTGCTGGCAGCTGCTCAGCCCTGCTGGGGTGTTGGCCAGAATTTGTTGTCCTGCTGGAAATGCCATTGGTTATTTGAGCTCAGGAGCCGCTTACGGCCGATCTGATGCTCACCAGCACACATCCTGGGGTGACGATTCTATGATACTGCAGTTCAACCACAGCAGCTAAATGAGATAAAGAGTCCTGGGGCAGCCCTCTTGCTTTTCACCCATAGGGTGGTGACGCACTGAACAGGTTGCCCAAGGAGGCTGTGGATGCCCCATCCCTGGAGGCATTCAAGGCCAGGCTTGATGTGGCTCTGGGCAGCCTGGGCTGGTGGTTGGCGACCCTGCACATAGCAGGGGGTTGGAACTGGGTGAGCACTGTGGGCCTTTTCAACCCAGGCCATTCCATGATCCTATGATACGATTCTTTTCAGTCACTCCAGGTGTGCAAAATGAACCTAACTCATACCCTAAGCCTTACTGTTGTGCTGGCGCTACACCTTGGACAAATCTTTGCTTTGCTCTGTATCTGTTACGTTCCCCTGCTTTAACAAGACCGCGTTAACGTTGCATCTCATGTATTCAGCTCTCCTTGCTGCTTTTCCAAGCTTCCTGCGCACAACACCTTCCCACGTGGCTTATTTGATTCTATTTAGATGAGTTTGTTGAGCTTCTAGACTGGGTTTGTTCCATCAGAATTCGGGCTGTGCTTTTCCATCTGGCTGCCTGGTGGAAAACAGCGTCCAGAAGTGATGTTTTCAGTCACTTTTGCAAGGTTAACTGAATTATGAGGAGCAGATTATTGAAGCAAATGGGGTGGCCTTGTCACACTTGCTAGGGCCTGTTAGACCTGCAGTAACACAACCAGAAATGCCCAGGAGCTGCAGATGCCCCCAAGGAAGTGGTTGGCGTCGTTTTCCAGCGTGGACTGCCTCCATCCACTGTGAAATGCCACATCTGCCATCACCTCCCTGCCCCGAAATAGCTGACGGGATGCACTGATCTGCAGCCAGGTCACCCATGTAAGGCAGCAACACCACCCACTCTGCTTGCAGGGCGGGAGACGAGCTGTGACGTCCTCTGCAGCATCACCACAGCCCGGGATGTGCTGGGATGGCGCTGCTGTGGCCCCGGGGACAGCTCTGCAGGGAGGAGCGGTGTCTTCTGACCTTTCTGTGATTTAGGTGCCTGTCTGCCTTAATGGCTTTGGGATGCAGGAGGTGGAGGTGTAAGTACCAATGACGCGCCGCCAGGGAGCAAATAGGCGTCCGACGAAGAAACGCATCCTTCTTTTCCCCTCCTTATGGATCTCTCAGGCAAGGAGCAGAGGTGGCAATAAAGGGAGAAGGACGTCAGCCGCCTGGTAGATCAGCAGCTGCAGCTCCGGTTGGCGGAGTGAGCTGGATTTTGGGGGTGCTTGGCTGATGCAAAGGGCAAAGCAATCACCAAGTGGCATTTGGCTGCAGTAATTTCCCACGAGCGACTCGCCGCGGTCTCTCCGAGGTGACGTGCTGGTGATGAATGCACAAACTTACCCCCTCTCCCTGGTGCATAGTTTTTGTTCCGTGCGAGCTCTGATTATTCAGTGTAAAAAAGAAACATTGGCCTATGAAGCCGAACATCAAAATGCAAAAGCAGAACTCTCAGTGTCCCCACTGTTTGCAGTGTATTTGCTCAGGGTTATTTTCATGCCGCACACAATTGAGGTTATTGAGGAGAGCAAAACGAGCAGTGTTTGTTATTCAGTTCATTTTGGGTTTTCAGTGCCGTCGTCGTCTCGTAGTGGCAGTGCCTGGGGACTGGGGGGTGAGGGGATGCATTTATTACACGGAGCGTGGAGCTGGACAGAAACAGCTCCCAGAGGCCTCCCTGAAGGAGAAGGAAAGGATACAGGGTGGGGGATGCTGTGGGGTAGGGAACGTGGGGATGGGGACGTGGAGCAGCTGGTGCAAGAGCAGCAATCCTTGGGTTTGTGTTTCCGTACCGCCGGGCTGTGTCGAACCTCAAAGCAAAGTGTGTTGGTTTCTGCTGGGAGCTCCGCTGTGTCTGTGCTGGCTGAGTCTGCAGCTGAGGTCAGCTTCCCGAAGCCAAGGAGGTTTAACTGGGATTATGCATTTGTGAGGCTGGATCTGGCTCTGAGCTCTTCGCTTCTGTCATTTGCCAAACCGAAATCCAAAGTCCAGACCATCTTAGAGAAGGTTATGCCATCATTCCGGAGTCCCTGCCTGGTTTTACGGGCTGTTAATACACGAAGGTTTCTTTCAGATGGTGAAAGACCTGTATGAGGGGGTTGAAGTACAGATTTTGAACTACTTAATGCCATTGGACTAGAAGGAGATGTAATGGCACTAGTGTTATTCTTAAAGAGGTTTCCTTTGTCTCAGTCTGAGATCACCTTGGAGTCTCATCCGAGTCGGAAGGGACCTCAAAGGTCATCTGGTCCAACTCCCCTGCAATGAATAGGGATTCTGCTGTGGGCTCTTCTGCTCTGGGACTGCAGGCAGCAGGGACCTGCTGCGCATCTCCAGGTCTCAGGCTTCTGCCCAGGCTCCTCTGCCAACCTCCGTGTCAAACGGATTTAGAGAAAGAATGTAAAACTAGATGAGAAAAGCCAAGCTGTGAGGCAGGGCGGGATGCTGGGCAGGCTGCCCGGCCTTATCTCTTGCCTTGCACTGACCACATGTGGACCAGGTGATGGAGCCGGCTCTGTGTTCCTCTCTAACAAACCTCTGTGCTCCCCTTCTGTCTCTGCAGAGCTCCCTTCCTCCGAGCACCTGAGCGTGGCCGATGCCACATGGCTTGCCCTCAACGTGGTGTCCGGCGGAGGCGGTTTCTCTGGCTCCCAGCCCATCGGCGTGACCAAAATTGCCAAGTCAGTCATAGCACCACTAGCTGACCAAAACATCTCAGTGTTCATGCTCTCCACCTATCAGACAGACTTCATCCTGGTAAGAGACATCAGAGGGGCGGGCAGGGTCGCCTGTCAGCAGATGGCACTTAATGGCACTTCAGCGACACTTGGGAGAACCAGTTGCTTGAGGAGCAGCAGGAGCACCAAGGTTTGCTTTCCTCTGCGCCTTGCCATTGGGCTCTCTGACATCTCAGGAGCTTCTCTGTGGAGCAAGGCACTTACTGGTATAGGTTATGTGGCAGATACACATATTTACACCCTAATTATGGTAGATAACCTTGCTGACGTTTGCACTAATAGCACTGAAAGTGCTTCTCTGGACGTGTGTCTGGATGGCACCTTGTGCACCTGCTGCTTCATGTGGGAATAATATGTCCACTTCCCTACCTCCACTGCAGCATTTTCGTCCCTCAGGTGCATGCCATCACCAGCTCCCCCTCTCATCCCCCCCCAGGTACGTGAGCGAGACCTGCCCTTCGTCATGCACACGCTGGCTGCAGAGTTCACCATCCTCAGAGTGGTGAATGGGGAGACGGTGGCTGCCGATGACCTTGGGATAACAAATGGATTTGTCAAACCAAAACTGGGTAAGGAGCAGCCTGGACTCAACCCCTTGGGGTGCTGGTCTTCATGCTGCATGGGGAGAGGGGTTTGCTTAACACGTGCCTGAGTCGGTCCCCGTTCACCAGGGGCTGCAGGAGGTGCTTAACTTTGTGAGCAACGCTGATGAGCCCTGTGGAATTTGAGCCTTTTAATGCTGCTTTAATGCCTGTAGAGCAGACGTGCCTTTTTGTAGGACAGAAGGTTAAGACGCAACTCATTTCAGCTGCGAAAAGATAACGTTGTGTGGCCCATACTTCCATATGTTCACGTTGCAAAAGAAAATGGCTTCGACAGAGGCTTGGTTAAGCATTGCAGCCATTGATGCACAGAGAGTGTTGTTGTTCACCTTTCACACTTCAGTACCAGTCAGGATCAAGGCCACGGTGAGCCTGCAGCTATACAAAACCTTAGGATGTTTCCAGTCTGCAGGAACAAGCATCAAGCAAAGGGCACAGTTGGGAAAAGCAACTACTTAAATACATCTGTTCCTCCACACCCAGGTGCAGTTGTGTGCCCACAGCCAAACAAAGCAGGGATCCTTTGTGAAGTGCCACTCACCGCTCAGTAACTGTAGGTCTCCTTCTTAAGAAAATGAGCCTTATAGAAAAAGCAGGGCTGTCAATAAAATAGGCTTTGAGAAAGGAAGGATAAGAAGGCATACTGCCAGCAGCCAGAGAAATGCCCCAAATGGTGGGAGCCTGAATTTATTTCAGCCTGATAGCCCGCAGGGTTCCAGTAAGGAGAAACTCCCTGCTTTTACCTTGCCAGCACTGCTGGTTTTCTCTGTGGCTGCTGTGTGGCTGTCACATCTGGTAGGACGTGGCTTCATGGCTGTGTGTCTGTGTCTCTTGCAGTTCAGAGGCCTGTCATTCACCCCCTTTCCAGTCCGAGTAATATGTTCTGCGTCACCAGCCTGGACCCAGATACCCTTCCCACTGTTGCTACACTCCTCATGGATGTCATGTTTTACTCCAATGGGTAGGTCATGGCAGGGATTCAGGCTCCGGGGGGGCACACATTCACACTGCCTGGGGACCTGCTGCAGCCTTGCAGTGCTGTGGTGCCTTGTAATTAGAGATGGAGAGGATGGAGAGGAGGGTTGTCCCAAGAGATGGGAGCCAAGAGACATCTGCTGGCTTTGCAAAGCTGAGCCTTTCCAGACTTAAGCTGAAAGTTAGCAGTGTGGTCTGTGTGCTGCAAATCCATACGTGACCCAAAGATGCACAGCCAGAGTGCTGCTGTAATGGGATGTGGTAGTGCTCAGTGGCACTGCCCTAAATCAGTGTCTGAGCACCTCCGGTGTCAGTGGCTGTATCTTCTTTAAATGCCCTCTTCTGGACACAGTTAATGCTGTTCCCTTCTGTTTCCTCAGAGTAAAGGACTCGGTGGTGGGCAATGAAGACTCGGGACACATTCGCTTTTTCTCCTTTTCTCTCATCGAGGGTTACATCTCCTTGGTCATGGATGTCCAGACACAGCAGAGGTGAGCTTTGGTCTTACGGTCTCCCAGACTCTGAAAAACCACCTGAGGTGTTTTCAGAGGAGCAGGAGGCAGCTTAAGCTCTGAACCACATGTTAGTTCTGGGGAGTTTCACTGTTACATGCCTGTACACCTCATTACCTTACTGAGCACAGTCCAGCATGTTGGTCCAGGCCCAGAAGGAAATAACAGCATCATGTGGGATCCCAAAAGCTGTCTCACTGTTGAACACTGGAGCAAAGTGAGTTTGACATTTTCATTCCATTTTTCGCAACTTTTAAGAGCAAAAAAACCCCCAAAGTCTGGCTGAAGCTTTACTGCCAAAAAAAACCAAAAGCAGAGTGGGGACTTCAGTGATGCTGTCCTCCCACTTTGCTTTCACACGTGGCTGGGCTCAGTGCAGGCTCCTTGTGATGATAATACAGTCATCCCCGTGTGGCCAGAGCTCAGCTCAGGGCTCGTTAGTTGGGCAAGGCAAAAAGGCAGTGAGGGAGCAAACATCAGTTTTGTGTGTGTGCTTCTGCAGCTCCACATCACAGCAGTCTCTGAGGTCCAGAGACCAGACAGCACAGACAGCACGCTGCTCGAAGATGCCATGCATAGATTAGCTTCTGACACGCAGTGCAGTGTTTGGTTTGATTCTTGCCTGCCCTAAGGACTTGTTCCGCAAACTATTAATTGCTCTCTTGGATATGTCTTAAACCTTAATTGGAGTAAAACTCTGTCTGCCTTCAAGAGAGGCCTGAGGCTTGGAGCAGCAGGCAGTGCTTGGGGAATGTGGGCAGCCACTCGCTGCTGTTGGCCTCAGCAAGTCACTTGGCCACTGACCTTCCTTCTCTGCTACAAATCAGGGACCTACGGGGAGCCCAGGTACCTCCTTGGGATGGTATAGGAAAAAGCACTGATGGTGCTTGGGTGCAGGGACAGTGGGCACCACTGCATATCAAAGGAAGTAGGTAGGGGAGCATAGAATCAGTAAGGTTGGAAAGACCACTGAGTCCAACCATCACCCCATCCCACCATGCCCACTGACCCTCTGGCTCCAAGCAAGGATACAGGAACAGCAGCATCCCCGCGGGCAGCATCCGACACACCGCTGTGTTTTAATTGCTGTGTTTGGCGTCCCCTTTCTTTTGCAGATTTCCTAATAATTTGTTGTTTACAAGTGCATCTGGTGAACTCTGGAAGATGGTGCGGATTGGTGGGCAGCCCCTTGGCTTCGGTAGGTAAACATTTGGGCCCTCAGTTGGTGCACGGGGAGTCGGTTGCCTCAGGGCCTTCAAAAGGGATGGAAAAATCCATTCGTGTCTGAGCTTTTCTAAGTGCCAGCAGCTCAACATGACTTTGCAGGCTGAGGTTTCCCAATGGGTGACTCCTACTAATAAGTCGGGCTTCTAAATATACTTTTGAAAGTGCTGCATGCTTGACAGCTCCACCTAAATTGTGTCCATCTGCAGGACTTCAAAGGCAGATGCAACTGGGTCTGTATTTAAAGAGCACAAATGGACAGAGAGGTGGCACGGGATGCACTGCAGGTTGCTGAAAGCAGTGGTGTGCCAGCACAGCCTTTGGACACCTCTGGGGCTTTGGTATATTGAGTGTAGATCTATAGAAGTCCAGATGGGAGAACTGTTGTATGTTCAATGCTGCAGACGTTTTCTGCACTCAAAAGAAGATTGAACCTAAGAGCACAGAGCAAATATTCACTTCTGCAGAAGCATCCCTCTTATTTTTATGACCCCTGCCATTTTAAGGAGTTTAATCTGAATTCTGCAACCAAGACCTGATGCTCACAAAACGTAGAGACTCCTCCCATGCTTCCCAAAAGAGTTAAAGAGACAGAATTCAAGAACATTTTTGGAAAAGGTTTAAATGTTTTCCATTTGTAATGATATGCCAGATGAACAAAAGTTGTAAGAACACACAATTTCTGTGCATCTTCTTTTAATGCATCTCAGAGGCAAAATATGTAGAGGTGACACGGCATGTTTCATTGATGGGGCGTCAGGACACCCACCAGTCCCCTAAATATGCAGCATTTAAACGTGTTAGCTTAGAATCCATCTGGATTCCAGTTGGGGGAATGGACAGCGACTCATTTTTTATCTCCCCAACAGATGAATGTGGAATTGTCGCTCAGATTTCTGAGCCTTTGGCCGCGGCCGACATCCCAGCCTACTACATCAGTACTTTTAAGTTCGATCACGCGTTGGTGAGTATCCAAACTGCTTCTTTGGGGTAGGGGAGGGCTTCCTGGGAGGGAAACAGTGATGGGAACACCAGTAGGCACGACAGAGCTCAGCTGGTTTGTGCTGTTCGTCTTGCTTCCCTCAGAGTGCCCTTCACTGCATCACTTCTCCTTTCATCACTGCACGCTCACTGTCCAATAATCCTACCTGTGACCTTCGGAAGCCCCGAAGAGCCCAAGGGGTTTTTTTTGCACTGGGGTTTTTTCAGCTCGTTTCTTGGGTTTTTCACAGCTGGCGCAAACCCATTTGCAGCCCATAGGTCATGTGTGTAAAGGGTAAGAGTAAATATTATTCTAGATAGCAAAGGTCAGAGCGGGGTATGTGTTTGTCTTATTTTCTTGAATATTAACTGTGCTGATAAGATAAGCTAATAAAACACCATTTTAAAATCAATACTGTTAGCTTTGCCTCGCATTCCTACCTGCTGCCGTGGCCCCGGAGCATGCTGTGTGCACAGGGCACGGGGTGCAGAGTGCTGCTAATTGTCAGGCAGTATCTGGAGAGCTTAAAATAGATGCTTCACTTCAAACTCGTGCCGTGCAATTGTGATGACTCTGCAGCAGCTCCGCCTTTTAGAAGTGGCTGCATCCGACCCAGCAGCCTGTAAGCAGCTGGCAGGCTCTTGTTTGGGCCAAGCATTGAGCTCTGCGAATCTTCCTTTCTAAGTCAGTACTTTGTCACTTTCCTTGCTACTTGCTGTTTACTTTTTGTGTGCTTTTACACGCCTTTTCACCTGGATGGTGCTGTTCTGGCACCGAGGTGTGCTGACTGCTGGTGCATTGCAAGCCCTCCTTTGCTTTGTTGGCCAAGACCCTCACCTAGGCTCTTTACTTCCCAAATGCCTTCACTTCCAGCGGCATCTCTCAAGGTCTAAGAGCATCTTGAACCTCTTCTCTCCATCCTCTCTTTGTTTGAGGTCGTTCAGCGTTTGCTGTCAACAGTTCAGAGTTCTTTATAAAAACTCATTCCCCTTGCCCCGATCTTTTTACTCCTGTGCATCTTATGGTGTTTTTTGTTGCTTGCTTTTTCCTGGCTGTTAACACTCAGCTCTCCCTGCTGTTAGCTGCAGGAGTGCTCTGGAAGTCATTCCCTCTCTGGGAGGCATTGCCAAGATGGGAACCTTCAGCTCTCCATGGATGGATGAGGTGGGGCTGGGCTGGAGGCAGCTTCCAGTGAGCTTTTCCAGGTGCTCTGCTCCCTTTGCCTCCTACTTGGAGGTTCCTTGCTCATCTTCCCCAGCATTTTGCACCTACCGAGGCTGGAGCTGTGGTTGGGAAGCAGTTGGGAGCTTTGCTATGGCTCTCCTTGTGGCTGTGTGATCTGCCCTCTGGCTGCCAGTGAGCACGTTGCACCAGTTGCCCTCTTTAGGGATCTCGAAGGTGTCGTGCACAACTAGGATGTGTCCCACAGATCAAGACTTTGCACATCCGTCCTGGAGAAAACGAAGCCCAGCCCTTCATTGTGTGACTGATAGTGCCTTGGCATTAAGGGAGCCAGGCAGCATTCAACATACAGGGAAAAAACAATGAAGGAGGAAGTGGAGCTTCATAGTCCTATTTCATGTGATGGATGTTTGCTGGAGTTCTCTTCCAAACCCAGAAGAATTGGCCCTGTGGTTCTTTTAAGGTTATTTTCTTCCTTTCCCAGCAGACCTTTGTTCACACATCATCAGAGTTAGCAGCTCCTGTTCCATCTTCCTGCTGGAAAATTGAATGCTTTTCTTGTTATTTCTCATAGGTTTTTTTTTTTCTCTCTCTTTTTTTTTTTTTTTCTCTCAGTTTTGTTAAAAAGCTCTCAGAAACTCACAGTGCAGCCATATTTCCACTGAGCTCAGAGGGTCTCCAATGAATCCAGGTATTGTGCTCCTGGCCAAGGAGTCAAATACCTCGCAGAGGAAGCAGTCCCTTCATCTTCCCTACCAGGAGTTATGTTGGCTTCCCACAGCTGCTCACAGATCATTTATTTTCCCTCCATCCCCTTCTCACTTTCCAAGAGCTGTTGGCTGCCCATCCCCTGAGGGCCATCACTGAATGTAGGTCGTGGTCAGTGCCTCTCTGCTGCTCGTGGGCCTCTATGTGTCATTATTTTCCTTTCTGCCAATGAGAGTCACTCCAGGATCTTCTGTGCTTTCTGTTACAAGACACCCACTGGAAATTGTCTAGGAGGACTTCTGTGGTGAAGTTCCATCACAGGGTTGGAATAGAAAGCTCAGGTGCTGTGCTCCACCACCACTGCTGACCCTCAGCTCCCCATGACCTGGTGTGCTCCCCACCCACATGGGTCCATGGGTCCAAAATCTGGTGAGTGCCCCCCGGAGGGGCAGGAATCTGGCATGTAGATGCATAACTCAAAGTCTCCAAAATAAAGGAGCTACAAGGACTCCGGGAGCTTTACCTGAATGCCCCCTTTGATAGAACCATTAAGGTTGGAAAAGACCACTGAGATCATCAAGTCCAACTGCCCACCCATCACCACCGTGCCCACTGACCCTGTCACTCAGTGCCGTGCCCTCCTCCTGTCAGAAGCTGTATTGGGAAGTGCCAGAACAGAGGTGCACAGGGCTTTGCCAGCAGCAGCAGGGAGAGGTAGAAGGAAAGTCCCATTGCTACGTTTGCATCAGCTCTTCTGAAATGGAGGGTCCCATAGCTGGAGCCCTGTCTCTGTGAGTTCAGGTTTCCAACAGCATTCCTGGCTCCTTGGGGCTGCTCATTCTGCCTTTGGTCATCCAACCCAAGGTTTGTTAGAACCTGACCTTTCTTTTTTGTTCCCTTTGCAGGTACCTGAAGAAAATATAAACGGTGTGGTCAATGCACTCCAAGTCAGTCAAGCTGAAAAGCATTAGAAATCTTCTGAGCTGGTTCCAGATGCTTTTTATTATTATTATAATTATTATTATTATTCTTTTTTTTTTTTTTCTCACAGTATTTCTTGAAAAATCTGATTCCAGAGAGTGACATGAAAAGAGACTGTGGAAAGTTGAGCAGAAACAGCTCCAAATAGCCTTTGTTTTAATTATTATTATTATTATTATTATTGTTATTTTATTAAATTTCTTTATGAATGAGGGGCAGGAGGAGGAGAGGTCAGGCTGTTTCCTGAGGCTCAGCTCGGGGTGAGATGGAGCTGCCCGGGAACTCCCGTTGTTCCCCAGCACGTGGCATGGATGGATGGATGGACACGGATGGACGGACAGATGTGGGCGCTGCGCCCTGAGCCCCATAGCACGGCCAGAGTGGGTGGGCTGCTGGCTGCCAGAGAGCCCTGAGACCCCTAAAAATGAAATGTGGAATTAAACAGAAAAGAGGTCGCACGGTGCTGGCTTGTCTCCTCCCATCAGGCTGTCTGAGGACTGTCTGTCGTTGCGTATGTTGGGTTAGGATGGGGTTGGGGTTCTGTTTCTCCTCTTTGGTGCTGGAAAAGGGGAAGATATCCTGTTGTCTGAACTGTCCTATGGGTCTTTATCCCTGCAGTCACAGCTTGGCTGCCTGCAGGAAGCCTGTTGGGGAGGCATTGCGCTGGCCCTGCAGATCATACCACCGGGGCTTCTGTCTGCTTTGAGTCTGGCTTAGGTCTCTTTTCCCTCTCCCCACCCCCAGTGTGCTCCCCTCATGTCCCTGATCCAGGACAGCTGCTGTCCCCTTGCCCCCCAGGACCAGCAGGAGGAGAGAGATTCCTTCTCTCCCATCCCAATTGTAGACATTTGCGGGGCACAAAGTGTTGTCCAGTGTCCTGATGGCTGCTCCTCTCCTACCCCACAGCCTGGGCCACCTCAGACAGGTTGTCCCCACCAGGTGCAGGAGGTCCCCAAACCCTGCTGGGCCCCATCCTGTGGCTTTTATCAGCTCCTTCCTCCCCAGAGTGGAAATATCTGCCATGGGGGGACCGAACTCATGGGGGTTTTCCATTGGCTTCAGGTCTATGAAAGCTGAACTGTGCTGAAAACTCCCCCAAAAACCCATACAGCACAGCCCAGTGCCCACAGCTGATGTCACCCAGCACAGGGAGAGGGGGAGAAGCCACCTGCACAGGGTCTGCCCTCACAGTCAGGAGCCCAAACATTTCTTGCGTTCCTATTCTTCCCACGTTGAACACGGAGAAGTGGCACATTGCAGTTTCAATGGGCACTTCCCAGCCTTGCTGAATGAAGAGCCTCTGGCGTGGTGGTCATGAGGCTGCATCCTGCAGCTGCGAGGCAGGGAGTTGCAGCAATCTGCAGGGGGTAATGAGCAGGCAGGAGATGATGCTGCAGGCAGGAGATGATGCTGCAGGCGTGGTGTGTGCTGGTGCACAGGACGTGCACCCATTGGTGTTGCTTCCTAAGGAGCAGCAAGAGGAGAAGTACTTGAAACAAGCAGCAATTCTACTGAGCCTTAAGAAAAAGTGAAAAAAAAAATAATAGGGTTTTATTTTATTTTTCCTTTAATTTTGCACTCAGGATGATTTAGAGGTGGTTTTGGTTGTTCCACTTCTTTCCTGGAGGGAAGTGGCCTTAAATTCCCGAAATCTGTGGCTGCAGAGCACCACACGGGGCTGTCCCACCCTGCAGACATGGGCCCAAAAATGCCACAAGGTGCACAACCCCACATGGGCTCTTTGTGCCCCCCGTCATCCTCAGCTTCCCCTCCTCGAGGCCTTCCATTTCTCCGCAATTGGGGCTTTTTTCCCCCTCCTTGCCTTTTTCTTTCTTTCTTTCTTTCTTTTGTTCTTCTGCCTGGTTGGATTTCAGCTGCAGATTCCTTTCTCCCGTGCAAGTGTGTGCACACACATAGAAATGCCCGTGGTGGTTTGTGTTGGTGTGACTGTACACAGCACACACACCTGAGCAATAGAGACTCACACGTGCTGTGTGCATACACGGGGCACGTACAGATGTAGTAAATGCTGTCTGCACACGTGTACTCACTGTGTATTTTGACTTCAAGTGTGTCAGCAATAGGAGCACGTGGTCCCGCTCCGTCTGCAGCCGGGTGCCTCAAGCACAGTGATGGGAGAAAAGCTGCTCCTTTTCCTCTCGTCCTTTTCGCTGCCGGGCTGCCATGGTGGCGGTGCCGCTTTGAATCAAGCATCCAAAATCCCTCCATGAAGGATCAGTGACGTTGTGCACGAGGCATCGGGTCCCGTGTGTGGGCGCTGTGCCCAAAAGAGAGCCCGTGGTCCCACGTGGCTGCTGGGCGATTGCTGCTTTCTTGCTCTGGGTTCAGCCCCAGCAGCGTGGTGTTGCAGCCATCAGTGATGGGCGTCATTTGGCGATGGCATTTGTCCCTTTCTTTCTGTCACTGCCTCTCCTGTGCGCGTCTCCAGCAGCAGCTTAAGGCATCTCACTTACCGTCCCCGTCCTGACTGCAGATGGCGGACTGGATTAAACTTTTATTACCTGCCAGAGAGCAAAACCCAGTAATCCTTTTGCCAAACAGTATTTACACTGTGTGGTGTGAGCTGGGGTGTGTTTACATTGGCTGAGGTTTGTGGCTCTGCCTGGCAGCTTCAGCTGCCTCCTCCCATGAGTCCATCCGGGCCTGTGTGCATCCCATGGGCAGCACTCAGGGCACTGCACTGTGGGACTGAACCCATCTCAGCCCCATTCCCCATCCCTGCTCCTCCGTCACTCAGCCCCTATGAAGCACAATGTAGTGTAACGCCAGCTGTCACCAGCACAGGAGAGGGACCGCGTCCTGCAGCACAGCAGAGCACGTTCCTGGGGCTGCTCAGCAGATCCTGTAGCAGCAGCTGCCCCTGCAGAGGCAATGCACAGCCCCTGATCCTGGCAAGGGAGTGAATGAAGTACTGAGAGCCAAGTGTATGACAGTTTTAGGGTGTGAATGTGTAGAGAAACATACCTCTTGGGAACTGAATAGCCAAGAAGTCCCTCTTGTCAGTCTCCAGCCAGCACCAGCCCCTTCTGCTGGTTGGGAAGATGATGGGATGCAGGGCTGGGGCTGAACGCTGCCACGCAGAGCACACGGCCCCACTGCCCACACTCAGTTCTGTGGATGAGGTGCATGTGGGTTTGGCATGGCCTGGGGAGATGGCATGGTTGGGTCCCAAAGCTCACTGTGCACTACAGACACTGCAGCGTGCTGCTGGTACCAGTGCTGCCCTGGGAGATGATGCCACAAGCACAGCTCTGTTCTGCCTTCATTTTGGGGCATGGTTGGATTTTTCCTCTGGCTGTGGAAGTGGCAGAGGCGCTGTCCCTGCATGGCACATTTGGCAGATGCTGTTGGCAGTGTGGGGTTCCCCCACTCCCCTGCCATCCCTGTGCTGAGGCACTGAATGAGCTTTCTGCAATAGCAGCCATCAGCCTTTTTCCCAAAGAACTCCCACCAGCTCTTTTGTAACTTGAAAGAACGCCATTTTCTGTGCACCTCGTGGCTTTGTGGGGGTGCTGGGGAGCATGAGGTGCTCTGGGGTGACGTACATTGGGACTTCCTTCTCATGAAGCTGGAGTGCTTCAGGAGAGCCCATCTCCCCCTTCCCCACTAATACAGCTGGCCTGTTGGCCCCGGGTTTGTCACTAAAATGAGGGGTGTGATGGTCCTGCTGCCTGCCTGCTGCTCACTGGGCACCACAAGGGTCAGTGGGGGAGGACTTTGTATGGAGCAGCCCCACCATCCCCCTCACTTGAGGCTGTAGTGTGGTTCTGGCACTGCAGTGCCCTGGTTGGCAGCACCTGGAAGGGGTGCAGCTCTGCCCTAACACTATGCTGGGGTCCTGCCTGGCTGGAGCAGGGCCCAGCAGATCTCTCCACCCTTCTCTGCCCTTAGGAAGCCTGCATTTCCCCAAGGATTGCTCACAGTGTTGCCCCCCCCATAAACTTCCAGCGAGCTGTCAGGACAGCAGGGGCTGCCCCACTGCTGCAGTGGCCATGTGGGGGTGCACAGCCCTCTGGACCCTCACAAACCCTTCCCCAGGAGCCTCTCCTTGGGGGATGCAAATGATGCAGTGTATTTTTCCCTTTGAACTCCCAGCCTACTGCAAACCGTTGTGGGGCTCACCCAGACCAGCATCGGGCTGTGCAGCTGAGAGCGGCCGCTTTGCATTCCCAATGCGCTGCTTTCCTTCGCCGGTCTGCTGCTGCCAAGCTGAGGTTTATGTACTGTATGGGGGGGGTGGAAGAAAAAGGAAATCAAACACAGAACACACACAGAAAAAAAAAAGAAGAAAAAAAAAATCCTAATGTTCCAAAACAAATGACAGTATATTTTGTACTTTGTAAAAGTGTTAATTAAAATGAAAAAGAAGGAAAAGAAAAAAAAAAAGGTGCAACGCTGTCTGCTTCTGTGCTGCTCAAACTGATGACAATAAAGCAGAGCTCGGCACTGTGCTTATAAGATGTAGTGTGCCACGTTGCCACCCAGAGGGGTTCACCCAGTGGGGGCTCCCTGCCCCACATTGCCCCATATAAGTGGGTTTTGTCCTTCACCCAATGGCACAAATGCTGCAGGAGGTGCTGGGGGGCGGCTCCAACCCTTATGAAAAGACAAGAAGTGGAGTGGAGTCATGAGTAATGTTATCCCAGCAGTCTTCTGAAAGCTCTGATTATTTGTCCTGTGAGTCATTTGTTTTTGAAGGCTCCTGGAGAGAAAAGAGGTGCCTAAAATATCGCTGTTTTGGGGGGCTCTGAGGCGCCCTGTGCCCAGCTGCATGGGCACAGCCCTGCTCCAGGCCTTGTCCTGCAGTGCCTGCACGCTATTTTAAGCCCCAACTGACAACACAGTGGGGTTTTGGAGGGCAAATTACTCTTGCTAATCAATGCAAAATCAAGGAGGTTGCGTTGGTTTTAATTGGAGCTGCACCCACCTCACTGCAGGGACCTCCAGGACTCTTCTCTGAAGGACAAAGTGCTGAACACCACCTCCCAGCACATTGCTGCTGCTGGCTCCTCACCTTTGAGAGTGCTGTAATCAGTAGCTGTAAGCCCTTTAGTGGAGCAAAGCCTTCCTGTGGGTGTTCAGAAGCCATCGGTGTCCACCTGGCACCATCCGCAGAGATCGCACTTCCCATCAGGGCTGGCCACAGTGCAGTTCCCCATTGCTGTCAGGGTCTGGAGCAAACATCCGTCCTGACTTCAGAAAGGACTTGAGGAACCAACTACACACAGCCTGGGCAGCCTCCCAGCCAGCCCCAGGGAGCTCATGGAGCTGAACATCCTGATGGCCATTGTAATGTCATCACTTCAGCAGTGCCCAGCACAACCAAAACAAAGGGCAGTAGCAGTTCTCAGACCTCCCAATCTACTACTAACCCCATGGCCACTAACCACTGTAATGAAAGTGCAAACACTCCCACTACTGTATAACACCTCTATTTCAGGTTAAAGACCTTGCTGGCATTTAATTAACATACAGACATTGCAATTTATTGCACTGAAACACAGCCAGGTGTGACTTGGAATCACTTCTCATCCCAGTTCTCCAAAAGGCCCAACCCCAAAGGGCACCAGGAAGCACTTGTGCAAGAGCAACTCACAGCCAACAGTGATCCCATCCACCAGGCAGCAATCCTGCAGTCTCATCTAACAGCAACAGGCACGAAGGGGGCTGTTACAAACACCCTTCTGGCAGTAGGTTTTGCATTTATTTTCAATGCTTTAATGCGGTTCCACATGAGAAAAAAAGGGCATAGCTGCTCCCATGAGGTCAGCAAGATATGCTTGGGCAGCTCAAGCCAGATGTAGAAGGTTTAATTTAAAGCCAACTTAACAAGGATTCACAGCAGTAAAGGTCCTTCACAATTGAACATTCGCTTTCTGCTTGTTCTGCCTCAACCCACCACTACAACACCAGCTACATTTACAGTAATTCACAGGCATCTTTATGTGCACACTTTGTTTCACCTTCCCTGCATTTCATGCAAAGTCCTTCAGATGGATTTCATCAAGGTAAGCTCAGCCCCAAACTTCACTAATTACACGCCAGATTCAAGCTAGAATTGCAGCTAATGGAGCCAAACTATGCAGTCGTGCTGTCCTGGGAAGCATGGACACACTGCATCCTGCAGCACTATCGGGGCTGCCAGGGTGGAGGTGCCTCAGCTGACAAAAGAACAGCACAGTGCTCCACAAGGCTTAAGCTTAAATGAAGAGCTGCAAGACAGAGCAGCCCTTGTGGGAAGTCAAGCTCAAGAAAATTTCCATTACTACCAATACAAAGACTTTATCATTGCTTTATTAAAAACATTTGCTTGGATTTTGAAAAAAAAATCGTTTACAAAGTGGAGGTATCTCCTAGAGAGACATATGGCACAACTCTGCCTGAGCTTTGGAGTATTTCACAGTAGTTTTCCAGTTCAGTGCCTACAAGTTCTGCATCCCATCTCGCTTAGCCTACTGGATCTCAGATGTGCTTACTGCAAAAACTTCTCTGCTGAGAAGGTACCAAGAAGCCAAGGCTTTGCAGTAACACTGCTGCTTGCCCAAGACTCCCTCCTCTGACATGCACTGCAGAACTGCCAGGCTAATTCAAGAAGGCTCTTTGCAACTGAGAACAATCACAGCCCCACAGACAAGAAAGACTGCAAGAACATCCAAAAGTCAAAGGCAGCAGTATGAAGACAAAGTACTGACAAACACTGAGTGCTGCTCATTTCCACTGCACGTAGTTTGAAGGGAGCTTTGTTTGCAGCCTACTTCCACTGTCCATCAATCTGTGCTTCTATAGCAGTGGTAGTGCAGGCAGCATATGATTTATCTTTCCACGTTGTCTTATTTAGCAGTACTTTCCCCCTGCAGACAAGTTCTCAAACTCTCCCAGTTTAACCGATGTGTTCCTTAGTTGTGCAGTTTTCAGAGTGCACAGCTGGTGGTGGATGCTGGGTACAGCTGTGCTGGACTCCAACCACCAGAATGAGTTTTCTTCCACATAAAAACACAGTAACAAAAAAAAAGTTTTCTCTTGAGAAATAGCTTGGCTCAGTCCAACACTGATGTGCCAGAGAAAGTATCCATAAATGAATGTCCTGAGTTACAATTTCATCTGTCAGTCTTCCCTGAGGGTGATAGATGCTCTTCATCCTTACGCCCAGGGGGACTCACCAGCTGTGGGCTGGGTGTCAGACTCTTTGGGAGCCTGCCATGAAGCTGCCAGAGCACTCCCTGTGTTTCCACTCTCTCTGGGGAATGTAACTCCTTCCTGCAGCCAGGCTGGAGTGTTTCCACGATGCAGAGATGACAGCACACCCAGGCACTGTTATGGCTGTCTCTGCTCACAGTCGCTTCTTGCCTGGCTCCCTGGAGTGAGCCTTCTTTTCCAAGAAGCTCTTCGCCACATCTTCAAAGCACGGTGCCAAGGCTCAGCAATATTACATGAAAGATTTAACCATGCTTACCATATGATCAACTCCACATGCAACATCCACCACTTCACCGGGTATAGTTACCTGGATCAGACATACAAGAGCAGATTATTTCTTAAGATGAGATTTTGTACATGATATTTCCTGTTTCTCATTCCTCCCCTTCTGCTTAACCTATCAGTTGCTTTTGCAGGAACTTACACCTATGAAAGTGTCACCTGGAAAACCCAGAGAAAGCAAGACTTAGCACCAGAGATGCTTGTGCACTGAGCAGTGAAACATTCCCATTCTCCCCTCACAGAAGCCTTTCCAAAAGGCAGAATGAGAGGCCTCATAGCAGACAGCAAGGAGACTGTATCCTTACCCCATCTGCACAGCAGCACAAAAACATGCCCAAACAGAACGTAACCCAGACAACAGGATGAGGATCTGCCCAAGCACCACAAGGATTAGTCTCTTCTCTCATCAGCAAGGGCAGGAGAGGTGTAAAAACTCAACTTTGCCTAAGGCAGTTTTTGCTCTGATGTTAAGCAGACCCAGCCCACCCGCTAGTATAGCTATGCCTCTTTCACTTGTAGTAGACTTAAAGCTCAAAGAAAGCAGAGGCTACAAAGAGCAAGATGCAAGCTTTCCTTTGGAGCTAAAGGAATGCAGAGATAGCTAGCTCTAGAGCAGGACATTATAAAGAGAATGGTAACTGCTCTTGCTTTGGTACAGTGATGCAGTAACATCCTGCAGGAGCTAGTTGTTGGAGGGAGCATAACCCTCAAAGCAGACTCAAAAATACCTCCACCCCTAGGACAGGCTAGATAAAGATCTTTGGAAAAGAAAGCAGTTCTACAGTCATCTTAGGTTTCCACTTCTGCCAAAATTACTTAATCAAACTATGCAGCAAATGATGTTTCTTGCCCTCATGATAACAAAGATGAGCTAAAAAATACACTCTTCATCTTAACATTACTGTCCTTACCCTCCATGGGAAATACTGGTCTTCCATTCTTCCAATTCCCAGGCACCCTCTTAGATTCTTGCCCCATACAAAGAGTTCTCCTCTGTCTATGCAAAGAAAGAAGAATAAAAAAATAAATCAGGCAGAGTCATTTAAAAAAACCTCTATTTGTTTTTTTAATTTTTTAATCCTCCTGGCATCCTGAGCTCAGAAATACGGAGATCAGCTCCACAGAATAGATGACCACAACCATCTAAAGCAAGTACAGTTTATCCAGGTTGCAGTTTGTAAAGCCTCCTGGATAACAGGGGAGACCAGTTACAGGCACATCACTTCCCCAACACTGACCAAGCATGTCAGGACTAAGCACTTCTCTTTAGCAAAGTACTGTTTTTGCTAAGCAAGCACATGGGTTTTCTGTGCTGCTGCCCTCTGCTGATCATTTCTAAGTGACCTTCACATCCAGAGCTTTTGACAGCTGGTATCAAACACATGCATACATACCACAGTGTCACATCCTAGCATACTATCTGTACAGGTCTTCCCACCTCAGACTGCTAATAGAATTGGTCAGAAGAGGCAAGAAAGCCTGACATTTAAACTCTCGGTTTTAGCCTGTCCATCTATCACAAGAATTCTTTTTGCTTCTGAAGTGTAATTGATTGATTTATTCTGTATGAGGAAATAAAGAAAACCTGTCTGCTTGAGAGATCGATTGATTTTTTACTAGAATAAAAACACTTTCTAGAACTTATAGTTCATTTTAGAAGTGACAAGTAAGTAACAGACATGTTCACACTGAAACAGGCTTTATCATAGCAGTACCTATGATTAGAGACCATGCTGACTCCTGTGAGCACGTTGCCCCTCCTGCTGCAATCCAGTGTGGTTTAAGTTTAAAGAAAGATGGCTTTGTCTGTTAGTTAAGCTGAGAATAGCACGGCCATACGGCTTCTACATGACAACAGGACCAGAAACTTACTTGTAAGTGCTGCAAAGTGGCTGAGTCCACAGCGAACACGAGCAACACGGACATCCGAACTGAAGTCTGACCAGCCAAAAAGGCTGGGGGGGATCATCTCTGGCACTGCTGTTTCAGTTAGGTTTGGTCCTTTCCCAAGAATTCCATACCCCCAGACGAAAACAGCTCCTTCTTCTGCATTACAGTAAGAAGACATTCTGTAATAAAGTCTGTGCTTGTGAAGTTCATGCCATGACCAAGAGTTAATCAGATCCAAAGGGATATTCTTTCTCCCATAGAGGTCTAACACATTCTGAATATTCAAAAGTAATAAACAATGCATCCCCATTCAAATGCCTTTATTTTTTTCCCTAAGCTGTGTATACTAATGAAGCTACACAGGCAAAAATTTTATGGGGGAAGAACGCCAACATGATAAAGGCTGGATAAAATACTTCAGCTAGAGACTGAATATTTCATTATCACTGCTTACTCCTTTGAGGCACAGCCGAACCAGGCAGGCCAGCTGCCCTGCCTGCCATTCTCCCTTAAGCTCTGTGCCTGAGAAAGGCAGCAGCTGGACGGCATAAGACAGAGTAAGATGCAATGACTGCCAGCCTCACTTCCTTCATGCTAGAAGCCAAAATGCCTTCACAGTAACTGCGTTGTAAATGGGAATCTCTTCATCAAGAAAATCCCTCCTCAAAGCAGTACAACCCTTTCCCTTACTCCTTTATTCAGGAACTTTCTTCAAGCTCCTCATACTGCTGGCAATCCCAGGAACATTCAGCAAGAATTCTCAGAACTCTACTTTCTAGTCTACTTCATCAAGACTTATTTGTAAGTCAGACTTATATCAAGTCTGACTTATAAAGGACTGCCCCTCCTCTCAAGTGTTGCCTTACTTCTTTCCTACATTCACCTTCATTATAGGCCACCCATGTGATCAGAAAAGAAAGGATCAGAAGGGATCTCTAGTTCATTCTTAAATCATAGCGTTCTCATCATCCAAGCTTTTCTCATACTGACAGCAACTCCCTGCTCTAGTGAACAAGAAGCTGGCTTCAGTATGTCATAATCCATCCACTGCATGGCCTTGCATTAAAGAGGATGACTAAAAAAATCAACTCACCAGTCAGTACAATGTTGCCAGTACCTCCACACGCAGCCTCCTTTATCTTCCCAATCTTAAATGGCAAATGTCTGGGAACGTTCACCTGTGTGAGGTTGCAAGAGTTGTTTCAGACAAGGCAATAAACTGGAAACTGCACCTACATTTTTAATGTTTTCTATAGTTTTGGTTACAGGTAGTACCTGCTGTTCCATAATTTGCACATTACCTATGTGATATGTAAAACTCCAGCTTTAGCAAAGGTGCCATTCAGCTATTCCAGACCCTTCCAACTTCAGCCGTAAGCACCCAGTCAGGCAGCTACTACTACACTGCTTATAACAGTCATTGTCTTCAGGCCTTCCAAGCCCCAATAATTAGCCCTACACTAAGGATAGATGAGGAATAGCATGGGAAACAAAGTTACATATTTTACTAGGGCCATGCTAATGTGATTGCTTGCTCTTAGCTTTCTGCCAAGAATAGCTGAGTATGAATGAATTCCCTGACTCCGTTTTCTACACTAACTCTAAGAGGAGACCATCTGTCTAATTACATCAGTACTACAGCACTTAGTGTCAAGTCAGCACTATATTCTTTACCCACAGAAGTTTGCTCCAAAAAAGCTTCTATGTGCAAAAAACTGGGCCTTGTTTAGGGTCAACTCTAAACCTACTAAGGTAGCTGGTGTAAAAATCCAGGCCCATGGCACAGAATTCAACATTATGAAGTACATAATTAAAGAACATAATTCCCTGCTGTATTATACACAAGTACTGACAAAAACTTGATTTTAAAAGTTATAAAACACAATTCCTCTGTAATACCTTTTTTTTTCCCCCCAGTCTTCATTTCTTTCTACAGATCCTAAGATTGCCTCATTAAAGCACTCAGCACAAACACTAAGCTGCATCTCATTGGGTGCAAATGCAATAGGCTGAGGAAAAGAATACAGCATGCTCTCTCCCTATAACAGACAAACAAACTGGGATGAGGTAACCCAAACCTCTGCCTATCAGTAGCTGGGAAGCACGCTGCCCTAAAGCTATACAACCATTTCAGACACATTGGTTTCGTAAACATTGGGAAAATCAGCCTGCTGGTAGTGTTAGTTTATATTGATTTATACTGCTGTCAAAAAAGAGCTGGGAGAAGCACTTAATTTTTAACTGCAGACTAACAGAAACATGTGAAAACAAGGCCCCCAGGCCAACTGACCTGTGTGGTTTCTGTGACAGATGCCAACTGCAAGTATTCTGAATTTCCCCAACCAAAGAGGTCTCCCTCATCTGAAACAGCCAGACAACAGTCCCCATAGGAAGAGACTTGAACAATGTTTACTCCAGCAATGTCACCACCTAGCTTAGTTGGAACACTGGTGATATTGTAGTGTCCAAGACCTGAAAGGGAAAAAAAGAACAAGATGATTAAGAATATTTTTCCAGCCATACTTTAATTCCTACACACAACCCACTTCAATTGACAAGCAGCCCCAAACACCAGCTCTACTAGCCAAAGCTACCTCTCTCTGAAATACAGAACAACTTTATACAGCCATACTCAGGAAACAGTCTAGGCTCTGGTCTCTCTTGTCTGCATGGACTGAAGAGTTTGATAGCACTGAACAGGCCAAGCAGATATCCTGATGGAGGCAAAATTCCACAGACCAGCAGCACTGTGTCTTCTGCAAAGACAGCCACAAGTGACAGCACACTCTGCTGTCTTTGCAGAAGACAGCAAAGAAAAATCATTTTAGACTACAGCAGGTGAAGTGGCAAAAGATGCTGGGAAGCCAGCACATGACATGACAGCTGCTTGGACAGGAGACCAGAATGCAGATAGACCACGGTATGCCTGTGTGAGAGAACCACAGGAAGAACCTGGCTTCAGGAGCAGCAGAAGGACTAAACAGCAGGAAAGGCTCAGAGAAAGTCCTCTGCCAGCAAGAGCCACCAGAACGAGGGCCTGGCCAAAGATCCCATGCTAAGACAGCAGCTGCAGCCAAAGATTTCTGTTAGTCCAAAACAGGAAGCAAAAGACCCCGAAATGACAATCATGAAGCAAAGTCTGCATGGAACCAGGGAGCTAACTTTCACATGCCACTTCCAGATTCCCTCCTCTCAAGCTTCAAACAGCAAACACATCCTCCTCAGACTACAAGCTGGGATTGACAGCACGGTATCTGGAAAGTGAACTGAACTGCTCTGTCTCAGTGTGGTGACACAAGAGCACTGAGAACATCTGCACACAGCTGGAAACACACCAGTCCTTTTCCATCCAAACATGCAAGGCAAATCTAGCTCTGAATTAAGAGCTTGCACTTTAGTGAACTGATGAATATAGCAAGTAGAGCTGAGCTCCTACCTGTTTGTCCATCAGCTCCCCAGCCACATGCAAAGACAGCACCTTTCTTGGTTCTAAACAGACTGTGGTCCTGCCCACACACAACCTGCACACAAACAGAAAGCCAGACCTGGTCAGGAAAGGTCATGTGTTCAGAATCGATTTAATGAAGCATTACTAGCAGACAAATTGAGCAATGAACCTCTGCAGTGCCCATCAGCTCAGATTTTGACCTTTCCCTGCAAATGAAAATGCTCTACAGGCAGGGAAGGCTACAAACAGCGTGACACAGCACAAGAAGCAGCAGAGTTTTCTTTGTGGAAAGTGATGCTGCAGATCTTTTGTTCTCAGATGCAGAACAAGGCTTAGCTAACAGAAAGCCAGATTCAGCAGTGCAACATAGTAACAGTAAAGAGTAAATAAGAGATCTCCCCTCTCAGAAGGCTACCACACAGCTCTCAATGCCAGTTACAAACTGCTACTGATCCCTTGCCATGCAAATACTCCAGGAACACATCTGTTCTTAAATCGAGGTTTACACTGAACTAGCAATCATGTCTGTCACAGGCTTGCCACAAATTAAAGCCAAGCTCTTCAAAAACAGAGCCTAAAAATTCACCAAACATTAATTCACAATTTAAGAGATTGACTACCAGAAATTTTAAGCAAGCAGATGCTGCAAAAGTACAAACAGGTACCAATGACTCAATTCCCCTGAGGAAAAAAACCTTTGAAAAGCCTAACTCTAAACATAACTAGGATGTGCCATGGTTCACTCTCTAACTGCTGATAAAGACATTATCCTTCCCTTTGAGGATGCTGCACAAGCCAGAAGCAACACCTATACACAAAGTACTACTATAGCAGCACAGCCTACTACTGCTGAACTGCTCCTGTGCCTGGAAATGCTGCAGCTGTGTGAAGAATGGGCATTACAAACAGCGTTCTGCAAACCCTCAGCAGATCTCACAGTTCACTTTTGAAATGGAAAAGACAAAATTCAAAATAAAGCAGCTTCCCAGTGACCAGGACTCCAAGGGATTATTAATGAAGGTGTTTTATAGGACCGGACCCAGCACTGACCCCCAGGGTACACCACCAGATAATGGCCTCCAACCAGTCTTTGTGCCACTGATCACCATGCTCTGGGCTCAGCCACCAAGCCAATTTTGAACCCACCTTCCGAATTAGAATTAGAAGATCCTCTTACCTGGACAACTCTGCTGTCAAAATCATTCAGCTGATGAATTAAATGACTTTCACTGGACATCATCAAATGGCAACCGAGAAGATAAAAGGCAAAAGAGAGCATTTCAGAGGACTGCAACTGAAAAATGTGAAGGTAGACCTTCCTTTACCGAAAGCCACTTCGCTGTTTGAAGAGAGTCTTTCATGCTCGTATAGAATCAGAAAGCACAGTTCCACTGAAGAAAAAAGGGAACTGATTTTGCATTCTCTCCTCCTAAAGAACTGATGCTTTTAAAATATAACCTTTAATGGGAATTGGGGGTGGAAGTTCTCAAACACATTCCCTAGCCTGGAAAGAACACTGACAATAGATAATACTGCAGCACCTGCATAAACACTATGCTTAACTGCAGACTAATTGGAATTAGATCCCAGAGCCCAAACATAGCAGTGTTAGCATCCATTTCACTCTTTCATAAAAAGAGGAATTCTGAACAATACAACTAACTTCCAATATCAAGGTGAAGAAGAGCGAGCTAAATTACAGCTATTTTCTTAAAACTCCACAGGCCAAGTCTTGTGGATCACTCAGCAATCTGCAAGACCTCTTCCAAGCCCAGTGAGGGAATCAGTAACTTTCAACATATTCCACTTAGACTGCTACTCTCTTGTAAAGCATTTTGAGAATACACTTTGTGGCCCATAAACACACCATAAAAGAAATCAGTCCAGATTCAAAGGCAGACACAGCACAGAGGTCCAACAAAAGGATGATTCTTTCATGATGAAATGGCATTTCTAAGACCCTCAGAAAAGGCACTTGCACACCCCCTCTGAAAGGCTGAAGGAAGAAGGAAGGACTACTGATACGGATTACCTCAGGCTATTTGTGAAGGCTGCTTTTCCTCACTGTGTCCTGAGAAAATTGTCAGATATTGGCTGTTTTTGCTGCTTTATGAACATGGTAAGAACTCCTGTGTCCAACCTGGCTTTAGAGTCAGGCCCTTTATATGATGCCTGCAGCATCAAATCCTGTTCAAGATTAAGAATGGTATCCTTATACCACCTACAAGCTTTACTGAAAGGTTCTTTTCATGCAACAATGCTTTTAACGTTAACAGAGTTCCAATCATTTGGATTCTCACCTGTAAATTTCATCTTCAACAACTTTCCGACCACACTGTCCATAAGAATTGTTTCCCATGGTGAAGACTGAAAAACAATGATAAAACACACTAGTTTTGTTGCTGCCCAACCTCACAAAAGCTTCTTTGCAGGTACACAAAATATTTTCATGAAGCCCTCAGTATGAAAGTTCAAACGCAACACTTTACAAATGGGCAGATGCTTTCACCAAACCAAATCCACTTAAAGTCAAGCGACTGAATCCATTTTAGTCAACAATATCCAGGAGGCATTGTTGCAGGCACAGCAGCAGTACCTGGAGCCCATTGGCTGTCCTTCAGTAATTGCACAGCCCATCCTGCCGTTGCCAAGGAGACTCAGGAATAGATCAGTGCTCCCACAGGAGCGTTACATCCACCATGCAGCTCACCCAGCGATAAGCAGCGCTGAAGCCATTGCTACAGAGAATTACCAGAGAGGCAGAACGCCAATTCACACACCAGACCTTCTGTACTGAGGCCGATTCACTGCTTTTATAAATGCAGCACTCAGGTTCCATGGGGAAGGTAACACAGAACTATTGGCAAAGCCATCCAAAAATGAATTCAAAAACATATCTGCCTGAACAAGACAAATAGCCTGCACTTAAACGAGGCCTGAGGCCAGATAAACAAACCACATTTTGCAATGCTTGCAGTGAAAAAGCATCCAACGTGTTTACAGCTTCAGCCAAACAGAACGCAGAGCACAGCCTGATTATCAGCTCAGGCCTCTCCCTCCTGGGAGCAATCCCACAATGGGCAACAGCTCCCTGCATCACATCGACAGTACAGACAGTCCTGCTGGGGTCTCATTCTAGAGCGCATCAGACAATCTTTCTCAAGTCTTTTAATGAAAGCACAGTCAGTCCCTTGTTACCAGCATGAGCGATACTATACCTCCTTCGCTATCTGTCAGGACCAGGGAATGAGCTCTTCCACAGGACACCTGCAAGACTCGAGTCTTCTGTGGCTTCTCCAGTGGTAATGGAATTGGAGATGGTTCTAAGACGTATTCATAGCCTTTAGCTTAAGAAATAGAGAGAAATAAAGAAGTCAGCTGATCCCGTAAAACAAATTTATTGTATATTTGTTGATTATTCTGTACATACACAAACAGATTCCTAGTTTGTTACAAAAGCAAACTTATTTTTGAAAGCTAGGATGCTGATCAAAGTAAAAAGGTGAGTGATATTCATCACTGGAAGGAAAAGGTGAAAAGAAATAGGGATGGCTGAAGCCAAGAACCACTGCCTAACCAAAAATCCACCACACCTAGACAGTGAATGTTAATAAAGCATCCAGAAGCCAGAACTGGGAAACGGAGGCTTTCAGCCATATGCTCAATCATTTTGTTGAATACATCTAGATTACTAGAAAGCCTAACACTAAGCACAGACAAAGTACTCTGTACAAGTGGGGATACTGCAAACAAGGTACAATAGCAGACACCACAAAAAGACAGCATGAAAGGCAAACGTAAAATCTTAGGGCTTCTTATTTAAAGAGCAGTAGATTAAAGACCCTTTCAGAAAATAGCTTGCAAAAAACAATAGCAAGCACAGCTCCATAAGGGATAAGAGATCTAAGGTTCAAGAAGGAAAGTGAAAGGCTGTATTAAAAAAAGATTTAGGAACTTAAAGAATATGTGATCAGTTACAGTCAACTGGGAAAAAAAAATGAACAGCAAAACATAATAAGTACTAAGCAAAAGGTTAAGGGGAGATAAAAAGCTGTGATATCAAAGACTATAACAGGTGAAAGCAAATCCCAGAAGACTCAGTGCAGTATTCTGCTCACACGTAGCAGCATTTTAACTAGTTCTCACTGCCTCAATTAGAAAAAGAACACCTACACGTACTCTTTAAGTCAGACACTACTGTCAGCAAAGCTGGTATCTGCTTAAGGAGACACAGACATCAGAAAACAAAAACCCTTTTCCTCTCTCTGTTCCTTCCAGTTCAGCCATGCCAACTACTGGGATCTGTGGTAATGAACCCAGTATCATCACTGATGGTATCTGAAGGACACGAGAGGAAAAGAAACAAGGTGGCTAAGGCAGGGAAGGGTGAAAATAAAATATAAGTAGTTTAGCTTAGAAAAAGCTGATTCTACGGCACGACATACAGCCATCTGGAAACCAGAAGGTTTAGGTTCCCCACAAAACAGCTCTGTGGGACACAGCATTAGAACTAGCAGTTATTAAAGCAAGGTTGCAAAACCAAGGAACAAGCAGCTTAGCCAACAGAAAACTTGTCTGTGGAAAGTTAAATGCGGAGCAGAAGCAACCTCACTGATCTGTACATCACTTTCAACAGCTCCCACAAAACACTGCACACTCCCTTACTTAGAAGGGCGTGAACTGCAGAACCATTTAACCTTTCTCTGGACTCTTTTGCAAAAAGAAAAATCAGCATGCCATACAAAAAACTAGAAGACGAGAGGACACTTCTGAGACTTGAACAGTTACAGAACTCAGAGTAAGAGCTGAAGCCTTTAAAAGCAAAAGTGAGTGGAGGCTGCTGTCATTTCCCTGCTGCTGCTTAAGTGCATACACTTGCTGTGTACATTAACATTTGGAAAGTATATATATATATATATATATATATATATATATATATATATATATATATATATATATATATATATATATTGCTATATGCTATAGTGAATTCCAGCAGCAGTGCACAATGCAGACACTTCAGCAGTATTTTCTATTGGTTTGCCATTAAGTTTAATTTTCTGCCTACAACAGACATGTCACACCTGGATGAATGATGCTCTTACAGGATATTAAGAGGAAAAACTTGCTATAATGTGGTTTTCCCTAATTGTTTAATAAGCATTTTCAAACAAAAACCCTCTAAGGAAAGGAAGCTCATGGTTTTTGATATCTGGCTTAGGTGGAAAGTGACAGCTTTCTGCATAGAAATAATCTTCTTCATGTGTTTAAGAGCTTAGTATAAGATCAAATGATTAAATAATGTGTTTTCCTTTCAAAATTCAATTCTGTATTAAAATAAAATAAATCAACAGCTTCACAAAAAGCCAACACTAACCTTGACAAAAAAAGTCTCCATGTGAAAGGAAATTACTTTATAGATGCAAAGGCAACAGAAGGGAGCAAACTACCTTGCCAAAATCATTTTAATAACTGGCCCATCACACTGTCTGTAGACACAACAAAAAGGTGCTTCCATTTTAGTTGTCTTTTAGACAACAATACAGGAACAGTGCCTAAAACAGACGGATGTCTTCAACACTTACTTACAAACCATGAAAAAAAAACACAGCTAAGTTCAAAACCCAAACAAACATATAAGCGTATGTAAGTATGTAAGTATGGGCCTGTGACCTGCATCAAAATCTCCAGCAAATTTTCTACACCTCATCTGAAGTTTCCCTCATTGTGTGCACCCCACAGCGCTGCCCTGTAAGGCCTTACAACACCTCAATCCTTACTTCTGTCTCTTATGCTTCTCTGAAATCCAAGCTGGGAGTCCTTGTTCAGGCCCATGCCCCACACTTTGGTGATGTCGGTGGTGTTAGAGGACAGCAACGTGAATCCATAACCACAGGCAGCAGACGTTATCTTTGAAGACAGAGAACAGCATTCAATAATAAGCTAAAGCTTAGAAAAATGAATCATGGCATCATTAAGGTTGGAAAAGACCAGTGAGAACACCAAGCCCAACCACCAACCCACTCCCACCATGCCCACATCCCTCAGTGCCAAAACCCCACAGCTCTCGAACACCTCCAGGGACAGTGACACCACCTCCCTGTGCAGCTGTGCCACTCTTGGAGAACAAACATTTCCTGATATCCAAGCTGAACCTCCCCTGGCACAACTTAAGGCCATCACCTTTCATCCTATCACTGTCACCTGAGAGGCCGACCCTCATCTCACACCTCCTTTCAGGCACTTGAGGAAGCTCAGAGGAGACCTTATTGTGCTCTACTCCACACTGACCCACCCCAGCTCCCTCAGCCATCACACCTGTGCTCCGGACCCCACACAGCTCTGCTGCTCCTCTCTGGACACACTCCAGTACCTCAATGTCCCTCCTATAACCCACACCCAACGCACTGATCGAGCAGTTCCTACAGCAGGAGGCACAGAACAGTCGCTGTGGTGGTTCCGAATACCTCCGGAGGAGACCAAAGCCACTGAGGGCAGAGCTCCGGCACCCTCACAGCGAATGCTGTGCTCAGACGGAGCTCCCCGGGTTCCAGCCCCAGCAGCCCAGCCCCCCGCGCCCACCTTCTCCTCCGTTTCCAGCCGGTAAGGCGTCGCTTGGATCCGCCGCGGCTTCTTCCAGCCCGCGTCCGGCTTCACGAAGCTGGGCACGCCCAGAGCGCCCGAGTAGGAGAAACCCCACACGAAGACGCGATCCTTCCGCTTAACCGCCTTCCCCACGTACTGGAAGATCGGGGAGGCCTCATCGGCTTCCCGCAGCTGCCGGGCACTCGGTGGCCCCGCGGGCTTGGCCAGGCCGCGCTGCGGAACCGGCGGAGGCCGCGCTGCCTTCAGAGCCCGCCGCACCGCCGCCGCCGCCATCTTGGCGACCTCTGACCTGAGCCACCCGCCCTGTGCGCATGCGCTGTACAGTGCGCTCCTTCCGCGCCCTTATCTTAAAGCGGCAACGCCGGTCAGCTCAGAGGGTGGGCCCAACCTGAACCCAAAGCCAGAGAACATGGGACAAACTCTGCTGGCGTCACCGCAGCAGGGCTGGCTGCGGTGTCACCCCACATAACCCTCATGTTCTGCTCCCTGCTGTGTGGCAGTGCCATCCCCCACCACCCTGGGCTCCTCTGTGACAGCCAACGACCACCTGACATGTCAGCACTCAGCCTGCGAAGGGGCAGGAACAGCCATGCGGAGCCCTTCAGCCCTTTCAGCTAACCTGTCCCCCTTCACACCCCACCGCCCTCTGGGGCAGCTTATCCTCAAGGCCTCCTCACATCACAGCCGCCTCGCCTCATGATCACCTCACTTCAGGGCCTCCTCAACCTCATGGCTTCCTCTCATGGCCGCTTCACCTCATGGCTGCTTCACCTCATGGCCGCTTCACCTCATGGCCGCCCCCGAGGCTCGGCTCACTCCTCACACCCGCACCCTCAGCCCCAGTTTCCCACTAGAGGGAGCAGAGAAGAAAGCTTTCACCAGAGAGCTGTCGCGGTTCAGCCTCGTCCTGCCCCTGGCACCAGCGCGATGCAGGGAGAATTGCCGTGGGTGAAGCCCAATTTCTGCTGACGTGTTTATTGATCAGTCATCCACACAGCACAAAAGCATTGAAATACACGTATAAAGTGTCTCTTTGTGCTACGCTGCTCGCTGTACGCGTTATTTACATGTTAGGGTTTTCTCACAGTGATTGAAGCCCTGGCTACGCTCTCTGTGCAATGCTGGTAACTGTTAAAAACCAGATAAAAAGATCATTCAGAATACAAATAGGGATAAAAGTGGACCTGATAGTGATGAGGAACCTGGGCTGTGGGAAGGCTCAACCCAGAGGTGCTGGTGGAAGTGCTCACACTGCTCCTTAGGGCACGTTGGGGCCACTGTGCTATGGGGTTAACACAGACCCCGGGCTCACAGCTGCTCTGGGAGCCATGCAGACCCCCAGCCTGGCTCTGTGCCCCCACTGCACGAGGGATGGAGATAAAGCATCTGCTCGCAGGGTTTGGGGGCTGAGGGCCTCACATGATCTTCCTCCTGGTGCTCTCTGTGCAGCGGTTCATGATGAGGTCTTTGCTGGGCCGGGGAGGAACCGCAGGCTGAGCCTTCGACTTGTTCTCCTCTTGCTCATTTTTCTCAGCTGTGGGTGAAGCAGATGTAGAGATGGGTCAGAGCTCTGCACAACCCCACGCCTCCATGTGCTCCTCCAGGTCCTCCTGTGATGGGGCAGAGCTGGAGGCCGTGCTGCTCTGTAAGGACAGCCCAAGCCTGTGGGCATGAGGTGCAAAGGGTTTGAGAGAAAAGAGGACTTGCTTCCTCCTCTCCCCCTACATCTTTCAGTGTGGCACAGAGATTCTCAAGTCTGTTTATGCCACACTGCCAGCAAGCAGTGTTGGAGAGCATGAACCATGTCATAAAATCATAGAATAGCAGCCCTGCAGGACTTCAGTCCATATCTAGGTCAAGGACCCTGCTGAGACTTACAGATGATGTCCTTGTTCTGCAAATTGCCCCTCATGTTCCTCCGGTTCTGCATATACTTCTTGCTGTTCCTCCTGTAGGTTTCCTGGCTGATCTGCTTCCGTCCCTTGTTGTGGATGCTCTTTGCATTGCGGATGGTGGATCTGCAGCAAGTCAGAAATTAAACGTTCCGTTTCCACAACCGTAGCCTCTCACTCACCCAGTTTATCTCCGAGAATCCCCAGCCCTGTTTCTGCCAGCAGCTGCACGCTGTGCTTCCTCCTCTGCCTTGCCTGAACACCCCTACCCGCTTTTCATTTCCACTTGACAGAAGGCAGCAGGTGACTGCCAGCCCTGAGGGTGAACTGCTGTTAGGAGGCAGGGAGAACAATGCTTTGGAAGCATGTGCTGATGGGTGAAACCTGAAGCCTGGAAAGTGAAGGTGGGGATGGCAAGGTAGATCAGGCACAATGCTGAAAAGGGCAGGAGAGGCATGAGGTTTTCCCCAGGATTCAAGAAACTCCTGGAAGAGATGTACAGCGTTGCTTGTAGGTGGGTGGATGGATGGATATGGTATCTATGCTGGCTGCAGCACTGAGCTTCCAGGAGCAGAGCCTGGGGCAGGTGCCCTTGCAGCTGTCTGCTCAATGCTGCGCCCGCAGCAGACACCACAGAGAGAAGTGAAAGGCTGAGCTCTGAGCTATGCACAGCCACACTGCTGTGGGAAAGCCCCAGCATGCAGGGCAGTCCCCAGGCAGGTGGACGGAGCCATTGCTTTGTTGTCATTACCGGGACGAGAGTGGCGGCTTCCACCACCCACAGCACCATCCTGCTCTGCTGGAGGCACCTGCAGCCCTCTGCCTTCAGCCCCTGCCTAGTTTCAGTGCGTGCCCCATTTTGTAGCCAAGCTCTTCCCCACTGAGGCCTTTGCAACGGGAGTGCTCCGAGCCCAAATTCATGCTTTGGCCATTCCATGGTAAGCACCGTGCCAGTCCCCATCTGCCTCTGCTGTGCACTGCCATCAGCAGTGCCACAGGGACAGGTCACTGTCCTCACCACGTCACCTCCCCAAGGGTATCAGTAAGCATCAGTGCACTCAAATAAGCAGATCTGTACCATTTTACACTGCCTCGCCATCAACCCATGCTCCAGGAGAGCCGGATTTTGAGAGATTTTATAGAAGGCTGCCTTGTTTTCTTGTGGGGGAAGAAAAGATCCAGGCAAGCTCTGCCCTTCTTAGCCGTTGTCACTGCATCAGAATTAATGAGCTATTATTGCTTTTTATCTTTTTAATCAAAATAAAATCCCTTCCATTAGCTCAAATCCTCCCATCAGATTAGGCCATTTGGCAGCCCTGATTAGTCAAATCTCTCCCCGCTTCTCAAAGATTCAGTGGATGCACTTAGGGGGGAAAAAAAAAATCTAATTTGAAAATTAAACGAGATTAGCCCAGAAAAGAAACTCTGCAGAAGGACAAGGAGAAATGTGCCTGCCTGATCCTGATCTGGGCTGGCTTTGCTGCCGTCCTGCAAGATCTGCTCCTGTTCTCTGTGCTCTGCTCACCTCTCTCCTCTCTCTGCATTGCCAGGGTGAGCAGGGGACACCACACACCCAGCAGTTTCATTTCACCCCCTCAAAGAAGAGCTTTTGCCCTACTCCCTCCCTCCCTCCCTCCCTCCCTCAGCTCATTTCCTACCTCCGAGGGGGAATGTTGTGGTTCCTCAGCCCGCTCTTCTCGGGGCTGTTCACCTCCCCGGATTTCTGCAGGTACATGGAGGGGTAATAACCCGTGGTTTCATCCTTCCTGCAACACAAAACAACACTGCTTGTTCTCCGGAGCACAAATATAGCTGGGGTTCCCCTGGGAAAGTCCAAGATTGCAGAGTGAGCTAAGGCTGGGATGAAAGCTGAGGTTTCACCAAACAAACTGTGCCAGAATATTTAGAGGCAGGAAAAATAACAGATGCATTTTTTTTTCCCCCATCTGCTGCCTCCTTGGTGGTTGCACTTAGCAAAGCCACAAGGCTACTACAAGTCCTGCAGAAGAAAGCGCTGAGCAGTGGCACCAAATGGTCCACAGACATCACAGCCCTGATGTGGAGAACCTCGGGTCCATCCCATCCCATTGCCTGCTTTCGTGGTGTTTCTCACCTGATGACCCACCAGCCATCAAGCAGCTTGTGGATCACCTCGATGGTGTCACCCTCCTTGAGAGTCAGCTCGTCCTCCTCCACAGCTGTGTAGCTTTTCTGCACCATGTACAGCTCACCTGCACACACACAAGTGGGACATCACCCCCAGCGATGGGGCTCAGCCTCTCCTTCACTGAGCAGAGGAAGTACCAGGGCATCAACCTGCAATTCTAAGCAAACCCAGGGTGTTCCAGGTCTGCAAGCCTGGACTGAGCTCTGCTGGTGCCATAGCTCCTCCAGGTCCCCCCAGTACTTCTGCAGGAGAAAGCTGGTGAGTGCACGTAGTGAAAGGACATCTCTCGAGGCTGAAAAGCGTGTTTGTAATTTGGGTGATTAAATGAGGAACAAGGAAGTGCTGTGCTAATAGAGTGTGTTACAGTGTTTTGAAAACCACAAAGCTGAAGCCCTGACAGCAATAAGCAGGAACCTGCAGGACCCCTCCTGCCTGGCATAACAGGGACTCATGTTCACAGCAGGGCGATAAGGGGAGTGCAGGAGCTCAGTGCAAGGGAAAGCCTGCGCTGCTCCTACAGTGTTATCCCCGTGCCCAGAGGTCCTGCCTTGCAGTGAGTTGTCCTGCAGATGGGTGATGCTCTCGGGAACGCCGTGGTTTTCTGAGTCTTTTACCTGCATAGTTGGGCTCCTGCTCCTCTGATTCATCAGGACCATCCATCGGCTCCAGATAGGCAGCTGGTACCCAGCCCCGCTTTGTCTTTAACTGGCAAAACCACCAGCCTGCAAGGAGAGCAGAGTGGGCGAGAGCAGGGACAGTGTGGAGGCTGCAGGAACAGGCAGCACCAGCTGTATTCCCCATCCCGTGTTCAGGAGTCCCCATGACACAGCCGGAAGGGCATTGGGGTCATTCTTTGTTTTTGTGGTGGTGTAACTGGGGAGCCCGGCCGCTTCATGCTTCTTCCTCATGGGCAGGAACCGTTCCAGGCTCAGGCATGTGAGGAGGCTGCAGGGTTTTCTAGTATTGCCTCACAACCCCACACCCCAACCAGAACCGACCGTCACGGGGCTCCATGTGAATGTGAATCGGGAAGCACTGAGAGCTTTGGCGCTGGGCCTTTCCATCAGCAGCCCCTCACACAACCTTTATTGTTGTAACTGGCACCATAGGGACACAATGTTTGGGCGTAAGGCACAAAGGCTGTCCCCAGCCCTGCTGAGATGGTGGCCAGGAATGGGGCTGGCCCATGGTAGCATGGACACCTACCAGTCTCACTCTTCTCCACGACGTCCACCGCATCCCCAGCTTTTACAGCCATCTCAGACTTGGAGCTCTTCTCGTAGTCGGCGATGGCTCGGTACGTCTGCAGGACGATGGGGCCTGTGATGTCTGTGGGAGAGAAGAGAGATGTGCCCTCCCCACACAGAAATACCCTATTTCAGCCACACTAAAAGCAACACCGGGACAGCCTAACGCAAAACCTCAGCACCTTCTAGGACCCAACAGCTACATCCCGGACTCTGTTTCCCACAGGATGAGGTTTTCACCCAGCAGCAGGGCTGCTTTTGCCCCCTGCTCTCAGCCACAGCCCCTGCCATGGGCCAGCCTGCCCCTGCTCAGCCCCATCCACCCACACTGCCCCTCTCCCTGTGCATTTTGCTGTGGCAGAGGCAGCCCCATGCAGCCCCTCCAGGCCTCTCACCGCTGGTGTTTTTCTTTGCATCCTTGGGCAGGAGGAACACCTCGGGCTTCCTGATCCTACATGGAGCAAAGTGGTGCATTAGCTAGGTCCCGAGGGCTAATTATTGCGTGGTTAATTGCTGTTGCACCGCAGAGGTGCAGAACTGGCCCTGCTGCACTCACTGGCTGTCTGTGACGGGGTTCATGTCGTCAGGCCGGACCTCAAAGAAGCTGACCACGTGCCGGCAGCGGGAGATCTTGTGGGGCAGGTTGACCAGCGTGTAGCAATACTCAGCCAGCGTGCCCTGCCTGCTCTGCGTCGAGCGCTGCCCATCGAACCACTTCGGGGCTGGTGGAGAGGGGAAAGGAGTCAGAAAAAGCAGACAGGAAGCCATGGATTGACCCCTTGCTGGAGCAGGCTGCTCTGCACCTGGAAACGAGTGGCTTTGGCCCCAGGTTGTGAGTGTAGAGCTTGCACAGCTGAGCTCATCCCTGCAGCCCACAGCCCTTGCACAAGACCTAGGAAAATCCCATTGGACCCTATTTTGGTTACAGCATAACTCCCACACTTGTGCTCAGGCCGTGCCCAGCTGTAACAGGGGGACCACGGGGACACATGGACATCCCTCCCTCCCAGCAAACCCCACTTGCAGCCCCAACCCATGGCACAGCACTGAACCCCACATTGGGCACACACGTGAATGACACCCCCGTGGCTGGCCCGCTCCTGGTGCTTTCAGTTCCCCAAACACAGCAGTGTGCTGTGCTGGGCAGTCCCGTGCTCAGAAGAGGACACTCCTGGCAGCTTGGAATAGCAGAAAGGGTCCCATTGCAGCCGGGGTGCCCTGTGGGGAGCACCCATCCTGCTGTGTGCTGCAGAGAGCTTCCTCAAGGAGTCAGAGCCCACAGGTACTTCTCCCTCCCTGCCTTGTTTGAAGAAGGAAATTAAATGTAAAGGGGAATTTTCCTGAGCCGCACCTTGCTTAGTTAGGTACTAAGTGTCAGCTCTTTGCATCAGTTTATTCCATCACCCCGAACATAAGTTGCATTGCTTCCCCTTCTGCCTTATCTGTGTCACCACAAGAGCACCAAAAGCCATCCTGTGGACGGTGTCACCGAAGGAGGGCTGTGCTCAGCTGCAGCTGCCCAGCACACCTCTCCCTTTACATCCACCCAGCACCAGGCAGACCCTGCTAGGGTTTTGATTTCCAGCCCTGAAAGCAGCAACAGAGATAGCAGCCAACATCTGCACAGGGGCATGGCAGCTTGGGGCGATTCCCCAAGTGGCTGTGACTTCTGGTCCAGCCCCCAAGCCTCTGCCTCTTACCTGGTAAGTGTGGGATGATCCGGTTCTCTGCATTGATGTCTCCAGACTCGATGGGGAACATCTCCTTCAGTGCTTTCTAGGGAGCAGAGCCAGGTAGGGCTGTGAGAATGGCACGGGGACCCCTCCACAACACCCACAGCTCACCCCTCCCAGGTGCACCCTGCAACCCAGTGCCAGGAGAAACCTCCCTGGGGGGCACTGGGCTCCCCATTCCTGGGGCGAAGGAGATGGTAAACACGGGGACCCAGGAGCCTCCTTTGAGCCAGGTTTGTTTGAGGGCAGTTCCAGCTCAAATCTGCTGTCTGCTTTTGCCCCCCTGCCCGACCCTGGATGGGGGGTGGTGTCTCCCTGCGGCCGCTCACATGGAACTCGTAAATGTCGGTGAAGCGGCGGTAGATGAGCTTTTCGGAGAGGTCGTTCCACTTCACCAGGAACATGTAGACCTGTGGGGCAGAGCAGAGTGCTGCAGCTCGACACGTGGCCAGGATCCCAAACCCCAGCGGGGTTTCATCTTCTGGCTGCTTCCAGCCCATGCCATCCCCACGACCCCCAGCTCCACAAAGGGATGCTCTTAAACCCTTAATCACAGCTATCTCAAGGAACACATTGGCCAGGCTTTTGCCCCAGCCAGCTCTCCGCTGCTCGCTGTGCACTTACATAGTGTTGGCTGGGGAAGAACCTCTTCTCGTAGCCCAGCAGCTCGATGTGCCGGATGAAGGTGTCCCCCATAGCTGCTCCCACTCTGCTCTGTGCTGCTGCCTCCCTGCGCTCTGCTCCCCTCTGCCTTCGCCTTGCGCTGTTTCACTGTTAAAAGCCCCAGGAAAACGGAAGCTGTGCTGCAATCATGTCTGTAACTGTCACCCGCTGTGGCTTGTATTGAGCCGGTATTTCCTGCTGCAGCCCAGCCCACCCCTCGCTGGAGGCGGCGCAGCCCCCCAGAACCCTAGCAGCCAGGTGACACTGCCCTGGGATGGCACAGGAGCTGCAATGCCCATTTGGCAGCACTGCGGGCAGGACAAGCGCATTGACAAAGGCAGTAGCAGCAGGAGTCTGTACTCACTCCTTCTGCAGAGCTGAATGCACTGCACGAAGTACCCAGCGTGCTCCCTGAGACCAGGAACGGCGGCACCATCCCCCCGGGGAAGCAGGTGGGACAGGTTGCAAACAGGTTGGGCCCTGCCTTTGCATCACCATTTTCTTCCCATCACCTGCAGCATCCCCAAATAGCTGTCACCAAAGGGCTGACCACCTCCACTGGCAGCCCTGAGCCAGGCAAGGTTTGCTATGGCTGCATCAAAGAGATGAAACCCAGCAGCTTACCCCCCATCCCCAGGCATGGGATGCTGCAGCTGGTGAGGTAACACATATGGGTCAAACAAACATATCTTTAAGGTGGGGACTTCCCTATAAGCGAGGCAACATTGAGCAACAAGTCATACATTAAAAAAACATACACCCAGAGCTGTTTGCATTCTGCTAATAGGCAGATTGCTGTTTTATATGCAGTAATGTTTTTATGAAAGCTCATTTCTTCATTAGGGTTGTACTAAATTTGAAGCCGAGTTACAGGCAGTGCATCGCTGGAAACGGTGCATGTGTTTCTTTCTATTTCCTCATTTTTCATCTGGTAACGTAAGAAGTGAAATGGAGGTTTTAGGCCCCACTGCTGACACCGGGTTGGTTTATATTGCAGTGCATCATAATGTAACTCAGCGTGATGCTCGGTACGATGCGCTCATCAGTGCTCCCACTCATTGCCCAACAATTCCTAGATAGGAAGAAACGTAATTTCAGAAGAAAATTCTTGGAAGAGTAACGGCCCAGCTGAGGCATAGAGCTGATTTGTGGGGTTCATCAGAGGATTCATGTTTATGGATGTCTGCAAAGCAAGACTGGCACCTGCAGGCAGCACCTGATGCCTGAGAGATGCTGAGAACTTCCACTGGCCTCAAGTGCCAGGAGCTGCAGTGCTGCTCAGCACTGCACACCTCTACTAGGGGAAGCACGGCTTCAGCTGATGGGGTTTGTATGATCAAGAAGGAAGCATTGGATGCCTGAAGCTCCCTGGGAGAACGGACTGTCTCCTTCTCTACGGCGCTGCAGCCACAACTAGCACCAAAGGACTGTGCTGGACCTCGTGTGACAGCCAGTTGTTGCTGCGGTGAGATCAGGGTGCCTACCTGAGGGAGTCCTACACTGCCTGCAACCAAAGTGCTCTTTGGGAGAACAGAACCGGCTCACGGAGCAGGACAGGCTGTGTTCAGACAGACGCTCCTCTGGCACTTCATCACCCCCAGGGTTCTCTGCTGGAAGAAAGAAAACATTCAGAGCTCTGGAAAGGTGTTGCAATTGTGTTTATTTCCTCATTTAGCAGTACAGCCAGGGCTTTTTAGGGCACACGGTGCCCAAAGAGTGGAACACCTTCCGTATTACCGGATCAGAAATGAATGAGATTTTCATACATGGCCAACATCTTAAAAGTCCGCTGCCTACTATGCATAGAGATCATTTTCAATACAAAATTGGTATTTGGAAGGTATAAATATCAGTGCAATTATTTTGTCAGTTGAATTTATCCCTACTGCTTATAACTCAAAATGCCCGAGACCAAAAGAGCCATCGGTGCTGACTGCTGAAGTGCACCCAGCACTAATGAGATCCCCCATAGGGACGGACCCAATCCCAGCCTTCAGCACTTCCAGTAAAACCACTGTCATCAGCTTTCACTTCGTTTTTTTCAGGCTCTCATATGCTGAGTGGGTGATACATTTACAGGACATCCAGCCAGACAGCAGCCTCAACTATTTTTACAGTTCCTTCATTACGATGCTCCACTCAACTCATATTAGTACCATATGACCAACACAGAGCCCCACTGGGCAGACGTGCAAGGAGTGCTGCCCTAAGGGCACTGATAGTGAAAGAGGGATGGTCCTCACTTCTGTCCGTACAAAAAGGGAAGCTGAAAACCCATGAAAAGCTGTGTTAACTCATTTCCCCACCCTAAAACCGTGTGGCAGCAATCATGAAACTGGCCGTCATTCTGTAACAACCTATTTATGGAGGTCCATTGAAGTGGTGTAAGTCAGTGGGTATGAGCTGGGAGAACGCCCACGCGGGTGAGAGTCACCAGGTGAAGAAGTCCGATGGGCTCACTGACATGGGGCCGACGCAGCGGTGTGCCAAGGCAGCACTGCATCCATCACCACCTGCCGTCAGCACTTCCAAATGGCTCAGCACAGAGCTATCCCTGCCCCTGCTGCCACCACCACCACATGCAGGTACTTACAATGCCTCCAAACACCAAAAAGCAGGAGCACCAAGAGCTACGTGGAGCAACTGTGAAAATGCCAGCACATGAGCTACAGCCCTCCCCTTGCCTTGCAATGAGAGCATGTGCTGCTCTGAACCTGTCTGCTGAGTGTCCCTTGGGACAGACACCACATCCAACTGCACTCAAGTCTTCAAAACTGGCCTTGAAGAGGCACCGCTCAGCGCTGCTTTCCTTGTCCAAAGGCTGTGACAGGAGCTCAGTTCTTCACTGCAGTGTCTATGCTGTAGCACATTCTACCTGCCTACAAAGTTACTGCTGGAAGGTTAGAGATGAACATATATGGACAGTCACAGAAACCATCAGAAATACCTTTATTTCTTAATGAGGGAATAAGGCTGAGCATTTGTGCATAATGCAGTCATCCCAACCTCACGCCGAGAGAAACCTTTACAATAGTCCGTATCTTCTCTATAGAGATTACCATACAGCCAGAATTTTACAGCTCTCACGGGTTGTGAAACTTCAAGAAATGAACACATGAGACTCTGACATGATGTGGGGCATCAACAGGACTACGGGGGATTTAAGTTTCGACACATCAGGGCTTACAGCAGCTCGCGGTGCAGATCCTGTAGGTAGTTCTGGATGGACAGCAGGGCATTTCCCACAGCCTTCAAGAGAAAAGCTCTCACTCAGGTTCATTGAGTTCTGCCTAAATTAGGGCTGCCGGAGCAGACCCATCATGCACATCCCACATGATGCTCTGGTAAAACATGCATTTAGTACTTTCAATTAATGGAAAAAAACTAGAAAAGGCTTAAATTTAAATGGGTTCCTAGTCCACAAACTGATATCCTGTCCATCTCATTAACGCATACTAACAGTCAATTGAACCAGTTTACGTCTTATTTATGAAAAACACATGAGTTGTGGCAGATGTAGGAAGAATTAGTGCAAATATACACATACCATTGACCAATCAGCCATGAAAGGAGTAAGAACCAAAAAAACCAGTGATTTGTTTTCTCCAAAGCAAACCTAACAGACTGAACTACTCACACTCTTTCTTCATCACAGAAGCTGAGACACACTCAGGAACAGTGGAATCCACCTTTATTGGGAAATGCAGATGGCCTCTGTTAAGTCCCTGTTCATTTGGATCCTTGTCATCTCCCCAGTATTGCTGCAACAAATTTAGTCCTTGTAATATATTCTGGAGTAAAACCAGCCATTCCAAACCTGCAGTCATTCTTAGCATCAAGTCAATTCACAGAACTGCTGAAAAAGTAGACATTTCTATCTCAAAGTACAAAAGGGTTTGTATAGAAGGTACTTCTCTTATACAGTTATATTACACAGCTCAGCACAGTCCCGGCAAGCTCTTCTCAGCTCTGGGTGCTTCTGGCTAGATGGAAGTAAAACAAAAGTGAGTTAGTTTCATTGCTGATCTATGCTGTGCTACAAAATACTTGTAGGCTGCATTGCTTTGAGTTAAAAACCACGTAGAAGGTGAAGACTGCTCTTCATCAGTGGGATTACGTGTGTGCTTGAGTGCTGCCTGTATCAATTGAGACGGAATATTTGCTTTAATACACATTCTTTAGTCAATGATTTATTATATATAGATACGGTTTAACAAGAAAAGCTACATTTGTTACTTGCTTGTACGAAACTGTGATTGAGTAGGTCAGGGTTAGATGCTCTTGTTCCTCACTTCTGCACTCCAGACATCCTCCATTTGAGGGGTTCTTCCCTCAAATTTTCGGGTTATCTTCCCTTCACAAAAAGGCATGTCTGCTCTTGTTTAGGAAAGGAGCTCTGAAGCTCCTTTGCAATGAACACAAGGACCACTGCAGCCCTGGAGCAAGGCCCGTACCATGCCACTGCCACAGGGATGGAGCAGATGCTACAGAAGCACAGAAGTGCTGTCTGCAAGAGGCTCTGCAACTCATACAGTCCGGCCTCGCTCCCAGAGGACTGCAGCTCACAACAGTCTGGCTTAGCCCTGGTGTTGACAGATCTTAATGTCCACCGAGGATGTGGGTTCTGCCACTTCTCTGCCTTTTATTCTTTGTGAGAGCCTTGAGATGTGCAGGGAGTGCTTCACAGAGCTAATCTGTGCCTGGGTGCTCACAAAGCTTGTTTCATATCCCAAGGAAAGTGGAAGAGCATCAGCAAGAGAACCTACTTGCTCCATCAACTGGGATGTTCATATATACACAACCTTCATCTGAGTGCTAGAACTACCAACAAGAGATGCATGACATCAGTCAGGGCGCATCATGTCCTCCATCAGTCAGTGTTCATGCTGCACTGACAGAGGGCCATGGCTTTGGCCGTCCTTATCTCCAAAAAGCCAGATGCTGCCAGGAGTGAAATTCCCAGGCTCCTCCAGCCACTGCTCCATGGGAGCTGGCAAGCTGCACTGGCAGGCACATCTGCTTAGGCCAGCAGAAAGTAATGGTGAACAGCCAGAACTTGGATTTGCTGATCACTGGTCTGTGCTCTCAGGCTGGAATAGCATACAGGATCTTCTCGGAGATGAACACAACAGTTCTGAAGGAAGTCAGTTTGTCATGAAAATGTTGCTAACTTTTTGGCTAATATCCCAGGCTTAGGTAGTATTTCAACCTCAGTGAGGAGCTCTCCTGCCCAAGTACAATTTGGAAACAGAACAAACCTTACCAAGCATAAGCATGCTCCTCTACCAACCTCAGTGAGGAGCTCTTCGCAAGCATGAGTTCCCCAAGCTTTCATTTACTCTGCCTCTGAGGTACGTAATTACCATCACCTCTTTTTATTCACAGGATACGATACAGCCCAGATCTCCCTTGGAATGACTCCCTCACAAATCTGAACACAGTACACTTCACAATGGATTCTGGTAAGGTAGTGAAAACGTTCTACATAGAAGAGCACTACGACAAAATAATTCAGAAGTCAAGTGAAGGACTGGCTTCTGGCATTCAATCTTAGCCCTCTTCTCTCCATCCTACACTATAAAAGCATTATTCCTGGACCAGTGTTTACTCCTTGACATGTACTAACTCCAAGAACCACAGCATTCTATTACCACAGTAGGGATGAGCTCTACCACGTTGGGTCTGGTTCCTGCTTTATTTGACAGCTTTCTTCTGTTTCTGTAACATCTGTTGAAAAAGGACAAACGCAATGAACAAATGAATGAAGTGAATGTCTTCCAAAGCCAGATAACAACATCTGACCACACACCCTTGTGCTCAAGTCATGCCTTCTGGTTAACAAATGAGCATTCATTGCACAAGCTTGTTTTCACAGCACTGCCCATTTCCCAGCTTTTATTTTCATCTGTAGAACCGCTGCTCTCCCCAACCACATACAGACCATTCCTGCATTATTATATTTCAATCCATGCAAAATAAATTTTGACCTTAGCTAATTTTTCTTCTCCAAGCACACAGCACCACGCAGGAAGGCATTATGAGATGTTAAAAAAAAAAAGAGAAATTTGATCTTATTGGCTAAAGCATTCATCAACTTTTCATACGGTATTTTTCATTTCCAAGAGACTTCGTTAGAAAATCTTTGCTCTTCTTGTTCACAGGGATGCTGGGAGGTAAATCAAAGCAATCTCATGTCTTTAGAGCACTGCCTGTAGGTCCTGGAGCCTGATTTTGTTCTTTTTATAAACACAGAGTATGATGTTGAAAGGAAATTGGTTTTTTATCGAAGCTGTTTGCAAGGTTCAGAGCTAGAGTAATTCATCACAGCAAAGCTAAGCTGTCTCAGCACATGATGCTTGATCCCACCCAGCCTAGTTCTGATGGGACCATGTGGTCTTTACCAGCAACACACCTTTCCTCAACATCATTTCTCTGATAGCCAGACCCAACTGCAGCTTTGGATGACAAATTCAAAACCACGTTTGTCTATTTCTTCAAAAGAATCACTTTAAAGACTCCCCCTGCACGAGGGATATTCAGGGACAGCCCCGCTCCACCTAACAGTTTCAGTGATCCCACACCGTTTTGGCAGCACAAAGACATTCGATGCTTCAGCTTTCAGAAACCACGAGCAATGGAAGTTAGAAAGGACATCTCCCCAGGAAAGGACACAGAGGAACAGAAGTGCTGCAGTTCACAGCTCTCTCTTTCAGAAAGTCCACGCAGGATTAGAGAACAAACTCAGGGTGTGAGCTGTAAGATGCAGAGCGGTGATGCACAGCCACCTCCATCCCAGTGCTGCTGGCCACGTGGCAGCCCTGCTCTCCGCACTTCTTTTTCTTCCAGAGCTTCACAGCTCCCCCAGCAAACCCTGACAGTAAACTCAGGCCAACACAGCATTCAAATTTCCTGATGATGACAATGACTGCATGGAATTACTAGATGCTCACTGAGGATATGAGCAATCCCTCAAAGTCTATATATAGTCATGACTCAACCACCAAAAACAGCAATTCATAAAACTCTTTTGTACAACTATCTGAATGATAACTTCTGCTGCAGAGTATCTTCCATGTGATGCAGCACGATATTAAAACAGATGAAAGAATGTCCTAGGAACCAATAAATGCCTCTTTTTGTTGTTTAGATTGATGTGTCTTCTTTAAAAAGAAAGATGCAGCTTTGTTCAAAATGACTTTAGGAGGAAGTTTTTCACCCAGAGGGTGGTGACGCACTGAACAGGTTGCCCAAGGAGGCTGTGGATGCCCCATCCCTGGAGGCATTCAAGGCCAGGCTGGATGTGGCTCTGGGCAGCCTGGGCTGCTGGTTGGTGACCCTGCACATAGCATGGGGTTGGAACTGGATGAGCATTGTGGTCCTTTTCAACCCAGGCCATTCTGTGATTCCATGACTTTAAAATATTTGTTGATATAGCTGAAGACAAACACTCACCTCCTGAAGATACCTCTGTTTGCCTTGGTTCAGCTGGCTCTTAAATGAAAAAAAAAAAAAAAAACCCCAAATGAACATGCATGTCATTTCCAGGGTATGAAACAGAGAAGTTAGCAGAAGTTATGAAAATTAAGTTTTCTCTGAAACAAGAAAAAAAAAAGCCTCACTTTTTCCCCCCTTAGAATCACACTACTATTTCTGTCTGAGATAAAGGTCTGTAGCTTGCTATCAACTCCATAGCAAAACATAAAAAGCATTCAAACATCCATTGTATCACATTAACATTTTCCTCAGAGTGTGGGTCACTGTGGCAGACATCACTGAGCTCCAGCAAAACAATGCATACCTGCCCAGAACACATCAGGTTTGCATCAGCTTAATTCAAACCACTTCAATACAAAAGTCTGGATTTCGAACGTACATCACACCACCTCTGGTTGCTTTGTTCCCAGTGGTGAGCACGTGTGCTTTGGTGGAGAGGGGGAAGCTGCAGAGTAGAGGGCAAAAAGCACATAATGGTTTTGCTACAACCTGTGTTGATGGCTTAGAGACTGACAGCTGTTGGGAAAGCCACAGCAGCTCTTGAAACGCGTATTAAATGTTTTCTCTCTGTTTCTCTCAGTGCCAGTCTGTTCAGTCAATAGCAGAAGGCTATTGGCAATTTGAGATACGCATTTCTGAAAGGCCTGTGAGCATTTATGAAGCACTGGGTCAGAAGGAAGTTGTTCAACTACATTTACTTCAGCAACTCCCAGCACAGAACTAAATTCTCAGTTCAGATTACAAAGGGTCATGTGAGTGCAGCCCAGACACAATCTAACAGGGCTGCCAGTGCTGTTTAGTGGATAGAAATTCCATCCAGACCCTCTTCTGGGCTCTTAGACATTTTGCAGGCAAACTTAACTTGGTTGAACATCGATCAGGCACAGACGCACACCCTGAGTTAAGCAGACATCAATAAACAGACATGGAATTGCCTTTATGTATTGCCCCTGCTGATCCTTCCCTTCAGCTCACTCATCATCTGCCAAAATCAAATTAAGGACCGCGCCAATGACATAGCTTGAAGGAAGCAATGCTTCTTTCTATTAACTTGTTAATATTTAATAGCTATAAATGTCATCATTGCATACCATCCGTAAAAATAAAACAGCTTATCATAAGCAGTGCAAACCCACCGCATGGCTATTGATATCATCTGCCAATAGCATCTAGAACTCCATTCCCCACCCCTTCTGCAAGGACACGTGTCACACTGCATCACCTGGTACTGCGGGTGCTGCGGGTGCTGCTGCTGTTGGTGGTGCTTCTGCTTCAGCTTTCTCCATCAGCTCTAAGATCAGACATGATCATCATTCACTTTACAACAGAAACGGTCCCACACGTAACACAAGGGCAATTCTACCTCTGGTATCTGCAAATCCTGAAACTCGTTGCATTACAAGGTTACTATTTGAGCCACAGCTCACTATTTTTTGATTCAGAAAAAAGCATTCCCTATCTTGCCTTCAGGTACCTACGATTTCCTAGTAATTTCTCATTTGTTCCCCAGGGCAGGAATGTACCATATCTACAAGTAGGCTCAGAGGCTAGCAATAATTCACTCCAATATCAATATCAGTTCATTTTGATCATCATTAACTGACACTGATACTGCACAAAAGTCACACATTCAGTGACCAATTTCCTGCCCCAGGGATGGCAGATGGTCCCATATCTGCTGTTCTTCCTTAGTTAATTGGCTAGCACCAGTCCCAGCTAACACTGAATACTATGCTGGAGAGACAACAGTTTAATGGATTCTTTCACTTCCAATTCAATCCTCTGACAATGCCATCAAATGCTCATCTGCCTGAAATGTTCCCTCCTACAAAGGGATCTCTTGCCCACCTAAGGAGGTGTGCCCAGGATTGGTAAGCAGCTCAGTATGAGTTCCCAATTACAATACCTTCCTGAGAACACTCTGTCCTTGCCATTCATAGACCTCAGTACGTCAGCCAGAATACTATATCTCTCTATCTATATATACCAGTGGCTTGATGCAAATGAATGAGTACTGGGTTGCTAAGGCTGAGGCTGGGTAAGGCCAAGCTACTGACAGCAGGTTATTTGGCCACATTGGCTCTGAAAGAATACAACACACGGGTCACTTGCAACGACAGTGTTTTGCTGCTTGCTTTTTCTTTAAATAAGGTGTTAAAAAATAAGGTCACAATTATTAGAAGCAAGTGGAAATACTAAGACTTGTTTTTTCAAACCAAATTTGAGCAACATGCAATGCAACATACTGGTAATTGCACTCTGCCTCTCTCAACTGGTACGGCTTCAGCAGAATGCAGGACTCGTTATTGGGACATGGTTCTGCAGCTGCCCTAAAGCTGTTTATTAACTTTATTAACCCTTGCTTATTAACTGCTACTATGATGGATTCAAACCAAAAATGTAGACAGTGCCATGAAAGTCTGTTGCACAGTCAGGGTCCTAAATCTCTTTGGGACTCTGCAGCTGAAACATACAAAATGAGTGCCTTGCATTTTCTTATCAAAGTTAATGCCAATTTCAGGCACTGATCACACTGCTCTCATGTTCATTTCACGTGTATTTTTTACCAGGAAATTTTAAAGACACAGACAAGAGAGCTGTACATAGAGCTTAACCACAATGGAGCCCCCTGCCACAAAGCCAACGTGTAGAAAATGAATCCTGGTAAGTTACAAAACTACATTTGCTATCAGTGTCACAGAAATTACTTACGGTTGTTCATCACAAGTCCTGGAAATGGTCTGTAAGAAAAAAAACAGACAGAAAGAACACACCATGCTGACTCTGAAGCACACTGCGTGGGATCTCCCTCTTGAGGCATCCTCACCTAAAAGCTGTGAGCTCTGCTACCAACTGCTAACAGAAAGTGGAACAAAACAGAAGGTACCACCAAAGCACCTCCTGGGTGCTGAATGGCCAAGGGTTGAGAATTGAGACACCTTTAAGTGAAGTTATATTTAAGAAGTGTCTCTCCCTCTCTCTCTCCATAGAGCTTTCAGATACCTGTGGAGCAGACTGTCATTTCATGAGTTACAAAAGCTTTCATCTTTGTTCTCAGTCCCTGAAGTCCCCGAGTGTGATTGCAGTGTTTCATCTATTCTGCTTCATGCACACAAATACACTTTGTACAGATGTGTGTGTGCATATACATGTATGCACATACACACACATACACATATTAAAATTACCTTATACTGTAATTGTAAATATTGTGTTTTAAAATACTGGAAAAAACACCCCAAAATTTACCTTCACTCAAGAATTTTGATACAAATTTCAAAAGCATTAAGGGTAATACAAGCACAAACATTATCTACTGTCAGCAAGTTTTGGAGCAGGGAACTGTCTCCAAACTTGATCTTATAAAATGGGACAGCAGAGCCCACAGCACTTTAGCCCTGCAGTACATAACATGAGCAAGATAGCACCTCAGAAGACAGCTTGCCTTAATATACAATAGTAATACTACACCCTTTGTCATACAGCTACCAACATCTGGGCTTCAATTGATCTGATGCACTGCTATCCCAAAGAGGCACTGCAACTTCTCTTCTTGCAATGTGAATGTATACAAGCTACAGGGCTGTCCCCACGTTCATGCAATCTAATCCATGGCAGCTGCATACCGGATGACAGTAAATTTGATGAACTCTGATGATTCCAAAATCTTCCTCATGGAGCTGATCTCCAGGTAACTGGGAGCTTTAAATGACACGCCAGGAGGCATCCCATCCACCACCACGCAGCCAGGGTTGACTGTGATTTTTCTGTACGGGACTTTCACAGGAAAATTCATACCAATGGCTTCACCTAAATGAGAGAGGTCGCGTTTGTTTTCAAGTTCACATATTTATGGTCACACTGAAGACAGAAAACACAGTTAATTAAGAAACTAAATGCAAATACAAGCTTTCTATCACATCTGAGAATGAAAATCTACTTGATGATTAAATCATTAGTGTTAGAAGTGGGTGTTCTGGATTGCACTCATCTTTTCTAAAGAAGAGGCTATCTAAGGAAATGAAGTAATGGAAAAGAAAGCATTTCCTCCAACACCCACAGAAAACCAATTCAACACAGCTCTAGCAAAGGAATTTCAGATAAAGAAACTCAGGTGATGATTGTTGTACAGTGCAATGACACAGTAAAATAAAGAACACTGGAAGTTGTATTTTAAAAATCACTCTGATTTCAAGTATTCCTTGCTCAGGACTGTGGAGCTGTAAGAAGAATCATGGCTTGCAAGCAAAATAAACATTCTGTCCATGTAGATGCAGAAAGAAATAGCTTTCCATTCTCCCATCTCCTATGTATACGGCTGAGATTTTTTTGTTCAAAATACCCTACAACCTACTTCCATCATCAAAGATTCTTCTGGAAGTCAGAGCACAACTTTCATATACAATTCTCAAATTTGTTCATTCCAGTGATGATATACGCCACATAAATGATGATTCAGCATCATCCACGTGAGCATTAGTTCCCTTCACACCTATGTTGTCAGAAGGGGAAGAAAGAAGCACTTACCAAATTTCCTGTTGAAGAGATTGTTCACTTGCTCTCTCAGTTGCCTGGCCTTCTCTACCTTTGAAAGTCGTTCACTTTCATCATCTGAAATAAATTGTTAGAAAAGCATGAGAATTAAGCAGACTTTTTTTCCCTGAAGTCTGAAAACACACCCTGTCTTTGTTCCTACTTTTGACAGTACCACAGAAATGCATTTACATGAGCAACATAAGATCTACTTTCTAGAAGCGGCTTTGTAAGCTTCATCTGAAAACACAAACTGCATTTATCTGCTTACAGTACATATAAAGGTGGGGGAAACGTAAAAGCAAAGAGACATTCAATCAGTAGCCATAGCATGCAACGTAGCTCCCTCCTAATGATTGTAATGCATGCTTGAGAAAGCAGTCAGCGATGTTTAAGAGAAAACAGTTCAGCCTGCATGGCTAATCAGTTAAGTCCAAGATCAGATCTCTTGAAGTTGCCAAGAAAGTTGGCAACCAGTATTGAATTTATTTAAAGAGAAAAAAAAAATAAAGGAAAAACAAGGATACTCCTCAACTCGAGGGCTGGATCAAGAATATTCTACACACATCACCAAACAGATACTTGTATTCATAAAAGTTAGAAAACAGAACATCTTGGAAACACAAGATGCTAAATGATGCTCTTTCTTGACTGTACTTGTGTTTCAGTCAACTGCCCAGGTTGTAGGAAAGCATGAGATGAAACAAATACCACGAAGATTGCAATGCAAGGAGTACAATGTGAAATCAGGTTATGCACACCTAGCAAAGTTACTTGAATGATGTTAAGATCTTCAACTCCCGCTGCTGTGCTCACTGCTGTATTGGCTGTGGTGCTTGCTGTATTGGCTGTATTGGATGGACTGTTTTTTCCTGAAAGTAAGAGAGTTCATTTCAAAAACAGCTGTAGAGAACCATACATCTTGAATGTCAGACATCAAGGAAGTTTGGCAAAACAGCAGATATTTGCAAAGCTTTCAAAGCACACTCAATCTCGTTTCCAAAATGCATTCACAGAATAACTCCCCTGCAGTTGTACTTTGAGCCACACAGTCCAGACTCACAATAACAGTTAACAGTGATTCTAAACGTTTAATCCATGATCTGCCTCTGCTGACATGATTTTCTACCAGCTCTCTGCACACCATCTGTGGAGAACTTCTCATTTACAGTGAGCTATGTATCAGCAGCAATTAATCTAAGACCTGAATTACTTCTACATCACTTGTTGTGTTTGGATGAAAGGCAGTAGAACTCCATCAGACATGAATATTTTATTGTGGATAACACAGAGTGTTAATACACCCCTGCTGAAGCTATATTCCAAATAGTTTGGAAAGTAGAGAGATCTGCTACGTGTGCAGGCCAATGGCACAGGACTTCATGCTGGGCCTCAAATTCAGCTTGGATAACAACTTCCCTGCATCTTAAGACCAAAGTACCAACCACAACACAGAGTGAAGCTCTCAGGGATTCATCAGCACCAAGCAACATTCCTCATTTGCATTCAATCCTTGGAACACTCTTATCTAGGGCATTATGCAGCTGCAAAACTCACTCTGGGGACTTTTAGCAGAACTCTCCTTCACTGCCGCCTCAAACATCTCAGGCCTGCAAACAGATAGAACATTTCAGTAACATTAAAGAAAATACCATATCCTAGTGGTTATTTTTTAAAGACAGGAACTATCTGACATCATAAATGCTATAATCCTCTAGGTCTGACAGACAGAGACCTCCACACTTCCCCTGCTTGTTTCCACACTGGCACATGAACCCACCTAAACCCATCCTAGATGAGTAAAACCAATTCATACAATACCCCAACATATGCATCACTATTTTTTAGCCCTCAGTAGACTGATAGTAAGTTTTTGCTCTGACTAACTCATAAGTGCCCCATGCAATAGGAACTACACAGAGTCACTGAATGGTTTGGGTTGGAAGGGACCTTTAAGTCCATCTTGTTCCAACCCCCTGCTACAGGCAGGGATGCCCCCCTCTAGAACAGGTTGCTCATAGCCCACCCAGCCTGGCCTTGAATGCCTTCAGGGAGGGGGCATCTACAACCTCACTGGACAACCTGCTCCAGTGTCTCACCACCCCCACAGTAAAGAACTTCTTCCTAATATCTACTCTGAAGCTACCCTTTTCCAGTTTAAAACCATTTGTGCTCATCCTGTCACTACCTGCCCTTATAAAAAGTCCCTTCCCAGCTTTCCTGTAGGCCATTTTCAGGCACTGGAAGGAAAACAAAACAAGTGATACAAACACTGAAATGGGCTAAGGAACCTGGACTTGCTCTTCTGCCCTAAACAGGTCGTGAGTCTTCCAGAGCAGAAGGAAATGACTATATCTCACTCCACCTCCACAAGACCTTTCTAATCATTTGCTCATTTACTAAGATATCCCAGCGTGTATTTTAGATAGGTGAGAGAGTAATTCAGCAACTCGGCATCACAGAGTTTATTCATTTCTAAAGGAGTAGATTACCAGAGACACGTTGGACTCTTACTTCTTAATAATGAATTTTATCTTAGATTTGTTCCTCAGAATCTTCTCTAGCCTTGGAATTCCAAAAGTAGAAGGTCGTCGGAATGGCACTCCATCTGGTAGGCCTTCCACATAGAAAACCTCCGGGAAGGATTCGAACAATGCAAACGGTACCTTCACTGGCTCACTCAGCCCCAGTGCTTCCCCTGAAACACAACAGAGCCAATAATCCACCAGCTACACAACTGCTGTGCTCGTAGAAAGGAGAACGCCTCAGGTACAAGCAGGTTATCACAGCTGGCACATACGCACTAGGCTAAGTGGAAGCTTAGCTTTGCTTTTCCTGGTGATGGCTATGAGTAGACAAGAAGAAAAACAATCACCAACCTAACTCATCGTAGTGCAGTGAACCAGATTGTAATTAGCAGCTGAAAACATTAGACGGCTTATGCCACTGGCCTGGCCTGCATATAAGGCTATTAGTCGTACTCCACTTTGTTATACACAACACGTTTGTCTCTGTGTTTGCACCAATGGCAGATAACACTGGCTCTCTCGTTCCAAAAACTGCATTTGCAGGAGTAATGACCATCTCCCTCCAATTATTGGAAGAGATGGTTCAGTATATATATATGTATGTATATCTACTCAGCTTCTCACAATGACTTCTGAAGAAATGGTGGGAATTGATTGGGCACACGACTTTCTAGAGCATACGGAATCATGCAGAGGCTCCAGTCATACAAACTCCCATTCATAATCAGAGTGAGAAATGCTTAAAAAGAGTGGCAGGATGTGGAATCACCATTTCTCCGGGTCACTAAAGAAGCAGTAATCAAACCACAACTTCTCCATTTCCAAACCCAAATAACTAGAGGAAATGTGACAGAGAACTGCCATTACCCTATGTGAGAATGAACTCAAGTGAGAGACTGCCTACAGCATGCAAGGAGTGTAGGAGCTTGGCAAGAAGTGCGTGAATGTATCTGTTGTACATCTGAGTGTTCATTAGGAATACATCTCGGTGATAACGAATCAATGAACTTACCACATTTTTCATTAAAAAGATTTTCAACTTTCTGCTTTAGGTCAGTAATTTTGGCATTCCATGCCTCTGTCAGGAAAACAATGGGAACGATTAAATCAACACCCACACGGTGAATCAATCCTTGAAGAATATTTTTAAAGCTGCCTAATAAATTATTATGCTTGATAACCAATTTACTGTGACATTAAAAAGAACAAAATGGCTTTCATTCTGCAAATGGCCCTGAAACGCTCTGCTGCAGCCTAAACCTGAAGCCATGAGAATCCTCACTTTGCTAAAGCTTTGAAAAACACTGCTACTACATAAAGCAAGTGCACTGAAATTGAAGTTAATGCAAGACTGATCCAAATCTACAATATCAGGCAAGAAATTACTCATCTGAGCCAGCAGTCAAATAGTAGCAGAAAGCTGTTCATACATTCAGTGACACATGCCCAACTGTGTCACTTCCAGGCTTGCCATGACTATACTGGGTTTATGGAATTGGTAGCACTGGAGAGGTCCAAAACAGAGATCTCACAAAATCAGCTCTGTTAGAGCATGGCTTACTAACCATAGTTCAGATCTGCCCCTCTCTTACGTACCACTCACGTGCATCTGCACAGAGAGGCTCAACACTTCAGGTTCACTTGAGGGCTTATTAAGCCTATGCACAACATAAGACCTCAGCTCTGTTAAAGCACTCTCATAGCACTGGGCACCAGACAGCAAACCCATCAAGAGTCTGCAGCACTGCAAGGTGACAGAGCAGCACAAGTCTCAAGTGTTTAATTCTGAAGGTTAATAAGATCTTAATGGACCTGTGATGCATCTGAACAGCATTCTCCAAACATCATCCAGGGTTTCTCTGATGCATATTACTATTGATGACTGATAACTGAGTTTATGTGAAAACAAGAAGTTTGTGAATGAATTCAAAATCTCTCTGATATGAAACCACCAGATTTTTCAACACCAGTATGAATGGAATGTGTCCATGCTAATTCCCATAATATTTACCAAAAGAAAAATCTCGTCCTCTTGGCTTGAAACTCGTGTTGGACCCATTGGTTTGAGAATTAGTTTGAACATCTGCTGTCTGTGCTTTATTAGGACCTGTAAAGAAAGACATTACTTATATACATGCAGAGAACAGAAGCATACATCACACAGAAGAACAACACATCCAACTTGATCACCAGAGAAGGCTTCACTTCTGAATCAAGACTGGAATTAAAAACAAAAGCTTTCAGAATCTCTTCTAGGATCATAATTAAGTGACACAATTGCTCACATCAGTCATTTCTCTGCTCAGGACTACATCAGTTCCCACATCTCTGCTTGGAATAAAAGGCTCAAACTGTCAACCTCATACATTTTGCATAACCACCATTGCACAGAATCCAGTATTATTCAGAAATGAAAAGTAAAACCTCTTCTATACTGAACTGTATCTACAGCCCTGAAATGATACTGGGTTTGTTACACAAGGTGCAGCCAGAAATCAATGCTACGGCATAAAAACTTAAATAACAGAGTAAAACAATTATAAGAATAGAACAGGAACGTGTAAGAATATTTTATTATACTTCTTCCTTACCTTCTTCAACAGTAACTTCTATCTCTGGGACCTGTAAATTGCTTGCAGGACTTTGTAACCTCTTTGAACTCTTTGGACTTGCTCCTAGAAACCAAGATATTATGAGCTGTAATGCACAAACACTCTATGCTGTATAGCTTGCACAGCTAACAAGAAAACCAAACTGTGTTTTGAAAACTCTAACAGACTAACCTGTATCTGTACTAAGTACAGCTTACACTGTAAGAACTGAACAATTCAGACAGCAGCAAAATAAAAGCTGTAGAACCTGGGTAAATAGTATATTCTCTACTGGAATAGTCTTAAGTAAAGGAAAAAAAAAAAGAAATATGCTTACATTCAAGTAATCCTTAATACTAGTAGATTCAGAGGCTACCATGCTAGTTCACCTTAAGAAATACCTTTGTTTGCAACACCATGGTTTCCTACCATAAAGACCTCTGTCTGCTAAGGAAGCAGAAAGCAAATGCTTATGGATCGATGGCAGCAAATAATACTTAACTGTTTACCTTTAGTGTTTATTTGACTAGCCAGTCTTGGTGGCAAATAGGAGGCGACAAGCTCAGGCCTGAAAATCGAACAGAATACAATTCAGTTCCATATGCAAGAAAAATAACACAGCAAAGCATCCCAAATTCCATGGAATTCTGTCAGATTCAGATGGACATAACATCACGTCTCCACAATAAGGTTCTGCTAGCAGCACGTGAGACTCTCCACCTATAAGCAGAAAAGGTCAGAAAGGAAAGCTACATGCCCCACTCTAATAAACAACCCAAAAAATGAGGAAAGAAAAACAAAGTGAAGCTTCCAGCTGCAGGGCCACTTCTCCCTAGGTCCACAATGCACACAACACAAATTATGCATTTACATTCCCTAAGGAAGTCATACACTTCTAGGAGATCAACTTAGGTACAAAGTCTCCTGCTTCAGGATAACAGCACTTAGCTAGAATTCAAGCTCTCCGTTTTCTGAGAAGTAAATCGAGCAACTTCAAAATCAGGAAGGAAAGCAACCGAATTACAAACTTACTTCTTAACAACAAATCTGATCTTATTGCTCCCACGGACAATTCTCTCCAGGCGTGGAATCCCAAACCAGGTGGGACTCCTGAAGGGAATTCCTTCTGGCAAGCCTTCGACGTACAAGTGCTCAGGGTTTGATTCAAACACAGGATAGGGAACTTTCACTGCCTCTGAAAGCCCCAGGGCTAAAGCTGAAAATGAAGATCAACAATAGTTTGTGCACTTGAATGAGAGGTATGAGAGTCAAGTGATTTTAAGAAGGTTGGCTTCCAGAAGTTGTTCTACTCAGAGGTAACAAAACCAACCAGCCAAGAGAAATATGGACGTTCATTCTCTGTTATTTTATGAAGAATATTTACAAATGGGGTCTTAGTCCATCGTGCCACAGATTACAACTCTTATCTAAGCTCTCTCTTATCTATTTGTATCTAATATTTTCTTTTGGCAACTTCTTGCATCCAAAAGCTTTCCGTACACTTATCCTCCCCATCACACAGTTGGAAAAACTAAGGGCTAGGATGCTGTCATAGAGTCATTAATATAAGTTATTGGGATGAGTCAGTGGACAGTACATAAGAGAAGCCAATACTTCCATACATCCTAGTGCATTTCTGAAGTCTAAGTGAGCCCAGTAAAATGGGAAACACCTCTTGCAGAACAGTTTTAAAACACAGCAGCTGTATAAAGCAGTTAACTTAACATTTCACTTACCAAATTTCATATTAAATATCTCTTCTACTTGCTTTCTTAGCTTTGTGATCCTGATGTTCCAATCTTCTTTGGCTGAGAACAAGAAACAGATGGAGTGTTATTCACATCTCATTATCTGGTATTATTTGAATACATTTTTTCTCAACCCATTGGGTAGACAAGCACGTGAGTAGATAAGGACGTGCAGTGAGTAATGACCATTAATGGAAGCTTAAGTGATACATGGAATTCTCTTTATATAATGGAAGATCTCTTTAAATGTAGTCACAAGTGTCAAAATTGTCCAAAGTGGGAGAACTTTTTTTGCAGAGCAGGATGGCTTTCAGATGCAGGAAAGAATTATTCCAGTGGGTTTCCAAAGATAGAATTCATTCCAGTGTATAACACCCTTTAGAACAGAAGACACAGATTTAAGGAGTGCTTTTTTGGACATTTTTATTAGCTTAAAAAGTCATCTTCAATCCTGCTTTTTGTCACAAAGAAGTCAATATAGGAGTGCTGACCATTGGTAGCTTAGATGAAGAAGAAAACAAAGGATGCTTTTCTTCTCTGGCAAACAGCGCCAGATCCTTCTAGAAGAGGTATTAAGGCACATGTGAGATGAAGAAGTGATCTGAGAAAGCCAGCATGGCTTCACTAAGAGCAGACTGTGCCCAAACCACCTAGCAGCCTTCTATGGCACAGTGACAGCATCAGTGGACAAACAGAAAAGCAACTGATGTCATCTACCTGGACTTGCGTATGGTGCTTGACATGATCCCACAGCACATCCTTATCTCTAAATTGGAGATGAAAGGATTTGAAGGCTGGACCATTTGGTGGATAACGAATGGCTGGATGGCTGCAGCCAGAGGGCTCTACACCCAGGTGGAGGCTGGTTAGGACTCCCCCAGCATCCCATGTGAGTGTCCCATGGTCCTCCAGCGGTCCATGTGAGGACAAATACTCTTTAACATCTTTACCAATAGCTTGGGTGATGGAACCAAGATGGAACCAAGCTTGGGTCAAGGCAAGCCTAGATATGTGCACAGACTGGAAGAAGAACTCCTTGAGAGGAGCCCTGCAGAGAAATGCTTGAGGAAAGGCTGACGCGAGCCAGCAGTGCATACCTGCAGCCCAGAAGGCCAAGAGTGCCCTGGGCTGCATCAGCAGAAGGTGCCAGCAGACAGGAAGGGGACCGTCCCCCTCTGCTTTGCCCTGCCCTCACGAGGCCCCATCTGGAGTACTGCATCCAGGTCTGGGGCTCCCAGTACAGGAAAGCTGTTGAGTTTTTGGAGGGAGTCCAGAGGAGGACTACAAAGATATCAGAAGGCTGGAACAACTCTCTTATAAAGACAGGATGACGGAGCTGGGCTTGTTGAGCCTGGAGTAGAGAAGGCTGCATGGTGACCTCTTCGCGGCATTCCAGTATTTAAAGAGAGATCATATACAGGAGTGAAATCAACTTTTTCTACAGGTAGACAGTGATTGGACAAGGGGTACCAGCTTAAAGCTAGAAGAGGAGAGATTTCAATGAGATGTCAGGGGGAAGCTTTTCCACAAAGAGATTGCAGATGCCCCATGCCTGACAGCACTCAAGGCCAAGCTGGATGATGCCCTGGGCAACCTGATCTGGTGCTGGATCCAGCAGTCAGCATCCCTGCCCACAGCAGGTGGGCTGGACCTAGATGATCCTCGAGGTCCCCTCCAACCCAAGCCATTCTATGATTCTACAAGTCTGATTTTTTTTTCCCTGCAGAGAACTCAATATGATTGTTTCTTGAATTCAGAGCTTGCTTAGCCAGAGAAATGAGTGGGAAAAAGCCTAGGAAGCTCTGGGTCTCAGTCTGTGTTATTACTACAAGTGGATTCACACTTAAAAAAAACAACAAAAAAAAAACCCAAGATCTAGATTATGAACTTCTGTGGCAAGAAAAGAGCATTCTGTTGTCTCAGGCAAATAACAATAAAAACATCACACTAAATTAATCTGGATTCTTTTCCTGTTTCAAAAGCACTCGTGTTTTTGAGAAGTCATTAAAATCCCTTAACAACAGAGGCTTGAAGAAAAGCCCAACTAAATTAGCTGTGAAATGCTATGGGACTCCAGAGCTTTGCACCAGGATAACAACTCCAGCTCTCCAGGGCTGCACATATGATCCATTCTAGCTCCTCAAAGATAGCCGGACTGCACTGCAATTCAGAAACCCATCCGTTCTCATGATGATCAATGCATCCTGTTCAAACCTCACAAAAAGCACGTCATGGCATGCATCACAGAAAGAATACTTCTTGAAAAATGCTGTAATGATCCAAATTAGCTTCCACACCAATCCCTTGAGACCACACCAATGCCCCTTAGAGACAGCACCTGTCTTGCCTGATGTGTTTGTCCCAGGTTGAGTAACTTCAGGTGAACTGAGAGTTAGCAGCTCTGGCCTGCAAACAGAAAGCAGATCATCTACCCATTCTTTGCACAGCGTAAGTAATGCATGCTTTTCATAACATTAAATGAGAAGCTGGGATCTTTCTGTTGAGCACTTCACACTCGTGAACGTGCTACCAAAATATCTTGGAAAAAACTTGCCTGGATTGCAAATACTCAGTTTAAAATGCAGAATATTTAATGTGCCTGTTTGGCAAACGAAGACTGAATGCTTTGCGATTGAATGGAACCAAGTGGTTGATTACATAAATGGTGTTTGTGATGAGGCATTCAAACAAATTTTTACCTTTTGATTACAAATTTTATTCTGTTGCCCACTTGAATTATTTTCTCAAGGCGAGGGATCCCATACCAGGCTGGACTCCTAAAGGGAATGTTCTCTGGCAGACCTTCAACGTAGAGGTCAGCAGAATGGACCTCAAATTTCTGGTATGGAACAGCTTTAGGCTCAGTGCTCCCCAAGGCCTCAGCTGTTAGAACAGGATAAATCCATTAACTGGACAGTTTGACATCTTTCTCTGTTAAAAAAAAGCTTCATTCAAAGCTACAAAGCCTCCATATTACTGCAAGCATGACCCTAGAAGCTGGTACCATGCAGGATATCTGAATCCAACAGACTCCAAGTCTCAGCACATCGAGAACAAACTTCTACCAAACTGCATTATGTTGACATTGGGCAGTCACACTGCTAGACATTACTAAGGGATTCTTCACTAGGGCATCATACAGTGGTTTTAGTCAAAGTTTTAAACCTACTGTGGAACAACACAATATTTTAACCCAGCTTTTATAAAATAAAATGGTCAACTTCATAAAACTCATAAGACCCAGAAATGTTCAAATGTTAATGGTACTGCATTTGGCTTCTTTCACTAAGAATTTAACTAGTTGTAAATACAGTAGAGCAATACAACTTCTTTCTCCAGTCAACTGCCAGGATTATAAACAATTAAGGGTGCCACTTATGAAGACATTGACACAAATGAATGAGAGCAACCTTCAAGAAACACAACACCACAACAGAAAGCAACGACACTGCGCTCACCAAACTTCTTACAGAAGAGTTGATCTACTGTCTTTCTCAGTTTGTTGATTTTGGCATACCACTCCTCCTTCACTGCATTTTAGAGTGACACAGGAAAAAAAAAAAGAAACATTCCCTAATTACTTTGGTTATATTTTCAGTTGTTTAGCTGAAGAAGTACGCATTCAACTCTCAAGTGCAGTGCTTGTATATTCCTTCAATCCGTAGATCTCATTTGGAGGTGGGATCAGTTGTTTGTTTTGTTTTTTTTTTTTCCCCAGTTCAATCGTCTCAAATATTACATTAATGCTATGCACACAGGACAAAACTTGTCTTCAAGGAGTTTTCCTTAAGCTCTGAACATCCACAAGCAAGCTTTCACAACAGGTGCAGTATCAGTCTGCTCCTACTAATGCTGAGCTTCCTGAATCTATTCCTCTCATTGTTTGTGTACAACACCTATTAGAATCATAGAATGGCTTGGGTTGGAAGGGGCCTCAAAGATCAACCAGCTCCAACCCCCCAGTAAATTACATCAAATGATTTGAAATCACTTGAAACGTCGAGCAGCTTAGTTCCAGCTCTCTGAAATGTTGCCTCGACAATACTTAAGATATGACTTAAGTCACAACTGAGATACAGAACACAAGTGCCAGCTACGTAGATTAACATATCCTGGGTGAATAAACAAGCTTCAATCTAGTTTTTCATCATTTTATTACTTGAGCTTCTTTGGTCGTTCATTAAAACACACGCATCTTCTGTAGAGTTCGTGAGAGAAAGCTTTGTAGCTGAAAATAGTGTGAGATTTGGTCCTCTGGGAGATCAAAATGACAATGTCAGTTCTGTCCTGTGGGGTAGTTGGAATGGTAGCAGCTTTTGTTCATGTTTTGTCATGTGTGTTTGTCACTTGGGATAAACACCCAGGTACCTTTGTCCTTAACAAGTAACCACTGAGCTGCCATGCTGCGGGTGTAGTCAGCATGGACAAACAACTCCCACTGCAGAACTGCATTGCGCCAGGCTGCCCTATCTTCATAGGCACCTGTTCACAACTCTTCAGCCATTTCCTGAGCCCAATCTGTCTTCTCAGGGCTTCAGCACCACACTATTTTAAGCACAGCTTCCTGACCAGCCTGTTACCCACAGGAACACAAACGTGAATCCTCTTTCTTCTGCTGGTCCTAAAAACAGCTCCACTCCCACTGGGGGCAACCAGTGGGAATACAGAGACACAGAGCTGAGCCCAGGGCTGAGCTCTCCCTGCTGGGATGGAAGAGGAGCTGCTGACCCTACAGGGAAAGGGGGAATCCAAGCACGGAGAAACCTTTAGGAAAGGAGGCTCAGACAGCTGCTGTGTTCCGAGATGGTTCCCTGAAATAGTGTCATCACCCTTATCAAATGTTTTCTGAGAAGTAACACAGAAGTCACACACGGATGTGGCATCATCAACAGGTTTGTGAGGGCAAGCAAAATAAAAGGCAATGGACCGCCACTATTCTTCTTAGCTACAAGAGATATACAGGATATGCAACATGCCTGCTCTGTCTTCATAACCACCATATTACATATGACAGAAACAGCAGAGAAAAAGGCTTATTTTAAAACCCACATAAGAGGACAGTTGTGTTTAAGAGTCAACCATTAGCCTACCTACTATTTTTATAGCCAAACTTGGTGCTAAAAGGAGCAGTAGGTTAAGACTCAAAATCCTAGGTTAACTTATACTGCACAAAAACTTTAAAGAGGCATCCTTAAGACATCATTTCTTAATTTAGATCTTCAGCGTCCACTTTAAGTACAGTCTTTGATATACTTCTTTTTATAACAGAAGACTGCGGGTATGTAACCCACTACAATGGTGCTGTAGTAGTGCAGATAATACCATTCATACACTTGTGTTCAGACAGAGACTTGGAATTGCTCTGGTATGACTGCAAACACACAGTTCATCCAGGCTGAGATTGCCAGCAAGCTGCACAGTGGGGTTGGGAGGATTTTGTATGCCTGAGTTTTGGTAACAGACAAAGCCCTCAGCACATGGCTTACTTGGACAGTTAAAAAAAAAAAAGCCCTGGAACCCAAAAAACAGTGGAATACAGCTAAGGAGGAAATCAAGCCCAGGGACGTAATTTAGCAACTTTTGCCCATGCAAAAGTGCAATTCTTTTCAAATTTGATTTTTTTCCCATTCTATTTTCTTCTCCCAACTCACAGAGAAATGGGTTCACGAGTGCCACTGTAACAGAAATCTGTCCTTGAAGTTTGGCTTCATTTCTGCTACCTCTGGATGGTGCTCAGTGGAGGCAAACCACATACAAGCACGTATCTGCTGAGAAGCACTGCTGATGGCAAAGACTCGTGGTCAGAAAGCACTGCCTCTGCAGTGCTACCAGAAAACCAAGTCCCACCATCCAAGCAAGTCATACACCACGCTAATAAACGTCTCTATTACCAGTACATCCATTAATACATTTTAGATCATCTAATTTTGGCAAATAGCAGATGTAAGTAACTATTCCGTGATACAGACAGCTCCCTTCCCGGTACCATCTGTAGGAACCAATGCCATTTTTCTGTATCTCAGACTTGGCTCATTATTTTTTAATTCTGGACAGCTGATTCAAAATAGGTGTTAGGGTTGGTATATTTCTGAGAAAAGAAACTTTGATATCCAGTATTGCTTTTCATATTAAACCTAAAAAGAAACACTAAAAACACCTGGCTTTCAAATGGCACTCCTGAAGAGCCGATCTGAAAGCACACAACAAAACACTTTATGGTAAGTCTGTTTCCACTCAAACGTTCACAGTTTTATTTGTGGCTCTGATTAATGAGTGGTTTTTTTTTTTAATGCACTTCAAATTCACAAGTTTTGGGATGGTGCATCAGTGATTCTTAAAATATCTTTCTACATCTAATTATATTAACTTAGAAAAGCATCGTGCTCACAAATAAAGAATAAACACAGAGGAAAGAACTGCTGGATTTCCAAACTCCCTGCAGGATCTGAAGACTTTATTGGGAAACTGCTGTCACTCTGTAGCTAAGGACCATCCAGAACAATAAGAATGATTTGCAGTGTGTTATCAGTAGAAGCTGATGGTGGGCATAGCTAAGACCAATAGGCAAAGAGGAAACCATATGGTACTCAGTTCGCACACCTGAAGACCTACCTCCTGCAGCTGGTTTGTCCACTGGTTCATCTTCTTGTGTTGAATTCAAAAGCTCGTGCCTAGAAGATTTAAGATCCACGCTTCAACAGTGATACAAACTGGGGTAAACCAGAAGTTACAGCCCTTAGTCACAGCCTCTCTAGCAGATACATCTAGCAAATAAAAGTCACCAGTGGAGGATCAAAAACTGAAACGAGATGTTGAGATTCATAATATTACATTCCAATTAACACTGAAGTATTGTAAGAGCTGGGTGGAACTCTCCTGACAAAAACATTTCTCACTCCTGATACTCACATCCACCTGAGCCATAACATTTCATAGTAACAGAGACTGAAATCACCTCTGAGGTCTGAGACACACTTACCAGTCAAGACTACCATCAGATACAAAGCAGCAAACTGAAAAGTTAACCTTTAAAAACCAACATCTACAGCAGACGTTTCTGTTTGACAATCACAGCTGGTTTTATCCATACCAGAACATACTTTTTTAATTATGGCATTTCTCACAGAGTTGTTGAGCTGCTCTGGTTACCATACACTGCAAGACTGATAAGCAGCATGAATGAGTTACTGTTAACCACTAACAGAAACCTGACCAGAGCTGGCTCCTGTATTGCATTAATGTGAAAATCTGTGCATCGTGGCTGATTTTAAGAGAGACAAAAGACAGATCTATGGCTCTCCCTCTTTTCTGTTTACCTGCAAGGTTGGGATGACAGAAACAGAACATAAAACCTTTCAAAGGTGGCGTCCACAGGGGCAAAGGCTGATGTTGCCACTGATTCTGAGCCTGACCACTGCAATCAGCACAGCCCTGCCCACTTCAAAAGCTCCCGGATTAGGCCCTACAGCCCTGCACAACAGCACAATGCCATCTGTTACTCACAGTAATATATAAATGCCCATCTCTGGTGTGAAACATCACACGTCTGAAGTGAAGCAACAAGTGACAGAAGGCGAATAACCAGGCACTATCAAATCTGCAACATCAGTCTACCACAGTGGCACACGTAGCACTGCAGTCTCTCCCATCATATCCTGAACTCACACTAGATTCAGGCACCCCCAAATCCCACCTGTTTTTGTAGCAAGTCACGTCAGGGCTCTCCTAGAAAAGACACTGAGGCAAGAAATGAGAAAAAAAAAGAGAAAGGAGCCCAGAAGATATTCCGGCTTAAAGGCGGAAGATATACTGCCAGGGTGAGAGGGAAGGCAGCTGGGCCCTCAAACAGCCCCCATGTAAGGTCTGTCTTCACGTATGCTATCAGATATACTTCATGACAACATCATGGACACCATACGTGCACATATACACACACCTAAATCCTAAGAAGCAGCCCCTGTTTTGGCCTCAAACCTGTCCTGGGAGATGCTGTATACAGACACAGACCTTTACAATGTTGCAGCAAGTGAAAAATAAAAGCACTGTCTGAAACTCAGGCCAGGATCTTCAGACAGCATTAAAAGGTGCCTCAGTCAATGGCTTTCAACGCATCTTACAGCTGCTGAGACTAAAATGTTACAAAGGGATCTGCCTGTGATAAAAAGCCTCTGAGAGATCCATCCAGTTATCACCCACTGCCGTGGCGTTCTGATCTGATAAGCTGAATTTCTCATCTGAGTAAGCCTGAAATAAAAACCACTCATCAACACTGCAAAGCAACGCCTCAGCAGAAATCAGTGCAGAAACCCGTGAAGACATGAAGCAGAGAGGGCCAAGCAAAGAAAAGAAGCGTAAAACGGGGACAAAACCCACAGGATTCCTTACTTTTTAATCACAAACCGGATCCGCTCCTTCGCCACGAGAATCCTCTCCAGACGAGGAATGCCATACATGGAAGGCCTTCTAAAGGGAACGCCCTCCGGCAGCCCTTCCACATAGAGGTCTTCCACATGGGACTGGAAGAGGGCGTACGGGACGGCCACGGGGCCCTTTGCTTTTATAGCCTGAGCTTGAAGAGAGAAGGAGAATGAAATCATTAGACCAGCTTGTGGCTCTACTACTCTACTATTACTGGTTTACAAAAGTCAGTCATGTTTTACTGGGGGAAGGGGGCAAACATATGATCTTATGAGTGAATTCTCGAGGCTTCGGTGCACTTTAGAAATGCAAGAAATCACTACAGAACTTAACAGTATACTGTTATACAATATACTGTATACATCACTCAGAAGAATTTTGCCCTGCTAATGAAACCTTTGAAGCCACTGAAAAAACACACAATGGCATAGCACTGGAAAATAACCTCAGTGTGTCTCTTAAAGTTACGAGGACCAAATCACATTGATACACCTACCATCACAGAACCATAGAAAGGCCTGGGTTGAATCCCCCTGTGTCCCAACCCCCTGCTATATGCAGGGTCGCCAACCAGCAGCCCAGGCTGCCTACAGCCACATCCAGCCTGGCCTTGAAGGCCTGCAGGGATGGGGTATCCACAGCCTCCTTGGGCAACCTGTTCAGTGCGTCACCACCCTCTGGGTGAAAAACTTCCACCTAATATCCAACCTGAACCTCCCCTGTCTCAGTTTAAAACCATTCCCCCTCATTCTATCACTATCCACCCTCATAAACAGCCATTCCCCCTCCAAAATACCCTCTCCAGGTACCATGCTGTCACATACTAAGAGAAAAAGACATGACAGTTTGCAAATACCAAGAGCTCTGATCTCTTTTTCCTCACAAGGGAACCTTAATTTTGCAGATCATGCAACAAGAATTCCCTACCAGCATCTGATTGGTCTGCAAATAGTTTGGAACATTCTGTTGCTCTGCTATGCACATCAGATGCAAGAAATTACGTGAGGAGAAAAATATTAGCAGATCAAAAAGGTGACCCCTTTGGTAATGCAACTTGTTGAATGCAGTTATGTATCTGCTTGCAAAACAAAGCCACTCAATGGCACTTTTTTCAAGCAATGGAAAACAGACAGCATATTTGCAAGAGTTCATATGAACCTCCAGGTTCTTACGTGCAATAAAAACAGTTCAGTTTTTAAAGGCATATGGATAACATGCCCTGTCAGCCGTTTAGAAACAGTGGTTTCAGGTGTGTTTATGGCACAAAAGGGGAAGCTTTGAAAATACTGCCCGCATCTTTGCCTTAAATTCTGCTGAGCATGAAATACATAAGTCCCAGAAAACCATGAGGGGAGCTGTGTTTCAACCAGACTTGGCTCCCACTGCTAATAATAAGGTGCCAAAACTAAAGCCAAGATGTACTTGTGCACAGAGATGGACAAACAGGCTAAAGAAAACCTATCCAAACGTGACTGTCAGAGGAGATGTAGGACAACCTCCACATGAACTGCTGTGCATCATCCCAGCCCTTCACTGAAGCAGCTTCTTACTGCAGTTATGCACCTCTAATTTGTGTCCTTCTAAGAAATTCAAACAGACCTTGCAGCCCTGGAGGCTGCCATGGTGAGCTGTAAGGAGCATAACGAATCCAGCAGATGAGTTTCAGCTGGAAAGCAGCATTCGTGAACAACAGTTGGCCACAGAGGGGGAAAAGCAAGGAAAGCACTAAAATCTAGTGCTTCATTCCACAGCTTCAGAGTAACAACAGCTAACACTGAGGAGGCTTTGTCTTTTTAATTGTTTGTCTTTTTTTAAGTAGGAGTCCTTATTTCACTTCAAACAACAAATGTTTTAGCAAATACTCTTCCATCAACCAATGCAATCAGTGACAGCCTGCAGAGAGGCTTCTTAGATTTGCAAGTTTTTGCATAGAAATCCCATTGAATATAGGTTTCAATTTAGCCTATGTTTGTGAGACACTATCTTGTATTTATACTATAAAAAGTCATTCCATTCAGTCTACACCTAAACACCAAAATAAATACATTTGCAGACATGTCAGTAGTAATGTTTGACAGCAACTGACATTGCTAGAATGCTGTAGAGCTCCAGAAGCCAACAGATCTGAAAAGCATTCTGAGAATTCTGGACATCCATAACTCATTTAAGTAAATAAGAAATTGCATGTCCACGTAGATAGAAAGAAACGGAATCTGGTATGGAATTGGTTCATGAATCAATGGACTGTCATCCACAGGGAAAAAGGCAATGGTTTAATACCATGACCTTAATAAAAAGTCAAAAAGAACTCTTCCAAGACTCCATTTTTACACTGGATATGTGCAAACATGAAATTTAAAGCAATTCACAGAATTCCTGCAGCAAAAACAACAAACAGAAACAAAACACCTTGAGCTGTTTTCATTCAGTGTGAGTTGCCACCAATGGGCTGCTTAAATGTCAGCTGATGGTCACAGCTGAAACATGCAGCAACTCTGACAGACCACGAGCTCCATTCAGAGGACACTTCCACTTCTGATGGCAGAAAAGCAGGCCATGTACTTTGGAATTTGTACTGCTGCTGTCTTAGTCATATGTGGACACAAAAGATGCCTACATGCAACACCCAAAGTCATTCCAAAGTCTAATACATGTGCTGCTTTTTGCCCCAGGATATGCTGCAAATCAATAGTGATCAGAAAGTAACAATCAATGGTAACCAATCTCCACAGGCATTCTGTAAGGTTATCTTCCTTAAAGATTCAGTATAATTACCAAAAAGCACTGAATTTTCCAAACACAGGTGCCCAAAATATTAGCACACTGGAGCTCCAGGAAATTGAGCATAACTGAAAACTTAAATCAAGTTTTGCACTCCAGTGCCAAACTTCGCTCATCAAAAAGGCTAATGCCCACTGCTTTAAGCCCTCTAGGAACATTTTACTCTGGCTCTGAAGCAGACTAGCACCACCAACACCACGTATATGAAAATGCTGTGATTTCCATTGCCAAAGGAACAGAAGCAGCTGTTTTAAAAGGAATGTGACACGTACCATATTTTTTCTCAAACAGTTCTTCAACTTGCTTTCTCAAGTCTGTAATCCGTGCATTCCATTTATCTGCAAAGAAAAGAGGACACATCAGACTGCAGGTGAAAATGGGAATCTCTTGTAAAACCTATGTTACTACTAACAGAAACACGCAGTGTGCTTTTACTGCTTGTTTGCATACAGATGTCTTGCAATACTACACCTCAAAATATATGGATCAAAACAGAAAGAAAAAGAGAATGAAATGTTTAAGATTACCTCCCAAACTTGTGTGGATATTAAATCAAGTTTCAAAAAAATAACAACATAAAAGGACAAAACCCAAGCTAAATTAAGTCCCAAACTAGGTTTCCTTTGATGCCTCAGTCAGCAGCTCTGACCACCATTAGGTGAAAAGTCAGTTTGCAGCTGCTGTTGATAGCTATCTGAATCCAGGGCCTGAACAGCTTGATAAAGCTTACAGTGAGGACATGAACTTGTTTTGGTGTTAATCCATACAACTACAAGGATCAGGAAGCACTATGCCTTCCTCTGCCTTAATCCAACATTTCCCCAAGTCCTGATGTTGCAAGACGTCCTCATAAATCCTACTTCTGAAGGAAGATGCAAGTTGCAAGTCAGAATTTATCCAATTCCAACTGTGTATTCCCTGGAAAATTGGATTAAATGCCAACATATTAACATCTTATTTTCTGCTTATGACAGAGAGCACACAACAGCATTTTTTGTTGAACTGCAGGACCAGTGGATTAACAGCAGCTCTATCCTAAGAGCCAAAAGGATACAAGTCAGAATTTATTGGGCTGAGGGGAAAACCCTGTTTCGTTGCATAGAGATGCTAAATACATGGACAGTCCTGGGACAACAGTCTGTGCACCTGTGAGGATGAGAGCGTGCTACTCAGCACAACAGGGCTACTGGTTGCCTTCACAACTCCCATTGTGTATCAAGGAAGACCATCTGGACACATTCCTGATCTAATGCTTACCATCACTCAGTTCAGTAGCACATTCAGTCTGATTTTCTCGTACAGTAAGTCAACTGACAAAAAGCTGACAGAGAGGAACAAACCTTGAATTTTTTTTCATCTTACCAAAATTGAACTCTCTTGTTTTTCTTCTCCCAGTACTGGCAGCTTCATTTGCTGTCTCAGTGTTCTTTGATCTCTTGTTAGGGGGCAAGTAGTCTTCATCATCTGAAAGAAACATCAAGATATCACTGCTTTACCATCCAGAGAACTGATGTGCAATGCTGGAACTGCTTGAATTTCAAGCCTTAAGACGAATATTGATCCATACTTTGAGAGCTTCACATTTTGCAATAAATTACTTGAGTAACTCTAGAAAGCTGCTGGCCTGCATGGGAACAATTTGTGTGAGAGCACCAGCACAAAGCAGAACACAGGAAAATCAAAGCTTCCCTACTTCTCCTAAGGAAAACGATATTGTGTTCTGAAACAGCTAGTCATCTCATGATCACACAATGACTCTGTGACAGCAAAAGAAACAGCAAATGAATTGTGCTGCTATAGACTAGATTTTGTATCTGAGTATCCTTCCACCAATAAGCATTGACAAATAATGCCTAAGTTTGATACTTGAAGAGCTCAAAGGTGCTAAAGCCAGTTTCAAATCAATGCAAAACTGATGCACTTCAGTGAAAGTCATTTAACAGGTCTGCCCTACCCCAAAAAACATACAAGTGGATGGAGTAGATACCTGCGACCCTGAGGCCTTTTTTAAGCAAGGTGCTACTCAGCCAGTCAGCTCCCAACCCACAATCCTGGCTTCTCTACAAACTCACAAGTTCTTAGAAAACTCCTGTTGCCAACACTTGCAATCTTAGAATGAGAAAATGGTTAAAGTAGATAGAGAAGTTGATGTCACTTATAGAATAGCACACACTCAGGTCAACGTGCATACTTAGAACCATTGAATCACAGCATGGTTGGGCTGACAGGGACCTCACAGCCCACCCAATGCCACGGCCTGGTTGCCCCCCCACCAGATCAGCCTGCATCTCCAGGGATGGGGCACCCACACTTCTATGGGCAGCAGTGCCAAGGCCTCAACCACCCTCTGAGTACAGAATGTTCCCCTAATATCTAACCTAAGTCTCTCCTCTTTTACTTTAAAGCCATTCCCTCTTGTCCTATCACTATCTGCCCACGTACAAAGTTGCTTTCCTTCCTGTTTGTAAACTCCTTTAAGTACTGGAAAGTTGCAAAGAGGTTTACCCACAGCCTTCTCTTCCCCATGCTGAACAAGCCCAGTTGCTTTAGGAAGTACAATATCACGTATTAGGAAGTATAACATTACATACTGACCTAAAGGCCCTACAAACAGAAACACAGGAACCAGATAACTAACCTTCAAGGGTGACCTCAACCTCAGGATCCTCACGTGTTTCTGAAGGAGGATGCTGGGAGGAGTCTGAAGGGGACAAAAAAACAACTTCTGAATGATGGATACAAACATTTTTAACCAAGCACTCAATGATTTTCTGCTTTAACTGACACCTGTCAAGAAGCTCCCTGGCTCACTGAGATATTTTGCATTCACAGCATGCAACAAGAAAAAGGAGCAAAGCTATCTTACCATAAGCCTTTAAGCAACTCTAGGCAGGGGTAAGGAGGCAGGGATTATACATGCTAAATCACATGTACAGCAGCGCAGAGAGTTGGCATTAATGACAGGAGGAAACTCCATACTCTTGGCTTAATAGGATTAATAGAATCATAAATATTTTTCTCTTAGTTATCAAGGATTACTAGAAACATAAACAAAGCCTGTGCAGCCCTACAGACGATGTATTTCTTTATCATTTATACAGATTCAGAGCTGTTGCACTACAATGGTTTTCCACAACAGGCTCCAACGGCCAACAGTGGAAGTGTTTTCCAACACAGTATGATCATTGTGAGGTATTTTTTTGGATCTTTAAGTACTTCCTTACATCAGGTAATAAGGTAAATAAACACAGCCTCTAAGCAGCAGCATCCTTTACAGTTCTTAGTGTTGACACTCTCTGGCATTACCATTTAGTTTAAAACCATTTCTTTCAACAACTTTGACTTTCTGGTTACTGAATTTCAACCACGCTGTGCTCCACACTCACCCAGTCTTACTATGACTAACAAGCACTCGGCAGCCACAGCTAACCTGGGCCACTCCGTGGATGTGGAAATCTTGTCTCTCCCTCATTCAGAAAAAGAATGTAAGAAAACCATACTCTGACAAAGTGCCACACACAGCATCTATAGCTATAGAATTCTACATAGGCAAAAATAAAGCCAAGTCAGATTCTCAGTCGCTTGCTATCACTCCCTATAATCAGGCACCAAGGGCTCACAGCGCTGTGCTTTGGCAAATAAAGTGCCTAGATTCTCTCCTTTCAAATAAGCAGTGCTGGCTGTGCAGCCACCATGAGAGCAGAGAACTTCATTCTCCCTTATCAGGAGAAATGCTTTTAAAATTTCATGTAACAGCACCTTTAAGCGTGGCGATTTGCATCTTCAAAGCATAATATTATGAGACTGGGAAGACTGAATACTGCTGCTAGCATAACTTGGCCTTAACACCCAAAAAATGCTTACAACGTTCACATGAACGCTATCACAAAGGTTCAGTCTCTGAACCTTGGAACTCTGACCTTATAAAGAAAACCACCGCTTGAAATGCAGATGAGTTTTCCCTAATGCCTGCAAATGGGCAGAAGAGTATTTTTAATAAACAGGAAAAAGCTGAAAGAAATGCAATTTATGAACCAATTCATCTCAGACGTCGTTGAGATTCAGTAAGGAACTGCTTCCCCTGAGGGCATGCTTTCTGCACACTTTGTTCTGTGTGTGCTGCTCACATCAGACCCAGCTACATGAAATATGTGTGTATAGATAGACCTACCTGTGTAACTTTTGGCAAGGGCAATTCTTTCATCCATCTCTGATGTTTCAGAAGGGACTCCTTGAGAACAAAGAGAACGGTTTTTTTCAGTTCAGTCTTACAACACACTCATCTTCCCACTCCAGAGAGAAAGCTGACAAATAACCCAACTCCATGCACCACGTGCTCACTTCTGACTTTGTGCAAAGCTGAATTCAGGTGTGAACAATGAACACTTCTATGCCTTTCCTCATTCACCTGAGCAAAATCTGAAATATTGAGGGGCTAATAGAAGGCACCTGCATTTCCCAGACTATGGAACAGCCAGAAAGACTCATGCAGAACAGCAGGTTTTGAGTTTTGTGTGCCTGTCTGTTAATAAACTGATTTTGAAATATCAGATGTTGATGGTTTGGCTGTTTTTCAATGCATTTTCATCACTCTTCTCCCTGTTATTCAAGGTTCACATCCCCAGCAAGTCCTTTTTGACTCTACAACTTCTACCTACGTGAAATAGACAAATACAGAGAGATTGAAAACACTTCCAATGCTACGAGTTCATCTGGTTTTAACCACAGCAGCTCTTCTGGCTGCAGCATATGAACTGCTTTACAAAGGCTGCTGCAGAAACCTCAAAAACCAAGTTAACACCCCTAAAACCTCACTGCTTAATGCTCCAGAACCACTGCAGTTAAAGTAAAGGTGCAAACTACTGCTAGCATGAATAGCTTCACACAGAGCAAAAGACATTCCATACCAACAGCACAGGTGCCCAGAACTGGAGGGCTGTCCCACTGTTAACTGGAAGTGATGGATCTGGAGAAGCTGATCTGCTTACATTGAATCACTGCTACACTCATTTGCAAATGCGACCTGCGGAGCATCACACAGCTCCATAGGAACTGTGGTCAGCCAGAGGAAGGTCTAAAAGCATTAATGTACTTTAACTGAATGTAGCACCCAGTGCAGCATTTTTCACATCCTAACAATTCCTTTGGAAAGAGGGTTAGATGTCATTCCATCCTGCCACTGCTGTCCTTCTGCCACCCACCAGCAGGCCTCTATTCACACCTTCTGCTTGAGGGTGCACATCCCTCAGCCAATGACTTACAACACAACCTGGGCCAGTTTCCAAAGTCATGCAGATATTCTTCTTTTTGCACACAGACGATAACAACACGAGAAGTATGTAACTACGAGGGGAAAGTGAGAATTACTGTAGGAAGCACAAGATGATGTTGTATAAACCTGGACCTTCCTTCCAAAACAGGTTGTCTCCAGTGTCAGCCAAAGCATTTAGCATGGCACTGGTCTTCACATTCGTCCAGGACAGAGGAAAAAATAACCAATAACCTTCCATATTGCCACTGCCCACTGAAGGAAAACTGCCCCTAATGCCCCATCAAAACACCCATGAGAAGCTTTTGAAGGCTGAAAAGTTCTATTTCCTCATCTTCTTGCTTTGCACTTCGAGTACCTTCCTAAATTTAGTAATTCAGGATTAACTCATGGCAAGATCCAAATGCCACAGCGGATTAGGAGATAATGAGGGATGAAACTAATGTCCATCTCCAGTTCTAATTTTCCCCCCTTTGATGAACTGGAGAGCTGAGTGTGCCACCAAGGCATGCAGACTCCTGGTCAGCATTACAGACATGTGAGAGGAAACAAATACTCAGGAAAACAATAACTGTGAAATTCCAGCAGTAAATCATCTCCCCAGGAAGCCCCAGGCACGTTGCTGTTCTGTAACATTCAAGTTATTTCTTCTCATAAATCAATAAATCCAGCTTTTGCTGTAGGATATTCTTAGTGAGATCTTAGCCATTTTCCCTTTTTCTGCAGCCTGTCTACACAAAAGGGAACGCCTGGGTAGACTGATCTCATCTCTCAAAACACGCCTTGGTAGAACTGTACTTCTCTAAGGCTTTCTTCTTCACACAGCATCCTCCTGCTCACTCAAACCCCTATGTTCCTGCTGAATTTATAGCTTTGTGTACTCTGTACAACCTTTGGCTTGAACCTTAGTGATAGTGACTCAAAGAAACAAAGGGGAATCTCCCTTACTTCAGGGGAAGGTAACACACCATGGCATGTAACATCTCTGGCTCACAGCACATCATCCTTTCTCCCAGTAGACTCAGTGTAGTGTCCCCTTAAATACAAGTTTGGAGGACTTTGTGGAGGGGGGAAAGGAGAGTTATTACTGGAGCATCTGTAAAAGCACCTCCATCCATAAGACTTAAATTTAGAGATCTCTAATGAAAGACAAGAGAAACTCTCTAAGGAAATCCACATTGCCTAGACTTCACTATGGAAACATGTTCTATAAACTGCTTTTTTTTTAGTTCCAACATGCTGCATTACAACAAGTTACTGATTTATGTGATTACAGTACAGACTCTTTTCAGACAGGGGCGGATTGCACTTCAGGCTAATGGCCAAATTCTGACATTAGTGTGGGGTTTTTTTTTTTTTTTTTTTGCATGAAACAGAAAGCCACAAGGGGCTGAAAAGCAAAGAAAGATAACAAGGCTTGGCCTTGGAAGTAACAACGATTAGGATGTCTCCAAAAAAGCAGCTATTATGATTGCATTATACCCTGCCTGTAAACCCAGGGACCCCAGAGACTAAGCAATAACATACACAAAGAAAAGATGATCATACACCCAGATAATTCACCTTTCAAATACTGCACTTGACTAGAGACATTTCGGTATGCCATATGGCTATGGCCATTCTGAATGACACTCATACATTACACTATCATAGAACCAACGTTCTCTGATTAGTATGCCTTAAGTAATTAGTTATTAAAACAGGTTAGCAAATGATATCAAGAATTTTTGTGTTGAAACATCAACAAAAATCTTGCCTAAGTAATACATCATTACAAAAATGGGAGGATGTGCTGCTTTGCAGTCCACTCTTCAACATACAATTGTCCTTCAGACATGCATGGCAACTTCTCCATGTTTTTGCTTTTTTTATACTGCTCAATTATCCTAACGACAAATGCAAAGAAGCTGAAATAATACATTTAGGGATCTATTCTTCTTATATTGCCATTTGTAATTAGGGCTTCTTACTTACTGTTCATTTTAACCTACAGGAAATAATTTCTTATGAATTTCTTTATCCATTCCTGGTTGAGATTAACATGCAGTATTTTAACTAGATACCTACAGATGAAGCACAGCAACTGAGAACTACTTCAAAACACATTCAGAGCCACAGTCATGGATCTCACAGCTATGCTTTGTCTATAGGAATATAATCATAACTTTCAAGACAGTTTTGGCATGCATTGGTGTTTCTATCCAAGGAAAGTGATCGATGCAGTAGGCAATTTACTGAAACTTGAAGCTAAAAAGACTCAAGCATTGCTCTGAGCATTACCATCATGCTTCCTGCTTAAAAACATCCATGGAAACAGTCTGCATGCAGAAAAAAAAACACAAGCAAAAAAAAAAGAGAAAGGAACTTTTCCTTTAAGTCCCAAACATACTCATATGGTTACCAATATTACATATTACACTGAGGAATACCAAAAGATCTGAAGTACAACTTAATGGCAGCCAGCATGGACATGCTGTGCCATAACAGCAGCAAGTGATTTCGTGTCTGACAGCCACAAAGAAGCAAAAGGAGAGCAACTCTTTCAGCAGCCAACCCATTGAGGAGATAAGCAGATGTAGAAGTTGCTATCACTACCTGGAATATTATATTGATAGTAATCAGGATCCTCTGGTTCTTCCTTCACTGTCACTGTTGACATTTCCAAAGAAATTCCTGTAGAAGGAATCAAACAAGTAGATTAAAGATAACCAAGATAGGTCAAGGGGGAATGGTTTTAAACTAAAGACAGAGGGGTTTAGGTTGGATGCTGGGAGGAAGTTTGTCACCCAGAGGGTGGTGACGCACTGAACAGGTTGCCCAAGGAGGCTGTGGATGCCCCATCCCTGGAGGCATTCAAGGCCAGGCTGGATGTGGCTCTGGGCAGCCTGGGCTGCTGGTTGGCGACCCTGCACATAGCAGGGGGTTGGAACTGGATGAGCACTGTGGTCCTTTTCAACCCAGGCCATTCTATGAGATATTCTATGAAAAGTTTTTCTCTCCACATTAGGGATAAAATAGTGCGGAAGAGGAACGAAACAAAGAGCTGTGGACCTTCCCCTTTTTTCACTTCCAGTGATAATAAGTTATTTCAGTCTATAAAACATGACAAATCTACCCCATCTAAAAGTGGAAACCTCTGGCTAAGGTAAAAAAAACTTCATAAAAACTGCAATGGAAAAGTGGCCATTTTAAACAAGCAGTTTCTCCCTCACACACAGGGTGGGTCTATGCTGTTTTTATTGGAACTTCCTATCACCATTTCAGCCTTCTGAACAGAAACTGATGGTTCTCTTGTTTGGCAAATAAGAACAAAGCTCTGAACATACCAGAATCTTCACTTGGTTCTGTTTTCACTTGAACAGGAGGGCAACTATAGAAGCAAACAGAATGAACACAGTAACGTTAACACACCCAAAAATCCTATTTCTGGAAAGTTCCTCATTCTTTACAAGCTGTTTAGTGATATCAGCCTCGAGGGAATAGGGATGGATCTCCCAGCTCTGCACTCGATGGATGTGCACAACGTTCCAAGTATGTTTACCATTTAATGAGAAGTGCACTCAGCAGAAGCACAGAAGCATTTCCCTGCTTTCGCATTAAGCAATTTTTTATTTATTCCAGATATAAGCTCTCCATTTAGAATTAAATAAATATACAGATATATAAAGTTTGTTAATTAAGGAGGGGGAAGGGAAGAACACCGCATCCGTTCCCAATCACTGCAGTAGCATAAGACATGGCAAACTTATCACTGATAGACAGACTGTGAATTAAGAACACTCACTGGGCTAATTAAACTGAATGGAAACTTTGGCAGCTGTTGGATCTGTAATAATTTCTCCACAAATAATGATCAAGAGTCTGTCCATGCTTTTTATAACCCCGTGCTATCAAAAGGTGTCCAGAGGTCAGCTGGTCAGAAAATGCCCATTAAGATAAACTATATGAAATTACATGAAAACACACTGTTGACACTGACATCAAATCACACAACAGAAGTAGATGAAATATTTAAAGACATGCAAAAAACCCTACATTATTTTAAGCTCACCTTCCACCTGGAGGTATAATTGATTGTGAAGGATCTGTCACGTGAGCTCCTGAAAGTTAAAAGACATCATTTGAATTTCCTGTAATACATTCACCCTGGATACAAATTGAAAAGCCAATTCAAATTTTGTATACTGAACCCATGCACGTGTACATGCAAAGGTATGAAGGAGAGATTAATTAAATTAGATTATTAAAGTAACACCAGTATAAAATTGCTTCAAATGTGCCTATCACTATGGTCTGCACTGCTCTCTTCCCAGATTTAAAGCTGAAATGTTAGGAAGCAAGGCTAAGCAAGCCTTTCACCCAAACTCTGCTAAAACACAGGAGATGGTTACACTGAGATTCCAGTTTACTCCTAAATTAAAGAGTCTGAATAAACAACAACTTACCTGGATGTTTCTTGGGCTCCAGGAAAGGCCTGTGTGGAAATAAGGAAAAAAAAACACCAAACCATAGCTTTAGCAAAATAGGTCAATATTTACTTTGTAGTACAAAACTAAAAAGCCAACACATCTGTTTAATAGAAACAGTCTGCAGTGCAATTTAAGAAGTGAAATTGGAAGTCTAAAAACGGACAAAGGAGTAAACTAGAGAGCAATTAACCTTTTGATGATAAATGAGATCCCTGACTTGTGTTCCAAAATCCACTTCAGGGTTGAAACATCGTAATTTGCTGGATGCATGAATGCCAGCCCCTCGGGCAGGCCCTGCACCACCACAGCAGACTGGTCTCTCTGAATCTTCTCATAAGGCACCGGGACCACCGTTGACTTTCCTAAAGCTTTCCCTAAAACCAAAAGGAGATTGTCACAAAGTCAGCAGCTAGCAAAAGGACACATGCCTCATAAATCCCATTACTTTGGAGAGGACTGGAGAGAAAACAAGGCACAGATGCAAACCCCTGCAGGAAAGCAAGCACCTCACGTACCAATATTCAGTGGAACCCACTGAGGCACAGATGCTTACTTAAAAGCAAAGGGGCCGTATTGAACGACAGCCTCAAACTAAATGCTGCAAAACAAATAAAGAAAGAAAACTAGTCAGTATATGTGCATGCTGTAGAATCAGCCAGTACAAAATAAGCTCATTATCTAAACCACAGCACAGCTGAAAAGAGTGATACCAGGTAGATATTTTGCAGCTTTCTAAGGGGACGATACAGGTAATGGAAACAATCTTCCCTTGGGAAGAAGGGGGTGTTGTCTGTGCTACACCAGCATGGATGAAGAATCCTTCGATCAAGCACTGCCTGTATTAAAGCAGAACACCTCAACCTTTTATGTTATCTGATTACTCAGTACCAATTGATCCCCTTGGACAACTGACAAGAGGAGAAATGCCCAGCTTGTTCTTAGGTGGCCATGCAAGGGTAAAAAGAGCAAGGGGAGCACTGCCCAAATGGCCACTGAGGGTCATGTAAGGCCCAGGACAACTCCACACAGGCACAGACAGCCAGGAAAGCAGACAAAAGGAGAAGCAGTATTATGATTGCTTAACTTATGGATATACAGGTAGGAGGTGTTCCTGCTCTGTTAGATAGTTGGAATATGGAATACTTGGGAATTTTGTGTATAAATAAAATGAAGAAAATGGCATTATTGTGTTTGATCTGTGTAAACTTCCACCAGCACTCAGGTCCAAATAAAAAGCACCATCTCTCCTGAGTGTGTGGGAATTGGCTCACAGCACAATGGGTAACGAATCTGCTTCTTGGACAACGAGATCATAGAGTACCCTCCTTCCAACTGAAGTAAAACTTTAGAAATCCAAAGCAGTTATCCTGAAGGCCCTGAAGCACCCACCATAGCAAAAGCAGAAGTAGTCCTCTACAGACTTCCTGAGAGCTTCCAGTTCCACGGCATCCACTGTCAGTCTGTTGGCAGGCAGTACACACTTCGTTTCCTGCAGCTCTGCAGCCCTCTCCCCTTCTACAACACCTAAAAAGGAGACAAAAAAATCAAACAAGTTATTAAAACCCTCACGGCCAAGCTCCTCTAGTTTAGACTATGGAGGGGTTAGAGGGATTCCTGCTCAGAAGTTGGAAGAACTTCTCCAACCTAGAGGCAAACGTGGGCAGTTGGTAAATGTTATAACGCTCTCCATACAGCCTTTGTAAATATCCCCCTCTGAGCATAAGAACGATTAATTAAGAGACACAGCCAAGCAGACTTTTCTTTGCATGCAGATGTAGAAAACACCATTCATCCCAGGAGAGGGTAATACAGTAGAAATTAAATGCCAAAAGGGCTCAGGAAGAAAGGGCTGGAATACTAAACAGGACAATGCTACAAGCTCAGTGTGGAAGGTCTCTAGCACTACACCTGATGTCTCATTCAGCAGATGCTGTATCCTGTTATAGGACACAACAGCTCCCACCCCGCGTGGCTTTTTCACCTTTTAAAAGACACTGAAGGGCATCTATTGCTGAACAGGGGGAGCTGCTAACAACAGAACAAATGAAAACAGTATTTCAGTCCTAAACCTTGTCCTGTTTTGCTCATAAGCAGCAAACAGAAGTGATCCATTTTTGGAGGCAACCTTTGCTTTCTGTCACTGTAGTTCTACTGAGAACCACCCAGAAAAAAATGAGGGGGAAACAATATATATTTTTTTTTCCTACAGATGAAAGAAAACAGAAGAGAGCTGCATTCCTATGAGGAACAGGACAATCAGTGTCAAAACTGCATCATGATTTCACTGTGAACAAGAACATAAACTCCGTGATTCGCACCAGTACTGCTGGCATGGTAATGTGGCTCACACAAGAAAGCAAACATCAGTTAGAACAACTGATGATAAATGGCTGTGAAAGAAGCTGAGAAGAAACACTCGCACTGAAAAAAAAAAATGCATTTGGCACCTAAAAAACCCTCATCAGGCCCAGTACGGGTGGGAAGGTGAGGTGGTGGAAGAGCTGTGTTCCCCACAGCTGAGAGCACACTGCAGGATTAGCACAGATACTCTGCAAAAGCCAACCTGTGCTCAGCAGGGTTGCAAGCAAGCTACCCAGCAGCAACTCTCACCTTGCACTGAGCATCCGTACGGTCAAGCATCCTTTATCTTCCTGCCTTAGCTAGCTCTTTTGGTTACTCAGAACCACTTTCTTGCCCTGAGCACAGTGGGAGGCAGCCCAGATGGCCACATGGCTGGCAAAGCAATCACCCCAAGCAGCCCACATCTGTCTCCATCCTCATGAAGAAAACAATCATCTTTCTAAAAGGGCTGAATTGGTTGCTTTGAAAGAAAAGCCCTCCAAAGATTTCAGTTGGTTGTTTTTGGTGACTCAAAACGATGGCATTTCAGTATGGTATTTCTTTTTTCTTGTCATTTCAGAGCAGCTCAGCATCCACAGCCTGACTTCTGTACAGGTCAACACTCCAGCTTCCTTCCTTTCATAAGTGCCGTGACGCTTACAAACTGATGAAGGGCAGCACAGCTTGGCAGTGTTACACAACACCTGCTCTGAAGGTCCACTAAGGCATGTTCTCTGATTGCAGACAAAAATAGGCCACAAAGCACGTCTGCATTCAAACATCAGACTGCAAGGAAGGGAACACTGCTGCAGGCTGCAGTTCTTTACAGAGCAGAGCTGTGCTGCAGCCAAGTAACAGAGGGAGCACTGCCTACAGTCCACTTAAGAAAGAAAAATCAAGCTTTAGCAGATAAACAATTTAATTGAAGTCAAAGAGGAGATGGTGTGCAAACGAGAGAGAAGGAGGTGGGATTCACTGTTTGGCACTCCTCTAGCAAAAGGGGCATCTGGCCCACGGTATACAAGGCATCCTGCAACAAAATGTTGGCATTCCCCTAGGTACAGCAAATCAGGCAATGATTGTAGGAGTACCAATGTCACCATGTGCAGACACCAAGAGCCACGGTAAGGCCAGCAACTCCACTGCAGCAACAGGAGATACGCATTTCATCCTTTGTTGCTTAAGGAAAACTGTTATCCAAAAGTGACTACAATCAAGGAGGGAAGTGTGCATCCTTGTGCTGGGCTCTGCCCATCCAATTCAGCCCTAAGCTTTTCAAGGCCACGCACTTCTGCAGTTGAGGAAATTGGGCAACAGCCTTAAAGAAAAATAACTTTATGACTGCCAAAGAGAAGATCACTGAGGAGGTGGGGTATTTGAAGAGGATCTGCCTCTGATGGCAACTCTGTTTGCAACTACAGGGAAGAAAATGGGTAGGCTGCAGTGAGATGAGGCTTAACTCCCTGAGCAGGTTATTTTCTTTCTTTAATTTTACTTTTTGTTGTTATTGGTGTTCTTTTCTGTGTAAGTACTTATTAGCTTAATAAACCTTAACTGCTGAGGCAGAGACAGAAGAATGAAAGGTTCCTGCCATGCAAACCAGCCTTAATAAGGATGCAAAAGAGCTAACCACATCCTAAACAAACCTTGAGCAGTGCAGGCTGGCAAAGATAAGGTGTCTGGGCTGGCTTAAATCTAAGTGAGCTGACAGGGAAGTAAAGCTTAGCAAAAACAGAGTAACTCACCCCCAACACTGAGTATGTGTGTGAAAAGGCTACAAAGGAGATACAGAAAAAGGCATGGCTAGCCAGGACAGACCATCACCCACTTTAGTTAGAGCCCCTGTACCAACTCGGGAAGTTGGAGAGGGAAAAAAGAAGGGAAGGAGAATTACAGTTAAAGACAAAAGTAAAAAAAAAAAAATTAACAGGCTAAAACAGCACGACACGGATTGTTAACATGGAGTTCACCTCATGAACACATCAATGTTTAAGAAAAGTGCAGCATAAGACAGCCCAAGAATTGCACCGTGTGTTTCACAAGGTTAGACAGGAGGGGACTGTAAGCCAAACCCATTAAGTGATCTCAGATGGAGAGAGTGATGGCAGGAAAGCAGCACTCAGTTGACGACTGCTTTGGATTTTATTGTTACTTCTTGGAACTGCAACTGTTCAGTAAGCATTAGGAAGGAATATTATCTTTATTTAAACTGAACTGTAACCATGATTTATTGTGAATAAACAATAAAGGGAGATGCTTTAACTCGCAGTACGGGCTAAATACAGGCTTGGAAGTGATGGAATCCCAAAGAGCTTTTTTAAATGCAGTTCTGATTGTTTCGTCAAGCAGTTCTAACTGCAACAGAACTCCCCAAAAAATAGGGTGGGAGTAAAAACCAAATGCAAAATGCCAACCAGTGCTTCTGATAAACAGAGTATGATGTGAACACCAAAGAGATAGGAACAGCAGGAGCTCAGAGCGCTGGAAGCAGCAAGAGAATGGAAGAGCAAGAAAGCAGGTAAGACAAAGCAAGCAGCTACCATGCCCACACCTTTCGTAGAAAAAAGGTTATGAAACTATTGCCTAATTAACTCCAGGCAGAGCCAAGCAGGTTAGCATAATGCATCACTAACAAGGCATGATGCAACCTGGCTCACACAACATAAAATGGACAAGGGAGCACTCACGTGATCCCTTCCACCTGCAGGGCACCAAGGCCCGGAATGAAGAATGCAACCAACCCAACCATGCTCTCCTTCTATGTGTTCTTTAGAGTGCACCAAATCCAAAGTGAGAACTGTAGTAGACACAGCCCAAAAATATGCATTAATAATAGGGAATGGATTAGAGGTGGCACGTATGCACCTCCACCAGTGTTTTGTCAGGATTAACCCTCCTCTCTCTGTTTCTCTTTCCCTTACTATTTAAGCCTACAATTTAACAAATCCCTCCTCCTCTAAAATATTCTGTAGCTTCAGGAGCAGCAAAAGCCACAGAAGTCTCAGCTGACCACAGAATAGCTCAGGGCCAAAGAAACCGACTGTGGGAAACCAGTTTCCCCAGTGGCACATCACCATCAAAGAAGAAGTGGCATTTTCCAACTGGCTGCATTAGCATCAAGGGATCACCCTCCCAGCAGCACAAAGATGTCAGCTAGTTACAGAGTGGTAGCCTCACATCTGCCCTGGCACAAAGAGGAAATCTGCCCTTTAGATACTGTAACTAAGACAAATGGAACATGATCAGGAGCAGTTAGAGCCACTAGTAATCTCTCTTGTTAGAGTAACACTGAAAAGTGTATTCAGCTCTTTCCATATGTGTCAGGGGGTGCAGTCCGCACTTCAAAGCGGATACATTCTGCTTCATGGCTGAAGAGCAAACCATCCCCTTTAGAAGCTATTTCTGAATTCACACAGGTATGACAAGCAAGAAATACATAGTAAGAACGTCATCAGAGGTGATCAGGATCATAAGGAAGCAGCAAGGCTGCTGCATTCATACTTGGTTTACACCACAGCTGAAGCATCCACAAGAAGTACTATAGAAGGCACATGCCCAGGGTAGCAGTACAGTAAGCTGTAATATCAGGAATTCTCTCTGTAGATTTAAAGATTTTTAAGCACAAGACTGAAATCAACCCAGAGCAATTGAGTTAATAGGATATCCACACTGCTGGTGACTCCAACCTGTCATCCTCTAAACACAAGAGCAGTGCATGATGCTCTCAGGCCTGCAAAAGTACAGTCTATCCAGCATAGCATATATATCATACAGATGGATCAAACACGTAAATAGCTTCATCCATTAGGAAGTGAAAGAAAGCTGCAAAACATACCAATCAGGGCTCCAACGTGTTAGGATCTTGTAGTTATTGCTATATGCTTTACTGAGCTTGATTAAAAAAAAAATTGTCATTTATTTGTGTTTTTTGAATATCATCAGCTACAAAGAGGAAAAAAAGCACTGATTTAAGAGCTATTTGGATGCCTACAGGTAGATGGCACAGAGACCTTCGAAAGCACCACTCCAGATTTTCTAGGCAGTTCAGTTGCTTTGTAGATCTGACTCTACTGCTAGCATTGCTTTTTTACTGGCAGCATTAGGAGTAGCTGCAATTGCTGAGATGCAATGAGCAACGTCACACAGAACTGCAAGAGTAAAATTTACTGAGAACTCTTAGAAACAGATTGGGAAAGTGAGCAAAGAGGGGAGAACTGACAAGAGTCACAATACCTTCCATCTCTGGTGTCCAGTACAGGCAGCACCCAGCCTAGCAAAGCTCATGCTTAAACACACAGCGTAGACAGATGAAATGAGCTGCACCTCTTTGACATAGGAAGACACTGCAAGGAATGCAAGGTCAAGGTGCTAACAGATTTGCTTTCATCTTGCACAGATACCCTCCAGCCCATGGGGACAAACAATTAGGGATGAAGTAGACTGATGCTCTCCAGTGTAGGTGCTGTGTGCAAACTGACACTCAGAATCCAGTCTGCACATCCTTGAAGACCAAAGGATGCCCAGGATCAAAACATCAGTGTTTTTGTGTGTTAGACACAAAGTCAAAACACTCATTCTCTATGGAGGAGAGATCCTCCACAGAGAAACCAAACCTGAAACCGAAGACAGTCACTGCATACTTAAAATTGCAGCTACAAACTAGGAAGCCAGCATCTATCATTGTAAGATCCAAGGCATGGTTTAACTTAAGCCATGGATGGTTAATTCCCCCTAGAATACAGAAGTTACTATATAGCCCAGAAATGCCACATTCAGTTACTCAGATGGAAATTAGGGCCGACACCACAAAGTCCAACTGTTGGAGACCTGAAAGTACTGCTTTCTTTTCTGTGATGAGATGGTAAGATGCAGCCTTCCATGATTCTGCTTACCTGTTTTTCCTTTTAAATTGCTGACGAGAGAGAAAAAGACTCCCTGCAAAGCCTAACACTCTCAGAGACCAGAGGGATGCAGCGAGGCAGACACCCAGCCACTGATCTTCAAGCAGGTCCATAGCAGCCTTATTTATGGGACAAGTCATTTTACTTGCCTGCAGAATGTGGAGGATATTGAAGATATTCAACTGTAATCCACATACCAAAGATACTGATGAGTCAAAGCTGAGCTATCTTTCTTGCAAGGTCTCTGGAACACTGCATGGCATTCATTCATCACAAGCAAGAGAACAGCTGTAGTCATTTAAAACAGAAATTCTGATCGTTCCTGAAGCTACAAGGAGCCCTTGCAACCCATGGCTAGATAGACATGGAAGTACAGGTAAGAAGAGTGAGAGAGTCTCAGCCAAAGCATCTGGGAGGACTTGAAGGAGAACTCTGGCCAGATGCATTGCTAAGATCAGCAGGGAATCCTGAGGCCACTAGAAAGAAAAACAAGGCTTCTAAGAATCCAGTACTTACCATTCAGGATGAGAAATCTACAGATGCAAGCCCAAAGCCGTAGCACCAAAGAATGAACAAGCAGCAATACTGAGAGCTGTCAGAAAGCCACAGAACTAGCAGGATTGCACTCCCACATAGCCCACGTACTGAGGGTGCCACAGCTGGCACCAGTGGGTGTGCCAGGACAGCCACCAGGATTCTTGGCAAACACTCAGCATCTGGCCAAGGACTGGATACACAGTGCTTTCTAATCCCACTCAAAGTACAGAGCAGGTGATCAAAAAGGCACTTCTGAGCCAACAAGCCCTTCTAATGTTTACTTCTGACTGGCAAATGCAGCTCAGGGATGAGTCGAGGCCTCTTCTTCTACTGCCCTTTTGCGTGTGCATGAGGATGAATTCCACAGAATCAGTAGCAAACCTCAAGGGAAACTGTCAAGATGACAAAGGCGACTACACAAAGGGAATGTCATTTTCAAGACACCCCAGGCTTCCATCTCCTGTTCAGAATGGCTGATAACCCAGAGAGCAAGGAGGCATTTCATCTCACTGCAGGCCATCCATGAGGAGCTGTGCAATACATTTCAGCAGGGAAGAGCAAGAGGGACCGGTAGGACAAGAGGTGTATGATCTGCATTGCTTCCATACCCATGGCTTGCCCATACTCTGTATGTTATTTGAGTGCCTCTCATACGCTCCTTTTTATGTAGAGCAGAAACTCACACAGGCTTAGAAGAACTGATGATGCAGGTTACCTGAGTTACAAATCATGCATGCAAGCACGGAGTTCTACATTACAAGGCATAACAAACCATTTCACTGTAACACACAGCTTGCAGTCATCTTAATTAAGCACAGTTCAGAAGAGTGTATTATCTGACCCCATTTAAAATACTAAATGCCTTTTCAACATTCAGCACACAACACACATCAACATTAATAAAAGCATTGCTATAATCTGTTTCCAGCATGTTTTTCTTAAGGTAACAAGGTATACAAGATCCTCGTGGGGCTTCTTCCTTCCCCCACACCCAACCCACAAATATGAGACTGAGATTTGGGTGGCTTTATTCACACAGATCTACCACACGGTGCTCTGGAAGAAGCATAAGGAAAATAGTGTTTTCAAAGTAGATATTGTTTAATCATATCTGACAGTATAAAAAAGATATTCATGGACAGTATAACTGGAATAAAACAAAGGATCAGGATTAAGAGAACTAACATAACATCTGAATAAACATATGGCTATCTACAGAAATCTTAGCTGATACAGTTCAACCAGCATGCAGGGGAAACCAGTGCTTGCCATGGTACAGAACCAAAAGCACAGGCCTAGCCAGGGAGATCAAACAGATCCCAGCTACTGCAGATTCCATATCAACACACATACACTGCAGACAAAGGCCACAGCACTGTATCTGGGCACACAATACCACTGTTTTGCCTGTACCACTGGTTTAGCAAACAAAGTATTTGGGTTCACAGGGAAATCCTTTAGCAGCAAGTCAGGTGAAAAGCTGAACTTGCTCCCATTATTCAGCCAATAGTTCTCATAAGTACCAGTATAAAAACACTGCCTCTGTGGTAATTATGAACAAGGAGAGGATTTATCTTATCCTCAACTCCTCACTGAGGTCATCACTCTGCATTTTGATATCATGTCACAGTCCCACATTACAGTGGTGTTCTTAGAGTAAATACACTTATGCCAGCAGAAAGACACTGTCCAACAGCACAACAGTGGACAAACCCAAAGTCTCACCACAGCTGAATTCTTCAGAGTTTTAGCGAGCAGCAAAAGCATTTTTAGGAGCAAATCTTTCTGTTACAGATTAAACACGGTTGCATTGCATGCAGTATTTAATTAGTCAAGCTAGAACATCTTACAGCTGTTGTTTTTCAATTCCCCCAGTCTGGATTTTCTCTCACATCCTGCTCTTGACCTTCATCTTCTCCCTTCCCCCAGGGAGATAAAGGGGCACTCCATTATTGGCTGAGCACTGTCCATCAACACCATTCTCCTATACATTCGTGTAAACCCCCCACAAAAAGTCACTGAACCTTTGAGAGCCCACTCTTAAAACACTGCCCTGTACACAACGGATCATGTTTTATACTCACACAAGTTCCACTGTAAAAAATTAATCGAAGCAAAAAACACTCCCACAGATGTGAAGGAGTACAAAAGTAATGCAGCTATAATTTTATACCAGTGTTACTTACAGAATGCAGCCACAATACACAGGACACTGCTCTCAAGAGATACTAGTGTTTTGCAATGTACATTAAGCAGTTTGAGTGAAATACAAAAAAACAACGTTGAGACTTACAGTATTTAACAAAATCCTTCTGGAAATCTTTCCTGGAATCAACAAAGGCTCTTCCCCTCTCAGTTCCAACTACAAAGACGTCTGTTTCATAGACAGCGATGCAGGCAACTTCTGCTTTGGACTTGGCAAGTTCTTTACACTATGAGAAGATGAACAGAAAAGCATTTGTTGTCCTTGTTAAATGTATACTCTATAGAAATGTATGTGGAATCACTTAAAGCAGTTACTACTTCTGCTGCCAGCATCCACTCCTCAAAAGATACTGTGAGTTACATAATGTCAGCCATTAGCAAAGGACAGTTTATGTATCTGGAATTCTTTTTGATGAGGAACCTTAAAAGCACTGTAGATGCATTAGTGAAATTAAGGTCTCATCTAGACTGAGAAATTGAACTGCTTTTAATTAAAATGATTTATTAAATCTATCCATTGGAAATTATCACTTCAATTAGATTTCAATTAGATAATCATGTTCTCCTAGCTAGGATTAGTATAGGAGTTTTGTCCTTCTACAGCACACTTAACACAAATAGTGCTCTGTTTGGAGAAGCGTGGCTGGAAGCAGGAAGGCTTCCTGTAGCCTGCCCTGTCCTGACAGCTGTGCTCTGTGTGGATTCCTCCTGAGAAGGGGAAGGATCACAGCCTCCCTGTGAAGGTGTAGGTGTGCTCTGCTGGGAGCAATTCCAGGCAAGGAGGTCAAAAAAAAAAGCAAACTTGCAGAGTAAGGAGACAGCAAGTTCCCAAGTCAGTGAGATCATCTAGAAGTGACCACAAAAGGTCAACTCTTCTTAGTAACTCAGGAGATCAGAGTTTGCACCAACCCTGAATGACATAAATAGTTGCTGCAAGACATGACACAACAAAGCCCTTAGGAATTGGATACACCCCTCGGGGAAAATGGCTTTGAAACCAATCAACTTATAATCATTTTATTCAAAATTTCATTGCTAACAACACCACAGAGCAAAGAGGACGGCTGCTAGCATGTATTTCCTCAAGCACACAGTCACTGTAGTTGGAGAGCATGCGTTAAGGTACAGACAGAACAGCATACTCCAGCTCTCTGGAGGGAGGCAAAGTATTGCTGTAGCACTGCATGTGCCCAGAGAGCTGTGACAGCCACTAACCATGGACTCCAGTGCTGACACGAGGAACGTGACCACCATCCTGCTTTCAGATGGGTCTTCATCAGGCACGGACGTTGCTGCTACTGTAGCTTGGGCCATTCTCCTCCTGGAAAAATCAAACATAAAACCTGCTCAGATACATGCAACCGTGCAAGAATATCTACCTACAGATACCTACACACTCAAAAACCCAGAATACCTTCACATGAGCAAATAAGCAGGTACAGCAACAGAATAAATTGTTCACTGTTTTGTCCTTCCATACCTCCTGCTGCTTGAAAGTTAAAATGCTGTGCCATGTCTAGACAAAACACCTAGAGAGATGCATATTAATTGATTAGCTGCATTAGCACTGATTTTTGTTTCTGGGCATGTTCGTATCTGCAATAGCCTGAAGAAGCACAGCAGAAAAAGAGAGGTATTAACAGAATGACAGAACTGTTCTGACATTGGTGTTAGTGACATACCCTATACTTCTCAGTACAAGTTCATTAGTGTATCACTCAAACACCACCACTCCAGCCATCCCAAATCGTGGCCTGAGACTCCGTTGTCAGCAACCAGAACCTGACATCCTTATCTGCATATTAAACAGCTGCAGGATTAATTTCCAAGATAAGAATTGCCAATTAAGGTGCTCAAATTAAAAGCCGCATTTCAGAAGTGACAACAATAGGATTAAGCCCTATTTTACGCGCATTGTAACAGACTTTGAACTTGAAGACATAATAACCAGGACTTGTTCATGCTTATGTTGGCAGAACTGCCAACAGAGAAGGATGACTATACTCAGAACAGCTGCCAAGAGCACATTCTTCTGCTGGATGTTGCAACTGATGTTATGTTCACATACCTAATGCAACAACCTGACATGCCTGCAGGAGGGGAGAGCTGGGAGAGACATTGCTATTACTGCCCCACATGTGAGTCTTTAAAAAATCCCCCCCAAAAAACCCCAAACACAGATTAAGTTGGGGGAAAACAAACTTGCAGCATCGACAGTGCAAGCTCACAACAGACACCCAGTCGCCTTCTGACGCTCCGGGCAGGTCTGCAAGGTTTAAACAGCTTTCAATCTGCCATGGTTAAATTGGCAGCGACAGTCTGCAGCTATCTGAGGCTATCTGAAATGAAAGGCAGAAATGCCAGCAGCTCAGATTCTGTGACAACACCACTGCTCTGCCTGCACAGCCGCCCCCCCCCCCCCCCCCCCCATGCAAAGCCTTGGGGGATATATGCAGTGCCTGACTTCTCACCAATGTGCTGCACAAAAAGGCCCATCTAAAAGCCATTCTTCCAACAGTCAGAGTACCACTATTTAACTAACTGCTTCAAGGCAAAAAATCAGACAGCTTTCTAACAGCTACTAAGTATTTGAGATACAGAGTACTTAGGCACACATATTCTTATCAACTACTTTAAGGCAAATGTAATCAACAGCTACTAAAGAAAAACATGTAAAAGAAGGTCAAGAGGAAAGAGATGAAGGGAAAGAGCCAAAGACAGAAAACAGAGACATTTCACCACTCGCTGGTCCAGCACTGTCCTGAGTCTGGGGTGGTGATCTGTGGGTGGTGGGCTGACCAAAGTAAACACATGTGATCACTTTCCTATAGTCCAAGTGGTCCAAAACTGCCCTTGGGGAGGCAGCTCTGCAGCCAGAAGATCCAGAGTTTACAACAAGGGTCTCTGGTGGTGATGGACCCCTCATCCCTCCATCAGTCGCTCAATCTGTTGCTGTTTTGCTTCCTTTTGTGCTCAGACAGATGTTTTTCCTCAAGCTGAAGTCTGTCAGCCATAGGAAGAAACAGATGCTGTCCATAAGAGGAAGCAGAGAAAAGCAGTTCACTGCTCTGCTTCTGCAGGTTCACTCCTATCTCCCCTCTTGCAGCTCTTCCTGCTCAAGCTACCTGGGGCACTACAAGCTAAATTCCTCATCAGCCTCACACAGTGCCAAAGCAGCTAACACACCACCAGCACTACCAACACCAAAACCACTCTTACTGTACAGATGGCAAGGCTCATAACCCCAAGAACCCCAAAATACAGCTGCTGCAAGCGTGCCTGCACTCAGCCTTGCACATTGCTGGAGAAGATCTGCTGCTCCCAGGGGAAAACAGCCCAGCAGGGGCCCTTCTATAACAAATGCCATTCCAGCTGAGCACTTGTTGCCTTACCAAACTGGAATAAGAAGGATTTATAATGAATGCTCTAGCTGGAACTGCTGCTTGGCTGTTACTGGTCTCATCCCTTGGCTGCTCTGCCAACAGGGCACATTTAATTCCACCCAAACATCGGCCTTCAGACCAAGGACAGAAGGCACCCTATCAGAACTGCACAGATCAGAACTCACAGCTGTACAAGCAAATCTTTTTAAAGGTTCATACTGGCTAAAAGAAAGAGAAAGCTCTATTTTTCTCCCCCAGCTTGATTCAGAAAACACTAATCCTGATACGTCTTAGCTAATGGAGCACAGAAACCTGCGGGGATGCAGGCTCAGGGAGATGCAATGACCTTTCACCCCTGCTACTACTGAAGGCCATTTGAAGAGATGAAACAATCCCAACATTGGCTACTTTAAGAGCATCTCTGATTTCTTCCATCCTCAAGCCTGCTAGCAAAGCAACATTTAATTCAATTCTCACTATCTCTGGACCAAAACAGGCCAACGTATACTCACAGAAGCTGAAAAGCAGCACCCAACCGCATTGCTCACAAGGCAGGCCTACAAAATAAGTGCGTTACCCATAGAGCAGCAAAGAATCTGTCAGCACGGAGCTCCATCACTGCTCTGCAGTCAGACCCACGAGCAGCTCCTGCTTTTAAGGCACACAGGCCGCGCTCAGCAGGCCGCCGCACGCCCCTCACAACCAGAGTGGCTCTGTCCGCGATACGGCACCGTGCTTGCAATACGGAGGGCTCAGCCTTTCACCCCAAGGCCCAGTCGGCCGCCTGCGGGTTGCCTTAATTACAATTAGCAGAGGATGGCTGCAGGCGGACCCGCCCCCTGCCCTCATGGCCCCATCCCAGGAGCCCACGGCGCCTCACACCTACTTTATTTGCATACGAACCACGCCCCTCTCCTCCCGCACCCAATCGCGGTCGCTTCTCGATAAGCGCGCCCTCCCGCCAGCCAATAGCAGGCGATGGCAGCACAGAGGTGCCCGCCCTCTCCGTCCCCACACCTGGATCCCGGGGGGCGGGCAGCGCGTGGAGCTCCGCCTCCACCCGCAGCGCAAAGGAGGAAGAGGAACCCCCCCCCACCCCCAGAGCCGGGCCCGGGGCCTCTCCCAGCCCATAGCACGAATGTCCCCACAGCCCTCCCTCCCCCTCAGGTAGCCGGGGAACAGCGGACCTCTCCCGCTTTCCATCCCCGCGTCGCACCCGCGAGGTCCGATCCCACCCCGCCGCTCACCGCTGGCTGTAGAGGCTGAGCGGAACGGCGGGCGCCGGCAGCGGCCTCTTTCCCGCAGCCTCTCGGCGCTGGGATGAGCCCAGAGGCCCCGCTGTTTCCCCTCGCGGACTCGGGCTGAATACAGCGCCGCTCCGGGGGAGAGGATTGGAAGGGGAGGTTTTTGTTCGCCTGCGCCCAACTGCGCATGCGCACGCGTCGCAGGGGCTGCTGGGACGCGTAGTCCGCCCCCCCCGCGACCGCCCCTCGCCACACCGCGCCGTGCGTAAGGCGGCGAACTACAGCTCCCATCGTGCCCCGCGCGGGGCGGAGCGGCGCGAACCCAGCGCCCAGGGAGGGAGCGCGGCGGCAGCGGTGGCCTTGGAGGGGGCATTCTGCCTGAGGGGGTCCGGCCGCCATTTCCTGCCCCTGCCCTGCTGCTCCGTGGGCCGTCCGACCTGAACCTCCCCTGGCGCGACCGGAGGCCGTTGCCTCTCGTCCTATCGCTGTTACCTGGGAGGAGAGGCCGCCCTCACGCACCTTCCTTTGCGGGCGGCTGCGCAGAGCGATGCGTTCTCCCCTGAGATTTTGCCCTGTGGCACTTGGGTGGTGCCTTCGTGCCCTGCGCTGAAGGGCTGCGAGGAGGAGGGTGGCATCGCCGCCCCACCTCCCTCCCTGCCCCCCATCGCCCACGTGAGCGGTGCCGCTGAGGGAGAGGAGGGCGGCGGAGCGCGGGCTGCGCTCGGCGGCGGCGGCCGCAGTGCTGACAGGACTGAGGGAAGATGGGTTCCTTACGGCTGCCGAGCCCGCCGTTCACCGTCCGTTGTAAATCAGCGCTCGGAGTGACGATAGCCGGTGTGGTTTTGGTAGCTGGGGTCATTAACAGCTTGCAGTTTAATAGCATGGGCCGCAGGAATGCCTCCTGTTCCTCCAAAAACAGACCCTGCCGGCCACGCACAGCCCCCGTGGGCTTTACAGCCAGGTTCCTCCGTGCACAACAATCGATGGGTTCATCCTGAGGCACCTTCCGAGGTCCTGTCATGACTGGGCCTTCAGTTTGGATCTAAATTCCTCGTGTCCCTTTGCTTCCTCCTCTGCTTGTCAACCAGCTGAGCCTCAGCTGCAGGCTGAATGAGGTTTTCTTACCAGCACCAGGCAAGGAAGGCATTTCTCTCAGTGCTGTAACACCAGAGCCGCTGTGGAGAGGAGAATTCAGAGTTGTTTTTGTCATCGTTAAAACAGAGGAATTCCACCTTGAGCACATAGTCTGCTCCTGGAAACAAACTGAGACCACTCCATACTTCTTCTGACTCATTACTTCTGGAAGGAATTCTGTTTCATCCCCAGAAACACCTGCTATTCTCCTTAGCACTCAGAAGTTTTAGGCTCTGTCAGAAAGCTTTGCTCCAAGACGTGCAGTGAGTTACAAATGTCACCTCCAGCTAAGCACAGAGTAGGGCGTTTCACTCAACTCCCATCTCTATGGGAAAATCTAAGTATTCTTAGCAAATTACATCTAAATATCCAACATCTGAGAGTGAGAACCTCAGTGTGTGCCTGTTGAAATCAGTTGAGCGCTGAAGAGCTGGTGGAAGGGTAATGGGGAGCAGGGGGGGAAGCCCCAGGCCCTACAGGAACAATCCTGATGCTGAATTACATGGCATTCCCTTATCTTTTATACTCTGTGCAGAAGCTCAGTGTCAGTGTCAGTCATGTGCTGCTGTACCAGAGCCTAGAGCCCAGGGCTCTGGGCTGCCCATTGGGCAGTGCTCCAGCTGTAGCTAGATGGGATGTCTTTTCTTCTCCCAGACTATGAGCTATTTCAATTTCAGTTCCAAAGCCATACAACTTAACTGCAGCCCAGGAACAGTGAAGAACCCTTTGCACTTGAGAACACTACTGGAGGACCAGAACAGCACACAGATGCAGTGCTGCAGATCAGGCTTCTCCAGAGCAAAGCTGCAGATGCCTCATCTCATGCTGTTAACCTATTTTCCTTTGCTCCTGTTGGCTTGATTCCTTTGCAGTTTTCCTTCACTGAGATTTCTCTCTGTTAAATAGTAAGGAAGGACATCCTGTGTTTTCACTTGGAACATGGTACACATAAGTACAGTTATTTGGATGGTAAAAGCATTCTTTTCCTCCATCCTTTGCTGCTGTGCCCTGGGACGTTCAGCAGGGATGCCGACCCCAGAGTGCTCCAGGTCCCACCCATTTGCCCTGACGTGCCTTTAGCCTGGAGACAGAGCCTGCAGCCAGCTACCAAAGACTGACACCAGTACTGTCCAGCTCGTGATATCTTTAGGACAGAAACCTGTGCCACCCCATAGCAAAGCAGCGGCGGTGCCACGTGTAGCTGCTTTCTTCATTCTCCTCTTCTGTTTGATTCAGAGTTGGATATAAGGGGAAAGCCTGTTTTGGAAGAAGCTCTGGAGCAGGACAGTTGTTGTCATCACAAGCCAATGGACTACAGGTCTTCAGGGTTTCCCTGTGCCTGGCTGTGCTGCAGCACAGCAGCTCCTTGCCAGTGGCTGATCCCTTGGTATTCATCCAACACAGGACCCAAGAGAACAGGTCCAGCTTGGGTTCAGCAAGACCAGCACCAAGCCAGAGCCAAGGGACATGACCAAAGGACACAAACATTCCATAGCACTCTTTGGAATTAGCTGAGGTGTTTCCTGATCCTTGAGGAGGGAGCATCCATCCATCCAATTTTGCCAATAGCAAAATGGCAAAGCCACAGAGCTGCCCGGCGTGGGTCCAGAAGGGGGCACAAGGATGCTCAGAGGGCTGGAGCATCTCTCCTATGGAGCAAGGCTGTGGGTGTTCAGCCTGGAGGAGGCTCACATCCCATCCCCTTCCCCAAACACGCAGTGCTAACCCCTAACCCAGCCAACAAACTTACCATTTCCCTGCATTTTTTTTTCCCAAAGTGTTCCCTTGCAAATGGATTCGGGGCTCTGAATGCAGCACAGATGCTGTTTATGCTGCTCTCTAGCATCTCTGTGCACTATATTTTTTAAAAATGATTTGAATCAAAGCGCTCATTCTTTAATTAAACTTCATTTAGCTGCCATCTGCCTGGGATCAAAATGGCTTCATGTTTTGCAACTCTTAATGAGGATTGTTATTGGATTTGTAAACACAGAGACAACAACAACAAAAAAACCCCACCGAACTCTTTGAAAAGTAATAAATGAGGAACACAGCTCAAGTGTTAAGATCTCCATCTTCTAATTGTGACGGAGTGCATCCCATTCAGCAGAAAATCACGTTGCACACAAAAACTGGGTATAAAAATACCCTGTGCTAAAGGACCAAGAGGAGGGAAGCTGCAAAATTACAGCTGAGGGAAAGTAGCAATAAAGCAAGATCTGGAGTTTAGGGGAATGGGGTCAGTGTGTAATCTCCCCCCAGAAATTACAGCAGGAATTACTGCTCTTCACTCCCCAATACTCTGACAAGAGCACAGCATCTCCAAACCCCAGCCTTGTGCCAGCTGGTTGCAGAGCTTGTGGGCATGGGGAGATCGAAACATTGAATTAAGCCATGTCCAGAGCAGGGGTTACTGCACTTGGATTTGGGTCCAGAATGACCCTCATGCACCCGCTTGGGGAAATGAGGCAGCCAAGAGTGGCAACAGCCCTGCTGGCTCCCCCTCACCTCCCTTTTTCCACATTTCTCTAGCCTTTATGAATGCACTCAGCTCTGTGAACAGAGTCATGAGCCCCCAGTGCAGCTCAGTACCCTGACTGGGCTCAGTGCTGGGATCCCTGCCTGCCCATTGCTCACTCATTACCCAGCCTCAGTGCCGCCCTCGGTGTTCCAGAACCAGGCCTTTACACTGCAAAAAATAAGAGAAGTCAAAATATAATGAACATGCCCTCCCAGGAGACACCTCCTCGGGGTGGTTTGATCTGTGAGCGAGCCCCTTTCAGACATTTTAGAAGAGAGAAATTGTATTTTTTTTTAACCTCTAAAGCATTTTTCTTTGTTTCCTAATTGGAGATGCCATGGGGTTTCAGCACCAGGCAGAAACATGAAAGACTTCAGATTTTGATGCCAACTGATCAGATGTCAAACTGCACGTCTAATTGGGGTCACGGGTACTGATCTTTGCCCTTCTTCCAGCTGCCAGCCTTGTGCCTTCTGCTACATTTGTTTAGGTTTTTATTATCTCATGCCATCATTTGCATCCAACTCCACAGCAAGTCGAGGAAGAGGAAATAAAATTGCAGCCGTTTGAAACAGCTCTGCCTGTGCTCAGAACCCTCTGCCAGCACGGAGACGGATTTGTGCACATCCAGGAGGACTCTAAAGCCAACAGAGCAGTGTGTTCCATTCAGAAAAACCATTGTGAGTGACTTTGATGCCTGTGATCAATGCCACCTCTGCCTGAAGGTGGCAGCTACAAGCAGGAATGTGGGCAGGGAAACCTTTCTGCTCATCGACCCTTAGGTCGCCATGCACTTGCTCCCATTGTGTCACTTGAGCACAGCTCTCACCACCTAAAAACCCACATTAAATACCTGCAGTGGTGATAACAGCAGCCGGTAATGCCAGCTTCTGCTGCCAAAATCTGCTGGTGGAATGGAGGTAAAGTTAGGGAAATGCCAAATAACAACCCTCAGTTTATGGGGTTGCTTCACTTGGTTCACGTGGTGCACAGAGGAGGCTCCCCCCATCTCTCCATAACGCTCACAGCTTTTGGTCCAGCACCATGGAATGGGTTGAGCACCAGAGCTCAATCTGCAGGGAACGCGTGAGCTTTCCTCCCCCCATAAGGCACCAAAGCTCTGCAGGAAATCACAGAGCAGAGAATCACGGAATGGTTTGGGTTGGAAGGGACCTCAAAGCTCACCCACTCCATGGGCAGGGACACCCCCAGTGGACCAGGCTGCCCAAAGCCCCACAACTTCACCATTTCAGAAGGCAGCACTCCATTCCTCCTGCAGCTCCCAGGGAGTTTTTACACCTTTGCTTCCAAGCCGAAGACATCAGTGGCAAATGAAGGCCCAAAATGAACCAAACCTCTTGGTCACGAAGACTTCAATGAGCAGCCAAAGCACAAGGAGGTCTGACAGAGATGTCCTCCTGCACCTTCTCCTTCCTACAGATGCTATTTGTCAATAATGTACATAATAAAATAAGTACTTTTAAGAGCAAGGCAACACTTTTTATTTTTATTTAAAAAGGCCTTGATGGCAGGAATATAGTGTAAAAATCATTGGAAAAACTAAAAGGCATTGATACATATTGGAATATACACTTTTTACATAAATTACATTTATTTATTTATTCTTTCATTTGAGGTTCTTATTCGGTATTGAGGTCTAATAGTTAATAGGTCCTGGGATCTGGACATTTAGACCACCATAGTCTAACATGTACATGTTCATGGGCCATTGCTGAAAGAGAGGGAGAGAAAAAGAAGGCAAAAGTCTCCGTTAGGACACAACACCAAAACAGGCATACATCAAATCTCTGACACGTTCAACACGAGCAGTTGCTCCCACTTTCCAAATAAGATAGAAGAACCAACCCAAAAGCAAAACTCCACCAGCAAACCTGACAAAAAAGAAAGCCTTTTAAGACTATGTTTCTCTCACGTATTTTTTTTTTCTAAGAAGCATTTGGTACCATCCACAACTGAAGCCAAGCCCTGAGGGAGGACAGGCTGAATGCAGCTCCACTGCTTTCATTTCCTACTTTTGTAGTTTAGATGTGTGCTGGAGCTCAGCATTGCTCCTGGAATAGGGACTGAAGGTGGATGCCGGGTCCCACCAAGAAGCACTATAGGGCCACGGGGCCACCATCACCTCCATTTGGGCACGATGGAGCCCCATGGAGTATTGCTCCACTGACACCAGCTGGCAAACCCAGCAGGGAAGGGCAGCCCCAAAGCTGCATCCCCTCCTTCACCAAGCCTGGCCATGCCACTGAGCTTTATAGTGCTTGTCAGGCAGAGCACTGATGGTTAGAGAGCAAAGAGGAGCATCCTGAAGCTGAAAGACAGATAGGCAGTAAACCACTTAATATATGGAAGGCTTTACCACAAGCGAGATCTGATTTGTTGACGACGTAGACTCCATATTGGAAGAGGAGGAAGAGGAAGATGAGGAAGAGGAAGATACTGAGTTCCCTTCGGAGATCCTCTTCCTCTTCCGCTTGGGAACACTGCTGTCTTTTTCTGCAGGGACAGAGGGAAGAAATGAGGTGGCTGTGCCCCACAAGCGTGGCCAAGGGGAGAACAGCCCAGGGAAGCAGTGCCCAGGGAGGTGGGGGGGTCACTGTCCCTGGAGGTGTTCAAGAGCTGTGGAGATGTGGCACTGAGGGATGTGGTCAGTGGGCATGGTGAGTGTAGGTCAATGGTTGGATGTGGTGATCTCAGTGGTCTTTTCCAACCTTAATGATTCTATGGTTATATATAAATGTATACGTGTATATATATATACATATATGATATGCCCATATATGTATATATATATGCATATATAAAGTTTCTAATCTGTCTCATTGTACATCAGCTCAAATTGCAGGTTTGCCAGATCTCTCTCCTCTCCCTAGCCACCTATTTTCATAAAAGGAAAAGGATCCTAATTATCTCTAGAGCTGCTAATTCTGACACATTTGATTAAATGAAATTTATTGGGGAGGATGGGACGCAGAAAAACACATTCAGAGGGATCACAGAAACCTTGTTTCCTTAGAAGCTCAATGGATAAACGACAGATGAAATTAAGGGCTTTAACCAGTGAATAAATTGCTCATGGTGAATAAATTGCTAATGGGAAAGGGACCGTCCAATCCTCCAGAACACGCTGAAAGTTTGAGTCTAAGAGCACAGTCTCTTGCCGGCTCACAGCAATACAGACACCAAAGTGGACAAGCTGCTTCTGAGCAGGTGCTGAGTCTGACTTTCCATTTTCCAGGTCGGATCCTTCCCCTGGCCTTGGTGAGGGATGCAGGAGAGACTGATGCCTCCTCCTCACAGCTCCCATCTGTTTTGCCCATCTATTTTCTCTGCCACGCTGCAAGGAAAGTCACAGACACACTCCAGCCCTTACCTGTTGGTTTGGCCTCAGTGCAGATTTCGGAAAACGGCCTGTGTAAGAGACAGCATGGTGTCAGAGCCTGCGGACACCTCCCCCCCTCTTTGGAGGGAAGAAATCCCAAACAACTCACTGGGTCTCTGGGCCATCCCCTGACCTGACCCATGGCAGCCCCTGGTGCCAATGCCATGCCCCTTCCCAACAGTGTCACCTCAAACTGTGTAAGAAAGAGGGGATTAATGGCTGAGCACCTCCTGTGGCACACACAGGCTCTCCATGGGTATGCAGTGGCAGGGTCCCGTGCTGGTGGCCCTATGGGGACATACCCAACTCATGGCTGGAGAAACGGGGACAATACCTAATTAGCAGTCACAGAGCTGGGAGAACTTACTGGAGCTGGTTGATAATCACCATCCGGATGCTCTCCCGTGCCTTCAGGATCTTCTCCAGCCGGTGGATGTCATAGGTGTTGGGGTTACGGAAAGGGATATCGTCCGGCAGGCCGGTGACCTCCACCGCGTCGGGGCTGTCCCTGATGAGTTTATAGGGCACCATGATGGGTCGGTTCAAGCCCAGAGCTTCTCCTGTAAGGGCAGAGCAGAGGACATGAGGCTATGCCCTACAGGGCTTGGGACAACACCAACCTGAGGGGTGAGAGCTACAGAAGAAGCCACAGCTGCTGCGATGACCACGGAGCTGCCGTGGGGCTGCATCACCACGTCTCACTGAGCTGCTCCGTGTCTGCCTGCCCAATCTCCTGCCTGCCTATCAGCTGCTGGGCTGCATTTCTCCAGCTATCAGCAGTTTTGGGGGTCACCGGGGTGGTGATCACACGCAGCAAGCTGTGTTTAACAGTCCCAAGAGAACGCAGAATCACAGAATGGCTTCAGGAATCACTCATTTTTTTTTAATTCCTTCATCTCTTTAGCATCCTATGGCAGTGAAATATGACCATTTAATCACACGCAGCACTAGAAGAACTTCCTTCTGTGCAGCTTGAACCCGCTGTCCATTTCTCTGGGTACCCCTTTAATTCCTGCACTGTACAGAACAGTGAGAATCCCTCCCTCCTGTGCTGGTCGTGGTCCTAAAAGCTTCTCTCACCTCCTCTTTGCCATCAGCTGGCTGTTTTCCCTTCTCTTTCAGTTACTTTTGGCTACCGGCTGCCTACAGATGCCATCGAACTGCCACTGTGGGGCTGAGAAGCCACCAGGACTTGGGAAATAACTGCTGAGCGACGGCAAGGAGCAGCAAGGGGACAGCCCATGGGCTGAGCTGGTGCCACTGCTCAGGGCTGTGCATCCTCTTGCCAGCTCCTATCTCCGCCCAATTCCAGTTGATATTCCAATTACATTCCTATCCCTTTTCCCAAACACCCAATGGGCAGCACAGGGAGCCCCTGCAGGGCACTGAACAACTCCCTCCCCACACCAACAGGAAGGTTACGGTCCCACCTGCAGGAACATCCCCAGGGCCAGGCTGCAGCGGGAGGAACCCCGTGCTGCGGCAGGCTGCCATGCGCTCAGCCTATAAATAGAACCCTTCAGCCTAATTAATTTTAACTACGGCTGCTGTCAGCAAAAACAAACTCTCCCTGCTCAGCGTGAAGGCAGGAGGCTCACCGTATTTTTCATTGAAAAGCTCTTTCACTTGCTCTCGGAGAATCACCTTCTCCCCGAGCCTGTTGGCGTCATCCTCATCTGCAAAGCAAAAAAGGGCAGCCAATTAAATCTCCCATTTCTTCCTGACCCACAGAGAACCCATCCTGCTGCCACCACGCTGAGCTCGAGGTGCTCCCCTGTCCGAGCACCATTGTTCTCTGCCTGCACCTTCTGCGCAAAGGAGCTATAAAACACGGCCAGATCTGCATCTGCTGCACGCTTACATGGTTGAGAGCCTTTTACATCTGCTTCGTGGTGCTGGAAATGACTGCAAAATATGCAAAGCAATGGAGACTCAGACCCCGAGTGCCACAAATGCTCCCCCAAGTGACATCAAGGAATATGATAGTGCTTTTATAGCCTGGCTCCTAAGTACAGTATTGTTTTATAATATGCCATATAATCAGCTTGGCTTTTTTGATTACCCTCATCATGCCAACCGGTTTCTTCTCTGCTCTCCTGTTTTGAACGCCATGCCTGCACCAGGTGACCTCTCACAGCTACACGGCAGCCTCAAGGGGCTCCAGGACAAAATGAATGCCTTTGGTTCCTGCCTGCTTCCGTGCTTTCCCACCACAAAGTGACCAAATGAATTTCTTCCATATCCTGCCATGGACCGCCCACCCAGCCCTGGGACACAAAGCTCCTTCAATATGGGAATCACAGAGGCATCCCCACCAAGAACCGAGCTTGCCATGCAAAAGACAGGTACCTCTGCCCAGGGCCAAGGTGGGCACTGCAAGCCATGGCACGGCTAGCAAGGACCCCAGTATCCTCTGCCCACACACTGGGGTGATTTAATTTGATTCTGAGCAATCACACAGCCTGAAAGCTTGCTTTATGGACACACACGTGTGGGTCCCTGCCTCCCTGAGTGGAGATGTGGCCCTTGTGGCACAGATCACTGCCGGGCTGGGTGCGGGACAGGAGCTCCATCCTTAAAGCTCTGCGCCCTCAGGAAAGCCTTCTCTTGAGCTGCTGAGCCTGAAAACAGTGGTTTCTTATTCCCAATGTGTTTTCCCACAGCTAGGAAAAAAAGGGGAGAACTTTCTAAGAAGGAACATCCGGGCCAAGTTGTGTTTCAAACCCAGAAACGGCAACGAAAGGAGCTTGAAAGGAATGGAGCAAAAATAAAGAAAACAGAAGAAACTGCAAGAAGCATCCCCAAGGACCTCTGATTTCCAGAGATGAGGCCGCTGCTGCAAGGGGCTGGCGTGGGGGGGGGGGGGGGGGCAAACCCTGCGGGCTCCCTCTGTGACTTCCTTGTCACTTATGCTCAGTTTCTGGGATGTATGCAGACACCCATATGGATGTATAGATGGTAGCAGACAAAGAAGCATCAGAGCGACGTGTTCTCACTTGTTTCATTTTCCTCCCAGGCTGACAAACGCAGAAGCTCTTCCCTTTCCGCTAACGCCCCCCACAGACCCAACGGGCACAAAGAGAATCCCAGGGTTTGTTCTGCCTTGTGGTGCCTTGTGCAACGGGCAGCGCTCCTCGATTCCCATCCAGGGATATGTGAGTGCTGTGGCAAAGCTGGAACTGAGCATGCGTAACAGAGAAGCCAGAGAGGAGGCTCTGTGCTGTGGCACCGCTCCCAGGGCCCTGTGACCCCATCACCCCAGGGCAGGATGGACCTCAGCCTGCCCTGACATTCAGACGTTTGGAAGATAATCAATGCCACCGAGGCATTCCATAGAGCCACAGAACCATTCGGGTTGGAAAAGACCACTAAGATCACCAACTGCTGACCCACCCCCATCAAACCACTGCCCACGTCCCTCAGTGCCACATCTCCGTGTCTCCTGAACGCCTGCAGGGACGGAGCCCCACCACCTCCCTGTGCCACTGCAGCACTGCTCCTCCTGAGAAGAAATGTTTCCTAACATCCAAACTGAAACCGCAGCATCATACAACAGTTTGGGTTGGAAGGGAGCTTACAGCCCCCCCAGATCCAACCCCAGTGCCATGGGCCGGGTGCCCCCACTAACTCAGGCTGCCCAGGGCCCACCCATGTGCTGGGGCACCTCCAGGGATGGGGCACCCACAGGTTCTTCTCACTGTACCTCTGGCTTAACACGCTAACATTACTTCAGGCTGTTCCACGGTGACGTGGGCTTAAATACAATCAGAAGCAGCTCCACCTATGCGTGTTTTCCAAGTGGGACTTGTGGGAGCAGGCACTGAGCACCCAGACACGTGGCCAGACGTGCAGAGAGGATCAAGAACAACAACAGAACACTGTTCACACATACTGCATCATTCAGTTCTCGGCATCAGAGGGAAACAGAGGAAAAAAAAAAATACCTGAAATTTGGGAGTTTTACACGTTTTCTTTCGCACATTAAAATGCATTTCTTGTCTGCTACCATCTACGATGCATCAACTGAGCTACGTACCATTCAAAGCAGCGTACGCTTTTTCCAATGACGTTATCCGTCTAGGGGCTACAGCACAAGTTAAAAGAAGAAAACAAAAAAGAGAGAAAGAAAAAGAGAGCAATGAGTGCTACAGCTTGGTTTCTCGTTCACAAACAAAAGCAAAACCCAGGGCGATGCTCTCCCTATCAAACTCCTCTGGTCCCAAGGCCTTGTGGCACAAAGATGGTGGAGGCTGAGCGCCACGGGCTGACCGGACTGTGCTCTGCACTGATTTATGACACGCTCAATAAGCTGAGCATCCCATGGGGTTACAGCGTGGGAGCCCGAGAGATGCACGCGTTTGGGAGAGTGGGCAAACATCAGCGGAGCGGGAGGGAGAATCGGAGGTTGCAGCAGATGGAAAGCAGAGGGGAATTGGGTTAGTTCTGCAGCAACGGGGGGAAAAGGGCTCCCCAAGGAGAGGCTGAGCCTCGCTGCTGACTTCCACACAACGAGCGACATCAAAAAGAAATGGATTTCCTGGGGAAGAGCCCCAGCGGGGGGGGTTGGGCCAGAATGTGGAAGGGTTGGGCAAGCAGGGGAGCGCGTCCCAGTGGGCTGAGCAGAGATAAGAGCAACACGAAGCATCTCGGAATAGGCAGAGACATGAACATCTCAAGCAGGCTGGGGAACGCCGAGGTTGCAAAATTCTGGCCAATGCTTTTCGGTGAATACACAGTGCGAGGAGGAAGAGATGCAAGCAGGGCACGCCAGCATGGGGAAGGAAAACCTGCGCCAGGGATCGGGGTGCTGGGATGGAGCTGAGCACAGATAGGAGGTGAAGCAGCCACCAGTTATTAAAATACATTTACTTGGTAATAAATCAGTAAAATAAACCCAAACGTTTCCAGCAGGTGGAGATTTCGAGGTGCTGTTATTAAATCATGCTGATTAAGAAAGATAATTTACTTCCTTGCCCTGCTAACCCACATGTGCTCAGCCAACCCCCAGGGTCACACAGCTGCCCTTGGGCACAGAGCACGAAACGTGCCAGAGTGCAGCCATGGCACAGCATGACCCCAAAAAACAGAGGTCTGGGGTGTCTGGAGGAGGGTATGAGGCTGATGGGGAGCAAAGCAAGAGCAAAGCAAGCACAAGGCCGGGATTAGCTGGGTGACAGCACTGCCCTCTCAATGCAAGGATGCTGTGTGAGTTAATGGGAGGGAAAAGGAGGAAAGGAAAGGCAAAGTTCAAGGCGATCTGAAGCACGGAGGTGTTTAGATACAGGCTTGGAAGCTACAGAGTCATTTATCACAGAACCATATAGAATGCTTGGGTTGGAAGGGATCTCGAAGATCATACAAACATAGAATGGTTGGGTTGGAAGGGTCCTTGCAGCCCCCTCTGCCATGGGCTGGCTGCCCCCCCCAGCTCAGGCTGCCCAGGGCCCATCCATAGCCTGGGGCACCTGCAGGGATGGAGCACCCACAGCTCTGGGTAGCAGTGCCAGGGCCTCAGCGCCCTCTGAGTAAAGAATTTCTCCCCAACACCTAATGCAAATTTCCCCTCTTTTCATTTAAAGCCATTTACACCACCATCCCCTTGGTGCTCCACCCTCAGGCTCCCATCACTAACCAAGCTCAGAGGTAAGCAAGCAACCATTCACCCTGGCCCAAGGGAAGGCAGAGCAGAAGGAAGGAGCACTCAGTGGCTCTGGTGGGGGGTTAAGCACAGGGGCAGCCCTGGGACTGCAGCAACGGAGCCGTGCTCTGCTCCAAGCACAGCGCACCGAGGGCTCTGCTCTCCTTTTTGTGTCATTGGGGGCTTCCAACGTGAGGCACATCTCATCAAAGTCCTGCAGAGGATGGTGCTCTCGTGATTAAAACAAAAAAAAAAAGAAAGAAAGAAAAAAAAAAAAGAAAAAAGGATGCCTGGATGTGTGGCTTTTTTAATTAAAGAACACTGCCTGCCCTACTTTATTAATTGGAGTATGGGAAATAATCTATCAGGGTGGTAGGGAGTTTGGGGAATAGGACAGATGGAGCTGGTGTACATTTTCAATCAAAGCACATAAAAATTAACATACAGAATGCTTGACTCTTTATGTTTTTTTTTTCCAAAGGCTCCAATGAAGCCTGGTTTGTATCTCTGTGCCTCAGGGAAAGAAGAAAAGGAAGGGTAAGTGCAGTGTTTGTAGCACTGGAGCTTCACCCCACCACTTCCACCTCTGTTCTAATGCTGAAAGATCGCTCTGCTTTCAAAAGGTGTTTGTGAATTGGATACCAGTGGTGGGGGGAAAGGAAACTGGGATAGAGAACGCCCCATGGTGCCCATGGGACACAGCCCAGGGGGAGCCCAGCCGGGTTTTGGCTGCTTTGCACTGCAGCCCCCATCCCCACAGTGATGCTCACTACAAGGAGAGCTGGCACCTGGGTGAGCAGCACTGAGACCACGGCTGAGCCTCACACAGCTGCTGGAAAGCTGTGCTGAAGGGCAGTGCTCACCTCCTCGGGACAATGGGGAGCACCCAAAAAATGGCCCGTTCTCATGAACACCCCATCTGCTGAGCGCAGAGCTCTTTGCACACACACATATACACAACATGATCCATGCAGCTGAGACCCAGAGAGAGCACCTTGCAGAGATACAGCAGGTAATGTGCAGGCAAAGAGCACCAGCACTCGGACTGGACTTACATCCATTCAGCTGCTGCACTCAGAGGATGAGATCCCCGCAGAGAACAACAAGGAACCCTGCAGCCCTGCGGGTGTTTCCATGCAGGAGGTGCACCATGTTTTTATAGCAAACAAAATATCACGACGCTGCTTGAAGGCAACCCCCATCTCACCCAAGTGATTCAAGGGGGGGGGGGAAAAAGAAGGCTTTATGTTAAATTTCCTTTCTCCCTTAAAACATATATGTTTCACCTCACTTTTGGCAAGACAATCCTCAAAAAACACAACCTCCCTTAGAAGTCATAAAGTCCTCTCCTGGGCTTTCCAGCTTTTCAAAGCCTTTGCAATGCCATTCTGTTTGGGAGTAACCATTGCTTTCATTTTAATGCTCCTCTGTGAAATAAAAGAGATTGCCATTGATTTTGTTGTAATGCCAAACATGCACTTCTGCTGGTCTCAGTGCTACGTGGCAGGGCACCACTACAAGAGATGGAGGTGAAAGGAGCATGACAGCCTCTCTTACATTTGAATTTCGTCTAATCTGTGGCTATTCATTTTGTTAAGGCAGATGAAAAGCAATCAATTTTAATGCATGGAGATATACAACTGCGTTACCACCCTCCACTGAGGCACACGGCGATGGAGAAGCAGGAGAGAGGTTAATTGCTGTCAGTGGGGCTTTCAGGGGGCAGAGATGTTGTGAACTCCTCCTGAGTCCCCCTCAGGTAAGACAACACACAGATAAAACATCTTGGGCTTTGTGCTAGCATGGGCAAAGCCATGAGCACGCATTCAGCTGGGAAAGGAGGAAGAAAAATACTGGGCACTGAAAGTAAAATGCCATTTTTCTACACCCCTGTCTATCATGCTGCATTTCCAAGCCAGCTGGCAGGCTGAAATATTTGCCTTCTGATATGCTCCTTTGTTAATGGTGTGATTTGTGTCAGATCAGTGTCTCTTAATGTAATTATCCAGATTATGGCAGGGGAGCAGGAAGACGAGATGGGGATGGAGCAGTGGGTGCGCCCTCGGCTCGCTCCCATCCACGTGATCCCACCGAAAGCCAGATTCTGTCCCATTTAAAATCCGGCTGATGTGAGGTGTGACCCCCCCATGCTGAGCACCAAAAGATGGGAATCCTAACCCATAGCCCATGGGGTCTCCGGGCACCTCCCCATGGAGATGGCTGGGCAGGGAATGGGGACCGTGCCCTGAATGTCAGACAGACTGCTGTTGTCACAGCCATCTCTGGAGTCTAACACCTTCCTGCAGTTCCAATGAGGCCATATCAATGTTTTCCCCTCTGTCAGATTTTTCTTGCCTAAACTGTGCCATCTCCATGGAGGCTGGCCAAGAAAATGGAAAGCCATCAATAAAAGACGACAACACTTTTTGCACCCATCTGCGCTCCTCCTTTGGCTGTAATTACAGACACTGGGAACACAAAGGCGGGTTGCTAAGTGCATTTCCAGCAGCAGCTCTCTTTTTCAGGGTGCAAATGGAGCAGCCGTGGTGGGGCACAGGAGTGGTGCAAGCCCACAGGTGAGCACGCAGCACTCCCTAACTGCTGAACTTGCCATCCGATTGCAACAGATAGATATTTTGAAGGCCACGTGCTTTGTTAAGTGCAGAAAGCAGATTCCTGCCCCAAACCAGCTCTGTAAAAATGCTGCCATTTGAAGGAAATAGCAGCCATGCACGTGGGTGAAGCTGAGCCCAGCTGCCTTGGTCTGGACAACGTTATCAAATGCATCAAACAAAACACACACAAAGAAAAGCAACAACAAAGGAAACACAGGCAAGCAAGGTCATAAGCAACCTTCCTCCAGCTGATAAAATTAGTGTGCCATTCACATCTTGCAACTCCCTGACCAGTAACAAACAGCAAAGCACACTGCTTAGGCAAAAAAAGGCACCATCTCTTACCGGGCTTGGGGATGAGTCCTTGGAAAGGCCTGTAAAACAAAGAAGGCAAAATGAAGATTTCATTGTGTGTGTGTGTGTGTGTGTATAAATACATATATATGTATATATATGAGCTGTTCTGGGGGCTGCAGCCCTGCCAGCATCACCCTGAGTCCTCCTCACCTCCTCCTTGGGCAGCAGATAGGAGGAGAGAGCCAAAGGAGGCCACAACCTTATAGCCCACTCCAAACCATTGGCTGCCAACTGAATTGCTGTCTGTGGGGCTGGAGGTCTGTGTGGCGTTTAGGTAGAGGCACAACAACCCCACGCCAGTCCCTTCCCCTTTCCCCTGTGGGGTGGCAGGCAGCCCTCAGGCCGTACCTCGTCACTGTGAACTTGATTTTATCAGCTACAGCCAATATCCTCTCCAGGTTCTGCGAGCCAAAGGTGCATGGCTTGCGGAAGGGGATGCCAGGAGGCAGTCCTTCAATGATCACCGAGCCCGGATTGCTCTTGATCCTCTTGTATGGCACTTGTACGGGGTATTTAATCCCCAAGGCTTCACCTGGAAGAGAAGCAAGAGGTAAACACGTGGGATGGCAGCGATGTGACTTCAACAATGGCTCTGGCTCCATCCCAGTCCTCCAAAACTCCACTGCAGAGCCAGGTGAGCTGGGTCAAGGAGCAGCACATTCAGCCCTAACCATGGGGGTAATGGGTCCTGAGGCAGAGCTGGTGGGAAGGATGGAGAACCCACAGCTGCTTGCCTGGGGGCATTACTGTGGATAGCACATCCACACTCCATTTCTCACATCTGGCTACAGGATTGAGGGGGAACGGCTTTAAGTTGAAAGAGGGGAAATTTAGGTCAATTGTTAGAAAAAAATCCTTTACTCTGAGGGTGGTAAAACAGTGCCACTGCTGCCCAGAGAAGTTGTGGGCATCCCACACCTGGAGACATTCAAAGCCAGGTTGGATGGAGCTCCGGGTACCCTGATGTGGTGGGTGGCAAGCAGCCCATGGCACGGAGCTGGAACTAGATGATCTTTATGGCCCCCTCCAACCCAAGGCATTCTATGAGTCTATGATTTCCTTGCAATAATTGCACTGGTTTGTTGAGCAATCACCTAGAGACCTGGGCAAGCCTCAACCCCACCTAGAAAAGGAGATAATGACATTTCCCTGCCTTGCCTGATAACAGCAGCTGTCCCTAACATCCCCCTGGCAGATGGGAAGAGCAGTACCACAGCATTGGCTGTGGATCCCTTTACTCTCTTCCCAGCATTTTCTTCCTCCCTCCCTCCCTCCCTCCCTCCTTCCTTCCTTCCTTCCCTCCTTCCTTCCTTCCCTCCCTCCCACCATAGAATCATTAAGGTTGCAAAAGACCAGTAAGATCATGCAGTCCAACTGCCAACCCTCCACCAGCACACCACCGACCACATCCCTCCGTGCCACATCTCCACGGCTCCTCAACACCACCAGGGCAGTCTGTGCCAATGCCTCACCACTCTTCCTGAGGAGCAACTGCTCCTAATATCCAACCCTGGTGCACCCACCACAACACAGCAGCTCCGGATGGGGAGGGGAAGCTGAGTGAAAGCACCTGGGAAGGAGGTGCTGGGAGAGGGGGAGGGCAGGAAATCAGGGATGAGACAGAGGGGAAGGAAAGCAGCTCCCACCCCGATTTCTCACCGTATTTCTTATTGAACAGGTCCTGGACTTGCTCCCGCAGTGTGTTAGCAATGTCTATTCTGGAAAGCCTGGCATCATAATTTTCTGTAAAATAAAGGAACAATTATGGACTTCTGCTGTTAAATTAAAAGGCACTCTGTGACTTTTAAGTAATACGATTTTCTAATTATAGGAAAGTCCTTATCTTGCAATTAGCTAATCTCTGGAGTAGGCCATTCAAAGTCCTTAAAAATAATCTAAACAGAAATATGTTGGGTTTTTTCCCCCGCCTGTTTGCTAAGAATAAAAGCTGCATGAAATCAAAGATTCGGTGGTGATAATTGCCAGCATTAAAGTAAAACACACTCGAAGGCCTGAGAAGGCAAAACCCTTTTAAGGCCTCCACCCCCAGCTGAGGAGCTGGGCAGAGCTCACCCATCCCAAACTATGGGACCCCCATTGCTGCCCCTTCCCCTGCACAGAGCTGCCCCAACAGATCCGCCCCACTGGAGAGATGAACTGTGGATGGGAGCAGCGTTTATACATTACAAAAGAAGCCAAAAAATAGGCAAAGTCCAAATCTTAGAAGACTTCACTATGCGTCTCACAAGGTCACGTGGTGAGATAAGCAAAGCTGTTTAATTAGGGCACCGTCGAGAGCCCCTTGTGTGGACCCACGGGACTGCCCACAGCTGTGCACCTGCCCTCCATCTTCCCTTGGGCTCTCTCTCCCCACCTCCTCCTCTCCCACCCACCAAGCCCTGAAATCTCCCAGCTCCTCCATTTCCACAGCTGTTCCCTTCAGAGCCCACCTTGGAAGCCCTGTCTCTTCACTGCGTCGTCCAGCAGTGCATCACCACAGTCGCTGGCAGCTGGGGCAGGGGACAGAGAGCCATTAGCATCAGCGGTACCAAAGGGCTGCCCCACCATGGCTGCCTTTGCACAGGGCAAAAACAAGATGGCACAAGACATGCTGCAGGGACGTGCTCTCCCTCCCCTCCCACCCCATCACTAACAGCTCTCAAGCCCTACCTTTAGCTCCTGGGCTGTCCAAAGCCATCTCCTTAATGCCCTCCGCCAGCAGCTCCGGCCTGGATAACAGCAAGCAGCAGACACAGCGTGATCAGATCCCCATCCAGCAAAGCCATCAACGTTTTACTGCCCCATCTATCACCAAGGATAACGCTCCTACAGCAGCAAACCCACTAAACATATCTGGCTAATGCAATTTCAAAGCTCGTGCAATACAGCGGGGGGAACTTTGGAAATAACATTCATGCTGACAGCCTCTTTAGTGAGCCAATGTAACACTCCACGGGATAAGATTAAGCTTGTGACAGCTGACTAGCTTAAATCAGCGCCTCCAAACTTGCATGAGATGTGGTCCCAACATTTCTTGGGGACAGGAAAAGCCTGCCTAACTGCTTTCAACCTACAGAAAGCCATCACTGTTTGGGTAAGAAACCTTCAGAAATACCTGATGATGTTTTTCATCCATCTCTGCTGGATTCTTTCCCAACGCTCCCCCACTTTCTGGGACAGCCCCTCCTCCTCACCACAAGGACAGCATCCATCCTGGTGCCCGTGGCATGCACAGATATGCGTGGGCCTCGGATGAGCCACTGCACATAGGAAAGCCTTTCCTTCTCCCTGCCCCACATCTGGCACCCTGCAGTTTCAAGGCAGACTTTGGCTGCTCCTCATTAAGCAAATTCATGGTAGGCGACCGGGTGATGATGGATGCTGCCCAGGACACTGCTGCACCCCCAGCAGCTGCAGTTCCAACCTGCAGCACCTTCCCATGGGACGGCCGCTCCTCCTGCTCACCTTTTAATGACAAACTGGATGTTGTTGCTTGCTTGGAGGATCTTCTTCAGCTTTGCAATCCCAAAGCAGTTGGGACGCCGCAGCAGGATGCCCTCTGGCAAACCTACCACAAACAGATCCTCAGGGTACATCAGGAACTTGGAGTAGGGAACTTTGACCGGCTCTGATATTCCTATGGCTTTCGCTGCACGAGAAACAGATCTCGTTAGTTTGACATTGGGTCAGTCTATGAGAGATGGTACATCAGCACAACTTGAAGAGGTCTTCAGCGAGCTTCTGGTTACCCTCAGCCCAATAGGGATGCCCTGTGATGTGAGTCACGGGATAAAACCAGGTGGCCACCAAGCAGGGGGGACTCCATGCCCAGACCTCATGGGCATCCTTCAGGCAGACATGGAGATAGGGGATGTGGCTCCCAGTCCATCACTGGGAGGGCACTGTGCAAAGCCCATTGCTCTGCTGGCAGCTTGGTCTGCAGCTCCCCCCTACCCCTCCCCGAGAGCATCGTGGCCCTTCTTTCCTCCCTTTACACGCAGCCCAGGTTGGCTCTCACAGCTCTGTACTTTGGGGCTGGATGCACAGAGCTCAGTTTTCTCTCCTGTTTTCTCTCCATTCCCCAGCAGCAGCAAAAACCTTCTGCCAGTTCACCAGATGCACGTGTGACCTCACTGAAATTTTCCCAAGTTAAGTAACCTGAATAAAAAGGAGCAGGAGGTAAAAGATATGTTTCCTCTGCACCTCCCAACGCCCTGCTAAACTTAATTAAGCTAGGAGACATCCTTAGGCACCGAAAGCAGGTAATAACCTGGTTTTTTTTTATTATTATCCAGCAGACCTCTCTGTCTTTCTTTGTAAGGAAGGAGAAGGTGGAGGCATGGGATACGTGACCCCAGGACAGGGCATGCCACTTCCCTGCATCCCACCAGCCCTCCCGGCCACCACACAGCTCTATCTGAGGGAAAATCCTCTTGGATGTATATTAAACCAGTGCTGGGTGGACCCATCAGCCCCCGCTTCAGTGGGAGGAAGGCTGGAGGTCACCATGGCAGTGCCTGGGCTGTGCACTGAGAAAGCCAAGGGGAAGAGCTGCACTAACGAGGCCCAGGGAGACTTCAAACATGCTCACGAGCCCAGCGGACAGTAAATGAACAAATCAGGTTGCACCTTTACTCAGCAATTGGTTTGGAAATAGCAGGTGACATTTCTTAGCAATGAGGATCTCCTCACAGCCAAAGCCAACGCTTGGCATTACGGATGTGTTAATGACCAACTTACCGTATCTCGTGTTGAACAACATTTCTACTTGCTTCCTCAAATGACTCAAAACGTCCCCTATACCATCTGCAACGACAACAACAACAACAACAAAAAAGATGGAAAAAAAAAAGGGATGCTCTGAGAAATCAGCTGCACTGAGCTCCCCAAGGAGGCGAAAAATAGAAGTGAATCCAGGCAAAAGATGCTACCAATGCAAGATGGGAGGAAGAGAGACCTCTACGCGTGAGTGCCACCAGTGAGAGTTCCCACAGCAGCCAGCAGTGCTCATAGGCCGAGCATCATGTCCCCAAAATACAGAGGTGCCTCTCTGCATGGAGGCTGAGTTCTCCATAGGTAACACAACCGTGTCCATCACACCTCCCAAAGCCTTGCAGCTATTGGAGGTGCTCCGGGTTCCCCAGAACCTCACCTGATCCCTCCATCTGCTTCTCTTCGTGTCGTGGCTCCTCACCAGGCCCCTTCTCTGTTCCTGATGAGGAAAGATAGGGTTAGCAGCAGCCAGCACCAGCAGAATCAGACCACGTATCAGCAGGAACCCTCTGGGTCACCCACAGGCACAGGCTGGGTCTGGCAGCACCACGCTTTCCCCCAGGAGCTTGGCTCATGCCATGGCAGCACCCAACGAGCACCACCCGCCTGAGCTCCGAACCAGACTCTGTGAGAAGGTCCTGACTCCATCACCTTGGCTCGTCACCCATTGCATTGCATGACCAGTCTCCTAGATACGTAATTTCCATTACCTGCTACTGCATCCAGGATGTAGCTCGACTCCTCCGAGGCCACGTGCGTGGTCGCCGGGTCATGCATCTCATCTGAACCGGGCGATCGGTCTGTGGGCAACACAACCACGGGCAGCTTTTGTTTCAAGGAGAAGGGCACCATCCCCCAAAAGAGGTTTCAGATGGAGGTGGCCCATCAGCAAGGGCTGAACAAAGAGCATCCTCAGCCTGGGTGGGAGCCCCACGTGCCACGGCCTCCCAGAAATGCACCCCATCTCTCAGACCGAAGGGAAGAGAGACCCCATCTCTCTTCTTAACCTCTACAGAAGCTGAACGAGCAAAAACAGCTCTAAATGATTTAATTGGCTTAACTCCATTTGGACGCTCAGTTCTGGCTTAAAAAGTTAATGCTGCTTGACTTAACCACTCCGCCTCGGGAAGAGCATCCCACTCATGCTGCTTTCCTCCACGCAATGACACCTCCCGAAGTTTCCCCTATGTATATATGTATGCCCTCTCAATTTAAGCCTGCACCCCCTAATACCGGGCTGCCCGACACCCTCGAAGAGCCATCCAAATTTAGTTTTAAATAAACCTTTAGCTAGTTTAAACACTTCAATCGGGTCACTTTTTAATCATCTTCTGGCAGGATAAATAATCCAAATTTCATCAATTCCTTCTTGCACCTGAGCACTTTTCTATTAATCATCTTCATTGCCCTAAGCTGTATTCCCTCTGATTGAACTATATCTTCAAATAAGGTAATAAAAAGTGGACTCTGGACTTCAAGTGTGATCTACCCAGTGCTGGAGAAGTGATAACACCTCCTCCTCCCACACGCTGCCAGCTTGCCATGCATTAACTTTCTTCTCTTCCACGGGCTGCCAAGCTGAAAATTAAAATGTTTGATCTACCGCCATACTTTGCTCCTTCCCTTCCCCTGTGGTAACCACACGTTAAATCCATTCCATGATAATCCTGGAGAGACTCCCACAATACCCCCTGTATTAATGGGATCAGTGCATTCGGGTGCAATTGAGATCGCAGCAATTTGGGTGCGAGGAGATGAGTGCAGATGCAGCTGGACATGTTGGACAGGGCATCACTGCTGCCCCCAGCATCACTCACACCCAGGCTCACCGGGAGTCATGTTGCTGCCCTAATTCTGGTGAGATGATTAATTGATGTTTGTAAAGCACACTGACAATGCAAAGTGCTACCTATCCGCTCGCTAAACCCTAAGGACAGCCCTACCAAGTTGGTGTGCTACCCAGCTCTGGTATCTGCTCTAGGCACAGCTGCTTCTCCAAACAAAACTAGGAGACAGAAGCAGCAGGGAGCCCGGCGCCCACCTGGAACAGTGATCTGAATGATGTCCAGCTCATCCGGCTCGATTTTGATCTGTCTGATCCCACCCAGCTCTCCTGAAGTACCTACAGGGGAGAGACAACCAAAGGCAATCTCCAACGTGAACCAGAGACACTGCGCCTGCAGATCTTGGTGGGCAACTGCATCACCCATGAGGTCACCAGCTCACCGAGCACCTCCTGTTTCCTGGGATGGCACAAAATCCCCCCCCAACACCACCACTTTGCAAGAGAAAATGAAGCATTCCTCACCTGGTTCACAGCTTTCGGGAAGGCTGCATTTCTCTGACCTGGAAGGGAAAGGCAGATGAGAGGTGCTAATGGAGCAATCAAAGGGAAAGCTTTAAACCCATGCGCATGCATTGGACCCATCCCAGGGGCCTTAACAGCCTCAGACCTTGCAGACTCCATCACACCGCAGCACAGAGCAGTGCATAAAGCTTCATTACAATGTGGTTACTCACGGAGGAAAAGCAAATAGGGAGAAAGGAAAAAGTCAATTGATTGGGTAAATATTTATTCTGCCCAAAGCTTTTCTCCCCTGGATACTGGGCACCATCCCAAACTTGTGTCTACAGTTAACTTCACATGCTTAGAAATTTATGCAAGGTGTTCAGCATCCAAATTAGATTGCTTTTCATTCTCTGGATGGATATTCTCTCTGTCTTTCTTATACAAGAACAACTGCCTTGGCAGTAAAGGACAGAAGGGATGGCACTGGAGAGCCACAGTGCTGGTCCTGTGAGGGAAAGGACAGCCCTTGTGATGCAGCTTCAGTGGCATCTGAACTCAGGCAGTGCAATAAACTTGCTGTAAGGACAGATCTTAACTGGGCAAAGAGGATGTGTAGGCCCATAAGTACGGTGCAGGCCACATCGGAGCTTCAGGAAGGGCTTACAGCTCTCCCAGGTCAGGTGAAAGGCAGCCTTTCCCCAAGGAAATTTCAAAGGATGCCTTCCCCAGGTGCACTGCATTACCCTTTGCCCCACAGCACCTGGCACTGCCCCACGCCCGGACTCTGACCTGGGTGGACCACAGCTATGGGAATGCTGTGCTCCTACTGGGAACAGAGCTTTCCTCGTTGGCAGGAAGAACAAAGCAGGATTTGCTTATTTGTCAAGCACACATATTGTTCTCCTGCGTTATTGAGGCACTGGGAGGATTAATTTCTACCTGCAGGAGGGCAAAGCAAGTTTGGCACCACCACCACCACAGCAATGCACAGTTCCCTTTGCAACCAAGAGCCAACCATACAGCAGGAGAAAAGCAGTGTATGTGGCCTCACCCAATTGCACCCTCACGACACCAATAGGGGCCAACAGACATCTATCCATACAACCAGGATAGATCTGACATATTCCAAAGGGACCTCAGGGTGATCTTCTGCTTGTGCCAGATTTAGGCCAGCAGAAGGTCAGGCCAGCCTAGCATCACCGTGGGAAGCAGCACCCAAACCTGGCTGCATACAAACTGCCCCCTACAACACCTACTTTTCTCCCATCATGTCTTCTGCACCGGTTTGCCTGCCCCATGTAACCCCTGCCTGGCTCCAGCAGCTGAGATGGGGCAGGAGCAACATCAGCAAGGGTGGGACAAGGATGCTGCTGCAAAGATGTGCCATTCGTTTTCCACCTCTTGCTTTGCTCAGCACCCCCCCGTCTCTCTGCCTGCTTGCTTTCGGTCACACCGATTTAATTGCGCGGTGAGATCTCCCGTGGCAAAAACGAAAGTGTCCTAATTGCAAATGTTAACAAATGAATAGAAAAAATGAGAAGCCTCAGGACAGACCTCAGCCCTGCAGCGTGCTCGGGGGAGATCTGCAGCACCAGTTTCCCCCGCTCACCCCCAAGGACGGTGTGTTTGATAAGGGCGGTGAAGCACTGCACAGGCTGTGCAGAGAGGTGGGAGATGCTCCACCCCTGCACACACCCAAGGTCAGGCTGGATGGGGCTGTGAGCACTGATGGAGCTGTGGGCATCCCTGTTCATCGCAGGGGGTCGGACCAGATGGCCTTTAAGGGTCCCTTCCACCTCAAGCCACCCTGTGACTCTACAATTAGTGCTGCTCTCCGGGCTAAATGCTTCCAGCCCCAGAGCTGTGCGGAGAAGGGGACGGCTCCCATCAACTCCCGCAGATAACACAGCACCGATTTCTCTGGTTTCACCCCAAAAATCAACAATTCCAAACTCGGTTCTTCTGACACCCAAATGCCACTTACCTGCTGGCAGCCTGCGACGTCCCCGCCAGGTCCAGCACGGCCCCGCGGTGCGGCTCGGGGGAGATCTCCCCGGGAGGACTGGAGGGTTCCAGCTTGGTTGGATCTTTGGTAAATTTACTTCCTGGTGCCAAACGTGCAGGGTGGGTTTGGGATGAAAAGCAAAATCAGAATAAGCAACCAGAGAGCTAAAAGAGCAGCAGTGCTGCATCTCTACCTCCGTGCCCTTCCTCTCTAGTCCCAGAGCTAAGGTCAGGGGGAGGAATGGGTTTTTAAGAGCTGCCTGCTTGCAAAGAAGAGGGTGTTGATTTAATTGGGCTCGCAGAGGGAGAAAGGATGTGCTGCAGGGACACAAGAGGGGACAAAAGGATCGAGTCACCACCACACACCCCCTCTTCCCCTTCCCTGTTCCTCGGCAATATGAAAGGAGCTGAAACGAAGCCTCAGCAATGACCTTGGAGATGAAAAGGGTGATCTGATGACAGGGTAGGAAATGAGAACCAGGCAGGGAATGTGAAGGAAGAGCTGAAGAATCGGTGCTGAGGGAAGGAGGGAATGGAATTATGTGGCCAGGCTTCAGAACCCATGTTCTCCATGTTACAGCTATTTGAGGTGTCCTCTCAAATAGCTGTAAAGGGCCCCTGGCTGGAATCAAAGTGCCACTGTAACACCCCCACCCTTCCAGAACACATCCTGCCCCACGGGAAAACGAAGACTTCTGGCTTTAGGCCCCAGCCTGGATGGAAGGGCAGGGCTCTGGCAACAGGACCAGCAGCAATAGAGAGCCTTAAAGATGCTGTTTATCTACCGACAGTCCTTTTAATTTGTACTTTCTATGGACTGGATCTTATTCTTGCAGCAATGAAGCTTGCCTTCAGCTGCTACCCAGGGGAGTAGCAAAAATAGGTTTCCTAGCAGTGGTGGGTATTTTAATTAAAGGGTGAGCAAAACTGCACGGGGAAGCTTTGGGATGCTTTATAGTCGGCGAGTTAAAATACGGCTCCGCACTGAAAAAGGGCCTTTGCAAAAATGGCACCTCCTGACTCAGCAGATGCTGTTTTTTTTTTTGCACAGTCAGATGTGCTGACACGAATCACAGTCAGGCAGGTTTAATGCATTTTGCTTCTGGTAGCCCCGCGGGGAGCAGGAAGGGAAAGGAAGGGAAGGGAAGGGAAGGAGGGGCCATCGCCCGCACGGATTTGCTTCCTCGTCTCCGCATTTTCATTTGCAGATCCATGCCAAGTGACCCTGAGCTCCCAGCACAGAGCTTTCCTGCTGCAGCTCGCAGGCGTGGGCAGCCAAGAGCTGCTCCATCACTCCCATGTGTCTGAAACGCCTCCCCCAAAGCACCGGGCAAAGGGTGATGGATTTGCAAGGAAAATCCAAGCATCCGAGATGCAGATCAGAGCCCCGCACCTTCGGGGTGGGTGACAGCTTCAAAATCATTTTCTAGAGCAAAAAAAAATCACAAACGGGACTCTGGGATCATGGGGGGGGGACCTCCTCCAGGCTATGCTGGGAGCACCCTTGGGCTGTTGGTTTGGGCTGTGGAGATGTCAGAGGTGTTGTCTGGGAAGCTGGCTGGCAGCTGGGAAGAAAGGAAAACCCCAAACACGTCTTTACTTGTGAGCCAAGCCCAGGAGCAGGGCTGGGTGATAAATCTGGGAGCGCCTGGTGCTGCTCCTGCAGTCCCTCCCCAAATCAGGGCTCCAGGACGTGGCAGCCTCCCCAGCTCCTGCCTTGCTTTATCCATTGGGAAGCACTGAACGAAGCCTCTCGACCTCCAACAAGCAGGACTAAACACGGGCAAAAGCAAGCAGAAGAACCTCTCCCAGTGTTTTTGTCACCCACCACATCGATTTTTGCTGTTTTTCTGTTAAAAACCAGCCAGCCACTGGGCAATGCCAGCACTTCCCAGTTCAAATTGCCCAGGGAGGAACCCAGGGGTGACTCTTCTTACCCACAAAGGCACAGGAACACACCACGTGCCTCCTGCAGCTGCGTGCAGGGAGGCAGCCCAGCCTCACGCCCCACATATTCCTCCCTCCAGCCTTCAGAACACAGTTTGAGGGGTGCACAGTGCCCGTGCTGAGCCCAGGTAAAGCCAGGCTGGGTTTGGCACAGACCAGGTTTCTTCTCGCTGACGTGTCCTACACTTGGCTGCCTGCATTTCAACCCTGCTTCTCTGGATAATCTTTCAATTCACAGGCAATAAATCAAAAGACATGGAGAACGTACCTGTGAAAATTCTCTCATCAAACATCCTAGGGGGGGAAGGGGAAGAAAAGGATTAGAAAGAGATGCTTCTAATGACTGAGTTTTAGGCTTCATTTATGAATAGGATTAAACCGAGTCAAAATAGTCAACTTATTCATTCCCTCAGAAAAAAAAAGGCTCTTAGCCTGTTGTGCAACCAAGCAATCTTACACCATATGCTTTTTAACTCAAGCACTTCTCAATCTCCGTATAAGTCATTCTCTTCATTTAATTAACTTATTAAACGAGGCTGTTCCAGGCTGGTCCTGAAAGATGATGGGACCAAAGCAGAAGCTTTTGCTCCAGCAGACAAGCAGTGCCCAGGACACAGCACCCTGCCTGCATGTGACACATCCTCACCATGTCTACAATAGAGGACTTCAGATGTCCACAAATGATCACCTCCAAGTAACCACATGTGTGCAGTAACTATGGGTGTTTCTCCTCCCAGACACCAAATGGCATCTGACAGTTGTGCTGTGATGGAAGGGTCCCACTGCCACCTGAAATGCTGAGTGGGACACCAGCATGGCAGGATGACAGGGGCTATGCATGGCCCTGTGGCATACATACAAAAAGGGAAAGAGAGATGGGAGTTTGGGGGACTAAAACTCCCTGCTTAGCTCTTACACAATAGCTCTTTTCCGTAAATAAGGGTAAAATGAATTTTGGGTGTAAAACAAACCCTCTGAACACAGAGGCAACAGAGCTTAAATTCCCAGTCACGGGGATGGCTGTGTCCTCATGGAGCTCCCAGGGCACTCAACCAGCCACAGGCGTGCTGAGAGAGCCAAAGCAGGAGCCAAATGTGCTGCAGTGCCCCATTAATGCTGAACGTACCAAGCTAACCCCAACATACTTGATTCAGAGCAGCCCCCTTCTGCCAATGGCAGCTCCTGCAGAGGACGGCCACCCACCTTTTGATGACAAAATGGATGTTGTGCCTCTCCTCCAGTATCCGCTTGAGTTTGGGGACCCCATAGGTGCAAGGTCTTTTGAAGGGTATTTTGTCAGGGATGCCAATGATCTCCACCGCCTCGGGGTCACACGCAATCTTCCGGTATGGGACTGGGACCATGTGGTCCAACCCCAGGGCTTCAGCTGGAAGGTGAAAGGTTTTCACTCAAACACACACTTTTCCTTTTAGGAATGATAAAAATGAAGGTGAACTCAAGGTGGTCCGAAAAGCAGAGCGTGTGCGCAGAGGGTGTGTTGTCTTATCTATGCTGCTTTTCCCCCAGCAGCTCTCTGAGCTACGCAGCTCCTGAGCCACACAGCTCACATCTCAGTTATCAGCTCACAGCCCACGTACAGCTCCTGTATAACTCCTGAGTTACACCGGAGGATGGCACAGGTAACAACCTACAGCCCATCCACGAGCCACATCCCAACCCTATGGAGATGTAACCCCAAAGCACCTTGCCACGGTCAGCACCAAAGATGCTCACGAGCGGCACAAACAGAATGAAAAAGCACTTGGAATAGCAACCATTTCCCTTTTTTTCCTGCCACGTTGATTTAATATGGCTGCACCCCTTTGCCTGCAGTGCTGTGGGCACTGACCTGGCCGTGCCATGCTCCACACCAGGCCAATTTATGGCTGAGTTATAAATTCCTCGACGGGGGAGGCTCCAAATGGAAATATTGACATGACCTTCAACAGACACCCAGACTGGGAGCTGCTGGGCTAAATGTGTTAAGAAGAGAAGGGAGCTCTAGCATATGGCTCCTGCTGCTGTGTTAGGGAACAAAAATGATTGCTATATAATGATATGCAAACCACAAGCACTGCAGATGCATAATGGGATATTAACTCCTACTCACCATATCTGCTGTTAAACAGAATTTGCACGCACTCCCTAAGGGTGTTGATATCTTCAGTTTCTTTTATAAAACTGTCCCACTTATCTATCAAAACAAAATATAAGAAATAAGGAACTTCCATATGGTTCATACACAGCAGATGCACTTTTCTCGTGCAAAGTGTTGAGAACCACAAACGAGACTTTGTTGCTTTAACAATAATTATTTCCCCCTTCCAGAGAGGATTGTGCCAGGTTGGCAGATAAGGTCTGGGCTTTCCCATCCCCAGCCTGGAGCAAGCTCTGCTGCAGCCCTGCATGTGCACAGCAGATTCCCGAGGAAGGACCCCATAAAACATTTCAGCCCTGAAATGAAAGATCCCCCCCCTGGACAGAGCTCAGCTCCCCCTGAAGCAAACCTATGAAAGGCATGGCAGTTCTCTTTCCCAGCTTTCCCACTCCCGAAGCACAGAGGTGAGGGTTTGGGTGCAAACACGTCAGCATTTCTAGGCTGCACGTCCCCGGGGTGGGGTCAGGTGGGGATGTGGCAGTCTCCTCCTCCCACCAATCCCCTCTGGGCACCATTGGCACAAGTCAGGTTGGGGTGAGAGGGTTCCAGTTGTTTCGAAACCGCATAAAGCTTTCAGCTCGGGAAAATGAGCTCACCCGAGCCGTGCCCTGGTTCCCCACCAGGACTGGGACTTCCCAATGTCATCTGTGTGGTGGCATAACTGGTCCCACCAGGTGGGGAAACAACTCCCAGAGAGGTGCAGGATCACAGAATCGCTTGAGTTGGAAGGGACCCTTCAAGGCCATCTAACCCAACTCCCCGGCAATGAACAGGGTCAGCTAGATCAGGTATTCCGAGCCCCATCCACCCTGACCCTGAGTGTCCCCAGGGACGGGGCAGCCACCACCAGCTCTGGGCAGCCCGTGCCAGTGCCTCATTAAGCTCATTGTAAATAAAACTCCGTGGTGGGACACCGACCTGTCTTGTCGTGGACAATGGAGAAGAGGATGCGCTTGGATGAGTGCACGTTCTGGATGAGAGGACCCCCGGAGACAGCTGATTTCTGTCCTGGACGCAAAGGAAGGTGAGAAAGCCATGTTAAGAGCCCCAGAGGGCACCTCAGCAAGCTCCTGGGTGTCTGCTGGTGACACCAGCCCGGGGCTAGGCAGCTGTGACACGTCCCTCACCACAAGAGCTCTCCTTCACCCACCCTGCCCCTTCGCCACCCCATCCCCAAAGCAAAGCACATCCCTAACGGTTGGCACCCAACGTGTGGGACTGTGGGGCAGCACTGCGGGGCCTCCTCATCACCGTGAGGGCTGCACAGCCCCAGGGCCAATATACAACGTCCACCTTCCAACCACAGCCCGCTGGCCCCACACGCCCGGCCCCGCCTGTTTCCCTCTCAGCTCCATGGGGCTTTGCACCAGGCCCTCGTCTGCGAGCAAACTCGAGGCTATTACCACAGCAGTCGCTGTACTCCTGTGAGGAAGGCACCTTCAGCTCTCCCGAGGGCCTGGGCAGCAGCACCTCACTGGCCACGGTCGCCCCGTGCAGACCGGAGGACACCTCCTGCTTTAGGTCCATGGCGATCTGCGTAGGCAGCGAGACACCATATAAGAAATTGGTCACGGCTACGGCGGGGGGAGCGTCCTGGCCGGAGGGTTTGGCCGTGTGGCTGTTGGCACCGGGGTCTCGGCCGCCCTTGGGCACGAGGGAGGTACAAGTCAACTCTACGCTAGGGTTCGGCTCTCTGCTGGGCTCATCCGCCGGCCTGAAGGGAAGAAAAGGAGAAGAAGAGGAGAAAACAGGTTCTGTTGGGCCTGTGGCACTGCCGGAGACCTGGGCGCTGAGCACCGCGGCCTGTCTGTGCTGGGAGCTGCCACCGACACCCCGTGCCTTGGGAGGGGAATGCTGCTCAAGGCAAGGGTGCACGGAGCTCGAAACTATGGGGCCAGTGGCTCCAGGCAGTGAGTTGGGTGCCTATGGAAGCTGACCGCATCCTCTGCCGATGTTCAGGGTGGATGTGAGTAGGAGAGATAAGCCATACAAACAGAGATATGGAAGGGGAAAGGAGAGCCTGCAAATGGGCCGTGCCCAGGAGGATGGGACCCCCTAAACTTAACTGCTTTTTGCTCATGGTTTCAGAAATGACAGCAGACACCCAACCCTCTACAGCTTCTTTAGGAACCTGCACCATTTTCTCCTTTAAGCAGAACAGGCAGTGCAAAACGCTTACGGCTTTGGCAGAGCCATCCAGCCCCATAGCCTGGTGTGCTGAGGAATCAAACCACTTGTGGGACCATAAGCAGGCATCTGAGCTGCCTTCCTCAGCACCCAGGCCCCACGGCACACTCACCAGGGACCCCAATCAGCCCAAGGATGTGTTTTGTACCGAGGAGGTGCAGATGCTTCACATGAGACAGGCAGCCACGGCTCCACTGAGCGGCTCAAACTCTGCGTGTCCTACTTTTAGCCATCTCAGCCTGATTTTCCAGAAGTGCTGAGCCTTCAAAGGAGGTATTTGTTAGTGCTCAGCATTTCTCTGAATGATCCAAGGTGCCTCAAGTCAGGCGAGCTCAGAGCATCCAAAACCAACAAGTCCCTTGTGAAAACATGGCCACGGCAGCCAGGGGACTTCACCCTGCTGCTGTCCCCCATCTCCCTTGTCCTCTGGCACAGAAACACATTTCAGCCTAGAAAGGAGCCTGCAACATTTACACTGCAAATCTCTTTGGAGACGAGGAAGCACCGAGCGTACCGCAGCTGAGACGCTGCCAGGGTGGCACAAAGCACTGCAGCTAACCCTGTGCACTGCCACGTGCTTACACCAGCAGTGCTAGGAGAGCCAGCAGGCCAAGGGCTCAGCCCCCTCCAGCATCCCCGCAGTTACCTTTTTAGCCTGAAGCGGATGCTGTGGCTGTGCTCTAAAATGGCCATCAGGGACTTCACGTCGTACTCCATGGGTTTCTTGAAGCTGATCCCCTCGGGCAAGCCGGCCACCGCCAGCAGCCCCGGCTCCTTCAGGAAGCGCTCGTAGGGCAAAGGGACCACGCTGCTCTTCCCCACTGCTTCACCTGGGGAAGGGGCACAGTTACACACAGCGGGGACCCCCGGCCCTCCAGGCGGGGCTCGAGGAGCAAACCCGAAGCAGAACATCAGGCACCGCCGTGCAGAGCCCGATGGGGACACCACGAGAAGAAAGCAGTCTGCGTTGCTTTTAGCCTTTAAGGACCTTCAAGCTCTTTCTAAGAGTTGAGGTCTCCTCACGGAGGTGGCGTAGTGAAATGCTCAATTAGGGTCGCTCGGTGTGAGCCCACCCCCCAGGGACCCCAAACCCGTGCCAGCAAGGGATGTGTGCTGCCAAAGGAGATGTGTCATCCTCAGCCCGCGTGGGTTTCCATCTTATGTTTACTGACATATTCTGCGTATCTCACTGTCACTCTTTCTCGACCTCGAGGAGAAGAGGAAAGCACTCTGATCCCCACCGCTGTGAGGCAGCCTTCGCTCACAGGGAGAGAGAAGAAAATCCCCAGAAGTCCCCCTCTGTTCCATGATTCGAAGGCAGAGTGAACACGGACACTTCTGACCCCCCGTTGCCCTTCAGCAGCCCCACAGTCCCACGAGGTGCAGGGCTGGCTGGGTGACACGAGGCACCTCCATACCTTTGATAACCAAACCTCCCCATACAGCCAGGAGCACACGGCTTCCCCTTCCCTGGCAGTGCAGGATGACCACACAGCATCACTGAGACACAGAGATCTGCTACAAGGACTGAAGAGGCCCCGTGCCCATATCTGGGACGGCCAAGGCAGCATCCCAGACAGGATAGAAAACCAGGCTCTGCCGAAGCCAACCCCCTTGAGCTGCTCTGTCCTGAGCAGTTCCTTTGGAAGCCAACCCAACTGGCTGCAACCACTAAACCTGGTGCGTGAAGCACGAAGCAAAAGAAACAGCCTTGCATGAATGTGACCTGCCTGGCGAAGCAGTGCCCAGATGCAGAACATCTGGCTGCGTGGCACGGGTTCACTCCTCAGCTCCTGCCCCATGGGGTCTCCATCCATGCCCCAGCACCGTGGTCAGGAGCAGAGGGCACTATGGGACGTTTAAATAGTGATTCTCCTTAAAATCTTCCGGTTTTTCTCTCTCTTTAAAAAAAAAAAAAAGACACACAAAAGATCTGACAGAAACCCTGGAAATCCTATGGCACTGTCAGCAAGTCCTTATTAAAAATGATTTCTTCAACATGTTCTTTGAAGCAATGCATGATAACTAATGATGTGTGACTCGCACAAGCCATCAAGGTTCCTCATAGCTGGGCTGGATAATATTTTAATTAAGCCAATAACAGAAGTTTCAAACCAAACCTTTGAACCACAACACTGCAAGAAGACTTTCTGCAGGCTCGGGAGGCACTGCTGCCTCGATGCGCCGGCGTTAGCAGCTTTCCACCTCCCACCACCTTTGCTATGGGGGGAGGACGATGCCCAAGCGGCCCCTTATCAAGCCAGCACTCAACAACTCCCTGAACACATTTTTATGGGGAGCGTGTTCCTGTCAAAGTGACCTTCACCAAGCCTCGTGCTGCCACGCAGAGGCTCACGGTTTAGCTAAAGAGAGACAATAATCATCATTAATGCCTGTTTAATAGAAGCTGGCGGTAATCAGTCATCCTGTTGGTGCGGAGATTACCCGGCTCTGGAGGGAATATGCCATCTTTTTGACTGAGCATTCTCTAAGATTTTTGTTTCCAATCCCTGTTGATGGGAAGCAACTGAAAGGATAAGGGGAAAAAAAACGAGCGATAACTCCTCATTTCCAACAGCCCTGTTGGTATTGGAAACAGAATCCCCCTGGGGGGCACCAACTGCTTCTCCCTGCTCAACCAGGAGAGGCTTTTCCCTGGGACCAGCTCTTCTGTTGGGAGATGCACCCTGCATGTCAGGCACTGCATTAAACCCACACGCGTCCTCCACGCCGCCGCAAGCAGCATCTCCAGCCTTATCCTAATGCACAGGCCATCTAGTTCATCCAGCCCCATGCAAATGAGCCCCGGTAAAACTTACATAATCTAAATACCTAATTATATAAAAGAATAATTCTCGTATTCCCCGTTGGCTTTGCAGCCTGCAGCAGGAAAACTCAGCCCGCAGCTCTAACCCGAGCAGCCCCAGCTCATCTGCTTGGCTTTCTGTATTCCCTTCTCCTCGTGACTTGGGATGAGCTCTCAAAGGCAGCAAGAGGATTTGATTACCCCCTTTAATGGGAATATCACATCCAAGCCCTTTAAGTGGTTTCAGAAAACCTCCACTTCCGATCCCGACTGCTCTGCCCCAGGGGAAGCGATGCTGTCTCCCCTCCAACTCCAAAGCCTGCGACGCGTGCTTCAAACAAACAGCAGCAATGCTGCGTGCAGGTGGGAATGGGCACTGAAACGAGGAGCTACACCACAACCAGGAGCCCTACAAGTGCTCCCCAACGAGGACCCGTAGGGGATGCTCTGAGTGCAGAAGGAGCGCCGCCACAGCTCCAGCATCCACAGCTTGGGCCCAGAGGGAGCTCTGCAACCCACCAGGCAACGTAGCAGCAGCCATATGGTCATCTACATTTTAATTGCAGGAGCTTTATTGCTGGGGATGATGCATGTGTTGGAATGGCACCAGCTTGTCTCTCAGAGCTGAGAAAATCATCTTTTTGCTTTTAAGCAGAGCTGCTGTGGAAAGGGGAGAACGAGGTGCAGAGCCTGGGACGCCTGTGAAGTGCTGCATGGGCAGCACTCAGGATGAGGGTGCACCTGAGAACCCCGCTTAGCCCACAGCAGGGGCTTCAGCTGGCCAAGGGGCTGCAAGGTGCTCCCCCTGACCACACAGTGCTACCCATTTGGGGGTACAGCCCCTTTCACTGCAAAGGGCCAAGGCAGTGGCTGGACCTGCTCCCAGCACAGCACTGACCCCACGCAGGAGCAGGGCCCGCTGTGCTGGGTGCCAACGGTCCCAAAGCCACGAGGTGGGCTGGTGCTGGCAGTGCAGCGAGCCCCAGGGCCATCCAAATCCCCAGATGGAATTGTGAAGGTTCTTACTATAAAGCACATCAAACACTTCCTCTACCATCTTCCTGAGGAGGTACACGTCTGATCCCTGGTCCGGGGAGACCCTGAGCACGCTTCGCCCGCACTCCTTTGCCTTCTTCTGCGCCTCTGCGTCCTGCTCCCTGCGCTGCTGGACTCCTGGAAGAGAACAGGAGATGCTGCAGTGGCAGAAGGTTCAGTGGACAATGCTGTCAGCAGCTTGGATTGTACGGAACGACGAAACCGCTCAGCCAACACCAACAGCTCATCACACAGCCTGTCCATGCAAGACCGAGACCCACAGCTGCCGGGCTCTGGCGTCAGCAAAGCCCTTTAAGATGCATGGGGAAGGCTACAGGGACGGGCAACGCTGCCACGGTGCACCCCAGCGAGCCGTGGGCATGCTCAGCCCACACGTACCCCCCTTCACTCCTGTTTTACACACTCAGCTGCACTGACACCATTGTGATTAATTGGCCAGCGCGTTTCTTTTCCCTGGTTTCAATCTGCTTAGCCCTCAATCTCTCCGAAAGAGAAAATCCGCCTTTCTCAGAGGCTTTTTTACCCTTCAGCGTCACATAACTTGGTAATACCAGCTATTTCCTGCTAATTTCCCCCATTAAACCTCAAATAAAGCATATCTTCAGCAACGACTTCCTCGCATCTCTAAATGCACAGAAAATTAAACACTACAAGTGCATTATTGCCATTCTAGCTAAACCGATTCACCAGGGATTTTCAGTGGCAAAGGACTAATTCCTTCATCATCCTCGACAGGCTCTCGCCAGCCATCCAACCTGACTGCTGCTCACAGAGGGCTCAGCCATCCTTCCTGGCACAGGGGGACGTGGGGACAGCAGTGGCAGCCCAGCACTGAGGGCAGGTGAGCAGGCACACGTCCAGTTTATGCCTGCCCCCCCTGCAGACCTGCTCCCTGAGGTGTCCCCCAGGTGAGCGGAGGAGATGGGGGATGCAGCATCCCTGTGCCACCCCCACGCTGTCCCTTATTGTCCCCCCACTTGTTGACTTGAGTGGTGACCGTGCCTGCTGCCCCAGAGCCTTTAGTAGCTGTTTTGAAGGTGCTGGAAGGACTGGTGGTGAGAACAACGCCAGGGAGGAGACCCCGAGCAGCCTACAAAAGTGGTCAAATCTACTCAAACTCACACCCTTCTCAGACTCTCCCCCCCATCTGAGTGCAAACTCCCCTCCATTAACATCCATCTTTATAACTGTCAAACCCCGCCGTGCGTCAGGAAAGGCTGAGCCAGAGCTTCAGACCAACGAGAGCATCCAAGTGAGGTCTGTGCGCCCGGAGGAGCGCGGCTCGGCAGATAAGAGCCTTCTTACATCTCCCAGTGATGTCTGGTTTAGATTATTTCAGATCCTTTCTAAGGGGGCAGCTAGCCTATAAATCAGAGGCATTTCCAGGGATGCTTTACGATGCATGCCAGTTGTAAGAGCTTTATGTAGTGGAGCTGAGCCTCGGCCATTTATAATTCAAGACAGAGTTATCACGTTTCACCCTGTCTCGAGTATCTGCTGCTTTGTTACAAACCCCGCCGTCAGAATCCCATGCTTTGTACCAGATGTTACAATCCCACTTCCACAAAGGTGTAAATTAAACCAAAGGTGAGGGGAGCTTCGATTCGATGCCGATGGTAACTGACCAGAATCTATGCGGATGGATTTGTAGAAGTCAGATGTGCATGCAGTCATCAGCTAATGGGAGCTGCAGGGCCTCAAAGCTGGCATCTCATTGAATCATAGAATCATGAAAGTTGCAAAAGACCTCTATGATCATCTGGTCCAACCACCAACCCATCCCCACCATACCGCTCACCACGTCCCTCAGCACTGCATCTCCATGGTTCTTAAACACCTCCAGGGACGGTGACCCCACCATCACTCTGGGCAGCCTGTGCCAAAATCTGTAAGGCTCAGCCCCATTACACTCACTGTCCTGCTGCTGTTGACCACTACTTTCCCCTCCTGCCTTCTTTTCACCGTGGGAAGAACCTTTCCCAAAATGCCGCCGCTCAATAAAACCCGCCTACAAAACGAAACGCATCGAGATGGGGAATAACCGCAGACAGCTTTCCTAGCCCCAAATAGAGTGGAAGAAATGTCAGCCTCCCATCTGCAGCGCGATGGAGCAGTGGGGTCAGTAGTGCTGAGATGCTCAGGGATGCGGCGCTGCAAAGCCGAGTGCTGCGGGCGAGCCTTGCGCTTCACCCAGCACATGTGCAACGAATCAGCCAAGCAGACAGTGACCCTGGCAGCTTTACAGCACTCATGTTTTCACTACAATGAACCGTTCCTGAACAATTTCTCCAACGGATTAAGCACAAATATGGTTTCCATCAACACCAGGCCATGCGTGCACGCATATGTGGGTTGTTGTCTCCGCCACCGTCCCACCAGGTGTGGTGGCCCTCCTGCAGACTGGCTCCGGGCCACCTCCCCCTACCTTGGGGCTCACCAGCACCACCAAAACCCCGTCCCTACTCCTGCAGGGAGCCATGAGAAAGCTCCAGCTGTGTGGGAGGGATGAAGCCATCCCAAAATGCAGGTGTGCAGGTTGGGGTGTGTTAATTGGTGGCACCTGCAACACCGTGGCTGTTGCTTGAGGTATCCCATGGAATGGGATATCCCATGGAACGAAGATTCCCGTTGGCCTCAAAAATCCAACCAGTGCTTCCAGCTCTCCAAATCTGCTCCTGTCATTCCAAAAGCCAATAAAAGCCTTGGCTCCAGGCTGATCCCTAGGAGAACCTAATTCTGCTAATTCCCTGAGACCTCCTCCTGCTCACAGATGGCCATGCCACAAAGCTCACCGACCAAAGGATGCAAAGGAGTCGGGACACATGGTGCCCTCCATGGAAAAGGCTCCCATCTGCCCCACTGCCCCCAGCCCCAGCCTCTTCATGCAACTTTGGGGTCATGAGCTAATGGAGCACCAAGTTCCATGCTGAGGAAATCCATTCAGGGGGTTTGGAACTGAATGATCTTTAAGGTCCTGACGAATCCAAGGCACTCTATGATTCTACAGTTCTATGACTCTGTGATTCCATGAATCTTTTGATTTCATTCTGCCAAGCCCAACAAACACCAAACACAAAACCACGCCACCTGTAACCTGCCCATCCTCAACCACACAACAAACGAACCCAAGCACGTCATACCCCAGGATACTCACGGCAGAACTTCTGGAAGTCAGCCTGCAGTTCCTTCCTGGCACTGAGGAAGACTCTGCCCTTCTCAGTGCCCAGCACAAAGGTGTTCTCGTCATGCACAGCAATGCAGGCCACCTCGGCGTTCAGCTTGGACAGCGCGGAGCACTGCGGAGATGTGAGTGGGTTAGAGCTTGAGCACTGCCTTGCATCAGCCACCCGTGGCCACCTCCCCATCATAAGCAGTGTTTTAGATCAGAATTTCATGGGTTTTACGGCACCCCCTACACCACAAATACTTTGACAACTTTACAACTCCATAAAGGCTCAGATATGCAAAAAGAAGCTTGTTTTATTGGAAAACATTTGACTAGTATCCCCCCTCCAGCCCCAAAAAGCAATTTTATACTATGACTTCTTTAAAAGAAAACATTCCTGCATAGAACAAAGAAACAACAATTTGTGGTTTTCCACCAGCCCTAATAAAATAAGGAGCACAAGAATCTTATTTCAGCTACAGAACACTAATATGGTCAAAGTCTGGATTAGTCAAGTGATTCTTCTTGTACAGTTATGCAAAACATTAAAGAGATGGAAAAGACTTCCTCTATTAATCCATTTTATGTAATACATCCTTCCTGCTATACATAAGACATGTATATGCATTTTCATTATTATTTTTCATTGTAATTGCTACACAGTGCCTGCAGCCTGGGTCCCATTCCCATAGCCACAGCTCTGCCATGGCACTAGGCAAAGCTCACAATGTAAATAGGGATTTTCCCACTTCCATCCTTTAGTGATGACAGGAATTGAGCACAGGTGACCCAAAGCACACCAGGTGAGCTCAGGATGGAGCAGGAAAGCTGCTGCCCATGGACCAAACCCCATCGCAGCCACCGCCCTCTTCCAGCTCCCCTGCACATGACTTTCATTTGGTTGGGCTTAAAGCAAACTCCGTTTGGTCATTCTCCCTCCTGCTGAGCTTCTTCAAGAAGGAAGGATTTAATTACATCACCAAAATATGTATTTTTAAGAGGCCTCCTTTCAAGAACCCGGCAATAATTTGGAGTATTTTGATCAAGAAACTCAACATGCGGAAAAGAAACATAAAGCCTACTGTGAGAAGGGAGGTTCAGAGGCTGCGGAACAACGGGCATTCATTAAGAAGCCCAACTATGACAGCACGTTTTGCTGTAGATGATGGCACAGACACACATCAAAGCCATCAGGCTGTGTCAGCTCTGGGGAACCTGCTCTTTAGTGGGGTGACAGTGGTCAAAAGGAAGGAAATTGCTATCTGGGGAAAAAATGCCTTCCTGGTGGAGATGAAGATGCTTTCAAGATGAATACATTGAACACTTGGCTTGAAAAGGAAGGGCTGTCGAACACATTGCCTTTCATTAGATATTTGTTGCTACACACGCACCTTCCCTTCTTGATCACATTCACAGTTAAAAATCAGATTAGCTCTGGTCCATGAGAATTAATCCCAACAGTTATCTTGTTTATGTAAGCACGCCTGACTTATGCAAGGTTTCCACTGGGAATTCTACGTCAAAAGATATGAAAGTTATTTTCTTTGTTCTGCCAGATAAAAGCCATTGTTCTGCTGTTGTGTAAAAGTGCACGGTAACATCGGTAAAACATCAAGTAAAAAACCCAACCAGCCCCTACGTTCAGTTGATACCGACATAAATATTAATGGGGAACACTGCAGAGCTGAGATGAGCGCGGGCTGATCCGAGCAGGGCTGTCAGAATGTGATGAACTCAACATCCCTCAGCACAGCCCCTTTCATGGGAGCTCAATGAGTTGAGGGGTGCTTTTGTTGGGGGTACGGAGGCTTTCCCCACTTTGGCCTCTACTGTGAGCCCTGCTCAGGCTGCAGCAATGCCCTCAGTAGCTGGAAACAGACACAGGGATGGAAGGGGATGGGGACCCTTACCATGGAGTCTAAGGCAGACACTAAGCTGGTGATGATTTCGTCTTTCTGGGGAAAAACCATATTCCACTGCTCAGGTCTGGAGCTGCCGAGGGTCACATCTAGAGGCCTCCCTGCCAGTGCCATATTCACCTGCAAATAAGATTTAAAAAAATGCAATGCTGTTACTGATAGGAGCAAAAGAGAACGATGAACCCCCTCCCCCCTCAAAAAAAAAAGAAAGACATTGTCTTTTTAGCAAGCACTCAGCACAACATCAGTGCTGCTGGGTCCCACCTGCACCACGGACAGCGCCATGGCACCCGGCCCCAGCACAGACACCATGCACACGAGTGGGCAGAAGCAAGAGGAAAAGCAGAAAACCAAAGGCGTGTGGAAGACACCCACGTGCAAATCAGCTCAGCCCTGCCAGGAGCTGAACAGATAACTGTGAGCGCTGCCAAGCTGTAAGCAAAGCCTGGCGCCGACGCCACGCATCCCAACAGCGCCAGTGTGGGTGGGCACAGTGGGGATGCATCCCTGGGCAGGTGCTACCCAGGTGGGTCACCCCAAGCAGCTGTGCCACGTGGGAGAAGTGACACCGAGCAGCACTGGGTGACATATGTGTCCCCATGCTCCCCGTCCCCATGGGCTCTCTTTATACTCAAGAGAGCGTCTGGCACGCAAAGGTGTCCTCAAGGCATGGGGTGATCTGCCTTCACTTTGGACAACACACAGGAGCTGAGTCTGGGGAGAAAGCAAAAGGGAATTGATCTTTTTAGGGTATTTTCCCTTTTTTTTTTTTTTAATCGTGCATCAAATCATCAGCTCTTCACCCAGGAGAAGCTTTGGGTTCCTGGGGGGTGGAGGCAGGGGGAACAGAACCAGCCTTGGAAGCTCCAAAAAGGGGAAAAAATGGGGCAAATGGGACTGGCTTGAGCCACATCACAGCACCCATTTGGTCAGACAGGTGGAGGAGATAAGCACCAAAATGCATTTCATCCTTCAATCCCAGCACTGATATCCGCAAGCAGCTCTGCGCAGCAATGTGATGTGGGAGAGGGGAGAGGCACAGAACCCATACAACACGGTGCTGCCCGGCTTCCATCCTACAAATAAAGGACAGCAAAGAAGATGGAACGATGGCCACCCAACCCAGCTCATGAATCAAGTGCTGAAGCTGCGAGCAGATAAAAGGGGATGGGGAATCTCTAATGAGATGAGATTAGAGGGAGCCGGGCAGGGCGAGCCGAGGAATATGAATGAAGCTGCGGGCACAGAATGAGATTTGCTGTGCAGACTCAAACCAGGGCCACCCCACAGGGTGCCAATGGGACGTACACCCAGGAGGAGCCTCGCAGGGGTCGGGGCCGTGCGGGTATGTTTGGGCACGGAGTGGTGAACGAGGCTGCGCCAGCACTTCTGCTGCACCAACGCTGACCCAGAAAAATCCTCTTCTGAGCAGCTGACATTTCTGAGCGGCGCTGCCCGCCCGAGCGGAGCTGACGGCTGAGTTTTCTCCCCAAGGATGATGCTGGCAATAGGGTGGGGGGGGGGGAGGGGGGAAGGAACCCAAAGGCTCATCAGCTTGCAAAATGAAGCAGGGATGCGAGCAGCCCACCCTGTGCCACCTGTGAGCATCGGGCAGTGCCGCAGAGCCACCGCAGGATGCGATGCCGTGCAGCGATGTCGCACACCAGACTTGGGCCATCCATCACCTGGAGGCTCCCACTGCCCAGCCCCCCCCATGAACATTCATGGAAAACAGCCTTACTTTGATGACGTGCATCTTTGAGTGCCCTAATTATTATTCCGTATTGCCACTGTTATAGGTTTGGTGGTGGTGTGGATGGCAAAGAGCCCCAGAGGATGGGGCTGTGGCAGCCCTGCAGCGAGCACAACTGCAGCAGCCTCGTCCCACCGCCTCCCAGGGACAGCAAGACATGACCCAAGTAATGTGTCTGGGATTCCACGGGGCGGGGGGTGGGGGGAAGAAATATTCCTACAAAGCTTTTAATCATTTACGGTCACGCATAGCAGTGACAGCAGATTTAGAAGGGGAAGGGGGGGGGGGGAATAAACGGGAGGAAAAAAACTTCATGGCGAGCGATAGGCTTATTCAAATCAAATTAAGATGTACAGCTTGAAGTTGTTTGTCTAATCAGAGGGAAACTAAGCTCGAGGGAAACTGGGGTAAACCATTCTTACACCACTTAGGGCTGGCTGCAGGTGGGACGGGGGCACAGTACACGCGAGCTGCCCGGATCCATGAGCAAGGAGCCACGGTCCTGCAGGGATGGGGATGGAGTCTGGGTGCTGCCATGGGGATGGGGGCAGTGCATCGCCATCCCAGCCCCATCCTGCCCCTATGCCACGGTCCCCAGCCTGCCCGTGCTGTGCACCCCCCCCAGAAATAAACATCCGCCCGCTGTGTCACCGTTTCCAAAGTGCTGGGAGCAAACAGAACGGCCAAACAAGTGCAACAAGGCTGGAACAACCCACCCTCCCCCCCAGAGGGAATCTCTGTGCAGAAAATGGTGCTGTTGGAACTTTCAGATTATAAACAGGTTCCATTAGGACAAAGCCAGGGGTGCATGGAAAGCTGAGCTCCGTGGCAAGAAGGGGGAAAAAAATAGGCATAAAGCTCATTATTTGGGTAATGACCCACGACGAAGCCCTGCGCTGGGCAGGGAGGGCTGTGTGCACCGGGGTTAGCAATGCTATGGGGTGGGAATGGCCATGTGCACATCAAAGAAATGGGTATGTACTAACGAGAGGGACTCATAGGGCATCCATCCCTCGTGGGCTGGGGAGAGACAGCCTGGGGCAGGCGCTGGGGCTCTGCTGGGGGCAGCTCAGCCACACAGCATCAAAAGGGCTTCTGAGGATGGCATTTGGGCTCCTGAGTCATCCGGGAAGCATCACCCAAAGGGCCGGCGGCAGAGGGACGCGTGTGACGAGGACCCACAGGTAGCAATGAGACGGCGGTGATAGGGTTGGAATTGCCTTCTACTCTGGGAAGGCGCCTTTAAAAGGGATTGCTAAAAATCACACCAGCCCTGGAGGACACGTAAGCCATTAGCCCTCGCTATCATTAAACGTGCTTTAAAATCCATCATGAGCTGTCCCGATAGGAGCCGAAGGGACAATGAATGTCACTGCCGAGGCGCAGCAGCACAGAGCCAGCATCCTCCCCCCTGCACAGGGACAGTCCCCACATCCCCTGATGGGCTCTGACACACCCCTGATGGGGACGTGGGCCACGGGAAGGCAGTAAGAAGGGGACGCTGACTGCGGGCGTTTTCCCACCCCGATACATCTCAGGGACTTTTGAGGTCAGCTTTTTGGCGGTTGGCTCGGAGCACCGTACGCTTGACTCACGTTGACTTGATGTGCAACTCATCATCACCGCAGTGCTGGGGACGTCTGCCCAGCACGGGCAGCTTCCTCGCACGCTGCCAAGCGTTGGCTGTGCCCCGCCAAGGGGCTGACAAACGGCTCTGGACGCGCAGCTTGCAGGAGATAAATGAATGCTCCACATGCCCTGGCGGCCCTGTAACCCGCTCAGATGTAATCCCCTACGCCTAATTCAGCACAGCCCTGCTGCCACAGACCGGTCAGCATCAATGCCAGCTGCAGCACGTAACGGCGATAGCGGGCGTTCATGAAACGGCCATAAATAAACTCAAATGTCAAAACACCTCCAAAAGGCCTAAAATCTCCAATCTTATCCTCATGCTGCCACGCAGCCCTCCTTGAGGCTCTGGTATTTGGGGTATCTGCGCTTCCCTGATAGCGTCCACACCAACCGAGGGCACACGTGCGTGCCTCAGCCCTATAACCATCCACTGCCCCATAACCACTGCCCCATCGCAGTGTCTCTCCTCGCACCCACGAATCTCCTTTTTCACTCCATCTGTTTGCACAAGTTGAAAAATGACAGCGTTTGAGGTCAGTCCTCTGGCACAGCTTGGGGTACCCCAACCACGGGCCATGCAAGCACCAGGGCTGGGAACAGGTCCCCCAAACCAAGCCAGTTTGTTGGCGTTTGTTTAACCCCTTCCAGGGGGAAGAATGGCTCCAAGCCATCAGATACCTCCTCCCCTGTTTTACTTTATCAATAAAAATCAGGGAACCTGCTGGAAAAGCTCCTCACGTACGCACCGGCACCAAACCAAACCATCCCCAGGCGTCCACTGCAGCCACTGCCCCAACTAATGCACAACACAGCTCTGCCCCGCTCCGAACACGAGCACAGAACAAACCAGACCTCCTGCAAACAGCCAGCTTCCATGTCACCCTGCAGAGGCAGCACTGCTCCCCCCTGTGCCTCCAGCATCCCCATACCACCAAGCTGCCATGCTGCAACCTCCCGTCGGGCAGGCACAGAAGCTCCGGCTTCGAGCAACAGCCTCTTCATTTATTAAAGAAAACAATAAACAAATAAACAGAAATGGAGGGGGGGGGGAAGACACGGAGGGTGACAGGGAAGGGATGCTGCATGGGGAGGAGCGCTTGGGATGTGTGCTGCGGTGCCGCTGGGGCTCAGGTTGCGTTTCCCAGAAGCGGGTGGCCCACGGCTGCTAAAATTAGGTGAGGGCACGGGGAGCTCGCTCTGCTGCACCACTGCAGCTGCCGGCTGTGAATAGATCCCCAAAGGAGAGCAAGCCCTTGGTAGAAAGATGAGACCAAGGCCAGGATGAGCCGCTGGGGCTGGGATTGGGGTTGCACATCAGTGCCGAAATGGGGCTGGATGGGCAGGAGGTGCGTGCTGGTGATGTGCATTGTGGCCATGCCATTGGGCTGAGAGACAGGGGGTCAAACCCTGACCCACGGACCTACATCTGTGCGTGCCCCACGCCTCTTGGCAACCCGTGGGCTTTAAGCCCAGGTGCAACACCGCGAAGCACGGCTCCAGCCAAGCACGGAGCCAAGGGCGATGGGGAGCAGGGAGAGGACGGGATCCAGTTTCCAGAGTCTGCTTTCTTGGTATGTAAGCTAACACTCGTGTTATTTAAAGCTGGAGTTTTAGCAGCGTTCAGCTACTGTTTGCGTGATCAGGATAAAAAATCGCAATCCTAATTCCTGGCCCCCCGGTGCCTATGGCAACTGGTATCCGTCTCCTTGGAAACTAATCTCGTGGTATTTGAACAATGTACCAAGGGTCTTTAATCTCCCAAACACTGTAAATCTTTATTCTAGCCTGCTCTCCTCCTACCCCAAGAGCCAACATAAAAAGCCTGTTGTTTTCCGTGCACTTACAGAGATCCAAACTCAGATTTTCTATCACACAGCCACGCTGATTCCTTCTCCCCTTCCTTTTTTTCCCCTCTAAATCAAAGAGGAATCCCACATGCAGGTGGCAGCGATGCCCCATGCCCGTGGATGCAGAAGCAAAACCCCAAACCTCAGTCCTTCACGCAAGGTCCCAGCCCCGTTCTTTTGGGATGCTTCCCTACATCCCACACATTGGGAATGGAACATGGATCCCACACCCCCAGTGCACATAGGGATCTGCAGAATGAGCCCTCCGGCCACACATCCCCATTGGGTTGGGTCAGTGCACCAGGGCAAGGTGTATGCATTGGACACATCCTCAGTGCTGAGCCCAGCGCTGTTCCCTTGGCCAGGCAGGGCTCGCCATCCCCATCCCAGCCCACGGCCATGCTCACAATGTGCTCACTGCACTTCCCAGGTAATTATCTCTGCACAAGGAGGGTCTGATAGAAGAGCCACTGTTTAATCTCATTACAGTTTAATTTTATCGCTGATATTTCAGCTCTCTGCTTATTGTTTCAGTAGCGAGTTCCCCCCCCCCCCCACTGTTGCAGGACGTGCTGCTTGCCAGCCCTGTGCCTGGCTCCATGCTGCATCAATGAGCTCAATGATGAATAAATAAAAATCAGCTTTCTGCAGGGATTAAAGGATGCTCAGAACCTGCAGCCGCCAGCAACACGCAGGACAAGGAAAAGCCAATTCGGGGGCTGAGTTAGCATCGATACATGGGAGCACACAGCTCCTCCACCCTGCCGGCTCCTCCTCTCCATTCATTGTTTAAGGGGAAAGACCTCGAGAAGTTCCCATAGAATTGCTGCTGGCTCCCTCCCCAGCCCCAAAGTTGTGTCCAACTCACCCCAGCTCGGCGTTCCCAACCTCAGCATCACCACTGGCTCTCAGACACGAACAGCCCTGAGTCCCACGGCCCCCACCCAGCCCACACGGGCAGCAAGACCAGCTGGGATGGGATGTCTTCCCCACGCCCCAGCATCCCCATGGCCAACAGAGCCAGACTGGGACACCCCCACCGGTGCCACCGGTCCTGCGGAGATTCGCTGGTGGCTAATAGGGCTCAGCTGCACACCCCAATTTTGTCACCGGGCGCCTGGTGGGAGCCATCCAGCCGGCTGCAAATGATTTGGGATGAGCAGGCAGACAAACGGGGCCAGACACACACCCAGAGACAGCGATGACACCGCTCCCAAACGATCGGCGCCCAGGCGGAGCTGCTCCTCCTCAGGCTATGAGGAAGCCTTGCAAGGAGCTGGGAGCCCTGCAAGGGCTGCCCCGGGCTGGAGGCGGCCCTAAGACACAGCCAGGGCCTCTCCCAGATGCTTCTGCGAGGAGTCACAGCCAGGACTTGGACGAGGTGACCCAGGTATGGCCACTAGCAACTGCCTGGCCTCACATCACAGGCACCAGCACTTCCGCACGCATCGAGCCATACAACCATCTCAGTTCCCACGAGGAGCCGTCCCCGTGTCATCCCTATCCATAAAGGCTTGGCATGACAGTGGTCCCAAACCCACTCCTTGTCCCATACTCCTCCCTCTGTAGGGCGTTCAGCCCACTCATCCCACGCACATCTCTTCTCATCCTACCCCCATCCTCCTCACCACTCCGGACTGCTCTCACGGTGGGATACCACTGACAGAGGGGTTCCTAACGCCACCACGAACAGTGAGGGATTCCAAGAGAAAATCTGCAAGAACCGATGAATGGGGATCATAATTCCTGCCCTGTTCTGCATGGGCTGGGGGTTCCGAGCATCACCAAAGCCACCCCCGAGAGCCTCAGCTCTGCTGCAAACACATGTAGCCTTGCTAACCTCCAGATTAATCCTGATTTCCATTGTGTTATGAAACACATTATCTGTTGAAACTAAGTCAACAGTTGTTTGCATTTACGTGTAAACACAGCGAATATTAGGAACGGGGCCAGCATTGTATTTGCATACGAAATGCAGCCTGCACTGCCCTCTCTGCTTGGCTTTTTCCATCCCTGCAGTTAAAGATAGGGGATGCGTGGAGATCACGCAACCTCAGACCAGAGCAGCCCAAGAAGCACACGCTGCTTTCCCCCTTCCCAGTTTTATTTCAGTGCAGCAGGAAGAAAACATCCTTTAAAACAACATAATGCACCAACACACACACACCCCTTCATCTTGTACCCAAAACTAAACCGCTTCAAATTCTCACTGATGTGCATATCTTATCAGCCTGCTTTGCATACCGTATAAATATTTATTTGCTTTTAATCCTGCAAAAAGCAAACCTGCCTTGTGGCACATTTCCCTTCCATGCAGCGCTGTGATGCTTTTAATCGGGTTTGCAGCGCCCAGAAAAGTGCAAAGCGAAGCGGCCAAACGCCGCGTGGGGATGGGAAGGAATCGGTGCTGAGCAGCTCAGCTCCCTCAACTGCAGGGCAGCTCCAAGCATGGAGCCTCACCCCAACCCCCTGCTACCCACAAACCACCCAACTTATAAGAACTGGGAAAAAAAATAAGAATATTCCCCCCCATCCCAAGCATCCCTCTGTGCACACAGAGCTCTGGGCTCACGGGCACCAACAAAGGGCATCTCCAGGCTATTTTGGGGGGAAAACACATAGCAGAAGGGACAAGTTATACATAAGCACCCCCAGCTGCACATGCACAAGCCACTCTTGCCCTAACGCTGTCCATACCTGGATTCCCTCTGGCAGCAACTGGATGGCGAGCAGCGCCGGCGCCCGCATCCATCCCTGCTCTGCGGAGATCAAAGCATTCAAACGGGGCTCTGCGCCGCCCGAGATTGGGAATTAATTTCTTAATCGGTTCCCCTTAAATGGGCGGTGAGCAATTAAGGAATCGGCGCGGCCGCCTCCGGAGCGGGACATTGGAGAGCCCCCGAGCCGCCGTGCTGCGGAGCTGCTTTGTGATGGGAAGGCAAATATTGGAAGAGGTGATGCCCCAGTTGGGCTCTCCGTCAAGAGGCACACAGGGAGGATCTGGCAATGATGCCGGTCCGTAATAAAGCATTCAATTGAATGCAAGCTGGCTGCCCTGAGAAAGGTTTGCCCTGGAAGTCGGGCTGCTGAGCGGCTCTTGGTCATCCCTGAAGCTTTCGGGGCTCAGCCCTAACCGTGGGCACAGAGCCCATCTGGTCTCACACTTCGTATGAAGAAACCCCAATGCCCAAAAGAGCAGCCAGGTAGAGACACAGCAGCCAAAGCACAGACGAGCAGCCTTTCATTCCTAAAGAGAAGATCAAATAGGAGCTCAGCTCCTGGATTAGGACCCCAAAAGAGCTGTAGGATGCTCACCAAGCCGACACACAGCTCCTCTGAATGCCCCATCAGAGGAAAAGCTGACGCTACCTGGTCCCAAAGCATCGGGTGCTTTGAACACCTTCCCCCATGCACCCTTGGAGACGCCCTCCAGGCATCTTTGGAGAACCCCCATGCACTTCAGCAAACTAAAGGAACCGAAGGACACTCACAGGTCCTTCCCAAGCCCTTGGCCCTGCCACATGCCCAGTCCCACAGCAAGCTCCTTGTTAGGGAGCAGTGTTAGGGAGCAGTCACCCCGTGGATTTCTCCCTCAGCCTCCCATCCAACACCACACTGCCCATAAGACAAAACTCTGAGAAGCGTCAGCTCAGCTCTCCCTGTTCTCCTTCCAGCTCCTCAAAACACCAAGGGCAATAAAGAGAGATTGAAGCAGAAAGCAAAATCAATACCGAGAAGGAACGTTCTGGGCTTAAACGCCTTCTGTAACATCGCTGGCTAAAAGCAGGTTAATGCAAGGAAAAGGAAAATGAGAAAGAAAAACCCTTCACGAACTGAGAGTTTAAGAGGAGCTGTGTTTGCTGCAATGGAAGGAGCCATCAGCACCCACATCCCAGCTTGATGTCACCATGCACCCATTCCCCTTTGGGGATGTGCAGCAAGGCAGCTATCATGGGGACACATGGAGACAGCCATCCATCCATCTGTCCATCCCGGATCTCTGACAGCGGTGATTTCCCTTCCTGCTCATCTGGTCCTGCATCTCCCACACCTGCAAAGGGCTCATTCCAACTGCTGGCAAGCACCTACCAGCAACCCCAGCACCCTCTCAGCTCCTGGCCCAGCACAGCCAGCCTGCGCCTTCTTTTTTAATTATTGGGTTTAAAAATGAGAAGGGATGCCTACGTGCTCCCATGCATCAGCAGCAATGCGGTAAGATCCCGGCTGAGTTAAAAATAGTCCTTTGCCAGCAGCCGCCCACAGAAGCCCCTTTGCGTTCGCTGTTCCATCCGATGGCTCCATTGCACTGGGAGGTCACCAAGCAGGAAAGCACTCATTTTGCCCCCATCAACGAGGAACCTAAAAATGCACATATTCAACAGCAGAAGCAATAGCTCAGACACCAGAGGAGAAAGACATCAGGAGTAAGCAACTCTGCCCATGGGAGGTGGCTTGGAATGAGATGATCTTTAATGTCCCCTCCAAGCTAAGCCAGTCAATGGCTCTATGAGTAAGAAGGCATAAGAGCAACGTGCCCATAAAACCAGCAGCTTTCTTGCAAAGAGCACCTCAGGAGGGGGGTCCTGCAGGTGACATAGGGAAACTTTCATCACGGAGCAGTGGGCGCACACAGCCATTGATGGGGCTGCATTTATGCAGGTGTAATCCCCACGGAGATGAAGACCTCGCTTTGCAATAAGAGGCAGCACCGTACACAAATTACAATAGCAAACATCAGAAAACAAAGACATTTTCAAGAGAGAGCGTAATCCTCGCAGCAGCAGCTGGGGAAAACCCCTACAGAGAGACACAGAGAGCTCACCCACAGCCCAGGATAATCCCATCCCATCAGAAAGGAAATACCTTTGGGCAGGTGGGAAAAAAAACCATGTGCCACAGCCCTTCACTCCAAGCAAAGCAATGCTGGGTTCTGTACCCATCCCAGTGCCGGGGATGTGCTGCACCACTGCGGCCATCTCATGGGGCTCACATTGGCTTCTCCCGAGCTTTTTGGGGTGTTTTTTTTTTTTTTTTTTTTTTTAAATGGTGAAATGAAATAAATAAATGCAACCTGACACTAATCCTAATGGTTTTAATAAATGTTTAATGCCTTGCTAAAGGTCGCCCGCTCTCACTGAGCATTTGTATTAATAGCGCATGGGCTGCTTGGCGTTAACCATGTTGTTTCGTGGGGGTTTGGGGCTGGGCATGCTGCAGTAGGAAGAGGCACAAGGCACATGGCATATGGCATCCTGGCTGGCGGGGAGCAGTGGCACAGGGCAGTCCCTAAAACCCCCCAGCATCCCACAGTGAACCCCAAATGACCCCCACGCAGGGCTCTCACGCCATGCTCATCCCCTCTGAGCAAGCTTGCTGTGGGGTATGGGGGTGTCCGCGTCTCTTTGGTGTTATAAATCAGGGTGAAGTGCCCCTTTTGCAGGCTGGGTGTCTGTAATACCATCCGGGGGCTTTCGAGGCATTTGTCCCCAGAAAGGGGAGATGGAATTACAGCCCTGTGATGCCCCGAAAGGGTGCGGAGCCATTTATTCTCGGCGATCCTCCTCTAATGACGCTAATTTATAACCCTGTCAGGAGGCGCACGCAGGCTCCAGGCACCCACACAGCTCCCTGCCCCCCGCAGGCTGCACATCCCCAACCCCAACAGGAACCAGGATGTTTATTTAAGACCCAAAAACCCCAAAGGCCATTTAAACAAGCAGAGTTCCTGACCTATTTCAACCACTGCGAGCAAGCCTTGCCTGTGGAGGTTGCGGGAGGGCTTCTGGCACCTCTATGGACATCACCCCAACCCAAGGAGCTGCTCCCAACCCCACGTGGACCACGTTCTTCCACTGCACTGGGCTGAATGATCCTGCATGGAAGGAAGGATGACACCGGGGAAGAGCAGAGCTGTATGTCCACCACCCGATGGGCTCCCATGGACATGGTGGCATCTCAGGGGCATCCCTGCACACCGGGCTGTGAGTACCTCTGCTGCAGCCTCAGCCCCTCCACGTGTTCCCTGCTGCATGAGCACATCTCCTTATAGGAAGACTGGAGAGTGGCTTGGGAAGGCAGAACTCGCCGCTTGACCTGGTTCCTAGGGGACCTGCAGGTGACCCTCATGGAGGTCTCATCCAACAACCCCACCATGCTCCTATGGCTCCCGTAGCAACTGCAGAGCCATTCAACCAGCCCAGGCCGGTGAGAAGGAAGGAATCCATAAGGAAAAGCCTTTCTTCCATCCGACTGTACCAACAAGCGTCACTCCTGGCAGGGTATTCAAGAAAAGGGCACACATAGCACTGAGGGACACGGTGGGGATGGGCTGGTGGTCAGACTATGTGACCTCAGTGGTCTTTCCAACCTTAACGAGCCTATGAAGCATGCAAATCCTTCACACGCCCCACAGGGCGCACGTTTGCTCTCCAGGAACATCACCTGTCCCCCAGCTAAGTAGGACATGCAACAACATCTGACAGCAAGCAGACCAGCACAGTGCAATAAACACCCCACAACCAAGTTATGAAGCTTCCTGCCCACTGGATTCTCACCTCTGTCACCTCCGGGGTGATTTATGCCCCACAACGTGTTCCAGGCTCACGTTGGACGCTGCTCTCACACGCAGCATTGGGGTGGTCCCATGGGGGGCCAGGAGCTGGGCTGCACCATCCCTTCCAGCTCAGGATGTTCCCTGATTCTACACAGCTCCCCGGAGGCTCTGAGCCTCCACGTGGGTATTTTCTCCTTTTGATGTTGCAGATTGAGAGAAAATGAAGATGGAGGCACCTCGTAATTCAAGTGAAAGGTGGAGATTAGCTTTGAGGAAGAAAGTCCTGGTAAGGGATGATTAGATTGCTGCGAATTTGCAAAGGCAGAGCAATAGTCTTTGCTGGTCTCCTATTCGTTTGGTTTGAAGTTAATTCTCCCCTTAAAACAGCCATAATAGCACTGAGCACAGAGACAAAGCCACAAAAAGCCAGAAAATTCAAACAGAAGCTGTTTGTATATACAAATGTAAATCCCACCAAGGCACAATCTGCTTTTAAGAAGGTGATTCTCGCACTGAGTGCTTTTCTTAATAACGTTTCACCAGCGGGGAAAGCTTTACTGATGCTGTAGGTAAGTCCCTTGGAAATCACCATCAAAGCATTGGAGAAGTGGCGATTGGCAGCAAATCTCAAGCTAAGACTGCTCTGGAAACATGAAACCATCGGTCTTCCCTCCCGTATCACACAGCGATACAACCTCAAACCTCCCACAGCTCCTGGATGGGGATCTTCTCAGACAAGAGCCCCCCTATCCCCCACACGAAGGCCCACCTGCACCACCACGATGGTCAGCACCCCAGCAACACGTGGATGGGTGAGGACCCAACATAGGGTCACGGCTCAGCAAGGCAGAGCTCCCACCCCCCCCAAACACAACCACGTGGCATTTTTCTCACGGGCTAAAAGCTCATTTGATCCATGGGGTTGTGCTGAGAAGCAAGCACTAAACCAGCAGCCTTGCTCAAAACAAGAGGAAAAAAAACCCCAAACCTGCAATCTATGCATCCACTTGGTTCACCTGGAACCTCCCACAGCCTCTGGCCAGACCATAGGCTCCAAACCTCTCCTTGCAGATGATGTTTCAAGAGATTTCAATAAAACACACCGGGAAGTGAAAGGCAACAGCTGGGCACAGCAAGCTCTCTGGTCTGCAACAACCAACCCACTGTCCCCCCAGCAAACAGGACCTGCTTTCTGCTCTGCTGAGCATCCAGGTGGGCGCCCAGGATACTGACAGACCACCCCCCCCCCCAATGCTTTCAGCTGGGAGCTTCCCAATAAATGGACTTAAACACATTTTTAGCTCCTGGATGGATACCTCCCTCCTGGGAAGGAGCTTCCAGAGGGCCTTCTCCTCCCTCTTCTCAAGGGGAAGGCAAACAGCCCCCACCACTCACACCTTGGCCGTGACGACCACCGCACATCTCCTGTTTACAACCCAGACCCCAGCAGCAAAGGGAAACAAACACACCCTCCAAGATGGGGCTCAGCTGCTCAGCTCGGGGACCGCTGGCACTGCCATGGGTGGCAGGAGACGAACCCAGACCCCGGCTGCCGTCCCTCTGCATTCCTCCGCTGAGCCTGACCGCCTGGGTGCAGCCAACCAAATTCCCAGAGGAAGTACAGGGCATTGATAATTGCCTCAAAAAATCCCAGCTATTTCCTGTGGGAACAGCAGATGGGAATCCCCCATTAGCTCCGACAGCACGAGATCGCTCGAGCCACGGAGACGGGCTGGGTTTGGGGGGTTTGGGGTATTTTCTTCATTCCAGCAGAGCATTGCTCAGGGGTGATGCGATGCTGTTCATGCAGGTGTGGGTGCAGGGCAGCGAGGCATGTCCTTGTAGGGCCAGGACACAGAAAGAGTGTGAACACTGGCCCTCCTGCAGCACACAAGGTCTTGCAAGTCGTCTCCCCATGCCAGGTTATTGGAACAGCACGCAAGGGCAAGGCGTCCCTAGCACCAGGCTTGGAGGGCAAGTTGCTAAATACGTCCCCAAGCAGGTTCCTTCCCTTCTCTCCAGCTTCTCATTAGCAAACCTAAACGAGCCGGGGACGTTCCTGCCTCTCCTCCCCTGCACGAGTGGCTGCAGCAGCACGGAAGCAGTGGCACAAACACAGGATTGCTTTGGGGAACAAAACCCAGACGCACGGGCGGGATGTGCAGCAGCGCTCAGATCCTCCTTAACCAGCCCAGTTTGTCTCATGGTTTTTCTCCCCAAACCCAATCAACAGGCTGCAGGGTCTGCAAGGCACACATCCACCCCCGGCACCCGTGTTCCCTACGGTGGTTCCTAAAGGCCGGCAAAAGCAAGGGGAAGCATACAGCCCTGCAGCAGCATCTCCAAGAACACACAAAAACCCGCTCCAGGAGGGACAGCGCAATAGGGCAGCGCGTCCCTATGGGCACACGTCTCCTCTGGTCACCCTCTCGGATGTCCCCATAGCACCCAGGTGGCGTCTGTAGGGGAGAAGGGAGAGGAGCGGGGAGTGACGCCGGCACGGGGCAGCGCTTATCCGGGTGGCACACACGGCCACGCCACGGCTCGGAGCTCTGCCGTGGGACTCGGGAGGAGCACCGAGCGGCTCCAACACCGCAGCAGGCGCGGAGCTCAGGCTGCCTCATTCCGGGATCGAGCGCTGCGGCGATTTGCACACGAGTAGGAATATTCCCCCGGCTCAGACGGCCGACGGGTCCCAGCAGAGGGGATCCGGCCGAACCGCCCCTTCTTCCACCGCAGCCCCTCCGCCGGGCACGCACCGAGCGGCCGCCCCGACAAAGCAAAGCCATCCCCGCCCGCCCCGGAGCTCACGGCGAACGCGACCGACCCCGCAACCCCACCGCCCCGCGGGGCGATCCCCGGCCGCGGTTACCTGCAACGAGCCGCCGGCTGCGGGGCTCACTCCAGCGTGACGCAGTAATGGGATCGCTCCGCTTTACAGCTTATCCCGGCTAACCCCACGCGCTGGAAGGACAAGGGCACCGGCTGCTCCCCGGGGAGGAACTTTCTCCCCATCGCTCCCAGCACCGGGGACCCCCCCACCCCCCGCCTCGTCTCCAACGCCGTCGCTACATCTGTCCGCAGGTGCGGGCTCGATACCGCCCGTCCCCAGGTTGGCTCCCCGGTACTGTCCCCGCGTGTGTCGCTACGCCTGCTCCCCGATAGCGTCCCCGGGTCCGCTCTCCGCTCTCGTTCCCAGCCGTGCCCAAAGCAGCAGACGCGTCCAGGTGCCGTCCCCAACCCCACGCCGCGCTCCGACTCCACCACCGCTATAAGGGGGGGGGGAGGGATCCCGGCACCCCCCGCTCCCCCCGCACCGCGGCCGAGCCCGGATCCCCCCGAGGCGCACTCCCCCCCCCCCCCGGCCCCATTGTCCCCACGCCCCCCACCCCCCCCACGCCCGCAGCCGCCCCCCGGTGCCGCGGGAGGGGCCGAAACTTTCGCTCACCGCAGGGCGGCCCCGGCGGAGCGCGGCGCTGCCTCCCCGGCGGCTGTGCGCGGGAGCGGCGGGGGCGGGCGGCGGGGCCGGGCCGGGGCAGGACAGGGCCGGGCCGGGCCGGGCCACACCGCCTCCCGCCGCCGCCGCCGCCACGGCCGCCGCCGCCGCCGCCACCTCCTCCCCGCGAGGGCGGCGGGCGGGGCCGGTGCTGCCCGCCGGGCCGGGCCGAGGCCGAGGCCGGGCCGGGGCGGGCAGGACGCCCTGCTCGGGAGCGGAGAGCTCTTTGTTCTGTAATCCCAGTAAGAGTGCCAGCCATTCGCCCCGCCGCTAATCCCAGCCCCGCGCAACAACAACATCCATTGGCTGCCATTTACATACAGGATTAACCAGCCCGCAGCCCGGCCGGGGGAGGGACCCGAGCCGTACCGAGCCGTGCCGAGCCCACCCGCGGGGCCGGGGGCGGTGGGGACCCCCGAGGAGGGCCCCGCGGCGCGGAGCGAGCGGCGGCGGCGGGGCCGTCCCCGGGCGCCTATCGCCACCTGTTGGTGCCGGCACGGCTCGGCCCGGCACGGCCCGGCAGCGCCCGGCCCGGCTCGGTGCCGATGAGCGGCCCACGGGCAGTAGGATCGGCACGGCTTTGGCTCCGGGTGAATATCCCCCTCCCTCCTTCCCTCCCCCGTCTCTCTCTTCGAAGCGTGTGTTATGCGGCCGCTCCATTCGCTGGGTTTTATTTTTAAAGGAGTGACGGCTGATGAGTGCTGCGAGGCTGAAAGGAGAAGAAAACCCTTTGGCAAACGTTCGCTTTGAGTTTCTGGGCGAGCTGAAACGGGGCTCGGCCCCGGCGCTCCTCCCACGGCATCAGACCTGGCACAAAACATCCCAAATCCCAACAGGGATGAAGGAGGAGGTCGTGGTGAGGTGGGGGTCGGCCTCGGCTCCCATCAAACAGCGACAGGACGGGAGGTGATGGCCTCAAGCTGCAGCAGGAGGGGTTCGGGTTGGACGTTAGGAACGATTTCCTCTCCAGAAGAGCAGTGCTGCTGCAGCACAGCTGCCCGTGGTGGTGGTGGTGGGCTCACACCATCCCCAGGGCTGTTCAGTAACAGATGTGGTGCCGAGGGATGCGGTCGGTGGTTTGGTTGGACCCAGTGATCTTAGTGGCCTTTTCCAACCCTCACGACTCAATGAAATCCCAACCAAATCCCATTGAGGACAGGGGTTGCATCCTTACGGTGCACGGCTCCATGCAATGGGGGCCCAGGTGAGCACCGGGAGCGTCCGCTGTCATGGGATGGGGGCTCATGGGTCCCTCAGCCCCACATGAGTGAAACAACCAGCTCGCCTTTCTGAATAATTAAATGGGAGATGTTGGAGGAAAGAAATCAGGGCATCGTTTGGCTAATTATCTCGAAGCCAGAGCAACCAAAAAAAAAAAAAAAAAGAAAGAAAGAAAGAAAAAAAAGCACGCAAAGTTAATTTAATTGGGTCAAACAATAGCGTTGCCATGAAGCAGCTGCATGGGGCTCCTGTAGCGCCTCGCTGGGACCTCGGCTCTGTGTCACTGCTTGGGGAACCTCGTGTTGGGGGAACACATGGGGAAATGGGCTTTGTGGAGCCGTGTGAGCCTGTGGGACGTTGTCCATGTCGTCCCCATGCTGCAGCCTGGCCGTGCCCTATGCAATAGCCAGGGGTTTGGGGAGCATTGCAAAGGGAGAGTCCCAAAGCATCCTGAAAAACAGGAAGAGAAGGCTGAGAATGCAGCATAGGCAGGGCTGGGAGCTCAGCTGCGGGTGCCAGGGGGAGGGGGGCACCTGGAGCTGCCCCAGATGTTCCCCAGGTGGAGCATCCGTGTGTCCTCCAGGGACATCCACCCCAAGGGCTCCCGTGGATGAGGGCGAAGCTCTGCAGCTTTAACACCTGCAGAAGGCTCCGATGAAAAGCAAAGGCGCCGCAATGGGATGAAAGCGTGTGGGCAAAGCATCTTATCTGGGGCTGAAACAACGCGCCTGACAACAACACCCAGCGAGGAGAACGCGCTCGGAGAGGGATGTTTTAATCTGATCTCGCTGCAGAAATAAAGCGCTTCCTTGTCACAGCGCTGACAAAAGAAAAGGCGACAGAGCCAGAAAACAATTATATCTGCATAAAGAGATATAGGGTTGGTTTTTTAATTTGTTAATTAGTGACTGCTGGGCATCACAAGGATCGTTGTTTTCTCTGATATGCTGATTTCTTCCTTCTCTCGGTGGAATTGGAGAGCGCACGCACACAGAAAGACACTTCTTTACAATGGGGAATGGGGAAGAAGTTTCAGAAAGGTCAGGAGAAATGTGATAGGAAGAAGGAGTCTGAGTTCTCCTTTCCTGGAGGGGCTCTGTACTCCGGGTGAGAACTACCCAGGCACAACAAAATGGGTTCTGAATTATAGATCAAGAGAGTCGCCGGTGGGCGCCTCGGGTGGGGGGTGCGGATGTGGGATGCAAGAGGGGCAGAGAGCAAAACCCGGGGCAGGGAAAGCAGGGGAGATTTCCTCAGCAACATCTCTGCACTACTGAGCAACGCTGGCAAGAACTCTGCACCACCGCAGCTGGTATCTATGGGTCCCAAACACAACCGTAGAGAGATCAAAAAAAACCACAGTCCCTCCGTTCCCTGCCTGCTGGGGCAGCGAGGAAGGCTTGCGTGGAATATTTACTCTCTCTATCTGCCTTTAACATATCTATCTGTGCTGCCAGCTGTCTGCATTTGTGCAGCTCTTTGAACGCCGCGCTGCAGAAATAGTTTGCTCCGGAGCAACAGATAAAATGGTTTTCCAGTTGTCTCGCCTTCACTCTTGAATTATTTCCATGCTAATGAGTGCCCTGCAGAGGCACTCCCAGACAGCATCCTGGGGAGCTGAGCAGTGACGTTGCCACTTCCCAACCCAGGGAGCAGTATGGCCCCAGCATCCATCCTTAACCCAAGAAGCAGAAAGGAGTGGCAGGCAGAAAGCTGGGGAGCCAGGATTGTGCCAGGAGGCACCTGGATGCTGATGCCCTGAGGGGCTCCAACAACCCAGCCACCCTCTTGGCCCCAAGGTGCACATTTCAGCATCCAGATGGGGCTGGGATGGTCCCAGTGGTGGGATCACACACGTGGGGACGAGGTTAGGATGCTACTCATGCACTGTTAATAAAACCCTATGGTTACAGCCGGAACCTCCTGCCAGCCCTTGAGACCTCAGTGTGGCTCTGCAGCATGGCTTTGGGTTTGCCCACCAGCTCCATCCCATTGAGCTGCTCCTCACTCTACCCAATCTGCTTTCAGCCCCTAATTGCACCTCCCCAGCTTGCTGCCCAGCAAAGCCAACCTCCCCAGAACACCCACATCCTCACAGCCCTCTCCCATACTGGGAACGACCCCAAAGACCCCAAACCATTGGTGTCAGTGCCCCATTGATGTTCTGCCCCATGCAGTCCCAGTGCTGGTCAGGGCACCTGCCCACTCGTGGCCTTGCAGCACCAACGCCAAGGGCAGGAGGTATTGGCATCTGTGCAGCTCAAAAGTAAACTTAACGATGTTATCTGCCAATCTGGTAATTAATACCCTGGATGCGTTTTATTGGAACAAGTGAGGGCCAGGACACACAGGGGATTTTAATGAGGGGCTTTGATGGGGAGGTACGAGCCTGGAAGGGGACTTGAGGGTCAACAGGGGTGATTTGGGGGCTGGGATCAGCCCTGGGTGCCTCCTACCCCACATGGAGTGCCCCCAGGCTGCTCCCGGCCCCATTCCCACCTTGCCAGCAGCCAGGCACCCACTTGCCCTCTCTGCTTGGAGCTGAGTGCTGCATGCCATGGGCTCTTTTAGATAAGATGCTTCCATGATACTTAAATATTAGAGAGGAAGCACTTTCCCAAGCTCTCCCAGGCAGGACCCACTGCCCTCCAGCACCCCGATGGCAATGGGGATGCAGGCACCGGCCCTCGCACCCAATTTTCTCAAAAATGCCTATATCTGTAGTTGATCCCACTGCTATTTTTAATACAGATGCCTTATTGAGATTCAAATGAATGTTTCAAATCCTCTCTCCTTTGCATAATTCTTTTTAATTAACACTTCAAAAGGTTTGAGCACAAGATCCGTGCTATTTCCCTAACGATGTTGCCCCAACCTCCTTTTCCCCAAAGCTCCCCTGCCACGGTTCTGAGGGCAAAAGCTGGGGACAGAGCTGTCCCCAAGGCTGTAGGTGATGGTGTCAGGCTCAGGTTCTGCAGGAACATCAGCTGAAGGGAGAAAGAGGTGAATCACCACTAATCCGTCAGCACAACAGCCTGGGTTTGGCATAGAGCTGGTGATGGCTGAAGTAAATGGGTTTAGTGTCACTGCTCTGCCACCCTCCGCCCCAGTATCAGCTGCTGTCATACTCTAAAATGGAGCAATACACCCCCAGAATGTAAGAGCTGGAGCTTCTCAACAGTCTTCCTGAGTGTTGGGAATAACCCACAGCCCTGAGGACATACCATGGGCATGGGATGAAAGGAAGGAGATCCCCATACCCATAGGTTCCCATCATTGGGATGAGCCCTCCTTCACCCAGAAGATAAATGCAGTGCAGCAAAAGCAGCAGTGAGTTTTTGGGCTTCAATTCCTGCAAGTGCAGAAGTGATTAGACACAACAAAATTGTATAATTAGGATTTAATAAGAGACCGTCCCAGACATGCAAAAGAAGTAGGTTAGACAGTGGCCTTTGTTCAGCTACAAAAGACATTAATTTGCAAATACTCTCAATATTCTTTTTTTTTCTTTTTTTTCTTTCTTTTTTTTTTTTTTGTTATTTAGACTGATTTTTTTGAAAGCCTCTGATAAAACGAGAGATCTGGACTAAGCATTCCAGCTGCATTTCCAAGTGCAGGAATCCAGCTTTGATGTTCCCCTTGATAACATCTTTTTAGAGCCTCGACTGCATCAAATTAAATTCTGATTATTCCGATAGTGCAACACAGCTTCCAAATGTATTCAGGTGACTTTTTGTTCTGGAAGGAAATAAGCTATTTTGACAAGGATGCTTGTTAGACAGGATAGAGGTGGGGAAGATATACCCTTGTGATGGAAGAAGTTTGTTCCTGGTGCCATTCAGCACCAAGACAGCTCCCAGATGCAGAATTGCATTGTGGATGGGCAATGGGTGCCCTTCTTACACACGGTTCATCCATCCCTTCTCAAGGAGACAACCCCATAGGGACGTACCCCATGGCAAGCCGCATCTTTTGGGATGCATCCACATCGAGAAATCCTCTCTATGTGTCCCCATTTAAGGGTCACCAATCCCCCTTCTCTTCCCCCTCCCTCCCCAGGGCTGAACCCATATCACCACCCCATCCCGCTGTGCGCTCGCGGTGCTCCGCTCCTCGGCTCCACGGGAGGAGGAAAATAAAGTGCAAATATTATTGTTGGCAGAGATTACCAGCTCCCCCACTGTGATTTAGGCATCTTTAAACTTCATGTTTTATTAATCTTTGCTGAACGATTAACGGCACTGAAATGTTATGTCTGCAAACAAAGGCGCGTGCTGCGGTGTTATCTCCAGGAGATAGCAGGGGTTTGGGCACCTGATTGCAGAGTCAGTGATGAACTGCACAGCAGGGCTACACAAGAGCAAAACCCTGAGCAGGGCCCGGGTGCCCAGAGCAGAGCTGAGAGCAGCAGCCCATGAAGGCAAAATGCATGGCAAACACACCCAGGTTTGGGGTGCCATCCTGACGGAGGCACCCAGATGGACACTCAGTGAGGGCCAGGGCTTTGGCTGCATCCCCATCATCCTGTAAATGATTTTATAGAATCACAGCATGATTTGTGTTGGTCATCCAACCCAACCTCCCTGCAATGAGTGGGCTGACCTCAAAACCTCGCATGTCTCCAAGGTTGGGGCATCCACCGCAACAACAACCCCAACATCTGTTCCAGGTTCACTACCCTCTTTCTTATATTCAGTCTGAATCTGCCCCCTTTTAGTTTGAAACCATTTCCCCTTGTCTTGTCACAGCAGACCCCACTAAAGAGCCTCCTCCCTTCTTTCTTGCAGCCCCCCTTCAGATACTGAAAGGCTGCTATCAGCTCTCCCCCCAGCCTTCTCAATGGCAGAGGCAATGAGCATATCACAGGGGTCAACACCCCAGAACTGTTCTCCTTTCAAGCACTGGGAACCAGCAAAGCCAACAGTTGCTGGATTCCATCGGTCCCTGAGCAAGAAGCAAGCAACAGGATGACCAAGGGACCCTGCAGCCCAAATGCAACTCTTAAGGGAGACCCCAACACTCCATGCCCAGGGTAAGGACACTGGGAAGAAACAAAGCCTCAGGGGCCCTGGGCTGCTGGGGCAGGGACAGCAGCACCGGGGCCCAACTTCAGCCACAGATTTTATTGTTTAGTAATGAGCTCACCAACAGCAGCAAGCCAAGAGGGGGGGGGTGGGGGGGGAGGGGGGGTTGTACATGGATACAGATGGGGAGGAGTTACACAGACTGAGATTTGTACAGCTTTTGTACAGAAGAAATAAAATGAATCAAATAACAAAATAGACATTAGCAGTCAAACCTTTTTTTTTTTTGTCTTTTTTTTTTTATATATATATATCATACTAACAAAATCTGATAGCCAAAAAATGACTAATCTACAAAATTGTCATACATACTGTACGGGTAAAAGGTTATCATCCATTTATACATCTAGTAACATCTTTATTCTGGTAACTTACATGAGGCCTATAGGATCTTAGTGTATTAATCATTCCCTACAAGATAGTGCTGAGCTGCTAAAGCTGCAGAACAACAGAGTACTGGAATTTCTGTTAAGACTTCTACAGTGTCATTTGCATCTTCTTGTTATAACAAAACCCTCATGCATCTCTACTGCAAGGCAGAGGGGGGAGGCAACGGCACAGAGCCTCAGCACCCATCCCTCAGCTCGGGTACTGCAGGAGGGATAAAGCTGAACTCACCCAACACTGATTGACCCATTTTCCCTTTGGTCGAGAGGGTTAGAGAGAAGGAGTCACCAAACAGAGACGTGGTGTACCTGACAATGTCTCAGCCTTCAGCAGAAGCCCATCACTCAGCAGGGTGGGAGCGAGGTGGGACGCAGCCCCCGCACCGCCCTCGGGGCTGGGGATGGAGTAAAGGCACAAACAGAGCCGGTCCCTGGCCAACAACAAGGGATGGGTGCGTCCGTGCTGCGATGCCCTTGGACATCTCCCCCAAAGAACGAAGCCAGTAAGACCGAATATTGTGAAATACTTTATACACCACCACATAGAGGCAAAAATAGCAATTAAACTTACAAATAAATAGAGGGGCTGGGGAACGTCCTCCTTGCCCTTTCCCAGCGTGTCCCTGGTTTGGACTCTGCCCACCCCTGGAGGTCCCAGCAGAGGTCCCACCTCGGTCCCAGCCACCTCTGAGCGCTGAGATGGAACCCAGATGTGTGACAGCACGTCCCGTGCCCAGCGAGCAGCTCCCACAGACCTGCACCCCAGGACCAAAGTTACACCCTGCTGCCCATGTCAGCACGGCCACAATGCAGGGCCCAGGAGAGCCCCAAGCTCCTGGCTGGGCTGCACGGGGCAGCACAGCTACATACAGCCAGGGAAGACCAGCAGCATTCACTTTAGGCCACCTCTGCCCCCCCCCTGCTGCTGCCTTGGAGAAGCTGCAGCAGTGATGAATTAATGGAGCCTGCTCCCCATAATCACTCCTGGGGATCCTGCCCTGTGCACAGCAGGAGTTCATCGAGGGAAGAGGGAAACTCAAGCAATCTTTCACCTACAGAGGAAGTCACTGAAAAACCCATCAAGGAAAATATAAGTAACGAAAGAATGGGGCTGGTCCGCCTGCACCAGGAGCTGCTGTGGGGACTTCAGGAGAACTTTGGGGAACACCAACCCTGAATTCTCAGGAACAGCACTGAGGCATTGGCTGCTGCAAGCTGGAACAAGGAATGCTGTCCCTGGGATTTTCCTGAGCAATGGAATACACCAACCAGGATTTTGGTCCCCTGGAAAGTCCCAGTGCTAGGCAGGTTGGTGGTAATCCCCCTGGTGGTATGAACTGATTAAATGCTTCCACCGGGCAGGATGGGATCCCACCAGCATCATTTCCAGCCAATGGATCCCATGCCCCTCCTTAAGCCAGACGTGGCTGTGTTTGCTGACTTGCTGCACTCCCTGAAGTCACCTCCTCCTCCTCTCCTGCTCCCTTTGAACAGAAGGAGAACTCATCAACCCTGCAACCAGCGAGCAGGGTCCAGCATTACATCAACCTGGCAACCCGCTAACAAAAATTGCACAATTTCATAGGAAACGAGGGCAGAAAGGAATGAAGTTGACATGCAGTGACGTTCATCTGCCCATGGCCTGGCTCAGATCTCTCCCAGTGCCCTTTTCTATCCTGCCCTCTTTCACAGGAGCCCCTTTAAAAGCACATTCTCCCCTTACTGCACGCATCCTGATGTCCCTGGGAGCTCTGCTGCAAAGATGGAGAGAGGAGCAAAGCCTCCAGCAGAAGGAACAACCAACCAAGCAAACTGTGTGCCTCCTTTGCCAGCCAGCACCACAGCCACAGCAGGACACAGCAGCACCCACCTGCTGCTCTGAGCACTCAGGATTCCAGATGCAAATTTGGGTGCTTGCCTGAGCCTGCACTGCCCTGCACAGACAGGAGAGCCGTGTGGGCTCTCGCCTTGGATTCCTTCTGCTCCAATTGCTTCCGTTCGTGTCACACACAGGATTTCTGTAGCCATCAAATGCAGACAGCCCCTACTGCATGAGTGCTCCCAGCAGTGAGCTGCTGTCTGGGTCTGGTGCTCCGAAGCCCTCCCATACAGACACAGCAGACCAGGAGAGCAGCCCTGCCCGATGCTCTGCAGGGACACACCAGCGCTCCTTCCCCACACTGCAGCGGGTGAGAAACAAAATAAATAACCCCTCTGAAATCAGACCATCTCGCACGACACGCTATGATACAAGTACCAAGTGAGGCCTCCAGGCTGCAGAACCAGATGTGTCTTCTACAAGGCAAGGAAGGAAACACGCACACCCCATCTCCCTCAGCCTACGCGTCCCAGTGAGCCACCAGCCCAGCAGGTTTCACTGTGCAGGTCTTTGGGGTGAGTGGGAGGGAAGGGGCAGACCGTGTGGGCAGCGTGCAGCCTCAGGACGTGCTTTGGTGTCCAACACCGTGAGCAAATCCCTTTGCAGCTGCTGGGACTCACTGACACCTCAGCTACCATCGGGTGCAGCCATCATTCAGACTGCTGGTGGGACAAGGGCAGCTCAAGCAACACAAATTCCACAGTCAAAACCAATACAGGTAAGAAACCAAACCCAGAGAGATCTTTCTGCTCCCTCCTGGAACAACAGCTGTCTTGGAAAACTGGGCTCCAGGACTGTCCCGATTACATCCGTTAGTACATAACAAACACTGTCCTTCTTTAAAGTGAAAATACTGTGTCTAGTCTTTTGGAGGTGCTAAAGCCAGATGTGGTATTGTTTTTCCTGACTGTGCACAGGAGCTGATACTGGCATGAAATGATCCTCTTCACCTCTTCTCTATCAGAGCTTCTCCTGGAAGAGAAGAGACCTAATTAGCAAAAATGAGGGCAAGCACAGAGGTTTTTTGACAGTAGGGGAAACTGAGCTGCAGAGTGGGGTGCCAGGACTGGTAATCCAGGCTTTCTGTGTCCTGGCCCACTGCACTGCCCAGCAAGCCATAGTGCTGTTTCCTCAGGCTGCCCTGAGGGGGAGGCGAAGTGTGAGGCTTCAGACCTTACCCTGCATCACAAACAGCAGGAGAGAGCAGGATGGCACGGCCCAGGAGTGCCACTTTGTGAAGGGGGGTGGCAGATCTGAGACTGAGCAGGTCCTGCCTCATCCTGCCAGAAGTCATACAGGCACCGACCCAGGAGAAAGAGGACGAACTCCCAGCTGCTTTCCAGTAGAGCAAGTGCCTGCTGCTGGTGGGAGGCACACCAAGGAGCACCCTCATGGTGACTGCCAGGGATTTGAATGGTACAGTGCTCTCTCCACGCATGGGAAACACAGGTGCGATTTGCTGTGCTGGCAGAGCTGTCCCAGTCCAAATTGCGTCCCCAGCAACGCAGGGCAGACAGCACAGTCCCCATTTTAAACAACATTCTGCTCGTAACTTACCTCTTGCTTGTGGGATTTATCCTGCTGGTGAATCCCATTAGCAGACCCGGAATTTCCAACAGGCTGCAATAGAGAACAGACAGTGCTTACTGGAGAGGGACACCGTTGCTTGCCTCCAAGGACTGAGGTGGGTTTGCCTTCTCCCTTGGCAGCCCAACACTCAGTGGCTACTCCATGCAAGGACAGAGGAAAGCAAAAACATCACAACGTTTTTGGCAAGAAGCCTCCTGATCCCCACATTCTGGCCCAGTCCCCACATTAGGGATTACATCCTTCCCAGCTATAAAACATCCCCTGAGCTCCTATGTGGATACAGAGCAACTCTTCACTTCTGACCCTTAAATCCTGGTAAACAAACGGTGAGCCAAGGCCAGCATTAGCTGCAGACAGTGCAGCACGGGGAACATCACTGCAGCAAAAAGGACATCGCCATTCCCTGCTTCCCATCCCTGGGGACAAGCCTGGCAGCCAGGACGGGCTGTTCTATCTTTAGAAAGCACAAGAACTTTAAACATTTATAATGTTGCTTCAGCTGGGATAATACGGAGCCCTTCAGCTTCCAGATGACAGTACAACCTGCACAAACAAGAGGAGAAAGCTGCAGCCTGAAGTCACGGCATGCCGCACGTCAGTTGTTTGGGTCTCAGTAATCAGATTCGCTGCTGTCGGTGGATCGCTGAACCAGAAGCTATGGGGAGATGAGACAAGACTGCCAGGCTTAAATCCATCACGTAGGAACCCCCACTGAATGCCCTTCTTGAGTCCTGCCTGGATGGATGGATGGATGGATGGATGGATGGATGGAGGAATAATGCCACTGTGCTGACTCAGCCCTGGGCTGCTGCACCCACAGCCACAGCAGTGCAGGTGCTGTGCATGTCAGCATCTCCTCCCTGGCTGAAGAACGCCCATCTGCACACGGAGCAGCTGGGGTGCCAGGGATCAGGTTGGAAATCTGGGTGGTCTCAGTGCACGCTCACAGTAATGAACACAAAGTGGTGTAATTCACTTGAAATTAAGTAGACTCCCAGAGCAATCACTGCATGTATCCCGAGGAAAGGTCTCGGTTCCAAATCCTTGTCATTTCCTGCAAAGCTACAAGACCAGGGCCTCCCAAGACAGAAAGACCCTCTTCCTCTATTACAGGACAAGTACTTTGCAGCTGCACACAGAAACAGCAAGGCAGCAATTACAAGACAACGAGACAAAGACATACAGTGCCATTACGCTCCCCCAGCTCCTGAGTCTCCTCGCCTAATGGCAAGGCCAGCCATGCACATCAAGGGCTGCAGAGCGCAGGGGCTGACTAAGCCTGCAAAGGGAGAGCAGCAGCAGCTTGTGGTAATTAGAGATTTCCTCCTCAAGCACACTGTGAAGGCTCTGCAGACAAAGGGAGAGCGATGCCAAGGCAGATCCCTGGGCAGCAGCTGCTGTCAGAGAGGAGACAGGAGGTCAGAAGGCACTGCAGAATGGATTACAGCAGAAACGTGGCTTCTCGAGAAGCATTACTGATTCCAGAAGTGCTGCACCTGGATCTCTTTAGGCCAGCGATGTCCTCAGGCTCAGCCCCAAATCCCCATTAACAGCTCCTCTTCATAGGCAAAAGGACGAGCAGACATCATGCTGAAACCTGAGAGCTTTGATGCAGACTTCCCTGTAAGTTGGGCACTTCCCAAACCTGACATCAGTGGAAGTGTGAAGCCCAATTCCCTCCGTAATCCTCTCCCTGTCTCTCGGAAGTGCAGTTTGTAGTTGAAGGCATAATGCTATCCCTGTCGTATCTCAAGGATTACCTTAGCATGAAGGTATCACAGTAATGCCAAGGACAGATTAAGCTGACCTCACCAAGTCCATTCCAACTCACTTTAAGGTTATTTTCTACAGCTGGGGAAGAAATAATCACCACCTGCACCACCTCTGGAGCCAGGAAGGTGGAAAGGAGGATTTCCTGCTCTCAGGGGACTTAGCATTAAAGCAAACAGAATAACTTTCCCCACCCCTCCCATAGCTTACAACAAACAAGGCTGTCGCAGTGCATTTTCATTTGACGCACAGCAATTAACAGCAGGATCAGAAGTCACTCTGGAGATCTTGACAATATTATGGCACGTCCTGGACTGCCACAAACTTGTCATCACCACAGCTATCCCGTCCGGTGCCAGCAGACAGCACTGCAGGATGGGAGGAGATGTCAGCACCAGTTCGATGCTCAGCTGAGACAGCACTGCTCTCAGGACTGCACTTTTTTACCTTGCATCCCCCTGACTGCCTCCATGCAATGCAAAGGGCCCTTTGGAGCATCTGCAAACTGCACAAAGGCAGTGAGAGAATGAGAAGACACGATACCCCCACATCACCTAGCACAACATATCTACACTTGCATTGGGTAAAACTCTGCCCCTTGTCCTTGCGTGTACTATTCTGTCTCCATCCGAATGTGAACTGTCACTCAATACGGCAAGGGAAGGACATTTTCAAGCACAGAACTTAAGTGAGCAAGTATTAGAGAAGCACCTGAGCCATCACCTGACAGCAGATGAGAAAATACAGCTGGAGTGAAAGAGGACACGAATCCATCTTTAAGGTCCCTCCCAACACAAGGCATTCTCTTATCCTACAAAGCTAAAGGCTTGGCACAAGGGGCAGGTCACTGCACTGGAGGAATTAGTCAGGACTTGAGCAACTCGGGTATGTGGTGGAAGAGGCCAAACATGAAGAGCCCATTTATTTGCAGCCCTCATTTTCACAAGGAAAGATGCAAGACAACAATAGAAGCAGTTTTGCCTTCTGAGAAGAAACACAGGTAGACTAGGATAAGTGGGGAAGAGAAGAGAGCAGCTTGACTGGGAACACAGTGGTACAGCAGCACACTTAGATCAGGTACGGAGATGCCTCCAGGAGTTCATAGGAGAGATGAAGAATGTTTTCCCAGAGTCACTTCTGAAGTCAGTGCTTAAGGATGGCAAGAAAAGCCCTCTCAAAGAGCAGGGATGGCAGAAAGGCTCAACTTTCACACTCAGAATGGTTCTAAAGGACATCATAAATGAGCTAAGAATTATCCCACTAGCAGCCTGAGTTTTGTTTTGGTTTTTAAACCCAAGGGCAAGAAATAGTTCTCTTCCTGGAAGAAAGGAGGACTCACACGAAATCTTCACCGGGACAACAAACGGCCATGTGCTCTACCTGTGTCTTCTCCGAGGAAAGCCTCATGGCTTCCATCAGCTTCTCCATCTGGTGGCCCTGCTCCAGTGCGTTGCGCAGCACGTCCTCAGTGCTGACCAGGCGGTGCTGCAGCCGGATCACCTCCGACTCCGACGAGGGGTCGATCAGGGAGTACCGCCTCTGGTCCGTCACTGCCTTCTCCTTGTCCTTGGGTAGCGGGGTGGAAACAGGGGTGTTATGCGTTAGAGACGATCACTGTAGGAACTTAAAGAGGACAAATCTGCGGTAACTCAGTAGAACTGTGTTTTGGTTTCAGCAGTAGATGGGGTGAGAGAACAGCTCTACGGTGCCAAACGCAACCGGCGCAGCTCCAACCGGTTCCCAACAGATGTTATTCACATTTCAACCACTGGAGGACACTGAAGTACATAGGAATTAGAGGGAATGGTTTTAAACCGGGACAGGGGAGGTTTAGGTTGGATGTTAGGAAGAAGTTTAGGAAGAAGTTTGTCACACAGAGGGTGGTGATGCACTGAACAGGTTGCCCAAGGAGGCTGTGGATGCCCCATCCCTGCAGGCATTCAAGGCCAGGCTGGATGTGGCTCTGGGCAGCCTGGGCTGGTGGTTGGCGACCCTGCACATAGCAGGGGGGTTGAAACTCAATGATCAGTGTTGTCCTTTTCAACCCGGGCCATTCTATGATTCTATGATATGACACTGTTTTATGCATCCTCTGATCTAGGAATAAGCAGCGAGGGGAACCAAGGGACCTTCAGTTCCTCCCAGCAGTGTTAGCCCTATTTAGCCATGGATCTAAGGTCTGTGGGAACAGGGAAACAGTGGGGGAGGATGGATGCAGGTTTCACTCCTTAACGGGGTGCTGCTACACCAGGCACAGTCAGGGAAGCTCCATCAGATGCTCAGTAGCAAATGGACTAAACCACCTCAGTGGTCTTTTCCAACCTTAACGACTCCATGAACGCAATCATGGCTTGGAGCAGAAGCGATGGGCATGAGCCCTACAGCACAGCACAGAGCCCTCCAACCCCGTGGCCAAGGAGGGGCCCTGAGGCTCTCACCAGCACAACCAGCTTCTCTCTCAGCCCTTTGATGTCATCTTTGAGCTTCTGCTCCTTCAGCCTCCACTCGGCCTTGTGCACCTCCCGGCTCAGGTCGCGCTCAGGCCCAGGTGAGTGCCGGTTCGCCTCCAGCAGCAGCGCTCTGAGCTCATTCAGGCTCCTGGAAGCAGCAGCAACAAGAGGTGAGGGCCTTCCAGCTGGGGCCAGTGGTGGTTACAGCACTCTGAGCACACACACACACACACCCGGCTCTGCACACTGACCTTTCCTTCTTGAGCAGCTCCTGGCTGATCAGGACCAGTTGCCCCGATGCGTCGTGTGTTTTCTTGGTCAAGGCTTCCAGCTCCCCTTCCAGCCTCTTCTTCTCTTTTAACACCGAATCTGCCTTCTTTTCCATGGTTTTGCATTTGTTTTCCAAAGCTAGGGGAAGAAGAGGATACAAGGGGGAAGAAAAGCTGCTTAGTTCTTTACTTACTTCCTCTTTTGCCTTTCCCAGTTCTCAGTCTTAAAAACACAGGGCTGGTAAGCTCTGGATCTGGCCCCATTTAAGGGGTGATCTCAGAAACATCACACCATGATCCATTTGTTTCTCTATTTCTTTCAGTGAGCCCAAACCCCTCCTTGCTCATGCAAATGCTTTCTGCAGAACAGAGGGCTTTGGGTAGACCTCATTGCAGCCTTTGAGTACTTGAAGGGAGCTTACAAGCAGGAGGGGGACCGACTTCATACACAGTCTGATAGAGACAGGACAATGGGGAATGGCTTTAAACTAAAAGAGAGGAGATTTAGGTTACATGTTAGGAAGAAATGTTTTACTCAGAGGGCTGCAAGGTGCCAGCAGAGGTTGCCCAGAGAGGTTTTGGGTTCCTCATCTGTGGAGCCATTCAAGGCCAGGTTGGATAGAGCTTGGCAACCAGGGGGTTGGAAGCTGATGATCTCTAAGGTCCCCTCCAACCCAATCCATTCTATGATTCTATCACCTGTGTTCTCTTGGCCTAGAACTCTCAAACAAATTTTTACCAGCAGCACCCACTAACAGACAGTGCCATGTTTTACACCTGACTTTGAGCACCTGGGCTCTTATTCAACAGAAAGATGAAGGATGAGCAGAGAAGCACCTTGTTCCCATCTGCACTGGATTAGGGAAACTTACCACTTACTTGGGCCCTTAGGGCTTCAGTCTGGGACACCAGCGATGACACCTCTTTGTCTCTTTTACTCAGTTTGTCTTGAAGGTCTTCAGTAGGATGAAAAGAAAAGACAAGGATTAGAAGCCTAGAAAACCTTCTGTGCAAATCAGGAAGGTACTGAGCATAGGGTCAGGGCTCAGAGTGCCATAAATGGGGTGCGATGGGCACCAGAGGGAACTCTACATCAGCAGAGAAGCAACAGGAGAGGGGTAACACACATTCTTCACCCTGCATCTCACCACCTGCACTGGGAGGCACGAGGAGGCGGGTTTAAGAAAGCAAAAAGTGAGCAAAATAAAGGGTAATGAAACTCTGAGCAAAGTCTAAGCTCCTGGAAAAGTCCCAGTGGTCTCCTTTCAGATTGCTGCATCCTCAGAAGGGCTTTAGAAGGGGCTTTGTAGCAAATGGACTCCTTGGAGGTGAATAATTGAGAAAAAGATATCACCATAAATCAAGTGCCATTTGTAAATGGAAGTGACAAGTTAGCTCTTGTCACCTGGCAAGGCTTTTCTGCTAAAAACAAACCAATAACCCCTAAGGAAGAATGGGGAAACGTGAGTTTTGAAGGAATGAGCAAGGGAAGGGGTGATCAGGAAGGATCTCACATGTCTTAGATCAGCCCCAAATTCTCCACAAAGGACCAAACTCGAGGCACACACAACAGGACATTCTTCTCAAGAGGGAGTGAGAGCCCAGAGTCTGCCTGGGTCATTCAGTTGCAATCTTGCAGCTCTGTTGTTACTGGGATTGGGAGCCACAGCTCACCCTCTTGGTCAGGGAGGCTAAAAGCAATTCAATCTCCAAGCAACATCATATAAACTTCCTGAGTGCGCCAAATCTGGGCTTTATTCTAAGGATGGATACGATTTATAGTAAGCTTAATAAGAATATCTATCATGAGCAGTGCCCTTATAGAAGCACAGTACACTCAGTGACCACGTTTTACCTCTGTAACATCAGGATGGGATGGAGAGAGCCCATTCCCTCCCCCACATCTGTCCCCAGCCTGCACCACCCACATGGTAAATGCATAACAAAAACTGAAAGCCTCCACCTCTACATTTGCTCATGAGAGGGGGCAGGCAGCAAACACTGTCTAGCAAGAAGAAATGAAATGACTTCTTAAGCTCCTTTCATGTAGCTGTGCCTGCAAGAGCAGAACAGCAGGGGAAGGGATGGCACGTGAGCTGCTGGAACGTGGTGCTTCAGGACATACCTTCCATGGTCTGCTTCATCCTTATCTTCTCTTCTGAAATATCATTAGTTTCAATCATCTGCAATAAACGTAGAATACGAGATATAAAACAGCCCTTAACCCAAAGACTCAAAGCAAAACCAACAACCACAGAGCCCCATCCAAGCAGCAGAAGTGGGACTGGCACTGCTTTACAGTCTTCCAAAAGGGAAACAGACTTTGGTGGAGGTGCTTCTCCACTTGGGTACTACTGGAGGTCTCCTGATCCAGCAGCCCTCCATAACACACACCCTTTAGGATGACTGTCCATATGCTCTCATCAACACTTCAAGACTGCCCCTGTTCAGAAAAATGTACGAGGATCTCCATCTCATCTGTAACCTCGTGAGGCTCAGACAATGGCAAACACTTCCATGGGGTGCAAATGCACTTATTTAAGATGACAACCTGGAGTAACACAGCACTACCCACAGGTACCCCGCATGGGAATGGCACAGGCATAGATCCATAGGATTGCCAAGAGAAACCAAGTGCCTGAAGCATTAATGATGCCAATTAAAACAGTGCAGACCTCAGGAAGGGCACAGACCGTCAGTCTTCTTGCCCCGAAGTGACAGCCCCATGAGAAAGCCAGACAAATGGCATCAAACTGTGCCCAGCCTACACATGGACAACATGCACAGCAGTATTAGCATTGTGTGAGTGCCCTCGGGCAGTGCGTACCAAGTGACACTGCTGCACTTTTACCTGCTGCATGGCACCCAACAGAAGCATGGGCTGTCATCCAGCTGGGGATCCTCTCACCTGCATCCCTTCTCACTTTTTCCTTTTTTTTTTCTCCTCAAAAAGTCCTATAGTTCATCTCTCCAGACTCAGTGCAAATGGCCGGGAGATCCCAAGGGAATCCCAAACACCCTGGAGAGAGGGTGTCCATTGCACAACCCCCAAACAAAGGAAAATCCATCCCATCCCAGGAGACTTCACACCTCTGCCCCATCCAGGGTAATCTCTCCCTGCACAAGAGAATCTCCCCTAAAACACCACTGAGCTGCACACAATTGCCTAACACCCACTTCTAGATTTCAGGCTTCATCTCAAGGCAGATTCAAGTAAGCTACAGCATGAAAGTTCACTACCTGCCCAATTTGGACCATGCAACTACCAGCCCTTGACTTCTACCAGCTTACTAATAAATAAGTAAATAATAAAAACGTTTTCCATTGCAGAGGCTGCAGTCCAGCACTCGAAGCCTCCTCCCATCCAGTAGCCTTTGGTGGGACTTTAGAACACAACGTTCAGACTGAGCAATTGCTGCAGCCACCACTGCTGAAAGCCCCAGGGTCAGCCCCAGCAACTCATGCACACTGCAGGGTCCAGCCTGAACAGAAGCAGGAGCACACCTGAAGGGGAAGCACCTCGCCTGTTGTATTTCTGGCACAGAAAACTATTTAACTGCTCTGTTCTCACTGGGAGACATAGGAAAGAAGGCACGTTCACAGTCACGAGGCATTTGTTAGCTCAAAATATTTGGATAGCTAATACTACAGTCACGTTAAATTAGCTAAGATGTTTTAAGATAGAATTTATTCTATGACACTCAAAGGCTTCCATCAATGCATTCCTTCCCAAGTTTTCCTGATTTTAATCGACACACACTTAAAAATAATTACTTCAAGACTCCCTGGTTCTAATCCAATACCAATAAAACTCCCCAGAGCCCTCTCACTTGTTTAAATGGCTCTGGAACAAGCCTCAAGTTTCTTTTACATTCATTCTTGTTTAAATCTTGGCTATAATATGTGATGCACTGTAATAACAACTCGCTTTTCCCAGGGCCACAGCTGTACTTATTGTTCATGGCCATCTTTACTAGAGGAAACATGTTGAGCAACCCTTGAAGCACCATTAATGCTGCAGATCCCTCCTCAGGCTTTTTTCCTCCTCTCCAGTGGAGGATGTCTGTCTGCAGGCATGAAGCTCTGACTTGGCCAGTGCTAACTCATTGGCTCCGCTTTGTTGCCTAGTGGTACAAATGATTTCAGTGGGGTTGTGTTTAATTTGCCAGCGTGAACAGTCATTACATCCACTTCACTGGCACCTCAAGTCTGGAACAAACTACATCTCCTGGTAATAGATTTCAAATGAATGTTCTCAAAACGTGCCCATTTCATGGCTTATTTTCCTTTTCCTCATCCCCACGTGGACAAGCTCAAGTTGGTTGCTGGCTCATTTCTCATGCCAAAGCCAAACACGAACAGAGGTCCTGCTCTAGGGCCATGGGTGGCAACCTCCCTGCTTTACTCTAGTGTAAGAGAGTCACATCCTTCACAATACCACTGCTTTTATCCTAGCCTTCCCAGAGAGGCTCAGGACTCTCATTCAATCAGGCATTTTATTATCCTGGCCTGAAGCCATTCTGACCCCTGCTAGCAGCTCTCCCACTACAATCCCAATAAGTGACAGCATTTCCTAACACCTCCCAAATATGGCACGAGGCCATGCTGCTGGCTTTCCACCCAACACACCAGCTCAACCCTCCTGAGGCTCTCAAACCACACTCCATGCTCTCCCTTAGCACATGCAATGCTTCTTTCACCCTATCCTCCAGCTTCCCATTAAGGACCTTGCTCCTGAAGCCTGTTGCAGCCTCCTCAGAGAACAGCAGATGCACAGCAGAAATGCTGTTTTTTTCAGCTAAGGGCGCTGCTTTCTCACAATGAGCACCCCTCCCTGCCAAACCACGACAGCCCTGCTGTGCTATCACAACACTAACATAGCTCTGAACCCAAACGTGGTCCACCTGCTTTTGACTCTTACTTTCTATACCACTGTAATGGCTTTCGAGGATGGAAAGTCCCCAGGATGGAGTTGCAGCACAGAAAAAGCATCATCAACAGAAAGTAAAACCACAGAAGCCTCAGCGAGCTGCACAAGACAGCAGCTGAGTGCTACTCCTAGGAAGAGTTATTAACAGTGATAACAACTAAGCAAAGTGACCCAGAAGTCATACATTTGCATGCTGAGAAGGATGTAAGGCTTCCATGGACTGCAGCTTGTTCTCTAAGACAAGCACTTTTTCCTGCAATCTGTGGATCTCCTGTTTGCTCTGGGCTTCTGTTTTCTGTAGCGTTTCATAGTCCAACATCTTCTTCTCAGCTAAAGAAATCTGCTCTTTCAAGAAAGCTATTGCTTGTGTCTGGTCTTTGTATTCGCTGTGAAGTTTCTCCAGTTCATGCACCCTCAGCTCAGCATCCCGACACTTGTCCTTCACATCCTGGAGCTCAAGAAGGTGCTGATTGCTTTTGGTTTCCAGTTGCATTTTCCAGTTGCTGTTACTTTTTTCCACTTCATCCACAGCCTCCTGCAGCTTCAGCTTGAGGCTCTCTTTCTCCTTTATGTGAACAGCCGTCTCGATGTCATGCTTTGCCTTCAGGTTCTCCAGCTCCAGCTGGTGTTCCATCTTGATGCTCTCCACCACCGCCTTCAGCTCCACGATCTCCTTGTGCTGGGTGTCAGGGCCCGTGTTCAACGTGGCTTTGAGGTCCTCCAGAGACTTCTGGTGGTCAGAAGCTAACGTGTCCAGCTTGGACTTCCAGTTGTCCATCAGCCCCATGTTCTCATTGGTGGCCTGCTGAACCTTATGCTTTAAGTCAACGATTTCTTGCGAATACTTCTCATTGACGGCTTTCAGCTTCTCCATCTCCTGCTGGTACTTCTTTAACGTCTTCTCATACTTCTCCTTCAGCTGGCTGCTCTCCTTCTGGTGCTCCTTGTTGGCAGACAGCAGCTGATCCCGCAGACGAAGTGCCTCAGACTGCAAGCCAAGGCTGTGCTCGGGGGTCTCTGCCTGGTGTGAGCTCCGCAAGCACTGCCGCAGCTCATCCACCTCACTGCGCCGCAGGCTCAGCTCCTCCTCCAGCTGCAGGATCCGGGACTGCTCTGCCACCGTGGTCAGCTGCAATGTGACAGAGAAGACAAAGTCAGTACCCACCGCCCATCGCTGCGCCCATCCCTTTAGGAAATGGTAGATCCAAAGTACGTTCGTCAAAGTGCAAACAAAAGGGGAAGGATACCCAGCACCCTCCAGCCTGAGCACAGTTTTGCACCAGGGTAATTGTCACCAATAACTGATAGCTACGTCGTTGGGCCAATTACAGTTTGCTTTTCTAATGCGAGCCACTTATTTTCAAGACAGAAATACATACCTTCGACAAAACCCTTCAAATTTGCTAGAGAGCAGCACCAGCAGTTTATGATAAAATAATGTCCTGAAAGGCCATTATATTTCCAGACCAGGCACCTTGCCAGATGATGCACAGAGGAAATGTGACTGCACATGCAGGAAGACCACAAGCATTGAAACCAGCATTAAGCATATCGTGTTTCCATTCTTGCCCAGCAAACCTTGGCCTACAGACCCCACCTCAGCTTGTCATTTGTTTACCCTGGTGTAAAAAGGAAAAGGGATTTTATGCGTGAGTACTTGTTAGTTGGTCAGGAAAGTGAAAATAAGGTAGAAGGCTAGAGGATGTGGGACAACAAATCTAACCACGATTAACAGGGAGCATAAGGACTATGGATCAGTGCCATACAACATGAACCCAACCTAACAGGGCAGAACTGCCTGCTGGTCACAGGGAGTTGGGTGCGCTCTGGCGATGGATGTAGAAGAGGAGATACGACCAGCTGAAACATTAGGAAAAAGCAGAAGAAACAAGGAAACCAACTGAATCTTCCAGTGTCAAAATGACTCCATTTCATTCGCTGTATCCCCCACAACCACCAGCCCAAGAGGACTGGGTAGGTTTGCTTCTGGTTGGGCAAAGGGGCACTCAAACCACTTAGAAACCTTTAGGAAAACCTCACAGTTGTGTTTTCAACTCTAACAAACCCATTGCTGAGAAGCAGGCTCACTGCAGTGAGTTGGCCTCTTCCCACACCACACAACAGCACGAAAAAGATGTTTCCACATCTGGCAGCTGTCAGGTTGGATGTCAAGAAGAATTTCTCCTCAGAAGGAGCGGTCAGGCATTGGAACAGGTTGTTGGGAGGTGGTGGAGTCACCATCCCTGGAGGCATTTTAGGAAAGGGACGTGGGTTAGCAGGCAGTGTTGGTGCCAGGTGGACAGTTGGATGAGATGATCTCAGAGGCCTTTTCCAACCTTAACAACTCTATGATTCTTTCAGGATTGGGTGCATGGTTCATGTGGGTAGTGTGTACATATGTTGCTGGCCAAGGATTGGAGCTGTCCCATTTGGCCTCACCACTGCTCTTTCACTTCAAACTACAGATCCCATGGCTGGAGCAGGGACAAAGGGAATGCTGATTGCAATGTTATTTCCTATTACAGCCTCTGGGAAGCATGAATTGTGCAGGGTTGCAGGTATTATTCGAGCATGTTAATTGAATGATGAGTTGTGAAGAGCTCATGGTCAAAATGGTGGCATGGGGCAGAGAAGCAAGCTCAATCTGGGAAACAAGTCCTCCCCGCAAGAAGCCAAGCCCGAAATCAGACAGTGCTACATTTTCCGGGGGGAAGGAGAGAGCAAAGAAAAACCAAACCAAACAAAAATTGGAGATGCCTACATTCAAGCCAAAACCGATCAACCACATAAACCAAAATGAAACCCAAAGCAGTATCACGAGCATCAACGTGGGGGCAAGCGCTGTTCTGCAGGCAGGGTAAGTGGGAGTGGATTACCCTGGTGTCCTCTAATTCTCTGAGGAGTTTCTCAGCCTGTGCCTTCTCAAACAGCAGGCTCTGCTCGAGCTCCCGTATTCGGGCATGCTCCAACTGCGTCTGAGTCTGGTCACATAGGGGGGAAAGGAACAGTAGAGATGGGGAAAGGGAGGGGAGAGAGAGGGAGAGAGAGAGGGAGAGAGAAGGCTGCAACATCATCTCTGGCATACAGGATAAGGAAAGGTAGTTCACAACAGGAAGAGAATAAAGATCCAAACAAGCAGGAAAAACCCAACCAAACAGAAAATGGTCACTGTGGGATTTTACATAGCAGCTATTCACAACAAAATGCAATCCAATGGGAAAACATCCCTCTGCATTAAGAGTGTACTGAAGGTAATTCCTAAAAAGCAGAACTCCGACTGCTGCAGACCACCAGTGCAAGACCCTTGCATCACAAAACGATCTTGCAATGGTTCTCCCACATCTCTCCTTACAAGGTTGACTGAAAAGTGTTAGAAGTTCCCATCCTTTTTGCTCTGGAGACACCTTGAACCCTGCGCTAGGTGGAAAAACACAACAGCAGGTCATACTGTGCTGAGCTTCTGCTAAAACCAAACCACGCCGCACTGAGCATAAAGAAATAAAGAAATACAGATGCCAGGCTGTAATACAAATCAGTGCTTAATTTTGACTAGGACTGCTGTGAGTTACAAAGCAATTTCAAAAACCTAAAACTAACAGCCTTGTACAAAAGACAGCTTGACAAAAACAACACAGATAAGTAAGTTAAGCACATGAAGTTGTCATAAACTGACCAAATCCAAGAGCACTGACTCCATACAGTGCTTCCCCTTTAAGCAGAAGCACCATACAGATGTCCTTGGTGGCAAACTTCAGGACTCTGCAACCACCACTGTCATATCACATTAAGTTTCCCATAAACTAAAGAGGGGATACATAGGAAAAGTGCATGGAAGGTCCACCTTTTGCATGCTTCAGCTAACAAAAACGTTTTCCTTTGGAATAAACTGGACCTATCACAAAAGGAACTTGTTCTGAACCAGATAGATAGATACATAGATATGTATTTATAATCTCCATTTTCTGCCCTTCATTTTCAATAGAATTATTTGCTTTCTGCTCTTTCTATTGGAACTGTTTTCATGATTTGTGAATTTGTTTTTCTTTTTCTTTTTCTTTTTTTTTTTTTTTTTGCAAATGTTCGATTAGTTGTCTACAAATGAAGCTGATACTTGTGAAAAATCAAGATATTCAAGCCTTGGTACTCTAACTTTGTACCAAGTGGCTTCTCCCATTCTCTACGCAGCTCAAAGATCCATGCCTTCAGATGGAGCTCCAGGTTTGAATTCATCCACAGGGATGGTTATCCCATTGATGCTAATGGATTTTCATCAGTTTACTCTTGCTCAAAATACCCACCTGGAACTTCAGTAATGTCAACTTATGAAACTGCCTTCAGTGCTGGCAAGTCACTTAGCCCAGAGATGCTGACCTATCATAGAACTCATCTCTGAATCTCCCCAGAGGACTTTCTCAAGATTCCTGAGGTTGGCACTCAAATTTCCAGCCAAGCAAGCTCAGTGCCACCTGATATTCCTTCTCAGCCTCCATCAAACCCACTGTTTTCCAAGTCTTGAAAAATCAATATGAAAATAGAGGAGGAAAAAAAAAAAAATCAGGGAAGAAATTTGGATTGGCTGTTCTTACAGCCCTTAAAGACAGCTTCATTTGAGATTTGCATGAAGTTCTGCTTTATTTCTTATTTTATGCCACTTGATTTGCCTAGTCACTGAGAGTCAGCCTCAAATCAAAGTTTCCCTTTGAGGAAGGTCAGAACTGCATTTCAGACTTAATTCCCATTATTAGTCTCAGAACTTCCACTGGTGTGTGAAGTGCCATGCAGATTCCAGGAGAGAAGCATGAGATATAACCTCTCCAAAACATTATTTTCTGTAACAGTCTTCCACTATAAAAAACTTTTCTGCCAGGTTTGTTTTCCCTGCCATTGCCTTCCATCTTCCAAAGCACTACAGCATCAGCAGTGCCAAGCAGAACCAGAAGAGGACTGAAATCACGACCACATTTCAAGGCTAAACCCACAAATCTTCCCACTTGATTGAATGCCCCAATATTGGATCCATAGCTCCAGATGTTGAAAAACTTCAAGTTTAACAATAGGTCAAGGATGGAACTGTCCAACAGGGCAAATCCTAGAGCCAAAAAGCATGGGGAAAGGGAGAATCACTTCTGAGCATCACACCTGGTGCTCATCCCAAAGGGACTGATGGATCAATGACCCCTCTCTAAAGCACTGGGGGAAAGCAATCAGCTCAGCTCAGGACCAAACTCACCTCATTCCCCACTCAGTAGGGCAGGAACTGCCCTTTGCTGTCCTTTGGCAAAGGTCTGCCGTCAGGGCACTGCGGATTTACACCCATCAAACATTATTCTACTTATCTTTTGGATAAAGAGAAGTTTATACCAAGACAGTCACATCCATAGCAACATACTCCATCACCTAGTTTTCATATTTTCCTTGCCTTTTGTTGATAGAATTGAAGCAGATCCTTTGATGGTAGGTTGGTAACGGCCAGGAAAATCACAGCTAAAGATAAGGAAAGCCCCACGTTTAACACATGCAGAGCCTCACTTTCACAGAAATATCTCCTTCTCCTTCTTTGCACATACTGAGACAAGCTCCTAACACCACCTCCAGGTTATTAATTGCAGCAAATTTTAACACAGCTTGACAACTCATGGCAAAATCTAAAGCCAGGCTGGCTGGACCTGAGCAATTCTAGGCAGCTCCTGCTGTTACCAGTGATGGGGCAACATACCAAAGATCAATCGTCACAGTTTGCACCACAGTGTTCATAGCATGGCCACAGCCATCAGTAAAGAGAATGCATCGCTCAGAGGCAGGTAGGAATCACCACACACATATAGTTTCCAGTTTGCCCCCCACATCTCAGTGAGGGCGGTGGGAATTACCTCCAAATCCCCCTTGGTAATGGATTCTTCTTCCACACGGAACTGCAAGTCCTCCACTTTCCTGTGGGAGGGAGAAGAGATGAAGAGCAATCAGTAACACCCACCTTTGCACCCTACAAGCAGCCGTTGCACATGGGCCATCCATGCACAGTAAAAAGATGAGGAAGAAAAGGAACTGTACATAAGAAGTGCAGAGGTTGTACCCATCTGCCATGCACAAATACACATAAAGCCACATACACAAAGTGCCTGGGACTCTTTTGCAAAGCCTGAACGTAAAAATCTCATAACAATACACAGTAATTCAATCATCTGCTGAACTCAGCCCTCTTTGTTCTCTTCCCTGATTTAAAAAAAAAAGAGCAGTAATGAAGATGTTACGCTGGTAGCCAGATGTAAGGGCTCTGATTCAGTTACAGAGCCAAAAATAGCTGTGAGAGTACATATCTAACTTCATAAACAAGCTTCCTTGTCTAAACCTCCCCTAATTAGAGGAGGCATCTGTTGATATTTAGGAAATAGCTCAGCTGTCGTGGGTTAAAGGGCCTCCTGGAGCTGGGAAAATGAGCTGCCTGCCCAGAGAGCATGAATGAATGACTCCTCTCCAGGAGGAGCACTGTCCCACTGAAACCAGCACCATTCCCAGCTTTCTCAGTTAACACACAGAAATGTCTTCGTTCCCACCGGAGGGCTCCGTTATACGTATGGAGCAATTGGCCTCCAAGAATGACAAACAGATCTTTCCCCTCATCCAGAAAGGAAATGCATGCATCATCATATGGGGCCCCTGGGACGTGAGGAATCACACTGTACTTCAGTTTGACTTTCATTTCTCAGAACGAACATGAGATTACCACATCACAAAGAGATATCTATGCTGCTTCCCCCTGCTCAGTATCAGGAACCAAAAAAGAGGAAAAGATGGTTGGGAGCCTCCAACAGCTTCATAGCCCAGCAGGACACCAAGGCTGTTTGGCCATCCGCCAGCAGTGGCAGAGGATCTGCTGCCCACACTGTACTGTTAGGGCAATATCTGCCATTGTCACACGCTCTTGGACATGCAAGCAGCCTAAAAATTTTTACTGGGGTCCTCACAGGTGTGCCAGGAGTCTGGGGTCCCCATCAGGAACAACAGTGCTTTTTGTCTGTATGTGGCAAGAATATGGATCCAACCACGCAACAGACAGACTGTAGCAGCCAATGCAGGGGAGCACAGCACATTGCAAATACAGGGAGACATCCCAGGATGACTCTCCAGTCACTTTCTTGTCCTTACATCCAAACTAACCCCATTCACAGCTAAGAGCCTCATCCCCCCCATGCTTTCACCTCCCCCACGCCCATCTGCTCCCATTTCACCTCTTCTCCTCTTCCAGTTGGTTCAGCAGTTCAATCTTCTCCTTCTGCATCCCATCCACCAGTGCTCGTGCTCGCTGCAGATTCCCCTCTGCCTCTGTGACATACTGCAGCAACAAAAAGAGCCCCACTCACAAAAGCTGGCAACATTTGAGGTATAGAGCTGTTTGAGAAAGGATCAGATCAAGGGAACAGAAGGTTCTGATGACCTATTTCAGAGGCTGCAATTGTAAGAAGGTAGGTTTGCCAAAAAGCCCAGGACATAAGCATCAAAAAAAACCTGCTCAATCTCCCCCAGCTGTAAGCCTGATCCACATATCAGTGTCCGTCCGATTGGAACCCTTTGGAGAACCCAGTTCTGATTAGATTTAAGCACCTGTAGCCCAAACAGTTTCAAAAACCTGGTCCGAGGTCACCAGATCCAGTTCTGCCCTCATCACTGAGCAAGAGCACCATTTCAGGCTCGCATTAATTCATTACTGATAATTAGCAGACAATATCTTTCCAGAAGGAAGACGTCATCTTGCAGCTGATTTACCATTTCCTCCCGTGGTTCTGGCAGGCAGGTGTGGCCCACCACAAAGAGAGGCAGTGCTGTCCATCCCTGCTCCCTGCAGCTGAGCAGGGTTTATAGACAGCAGCAAGGAGCTCAAGGCAAGAACAGCGATTAGAGGGCCACGCATTGATGAACAGCATAAACATGCAACTCCTTTCTTTGCACATTCAGGTGGATAAAATACTATCTGCATACATTCTTGAACAAAAATCAAAATGCTGGCACGATCAGCCTGCTCTCCTTACAGTTGCCAACTCTTAATATGATCAAATCATCCCCTCTCGAAGCAGGGACTTGCACCACTGAGCTGATGCTCTCAGCAGCATATGATAGCATCAAAGAACACTGCAGTGCAGACACAGCCAAGGCCAGAGTGGGTGGCTCGGGGCACTGTGCTGACTTCCCACTGCATTTCAGCACTCAGATGTATTGACCCACCAAACAAACTACCTTCTGTCCATAGTTTGGCATAGCCCTGTTTGTGCTCCTTCCCTGGAGAAGAGAGAGCATGTTACAGCGGCAGGAATGGAGAAAGCCTGTTGTATGGCCTCCACACAAAAGGCAGAAAATCAGAGCCTAGTTTGCACATGAGGTATCATGGAACAACTTGGGTTGGAAGGGCTGGGTGCTCACCACCAGCTCAGGCTGCTCAGGGCTCACCCACAGCCTTGGGCACCTCCAGGGATGGGGCACCCGCAATTTCTTTGGGCAGCAGTGCCCTCCGGGCCACCCCCTCCTCCTTACCTGCTCATGTTGGGCCTTCATGATGGCGATCTCCTTCTCCACCTCACAGATGTGGCTGGTGGCCTTGGCCACCTCGGCCCGCTCCAGGTCACGCTCTGCCAGCAGCTGCTCAATGTGCTGCTGCTTCTCCTTCAGAGCCTCCTGGAGAGCCGTGGTGCCAGAGATCTTACGGGCGTAACGAGAGGAGGTCTCTGTCAGCTGGAGAAGAGTTAAAGAGAGACAGAATAAGGCCGTGTTCTCCTCAGTCTAGAACAGCTTGGAGTCCAGGTCTACTGATCATTAATTAGGCTGTACTGAGCTGCAGTTCCAGCTTTGGACCCTCTGGGCCCCACAGGTCAGGTTAATGAGTCTGCAGAAGTCTGTGCCATGCTCTGCTACGCTACAATGGAAGAACCACTTCCCAAAGGACATAACGTGGGGTGGGAATTGGGTTAAGAAAGACTAGCATGCACTGCACTGCACTGCCTGCCTTTTAAAATATATTTTATTGATGCCCGGCATTGGTGCAGTCCCAAAACGAGCTCAGTTAGAAGGGTTGATCTCAAAAGGAGAGCGGTGTTGTTTGGTTGGATCCACTCCCAGGGATGGATACTGCACCCTTGTCCCCAGCCAAGAGGACTGCAGGTGCTATGCAGCACGCACTACGTCAGAGCTTTTAATAATACTTCTGCTGCTCTGGTGTCTGCCTTCTTGAGCATCTTCCAAAGCACAAGGCATGTGATCCAGGAGAGTGTCAGCCCTTGGAGCTAAAATGCGGTCACCGCAGGGCTGGAAGGCAGAGCTGCTTAACAGCACACCGCTACACAAACACACGGGCAGGAAGCAATGGCATTTTGTGCAGGGATCTTGTAACAAGACTTGCACTCAACAGCAGAGCTGAGGTGCAGCCTATTGCAAATAGCGCTTTGGACTCTAATGGTCACAATTGCTCAGTGTCTGATTACACCTCTCACATCCGTGGAAGGAGTCCAATTTGTAAGGTCGGAAACCGTATCCCAAACTCCGCTTCCCTCATCTCATTGACAGGGAAGGAGCAGCTGCCCCAGTGCAGCTGCTGAAACTGAACTCCAGCCCTCCCACCTCGTAGAGCTGAGTCCCAGCAGCAGATGGAGAGTGGAAAAAGCCACTTACCAGCCCACTGCGGCTAGGTCTGCCCCCAACAGAGGAAGCCACGGAGCTGACGGAGCTGATGGAAGAGCTGCTGGGGCTGTGGGTGAGGGCAGACACTCCCATGGCCATCCGCTTGCTCTTCTTCGCCTTGGCAGGGCTGGTTGATGGAAACCCAATCCGAATCACCTTGTGGATGGGAGCAAAGAGGCCAAACTTGGGAGGGCACTGAAAATACCTGCAACAGGAGGGATGCACTGTGTCAGAAGGGCGACAGCACCCACCTCGCCCAAGCCCTACAGAAGGGCATTGCCATGCACTAATTGCTACACATCTTGATGAGCTGCCAGGAAAGACCCACATGGTTGCCCAGATAGGATCGCAATACACAAAGTGAGAGCACACATGCTCCTTCCCAAACCAGCATCTGGGTGCTCTCCACCCCACTTCCAAGAAAGCTGCATAGCAAAGCGTATCCACAAATCATACGGCTCTGTACCACGTTCTACCAGTAAATTTGTCCTTACAGAGCATGACGAGTGGCAGCTTTCAGCTCGTGCTCTGCCCAGCACAAGTCCTCCTTCTCCAGACGTGAGCAGCTGCTTCCCAACTGCCTTCTAACTTGGAAGCAGCCACAGGGCTGTGTCACAGAGCTCTGTGTGCTTGGGAGGCCAGAGAACAGTCTGATCCCCATCCAGATGAGAGCAATTTGTTTTCCAACACCTGCTCAACTCCATTCCCCTCCCCTCCCCCTTTCTCCCTCCCCAAAAATCTTTAAAAAAAGACCCTATGATCCAAAACTGCTTAGCCCCCTGTTTGCTGCTAATACAGGCTCTTGGGTTTGGAAAATCCATCCTGCCACAGGGCAGACCTTAATCTAGAATGGAAAAAAAAGCAGGAAAATCTGCGTGACCTCTTGCAAGCCAGACAAAGCCCTCCTCAGCATCACCTTCTCAACCACAGCTGGCACAGGCAGCCTAACAGCATGGCACTGGTCTACATGTTCGAAGCACAAACTGGTACTTGGGTATTTACAGCATGGCCCCTCATAGCCCCCAGCAGCTCTTTGCAAATTAGAACATGCATCACACTGCATCTACCCACCTACTTTTAGTCCAGATTGGAAGTGGTTGCAATTAACCTTTATACAGTTCATAAACAGGAATTGGGTCCAGAACACTTGGCAGCAGAAACATCTGCTAGAAAACCTTCTTCAGCTTGAGGAGAATCAGTAAATTCAGCTGATCTACCATCAGCTCACCCAGAGAGCTCATCACCGCAAGGATGGGGATGGAATCCTTTGCTCACTCATTTACCCCTCATTACCTTCCCTACCTCAGCAGCCAGTTACTGCAGCAGAGCCTTGGGCTGGCAGGCCAAGCACGCTCACTAGATGGCAACAAGCACCAAAGCAGAGCCCTTGGCAGTCTCTTCCCAGACTGATTCTGGCAGGATGAACTCAGGGCAGTATCAGGAACACCGAGCAGCCATGGCAAACACTGGGAAGGCAATCCAAGGGGTGCCTGTGTGCCCCAAGGGAGTCGGGTTTATCATGAGGGCTTTCCTCCAAAACCCTGCTGACGAAATCAGTGTGTGCTGGCAGCTACCAGTGAGGCATTTTCACTGCTGTAAAACCAGAAGGTTAGATGAAGGCTCAAGGGATGAGCAGGGACACGTGTTCAATATGCTAGGAGATGCGCATCATTGGCTGGGATGCATGGGGCAGGGGTACCCTACAGATTCCCCTCCATTTCCCCTCTTTAATCAGAAACTCTGAATTCACTCTGATTCCCTGATTCTGCCATGGAATCAAGAGCAGGAACAAAGCATGAAATGCAAGACAAGAGACATCTTGCAGACGTGATACACAACACAGCAAAATAAAACCATGACGCAGCAGGTCCAGAAGAAAGATGGCCTTCCAAAACTGGGTTTTCAAAACCCAGCAATAGAGATGTGAAGACAAGAAGCAGAGAGCACCCTGACCACTCACATCTGCCTTCCACACATCCCATATGCGCAAAGACAATACATCATTTCTTGACAACCTGAAGATTAGGCTTAGAGATAATTTATTTTGCATGATAAAGAAAGCAGGGACTTGGATCCACTCCATCACATTGATTCTTTTCATTTCAGAATAGGCTGGAACTCAGCCATCTGCTGCCAATCATCCTCTGCTTTCTTGCCCTGACATTGAACAAGGCAGTGTTTCTCTGATTTTAAATGAGAACATATGACTGCTGATTCAACACAGGAAACCTTTATTACAGAACCTGAGATCTAACAGCAGAGGAACTCTCAGTTCCTGAGTTGTTTCAAAGTTAAAGCTCACTTTTAATGTGAGATTCCCTTAAGAAGCCCTGAGAAATCAACTGTATTTCCCCTGAAAGGGGCTCGTGGAGGACAGGAAATGAGTTCCACCTGTGTTGGATGAGGGTCAAAGCACTGAGCCGTAACTCAGATCCAAATACCAAACTCAGGATGTGATGCTGGGGGCACTCCCTCATCTAATTTCTACATGAACAGAAACACCACTGCTTGGGAAGCTTGTTGGGTGTCCCTGCCTGATTATCTAGATATAACAGGGGCTTTTTTTTTGAAACAAAAATAATGGAAGAGTCCATTGAGATGAGAGGTGATAAGATCCATCAGCAAATAGCTGTCATTCTATCAGGAAAAATTTCTTCTTGGAACGAGTGGTGGCACAGCTGCCCATGGAGAGTGGTGGGGTCACCATCCCTGGAGGCGTTCCAGGGCCATGGAGATGTGGCACTGAGGGACGTGGTCAGTAGGGACAGTGGGGGTGGGTTGGAGTTGGACCTGGGGATCTTAGTGGTCTTCTCCAGCCCTAGCAATTCTATGATTTATGCTACAGAATTAATACAAGAATAGATGACAACCAAAAAGCAAGAACTGGATTCTTCCTCCCACCCCGCCACATCCAGCCAAGCACCCCAGCCATCCCTCCCAGCCCCGAATGGTGTTTGGTGCCGTCACCTAAGAGGTGGTTGGACCCCACGTGCCCAGGCTGGGTTTGGGGTGCTCAGTACCTTGTTCCAGCCACAGCCCCATCGTTCTTCCCCAGGGGCTCATCCAGCTCCACGCCACACCACTCTCCTTTGGCAAAGTCTGTCTCTCCCACGTAGCGCACAACTCCCGTCTTCGTCCCACCGACCTGATGGGGATAAAATGATGAGGGTCAGAGGCAAATATTGGCTTTAGTGCAGGTCAGCGAAAGCTGGGATAGCAACGGAGAGAGAAGGGGGAAAAATAAAGTCTATCAGATTTTCCAAGGGAGATATAATGAAACCAGAACAGATAGTTTTCATACCAAAGCCTCCTGGCACTAACGATATCTCTCCCAACTACAGGCAAATCTCCCACTTTTTGACATGCCTATCTGGGAGATGTCAGGACAAATACAAGAAGAACACCAACTAATTGCATACAGTCGCTTGTCAGGCCTTGAAAGGAGTTCAGCCCTCCAAGCACAGCCTTGTGCAAAGAAGGAACATCCGCGCTAATGGGGTTTCAGCTCTCTGCTCTTTCAGCTGGCAGCTCTGGGACAGGATTTCAAAGCGATAATCTGAGCAGCAAAGCACTCGCACTGCTTGTCAGCTCATCCCCACGTAGGGTTTGCCAGCACATAGCCAACAGCCCTCCCAGCAAACCTCTCAAAATAAAGATATTTTGTTCAGAAAAAGCTCTGCCTTTACCTACGCACTCTACATCAATCCACTGAGTTAGCATGCCATGTGAAACAGGGCCTCATTGTACTGCGAGGCTTCAACTGCCACCTGGTTCTCCACCCCCACCACGGAGAAATAAGAATAAACAACACCTTTTGCTCCCATATGTACACTTAGAACTTCCAATGTGCAGAGCAGACCCCGGGACAGAGCAGGTCAGGGATGCACAAAGCCATGTTTTGATCACTGCAATGGGAACACGTTTCACAGAGCAGCAGCTCTACCAGCTGCCACTATCTTTACACCTATGGGTTTCATTAGATATTTGTGCTGAGACAAGAAAGACGGAGAAGTAGGAGGGATGTTCTAAGGATTCAAGTGAATCAGCACATAATTTAAACCTTTTTCAACCTCTGCTAAGCCTGTGCTCAAGGAAGAAAGCTTAACAATCTTAAAATGAAATCTACAGCTTCTACCTCCAATGACTGGTGGTTATTAATTTTCTTAATATGAAATTTTACATTAATGGGTGCCAACAAAATGATATTGTCCTGCAGAAAACAGTGGCAGAACACAGATCTCCAGTTTTATGTATTCTGGGCTGAGGATGTAACAGGTTTACCAATCCTTAATCACCAAATATCCTGACCATGGTTTATGCAGATGGGAATGAGTGTTCCCAACCTAAAAATAACTGCACCTGAGACAGCACAGCTCTGCAGGATGGGTCCTACCCCACGTCCCAGGAGGCCAAGCTGCATGCAGCTCGAGTTTGTCTTCTGTAATTTCCCTTACTAGGAATTTAGCCAAGCGTTACTTATGGAAAAAACTCTGTTGATGTTCTATTCACTGCAGGAAGGAGGAGAAACATCACAAGAAAGCTTTCAGGTCCTACACTGTGCCCAGGAGTGAAGTGGTTTAGGTTCAGTATTGGGTACTTGGCCAGTTATAGGTTCAAACAGCCTCAGTAAAATTCTTTACTCATGGTCAAACAGCAGCCCTCTTTTTTGACTTATTTGAGTTTGGACAGCTTTATTCTCTTCATATTAATGCAATGATTTAACATCCTTCTAATACGTTTCTCGAGCTGCAAGCTGAATTCAACAGAGTTGTAATTCATCTTAACGTCATTGATAGGAATTTAACACTTCTGGGAGGCTCCCTCAAGGAACCTGATGAGCTCCCTCCATCAGTGTGATCCTTACCACACTGCTCTGGGGCCTCTGCAAAGGGCCGCTTCCAAACAGCACGGAAAGTCAAAGAATGGATAGGTTGGAAGCGACCTCAAAGACCATCCAGCTCCAACCCCACGTGGTGGGCTGGGTGTACCCCACCAGCTCAGGCTACCCAGGGCCCACCCATGGCCATGGGCACCACCAGGGATGGGACACCAACAGCTCTCTGGGCTAAGAACTCCCCCACATGGCAACGTGATTCCATTCTATTTTTCTCTTTTAAGAGTTATTCCGTCATACTCGCATGGCAGCCCATGGTGAACCTCCTGACTTTTGGCAAGCACACACCAGCTCTCATGGATGGAGAGCCTCGAGAATCCATCCAACACAGACACACAGATTTATTCAGCCCTGATAATCTGTTAATGCTGCTAAAACAAACAACATGCTTTGGAAAAAGCCAGCTGGCAGGTCACATCAGCACACACAGCAAATGGGCTCATCAAAACAGAAGCGTTTGTTTCTATTATACCCTTCAACAAATCAGAAGCATCACCTTGGGAGGAAGATAGAAGCAGTTTCTATACAAAAAAAAAACCAACTGTCTATAACCATCTGCCTGGCACAGCACTCAGGGCCACAAGCACACCATACTGAGTGTATGGAGTTCCCTTTCCACGCCTCTGCCCAGAGATCTGTTTTTGACCTCCTCAACAAAATCTCTCCAGTAGTCTCAAAGTGACCTTCAGAATGAGGAGAAGCCACAGATACAAAATGGTGCTGTATCCTTCAGACTGAATAGGAAAACACTGCACTCGAAGAGGTCCACCCACCTTCCTGCTATCTGTAGTAACACTGACATCCCATTTTACTATGGCTTTCTCATCAGAAAGACAAAATTGGATTCAGACCAGTATCCCAGGGCTGGGAAGGCAATGATGCTGATTCTCCCAGACGCTGCTAATGTATCATTTAAACAATTTGCCCAATTAGCACCAGGCCATGTCTTGATCTGGCTGCTGCAGGTCCAGCTCCTGTTGTCTGCATTTGCTCTTTTCCCTTACGCCCTGCTTTTGCTCTCAGCAAGAACCTCAACCCAGGGCCTGTGAGTGATGTGCTGTTTGCAATTTGCTGCAATACAGCTCAGGGAGAGGGGAAAAAAGACCAAAAAACACTAATTCAGATCAACAGGGACTGTTTTCCAGTGTCAGGCACAGTTCACAGGCTGCAGACCCCTGCTTGAGCACATCCCCAGGCAGAAACCACAGAGATGATGCTGTGCTGCCTGCTCATAAATCTCATACTCCATCCCCATTCATTTTCTTTGCTCCTTTCCAAGCCATTTCCACAAGACAAGGCTGCTGACTGAGTTGGGAACATACACACACAAGCACAACATACCAACACATCTATGCTTCCTTTACTCAGAGGGCCATCATACAACCATACAACATCCCAAGTTGGGAGGGATCCATAAGGATCATCAAATCCAACTCCTTGTTCCACACAGGACAACCCAGAAATCAGCCCATATGTCTGAGAGCTACAAATAGGCTACAGGGTGATGTGCAGCTTGCCCCGTGGCTGGTGAGCACCTCCATGCACAACATGACACCAATTCCCCAACCAATGGTCACAGCTCAGAGTGTGGGTACCCAACCTTCTGGCTTGCCTGGGCCACATCGAGTGAAGAGGAATAACCTTGGGACTATCAGCTACTTTTAATGAACAGCATGTGAGCTGTTTTTGTTACTCTACACTGACATTGGATGATACCAACAAGAACTGGAGCCCATCTTTATGGAGGAGTGCTTCTTGCTCCTGTCTGAGGGGCAGGCTTTACCCAGCGTGAAGCTGAAGCAGCCATCCTTTCCCTCAGACAGGCATTTGCCTTTTCCTCATGCTCATCTCAGGAGCATATTTCTACTGAGCTGAGTGCTAGAAGCTGCTTCCCAGCTCCTTGCCATCTTCCAAGCACCGATGGCAGAAGATCATCACACAGGACTTGACTTACAGAGAATGCCTTTAGCAGAAGCACAGCAGTTTGCACTCAGACCCTTCAAATAATGGGAAATAACCACCTGTAAGCACAGGGGGACGAACGCACACCTATGGGAAGTGCATGTCAGCACTTACAGGGGTACGTCCCAGCTGGCAGCCAGGCAGAGCACTCCACCATTCAGGGTAAGGTGGAGATCTGGCTCATCTGCAGGTGTGTAATTACAGCTCACGACAAAGGAATTTTTATAGCCTCTTTTAACCCAAACACTTACCTCTGGGGCTCGCCCATCCCTGCAGCACAGCGCTGCTGACACAAGGCATCCACACACATTTATCTTTCAGGCAGCAGTGCGAGAATAATGCCCTCGGGATGCAGTGCAAGGGGAAAGCCTGCAATTACAGCATCCCTTCCTGGGGCTGCCTTTGATAGCAAGCCCGCCCACGTTAATAATACAGTTTGCTCTGCCATGAGCCACTCACAATGCTTATTTAATGACAAATATAGCACACAGAAGACAAGCACTGGTCAGTGCGTTGGCCTAAATGAATGGTTAGGAGGGTGTGTGCAAGCACAAAAAGCCTCCAAGGGTTAACGCGGCAGCAGGGCAAGGCAGCAGCTTTTTATTTATGTACTTTTATCTCTTAGTTTCACTAAGTTCCTCAGTTCCTTCCTAATGCCCCACATGCCTTCGCAACAGCAAGACTTCAGTCCCAGGGCTGACACAGCTCAAAGCAAGCTGCCAGCAGAGCTCGTGGCTGTGTGTGCCCAAGGAGAGAGGCAAAGGCTGCAGTTCGCCTCGCTGGGAGCTGCTGATGTCCAGGATTTATCAGTTAGCTGCTTAAATGCTTTCCGCAGCTCTGGGCTGGCAAATCAAGGCTGGTGTGTAGGTTTGCATGGGGTGCTAGAGAAGAGGACACGATTAGCTTACTCGTGAGAATTTCCTGCCGTCTGCCAAGAGCCAGAGGTGGCAATACACTGCCAGCAAAAACCACTCTGCAGTGCACGGAGGAGAAAGCAATTCCTATCACACGCCTGGGGTGAGCCCAGAGCACCTTCCCAGCAGCCAAAGCCGCCTGCCACCAAAGCAAGGCTCCACCATATCCCACCTGCAGTGCTGTCTATTGCAGCAGCAACTGCAGCTTCAGCCATCTCCATGTTCTGGCAACATCACAACCACAGAACCCATCCGAGGAGTATCTGGGGCAGCACTCTGCAGGAATACAGGCAATTAGGAAACATCACGGCCCTTAGGTAGTCATGTCCCTTACTACGTTTCAGTATAGAATTGTGCAACCCCAGTTAGAGAATAGAAGGATGGCTAAAGGACAGAAGAGCTCTATGAAAAGGATATTCTTTATTTAGACTTGCTTATCGTGAAGTCGCCTCCTTCCCACTGCTCTTAAGCAAGCACTTTAGGGTAGAATCAGTTCAGCTGCTGAGCTGCCTCCCCCTCAAAGCATGCAAATGCATTTTCTTAGGGGGGGGGAGGGGGAGGAAAACGTAGCGGAGATTCCTCTCAAGCAGAAAGTGCTCAACTGCTCCATCTCCTTTTCCATCCATTCTGTCCCTGGAGAAAGGCAACAAAGCTGCCCCGCATTAATGGCAGCGCTCAGGCAATTGGCACACTTTGGGAAGCTCCCTTCTTACTACAGCAAAGGTTAATTGTTACACATTCATTTGCCAGACCTCAAGAAATGAGTTCCACAGCATCACGGCGGAGGGCTTTTTTCACCTCTTTAATGCAATTTTTGCATCTCTGGGAAAAAAAAAACTGAGTTCAAAAGTGCCAAAGTCAAACATTACCTAATTCTTCTAGTGGAAAACTCCATTAGATTGCTTTATGAAACTGCTACAGTTGGAAAGGCTCTAAGAACAAAGCCATAGAAACGCAAAAATGGCCCAAATCCAGCTGATGGCTGGACTTGGTGATCTTAGTGGTCTCCTCCAACCTCAATGGTTCCATGATTCTATCTGTTCTTTTCCCAGATCTCTGCTCCTGATATTTCTCTAAGCTGAGAGCTTCTGCTCGTTTCAGACTTGTTCTTTCAAAGTTATTCATTACAGTAACAAAGAACAGCACAAATTCTCTCTCACAACATCTGGGGTGGAGAAGGCAGCAGGCTGGGAGGGAGGGCTTCCATTCATTTGTAAACAAACGGAACAACAACAACAAAATCTAAACAAAGAAACCAAAAACAGAAGTCCAGGGAGAAAACCACCAGCAGTCTCTATGACATAAGCACGTTGAAGTCTCAGTCTGCATATTTTGCTGCTGCTGAAAGGAGGGGCAGTCCTCACTTGAGCACTGTCCCTCCAAGAGGTAAAGGAAGAGAGAGGAGCAGACAAACCAACCAGAGGAGGACAGATTCCTAAGGTTGGTTTTTCCCTTGAGCTTATGAATGTTGAACCCATCAGTGCGTGTGAACAGAGCATCTCTGCTGCTGCCCTTGAAAGCAGCGGGGCCAGCAGCAGGCATGATGCAGCCATCCACAGAGCCAAACCCCTGTCTGTAACCAGAGGGGAGGTCTGCCTACACCTCCCAGCTGTAACTGTTGGTATTAGAACCATATGCCCCAAACACACTACACAGATAACTTCAAATGGGAGTCAGGCTGTCCAGCACACACAAAGACCCGCTCCTGGAACTTGTTATCCCCATTGGCTAGAGTCATCTTCATCCTTCAGTTGCATGGATATTAGTGGATAAAGGCAGAAGAGATGTGTGCTCTAATGCTGGCTTCCTCACAACATTTCATATCACAGCATTCATCATCCATGCTAAACAAAACTAAACTATTCTACACAACTGCAGAATGAGACTGCATGTGTCTGCAGTATTCTTCTCCTTCTCAATCTCCACTGAAGAAACAACTATTTTGCTAGGACAAACTTGCAGTAAGCGATTTTAGCACAAGTATACCACCAGGTGCTCTAAAACAACAGATCCCAGTCACAGATAAACCATCCATCAGTGCAACGTCCCACCCTTCAATAAAAATAATCACAAGTTTCTTTCTGTATGGGAAAGGATTTACCGTCACACCCAATATCTTAAACACTGGAGCACCAAAAGGGGAGGGAAGAGTGTGCATGAGCACATACAACAAGGCACACTACTACTGCAACCCCCTCAAATGGTGATACACACCATTATGGAGAGCATTGCTGGGATAGAAAACCATATTGCCCAAGGAGGCTGTGGATGCCCACAACGTGGAGCATTCAAAGCCAGGCTGGATGTGGCTCTGGACAGCCTGGTCTGATGGTTGGCAACCCTGCACATAGCAGGGGGTTGGAACTCAATGATCACTGTGGTCCTTTTCAACCCAGGCCATTCTATGATTCTATTTCCCTCTCATGTTTGAGTTACTCTCCCTCTGATGGCACTCTACTGCTCAGGGCTTTCCCAGTACCTCCTTTGCAATGCCAGCACATCTCGCCACCACACATCATCCTTCCCTCACCCCCAAACCTAACCAGAAGCACCCGGGGATGGAACCAATTCCTACCCTTCACCTTCTGAGGGTTACCCCACCATCCACTCACCAGCACGCGGTCTCCGAGCCGCAGGTCCTTCTCCCCTTTCTTCACAGACCCGCTGTCCGACAGGTTGGATCCCGACTCGTTGCCCGTCTTCATGGCGCTGTTGAGGACGCTCTCCCGCAGGGGGATGACGCGAGTGGAGAGCGGCGGCGTGGCCGTCCCCGAGTGCAGGGACAAGTTCTGAGCTGTAAGCGAATCCACGGAGGGGACGTCGCTCCCAGAGCCCTCAGCCACGGGCTGCCGCGTCAGCTTGGACGGCCGCGTGAAAATGCCCTGCAGCGGTTGGCACTCGAAGTAGCGCACGCCTCCGACGGAGCCATCGTTCTTACCCACGGGGTCATCCAGCACGACCCCCGCCCACTGGCCCGGAGCAAATTGTGTCTCCCCAAGGTATTGGATCACTCCCGGCTTCACTCCGTTCACCCAGACGCGTTCGCCCACCACAAAGTCTCCCAGGAAGTCATCGCCCACCTCGGCGGCCTTCGATCCCGACTTGTCGGCGCTGGAGGTGGAGGTGGCACTTTGCTTGTGAAGAGGCGAGCCTGCAAACCAAGGGGACAAGGGTTGGTGTGAGGAGGAATCCTACCTCATGGAATCATTAACGATGGAAAGGCCGCTAAGATCATCTAGTCCAACCATCAATCCATGCCTGTGACCAGTCCAGGCCACGCCACTCAGCGTGACAGCTTCACAAGCACCTTTAGAGTTGACCCCCCCACCTCCCTGCGTCAATGCATCACCATTCTTTGAGAACTTTTCCCAATATCCTCCCCTGGAGCAACTGATGGCCATCATCTCATCCTACTGCTGTCACCTGGGAAAAGAGGCCAACCCCCACCTCCTTTCAGGGAGTTGCAGAGGCAGTCGAAACACCAGCAAAGGGCATTTACAAAAAGGAAACATCTGGGAGCGCGGCTCAGGTTGCACACTTACATCAGGCAAAGGTTAGAAACTGGGCAACCCCATTAACTACAAACCTTCCTTGGCAGAACGGCAGTTTGAGCAGAAATCTCTGTGCGCTGCCCAGTTTCTGCAGATCCCCCATAAAATAAAGGACAAACGCCACTTCATCACCCCCTTTATAGCATGCATTTATTCCCAGTTCCATGACAGCACTGAAGGACATCTGGCATGGCAGTGTGAATAAGCTCAACAGAACAGGAGTGCTGGGAGGTGCTGAATAAAGGGGAACCAAGAACAATGCCAAAGTCACCTTTTTATCCTAAAACAAGAGTGGGCACTGATCTTTTAGTGAGCTCTACAGAACCACAGGTCTGCCTACAGTTAACCCAAGCATCGAGTGGCCCACTGGAGGACGTTCATAGCTCCTGGGGGATACAACAGCAGCCTTTGCAAATTACTTGCTTCTCCCAGCTGCTGCCATGCCCTTTTGCAGAGCAGAAGCCAGCAGTAAGCAGATACCTGGGGTATGTTCAATATAAACAGAGCATCTATAAACAGGAAGCATCTATAAACCCCTGCTAGCACAGCTCTTCCAGGGCTGACATTCAGTGCACAGAACTCAGACCTGCAGTAGGGAGTGCTCTTATTTCTACACCAGCTGCTCAAGCTGAAGCCAGAACTGCAGCTATGCTTTGCTGGGAGAAGGAAAGCTGCAGATGATGCTGGAAATTCACTGGCCCCAGTGGTCATGGCCAGCTTATCTGGGATCGGCCAAACTTTCTGTAATATGATTACAGAATCACAGAATCATTAAGTTTGGAAAAGACCATCCAGATCATCGAGTCCAACCATCAACCCATCACCACTGTGCTCAATAAACCATATCCCTTAAGTACATGGCTGCACCTGAAAGGTCAGCAACAACTCCAGCAAACAAGTTAGTGGTGATCCTATGCTTGCTGACCCCAGTGACAAAATCTACTACAAACATTGTGCTTTCAGCCTAGGTCCCAGAGGAGCTAAAATAAAGAGCATATGGACTTCATTAAAGCTTCCCCAAGTCAAAAGAGGGGGGTGGGCAACAGCTCTTGGACAGGGCAGGCAAAGAAAATCTAACAGTGGCAGAGATGATCCAAACATGAATGCTTATCTGAACTGTGAAATTCACCCAGCCTCAGCCATCACTACAGCTCAGCCAGCACCACTTCCACAGCTCTTCCCGAAGTAATGGGTCTGACAGATCCAGCTCAGCTCCTGCACAGCCCAGAGAACACAAAGCTCTCAACCTGAAGTGCTCCGAGCTGTGCTGGAGGTTTGATGCCAGGGGAAAGAGCAGGGCATCAGCACTTCAGTGCTGGTATAAAAGTCCTTCAGTTCAATAGCCAGATACGGCTGCAGCATTTTATCACCGCAGCCCTTCAGAAGCACAGAAAGGAAGAAAGCTGCCCCAGGGCTGAACAAACATTGCAGCACAACTTACATCACATCCAGAACCACCCACCAGAGCAAACACCTCCAAACGTCATCTTGGATAGGAAAAAGCAAAGTGGGAGTTTCCATTGGATTCCTGGTGCCAAACAGCATTCCAATAAGAGCAATAAAGCCATCATTTTAGAGGGGCTTCATAGACTTGGTTCATTTTAGTTGCCTGCCAAACTGCAGCAATTACAGCATCTTGGGGATAGCGTCTAATTACAGGTTGCTGAGGAGGGCATGCACTCAGAAGCACTATAACCCTTTAGCATAAGGCTATTCCAAGAGACAGCATGGAAGAGAGGAACTGCCAGAAGGTTTACTTCCATTACAGCCATGGTGTAGGAACTTGGTGTTCCAATGCATGGCCTTCATTACCCACATAGAAAAGCCACCAACTTTCTTACAGCACAATTAAAAGGTTTTGTGCACTCTGTTTCCAGGGAAACCAATAGTGGTCAAACCAAACCCATTCTTCCTGCCTTCAGGTCTGGTGGAGCCGTTCATTAGATCACCACACAGCACCCAGAGCAGGCTAAAAGTCATAGAATCCTTAGAGTTGGAAGGGATTTTACAGAGCTTCTGGTCCCACTCCCTGCAGTGCACAGGGACACACACAGCTCCATCAGTGCTCAGAGCCCCTCCAGCCTGACCTTGGGTATCTCCAGGAATGGAGTATCCACCATCTCTGGGCAGCCTCACCACTGTTCCTGTGCCTCACCACCACCACTAAAACCCCTTACTTATATCTCATCTAAATCTACCCTCTTTTGGTTTGAAGCAGCAATGACTGCTCTGTCCTCAATCCCAAGAGCACATTAGAATAGCCCACAGCAGAAATTAGCTGACAGCACAGCTAGCTAACGGCATTGCCTTCTAAACTGCTGACATGTGGGGTTACCTCTCCTAAAGCAGCTGAGTGGGAATCCACCCAGGTGTTCAGAACTCCTGAGCTCTCCCCAACCTACAGGCATCCAAACAGCTTCACCATGCCTACCTCACATGGATGTCTGCTTGTCCTGGTTGGCCAGAACAATGAGAAGTTGCCAACAGCAAAGCAACAGTATAGATCCCAGGTACAAAGCAGAGAACAGAGTTACACTAGAGAAACAAGGAAAAAAACCCAACAACAAAACAAACCCACAAATTTTGAGTACCTCCTGCTCCAGCCCTCCCACCAGCAGTTACCTTATGATGGTAAAGAAGAAATTCCTCCTCCTTCGCCCCCGAGGGTCACTGCCTCCCTCTCTGCTGCTCCATCCAACACAAAGCTCAGGACAGACAGCAGCTCCTGCCCCGCTCTGCTCCTAGCAGGCTCTGAGACACAGCACAGTGTGTGGGATCTCCTCTGCTCCAGCTTTCCAGCCCTATTGTGCTCATTAGCCAAGCTCATTCTTTTCAATTTAAACGGTCTTCCTGTAGGTCACAGCTTTCAGGGTTGAACAACAGTTTAGAAATCAAAGTCAGACGCAGCATCCGCTAAAGGCACATCTTATCCAGCTCTAAATCTCAGTTTTCCCTTTTGCTTTTGTAAGGCTAAGGCAGCCCTGCAGCAGCCCCCCTTCCTTAAGCTCCTCCCGTGTCAGTGCTGATGCTGACCGGGCACCCCGTGCTGGTTCAGGCACAGGAGCCAGACAAACTCCTCTGAGCTCAGCACAGGCGAGGTTAAAGGTTTGGATCTGAAGCTTCAGCCTGCTCACATGGCTCTCATTACCGTGCCAATGAAAGCCATGTGTCTGAAATCCCTGGAGCATGGTACAGGAGCAAGAAACCCCCTTCAAACAAGCTCTGCTCATTGCCTTCTGCTTCAGCTTTCCATCTCCCCCCAGCATCAGCAGGGATAACCTTCACGGCAAGACCCCAACGACACGCACAGCCTCGTGCTATGAGTGCCATCCATACCCCAACAAAGCCACACAGCCTCCAACCCATCCATGCCTTCTGACCCTCATTCCTTATCACCGGGTTGCTGAAACAAAGAGAAAGGAAACTTGTCTCGGAAGGGGAGGAGGGAGAGGAGAAGAGAAGTAGTTCAGCATGAGAAGCGGTGCACAGTGAGCGCTACCCGCGTATTTCCCACTCCCTGCAGAAGCCTTTTGTCATCTCACGGCTCCCGCGATGCATGCCAGGCACCCCGACTGCCAACAGCACCAGCAACTCAACAGCCTGTTGTGTTGCCATGGGAATCAGGGAGACAGGCAGCTAATTGATAAAATGGAGGCATGTTAGGTTTAAAAGAGGAAAAAAGGAAAAAAAGAAGATATCCCAAAGTAGTGTCCTGTGCCAGGGAGGGAGGGAAAGAGGAGAAAGCAGACTATATTTACAGCAGAGCTATACAATGCCCCCAGAGAGGGCTTCCCCTCAACATTTTAATCACCAGGGCTTTTCTTGTTGTTGTTTTTGGGTTCGATTGTTCCTAACTGCAAGGCAAACAAATAGCTCTGTACCTAACACAACACTAGCTCAACCCAATAAATCATACAACGTCCCAAGTTGGAAGGGACCCATAAGGATCATCAAATCCAACACCTGGCTCCACACAGGACCACCCAAAAATCAGCCCATATGTCTGAGAGCTACAAATAGGCTATAGGGTGATGGGCAGCTTGCCCCGTGGCTGGTGAGCACCTCCATGCACAACATGACACCAATTCCCCAACCAACGGTCACAGCTCAGAGTGTGGGTGCCCAACCTTCTGGCTTGCCTGGGCCACATCGAGTGAAGAGGAATTGTCTTGGGCTGCATATATGTGGGTTGCTCCAAAAGTAATGCTTCCTATTTATATCCATGGAAATGACAACTACAGCAAAGAGTACAATAACACCGTTCGATAGAACACATTCTCAGCTACAGAACATTATTTTCCACCACAGAGTCACTACCATTTTTGCCCTTCCTTTTTGCTTGTAAAAAGATATGTACCGGTGGAGGTGACCGACTGCCATCACTGCTGAAATGCACCACCTCACTGATGGGAGACTACAGGCCATGGCTTGGGCATGGCTGGCTTAGAGCTTCCATACAGGCAAAGACCAATGGGTAGTCTAGGGGCACCAGTTTTCAGAGGCAGGCCTCAGCCCCTGCTGAATACACTGTATGCTCTACCAGGCAAGAAACGTGGGGTCCAACCTGCTGCACAGCCCAGAGCCGCCATCCGCACAGCTTCCTTTGGCTCACCATGGTTCTCCAGGTTCCCACAGAGGGATCGGGGCAGCTTGGATGACACAGAAGTGATATTGTTGGCAGCCAAGTGAAACCCAGCCCACACCGCTCTACCCAAATTCCAATTATTGAGCACGGCGACGAAGCAGCTGTTTCCTGCAAGATTTATCACGGCCTTTTCAAGCTGTGGGATAATGAAGAAAGAAAGAGGGAAGAGATGGCTGCAATGCTTTACAGGGAACGGCCGAGTGCCTGGCAGCACATTGTGGGAGGAAGCAGTCCCAGAGATTTATGGCTGACTGGGAAACAACGACTGAAAGCTTTCCAAGTTCAAAGCTGAAAAGTTGGGTCTGTAATGGCCTATCTCACGGGACACGAATGTAAGGGCTGGCATGGAGATGAACTCTGCATCTGGCACCCTGGAAATCTGTCGCCCCTGCTGTTCCCTGGAATAAGCCCCACTGTGCAGATATCAAGATCTGATGCAACTTCAACATCGCTGGCGATAATACCTAGAAAAAAAGCCTGCAATGAGGAGGAAAGGGAGGAGGGCAATAAGAAACCAAATGGGAACTATGAATGAGCAAGCAACAGCAAATGGGAGCTGCTGCAGAAGTGGCTTTGCGCTGAATGCAAGGAGGTGCCCATTGAGGCCGATATTTGTCTTTGGGAGGCAGCTGGGAGGGCACTGAACCTCAGGCAGACAGACTGAACAAAGGCATTCACATAAAGGTCTCATTCAGGAGGTGGCTGGTACGAAAGCTGCTCCGCCACGGGCGAGACGAGCACTCTTGGTGCCCACTGGAGACAGCAGGGATGGAACTCTGAGTTCATAACAGCTACACTGGGTCAGATAACATCAGGCTGGCTGTTCTTAAACTGGGAGAAGGTATTTGTTATACGCCTGGATTTTTTTTTTTTTTTTTGTATAAACAATGGTATTCAAGAAAATATGCATAGCAGACCATTCTTGGCAGCACAGGGCACAAGGGAAGCGACTGGCAAAACATGCACAGGATTTCTTTCACTGAGTGGTAATTAGCTTGCAGCATATGGAAGGATCTATTCATCCAGATTAGAGTGTTATTTTTTACACAGTTATTATTTTTAAAACCGTAAGTATATTCTTTCAACATTCGTGCTTCAATCTGCTCTGTGATATTTTCCAGCCTAAAAACAGAGTCCATCCATCACATCCCTTTGCAACAGCACCCTGCTTTCCTGGAAAAGAACGCAGGCAAAAATCCCATAATATTAAGGGTGTTTCAGGGTTGACAGAATCATGGAGTCATTAAGACTGGAAAAGACCTCTAAGATCATCTAGACCAGCCATCACCTACCACAACACTGCCCACGTCCCTCAGTGCCACATCTCCACGGCGCCTGAACACCTCCAGGTACGGTGACTGCCCCACTCCCCAGGCAGCTTATGCCAGTGCCCAACCACTCTTATCCTCCCCAACCTCCAGAAATAAACCACAGACCCATCTGATAACGTAGGGCTAAAGTAATCCATGGTGTACTCAATCACACTGGCTTCATTCTTTCCTAAATAAACAACAGAAATCACTAACTGGAACGCTCCACTTGGAAGCATTATTCGCTGTATTGACTACAGCTGATCCTAACAGAGAATACAGTTTGCCATTTAGAAAAAGCACTTAAGTTGTAAAGATTCAACACACCCCATCCCCAAATCGAAGCAGTCGCCTTACCCAGATCCATGGGACTCAAACCCTTAAGAACTACGCGCTGGGAGAATCAGAAAGCAGCTAGAAAGCACGGAGCCAATATCCCACAAGGCCAGCGTGGTGGATGCACTTACATGAGATGAACTTGCAGGGGGTTTCTGATGGGGGACAGCTCAAGCAATGCACAGCGAGACCGCCGTCCCCAAATCACCGGTGTGCACACCTCTCCGCACAGCCGCAATGCCCCAAGTCCAGCTTCCAGCACAAGCGTGGCTTCCTAGAGGCTTTCCTTTTCATATGAGCATACAAAAGCTCGGGCTTGAGCTCAGCACAATGCCTGCAGGCCCTGCACATGTGTCCATGCAGTTGTCTGCTATTTCCTCGGCTGTGGGAGTTTGTAAGGCAGGAGCGCGGTTCAGGGGGTGCTGCTGCAGAAGCGCAGACAGCTGCTCTGAGCGAGCTGATCCGATGGCAGAAAGCAAGGAGAGAGGCAGACACGGCTCTTTAATGAGACATTTATAAATGATTTCCCAGGCACAGCTCTGGCGGCTGCACAGGGAGAGGAGTGGTCTCAGGACACCTTCAGAACTGCAGAAATTCATCTTCAGTACCAAACACTGCAGAGAGTGGCCAAGTGATCAAGCAGCAGAGTTTTGAACTGAGCTTGAGATTTCCCAGCCTTCAAAGTGGAGAATTTTTGTTCAGGCATTGTTCCCGTGTAAAACCCATTCAAATGGGCTTTGCTGCTGCTCCTACAGCAAGCGGGAGAAGAGCAGCCAAGCAGCACATTGCTCAAGCAGGTGTGTGCAGAAGGGCCATGGGCTCATTCACTCCAAAGTGATGGAATGAGCTCATTGCCAATGAACTCCAGAAGAGAAGGTACCAGAAAATAGCCTAGCTTGTTCCACCACGAGCAATAACTACTTGACAATCAGACTGGATCCAGACTGAGGATCAAGAGCAGCCAGTGCAAGGGATGCAGTGAAGATGCTGCGTGTGCAACTTGGGATGCTGACTCACGGGACACAACCTGAGCAGCCACACAGAGTGCCCCTACTGCTAACAACTGAATCATACCATCATTAAGGTTGGAAAAGACCATGAAGATCATGGAATCCTTCCCAGCCGTGGAAAAAAAGGTTAAATCTCAGGGACTGAGAGAGCCTCATTCAGCTCTGGCTTTGGCACAGACGCTGAGCACAGGGCTTTCTCCAGGTACATAATGCACGTTGCCTGCTCTTATGTCATTCCAGTGCTGAGATGATCCAGTAAAGCAGAAAAGTTGAATGGGATTTGGTTCATTACAGTCAAACCCCCACAGGCTGGACGTCTGTGGGAAGCAGCTTTCCCTTCCATGGTGTCCTGCAAGGAGCTGCTGATGGGGAGCAGGAGGGCATCCAACCTCTGTATGCCTTCAGCATGTGCTCACACCTCATTCTGCAGTGGGTGCACTGAATGTTTAAGGATTAACTACATCAAATCCCACTAAGAGCATCTCATGGTTAAGACAATTAAAATCAGACTCTCGGTCATCTCTAGATGTCATCTGCAAAGCTGATTAAACCAAGATAGATTCAATGCCCTTTTGTATTGCTTGGCACACAGCAAATCACCTGCTTGGAAAAGGAGCTCCCAAAGTCCCTCCCTTGTTCAAGACAGAAAGCAGAATGGGAGCAGGGGATAACGTGCTGCAAGGCATCACCCCCTCCTGCATCACAAACACCTGCACTAAGCTGAATACAACCTTCATAAGCATTTCATAATCAATTCCCTATCAACTTTCCAAACACCCCTAACAGCCACCTCGTTCTGTCAGGTCCTAAATTAACAAACCATCAGTGCTCATCTGCAGTTTTTCTTCCGTGCAACACTTGAGAACACACAGATGTTTTCTTCCAGGTAACCCCTGAGCAGGTGGGTGCTGTGTGCTGGATACGTGGCTGTTACTACAGACCGATCAACATCTGTTGATGCTGCAGCACCTAACCTAGAAATTAAAGTTCAACAGGCCCATGAAGATAAAGCAAAGCCCACTCAAACTTGACTGTTGCACCACCAGTGTCCGTGTACTGACTGCTGATCTGACTCGGGAAACACCCATTCACACCTGCAGCATGGATTTAACTGAGGGCTGAACCAAAGTGGCAAAACCAAATGATTGCTGGTCCCTGAAGGCACTCAAGGCCAGGCTGGACGTGGCTCTGGGCAGACTGGTCTGATGGTTGGCGACCCTGCACATAGCAGGGGGTTAGAACTGGATGAGCACTGTGGTCCTTTTCAACCCAGGCCATTCTATGATCCTATGATACTAGCAGGCTCAGCCCCGTGGTGTGGGGTCATTCCTCTCAATTTACCAGTGCACAACACCCTAAGTTTAATATTAATCAAGAACCACAAAGCTTTGAACAGACAAGTAGCAGCTCCCTATCTGTGCCGGTCAATCAGCTGCTCGGGGCACCACAACCCCACTGATTGTGTTTCAGACAACACAGTAGTTTTTTTGTCTTTCGCATTTGTTTCAAAGTGAGAATTAATAAATTGGTGAGCAAGAAAAAACAGCCCTCCTTCTTGCAGCTTAATAAAAAGCCTAAACTAAAACAGCGACAAACCCTGTTGTAGATGAACCAAAAACCACCAATGATTTCTCAACAAGGAATGGTAACAACAGCTCTAAAGACCCCCAAGCCCCTGATCACGCAGCCCAAAGCAAGAACTATGGCTTCATCCAACTCCATCAGAGCTACCAGCAAAGCACAGCTCATCTACACCAGGCTCAGACTGGATGCACTGCAATTTTGCAGTGACACTGGTGTGGGTTTTTCTGCCTCCACCAAAAGTGTCCCATTCTCACCCCGTGCTGTCTACACATACTGGTTTTCCTTTTTTCCCACCACCCTCCTGCCAACATTCTTTGACTGAAGAAGAGATTTAAGAACCCCACGGAGCACACAAAAGCACTCAGAGCAGCAGCGCAGCAGCTTGGTTGGAGAGGAAAGCCTTTCCCATCAGAGGGCATTTCCCATCAGCTGGCTGCAGCGTTCCCTTCACCTGTTCCACCAGCTGGGAGGCCGTGTGGGCCCATTCATCACAGCTTCCATTCTCTCTCCATTTCGCAGCTCTGGGCAAAAGCAGACTTCTCCCAGGAGGGGGTGGGATGGAAAATAAGATGTATGAGCTTTTTTAGGAAAAGAAATCCAAATGATATATTGAGCCCTTCAGAGCAGCCCACACCTTTTGCACAGCAACTCTGCTTGCACGCAGGGTTGAAGGCAGCAACGTTCTTTAGTTGAAGCACATAGAATAGGCCAAGACGTGTGGGAAATCCTGCCCTCACACAGCTAGAGATGAATTTTCAGTCTGGTTTTAAGGAAAACAGTCACCAGAACAAAGTAAAACTTATTTTTTTTCCATTGTTTCAGCCTTATGGAAGAGAAAAGGAGGGGGAGAGTCAGCATGGACACCACTCATTGAGGCAGACGTTTTCCAAGAGCCCATGCCAGGTGCCTCTCTCCTGCTGACTTTCAGTGGAAATACCCATTCAGTTCCAACTTAAATAGACCACAAAAAGCCCTCAGACCTTCCCAAGCATCAGGTCAGGCAGGAGCTGCAGTAAATCCCCACACTGAGGAAGTTCAATGACGAAGAGGTGGTAAGAAACCATGGAACCAGAGTGAGAGCGTCCAGGGCAAAACTCAGATAGGCCATGCCCATTTTTCCTGACATGCTATGACTATGTCATATGGGGTCTTCACAAAGACACAAAGCCATGAGCTGTGAATATATGCATGCATGCAGACACATCTCACATTTCTAGCAATCATTTTTTGTTATGTAAGATGTGAGCTGCCAGGTGTACATGGAAGCACTCAACAATGTGCATCTCCAGTGCCTGGAAAAGGAAGAAATGAGAGATGGATGAGAGACTCTTGACTTCCTACAGGAGAACGTGAACAGAATAGCAGCAAAAGAGGCAATCAAAGCACCTGTGCATATTCCAGACTAAGAATAAAAGGCAGCATATTTCCTACCACTTTTGCAGACAAGACTGATGGGCTCATGGGAAGGCACGAGGAAGACAAGTTGAAGCTTCCCCATATATATTTGCATCAAATGGTTTACTGACAACTCTTGGGTGCAACTGAAGAACGAACACCTTCTCTTAATTGCCCATTTGGAAGACTCAATCCATATACAGGGCCTTTCTGAGCCAGCCCCATGTTACCGAAGGCAGCTCAGAGCCAACAGACTGTGCACCGTTGCATTTTAATTCTGCACTATAACAGATCTGTGCTTCTCTTCCGCAATTGCAATTCAAGCTTTGGAGACTTCTTTCTTCCCCTCATTGTTGCCTGTACTGTGGCTGGGCCCTGCCACCCAGCGATGACTCTGCCCCAGGCTTTGCTGAGCATCCCATGCTGGCAGAGTGCTGTAGCTGAACAAGGCACAAAGGCTGCAGCAAACAAGTGCTGCATTCAGCACAGCAGTCCCATCAGCCCCCCGTGCTGCCCTCTGCAATGACTCCTTCATCCTGCAACACACGCGCTGTGTTTGCTGGGACGCTTCTGTGCAAAGCCTCAGAGGGAAGAGAGAGGCCTGGGGTCTGCCCCCTCAGCTTTCCTTAGGATAAAGCCCAACTGAAAGCAGCTCCACACCAAGCACAACTATCGATTCACCGTGCCTTGAGAGATTCACACCCAGTGGCAATTAGTCACTTTGAGTCCTGAGAGTTCATTTCTCAGCCACAGACATGCAGCAAGGAGGAAAAAAATGGGGGAAATACAGAAATGGATCTGGGGAACAACTTCAGAATAAACACATGATCCTTACCCTAAGAATTTCCTTCGTCAACCTGAGCATCCACCTAGCAGACAGATAAGGAGGCTTTTATTTCCTTTGATTTGGATGCTAAATTAAGAAATGACTCTAATATTAAGAACCAATAGAGTCAAGTCACCAGCTGAGAAATGATAGTGACGCTGCATTCCCTACAGTGTTGTACTATGGGGAAGGATCTCTACTTCAGCCCACAATCTCATGTGGTCACCAGCCCTTCAAACAACACCTTGCACACGTAGCAAAGACAAGTTGAAACTGTGGTTTTTACAGTGTTGTTCAAAGAAAGAATAGCAGAGACGACGTATGCCCACGAGCAGAGCACAGCCCCTGCCATGTGATAACAAAGCACAGCCAAGTTTGCTCAACATCGAGCAGAGGCATTCCATGCAAAGACCCCACATATTCAAGAAGCAAAACAAAAGCCACAGCAGTCAAAACAGCCAGAAAAAATGCTAAACAACACACAAACCCTTTTGAAGTATAACTCACACAGCAGTCTGTACAGCTTATATATACAGATAAATGGACAATAAGACATGTATGTGTGTCTAGATAAATCTCTGTTGATATCCCAGTGCTTCCAATGATTCTGTTGAAACAAAGGCACTAATTTGGGATAACTAGCACAGGACAAATTACCTTCAGTGCCTTGTTCTCACTAAAATATTACCACAGGCCAGAAGCAATGGCTATAGGACAATGCTTAAGAGGGCCCAGGGTGAGGTTCCTGTCTGCACAAGTATTACCAGCTCTTCAAATTTTAATGTATGCGTCCTTCTACATACAATTCCCTCTCTGTCTCACAGCACCACACCAGTGCAACCTTTTGGCCAAGAAAACACTGTCAACCAAATCTGCCCAAACTTGGGTTGGAGGCTACGCATGTTGGGAACCCCATGCTTTGTGGCCATGTCCAACTGCCAGAGCAGTCACACCCACACCTAAACAATCCAGACAGGAGATATCAGTTGGACAAGGGAGGACAACTAACCACCCCTTCATATTTGTTTTGATCCATGCTCAAGACCAGCCTCCTAACAAGATGAGCAACTTCTCATCCTATTGAGCACCACTGGGTCTTTGCCTTTAAACCTGGTCATCACTTGGCTCAGCTCATGCCCTCATGGGTGGAGTTCTTACCTTCCTTTGTACCAGTGGTGACGGTCGCTGCTGCCGTCCCTGATGCCCGTCCCACTGGGCTGGAGTGCTTCCCTGCCCTGCCAGGGATTTTAAGTCCACTTGGCTTCAGCATGGCTGCTGCCTCTGTATCTCGGGTTGGTGCTACCAGTGTCTCCAAGTGCTGTCCTGCTGTCAGTGCTCAGGCTCCTCGATGCTGGGTCTGTTCTTCCATCGCCACAGACCTAGGGAGGGAAGAGCACAAGGAAGTCAGAGAGTTGAGAAATAAGACAGAGAACGGGTGGGAGAGCACAGACAGGCTTGCAGAAAGCAGTGCCCAGCTCTAGGGTCACATCCCCACAAGGGTCAGTTAGGTGATGTGATCTTTCTTTTCTGCACCTGTAAAATGAGGGAGGATTTCCTTTGCCTCCCATTTTCACATTACAGCCTTTTCCTTAATCCCGCTAAGTAACCTCCAACCTGGAGACCTAGGTTAGAGCAGAAGCTTCTCTCAGAACCAAACAAGGATTCAAATTCAGATTGAGACTGTTGCTCTTCTTCAAATTCTAAAGTCTTATCTCATCCATTAGAATACGCAGTCTTGAAGGCTGGAAAGACCAATTAAGATCATCTAGTCCAACCATCAACCCATGCCCATGACCACTCTAGGCCAGTTAGCCAAGACCCACTTCTCCTGTACTGCAAGGGCCTTCCCCAAAGGGGCATCACAACCCCCTGCACTGCATGTTCCCCATGTTCACACTACTTCAGGGCAGCTCCTCCAAACCAACATGAGGAGTAAGGAACAGGTCAACATTCATGACTGGGCTTTTAGCTCCTTCCATTAAGGATAAGTCTCCAATCTTGGTAGAGAGAACAAGGCTTCCCCCATGCCTTCCTGGTAGGCAAAGGGAATAAGGCATCCAAATGTGACTACGCAGCATTAACAAGCACCGAACTTTTCAAGCAGAAAGTTTGATGGCAATGAGGAAAAAAAAAAAAAGAAAAACAAAGGAAATGACTAAGTTACTGAAAAAATGCAAAAACATTCTGAATGGGTAAAGAAAAACAATTAAAAAATGAGACTATCAGCAAAAAGGAAGCTATGGTTGGCGGACTGAGCAGGGATGTGGGCAGAAGGAGGTGGCAGCAGAGCGAGACGGGGAGAATGGCAACAAACTGCAAAGGGAACAGCAGCACAGCCAGGAGTTGAGGACACCCAGGTCTGGGCCATGGGATGAGACAGCCTCACGCATGCATCATTTGAGAGAACGGATGTAGCAAAGTCTTACAGATGCTGCGAGGGGAGAAGTGCAATGGCTGGGATGGGAAGTGATTAAGGAGTGAGTAAGGATCCCAGCACAGGCAGAGCGAGGGGAGGGCTGGCAGCTCTCCAGGGAGAGCCACAGGCAGACAGAGATGGGAAAAAAAAACCAAAGGAAAAATCCCCAAACTGTTCCCGAAATCTCCTGGAATGCTGAGACAACAAAGAGTGTTTCAGCAGTAAGTCAGCCATCCCACACCGGGTTAGAGATGAGGGAATAACAAGAGGAGATCGGGGAGGGAGGGAGCAGAGAGGGATCTGGGTGTCCTGGCGGCCAACACGGTGACCATGAGCCAGCAGGGCGCCCTGGTGGCCATGAAGGTCAATGGTACTTAGGGTGCATTAAAGGAGCATGGCCAGAAGGGCAAGGGAGGTGATCCTCCTGCTCTGCTCTGCCCTGGGGAGGGCACATCTGGAGAGCTGTGTGCAGTTCTGGGCTCCTCAGTTCAAGTAAGAGGGAACTGCTGGAGAGAGTGTAAGGATGATGGGGGCCTGGAGCATCTCCTGTAGGGGGAAAGGCTGAGAGCCCTGGGGCTGTTTGCCTGGAGAAGAGAAGGTGGAGAGGGGATCTGATCAGAGTTTATCGATATCCAAAGGACAGGAATTGAGTGGATGGGGCCAGGCTTTTCTCAATGGCACCCAATGACAGAACAAGGGGCAACGGGCACAAACTGGAACACAGAAGTTCCATCTGAACATGAGGAAATATTTCTTCACTGTGAGGGGTAACAGAGCCGTGGAATGGGCTGCCCAGAGGTGGGGGAGTGTCCTTCTCTGGAGATACTCAAAGCTTTCCTACTCAGGTAGACTGGATTTTATTTATTGGGGTGGGAGGGAATAAGAGGAGGTGCATTCCCATTGCATTATATTTTTGCCAGAAACATAAATGCAAACACATTTGCTTTCAACATACCAGCGCTGAAAAACCAAAACTCCACAGGCTGCTAATTAAGCTACTCTGCAAACAGAGAGCTGCTTTTATTCCACTGCACAGCCCATGCACATCCATACCCACAGGGCTCCATGCCACACAACAAATTCAAGAAGTGCCCAAGGTGCCACCCTGTGTGCCACCCCAGTACTTCAGTCTGGGCATTCCTGAGTTACAGCATCAGGTCATTATCCTCACCCAGCCTGCCCTGAGTCATCCAAGCCTCTTTAAGCTAAAACATGGGAAACTGAGGTTAGACGTTAGGAGGAAATTCTTTACTCAGAGAGTGGTGAGGCACTGGAACAGACTGCCCAAAGAAGCAGTGGATGCCCCATCTTTGGGAGCACTGAAAAGGCCAGGTTGGGATGGAGCCCTGGGCAACCTGATCTGCTGGAGGACAACCCTATCACGGCATGGGGTTGAAACTGGGCGATCCCTAAGGCCTCTTCAAACCCAATCACACTATGATGCTAAGACCCAAGCAGTGCAGCTTTCATCCTGCAGTCACATCCCAGGCTGGGACGTGGGCCGGCAGCTCCGCAGGGCACTGTTCTGCTCCATTAGAGATAACAACTTGCTCTGAGCTCCTGTACTGCATCCTCAGCGCCCCAACTGCTGCTCTTAGAGCTCTGAGCACACACAAGCATACTGCTGCGTGGGACATAAGAAACACTTGAGCCATTTGCTCCTATTTCTTCTATCATCTGTACAAGTTTAACATTCCAGTGTTAACTTCACGGAAATGAGATTTTCTCCTGCCACGAGGTTAAAAAAAAAAAAGCCACCACAAAAAAAAAATACCTAAAAATATCTGCCCCTATAAACACTCAGGGGCCACTTCAGCTTATTTTGTTTTTCTTCTTCTTCAAAGATGATGCAGATCACAAAGGTCTTCAAGATCCCCACTGGATTCTTCCTGCAGTCTTGTCATACCAGGATGAATGGCTTTGTGTGTTCCCACAACAAAGAACCATCCCAGGAATGCACAATACGAAAGCTGCTCCAAATGACCAAAACATTCTGTTCTCCCTCTTCCCATCAGAGAAGGAGACGGCCAAATCTGAGTCACCCGGGCTCAGATTCAAGAACAGCTCTCAGCTAAATGCAGATGGATGCTCAGAAAGCACCTCTCACCAGGACTGATATAACTGGATACACGAAGCACCTGCAAGATGGGCCAGGCATCATAACAGCACAGGTCAAACACATAGAAGCAGCAGGAGGTGCTGAGATCCCAGTTATTTCTCACATAGGGTAGAGGGGTTGGAAACAAAACCTATATTGCCAAGGCTGAAAAAGGGTCGTCTTCAAGTTTCTCTGCTTTACCCACCCCTCCTGCCCTCAGCAAGGCACATGGGTACCCATTTGCCACATGCGACACCATCCCATTCGAGATGGCCATAGCAACAAAGCAGATCCTCAAACCCAACACGCTCCCTAGAAGGAAACTCTCCTCCACCTACTGAACGAAAACAACTGATGCACATTATCAGCAATTCCTAAAGCAACTCCTGGGGTACAAAAAGGTTCACACAATGAAGTCTGCTTTTACCCACTTCCATCTCAGATGATGTTTTGTGATGCAGTCGCTTGTGTGTTATTTCAAACACTCAGCCAGCTTTCTGCACGTGAATGCTGAGGATGAGCAACCCCGGGGGTTCTGTACACAGCCCTATGGGAGCACATATACAAGCAGAAGGAGCACAAAGAGAGTTCCAGCCATTTGCAGGGCTGCTGTAGAATGATGCAGTTGCGTGGCTGCGTGCACAGAGATTCTTGCATTAATAATAAAGACAAAGCCTGGGAAGTCCAGGAATTCCACCTTCAGCTGCTGACGATGTAATAACAGCCACTCCACGTGGAGAAATGGAAGGAGAGAGAAATAACCTCACACGATGCCAAACAACGCATAGCTGAGCTCGGCAGCACCTGGGTTTGGAATATCCCTTGCATGCACATCCAGGAGAGTTAAGCATAAATGCAGGATCCAAACTTCCTACCTATGTTCTGGCTCTATATCTCAGAGCCTTCAGCAGGACTTTGCCCATAGCATTACTGTGGTTGCAGGAACTTCCAGCACCGGTCAGTGCCAATGCTGCAAACAGAGCATCCCTGAAACCCAACGGCTACAGAAGGAGGGGGTCCACCCAAAGGAGCTCTTCACCACTTCAATAAGCACAGAAGATAAAAGCAAAAAGCTTTCGGTGTTGTATTCATTTATTAGGCCTCATACAAAACCATCACTGCCCTAAAGGTAGTGGTACCTATTAAAGTTATGTAAAGTTGCTTCATTTCTTGTTTCTGGGTATTTGTGCTGCATTCACTTCATGCTTTCAAGTTTTTCTGCACTCCATTCCCCCCAGAAAAACTGAGAATCTCATCCCATAAAGCTCAAGCTCAAAAATCATTGCATGGCTGCCCACTTCCCTGCAAGCCACAGGCAAGCGCAGGTTAAGATTTGGTGCCCCAGGCTCATGGCAGTGCTGACTGTGCTGAAAAGATGGGGGAGAGGGTTTAAGAGAAGGATTTTGCCTTGAGAGCAAAACCCCAAAGCCTGAATGGTTTGAGTCCGGTCTGCAGAAGGGACAGGAAAAGAATCCAGTACACATAAACCCCATGATCTGATAAAGCCAAACTGCAGCCCTGCTAGAAGGGAAAAGCTGATGCTGAGAAGAAAGGGGGGTTTTATCTTTTAATTCCTTCTGATGCCCCATCTGATCGCAGGCAATCATCCCATCCCTTCTCACTTCTCTGATTAGTTGCTGCTTCCAACAAGCAATCAGAAACCTATTCCTGCAGCATGTGTTGGATTAGGATTAAACCCTTCTGTTTCACTGAAGCATAGAGGAAATAAGAGACTCTTCGTCCTTAATTAAGGTCAGAGGCCTCTCCCAGGAAAACATTTCCTCCTCCCATAGAGAAGCAGGAATGGAAGCACTGTATTGCCATCAGATAAGGCAAGAGCCCTGGCATCCCCTGCCCTCTGCTCCCATGCTGCTGCAGCAGAACTCACCAGAATCCTCAGCCAGAAAGTTCCCTGGTTGCCAACAGTTTCCTCCCATCTCCCAGAGGTGATTAACATCTAAGACAACCCTGCGCTGAGTTTACTTCCTCACTCAAGTTTTGTAATAGCTGGCACGGAACGCCTGCAGGCCTTTCATTTGAAGCCTTCACACCTTTTTAAAACCACTTCTAAGCACTCCGATGGACTCCTCGCTCCGTGCCTTAGTGGTAAAACAAAGGTTACTAAAGGAGGAACGTACAAAAGCACCCCACTGCATCCTATAACTAAAAACCACACAGTGAGACCTGAGGTGAATGACTGCACTGGAGTCATTGTGGGTGTGCTGGTGAGCTCAGCTCCTTCCGTGGCCAAACATCTGATGAAGAGTGGCACTGCAGATAGCAACAACCCCATGTTTACTACAGAGCGAAACCATCCCCGGTTTGTGGGGAAGGTTTGGGAGCTGCAGGAGTTCATGCTGCCAGCCGTTAAGCCCTGGAGGAGGGGACGGTGTCCTATAGAAATAACAGGGGTGTGACAGCAACACAGCATTGCTCGTGTGGGAAAGGAGTGACACACGTGGAGCTGGCAGAGCTGCCATCCTGCAGGGACAGAGCTGATAACAGCAATTCAGACTGGACCCAATGGCTGCCATAACTCAGCCCAGCCATCAGCCCTGCAGAAGGAGCTGAAGTCATGGGATTTCCCCGCTGTTGAGCCCTTGATTCAATACAGCATTAAAGTTCACCCTGACACCTTATTTGTGACTCACTGGAACTCAGGTTTACACCCAGAGTCCCATCCCTGTGCTGGTAGCATTGAGGGATTCCCTGCAGCACCCTTCTCCCCTCCCCCTCAGCCCCCCACCCATGAAGCTGACCCCATGTCACATGCTTTGTCCCCAGCCTCACCAAGCACTGCAGCTTGCCTGGACCACAGCTGGCACCAACACCTACACAGCTCCCACCAGAACCAGTGGTGGGGAGGCTGGTAACAGCACTCTCTTGGCCAGTATGCATTGGTCAGGGCTTCCTTCTTTGCTACCTGGAACCCCAGCACAACTGCACTCAGAAGAGCCAGGAGCTCAGGTAGCTCACAGACACCACAGCACACAATGCATCACCTCTTACTCAAATCCTTATCCAAACTTTGGATGGAGCCAGGAGCTGATGATCCTTATGGTTCCCTTCCAACTTCGGATATTCTATGATTCTACCATTTCCCATCCTTATCGATGATCAAAAATCATCATTTTGGCACGCTGGATCAAATCAGATCCTTATCAGACAGCGCTGCTACATTATCCCCTTCTGCCCTGCACCACACCTTGCAATCTGTCATTGACTTCAGACTGTACCAGCAGCAAAGAAGCTGAGATTGCAGCCTGATGCCTTCAGGCACTGAGCCACGCACACAGCCACAGGATGGCTGCCCACTGTGTTACACGGGGAGGTTTGACATGAGAGCTTGGGGTGGTACACTGCAGGACCACAGCTGTGATTTCCTAAGCAGGCCAAGATACGATCACACCTAGCCAAGCATAGAGGGGGTTACAGGCAACAGCCTGAGCACTTTATAATGCAGACTAATAGCACGGCATCTCTAATCCAGTCTGGTCCTGTTTCACCTCAAAAGAGAGAGTAAAAACCAAGTTGTTACCTCTTCTAGAACCTCTCCTGGTTTTTGGCACCCCAAGGCAGAATATATCACAGAGTTCCATCAACCTGAACCATACAATCACCCACCCAGGAGCACCCGTTGGGCTGACATTTACACATTTGTGTGCTGGAAGTAATCACACATAAACTTATTCCACATTTAGATGCTCCTAACATGACATGTTACTGCTCCTCCCAACAGCAAACAAACTGCCACAGTATGGCTGTTTAATCTCATGGATTGAGACATCTCCTCAATTGGCCTTGGCCAATGGGATTCCCATAGTGCTTCAAAGGGAACACCTAAGCAATGCAGCCATAAGGCTCCAGCATCAGGCACCTGGGCTCTGGAAGTCCTGGCAGCAGGTGATTAAGCAGGTTGAGCTCAGCAGAAGACACAACCAAGCACAAAAAGGCAAAAAAGCCTCTTATTCCAGGTTTGTGCCACGTTGTCCATCATTGAACCTCCATTAGTAATAGCTGGTGGATTGATCACCAACTAGAACATCCCACGTTGACAAGCTTGGAGGAAGAAGTCCAGAGAAACAGGAGTGCTTATTCAAGGTTGCAATAGCTGACCTACTCCAGTTTGCACAGACCTCGGTGTTATAAAACAAATAGCTATCAGCTAAACACAGCTAGGAGCACTTCCACCACCAGCATGGGCTTCATGCAGGGGGCTGACCAGAGGCAGCATCACAAACACTGCACAGCGAGCAAACACGAGGCTAAAAAGCCCATTAAACACATCTCAGGGCACAGCTGCCTCTTGGCACCTTCCAGGAGAAGCCTCCTTTCCCAGGGCTTCTCCCAACACTACAGTTTCTGCTGCAGGGATGTGACTGCAGGTCGTGAATGGGAGCATTTGCAGGGCTGGGAAAGCACTGCTTGCTGCAACAAGAGGCTGCTCCCCGCCTGGCAGCACTGCTGAGAAGTTTCCAGCACTAATTGGCAGACACCAGCGTTCCCAAAGCATGATGCAACAAATAACGGGGGAGGAATTTGTCAGTGGAAGGAGAACAGATAAGGCAGGGAAAGGGATCCGGGGCAGACAGATGGGTCAGATCACCCCATGGGGTTTTCACCACCCCAGGTGTTGGTGAACTCCTTCTGGTGTAACCAACACCCATGTATGCTTCCCCTGCACTACACAAGGTAAAATCCAACTGGATTACCATCGAGCAAGAGCTGCAGGACAAGCAATGCACTTTTACTTGCATTACCTTCCTTAAAGAAACTGCATGGGGGAGCACAGGAGGATTCGAAGCTCCTCAACCCGGAGCTCTGCATATCCAACACCCACAGTTTTCATCCTCAGACCTCAAAGCAGTGAGAGCTGCAACACCACGCAGCTGGGAGGAGCTGATAGAGAGATGGAAAGGATTTCCCCACGATCACAGAGCGGGGATGGACCGTTCCCCACCTCTATCAGCACACAAAAGACTTGGGAAGTCGTTCTGATTGATCATAGAGTATAAACGCTTCTTCGGCATAAACAGTTGGCTGTCCCAGGCACAGATGGAGTCACTGAGGGAGAGCTGAGAACACGAACCCCCAAAATAAACAAACGAGTCGCCCAGCTCAGGTCAGCATCGCATTCGATCCCAGCACCCTAGAACTGACAGCAAAACATGACGATGCTCAGTGCTGTTTCTTCACTTCTTGGCTCATGCTCTGTCTGAAGCAACCGCAGCTATTTTATGGACACCATCTCACTCGTTTGTAAAATGAAGAACAGTGCCACGTCATGGGAATCCACGCAGCCCCGATGCAGGAATCCTGCCTTCCTTCTTTGTTAAAGTGAGGTTTCTTTGGGGTTTTTTTTTTTCCAGAAACAGCATTAAAGTGTGACGTGGAGGTGCCAGACTCGGTCACATGCGGTGGTGAAGTCATTTTTCCACTGCTGGCTTACAGCAAATACGAGAGTGAGAAGTTAAACCCAAACACGAATAAAGCGAATTGAATTTGTCCCATTTCACACCGCGGCTCAACAAAGCGTTCGCTCTGTGCTCCCAAAGTGAGCTCCGGCAGTTTGCCCTCCTTATCAGCAGCTCTGATTCAGGTGTCACAAAGCCAGGTGTACCACAAGGCCCCAGCCCTGCTGGGCTCCACGTTCCCAGTCACACCAAGCAGTGATACAACAGGCAGGCACTGCCAGCCATCTAACACAGCAGCAGGAAGCATTTGCTTGCCCCTTATCAGCAGCTTCCATGGCTGTTCTCGTGCTCCCCTGGGAGACAGAGGGGGAAAGAGGTCACAAGGCATTACTGAGATCTGGTTTTTGAGAAATAGCTCTCTCTGAGCTGAGCCCACACCAATGTCTGATGTAGGTGAGCAACAAGTCATGCTCAGGTCCCAATGCCTGCCTGTGGGCTCTTCGACTCACTGTATCAATGCTGCCGTGCACTCTGCAAAGCAGTACTGCTGGCGAGCACCTGGAGCCTGCTTTATAGACTGCCTCTTATCCTCATCAGGAACATGACAAGAACACGAGATATACTTGTTCCCTCTCAACTTCCACGGATAGAGAAAGCATTTGCAAAATAAAGCCAGCAACCTCAGGAGGTGAAAGCCTGCCCTTCCCCATATCACCACCCAGAGATGCGCAGAGTACAAGCCCTTACGCATCCCTCCGCACTGGGAAACCCTTCCAAGTTCTTCATCATTTCTTCCGAGAGAGAGAGAAAGAGGAACAGCACCAGGAACACTCCTTGCTGGCCTAAATTACAGCACCTCCAGGGCCACAGGCAGCAGGAGGCCGAAGAAGGGCAGCAGGCACAGCCCTTGGCCTCAGCAGGCAACCCAGGCTGTGCTTACCCTAGAAGCACCCCTGAGACACTCAGGTTTTCCCCTAACTGAAGGCATGCTGTTCACACGTGTGCCCCTGAAACAAACTGGCTGCAGTGCAACCTCTGCCACGCTGCAGCAGTTGGTGGCAGCGCTTTGAGGCAGCGCCGTGCTTTGAAGCCCTAGGATTGCTGGCACCTTTCTGCCAGCACACAGCTCCTCCTTCATCCCAGAAGGCTGTAGCAGCAGGTAGGTCATTTCTTAAAATGACCCAAGTTAAGCCCAAGGCAAGGAGCTGTGTTATGCTGCAAGCATCCCCTCCCCAGCAGGGCAGGGGGGCTGAAGAGGCCCTGAAGCACCACTGAGTGGGAGAACGCAGCCCAGCAGGGGTAGGAAAAGGGGCAAGGCTGACAAACGTGGCTGTGTGTATGCAGGTATATCCACCCTGAGTATACATGGCCACGCACCGACCCATTCTCAAAACACAAGTCACGCCCCCCCCCCCCCCCCCCCCCATGGAAACCTTCAAGCCAGCAGCAATGAAACTCGCCATCCACTCCAGCAGGATGCTCTGCTCCCGAGCCGGGCTTTGCAGCCCTTTGAGGCTGACACAGAGCAACAGAAGCAGCACTGACAGCGCTTTGTCTCCCAGCTCTCCCCTACTGCAACTGCAGCCGCCCGGATACCCCGAGATAGCACCACGCCTCTGCCCCGGCTCCCCCAGCTCGGCGCTACGGGCCAGGAGGCAAAGGCAGCCCAGGAGCCGCTCGGTCCGCCCGGGATGTGTGCTGCCATCCCCCAGCAGCACGCAGGAGCACATCTCCTTGCTGCAAACAAAAATAATCCCTCCGCAGCCACTCCTATAGCCCACGTCGATAGCTGGGTTATATCAGAACAAAAAGGCAGCGGGGAGACCCAGCCCAGCCAGCAGCCGGAGACAAAAGAAAAACAGTCCTCCCGCTGCAAAGCCCGAACTCGCTCGGCGCTCGATGCTGACGCCCACCCCGATCTCCATCGCTCAGCACCGGAGCCGCGCAGGGCCACGGGGCCGCCGCCGCCCCAACGCTCCGCTCGGGCCGTTCCCAGGTGGGCGCACAGCGGGGGCTCAGCACGGCAGTACGGCACGGCAGTACGGCCCCACCCGGAGCGCGCAGCGCAGCGCAGCCCCGGCATACAGCGCGTAACGAGGACGGTGCCTTTCCCTCCCAGACCCAAGGACAATGCTACAGCGAGACAGATCCTTCTGCCGCGATCCGTGCTGACAGCGCCCAGCCCCGGAGATGAGCCCGAGCCCCATTCATCCATCCATCCATCCATCTATCCATCCATCCATCCATCCAGCCCTCCTTTGTTGGGGCTGCCCCATCCCCAGCCCGCGGTTCCCCCTTACCTCCCGCAGCCCGCAGCCCTGCCGGGCGGCCGCCGTGCCACTCCCTGCGCGCCGGAGGGAGCTGCGATGATTGGAGGAGGGGGAGGAAGAAGAAGGAGGAGGAGGAGGAAGGAGGATGCCGGGCGCTGCGGGCACAGCCCGGCCCCACCGCCCCGCGAACAAAGGGGCGGCTCCGGGGCCGCCCCGCACCGAAATGCCGCTGGTTGTCGGGCCCCGGCCGCGGCGGAAGCGAAGCGGGAGGGTGGAAGGGAGGAGGGCACGCTCCGCCTAGCGGCGGTCCTGGGGAACGGGGGGAGCGGCTGCCTGAGAGCCGGAGCGCCCTTCCTTAAAGAGCAGGGAGGAAAACACCGAGCGTGGATCTCACCTTCTGCTCGGCACAGATGCGGCTCTGGGTTGGGGCTCTGGAAGGGACAGGCTCCCTTAAGTCACGTTCTAGCAGCTGTCAGTGCTGCAAGAGGAACGAGGGGAGTTGGAGGTACTTCCTGGGAAAAAAAAAAGGAGGAAGCCCATTATGGTTGCCAGGAGGTCTGGGGGATGCTGCAAATTGAAGGCACCTGCAGCCTGCGGGAGCTCTGCACTCAGAGGCAGGAAGGGAGCGCTGAGCTGATGGCTGTCACTTGGCCTTCACCACCCATCTGCTGCTGATTAGAGCTGGAGACATGAGATGGAAGCAGATGGTGCTGGGCCATGGAGTTATAGAATCATGAGGGCTGGAGAAGACCACTAAGATCAGCACATCCAACCATCAGCCCAGCCCCACCGTGCCCACTAAACCACGTCCCTCAGTGTCACACCTCCGTGGTCCTTGAACACCTCCAGGGATGGTGACTCCACCATGCCTTGTGCCTCAGATCTGTGCCTTTGGACAGCAATGAAAGTGCTTTACACAAAGGCTGCAGCTCCTTTCAGTGTACTTCTCTGGCCCTGCAGCCACTCTGGCTCACCCAAAGGGCAGCGGTTGAAGCTTTGCACATCAGATGCTGCAGCAGAAGGCCCCAGGCCGTGCTGTAACAGTGCAGAGTCCCACCTGACATGAGTTCTGTCTTTGGATGCTGCGACCCTTCTCCATCCTCAGCCCAGGAATGCACAGAAGGGATGCAGGCAGCAAAGCAGGGCAGAACAAAGCAGAATTCAACAAAGCATCATCTGCTGGCAGCCCTGCCCTCAGCAGAGCCATCCACCCGCAGGCAGCCTTATTTTCCATCTCGCAGATGGGAAGCTGAATCAAAAAGAAATGGTTGGTCCAAGTCAAAAATAGAACCTGAAGCACCCGACACCAACGCCTCTGCTTCAACTGCCAGCTCGCTGTGCTTCCTGATATCTTCCCTGCATCCAAACCCAAGTTGGTGTCTGCGGGTGTGGATGGAAGATGTTTGGTCTCTTCTCTGTAGTTGCCTATGGAGACGGTGTGTCACCAGAGGAGAGCTGGGAGAGGACATGACCCCGAGTCCTTCTCTGACTCCTGCAGGTCTGAGCTTCCTGCTTTAAGATGCAGCCATCCCCAGGGCTCTGTGTTCAAACAGACATCCGTGCTATTGGCAGTTGCATACTGTGTTCCTGCAGTGAGCTGAGGCTGCTGCTGCTCCCCAAGCTGACCTGCACCAGGCTGACCTGCACCAGGCTTCCCTTACAGTCGTGCATTCTGCAGCACTGCTATAAAACCGAGAGGGGAAACTTCAATAAGACAAAGCTAGAAACATCTCACAGCTCTTCAGTCACCTCCTCGAATCCTGTTGGCAAGCCTGCCTCTCTGACTAACCTTCCTCAAGGGAATCTGCAGAAGAGAAGGAAAGATCATCCGGGGCCAGAGCGCTCCCTGATGTCTGTTACCCTCCTGTTTTAAGTGACATGATGTATATTTTGCTTTGAAAAGCTGCTTCTCACAAATAGTCAAAACTCTCTGCTTGGCAGATCTGTTGCTTTGATTTGGTGACTGTTTCCATGAGCTGCTGGGATCATTAAGAACCTTCCTAGCCTTTTTCTTGTGAATTAGCCTGGCAAGTTGAAACATCGTGCAGCCAAAGTGATGCGAGAAGGAACACTCACACATGTACCTAGGGAAATAAAGGGAACAAAACTATTGTGTGTTCTGCCATCATGAATAAGCAAGTAGGAGGTGGCCTAAGCATTGAGGCACCTTCCCATTTTATTTCCCAGCACAGAGGGATCCCTCTGGGAGAGATGCTCTTGGAGCATCTCTCAAGAGCTGACGAGACAATTGCTCTGTTGCTTACCTAAAGGTTATGCTCCCTTTAACTCTGATTCTCTGCTCTCTAACACCAGTTTCCATCCAACAATCAGAGGGGTACTCATGAATTAGGTCAAATGAGAAGTTTAAGTGATATGAACTCCGCTCATCCTCCTTCCAGAAACACTCAGCACAACTGACGGCGCTTATTTGGGCGATGCTGATGTTAGATATGTTCCTGTCTGAAGGCCTGACCTTGTTCTGGTTCATTGGGAGAAACAGGATTTCATCAGGACAGCAGCTCCAGGACCCTCCAGGGGGTGAGTGTGCCTTGTACAGCACCACTGAAGTGCTCTGAAAGAAGTCTGTCTACCAGCTGGACTGCTGGGCATTCCTACACACTTCTTACTGTAAAAGAAAGCACGGGTGAAAATATACTGAAGGGTCACAGCAGTTCTCATTAATTAAGAGAAAGTTTTACAGGTGTTCTGTTTTTTTTAGTATATTTCCTATTCTGAAATCAGTGCATTACCTATTAGTTAAACTTCAACCATCGGTGTAATGTAGTTGTTAGCACAGTGTGGTTCCTCTCATTCTTCCTTTTTAAAGTAACCCACCTTGCTGAGGAAACTGGGACAACACACCACACAAATGCAACACAATAAAATGCATCACACTTTATTGTTGAAGAAGTAATTTTCATGATGAAAAGCTGTATTCACAAGCCCAGTGGCCAATAGATTAGAGAAATTCAGTATCCATTACGTGGAGGCTTGAAATTCTGTCCACTGATACAACATCCAAGTGATGCACTCAAGACTATGCTGGCAGTGGAGAGCTCCGGATACCTCCTCTTTTTAGGCAGCAGATTATTGTCAACCCTTGGTTGAAGATCTCAGCTTACAATGATGGGGACTATCAGCACCTCCTCTTTGCAAATGGGGGGTTGAGTCCTGTAGAGAAAAAAACACTGCATCCATGGTCATCCAGCAGAAATAGATACATGTTGGTCAACATCTACACCTCAGTGTCATACATATACAAGCAAGTGTGACCAAAAGAAAGGAACACAATACACAGAGAGAACACAACACACAAATAGAAGAACACAACGCACGGAGGCTGAAGGGATATTTGGTACTACTTAAGTACAACATCTTATTTCTGTTGAAGAGGGGCCAGGGGAACAACCCAAGTTTAAGTAGTGGGTGAGTTACTCTAAGCAAACCTTCAGTTCCAGCGAAGCATTGCATATTTATTTTCATTTTCTTTGTCACTGCCCTAAAGATTGCTGCTTGTCTCAGTCAGGACTGAAGGTTGGGCTGTCCTTTGCTTAGTTGTTTTTTTTACATGTCAGGAGAACTGAGAGCTGCACTGGAAGCTTTGCTCTGATAAAAATGCCCACTGACCTCAAAGGGGAGCAAACATCACCAGCATTTTGTAGGCATGGAAACCAACACTGGGAGAACCTAGCTTACCTTCCCAAGACATGCTCTAACCCAGTAGCACAGCTGGGTACAGTACTAAGGATGCCAGACCGTGGTTATTATGATGTTCTACTCTGTTTATAGGTTTCTTATACAGATTCAAGACAGAAGTAAGCCAGTAAATCAGAAGTAAGCCAGTCAGAAGTATCAGATCTCCCAGCACAACGTCCTATCCTCAAACCACTGCATGAAGCTGCAGTCTACTTTGCAAAGTCTCTGGTAACTGTTTGTATACCTCTGTGTAGCTCAGTGCATCCTCAGGAAAATAAAAGGTGGCAAAATCAGTCATAATATGGCAACTCTACCTTTTTCCAGTTGCCAGACCATCATGTTTGCGTGCAACAACACCATTAGTTTGCAAGCCATCCAAATCATCTTATGTTTTGCAAAGCAAAATTACTTCTGGCTCAGCAATTGTTTTTTCCTTTTATGTCAAAAAATTACTCCCCTCTTCAGTTTCTGCTCCAAGTATGTGCCATCAGGCTTTTCTTTCTGCTGTCAGGGGTGAAAAGATCCATCATTTTCTCTCACCTGGTTGAATAGGGTCTGTGACAAATTAGAACCAGACTACAGAGCATGAAAAAAGGAGATTATTTCCCTGTTGTTTGGGCCTGACAAGTACTCTTGCAGATCAAATAGAAGCACCAGATGTTTTCTGCTATCAGAGCTACAGAATGTGCAGGACCTGAGAGAAGCAAGAGGGTCCCATTTCCTCTGCATAAACTACAGTGTGTTAGAAGATCAAAGTCAAGGGAGGGGAGCCAGGCTGAAAAAGCTCCCTGTCTGTGACTAGAACTGAAGGAGATTTTGGTATCTACAAGTGAAGCTGTGTTTAATGAGGAAGGGGAGGGAAATGCGCTCCAAATTTCGATGCTTGGAGAAAAGCCATACTTTAAAAAGAACATCTTCCTTTGGAATGCACTCAGGTGGTTTGACCAGCTGGCCTGGTGGACACTGACCACAGTGGACACTGACTGCAGTACAACTAGTTGCCCTCTGCTTCCCCCAGATGTCTTTTCTAATTAAGAAAAGTCTTCAACTGAAGATCCTGATTGACCTGACGTAAATAGCACAGTAAAGAGAATTGCATCAATACAAAGCTCCAAACCCACAGCACATCCCATTTCAGAGCCAGGGCAGCGAATGGGCTGCTAGCCTGTCTCTGGGAGAATGCTCTGTGGTAGTTAAACTGAATTTTGTTCTTTCCACAGAAACATCCCTTTGCTACAGAAATGTGCTATTCTGGTACAACAAACTATCTACCATATGTTAGGATTTTGCTTTTCCCACCATATTATGTTTTCACCATCAACCTATCCAACCATCCACTGATCCCAGCCGTCATTTCTTAGGAGGACCTTAAAAGGTTTAAAGAATCACCACAAGGTCTTTATTAAGAGGAGACTGTTTCTTTATGCAGAAATAAGGCAGCAAGGTGCCCGAAATGACCTCGTTCTGTGACTGGAAATTGCTGCAGCGATTGCTAGGAGGAAAGGTCAGACATGCCTCCCAAAAAATCCAGCCTTACTAAAATGGGTATAGAAGGGTTAAAGAAGCCTGGTCATTTGCCAGGTGTTGGCTTCGATTTTAGAGTATTTACTACAGAAAAGCCCTTATAATGTGGATTTTATCAGCCAGATGCCATGATATAACCCAAATCCAGGAACTTATGCGTGACTCCTTAGTTTCCTGCCAGTTTGGTCTTATTAATTGCACTGCATCAATTGTATTATATATTCCAATGAGGAACAAATCTACCAGTATGGCTTTCTACAGAATGCAGTACTGCGGTACATGAAAACTGCACTCCAATCTATTTTCTAGTTTTATTGCCACCATAAAAGGGAAACTCCCTTCATCTCAGCTGTCTTCACTAACTGTGAAAGAGGAACAATTCTGCTGAACTAATCTGTAAAGTGCTTTGAGCTGACCAGACTAAATGTGGTCACCACACATTAAAACAGCTCCTGGTGCCTACTCTAGTATTTATCTCCATTCTAAATCCTCACAGGTAAGCTCAATGAAAGCTGCAGCTGCTCAGTCCTTTTCAGTCACATCAGAACTGATGACTGAGCCCTGACCTGCTGCACTACAACCACTGACCTGTCAGTCCTCACTGCTGCATGAAGTACACACGTGCTCCATTTCACAACAGAAGGCACAGACACACGAGAACGATGTTTAGAAACAGGAAACACAGTAATTATACCTGATATTCCTGAGTAGAACTGTGTTACACTGTACTTGGCACAAGAAGCACATTTTCTATCCCTTCAAAGATGGTAACAGAGTAAATGCACTAAGCACCACTGTTCAGAGCAGGGTGACCCACTGCATGCACAAACAGACTGAGTAATGCCTGGTCTGTTTTTCTTTTTTTCCTTCTCTGCAAATGTCAGGGCTTGGTCATGCCAGCATGCACTGCAGTCATGACTTCAGACAATGCAAATGCACAGTATGCACTTCAGATCGGGCCAGTGGGAAATGCCAGCTTGTTAGTTGCAAAGACCCAAAAGAATGAAGGAAAAGAGGCAAACTGTGTTACCATCTTTCGAAGCAGGAGAAATCCGAGGAGCGTGGCAGCAAATATAAAGCTAACAAGTGGAAAAATACAATTTGAGTAAATTAACCTGTGGAAGACAAAGCCAGAATACATTAGAGGTCGTTAAGGTAATCATATTGCAGCTGTAGCTATGTTAATTCTATTTAGGAAAAACAAATAGTATGAGACAGCCCTCAACTCTCAATTGAAAAGAAACTTATCTGAACAAACTCAATAGCTGTTTGATATGGCACTTCAGGGCTGCCTCTCTTTCCATTGAGCCCATGATAACGTATGGGGATACTCTGAAGGGATATTTGCTTGAACAGCCTTCTGGTCTCTCCCAGTAGGCACTCTTGAAGTATCTTTTATTTTATATTCTTCACAATACATCTGAGAATGCCTGTAGCAAAAGAACAGAAAGAACTGATTACTAGGATATATACAGAGGAAAGGAAATAAGAAATGAATAGTTTACCAAGGCATCTTTTGGTGAAGAATTCTTTCAAAATATGAATTAAACTATCTCACACCTATCCAGCATGCAAACTGTATACACAGCTAAAGGAAAAAAAAAGAGAAGATATTTGTGAACTGAGCGTAAAATGTCACGGAAACAGATGTCCTCCTAACAGACTGAGAATTCATTTCTTTGTACATAGGCAAGTGTGGCAGAGAAACCCACCCACTCCCATTTGTACCTATGATATTTAAGCAGACCACAAACATTGACCAAAATCTGAAATACGTAACAAATGATTACATCTAACTGTTCTCTTCACAACTTGGCTTATTTTAAGATATTATTATACTTTGTGGCATCAAGGTCATAATACAAAGCCATGACCATAATGCAATTTGAGACCAAATTGCCCTGAGAAGACATACTGCTATGACCTTTAGGTCCTAACAGTCAGGGACTTAAGTCTGACCATTTCTGCATTTACAACGTTCTGCTCATGCAGATGACATTTCACAGCATGAAATCAGTTGACATCACTGATCTGAGAGCTGTAATGCAGGGCTACATCCTGCCATTGCTTCCATAGAACAGAAAAGGACATTAGATGATAACGCCTGTAAACAGATAGCACTTCAAACTTGCAGGTCAGTTTGATTCTCTTTATCCCCTTCCATCCAAAAAATAACACATCAGTGTGTTTAAAGGTCAAGTTTGTGTGTCTGGTGGGTCTAGAAATACATACTCAGGTCAGCTTGGGCAGGAGTTGAAAAGAAATTATAACCTTGTTGGATTCATTCCATCATTGCTGCCTCATCTGTATTGCTTTGAGAGGTGTGGAATGCACAAAAACACCTGTAAATCAAACACAGGAGAATAAAACACATCTCCCACAGCAATGTGGGCTGTAAGGAGGCAAGTGTCATCCTCAGCACAGAACAGGACTAATTTTGGCATTTGTTTGCAGCTGTGGCTGTAGTCTGACAAAGCCATGGGCTTAGCTAGGATGTGCTGTCACCCAGCTGCACAAGAAGCCAGTCTCTGATCTCTGCAGCAGAAGATTAGTTGCACACATTTTCCACTTCTAACACCTTCTGGCCTACAGCAGACTATGATTATACCAACAGAAAAGATGCTTTTATCATCAACTGCAGTGAAGTTGCACCCAAGCACAGAGCTCTGGGAAGCATCAGCTTCCCAGTTTGCCAATTTCAACAGGGAATGGAAGCCTCAATTTAGCAGAAGTCATAACTGCAGGTTTAAATTCAACTGTGGGAGCAATTGCTGTGAAATTAATTAGATCACCAAGTGTGCATAGTTGTAACGTGGCTTGCAGGTGCACAGCACCCTTCCAGGATGAGCCCTTTCCAATGCATTACCTTGTTTTAAAGCAGCAGAACACAGATGCAATGGAATGCCAGTAGAGACAGCACTAAGATTTGAGCTTGTAAATCCCTTATTTCCTCACAGAAGTTCAACTTTCCTGCAGAATATGTTTTTCCAGTTACATTCCTGCCTTTAACACAAATTTTCCAGCTATACTGACTGAGCCATAAGGAAGTGCTTTGCTCAGGGTTACACTGACCGATACACGGGACAAAGAAAAACTACTTCTGACTGTTGAGATGTCCTTTGAATCACTCTGTTAAGTTCCAGTTCAAATAAACCATAATAAAATCTACAATGCTGCCTCAAGTGCATCTAGCAGATCACTCTCTGTAGCACCTTTACCACCAGGTTATTTTCAATAAGTAACAATATTTCCACCCTGAGATGAGCTTTACTAAGCACAGCTCTGTGTGTTACAATGAAACAAGAGATGTTCACCCAGGGCATTTTGCTGCATTCTACTTGCACTGTGTTAAACCTTCACACACACTGACAGTTCATCCCAGTAAGTGGCTGACTGATGGCTGTGCAAACACACCAGCTCATGCAGCCACTGAATTTTACAACAAAGATTAACAGAGCAGCTCTGTCCCTCTGTCTCTGGCTCTGAAGTAACTCGGTGTTGGTGACATTTGTATGACTGTATCACCCGTCCACAGCAGAGGAACCTCTGAAAGGCAGAGAAAGTCAAACCCAGTGCACAGCCAGTCTAAAGACAGTATGTAAGGATTTCTGCCCTTTCAGCACCTTTATCAGCCGGTGGCAGCATGCAGTTCAGGTGGTTGTTAACTGGGAACTCACTGATCTGACAAAGAGAGCCTCTGAAATGCAGTATAGTCACAGTAGACTCATGGCACACAATTTATATAGCACTATCTGCTTGGGAAGCAGCTCACCCTAGTAAGAATCCTCCCATAGTGCTGCAGTAAACAGCACTTTACATCTGAACTGATCATCTGTTTGACTTTATAGGAACAAACATACAAGGCACCATACATAAGTCCTGCATGTACAAACATGTAATGCTTGCATGTAGCTGTTTATTAATATGCATAAAACCTGCACAAATATAATTGTGTGAGTCACATAAGGAAGAATTCAGTAGATATAATGGACAAAGGCCACGTTGTAGGTCAAAACTCTCCCCTCTTGGAGAAGACGTCACACTTTCCTGTTTCAGTTTTGCCATCTATATATTGGCAATATCAGGTTGTTTTGGGGTTTGTTTCCAGCAAGTGTGTTGCCTGGATAAATGAAGTTTTCAGCTATTCAGTTAAGGATTCTATCAAAACATTAACAGTAAGTCAAGTTTAAAGCTAAATCTGAGAGTAAGCTTGGAAACTATCACTTAAAAATATATATCTAGGAAACTGCCCTGTTCTCAGCTGATTTCTGTACTGTACAAGTACTGAATTCAGGAACTATTTTAAGAGAATGATCAAGAAAGGAAAGCAGTAACAGCGTAGGAATCAGCCTCTGTTCTCAGCTTTGGTGGCAGCCTCATAGTTGAAAGCAATACTTACATGAAATGCTTAGCAGCCTGGAAATATCTGGGACGAATGATGTTTAGGGAAGTGACAGTTGCCAAAGCTCAGTGAGCATGCACTGAATGTAACACTATGCATTGTTACTAACTCATATGGGAAAGAACATTGTATTCAATGTCCCATCTCTTCATCTATATGGCTGTCTCCCAAATGAGAGCACAGGAATGGTCACCAAGAGGTCAAATCCTTTCCTGTATGGTTAATATTTTCATAGAATGTCTGTTTAATCTGAACAACACAAAGTTGAGAGGAGCTGCAAGAAAAGTAGAGAAGCAAAGCAAAAGCAAAATGTTTTTGATAAACTGTAGCAGATGAAAACAAACAAACAAAGGAGAAGCGATTCAGTTAGGAGAAGTGGATACAGAACTCTACATTCATCTGGACAAGTATAAAAAAGAGAAAAAGGGGAACACCAGGCAAATATCAGCTGTTTATCACAAAGAAAACCGACGCTCTGACAAAGAAAACATACGCTCTGAACTGAAATGATTCACCACTTATTTTTTTGCTCAAACCAAGATATTTCAGTTAGTCTGTTATGGACTGTTTGAAACAAGGCAGCACACAATGAGCTGTGCCTCTGTGTGAGCTACAGACTGCACATTCATACTGGGTGCAGTACCTAGACTAAAGCCTGGGGTTGTTTCCTCTCCCCTCCCTGCACTGGAGGGAGGAGGCATCAGCAACCACAGCAATAAAAGCAGCAGCCACCCCAGCTGCCAGTGCTTTCCCCCCTTCATGGCTCCAGGAGTATGGCTTATATTTTATTCATGAAAAATGAGGCCTCTGGGGGTCTAGGGAAGGAAAAAAAAAAGAACACCCAACAGGAAGTAAATATTTCTTGGGGGCACTTGCTTGCAATCTGGCAAGTGTCCAAGGCATCGTGAATGAGAAGCAGGGGTGGAGGAGGGAAGCCTGAAGCCTCCATTCCTGACAGCCCTCCTCCGATGGGAGGAAGGAGGACCACAAAGAGTGAGCTGCACCCTGAAGGTCACTGTGGTGACCCAGTACAGCAGGGAATGAAGTGGGTCCCGCAGTGAGGTGACCCCAGCCAAGGCTGCAGGGAGTCCCTGTATCACAAGGGGCATGCACACTGCAAGGTGCATGGCTGTGTGACACGATGGGGGTCCTCCACAGACTGGTTTAGAGGCTGCTATCTACCCAGCTCTTACAGCATAAGCTATTGCTCTGACTTCTAGTAATCTCTCCCCACTTTGGCACACACCTCTCATGTCCCAAAACTACATCACTCCAAAAGCTGTTTTGTACAAGCTTTCAGAATAAGAGCACATCTGAGCTCGCTGGGAAAAGATGTATTATCATCCTCACTAGTGAGGCAGTCACCTCATTCCCTTTCATCCCCAGTAAAAAGGGCTACAGTTAATATCAGTAAACAATCTCCTACAATCCTTCATTTTCCTGAGAAGAAAGACATGAATCCGATGTCATCTGCCTACCTACCACTAATCAGAGACAGTGTCATGTGAACTCTAACTGCAGAGGCACAGCCATCATCTCCCCTCACAATTCAATCCTAACACTGACACAGGACCGCCTGTTCCTAATTTCATAAGCCTTACCATCAGGGATGACTGTCTCTGAACTAATTATTTTGCACAGGACACTGAACCTCTTTCTGAGAAGCCTGGACTTCTTGCAGATCTCTGGAATCTGCATGGAAAGAAGGAAGCAGTCTATTACTTTCTGACAGACTTTCTTAAAAAGAACACCTGCAAGAAAAGGTTTATCTCTAGAAAATTATAAAAGAATGTGGTATTTTACATTAACATCCATTTTTCATTGTCTTAATTACCATTTAACAAACATTAGCCCTCAGAATATCTCCCCTACAGGGTTCAGTAAATGAGAAACAAGCCATAGTGGTTCAGTCAGTATGAAGGGAAGGGAAAAACAAGACCTAAAAATCAGAAGTGGCAGAGGAATGCACCCTGGGAGAGGCAGCCAACATTCATTTAATAATGTCAACATTTTGTATGAATAGCTTTGCTGGGTGGCTGTAAAGCATATGGATTAATACCAGCGTGTAGTGGAGTAAGATTAAAAATAAATCGGTATTTAAGGTGCTCTTTATGGGATGAGGGATGGGGGGAATAAGGATATGGTTTGCCACCAGTGCAAGCATCAGGTAAGATTACTGTGGAAATAAATTCAAAACAAACAAACAAACAGAACTCTAAAGATAACCCCAAATTAAATCCTGGTTTTGTTGGAATGAATGGGACTTTTCTCCTGCTCCACCATAACACTAGAACTACACTCATTTCTTTTCAGCTAGCTCACCTTCCTTATTTTGAGTCTCACTTCAGTGCACCCACCTTGAGCCTGCATGTGCTCAGAGCCCATAGGAGACAAGCTCAGGGAGGCAAAGCCAACTGTGGGATCAGAAATATCAGCTTTTAGGGCCGGGGCACTTCCCTGCTCATCAGTCACCACCAGCTTCTCTGATACCAATGCATGAACTCTGAATCCTCACTAAACAGAACTGAGATATCTAAAATGGATTACAGAAACCCTTCTGGGTGTTTTTAAAGTTTACATTTTGTTTAAGTAAACACTGAACAAAATCCTTAGAGCACAAATATTTATGTTAGGTGTACTGTCCTGTAGCATCTGGCTGGCATCTCTCTGATGGCTGGGAATGGTTACAAAGGTCTTACATTCATCCACAGGGATCCCAAAAGCATTTTACAAAATATGCCACGGAACCTGTAGTTATCTAAGCATTTGTTTAGGTATCTGCATATCTACTGAATATAGCCTGTCAACTAACCAAACAAAAATTTAATAGCAACTCATATGTAAAAAGTAGTTTCAGGCTGGCACATGAGATCCTCCGTGCCAGTTTTGACATCAGAAATGTTTTACCCTGTTACCTACAGCATTAAAGTTACACAGACATCTGTGGAAGCTGATGACACACAGCTCCTCTGCAACGGAGGTGCTCTGAGATGCTCCTGGATACATCAATCAAAGCAGATTACTAAGTATTTCTGCTACAATTAGACCTGCTTTGAGCAAGTGCAGGTAAAAATCAATGGAAATAGAGCAACGTGAGAGCAGAGAAATCAAGAATTTGGGGGGAAGTTGCACCAGAAGACTCTGGGACACTCTGGGATATTATTTGTTCACTTGGAAGGGGCAAATCCCAGATGTCTAATGCAGGAAAGAGAAACTTCTCCCCACCTCAGCCCCATTTCTCAGACTTGTCCTGTGATAACTTTAGCTCAGTGTTGTAGCACTAGCAACAGTGAATAACAAATGCCCTGAATTGGAGGCTATGCTGAACCTAATTAAGGCATGGGAAGTTTAGATAGGCAGCTTTAATCTACAGAGTTAATCCAAGAAGAATGGAGCCTGGCTTGTGGGATTAATAGCCAAGGATTTACCTCCACAGGAATGTCCAGTCACTTCTCATTGGAAAGGAGCTGTGTGGAGCACAAGGGCTGTGCTGGCACCACTCTGCTGCCAACTCAACTTTTGAAACAGTCAAAGTCTGAGAGCATATTTCTGTATTATCCTGTGGCATTAATACAGTCTGCAAAGATACACAGCCACTAAAGCAAGTGTGAAGAGCACAAGTCCTATTTTTCTGTGCAAAAACACACCAAACATTTAGAACAAAGTTCAGTTGTATGCACAGAGGTTGGAAGATAACAATTGGAATTTTATTTGTCAGGTTTTTCTTACTTCCTCCGCCCTTATCACTTTATGATTAAGCCAGACTCCACTCTTACCTTTACCTCTTGGTGAATTCCTCCTTTATGCTTTAAGAACTTCCTGGTTTGAACGTTGCAGCTCTTCCTTCTCTGCAATCCATGCTCTGCAATCCATGCTGTGCAAGCTTGAAGGAATCTTGAGTTCTACTGCCTAATAATTCTTGGGCTCCTACTAAACAATGACAGTACTGAGTTTTCATCATTGACATAAAGAAGTTGAATGCAAACAACTTTTACTGACGATTCATTTGTTCCATTCAGACAGACAAAGGCTCTGATCAAGTTTTGCTCAGCATTTAATAGACAATACACAACTGAACAGGATTGCCTAGCATCATGCAGTGCCAGTTAGGGGCAGCCAGTGGAGAATATTGCCAGATTGTTGATACAGGGAAACAACATAAAAGAAATACAGATGCTGGATGCTGAACAGGGTAACCATGCTGCATTACAGCTGCATCACGTCTAAGCAAAAGTCAAGCAATACTGTAGCTTAAAATAAAAACCACTCCACTTTGCATTAACTCCATTGCAAAGTTCTTTCAAAGTTTCTGACAGACATTAATCAAATGGCAGCAAGCATTGCCTTTATCATGGGACAACCAAAGCTACAAGATCAAGTGTTATGTCAAAAACACAGACCAAGTGGCTCCTTGTCAAGAGTGGGTGAACCCAGACTGCCTGTTTCTATTCTAACTATCCAACGCTACCACACAGCGAAGCTTTAACAGACACTTCCTCCCTCTTCTGCTTTTGCAACAGCTCATGGCTTAACCTTTAAGCAGACTGCACACAGATCACAGCGTTAGTAGCCCACCGCTGCCTTTTAGCCTGCAGGAAAATGTTCACTTAAGGGAGATAAGTTTCTTGCAGACAAAAAGAGGGCTCAGGGCAGAGCCTGCTCTCTCAGCTGTCACGCATGGCGCTGCACACAGGTGTCTGTACTCCCTCTACCGACTGAAGCCGAAACCACACGTCTGGTGTTATACTCTCGTAGTCCTCTCTCAGGTGCTTCAAAGAAACAAACAAAAATAACAGGAATTTCATTGACATTTTCAGCCTGAAGCATCCAGAGAGCAGAAACATAGGTCGCTACTCCTGAATCTTGCTTTTTTAGCCTAGTGTAAAGCACTGGGCGAATTACAATACATTCCTCAGCACCCACACAGAAATCATAACAAAGCTTCTCTGGATGAAAATTGTGATGACTTCAAACTTTAAGTGTTTTTAGATGCTTATATGAAATAGCTACATGCATGTGTTTATTTTTAATAACATGAGAGTATTCTGATAGCAACAACCTTCAGTCTTTCCAGCTACTTTTTCTTTGCAGTCTGTGACATCCCTCACTTCCAGCAGCATGAATTGCTTAAGCTCAGATTGAGATACCATGCTGCTTATAATTGCATGTGACAACATAAAAAAAACCCAGCAGGGAAAGGTACTTCACAAAAATGTAAAGAGCAATTAATTTAGTAAATAAAAGCACCCAGGTAACAGAGCAGGCAGCTGTCACACCGTGTTTACCCAGGCTGCACTGGTGAGCTGCTGTTGCTCTGCAGATAGTGGAGATGAGAGGAAGGATGAGGCAAAGGATAGGGAAATAAACTTGGAGATGGTGGTGTTCTGGCAGGGAACTCAGCCATAGTATTTAGGAACAAGTTTTAAGTGGTACACGTCCTCTCCCATTTATGTTCTACAGAAAAGTGCATGAATAGAAGGATGCTATGATGTTGCAAAAAAAGACAAATTAGTATCCCACATATCCTGGCAGCATCCTTCCCCCCCTCCCCCCCCCCTTTTTTTTTTGCTTGTGGAGGTCAAGCACAGCAGCTCTGCATGAATCCAGGCTTCCATCAGTCTGGGTGAAGACAAGCTAAACCCAGGAAACACTGTAACATAGCAATGCCATATTTCATAAAGCTCCAATCCAGCCCTCTTTCCAACCTTGCCATCACTTTTTTCACTCCTGGTATTTGTAGAGCTTTGCCTTTTGCTTTCAGCCTCAGTGAGCAGAAGATAAAACAGTTGGTAGCATGCGAGTTCATTCCACTCTTTCCATACTAACAGTGTGAAAAGGAGAGAGCACAGGGAATAGCCTCAAAGGGGACTGCAGACTCCACATTTTGCTGGCAGCAAGACCATCTGTGCTACGTGACCTACTTGTGGCTGCTGAACAACAGCATGCTGCAATAGGAGGTGACAGCTTTAACTGGGACTGCAGGGCTGGTGTGGATGGGGAACAGCCAAAGGAACTTTGCATTCCTCTTAACACTGTAATTCAAGGTCTCAGCCCCCCGTGTTTCAGATCTGCTGAATAACAAAATAATGGTAAACTGAGCTTACGGTTTGTTGTTTGTTTGGTTTTGTTTCTTTTTTTTCACCCAAAGCAAAATCACCTGAATGTTCCACATTTCTCCCCACCCTCCTCAAAGCATTACACATAACTTTTTGTGACTTATCTGTAACAAATATGCAGTACACATGTACTTTTTGATAATGATTGCCTGAAGTTGTGTTGGACTATTTCTCTTGCCTGGCAGGTTTGACACCTCACGTCCCCCTTCATTTCATCACTGTAGCTCTTCACTGTTTTCAACTACTGCCTTGCTTTGGGTGACTTCACTGGTTTCAACTTCTTGCTCAAACTCAAAACAAAACTGCTTTGTTTGCCACCAGCCATAGCATGCAAAACGGCAATTCTTTTGCCACAACTTCTGCAATTTACCAACTCCCTGACAAAACCTCTTGCATTGAGGTTTAGTTTCCCTACAGGGGTTAGAGTACGAGTTTCTGACTGCAGATGAGATGAGAAGAACCTCTGTGTGGACTTTAAAGGCCTTGTTTCCTACAGCAGGCACCTGCAGATAAGACATCCTCGCTCCTGGGATAAACCCCAGCATCACTGTTTCATTTCTCTCATAGGATCTTCATTACTAGTAGCAGATGCTGTTTGAATACATCCAAGAAAAGCACTCAGCTTGCTAACTAGATTATCAGCAAAAAGGTGTTATCTGTACTGTATATCAGTTACAGATGCTTAGTAAGCTTTTTCTGCCTATCTTTTGGGGTGTGAAAGAAGGATATCAGCAAGAATTTACTTAAATTTGGGGTCATTCTACTTTCAGGCAGTGTTGATTATACATCAAAAGAGTTCTGCTATTTCAGCACTGAAGTTGCAACTCAATTTATCCTGGATGTATCCTGTGATCTCAGGCTTACAATACCAACAGCTCACAATCTGGGACAGGTGGTTGTCAAAGCTTTCAGCTGATGTATGCCTATCCACATACCCTACTAATATCATGGTACCCTCAATAAATACCTGTGCTATAAGCTACAGAATCACTGCAGATACGCGAGGAGTCACTGCCTACACAGAGAGTGCAGTGCTTTGGAAGGCTGCTCTGCAAAGAAACACATATTGTAATTGGTTAGCAGAAACACATTACAAAATCTGTCATCAGGCACTCTGCACCAATTCTCACAAATAGTCTTTCAACCAGCCCTTTGGGTGCTTATCAGCAGTAATCCTGCATGGATAGCGGGAGAATTAATGCTGGCCAGGAAAATTATATCTTATCCAGAGGCTGGTACTTCCTAAGAGCATAACAACTGTTTAATTTGGCAAGAAATCAAAGCATGACTCGTGTGCTGTACTGACAGGCTTTTATGACCACCAGTGCTTGATGCAGCCGCAATATTTTACTGCCTCACGTTGGCTCCTACTGAACACTGCAGCAGGTCAAATCCAAAGGAAAAGAGTAACGCAGCGAGCCCAAACGTTACAAGGGCAATGTATTCATGCGGCATTTGCGTTACAAATGGTCTGAACGCTGGGGAAATAAAGCCAATTGCCCTGTCCTTGTACGTCACCTCATTATGTCTTTATTTAATTTCCTACTTTAAGGAAGATGAGGTTAATCCACAGTTATCTCGGGCAGCCGTGTAAGGGCCGCCGAGCACTCAAAAATCCACCCTCAAACCCACCGCTTCCCGCAGAGGCCCCGCCCTCCGGCCTGCCCCCCCCCCGCCCCACGAGGCGGGCCCACAGCGCGGCCGCCCCTCACGGAGGCGGCGGGAAGACGACGGCGGGCCTGCAGCCGCCGAGATGGAGGAGGAAGAAGTGCTGGAAGTCGTGGAGGACGAGAAGGCCGGGCCCGCGGCTGCTGAGAAGCGGGGGCCCACCGACACGCTGGGGTCCGCTCCTGCTGCCAGCGGCCATTACGAGCTGCCCTGGTGAGAGCTGCGGGGCGAAGCGCTTCCCTAGGACAGAGCGCGCGGCCGCGCAGTGCTGAGGGAAATGGAGCCGGGGGCGGGAAGATAGGCCGAGCAGCGCCGCCATTGGTGCAGAGTGCGGTGGGGGGCGGGGCTTGGCGTGGCCTGGCCTATGGAGAGAGCAGGGGGCGTGGTATACCTTGGCCTGTGGGGTGAGTGAGGGGGCGGGGCGTGCCGTTGGCGGGAAGGCGGCTGCATTCCCTCAGGCTGCGTTCCTCCCTAAGCAGCGGGCTGCGCTCGGGGTTCCACCTTTTCCTTCTTTATAACAGCACAAATAAAATAACTTTCAGACAATTAGTGCTGCGGAACGCTGCTCTTGGCAACCCTGCAGTGTTTACATCAAAGACACCTCATGTTATCTTTGTCCCGTGTTGTCGTAACGCCCCGTGTAATCTTCATCTCCTTTTCCAACAGCGTAGGGCACTACTAAAGTTTGGTTAGATGTGCCTCAGTGTTTGGGTTTTGTTTCTACAGGGTGGAAAAATACAGACCCCTGAAACTATGCGAAGTAGTTGGAAACGAAGATACAGTCAGCAGGCTGGAGGTGTGTGGCTGCTTATTTGTTCATGGGTGAGCTAAAAAAAGCCATTTTGCATCCATCTCCAGAGCAGAAACAGCACTTCCACATCTCCACGTCTGTCTTTGTACATTTGGACAAGAAACTTTCTGATTTTCTTCAGAAGTTACAGGTTTTAGGCCAAATCTGACCGGTGTTCAAAATAAATACGCCTTCTGTACTTGGGGTGCTGTGCAAATTGGCCCCAGCTTGAATACAACTCAGAAAGCTTGTAAGTGTTATAGTAATTTTGGGACTTTTAACTGGAAAAATGCAAGAAAGCAGCAAGATTTAAAAAAAAAAATGAAAGCAGGAGAGAAGAAAAGAAATGGCAGCTCTTTCTGAAGGTTAACATGGAATAGAATTGGAAACTTTGTTCCCACTGTTTTCTTATGCAGGTGTTTTGTTGTTGTTATTCTTTCTTAGGTCTTTGCAAAAGAAGGGAATGTACCAAACATTATCATAGCGGTGAGTATTGCTGTGGTATTTCACTGTGTCAGTCCCAGTCCAGAGATCCAGGCATGACCACTATAGATTTGCACTGTGGTGCCACTGGAAGAGATGTTATGGTTACAGGGCAGTATCTTCAGCAAGAGACACAGCAAGTAAACAACCTTCTGTTACTGCTATACTGAAAACTAACTCGGCCCTTGGGTGCTTATTGAAGCATGTCTTGTGCTTCCCTGCTGCTGAAGCAGGATCCTGAGCTCAGGTCACTTCTAGCTGTGACTGCAGCTATTTCTCATGAGTGGGGAGCGTTGTAGAGAGTACAGGTTAGGAAATGGCATTGCACTCATCAGCAATTGTATTTCCAGGGTCCCCCTGGAACGGGAAAAACCACCAGCATCCTCTGCTTGGCTCGTGCTCTGCTTGGCCCTGCATTAAAGGATGCTGTTTTGGAGCTGAATGCCTCAAATGACAGGTGAGAAGGAATAAGCCTTATCAAGCTTTTGGCCCCTAGTACTTTATCAAGGCCCCTAGTACTTTAATGTAGTTTTTCCAAGTCAAAATCAGGCAATTTTTGGTGTTCAACTAGCACCATAGATATTATCACTTGATGTTTCATAAACTCGACAGGAACTTCCATGTAGGAAAAAGATAAGCAGATGGAGTGCAGAATACATAATAGTACTGTCTTCTCAAATTTACTTCATGGAGTTATGTTTCCTGCATCTGTGAAGGTCCTCCTGATTAAAAGTGAATGAGTTATTTATAATGAAACTCTTCAGTGCTTAGGAAAAAAAAGGGGAAGCGATAGAAATTAAGACTGTAGGGGCAGTTGGGAATAACACTGTAGGGTAGGATGTTAGGTATGTAGAAGGCACCGACACTTCTGCAGCAATCAGGCACCAAAGGCTGATTATATTTCCCAAATTCTGTAGCAGACATTGTTCTGAGGACATTTCATAGAGGGTTAGGAATGCAATAGTTTATACCAGCCTTTTTAGTTCTGTAGCTCTTCCACAAATCATAGTATAACATGCATTTTCTAAGCAGAACAAAAAAATAAAATCCTTTATTTTTAAAAGTAAGTCTTTGCTGGGACTCTGTCTAGGAAGGGATTCATGTTGTGCTAGCACAGCTTCACAGTAATTGTCCTGGCATAGCTGACTGCTTACTTTTGAATGGAAACGAACAGTGCAAGAATGGGGAGCACAGGAGCACTCCAGCCACTGTGGCTGCTGAATGAAAGCCATTATGGAATTTCACCCAACTGAACATAAATGACTTCAATTATTGTTCCAGAGGCATTGATGTTGTGAGAAACAAAATCAAAATGTTTGCTCAGCAAAAGGTCACACTTCCAAAAGGTCGGCACAAAATCATCATCCTCGATGAAGCAGACAGGTACATTGTTTTTTTTCTCGACCCCAGCAACTATGTGAAATGTTTCCTATCTATCCTGCTGTCTTGGACAGTATGAGATGTTTCGAGCAGGCCATCAGAAATGATCTGAGAGGAAATAAATGTGTATTATGCAGTATTTTTACAAGATTCCTCATACTAAGTTGTGATCGTGGATTCAAAGGAAATGCTCAGTACTGGGGTGAAGCACTTTGGAGTTCAGCTCAATGTAATCTTACCATCTTCCAGTTTACTGGCTGTTTTTCTTTGAAAAGAATCTAGCTTACATAGGCACTTAATTTCACTGGGTAAAAACAGGACGCTCTTCTCCTCCTGCATATAAGTAGTAGTATTCTTAACAGTACTCTTAAGACCATTGATGATTTGATTTTACATGTTAAACTCTAAAGCTTGTATAAAAATAGTCACTAGGCTGCAGCTTTAAGTCGGTGATGGGTAAAATCTGTCCTAACTCCTTTTCTTCCTCAGCATGACAGATGGAGCACAGCAAGCATTGAGAAGAACAATGGAAATCTATTCCAAAACGACGCGCTTCGCACTCGCATGCAATGCCTCTGATAAAATCATAGGTAAAGCTCTGTTAGTCCCTGGGTGTTCTGGTCATATGCTCCCCATGCTGCTGGGTAACCTCCGAAGTAGTACTCAGAAACACTTGGAGCCTGCTCAGTGCAAGAAGCTGTGGTACTTCAGAAAAATCAAACCACCAAAGCATCCAGCTAATGAAGAGCACGTTTGCATAGCTGATGAACCTTCCGAACAGCTGTTTTTCATGAAAAGTGCTATGCATGACTGCAGAGCAGATTTCTTCAGCCTTAATCACCATCCAGTTCTGCTACAGCTTACAATTTTTGGTGTATTGCTTACTGGATGTTGAACCCCTTTTGTTGTCCTGCCTTCTGAAGCACAGTCTTGAAGTTTGCCTGTAGGCGAACACATTGTAGAGCTTCAGACTGTTCTTGTTTAGCAGTTAAAGTAGCATGATAAATATCTGCATGCCAGGAAAACCAGGAGAACAAAAGAAACTGTCCTTGATATATATAACACACTTGGGTTCAAATGAAGGACTATAGGAATTATACATGCTTAAGCAGATGCTATATTTGCTCTGGAGTTTACACATTCTTTTTCTTAAAACAAAGTGACCAATTAAGAGTGGTTAAGAGCTTGGAAACAGACATATTTTCTCCCCAAATGAAATGTTTTTGTGCTTGTTATTAAGAAAAGAGAGAAGTGCTAATTATGCATCTCTGTCCTCAGAACCTATTCAGTCTCGGTGTGCAGTGCTGCGTTACACCAAACTGACAGATTCACAGATCCTTGCAAGGCTACTGAAAATTGTTGAAAAAGAGGACGTACCATATACTGATGATGGATTAGAAGCCATTATCTTCACAGCTCAAGGAGATATGAGACAGGTAAAAGAGGGAAGGCAGGGAAATAAAGCCTTCTGCTCAAACAGCTTTGAATTGTGGCTCTCAAGGATTCATCTCTGGGGAGAAAAAGCAAAGGGGTGACATACAGCACCAGAAGAACTAAACTGCTTGGTTTTGCAAGGTTTTATATTGGATCTGCTCCTTAAGAGGGAATTGGTGGAAATCAGACACTGAATTTATTGGGGAAAACAAAGTCTGCATGCATTTACAGTTCAGTCTGTTACCTAATTGAAAACTGCATGTTTGGTGTCATTTCCCAAGAAGTGTGTTTCATCCCGAGGGGTGCAGTCAGAAGCAGAGCACTTCACAAGATAACTGAAGTCTGTTTTCCTTTTTGCAGGCTTTAAACAACTTGCAGTCCACCTATTCTGGATTTGGCTTTATAAACAGTGAAAACGTCTTTAAGGTCAGTAGTGCTGTGAAACAGTGCAGGTAGAAGTCTAACACTGCAACTGTGTGACACCTGTCTTCAAACTCTTTGATAGTGCTTTAGCCCTTTGCAGGCACTACGATGGATGTAGCAGTGGTGGCATTAGTCAAAGAAGTGTGCGTGGCTTTTGAAAGGCAGGAAGTGCTTGCAGTCCCTAACAGCATGTCTAAGACTTTCTGCCTTTCCTGCTCTTTCAAAGCACATGAATCACATAACTGCTGGGAAATTGCACAGTGATAACTTTTGAGTCTATTACTTGAGTGCTCTCATGCAGCGCTATCGAGTCTACCACAGTAGGATAGTTAGGTTATCAAGAGTGTCATACAGCTTAAAATGTAATTAATCTGTATTGTAAGACATTCTGATTCAATATTTAAACTGTATAAAAGCTTGCTGAGAACACTTGGCAGTTCCATTATGGGATGTTCTAGTATTTTGAAGTGTAATATTTGTTTGACACAGGTATGTGATGAGCCTCACCCTCTGCTTGTGAAAGAAATGATACAACACTGCATAAATGCAAATATCGATGAAGCATACAAGGTTGGTTTTGGTGTGTTCTGTGTGCAGGCACACCTTTTCTCTGCAGAATGTCTATCTGTTTTGAAGAACTCAGTGTGCACTGCTTGCTCTTTATGAAAAGGACAAAACCATGCATACGAATTGCTGCATTAAGTCTGTTCTTTGCAGGAGTTTGTTCAGATGAATAACCCATCAAGCCAAAAAAAAACACCAATCCAAGCAGTAATGAAATTACTCACTAAACAGAATTAATGTTAAATTGTTTGATAAACAGCACATGTAGTTTCACTAGTTGCATGCGCCCGCCTCAGAAATGAATATACTTGACTCAAAAGGTAAGTTTTGCAGATAAATGCAGGATTGTTCTTGCCTGCACAGATTCTTGCCCACCTATGGAGACTCGGATACTCTCCAGAAGATGTGATTGGCAACATCTTCCGTGTGTGTAAAACCTTTCAAATGCCAGAATATCTGAAGCTGGAATTTATCAAGGTTGGTATTAAACTAGTTACTTATGGGGTCTTTTTGTCTGTTAGAAAAAGAGGATGGGATTCTTATCACAGGGCAAGCTCTGAGTTCTCTGTTTGCTGTATGCTAGTGCAAAAAAAGCGTATTTGTTGTGACTGTTTTCTTTCTTACTCTGCATTATGAGACTGAATGAGAGCAGTCATTGAAGTTCAAAGCCTAACACTCCATGGAAGTGCCAATTGTCACTTCAGTGATCAACTTACAAAGATAACGGGGAAATACAGACATCAATTAAGAAAAGATGCCTTGTTCTAGTTAGTCTACGTGAGAATGTAATAGTCTATAGCCAAATATGGTTTTCTTAAGTTCGAGCAACTATGAAGGTAGTTTCTTAGGAGTAAGGGATATGTTCTTAGCGGAGCATCATCGGTCGGACTGTATGCAGGCTGCAGGACAAAACAGAAGGTTTGGCATTGTTTTTCTCACCAGGAAATTGGCTACACACACATGAAGATAGCAGAAGGTGTGAACTCACTGCTACAAATGGCTGGACTGCTTGCCAGGCTGTGTCAGAAGACTGCAGCTCCTGCAGCAAGTTAGAAACCTGACTGAGCCGAAACCTGTGTTCTGGAAGGTGAAGGCCTGGTGGGTGAGGTCAGCAACTGCTGTGTTTGTCCTGAATTCTCAGTCTGGTTTTGCTAAATCCCAGAACCAGGTTCTATTGTAAAATCAACTTGCATTTTTTTTTTAATTTAGACCAATAAAGCTTTAAAATCTACTTTAACTCAAGCACTCTTACCTGTTGTGTAACTGGGGCAGAGAAGAGGACTGACAGTTCAGGAAGGAGGAGCAATAACATCTATTACACTCAACAGAACTGCCTATGGCAACGATATCAAGACTTAACAGCAGGAGAGACAAAATGTTAATCCCTTTGTTAATGATTACACCTCCTGACTAATCACGATAGGTGGCCTCACTGAAGCCAAGAAGGAAAAGTTTTTGCACAGAACGAGACCTTAATGAGGTTACAATTAAGGCATGCTGAGCAGGTGCCGTTCTGGGTGCTATTTCTGTGCAATGGTAAGGAAGGTATTTCCACCAAACAAATACAGGAGAACAGTATATATTTCTTAATGGTCCCAGCTAATTGTTTAGGATATTGATAGCTATTTATTACAGATATTACATCTGTAATAAGTTCAGGAGTGTTCTGCATTTGTGTTCCGTTCTCTTTTCTCAATTGTCCAGATTAAGTAATGTCTTTTTACTGTAGTTTCAGTATACCAAAAAGCTACAGCATCATTTTTTCCTCTCTGCCTGGTTTTGGAAACCACCTTGCAAGTTCAGAGGAGCAATAAAGTGTGAAATACAGAGTGAAAACAAATATAAATTTAATGTGACCGCCTCTGTATTTGGTGTTAGATACGCATCTCTAAATAGAACTGTCTTGAAGTAATTAAATACATTCTGCTTATAGCAGTGGAACAAAGCATGGCAGAGGTACAACTTACTGATACCTGCTCTTCACCCCACCCCTTCTGTTGAAGATTACCACCCCCAGCATCCCGTTGCCCACACCATGTTGTTTCAGTGCCAAACTGATCTTTACTTGCAGTGTCAGCCCAGAGACCGACCCTTGCACTGAAGCCACAGCTGGCTGCACCCTTCATTTCTCTGATTCAGCCACAGGGGTGATGAGTTTTAGCAGCAAAGACGTAGCATTCTAAATTGCACCCTCAAGACTTTCTGCAGCTCCTCTGACAGAGCTCTAAGACAAAGGAAATCAAGGTAATTGACAGTTAAAGCACAGACACTTCTGAGTTTGCTCCTGAAAGGAATGAAGGAAACAGTTCTTCTGGATACAGTACCCACAAGTACATTCTCCTTTCACTAGATATTAATCAAATGGTGGTAAGTTTGATTTGCTGACAGTGATTTGTCACTCCTAGCACAAACACTTCAATATGTGACTTACAGTGTTGTATTCAGCTGCCTAAGTTACAGAGTCCTTTACAGACACGGCATCACAAGAGCTTAAATAAGGCACATTATTTAGACAGTAGGCTAATATTCCCTTGTCTAAGCAGTTTGCTCTGGTGGTGCCAATGCAGGAGTGACAAACTCGGAGGTGCTGTTCTTGTCTGGTGAGCAGCTTTCTTCTTCAGCATATTCACTAGGTGCCTTTCAGCTCCACTTAAGAGCCAGTTCACTTACAGGTTAATACTCCACAGCACTGGGGGGATTCAGTTATACTCACCTTTACTGAGAAGAGGAACAGCATCAGTCTGAGAGGCCATCAGCCTCTTGTGCCAAACCTGTTTGCTCTCTGTGAGTACAGAGCTGCTGCTTTCTGGTAGCTCGGTAAAGCTTCCCAGCTCCATTAGCCATACTGGCAGGGCCAAAACTACATTTCTCATGTGTCTTCTAGATTGAAAACAGGAAGCAAATTGCTCACTTGGCTGTCTCCCTGATGCGAGGAAAAAGAGCTACGTGTACCCAAGGGAGATGTCAGCGCCCTCTGAATTACTGTCAGGCAACACAACGATCTGACACTTCTGGTTTAGCACCAGAAATCCTTACATACCTGAAAATGAGTTCTGAAAGGACAGTTAATCAGTGAACACGTGCGTGTATTCACCCACTGCAAAGAGAAAGCTCACGTTTCAGAACAGGACTGTAAAAACATCGATGGAGTTTCCCTCAGTGCCTGGATATCTTCCAGCACAATGAGATCACTGGCTGAGAAGCCCTTCAGGAGCTTTACAACGCTAAGGAAGGATTTGCTGCTCTCTGCAGCTGGCTGCTCTGGAGATTGGAAGGAGGGTAATTTGCTCGGACTCCCACTAAGGCAAGGGAATGTACTCCAATTCTAGCCACTGCTCTGCCTGCTTGCACTCTGCAGCTTTCAGATGCTGGCAATAAAGGATCCTCATTGCAGGAAAATGTAATTGCTCTAATCCTCCTCCACGCTTAGCAAGGGGAGCAGTAAATCTTGCACTATAATCTTTTGGCTGCACGCTCACCTATTGGATAGAACATCCCAGGAGCTATTTGGATCTACCGCTGCATGCCAAGAACCCTTTAACTGCTGCTAATCGCATCCCAAGCATTTAACGTCTCCCTGTGGTTATGAGATGAACCACAGGTGAGTGCAGCATCACGGCACATCACTGAGCATGCAGCTCACCCTTTTCCTCCAGCAGATCCTGACAAATCTGTGGTCCACAGCAATTCATGAAAAATGAGAGCTTCTTCAGAGAAGTCACAAAGTTTCAGCATTCAGACATCAGAAATCAGAGTGTGAGCAAAAGCTGGGGCAGGCAGAAAGGCAGGCTGCTATAGCTCCCTGCATGGGCACATGGTGCACTGCCTTCTCTATTCCAAGAGTCCCGTGGGAGCAGGAATACATGCATGTGTAGCAACTACAAGTACGTTTCCCGAGGCCAACACCAAACCACCTGCTGCTGCAGCTACTCAACGAGTGGCCCCACACTCTCTCAGCAATTCTGCTGAAAATAGAGCTGAGCACGTACAGCAGGAAGCACCTGACATCCTCTTCTCCCACTCCAGGGCTCTCACCCTTACCTCCACTTCTCTGCTCATTCTGACCAACCCCACAGCCGTGTGCTGTGGGCTGTGTCCCTTCCTGAAGTGCAGTTCTGAGACAGCTCTGAGCAATAAGGCTGCACGGAGCAATGTTTTCTCCCAGCAGGATCCCACACATCACCCTGGGTCACTTCTACACATGCTCCCATATCAGCCTGATCACAGAAACAACACATGCATTGCAGCAAACCGTAATAGAAAAGGCTGGATTTTCTTTGGGGGCTTCTCGATTTTAATAAATAAGTGCTGAGGTGGTGCCAAACCCAAGAGATGAGGGTTACATTTCAGGACTGATGTTCCAAATCTCACACAGTGCTGCAGTTTCTGAGGCTGACAGTGGTGGATCGAACCTCATCAGTCACTGCAGCGTCTTCGTATCGTTATAAAGCAGATAAGGAAACACAAGGAGAACTGCCACAGACACTGTGCATTACAAGCTGCAGATGAGGGCTTAATCCTCTTTAGTCCTTAGCTTTTGTAACGGTCTGGTGTCTCATTGAGCTCCAGAGAAGCGCTGCTGCTGTAGAAACAACCTCTGCCTTGCCAGCTCCTCTCCTGCAGGAAACAGCTTCTGGAGGAGAGCGTAGGAACTCAATCAAAACCTAATCCCTGCCTTTGAATACCGCCGTGCATGAGTCAGCCTGACAAATTAAGTAGTTGGCTGCGCTGCCGCTCGGCAATTTAAAGCATCATTTCACGCTTGGCAGGAGACAGCATTGCACAGAGCAGCCGTGCTCCCTCCAGCAGGCAGGGAAGGCAGGCAGCACCAGGGCCCGTGGGTGCTGCTGAGTGCATCGGGCAGGCTTTGCTGCTGGGCAGAGCTCTTCCTCCGGTCGCGTGGTTGGATGTCAGGGCTTCAAGCAGAGCATCTCTTCCTTTCAGCAACACCTGTCCCGTGTGATCCTGGGCACAATCTGGGGAAAAGACGTGAGTGAGGGATGGAAAACGCCTCTCGCTCGATGCACGTGGCTGGGTGGGCTCCTCCAGCTCGGCAAAGGGCTGCTTCAGACTTCATGCAGAACGCTTGAAAGCAGAGGGTGGAAACGGTGAGTCTCGTAGCTCCTGCACACGGCAGGGAGGTAAGCAAAAAGCAGGCGGAACACACTGTAACTAACACAGAAATGCAATCCCTGACATTCCTCATGTACAGGTACACAAATGCAGGGTTGCTCATAGAAGTGAGTGCTGCAGCCCTTTGCATTTAGTTCAAGGGCAACCTGGCCTCCCTCCCTCCAGATACTGCTCAAGTTTGAAACAAGTGCTGCAACGAGGAGAGTGGGGTGGCTGCACTTTTTGGATGCTGGGGCCAAACCCGAAATGCTCTGTATGGCTTCAGAAAGATCCCACCAAGGAGCCTGCCCACCAATGGTGCTCAGTTTGTGCTGGTAAATCCCACTGGCTCCTGCAGGCTCTCAGAGAGCAAAACCATGGGGGGAGTGGTACCGGTCCCAGTCCCTCCCCCAGCCAGGCTCTGGTTGGAACAAGGTGACCAGCATTGGTTAGCATGCAGAGACACCGCAGATGTATGTGAAGTCTTCCTGCAGCTCTCTGCGAGCACTTGAACTGCCTGCAAGAGCTCGGTGTCAGCAGCCAGCAGCTTTCTGCTGAGAGCAGAGCAAAGCGTGCAGCAGGAGCAGGGCTCCAGGGGTCCCCTGTTGAGCTCTGCCTCTGTGCTGCAAACCAGAGGGGGTTTGGGGCTCTCTGCCTGCAGTGCGTGGCTCGGAGTTGATGTGAAGCAGTTCTGGGCTACTGCAAGTTCCCCAAGGAGAAAACACAATCCTTGCCCTCAACAAACATTTGCTCCCATTACCTTCACTTTGACAGCACAACGGCATCTATCGTAGGGTCCGTGTTCACGTAGTCTGGCTCCTCATCCTGGCTCTCAGCATACAGCATGGCTAACAGGGACGGAAAGCAGCCATCAGCAATGGGGATGGCCTTAAAACACTCCCACCACGCACGCTGTGTGCCCTGCCACAGCAAATTCACAGCCATGTCACCAGCAGGGCTCTACGGAGTGCACAGGTGGGATAGCAGCCATCAGCACAGCAACATCCAATGAAGGGATTTGCACACTGCCCCGGATACTCGTAGTTATTGTGGATAACAACACCTTGAGGTGTGGTGGTGCCTTCATGGCCATGAGTACAGCGCAGCACAGCAGCCCCCTGCCCACCACGAGCAGCTGCTGAGGACAAACCTTTTGCTTGCTGCACCTTCCAGACTTCTATCGCTGTGCTGTTCTCGTAGTCTTCTGCATCATCTGCAAGTAAGAAGAGTTTGGATGGGACGATGCTGAGCAGTAAACGAGGTAAAAATGGACCTTTGAGGCTAAACCTCAATAAGGCTCAGTATGAAACATGAGAGCAGCACACTTACCCAGCTCAGAGCTGCAAGGATCCCCAATGATGACGTTTTGGTAGGAATGCGAGTCCTCATCTTTGGCAGAGAGAGGAAAAGGGAATGAGGGAAGCGTGAGCGACCCAGGGGAGAATCAGCCTCTGCAGGGCTTTGTGCTTTTGGCAGCTGCCTGCAGGAGAGGCTGTTTGCCCTTTGCATGCTATGCTGGCTGCTGGAGAAGGGAGAGCGCTGAAGACCTTACCGTTGGGTGGGGAGAAGAACCTGTTGTGGCTGTAGTAATCCAGCGGGACAGGCTCCCTATGGAAGGAAAGCTGTGCTCAGCCTCTGCCACCCAGATGCACCCTGCCCGAGGGAGAGCAGCAGGCTGGGTCAGCAGCTGCACGGCCTCCAGACCCCACAAAGCATCACCCACAGTGGTGATAAGGGCCAACAGTGCCACAGCCCTACGTGGGGTGACACAGGAGCTGTCTCAGTGACAAAGGAGATGGAAAGCGCACCGACAGCACTTACACGTAGGCAGCATCCTCATGCAGGCAGTCCTCTGCAAACATAAAGAGATTCCCATTAACACACTACACTGCAGCACCAACCCCTGAACACCCACATTCTCCTGAGCACAGGCACAGTGCAGCCCTGCAGACAGCAAGCCCCAGAGCCACCGAGGCAGCACTAAGTGAGGCTGGGAGCCTTGAGCAGAGCAGGACAGGCCCTGCAAAACAGCAGGGAGATTGGGAACTATCCCCTATTTTGAGAAGCAAAGCGCAGCTCCATGCAGCAGTAACTCTCACTGGGCTGGTGCCAGCTCCAGGAGGGAGCAAGGGGTTGCTGCAAGCATTCTGTCCCTTCTGCTCGGCTGCTCAGCACAGCTTAAATGCAATGAATCAGAGCTTGCAGGGCCAGCTCCCATCACGGGCCCATTGCGAGCCGCCCAAAGCTGCCCACACAGCACGTACCTGTCAGGAAGTTCTGGTAGCGGGGCTCAGCACTGCTCTCTGGGACAAAGCACAGGGATGTTAGAGGGCTATGAGGGCCGGGGGCCACCCAGCACCAGCAGCACAGAGATGGGGAATGGCTGGGATGGGCTGTAGGTCGTCCACCCCTATTGCTTAGTCAGACTGGTGAGCTGCAGCAAAGCAGCCTGCACGTAACGCTCAGATCCCATCAGCTGTCCCTGTGCAGACCCCCACGAGCCCCATACACGGCTGCCAACAACCTTTGCACCACCCAGCTTGTTTGCAGCACGGCTCAGGGTGCTGGCACTGAGCCTCTGCTTTTCCCCCAGCCGGTGGGAGCTCCCAGCTACGTAAACTGGAAGAGTTGCAACACCCACACGCTTTGCAAATGGATGGATCGGCTGCTGATGCTCACCAAAGCCAACGTGACAGGAGGTGCTGAGCTCCTCGGGGGCTTTCCTGCAAGAAAGAGCTCTCTTTGTGGCTGAGGCTTCCAGGAAAACAGAGCTAAAGCCTCAGCTCTGACCATGCAGCAGGAAAAGCTCTGCCTGCTGGCAACGGGAAACACATTGAGCAATGGGAGCGGATGAGTTCGGGGTGGGGATGGCCATGCAGCGGTTATCAGTGCAGGGTGTTTTTTGAGTGTGGTGATGGGGAGGAGGGGATTTCTCAGGTGAAGCAAAGCGGGTGCTTCCACAGCTGGGATGTACCTCGTGCTTTCCACCTACCTCGCCAAGTTTTCGGGTTCCTTGATCCGTTCTGGCCTTCGGGTCACAGCTGGCAGCAAGAACAAACCGAGACGGCATTGAGCACAGAGCATCCAGCACTGTGGGCTCCCCAGCATTGCAAAACAGCTTCCAAACTATTCCTCAAATGCAACACTGGGGCCAAAACAGGAAACGAGCAGCGAGAAACACGCTGGGTGCGCGTCAGAGGGAACCACAGTCCTAATTGCTGCCTTATTTCCTATTCTCCCTCAGATTCACTCAGTCTGGCAGCCTCTGGCACGCTCAGAATCGGAAGATGTGCTGCCGGGTTGCAAGCTTTGGCTTAGCTGAAGCAAAGACTTTTTGGGGCTGTTTTGGGCAGGGAGCAGCCCTGGTGGCTGGGGATGGTGACATTTGCTGCAGACCCCAACAGCACGCTGGCCAGGGCAGAAATCAAAAGGTCAGCGTGCAGCGAGCAGGAAGCAGAGAGGTGATGGCGGATGAGTCACTGCGCTCACCCACAGCCCCACTCCCACAGCATGAGCAGAAGCCTTCCAGAGCCCACGCTGACTCCCCCGTGGCGTTGCTTTAGTGACTCATTCTCGAAGGAAGCATGGATTTCGGTGGGAGAGCCCCAGAGGCATCGGAGGTGCCTTCCAACGTGGCTGTGGGACCACCCCTCCCCGCAGGGCCCCACTCACCAGAGCAGGACCGGATCACCTCAAAGCGCTGCGGGCGTTCCAGCCTGGAAGAAACAGAGGCACTGCATCAGCCCAATTTGGGGCACGTAACACAGAAACCAGAGCGAGGGCTGCAGATGGCCCCACAGGGATGCTGGGGACGCTCCTCCTCACAGCCTCCCTTTGGCCCTCCTCCTGGCCTCCGTGGCCGAGGTGTGCTTGTGGCCCATGGGCAGAGGGATGGGCTCAGGGTGACAAACCCTGCCCTGCCACTTTGTGCACCAAAACATCACACCCACACGGGACGAAGTGAGCGCCCTGCCATGGCGAGGCCTCATGCGCTGCCCATGGCACTGTAAGCCCAGCGCTGGGCAGCCTGACCTCCTTCATACCACGCTTGCTCCTCGATCAAGGGTTAAAAACACTTCGTTGTTGCTGTTCATAATATCATTTAAGCTGTGGTTTGTCTGTTAGCGAAGGAAATAAGGGGGTGTGCGTATGTATGGCAGTGTTTCCTTCACCGCTCGTGCTGCAGCTGCGGGGCTCTGCCGTGCGGCCCCAAAGGCACCGGGCAGCGCTTTGCTCATGGAGCACATGGCACGAGGCAGGGATGTGTGCTGGGATGTGCCCTCTCTGCTTTTCCAGACCTTTTTCCAGCGGGTTGCTGACTCACAGACCTCGTGGTCACTGCTTCATTTGGGATTACTCCTTGTGATGGGGTTCCCCTTTACTGGGATGCATCGCCAGCAGCAGAGCTGGGGTACAGATGTATATTTATGAATGCATTCTGTATGCCCTATAATACAGATACATAATAATGGTACATACAGGTATGCTATCATTGACATTATGTCTGTCCTGGCTGGGCGATGCGCAGCTCACGCACCAGGCCCAGCTCTGACTTCTATCTCCCCAGACATGCTTTGGGGCAAAGCACAGCAGCAAAAGGAACTTACCGGCTGCCCTGGCTGCCGTCCTTTCCTCGCTTTGTAGCTGAAAGAAAAGAAGAAAGAAAAAAAAGCTTGATGCAAAAACAAGATAGGGGCATTCGAGACAAGAAAGGGAAGAACCTCAAACTTCTGGTGGGGCCATCAGCCCCATCCTGCGGCTTCTCAGCCACCATAGAATCGTTTGAGTTGGAAGGGACCCCCAAAGGCCGTCTGGTCCCACTGCCTGCAGTGCACACGGACACCCACAGCTCCATCAGTGCTCACAGCCCTCCAGCCTGACCCTGGGGTCTGCAGGGATGGGCACCACCAACTCTCTGGGCAGTCTGCGTGGTGCCTCACCACCCTTATTGAAACAACTTCTTCCTTTTACCCAGTCTACATCTTCCCTCTTTTAGCCTGAAACCATTTCCCCTTGCTAAATCACAACAAGCCCCGCTAAAGATTCTGTCCCCTCCTTTCTTACAGCCCTTTGGATACCAAAAGGCTGCTCTCAGTCCTCCCCGGAACCTCCTCTTCTCCAGCAGCACACCCCCACGCAGATGGGACACCCCAGGAGGAAAGCAGCCACCCACTGCAACCCAGGGTCCCCATGGCAGAGCCTTACCATAGAGCTGGCACCTGACGCAGGCACTGACAGCCACCCCGAGCAGCATCAGCCCAGCGGCCGCCCACAGCAGCTCCGGCTGCGCCATGGCCCAGCCACATCCAGCCTGGAACACAGCGGTGAGAAGTGCTGTCACTTCCCCCCAGGACCAGCCCTGCCCTCCCTTCCATGTCATACGCAAACAGCAGTGACCATATTTTTTGTTCCATTATCAGCAAGGCAAAAAAACCAAAAAACCAAAAAAAAACCCCAAACGTATATCTATATTTCAGATAGAAACAGCAGCTGGACTCTGCCCTGCTTCGCACCTTCTCCCTCCACTTCTGTAAAGCAACAAATACCATTTCCCTGCCCAAGCTGCCAGCCACAGCCACGCACCCCAGCGTTGCACAGACCCCAGCCCATGCAGTGGGAGGTTTGTGGTCCCACACCAGTACTGATGGTCGGCACACACCGCGTTGCTGTGCTGCTGCTCCAGGGAAAGCAGTTTTGGAGGTGTTTTGGTTTGGGGGTTGGTTGTTTTCAGCTGTGCAAAGCTGAAAGAGGCGGACAGCACTGACCTACTTTGTGCCTCTGTAGGGCATCTCCCTTCCAGACGTGGCTTTATTTCTACAGCAAAAAGGGGTATTTCCCAAATCACTCTCCAAGATCTGTGGCTCCCTGGTGGGGCACCACGCTTCTGCTCCCCGTCATAAGCACCACACCAGCCTGAAGGATGCTATTTGCATGCAAGCCAATTAAAATCTGTTGGGTTTTTTGTTACAAAACCTCCACTCATAAGACAAAAGATCTCATTTTTGCTGTATCAAAAATACCTTGTGAACCTCATTAAGGTTTGCTGTCATTTCAGGAGCCCAACAGTGCCACGTTTTGCAGCAAACATTTAAGCATGCGGGTAAAGCAGCTTTAATTCCCCCCCCCCCTCCCCGCCAAAGGAAAATCCACATCCCTTAAAAATTTAACTAAAAAGCCAATAAAAATGTGACTCAGACGAGGATGCCTGAAGCCCTGGGGAAGGCCACACAGGGCAGGTACCCAGAGGTGCCAAGGTAAGGAAACCCACGTCCGTGCCAGAAAGGAATTGATGGGAGAGGGCAATGGAGTCCTTTACGACAAGCAGGAGGCACTCACCCACTGCTGCTGGGATATAAATGAAACATCAGGAAGGCTGAACGTGCTTTCCTTGGTCTCCCCAGCCCTAAATGAAGGGTTTCAACCCAGCAGGAGGGTCACCCCAGCAGCAGGGCTGCCTGCACCACCACAGAAGGAGGCCTGGGGTCAGCGGGGGGGAGGTTCAGAGCTCCCACATTTTAGGCTACTGAAGGAGAGAGCACACAGACCTCCATCTGTGAGGACGCCCCGGAGGGAAAAAGCCCTGCCTTCCTGAAAGGCAGTTTGGTGGCCTGCAGTTTGCAACAAATTGAGGCTCATTCAGGCCGATCGGGTGAGTCATTGGTGCAGGACTCCATAAAGAGGAGAGTTGATCTAAAAACTTGCCGTATAGGATTTAGCACATGGGCTCACCGAACAGATGCAACATTCCGCTTGACTCAGCGCCTCTAAGAAAAGAAACACGACTTTCTGTTTGCCTCCATTGCACGGATTTCCACAGAACCCACTTAGAAATGGAAATCTCCGACCAAAGGGAGCTCCTGTGGTTGTGAGCACACCTCCTGTGCAGAGGTCTGCAGCCCCCATTTCCTACCAGACTTGACGCCAGCATAAATTATCTCAGGAAGGCTGCTGTGGTGTGGATACAGCCTGCTTTTGTGCAGCTACTCAAGCAGAACATGCTTCGTTTTACACCAGAAGACACAGCTCAGTAGAACATGGGACAAGAGGGACAAGTGGAATCGATACGTGAGCTCCCAGAGATGAGCGTTTGTGGCCATTCAGTTGCACAAACATCTCAGCTGGAAAAACAGAGCACAAAATCCTGATTGCAGCATGAGGACGTATTCCATGGAAATAGCCTGTAATTGCTCCCAGCTTCCCTTGTCTTGGGCAGCACTGAAGCCACGCACTGCTCTTCCCCGTGGGGGACTGTCAGAATAGGAACTGAGGATATAAGCAACTTGTATGTAGGTAGGTGCTCCTATGTCACAAGTAACCTCATCTACTCCAAAGCTCCAATGAACTCCAGCCAATACTGCACAAGATTATCCCATAATTACCCCCGGTTTTGCTGCCCGTATTACTCTGAACATCGAACACAGGAGAAAACCAACGCAAAGAGAAGGCTCTTCTTTCTCAGTAAGATTGATGACTCCAAGCACACACAGCACAGTAAGAAGCTCACGTGTTTATAAGAAGCCACTAAGTCCCAAACCAGATGGAAAACCCAATGGGAGCGGTGGGAGTCAACGATTGGGCTTTGGAATGGAAAGCACAGCAGTCCCAGAAGCAGGAGCCAAAAGCAGGGTGAGGGCAGCACAGAAAGACCCCAAAATACGCTCAATTTCTGAGAAGAAAATGCAGAAAGAGCGTAATTAAAACAAGAAAAAGCCGTGCTGCCACGTGGAGATGGGGTCAGGAGATAGAGAAAATAACGCTGCAGAACAGCCAAACCAGATTGCAGAGTCCCATCTTCGGTTTCAGAAGGCTCTCAGTAATGAGACCGGTAATGTTCGTACCTTGGAGCTCAGCATACGATGGCCGTGAGCAGCGGCAGCAGGGCGCAGCATCCAGCACGGAGCTCTTCGGAAAGAGTTTGTAGGGATGACCTCGAACCCTCATCAAAGCAGCCACCGAGATCCAGCCCGGGATCTGTGAGCTCACCGCCACCGGGGGGGGGGACAACCTGCCCGTCCCCACGCCTCTGCAGGACCCCACGCAGCGCTCAGCCCGGCCCACCTTACCCGCAGCCTCAGCCGGCCGTCCCCTTCTGTCCCATCTCCTCGTGTGGGCGCTGGAGACGGCTCCTCCGGGGATCGTTAGCCAGCTGCTGGTTTCCTGCCCCCATCTGAATCATTAACCCCAACATCCGCCGCTGGCCGCCGGTCAGCCCGTCTCCGGTTCGCACGAGCTCACCTCCCGCAGAAGCAGAAGCAGTTCGTTTTTATCGGCTGCAGGCAGAGGAAGAGGCTCCGATAGCAAGAGCTGCGTGGCAGCAGCCATGCACAACGCTGGAGCCCTCGAGGGCCGCGTTGGGCTGATGCCCCCAAACATCCTACGCCAGCAAAGCGCCTCAGCAAAGCGCCCTGGGATCGCTGCTGTTGTGCCGGGTGTCGCTGGGAGCAGAAGGGAGGCAGAGCCTCAGAAAGGCAGCGAGGAGATGGAGATCAAAGTGAGCAGCCAAGCTGAGGGCCAACCAAGAGCCATTCCTACCCAACGCCGTAAGAACAAACCCACACCTACTGCTCCAGCCTGGCAGCGTGCAAACAGCTGGTGCTATTCTGTCACCCTCCTAAAGAAACAAAAACCAACCCCAAAAACGTAGCTTGGGATTTTTTATTTCCTTATTTTTGCACTTGAAACTAAGAAGGAGGGCTCATGAATGAGATTCATAGATAGCCCTACTGGCTCCAAGCCCCGTCTCAGCGCAGGAGATGCGTATCCTGCTCTAAGAATAGGATGAACACACGGCAGCCCTGTTATTTATAGCCACCGGAGTGCAACAGCCAGCACAGCACCTGTCCTACAACTGCAAACAGAGCAGCGCAGCTGCACCAGGCCCTCCACTCACACACATGATTCAGTACAGGGAAATGTGCTGAGGTTAGCTGGGCAGCTGGCACAATGCTGCAACCTGTGAGCTGCATCCAGCTCGCTCCTACCCGGATGGTGACTCTTCTATCAGGAGGACGATAAAACAATCATCTGTTTTGTAAATCATCTGAATCTGCATCTCTGGGATGGGAAACTTTGTTATCAGGCTGTCAGAGGAAACCTTGCCTTGTCAAGATAGCTGGCTGCTGCATGAGTCTATGCAGTGGTGTTTGCACTTCATTCTGATGCACAACAGAGGCGCGAAAAGAATTGCATGTGCCGTCCAGAGCAGCTCCCAGGAGAAATCCAAGCATGGAGAGCTATCTCAAAAGCAGCACTGAAGCACAGAGCAGGAGAGCAAGGCCCAGCCTTGGATCATTTGTTTGGCTTACGGCTGCGTGAGGGATGCGCTGCAATGGGAGCAGCACTTCTGCCTGCCAGCACAGCTGCCACACTATGGGCGTTTCCAGCAGAGCCCTCTGCCACGAGGCAGCTTACGAGGTGTTTGCAAGCAGCCTTTTCTCTGTTTGAACATAAGCTGACAACAAGCATAAGAAAAAAAAGCATTGCTTATAGCAGAAACATCGCTCTGAATGTGCTGGAGGTGATTACAGTTCCTCCTTTTCAGATCAGAAGTTTTATTAGGAACAGTCAGTGCTAAAACAGTCCTGTTTACCCACTTACCGCCCCCTGAGCTGTCCCAGAGCTTCAGAGATGACTGCCTCAGTGTGGACATCCCCACATTGCCACGGGCTGCAGCAAAGGCCCTGCGTTACGCATGGATTGTCCCCTGGAACGACTGCTCAGCTGCAGTAGAGCAGATGGAAGCTGCCCCGTGCCCAAAGAGCAGCACAAAGGACAGCAAAGCAACCATTCAAAGCAGCAGTGTGGTCCTAGCCTCACTGCAGCAGCCCTGGGCAGAGGGATGCCATCCGAAGACATCAGTCCTTTTGCACTGCTGCTCTCATGCCCATTTCTATGTCCTTCCTGACCTAACACAGCCGGCCAGCTTCCGTTCCCTTCACCCACCGCAATGAATTACGTGAAATGCCACCCTACAGCTCCGTCTTTGTCCTTTTCCAGAGCGTAACCATCTCGGCTTCCCTCCTTCTCCTGTGAGCAAACACCCAACGCTTACCTTCAGCCCGCTTCACCAACTCAACCAAACCCTCTTCTTTCTTCTCCTTTTTCACACATAGCTGAGCAGCTGTAGAAAGACCTCGGGCCCCAGAGAGGCTGTGGGAATGCAGTTTTTAGCCTCCCCAGCTTACCGTCCCATTGCCCTCTCCGACGAAGGTGGGCTCTGATCACAGACAAGCTGCATCTGCTTTAATGACTAACGTTGAATGGGGAAACGATGATGAGAAAACAACGCATGACCCAAACCCAGCGTTCTGCAGGAACGTTCTGCAGGCCCTGTGCTGCAAATCCTGAGCAAAGTTCTACAGGCTCTTTCCCAAAGCTCATTCGGCTTTGTGAGCAAAGAGCTATCAACACTGTGAGGGATCAGCGTGGAAACGAAAGCCCTGGGACCACAGTAGGCACGTGCCTCATTCTGACCATGAGCTCAGCTAGGTTTTCACGGCAGCTTTAATGGAAGTCACAACCTGGAGGAAGTTTTCTGTCCTGCTAAAGCAGCGCGAGCACATTTTTGTGAAGGACAAGCAGCAGCTTTCCTCTAAGCTGCAGTTGTAGGAGCATTTCCTCTGCTAAAGGGGAAGTGCCACCTCCCACCGTGCCCCAGCTGCACGCCCCGCTGCAAATCCGATCTCACCACGCTGAAACCGAAAGCAGCTCTGTGACAGCCACAGATACATGCTGCTACCACCCAGTGGAAAGGAAGCTCACAGCTCTGAGCTCCAGGAGCTCGACAAAAACCTGCCCAAGCAACGCTTGCAAAGACCAACCCTGAGTAACCCTGCGATGCTTCAAGGCTTCCTCCCATTCTCATCCTGCTCAGTTCATCCACGGAGACAAAATAATTCTGCTATTTGAACACAAAACCTAGAAGGTTTGAATGCTTTTATTGGAGTTTTGTACAGCGATACAAATCGTACAGGTTCGTTACAGTACAGGTTTTGCAGGGGTTCATAGAGGTACTCAGTGATTTTTTTTTTGGTTTGTTCAAAAGGAAGAGGCAGATTTTGGGAGCACGGTGACATAACAAAACAATCTCATAGTGGGAAGGAAATCCCTGCCACGATGAACACTAACCTGGCTGAAACCTACTGGGCAGCAAGGTGGCAACCAGCAATGTTCCCAGCAATGACACCAACCCTGGGGTGCTGTAGAGCTTTACACAAGAGTGCATGAACTTACAGGTAAGCAGCGTGTTTCTGTAAGAGATCTGGAGGTCCTTAAAGCCCTCGGACACACTTTGCTGCAATGGGGACAGAAACGAGGGAAGCTGAAGTTAAAATCAGCCCGCAAGGAGCAGGCAGAGCCACAGAGTCATTCAGCCAAGGGAAAAAGCTATGGAACAGGAAACCCTAAAATGCTTTCGATTGAGTAACCCGAACAGCTACAGTAACATGAGGAACGTGATCTGTGACCTAATAACAGCGACACTGTGACACTGAATGCATACCATAACACTGCATGTGCAGCCAGAACCTGATCTCCATTCCTTGTGTCCATCTGAGCTTTGCACAGCAGCGAGCAGACACCAGCAGGGCTCCTGCACAGCCCCTGAGGAGCAGAAAAGCTGCAAGCTGCACACGTGGAGCTTTGGTAGGACATTTCTCCAGTTGGCCCAGAACATCAGCAGGACATTGCTATTACTAACGTGCACCAGGCTTGAGAGTCACTACAGGATCCAACCGTTTCAGAAAGCAAAGTCAACGGATATGATTACACTGCTTTAAATGCCCACGTTCAGCCTGCTTTAATATCACTATAGCAAACAGTATCACAGAAAAACAAAACTGCAGAATATATAAATGTAAAATGCATGTACCCACTGAAAGATGACCCTCTGCTGCTTCAAATATACTTGATTCCGTGCAATCTTGCAGTGGGATAAGTGGCATACACAAGGAGGGATTCTACCAGGTTAGAACATTCCAGTCTCAGCTGGAAATCAAATTCCCCTTCGGCCACAGAAATTCTTCCTTCTAAACATTTCAGACAACCATCACCTATGAAACTGCATCCCACAAATCCAATCCAGAAGGAACGCCTGAGAACTGCAGCGGTGACTGACCCTGTGCTGGGACACGTCAGGATGCACACCAACAGCCTCAGTCCTTCAGAGCCCTGGGATGAAAGCTTACCAACTGCGTTCTTGCTGAAAGCATCTGAGCAACCATGAGATGCACTTCCACACACAGAGAAGGAGTGATGCAAGGTTAGAAAATCAGCCATCCATACCTGGCTTCAAAGTGCACATTCACCCAAGGTGAACGTGGACAGGCCTGGAGGAGTCACCGCAAAGAGCTCCTGTTGAAAGCAGCCAGTGGGACAAGAGCAGCTGTGAAATTTACCATGCTCTGACAAAGTGGTTATATATGCTTTTCAAGATTTACCAGCTTGATTACTAAAGTATTAAAAATGATTAAAAAAAATGTAATAGAATTTGCTCTAAAATTTTCAAGACCTTATCTGCCTTAAGACAAAGCCAGCAGCTATCACTACAGGTAGCAATGCTCCCAGCAGGCTATGTGCTAAAGTCGTTATTGAAACTATAACAGAACTCACAGGACAGGTTGTAAAAATATCAGCACCACTCATAATGGCCCCAGGACTGCGAGCCTAGGCTGGAACTCTCAACCACAGCCAGCTGCAGTGCACCTAACAGAACTTCAGTGTCGGCACAGCAGCTCCTCAGTCATACCAGCGTATCTACCACCTCACTGACACTTCACAAAGTGAAGTCAGGCAGCCCCGAGGGCACAGCTTCACTGGACTCAGCCACCAGCTCATTATCTGAACAGCTGAACATCCCCCACCCATCTCCTCAGCCACCAGAACAGCACTTACGACCACAACACAGCGCCCACCGGGGTGCTGTTAAGTTAACGGGTGGTGGTTCAGCTCTCGGGACAACCCCCAGGCACGGAGCTGTGCTTACTTGCTGCTGGTGGTTGACAGCACAGCTTTGCAGCACATTAAATGCACACCACAGCAGCCTCTTCAACCTGCAACCAAACTGGAGGAACGCAAAGCTCTCTGTGCAGCAGCATAGCAGTGCCGTTTAATTCCATTTCAGTATCAAAACTACTGCCTTCCTGATTACAGTTTTCTTTATTTTTAAGTTCAAGCTGGGAAAAGAAACCAACAGCTCTACACTGCTACTAGAAATTACTCAGTGAGAACACGAAGAGCCACAAAGTGTTTTACCCACTTGTTACCAGTGCAGCAACCTCCTGCTCGAGGCTTTGCCTTAAGGTTAAGGTTGCCTTAAGGAGCCTTTCCAGGTCAAGCCTTAAGGGGCAGGCGAAAGGAAGCACTACAGCTTGAGCTGTTCTTTGCTGCTGGGAGTCATCTCGTTTCCTCTTACAGAACTTAAACAACCCAATCATATGGAAATTAAACAGTTTTTTTTTAACTGTTGACATAAGGTAGAACAACCCAAAGGAAACCAAGCAACGCAGATTTACGTATCTGAACCATTAAAACCAGACTATTTTGGGATGAGGCTGCTTTCACTAGTAGAGAACTTATGAGTGAAAGGTCAGCGGGTAGAGAACTTGAATGGGATGAGCTTTTTTCCTCCCCTCACAAATCAGTGCTACTTCTACAAAAAAAAACCCATGCAGAGTAATGAAATTATTGCCACCATAATAACGTTTGAAAGATCAACTATGAGCAAGCCTTGTGGAAGCAGCTGAAGGATGCCATCTCCAGCCAATTAGCCCTTCTGCGTCTGAGATGAGCCACATAGGACAGTCAGTGCTTGTACAGCCTGCCTCAGCAAGTCACTTGTGAGAGGGATTTGGATCCTCTGCTCAAGCTGTCAGGATAGCAAGTTTGAGGATACAGAGCAGACTGAACAGCTGGAAGACAAACAATTCCCATCATTTCATACTATGGAAAGCGGTAAAATCAGTAGGAAGGCCAAAGCTCATTTCTTCAATTAAAAACTAAACACATGGCTTTTAACTTACCCTGCAGTATGCATATACTTCAAAGACACAGGGCAACAACATCATTAACAGTTACATCCAGCAGGAAACAGATCAAGTAAGGCTGGGAGAAACCAGGCAGAAAAACAGCAAGCTGATCTATTTATTTTGCCTTACCAAACACACCACATTAAAAAGCACTACTCCAACTCAAAGCATACACATTTTGCCCTTCACCACACAGGGCACCGTTTTCAGAGAGCAGCAGAACTCAGCTGCTGGGAAACGTCACCAAGAGCTTTAGGAAGTACAAGCTTAAATACTTCCAAATTCTGCCCTGCAGCCTTTGCAACAGAACTCGAAGCCACAGGACAAAACTTGAGCTTGCTTCCTCTTCTACGTGATTTTTACTTCACTGTCTCCTACAGTCTAGCTTTGTCTAGTACTACAGTCTGGTACTCGTCTACATTATATTTCTCCCCTTCTTTCCAACCCCCCCTTATTTAAGTGTCTGTTACTTCCAAATTAATACAGTGTTAAAGAACTTTGGAGGGGGAGATGGACACAAGCTATAGCAGACTCAAATAAAGACCAGTGTTAAATATTACTTAATGTTTTCTTTTATTTAAAAGATCATTCACAAAATACCATATCCATAAATTTATTTTGTTACGAAGCAGAATGTGTTAAGTGTTTGGAATTCTTTTCTTTTTTCTTTTTTTTTTTTGTTCTTTTTTTTTTTAAACATTTAAAAGTCAATTGTCTTGACTGGAGGTGAATTTTATATGGGAATTTGTTCTTAAAATCTTTTCCACGTTGAGGATGTAAATAGGTCAATTATTGATTTGGAATACAACCACACAAATGCATGTCTGTCTTAAATTAATTATTAGTGTTAGACAAATGGTTCTTATCTCAGAAGCAGATTAAGTGACAGGAAGGAAGGAAAGAGTAGTTCTGTGAGTTGCTGGGACTCTGACATTACAAAAGTAACTTTAGAGAAGAAATTCACCACTAGCAGCTACGCTGGCAGTGAAGCAGCCATGCTTCCAAGAACTTTGGAGTGCTAGTTCTTTTACCTGAAAGCTGTCAGCACTAGTATTAGGGGCCCATGTTTCTCATGCATTGGATGTATCCATACTTCAGTGTTATAGATCCAGGTTTTGTTCTCAAACAATGTGCTCTCTCCCCCTTAGCTCCAGCTTCCCCCTCCCTCCTCCCACACAGAACACCCAACAATTGCAAGAAACACTTCAAGTTCAGAGAGATATGCAGCAATTAGAGATGCTTTTCACCCAAACTTCTACATGAAGAAATCTATAGCGTAACTATTTCTAATCTGCCCATTTTAATGGTATTGTGAAAGCAGAGGTCTTAAAACTGTACACCACTGGGCAAAGAAATACAGGGGATAATGGCAATTACATACTGCATGGCAAAGTATATACTCCTTAAAGAAAAATAAAAAAGTCAATTTTACCTGTAGAAACTTCATTTAAAAATTTACCAAACATGTAAAACCCAAAGAAATGTAAGCAGAAAGAGCCAGTGAGCAGCTGTGCTCAAACAGGCACAGTTTCGTAGCACTAACCTTGAGCTCAGGAGTGTAGTATCATACCATTTTGAAGCCTACAAAAGACAATCAGCAGCACTCTGCTGGCAGGTGCATTATCCATACTGATTCCACCTATTCGCCAGGCTTGTCAGCCAACTTTATTTGCAGCTATTGATACTTCCAGGTAACCTGTGAGAAAGGGCAGCTGCCTCCTTAGTTTTATAAGGGGCTCTGCTCTATACAACCACTCATCAATTATTCTAAATGGTATTTCACCACATGGTTAGAACTGTAAATTATTATGTTCAACTCATCTGGACTCTCCAGTTTTCCTCTTCAGAGCCACAGCAATACAGAACAAGACATGCAGGTCAGAAGAGGAGCACTGAGGAAGTAAAAGGAAACAATACAGGGTAATAACTAAGTCTAACCTGTGCTTCTAAAGTAAAATAAACCCAGAAAGGAGGAAGTGAAGCAGCACCTTTGTCCATAGACCTCCACACTCGTGGAAGCAGCCACACCGCCTTATCTACTGGCAACTGTGCTGCTTGGAAGGAAACAGAAGAGGAAACTCAGCACAAAGCAGGCACTAGATACAGCAAAGCCAAGAACATACTAAAAACCACTTGTTAACAGCTGACATGCATTCACAAGCTCTGTGTTTTCGGTTTCAAAGAGGACAAATGCCAGATGGCAGGAATGGTAAACTGCAGGGTTGACATTCCAGCAGAGCTAGTCACTCTGTACTGTCTTGCGTTTTCTCCCGCCTCCCCATTCCCTCTCAACACCAAGCTCAGTCGTGCTCCTTTACTACTTCCTCTCGGGGCTTGGCTCCACCAAAGATAGCAGAATTTGGGTTGGCTACTTGATTGAGGGGAGTACCAACTGTTCGAGGTTTGAGCTGAAGTCGGGGTCGCTGTGCTCTTTCCTCTGGAAGAAAAAACAGTAAGGTTTTAAGATTCGTCTGTCAAGGGTAGCAGCATTAATCTGATAAAGAAAAATCACAGCCATCCTTAAAGGAAAGAGTGTTACAGACAAGTTTACCTTCCGTTGGCTCTCTGAAGTCCATGGAAGAGCCACGAAGGGGAGGCCCATCTCGGAAACGACCAGTGCCACCACTTCCCATTGAGGCACCTGGTGGTCGTCGGTCTCCAAGGCGAGCTCCTCTACCCCGGCCTCCCAGGAAATCATCATCTTTGAATCCTGAAGAAGGAAAATGGTGAATTTATAGGGCACACTTCACAGTACTCTTAATCTAGATTTTTATTTGGATGACTGGAAAGCCTTGCAAGTCACTGCTGCCAGTCCAAGATGATGCACCGAGAGCCTTTGTCTGTAGACAGATTGCTTCACAGATTTCTAACATGTTCTGGAAGAGTCACAAGATTCCACGTGAAACCATACTATGCCACGTCCAGAACCTGAGTTATTCACCTAGAGGCTCAGCCTTGCTCAGTCTTTGAGGAGGGGCCATCAAGCAGTGTTAAAGTACATGCCACAACCTTATCTTCAGACTTAACACAGTGAATTCAGCAATAACACTAGAAGTACCCTGAGTACTGTTGCAGTCAGAAGATCACACTGCCCACGACCTTAGCATGAAAGCTGCAGAAATAGAGCAAATGGGAAAAGAACCAGGGAGTAGTGAAACTCCATAGCTTTCCACTTATACTATTAACTGGCTAGGCATTTACTACACTAATGAAAGAGCTAGGAAAAAAAAAGTGCAATTCAGACTTTAAATATGAAACTGACTATACTTTTTCAGTCTGTGTATCAAAACCCACTAAAAGCTGCTTGTCACTGACTGGACTTCCATTTCATACCAATGACTACCTGGGCAGATTCCTCTATTCTTCCATCTGCATTCAATGGGAGGAAGAGATTTCAATCTAGTAAAATACTGAAGTGGAATTGAACCAGTTTTCCAGAAGCCACTTGGAAGTTGTGTTCCCATTTGAATGTTTCTGCTCCTACTTAGCATCTGGTAGAGCTGCAGGACTACCCTCTGCTTCAGTGCCAAACAGCATTTTAAAAGACTTGATCCAGTGCAATGGAATCTGAGAAAAGCTTCTGTAGCAATTAAGACTTAAATGCTAAACTTCTGGCACACAAATCACTTGTCCAGATGAAACATATCTGTATTTGAAGAGGCTGCCAAAAATCTATAAGGCTACGGAGGCTGCAACACCAGAATGCTTTGCTACAAAGGCAGGTTAAGCGCAGCACTGTAGCAAGCTTATTCTCTCCAGCATCATGCTTCAGTTCCATGCTAGTGGCAATGGTGTGCTCTGTCACCGCTCCTCCTGCTTTGTCCATTCCACTCATGCAGAGATCAGACATTGCAACGCTGCACTTGCCAACATCTCCCCATCAGAAAATGGACCAAACCCACAGTTTCAGAGGACAAAAGCACAGGTGTTAATGTCACCTCGGATACTTATAACTAGAAACTAACTGGAAGTCAAAAACAAACGCAGTGGCTCCATCACTACCTTCTAGCTCAGCAAATTCAGTCATTTGCTGCAACTTGCATTACTATAACAGACCTAACTTTCAGAAACTGCATGCAAACATACTTTGGAACTCTAACACACCTTTGTAAACGTCAGTTGTTTCAGGAATACGCACATGATATTACATCTTAACAGGTAAAAGCCTTTACACTGAAAGAATACAGCACCAGTATCAGTTTTTCCACATGACCCATCTGTTTCTGCTACTATTAAATAAATACACTTGGGTTCATGCCTAAGAAATGCAGTGCTTAAAACCTTGACACGACCAACAACATTCAAAGAAGTGTTCTGTCACTTCAATCATTTCATGAAAACTTAAGATTAACTTCCTCTGTTACAAAGCAATTCAAGTTTCCCCTTTAAGAATCCCACTGTAGCCATAGCACATCCAGAGCTGGCACACAGTAGATTGAGTCAAAACAGAAATGGGGACAAATGTGGCTGACATGGAAGTGAGAACATTTCAGTGCCTTTTAGGCTGCCTATATAAGTGTTAATACTGATACCAGAACCGAAGTCATCTCTGGAATCCCATCCACCTCCTCTGGATTCTCGGGAACCTCCTCCCATTCCTAGGAAAAAAGCCACAATTGTGTTCAGGTCTAAAGCTGTGTCTAAAGACTGATCAAGGGGACACCAAACCTAAGTCCAGTCCTTCAATATCCAGTGCCACGCTGCTGGAAGCTCTTCATTTCAGTACTGCCAAGTTCCATTGGAAAGGAACAAAAGATTAGTTTATATTAACCAAAAATATGTGGTCAGAAAAGCTTCTCTAACACATGTTGTATGAAAAGCTTCAGTGAATTTAGTTTTATCAACAGCAAAGCCTGCTCTTATGTGAGATATTGCTTACTCGCTTTCTTATATCATAAGAAAATAGAAGCAGATCAGACTCTTGGACTTATGATTGTCCTCTGCCAGACAGTGTACATGGCTAGGGGTATTGGTCTCACTTCCTGGGTTAGGAGTGACAACACATTCAGCTCGTGGACACAAAGCACATCAACTCCAGGCATTTCAGGAGCGGCAGCAGCTACGTTTAAGATGCACACAGATTTTCCTTCCCGTATAGTCGTCATGTTGATTTGTGTGCCTTGCATGCATTAGTTCACACCAGAAGTCATAACTACAATAGCTATATTGAAAAAGCATATCTAGGAAAATAGAAGTCACCTCTGTCATCAGGTCCACCTTTTCTGAAACCAAAGCCACCTTTATCCTGTTTTCTGCCTTCTGCTATGTCCACTCGGAGTGATCGGTCACCCAAAAGCTGTTAAATAAAGAGGAGAATCTTTTCAGAGTTTGCTGGATGGGCTGCCAAGAAGTGTGAGACTTGTGCTCATCTATTTCACAAATTAATTGGAAATATACTTACTGCACCATCATATGTAAGAGCTTCCTTGAGTGACTCCACTTCATCGAACTCTACGTAACAAAATCCTGTAAGAAGAACCTCATAAGTTAATACCAGCATTTTAGAAGGCACTTATAAGAAGCTTCTCTTCCCGTATATCTCCCTTCTCTTTCAGCTATGAGCTAGGATAAGTGCAAGATATACACGACTCTAATCAATCATCATTAAAGATGAACTCATTAATAATTTATACCTACGGTTATTAACAGATGGGACAGCTCCTGTAGCAGAACTCTGCACAGGCACTACAAAAGTAGGAGCCACAGTTTCTTTCCCTTTAGGTTCTCATGACAGGTTACATTTGATTTATGATTTAAGACAGGTATTTAGCTGAATACTGACACTTGTTATTAGCATCTTTAAACAAGAAGCTGAGGTACCTGCTGGCTGGCAGCCTGATTTTGTCACATCACTTAGTGAATTCACTATTCCTTTTCAGAGGCTCCCTACATTAAACCTTCATTCCCTAACAAAGTAACTTAGAAATATACTCCCTTTCCAGAAGCTACTTCCAATGGAAATATGATTCACTTACTCTAACACAATGATGTGAATGGCTTACCTAACTGCTTCTCCTCCCTATGTACTAAAAAGGCAAAGCAATGGGAACCTTCTGAGCTAAAGAAAGGTTATGTACACACTCGAAACTTAAGATATTCAATCTCAGATTGGTCAGCACTTCAATTTTATTACAAAACACAAAAAACCAAACAAGGCTTGAGAGTCTCTCATGGTGGGGCAAATATTGACTTATTTGTTGGTGAAAGACCTTGCTAAGTCAACATGACAGAACAAGTATACACCAAACTACCTTTCCAGTGGAGACTGAAATTAGTCATTAAAACGATTTTAAAAGTAGATAATTCTCTCCTCCCAGTAAGCAATCTGAAATTAAAACAATTCTCAACACTCACCTTTAAATTTGTCTGTTTCCTTGTCTCTGACTAGTCGTACACTCCTTACGCTGAGATCCTTGAAGATGGCATCTATGTCTCCTTGAACAGTGTTGAAGGGTAGGTTTCCCACATAGGCTGTGAAAGGGGGCTCTGTTGGCAGCTCTTTCTGTTTGCGTGAACCAAGGCCACCACCACGAGACCTGGTGAAAAAGCACAGCCCATTTCTGAACGTGACTCCCAGCACAGCCAGTAATGCACTATGATGCTGATTGACTTTTTGGGAGTGAGTTCTGTTAGAGGCCCTTTATCTGTACCCATCACCTCCACAACAGTCCTGCTAACTGCTTTACAGAGTTACCTGATCAGTACTCCAAAGGGAGAAGATGAAGAATGAACTTCTTCCCAGTATCACAAGCCATTAAGATTGTAGCAATGTAGAGCTATCCACACTGTTCACTACCCTAAGAAAAACACCCCAGACTGGATTTTAAGAATAATTTATAGCAGTAAAGAAGTACTTTCATGGCACAGGCATATCCTGAAGCTTATGTGGAAACAAAGCATTGAATTAAATGCATATCATCAATTCCACAATCCACAACAGTTTAAACATCTTTTGACCCTGAAAAGTCACTGCAGGAATCAGCTGTCAGACACCTAAAGGGTACCTGATGAGGAACACAGACTGAGCAGCTTAGCTGAACAAGACATTCTAAAGGCAGAAAAAAAGCCCAATGTAAGTGATACTTGGATGTTTCCCTCTTCCTCCGTGGTTTGTGAATAAGGCAGAAGAAAAAAGTTGTCTTTTCCTACCCCTTCTCAGCCTCAGTTAAATCCATCAGCACCGGCTGCTGAGGAACTAGAAAAGTGCCAGCTAAATTCTTCACCGTATTAATATAACACATCTGTGTTAATCTCCCATACAGTCTAAGCACCTAAAGATAACTTTGATCTCTATTACAGAGAGCAAAGGCCCTTATTAACTCACAGCTCCTGGATTTCTTGACTACAGGATGTCCCAGTCAACACTGCAATACCATCTGCGTTGCCTAAGCAGACTGAGTTATCTGAGATGGCCACCTTTGACTCTGTCCACGTTCTCCCTTTTAATACCTTGCTTGTACTGGATTTTGTTCATGCCTGCTCCCTTTCTAAGGCAATCACTGTGCATTTAAAAGGACGCTGGAACACAAAATGTATTAAACCAGGATTTGCTAGGATGACAAGGACTAATTAGATTTCTGCAGATGGGCAAATATTATTCTGGCTAGATGCATGCAGCCAAAAATCCAGAGGGCAAGCAGTGTACTTGTCCACCTTTTTTTTTTTCTTCTTCATTTCAGAACATTTTATTGCAAATGAATGACAATGTTGAAATCTTGGATAAGCGTCCTTAACTCTTGCAAGGTAAGCCTGCCCTTTGTGCCTATTGGTGGTAACAGGCAGGAGCTGTCACCAACACCAGCATGTTGCTGCATGTGTTTGAGTCAAAACCTGCATATCTTTAATTAGTGTCTACCCAGGTTCATATTTAAGTGTTTTTGACAATATCCTGTATCTGTCTTCTTGTTCACAAGCCAAAAACACACTCAAGAACCAAAGCTTCTGTATGTGGGTGCTATGAATGTATAGCAAAATTAACTTCAGCCACGTGGCTGAGCTTTAAGAAAGAACTCAAGAGCACAGAGCTGCTCCAAGGACCTCAAAAACATGCAGAAGAAGTTGCATGTCTTCATCCTTTATTTTCACTGATGACTTTACAGGTATTAAAATGCCATACATTTAATTTACAGCCCAAAGTCTCAACTTTTAAATCCTACCATCACATCAAAACTGCTTAGGCTGATTTTAAAAAGCAGCTTTCCTCCCCTTTGTGCACTCTCACTGTGTTTATGGGACTGTCAATCACGCGGCTCACAGAGCTAATTCATCTGAAGGCACATCCTAAAGATGAATTCTCAGCCCTATCAACAAGGTGATGTGGCCAGCTGTAAGGCAATGTGCCAATGCAGGAAGGAGAGTATGAGCCAGGGCTCCAACTACAGCTATCTCCACTTAGAAAGAGGAATTAACACAAAATCGTTCTCAGAAGGCCTCAGTTATCAAATAACTATATATTTGGTATTCTAGATTATTTGAGGAACACCAGTAATCATAAGCAGCGTTTCAAACAGATTCCTACGAGGTTCGTGTACAGCCCTTACTATTTTTGCAACACCAGAAGAAACTGTTCCTACACTTTGCTGCATTTTTTCAACGCTGAAAATAAATAAGGCTGAATGCAGTAACCAGATGAGACTGCAACAACGTGCTCAGTTTGTAACAAAATATAACAATAAGTCAACTACAATTAAAAACAGCCCTGAACTCGGTGACCTGGGTCACACCAAAGTACTCATAGCTGCATTTCCCACTCAGTGTAACTCTTGCTGAGACACCATTAGGTAATAATTACATCATCTTCACAGGGGATTTGGGTGTTTATATATATATATATTCTTCCAGGAAACCAAAAGAAGAAAGTTTGTTTCTAGCAGAGGCAGGAAGAAGCATCCCTATAACCAGGTTACTTTTTGGTGGACTGAGCCAGGTGACCTCATAAGGCCACAGTGGAGTGCAGGAGCAACCAAGTTATGACTCTGAAGGTACTCTCATAAAGTTCTGCTGTTCTTTTCAGAACATCTATAGAATAAAAACCAAACTAGAAATATTTTGGAGAGCTGTTATCTAATAGCTAAACAATAGTTCTGTATTTATCTTCCTGCCTTTTTGATGAGAAGGCTTTACACCTTTGTTATGCGCGTTAACAGTATGTTTTCTGTCTGAAATCAAGTAACTTGTATCATGCTTTACTACCAGACATCTCAAGTGCAGCAAAATCCCATCTCATCAAATCACAGACATCTTCTGTCACTCTTCCACTCTAATTCTGAGAAATAAGAGAACAGGGCAGATGTCTCAGGGATGCCAGAGTTTGTTGGGAACTGCCACTTCATATTTGTCACACTGATCTCACGTTAACTCTTCATGTAGCCCACTGGTTATGCAAAATGCAGCTTTGAGAAGCTCCATCTCAGCTGAGTTCACCCCGTTCCTGCAGTTCTAAAGCCCTCAGTTACGAGCAGGAGTCAAAAAGGATTCTTTAACCGGAACCTTCAAGAGTAACAGCCATGTTTTCACTATGCTACACATTACAAGACCTCATACAAAGCAGAGGGAGCTATTACAATCTAAACTACCGAATCGGGTGCTAGCAACTTACCGAGGACATCTGCAGAGCTACCTACTAATTAGTTCAACTTTGATTCAGTAAAGTATGCATCTGAGTCTTGCCTGAGAGCAAGTTTAAGTACTCTCTTCAAGAAATCTGAATATGAAAGGAACATTTTAATTTCAGCTTTATTAGTTCATGTTACACGCCTACAGTGACAAGGGCAGCTTCTACAGCAACATCCAAATTAGTTATGAGTGTCAAGTGCCACTTTAGGCTGTCATCATTGTCAAAGCAGATTTCCAAGTAGCTGCATCATCTATTTGCTCTGGGATGTCTCCCCTTTTAGACAAAGGATATCCATGTGCAGAACAACTAAATCAGAAACTTTAAATGCTGTTTTTTTCTGAACACAAAAACTCACTCCTGTTCCCATCTCAGCAGCACTCCCTGCTACCTGAACAGCCAAAGAGATGAATCTGATTTATCCCTTTAACCACAGAGGAGGATGAGAACACCGTTGTTTAGAAAGCATCTCTTGAAAGACTGAACTATAAAAACAGCATACTCGTTAAAATTTGCTTGCAAAGAGTTTATTCCATAGTTCTACGCCTACTGTTTCAATTTAGAGCAGACTAACTTGCATTGCACCAACCTTCAAGAAGTTGACTACCTGAATATCCTAACCTGATTTAAGGCAAACTTCGAGATTGCTATTGCTTTTGTAGCCCACTTCCCCCTCCTCCGACACACACATCCTCCGCCGAAGATACACAGACGAGCTCTGTTCCTAAGCTCCGTTCTTAAGGCTCAGTGACTTCGAGTCACCCCCGGGACTCGGGATAAGGCCGGTGGGCGGCTCACGGCGCTGACCGGAGCACCCCGCCCGTCCCTCCCCGCCGCGGACATCGCAGCGCCGCCCGCTCCCGGGGTTCTCCCGTCCGCCGGGTCAGGGCCTCCCGTCCTCCTCGAGTCCTTCATTCGCGGGAAGCTCCGTCCTCCCAGCCCGGCCCTGCAGGAGCTCCTCTCGGCCTGCCTTGGCTCCGGCCCAGCACCTCCCTACATCCCCCACCCCCCGCCCCCACCCCACCCGCCCCCCGCTCGCCCCCGGGCCGGCGGGAACGCAGCGCCACACGCCTCACCCTCCCGCCTTTTCGCGGAGCGGAGCTCCCGAGCCGCCACACCGCGAACCTCGCGGCACTCATCCGCCGAACGAAGGAACTGCCCCCCACCCCATCCCGGCCCCCCGCGGTCTCAGCCCCCCCGCCTGGGCTGGGCAACGAGAGGGGCCGACGAGCTCCCCGGAGGCGGCATCCCCGTCCCTCTCCCTTCTCGCCCGCCACTGCCCAGGGCAGGGGACGGGCTGAGGCCAGGCTAGGCCCGGCCGGGCCGCGCCCCCTCCTCCCAGGCCGGGGGGGGGCACGGAGCGCCCTTCCCCGCTTCCTTCCCTGCTCCCCGGGGAACTCCCGGCGCTCCCTCAGCGGCCCGGGCCCCTGCTCCGCCCCCCCGGTGCCTCGCTCACCCCCGGCCGCCGCCGAAGCTGCTGTAGGCCCGATCGTCGTAAGGATCGAAATCCGCCATCGCCACCTCAGCCTCCACCCCGTGCGAGCGTGACAGGACCGCGCCCGGAGGACCCCGCGCCGCTTATATACGGCGGCGCGCGCGCCAGGGCTGCCCGTGCCGGTGCCTGTCTGCAGCGCCGCCTCGGGACGGGCTGCCCGCGCCGCTGCCTGACGGCAAATCCCAGCGCCGCCGTCACAGGCGGACACCGCGGCGCCGCGCCTTTGTGCCGTGCGGTGCGGCGGTTCCGCGCCGTGTCTGTGTGGCTGCGCGGGGGCTCGCGTGTGGGGAGCTCTCGGCGCAAAGCAAAAGCACGCGGGTGATTAGAAATAAACGAGTTCGCGTCGCGCCGTTTGTTTGTACGTTTGTGGGGGGCTCTGAGTGCTTCGGGTGCCTCGCGGAACCGGGATCCTCCATCTCCCTCAGCGGGCGCGCAGGCAGCGCCAGGGAGCAAATCTGAGGGACGGGGGCGCGGCGGCGGCATCCCTCAGTGAGGGGGGGCGGCGGGGCGGCGGGGCGAAGCGCTGAGCGCGGCGCGCTGCCCGGGGAGGACCGACGGCCCCGCGCCCGCTCCGTCCCCGCTGCCCCGGAAGAGGCGGGGCGGGCAGCGCACGGCGGCGGCCCCACGTGTAGAGGCGGCGGCATGGCGGAGCGGGAGGCTCGGCACGGAGGGGGGGTGCCGGCCGACCCTCGCGGGGTGCTGCGGAAGGGCCGCGCCTTCCTCGATCTCTTCTGGGACATCGCCAAACCCGAGCAGGAGGTGCGGCTGGCGGCCACCGAGAACCTCCTGCGGCACCTGAGGGACGGCGGGGAGGTGAGGAGAGGAGCTGCGGCCGGAGTGGGGGGGGCGGCGGGGCTGCGACCCCGCTGGGGTCTGTGCGGGGCGGCCTTGTCACCGCCTGGCTCTGTTTCAGGATGAAGAGCTGAAGTACGCCCTGAGGCGGCTGGTGGAGGGGCTCGGAGCCACCCGTGAGGCCGCTCGGCCGGGCTTCAGCTTGGCCCTGGCGCAGGTCAGTGCGTTGGAGTCGCGGTATCTTTTCCCTCAAAGGATTGTAAGGATATTTTCCTCGGGTTCCGTGTATATTGCGTTTAAAAGTTGCTGATTGTGGTCTAATGAGTGTGTCGGAGCCCTCACTGCTCTGTTCTGCCCTAGTAAAGCAGCACATCTGATTCTCAGCCCTGTTCTGGCTGAGCTTGTTGAGTCTTCGTGGAGTGCAGGAGCTGCCAGCTGAGCTGTGCCATCCATCTCCTCAGGTTTTGCAGGCTTTTGAGGAAATCCCGCTGTGCAGCGTCCTGGAACAGATACAAGAAAAGCATAACCTGGAAAAAGTGAAGAAGGTGAGTTTTGTTGGCCATCAGCTGGCTGTTCTCTGCTCTCTGGGGGTCCGAAACCTGCACAGCGTGGCTCTGTGGGGTTCATGCAGTGAAAAAAAACCTGGAATGTTTCTGAAAGCTGAAAATAGATGGCGTTGTTGTCTGTCACCGTTTTAGCTGAGGTTTGGCCACGTGACAGAGAGATAATCGATGACAGGCACCGTTAAACATGGTGCTGGGGGTTGTTTCTGGGTGTCTTACCTTGTTCTAGGCTGAATCTCTCAGCCACCGTGTTCCTCACATCAGAGGTGGAGCTGAATGTGGGGTCTGACTTCTCAGGGGGTTGGGTTTTTATTCCCTTATTTTTTTTCCTTTTCAGAAACTTGTAAGAAATGCTGCTTTTGGGAACTTCTTTGGTGTTATGGCTCTGTTTCAATCTGGCCGGCTTATCAAGGTAACATTACCAACATTGCCATTGTTGTTATTTGTCAACAGTGGTTCTAGGGCTGTCTGAAATAGAGGGTGTAGAGGGAAAGACTGCATGCCCTCACTTTTTGTGTTGTCTTTCTTTTCTAGGACCAGAAAGCTCTGCTGGAGAGTATCCAGCTTCTGCAGCAGCTGGCACATCACCAAACACACCTCAGAGACCTCCCTAGCAAAACTCTGGTTGACATTCTGTCAGAGGTATGGCCACAGCCTGTGGTGAGTGGGAGGAGGGAAGGTGTTGCTTTCGGAACTGCTTTTTCAGTACTTTGTTCCTAGCTAAAAGTTGAGGGAGGATTATGGAAGAGTAACTTTAAACTGTGGGAGCTGTGTTGTAAGTGGTCTTTGAGCAGATGCTTTTGTTCTGGGAAGGATGCTCTGGTTTACTTTAGTCTGATTCCATCATGGCCAAACCCGTGTTTGCTGACAACATATTGTCCTGTTCCGTGTGGTTCAGCACCTGGGGGACTGTATGGCAATACTGGGTAAGAACTGGTTAATTTTGGTTGCATCACCATAAAGACTAGTTGTAAGGCTTTTGGAACACCACAGGCTTTTAGTAAAACACTGTACAGTGCAGATGTTTTAGTACACTACACAGTAGGTTAGTAAAATGCCCTCAGATGTTTCTCACATGCTCTCTAACCTTCGTTTTTGTCCAGGTTCCTGAAACTGTGTTTGAGGAGGTGCTGTTTGGCATCTTACAAGCTGATCTGACTTCAGCCTTCAAATCTCCAGAGAACCTGCACCTACTGCTTGTGGGCATGCAGAAGTTCCCCGGTGTTCTAAAACCTAAAAAGCTAAAGAAGCTGTTTGGCTCACCTACTATTGTAAATGAAGAAAACATCCCCAGGCAAGTTGTTAAATGAGCACCATTAAGTGCAGCATTCTTGGTCTCTTGGCTATCTGTGAGAGAAGTATGACTTTCCCTCTGGAACCTGCCTGTATTTACTACTAGGAATGCTTTCTAACTTTCTATGGTATGTTAGGGGTTAAATGCTAACAGCTATGCAGGTTATTAAATTATAGTTGACAGTTCTGAGGGGTTTTGCCTCTGGTGATTAGGAAATATTCTGCATTGTTCAGCAGGATGCATTTGGCCTTCAGCAATCCCCTTGCAGGCTTGATCTCTCACACTGTGCTCTTGCTTCTTGTAGACTTGTAGAGCTTCTGGAAAGTGCTGCCAAGTCAGAGAAGAAGGACAAGAAATTGCCCAGCGTAGGGCTTGATTTGCTACAAGTTTCATTGAAGGAAGGTGCCTTTGAACTGTTCTGGAGTGAAGCTGTGGAGAATGGACTATTCAAGGAGAAATCAGGACCTGTGAGGTTTGTTCTAATGTGCAGTATTTATTGCTTTTCTTATTATCCTTCTGTTTCTTGCCTCAGTCTTTCTGTTGCCCTGAGGTAGGATGGAACATATGGTTTCTGATGACCAATGTGAAACATTTGATTATTTAGTTTTATTTATTTATATTTATTTTATTTATTTAATTCTGATTGATTTAATAAATAAAATTATTAATTTGATAGTTTATTCATGAAAAACCTTATAGGAAGCCAGGAATTATCAGTAAGATTTCTGTTAGGATGGGCTGCATTAAAATGCCTGAATATTATTCGTCTCCTTTGGTGGTTTGGGTTCTGACACAGTCTGTATTTTAGTGGGATATGACTGGGGTTGAAGTCATAACAGTAGTTGTTTCAGCTCCTTTTCCAAGTTTAATATTAGATCTTTACAGGATTTTTAGATTGTCTCCCGAGATTCATGCTGTACAAAAATAGTGCAAAATCCTCAATACAAATCTGTGAGCATTTAGGGGTGCATAATTTAATTTGGATCATACCAAGCCAGTCTGGGGACAGATCTAAATCTCTGTTAGGTGAAGTGTTTGAAAGTCGTAGCCATGCACTTACACATACATATGTATTTTAACATATTACATGAATATCACAGTGAAAGGAAACCATTTTCCCAGCCTTGGCAGATTGTGTCTTGTTTTAGTTGACTTGAATTGACATCTTTGTACATCTGAAAATGTGTATGCTCAAAAGTGTTGCATTATTTAGCCTGACTTCCTGCAGAATTGAGGCGATTGCTGTTTATCTAACAGTTCTTGAGCCCATTGGACAAAAAAAACATTGATCAAATTTGACAGCAAGTTGCAAAAACAAATACATTTTTGTTAGTCCCATGGAAATGGATACCTGGGGAGAAGAGAACCAGCAAGTGGTTTGAGGAAGGGGCTGCTGGTGAGGATGCATCTTTTTCTAGGCAGTGGAGGACGTGATATGGGCAGAGATCTTAAAGCTCTGCTAGCCAGAAGGAATGTTTTCAACAGTAGGACTTTTTAATGCTGGATCTATGTAGGATCCATGCGTTTTTGACTTCAGTCTTTGTGCATGGTCCATGCAGCCTGTCCCCATCACTTATTATGTCATACAGTCATAGAATGGCCTGGGTTGAAAAGGACCTCAAAGATGGTCTAGTTTCAACCCCCTGTCTCATCTTTCTATGTGGCTTTGTGACCTTGTCTCTGTTTGAGAGAATCTTCTTTCTTTCTGCTCAGTTACATGTGCTACCGGCTGCTGGGCAGTGCTCTCCCACTGTTGTCTGTGGATCAGCTGCAGATGGTTCTCAAAGGGAGGGTGATGCAGCACTATGGAGAGCACGTTGTAACAACTCAGGTAGGTCTTCTGAAGGTACTCATGTTCAGGGATAAAGACACTGTTCTGAGCAGAACTTTACCCCTACCTCTGTCCACCTTTCTAACCTTTTGTATTTTATACATATATATATATGATTCAGACCTTGGACTCTTTCTAAAAGCAGGGTTGTTGCATGATGGCTGATTGCAGTGGGACTGAGTGAGTCTGTGTTTGATTGTTAGTGCCTATTTGTGTATTGCTATTCATACTTATGTTAAGGAGTTTGGAATCGTTCACTGCTTTCATAGATGTTGTCAAGAAAGCTCTAAACATGAGGGAAGCAGAGGAAGGGCAGCCCTCAGCATACTGACAATGTCACACGTCATCCTTTGGCAGTCCTTTTGATTTTGCATATCTAGAAGCTTGTTTTTGCCTGTCAATTTGCTGGGTGTTGCATGAGCATTTGAGAGCAAAGACAAAAAAGGACAACTTACTGTTTGTGTATTTCAGTGCTTGTTTCATTAAGCACATCTTTAGCACAGATTTTATATGGAAATTGGATTTTGGAACTCCTCTTCCTCTGTCCTACTTAGGAATCAAGCAAACAACACATCCCTACTATATAGGGAGGGAGAATAAAAGGAGCCTGCTGATAATAATGGGCTTTAACTTGGCTGTCATGCTACCACAGTCCTAAACATTCTCAGTGGACCCAAAAATCATTGCCCTTTCTTAGGAGGGATTGGACTTGGTAGTTTTTCTGTTCTGGTACCAAAGCTGTGATAGATGTGTGTTTTTGCTCTGAAAATAGTGATTACTATGCTGCTTCCAGTATTCTCCAGAGTTTCTCCACAGACTGAGTTGTTTTCTGGTGTCTGGCTTTTCTTCTGTTCTTCCACGTGCATCAAAAGATTTGTTAATGTAACTCCTGTCTGAAGTATACAAATCCACTGAAGACAACCTCTGTCTAATTGTATGCAGAGAGAAAACCCTGGTTTGTAGTTGAGGAAATAGAAAATATCTTAGTTTTATTTTCTTTGTTTCGTTTTCTTCCTGTATGCAGGTTGTTTGTTTTGAAAAGCAAATGCTGTAATATTGTAAGTTCTTATTGAATTCATATTGCTAGGAAGTAGGCAAAGCTTGAGTGGTAATGATTGGCAGTTATCCTACTGAATCTGCTGCTTTTTTTTTTTAGCCAAGGGAGCAAATGTACTAAATTTGTTTTTGTTGAGAAATGATGGAACTCCCACTGTGAGTTATTAGCCTGTTTGCAGCAGAATCACTTGCTTTTTTTTTCCTCCCAGCTTTCATACTGATAGACAAATCTGGAGGTTTTGAATACAGGGAAAGCAGGACCTTGCTAAACTGTGCATTGTGTGAGATGCCCTGTTGGAATATTTATGTAATGGGTGGATGGATTTGTAGTTAATTAGAAATCTATAGAGCTTTTATTTTAAAAGCAGCGTTCCCTAAACCTTCACTGCTGTTCTGCCAGGTTACTGTATTGCTTATGATACCATACCAGACAAGTTGTTTTATTCATTTACAGAAGCTACGTTGCATTTTTGTAATGAAGCCGCAGCTTGTCCTCTTCAAGGTTGGGCCAGTTATGCTTCTGTTTTTTCCAGACCAAAAGTGAAGGCAATAGATGCTGTGGACAGAATGGTGAGGTGGGATGTGTCCTGGTGGTCTGCATGCTGTTGGGCAGTCTGCCAGCCACATGCCTTGCAGATCAGTGCAGCATTAATAGGCTTTAGCACAAAACAGCTGCACTTCAGGACATGTTTTTTGAGGTTATGCTGGTAACTCCCCCTTCTTTCGGAATGCCTCAACACTTCTGAGATGTCAGGGAGAGAAGGTGGGATTTGTCCCATGTGCTGTAGACCAGCAGGCTCCAGGGCTGCTAGATGAGAACAGAAATGATGTGGGAGGATTTCTGAATTGAGGGAAAGTGTAAAGCAAATGGTGTGAGAAACATCCTGAACCCATCCCCATAGCATAGAAGTGAGCAACATAGAAGCTTAGCTGCAGTGCCCCACATGTGGTCTGGCTGGAAGATTGACATGTGGTCAATCTTGACTGGTTGGGAGAGTCCAAATGGAAGGGTTGAGGTACGTGCCAGGATTCTTCGGTTGCTTACAGTGATTCCTTTTACATGAAGTGAAATCAGTGACCTGCTGTGTCCCTTATGGAAGTGTTCAGGCGTGCAGCTTTAATTTACTTATTGCAGTCAAATCTGTACAGTGATTTGTTCTCCTAATGACATGCAGACTCAGTGTGCTGTTCCCAACCTGCTTGTTTGACTGTTTTTCAGCTTCCAGACCGATTTAAGTTTGCTCCAGAGATGGAAGCATATGTAGATAAATTCCTGACCAGCTGTGATGATCCGGAGAGGCAGTTAGCAGTGATGATCGGCTTCTCTACGCTCACCAATCAAGGCTACCCAGTGGTACCCAGTGTTTGGAGGGTGGTTAGACACCTGCAGCCAGTGGCACTGCAGAAATACATTGACTGGCTCAAGGACATGTTCCTCAAGCCAGACTTGGGCTGTTGTTTAGACTTCTCAACTAACCGGCAAAAGCAGAACCAGGAAAATAAAAACATGTGAGTGTGTTTATGGTGCGTCTTTTCACTCTGTTTCATGGTTAGGGGAGCTACCAATGCAGTTCTTAAAACGATTCTGGTGAACTGTAACCCTTTGGTGGGGCAAATTGATTGTTTGTTGGGTAGTAAAAAGCAAGCTTGGGAGGATTGTATCTCTTCTTATGTACCTGTTGCTTCTTACCACTTTGCCATTCGTAATGTAAACACTCTAAGTGAAAGTCACCTCTCGCTGTGTTGGGTTGTGTGGTTTGAGTTTACTTTCGTGTGGTGTTCGAGCTACTGATTGTGTTCAATTCCCTATTGAAAGAGCACAGCATAAGATTGCTCGATTAAGGAAATGGATCATCCACCGACTTATGAGCATTGTTGAAAGTCCGGTGAAGAAAGAAGAGAGCCTTGTGATGGACATTTCCAGGTGAGAATGATTTAGGGACTGAATGTCACGTGTGCTTGGGATAATTATTATCTCTACAGCAGTGCTCCAGGTAAGCTGTTCCCATGGCACTGAGCTAATTGATACAGAAATATTCCATAATTGGTTATTTAGAAGATGAGGTTCTGTTTTTAAAATGTGTTCTGCAAACTTGGACAAGCTCCTGTTATAAGTAGTTCGGGCCCTTACAATCAACTCAGTCACGTTTGTTTTTGGTAAATGTTAGGTTCCTTCTTTAGACTGTTTGAAGATGTCACTTCTCATCCTTGTGTCAGATTTTAGTGAGTATTTATGTTTCCGTTTGAGTCTTGGAGGATATAACCCAAATGTGACAGTATTGTATTGTGTGGCCTCAAATGTTGACACTTCACATTTGTGAAATCATGAGCATCCTTTTCTCTTCTTTGCCCTGTGTATGTGGAGAAAAGGGCTTTAATGTAGAGAATGGTATTTTTCAGTATTTAAACATCCTTAAAAAAATATTGCATGTGCTGTGTTCTATTTAGTTTTGTGCAGATAGACTGTTTCTGCTCTACTATCACCTAACTGGCTTTTATTTTATTTTTTCCTCATTTTGCCTATTTTAGGTTTTGCTTCTTCCATGCTTTCTTTGAGACTAAGAAAAAGACTTCCCAAATACCTGAGACAAATGCCCTTATGTCAGAACCCCTCGATGAACAAGCTCACTCACTGGCAGCAAACTATTTCTTTGGGTAAGAGTTTTCCTTGCATGCCCTACGTTTGAAATTTTTTCATCTTTCCTGAAGGTAAAACACCGCAATCACCATGCAAATGGCACAACAAGATGTTTGAGCTTGTGTGCTGCAATTGGAGTGTTGTCTGTTTGACTGCAAGCCTAGGAAATGGCTTCTTTAAGGAGATCCTATCTGAATGTCTCAAAGATCCTAAGCTTTTTTTCCAATAAAAGCAATTTTTTTGCATTGCGAATCTACTGGGCATGCATGTGATAGTCAGGTAGGCAGTTGAACTCAGAATGCCTTTTCTCATGTGGTTTCTGTTGTCTCTTTTGCAAACTAGAAGTAAAAGGACTAAAGAGAGAGGTGATGGAATCACACACGTTGCTGTTGACTTTCTGTCTGGTATGTGTGTGAGTCGCTGATGGCTCCATGTGCTAAGGGAGATGGAGTTAGAGCAGTAAAACAGGCATGGAATAACAGACAGTCAGGTGATTGCCCAGGCTGATGCTCTAACCTCAGCAGAGGGAAAATAGAGAACACAATGGGACAAAGAACAGGAAACAGCTGGGAACAAGAATAATAGTGTACAATGTCCTTGGAGGCACCGAGGTAATGAGGTGTACATTACTGTGCTTGGATACATGCGTGGGTTGAAAGTTAGGCCTTGTGAATCTGGGTTGAAATGAGTGACCAGAGCTCCGTGTTGAGTGCTCTGTTTGGGGGCAGTGTTTTGGCAGATATGGAGAAGGTGATCTAATTCATCTGATGGTAATGTGCTGGCTGTTTTTCTTTTCAGGTTACTTCAGACTTTAAATACCTTGACTGTTTTGGGGGATACAGCTGAGGCAGCAGCCTTGAGGGAGAAGCACATCCACGGTGTGACTGCAGATGGGAAGCTGTGGATCTTTCATCTTGTTGAGTATGCCAGTGAGCTGCTCTCCAGTGAGAAGTACGTCAAAGCTGTGAAGCCTTTTACCAAGGAACAGAGAGATGCTTGGGAGAGGTGAGAAGTTTGGGAAGCTGTGTGCTGGGATCATGGGATGAGGAGGCTGAAAAGGCCTTGGTCTTTGTCTCTGGGCTAGTAGAAGATTTTGACTGTATTCTTTTGTCCTCCTCTTGTTCTGACTGCTGCAGCAGAACTGTTTCACAGGCAGTGGGAGTTGTGTTTCTTCCCCTTTAGTATCCTGCACCTGGTACTTGGGTCTCAGGATGCCTTCCTCTTTCTCATCACCCAATTCTATTTTATTCTGTCTGTGCATTAACAGTATGTTAAGTGGTTCTGTCCTTTTCTATTTTCACTCACAGTCCCTCTCCCAGACTTGTTAGCAACTCTACTAAGGTTTTCTCCTTAGGATGCCCGTTCAGACTTCCCACTGACTCTTTCCTGATGCTCTTTTCTGGGCATGGTAAGGGTGTTTGTCTTCGCTATAGTATTAGAAATGTAGCTTGTGGCCAAGTGCAGAGGTTTTATAAGCCACACAGAGGTTGAGATGCTATTGTTAAGACTATGTATTGTATGTATGTTCAATATCAGTAAATTAGAAGTTGAGTATAGAAAATGGTTTTGTAGATTTTGTCATGATTTTAGTCTGATCATAGGAGAGGATTTGCTGTTGTTATCGTGAGAGACTCAAAAGGATTTATTCCTTCAGATCACTTCAGTCTGTGAAGAACCTGCAAAAGAAGAAAAGTAAATCAGACAGTGCCAAGCTCTTTGCTTTTCAGCAACTTCTGCTTTTAATGGCCATTCATCTTTTCAAGGTAAGCTCTCTCAAGCATATTTGAGTAGTGCAAAATGTGTTGATAGCGAGGCATCCTGAACACCCAGCTGGAGAATTTCTTTGTATTCAGAGATTCATTCTTTCACTGCCTCTGGCTTCTAAAAATGGGAAATTGGGAGTTAATAAACTGATTCTTAACACTGTCTGTAGACATCAAGTTACAGGGGCAAAGCTTGGCCCAAGCACTGGTTGTGCTATTGATTTGTTGCCGAGTGAAGTAATTTCTGCTTTGTTTCATATTTTCTTCTGTAGAGGATTGTAGTAGCTGATTTTAATACTTGTACTTTTTAGAGAGATCCTTATGTTTGGGATATGTTCCTTTTGCTGCTGTTGATATTGAGGAATTCACAAACTGTTTACTGTCTTACATGTGGTCAAACAGAATCCATCTGAAACAATGGATCTTCTGAGTGACCTTCTGAACTGCACAGAGAGGGCATTCAGCAAGGAACCTAAGAAGAAAAAGACTGGTGAGTCCTTTCTGCAGAGAGAAATTGTATGGGACTGTTGAAGCCCTGTCAGAAGACAGAAAATGGAGGTTCTGCATTAATTAATCACTCTGAAAATATCATTTCTGATTTGATGCACTTTTTCCCAGGAAAATCTCTCCTTCATTCTTTCCTCATCTTTCCAAATCTCTTGTCCCACCTTTCCATCCTCATCCTCAGTTGATGATGTTCCTATATGCCCCTTACAGAGTTGGTGAGCTTCAGATCTTGCTGTTCTGATGAGCGGCATCCAACAGAGTTCACTCATTTTGAGTCCTTGTTCTGTGCTGCCCATGAGCTTGTTGAATACAGCAGGCAGGCCTGAAAGTTGTTACTTCAGGAGCACAAGTCCTGGACTGTCTGAATGCATCCTGTGTGCACACATAAGACAGGTTCTTTCTTGGTCAAATCCCAACCTATTTCCACAGGCCCCAAGTGAGACTGGACTAAAGCAGCAGAAACAGGTTGGGATTTGACCAGGAAAGAACCTGTCTTATACTCATGACTTTGTCTCTAAGTATGGTCTTATTCTTCTTAAATCCCTATGTAAATTGGTAGCTTACAGAACAGAAGCCATAATTTTTGGTGACTTAGTTGTATGAAGATAAGGATTTCCAGTCTTTCAGACTAATAGACCACTCTCAAACCTCTTTTCATGGGCTACTGTGACTACTGATTTCATTGGAAACCCTGTAAAAATCATATAGTTTGGCTAGCTAGCTGCTGCTAATTGCTTTAATGTGATCAAATAGATACCTCATGAAGTGCAGAAATGCTTATCTAAGTAATGATTAAATTAATTGTAGGTTTTGTTACTTGCTGAAGCTTTGCAGTCACCTAAAAACTCTCTCAGGTCCATTTCTCCTTGTGGTTAGTTGTCTTCCCATTGTTTGTTCCTCTGCAGAGAACGCAGAGCCAGAATGGGTTGAGGTGATTGTGGAAATCCTCCTCTCCCTCCTTGCCCAGCCCAGCCTGCTCATACGTCGCATTTCCAACAGCGTGTTTGGACGGATATGTCCTAACCTGACCAAGAAGGGCCTGCAGCTGATCTTGGATGTAAGTCGTGTCCCTAACAGGTAGAGAAGCGTGTCTCTATTTTGGGATTAAATAAAAGCCTCCTTGATTTTAAAAAATGTCTGTCGTATGTGTGCTGCTGAATTATAAAAGCAGTTGGTGGACAATTCCTTTGTGAGAGCATGTGATCTAATTGTAGGCTATATTCCTTAGCAGTTTTGGGCTGAGGAAATTCTTGATGCATTTTATATAGCTGGTATGTTTTATATGTGACTATCAAAGGTAACTTCTTTTTTTCTGGAAAGAATAAGCAGAGAGGTAATAACCAACACTGCAAACTTGAATTGGTCACACTGCTGAGTAAGGTGGTGTCTTCTGAGGGAGCAGCACATAAATGGCAGAGATCAGCTGTCACGTACTTGAAAGGACAGACCTAACACTTAATTTGCAACAAATCAAATGTAGGATCTGTCTCCACCCTCTGCACCTTTTTTGTTACTTGTAGAAAGAACTTAATCACTAACATGGTATTAAAAGTCACAAAGTTGCATGCCCTTACTATGTCAGCGTTCAGCTGTCTTTGTGAGCTGCAATTCATCTTTTTTGTGCATGCAAAGGCATTGAAAGCACTGAAAAAAAGGAAAAACAGTCCCTCTTTTCTGCAGGTTCTCGACCCGTACCAAGATCAGGATGAAGAAAGTGCTGTTGTTGTAGTGGAAGAATCAGAGAAAGAGAAGAAGTCTGCACAGGACACGGTAATTGATGTGGCATTGCTTGTGCCACACAATGTTCAGACCTCCAGCATGTAACAGTAACATTTCTGCTGATTAGTTGTAATGTAGATGTAACTGCATTTCTCTGTCTTGAATGAAATGGATGTGGCTCTATTAGGATTTATTCTAAATGTGAAACACACAAATGGTTTGCTGGAAGTGTATGTTTATTAGTCTCTTGGGCTTGAAGGAAAATGCCATTGTGGGTATGGCTGTTTGAATAGGTGAGACTTCCTGAGAAGAATTGCCTACATCCTGAGATTAGCACAGCCCTCTCTGCAGCCACAGATCAAATCATGGTCGTGATGCACCATCATCTGAATTCAAGATCTTGAGCTCTAAGAACTGCAGGTATTCAGGTCATGAAGCATTATTAAGTACTAGCAGAAAGGGAAGTCAGATGGGGGGCTGTTACTTCAGTTCTTCCTTAGAAGCTTCTTTTTTAAGACACATTCAGTGTGACAGAGAGGTAAGTCTGTGTGATATTCTGCTCTTGGCTCTTGTGAGGACCTCATACCTGTTGTTATCTGAGGGCTGCAGGCAAGAGAGCAGGCTGAGGGAGGACTTGGCTTTTAATTTCTGACCAGCGACACATCTGAGAATGGTGGGATCAGGAGATGAACTTTTCTTTCTCAGGATGATGATGAAAGTGAGGACTCCTCAGATGATGGCGACACCGAGGAAGAGAATGACAGTGAAGATGAGAAGAATGAAGAAGTTGATGAAGATTTTCGCAGTCAGCTGATCAATGTTCTTCAAGCAGGGAATGCAGTGGTATGTTTCGAGTGCCTACCTTGATACAGATACCAGGAGGTGTGGGGTGGTGAAAAATTATCAAAACCCCACATTCTGTCTGAGCCTATTGGTGATAACCTTAGCTGTTATCTTTACATGGCATTTGATGCAGGAAATCAGGAGCTTCAAAGACAATAAGTCATTTTTTCTTCTATTTATTGTCAGGGTGTGCTGAGCACTGTTACTTCCTCAGTCTAGCCCAATAGCTTGCTTTCCTACCTGCAGTCAATAAGATGGATCTGAGCTAAAGCTTTGAGATGCTATTATGTAGTGTCTGTTTTTATGTCCCTGCAGAGCTGGGGCTGTCCTGGGCAGGTGAGGGTTAGGAACTGTTTTTGAAGTACACGAAGTGACACGTAGTTCTCGCATTCTAAAAATACAAAAGGGAGAAGACGAGAGTGATGAAGAACTGGATGATGAGGCTATGATGGCTCTCGACAAGAGCATCTCAGCTCTCTTTGCAGAACAGCAAAAACGGATCCAAGCAAAGAAGGATGAGAAAGACAGGATACGGAAAGAGAAGATCCTGCGGAGGGATTTCAAGATCAAGGTGTGAGATAAGTATCCCAAGCAAAGAGCTTTGACCAGCCAGCTTGCTTGCTGTAGCCTGCTGCATGCTATGAGCTACTTAATGCTGGATAGTTTGGACGTTCATGTATGTTGTAAGCTCGTGGAGGTTGGGACTGGATTTTTCTGGCTGGTACAGCACCTGATGCAGGAAGGTCATGGGCAGTGACTGGGGCTTCGCATGCCAACTCAGAAAAGAAAACAAGGTTATGCTGTTTAAAAAGTGAACTGTGGGTTTGATTTGCTTGTCTGAAATGCTTCAGCTGGCCGGCTCCCTCCCTGCACTTACCCATAGTGCAGGTACCTGCCAGTTTTTGTAAACTGGACAAACTTGATGTGCCTTAGTGTGATGCACATAAAATCCCTCCTGGTAACCTTGCAGCTTCAGCTTTTTCACAGAATCACAGAATGGTCTGGGTTGGAAGGGACCTCAAGGATCATGAATCTCCAACCCCCCTGCCAAGCAGGGCCACCAACCTCCCCATTTACTAGACCAGGTTGCCCAGGGCTCCATCCAACCTGGCCTTGAACACCTCCAGGGACGTTTTTCTTGACTTGTTATGCTAATAAAAATCAGGAGGGTTGCAATTAATGCCCTCCTGGTTATTTGAGTCTGTAATACTGACCTGAGGCCACCTGTTGCCATCATGGTATGGTACAAGGTATTCAGGCATGCAGGAACAGCTCCAGCTGCTCGTGTATAGAAATGTATGGTGTCACAGTAGTTAGGGGAAAGGCTGATTTGTGTAGTGAGCCATTGGTTTTACTGCTTTTCTTTTGTGATGAGGTACAATAAGAGTATGATTTTATGGTCATGCAGTGTCTGGAAGACAAAGGGGGCTTATGGGTATAAGAACTAACAGATCTATGCCATATTACAGTGACTGCAGGTCTGGCTGAGTGAGGGTGACTCTCATAACCGCTTTTTCTAAATGGTGCCACTGCACAAAATAGGCTGGAGTTAACCAGCAGCTTTTAATCTTCTGTTTCAAACATTTAGCCTTCACGTTCTCACGTCCTAACATGAAAAATGATAACAGAAAGTGTACAGATCTCAGCTGTAAATATAGTGTTCTTCAAACATCTTCCAGCTGCCACGTACCCTGCTCCAGTTTGAAGAAGTTGCTCTGGATAGATCCATCCTGTTTTCCTTGTTTATGTTAGTTCTCACCTCAGTAACTGTGTTTTCAGGTGCTGGATCTGATTGAAGTGTTCCTGAGTAAGCAACCAGAGAACCCCCTGGTGTTTGACATCATTGAGCCTCTGCTTCAAGTGATTGAACAGTGCATGAGCTCAGACTCAGACAAGCAGGAGATTGATTTCCTCCAGAAAACAGCTCATATCTTCACGTAAGTGTCCTTAATGCTCTTGCTATAGGTGAGGGCTTTTCATGATGCCAGTATTATTAGATGAATCTCTGAAGTTTCTCTTTTTAAGAATGGAGACAATTGCTGTGTTTATAGATAATGTGGAATTAGATTATTGTCATCACACAAAAACACGGACAGTGCTTGGCCATAACATGCCAGAAAGCGTTCAGAACCTGAGTTTTCTACTCTAAGGGACTTTGAGTGTCAAACCAATTTGCAAGTGGAAACCTGCAGAACTAACACTTGGTATTGCAGGCACAGTGCTGTGTCTCTGAATACCTCCCCAGGCCTCTGACCTCTGAGTCAAACGGTTCAGTGACCCTCTGGGCTTACAGAGTTGCTGCTGTGGCTGGAACAGAACTCCCAACAAATTATTACTGAGACAGGCGAAGTGCAAATTCTCTCTGCTTACTGGCAGAAGTGAGGAAGGATATAAACAAGACAGAGGCATAATGTATGGTGTGTGATGTGATTCTGCCCTCTGTACCCCACTCCCTGATGTTCTCGGCACTGTTTAAGGTGCTGCTCTCTTCCCCTGTTGTGAAGCAGTTCTGCTGCAGCATGGCTTGTGGCAGCCAGTTTCACTTTGTGGGAACTCTGGAAGAATGTTGACTGTTGCTTGAGTAGCTGCTTCAAGGTGGAAAGCAGTGATTCTCCTCACCCTTCTTGCCTCAGCAGTGTGTGTTTCCTTTGCTGCCCAGAGCTGGCACCACTTCTGTTTGTGTTATGTTAAGTCCAGTGATGAGAGTTCAGTGATGAGACATCTTTTCCATAGAGTTCTTCGGGGAGGTAATGCCTTTGGGTTTGTGCTTAATGCTCTTTCAGGAACTCATTATGCCGAGCGAAGCAGTACTGCAAGAGAGTGGATGTCCTGCAAGATGATTTGCACACCTTTGTGGAGAGGCTTGTGAAAAAAGCTTGCAAGCACACTGATTCTTCAGTGGCTCTCTATTATTTCAGGTAAGTGTTAAAAAAGAGCTTCTGTACTGTGTTTTGTGAGCAGTGCTATGACTGTGGCTGGTCTGTAAGCAGGCGTAATGTTGCATATTGCAACAGTTCAGAGAGCTGAGAGACTCCGTGAAGGCCGTGTGTCTGTATCTGAGTCTTAGATGAGGACTGGTCAGTCAGCCTGGCAGTGTGAAGCATTTTCAAACAGAGATGTCTATTTTTTGTTGATAATCTGCAATATAGCAGTTGTCATATACAGCTTTGCTAATAGTGATGGGAAGTGCTCCCCTGAGGCTTCATCAGAGAGTAATGAATGATTCAGCACAGGGATGAATATAATTTATGGTCTGTCTGCAATGATGATTCTGTAAATACTGTGGTTTCCCATCTCCATGGTAGTTCAATGAAGATTGTAATGATGCTGGCTTCTGTCTGTACATACCAGTATCTCCTTTGCCACTGAATGCAGTGAATTAGGATAAGGCAGATGTATATCTGCTAGGAATTATGAGTAATCTTGCTGTTTCCCGATGTAAATGGAAACAGCTCTTATCCGTAGGCTTTCTTGTAGCTTGCAGGTAAATTCAGGGAGGCTTTCATACTCCGTACACAACTGTGTGTGGGGGTGCCATGTTGCATGGTTCACCCAGTACCACGGGACAGTGTTGGCTCTGCAGCACACCCAACCTGTGGCTGTGCAGGAGCCATGGTACGTCCTGGCTGTGTGCTGCGTGGCTCCCTGCCAGCTTCTGCCAGTGCCAGTCCTGAGCAGAGCTGCTCAGGCTTTCTGCATGCCCAAAATTGCAGGCTTTCTGCATGCCCTTTCTGATGATCTGCCTGAGTTCTCCAGGTGTGCAGCAGCCTGGGCTGGGAGGGCTGCCCTGTGGTGCTGAGTGGGCTCTGGAGTCCTGGGCAAAATACAGAAGTGGTAGTCAAAACTGGTAGCATGCAGCATGAGCTTGAGGAAAGCAAGCTGGTAGTGGAGATGTCTGTGATTGTGGTGACAGACAGTGAAGTGATTCAGCATCCTAAGGTTTTCTTCAAATCTGGCAAGAGTGGGTTGAATTAAGAGAAGGGACCCTCTCAGAATCTAATCCTCTGTTAGCTGAGAGCAGGCTGCCTGCATCACTTGGCCTCTGCCCTCAGGTGGCTTTGCAGTGACACTGGTAACTGCTATTGTTCTCTTTTTCATTTCTTTTAAGTGCTTCCTTATACCTGCTCAAAGTGTTGAAAGGAAATGTGTCAGATAAATCACCAGCTCTTCCTGTCCCTCTGTCAAAGAAACAGACAGACACCATCCCGCAGGCTTGTCAGGTAAGAGCAGGCTGCTGTCAAGACAGTGTTTTTGCCAGTAAACTTGCATTACCTTGTTTTGCTGAGAGGGTATTGCTTATTCAGTCTCGCTGTTTCTGCTGTCTGCAGATAGCTGTCTGTGTGATTTCTTTTCCATGCCATAAAATGTCACATTCTCCATTCCATTCTGCCTCACCTTCCTGTCTTTGCAGTTCTTGCTTGCCCATGGCCACCAGGGGCTGCTGATGGACACTGGATCCCTGTTAATTACCCAAAATTCTTGATGCGTATTTATTGCTTTTCTGTCTGATTTGTTGGTTTTTTGCATTAACCTCTTTGCAGTCTGAATTCTTTTTTGGGAGGGTGCTGAGGAGCAGGGGTGCACAGGACTGTGGTGGATGAGGCTGAACTCCTCTCTCTGTGAGATTTGGGCTGAGTAGTTTAAGTGAAAAGAGAGCAGAGCAACCCTGATTTCGGTGGTAGTTGGTTGCAGGAAGGCTCTTCACCTGGCTCTGCTTTGTGAGTGTGTCACTCGAGGAGCCTTACTGTCTGTTTCACTTCCACCCACTGAAATCCTGCTGAATTTTGCTGAAAATCTACTGAGTGTTACAGGTCTGAATTTGGTGGCCCCGTATGTTGGGCAGCCCCCTGCAGTCACCCCCACTAGAAATTAGGAAGTAAGGCTTTTCCAGCCTGCACTTGCCTCTGGATCCCTCAACTTGTGTGCAGGAGTTAGTGCCTTAATTTTGTTAACATTAGTGTGGGAGGAATACAAACAGGACTAGCTTATGACAAGGGAGGGCCTGGAAATTACAAACAGTGAGATATTATTAGTGGCTGAAAAGACAGTCAATGTTTCTAAGGTTTAGTGAGAAACCAAGAGTGCTAATCTGAGCAGAGCTTGTTCTGTGCTGGCCTTCCTCGAAAGAAAATCAGGAGAACTATGGGAAACATAAACCACATACTTGATGTTGAGGCTAGGGTGAGATGTGCTGCATCCTTGCGCAGCTTCACAGCAAAGACTATTATTCCTATGGGAACAGAGCTGCAGTCTTGTTGTGCCAAGAGCACAGCCAGCAGTTGAAGTGAGTTGCTGGTTTGAGAGAAGTGACACAGTTTGGTCTGTGTGATTCTCCTGGTGCTGATGTTGTTTTGAGGCCGGGAAGGTCTTTTTTGGAGAGAACCAGAGACAAACGTGGTGTGTTTCCAATGAGCTGTCCTTTGTGGGGACGTTCTGGAGCTTTTCAGTAATCAGCAAAGTGGAACTAGAACAGACCATATGATGCAGTGGTCACATTGATGGAAAAGAATGTTACTGCAAAAGAAAGGTTTGATAATAAACAATATATGTGTAAGAAAAGATCAGTTTTTTGCCTCTACAGTTAAATACATCAAATAAGTAGTAAGCATAGGCACTGTAGAGCCATCTTCCCTTTTTTGGTCTTGCTTGTATTCAGCCGCAGTAGCAGAATGGCCTATCTACTGTTGTGAAGATCCCAGCTTTGATCCCCTTTCTTTCCCAAAGAATTATGCCTCCCTGGCAATGTGAGAACAGTCAGGAATGTCAGGATGTGCTGCTGCCCTCCTCCATCCGCCTGCATGCTGTCAGTTTAGATCCATATGGCTTCTGCTGGTCTCGTTTTCCTGCTGCCTGTCTGGCTCTCTTTTCCCCACCAGAGGGAGATCTCAGAGCGTTTACACATTTCTGGGATTGCTGGTTCCCTGGTCAGCACTAAGGGTTTGTCTGCTGGGCACTGACAAATCCTGGACACAGCTGCTGAGTGGTCCATTGACCTACATCTACAGATTCAGATGGCTGTGTAGCTGAGAACTCCACGTGTACAGTGCAGCTGCTGCAGGAGTGTCTGTGAACCTAATGTGAGCTACACATACCTGCCACAAACCCAGAAATACAGCCCTCACATGGAACCACACTACATCTAATCTAATTAATCTTATTAGGAAGCCGTGCTACGCCTCTTTAACTTGGTCATACTGCTGGTGGAACCTGGGAGAGCATGTGTGGGGCTGCTTTGCTGTTTCTTCTTGGCAATACGTTCTATCTCATAGTCCTGTTCCATATAAAGTGCCTAAGATCATTGAGCTGTTGGAAAAATCAGCGTGCAGCGGTAGAAACGAATTGCTTTATTTAGCAATGAATCACTCTTTTGTTTCAGGGGAAAATTTTTGCTCTGCTTTTTCCCAATAGCTTTTGAGCACGGGCTGCTTGGACGTGGAGAGAGTGACTTTGATATATCAGCAAGCACTGACACAGTTCTTGAGCAAACGAAACAGTGCCCTCACAAGTTCCATGTTTCTCGATCTCTTCACCCGCTTCCCGGTAAGTGGTGCTGCCTTATGGTGCACTTCCTTCTGGTGGCTCCAAAATACAGCTGTGAGCCTGGGGAAAGGAGAGAAACTTTTCCATTTTGTTGTGGGCTGTTAGAATTGCTGCTGGGCTTCCTCGGATTTTCACCTTCTTAAACTCTGAATACTGCGTGTTTTCATACCAGTGCTGCAGAAGACCGCTCTGGTTTGGATTGGGATACAGCATGGAGAATGTAGGTGAATAAAAGGCTGCTTATTAAAGGATGCTCTGAGAAGCTCTAATTTGCTACCTGTATTCAAGACCACATGGATGAGCAGTGCTTACACAAAGGCAGAAGGGATTGTTTAAATAGCTCCTGTCCAGGTTTCTCAAGTTTGTGGATTCCATACAGCTGTTTCTTGCAGAAATGTCATTTTAAATCTTTAAGCTCATCCCTTTTATAATACAAAAGCAATGATTTCTGTGGCTACTGGCTTTTTTAAAGCTGGGTTTTACCCACTTGCTGGAGCTGTTCTTTTAGTAGTCTTCTTGTCCCTGAAGGAAGCTGTTTTAGGTGGTGTGGTTGAAATAACCACCTGCACACCGTGTTAGTGAACTTTACAGCACGTTGCTGTTTCTGTTTCTTCCAGTGCCTGATAGATGGCATTGGAAATCTGCCAGTAAGGTATTTGCAATTCACATGCTTTCTTATTTCTTGTGTCTGGACTCTTTCTTCCCATGGAGTTGGAAGGATTTTGTATAGAAACCTGGAAATTGTTGGATTAGGCCAGAAAAGAGATTCAGCAGGCTTTGCTGACATGAAACCCTGCCCTGGAAATGTTGTTTTGATCATGAATTGTTGCAGGGTATGATTCTAAGATAACATATCTCCAAAGATGCTGTCCTGACAGCTGTTTCTGGCCCTTTAGGGCATGGAATGGGACCTTTTCCCAGCTCTGACTTTCTCTAGTCTAACTCAGCATGTTTTCCTTTGCACGAAGTGAGCTGCCTACAGAAAATATCAGGGGGGTGCGGACTTAAATCAAGAACCAGGCATTTTCCTCGTCTTTTCCAAGTAAAAAGTTTTGCTGCTGGTTTTGCTGTGATCAAGATTTCACCCAGGGCTGCTGTGAACAAAGTTGTTTGTTTTCAAATAAGGTGTTGCTGGTCTCTGGACAGCTTTCTTGTGGAATTTTCTTCTTGCTCAAGCTAATAAGATAAAGAAAGACTCAATCTCTTATTGTTACAGATCATGTGCAAGCCATTAATAGACATCCTTGTGAAGTCTATCACAGCAGGAGCCAGGCAACATCAGCAGGTAAGAAGGAAAGCAAACAAACAAAGCTGTATTAAACAGTCAATCAGAGAAGTCACTTAATCACGGCAATTCAGATGGTGCTTAATGTGCTTATTGCTGCCTTTAGGGCTGCCCAACTTTGAGAATTGGCAGAGGTTTTACAGATGCTGCCTTGCTGCTTCAGGTGTGTGTCTGAAGTTGTGGTAGTGGCTGATGTATCGCAGTCACAGTGTTTCTTTGGTGGTGTTCCCTTTAGGAACTGCTGTTTCCAGGGTTGAGGGCTGTTTGCCATAGATCTTGGCTTCAGTCACTTATTCCTTGGTTACTTTCTTACTTACTGGTAAGATGTTCCCCTGTAACACAGCGTGTTTTAATCCTTGCCTCCTAATGGTAAATCAAGGTTAGCTTTTTGAGTCTTGTTCTGCACCTTGACAGCAGTTCTGCGTTTCCACCCCAAACCATTGTGTGATTCTATGATTTTCCAGGCCATGTGCTTCTCTTTCTGCTTTGAAACCACCTGCACTGTAGATCCGATTTTGACGGCTGATTGCACATGTGTAAGCTAACACAAAATTAGTGGAGCCTTATCGATAAAACATTGCAGGATGACTGCACAGCTTACTGTTACATGAGTGGGGAATGAGGGTCTGTCTGGGTTACCAGTGCAGCGTGAACTGCAGTGGAGGTATCTTCCACACAGTTGTAACCAAAACCCCTTTAGGTCAGTAGCACTGTGTCTCAGACTTTCCCACCCTCAGGCTGTAACGTGCATCTGTCCCCTGCAGAAGTGCATTGACCTTTCTGGTTCATAAATAGCTGTTTTGTTGTTTCTGATCATTGGAAGGAACGTGAAAGGCTAGGTATGTGTTTACTTTAAGGCTGCTTTACCCAGCAGGAATGGCTGTGATTTAAAAACAACAACAACAACAACAACAAAGGAGCATTAAGCTATTATTTGTCTCTCCGTGTGTAGGAGTAAGGATGTGTTACACAAGTGACAGCTAAATTAATTATAAGGTATGTACTTGATCCTATCCTCAGGAGACTAGAACAACATCCCAAGCAGGCAACTTGATTTACATGGGTATCTTTGCTTCCCCAGAGGGAACAGCACTGTCCTTTTTTCAGGACCTCCGCAGTTATCTGAACATGTTTTGTTTGCAGAGCCAGTTTATCTGTGGGTGGGAGAAGGGGAGGACATGCAGTGTGCCGTGTGTGGGAGAGTAAATAGAGAACATGCATACACTACTGCTAAAACAAAGGCAACATGGAGGGTAAGCTATGCAAATACATACTTTGGCATTTGGAGTTGCAGCTTCGCCTTTTTGCAGACTGCTTCATTTTCAGGAGCTCTGTCCTTCCCTCACCAAATGTTGAATTTGCCAGGTTTTCAGTGAAACGTTTTCCACTGATTCTCAATGCAGATTCTTTATTCTCAGTGCTTTGGTGATGGCTGATGGGATAACAGAGGGGAAAAGCTAGATAGGTGTACATGGCAAGGTGATGTTGTCAGTAAAGCAGGGACACAACTCTGCAGGCTGAGCAGCTCCTGGAACCTTTGGGGGAGTGAGATGTGGGGGCTCAGCTACCAAAAGGGCTGTCCTGTCTCAGAGCCTTAGAGACAACAGAGGTCTTCTGATGCCCTGCCATTGGCCAGCCCCAATGCTCCAGAGCTAAGCGGAGCAGTGAATATGGCCTCTAATTATTAAACTAAGGTAGTGCCAGAGACATGAGGTGTAATTCCTTTTCTAACACTCCAGTTACAGTAGTGCTGATCGTTCTGGCTGTGCCTGCAGTATCTATAAACAGCTAATCCCACCATGAGATTGATTTCTTAGCTTGGCAGATCCCTTTGGCAGGGAGTCCTCAGGGTTGTGCTATGCCTGGGAAGGTGGGGGCTCACATTGGAAATGAACCCTGGGGCTCTGGCCCAGCAGGGCTACTGGCTGCTCCCACCTGGCCTGGGAGAAGCCCTTCCCAGGGAGGGAGAAGAAGAATTCAGGTTGAGTTTTTAGGTAGTTTTGAGCAAGAGAAAAAGTGGTTAATGGAGAGGATGTAAGGGAGGGGTGTTCCTTCTCCGTCACCCTGAGAAGCTGAGAGCTTGGGAGAGCAGCATTGATGCAATCATATTACAAGGTCGTGCTGAGAATGATTTGAGTGGAAACTTACCTTTCCTGTGATGAGGACTGCTGGCTGTTCTGATGACCTGGACAACTGGCTCTTGCTTTGATGTAACCTTTCTGAGCGTGCTGTCTCCCTCTAAAAGCTGGAGAACGTGGAGCCCCTGCAGCAGTGCTGTGTCTGTAATGGCTGAGTGCTGGCAGTTAGCAGACAGGAGATAGGCGCTGTCTGGGAGCTGCATGGCTCATCTCGGTGCAAAGCTTAGCAGGAAAAAAAATGAAGCTTTAAAAGAAATATTTTGGGTGTTATGACTGGCAGTGTCATCCTTCTTTCGCCACCGTTCCTACCTGCCTAAAGCAGCTGTAAGGTTTTTCACCTCCATAGTGAAGTAATTTGTGAGATGAAACAAACAGTACTGTGGGGGATGAGAGCTCTTAAGGCGGTTGTAAGGCTGGCTTGCAGTGGCTGGGTAGGTAGGTTGGCTTTTCCAGCAGTAAGCTCAACCTGTATAACAAGTTTTAAACTGGAATAGTAAATTTGCAGTGGTCCAACTGAGACTGAACTTGAAGCTGAAGCCTGTGTGTGTAGCCAAGTTCTGCTCTGTGATGTTATCCCTGGAGTGAGGATGGATGCCTGCAGGAGACGCCAGTACTGCAGCTTTCCTGGAAAAGAGCTGGAGACATTGGTGTCATCTGTGGGTGGGGAAGGAGGAGTGGGCCTTGGTTGTCTGGGAAGGGGAGTTTCATTGCACCCTGAATTCCCTTGGTTCCTGTTTAAACCCACACATAGAGGGATACAAGATGGATATCTGCGTGGCCATAGATGTGCAAAATGAGCTTGTTTCAGGCAGTTCTTGCATCTGAGCTGGGCCTCTCAGCTCCACGCTGGCTGCAGGACACCACGAGGCACATTCTGGCAGCCAGGTGCTCTGTGGCTCTGGCAGCTGCTGTGGCTGCTCGGTGTTACCTGTTGGCTGGTCTGTTTTTTGTACATTCTCCATTTCTTTGAGTGTGGAGCTGAAGAAGGGCTGCTGTCCTAAAGGTGCCTGCATGCAAGTTAAAGTGCTTCAGGCTTTTCAGAGATGAACGCACAAGTTTGGATGTCATTCATTTATTTAACTGGGAAATCTTGTGGGTTTTGCTGTGTTTATTTTAACACTACAGCAGCAGTTGGGTCCTTTTCCTAGGCTTGTGTTGATGTTTGTTTTCTCATGTTGAAGTGAAACCAACACGTAACTTAAGGCTGCACCATCTCAGGGTAAGGCCTGCTGCACATCAGGGATGTGTTGTTTCGCTGCTGTCTACTGTAGAAAAAAGGTGAATAGAACTTGTATGAAATAACTAGATTTTAAGCAGTCACCGTGGAGCGTTTCAGGGAGACCTTTAGTGTCTGCAAAGAGTGCTTTGCATTAAGGAAATGAAGAAAGAAGGTGTGAAAGAACAACATTTTGGGACAGTCCAATCCAGCGTGTTGGATGCAGTTCTGAGGACTGAGGTCCTGCAGATGAGTCACTAATTAGGACTGTGTGCTTGAGCAGCAGCAACGTCCCCACTGGTAGCATGATGATACCAATGTGCATGTCACAGTCTTTCTGTACATGCATGCAGGCTTGATAGCTTCCTCTTACTTAAGTATAAGCATCATCTGATTAAATGCAGCTGACATTTCTAGAATCCCTTACCTGCATGTATGTCTGCATACACACATGCCCTCTAAGTAGCTTAGGTACAAATGGCATCTAAGGATATACTCTTCAGTGCTAAGGCTAGTGTGGGAAAAGGACAGGTCATCAGAAGCAGAGGTTGTGTTACACCGTTGAGCTGACCCGGTGCTGATGAATTTCTCTAAGCTCCTGGCACAGCTGATCTGTTGGCAGCGCAGTGCAAAACGTGTGCAGTGCTAACAGGTGGGAGAGGCTTGTGCTGCTTTGTTGACTAAGGATGTTGCTGTCGATCTCATGTCTTCCTCAAGCACTGAACACATTCTCTCCTATTCTTTGTGGAAAATAATAAATAAAAAAAAAAAAAGTGCATTACTTCCTCCTTTCTTAATGCATTTCTTTCTTATTTGTGCAGTTGTTTCCAGAAGACCTTGACCTCCAGATTACTTCTTTGTGCCTTGTTCCAGTGGGTGCAGTGTTGCTTTTTAGATATGTCAAAGGCATATTTTTTTGGCTTGTGCTGATAGAGTGTAAACCAGAGATGAAGTTGTGTTGATTTTAATGATTGTTGCATGACTCAGCTGCATACCAGAACCCTCCTGAGCCTTAGGTGAGGAATGTCTTCCTGGTTTATTTTTAGTAGCATCAGTATATGGAGCATAGCTACAGTAACATCTGGTTCTGTAACTGAGGGGGGTTCTTGAGCTGTCCCTCTGATGCTGTTTCAGCACAAACCCCTTGGCAGTGCACTTTAATTACACTGCCCCCCCATGCTCACACGTGCTGGGGCTGCCAGAGGAGTGAATGAGTGGGTGACCTCATGCTTCTTGACTATTACTGTACTCTGTCGGTCTGAAGGTCAGGTGAAGAAGAAAAACATGCAGCAGGTTGTGCTGCGGTCCCCAGGCTTACTGCTGCTGGAGGCTTCTGCAGGAAAGCACATACTGCAAGTGCCAGCCCTGAAGTGACGCAGCACAGCGTGTCTGGAAGCCTGGACCAAGCATGCTTTTCCCTGAAAAAGTACTTGTTCACCACCAGCACACTGCTGTGGAGAGCACTGCTCCCAGCAGAGCCTTTACTGCCCACTGAGGTAGGAAAGCCTATTCCTTCTCTCCTCAGGGGATGATAATTGCTTGAAGTGTAGTGTGATTTTCTGAGTCTTAACCCAGTACATTCACCATGAGGCAGTCCTGCTCTGCTCACAGCACACTGTCATCGTTGTGATTCTGTTTTGTAGAGTTCTAGGCTCCTTGACAGGAGCTTTCTGTGTTAGATAGCCTGCTGTGCTCCAGGGGTGTTTTCTCATTGCAGTCCACTGAAATACTGCACTGAGCACTTTGGGAGGACATGCACGCCTCCCTACTGCTCCCCAAGCAAGTTGAAATAGAACATTGGTCTTGGGCACACAGCTGAGAGTGTCTTACTGGTGTTTAAATTGGTGGTAACCTCTGTAGGGAAACCTTCCTTTAAGGGTTGGCTCTTCCATTGTTGTGTTTAATTAGATTTAGAGGTTTTGTGTATCAGCTGCTGTGCAAAGGACTCTTAAGCTCAGCACAGGCTCCACCTCTCAGCTTCAATGGCCGATGAAAATTAATATGATCAGAACCAGTTTGGGAATTAAGAAGGATGGGTGAAACATCCACTGCTACCAGGAATGCGAGGTTGTCCCTGTCTTCATTTCAGCCTGCCTGTGTCTGTAACGTTTTCCTAGGGCTTAGGCAAATGAATTGGTACCTCTCCCTTGTTGTGTTCCCTTGGGAAAGAGAGTGTACATTTCAAAACAATTACTAAAAGCCTTTGTAATTATTTTTGCACTGTGGTCATGCATCAGTTTGAATGCATCCCTGTTATCTTATTTACTTCTAAAGCTCTATTGATTGAGGAAGTTGCGGTAGCTGGGAACATAATGATGCAGTATTTGTCCATCAGGCGAGTTTCTCTTCTGTGATCTGGCCAGAGCTCTGCAAAGCTGATGTAAGTGCAGAGCTGTCACAAAACTAATAACTGTCATTTTAGTGAGCGTGGAGATGAGAACGGGCACTGAGATAGAGTTCAAAATGTCATCTTTTGTGATATGGATTCATTAATATTTCAAAATGTGTTTTTATAAAGCAGGCTGTGACAAGGAACCCCTTAAGATCTATCTAATGGGGAGTGTATTTTGGGTAAGTTGCTAATTAATCTTGGTGCTTTGGCAGTCTCCCCAAAGGGATCAAACATACATAGACGTAATTCTCAGAACTGAAGCATTTCTCTGCCAGAGCTGCCATCACCAGAAGAGTAAAATATGATCTCAAAGTCCTGCCAAGGAGGTCTTGGCTGGTTGACAGTTATCCTTCTGAACAGTTTATGTTCTGTGTAAATATCTAAGTTAAAAAGTAATTAAACTTTAATACAACAAGAACAGTAAAAGCACTGTAAAGCATCAGAAGCCAGCACCCCTCTGTGTGTGTGTGTGGAAGTATTCCTTGTGTTGTGATAAAAGAATGGATTGCTGCATTAATGCACCACGCCTTGCCTGCCTGCTCACAGGTAGTGCCCAGCAGGTGGTATAGCAAAGATTTGTTATGGAATATTTTGCATATGCTGTTACTAATAATGAAGCAAAATAAACCTCCCCAGATCAGTACCAACACTCTCTACCTCCTTGACAACAGAAGTGAGAACCACTGCTGATTCCAGCTAAGTAAGGGCCATAACAGAGACGTAGAGGTAGAGGGTGGTGATGCACTGAACAGGTTGCCCAAGGAGGCTGTGGATGCCCCATCCCTGGAGGCATTCAAGGCCAGGCTGGATGTGGCTCTGGGCAGCCTGGGCTGGTGATTGGTGACCCTGCACATAGCAGGGGGTTGGAACTGGATGAGCATTGTGGTCCTTTTCAACCCAGGTCATTCTATGATGCTATGATTCTCAAAGCACCCCCTCCCCTGTGCAGAGGCAGGGCGCTCTGTGCTGTGTGCTTGGCAGGGGGCTCATCTCAGGGTCACATTGAAGTGAGATTCAGGGGCGTAAACTACCCACAGGCAGTGCTAACTTCTTTCTGCCATACACTATTACAGCAGCTGTTGTCCTCCTCTGCCCAGTATACACTGCTTCTTTAATGACCTTTTTATAAGAGAAGTTATTTGCAGCTGGAAAATGGTGTCAAACTGACATGCTTTGGCTCCAGTCAGCGTCTTGCTCCTGTTCCTGTTTTTGTTTGATATAAGGAGATGGTCAAGGAGATCCTCTGTTTTGCAAGGTAAAGCTGAAGCAGGGGTGGTCTCTTGCACATTTCTGAGCTGTCTGATGGTGGTCCAGCAAAGCTCCATGACATGTACTGACTAGGTATGTAAACTGTCCCTCTGAAGTCAAAGGAGGAACAGTTGGATGTTTAAGTGCTTTGCTGGGTCAGGGCCAGAGTGCTTTACATTTTTCTACCAAGACTTTTAGTCCTTAGACCTTTAGGATAGTGTGGATGTGAATTATTGTATACCAGCATTTCATTTTTGAGAGAATCTCCTGCTTTGCAAGAGCTCAAGTAAACTGTTTTACCATGGAGTATGTTGACAGCGTCTATAAATAGTCTTTGATGTTCTTTGGAAAGGTGTCTGATGCCATAGTAAAATTTAGCAATTAATTGCTTTATAAGCCACGTTTCTCTCTCCCTTTCCTCTAACTTGTATGAGATGGTTGAACATTTTAAAAGAGCAGTTTAAATTTTTCAGGTCCTCCTGACTGCATTTAAGCTGAGTGCTTGAAATCCCATGGTGAGAACTTTGTGTGCTCATGTTGTGTTGCATTTGGACAGGACCTTGTCACTGAGTCACAGGGTCTCTCTGGGACATCACGTGTGCTGTCAGCTGTTGATATTTGTTCACTTTTTCCTGCTGTCTTAGCAGTCCAAGTCTTTATCTTCCATCACACTGAGTGCAGGGCAAACAGCGTGCAGAAGCTCCTGCTTACCCCTTTACTGTGATTCTGTGAGGATACAGCCTGCATATTTTACTCACCACTGTTCAGCTGATGGTATTGATGATGATGGAGCAAATCCTAAGTAACAGAGAAAATATACTTCCAGTAAGTTGCTAGGAAGAGATCAGAAAATGATCAAGCCACACATGTTTTAGTTGGTACTGCAGACGTAGCTGCTGGTGAGAGCTGTCCAAGGTTGGGCCTGATGGGCAGCATTAACAGCCCTGCGACTTGGATGGGCTTGCTGAGTTAGACCTATACATACTGCACTGATTTTCCATGACAGAAAGATTTCCTGGCCTACTAACTAAACTAGCCATCAGACACGTGGGGAGTTGATAGTTTCTTAAAAAGATGTGCATTTGAGAGTAAACCTTTGTGCTCAGCCTGACAAACATAGCCCATCCAACAAGGTGGTGAATAGACACTAGTGCAGAGCAAATGGGAAGTGTTTGCTAGGAGGCAGGGTCATTGACAGGTATTTAATAACTATTTCATAACAAAAACAGGAGAAGAAACACCTTTGGTTCTGATGAAACTGGTGACCATATCCATCATGTGGGCTGGAGTTGTATTCATGACTCAGTGTTTTATAAAGGTCAAGCTCAAGTCTTGATTTGTTGAAGTTTTGGAATATCTTCACTGCTGTGTTCACAGTGGGCTATTGGATAATAGTTTGGAAAAATACAGTAGGGTTGGGTGCTTTGTTGCCAGGTGGAGAAAGATGAAGGCTCCTGCAGTGCAAAATTAAGTGCCAGCCTGGGCAGTCTTCAGTGACAATGATGTTCTTCTGAGCTCCTGTAGAAAGCAGTGGGTGTCTTCTTGTTGTTTGGAGACAGGGGAGCAGAGGGGTTTCTCCTTTCCCTTGGATGGAAGTGCTGGGGAGGACAGCCAGGGTGAAGGGAAAGGATATTGTCCACAACAGTGATTTTGCAAGAGGTATCGTGATCCTTGGCACTGCTTCTTATTGAGCCTAATAGCGGGTTTGTTCTGTGAGAACCTTTGCTTTCATTTCTTTACCAAAGGGCGTGTGTTGCTGTGTTGTTTGGAGCCACGAGCTTGTGGAAGCAAAATGGAAATGCTCCAGAATGAACACGTCCATACTAGGAAGCAAATTATTATTATTTTTTTTAAGTGGTGATTTTGTTCTTAAAATGTGAGAAAAGTGTATTTGGAAGTGGAGAGGGGAATGCACTTATTTCCTGATTATTAAATTATTATTATTTATATTTTTGAATTGTGGAGCATTTCCTCCTCCTAAGGGAGATGCTTAGATGCATTGCACAGGATCCACTGCTGTTCTTTTCTCTCAGTACATCCTATGGTACCAGTACTGCTCACTGAAGTCATAGGTCCTGTCATTGAGCATCGACAGAAAGAGCAAGAAAACCTCAGTGCTTCTGGATGCTAATCAGCATTCTGCTGCTCATTTATCTTGTGTTCTCATGCAGCTTACTTAATTATGGCATCTTTTTACTTTTCATGAATTTAGGATAATAAGATATTGACTTTTTTCTTTTTTGGGAGGGTAACATTAAGAGTGATTAGCCCTTCTGATATAGTAAGTAGCTCCCCCAGGGAAACATGAATCTGTGTTCCCCAAAGCAGCAGACCAATATATGGATTGCTCTGTATGGATCACTCTGTCCTGTTGGCCTCTGGTGGAAGAAGAACACGGGTAAATAATGTCCTGCCCAACCCTTGGTATTCGCTAGCTGTATCTTTGTTGTGTGTGACACATCCCAAGCCAGTAACTAATGCCTTCAGCCAGGCCTAGCTCAAGAACACGGTGTTATAGCGGATGTTCTTTGTTTTGACTGCCTCGCTGTGCTGCAGGACCTTCATCTCCATCAGAAACCCTGCTGTGGAGCCCAGTATTTAGAGAACAGAGAGGCTCTGAGAAACTGCAGTGTCAGATTTTCTCCCCACATGTATTGACTCATCTGTACTGCCTTTAAAATGCAGTAACACCTTACTTCTGTCACTGGCTCATGCTGCATCGTGATGAATGTAGGAGGGAGCTTTTATTTTGTTTTTCTCCTGTCCTGGCTGCCAGCAATACGGTGACAAAGCAGCAGTGCTTGGGTGCAGGGCACGAACGCCGTGTTCCAACCCTTGTCCTGAGCAGGCTCTCAGAAATGGGTTCCTCTGGTTGGGAAATGCAAGATGAGGGTTTTAGGCTGACAAGAACATCCTGAGCACTGATTGCAGAGGGACCAAGCGTGGAAAAAAATCCACTTCTTTTCCGTTGATTTGCAGACTCCATAGTTAAATTAAACAGTGAAATTTTAGGGCATATAGAAACCCATCTTTCTGTGGGTGCTGTATATGGCCAGCTCTGCAGGAAAGCTGCTCCAGTGCTGGGAGTGCTAGTCCATGGTTTTCTGCTGGCTCTAAGCACACTTGAACAAACTAACCCGGTGTGTGACTGTCAGTGACAGCAATGACTGCTTTTACCTGTAGAGCTGAGGCTGACATAACTGCAGTGGAGGTGCAGCTGTATTATATAAAGGCAGTTTACATGGGGTGAAGCTCATTCCGTGTTTTCAGCCAGATTGAGTGGTGGTGGTGATTTAAAGTGCCTGTATCTCGGAATAGCTGTTTTCATGTTGTGAAGGAGGAGGAGATACCAGCATAGCTAATGTGAGAAAACTTTCTGTGGTGCAGACCAGTGCTCAGCAGCAGTGGAGTGAAGTTAACAGCTCATCTGATCGATGTGACAGCCATTGCCCAGAGCCCTGGGAATAGGCAGGGAGTTGGATGGATTTCTTAGCTTCTCATTGCTGCTGCTTAGGGCAGGATGTCTGAGCCATGGGTAAAGAAGTGTGGGGAGGATAATAAAAATGAAGGTTTGTGTCCGTTGCTCTCTTCCAATGGAGCTTTTGTTCTTTTTCAGCAAACAAGGTAGGGATGTCTCAAATCCAAAAGCAAAACTTGCAAAGCAGGGACAAAGATGCAAAGATCCATCGTGTGCATTTGGTTTTCCCCTACTCGATGGCCTTTTAGCATCATCGTCCAGCATCCCAGTTACTGGTGTTGAGCTGCTCTTGTGGAGGTGAGAGACCCAATTCTCCTTCTAAGGAAGGGTCTCGGTGTTCTGCCTGGCAGGTGATGAGCAGCTGCTTGATTGCTCTGCCATTTTCTATTTCTCCTTGAGCTTAAGTTGTTGAGAGAGAGATTGGAAAGTTGTTGTGCATGGAATGAGGAGGGCCATGTACTCCAGCAATTTCAGAGGGACACCAAACCTCATGTTTGCAAACCAGCACTTAGCTTCTGTAGAAACTAGCTAGAGAGAAGGATGGTGGCTATTTCAAGGGTTTGGAAATAAAAGTTAAAGTTAAAAATAACCAAACCAAAGCTCATTGAGAACTTCTTGCACTCAAGAAGCCCCAATCAGATAACCTTCATCTGGCAAATGAGCAGAATGTGTCTCATATGTGACGACTATTTTTAAATGTGCTAATGTGCAAACCATTGTGAGCTATTTAGAGGTTCCTGGGTGGAAAGCTGCCTGCTGTTTCTGTGGAAGGTTAATGTTGTACTATGGAGGAGGAAGAGGTACCATCTACTCTGCACAAAGCTGGTTTGCAGTGCAGAATGGCTTGTTCTAAAATGCTGCAATCTGAAATCTGACTTGATGAGCTGGGATGTTTGGTGGGAGTACGCTGACTAAGATTGCCTTTCTCATCTGAGGTTGTAAAATATGATTTAGATGCCACCCAAAATGCTTTACATATCATAATTAACTAGCCTTGCAGAGTTTTTCTCGTCTATTTGCCGCAGGAACTTAATTTAAACTGTAATAAACCATTTGTTATGTTCACTTTTTGGCAAGGAGAATTTAGATCTGAAGCCTGTAACACTCCCGTTGGCTGATGCTGGGGTAGGGCAGGGTGCACTCAGAGGGTTTAGGAGCAGGGTGGGGGGTTCTGGTCCTGTTTACTTCTGTTGTGTGGTTCTGCCCTGGCCTTTCCTGGAAGCAGGGGGGCTGGGAAGGGCTGCCTACCTGGTGGGCTGATCCTGTGCCTGCCAAGCTGGATCCTGCTCACATTTCTGCTGTCTCAGGCAATACTGGACCTCGGTAAGGATGGCTGAATGTCTTGAAAGAGCTGACCGATCAGTCTGAAGACACTGGATTGTAGCAGGGAATATTGAATTCAGCTCCTGGGCTGGGCGATCGTGCAGGATAGATTATCATGGTCTTTCTGGGCCAGCATGAGCTCTGTCTCTTCTATCCCAGGGGGGACTCTGCGTTCCACTCGGAAACCTTTACCCAGCTGCTGAACGGGGATGCACTGCTTTTATGTGCATTGTTTCAGCAGTGCTGGGACAGTTAAAATGAATGCTTGTTCTCAAAATCAGTCCTCGTGCACCACAGTCAGGGCTTTGCCTCATCTCCCCCTCCCTTTGGGACACCCATGGAACACGTCTGTGTGTGCTGTATGCAGAGTGGCAATAGAGGAGAACCAATTGGGCAGATGCTCCTCAGATTTCTCTGGTTTTCACTTTTTAATGCCTAAAGCCTTCGTATGTTTGAAGTAAATGGTTGGCATTTGGTGTTTCTTCCGTGCAGATATGGCTTCATGCTCTTGAGGGGTAATTATTTTCTTTGTCCTTAGGAAAAGGGTCCCTTTTATTTTTTTCCTCCCCTTTTTGCCTCCCCCGGAGGATCTGCAGTTTGATCCCTGTGAGGTCAGCAGGCTGTGTGAAAGGCCTGCTGTTAAAAACAGCCGTGCAGCTCCTGGCCAAAACTCCCTTGCTCACAGTGTTGAAGGGCTCAGTGGGTTATCTGAATGTCTGATAATTCTGATTGCAACGTGTGAAGGTATGACAGGGAGCTTGTAGCATACACTGAACTGCTGTTGCTTCTGTGCTGCCTGCTGTGCTCTTGCTGTACAGAGTACGGAGCCCCGTGGTCATCAGCCTTCTTATCTTTTCACTCATAATTTGCCCTTTTGAGTAAGCTTCTGGGGTGTCCCTGATTCGGACCCTGCCTACCAAACCGTTAACAAGTAGAACTGTAGCTTACAGGCTCAGAAATGGTCAAATCAAAGAAGAAATGGCAGAGCAATGGAAAGCAAGCTCTTTCAAAGCTGAAGACTGCTCCCTTGGAGCCATTCTCTCCATCCCACACCCAATGTAAGCATAAAAATAGAGCGGTGGAACTGTGGGAGTAGAAGTGGGGATAGATTAGCACTTGCTTCATGGCTTTGCATGCTGTTAGTTTTCTTTTTACAAAAGCTTTGACAGTAATTAGAAGAGATATCCATGGTGCTCTGGGTGCACTGCCCTATAGTAATAAACGACAAGTTATTCTCTTAGAGCCCATAGACCTGGTAGCTGGAGCTTGCTGTGCTTTATTATTGCTGTTGTTGGTTTTTAACATGTAACAAACTGCAGGTAGCTGAGGAATTGATTCCATGGTTGGACTCTTTCTTAAAATGCTTGTTTAGAATTTCCCATATTCTTGGCACACGTTCTCTTACCCTGGTAGGGTCTGTCAGGGATGCGGTGTATCCATCTGGCTGTGGTCTCAGAGGCCTTGGGAAGCACCATTATTTTTGGCCATATCCCCATGGTTGTAGAATGGTCTTAATGCTGAGGATTACCTACTGAGAGATGCTGCTTTGTAATGTATTCTCGCATTGAATCAGATGTGCTGGCAGGTCAGGTAATGCTGCTGTGTGCATGCCAGAGGCCCTGGAGGTGTGACACCACCTGTGTATTTTTGTCTCCTTGTCTCCCAGGAGCAGTGAGATGATGCTAGCACCAAAGCTCTTGATGTTCCTTCAGTCCTAAGAATAGGTTTTGAGTTGCACAAAATAGTCCTTTTCTAGGGTTCTTCGTGTGTGTGTGTATTTATATTATCTTTATATATATATAAAGGGAAAAGGAAGCACTTGCTGCACTGGTGGCATGTGATAAAATGGATGTTTGCTTTCAGTAAGGAGGCAGTGGCTGAGTTGGCAGGGGTTAATCCACAGCTCACCATTTAAATAGGCACGCTGAGTGCCCTGGCCTTTCCTGGAAAGGGTAAAGGCAGTTGTATAAGGCAGCCACATTGCTCTCCTCTCTCGAGGTAGGTGAGCACATCTGGGAGTTACCGGCACACCTCAGTTACTGCAGGGAGTGCGTTTCCCACTGCAGAAAGAAATGTTGGCTGTTTATAATGAATGGCATTTTGTGTAATCATTTCAGATAAGAAAGGAATAAACAAAGCTGACAGAAAATCACAGGGTCAGCACTACTGCTATTGTTTGTTCTCATCTCCCACGTGGACTGATAATAAGCATTTCTACCTCATTTAGTCATACGGTTTATGGATTTATTTGGGAGTCTATGTATGTATCTTTGCTTGAATAGACTTCACTTATTTATTTCTATACCATTTTATGGCATTTCTCTTCTTCTCTTTTTTTTTTTTCCCCCTTTTTTAACTGAAATTAAGAAGAAGCTTTGAGAAGGCAACTGGGTGGCTCCCAGGGCATAGATGGGCTGCAGCATCCTCCCCCTTAATTAAAAGCTCTCACTGCTTGTGAATATTCTCACATGTTTCAGAGGCTGTGCATGGTGGAGGGGCATTCTCTTCTGAACTGGAGCAGAGCTCAGTAGCTGTTGCTCTTGGGTCTTCTGCTATTTCTGTCTGTGTAGTGCAGATAATACTTGGCTCTTTTGCAGGACTGTCATGAACACAACAACTGAGAAAATGCCTCTGGAGAATCCTCGATGAGATTCTGGCAGCTTCCAAAATTGCCAAATGTTTGTAGACATTGCAAAAAATCAGTGATGCTGGAACAGGAGAGGGAAGCAGCGAGGCTGTTGTCGAGCTCCAGGTCTCTGCTGAACCAAGTTTCAAGTTATTGGTGTTGATAAAAGAAGGAGAATGAACTGCAAAAAGAGAGCCGTTTGTTTGTGATTTCAAGGCAGTGGTTCCTGGGGATCTGTGTCTCTTGGGGTCTTTCTGAAGTTTGCATAGTGTTTACAGTATTCTTAGCCCCTCTTATATTCCATAAGAAAGCATGTGTTATTGGGAGAAGCTCCTGAAGGTCACAAAAGCATTTCCTTGTGGACTGTTTAAAACGCTGTTTGTGGATTCCAGCAGGGGCTGTTCTGCAAGGCGTTGTCTCGTGACCTTTCTGCTGGTGGTTTGGCATTTCCCAGCAGGGAGCCCCAGCAGTACATCACAGAGTATGGCTGAATGGCCATGACTGCAGGCTGCTGCTGTGCAAAGTGCATTCAGTGGTCCAGCAATCTTCAGGTGACATGCTCATAAATGCAGTGGTGGTACCTTGCTCTAAAGAGCAGCGTGGTGGCTCTCATGCTTTGGTTTGAATGGGATGCCATCAGTGGGAGAGTGGGCAGTGCTGTTCCTTAGTGGATTTACCGTGGGACTGAGGTTGAAGAATTGGGTTTAAGTTTTCTTTCTGCCAATGGTTTTCTGGCTTTCTCCACTCACGTCAGCTCCTCTCTGTGGTTTAACTTTCTCTGTTTAACTGTGCAGCTCGCTGTGGAAAAACAGGCTGTATGAGAGCTACGTGTTCCTAACCAGAGCTATGATCAGAGGAGTCAGTGGCTGCGTGATAAGCACGATAACCATGAAGTACAGCACAGAATGGTGCTGGGCACACAGGACGTTGGCATTATTGGTGTCACGTTTGCTCTCCAGCTGAGATACTCCTAATCTAAATTTGATTTCAGCCAACAATCAGATCTTTTATTTTACTTTCATTCCTTCAAATGAGAAAAGTTCATGCTTGGTACTAAATTATCACTGGGTTAAAAACAATCAGGAAACACAGGAGTGTGTTGAGTACAGCAGCAGCAGTGTTCTAATTACACGGAAATCAAACGTATTTTCTCTTTGAATCTCAAATATGAGTTGGAGGCATGAAAGCCATGAGATGAGTGTGACAGAATTGCTGCACAGTGGTAGCACCAGCCAGGATTCCCAGCTGACTGGGTGTTTTGACTTCCCAATCTGCAGCCCACAAGGAATGCTCAGTGGGTTTTTTTCCTTCCCTTTTAGATTGTTTTCAAGCTCAGTGCTTACTGAGGACCGGATCTTGTTTAGGATCTCTCTCTCAGTCCAGCATTTGGGTCTCAGGTCTCCAGAGATGGGGAAGAGATGAAGAGATGGTGCCTTGAGGTTTATGACCCTGCCTGTGCCTTTCAGGATGAGCGATGGCCTCACATTTGCTCTGGGGTCACGTTCCCTTTGGAATTGCACTGGAGTGACTTTCCGCTACGTTTGGTACATGCAGGCAGACGTGCCATAATTTGTTCTGTGAGATGCAGCCTCCCCATAATTACAAGGAATACGTAGGCTTGCCTGCCTCAAACGTGGCATTAGGGCTCTCTCTCATTAAATCAACATAAATCTTCTGGCATAGTCTCGTGGGTCTTCCCCCTGCCTTTCCTCCTCCAAGCAATGAACAGAACTACTGTTTGCCAGTGAAGGCTTGCTCTATTTGGATAATTCTCTCAATTGGCCACACTGGTGCAAACTGGAGGTAAGCTTAGAGATGGATAACCCTCCATCATAGGAGCCTGAAGTATGGGGAACATGGACCTTCCTGAGTTCTTCAGGCACTGTGTTCCACTGCCTACAGCTTGCTGCTCTCTGGAACTCTCGGGATGTCTTCTCTTCCCTCACCTTCAATTCTTCAGTAAATAGCTCCCCAGAAAGGCTCCAGTGTGAGCACCACCAGCATGGCCATTTCTCAGCACTGTGTTGTTCAGATTGCCTCTTTTGTATCTAAGGAGTACCTGAGGGCTGGGTTCGGGCTCAGCTCTTGCTTCCTTTGGATGAGATCAATTCCTGATATAATTCCCAATGATTTTTTGTATTAATACCTGCCTTCATTTTTGGTCTGCACGATGGCAGCTAGGGGCACTAATTTGTCTTTATATGTGGATAGTACTTGCTCACAGACTGTGTGCTGTTAGGAAAACGTTCCCTTTAAATCCTCTAAATCATTTGCACTAATCCTCAGTAGTGTATTATCTGCATTTCCATCATTTGCTTTTGCACAGTACTGTGTTTTTCTTGTGCATAAGAAAGCCTTATAATAGGAATTCCAGAACAGAAAAGGACATAGGAGATGACTGCAGATTACTGTTGGTTTTTTAGAGGCTACTTTTTCAGTGCTGTGTTAATATGTAGGCTTAATGAGCAAGTTTGACTCCAGGGCAAGATTGAGTGCTGCTCTGAACAGCAGTTTTCATCTAGAGTTTCTTTAAAAAGAAGTATTTGCTAACCTGCTGCCTTTTATTTTTGTTTATTTGTGTCTACTCCATTTGTCAGGGCACAGTAAAGGGTAAAGTCATGCAAAGGGCTGCCTGAAGACTCTGGAAACTGTAAATTGATGTGCTCTGACCAGATATGAAAGCATGTTTTGGGTAGTAATGCCTAAATGTAGAAGCAGCATGATCCTTTCCATCCCCTTGGACTTGGACTTTTGAATCTGCTGTGTTCAGCCAGAAAGTACGACCCTCTCTCCTGAGGAGTGACTTTGTCAGGGTCTAGAGAGTGTTTTCCAATTGGATGATATACAGATTGGTGAGGATAGGTAGTGTCTGTAACACACTGCCCTGATGCTGTGCTTGACTGTTTGCTTCAGTGGGGTATTTGCATTGCTAACACCTTCCTTCGAGAGCATCAAGTTTCACATCTCCTCATGCCTCCTCTCCCTTTCTCTTTCAGGCCCAGGCGTGTTTGCTTCTCCAGAAGGTTCTGCCACTTCGTGAGCTGAAGCTCTCCACCACCAAGGAGGAGTGGGAGGAACTGATCAGAGAGAGCATCAGCCAAGTGACAGAGGTAACAAGTTTCAACATGTTAAATGTATGGACAGCACCTGATGGGCGCTGTGTTCACTGGTGTGGTGGTCTCGTGGATCTGGAGTGTGAGGCTGTGCTCCACTTAACTCATCTCTGTGGGGTTGTGCCTGCTCACACCAGGGCTGAGTCGTGTCCATTGGGCTAACAGCATTCTTGTATTGCTGCTGTTCAGAGTGTGGAAGAAGTGTTCCTGGTACACTCGGCAGTGCTTGCGTGTGGGACCATCAGAGGGACACAGTTTTAGGGAAAGCACTCATACAGGTCAATTTTAGGCTGCTTCAAGTTTTGAAATGCAAGCATTGTGAATATTGACTAAATTTCACAAAACATTATGGGAGTTCTGTCTTTGAATATGGACTGGGGCCATGGCAACAAAGCTGAACTACACTGGACTTCTGGCTCCTGGTGAATTGCAGGCCTTCTGGACCAGACTCCTTTGCTAATGTTGTTTTCCAGGGAAACCTCTAAATACATTAGCCAACAATTTATACAGTGATACAGAAATCATAGTGCAGTGACAAGTGTGGGCGGTACCTGTGAAGGCAGCATTTTTGGTGCAGCTGTTCCGTAGAGGACAATCTCTGAGACAGGCGATTGAGTCATAGAATCACCAAGGTTGGAAAAGACCCACAGGATCACCCAGTCCAACCATCCATCCATCACCGATAGTTCTCATTAAACCATGGAGGAGCAAGTGCTTTCCAATCGTCTTGTAGATTGACACGGGGAACCAAACAGACAAATGAGTGTTGTGATGTGGTGACTAAACTTCATGACATGGGAGATTCCAGTCTTGGTGTTCCTACCTAACTGCAGGTGCGACCTCTTTCATTCTTTGCTTCTTTAAATGCTAGTTACATGGTAATTCAGTCCATTCTGTAATTTGCCACATGGGAGCAGAACAATTAGCTCTGTTTTCTTTGGTTGAGGCGGGACAAAATGTAAGCAAGTTTAAATCAAGGAATTCAGAGGTGGTGATTATAATTCTTGAGGAAGCAGGTAATCCTAGGTTTCATTAAATGCCTTTATTTAAAGATGACATCAGGAATCCAATGGGTGGAGTTGGGTATGATTTTGTTTTCCAGCTACACAAACATGCCACTCCCCCCAGCATGGTCATCTCCATGTTCTTCTCCAGTCCCTGCAGGACTCGGACTGATTCACTGGGAAACCACAGTGCCTTTATGCTGTCCTTTTCAGGGAAGGTTTAGCATCTTGCCACCCATCCAGCACTGTAATGAGCTCTGCTACCAAAGCTTCCTTAGTGTCTTTTTATTCTGTGGTCATCTGTGTTTAAAGACAAATTCCTGGGAGATAGCATCAGTTTGTTTGGGCTGTCCGAGGTGCACTCTGTGGGCAGCAGGCCTTCTGCACTATTAACTGCTCGTGGCACATGGTGCTCTTTTGGGCCATCCTAAAACTCCTCTGACATAACATTCTTTCAGAGTGCTCTGTAAGTATTTCCCCCCCCCCCCTTCTTCCTTTTTCCTCCTCTTGCACCAGCACAGTGCTGTGTGACTCTGGCTGTTCTTTTGAGTGCTGCTGAGGTGGGGAGGGATCAGAAATGCACACTTCACTGAGCAGTTGTAAAAGCACACAGAGACATTGCTGTGTAGTAGAACAGTAATCCTATCATGACTGATCTCTTCTGGAGATGCTAAAAATCCCTTTTAGCAGGAGGCTGGAAGCAGAGCAAATTTAGAATCTGTGGAAAGTATACATTTGTCAAAGGGAGTAACCCACCATTAAAATAACTTGCTATTAACTCTGAATCTCCAGTTGGAAATTGTCTGCTTGTCTGAGGGAGGAGCTGCAGGACAGGTGGAAGTCACAGCTCAGTGCTGAAATCACGGGGACTGTTAGTTAAGAGCTTGGCCAAACAATGCCCATTCCTGTCCCTGAGGTCTGCGTGTGCCTCTGCTTATCTAGAGGGCAGGGAGGCCCTGTGCAGAACTGCAGCTGTGTCCTGAAGCTCAGCCTCATTGCCTTTCATCTGAGACCTGTTTTGGTCTGGGGTGGGTGTGAGTGTAGGTAACTGTTGGCATATGAGTCCCAGGAGAACCCGGGCTGAGCAGCAGTTCACGCTGCTGTGAAAAATGATAGATGTTTTTTTTGATGGTTTTATTGTCCTCCCTCGTGGTGAAAGGTCTGCATTCGCTGTCATTGGCTGTTCTGCCACTGTACTTCAGAAATAGCTTTTTTAAGAGGCAAAAATGATGACACAGAATTTTATACCATGCTTTGACTCAGTGAGAAGTCTGAAGTATCCTGGGGGGGCCACTCTTTTTGCCGTTGCAGGTGCAGTGCTGTGGGAAAGGGCAGGGTGCTATCTCCAGATTTCTGCTTTCTCATTCTGGGTTGCCTCAGTGATGCACTGCGTCCCTGCAGAGCGCGCGGTGAGGAGCTGGGATGGTTTGGGGCAGTGATGTGTGGTGGAACTGGGCAAAGAGCAGCATGAGAAAATGGCAGGCTTGGATATCATCAAATGATCTGTGCAAAACCAGGAGGCAGATGAGGGGGAGTCAGCCGCCAGGAACCTTAAATGAAGGGACAGCTTCCTGAAATAGCAGCTCTGGCTGCTGCGGGGCAGTGGCTCTTGTGCTTACATAAGCTGATGCGACCTTGTTTGTTCTTAAGACATTAAGGCATGCTTATAAAACATATATTGCAGTCATGAGGGATTCATGTCTGCTTCTCCTTACTGTCTAAGCAAGTCTTGGTATCTCTGGGGTTACTTTGGAGCTGTGTTTTCCCAGTGAGAGCGCTACTTGCTGTTGGTGCTCTTGATGTTTTCTGGTTGGTTTCCTGGGCAGAAAATCCCCCAGGCCCTGGGTCTGCCCTGGGAGCTGTCTGTGTTGGACAGCAGCTGCAGTGAGGGAGCAGAGAGAGCTCTGGTGTGGTTTTGGCCTCCCCGGTTCTCAGCAGGCTCCTTCGGTTGAAGCAGAACCTTGCTGCAGATGTTCAAGAAGACCCCGCTGTTGGGAGTGCAGACAAGCCAGTTGTGTTTGTGGTATAAAGAACCATACAGAATGGCCTGGGTTGAAAAGGACCACAATGATCATCGAGTTTCAACCCCCCTGCCATGTGCAGGGTCGCCAGCCACCAGACCAGGCTGCCCAGAGCCATGGCTTCATGTTGTAAATGTCAGAGCTCACCTGGGATGGTGTAACACCTCGCAGAATCTTCTTCCTCTCCCAGACAGCTTTGTTCTTTTATCAGGAGGCTCCAAAGCGTTTTACAAAGGAAATTCCAACCAGTGAGTTGTTGATGTAATGAAGAAAGTATTTTGCAGAAATCCAAGCGCTGATGTATTTAGTTTACTGCAGTTGTGCTCCCTGTGTTACAGATGACACTCTTGGCTGGGAAGTGAGCCAAGATCCAAACTTTGGTCTCTTGGGCCATCCCAGAGGCTCTTTTTCTGCTTGTACCATCTGACCGCTTCTTCACTTGGCTTCAGAACAGCTCAGCGTGCTGAGCAGCAATGTCTGTCCTCACGTTATCCAAGGAGGAAGCTGGTTCTTGTTGGTTCAAACTGCCCTGTGCAGTGGGGCCCATGGGCAGACCTGGGAAGCCCAAATTCCCCCTTTCGTGTTGGGAACCACTGCACAGTTCTGGTGAGGGATCTCTGTGGGGTTCATAGAATCACAGAATATCCCAAGTTGGAAGAGACCAGTAAGGATCATTGAGTCCAACTCCTGGAATTTCACACGCTGTCTTTTTGATTCCATCAGGCTACTCTCAATTTGATCTTCCATCTCTCCTTGTTGTCATTGTGGGCACGTTTTGGTGTTTGTCCTTCTTTTTAGATACATTTCTGTTTCCTTTCCGATGTTATGAAATTGCTGTCATGGCTTTAGAGTGATCTTGAAGCTATGCCAGTCTTTTAGTAACTCATTGACAGATTTGGGGCAGGAAGCTTCAGGATGTGAACACATCGTTTCATTCCCCTTTTTTGTCATTCCTTTCCCAGGGACTGGCTTGCTATCCTGAACTGAGGTCCGTGTGTAACTCCCAACTTATGCTTAAATACCCCGTTGTGATGTATAAATCGGGGAAGTGGGAAAGGATTTTGAGGAATATGCCACAGAAAGCAAGTTCTGATGGCTGAGCAACTTCAAAACCAAACAGCTGTCAGAAGAACTGTTGGAAAAGCTTCTTTCTCTGGCTTGTACACAGCTGTTTCCTGAGGGTTTCCTTTGTCTGTCTTCTGTATGAAGTACATCATAGGAAGGGCCCAACTTTACTGCTTTCTTTGTTTCTTCTCTTCTTTTGTCCGCGTTGTATCCTGCATAAGATCTAACAAAAGCAAATAGTGCTCAGGTTGGCTGTTTGATCTCCAAATAGGATGAAGGCATCGTGAAATGCCAAAATGCACACAGAATCCAGGAGCCAACTTCAGTGCCAGACCGAGGCGCTTCCAATTGCCAGTATTGGAGATGTTCAGATGGGTGTGCACGTAACCCTACAGAGGTGCATGCGATGCCTCCTTTCCCTTAGGTGATGACTTAGACTTGAACCAGAGGGGCAGCTGTTTGTAGAAAGACATGAAGGTAGACAGGTAGGGTTACATGGCCACTGCAGAGACATAGTTTGGAAGTTGCTCTGTGCCCTCTGAAGTCTCTCACTGCATGGTATTCGAGCATTTGTTTTTGAGTGCTTCAGCAAGGAAGGCATTTAAATAAAGCAGCTGGAGTCACTCAGAGGGTGAGGAGGGAGAGAGGGTTATGCTGTGTGGCCTTCCAGTATAGACATGCCCTTCATTTCTGAAGGGCATCACATTTTATTATCGATGTCTTAATTTGTATGGAGATAAATTATTAACAGTGACTTCATCAAATCTCTAAAAAGCCATTCTTCATTTTTTTTCTTGAAGATTGCCTGAGCTTTTATCTGTCCATCCTCATAAATTCTTAATTCGTTGCCCTTTCTCAGCCTCTTAGCTTGTAAAATGAGGCCAGGAGTGATTTAACTGATATCTCTGACGTGCTTTCAGAGTACCGGGTGTCTCTGTGGAGAATTCATTCTCCTCTGTTCCTTCAGCTGTCCTGTATGGCTTTTCCCTACTGTATTTGCATATGGTCTATGGAAAAAAATTATCAGATCTTTTAACTTGGGAAAGTGGTGGCATTTTCTTTGAGAACAGCTTCTTGATTTTAGGGCTCCTTCCTCTAATAGCAGCCAAAAGAAACATTGCAAAAAATGCCTTCTGATTACACCCTTCAGCATGTGGGGTCTGTCCCCTGCTCTCCAGGTCACTCAGTGAAGCAGCAGCTTAGCAGCTCCCATCTGTGTTCGAGCATTTCTTTACGATCTGTTTCTGCTCGAGATGCAGGGAAACAAAGTTTTGAGTCTTTACCCTTTCAGACTTCAGAACCTTCAGTGAGAGAACACGAAGAGAGGAGGGACTGACAGTGCTTCGTTCCTCCTTCAGTGCTCTTGGCAGCTGCTCCTGCAGTGGGTGGTGTGAGAAGCTCTCCGGGTGTTCGTGTACCCCGTGTGCATGGAGGTGGCTCTGGGGATGGATGGAAGCTGGTGCAGAGCAGCATCCTCGTCCCTCCTCGCCTCACTGCCTTCTGTTACTTAGCCCTAAGTTGGAGCTTGGATTCAAGTGAACGCTGTCATGAAGGAAGTATTTGGAGGTGGCCTGTCTGGGTTTGCAGGAGCTCAGTGCTGATTCCTGGCTCTGTCGTGGTCTGTGTGACTCAGTCACCTAAAATGGTGGGAATAATGCTGGTTTGCCTCTCAGGAGAAATGTGAAGAGTAATTACAGGTGAGACAAAGGCGCTTACATCAGATAATAACAGGAGCTATGAGCATGCAGAGCACTGAAGTACTTCATGTGGTTTTCAGTTCATTATTTGCCTCCAAAATAGCAGAAGACCGTGCCCCTCCCAGACCTCTTGGCTTACCTGGGAAATGCTCTGCTTTGGCTCAGGTAATGGGCATATGCTTGTAGGGCCCCAGCCCCACTTACTGGGACCCTTCCGCATGAGACTGCACCGTGGGAAGCTGAGCCACAACAGCAGTAAAACTGTGCCCTGTGGGACCTTGCATGCACAGTTGGTGTGCAAGCGTCAGTGCATTGAGTTCACACCTCTGCAACACCATCACTGCCTGACCATGGGTGTTCAGTGGGGAGGAAATGTAGCAGAGCTGTTTGCTGCTGGAGAAGGGTTTGCCTTAGCAACCCTGAGCTGTGCCAGGGGGTGTAAGGCTGTGCAGGGCCGGGGGAGGTGTGTTTTGCAGAAGGCACTTGGCACTGTATTCAGCTCCATTTATCCATCAGCACCAGGCATGGTATGGGGGAGGAGGGGGAAGGATAGAGACAGTGCAGTGTGTGGAAAGAATGCAGGTTGGCCAGGCTCCTCCGGCTCACCGACTGGTGACGGATCTGTCAGGCTGAGCCCACGGAGGGGAAGGGCTGTTTGTTTTGAACAATGAGATGGGCTGAAGGACGTGCTAGGAATGCAGAAATGGCAGTGTTCGAACTTTGGGCTCTTCTCCTGGTAGCAGAATGCTATTGTGGAGCCTGAGATGTTGTTGTGCCCTGTCAGACTGTGCAAAATGTGCACGGTGACTGAATTACTGCAGGCTCTTGGCTCTAGCAAACTCGTTGTATACAAACTTTGTGAAGAAGGAATGCAGTGAAATGCAATGAGAGCTGGAATGAAGGTCAGATGCTGCAGTAGCTGGGATAGCTCTATGTGTGATACAGGAGTTAGAAAGGTAAGAAACGACACCAACTGATAGGATGCAGAGGATGTGCTGTTCTTCTTATAGAAATCCTGGAAGCAGAGGACGTGGATCCAGGACTGCCATCCAACAGGAACAGCCAGAAGACTTTGGAGCAGCGTGCTTGACAAAAGAAGCCAAAACCTCTCTGCCAGCTGAGTCCACGTAGGGTGAGGCAGGAGCTGCAGTGCTGTACTGGCTTGAGATGAGATGGGAGTTCCTGCTGTGAAAACTGCCTCCATATTTCTTTCACTTTAGAAAGCGACCTGCCCAGATCCACTGACAGCTCAGATGTGCAGGTGTGATTAACACAGATACTGCTGAGCTGGACCTGGAGCTGAGGTTCCCTGTCAAGAGGGCCTGGCTGTAACTGAAAAAGCAGAGTAACAAATGCAGAAATTGACAGAAGAATAGCATAACCAGCAAGTGGTGTGAGCGTGGCTGTTGAGTATAAGCCGTGTGCTCCCTGCTTTTAGTGTTAAGTGATTGGGTATGTGACTCCTGGGTTGGTGAAGGGAGAGCTGGATGCCTTTGCAAACAGCACCGTGGCAGAGGATTGCAGGTCAGGCTGTTGAGCAAGCTGCCCTACAGTATAGCTGGGGGCAAAACCACTGCTTTCACCTTCAGTTTTGCTACGTAAAATGGTGGTACCTTGTGTACATTCTTTGTAATCAAATTGGTGTTTGAGGCTCTCTGAAGGGTGCTGCAGATGACTGAAATCTGACCTCTTTTTAAGGCATATTGGCCATATATTGCAGCTTGCCATCTGTTACATAATGATTTTCGCTTCACTTTTATGATTCTGTTTTATATGTTTCCCAGATGAGATCACGGTAGGCCTATAAAACGTTTGACCCATGCAATTGGGGCAGCAGTGCTCATTTCATCTTTCAGATAGCAGAGTGAGGGAGTGAACCAAGGCAGTGTGCTCTGCAGGCCTGCAACATACAGACAATGCTTGGCACCACATGTAGCAAGAATTTAGGACAAACAGTTGGGAAAGCTGCTTTTGAGGTTTGGATTCAGTTCCCATTGGAGAGACTTGGGATTTCATTCCTTGGGAGCAGTCCCTGTTCGAAGTGAGCTTCCTTTATGCAATCAGAGCAGTGTGTTTATTGATGTTGCATTCTGACATGAATCTCAAGTGCTCTGCTGGGTACGCTCACTGCAGTGGGAGCATGAGAGTGAAGCAATGTGTGGCAGAAGATACCATCTCACATAACAAAGCATGGGGAAGGACATGGGAGAGTGGTGGTGAGATCGGGGTGATAAAGGACACGGGCTGAGCAGGAACTGCACTCAAGACTTGAAGGAGGCATGAGTGTCCCCACCATACTGCATACAGAAGGGCTGGCATTTTGGGGCTCATTGGAGTAAATTGCTTCTGTGTGCTTTGTGGCAGAAGGGAAAGGGCATGCACTGAGAAATAGTAACATTATTCTGGATCTGGCTTCTCAAATCCATCCTGACTGTGGACCAGAGCATTTTGTGCATTCTGTAGTATTTAATTATCTGCTGTTTTTGTTGCTGTTTTGTCCTCTGGCTTCCCTACCCAGCTGCATTGTCTTCTTCCTCCTTCCATGGTCTTGAAGTGCTATTTAAAAGCGATCCATGTTAGTGGGGAGCTGTTTGTGTGCACCTGAATTGCACTGGATTGCCTCTGGCTGTTTGTGCTGGTGGAACTGTGCTTATGTTTCCAGACTCATGCAAAATACCTCCTTTGATTCAGATGTTTAATCTTACTGCACTGATGTCACTAGACCAGTGGTATCGTCCATCTCCATCTCCTATTTGTTCTACAGTTCTGCATGAAATTGGTTGGCACTCCAAATTAGATGCACATCCCAAATTTCCAAGCACCTGACAGCTGCTTGTGGACTTCTAGAATCAATCCCTCAATCTGCATCACCTATCTACAATGAAAAGAAAATGCAATTTGCTTGAGTTCCAGCTGGCAGAACATGGCAACTTTCTAATAGAAGGAACCCTGTCCATTGGGTTCCCATCCCTGGAGGTGTTAACAGCCAGGTTGGATGGGATCCTGGGCACCCTGATTGTGATGGCTGGCAGCCCTGCCCATGGCATGGCATGGGGGTTAGAACAAGATGATCTTTAAGGTCCTTTTCAACCTAAGCTGTTTCATGATTGTCAGGTTGGCACGTTCACACTCCAGACAGCAGCAGCCTTGGCCGTGAGTGCAGCTGCCTCTGGAGAAATGGGCTGTGAGCGGCACAGCACTGACTCCAAAAAGCTTCTGTCTGCAAATCCTGTCTCACATTGGTGTAACCATGCAAGCTGCAGGGCTTGCTGTGCTGTGTGCACTCACAGAAACATAGCAGGGAAGAAAGCTTCATGTAAGCAGGGCTGCAAGGACCTGCTGCAGGCAGAGGATCAGTGCCCCAAGCCCCTGGGTCACCTTTTGGCTCCCCCTGCCTTTTTATAGCTATGTTCTGCACTTCTCAACTTGTCAATAACTGGCTGTTATTTGACCTGTCTCTGGAGTGATTTCCTCTAAGCCAGACCTTTCAGTGTCTCAGAAACCCTACAGCACATAAAGGTAACACGAAGAGATGAGATTTTCTCCATTCTTTTCAGTGGATTTAAGCTTGATTGACAAGCCCTGTTCTAGTGCTGGCACCTGGGATTTCCTTGGTGTGCTAATGGATTTTTGCATTAGCTCTTTGCGTGCAAATCCCAGCTTCTGCAGCTGAGTTGGGTTGTCCCTCAGGTGAGTGTTGCCTGGCATTCTTTGGGCCTTTCCGTGGGGGCTCATTGTCTCCCTTCTTTTTCTCCAGGAGGCAGCAACATGTCCCCAGCTGTGCTTTAGCTTAGAAACTGGGGAGAGCTGCAGAGTTGTGCCTTTGTGATATACTTGTGCTTATTTTGTTCAGCTGTTCTGTAATTAACCTGGGCACAGCAGCTTCCACCGTGTTCCCTCCTGAGCACTGCCAGAGTTTGGTGGGCTTTGCTCTTGCAGAGTTGTATTGGTGACAGGTTAATTCTGCTAATCCCTGCCTGTTTTCTGCTTTCTCCTGAGAAGATGGATTTATTTCTCCATTTAATGCATGCTTCTCCCTTTAATTTGCAGAGTTTGAAAGTGGCTGACAAGTTAAGGGTGAAAGCTGAGAAAGAGAAAGTTGCCAGGAGCTTGGAGCTGCTCAACTTCCTCCTCAAAACCGTGACACAACAGGTGAGAGTGGGACTGATCCTGTGTGCTTTGTGCTCTGTGACACACTGACTGTAGGGCCAGTGGTTCTTCTCCTTCTGAATCCCACTGAGGTCTCTGTCGGATGTCACGCTCGGATTCTGTGACTGCTCTGCCACTTCATCTCACTTCACTTCGTACCAGAGGTGCCCCTGCAGGGATTGCCTGGCTGGATTTGAGTACAGAAAATTCTGAAGGAGTGATCCACAGCTCTTGAGAGCTGATCTCCAAGAACCTGTTGAAAGATTTGTGCAGCATTCTGCAAACATATGTGGTATCTCCATTCTTATCAGGAGAAATACAGCCTAGGGTGCAGTGAGGGTGAGCTGGGCTTCGCCTCAGATGATTGCTCTTTCCTCTTCACTGAACCCCAGAGACTGATTACCTGAAACTGGGACTTATCCAGCAGCTTTTTGAGTGGGAGCGATGCATTCAGCCCTAAAGAAAAGGGCTTTTTTGAGCATGAGGTTTTCTGTAGGTGACAAAATAAGTTTCCAACATGGTCTTATTTACTAGAGCAAAATAACACAAGCAGCGTAATTGCTGAAGCCCAGTTTCCTACTGATAAGCACTGAACCCACAGCACAGCCTGTTTCTTTGTGAAGACCTAATAGGAAAGTGGGTGGGGAGAGAGATTATTTCCAGGGCTCCTGTAGCACTGAATAGCCTTGGAGACACCCCTTTCTGTCTGGTTTCACTGAAATTGGCCCGTGGGTCACAGGAGCTGTAAGAAGCAGTTGGAGGCAGTGTGATTGCATCCTTTAAAAACCAGGCTGAAAATGCTGCTGCTTTGCTGTTAGATAGGTACACAGTACATAATCTTCATCCCTATGCCCCCGGTCATGGTCTGTAAAGGAAAAAGGACTAAAGGACCTTTCTGTCCCTTTCATGCCGGTACAATTCCAGCTTAGACTCATGGCAGTCATGCTAGAGACGAGTTTTCAATAAAACTTTGTACCTGCTGGGGGCATGGATTGCCTATTTTTGCCCCCGCATTGAAGTGTTGCAGTGAATGGGCTCAGGGCAGTGGCTTGGAGAAACCAGGCAGCTCGGTTGTTCCAGATGCGGTTTTATCCTAAGGATGGCCCGTGCACTGCAGCCATGATTGCCCCGTTTGAGCTCGTTGCTGACTGTCGTTTTGCACTTGCCTCTTGCAGAAGCTGCATGTGGAGTTGATGGAGCTGGACAAAGTGCTGGTAGCTCTGAACCAGCAGGAAAGCATTGGGAAGTCGGCACGGCTCGACTCTCTCTACTGGAATGTCATGCGATGGCTGAATTACACGTATGTATGCCTGGCACTCTGGCTTCTTGGCTCACCTGGGGGGCTGACTGCCTGTCCTGCTTCTCATCTTTGATGTGGGGAGGTAGGAAAAGAAACCAAGGCACCCCTCTATCAGGGACACTGTGTCAGGACCTTCAGCCCCCTCCAGTGATTTTGGGGCTCCTTGGTGCCTGGATCCCCAGCCACATTTGCTTTGCAGCTTTGAAAGCTGGAAAGCATTCAGTCTTTATGCCTTAATACTCTTGTGCTAAATGGCATCTGGATTTGAATTTTGCTCCAGGGGAAAAAGAAGGGCAGGAGCTTTTTCTCCTTTCTGTCAGTAGCTTGTAATTGGAATTCTTGCTTCCCTTTCCTTCTGGCAGTGTTAGTGATGTGCACAGTGTTCAGGAAGTGCTGGGTAGCTCTCCTAATGATTGGGATTTGCAGTCCCAGTGTGTGGGTGGCCTGGTCTGTGGGATCTCAGCACAGTACGGTTCTGGGGGAAATGCTTGCACGTGGCTCACTGTGAGAGGCTCATAGGCACGGAGGGATTGCACAAGGCACAGCCTCACACAGGTCGCTTGGCACCGTACTGCAAGGTCTGTCCCAAGATCAAGGTTAGTTTTAGCAGCAAGTAGAGACTGTGAAGGGGGATTACTCAGGGCCTGGTAGATAGGAAACACTGACTTTGTGCTACCTGGGGAAAGGATTGAGGTTTGCGGGTGCAGCCTGCTGTCACTGTTGGTGCCATTGTGCTGTGACACCCATAGCTCTTTGTGCAGGTATGTGGGAACAAGCTGTGGTTTGCACCCAGGGCTCCTGGAAGTACTGAGACAAGTGTTGTCAGGGCGGTTTTTTTATACTCTCAACTGACGCTGCTTGAAAAACTCTCCAGAAGGCTTTGCACTGAAAGCCAGGCCATGGAACTGGGACCTTCCTCATTTTCAGGATTCCTTTCAGGAGACTGAGCTGGTGCAGTGCAGCACAGACAGGCTTTGCTCAGGACAGACAGCATCTCTGCAGCCTCGCTTGGGGCCATGGGTGGTTCTGCTTGAGAAACGGGGCTTCTTTCTCCAGCCTCTGCATGCCTTTGCAGCCCCACGGCTCGGTTAGCTGTCATATCTGCAGGCTGGAGATCACCTCCAGGGATGACACTCATCCTCACAGCATGCCTGTGCTTCCTGCATCGTTCTTGTGCTCCTGCCTGTTTGTGGCTGCCTGCAACGGGGATTGCTTTGCTTCTGGCTGTAAAATGAGTTGCTCTTGATTTTTGGTGTTCTCTCTGTAGGAAGCCCAAGAAAGAGAAGACAGCCAATAAACCTGTGCAGGAAGCAGAGCCACTGAAGCGTAAGAAAAAGGGGTTCCTACCAGAGACCAAAAAACGTAAGAATCGCAAGAAAGCTGTCCAGGAGAATGGAGCAGCACCAGTAGCCAGTGAAGATGGAGACTCAGCAGCCCCAGAGGAGCAGCCACTGGGAATAGAAACCCCTGAGCAAAAAGACGGCCACCTGCCTGGTAGCAAGAAGCACAGGAAGCGGAACAGAGGGGTCAGAGAGAATGGGGTGGCAGTGGAGGGCAGCGGGAATGGAGCTGTTAATGGTGGAGATGCTGTGGCTGAGAAGAAGAAGAAGAAGAAGAGGAATAGAAAAAGAAAAGGTGATGTAGGCAATGAAGCTGAGCAGATTCCCGCGACAAAGAAAGCCAAGGGGGATGTCAACCAGGAGACCCAGCAGAAGCAGGGCAAAGCCAAGAAGAAAAGGAAAGAGAAAAAATCTGCCATGCTGCAGGAGTAAACTTCATGAACTCACCCCGGTCTGGCATGGCTAATGTGACTCAGAGGACTGTTTTAATATCTTTTATAACTATATTTTTATGCCCTCCTTGAATTTAAATAAACCTTCCATGATGCCAAGCTCTGAAGCTGCAGGTCTGACTTGTGTAGAAGGTTCAGTTGCAGCACAGGGATCCGTGTCCCCTCTGGCTCTGGCAGCGCCAAGCATCCCGAGCTCAGGAGCACAGACTCCATTTTTCTATGATAACCCCAAGGCAGAAGTGAGAGGCTTGCTTGGAGTCCTTGGGGATGTGGTTGGTGTGCTGACACTGCAGAGCTGTGTGGTTGAGCCCTGCGGGAGGTTCCCCTGAAGGGCTATTTCTGTGTTCCTCAGGCCCTGCAGTACTTGCAGCTTTTCCAGTCTGAAAGATGCTGTCTGTTTTAAATGCCTGAGGGTTAAATGGGCTTGTACATGCATATTCTGAGGTTAAATATATCCAATCTGGGCTACTCAGATGTCGTCAGTAACTAGCACGGTCTTGGTTTTTTGCTTTCCCCTGCACAGCCCTTTGCTGCTGGGTGCAGGAGGGCTGATGTCCCTGGTGATAGCGCAGGGATGTCAATAAAGCAGTGAAAACAATTGCAGTGGCTAATTGATTTGTTAGTCTGCCAGGACAGCAGACTGTGTGCAGCCTCATCCCTCCCTTCCTCTCCCCGACCTGCTGACCACCACGCTCCTGGAAGCTGGACCTGCAGGGCTGAGGCAGAGCAGAGGACCCAGGAGTTGGGCTGTTTCTGCAGTGCCTTTGGCTTTCTTCCTGCAGGTGGGTCTGTTCTACACCACATGGGTAAGGGCAAAGGAAATGTCATGTTGGTAGCAAAGGGCTGTGTTTGCCCATGGCTGTTTATGTGCCTTTGCAATGTCTTTTCTCAAATGGCATAAGACTCCCCAGGAGGCGGCTGCTGGCAGCAATGCGATCCCTTTCAGTTGCAGTGCCCTGGGAAGGCACAGTGCTCCTCTCACTTCTGTGTCCCAGCAGCAATCATGTGAGGTCTGCTGTGCATCCCAAGGAGTGAGCTGGCTTCTGGCAACCGCAGGTAAGGGCTGGAGCTGCAGTGCCTGCCTGCTGGCAGGGCTCAGCAATGTCTTTTCTTTCCCTGCATTTCGCGTTCTGCCCTTATAGCTCTTCCTCTGGCACCCCATGGATGCAGCAGTGAGGAGCACTTTGTCTCTGGAAGACACAGCCCGTGTCTGCCCTGGATGCAAAGGGAGAAGTGGACTGGAGCTGGGCTCTTCAAGTCTAACACCATTTGGGCAGAGGCACAGACTGGAGGCTCAGGCTGCAGGTTGGCAGCTGTGATGATGCAGAACTTCAGCCCTGATGTTTGCATCTCTGTGCAGATCTCCCACATTTGCAGTTTCCCCACCTCAAACACCAACCAGTTCTGAGCAAATTAGGGTTGGGCTCATCTTGGTAGAGCTTCTCTCCCAAGCCACCCATTAATCTGGAGGTTATTGTGGGGTCTTGCTGCTGCTGCAGCCTGCAGAACTGCTGCCAGTCATTGTCACCAGCTGGAAGGTGGCAAGCTGCTGTATGCCTTGTTAGAACCTCAGTTCCAGCTTAGCACCAGGATGTTGATGTGCCTCCTGATGTCCTGAGCGATGACTTTTCAAATATTATGCAAATGCAGCATATAAGAGGCCAGCAGGTCATCTGCCTTTAATGATTTGGAGATGCTCTGAAGGGGAGCAGGAGTTTCAAAACTCAAGTGTCGTCACTAATTTCTTTGCTTATTTCTCTCAGTAGGACATCCTGGGTCTTTGCAGCTCTGCAGAACTAGAGGAGAAGCAGTGTGCAGGTGTGGTGAACGGGAAGCAAGGTGAGCACATAGGTATCCGGGTGTGGTGGGAGGACAGCTCTGGAGCCCACTGGGCTGACTCTTACGATGTGCAGCAGCTTGATCATGCAGTAGAAACTGAGCCTGGAGCTCTACATCAGCAGGGCCATGAGCACCTGGAGCAGTGCCGGGCTGTGCTGCACTGGGCTCCAGTTTTGGAAGGAGTGGGAAGGATGGCATGAGGCAGAAGCTGTGCTGGCTCTTGTTTCTGACAGAGGTTGACTTTGTCTTCCTCCTTGCTTGCTGTGTTCACGTGTACATTTAGTCTCCAGCTTTCACACAGCAATCCAGGGGGAAAAGGGACAGGAAAGCTGTGAGGCATTGTGTGAGTTGTGGTTTGGTAACAATTATACTGCCAATGAAATAACCGGATTTTAGTCTGGCTTTGATGCACAGTTTATAGAATGCAGTCTCTAATGCAGGCAAATTGTGTTTCACCAGTACTTATTTCTGTGTTAGCAGTTGCAAATGCTTCACTTTGCTCAATTTCATGTCGTGTCTGCTGCTGGACCTTTAGGGCTGTCGGGGGATAGGCCATGCTTTGATTTTAAGGAAGCCTTTTCTTTCCAGCCATACTGGGCTTAGAAGCTCTTTGGTAGGAGGAGAGCTGAAGGGTTCTTCCAAATGCAAGAAAACAGCTGCAGTCCCCAAGGCATTGAACTCAAGCAGCTCTCCTGCCTGTTGTCCCAGGCAGGTGGAATTGGGAGGAGCGGGGCTGTGTGAGGCTGTTCTAGCTCATGTCCTCATTCAGTCCCTGCTACCCACAGCTGGTGTGGATGTGCAGATGTATGTCTGTGCTCCAAGAAGAAGTGACCGGTACAGGCAGTTAGCCATTGTTGGCTGATGGATGCTAAGGCTGCTGAGTTTCTGATCTTAGCTGTTGGAACAACATCAACATTTATAAAATCTTGCTTAAGTCCTTTACACAGTACAATTAAGCTGAAAGCCTCAAGGTACTCTGCCAAAAAGCGATCAGAGTTGATTTTTCAGGCAGACAAATCCTTTGCTAGCAGGGGAGCCTCCTAGCCCGGACATGTGCACTGTGCTGAAGGGAATGAGAGCTGAAGAGAGATGCTGCAGAGGACTGTAGGAGATGGAGGACTCTTCCACAGCTGCTGAGAGGAGACACTTGGGTGCAGACATGCTTTGTTTGTGCTGCCATTGCAGATGGGGGCAGGAGGGCAGGTGTGCTGCAGTAGAGTGCACCAAAAGCAGCAGAACCAAGCCAGCACCAACCCATAGAGCCAGCCTGGGTTAGATCTAGGCAGCCAGCTTAGTGGGGGCTGTCATCCACCACCCCTCGGCTCTCTCTGTTCCCTGCTTGTGGTGTTGCTTTTAAACCAGCTTCAGGCAGGCAGGTGCCCAGGTATGTTCACTGCAACCCATGTCAGAGCGCTTCTGGAAGGAGCTGAGGGCAACCTCATCCTAGGGACCAGCCCTACAGGCAGCAACCACAGGAGTGTGCAATCTGATCAAGTGGTGATACAGGAGAAGCAGCCAGGAGGTATGTTTTAAATACTTTTATTTCTTAATTTACATAAAGGTATAGATTTGGCTTATTTCTCTTTTTTTATACTCTGAGATTCACAATCAATTGCTCTTAAAAAATAAAATAGTCATTTGCTTCTGAAAGAAATCAGAAAACTATTTTATACTCCTCCTTGTATAACAAGAAAATATACTCTATACTCCCATACATCACGTAGTAAAGGTGATAGTAAGCACTGGTTTACCAAACAATAAAGCAAACAGAGAAGACAACAATTAGGGCAGAAGGTGCAGAGAGGAACTTCGCTTTCCAGAGTACATCCATTCATTTCATAGGATTCTGTCACCCTGAGGTTCTCTTTTAGCTAGTTCTGTAAAAGGTGAGAGGCTGTTGGGTTCTCCTACTCAGATTCTAGCTCTGAGTGACAGCAGCAGGAGGCAGTGTGGTTACTTGGCTTGGCAGCTTGCTGCTTTTTGGATTTTGGGGCTTTTTCTTGCCTCTCTGTGCAGTTCCCATTACCTCTTCCTTTTGCTGTGTATAAGCAGTCCAGTTGCTTCATATTGAGTACATTGGTGCAAATGCAGTACTGGCTGTAGAGGGAGTTAATGCTTGCTTAAAAACAAAACCACACACCCTTCATGAAGTGAAACAGAAGAAAGCTGTCATGATTAAAAAGGGCATCCTGGACCATCCCCTCTGGACACCCTACACCTGCGAGGCCAGGCACAGACTCTGATGCATGCAGCAAGGCTGCACCTAACACTCCAGGTCCCAGAGAGTGCAAGGAGGTCAGAAGGAGCCTTACTGCAAATCATCAGAGATGGAGGACCCTCAGGCAGAGAGGTGGGGAACAGAGGCAGCACTGGGGAAGGACCAGATAGAGCCCTGAGGAGCGGGGTGAGATGAAGCAGCACCAGCTGAAAACTTGTCTGCCTTTCCATCACTTGGCTTTTCTTCCGAGGAGATGTATTTGTGCTGGGATGGGAGGACATGAGTAGTAGTGCTTGCTCCCTTTTGTTGGTGTTTTCCCATGTTTTCAAATGCATGCATGCTAATTTTCAGACATTCATACAAAGTCATTTTGTGTGCAGGAGATCAGGGGCTTTAAAAGTATTTGTGTTCTAATTGGGACTATTTAATCTTATGTTGAAGTTTTGAGTCTGAAACGTAACATTGATGATTTAAACAACTATTTGTTTAGGTGATAGACTGGAATCTTGCTTCATTGGTTGTGGTGGGTATTAAAAGAGATGTATTTAAAATCAATTATCTTTTCCAATTAATAGCTTTTCTTTAAAAAAAACAAATACTAATTTTAATAAGAGTTGCTATTCAGCTTTGATATAAGCAGTATGTATTCAATCTAAATTTTCCTCAAGTTGTGTACTGGCAGAAATGAGCCAACACCTTGGGACGGGGAATACTACTTTAGAACCCAAGGAAGGGACATGGATGACAACATAGGTCCAGTTTCTGTTTGATGACATGGATGTTTCATGCCCAGATTTGATGTACCTCTTCTTGTTGACTTAATCCTGTAGACCCTTGATCTAAGTGAGCTGGTTTCACTCTGATAGGAGCTCTAGAGGAGCTTGTCGGAGATCTAACTGAACAGTTCTTCCAGTTAGGAATACAAATACGCAGCTAAAACAAGACACACTCAACAAGAAATCCAAACTTTCTGCTTTCAGCCATTAAAATATAGATCACAACATGTAAATGGGCAGCAGCCAGGTTTCCTTTCCCTTCTCCTGTTCATCTTCACTGAGCTATTCTGGTTGCTGCTCAGGTTTCCCTTGCTTAGCCTGGAACATGTGGGAGGAGGAATTCAGAGATCCCTTGGCATGGGACTGCTGCAAGTAGGACTCACTTCTTACTCCCTTGCTTACTCACATCCATTTTTCCTTGTTAAAAAAGCATCCACAGCAATTTCCTTCATATACACAGAAGATAAAGCTGGCCTCCTGTAACAGTGCTGTGCTTCTCCAGCAAGGATTGGGTTTGGCACAAACAAGGGAGATGGCAAAACTATAAAACACTTTGTTCCCTTTTCATTGTTGTCTTCAGAGAATTACGTTTAAGGACAATTCCTGACCTCTGAACTTGAGCAGGAATGCTTCATTTTGTTGACAGTAAATGCTAAAACAGAGAGAGCCTATCAGAAAAGCAGCTCAGGAAATACGGCTAATCTTCTCTGGTCTCTGAAATGAAATGAATAATTGTTGGGTTGCCTCTTGTTTTTTTTTAACCAGCTTAACAAAGAATTTCTTAATGGGAATCAGAAATTCATGTGCCTTTAAAGCCAAGTATTTGGCTTCTACAGTGTCGGTATTTCCCCTGCAAATGTAAATAGGGGCATAATGCGGGAAACAAAACATTGTTTTGGATTTGCTTTTTGTTATTTTTTCTAAGGCCCACTTGCTTTTTCCAGAGGATGCCCACGCACTCAAGGAAAATTTCTGGCTCTGGTTGTTTAGCCAGAACTAGAGCCATTGTTTAAGCATTTTAGGTGACAGATGAAGAGGAAGTGCTCGTATTTTTGTAGGAGTCACCCTCATAACGCTGGCTGTGCAGGAGTAGCGACCAGTTTGGTGGAGTTACCAACCTACCATCTACCACAATGCTTTGCTGTAGATCACAGCACATCCTGGAAGTGAATTGGAGATAAAACCCAGATTTACTACCACTACCTTCTCACGTCTGAACAAAGCTACAGCACAAACAGAACAGCCAGCTTGGAGATGTAACTCACATCCAGTCCTGGTTTTGCATTTCCTTCACTGATATAGTCCTGCTTGCAGCTCAACCACAGTTGCTTATTGAACATGAGCACAAAAGTGAGGTGCTTCCAAGGTGTGCACTGAACTGGGCAAAGTCTGACCTCTGGGAGACATCTAAACAGAAAAAAGGGAGTGGGGAGTTCACTGAACAAACGCCCTTTCTCTGGAAGCCTGACTCTCTCCAGGGCATGTGCTCTCCTTCCTTCCCGTCACTCTTGCAGCATCAAGCTGGTGCAGCATAAATTTGGCTTGTGGAGGTCAAGTGCAAGAAACAAGACTGTTGTGAAATGATGCTCTGACTGCTTTACAGCCACAATCTTCTGCATTTAAAATTCTTTCACACAGTTCAGACACTGGCCTTGTGTCTTGAAGATAAATGATTAAGTGGCACCCACTAAGAGTAATCTAGGACAGTGTGTGAAAATGGACATGCATGAACCTAACCATTGTTCCAAAGGGAACAATGCACTGTAGAGTATCAGCTGCCTGCTCAGAAAATACTGATGAGGGAGAATTAACATTGACAATACATGTAACATGATATGCATGTAAACAAAGCATGATGTTACTGGCACAGCAGTATTGCACTACCAGGCCCTTGGTAAAGCAATTCAGCCAGATGGATTTTGGTATTTTAGAAACCAGTGAACCTCCTAGGCAAGGCTGAATTTAGTATACTGAGCAAAATCTGGAGCCCCTAGGTATTTCTGTCCAAAGTTTGGGGCCTTTCTGTAACAACCACCAGCACACCCAGTGCAGTGCAACTCTCTCCTCTGTCCTATCGCTCAGCCTCAGGTGACAGGCTCCATACATGCACGGGAACTCTTCCCATGGTGTCCTTCTAGGGCCTGATACCAGGGCACTGAGATGAGAAGAGTTGTGGACGTATTCATGTCTGGTATGGTTGCACAGGCAGCTCCAGATTTCAAATGTTTAAATAAAAACTGTTTATCTAAATATATATATATATATATATGTCATCTAATGTCTTTAGCAGATAAAGCATCTTAGGACACATTTAAATAAAATATAATAATCTAAATTGAGCCTTCAGTGTTAAAGAAAAAGTGATGTACAGAATAGGTCCCCAACTAGTGCAGTCTCTGGGTGTGGGAGTGCTGGCAGAACAGCAGCATTCAATAGGACAGAAGTCCTGTAACAATGTGGACTTCATTGGCTACAACTAAAACCATATACACAATCTACAGTCACTCACTTGGGTCCAGTGGAGAGTTGCTTTAGATGTTCAGAGGAACCTGTGATGTCCTTATGCTCAAGAAGCACTGCGTTCCAGGCTGCCCTGCTCATCTCCTGGTGCCTGACCCTGCAGGCTGGAGTTGACGTGGTGGATTTGGTGCTGCTACATAGCCCTTCCAGGGTGGCGTGGAGCTGAGGGAGCCACCGTTTTCCAGTGTGGAAGGGCTTTGAGCTTGAGACTGTTGTTGGAAGCAGGAGTCCACACGTGGTTTCCTTCACCTTCAACTACAAGCGAGGAAAAAGGTGGTTAATGAGCTAGTAATGAGAGCTGATTGGTAACAGTGAATGCATGCACCCCACCTTCATGGTGGAATGAGGCCTAAGAGTCTCGCCTATATGCAACTTGAAGTCTAGCACAGCTTGACTGGTGTGAAGACAGCAGTCTGGGATGAACATAGTTCTGTGGGTTTTGTGAATGAGAAACACAAAGATGCTGTGATCCAGGCAAAATCTGCCCCAGGTTTGGACTCCTATCTGCAGTATTTAAGGCAGCAGCCAAGTCTTGTTTACATCAGTTGTTTAGGTACAACTGTTTGTGCTGTGGATTCAAACAGCTCAGAGGATAAAAGGGCTGACTTTTGCTAGGCTGCTTTTAACCCCATCAGTTCATCAAAGGACTGAGTGACTGCCTTTCACCTTATGTTTTCTTTTCCAAAACTGCTGTTTTTGGAGAGCCCAGTTCAGGGGTGGGAGGTCAGTCCAGCACACACATGCGTGATAGCTCTGCTATTGGTCTTGTTGCTCACATCGTGGTGCAGACAAAGACTTCCTCCCAATGTGCTCCTGGTATATGCTTGCTTTAAAGGGCAACATCAGTACATTCATTGGCTGGTGAGATAGCACTTGTGCATGCTGTGGACTATTTAAGCAGCCTGCAGTTTCCTAGATTATATGGAAAGGATAACCAGTTCTCTCACTGCAGGATTTCCTGTGAGAGGTTCTGTGCTCCATGTTAGGCAGGAAAGGCCCCTGACCTTAAAAATTAGTGACTGCTGGGTTATGGAAAATTCCCTATAAGGATGGCCTGGTTTCTCTCAGATGGTATAAAATTGGACCAAAAGAGGGGAAAAAAAAGTACAGTGAAAACCTCAGTGTGCACAGGAAGCAGGTGTTTAGTTTTATAAGGTGAGTCTCAGCAGCACCATGTAATATTTAATCTCCAATTTTTGAGGCTTTAGGATTTTTTAAAACTTTGTATAAAAGCTGCTGAAAAATGCTAATGTGTGAATACAAAACCAGCCAAGAGAGGGCAAGGTACAGGCGAGTCTATTATATCCTCAGCCAAAACATACTCCCCTATGTGGAAACAGTGCATCTGCTATACTAGAGATTGTAATTAATCATTTCCCCAGAATGCCATTCTTAAGTGTATTACTGAGCTCTGATTTTATGATTAGTCTTTCAATGCATTTAACTTATAGAAATCTTTTCAAAAACTTGCTTCAATTAATTTTGGCTACAGTAAATTGCTGGAAAGTGTTTATCAATTGTTGCAGCTCTGAGCTGCAATGCTGTGACTGTCAGAAAATGATAAGAATAGCATGAACAAAGTTGAGAAGAAAGGGCAGTGGAAGTGGGACTCCTCTGGCTTACTGCCATAGCATTAGGGTTGCAGGGGGGATGGTCCTTGCAACAACACACAAGTTCTTGTGCTCCCAAAAGCATTTTTCAACAGAGAATTTTGGATTTGGAATGTGCTAGGAATGGTCATGTGGTAGTGAGCAAATTTTAGGCTAAGAGCAAAGCAGCAGAAGGTTTTATGAGTGCAAGACACATTCAGGCAAAGCCTGAATTCTGGCTTTGGACAACAATATCTGGTGCTCCTCAGGGTGATAGGGGTCGCATGTCCTTATCTGCTTAAAAAGGAAAGCACAAGGTTTCTGGAAATCACTCAGTGCATCAAAGGGCACTTGAGTTGACCCTTGGTTTTCCTGTTCTTGATTTGCTCTGATTTGGTATCAAAGGTACAGATCGTGGCTGTGTAAGATTAATCTCTTTCCAACTGATACAAAAAGAAATGAGTTGATGATTAGCTTGAAACCAGTTGCTGGGTTGCGTCACTCACCATCTCAGACTTTCACAGAGGCTGGTGGCATCACAAGTTGGTTCACCCTATAGGAGAGAAAACAAGAGTGACATGAGAGAGCTGCACTTGGCTAAGAAATAGACTTCTTAACAACATACCAGCCTGTTAAATCCAGGTGCCTGTTTCGTAATGGTTTCTAAAGAGACAGGATGTTAATAACTGTCCTGCACTATAGCGTAAAGCTGAAACCCTTTCACAGTGGTGTCTGATAGCAATTCTGACAACTGCTGGAACATGCCAAGTAATATTGCAACACTAATTGACAAGGATTTGGGAAGGCCCCAAAGGCATTCAAACATAGCAACTGTTTCCCTAAGCCAGTAACAAGACTGTGTATACAATGGCTTTTGAATGGTGTCCTTGAGACTTGACAGCATAAATGTAAACAGTCACCACTGATAAAAGTTAAATTAAAAAGAAAGCTGTCTTTCAATTTTCAGCTCCTGAAGACCTGCTGCTGTTGCAGACAACTGCTCCCAGGTGACTGATGGGGTCCAGCGGGGACTGCAGTGTCACCAGGGAGAAGCTGTTTTCTGCAACATTCTGTTCTGCACTTCCTGCTACTGAGGACAGTGAGGGGAATGGATCCTGTGTTCTCTGCGGGGACCCAGGAAGAAAGCAGCAGCAGGTCCACAAAGTTTATCCCTTATACCCGTGGTCCTTGTTGTACCATTGCATGCCCTGTGCAATCCAGCCTTCCTCATCAACAGCTCTGAGCTGGAACTGATACCAGCTCTCCTGCTGCAGCAGATGACCTCTCTTTCTTTCCCACTCTCTTCATGCCTTCTCAGACTGTTTCTCTCCCTAAGTAAGCACAGTCTCCTTTCACAGTGTTAAGCACAGCAGGGCTCTTCTGTGGACTGTAATAAGGTCAGTCACCCTTGAACTGTAATCATTTTGGGACTTGCTTTCTATCTTGGTTGGTCATTGACATCAGTGTTGGAAAACCCCCACTTCACTTAAGGTTATGGCATGAAGTAACCATGTTTGTAACTCAAATGCACTCTATCTGTACCTGGCCAATGGGAGGAAAAAATGAGCATAGAATCGGAGTCTTCTCATACCACTTGGCTGTGTTAACTTAAAATAACAAACTGAAACCATGGTATTGTATAGCTTAAAAGACTGCAGCAGGATTTTGCCATCACACACAAAAGTACAGATTCTTCCCAAATCAGTGAAAAACTTGGGCAGGCTGGCAGGGAAGATGACAGAATCTCTGCCTGAAGTCCAACCAGGTAAGAACATCACAGTGAAACATCACTTTCCTTTGGAAGATGCTGATTCATTAAAACTCATCATTGTCTCCTTACCAGACTTCGTACCTGACCCAAAGTATGGCTGAAAAGGGATGGTGCTAGGTTAAGACGTGCTCCGAGATGAAAATGAAGCAGTGGTTAAGGGCCACCTTCCAAGAAATCTCTGCAGCCAAGATGCAAGATCGAAGATTCTGTGCATTTCTCCAAAGTCTCTTGTCTTTTTGCTTTTTAAAGCTATAAACTGAAATACTTCTGATGCAGGAGCTGGCCCATGTTTCTTTATAGGATTACTCTTGGTAACTCTACTGCACTGGACATTTTAACCATGCTTTAATTTTCAGAATATATCACAGAGCTAAAATATGACCTTGTAATGCAACACTACTTTAGAAGTAGGATGTAAACGATGCTATTTTTGAAGCCAGCAGAAAACACTAAAACAGATGTTTGAATGCTGTGCAGTGTTGAAAGTAATGTCCAAGATTCAGAATACATATAGAAAACATTCGTTTTGACATAACTTTAGCATAGAGAACCCACCTGCGTTGCTGAGAGGTGAACTGCAAACACACCTAAGACTTTGCTTCTTGTGCTACTTATAGTTCAGCTTCCCATGGAGTAAAACCCACCCCTACATAAGCACTTCTGTTATCCCCAAGTCTCAAAAATTACTAGTCGTTTGCATCTTAACAAGTATTTCTCCGTTTTGCTTTATCTCTCCTTTACAGATGGGAGCAGAGGCCTAGAGGGACTAATCCTGAAATACATTTAGAAGATTTCACAGGAAATTAGACCCCACAAGACTTTTGAGAACCTGCTGGGGACAGAATTGACTTTCAGGAATCGCATAGGAAGTGGGCAGAATTAAGAACTGAAATAGTCTCCCAGAATTTCACACAGGGCAGTTTTCATTCTTTCTGAACCACTGTAGTGCAGACAGTGGCCACTGACCTATACACAGTCTGATTTCAATGAAGCTCAGCTTCTCAGCTTACAGTGGCAGCTGGTCAGCTCTGCGTATATTTATTTTTTTAAGTAAAAATGCTAATAATAAATTTCAGATTCTCTTAGGTGATAGAATGTCTTCCATGGACTTAAGAAAACAAGACTAAACAGGATGTAAATCCTCATTTATGACCCACTTGTCAGATAATGATGGTAACCCCACACCGACTAGGTTCTTGCTTCCGATCTGGGGGTATCTGCTGACTAAACTTTAGTTCCTAAATTGTTCTATTTTCTCCGCATTGTTTTCTCAAGATGATGAATGTTTTCATTCCTTGAAGAAAGTGGGGTGGGAACCACTCTGTTATTTCCTGAGGGGGATGAAACTTACCCAAATTGCCTTTCAAGAACAGAAGCTGCACAACTTTTTTTTTTCCACGTGCTTCTCCAGTAGTTAAAATGGGACCGACTCCTCCTAACCCCATCATTTCCTCCCCTGTCAAACCCAAATAGTTCTCCTAGATCCTATCAAACTATTTCCATGTAATGTGACAGCATCTATAATTCTCAAGCATTTATATGACTGCCTGTTTAATATTAAACTACATGCTCTAGAGCTGTTAAATATTTATGCTGCGTAAAATGCATCTATTTTCACAGTACCTCAGCCAGTGATGGAATTGCATAAGAAAAAGATGACAAATTTAAGATAGCAGATGAGCGGCCAAGTCCTTTACAGGTCAGCTATACTCCAGTTTCAGTTTCAGGAACTGCAGAGATGATTTTTCAAATTCTCTGTTCCTTTCACTGTAGCTGCTCACCTACCCAACTGACACCAGAGATTACAGTTTGCAATACAGACTGTAATTACAGGTTGTAGTAACAGTGTACACCTCTACTGTGCTGCAACAGTTCCCAGCACAACTCTTTGAATGAGGTTTTGCTGCCCACATCACATCCACGCGTGCTCCACCCCATGTCAGCAAGAATAAAAACATTTCCTTTTTCACCTTCATTTCTATCTATACATAACCTAAACAACACACATATTCTGGTATCCTATGGACTGCCACGCAACCCATTTTCTTGCTGTTTAAACAAGCCAGGCTCTGGCTTCTGTAACAGAGAAAGATATTAGGAAATAACGTTCTAATTTTCACAGCCCGCTGTACTTAACATCACTTAATTTTTACAGTCGACAATAAAATGCTTCAGTGAGGCCCTTCTAGCCTGCAAATAGCTCATTATTTGACTAACAAGAGCTCATTCAGTAGACAAGAGTGTTGGGGCTACAGGGGCAGCTAGATCGACAGTGGCCTTAGCGGAAGGGAGGGTAAGTAAATCCCTGCTGAAGCCAATTGCCAAAACACATTAATATTTTAGTAAACAAAGAAGGGAAATGGACACAAATTTACAGACCATTCCACTCATATTTTCCACTATTGTCTGCACACTGTCAACACCCTCACAAACCCAACTTGCAGTTTGGCCTGCCAGCAAACAAACAGATAAGTAACAAGACCAGGAAACACCTCGTTAAAAACACACATAACCACTGGTCGTATGGTATCACATATGTAAATCACATTATTCATGCTATACACAGACACTGCTGCCTTGTCTCAGCAATATTTCACCACGCAGGTATTTATAGCTGCATTTCCCTGAGCCTTTGTCACACCTCTCTGGAAGACTTTGAATCAGTCAGATTCCATTGGAAGCACCAAGCATGCACAAAGCCAACAGGGCTGCACATCTTCATGCAAAGATTTCTGACCCTGAAAACGAATCAGAGGACCATGGATCTGCTCTGTCTTACTTTGCTTACTGCTGAAACCAAAGCTAGCTGCAGAGTGCTCCTTCTGCTTGACTCTGTACCACATTTGCTGGGTAACCTACTGGTCCCAACACTGCACTGCGTTTTTGCCAGACATGTTACCAAGTGCAAAATCAGCAGGGTGGAGACTCTAGTTCAAGTATGTACCCTTTAAACCCTTCATTGCACATTTTTAATGAAGCAGTGCAGGATATAAATGTGCAAACCACTGCTGTCTTCCAGTAACAAAGGATGGTTGCAATTTTCACCAGCAATGGGAAGGAGCTGGACTTCCCTGCTCTACAACAGGGTACAAACAGCTAAATCAAGGATTGCTTCCAATCAGGATGACCTGTTTTAGCTGATCTCAAGCTATTTTGATAGTTAAGTCAGTAATTTTGGGCCAAGACACACAAGATTAACAACATACATTATGGCTGAAACTCGGTGCTTTGATTTAAAAGGCTCCTTGTACGCTGCATCTGGAAACAATGTCAGAGTAAAGATGCATGAAAGGTGAGCAATAACAATATGTCAAGCTAGAAAGAGCCCGGTGAGTGGTACAGGGACAGGACTGGCACAGCTAAAAATAGTCTATGCACTGAGCTTCCTGATGCATCATGACACGACCGTGCAGCCTTCCAGGAAAAGGGTCTCTTGGATGAAGCTGAGGTCAGTTTGTTACAATTCTGTAGTGCTACGCTTAGCGTTCTTTAACAAAGAAGCAAACGTGGGAATAGCTTACACTGAAGTAGGAAAGCATTATTTAATTGAGCTCTGCTGGCTGCTTCACTCATTTATAGCCAGTGAGGAAGCTTGGGGCCTGTGTAGATCTGAAGCCCTCCAAATCAGGCTCAAAGCTGAAGACTTGGCTGTGTGCAGCACTCCTGGCAGCTGCTGGCACAGAGCTGCCCCTCCCTCTGGAGCCAGAAGAGGTGGCTCAGTCTGTGCTGAGCAGCAGCTCTCATGGGGATGGCCTGACAGGAGCTGCATGCTGCTGGTGACAGGTGCTCTGCCAGCTGCACTAAAGAAATGAGTTGGCTTAAATCCCCTTCTTTCCTGCACATCAGTGGGTTTACTGAACAGAATACAATAATTGTGTACAGCAAATACATTTTTTCTCTCTGTTCGGTACAGCCTCTCAAAGCTGCCCAGACTCAGTTACTATTTTCCATCTGTTCACTTAATCCAGGTGCTGACTATATATTTGCTCCCAGGAAGAAACATAGGTCAGCTTCTATTTACCCTCTTTCACAGATCTTAGAAGAGGAGAACACTGTCATAAAGAAATAAATTAGTAACCTTTCCTTCTATTTTCCAGGCAGCTGCAACAGAACGGATCTGAATATGAGCAGTTAATAGCACTCAGTAGATACCGAGGACTTGGATGGAAATGAAGTCTGCCTTACTGCTCTGCAGTGGTATGCTAATGTGGACTCCTGAAGCTACTGAGGATGCAGGTCTCTGAGGCCCTCAGAACATTGGGCTTAAATCTGTCCCTGTGTATGTGATTCTGCTGGATAATGTTGAGATGTTGAGAATGCTCAGAGTTGAGATGATGAGTTTTCTAGAGCCATGGAAGATGTGGATAGCATCATACTCTCATGTGCACTGAAATAGTGGAGGAAAAAGAAAGTGGGGAGTCTTGATCTTTTCTTGGCATGCCATGACAAACAAAAGCAGGTATGATGTAATTGAATCTGTACAAAAAAAATCCTGTACAACTTCCTGATGTCAACCAATTAGAAACACATTTCTTACCCTCCAGAATATCTACCTCATAATACAGCTCTTTTCAGCAATCTCTAAACTAGCAGGTATGGGGAACTGTCCTGTTTTGCTCTGCAGAACAGTCTGGGCAAGCCCTTTCTGGCACACGATAGTGGTATGGCAGCAACAATGACTAAGCCAGAATACTTAAGATGCTCTTTCTGGAAGTACTGCAATTAATAAGCCAACAGTTTTGCCCCTGTTTCACTAAAAGGTGTCATTTAGGTCAAGGCCCCAGCCACAATTAAATTACTCACATACAGTCACAGCTTGCCGAAATCTGCCTTGCCAAATACCTCCAGTCCAGATTCACAGTGCACAAGTCTGCTGATTTCCTTCATGCTAAGTGTGCATTAGTCTATTATTAACACCGTTGCCTTGAATATGAGCATGCAGTTCTTCACATGAAGAGGTCATCTACTGTTGATAGAAGTCAATACATTTATAATATGTTTTGTGACTGTGACAGTCTGCAAGAAACAGACTGGCAAGGCTGTGGTTTTTATTACTTGTTCCATTTCTCTGCACCAGAAATGGTTTCTGGCTTGGAAGACTGCCTTCTGTTCAGTTGCTCCAGTCACCTGCATGAGACCTCATCAGCTTTCGTACCTGTGCCAGGGAAGCCTTAGCAAAGAAACTGTCTTAGCAGGAATTTAAAATACCTTCCTGTGTGATGAAGTCCTTGCATGCCAAGAACTGCCCTTTGCAACGACGATGAGTCATATTGCATCTATTGTGAGCATATGGTTAAAGTTCCCTTACACCTTGTGGGCAAGCGCTTTTAATCTTGATTTACAGCTGATGAGCATTTTAGGGATAGCATTTACTTCCTGAAGGTCACAGCAGAGATTCAGTAGCCAAGACACTGGTAGGACTCAAAGTAGTTCTTGATGTGATACTCCTTGAAAAGAAATTCCCTTTTTGCTGCAAAACAGCACACAAGCAGCTAGCAATAGACGAGGAATACTGTTTTCCTTTCTCCATGGCAAAAGAGATTAACCTCGAAAGGACAATGAATGCGGGGAATTGATGGGTTTGGAGAGCCACGAAGTTCTGCCTGCAGCCTCAGCCACAGCTCACACTTAGCAAGAGCTATGCCAACACCAGCTGGCTCCATCCTTCTGCATCTACTTAAGCAAAGCTCCTGCTGCCAACAATTAACTTGAACAGCATATTTCAAATGCTGTGAGCATTTTGCATAAGGACCACTGTTCAGCTCAACGTGTCTGTGAACAACCAAACTGACCCTTGACATCTTCTTACATAACCTGCAGGAAATCTGCAGGTTGGGTAACGCAAGCAAACTAAATAGTAATTTTTTTCTAACATGAGACCATATTTTCCATCTGCATGAAACCAGCATTTCTCAGCTGAAGAAAGCAAATCAGCATTTAAAATTCAGCCAGTCCCAAGCCATTACATTCTTGTATCTGCTAGTTCCATCTATGGATTTACAAACATGGCTAGTAAACAGGGAAGAAAAAAAAACCACACTTTTACAAGCAGGTTTTTTCCACCAGTAAGAAAACTACTTATATTTATACCATCTCTTCATATTCCTAACCCCACGTTTTCATATAAACCATCTAATTATCTAATACTATTCCATCTGCAGTCTATGAATGTTTTTTGTGTCACTGTGATCTGCAGAACACACTCCTTGCCTCTCTTCCTTCAACATCACAACACTGCAACCTAATCTGTTGGTTTGGGTTTTTTTTTTACTACGGACTGGTACACCTTTAGAAGGCTAAGGGCATCTTACCTGGGCTAAAAAACCATTCTGTCCAGCTCCTTTAAACAAGATAACCCTGCAAAGGATCCTAAAATATTTCATGGAGGGCATATTCGTCTTAGTAGTGCAGATGACCAGAATGGGATGCGCCATGCACCAGTCTAGCATACCAGCTGTACCTGTTACACTATTAATGGAGGGGTTTCTGCTGTGCTGACAACAACATGAGGTTATTTCACAGGTTCCTTTCTGTCTCTAACTGCTGCCACACAAAAATCAGAGAAAAGAAGGTTGACAGTGCTGTGAGTCCTTTCTCTGCCCCACATAATAGAATCTGCAAAGCAAAAATAAGGTCAGACACTTTCAAATTGCTGCAATAGGAGAACTGGGAGATCATTTTATATCTAGTTCTAGAAAAGGCTAAAAATAAGCCTGATGTGAGGCAGAAGACAGTCTGAAAATGGATTATTCTCATTTTTCCTGTAATGTAATTTTCAGATTTGCTGTGTTTAAGGCAGCAGAAAAGATGCATGGAGCAGGAATTGTTCTTTTTGAGTCTTTCACTATATGGTCTGTAGTTAGCTTTTTCTTTCCAGTGGTTTACCCACCACTTTTAAAGTGAAATGTTAATTACCACTGCTGCTCAGCTAGAGTTCCCACATCTGATCAAAGGTGTTAATTTTTTTTTTTTTTTAATGAAACATTTAATTTTATGAAAGAAGAAAAACCTACTAGAGCCGTACAAGTAGCCTGAACCTTTGCTAGTCATGGAAACAACAAACAGGCAAGTTATTTATGCTTGCAGATCTCTCTGAAGTGATGGGTGGTAGCTAGCTAAATATCTAAATTCCTTTGTTCTGACCAGCTGCATCAATGCAGCTATTTATTCCTGTTTGTATCTGCGCCAGGGATATACACTGCAGTTGCATCCTGCTGCCTGATCTGCATTGCTGTATCTCTGGCAAAAATACCCAGCATATATCATGCAGGATGCAGAGAGGGATGGAACAGTTATAAACCTTGGATATCCAGCTGTACCTCTGGGTGGGCATAGGAAAGAATAGAAAATCTCACGTCTCCAGGTATAGAATCAGTGATTAAATAAAAATTGATGTAGAAAAAAAAACCTTTTGAGGGGGTAGATTATTCTACACCTGAACAGAGCGGTCTTTCTCATAAAAAATGGAGGTGAATTTGGGCTTTCCCTCAGAAACAATTGGATGTGGACATCATGGGAGACAGGACCCTGGATTGTAGAATCACTTGTGCCTGCTGCAGAGCATCAGGGGTCCCACGGGTCTGTGCCTGTACTGAAACAGAAAATCACTGCACAGCAGAACTCCAGAGGCTCAACACTCACATTAGCTGCCCAGAAAAGAATCCTGCTACATGATAATTACATTACAGTGATTTATATGCCCTGGCACCTGAAAGTTGTCAGAGCTTGGGGAAAGGACTTTTTCACTTTTCCTAGTGAAAAGAGCACATTCTTCCTAATTAATAGTGAAGTCACTGCTTCTAATAAGTACTATTGCAGGCATTTCTTCTGCAACTCTAGGGTGAATCTCTGTTTTTTCAAGTTATCTGCATTATGAGCAAGGGAGGGGACAGACACTACAGCTGCAATTCTAAGCAGTGCTGAGCTCTTACTTTCAACATGTGCAGTACCCCAGGTGCTCCTCTGGAAGTTGCCTTCTGGCTGATAACCTGCCAGAACTGCCCAGAAACCAGAGATGGAGCTGGGGAATAACAGTGAGGTCATCAGATTGCTGATGGGTTTATCCAGGGCTCTGCCATGGCAAGATACTGTATTTGTACACACTGTCTTCCAGGGCACCTACAACTATAACTTGAATATCACAAATACTACAAATGTAGTCATGTTTGGCAAGAAAACATGACAGCTTGAACCCTCCACCACAGTACTGTAGGACTGGATGAACAAACAGTGTAGGCAAGCGAAATCGCAGCAGTGATTGTAGGTGAGTGGTTTCAAAAAGAACTCATGTATTTCTAGTGCATAAGAGCTATTACAGAGACCATTCTCTAACCATTTTCTCTCTTTTATCACTTTAGAAGGGTGGGGGTAAATTTGTGTTTTTAAAATTGTACCAAAAATGACTGGATTACATTACGGAGTGAAGTACTGCACTGTGTTCTCTGCTAGTCCTCAACTGACTAAAAGCCTCCTTACGCTGTCAGGCTCCTAAGACACTATGAAGGTCATTGTAAAAGAATCAAGATTTTTTAAGAAGAGAGCTGCTGTACAAAGAATTTCTTTTCCTGAGTGTTTTTGTGAGAGGGGCATCCTTGTTGATTGGAATTCCTGTGCTAAAAATGTAATGTTCAAAATATGCCAAGAATTGTGGCAATGACAAAAGTGGTGCAAAAACACCATTAGGCACTGAAAGCCTGGAAATTCTGTTTTTGAAAGGAAGTGTGGTGGAAACTGGAAAAAGCTTTACAGGAAAGTGGGGTTGCTATCCTGGTATGCTGTCCTGCCTGGAAGAAGAAATTATCTCAAAGCAAACACCCAGAGACCATTACACAAAGGAAGAAACAAATGAAAAAACATGTAGACTACTTTTCATAGAAGCACTGAATTGAAGCAAGAAAGCTTCATTTCCATAGGCAGAGCAAGGCTGCAGAGAGCGGTGTTACACTTCTTTGCTTCCATATTAGTTCATTAGACAGGTCTGTGACATCTGGCCTGTGTGCCCTGACCCTACTGGTGATGAATGAGTTTAATCTCTGGCGTGTGACACCAGTGTTTATGATTCCTGCAGGTTAATTGATTTCTTTTGGCAAAGCACATTTCCAAGTCCTGTCGCCTGAGCAGCACGACTGACTGCAGAGAGAAAATAAGGCATCTTGAAGAAGAAATTCCCCCATATCCAGTGAGTAATAAGTAGGGTATGAGAGAGGATTGGCCAGGCAGAGTGCTATCCTTGCCAAAGGTGTGCAGCGCCAAGTACAGATGGCCTGTCAGATAGGCGGGAGCTGGACGTCGGGTTTAAATCCAGCATGGAGCTGTAAGCTGCTAATAGCAAAGCACCCAGTTGTCTTTTCTCTCCCAGGAAAGCATGCAGCTAATAACAAATCCTCCCCCATAAATTCTTCCAAGGAGACTACTGAACCTGTCAGCAGTGGCAGACAGGACCCAGTTGACAGCACAGATCCCACTGCACATGGCATGGACAGAAGCCTTACTCAGCAGTTGCCAACCTTTGTAAAGATACTGCCTCACTGTTCAGCAATGTGTCAAACTTGAGTTAAGCTGCACTCTCCAGGAATCTGATGGTAAGATGACAGAATATTTTTAACATGGGAGTGGGCATATCTAGAAAGAGTGCAGCAGAGAGAAATCATTTTGTTAGCCGTTATTTATGACAACTGTTCTCCCTCTGTATCTGAGACAGTTTGCTATAGTACACGTAGGATCAGTAAATGAGTGATACAGAGTTCATAAATGAGCGTGAGTCAGATAAGGCAACTGAAAGTTGCAGGGAGTGAAGCAAAAACAAGTCTGAAGCCTGAATGGGTAAGTTTCTTCACTCAGTGGACCAGTGACTGGTGGGAAGGCTGGTATGATTTTGACATAACCAAATCTGCTCAGGCTGTCTACATCAATAGACAAAAGTGAACATATCTGTGTAGGAAAAAGGAGAACAGTGGGACACGATCTCTCTGCTACTTACTGCTCTATCAACAAATCGAACTTTTGGCTCCCTGCTGCTGCAGAAAAAGTCACCTTGAGCACCTAGAAACTTCTGCTCATCTTGCCATGTCCCCAAGGGATCGTTACATAAACTTGCATATACAGCTCATTTGTGCCACTACAGGAGCAGAGCTGGAAGGCAGCCAGAGAGCCGCCATCCTCCTGGCTCTGCAAGCATGGGAGGCCTTCAGGAACTCAAACAGGTTTCATGTTTTCTCCAGACAATCTGCTGTACCATTTGCCTCTTCTTTCTCATAAACAGATCTTCCTAACCTCTAACATCTAGCTTCAATTACTGCAGCTTAAAGCCTTTATATGCAGATGATAGCAAACCAGGCACATATCAGTCACATCATCCGTAAAGCCACACTGAAGTTCAACTGAGCAAGACTTAACCTCCTTACCAGATACACATATGAGGTCTTGTTCTCTGCAGCATGTTTTAACACTTCACTACAGGTGGAATAGATACCTATGGTCACCAGGAAGTGGAAAAACTTTCCTTTCTCTGGTATTTGTATGTGTTAGTAAGAGGAAGGCAGGACTGCTCTTAGAGGGACACAAACACCATCTGCGACACTGCTTCCAAATCTCCTGCATTCAATGGATATGACAGTGTGATCCAGAGAATAACACTCAAACTGTTTATACACTTATGTCAACTCCAAACACCTCATTTTCCTTGTAGCTGTATCATATCTAGTGAGAATGACATGCCAGAGCCCCTTTGTTCAACGCACAGCAAAGCATATCCTGCTCTCTTTGTCTGCAGAACTGCCATAGGCTGCTAACATATCCACAATTATGATTTTCTACCCCACATATCTACATCTGTGTCATCAATCCAACACCTGTGTAGTCAGATTTACACAGGCAAACTCAGTCACACAAAGTTCACACTGATGTGGGTGCAGCACTGACATCGCAAGAGCACATCTATGCTGTTCTTGAATCAGTGTAAATGCCTCTCAGCCGTGTCACAAGAACGATACCTCCTCCTCCCCCCAGTGGGAGCAAGGCAAAGGCAATTCCAGTCAACACCAAACTGGTCACTTGCCCGCGTATTCAGCATGACGTTATACATAGATACTCTATTGTTCAACAATTATGAGAAAGAGACTAACCCCAGGAGTGTGTATGTCATGTGGAAGCGTCTTCTGAATTACTGTAGTTGCCAACCGTGAGGTGGTCCGAATCGGTTTCATTACTGAAAAACAGTAGCTTTTTAAAAAAAGCTGCAGTAAGGGACTGGGAAATACTATCAGCACAGCGAGCCTTGAGCACTTATGTCCCCACATACACAGCTTTCTTCCTTCTCTGCTGGTCCGGTATATTGGAGGTAGTGAGCAGGGTACAAGGGTCTGAGATGGGACTGTGTGTTCAAAATTGACCATCAAGCTCTGTGAGGTGTCTCTTGCTCTTCACCTAGCAGTCTACAGGTGCCAGCACACAGCAACACCTCACCACAGATGGCCTGGTCTGTGCATGCTCTCGCAAGGGTAAAAGGGATCAGTGATCTCAAGTACTGTGCTCCCCTCCAGGCCATAAGGCCAGTAACTGAGATCCACCAGAGCAGAAGCATGTAAAGGATGCCCAGCCAGCATGACACAAGCCCCTGTGCTTCGTGCAGCCTCATGCACTTTGCTGAGCTGAGGTTCTTTGCATACAACCCAACATCCTTTACCTGGAAGGACCAAGGCCCAAGGAAAAAGTACAAGCATAATGTTGAAGAAAGAATACAGGCTTTGGTACCTCCCCATTTGCAATTGCCAGGTTACTCACTGTTGTTCAGCTTTGGCTCGGTCACTGAGGAAGAAGAGGGCTGTGGCCAGGAAAAACATCCCTCCTAGGACAACGACAAATGGGCAGAGCATGAGTGCATACCCCAAGCTGAGGAACTCCCAGAGCGGGGACTCCTTTGTGCTTTGTCGTATCAGATCTGAGATCTACAAGAGAAGGGCAAAAAAAATTAGTCACTTAGATGAAAATAGACATTATAACGTTGAGGGAATGGAGCTCCCTAAACAACCACCTACTGAACATATGCACGCAGTTCAAAATGGAAGACTTTGTTCAGAAGAGGCTGAATGTCCTCTATGTATGCTTTAGCCTTCCACACACCATTATTCTGCACTCTGGAGCCTGGGCAACTCACACTGTGAGCAGCACAGCAGGGGTTCTCCTCACCCTGTCACTCTCTGCCTGAGCTGTTAGTCTTCCCACACCTCTCTCCATCTTCTCCCTGCCTATCTCAGTGACTGAACCAGTGGGTGTCCAACCTTGCTGTACTGAGCAGGCCTCCTGGTGTGCTGCCTCGCCAGCATTGCTTGCTCAGTGAGGTACTGATCAATCTTCTGCAATTTCTTTGAAGTCTTGCTTACTCCTACATCTTTACCTACCTTTCAGCAAAAGGAGGTATTCAGCTCCTTTCCTTTGTGTTGAGTGGGATGGTGGAAATGTCTTTCATGGAACAAAACCCACGGGTCCCATTTGCTTTTCAGAGGCAGACCATGTATATGGTTTTATCTGAGGCACAGGCCTCGTTCCTTCATCTCACCTCCCACACTTTCTGCTCTCTGCCCCCCAGGCTTATACTGCAGGTTTGGTGCATGAGGGCCAAAGAATCACCCACCACTGAGTTAATGGGTTAAGGCAACCTGTATCTTCTGACAGTAAAAAGGCATAATTATCTGAAAGTGAACACAAGTGTGCACTGACACAAAGGAGAAGCAACATGCAGTGGCAGTGTTTAATTCATTATGAAAAGCTTTTGCTAAAACTCAGTAATATTTAATGAGTGTCTGTAGCTAAGACAATCACATTTTAATATTTCCTGTCCAGCAAACAACTTGACACTTTATAAATCAACAGTGGTAGCAGCAGTGAGGATGATTCTCAAGGCATCGTGTATTTAAATGGCCAGTTCTGCTTTTGTCTGTGACCTTTTGTTGAGACAGAAATACTACTTTATACCAAAAGACTGCAGGGAATTTGCACCATAAAATCCTACTGCTGTGCACACACGCAGATCAGTTCCAGAAATAGTCCAGGCTTGACCAGCCAGCATCTCCTAAACTGCCACACTATTGCTAATGAAAAGGGTGGTGTCAGACACAAACTACAGGCAAAATCCAACATTCAGAGCTTAAATCTAAAAAACAACTAAATGAAGTGAGAAAATGTCACGCACAGGAGAAATCACCCTTTCACAGCCCTGCACTGAAGCCAATTATGTTGACCTGGCTGGTAAATATGTGTTCAGAGATGACTTACAGATGCCACGATCAACAGAAGGTCACAGAAGGATGACATGGAGACTCCACTGAGCAGGTCACAGTGTGTGCTATAAGGGCTCCGTAGCAGGGAGGCACTTTGAAGCACTGGTGGCCTCAAAATTGTAATAACATTCTCACTGCTCAACCTGGGTCCTGATAGAGCCAAGAGAAGGAGAAACAGCCAGCCTGATGCAGGAGGTGAAGCTGCTCTGCACACAAAAGAGCAGAGGACTGTTATGATGGGGCGATGTCAAGCAGTGATGAGTGAATAAGCACCAGAAGAGCGTTTCTAAGGAAATGATTGTAGGTTTTTAGCCAGACTTCATTGCTTCATTCCCTGCTCTATAAAGTTGGAGGAGAAAATTTCAGTGCATGGGATATAGGCTAAGGAAGTGTTCCTGGCCTCTCAAAGAGAACTTAATTCACAGTATATAACACACACGAGGAAAAACAAGAGCATTATCACCAAGTCTCATGTGAGAACCGATGGGTAAACAAGTCCTTAGATTGAAAAGCAAACAACAGTGGCTATAAGTCTGAGAGACTTGTTAAACCTAGCAAAAAGTCTTGAACGTGAAAAGAACACACCCATAGGAAATCAACAAAACGTGCACTGCATTCAGAAGACAGGGACCTCAGTTGGTAATTTATTCCCTCTTGTATTCAGAGACCTTAGTTGCCAGTGTTTCCCTTATGCTTCATTATGAGCCAAAATTCCACATTGAATCAGCCCCTCTGTGTACAATAGCCAGAATTGAGGCTATTCTACAATAGAAACTGAGAAATTTCATAACTGGAAATGGATACAGTTATCCTCCAAAAGGACCAGACAATAAATCACTCAACAAATTGACATGATAAATCACCAGTGGCTGATGAAAAGCTAGGCATGGATGATGTGACATTCTGGGCTAAAAAACAGCTTTGAAAACGTGAAGACTCCAAAAAGTAAAGCTCCCCACACACCTTGCTCTGCTCCACTCTTTCTAAGGCACTGTACTGACCTTTAATACCAACAAACCTCATTAACACTGAATCTGCTGCCTCTGTCATTTTTAACCCTCCATGCTCTCTAAGTGTGGACTGTCGGACCAGCAGTGCTTCCCCCTATCTGAGGTACAATTCCACCCACCAAGCCATATGGCTTTCTCATCTAGGTTCTATATAACCCCCACGCCCATCTCTGCATCTCTTAATTCTGGAATTCTTTTCAGGGCTCAGATATTGTTTTGCTATTAACTTACAGTCACTGTTCTATGTTGTTTTGCTCTACTCAGCTACAAGCCACCTGCTCAGACTGGAACTTTGGCATCTCTTTCTGAAGGACACAGGACATAATTACAGACTTGTGCTCCAAGAATGACATACTGTTTGCCAAGTGATCTACGCTGTCTTGCCAATTTTTGGCTTTCAGATTCCTTGAAATGATAGCACTGTGTTGGCAAGACCCAATCTCTCATCGTATTCAGTGTCTTCTCTCTATCACAAGTAACAAAAAGTGGGTGCTGCATGCACAGTCAGTGCCAGTTCTTCAGCACAGAGCCATGCATGGGATTCCTTTCTTGCTTTGCCACTTGCTAACTGGCAAAAAAAAAACCAACCCAAACTTAAAAAACCTTTACCAGAAACCTGGGGGTAGAAAATCAGTGAGTCCTTCTGCTGCTTTGCAAGTTTTGCAAGTATTTGATAGCATCCTAAGCATGAAACTTCACATCTCCTTTTCCCTCACTAACACAGATCTCAGATAAGAAGAATGACTTAGCTGAATGGCATTTTATCACCGAACACAAACGACATGTGTTCAGTGGGTGGCAGCCTGCTGGCTGGAGTCCATCTAGAGGAAATGCCCACTTCCCAGAGAACAGTGGTACAGCTCCAGCAGGCTGATCCAGCACAACCCAAACCTCTGATTGTCTCAGTCTGAGTGCAGAAGACAGTGAAGGAAAAGGTGAAACTTCATTACGTTTCTCTGAAGCTTATAGAAATACAGCTTGCTCCTACGATACTCTACTGCCCGAACAGCATGAGCAGTTCAATCACAGATTCCCTTACTACGCAATGGGATGGTAGCATCTTTGAAATCATTTCAGCTGCCTTGTCTTATTTGCTGGAAGGCACATCTCAATTTCTCTGCAATTGCTTGATTTTTCTAAATTTCTGATTTCACTCCTTGGGCACCAATCACATGAAAGGATATTTCCACTGCAGTATCTGATTTTTACTATTACCACTTTGATACAGGCCAGGTTCTCTGGTTCATCTCTTCAGTATGTTTCCTTATCACAGCATTCCTGGTAACCCCACAGATGTTTGGGGCTCACCCTCTCTGAATTCAGAGGTGCATGTGAAAGGTTTCTCTGATCTTTTTTTTTTTTTTTTATCAAAATAGAATAGGAAAATGAAGACTAGAAACAAAAAATAAGGGATTTTATAAAGAAAAAGTAAATAATTTTCTGGGCCCGTGGGGGAGAAAAAGCATTCATGTACTGTGCTAGATGGTGTAAGAGACACGTTGTAAAAGAGGAAGCAAAGCTGACTATTTTATGATACTAGCTCTGAAAACTGCAGAAGGATAAAAGCAATTACGTTCTGAAAGTAATTTCAATTTTAACATTGGCATGTCTGGATGATGGAGATTAAAAAGTTGAACATCCTGTTAATCTTAATTGTGTCCTTCTGGGATCACAACCAGATTTGCTATGTGGGTGGTGACAATATCAACAACCTGCATTTGCACATGCTACCTGGGACTGCCCCTCCATGACCCATAACAAGAATTCCCGGATTGCTCATCTGTTTATACACTTGCATCCCTCCTAAGATTAGCAGAGTGCTTCCTTGAAGGGGCCACAGAAAGTTAAAATACTCAATCAAAGGTTCCACTTTTAAAGATAACAAATGGACTTGGTATGTCTGTTGGTACTAGAGCAGCACTTGCCTCCAGACTTTTGCCCTGGACAACAGGGGAGGTTCAAAAGTCTATTTTCTTCAGGCCATTGACTTTCCTTTCTCTTTAGGTCTGGTCTGCCCTGGGATTTTGTCAGGGAACACTAGACTTTGCTCCCTCCCAGCAGGAGATGCCTTGTATATTGGGCAACGTGGAATCAAGAAACATGGCTCACACAATAAGGCAAAGAACTGAAATGTGTAGGGCTCGGTGATAGCCACTTAGGTGTAGAAATCAGGTCTGTGGCAGAGGACAGCAGTGTGGGAGCAAAGCTTTTAGCAGCTAGGAGAGGTACAGGCCCCTTGTGTGGCTGGATGTCCCAGGAGGGGAAGTCATGAAACAGATGAGCTTCTTCTAACTCATGGGTCACAGTGTGGGGTTGTGGGGCTGCTCTGTTCACGCATGAGCTCTGCACCCAGCAGTGAGTGGGCACAACCAGTGTGGCTGTCCAGATCTGTACATGTGCTGCTACTGCCTCAGGAGGGTGAACACTAATCCAAAAGTGTTTTATAAGCACAGTCCCAACTGCGGTGGTACTTAGCTAGGATTGGGATGATTTACACTGCTATGAGCAATAGCAGTGCAGATGGGGCACAAGGCACCTCTTAGTGCTTTCCTGTGAGGATCATATGCTCTCTGCACACTAATTTCCTTGCAGAATGGATATCCATCACCATCTTCCCTGCTGCTCACTGCAACAACATAATGCTTGTGAATCAGCAGCAAGAAGTAATTGCAGAAAGCAGATATCTCATTCTGAAACATGCTCAGCACCATGAAAACTGTGTGTCCATGGTGGGAGTTTACAAGGTCCTTGGTAACTTGAGAAAGAACCAGGTGGGAAAGATTTTTAGCACACTGAAAAAGAGCAGATGGGACAGAGCTTGAAATACTTGAATGGAACAGATCAGCTCTGGATTTCTGGGCTTCATTTAATGAGGCACTTCTACATAATCTTACTGTCTATTTATCAATAATACTGAGAACCTGCACTTCCAACCCAAGTTGCAGAAAATGACAGGTACACAGAAACTGTGGGGAAAAAAAAGAAACAACAGAAATAAACAAAAAACCCTGCATCAACAGACTGTGAACCCTTGGCAAAGACTGTTTTATATATGGGAAGTCATTTGGTTTTTTTCAGGCAGATTTAAATCTTGCTTGTTGCTGAGTCAGAAGGAGTAGAAAGCTTGTTAGCTCATTGCAACAAGATAAATCCGGTGTGGATTGATTTCCAGGTACTTAATTCTCCTCTTTTTTTTGGCACCTGACAGCCATGCCATGGAGGAGGCTTTTAATTACTCAGCTCAGCCAGGACCATAGAAATCCTCAATGTAAAGTTACTGCTTGAAGAAACAGTTAATAAGGATGAGGGGCTGGGGTTTTCTTGCAGTATTTCCTTTCTTGCAGTATTTCCTTTCCAACATCAGATAGAATAGAATGGCCTGGGTTGAAAAGGACCACAGTGTTCATCAAGTTCCAACCCCCTGCTGTGTGCAGGGTCGCCAATAAGCAGCCCAGGCTGCCCAGAGCCACATCCAGCCTGGCCTTGAATGCCTCCAGGGATGGGGCATCCATAACCTCCTTGGGCAGCCTGTTCAGTGCATCACCACCCTCTGAGAAAAAGATGTTGGACTGCATGAGCAAGTCCCATTTTACCCTCCACAGTCACATGCATTAACATGGGGGAACACTCTGCAGGAGGACTGATCCTCTTTGGGCTACAGAAGCCCAGCCATGCAGCTGGCACTTGCTACAGAAACAAGAACAAACAAAAACATGAATGTATATCACATGCCATCTTCTGTCTCCATCAGGTGAAGTACCAAGATCTCCACCATGGCAAAGCATTCTGTTCTGTTCATGCTATTCATGATCATAAGAAGGGAAAGAAATCTGGATAAATGCAAAGTTCCCCCACATGCAGTGCCCGGAGGATTTGATTCATTTTTACAAGGAATGTTCAATGAAAACTTCATTCTGCCTCATAGAAAGCAAGCCCTGAAAAATGAACAAGCACATGTGCAGACACTCACTGAAAAGTGTCCTTGGCAAAAATGGAGGTGGCTTTCCTGTAATGTGACATGCTGCAGGCAACAGGACCGAGACCTCTCCTCCATCCTTTATTGCACAACAGCAGTGGAATAGCTCCTAGTAGTCCATAAAACAGAGTGATGCTGTTTTTTTGCATGTTTTTCTTGCAGGATATTCTTTGCCTTTTTGAACTAAAGTTCATCTCACACTCTGCTTTGGCAGAAGAGACAGCACTGTGTAATCACCAGCAAGCACATAATGGGCTGTATTTGAGGAATGGCTGTACAGGTCAAACAGGGACTAAAAGCCCAAGCTGCAGCATCACATCACAACAATCCACTTCACTCCAGTGTCCTGTTTTTAAGCAAGTCAGACAAGAGTGGATTTGAGCCCCAGCAGCCCAGTGGCCTGTTTTAACATCGCAGGCTAAACAGGAAAGAATCTTATTCCAGAGTAATCATGTCCACAGATGTACTCAGGAGCAGCCATAGCATTTTAAACTATGAAATATTAATTTTAAACCATAATGCAGAAGTTCAGCTTCCTCAAACAGGCAAGTCTTTTCATGCAGAACTATTTTCTGTACATGTGTAGCATTTACCAGGACAGATAAACATCGCTGTAAGCAAATCCGCAATAAGATTGTCTCAAATTGGCACAAGAAGGCTGTTCTGTCTGCACCTCCAATTATAACTTTTATGAAATTAGTATCTCAGCTACTGCATTTACTACAGTTTTTTGCGTTGTCCATAACCAAATGTTGATGTACCTTCTTGATACTCTGCACCAATGATAATTAACACTGTTCTCCTAACTACTTGCTAAAGGAAGGTCATTAGTATGCTTGCTATTTAAGTAGCTCATTAGACCTAGTTTATTGACCTACTCACATAAGAAAGATGGGGAGGGGAGAAAAGTGAAGGGTGACAACTGATTGGCTTATTCATAAAATTGGAGATGGACCGATGGAGAGAGCTTCTGCATGACCTACAGCACACAGAGCAGCGAGCCCCTCTGAGTACACTTGCAGAGCAGTGCTGTCCCCACAGTAGCTGAAGTGGTTGGAGGCTGTGTTCCTCAGGAGATCTTTAGAAGTGGCAAGCAGGGAGGGCAGGACAGATGGGCACCAGCACCAAGTGGGTTTGGGGAGAAGCTTTCAACCCACCAAAACGTGGAAAGGTGGAAGGATACTGACCATTGGCACTTTAAAATGCCATTCCTCACATGCTGATGCTGCCAAGTGACAGAAACAGGCAGGTTTCAATCCGTAGACCTAATGGACAGTTGCAGAGGGAAGATGTGGAATAATTTAATAAAGCAGCAAGCTAATGGAATAGACAAAGCAGCAGAGCAGCCAGGACAGCATGTGCCCACAATAGCAGTTTCTCTAGCACGTTTAGAGACAGTAAAGCCTGCAGTAAGTGCCTGCTTCTCAGTACAGCCAAGACTAGAAGCAAGGCAAGCCTGGATGAGGAAAGCACTGCTGGACAGTGCTTGATACACACTGAGGAAGGAAATAAAAAGTACTATGATATGGAGGTCTAATGCACAGAATGGCTGAAATTACCTCAAGAACAAAGTACAGAGGTGTACCCTAAGCCATTAAATGGAAATTATTTAAATTCTTCAGATTATCACAAAGGTCCTGAGAAAGTTACAGGTATCTTTGAATGAAAACTATTACATCTAATGAAATACTGCAGCAGCGCCTATTCTTACTTGTGAATAGGCAGCACTGATTTATAGTAATTGATCTCTGTGCTTAGCAGGCAGGAAAACCTTTGCAAATTACAGCTGCTACCCTAAAACTGTATTTGCATAGCTTCTTTGTAAGAAAACCTTAATACGTTTCACCATAAGAAAGGTCATTGATATTTAAAGACATGGAAAATAGCCACACACTTACACTTCCTTCCATCTAGCTTTTAAACACTAGCATATATCTGTCACTTTTGGTGTTATAAGAAACTGCCAAAATGCAAAGCAGTTATCAGATGTAGCTAATTGGCAAGATTTGGAAGCGTGGGAGTTCTATAGAAAAACTCGAATCTGACCTTCAACTTTTATGGCATGACACAGAGCAAGGGAGCAATCACAGATGTAGGGCTGTAGCTGTTAAGTACCTTCTATACTCTACATGAGGATTATAAGATCAATAGGACTTTTATTGGTATCCAGCAGACACAGACAACTGGCTGACACAGCTTAGTCGTTCAAGGACATGGGTATCCAGTTCTTTACCAAGAGCACTGCTGGAAGGAATCTCACTCTCAACTCCCCAGTACTCTGTAAGATTTCAGCCATATGCGGATCCAAACACTGCTTGCTGAGTGAGAGAGCTGCAAGTGGGATTTGTAAGCAGTCAGAAGAAATGGCAGACCTTGAGGATCTCAGATGCACTCTGAGTGATTAGGAGGCTGAATTTTCTGTGGTGTTGGAAAGCTCCAGCTGACCTTTCAGTCCAAGTAGCACAGGGAGCATGGGTCAGCCAAGCCTTCCAGAGCTACAGAAATGGATGCTGGTGCCTTCTGTGACATGAGTGCTTCCCTCCTGCTCCCTGCCAAGAATGCTTGCACTTGGGTACCTTCCTTCCAGGCAAGAACTGCCCAATAACTGCAGCTTTAGAAAAGAGTAATTCAAAATCATAATTAATATTTTCCAAGTCTAAAGACAGCCCAAGGCAGCCATTAAATTGGGTTTAAGCATATTTCGGCAGGCATCCTTAAGTAAATCACAACTTGCTTGCTCTCTGAATACCAGAAGGGCAAGACACATTATTTCTACAGCCAAAGTCCTTTTCTATCTGTGACACCAAAGAGCCCAAGGCAACTTTCAAGATTAATTGCAATCATTCCGGATCCTCACCACTCCTCCTGGATATGTCTCTTATACAACAAAAAGAACGAACATGCAGCAGTCACCTGGGAGCCTCTCCTGCATCTCAGAGCCCGCCCCTCACCACCACTGGTCCCCATGTAAGCAGCACTCCCCACTCCATTTCCTCTCCTGATGCCCTCCCCTGCTGTGTGCCTACACAGAGCCGTCTCTCCCAATGATTCATTTGTTCTTGTGACTTTCAAATACTTTCTAAAATAAGATCATTTCTCCTGGGGTGCCCAGAATATTGAAGTAAATAAAGACTAAGCCAAATTATATTTATTTATTCTCTTGAGATATTTCTCATTCCTTTGATCCATTCAGCCTTATATGTATTTGTATGTTCACGTAAGCTTCAGAGGGCTGTACAGCAACTATATTGGTTTTGAGAACTGGCATTCAGGAGTAAATATTATATACATATAAAATACAAATAAATATGATTGTATACACTCACCAGTGACCAGGGGATTAGTACAATAGAAATGGTGGTTAAAAAAAAAGTAAGTAAGTTCCACAGCAGAAAGCAGCTGTAGCACACAGCAGTGCTGAGCTGGAAGAGCACATCTGAGCTCTCTCTCCAGTGATGAAACTAAGACCCTGGTTACATCACTGGAAAACTGTAGCACCTTCAACACAACACAAGCAGTGCCACTTAAGACTTTACAAGGAAGTCACTATATTTTATAAATGATGATCTGTATTCTCTGCAACTCATTGCATCAAACACAACAGAAGGGTACAAGTATCCCGTATATCTTGATAGATATCTAGATTTCTTTTCCCCATTAGATTTCACAGCCCTATGCTTTCAGCTAGGAATGTTCTCCAATTGCCAGCTTTTGGAGCAGGGTCTTTTGTTTCTCTCTGCATTAGGTAATGCTGGCCTAAGAGTGGTCTTGAGTCAAACCAATGCCAACAACAGCAGCAGTAACAGAAAAGAATGCAACTAATTAAAAACAAAATATGCATACTAGAAAGGAATACCAAGAATCCTCCCAAACATATACATCCACCCTGCCATGGATTCTGCACTATCATTTATTATCATACACAACGGGTTTAAAATATCAGTGGGTCAGAACAGCTGCAGGTTGCTACCCATAAGTACATGCTTGCCTTAAAAGACAATTAAAACACAACTGTTCCAGTCTGACTTCTAACAGACCTTTGTCCATAACACAGAAGCAACCAATCTCCCTTTAAATGCACTCTATGAATGCCCTAGGCTGAAAAGATTTGGAAGCTTACTTCCTGTGCACAAGTAGTCCTCCCCAGTTTGAACTGTAGCCCACAGAAAACAAAAGCAGATAAAAAAGTTGCACTGCACTGCTCCACTTCCCATTTTGCTGATAAATACAGGCCTTCCTTCCCTAGCACATTTAATCTTACATGTTAGATAAACACTTAGTAAACAAAACTAAACATGGATGCACAATACCACCAAAAACCACTGTGAGCACTTACAAATCCAATCAGATAAGGACTGCCAGCATCTCCCAGAAGGTGCGAAGTGAAACTCTGCAAGGCCACTGCGGTTGCACGGCGTGTTGGGATGACCACATACTGCAAAGAACAAGGAAATGGAAAAGAATACATAAGGAAATGCAACTAAAGAACCTGTTCAGCTCTCTTGTACTGCTTAATTAACATCCAGGACAGAGCAAACAAATTCCAGTAGAGTTCAATTGCTCTGCTACTCCTCTTGGCTTTCTAGCCATCCTGACACCAGGTATCCAGGAAAGGCAGCTCTGTCTGGTCTTTACTCCTTGCTTTCAACTGCACTGAATGCACCGGTTTGCTTAACAACTCAGGCTTCAAAGGATTTTGATACATCACCCACGAGGCACTTTGTTATTGCTCCTCTGCCTGTATTTTTGCTTGGCTGATGGGGAGAAAGAACCCTGAGGATGGCTGCAGCAAATGACCTGCTCAGCACCACCAGCCTTCTGAACAAGGACTTCGCTGTAATCTTGGACACTGTGTTCTTTCCATAATCAACATATTATTTGGTTTCCTACAAAAGGTCATGCATCCTCACCTCTCATTCGATCTGTGGCTGCTTTTTTTTTTTCCCCTCAAAAATATGGGATTAACACTTTTGAAAGGTTACAAAGACACATTAGGGAAATTTCACAGAGCCAGGATATTATAGTTTGGCCTCCAGTTCTCTAACAGGACATTACACCCTCAGCCAGGTCACGCAATATCATTCTGACTACATAGGATCAGCAGAAAACATTATTTCCCACTAAGGGACCAGAGCTTGCAGAAAACAGAGACCTAACCACAGAAGGGAATTAAAGATTAAAAAGCAAAACCAAACAAAACAGAACAACAAACACTACATCTGTCAAAGGGTCTTTGTTTTATAACATAAATTCAGGAGCAAAAAATTGTCTCCTGGATAAAACCTGTGAAAGAAGCTGGCTAAGAACAACTGCACCAGGTTTGTATCTCCTACTTCAGAAATCGGTGCTGTCTTGATATAAAAGCTCAACGCAAGAAAGAATTCTCCAGGTTCCTAAATCCAAGTGAGCTCTGTTTCCATTTCCGAGCACCGAATCCTGTTCTGTCTTCTATTTCTTCTCTTTGGAGAGCTCTCTGCCCTACCAGAAAGGACTCTGGTTTAGGTATTTGTTCACCATGATCCCTTTTACTTTTCCATTTTCTCTTGATAGACTGCCTCTAGCTTTTCTTCAGAAGTCCTGCCTTCCAAGGCTTCAGTCAATTCTTGCAATGTATTCCTGAAATCGTTTATTAATTAAATTGGCATTGCAGGACTGGCATGTCCCCAGCTAGAGATACGGAGATGAATTTACCTTAGCTGTCTGAGTTAGGGAGAACTAATTGCTTGACAGTGATGTATCTCAGGGCACAGAATTTGAAGCACTGCTTCAGTGCTCATCACCCCCTCTCAGAGAAGGTCTGCAGGCCCTGCCTGCAGTAGGAAGAGTTAATCGTAACAAAGGGAAAGAAACAGCATTCAGAAAATTCACAGCAGAAGAGGATTCATGCCTCTTTATAATGATCACCTTCTACCAAGCACAGACAATTAGGAATGATGGGTAAAATTAGATTAAATGCTTCTCCTTAGGGTCTTACGCATGTGCTTTGACAATGACCTGCCAGTTCTTCCATTACTGGTTTGATAAAGCTGTGAATGCATGCTGTTGATGTGCTTTGACACCACATATCCAATGGGTACCCTGTTAAAATCCTGTGGTGCAACAGACGAGCAAATGATCAGATCCACAGCAGCCACCTGGCTACGGATGTTAGATACTGTCCTCCTTCTGCATCAAAGAGCTCAAAACAGCCTCGAAGGCTCACAGATATCCCAAGAGGAAAATAAGGGCTAGACTTCATTAGAGGCACAGAAACATACCGAAGGTCACACTGTGAAAGAGGAGGAGAGCCACGCAATTCATTACTGCTCCCCAAAGACCTAAGGTAATGGGTGCAACCTGGATCCATTAGACAAAAGAAGATAAAAATAGTGAGCAACTGCTCTTCCCACCTGGGCCCATGTCACACAAGTGCAGAGGAGAAGCATTCTGCAAGTTGTTTGAGAAAAAGGATTTGAGAAAATCGAGTGATGCTCTGCCTAATTCAAGAGGCTAAAGCTGTGTAGACCGTAGAAACAGCGTGATTTAAACTTGCATTACAATACTTGTTGTGCTATAAACCTTACTGTAACAAAGCTGGAGAAGAAAGCTTGCCTGGCTCTATACTGCATCAATTTTCTTAGCAAAATGATTAAGGAAATCACAAATGCATTCAAAACTTACCATCTCAAACAAGTGATAGTGAATTTGTGCCAACTGGAGAAATAAGTTTGAATGACAGCTGCATCATATGTGTGTATGTATATATTTGTACACATAAACAGACACATATACGCAATTATACACAATTTTGCATGTACATCTGTAGTATGTATAAATAATTTTGCAAGTAGCAGTACAATTTACAACAAGTTTTCAGTTTGCCTAGTTAAAGAATTTAATGATGGCTGAAACCATCAATATAGTTTATAAAGTGCCAAAAGATGCAGTAGATTTAGCTCAGAATTCAAATGCCAAAAACCAAACAAAAACAACCAAAAAACCCCACCCCAACATACAGCAAGCAAATGGACAAGAGGTATTTCCTCCTCCTCTAAAAAGATGTTGGATAGAAAATAAGACTTAAACCAGCATCTCTAAAACATCAAAAAAGTGCTCCACCCTATCCTTGCTTTAAAAGCATTTTATTCAGATGGGAAGTAGTTGGTAGCAAACATAAGCTCCTGTTCTAGGAAGACAGCAGTAAATTACAGTTCTAAAAGGGCATATTGATGCTAAAATAGACTTAAATTCAAGCCATCCACAGCCTGGTTTGAGCATCCCACAGAAACTGGAGGTGGGAGAGCCACAGCAGACTTGGCGGATGTCTGTGGGATTGCCCTGGCTCATCTCTGACTCCAGGCTCCAATGCAGGCAGCACACAGCGTGGGCAGGAAGGCTGACCAAGCAGCTCCAGCAAACCTCCCTTCCAGAAATAGAGGTTCAGAAAGGCCATGGTTTACAGTGGACATTCCCTTCCTGTAGTGAAACCAATAGAACTAATTGGTCTGAAATAAGTGAAGTAGGAAAGAGAGAGAGAGATCATTCTTTTGCCAGTAGAAGGCCGTGTGTTAAAGAGGTAAATTCTACTGTCCTGCTTGGAGCTGGGCTGCAGTGTCTGGTGGGCTGTGCACCTTCACTCATAAGCATTTCTCACCCTGCCCTAAAACATAAATCACTGCACTCACAATTACTGATGTGTGAAGCACACTGAGAGAAGCAATGAAAACTGGAAATGTTGCTTTGTCAGCTGTAAAAATACACAGTATTTTATACCATATAAATAATTGTCTTTTATATAAAGGGATGCTAGGCAGAACAAAAGGCAGACTCTTCCAGGGTTGTAGCACAGCTGAGCACCTTTGCCTATTTCAAGTCTAAAGGAAGATCTAGGCTACTGCACCATCTGAGCATGTGGCTGGGAGGAGATTTGGAGAACTGCGCTCAGGAGAATAAGGCTTGTTTTGTGCAAAGCTGTTTTTGGAACAATAATCAGCCTTTTAAAATCTCAGGTGGTGCAGCACATTCTGCGGTGCCGGCAGTTGATCACACCTTGCTCTCTGCACCTTTTACTGCAGTCAGTTTGAGAAACTGCATGCAGGCAGCTACGCTACCAAGAACAGAATTGCAATGGAAGCATGAGGCTATGAAGAGCCGACAATTTGAAGATAATAAGCTAACATTCTGGTTTTTGCCAAGGAAATCAAACTTGCAAAACCTCTGAAGATGCTTACCAACTTGCCAGATAGGGTTCATAAGCAGACATGAGATGTGCAAATCTTTGGAGAACTATGACAATCATTTGGGATGAAGTTTTCAAAAGCCTCACTTTCGGCATAAGCCTGCTGTCACTGAAATCAGCCAGAATTGAAAGCTTTTTATCCATGAAAATAGGATAATATTTTTGTATATGATAAAAGTGTTGTTAGGCTTACACTAGTAATGCTTTAAAATTCCTCACCAGCCTTGGGCAAGAAGAAATACCCATCTGATTGTACCAAATAAACAGCAGTCGGTAGAAATTAATTTGCAAAACACTTAAAGTGCATCTCACTGAAGTGTATGCATACATCTCTCTGGCTAGGGCTTCTTACAGAGCTGTCTGTCAAACAAGGCTCTAGCCCTGGCTCTCACCTATTGCCTGACTAAACATGCTCTTAAACCCCTTGTGTAATATAAATGTACTTCAAGCCATCTGTTTACAGGCTTGCAGTTGGATCTAAGTGGATGTTTACATTTATTTGTATAGCACTTTTACCATTCCACTCATGCTGATAATGTATTAAGCTGGGCATTATATATGACATTCAGTTCATTTGTCTGAACAGGCAAGAAAATAGCTAGGATCAGTTATCAAACCCTGAACTTTAATTTGCTTTTAGCTTCCTTCCTGTGTTTGCAGAATTGGAAACAAGAATATTTTTACAATTATTTCCAGTAATTTCTATAGTTGTTTGTTGTTTGTTTGTGTGCACCAGAGCAATATATATAACCACAAATGTACCTCTTCAAAACACAGTTCACTATTTGATGCTGCTCATACAAAACAGACGGCAAACACTATAACAGCTATTAAAAAGCTACAGGGTACTGAAGTCACATTGAAATCAGCATGGAAAAGCTCAGTAATTAAAATGGAATAACAATAGCATCCTCAGCATATTTGATATAAAGAAGTATGTGGGACAAAAATATCTTATAGGGTTAACTTGAGATAGCAAGATAAAGTTTCAGTTCTCCCTCCGCTTATTGCCTGAGCTGCTCTTTTAATGCCACTGCTGGAGGGTGGCAGATGTGTTCCCTGACCAGGCCCTTACCTGTTTCAGCCACTGCTACAGAGGACATAGAAGATCTGTTCATTTTGACTAGGGAGATTTGGGTGCTCCTGTAAATATCACTGCAGAAGACAGGATGTGGCAGGAGGCAGTGGTGAGCAACAACAAGTATTGTAATACAACCTCAACACAGCTGTCCGTAGACTGCACATCTGTCTACATGTTAAGGTATCACTGAATGAATGGCAGCAACAGCCTTGAAATCAGCACAAGCTGTAAAACTCATGTAAGCACAGAATAAACAGCCTATGACAAGCTCTAGTATGCTAAAGCTAAATTGACAGGAGGTACAACCCTGAGCAATTCAAAGCCATCCAACACTACTGATGTACACTGGTAACCTTTGCTTCTCTCTGCCTTACTCACACTTAAGAAAGGTGGCATCAACCATATGGCCCTACCTCATAAAATGCTCTCTGAACAAAGGAGTTAAAGACTGAAAGTTCATCCGACTACACAGATATGGCAACTACAGAGCCACCTTAAAGCATAAACACAACCTTGAACTTAAATCATAAAGCTCGAAGCTCTGCTGAATCAGTATATCAACACCACTATCTTTTACATCTAGAAATACTGAGCCAGATTGTTTTCTTGTTGATGTTTGCATAAGCAACAAACGCAAGTCAAGGGATTTTTCTATTGATGCCAGACAGACTGTATTTCTAGCTTTGTCAACAACCTGCCAAAACACCTTGGGCAAGTCCTGCAATGGTTCTGTGACCTAGTTTCTTTCTTTTTCATACAATAAGCAATAAGAAACTTCCCTCACAATAGGATTTCAAAATACAACATATTTGAAAGGCTCTGTACGTCCCTCATGGAAACATCAAGAAACGTGCAAGGCTCTCTAACAAACTTCCAGACCATTTCATATGAACCTCCACTTGCTGAGATCAGCCTGCTGATTTGAAAGATGTTAAAAGCTCTGCAGTGGAGAGAGAATGGAAAATGAAGGATGTGAGGTGAAAAATCCCAGTTTCCTATAGAACAAGGTGGACATCATCCAAAAACTCTTTATACTTTCTTTTCCTCTTCTCTCCCAGAGGTGGTTTTCTATTGTGTATGTGTTGAATGGTAAGTTTGCTGGAACTGAGCCATAGACAGAGGTAGCTGGCTGTCTTTGTGGTCAGAGGAGGGAGGGTGGGAAGGATTTCCTATTACAGAACAAAGCTGGATTATTGATAACAAAATTCACTAGTATGCTGACTATTAGGAAATGCTGGCTGAATTCTTCACATGCACGGTTTTATGCAAATTCTTACAATTTGGGGAAACTAGCTGAATCCAGTAATGGTGTCCTTTTTTGGACAACACTTCACCTTGGTGCTCAGAACAAAGCAAAAGAAGAAATGCTTTATCTTTCTCTCAATTTATTTTTCAGCAAATAAACAAACAAAACAAAGCAGAATAGGTTGAACTAGGGACTAGGCATTTGGACAAAGATTTAAACTAAAAGTTGTTCTTGCAAGCTGACAAACTGCCCTGGCTCACAGAAGAGAAGGATGCTATTCCAAAGTGCACTCACCATTAGTATGTCTGCTGTGATAGCCCAGTTTGAAAACAGAAGAGTTTCTCCGATAAAAATGCAAATCTGTTGTAACAAAACACACAAAAAGGAGAAGATTTATTCACTTGACATTTAAGGGAAAAATAACCTGTCAAAAACTTCCCTTTGTTGCTTATTTGTCTGAAACCTACTCAAAGGATTCCTCTGTACACAATACACTTCTGGTTACTGTTGTGGTCTACCCTGAGTATTAGGAGTCTACAGATGTTTATTTGAGCCCTGAGAGGGCTGGCCTGTAACTTCATTAGTGTAAACTACTTCTGATCTATAGAACAGATAAATAAAAGATTGATACCTCTGGTAACAGATGAACACAACAAGCCAACCATAAGAGACAGCCCTGGACTTCCATATTTAAATCATTCAAAAAGCCAGTTAGAAAAGACAAAAAATCCACAGCTGCTCAAAACAGTCATTTTCATCAAGCTATGTGTTAAACTCAGTAGCAAACTAAATGAGATTCTCTGCCCACTGACTGCAGGGTTCCCACCCTCTCCTGCTAGCATATTGTTGCCCTTTTTGAGGGGAACTTAAGTCTAGTCACTATAACAACTTAAGCTTTATGTTAGCAATAGCTATGCACACTCAAGAAAAGTCCTAAGTATGGAGTTTGCAACATCAGTGTCTCACAGTGAACTACAATTCTTGATGCTGTGGAGACAGTCAACAAACTACACTGAAAGCCCTATGCAGGTAGTGAGACGAGAGCTTCTTTTTGAGCTGGTGTGGTACAAACAATCACCACACACCCTGTCCACCTCCAGCACTCCTTCCTCACTTACCCCCATCTTCAAACAGCCTTTTCTGTTGTGCTTGCACAACGAAGCCAAGCAGGGATTGAGATCAGAAACAGATGGGGTAAAGAATCTTTTGCCATAGAGGAGATAGAAGAAGAGGGGCTTTGAATAAATCAGTTCCTTGATGCAGTTCACTAAATGGTTCTGCAGACAGTTCCAGCAGCTGAAGAACTGGAAATGATCATCAGGAGAAACAAATTTAACCTGGCCTCAACATTAAAATATATGTTCAGCAAACTGAGTTCAATGGAACAAAGGTGACATGGCTTCAGGTGAAAGAGACTCCATTGAAAAGTTTTATCCCCATATTTGAATCATGAATCTTTTGCTTTCACGCTGTAGGTTAACAATTTAACAAAGAAAAGTAAGTTCAACAGACAAGGAAATAAAGAGAAAATCTTCCACACACAATGTTTCCATCCTTTATGTATTTTGAAGAGGAGAACACACAGATGAAACACAACTTAAATGATCAGACTGACACGAACCAGCTCCCTTGACCCTCTCCATGAAGAAAGCAATCAAAACCCTTTTATGACATCTCCCCCAGAGGTTGTTTCTGCCCAGCTAACACACACAGGCACTTCTGTGGATGGGGAGGGGTGAGCACCTAGAGAGGAAACACTACAGCTGGAATCCCCCTACTGGGAACTGGAGATTAACAGCTATGGAGGTTTGGATTTGGGTTACTGAAGGTTTCCCTTTTAATAGCCTTATGTTCCATTGAATATGGTACAACACGTCAATGGAACAAAATACACAATATGGCACTGATGAAAACATTCAGATGTGCACCATTTTGTGGCTGTCCTGTGAGCTTTGCCAGGCTCTGCCACTCCCAGCTGCTTGCACCCTGTTGCTTGCACAGGAACAGTTCGGGCTGGGAAGAGGCAGATATGGTTCTGGTGTGACTACAGCAATTACTTTTCCCCCACACCAGTTAAGATTAGCTAAACCCCTCCATCCCTCATGTCATTGCCAGGAACAGTTTGCTTTATATAGAACGACTTACGCACTGCCCTACAGAAAGCTTCCTCTATTTGTTTCTAAAATTATTTTTGGTTCCCATACATCCCCCCTTCCTATTCCCTCTTTCTGTGACTGGATCTGTTTCCTCTGTGATGGTGCTGGAGCCAGTCCTTACAGTCCAGCTGGTGAGCTAGGAAATCTTCTCTTTCTATTTTCCCACTACCCACTGGTGCGCTCTGAAAGGTTCTCACAGGGAATTACAGCTGCTGAGCTAAGGAAGACAGATCCCATGAATGGAGGTACTGACAGAAACTGAAGCTATGCGCCATGTAGGAAGGGCAAAACACTTCCCCGGGTGAGCTCTCTTGACTTGCACTGAAACCTGCCCTCTGGCAGCACTGCAGCTACTGTTGCTGGAATTCTGCAACTGGATAGATTAAATTGAGCTTGAGAAAGGCATTACCTTGATTCTGGCATCAATATGCCCTGCCTGTTCAGAAAATATTGGAAACAGGCAACTGCCTCCCTTAAGATGATATAAGTTACATACACACACTCACATACACACACTGTTACACACAGCAAGTAAAACTTCTCCCTTCTGCAGGAATTCAGCATGAGTCTTATGAATCACTGAAATGTTATAAATTTCAGAGCACTAGATTTGAATTATTCAATGTCTATTTCACCCAACATGTCTCTGTGAAACAGATCTCATGTGGATTAAAGAAAAAGAGGAACAAAATGAAGGTCAAAAAATAGGAGAAAAGATAGCGACGCTAAAAAGGGTTTGTAAAAATGAGTTCACCCACTGCAAAGATATGTGGCATTTCTGCTGAAGAGAGGCTCTAGGAATGCTTACTGCAAATAGGACAGCCTCCAGAACAGATCAGTAACTCCTGAAATTGTCAAAATTGTCCAAAAAATTGTGGGTTTGACTCCTCACACGCTTATAGAATTCTCTTTTAACACTGACATATTGGCTTGAGAGACGCATCCTTTTCTGAGTCCAGCTCTGTTGTATCATCCCTCACCATCTCCATTTGGTGTCCAGTTGCTCATCTTTGATGAGCCAGTGTAAGTTCAGCCTCCCTGGAGTCTTTCCATTTATGTGATCAGAGTTAGCAAATCCTGATTTCAAAAAATGGTAAGTAAAGTAGGTTTCAGAGCTGTCACACCAGCAGTTCTTGCAGCAAGACTGAAGTAGGTTAGAAACCCTCCATGGCTATTTGCAAAGTGTGCATCTGTCTCCATCTTCATTATATGAATTTCTCCTTGAAATGGTGGGTAGGAACTCCTCATGTACTTTTGAATTTGAAGCAAGCCTAGCTCCATCTCATCATTGGGCAATATAGATGTGTCAGAAGAAGATAAGTCACCAGCAGCACATCAACAGAAAGTTCCCTGAGCTGATGCTCTAAAAGCTCGACTGCAAGGACTTAGCTTGGCAGATGTCTCGGACAGATTGTGAAATGACTTTGTGGAATTGAAAAAAGATACTGAAATTGAGGTACAACAGAAAGTTGGAACAATGTCAAAGGAAGGAAAACGCTCCTCTCTATTCACTTGGACATTTAAAACAGTGTAAAAAAGACTGCTGAAATGTCTGAGTAGTGTGATACGGTGATGCCACACAGCTAATGGCTTGCAAGAGAGAGGTTTGAAAATCAACATTTCAAAGAGTACATATTTCAGTGTAAGACCTAAAAGTTTACAAATAGCTGTTTTAAGGAGCTGTAATACAACACATAAATACACATGCTGCAAGAAAAACAGAGTAAGAACTGACTGGACTATACAGCAAAGATAGTGAAAGATAGAAATACAAATGTCTGGGCAACTAAATGATACAGAATGTTGTTTTAGTCCAATCACTCTACTACTGCCAATAGTTTACTAGACTAATATGGAAAGACTGGGTGAGTTAAGAACACTGACGACCTGCTCCACAGTACTGTAGAGACACTCCTACAGCACACAACTGCAGAACAGGTCTCCGAGTGAAATAAAAGGTAATTAAACACTCTTCTAGCCTCTTGAAGATCTTGAAGTAAGATCATAACAGCATTGCATAGCAAGGAGAAACAAGGGCTCATGCTTGAATCTTGCCTTGAAAAGTCACTTCAGCTGATCTATAGCACAACCATGGTAATACCTTGTATTAAAAGACACTGGTAGCTCCAAAACAGACCTGTTCTCTCAGTGGGGTGAAAAGTAGAATGAAAAGGCAAAATAAAGTCAAATAACATGTCCAGTGTCACGTGCAGAATTTAGAGAGTTCAGATCTCGATTCCCCATTTGGTGCTTTAACTGTTTTTTTAACTGTTTTATCTCTCTTAACTGTTATACATGCATTACTTTTCCAGCAGCGGAGAAAGAATATTAAGGGTTGCAGAGAGGCAGTGTTACCTGCAACAAATGTGTGTATCAGTCTAACAGCATCAGCAAATAGGCTTATATTCTTTATAACCCCGCTACATGCAGGTATTACTTCCTTTGCACATCACTGACTCTTTATTAGATTTACTGCTCATGCATCTTAAAATAAATTGTTTCTAGGACTGGCTAAATAATTCCATCTACATTTATATATTTACAGGATGCAGAATATTTCTACATTGAAATATGGAAGCTGAAAAGCTGCTGTCTAGAGATAAAAAAATAATAATAAAAAATGAGACCAATAACCACCTTTCATTGCATGTTTTTTGAAAACAGTATTTCCAGCTTAAAAAGGGAGGACTTCCTACATAAAGGGACTAAACACCACAAATGAACATGCCTGTCATCAGGTCTGACAAAGGAGTAAATCACAGGTCTGACTACAGAGGGGCAGAGGGGAGGGGCAGGCTGAGGGTTCTGACAGATCTCTTCTTTTAGAGACGGCTGAGAATGAAAGGAGGGCTGGCTGATGCTTTGCCAGCTAGTAACAGCCTCTTACAGGTTGTCTGTGATGGTCATTCTTCTGCTAATCAAAGGTTAGTTCTAGTCGTGAACTACAGGTCCAGAATCTCTTTCTGACACTTTCTAAAAAGCCAGAGTAAGCATTCTTGGTTCTCCTTAATGTTTTTAAATTTCCATTCTTTCTTCTTGAGTTCTCTTTTATGGCAACTACTGAAATACCTGGAAAATAACTAAGGCTGCAGTAGCGCTAGAAATACAGAGAGGCAAGGAATTGCAGTACATGGTTTGTTTGACTGTAAATTACTTCTCATTGCTCGGTGAAGTGTGCACTGCTGTGTGGAAACTAGGGGTGGACTTTCAGAAATTATCCCACTTCTCAAATCATCTCAGGCTGTCTCTTCAAAAACTTACAAAGCTTCTCTCTATAACACTAAAAGAGAACCTGAGATTGGATCTCTACTCTTTGTATTATACATTATCCTAAATTTTTCCTTTTCCCTTCACAACATTTCTCTGAATCAATCTGATGTCTTTTTATATACTTACATTATAAATACTCTGGGAGTGAACATTTTTTAATCTGTGCAGCAGGAGGTATTGTGTGCTCCTGTGCTGTGACGAGGAGTTTCAGGTGCTATGCTAATACAGATAACAACAAATCGAACTAACACGGTAATTACTGTTGGTCTGTAGCAAGCTATTTAGTTATGGAAATTAATGGTACTTCCAGGTAGCCAAAAGCTTGCCCACAGACAAGTCATACCGTAATTATGATTTGATATCTCTGCTGCTACAATACCCTTAATTGTAAGGGAAGCTGCCAATTTTTCTGTACTAAATATTAGGCAAGAACAATTGAGGTATGGATAGAGGTACAGATAGAAGAGCCCAAAGGCACAGAGCAGTGGGATTCCATGCAGGAGTTAAATGCCCCATTCTAAATTCTGATGACAGTTAGTGAGTGGAGATAAGCAGTGAAATTCCACTTTCCTCCCAGGCACATCCTAGATAGCGTCCATACGCCAAGGGGCAAAACAAAGAACATTAAGATTGGGAAAAATAAGATCAGCTTCTCAGTACTCCTGCAGGGAACAATGCACACAACCTAAGGTGCTTGGTTGAGAGAAGAAGAGTGAGACTGGCATATGCAAAGGATTATACTTACATAGGCTCCCACAATGCTGCTCTTGGCAGCGACAAAGATCAGACAGATGAAGATGGCTGATCCTAGCATGCCAACAGCACAGACAAGAGGATCAGCTCGCTGGGTTTTTAACCGACACCATTTGGTTGCCCCAGCCCCTGTGATTACACCCAGGAAACCAGTGAAGCATGTGATTGCTCCGAAGATCAAGCTATTAAACAAAAGAAAACAAAAAGTAAGTTATTTTCCTAAATATTTTTCCCCCAAATAGGCATTATCTATGAACAAATTATTAGGGTAAACTGACTGATGGAAATCTGGACATTGTTTTTGCAAGTTTAAGATAAAATAAATGAGCAGCCTCCTGAGGGCTTGTGTGATTTCAGCACCTTTCCTGAAATTACAGGAAACAGCAGATGAAATTCAGCCTTGTTATATTGATCAACACACGGATGCATAGGGCTCATACTGCTTCTTTCTTTAAAGTTCCCTATAAAGTACATTGTACTGCTAATTATGAACAAATGAAATGGAGCAATAACCTGAATGCTGATCATGTAAGGGAAAGCATGGACAGGGTAAACACTAGGAAGCTTAAGGGAAAAGAATCCTAACAAGAAACCAAATAACAGTGATTTTCAACATGCTTCAACTTTCTAACGTCTTTCAGTCTACTTCAAAGAAGGCTGATTAGATTATTTTGCTGTTATAACACACACACACAAAATGTGTTTATTTAAATTTAAGAGCAGTAGCTGTCAAGGATTTGCTGTATTGTATGTGTATGACTCAGATAACAGAGTCTTTGGCAATTACATTAAAGTAGCTCCAGGGTAGCTCAAAATATAGGTGTCATCAAGGAGTGGAAAACTTGTCTTTGTAAACAGCAGATGGGCAGTCTGACTGGAGCTGTATTTTCTGCTTGCTGCATTCTTCAGAATACAGTTAGGCTGCCCGCTGGGTGCTCTAGTCAACGGTACTTCAAACCATTAAGCAGTTCACTTGTGATGGGATTGTGTCAGCTAGAGCAAGGTTTTCCTAACGTTATTTTTCCCTCCCAATCTTAAAAGTAAAGGAGCTGGCAAAAGGCAATTTTTCATATCTTTTATTCACCAGGATAAAGACTTGTTTAGTGTTTTATGTTTTGTGCTACCATGGTAAGGCACAAAACAATGAATTACTTTTCACAGCTTATGCACTGTAAGCTATGTTATATAACTGGGACTGAAAAAAACACCACTGGGTAACATCAAGCAATTCAGACTGAAGCGTCCCAGATCTTTGCATCACAGTTCAGCAAAACTCAGCATACTCAGTAGTATACAGAGCGATGGAACACAGTGAAGTCCTCCCTCCCACTGGAATAAAAACCTTTAGGGTCAGTTCCTGCAGCCTTTAGGGGAACCAGCCCAAGTCTTGAATTATAGCCACTGCTCTGGCTACCTCAACCTGCCAACCAATTCTGCTGCTATTCCAGAAAACAGTGTGGGTCTTAAGAAACCTCATCCTCTCAGCCCTCCACCCATCTCCTAAGCTAAAAACAACTGTCTTTTCTACTTCTGTACTATAGCCTGGGAACTAAGACTGAGCTGAGGTCATCACTTCTTTGGTTCGACTTCATGACTTCATGCAATGAAGAAAAGAAGAGAAATAAAACTCAGTTTACAAACCCAGCATTTCCTATCATTGTTGCAAGGATCAACAGGAAATTACAGACATTCTAGTAACTTGACCCCATGAGAATTGCCTATTTCCTCCGGTAAATAAGCCCCCTGTTCCCTCTCCTCCCTTTTTAAAGCAGTATGTATGAATCTCACCTATCTTTGGTGCCACAGGGCTGCGAGATGCAAGTCTCTGCTGTCTTCTGCACAACTTGTGCTCTGTGAAGGTAGAGAGGGATCCACATGCCAAGTGCCCCAGTGGCAAAGGAAACAGCTGAGGTGGCCAATGATGAGAACACATAGCTGCGGCTGTGGTGACATGAGGTAAAACCAAGAGAAGGTTTAGAAGGAAAATTGAAAGAACAAGGGCACCAGGAGAGGAAAGTGTGCCACTGTGACAAAACACAGAGTTCCCTCATATTACCCACCACCCTTTGCCGTGGGACGGAGTTAACACAAGGTATGAAGGAATGGTGAATAAGAGGGAATTCATACATCATGTTCTATTGATAATAATGTGTTTAACTCTCCAGGGGTGCTTCAAAGGGACCACTTTTCAGGGGACCCTTTCAGGAGAAGATCAGTACTTAATCACTAAGACATGATGTGGGCTATCACTATAGCATCACTGCCTACTTGAACTATAAGTTCCATCACTCCCTCCCCATTCATGTTATTTAAGACTACTACTTGGATAAATCACCAAAATAAGTAATATAGAAATATCGATAAATTAACCATAATCACTTTTCATAGTCCTTTTATACTGTCTGACAATACCAGGAAGACATCATAGCCAGCAATTCTAAGAAAAATGAAAGACACCACAAGTTTCCCATCAGAATTCCAATGTAACTCTGAATTCATGCATGCAAGCATTTGTACATTAACAGCAAGCATTCAGAAAGCAAGTGCAGCAACTTAAATGCTCATAAGTGTGTTATCTTTTAAGCAAATGTACAAGCATCCAACTACATTGTATGCACATGTATTCAGTCACATTTGGTTATGTAAACACATATATTTAAACTTGCCATTTTGTACAAGCTTTTGTGTATTTTCTCCTCTTAAACTGTTTTGGCATTGAACTTCCTTTTTTTCACATGGCAGAGTAGCTCTTTCAAAGAATAAAAAGAATCCAAACATTTGAACAGTGGCATGACAATTGCTACAGGAACACAGCAATTTCTACACTTCAAAAGCCTTAATTAGACTGAAAGATGAGCCAAACAAAGCAGACTCTAAGATGTGAATCTTAGAAATGTTAGAGCAAAAGCTGGAATCCACCTCTGTCAGCACAGTCAATATCTAGAGGAAATGTAATTGTAATTTTTCAGTCTAGGCCAGCAGATCATATTTTCTGCAATTTCTTGCATGTTGCCATTTTCCAGGCTCACAGTGTTAAGAAGTACAGGCCATTTGATGTTCAGATTAAGCAGTAGAGGCAAAGCATACGTTAGCAGAGTGCTCTTACTTTCTAATCAGTGCCTTCATGTCCCTTAGCCATGAGGTCCGAGCCTTCAGCTGTCCCCCAAGTTGTTCAACATTTCCTCTTTTAGCAGCAGGTACAAAGATCAAGATGAGTGTGCCTGTTATCATTCCTAAGAGTGGAGATACCTGCAAGAAAGAAACAGGGAATTAGCACAGGAAGCCAGCATTGTTTGCTTTGACTAGTCAGTAAGAAACAGATGACATTAGTTTCATTGCAGCACCCCAGTTCTTTACAGCCAGTCAGAATCTGTGAGCACGCTGAGGCATCTGTTCCCTTCCTTCCTCCCTTTCATTCCCTGGATTCTCTTATCTCACTCTGCAAGCATGAAACTTTGAGAATACTCTGATTAAGGTAGTCCGTTTATCCATGTTATTAACATACCAACATTCTGAATGATGTTTAACTCTTTGGAAACCTGCTTCCAGATAGGCTAAGAGACCAACTAATTTATGTGAGAATGTAGAAGCCTTTTCAGGTCAGTAAGGCCAAGGGAATGATTTCTGGGTGTGGGAAGCATGTGGCTGTGAAAATCTTCGCCTGACATGCATCCCTTACCATGTTCCTCCACCCTGCAATGGTTTCACATTATCAGGCAGCTTTCAGTGACTACCTCAGTGAGCAGCAGACTAAGAATCATTGAAAATTCAAGCTGGAGGATAGGAAAATGACACATTCAAGCTTTAGGTTTCCTGGTTTCCAATCCTTTCCTTCAGTTACTAGACAAAAATGCAAACATTTCACGTGTTTTACAATGAATGTGATTCTTGTTTTGAAATTGACAATGTGTTGGAAAAATAGAAACATGCATTTTCACTGAGCTATCATCTCTGCTATACATGTCACTTTCAAACTAAAATTCCTGTTCCAAAAAATATGCTTTCAGTAATGACCTGAGAATGATCTTTATATATAGAGTAATATTATACGTCTAAAGAAGACAAAATCAGGGAAGCTCTTCCAGGGAAGCTAATGGAAGACAAAAATTATCTCAGAACTGGAAAGTCAGGATTTTTATTTGAAGGCTCACTCCTCTGACACGACAATATCCATCAGTACTCAGTAATGCTCCACCAAAACAGTGACATTACTGCTAGATCCAGAGACAAAGCTGTCACTTGCCAAAGTGTCCTTCTGTCTTCTCCAGCTCACTGATACACGAATTATTCCTTATATCCCTCAGACTTGGAGTCCACAGGACATCACAGAGGAAAGCATTGCTTTGAGGAATCTAGTACATCGTGCAAGAGTACAATGATTGCCAAATGGACAGAGGATTACTTACAGGAAGCTTACTTGTGTTGTTTGACTAAAAGAACTATCAATCCTATCCTAAGCAACCATCATGGAAGTGTGCAGCTTGTCTTATAGATTCCCATGATTTTGCACACTCAGGGAATCATGCATCCATGTGCCCTTTTTAGTGGCAGTCATGACTCCATAAGGGTACAGCCTTGCAGACAGCCTGGATTTCTCAGGATAACTATGGAAACTTCAACTGAAGAGAAAGACACTAGTGATGACTTCTTTGCATAAATTAAACATTTCAGTTTTACTGTCAGAAACACAAGAGTGGTCCAACAGTGCAATTTCATTAACGCCCACTGACCAGAATGAGGGGTTTTGGAGATTCTCATTCCTTGTGCTGACCCTTACTTAAAAGTTAAGTAAACTTTTAACCCTTCAAGCATTTCTGCTATTGAATGAGGCAGGCACTCTCTTGGTCTGAAGCTTTAGGCTATTTTTTTTTCAGTTCAGGTTCACAGTTGGAAACTACTCCCTACTCTGGTAGGTACAGATTAACTATTGACAGTGGCTTTCCTGGCTTTGCTTACCCTTGCTGGACAGGCAATGGACCGTGTCACAGAAAGTAACATTTGCTTGAGATGGGAACACATGTATTTCACCACCTGCTGTTATAAACGGTATCAGCCTGAGATTCATGGGATTCATCATCTTCATGAAGTGCCAAAGTCAGAGAATGCAACTCATTGGGGCACGTGCCACCCAATCTGCCAAAGGTCAGAGAGCAGTTTTGCTGGGCCACTTCCTGTCAGCTCTTTCAAGACATCTTTGTGTGCAGGATCTGTTTGTGAGTATGTGATAGGAGTGTATTATCTTTTCAACACATTTATCAAGGTCTCAAGAGGTTAAAATAGAAGGAAACTGACTGTCTCAGGGCAGAAAAACAGGCGGAAACTGGAACAAAGTGTTTTTTCCTCAAAGCAGGAAGCCATTCTCAGAGTTTCTTGACAGCAGTGGACTGAAAGACTGTGGAGTTGATTTAAGGCCAATGCCTCATCTCCCCATCCCCATCAAGAAATCATGGTTGATTAATAATAGAGTGATTGGAAAATTCTTGCTCCCAGGCAGGGAGAAAAACAAGTACAATGAGCCAAAAACACATACCTTTCTCATTTGCTTAGAAAATACACCTACTATGCACTTAATATCCACAGATGTAATCTCCCATCTTTTACCATCTATATACAATAGCGCTATAAAAGTTGAGGACTTGTGTGATAGAATTTTTCTCTCCCTAACACTGATTAATTGATACAACTGATATTAAGATGCTATCAAAATTGATATGTAAGACTTCATAAATCTCTCTGTGAAATGGGACAAAGGTTCCCCAAGGCCAGGCTAGTGCTTATCGAATGTTAATTCAGAGTGCTGACAACCTATAATTTTACTGAGGAAGAAAAATAAAAGTTGTGTTTTTAAAAGCAAAAATAAAGGTTGTTGCATTTCTGGGAACATTTGAATTTCAAGCTATTTTGATCAATGAAGAGCTAAAGGATTTTTGAAAAAACAAAATCCCAACTAGCACTTCTTTCTTGTGGCTGCTCCAGATCATGAGCTTAAAAAGGGATATCCACACAAGAATGTCATGCCAAGAGACTGGCTTACCCGCAACGCCCAGTGCCAGTCTCCAGCAACCTGCTTCACACTTGATCCAGTGATGTATCCCAAGCCACTGCAAGTAATACACAAAAAAGAGTTGGTCAGAGTTTTAAAAGAGTACCACAGTCATGGTAGTTCTAAAGAAAAGATAACAACAGTCACAATCAATTGCGTTTGCTAGTCTCTCTTCTGCTGCAGGAAGGGACAGCGGGAATAGAACTCTTCTCAGCACTCTAAGTCCAAAAAAGCTGAAATTTCATGGAAATTCAGACACTGATCTCAAGTTCATAACTGACCTTTCAATCCCCTCAAAAAGGCTCAAAAAGAATTTATTTCATAATTCAGTTTGTACATCATGCCTTTCTGAGCACTAATATGAATACTTACAATTTTACATTCAGGCTTTCAGACAAGAAGTGACCTTCAAGGACACATCATATTCTAACATGAAATGTTTTCTTGTCATGTAACAGTACTTGGTGCAAATTACCCATGAAGTAAACATTTCTTATACATGTAGAAGAAAAGCCAAGAGGAATATGCAACACAGTCAGATGGGAGAAAATCAGATCAGTCTGAAGATAAAGGAGCGAGAGAACCTTTAGCTCCATGCTAAGAATGATGCTGTGGTAACAGAAGGTGGCTCACAAGAGACTGGTAGAGGTGAATGAAACTGAGTTTCTCTGAAAGTCAATGGAACAAAAAGGGGTATCATTCCTTCAGAACTGCTGCATCTGTTACTGTGACTGCCTTGGGTAAAAGTTCCTAGGACTACTGAAAGGCAGATGTCAGCAATCACATGCCTTTACTGAACAGTCTGCAAAGTTCTGGAAGTTGCTATATATAATGTGTCCAAAACTGTGCTATTTACAGAAATCAAACCATTTACCAAAATCAAACCATGGATCCAAGCCTCCATTGGATATTTGGAGATTAACAGATAAATATTTGTCATTTCTTCCTAGCCATAATTCACTGAATTCTCAATGTAAATATTTGGCATCCCTGGTATTTCCCTGCTTGGGAAAATATTCTTTTCATCAGTTAATGACTTGGCTATCTCTTTTTCCTCAAGAACAAAAGGATGTTTGTGAGTTTTATTGCAAGACTAATTGCTCTAACTTGTAAATGCACCACCCTAAATAAATTTTTCCCTGAACTGATGGGATTAAACCGTTGCCCAGGTTTTCCCTACTGGAAATGAACACGTGATGCCACTTTTGCACAGGAAGCTGTTCACCTCTGGGAATTGAGTTGCAAACTGTGAGAAACCACTCTGTCTCCAAACCTCACGATAGCCAGACAGCCATTATTTAAAAAATATATAAAAATCACAGAACCCCTCCTGTCCCAACAATCAGATACTGCATTGGGCTGATAAGGGAAGTCAAATGAAAAAAAAAAGCATCAGAGGAAATAATTACTTCAAATCTGAGCTTGTCTGTGGCTTCATCAGGCATCTGTGGTCTTGGCTATGCTCCACTGCTCTGCATAGAAGTGTGAACAACCACTACATTTTCTCTTTTCAGCCCTGTCCATACTAGATTCAAGAATTTCTCTTAATTGCTGTTTCAGTGGCAACAGCACTAAAATTGACTGGCCACTGCTATTACAACTACTACAACTACCAAGACTGGCATAGTCACACTTTACAAACTCAGGCCAAATTCAAGGCTATGCAAAATTTGAGCTTAAACTAAAATAGCTTGTGTTAATGAAGCATACTCCTGTTGAAATCTCAGGTATTTAGATCTTCACACAGAAGCAGGTATCCATTTGCTCACTTTTGAACAGTCCAGTGTCTTACGAGATCTTGATTTCACAGTAACCTGAAAGACATTGACTAACAGAGGCCTAGAACTCAGATGAACTGAAGCAACAATTCAGAACAAATTTGATTTTATTCAAATTGATGGCTTAGTTTAATAATGTTCCAGGAAAGTCAGCTAAAATATTTTCTTTCCATTTCCACCTAATTGCTGTAAAAAACAGTACTTCCCACTAATTTCCGAAAGTCACACATGAATAAGTAACAAGGATAGAAAAGGAATCAAATGCAACTAATTAGTCATGGCTGACAACATTTTCCTGTCTAAACCATTCCAACCAAAGACAGAACTGCCATCATCTCTGGCAACAGAAGATTTGTGTGAGCTAACTTTGAATCAAAAGTGAACAAAGAAAAGCACTGTGTCACTTACCTGCCAAGAGGAATTGCAAAATAGAAAACAGACAGCATAAGGGTCCTGGTGTTTCTGTTGAAAAGGTCTCCTATGATGGTTGGAGCAATAGTTGAGTAACTTGCTTCACCAATGCCAACCAAACCCCGTGAGAGCACAAGAAGCCAGAAATACTGAAAAAAGGAAATAAAACAGCTTAGAATGTCTCTCCCTATATTTTTGAATTCAGGACAGAGAGCAGTGAAAGTTGTCCAATTACGGAGATAGAAGAAGCCCACACAATTGGAATGTGACACACTTGTACACATTTATTGTTTAAAACCTCAGATTCTTTTCATTTGTCTCTTACTGAGGAGGAAAGGGATTATATTTTCTGTGAAGATTTATAGGCGTGAAATAAAAGCAGCAATAATACATAGTGGTCCCATCACACTCAATATTGTAAGATAGGAAGACTCTCAGTCTGTTTTCAGGATGGTAAGTCTAAGTGCCAGCAACACTGCCTGGACAGAGGAAGATGTGGGGAGGCAGCTGAGCATAACAAATCCTGCTTCTGGGCTCTGGGACAAGCAATACCTGCAAGCACAGCCACAGCCTCCCAACATGCCAGGGCACAAGTTAATACCAGCGAGATTCTGGAGGCTCTTCAAAGCTGTGAAGGAGTTGAACCTGCAACACCTCAAACTCTTGATTTTTTCCTCGATTAGAAGCTAAGGAATGAGGGAGGATTTCCAAAAGTGCTAAGCACCTCTCTCTCCACTTTCCTTGTGAAAAGCATAAATCCTCCCCTCGCAGCAGGAAGACAGACTAAGCCAGCTCTGAACACTTCTGAGAAACCTCAGGTTACAATCCAAGCTGAGCTGCACACAGTTATGAAGAGATAAGACAGGAGCTTTCCGCGAACCACCTGAGCACTGGAACATCAGCGTGCTCAGCATCTACTGCCAGCAGGTGAAAGATTCAGTGTCACACGAGGCAGCTGAGCGAGCTCCAAAACCATTAAGCTGCCCAAAGAATTATTTGCTCTTCCAGGTAAATGATAACCCATCAGAACAAAGGGAGGGACTTCATGGTCAGTACAACACAGCCTTTTTTAAATGGACAAAAAGGAACTGCTCATCTAATAGAATTTTCTTCATGGCTTGTCACCCTGCTTCAGCCAACGTTTCTGTGAAGTGCAGGGATCTGATTTTCAAGCCATCCTCTTCTGAGATACTTGCAATTTTCTGTGTGCTGCTGCATGGAGGTATAGAGCACAATATTTTGCTGCCCAAGTACCTGAAACATGAGCACAATCAAAGTTCTTAGAGATATAAGCAGCTTGGGCTACGTTCAGTCTAATTGCAGGTGCAGAAATTACACGACATTCCATTGCAGGAAACTATGTGCAGGGGAACCCATTTCTACACATGCAGCCACTAGAAATCCTAAACTTATTGTTATTATTCTATACATCATTTGCAAAGAACAGTGGGGATTATGATCTGTCCTTAAACATGAAAGTACTTTAAGAATAATGAGCAATTATGGTTGAGTTGCAGGAAAATGACTGATTTTGTGCCTTGCAGCAAAACCTGAGCCAGAACACAGGGCTTTCATTCACAGATACGCAAAATGTCACCCAAACATCAAGATGCACACCTCAGTCAAAAAGCACACCAACATTTAGCACTGCCATATTTTCATTGCTTTCTGCACAGTAATCCCCTGGCTGAAAAATGTCTCTTAGTGATTCCTGTAGCCACATAAAACAAATGATTTGGTGCACTCTCCACTTCCTCTTCTTCTGACGCAGACTTTGCACCGATACCCATTTTCTGAGTGTGTGCAAGTTCCTTGTTTGCTGGCAGGGCGTTCGCAGCGCTGCTGCCATTCACATACCTCCCATAGGCAGCACGGACGTAACAGACACACGTGGGTGTATGCAGAAAAGGCAATACTGTGACTCAGGTTCTTAATTTGTGCCAGTTGCCCAACGCTAGACCATTGCACGTTACTGCAGAAATGCGCTGACAATGATATGTGCACAGGTACCCAATGGCTTTGGAATGAGCAGCAGTATTTATAACATGCTGAATGACTTAGTCATGCAGAATTAGAAAGTAGGGGGATCTGGTGGCTGTTTTTGGTTTCCTAAGAGGTTCAGACCTGGATCACAAGTGTGTGACAGGCAAAGCTGTCATCTGTCTACCCTGCCTGGAATGGGTATGCAGACAGCACCAGTTACACCTTTAGAATGGCAAATTTACAAAGACGCTGTATGTTTCTCAAATCTGAAATGCCTACATAAAAATGCCCCAGGTTTGTGCTCACCAGCCAGGATCACTCCCAGAGAATGCACTAGACAGAGATGTCCCCCAAATAATGCAGTTAAAAGCTTCCTTTCAAACCTTCTGAAAGCCAGAACATTGTGGGAAGGTTTCCTGTGGTGGCAAAGAGTGCCTTGGTTCCATCAACAGCACCAAATCAGAGTTCTAAATCAATGGAATCATCTGCAAAAAGTGATGTATTTGCTCCTCTCCCCTCATTCCTCCTCCATCCACCCTCTTTGGCTTATCCTGTGCTTATTGTGCTCCAAATATCTTAACTATTCTCTGAAGAGCAGATATCCAAATTAAAGTCATGAGATTCTGACTTCAGATTGCGATGAAAACAATCTTATAAAAGCAAAATCTACATAAGGACATGGATGTTATCTCCATTCTGAGTTCATATATCTATGGATATATGAATGGATAATGCAGCTATTTAGGTGTAATGATGAGGCACAACATTAAAAATCTAATATGATATTAGGGAATTATAAATTATCAGTTCTGTGCTGTGTCTTGTTTTTGAGTGCTGTAAGATTACAAAGCCAATGCCTCTTCTTATCTTACTGGAAGATCTCTGGATTTTTGCCTAGCACACATTTGCTTGGTACTTACACAACAAAATTATGGAGTAATGCATTTCAGTAAGCTAGAGCCCTCAGTATTCCACCTCCAATAAGTCAGACAAACTTAAGCTTTGTCATCTCTGAACAAGGATAGCTGAGTATCTCCTAAGGACAGAACGTGCTCCTTTCAAAGAGACTCCCAATCTTTCCATTTTGCACATAGGAGAAGAAAATACAAACAAAAAAACAACTCCTAAATTCTTACACTGCTACTCATTTGAGCCACTGCCATACCACAAACCACTCAGAAACTGATCCCAAAACCAGCATGTATGCAATATAAACAATTGCTATTTTGTGTGTGTGTTATTTATAGGCCCATACACCCAAACACGTTTCTCTCTCTTTTTGTATGTGAATATTACAACTGCCACAAACAAATGTGAACGTCAGGTATTACTCACACAGGAAGCTCTGTTCTCCATAGCCGAAGAAGGACACTTCTACCATTTCCTCTGCTTTACAATTTCCCCCACATTCTTTGCCCTCTTTGCTTACCCCAGGACTCTAAGCAATTTAGTGAAACAAAAAGGGCTGACACCAGACAAATTCTTCTCCACATTATCTGCCCTCAAGAGCAGCACAGGCAACTGGGACAGGGCACTGCTGACTGAATTTCACTGTTCCCCAAGCAGAAATTGGTATATACTGAAGAACCTCATTCCTTTCTGCATTACTTTGGAGCTCTTCTGTAATTTGTTCATCTGAGCAAACACTTCTTACTCAGGCATGAAAATTGAAAAAGCCTTAGCTTTCAGCACCTGTGCTTATTCCATTTTCATAGGTTAAGATCCGCAGCCTTGAGACTTCAGTGCCTTTTTCTCTAGGTCAGCACTAGTAAATAAAGGTTTTGAAACATAATTATTACATCAAACAATTTATTTATGCTTTTCCTTTGGATAACAGTCATATCAGAATTGTATGCTCCAGAGAGGATGACAGGCACAGCCCTGCTGCATGCGGGCTCCCAGGTGCCAGCTGGGGACAGCTGCAGTGCAGTTGTCTTAGGGATACCTGGTCCATGTCGTGCAACTGCTATGAGTTCTAAGGGCAATTTTGGTTGCAAAGACACTCTGAGACTCTTTTATCAACTTGTGTGTGCCACAAGCAGACTGCTGAGACACAAGGCAGGTAGATCTGAAGCTGGAGAATTTACTTTGAAAAGCATGACATGGTTTATATTCACATTTTCATACTGACTTTACTGTGAATCCCATGCCCACGTCAATGTTTGATAGCCAATGACACATGAATATCTTTCATCGTATTTGGGCAGAGTTCCTAATTACACATTCATCCTAATTGTACAGACCACTGACTGAGTAATATATGTCTTAATAGTCTAAATGCAGCTTTAACTTCTCTTTTTTTAAATTAGTTAGCAGAAGGAATTAAGTCACACTTCTCTAAAAGATTAGCCATGAGTGATAAACCGATAATCTGCCAAATATGTGTACAACTCTGAACCACCAGATTTACCATCTAAAGAATCACATGATCCTTAAGCTTAGCTTGCTATGTATTAGCATTTGCATGTGAAGTAGCTTGTAAGGACCCCATAAAACTAGCTGAGTATGTGCTTCATTCAGATTAGGGACACAACGACCAGTAAGATCACACAGGTAAAGCCAACCTAGTGCAAATTTCTGGCATGAATGCATAGCACCAGTGCAAGACATGTTTTGGAATTGATGCTGCAGTCTAAATGAAGGCTCCACTTTGCAGCTACAGCATCTGCATCTGCAATCTTCTCCTACGCAAGGATTCTGAGCTAACCTCCTACAGATTCTACATTAGACTTCTTTAATGGCTTTGGAACATGAAATTCCATACTTGAACTGCTAAGGCTTGCAATATATTTGTTGTTGTTGTTGTTGTTGTTGTTTTTTCAATTATTATATAAATATAACGGAACAAGCAAGGCTATAGATCAGGGTTTGCATCCTTGCAAAGAAGACATGCATAAGAAAAGCCTTCCATGCTGCCATAGAGCTAGGATTGCCACATAAAGCCTAGAATAGTTGTGTGGAAAGGCAATAAACTAAGGAGAAAGCATCTGAATTGATTTCATTTCTGTGAATTTCTGTAGCAAACTCAGTTGAACTGTAGTGTAGTTACACTCTTGTACTTCTTTGGCTGGCAGGGTGTTGCACTGACAAACCCAGGGTACCACAGCAGTCCCCAGTGATCAGTCAAATCAACTGAAGACAGATAGATCTGATACACTGCAGGGGGCAGCTGACCAAAGGAAAGCCCACAGAGCCCAGACGTTTCTTCAGGGACTGGACAGTAGTGATCCTTTTTGGCAGATAGCTGCAGTGATGTGCAAGCATTTGCCCTTCCCAAGCAGAGCCCTTATTTTCCAGCCAGGCAAACAGCACTTTCTCCTGCATTTCACTGAGTTTTCCTAGCCGTATCAGAATTTTGCAGGGATGTAAGTGGTTAAAGAGGACACACCACACCCTTCACCACAGGTATGCAAAGACGTAATTCACAATGCAAAAAAAAATTCCTACAGGAATACATTTCTCAGTATCGGTGTTGTGACTAAGAGCATTGGATCCTGTAAACTCACAATTTACTCCAGCTCATTACCTGAGAGTTACCAGAAGAGCTGAGCAACTGAATGAATTTACAAATGCAGGTGACATATTTGCTTAAACACCAAACGCTCCATTTCTTTTAGCCTTTCCAGCAATGGTAGTCACCTGTAAGAATCTGAAAGCCTCCAGTCAAACAGGAACATTAATGTGTCATGGAAGACAAGACCGTGTTAAATGATGGCGTTGATGTTTTGAATTCCATTCTGTGTTTCAGGGATGACAGAGATTACAGCACAAGAGATAAGCCTAAAATCACCTCCCAACTCTGTGTACCCCTAATATTTCATAAATTCTGAGTACATACAACAAAAGAACCTGGCTTCCCATGGTGGAAACTTGTCCTGCGTCCAAGCATTGGGCAGGAATGGTGTGTCATACCTAGACACAGACAGCAAAGTCACACAGCCTACATTCTCATGTGTGAATGGTCCCAGTTCTCCCTTAATTAAAAGACAATGATGAAAAGCTAGAGATGGGCTGCATCTGCAATACCTGTGGGTTTTTTTGTACCAGTGCTGAAGAGCACATTTTTTTCTGTTAAGTCCAGCCCAGATTTTTAAGTAACTGATTATTCATGTCAAATGTTGGCCCTCTGGTGTTTTATTGCCTAGGAGATCTTTGCTCAGGAACAAGAGAAGAAGAATATCCACCATTATTTACACGTAATCCTAACTAGTCCCTCATGAGGACTGTCAGTAGAAAAAACAAAATACCACAAAGTATTGCCCAGAAAACCATGGGGCAAAAATGTTCACTGAGATATTTCATTGGTAGGTACTTCCCTTCAGTAGGTTGGGTAAGCATTGTTTTCAGGATTTCACACAACCAAAAGGTTATGTGGCATAGATATGGCCTAGCCCAGAATGCATGCCTGGGTGAAGCCTGGTTGCTGACAGGTTGGTCAGCCTTGATGCAATGATGTGAGCTAGCAGCACACCAGCTTTTTTTCCTTAGAGGTTCATGATTACCAGCCTGGAAAACAAAACTATAAACTATTCTTCTCACCTCCACCACGACTTCTTCCCTTATCAGACATGAGTCATGCTGGCAGGGAAGCCTGCAGGAGATACACCACAGTTGCTGGGTTTTTTGCCATTTGGCCCACAGCAGAAAAGTTATTGAGTACCCTTTCTTTCCTTCATAGCATGTCATCACCGACACATAACTACTTTTCTCCCCCCATCTCTTCCTAACCGCAACTGCCTTTTAAGTCACTCCTGCAGATAACATTTCCTATAACTTGCACTGAAGTTAAGTTCTGCAGTTGCCTCCACTCAAATTGAACTCTTGACACCAAATCTATCTTTCATCATCATTTCCACACCATTCTTCTCTGCGCATGTCACAGAATCAGAGGTTAGTTGAAGTTGGAAGGGACTTTTGGAGATCATCCCCTGCTCGACAGTGGTCAACCACAAGAGAAAGTTCAGGACTACGTTCAGTATAGTTTTGACTGTCTTCAAGGATGGAGAAAATACAGCCTCTCTGGGCAATCTGTTACTGTATTTCACCATCTTCACTGTAAAAATGTCTCTTCTTATGTTTAAATGGACTTTTCTGTATTTTGTGCCCATTGCCTCATCTTTTCATTGGGCATCACAGAGAAGGGTCTGCTCTACTCTTACTGCCTCCTATAAGATATTCATACACACTGATAAGACCACCTCAGAACCTTTTCTCCTCTGTATCTGAGGCCATATGACATCTTGAAAAGGTTTACAAGAACATTTAGCTTTACACTCTCTCCAACTGCAGGGCAAGATAGAACTGGGAAGCCATGCAGCCCCATCTTCATTTATGCATGATTGCCGGTGCTTTACATCCTATTCAGCATTTCTCACTGCAGCTCTGAGTCAGATTGAGTCTTTGATAAAATGCTCTGAAAGTAAAGCAACACAGCAGGCAGAGCCTCCCCAGGGAGCTATGCATTCCTCAGTACCGTTTGACAACACAGGAAAAAAATAGCAAGAATTTGCAAAGCTGCTTTCCAAAGGATGAAGGCTCATCAAAGCTTTGTAAAGTAGCTTTTAGGTACAGTAATAAAGGTCCTCTAAGTTTTTCCAAACACACTTGATTTCAAGAGCATACACTATCTCAAGTTCAAGTCAAAATTGTTCTTGAGGCTTTCCTATTTTCCTTGAATAACATCTACTTCAGCCAAGCTTGCTGCAAGAAGGACCCTCCAGTACTTGAAAGTCTGACACTGAAAGCCCTAGTACCTCTGCATACTTCAAAGTCTGACCAAGCAGTTTAACGCTGGTGTAAAGGGCGATACTCATTATACAGCACATTGGACAGTGAGCAGTAATAACAGAGCTCAGCTCCTGAAGAAGAATGCCATTTTAGCAAAGGTAAGCTGTCCGCATCCATGGGGATTAGCTTCCAAAGCAGATCTGATTCTTTCACAGCGTGCAGTGTCAAACACTTCAAAACCTCAGCTCATTTTAGATACACCCAGTGGCCTATCAGTTCTCAGCTCAGAGCACCTTACCTTTGAACAACTTCCTATTGTGAAAATTCAGCTGGTACTCAGAGTCCGCAAGGAGGACAACAGGCACTCCAGCAAGGAGAAAGAGAACCAAACACATATTTAAATACAGAACTGAGCAAGGGGAATGAAGCAAAGTCCAATCACCTTTTTGTTTGTTTGTTTGTTTTTGTTTTTAACTGTCTCTAGTATTTGTTAATGGCTCCAGCTCTCCCAGGTGGCCTGTTCAGGCATGCTTAAGTGAATGTGGAGAGTTTTATTTGGAAATGTACTTGAGATGCGACGCTGGCTGATTAAAGTGTCCTTATTTTATGAGATTCATATTATTATTTAGTATGTAAAAATAACCAATAAAGACTATAAGAAATTCCTTTTTCCCTTCTCATACCCTGCAATCAGAAACTAAAGTGTTTAACCACTGGATACCTACAGGCAGGCTCTAAAGTGAAGCACCTAATTAAGCACCCTGGAGAAAAACAAAAACAAAACCACCCTGGAAGTAGCAAGAGTCCCACAGTGCTTCCCAGAGCCAGCAGGGAGCTGCCATATGCTCCATGGATATAAAAATCAGGGCCAAGATTTTCTTTGCTAATTATAAAGTTTGAGCATGACATTTCCCTTCCTGCATTAGCATTGCAGTGTGTGAAATCCAACTTTCCATTATTGCCATCTCTTCCGACTTGTGGCAGTCTTGAAAGACTTTTCTGTAACTTTCCAGGTAGGAAGAAAATAAAAAGAGTAAGCTCAAATCCCATTCTCTATCCAATTAAGTAATGTAATTACAAGATTCTGGGTGATGAAGCATCGCCGCCAGGTCCTGACAATAGCCTCAGTTAAGACAAAGCCGGATTTCAGCTTACTAATTGGAAGCCTTTTCGTCTGATTGACCTGCCTGTGGTAAAAACATTACATGACACTCAAGTGTTGGGATTTGTGTTCTTCTCAATTAAATTTCTTGGTCATTAATAGTGCAATAAAGACAGAAGCCTGGAATGTGTTTGGAAGGAATGTGACAGATCAGCTTGCTTATGCACTAGAACACTAGCCAACTGCATGCACAGCTACCTACAAAACAGACCTCAAAGAAAAAGGTTGATGCTTCCAAATAAATCACAGGCATCATAAAAAGCCCCATGTCGACAGTGTTAGCTGGAACACTGAGTTAGAGCACTTCTTTTCATCCTTGTGGATCTGGTGTCAGACCCAAAAAGAGGAGCCTGTAACATTTCAGATGGCTGAATAGTGCTCATTTATCCATCTTATAAAACCATTGCACACAGACTGGCCAGAATGCATTTTCCAAAACTGTTCCCCTGAGAAACTTCAGCAGTTCTGGGTCAGAAGCAAACTGTTACTTTTTGTCCCAGAACTGTGCTGTGAGACACACATAAGAGGCACTTTCAGCAAGTATCTCTGGCATTAGCCATTATCACCATGCACCTTGGGTTTGTAACAGTGGAAAAGATGCAAGGCTCTTGAGACACACATTTTCCAATATCAGCAGCTGGAATATCATCCGGAATACACAAAACTAAAGATATTCACAAGCAGCAGGAGCTGCCAGAGGATGAGTCACAAGCAAAGACTGAATCCAGGCAACCCAGCAGTAAACAAACATCAGAATTTTCAGAACATTAAGTTATGGGCATTGGAACATAACTCTGACAACATCTTTGCCTTCAATGACACCTACAGAAACCGTAGTGATCTAACCACATTAACCAGGTGGGCTCTTTGGGTTCAAAGATACTTTGCTTTTGGTTTGGATCAATTTTTAGGTAGAAATTTAGTGAAACTCAACAGCTAGGTCTGATTCTTGGAGAGCAGAACACCACGATCCTCTCCCTGAGACAATTGCAGAAACTACCATTTTTCAGCACTCTTTGAAAAAAGCATCAGTCAACCGACTGAGCCACCACACATGGATACTGCATTTAACTATATGTATTTTCAGGAGCAGAGTGATTTTTGATAAGTCAATAAAGGATATATTGCGATGGAATAACTCAAGGTTTAAATCAAATTACCTCAAACGAAGTTGCAGCCCCAGCACTTTTACCTGTACTGTTTGTGGCACTGACTCATAGCATATTTTACTTTGCACACGATGAAAGTTTAATACTCCAGCAAGGCAAATCTTGTAGGCAACTTTGCTGAAAAACCACTGGACTCATTCCAAACTCCGTAGAGAATTTTAGTTCTTGCTTTCTTTTTTTCACACCTCCCTGGCTTGCTGACTCAATCAAGATCCAGAAGCACAAAACACTGTGAGAAGGGCTGACCTTACAATATGTTTGGATAACATCTGAGATCCTGTTTTTAGCATCAGATTTCCATAGAAAAGAATTTCTCCTATCTACTTTTCTTCTTATTCACCATCTTTGAAAGGTTGTTGCATTGCTTCTTGAAGCATTATCAATTGGCAAGGTTTTGTCATGCTGTAGCTTCATTTCATTCCCTAAAGCAAGCCTATTTGACAAAATGACAATCCCATTTAACTATATTAAATGCATTTGTACATTATGGCACTGTCTTCTCAAGAGACTGTGTCAGTCGCGCTCAGACACGATGATCAGCACCATTCCTGGGGATTTCCCACTCAAAACCAATTACATGGCTCTGAGATTAGTAGTCTAATTCATTGTTATCTGAATTGCAAATCCAGTGTTTTGTGTAGCATTCAGAAGTCATGCATTTCAAAAGATATGTCAACACTTCAAAAGACTGACTGAGCACCTGGTGGTTGTCTCACCCTGATGGGCAGCTCTCCTCCACCATGGTGCTCTCCACTGCCCCTCCTCAAAGAAAGAAGGGGAAGAAAATACAATGGAAAAGGGCTCAAATGTTGAGATAAGGACAGGGAGATCACTTACTTACTGTCACAAGCAAAACAGACTCAGTATAGAGAGATTAATATAAGTAATATAATGTCCTTTTTTCAGCTTTGATATATGACCCAGGAGGCCACAGGCTTTGTAGACCACTGAAAAATCACTTATGTTTCCTAAAGCTCCAGAAGCAATGAAGAGTTCAACCAAAAAAAGGCCCAAACCCACTCATTTGCATAGGAATACAAGCCAAAACAGCTGAACAACACTTTCTCTCTCTTCTGCATCCTGTTTTTGAGGACAATATGCACAACTTTCAAGACCCACCAAGGTCCCGGTAATAGAAAGATGGGCTTTGTTTCCAGGCCCCCTAATGAGCCTAAAACTGGATTGAATTACTTGTTTTCTTTGTCTGTGAGACATCATTAATCATACTCTCCTGAAGCATCATGCTTCTTTCCAAGTCAAAAGCTTAAAGAACACTAGCCATAAACTGCCTCATCTACATCCACACTAAGTGCATATCAGCTTACACCCTTAACCAAACGGTAACATCTCTCCAGACCTATATTTGAACACCCTAGTGAAGGAAGAGAGGATGTATACCACTCTACCAATGTGGCATCATCTCCATACTCTCAATACTCCATTTTCTGGGAAGCCTGTTTCCAAAGAAACAGGATCACACGGTGCCACCCAGACCGCTCTGCCTTCTGACGGTGTTTGACCCAGTCAGACTGCCCCAATGCTGAAGTACAGCATGCGATGGTGCTGTGCTGCATCAGGAATGGTTTGTGTTAGTTGTTGGTTTGTGTAGAATGGCTCAGGTCACAACTGCTGCTACAAGAATCCTGCTGAACTGGTATGAAATTTTATAATTCCTTCCTCTCTATTTCAAGACCTGCTTGGAAGCTTTCATGCAGCATTATTATTTTTTTTTTTTCCTTTTCAGTCTACTTAAGGAACATTTTTTCTGTGGTATTTTGAACAAGGCTGCTCTTGAGCTGCTGTAATAATTATTTACAAAGCATAAAAGCATAACACAGAAGTATTATAGAGACTTTCAGTAAGACAGAGTTAAAGCAGCAAGACATCCTTTTTGTGTTTCATCAGTGTGCTCTGGGGTTAGGCCTCTGCTGTAGAACATACACCTTAACTGCCAACACAAAAAGGAACATTTCCAAGATACACACAGCCTGGCAATGAAATAAATATGCCCTCTTCCCTCTGCCTCTACAGCAAATAACAGATCAAGGTGAGATATCCACAATAAAAGCAGGCAGGATGGAAGTTGCAAGCTTCCATCATTGCTCCAAATCGTTGCTCCAAATCATCTATTAATGGGCAGAGCAGCTGAAACTCCCTACTGTCCAACCTGGAGACTGTAAATTCAGGTTGCTTCATAAAAATGAGACAAAGCTGTGAAGGTCTTTGGCCTGTAAAGAACTTTCATGCCTGTACCACAGTCTCTAGCTGGTGTCTCTAAGCATCTTCCTGATCCAATGAATCAGTTGTAAGCATATTGATTCAAAAAGATGTAGGGTCTGACTCAATTCCCACATGGACACAGAAAAGGCTCCCACAGATTTCCAAAGGAGGAGCTGAACCAAAGCAACAATCACAGGTCCTGTGATAATGATTTCAACATCTTCTGATAACCTAGATAACAAAAAATTCTCTGAAAAAGGCATGGGCAATTATCAGGAGCTCTCACAGAGACCCACTGTAAATTAGGTTTTAGCCTTGAGCCTATTTCTTGATTGTCTCCCAGCACAAACCTCTGTCCACCTGCTCCAGAAAACGTCTGAGCTCTGAGGAGCAATTCTGACATTTCACTGCCTTCACTTTAATGAACAGAAGCCTGTGCAGCAGGATGTGTCAGTTCAGGTGAGTTACAATGCTGAACAACATAAACCTCCTTTCTTGTTGCAGCATCCACAACATTTTATTCAGATTTTACAATATTTCAGGTCAATTAATGACCCAAAATAGTTAGGAAAGGTCAGGAGGGACACTTATGAATGTAACTACACATGACTGGTGTGGTGTGAGAAGTTTGAATGGAGTGTGATGTCTGACTGCCCAAGGCTCTGCAAAGCTGTGACTTGGGGCTGTAATACTGATTGCTCTCAGGTCCTAGAGGTGAGAGCACAACCAGTCCTGTCCAGATGTACTGCAGACTGGAAGTGATACTCATAGTGGAGATATTCCTTATGGAAGTGTCTTTCAGTTCATTTCCTTCATGTGAATAAGCTTTGGAGCAATACTCTGTCTCTCTCCTGGCAGCCATCACCAGCTGAGTTTTCAATAACTCTTTCCAAAATGCTTTACAGATACATAGATACAGATACTGGAGGAAGAAAAACACTCAGAGCTGAAAAATACGATGCTTCTGTTACTGGTAACAACAATGAAAAGACTCTTTCTCTCATAGATCATCTTTGGAGGGTAATGCTCTGAGAACATCCTAGCCTGTTTCTCATGTACAGTTTCCCTTGCAGGAAACAGGACAAGAAAGCAAGTGACTGGGGCTAACACACAGCATTAATCCTACACGCACCTTACCTGAGCAAGCTGCATCTACTGCATCCATATAAATCTTACCTCTTGTGTCCCAGGTCAGCAAAATCAGAGGGGCCCACGATTCAAAAGTTCAAATCATTGCACTTATTTGGGCAAAATATGTTCTTACATGAAAACAGTTTCCCAAGCAGTATTTGATTCAGCTGTGCTGAAGATGCTAGCAGACTTAACAGATATCCAGAACACCTGAATAAAATACAGCCAACAATTCATTCTCAAAGGAATAAGAAATTAAGTATCCTTTTCCTCCAATCCACCACACTGAATCCACATGAGAAAATGCAAGGGAATAAAAGAGTGCTCTCAGGTAGAAGGGAGTTGGAAGGTGATGCAGACTCAGTTCCTTCAAACCTTCTTTCTGCAGTGGAGCCTTTGTGCAGATCAGAGATGAAAGCCCTTAACTTTTCCCTGTCTTTGGAGACTTTGGACCCACCACACCTCAGCACTGCACCCTCCCTCTCCTGGGATCCACTGACCTTGGTTCCACAGCAAAGTGGTTCTGCAAAAGGAAGGGCTGTAGAGATTGCTGTGTCTCAACAGAGTAGAGGCAAAGCAAGACAGAGTTGCAGCACTGTGCACACAGCTTTAACAGCAGCTCTTAGTAATTTGAGCGCTGACACACTGACAGTTAGAACAGCAATGTTCCTGTAGCATATTACCCATCCTAATCTCTTCCTCTGTGATAAGAAATTACACAGTGGACTATATTTTCCCTGAGCAGTCTGGTAGAAGGGCAGGCATGCAGAAATCCAAATGTCAATAGTTTGTGCTCATCTGTAGGGCTCCAGTGCCACATTAAGGTCTGGCAAAATACACCAGAGGCAACTAACAGCCTTTGTCCATTAGCATCCTGTATCAGCTGCAGCACAGATTTCTCTAACAGCCACATGAATGGTTAAGAATTGCAAGTGAGGGATAGGACTGAGTGTGTATACAGCAGACTTTGCAAAGGTGCCTGGAGAATCTATTTGGCTTTCTTCGTAAAAGAGATTTCCTTCTAACACAATGGGATGAAACAACAGGTTATAAGCATTCCAGCAATTCATGGTGACTACAAGAAAACACTCGGTACCTTTCTAATATACAAAAAAGATAGCTTCAGGCTCTTAGTTTTGTTTGCTTCTGTTTTTCAAGCTTATGCAGTAGAAGTAAAGGAACAGAAGCTGTGTGTTTCATAAATTAACTTCTTCCAGAACACATTTTTGCTTGGAGTGAATCCTGGAGAGTCGGGGTGGGGGGTTGGTTTGTGTTTACATTTTTTCAAATTAGCCCAACTAACCATTTGATCCATAGTGCACATAATTTGCTGCTTCTCTTCCAGCACTCCTTGAAAGACAAGCTCTGGGAATAAATACAGACCTGGAAAGTCTGAAACACAGGCCTTCAGCAAGTACTGCTGGTTAACTGGAATTCCATACTGCGTTATTTGCTTCCTCTTTTAGAGATAAATCAAAAGAAGAGGAAAAGAGGATAACAGCAGTAGCTATACCTATCCTGAGTAACTTGCAGGGAGGTACAATAGGAAGGTTGTGTCACGTCAGCTATCTCAACATCTAAACAGAAATATTTACCAAGGAACTGAAGGATTCAACAGCACATTCCCTGTTTACCTTGTTATTCTCTGCTTTTTCATTTCCAAACTTGTTCCCATCTGCAGTTCTGATGTCTCCTAGCAAACCCACATTACCACAGCCTGGTCTCGTTGATTATTAGGTATGCTTGTTCTCCCAGTCTAGTGGAGCCAAACTACTTAGCAGAGCACTTTGCTCACCCGTTAAATAGTAACCCTTTTATGCTGAAGTATCCTTTACTCAAGACATCCACGTGGGAAATAGCAGTGTTTCAAAAGGCTGGGAGAACAGTCTGCAATTTTCCACCTTTGAGTTCTTTCTTGCTTTAAGAAGCTGGTGTCTGCCTACGAGGGAGAAGGCTGCTGATCTCTAAGAACTCTGTGCTTTGAGGGGCAGGAAGGCTAGCACCAAAAACAAGGTTTAATCCAAGACAGATTTCTGGCAAAAGAGGTCAACTGTCAGAACAGTAGCACTATGACTAATAGATGTGGATATCCATGCAGTCAGACACAAACTCTTAGCACGCAGCCTCATCACTCCAGATAGTCAAATGGCTTTGTGTGAAGCTGTTCAGAACAAGAGAAATCATGCAACTGGGTCTACGTATTTTTCCCAGTGACATTCTGGGCTATAAAGCAGCTCCAGATGATTAGCCATAACACAGGCAATTGGGCATTATACTCATCCAAATGCTATCTGGAGAAAAAGCTGATCACTCAACTAACAGCAGAGTTCATATTGATACAGAAGGAGACAGACCAATATTTAGTTTTTTGTGTGGATGGAAATGCATCTCAGTGAAGCAACTCCATGAAGGCTGTACGCTCAGTGTATTTCTTTGCGCTGTGACTCTTTTCCTGATTTATTATAGAGCATGAACCACAAATCCCAAAGTGCTTGCCAAAAACCAGATGCATGCCAGGAGCCACAAACTACAACAAAATGGTTTTGCAGGTGAAAGTTTGTATACGTGCAGGTGGAGAAGTAATTAATAGGAATGTATTAAGGAAAGCACGTTCTAAGCAGGTGTTAGTACTTACAAACTACAAATTAAGATAAATGGAAATTTTATTGAAATTTCTATAAACGGAGTTAATCTAGAGATCTGTCTAAATATGTACTAATTTAAAATAATTTTGAATTCATGAACAAACTTGCTATTGGCTTTTTTATACAACCTTTCATTTGGAAAGTGCTAGATAGTGTTATGGAGGAGAAATGTACAAGTGTCAGAGTTAAAGTGCAAGATAACTCTTCTTATTTTTCTGCAGTGAAGTGCCACACAAATGCAAATTGTCAAATCACAAAATGTAACAGAACAAACGTGAATTTTTCAATATCACTCCAGTCCTGTTACTTCTGATGATTTTTCTTTTGGTACACAAGGAATCAATGCACTGTTTTCAGTAACCACCATCTCCTATGTACTCTGGAACCATCTTTACATTTTAGACTGATCTTTTCTTTCTATGAAAGCCTATCATCTGGTGGAGGTTGAGGTTCATTCTTCATTTATGTGACGTTCATTAATCCTGCTACAGTGCCAAGATCCTTGGTAATAAATAACGAAGGATATTTAATAAGCGGTTACAAACCTTAATGCAGTGCTCTCCAGCAAATACATGTCTACATAACATTCAGAGCCAATGTGATGTTTTATCTGACAGCATTCAGTCACTATCTTCTTAATCCAAACAACATGAAATAGCATCTCGATAGAAACCCAGATGAAGTATTTCATTGAGTCCCATCCTTTTTCTTCAGATCAAAAGATATCTCTCTGATGTAGTTTCTCTTCCCATGTTCTTTTCTTGTCATGTGGGTATTTCTTTATTGCATAATTTGACAATAGGACAGATATGGATGAAAATATCCTTTTCTGTGTGCTTGTTTTCACAATAAATGGGAAATAATCTAGATCTTCCCCCACACTGTGGCATTTTGATCTTTTCCTTTACATGTGCAAATGACATCCAGGAACTAATCAACACACTGCCAGAATCTCTTGCAGTCTGTGGGCTTTCAGTGTCCACCAGAACTGTAGCTGCTTTCTACCTCTGTTAAGCTGCCTCCCTCCATTTACCATCCAAATTTATACTATGTGGATGTGTACTCTATTAATTACACAGAGACAGCATTCACAGAGCACTACATGCTCTCAAAACTTGAAGAAAGGCAATCCCTGAAGATACAGTTTGCTGTTTCTACTGAATGACTGTTGTTTCTTGCCTCGTTCTGTATTTCTGTTGTCATTGCATAAAGAAGTTTTATGTACAGCATTCTATGGGCTCAGCCCATGCCAACTTGCTCTTTCTAGCCATGGCTTTCCATGCTGACTTGGATGTGAGCACATATCTACTTCCAGTAGCTACTTTTATTTGCATCAACAATTTTTTTTTCATATTTCAGCTCATAGCATTTTTCCCTGACAAATGCACATACTATCTTAAAAAAAAAGAAAGAAAAAAGAAAAAATGTTGAGAGAAAAGATACTGTTTCACACCTGTCTCACTCCTTAAATGATTTCTTAAAAGGCAAAGATCAGGAAAATTGCCTAGTTAGCCACTGCATAAAGAAAAAGGTTGCATCAGCTTTTCTTTGACTCATTTTCTCATGAATGTTTCAGGAATTCACCTTCTTCAATGTGGCATGCCTTCCCAGTTAGAGATCAGACCTCCAATAAAGATACTGAGGTGGGAGGGATGCTATGTGAAGCTGGGATTATGCTTATCACCTCGTTCATCTGCTGCAGCCACTGGGCAGAGAACATCCATACAGCAGCTGCAAAATATACTGTAATCTCCTGGACTTGATAGAAAGGAGTTGGGATTGGGATCTCTGATTTAATACAAAATTACTCCGGAAGAGCTGAGGACTGTGGGGGAGTTTTCTGGATATCAGGAGTTTGTTTCCAAGGTTGTAGTTTGGGCCCAGAGTTAGTATTCCTCATATAAATACAGGAGAAATTAACAGATTGGGCCATTCTGACATTGTCTCTTTTTTGACCTCCAGAAAACTGGAATTTGGATTTCAAACATAGTCCCATTTTATATGCATTACTTTCGTAGGCTACAAACACGACACTTTCACGCTGATCTCCTGATTACTAATGAACACACGTATCAGTCTTTGAACTGCTTCAGCTAGTAAGCCCCAAATCCTTAAGCTTAAAATCTCTGAAAACAAAGATGACATTGGTCCACTTCCAGTACCTCATGTCTACTCCTCTCCCATTTGTAACTACAGGACTAGATCTATTACAGAGAGACTGCTGAGAACCTGAGCACGAATGCATGTTTGTAACATGAGAAGTGCAGCTGGTTTTTCAAAAAGCATTTGCCTCTTCCTTGGGCTACAATCACAGCTAAATTTGCAGAACGTTATGAAAAGAAAGTTTAAAAAAAAAAACAGAACGTAAAAATGTGTCTCATTTTTGCTTCTTTCTCTAGAAAGGATTCTTCTTGGATAATTATAAACCAGAATCATCTATTGGAGTTAAAGGCTTCTACATTTGGCCATGTACATATTTTCTTTAGAAATTCAGCGACAATCTGACATGAAAGCCAGACAGACACATGAGTGCCACTGCCTGTTTTAGGTGGAAATTTTCTGTTTTTAGAAACTACAGAGCATGTGCGTGGGCAGGAGAGAGCAGGGAGGAGAGGCTTAGGATGTCATTCTTTAGGCGTGACCCAAATGCTACAATCTGTGGAACGCTGCTGGACAGAAAGGGTGAGGAAGGTCCCTGCTTCCCTTGGGGAAATCACTCTGGTGACACCAGGAGCTGATTTGTCTCCCCAGGAATGTTGCCACCCACCTCAATTCAACCATCTCTATAATATGATTGAAAAGGGGGATATTCTTCCTCAGCAAATGTCAGATAGCTGTTTCTTCCAAGAGCCTCTGATGGGCAAGGAAATTAACACAATGAGGAGTCTTCAAAATGGAGTACTGCGGCTGTCCTGAAAGCAGGTGAGGGTTGCTGTGCATAGCCTGACAGTCCCATCATCAGCTCCCCAGACATATCCATCAGCTAGCATAATAGGAGCTAAAATTCTGTTTAATGTCCATGCTGTCATCCACACCTACTGTCTTTGATGGAAAGGAATCAAATTGGATGCATTTTGTAATCCCACATACCATAAGCAGAGTTCCCAACTAACTCCAGTGACTTCTGTTGTGATACCAGAAGGCAACAGAACCACTATATAGCCATGGATGTTTTTCAAGTCAGTTTTAATAGCCTTTTAAAGTTTCTTTAGGATCTCCCTGAAAGCAAAGCCCTTATGTCAACAGAAAGTGTTGGTTCAACATGCTCCGCCTGTTATTTTTATGGATGTGCAAGATCAAAGATTTCACAGTTAAGAACGAAGTTACACAGATCACACTTGACCTCCAGGAAGTCAGATAACATACCGCGTGTTTTTAGGAGCATGTTATCCAGCTATTCAGAACACTGCAAAGTGCCTTTGAAGAGATCTTACCTGCTCAGTGATGAAGGAGCTTGAAAAAGTGACAGCTGACCAAAAGAAGATCCCACAGCTGAGAATGATCTTTCTGTTGAAACGGTCACCAAGGTAACCAAATATAGGCGCTGCCACCATGAAGCTACAGATGAAAACTGCAAAGGAGAGAAAAAGGAAAGAAACATTTAATAAACATCAGGCCAAGAACACGAAAACTAATTCTCTGCAAACCAAATCCTCCAGAGAGCAGTTCCATTTAATTGGATGTGCTGCAGCCCTGGCTTACAAAGTTGCGCAGTCTGATAGGATTTCAGCAGTCACTGTTTCCTTAATCAAACAGCTTTTTTCATTCCCAGGGAAACTTCAGACCAGTGAACTTGTGCTACATCTGAAAGCATGAACAAAACCAGGGCAGAATAAATGAAGAGCTTCTGCCCAAACATCACTGAGAAGGTGAAGTGAAGGCTGGAAGGAATTTTAAACAGAAAGCAAGCCATAGGCTCCTTGTTGGCTCTTGCAGCAGAAAGAGACAAACAGACTACAAAAACTGAAGATCTTTAATCTGTTCTATCATTTTCTTATGGCAACCATGAAACTGTTAGTATTACTGAGGCACCGGCCCTGTAGTCAGACAGAAAACTCCAGTCTCCTTATTCACCAGCGCTGAACTTGTATTTAAACCCCCCATTTGGTAACTATTTCACCAACAGAAATAGTTCACAAAGCCCAAACAGGCCAGGGACGCCCAGCTGAAAGGTTACAAGTTTCTCTTCTGGCATGCAGAAAAGAGCCTCCTGGTAGAATATCCTCTGCATAATCTCCTTGACTTCAGAGTTCACTCCTCCAGCCTACACCAAAACACCTATTCAGTGACACCACAGAAAACACCTAAAACAAGGCACTCACACCACACCCACAATTAATTGGAACCTTTGCAGAAATTGACAGATTTTAAGCTGATTTAATATCTGCCCACGTTAGAGATATGGATGAATGCAACTACATTGCTTTTACTGCTATTCAGTTACTCCAGGATAAATTTTAGCTTCCTGGGTTTGGCAAACCCAAGTGGGTGGGACATGGATACCTGGAGGCCCACCTTTGGTCAGAGAGTTCAGACTCATGTTGGGCAGTTCCTCTTCTGCCACTGCCTAACCTTAGCCATCTAATTCATTAGATGTTAAAGGGTGGGAGGAAGTAAGAAAAGAAAGGGCAAGAGAAGGATGCACACTCCTTCGACTGGAATGTATGTATAAAAATCAAAGTAGTTAAGTCACAAATAATGAATTTTTCACAGATAGTGATGCACGATAGCCCAAACACATGCAGAATGCTAAACTATGATATGATCTACATCTCTTCTTTTTTAATATATTAAGATATCAAAGCTGCTTTACAAATTATACGCATCCATTTGCGTATATTTTGTGAGCCATACAACTGTGTGAGTATCAACTTTGCACTGTGATGTTTATGGTGGGAATTACAGATTTACCTTTTATTTTTTACATTTACAGTTAAATAAATAAATGGAGAAACATTAAGATACAAAAAAAAAAAAAAAAGAAGTATGTGCAGCATTCTATCACACCCATGTCAACAGTAATGCTGCAGACAATCTTGCTGTTTGGCTAGCACTAACTCTGGCTTACAAACCTCAGCCCTGCAAGGCTCTAATTGCACTGGCCCCAGTCCAACCAGGCACTTAAGCACATGCTTATATTAAGCACTTTAGAGTCGTCAATTCTATGATTAAAAGCTTTCCTGAATGAACACCGATGTGCTCAACACCTTGCAGAGCTGGTGCAGCAACTGGGCACAGTGTGACTGCTTACTGGGGATGAGGGGCAGAAAACGACTCCGTCTCCACCCACTGCAGTTTGACCTTGCCCTTGGAAGTATGCTGGAATTCATTCCTCTCAGCATCAGCTATCGTGCCATTTTTATGATGTAAAAAGACATAAAGCTAAAAGAACTTCCAAGGGAAAATTAGAAACATTCAAGTCAGCATCCGAACATTTCAGATATTGAATAACCCGATTAATTCAGATTTGAGACATAGTGTTTATGATTCACAATTCACACTGATCAGTGGGATTGTTAGCTTCGGTGACCTCTGGATGATAAACGCAAAGTCTAATTCTGGGATTTGGACAGAAGTAGGAAAAAAGCACAAATGTCCTCCTTCCAACAAACTGAGAAAAGTTCATGCAGGGCCTCTCCAACGAAATCCATCCTGCTTTTACTCAGCTCCCTTTGGAGAATTTATTTTTGGAAGGTTCTGTTCTGAACAGAGCTGGGAGCTTTGTCACCAGTAAACAGCCAACTTGACAGCTCCACAAGGTGTAAAACGAAGGCACAACAGAACCTAATAAATAACAGATAATGGAACACAGCTGTCATAATAATAAATGCAATTGTGATCACAGTATTTATGACCCAAATATGCATCAAAGCATTGATTGACTCAAATAAATGCAGAAAATGATGGCTGTGTTATCTGTCAAAAGGATTTGCCTGTTATAGGCATTTCCCATGAATCAATTTTTGCAATTACTCCTGCAGATGACAGATGAGATTCCTGACCACTAGACGCAGGCTCTACAACAAACAAGAAGTCAGTCTGTACTCCTATAGCCTGAGATGGCTGAGCAGAGGTGAATGGATCAGGGCATGTTACCAGGTGGGATGGAAAGCTCAGTAACTCTAGACCAGGAGCTGAGGTTCTGTGATAACCAAATATCATGAAGGAGAGGTCTTATCCAGAAGATAGAAAATTACCTGTGCATTCTGGGAGGAGGGGCAGCAGAAACTAGATTAATTTGCAGAGAAAGAAGGTCACAGCATAATGCAGAGGGATGTGTTCCAGTAAAGGAGCCTGGTATGTGTGCCAGTCTCTTCTTAGCTAGCTCCTATGCCCTCTTCATCAGCATTTTCTGCTCTTTGTATTCACATACTCCCAATTAGTACCCAAGTGACACTACCGCAGCTGCTGCTCAGATTCAACCCACTGCCACAGATCTTTTACATAAGGAGTGAGCTGTGACAGGAGCTGGCATTTCATTTGCCTCTTCCTAATCAACAGCTCCTCTTCCATTTACACTTAAAGCCCTCTTAGAATATTACCAACTCTTGAAGAGACACATAGTGCAAGCCAGGGCAGAGTTAAAAATCCACTGGGATTTGGGATGAGCTCCTGAAGAGGTAGGGGATTGCATTTAGAGCAGCCAGGCACAAGTAAATCTACATCAGTCACCATTACGCATGCCATACTGCTAATTTCTCTTGGTAAACGATCTCTAGCCGTGCCAGCTAAAGTGGCTCAGTCCCAGCACTGGGTGGAGCCGAGATACATTTCTGCAGAAGCAAATTATCGTGTGAGCAATGGATGAATAAATAGACACATAATGAATGCCATCCCAGGAGGGAGGTTCTCTTAAGTACAGGTATTTTCTAAAGGAGATCATACTCGTCCTTATGCCTCCCTTTGTGGCTTAGCCACTAAACTGCCGACCGTGGTGAGAATGCAGGAAGAGTGTAATTGCCCAAACAGGATGGCTTAGTATCTATTTCTGCCTCTTAATGCTTGTCCCACCCAGTACAGGTGCACAGGAACCTTCACAGCCAGCACTGCCCAGCTTTTTCTGTGCATGATTGGAATTACAAAAATTCATAGCATCAAAAAAAAAATTCACCTTATACTCCCTTTCCTCTCCTCTGCCCAAACACCAGAGAAAGAAAGCATCCTCCCCTGCACCTATTGCCCACATTTCTCCTCTTTCTCCTCCAAATAAAAATTTGTCAGCTTCCCTCCACAACTGTCCCTGTACCGGCACTGACCCATCAGCTTTCCACCCTTTGATTCCTAAGGTGCTGCTGCCTCTGCCCCCATTACTCTTTTCCTACATTGGCTGATCAGCCCTTTGAGACTCAGAGAGGGGCTTCTCTTGCCAACAGGTCATCCACTTAGTGTGGATGACATCTTCCCCAAGAGGGAAGAGAGGCACTGACATGGGCACATGCAGAGGCTGCATTTCCTCAGTTACTGGAAGGTTAAAAACATCACTCTCATCTCCCAGAAAAGATCCCTTCTTTCAACATTATTTCAATTACACAGGATTCATTTTTTCCTATCAGGAAAAATGTTAGAAAGGTTTAGGTTCAGGTAAAAATAGCTTGCTTGCTCTATGCAGGGGTGCTCAATAAGAAAAAATAGTGGCTATCTTTCAGCTCTGAGTCAGCACAAAACCATATATCCAATGTCTAATTGAGTGCTGACAATGTGTTTGGCTCTGTGGAAGGCAAACCCAGACAGCCCATGCCTCAGGGGACTGGCAATCCATTTAGACACAGCACAGAACCATGTGTTGTGAGGTCATTAATATTTTCCCAACAACAAATTTCCAAACAATGAGAATACCCAAACACCCAGCTCTTGGATGGGATAATTTACAGGTGTGTGCAAGCATAACCCTGCTCATCCTGCAGGAGATGTTGTCCTGCTGGGGTCTGCTGGAGCCATTTCTACACCAGAGGCTTTTGCTCCCAAACACATTCAGTGTTACTCAAACTGCTCTTGGTACTGCTGAGAATAAAGACTCCTCCAAGAGCCCAGCCAGCACCACTGTCTTAAAGACACGTTTTTCCAATGTCTCTTTTACTGTTCTCATTTTCATTATAGCTTTATATTATAATAATACTACTTACCACAAACATGGCATACTTTTTTAAATCACAGTGAGGCTTGGAACAATTTAGAAAGGAAGTTAAAATGTCATTAATTTCTACTTCAGAGGTAAGGAAACTAAGATGCAGGAATAGTGGCCCACCCAATATGAACCACAGAAATCTCAAATCCATGTGGGTCTTCCTGCTTCAGAAGCATCCTGTTTACAGGATCTTATCTATGCCTAAGGCTATGTAGGAAGGTCTACTATCACAATTAGGAGTGATTTTCTTCTAATAGTGCTATACAAGGCAAGCAAGAAGAAAGGTCCTTTAGTGCTACTTATCATTGAACCTGAGAGCTCAGACACAACACAGTGATATGATCAAGGTAAAGGAGATTTCTGATTACAGGGTAAACCAAGGCTCTGGAAAACCTCAGCAATGGGATTTTAAACATTCACCCTTTGATAGAGGGTGAATTCTTACAACTGTTTGCACAAAGCTTCAGCCTTCAAATCAGTATTATCACAAACTCTACTATAGGTATGCTGTTTCATCACTCTCTGCATGGATTTTGTTTTACTTCATTTCAAATTCAACAGCCAGCAGATGGATCACATTACTGCTTTTTGCCAAGTGCAAAACACATGAGCACTGGGTTCCAGACTACTGTGCAGACTAGAAGTTTCTGACAAGTGTAAGGAGCTTTGAAACACACCATCAGTTCCGTATGTCGTGCAAAGCTGTCATATACTAACAGCATAAAACCCAGGAGCATTAGAAAAAAACAACAGGCTAGAAAACGCACCAAATCATTTGGACTTATCTCCAAGTGTTTGTTTTGACATGGCCAGAAAAGCTCTCCCAGAACAGAATGCTGCACAAGATCAAGCAGAGAACTTCATAAATGCTAACTCTTGTGTGCTTGTGTCCTTAGTGAATTAATGAGGACAAAAACAGTGCTTTAAAAGGTGTGAACCTGATTATGCACTTCTCCAGTATCTCCCTGTTTGGCAGGACACTTCAGATTGGGTTTCTTTCACTGCAGATACCACTCATCAGTATTCCTTCTCCAATGTACCCCGTGTTCTCCGTAGTATGTTGCACCATGAGGTGCTAGTTTTTCCCCTAGAGTAAACTGATACAAAACATAAGCAACATGTTTAGGGTGAATGTATACACAGTTAACATACGTGTTTACACTGAGAAGACAGCTGCTGTACGATACCGCTCAATTCATTTGGCTGTGACAGGGTCAGAACCTGGTTAGAAAAACACACAAAGACAGACGAGGTCTGAACGCAGCTTTCCTGGCAAGTTCATGCTTCACTCAACGTCACACAAGCTGCTGCTCGGGGAGAGGCTCAATGCTGATGATTCCACTCCTTTTCCTCACTGCATAATCCAGATTCCTCCAAGAGTTAGCCCTCATAATCCCAGCAAAGGATATCCTGAAAATTTGCTTTGTTCACCTCAGCCAACAATAATAATTGCTTCAGGGGGAATTGATGGGAAATCTACTCCACAGTAAAAGAAAATCAGGTAAGAATAACCAGAAAAACAGGCCAGTAACACACTAGTAACCCCAGAGCTCTGCGTGAAACTGTGCTGGGCAAAGAGCAACCACTGTCAAGTGGACAAATATAAGCAATAGCTGTCAGCACTGCCACATGCAGCACAGTACACCATTGATCCATACAGTGGTATGTGATGCCACAGATGTGAGCAGTACTTTACTCTGTGCACTGGTGCGTAGAGATCAATAAATATTTCTCTTCAGCCCCCTAAACCTAGACAACAGCTACAGGGATGAACTCTAATAAAGGTGAAACTTAGAAAGGGAAACAACACTTTCACACAAGCACTGTGGCTCACAGGCTGGCAAAGGCTGGAGTCCTTTAGCCACAGCCTGTGGTTTCTGACATGAATAGACATAAAGATATTACCATCCAACTACAAATCAAAGCACGAAACATTCATTCAACAAATCCATCTGCAAGTACCTATACAGGGAGAATAGCTTCCATTTGGGTCATCCAGAGAGACTACTTCAAGAGCTGGTGAGAGGATAGAGCAAAATTTGATCAGCAGCATCGAGAGGTGGTTACAGCTGCTGAGCTGCCATGGCACTGCTGCTGAAGGGCTGAGGCTGGCACTCCCAGGAAGGCAAAAACAGACAGGTACAATGTACTGCAGGGAACGGGAACATGGCTATAACATATACTGCTGCTACTGACACTTAAAAGAAGCACAAACAGTGATTCCAGCCTTCCTTCTATAGGCATGCCTAAGCTAGTAACTTAGTAGCGGTCCTCACTTCTATGGTCCATCACATACCAACACTCCCTGAAGACCAGCAGTGATCCTCCTCTCACTTAGGCCTCACAAAGACTGCTAATGTGCTTCAAACAGGATTTGAGATCAGCACTGTGGATGCGAAGAAAGAATGGCCATGAATTAGAAGCTAAGCTCTAAAACACTCGAATTTTTTCACATCTCTTTGGATTCCTTTTTAACATTATGTCAATTGAAACTGCATTTAAGATGTACCCATTCACATCTAGAATACTGTTGAAGCAATTAAGTAGAAGGTTACTCGTGGTTATTATTTCACAACCATTTTCCATATCCACTGAGGATTCTCTATCACACTGCACCTCAAAATTTCTGTCTAAGGGTGAGAGTGGAAAAGCTTGCATTTTACCATGCTGTACTCTCTGGATGTCCAGTAAATTTACTTGGTGCAAGAGCTAACTTGTTACTAGATTAAATTTTGAACAGCTCTATGCAGGCAACATAATTTAAAAAGAAAAAAAGAAACCCAAACTCACCTGCTTCTCACTTTGGGAATTACAGTGAATAGGTTACCACTATTTCAAAGGGATTAGGACAACCTGAACATCAGTAAAGCAGCTTCTGCATTAGTGGAGATGTGCTTCATAGCACCACTGCAGGCAGCAATCCAAAGGAAGGACTCGGCTTCCTTGGTGCCTGGCACTGAGTGACCCCGCAGTGAGCTCCTGCTGGGGGACATGCAGGTGCAGGCAACAGCCAGGAAGGGCTTTTGCAATGAAATACAAAAGGTATTTGCTAGCATACTTTCATTCTGCAGCTATGCAGTGCGCTCGATTGGGGCATTAAAACTTGCATGTAAAAACATATGAGGATGAATAGACACCACCTCAAAAATAACATCACCTCTGGGTGAGTCCCATTCTGGTTCATTACCTGGTGACCCAAGAAAGGGACAGGAACAGGAGGCTGTGGCAGAGTTTGCTTCCCTGGGCAGTGCTATGCAAAAGCTATACAAACCTATTGTCTAAAACAGCATTAGATTGCTACAACATAACGATAGCTGAAGATGAGGTTCTTTGTCTGATTTTCATTTCCATACTGTGAGAAATGCACTGATTAAATAAGTCAAGGCTACTTTTGATATGTATTCACTTTGAGTTGTATATCTGCAAAATACTTCTAGTGCAGTTTCATTTAGACTCCTAGCCAAAGTTTACTTGCTTCAATGGACATCAGAGCTGAGCTTTTTGTTTAGATGTAACTGCTTACAAATCCCCGATGCACCAGAGATCAGAACCTCTTTACCAGTAAACACATTCTAGTACTTGTAACTTTACTGCAGCCCTATAACATAAAATTTTATTACCGGGAAAAGTACAGAAAGCATAAAATAACTGCCAAGAGGACAAAACAGGTTCTTTTACAGTAAAACATGAAGAAACCTGGAAAATAAACAACTGATTGGGGAGATAGAAGAGATCTATATCCATGGATTGTAGGGAGTAGGACAATACTGAATTACCTCCTCTTTTAGAATACTGACCACATATTATATAAAAGTGGCAGCTACAAAATTCAAATCAGAAGAGACCCTCCATGCAAAAACTTAACTAAAAACTGGGGTGTTATTACAGGAGTTTGTGGGAACACAAAGTTTAAGTTGTTTCAAAATAGAATTGGAGAAAGTCCAATCTGAGGGCTACTCCCCAGCCCAGAAAGTCCTCAACATCCAGTGGATAAGGCATACCAGGGATCTTAACCATAAACTGTTCTTTCCTTTTTGCTATTGATCATAACCAAAGACTGAATAATAACATAAAAGGACCTTTGGGCTGGACTGGTAAAACTATTCCTACATTATTTGATTAAAGTTAAAATTAAAAAAAAATTGCATTTCTGATAGCATGCTTAGGTAATGTCTGATTAATGTGTTACTGAATTGCACCTAGAATAAATTCTAAAAGCTTGAATGTGATTCACAAAGCTACATTTCTGGAACTAGAAAGGACTCAATTCTTGCCCACTGCACTCTCAGGCTGAAGCAATGGAGCACCTCTTCAGCTAACAGAACCAGGGTAGTCTTGCAGTTTCCTTTCTACCTGACTTCACTGGCTCTGAACTTTGCAGGTTCACACAGAGGAGCAACAGACAATACATGGCATGTGTTGGGCTGCCACTGAGCAATCAGTGGCAGGAAAACCTCATTAATTTAGTTAGACAAATAGGATGGATTTGTATTTGTTCTGGTCAATCCTGATTTAGGCATGAGATCCCAGAGGTATGGAGGTTGGTCAATAACATTGCACCACTGTGACATTACAAAGTGACAGTTCTACAAGACTGGTTTGCCTCGACAAGACTAAGACACATACACACAATCTTAGCTGCTGGTAGAGAAAGTCAGTAATTGCTTCAAGCACTCGGGAAGATGACCACATTCTGTTTTTCTCTTTTAATGCAGTTTTTGAGGATGCTCTACACACATGCTGTTCAATGGAGATCTTCAGTCACAAATGGAGCTCTGCCAGGGTCCAAGGCTGCTCTCCTTCTCCAGCAGGGAAGCACCCATAACCAGGGCTAGAGAGAGGTGCCCTGAGAAAGCACTGAAATGACCACAAAACCGAAGAATCCTTGTTTTATTCTATTCCCTTCTTCTTCTTGACATCTCTATTATCCTATCGCAATTATGATGCCAGGCACACACTACAACCACAGCCCTGCAGCTTTAGGAAACAAAGGTTAGCCTTTCCCTTTTGCAGGTGCAGAGTTCATGGGGGCCATCAGGACAGTAAAGTCAGGACCTGCAGAGGACTGAAAATTGGCCTTGGGGGCAGGAACAGATTCCTAAAGGCAGGAACATTTGCACACAACCTTCACAACCACAGTGTGCACTTAAACATACCAAGAAATAACAGTCTAAAGATGATTATGCAAAATAATCTAAATCCTTCAATCCCTGAAATTTCTGTTGAGTACCATGAATCTGATTTAATTAGCAAGAAAATGCTTCAAATCCATTATTCTCTTAATAGGAACATGTATTATTTATATCTGGTACAAAAAGAAATCATGTTATTTGTTTCCAATTTGAGATAGACAAGGAAGACTGTTTTCATCCTGAACTGAGGTTTACCACCCCTTTTTACCACCAAACCATTAATTCTGTGAACATTTTAACTTCAAATCATTAACCAGTGTGCAACAGGAGTCATTGTCTCTCCACAAAAAAACAGTGTTGCAACAATGACTGAACAGGAAAGAGAGAAGATGCACTGAAAGTACAATATACTTATTACTAATAAGTTCTTTGCTACATGTCATTTAACAACAGCAGCAGCTTCCTATGGAAAACAATACAATAGGAAGTGCTTCCCCTTCTCTATATTGGAGAATCAAGAACTTATGCAATGGCACTCAGAGAAACTAGCTAAAAGTGTTCATCCAGTATACTGTTAACCCAGACCTTTTTATAAAGCTTCACGTTTGTTAGTGTTTGTTTATAAAAGGAAGTTCACAAATAAATGACCAATGCTTTGCTAACCTCTACTGATGAGCTCTTAATGGCTGCTGGTTTTACTTACAAAGCTGGAGGCAGCCTGTAATGACCAAACATACATAAATAGGCCATATGAACAGCTCCGGCACAGATGAGCTAACTCAATTACAGCTACAACAGGATAAAGGATCTGGAGAAGGCTGCTGCTCAGCTGATGTGTCTGTAAGGAGCCCTGCAGCTGTTGCCTTCCAGCAAGGCTGTAAGCTCAGAGGGATTTTCCAGCTGCCAGCATGAGGGCGATGATGCAGGTGGGGTGGGAGTGATGCTGAGTGGCAGAAGAAAGCCTCGTGGCAGCCTTGTAGACACACATCACTCTGCTTTGGGGTTTGTGGAGGGCATGGTGCTGTGCTGCTGCTCTCCCTGGGCAGCCAGAGGGGCTGATTGATTTTCTTTGTTGTTATTACAATAACGGTTCTTTAGGGAGCCGTTGGACCGTAGCTGTCTTGGCAAAATACATGCTCCCTTTTTTGAAAGGAAAATAGCCATACTCTCATTTTAATTAAGTAATTGGCTATCAACCATCAGAGCACTGACAGCCTCATTACAAACATTTTCTGCTCTGGTCAGGATGAAAGGATGAAATTTGACTTTGCTTCAGTGCATTTATGCTCCTGGTTCAGCAATACCACGGAAGTGCAGGGGCAGAGCACCGACATCTGGACAAGGAATCCTATTCACAGCATGTGTCTGCACACAGGCAAATGAAAGCGTGTCAGGGTTTGGTAGCAAGCTCCTGTCACACTGCTCTTCTGCAAAATGTTTACCTTCATATTCAATTCATGCCATAATCTTCAGGAGTGCTTATTGCAGATCAGGAAAATTGTATGCTTTAAAGCCAATCTAACCTCAATAACTAAGAAAACTATCAGTCTCCAGGGGAGAAAATGGTGATTCATCTCTATATTGTAAGCTAACTTCCTTCATGGTTCACATCTTTCTAAACAGGCTAACTGGCCTTATGCTGCGTGCCTCTAGTTATCTGGAGGATGGCAAATATTTGCCAGATTAAGCTGAATTTTAGAAGATGAAAAGTATTACCCCTCATTACAAGAACTTCAAGAAGACATCTGAAATTTTCTGATTTTTATTTACTTCCTGTTCTAAAATGCACACATTACCAGTATGGGGTACTGCTCTGCATATCTTTCCAGCTGCAGCTATACACTAATTTATTTTTTTAGGAATAGAAATCTCTGTGGAATAGAAATGTGTTAAAATCTACAGATGATATGGATATAAAAGCAGTTGTGTCATTGCTTTTGTTTGATACTCATCTGGGAGCCTGGAATTGTCTTCTCTCAAGGTTTTTCCTGCAAATTTCTCCCCTTCCAGAGGCTTTAGCATTTCTTATAGACACAATTGTGGAGAGAGCACAAGTGTCTCAATACTGCCCTCCATACTTTTATTTCTAAAACACTGCTTGCTGCTCACAGAGGGAATTTCAGTATTTTTTTCCTGCTCAATTGCCTATTTCTTTCTGAGATGGCTGTAAAACACAGTGGTACCTAGTGCGATGACAGCTCTTGCTATAAATGTTACCAGTCAAGGCTGCACTCATTTTCCAGAGGAACTTTCTGTAGTGCTGACTGGGGTTCAATTCAAAGTAGCAGTAGAAGAGAGACGTCTCCCTCAGATGGAATTTCAAGTTTTCCCCTTAACAGCAGCGTCCATCGCTTTGCCTCAGGCGCTGGCAGCGAACACCGAATAAGGAATCCCCTAATGAAAGATCTTTCATGTAACCTCAGGAGACCACTTCATAAGAACAGATGAACAATGGCAACAGATCAGAAAGTCATGCAGCCTTGTATCCTGTCTGTGACAGTAACAGCAATCAGATCCTTCCGAGGAAAGTACAAAAAACTCCTTTGCAGGCAGCTGCATTACCCAAAGGCTGGCCTAAGTAAGCCCTCAGGTTTTTTCCCCTCCCAAGAATTCATTTAGATTATTATAAGAATGTGTTATCCCCATGAAGAGCTCACCTTTTAAGCTGTGGTCCTACCAACACTCCTGGTGGCACTCATTTCCAGTGGTGTGTTCAGAGTGGTTTCCAGCAAACTGACCTGTACTGACTGCTTCTGCATTAGGAAGACAATGAGAAATGCACAACCTGCCTTTTCAAGACATCCCTTCCTTTTTGTGTTCTTATGCTACTTTCCTTATTTTTAAGAATGAGCAAATGAAAAATACAGATTATCTTTACAACTTCTGTAAGAAGGAAGTGAAGGCAGGCATGTGAAGACCAAATGTGTGCATGCACTGGTGGCTGAGCTGGACTAGACACACTGATGAAGAGCATCGTGGAAGTGAACTTGCTGTCTACTTTCATTCTGAGTCATGTATTCTCTACAAGTCAAGGAAGGAACCATTTGTGCTCTCACTTATCCTGTACCTTAAACAACTTCTTATTTATTTCCCAAATCATTATATTTGCAGTCACAAATACTGCATGTTCAGACAAAGAATTCAACAGCAGCTGCAAGGGCCAGAAAATACAAAGCTGAACCATTAACCCAGGCTGATGAATAGAACCATGCGGGTCAGGGAGGAGGCAGAACAGACTGCACAGCAAGATAAACCTTTGGCCAAAAAGGAGGCTCTAAACACTTAACAGCTGCTGTGCTGCTTTCTCTTTCTATTAAAGTACATCAGGTAACTCCACCTAAGCATGTCTTGGCTTCAAGATGCAGGTTTTCCAGACATCCAAAGTCCACCCTCCTAACAAGGCACAGGAGGGGCCAGAGAAGTTATCCCAGATCCCAACACCTCCCACTTGCTTTGCTCATCCAGCACCCTTCAGAGGGCACCACCACCAGGAAGGAGACGTGTCTGAGCAGAGGATAGTGCCATGAATTCCTCCAACTTTGTATTCAATTCCAACCTTGCTTCATGTCCATCAGCACCTAAACAACTGTCTGGCAGGGTACAGAGCCACAGGCTTACCCATCTACTTTTCCAAATACCATAAATATTTCAATAGGCTGTTGTACCACAAACTGAATACAAGGAAACACTGTTATTGACTGCAATTTGTAAATACATTTTGATTAGCAGCACAAAACCACATATGATCAGAAGCAGTCTTCATCCTGCAGTGAAAGGGATCGCAGAGCATGGGAAGAAGCCTCTCAGAGCAGGAAGTGGCTACTGTGATTCCACAGAAGTTATTCATTGATTCAATTTCGCTGGCACTATTTAGAAATGCTCTTGCCCCTTGCTTTTCTAAATGGTAGAGCAGACAGAGACTACACGTTTCACAGTGCCCTCCAGAAAGGGATAATTTATTTAAGGAAATTGTTCAAATACTGATGTTTCCCAATGTTTTCATTTGCCATGTCTTGTAAAAGGAGAAGAATCATAACTACACTGGAGCCCCTGCATGGAGCACTGTCTGTCTTGCTGTTTCCAAGATTACTCACATGAATTTCCAAAGCATTTACCCTCACCAGTGAAAAGCACTCTAATACCAATCTGGACTGCAGCTGCAGGAGTGAACTTTGCAACTGAAGGTGCATCTCTGGATAAAAGAATGTGATCTCCATAAAAGATCCCAGGGTTAACAGCAGCTTCAGTAGCCAAGAAAGGACTGGTTTTAAATTTATTCTGACTACTATATTTCTGGCAGAATGAGTACTGCTAGAGAACAACGCATTGAAATAAATTCTGCATTGCACAAGGTTTGCAAATTGAATGTCTTCATGCACCATCAACTACATTAGTGGGGAAAGAAAGGCAGTATTTGGTGAATCCAGAGATTGTTAACATATTAAAGAAGACCACTTCAGTCAATTTCAATCAGGCCTAAATATGCAGAAGGTGAGACTGATGAGCGACCAGTGACTCATCTAAGGTCAGTTTGTGTTCAGCACCTATTCTGTTCTTTGCTCTAGGTACTATACCATCACAGATGTTCCAGGATGACAGGTAGGCTTCCTTATTAGCAGTCCTGTATAGCCAAAGACTGAGCCTTGGGGAAAACTTGTCATGGTATTGCCAGCAGCTTATTGCCTGGTGATTAGTCAAAGGAGATTCGTTTCTGGACTCTGAATCCATAAAAAACAAGTTCAGTAAGTCCACACAAAGAAAGCTAGTGCAAACATTTTCTCAGCTCAATATGTCACATATGGCATTGTCCAAGCCATTTGGAGATAAAACATTAGCAGCTGGTAGAAATATCTCACTGGGGAGCTTTTAGTGAAAATTCAACATTCATTGTACAATATCCTGTATTATCACCTTTGCTGCCACAAAACATCCTTAGTGAGAAAAAGGGCAACTTTGGGCAACATGCTTCTCAGAAAAATCTGCTACCTCTCTTTCCTGTTCAATCTAGAGACCATTTCTTTCAATACTTCCCTTTGTCTTGCCATCCTCTCCTTCTCCCATTTTGTATGATATTTGCTCATAAACTGCCTTATTATTACATCTATGTGTTTCAAAGCAATTAGCATGAAGAATAATTGTGTTAGCCAACCAGCTAGAAGTAACTGAGGCTCAGAGTGGGAGAAACAGAAATGAAACCACCTGCATAGCTGGGCTGCTGGCACAGCTGAAGGAGGCAAGGGACTGCAGCAGACCTGTACTGCAATGGAGCTAAAAGACCTCACCCATCAGCAGGTTAAACATGTTTGTGGATTGAACTTCAGTGGTCTTATAAGGAGCTAGAACGCTTAGCATGTGTCTGTGCTGGGCTGAAATTACAGAAGAGCATTAAACAAGACAAGGAGAGAAAAGAAGCTCTCTGTGCAGTCCACATATAGGATGCTGAATCCAATACAGGATCTAGACTTTGATTTTCTGTGCAGCCATCTGTAGCTGACAAATCCCAGGCATATTCAACAAAACAACTGACATACAGAGCTGGTATTTTGGCACATCAGGACAGGTATCAGTAAAGCTAAACATCCTGAAGAAGTGGACTTCCTTATGAGAAGGAATTTCATCATTCTATAAATAACATAAAACAATAACCCTCACAGATGTATCATTTTTTCAAAGTCCACATGACTGAGCAAAAGCAACTACATAGCTGGTAACTTAATTTCAGTACTGTGAGCCAGAGCAACAGAGTAATACATTAGATTTATACATTCTAGCAGTGCTCCTGTGAACTGAGGCTTAGGGAGATGTCCTACAGCAGCATATTGCAGAGGAATATGTCAAAACAAAAAAGAGAAAAACTGATGTGAGATCTTCATGTTCCTGCTCTGCAATTTTACCTCCAAGAAGATTGATAAGGAGGTGGATTTATCTCCTCAAACACTTGCATGGTTCTAAACACAACAACGACATCAGCCCTTCTGAACTAATATCTATTTTTAGTATCACATTTTTAAAGTATCCTCAACTCGATCACTAATTTTGAGCTTGCAATTTACCTTGGGAGCAATTTCGCTGGTGTGATTTGTGCCACTTAACAACTTCGACTTGCAGTCATAATTAGTAAGTTAAGAATTAGTGTATCCTAAGCCACATCTGTAAGAGGCTGCTTTTGGAAAGAGCCCGGATTGTTAAACTGAAAGCAACTTGGTTCAGTAACACATCATCTCTAAAGCACCCTGCACATTCCAGTGTAAGCAAAAAAAAAATACTTTCTGTGGCAAAGTTACTGTTTAACTCATCCATCCTCCTGACATGGCTGTTTACTCTCAAAGGCTCTCATGAAATAGTACCTTTCTTCATCAGACTTCGTCAGTGATTTCTATTGTATCTTTATTGTCATTTATATTGCTAGGTAGGTTGGAAAAACTATAGCATGCTTACTGTGAAAGTATGGAGCTGACAACTAGCTTCACCAGGACCCCTCAAATCAAAGGGTGGGCAGAGGCAAGGATAAAACCAGCAACAACAAACTCAGAGTGTATTTCAAGCATTGTAGAATTGTGAAAAGAAACAAAAAGCTCAAACTGCTTTGTCTGCACCATCTCCCTAACTCTCTCCCAGGTCTATCCTAATAGCAATTTATTGTAACTGTGCATTTAAACCTACCTGGTGTATCTCTCAATAAACAAGTTGCAACTTCTTATTTAAGAAAATTCTTGCAGGAAGAGCACATTACTGTTTTCAACTCAACACTACAATCCCACAACAGAGTAAATTAGAATTGCCTCACCTCCGATCCAGCTCATGTACAAAGAACAAGGAGAACGACGCCCTAGGAGCTCATACAGAATAATTCCTGCTGCTGTGAACTGTAGTAGATGAAAAGTATGGAAGGAGGAAATGGTTAAAACTTCCTTAATGTTTAATTCTGAATAGCTTGATATGTAACCAAGTGGAGGGAACAGGAGAGGTGAGGACTGTCCTCCCCTTGCGAAGATCCTTTCTGCTGCAAATGAAAACATTTCCCTGCTTGCTGCAGCAAAGAACATGGAGAATATATGTGAACACCTCCTTCTAGTATTCACCCCAGTATTCCTCCCTACTACAAAAATGTCCTGGTATTTCCAGAGCCCACAAGGTGCTGCTGTATTACAAATACTGACAGCATTGCTTTTTCTTCCTTGCAGGATGGTATCTTCAGTACTTCAGAGCTTACAGTGGGTCAAGACTATTTGGTTTATTCAATTGACCTCTCCTCCAAACACCTCCTTCAACAATGCTGCCAACCATCCTAAATGAGCATGGAAATCTCCCAGCAGGCACAGGCCAAGCCTGACCTCTCTATCACCAGATCTGAGACCCCTATATGAAGTAACTACTACCATTTTCCCAGCACAGTGAATGCTGCCCTGCAGAACAGTTGGTTTGTGTTCCAAGAAAATGAGAGTACTTCAGGTGTGTGGGAAGAACAATACAAAACCAAAATTATCTTAAAATAAATCTTTAAAAGAGAACAATATTATGCCTCCCCTGGGATGAAGTGCACTAAATATATAGAATACACTGTTAAGGTTTGTTCTATTTTCTCACTCTCACTTCATAGAAGACCTATATCCAAACTCTCTTCAAGTCGAGGCAAAAAGAACTTCCCCTCTGGGCTAACAAATCCCTTTATATTGGGCTCAGTGGGCATCAGAAGCAACTGTATGCATAGATCCAGATCAGGGTAAAGAGAGGGAATGCAGAACCCCTCCTGATTTAGACCACATCCAAACACTCCTCTGCTCACCATACTTGAAAATTAAACTTAAAGATTCAGCAAAAAGTAAGTATTAAAGCCAAGCAAGTTGCTCCCAGAAGCTTTTAGTGTCATTACATGGGGAGAGGATAAAAAGAAAGCTAAATATGAGTTCTTGAACATAAGTACACACCTCTCTCCTCCAACTGATAGCCACTAGATATCTAACAACAGCATGAAAACCACCGAACTGGTAAGGTAATTTAAATGCTCACCTGCTTTCAGAAGGTGATCAATACAGTGTCAATAGAAAAAACAGTGGCAACACCGGCCCTTCTGAACTTTTCTGCATGAAACACACAATACTGTGCAGATGAGGACTACCTGAGATCCCATAGCTGGTATTAAGCAGAAGTTGTTTAAAGGCACTACATAATACCAACACAAATTCCATCTTCCAGTATAAAGAACTTGAATGAAATTCTGAGGTTTGAGGAACACGTGCAGGAGGAGATGAGCAACATATGTTAAGAACTATGAGGTATTTGGTTGAAATCATAACTACTTCTCAAAATCTGTGGGAAATCTCTGCCTTCATTATTATAATGAATTACAGAAATGAACACAACCTTGGCAAGAGGTGCCTGAACTACAGCCTAAGGGAAAATAGGCACACATGAATGTTTCCTTAGAAACAAGCAGCCCAAATACCTGCCCCGTTAGGCCAACAGCTAGGGTAAGCCTTCTTTCAGCAGAGCAGACTGGCTGGGGGAATGAACTGCCATGCTGTGTTAGTGGCCATGTAGTACCATAAAATCAGAACATTAATGAAGACAAGCCAGTCTGGAAAGTTTCCTGTTCATGCTGACATGTACAATAAAAAGACAAAGTAAAACACTATCTCTAGAATTACCTCCTATTAGAAGCAGTCAAGGACAGCTTAGCGTCCCTTCCCTCCCCAGCAAAGATTATTTACTTTGCAATCTAGAACTGCCTAGCGATGGCTTGCACTGTAAGCAGCACTTTTATAGTTTGGTCCTTGGTGTACACAGGACAGGGCTAGGGCACAAACGTATTTTCCCATAACCTGCTCACTGATTCACAAAAATACTTTCATTCTTGATTGCAGAGAGATTTCCAAATAGGCTTAACTGCTTTCATGGATCAGAACTTCAGACTGCCAAGACTTCTTAGCGTATCGGACACCATTCTAGCAGACAGGAAAAAGGCCTGTCAGAACTTGTAATGGACTTAACATGGATGATAATCAGGCTCTGGACTATCTCAGCTCACTCTACCTTAATAAGTAAAAAAAACCTGCTTAAAGGAAGAAGGCAGCCGAGTCTTCCATTAGATCACACTGAAACATACTCCAGCACAGTGTGCTTACTAGAAAACAGATGGTGTTTCAGTCTGCTAGATTCTGTATTCACTCCTCTACCATGCATTAGTTAAGATGTTCTCAGGCTTCTCAACCAATCTGAAGGCCTGTTTGATCCTATAGCACGTACCACACTCTAAACAAAGCACTTGTTTGTAAGTCAATAATAAAATAGGGTCAGTTTGGGCAGGGGCTGTCCCTGCTACCTTTGTCAGAAGCATGAATGAGGGCACAAGCAATGCCTATGGCCTGGTTGATGCAATCACAGCACACTGGAGATGCTAGTATCTTTGCAAGGTTGGAACCCACTGCAAGGTTACACTAGGTCATCTCAAAAGGCAAGGTGACTCAATTAGGACAAAGTTTCATTTTTCAAATGATCAGTTCTAACTGCAATTGATCCTTACAAGAAAAATCAACCCACAGTAAGATTTCAGCACTGCTAGGCTTCCCAAGAAAACCAGAGGCTGAAAGGCATTTTGGGGGAATGCCCATCAGTCTCCAAGGGAGAAGTTATATCAGAGCAATGGTTACCTTCCAGATTTCTCACTTCCTTACATTTCCTTGTTTCTGACTGATGGTATAAACGTTTGGTTAGAAGATTTCCTCTGGTGATATCCCTATGATCTTCCTGAACACAGACAATTTTTCCTCCACATTTCAAGGAAATCCTTGCCATAACAACTATTTGATGGCTTATAGCTTCTCCTTGCAGAAGTCCCCACTGTTCCATGTGCCCTTCCTTGACCTTGAGCTATTTAGGCTAGAAAATTAAGGCGCCCAATAGCTAGGACCAAATCTCTGGGTGTGACCATTAACTTGGTTGAGTGCTGTGACCAAGAAGTGGACTGCAGTTCTCATTCTGGCTCACACCTGCTGTGTGACTTTGGGCAGGACATTTCTCCCATATGGTTCTCCTGATTTCCATCTGTAGAAAAGGGCAAGCCTCATTATCCCTCCTGTATATCTCAGGATTTTTTTTATATAGAAGACAAACTGTACTAAGAGCTAGGCACTATTATTATTAGAGCTCTGATTTGCTAAATAGACACTGGCAAGAGACAAAAGCAAAATAAATTCAAGGGCAGGGAATGCAGGCAGAGCAATAAAGCACAGAAAAAAATAACGAAGGACGGACAGAAAATTCAATGGAAAACAGAGCCCACCAGTGGGCATTATTCCTGTGGCCTAAATACATATGGAAGAAAATGTGATTTAAATAACACAATTTGGAGCAGTTTTATAAATCTGTTCTCCATACTCTCAGGCTTTGTGGTTTTAGAAGCCTACAGTTTTGACAGTCCAAATTGCTGCTCCTTCCCTTTTGCACACATATGAAAGCCTTTTTGCACGGTTGGGCTTATGGTTGCATTGACTGATTACAGCTACACAGCTTAAGTAGGCATGGAGGTGTTTTATCACCTTTTGAGATCAGTCAGGATTATCCTTTTATCCATCCAACAAAAGCAACCAGCAAGAAATGAAAAGAAACAATTAAGCTTGGCTACAGACCTGAAGGACCATTAAGTGCACTTTATTATTTATATAAGTGTGTACGCAGTTCTTTAAAAAGGAAGATCAACACAGAATTTTAGTATCATTAAGAGGTAATTGAGGCTCTGAAATCAGCACAATTATACGCCTGTTACTCTATAGTGCTACCAAGCAAGTAGCAACTGTGATACATCTGTCAGCATGTCCTCTGCTGTCATAGGATCCTTGTTACAGAGGATACCACATTCTGCTCTTTTCCATTATGGATGAGGCTGGAGTGTCCCTTCAAATTTTGCTGTAGCTTCCCTCTAAGCAGTTTTCATTGCATCTCCTAGACAAATAGCAACTTGTACCTTGGGATTAATATAAAACAAGACAAAAATTCAAATTCTGTCTCTACAGTTCTGAAGAAACCAGTCATCTTTGCTTACTAGAGAGCAGGAAAAGCTGAGAGTGCATGATTTGACTCTTGAATGTTTGGAGCAAGATTGCCATGAGACCAGCTGTGTGTGCAAACAATGGGTTATGGCATGAACACACCAGGCGTACACTGCTTTTGGTAGATTTCTTTTCCCCTCACTGTTTGAGTTTTCACCACCATCTCCTCCTAAACCACTGTGTGCAGCCTTCTTTCTCAGTTAAAAGGATTTTCATTATCATTTTTGTAAAGCCTATTTGATGAGTGATACGAACATTGAATGCCACATTTCACTCCCTCTCATTAACATTGTAAATTAATTTAGGACTCATTTAGATGCAGGATTAACAACCTGAAGACTAATCTACTCTTTATTCAGAGGACACATTCAGGATGAGCAGTCTTTCATCTCATATCACTCAATTAGTTAGCAAGACCATCTCCTGGGAGTAAGATGATATTTCTGACTTTCTGCTTGGAAAAGAACTGTTCAAGGTTAAGGAAGAGGTCCAGGAGATACTGGTCTTGATCCCAGTTTTCTGTAGGTTTCCTCTGCAATCTTGGTCAAACATTTTTATACTACAGTTGCCCCCATTTCGTACTTAGAACAATCAAACTTAGAGAATAGTCAAAAGATTGCAGGTAGGGTTTACAGTGGTTTAGGCCAGCATGTTCCTTTCCACCAGGATTAATGGGCCATGTGTCAGCTGCCAAATAGAAACTTGTTAAGCCAAAGTAACACAGTCACTAAGTTTTTTCTTATACTAACCTTACTTACATGAAATGCATTATTCTGTGAGCAGTTTTTTTCCTGTGGTAGTGCTGTGATTAATACATTATCATCTACAGTACTATCTCCAGTACAAGGGCAAAGTCAAGCTCTCAGTTTTCAGATCAGAAAAAAAAAAAAAAAGGAAGATGGTACTCTTCAAGCAAAATTTATTGGTTACACAATCACAACACACTTAGCAGCAATCTTGCAATATCTCAATGACTCTGTTTTCAGATGCTCTGTATGTTTGCTAGAGAAATAAATAACATGTCTTGCAATTAACAAATGAAACGCCCTGATGGAGCTTAGCTATTGCTTGCTGTCAGTAAATCATCTGCAGAAGGATTTCATCCACTGAGAGGAATGAAGATTATATATGTGCTTCGGCGAGTGCAGTTTTCCTCCAGAATATTCTGTTGAAGGCACTTTGTGTCTAATGATACACTGAGGATCTATTCCTCAGAGCACAATAAATAAAAACTAATAATTGCTGTAGAAAAGAACCTGACAGACACCCAGTGCCACTTTGAACATGACTGATTGATGCTACTTATAATCAGTAACACTTACAAAGCTCATACCTTCTGCTCTGGACGTATGCTGCTTCAGCTTAGTTGAACTCCACTGTCCCATAAGAGACAGGAGAGAATTTTTAAGCCCTAATATGGGCTAATATTAGCAGTTTGTACTGCAATGTGACAAGATACTCTAATCACAGATGAGGAGCCTGACAACCACAGCATCACAATTCTACAACTAGCTTCCAAACCAGACTACTACTCTCCTTAAAATACTGCATTTGCTTCCTAGCTGGTCATTTCACCTCTCCATAAAGAACAGATGTTCTGTCATACATCTAACTGCTATTCAACATCATCATCTCCCATCCCTTGACAAAGCCACTCCTTTAAACCAACTCTGGGCCACAGGCCAGAAAAGTTGTTTCTTTCCTAGGGTTGTTCAGCTCTGTCTGCAAATGTCTGCAACATTAAAAGGACAGACATCAGAATTTCAGTAATTTTTCTTCCTTAAATACGTGGACAAAAAATGTCTGATGTCAACGGCACCAAAATCATAGGAGTATTTTTAATCAATGAGCTAGCATGAATGCAAGCATTGTTAACCCTCTTGCAGTTTTCATCCTCAACTATTTTCCTGATGCGTTTTACATTTTTATGTCACACTGTACTCCCAAATACTGCATGTTCAGCAGATTATCTGTAGAATACATGGAGGGCGTCGCACCTCATACTTATGTTACATACTTCTTGTGAACAAGAACAGAATCCTGCTGCTGGTTTATTGTGAGCTTTTTAATCTTTTTTAATTTTTAAAAAGGTAGCTATCTCCCATTTGACTTCGTCATATATAATTAGGTCTACTTCTTGGCTCTTTCTGAACTCAAGTCACTGAGTCCTCATCTCTTGCCCAACAGCAAAGTAAAACGAACCAAACAACAATAACAAAAATCCACTCTCATCTTCGTTCATTCTCCTCCTAAGAATGTGTTTCAAAGGAAACATGCCAAAGACTCTTACCTGTCTGTAATAGGCCAGCCCCACTGTCTTTGACTCCAAAGTGCTGCTGGATGTCTAGTAACACACCTGCAAGGAAAACAGAATAACCTTAGTACCTTCACAGCCCTTGAAAAGCATACATCTCAGACACTTTGTAAAGCATCAGGAAAGCCTCAAATTCCAGTCTTTTAGACATACAAATTGTAATGTTTGCACATTGGCTTCTTTTCCATACATGCACACTCAATAATTTGCTACTATAATAGCAGAGATATGCAGAGAGTTTGGGAATTAAATCCTTGTCTATGAGAAGCTGGTCTTTCTTCTTCAAGGACATCCAAAATTTTTGGCTTGGTTTGTTTTGTTATTATTTGTCTGGTTTTGGTGTGGGCAGAATCCAGATCCCTTATCTTTGTTATTTTACAGAAATACAAAGAAACATGATTCTATACCTTAGGTGCTTCAAATGGTTTTTTTTTTTTTTTTTTAAGTAAATTGAATTTTAAAAAAGTTTCAATAAATCTCATTGAGGAGAGCACTGATGGGAGTTTTCACATTTAATTAGTTCTGGGCGGCCCTCGCTTCCAAAACAAATCAGTAAAATAAATGTAAAATAGCTTAACAAAGATGGGTAGGTGACCAGCTACTTAGCTTTAAAACAACTAAAAACATGCTTTAATCTAGTCCATCTCCCCACTTATTTCCAGAGATCTCTTCTATCTAAACTACTCTGCAATTCTGTGCTCCTAATCACGTGACACACGCGTCCAGAGCTGCTTCCACCACCCTGCCTGCAGCAACATATTCCCAGCTATGCCAAAATACCAAACAGGCACATTAAATCACCAAAGTTAACTGGAGGAACAGCCTGAGATGTGCTAGAAACCATAACCTCAGAAAGAAGAGTTCTTTTGGATTTGCACCAGAAACCAAAACAGCAAGTGCAAGGGGTTGCAACAATGTGTACGAAGTGAAGCAGAGGAGGTCTTTCTGTACATCACAAAGAAATTATCTGATCAGTGACAGTGAAAGTTCTACGATACTTTTCTCCACAGGAGATCATAATGTATTTTACAAGCTTAAACTGCTATAGCCATAAATGAAATATATTTAGGACACAGAAGAGCAGTCACCTTGGCTTACTCCTTCAATTTTATTCTGATGGTGGAGAAGGAAGTGTGTTCTGTGGATAGTCAATGCAATAAGAACAACACAGCACCACAATTATAAGGTCTGCATAAGCCTGGAAGATCTCTGATGATTAAGAAAGATCTGCATGTCTAATTGGTATGAATTTCCTACTCGAAGCCTATTTTATATTCTCTTTGGACTCCAAGTGTTTTGATATGGGATTTAGGGCATTAAATTAGAGGCAGCAGCAAGCAGATGATGCAACATATCTATGGAGTGATAGGAGTTTCTCTGTGCTGTGGGAATTCTGTTCTGCACATGGGGAGACACTTCTCTCTTAAATTTGCACAGCTCTGTTTTCACCTCTGCCTGGTAATGACTCACCCTGAACTTCAGTAAGATTCAGGGATACAATTAAGCAGTGACAGATGAAGGGAGAATACAGTAAAAAAAAAATAGAGCTTTTGATTTTCCCTTCTGCTTCTAGATGATAGGAAGGTGGACAGCTGGATCCAGATCCAGGCTCCGGACTGCTATCATGCTGCAGACAGAGATGTGCTCCTGAGCATCTCCCAGAACCGATGCAATCCAAGACAGGGAAGCCACATGTGGCTGACAACGCCCCCCTTGGATGGAAGTTCATACCTACATGTCTGGAGGATCTGGAAGCAGCCAGGAGCAGCTCACATCTAAGCACCACTCCCCCTGAGGCTGCCTCCCAGCAAGGCTGACAGCCATCTGAGGTGGCTGCGTGATTACACGGCATGTTAGAGCCATCACCTATTATTTCTTAGAGTAAATTCAGCATTCCAAGGCCTGAACAAAGTTATAAGAAACACAGTGCCAACTTTCCAAAGCACCCAACCAGCTGAACCAGACACTATTAATGCTGATGCAGAGCTTGGAACTCTATGAATTGAAATACAGACAGCAGCTTACCTGGTGCACTGATCAAGATGGGCACAGAGACAGGATTTGCTGAGAAACCCACGCAGAGGGATGATTAGGACTGTTCACAGATTTAATTCCTTTAGCCCTATCTAGGTTACTTTACTGGTCCTGCTCTGGTGTTTAAGTACTTGACAAAGATACTAGGGCAGTTATCAGATTCTTGTGGGTAGTGGGCATGAAGAGGACTTTAAGAGCAATTTGGGTGTGGAGGGTTAGATAGGGAGAGAATGTCAAGTAAATGTGGAGGAAGAGTGTGGCTGACCTCATCCACGTTCAGTGTCAGAGGGCTTCCAGGATCTAGTCAGGATCCAGAGAACTGTTGCCTCCCATTCTTTAATGGTCATTTCACAAATAGCTAATTTAAAAGATCCAGTCCCAAGGCTTTTGGAATGCACATTTAACAGCCTGGGTTATCTCTGATGTAGAGGAAATGCTTCGGGAAAGAGTTTTCCTGGAAGTGCTCAGGTCAGGCTTCAGACAGGGGTGGGTGGTGCTGACCACGCCAGGATAGACTTTGCCTGCTGACCAGAGCTACAGAAAAACAGAAGATGCAGGGTAAAAAGCTGCTCTGAAAAGAGAGACATCTTAGTGTAGGAATTTCTTGTGTTAACTATTATTTACAGAACCACTCCATAGCAGAGCCAGTGTGAAGAGAGCCCTGGTTACCCTTTATATTTAAATGAAATGTGGGCTCTTCACGTAACCACTGCTACATTTTTACATGAATAAAGCATTGCAATGGTACAAAAGAGTGTTCATGAGCTAAGCCACAATGAAATTACAATTTCAAAGCAGAAAGACAGTATAGCTTCCCCTGGGAGAGCCCCATTTTCCACTAACCAAAACAAAGCATTACACTTTGATTTTGAACTACTTCTAAGGTAGGTGCAAAATAGAGAGTTCAGCTGCATACGGAATGAGAAGTTATAGAAACAAAGGCATAGGTTTTCAGCTGCATCGGTAGGTAACACAGATGCTGTTTTTTAAATGCTGCTTCTGTGCTGCGACACCATATTGGGCAATAAAACTATTTACTCAGAAAGCACAAGGGTTTTTAAAGGTATCTTTTATTGGGGGAAAGATGTGTGCTGGCTCCTTCCGAGAACACAACTTTCCACATGAAGCAGCTGGGCACCGATAACATCACACATGGCCCCAGCACCTTCTCCCTACTCCTCCCAATGTTGCGTTCCCCAGTTCTTCCAGGGAAGCTCCCTGTCCTCTCAACCACCTTGTTACCATCAGGCTCTCCTTCATGCCTGCAGCCATGATGCTTGCTTCAAATAACGCATTCTGCAGACGTAGGAGTGGTGCACACACCTGTCTGTTCAGAAACATTTGAAAAGATTAGGTGGGGAGAGGTTTATTCTGAGGTCTCTGTGATTATATCTACACTGCAACCCTAAGGTGTGACTGCAGTTCACACAGATCAAATGAGCTGGCTTCAGCTCAGCCACCCACTAGCTGCTAAACACAAGCTTCACAGTTTGGACCCATTTAAATAATCAGCTGCAGAAAACCATGGTGGTAGCCCTGCTGACATTTGTACCTCAAGATGAATTCCCACTGCTACCAGAATTAGCAAGTTGAGAACAAAAATGTGGTACCATCTTCTTTGGATTGTCATGAAGTCATTCCCTGTCTTGCATGCAAAAAGAAGCAGGCCTGCTCTTTAGTTGTTGCTAAATGAGGGGTGATGTCCTGCTTGAAAACATTGGCAGGAGCTTCCTTAGGACACATGCACTGACTTACCTTCTGTAAAACTAATTTCCACTATTGCATGACATGACTGTGTGCATTGATGAAACAAGCCCTATTTGGTTTTGAAACAGTGTTGCAGAATCAGAAGGAAAAAAAACAAACCCAGCAACCTGACAAATCAAAACAAGGGTTTCCGAAGATCTGCTCACACTGGCACAAGAGAAATTCCTGACCTAGAAAGCACTGAAAAGAAACTGCCAGCGCCCACAGCAGCTTGTTCAGAATGGGGTTTCCCTGAGCAATAAAGAGAAGCACTGAAGAGACAAACCCAGCACAGCAGTTCAAACCAAAGCTCTGAATGAGCCAGACCGTCCAGGCCCAGCACTGCAGGCACTTGCAAACCATGAAACAGCTGCTCAAATATCTGCCAACAAAACCCCAGAGTAAAGAAGTGTAAGAGTTCAAAGCCTTCACAGCCACTGATAGTGTCAGAGGTGGGAGAGGCCGCCCACTGCCTGTGCACCAGAGGGTAACTGGGTGAATGCTCAGCTCACCGGGCTGTGTCTGCAGGTCAGAACCATCAGGACGTACACCTGTAGCACTGACACACAGGAGGACTTGCTGGTTTTCCTGAGCAGCATTTTCAGGGGCCTTTCCCAATAGAACAGGTGCTGTATACTCTGCTAAACGCACTATTGCTTGGGAAATGAAACAAAAATTTCTGTCTGCTTTGTTGGGCCATTCCTATTCAGAATAGAAAAACAATATTATCCACAGACTTGTACCACCTGTCACACCCACTTTTCCATTCAATGGTTTTATCATTATTATAATATCAGTGAGGAAGTATCTGAACTATTCATTAATTCCCAAAAACTACTGGCTTACCTACATGGTGTGTAACACATAATTATGTATTGGGGAAAAAAAGTACAGAATGCAATTAGCTGAGGGCTTGAAGAAGAAAAGATATTAAAAGACCACAAAAACACTTCTTTCACTCTCTCAAGCAGAGAGGAGGTAGTAATAAATTATGGTTCCTCTAGCATAGCTAGAGCTGCACTGTAATGTTGTATGCAAAGTCTTAGCACAAAATTGCCTGCAAAAGTGTGGGAGGGGATGGAAAAAGTTCATCAGGTGTAGAATTGATTAGCACAAGGCATCATTAACACAGGGTCAGGGCATGCAGGGAAAGCAGCCCAGGACAGCCAGTCCTGCTCAGATTAAAAAATAATATATATCAAAACAAAACAAATAGGAATTTGAATGCAACCATAGCTGCCAAATGCTGGGTGCCTCAGTGGCAAAACCACACCCAAATCAAATCCCTCATCTCTTTAATTACAGTGCAGCTTGTTCCCAGGACTGTGGCTGGGAAGGAAGCCCTCATCAAATGGAGAGCACAGAGTACTCAGTCCGTATCAACCCAAGAGCTTAAATAAATTCCAAAACCTGGAAGAATTTTTGCTTGTGATCCAATACAACAACAGCACTCACCACTAAGCTCACTGCATCGCTTTGTTCTCCTTTTCTCCCTGCCACAGAGCTTCCACAGAGATCCTCAATTTCTCCCTGGCCTCATCTCAACTTGAGACTGCTGCCTTCACCTATCTAATCAACCTTGCAATTCCCACAAGCCAAGGAAAGACATCACTTAGAGATAAATGACATGATTTGGCTAAAAGGCTAAAATGAGTTGGCACATACACCTGGACTTAAAAACAAACTTGTTTGTTGAGACTTAGATTCGGTATGTGGAATGGTTGAAGTCAGCAGCTGTAGCTTCAAATAATAAACACAAACATAAGTAGTAGCTAAGGTTTTCTGTCATTTCAGATGTCTAATATAAACATTAACAGTTTCTGATGAGTCTGGCCAGACCATTCTCCCATACCAAATCTCCTTATCTCAGGCCTCAGTTCAAGTTTCTTCTAGTATTCTTAATGCATACAAACTAAGTGAGGCACATATTGCACAGGAATACCTCTATCCCAACACCAAAGGAAAAATATCTTTACTGCCAATGCTTGTGCCATTTTAAATCTAACCTGCAGCTTTAACAGATTTCCAGATGAAACAGCAGAGCCCCAAAAAACAAAGACATAGTTCAGAAAATCCAGAAACCTCCTGCATTCAATCTCTCCATATGCGTGCTATGGCAGTAAGAGCTGGACCTGCCACCAAAGGTTCCAGTTGCCTTTTGGCCTTCCAGTCCTTATCCATATCTAACAAGACTAGCCAATTCTGCAAAGAAATATATCTCAGAAACTTGGTGTATAAGCTAAGCAAAATAAATAAAAACACCACAGATAATGGTAGAGCAAATCAAGTACATATGTATTCAGTCAGTGACTCACCACTCCCTTGTTTTCTTTATTGGAAAACTCAGTGTATCACTGAAGCAGAGTGACAGTGAGTCAGGAACCTGGCATGAGCCACAAATGGCAAGAAAATGAAAATAGGCATCTACAAAGTCTCTTTGAAGATTGTTTCTTGCCTTGGATAGATGTGACTGTGTATTTCACAGCTCTGTTCTCATGGTTTTCTGGCTAGACAAAAAAAATTAACAAAAGAAAGTCGTTTGCAGGTCCTTCTAGAGATAACACGCAATGACTAGGCTCTAATTCTCAGAACCAATTTCATGCTTTTATTCTTACATCTTCTTTCTTATATTTACAAAATACACATTTGAAGCTTATTACCATAGCCTGCTAAAAACTTGGTATCGCTCATCTAGTAAAAATATTACTGTTTTGGAACCAGCCAAAGAACATGCAAATATTTTAATGGCACTAAACTGTGAACTAATGGTGTGCACAACATGAGGCTAACTGTCCCGACCTAACTCTGTGTGAGCATAACCTCTAGCCAGCCAGCTCGTTGCCTGCCTTGCTCACCCAGACCAGGTGAACTTGCACCGTTATCTCATCCTGACACAGCTCCACTTGCTATGTGAGAACAGAAAGTCCATCCCAACACCTCTGCTATCCCTTCTGTGTACAAGCAGCTAGTTCTCTGTGGCTGTCAATACATCACATTTCATTATAATAAAATTCAAAGTGTTAAATAAAGGTATTTCAAGGAAAATGTCATATTCAAGACTGTGAAGGATAACAGAAGAAAGCCTCTGCGCTCTCTGAAGTCACTGACTGTAGTGAGCAAGGACTTTTTACCCACTTCTCCCCTGTTAAGGCCAGACACTTCTGTAACACAGAAAACTGATATGATTGAGCAACTGGGGTAATTAGTGACTGTCTCTTTACAGCAGATGACAACTAATTTCTCCAGTTAAAAAGATTTCTATCAAATCTGTAGATATTTCCAATCCAAATAGACATATTTCCAAGTGACTGCATCTCATGTCTCATTTATGTTTTGCTTCTGTTTAGCAATGCCTCAAAGCTATTTTGGAACATCACAAGCTGTCCAGGGCATATTGGTATATTTGCATACAGTTGCAAGGAGCTTTATATCCTTTTTACTACAGAGAGTGTCTTATAAAGTGCAGAAGATATTCCAGATGCTGAGATATCCTGTACGAAGTGGTCTGCAGAACAGCAGTGCGGTGCTAAAGCCACCAGGCACAACATCGGACACATTCCAACAAAGTTTTTGGAGCATAGAACCACCATGATTTCTAAGTGAACATGACACACCTATTGTCATGGTCCTGGGCTGATTAAGACTTCTGGCAGCCAACTTCACATCAGCACTGGGGGGAGGAGGTATACAGGCATTTCTCCAGCACTCCCACCAAGCCACGCACTGATTTTAAAAGTGGCTTTCTAACACTAGTGAATGTCCACCACTCAAATCTCCCTACATGACCTACATCTGGATAGGAACCTGAGGTTTTAAGTGCAAAAGCAGGAAAAGTTGGAATTTCCTATAGCATATCTTCCACGGATCAATCAGGGATGCCAACTGCTGCTGCAGCCCACTTCTAAGACAAGAAATACATGAAAACCTACTATTTCAAGTAGCTACCTATACCTTACTGGCTTAATTTGCAGATGAAAAAGCTTTTGACTACAGATACAAATATCTATCCTATCTTCAGTAATCTTAGAATAGCCCTTACTGTAAAACGTACGCTTTAAGCTTTGAGACACTGAAGCTGAGCATGCAGTTAGGCTTATGAGTCTGTCACCATGCATGAAGGGTGCAGGACAAAGCTACTCCAAATCCATCTTCCCTTGTACCTGCCTGCTTTCCTTGTTCTCTCATGAGCAGCATAACCAGAACTTTCTAAGCCTCCTCACACACCTGGCCTGCAGGGCAGTCCGACACCACAGCTTCTCACACCTTTCTTCTTCCCTCTTCCCACTCTCGCCTTCACTCAGGGCACTCTCCCACCACAAGCACGCTGATCCATGTGAGAAACCTGGTATGTGGTGCATTAATATGTAGCACAGCACCAAGAAATCCAAAGGTTTCAAGGAGCTCTTTTCATAGCCTTACATGACCCAAGGAAGATATTTTTCCAGCAGATGACACTCCAGGGAGCATTACTATGCACTATGACAGCAGTCTCCTGGAGTTGTTTTCTTCCACGGCTACTTAAACCTGTCCTCTGGTCAGGGGCAGTCCTCAGCCACAGACATTTTGTGATCTGTATATGGAGAGAAAAGCCATCTGCCGACTTCTACATCTCCAGCTGACAGAAAATATCCCTCCCTAAGCACAAAGGTATACCACACTCTTCCTCTGCACAAACACACATGCATGAACCTCCCACAGACATACATTAAGCATTTGTTATTTCAATCAGGGTACTGCCCAAGCTATGCTAGGAAATGATCAAGTACAGTGCACAACTGTAAACGGGCTGCATTAGTTATTCCAAGCATCCGGCTAACAAGACAAGTGGCTTTGCTTAGCTAATTAGTAAGGCCCATAGGTATTTCAAGGAAGATTTGTTTGGGGCACAAAAGCTTGTTGAGGAACCTGGGATTTACCCACAGTGCTATAAAATAAAAGAGAAAAGAAACCAGCTTTGGAGTTATCACAGAAGGTATCTGAATGCATCAGTCTACCTTTTTAAATATGAATTATTAAAGAATTTACTAGGTTCTACTACAGCTGATAATCAATAGAGCAGTAAAATCTGAATGTAAAGCCTTATATCTTCATGAGTGTGCAGTTAAATGAGAGCAGAAGCTAAAATCTAGAACAAGCATGAGGCATCTCTATAATTAGAATGGGTCATTTGTGTAGCCACATGATTACGTTGACATCAGGAAACCCTCCCAGCACAAACAGGGCCTGCCCTAGAGTCTTTCATTCGGTGTGAGTGGCAGCAATTTCTGAAGCTAAAACACCTTCCACAGCAATGGCTTTGGTTTTGCCCAGCTGCATTGCCATAGGACCTCCACCAGGAGGGCTATCCTAGCAGGGCAGCGATGCATACACCTCGTGACACATCCGTTTTGAAAACCTGAGTTCAACCCAGGCTTAAGAGACAAGACAGCTCTGTTCCCAATCCTGATACTACATCACTATTTAACCTTGAGTAAATTATTTGATCCTATAGAGTTTGAGTCCACATTAGTCAAATGAAGATAATAACAATAATCATGTGTGTCATAGATACAGCAGGGCTTGGTTATTAAGTTCTTGTGAAGAGCCCCAGATGAAAGGCAAATTAGGAGAAGCAAGATTAATTATAAGATGTGCATCCCAAATAAAAAACAGGAACGTTTTTGTTGTTGCTGTTATTAGGAGAGAGTCCCTCTGATTTAAGACAGCTTTTATTTCAGTGCTGGTAAAGCACACCTATTTCAACCAGTTTCCATGTTCAAACTATATTTGTAGATTGTGGGTAGGTGATAAAGGCTGCTGGGTCTGTGATATTGCAGACATAAAGGTCTTTGATCAGAAGTCTCATTTCATAGTCACTGGCACCTGCGATACAACAAAGCTGACAGGCCTACCTCCATTTTAACTGTTGCAAAGCTAAAGGAGTCCAAATGTTACTTCCACAGGGAAGGAAAGGCCAGAAGCAATGAAAAGGAAACATTTCCTGTGGGTAAACACTGCACTGGATCATATTTCCTTCTTCAAGAAAGGTGAAGCCTAGCTCTTCCTGCGGAAGGCTAGGAAACAGTTGAATAGTAGATGCTGACAAAATTCAATTCAACTTCACCCAGTGACAGGTACAGTTCTAACTTCACTGTATGAATTTCCAAGTGATACCAAATCCCATGAACTATCCCTCAGGGCATTCAGTAATGAATTTCTTAAAAAATAGATGAGTACAGAAATATGGAAGAAAATAATAATGGTACATTCTCTCCAGGACACATCAAATAAAAAAATCATTCTTTCACCTTGCAGAAAGTTTATGTTTAAAAAAAAAAATAGTATTAAATTAGTATTGAATCTTTCATTTCTAGAATGTCAGGGTTTTTTTTTTTTTTTCCTTTTTTTTTTTCTTTTTAAATGGCTGCCAGCAAGCCATCTACACTTAAATTTATGATAGTTAACAGAGCAAGAGAATGAAAATAAAGGCATTGTTTCCACTTGTTTCAGGAGACAGTGTAATACAGCCAGCTAGAAAAGGAGCTTGGCTTTCCCCCCCTTAACTACAAACAGTAAAAGGCTGAAATTTGTTAAGCTCACCAAATGTGCATTGACTCCTTAATGACAGGTGTACCTCAGGGCAGCTCATCACAAGATGAAGTTTAACTCAACCACAGCTCATAGCTCACAGAAGCCAACCACATTTTCAAACAATTGTTCGGCCATGCCCCATGAGCCCCATGAGCTTTGCAAGTTTATTGTAAAAAAAAATTAGTTCCAAAAAGCAGAATTATTTATTCTTGTTATCCTACATTTTTGTGTCTTGAGGCAGCATTCTCCAAGTTTTTTCAGAGGATGTGGCTGTTCAAAATCTTTTGCCCTTTTGGATTCTTACATATCTAATAAATGCTAAGACCACGTCACAGGGACTTTTACTTCCCTGCTCCAGAATCCTCTGTCAGCATTGTACCTTGGAGAAGACCTCCTTCCTTCTTAAAATGGGGCTGAAATGGGGCAACTGATTAAAATATCAATGAAAGAGAGAAGTGAAAAATAACCTAGAGAGTGAGTCAGTTTAAAAGAAACTGCTTTTTTTTTTTTTTTGTGATTCATATCTTCATTTACTGGAATTGCTTGAGTTCTTTATTTTGGTCACTGAAGCAGCATTTTGTTCCAGCTGTTCTGACATAGGAGTATCACTACGTGCATTATAAATCTGCAGCCAGCTATAGTGGTTTCTCTTCTCTATAAAGAAGCAGATCAGCAGTATTACTCCATTGTAGCTACGAACACAGAACATTGTGCATTATCCCATGTCACTTACAACTCTCACTTTTGTTAACAAATGTTGTCACTTTTTCATAAGGTCAGGCACCCCACAATTTAGGTGGAAAAAAATATATAAAATAAAACCTTGCAAATTTATTGCAGTGATGCTTAAAAAAAACTTTAGGGTATTAGGTAGCCAGCAAGACATCACTTTTGCAGTGGACAATTCATAGCCCTCATTCCTTATCTCTAGATGTTTTCATGGGTGAACTGAAAAACTGTCAAATCTCTGGAGATAATCAAGGCCAGATACCGGTGCCACACACAAGCAACAATCACTGAAATAATGCAAGTAGTATTTATCTCTCCCTCCCTACCCACACCCTACTTCTGCTCAGTAATATCTAAGCTGCTGAAGAGATGGGGTCAGGAAGAAAATGCTCAGCCACAAAACTCATACAGAACATAAAAGGCAGAGCTCCCTCTGAAGAAACAACCCGTTGGGGTCCTGTGAGCATGCTTCCTGGAAGAACAGAGAAGAAAAGATTCAGTTTAAAATGAAAAGGCAACTCAGTCCTCTATCTAAACAATAAGCCATTCTCTTTGGCCCTCCACTTCAGACCCTGGTATTAAAGGTATTTATTTTAGGACGTATGTCAAACACTCTGAACATTTATTCTTTATTTAGATGTTGAGCAGAAAATAAAGAATAATAGGGGGATGAAATAAAAAAAAACACAATGACTGTCTCTGAGGCAAAGCAACAAATAAGCTGAATGCCATCTGATTAATAAGGGTTACTCAGGAAAGCTGCAACATGCCTGTGTGGTCACAGCATAGTTAATTAGGATTCAGGAAGTAATGCAAACTCTGAGCACCAAGATCAGTGCTAGCAGATAAAATGATTCCCAGATAAAAGAAACTCCTTGTCAAGCATTCCGCTGTGGGGTATACATATTGCAGGTGCAGACTTAAGGTCTTGCATAAGCATGCCTTGCCCAAAAGCTTTTATTCCTTTTGCTCACCATATTGGCTGGAATAATGCTTGCTTCCAAGCACCCACACAGTGCACAAAATATTTGCTAAGAATCTGGGCATTTGAGCACCTGTGCTTATGCCAGTCCCACACAGTTTATGCCAGTCCCACAGAAGTTTGGTCTGTACAGAGCATAGAACACACCATAGTACAGATAGAGTTCACCCCCAAATATGTTTTACTGCATCTGGATAGCAGGTGAATCCACAAGGACCTGGGAAGACGGATATTCCACCTACCATACCTTGAAGAACTTTTATTTTCAAAAAGAGGCAAATGCCAAGCTAGAGAGGACGCTTTTATGTAATTTCAACAGCAGACATGAATGCCACCCAAACACCTCTGTACAGGTCTGAACAGGCATTCCAGGTGTTCCCAGGAGGTATGCACCTCACCAAGAGAGCTGCAGCATTCCTCACCAACCTCCACACTGGAATGTTTTTCAGATGGGGTCCCAGAAGTCATTTACTCTGTAAGCTATTCCCCACAAGGTACTGGGGATAATGGAAATGAAAACAAGAGATAATTAATCTTTTCATTAGTTTAGAAAGCTGCAATTCATGACTCATAGAAAGCTTGTATACATAAATAGCATTGTTTAAATCTTATTTGTAATTATACTTTCAGCCAGAGACTTTCAAATCTGCACTGAGAATATGGCATCCAATTGTCTGATTTATTGTTATTTTAAGCAGGTGCTGTAGGCCCCAATTCCCTTGGCAGATTATATCTCATCTTAAGTGTTCTTGCTAGTGGTAATTTTCACATGTTGATGTCAGTACCAATGAGAGGAAGGCAATAAAGTAAAAAAGAATTCCATCTAAGTTATCCAATTTCTCTTTCTCTTTATGGCAAGTTAAAAGAGATTTGTGCACAACTGAAAAACTGTTCCTTTGCTGTGCTCTGCCTGGTTTAGCACTGAAGGAAAAAGTGGAAGTGAGGAAGGACCAAATGCAAGTGGTTTGCGAAAAGAAACAAGCCAGTAGTCTTTCTTTAGCAGCTGTGCATTTCTTAGCGCTATGAAAAACTGCTTCTTGTGCCACTCCTGCACACTTTTTTTTAGCCACCTGCTCATTACAACGATCGTAATTAATAAGGAACAAGAACTCATAAGTAGATCACCTTGAAAGTCTTGTTCATACCTCATCAGCCTACTGCAGTACTCAACCACAGACCTAAATTTTGAGAGGATCAAAAATATACAGAAAACTAGAAGCTACTGAGGGTGAAAGCATAATATGTCTGGAACACCAATCTGCCAAGAAAATAAGACTTATTGACACCTTACTAGAAATACCCCAGGCATGCTTAAAAGACACCTGGCAATGCTCAAGGAAACTGATGCAATTGTGAGGGGCTGTCATATAGCTGGTTGTTCTTGAAAAGTTGGACAGAGAACAAAAACAGTTGGAAAAGTGCCTATCACGTATCTACTGCTTTTTAATACCTCTCTACCACAGATTTCATGCAATGCTCCTGCACTAAGGCACGTAGTAAATACAAGAAAAACTGGCAGCTTCCTAATATGTATCATTGCTAATAACCAAAAAGATCACAGGCATTTATTCGCTGCACAAGTCAGACAAAACACAACTACAGAGAACATCTGAAAGTGAATTAGAGATTGGGAGAAATCTCTTGCAAGGACATTCAACAAACTGGGATTTTAGAGAAAATTGGTCTTTCATCTTCTTGCAGGCGGGGACAAACTTCTGGTCCTCCTCTTCTGATGTGCTAACAGCCTAGAGCAGGACTGCAGAATTCAGAGGCAACAGAAGATGGCCAACAAGTGTTAGAAATGACAGATATTTGTCAAATGCCAAAATGCTCTATCCTACTCCTACCTTCTTCCTTTTTGAGCAATTTCCCAGTTTTATATTTTTATTAAAGCCATTTATTGGAGATAGGGAAAAAAGAATATTCACCTCAGGCAAGATACTCTAAGATGCTGCAAGAAGAAAAGCCAGCATAAAACAACTATAGACATAAGGATCCTGCTGTGTGCTTGAGGCATAATACATCTCCATTCAGCTAAATTGTGCAATAGAGACGTGGAGAAAAACTGCAGAAATTGATTCGAAGACAAACAAACAAAAAAGTGTTTTTGTTGAGCCATCATCAGGTTTGCTTGTCAGATCAGATGCCTTTTCTTGTGCTCCATTCAAACAAAGAAAATGCTTGAAGGAAATTGCTCGTGTTGATATTTACACGCTACACATATGCAGCTGGAATGAGATTTCTGCTGTGGTAGAGCAACAGCATCACCAAAACAGTTCCAAACTGAGAATACTCATACTGCAAGAAATTATTTCATTACTTAATTTCCTAATAAAACTTGCTCCTATATAATTTAATATGTAGTTTTACACCAAGCTTCAGGGAAACGAGTCAATTGAGGGTAACAATTACATCCTTGAAAGGAAGGCCGAAGGAAGAGGTTAATAAGGATAGATGGAGCCACAAGAAGCCTTCCACTGCTTCAGCAATAAATGCAGAAGCTTCACCAAATGGCACAGAAGCTAGGCAGAAGGCAAACCCTTTTGGAGTCACCAGCAGATGTTTGACTTGTTTTAGCTTCCCATCTGACAACAGCACAGTCTTCTACTGCAGAATCAGTCCTAACTTGAAGAAGCAGGATTGAAGAACTGCCATCTCCCAGCAGCTTGCTCACCCCAGTGACATTTGCACTCTCCTTAAACCAGATGTTACTGCAGTTACTGAAGTCTGTAAGACTGAACTTTCCAAGATCTCATGCTTGTACAGGAAAAATAGATTCCTAACTCTGAATACATTTCAAACACACTCAAAATATTCTTGGATAATTTCATAAACAAACTTGAAAGGCCTACTTAATATTGTGGCCATGGTTGCAGCAATCATTGCCTGTAGGCTATAAGTTTCTCATAGAGCCTCTCCATTTTTTTTCCCCATTTATTTCTAAAAATGAAATGATGATTTGATTAAAAAGTGCTAACATAGACATAAGACAAGGCCATGTGTTAAGAGAGACACAAAAGGAGAATGAAAGCAAAGACATTGCTTCTGTCTTTCTGACAGGAATTCTGACCAATAAAATACTCTTGTTTTTCATATAACTGATGTGAAACAAGCCCTGTTCCTGTAAAGATAAAGCAAAGTCTGCCTTTTGCTTTGCTACCAAAATAACACTATGGCTATCAGTCCTGTTAACGGACAAGTCATCCATTTTTTTCCCCTCTCACAAAAATTTTATTGTTTTATCCTTCTTATTAGATCAGTGCAGTGTCCCAGCCCTGTGCTTATTCCCAGCTACCTACCCCTACCTGCTGCTCTCAGCCACCTGTCAGAGAGTCCATTAGCACAGCTGTGGTCACTATTAGAGGGGGTAAAAGCATCTGAAAGGGAAAGCAGCAGCAGCACACATATAGTTTTATTTTACTTTCTTCTCTCTGTGGACAATAGTAGCTAGTTCACCTTATAAGAAGAAAGTAACAATGCTACTGCTCAAAGTAAGCCTTCAGAAACAATCAAGCACCTTTTATTTCAACAGAAGCAAGTAGAAATACTCACCTCCATCACTCCAGCAAGCTAGAGACCAATTTCAGAGGCACCTAAAACATTTCCAGTTACATCAATTTCCCCTCCAAGCCCTTAATCCTAATTGATATGCTCTGAACTACATCGTCAATTTCTGTCAAAGTACAGGTATTTAAATGCAACCCGTCATCATAGTTTTAGTTAAAAGCCTTTCCTCTCCTTTGCCCATTTGCACGCACATTTGCTGTCTCACTCTTGCATACTCTCTCAGCTTAATGCAATGAAATTTCATGTTTTTAACACACACTAAAATCAGCTGCAAAGAAGAGGTGTAAAAGAAAATCAGTTATGCAAGCCAACTCATTCACAAATTAACTGCATATTCATTTGCAGGAACACCATGCTTGCCAAATGAGAGGCAGCTAGGGGAGCATCAGTGTTTCCCTGGCAGCTTGAAATCAACCAGAGCAGGTAGACAGAAGGTACCTTTGTTCTCCTGAGCAGCCATTTCTGAATCCACCTATTCTAGTTACTGTCCTCAGTTTCCAAAAAGGCAGAGCTCAGTAATATCATCAACAATATTAAGATGTTAATACTAATTAACTAACCTATAGAACCACTGTGAGTATAGATTATCATTTGTGAAGATCTGTTGTACACTAGACAGTCTTGTTTCACTGGGTGAGAAAGTAGAATTGGAGAGGCTGTGCCCAGTTAATTAAAAGCATGATGCAGGTTTGCAGGAGAGCAGCAGCCTGGGTTTTTTTTGTGTTCCTGCTGAAGACTCCGGCCTGAGCCTGCTCCCTACTCTGTGTGCAGTTCTGCTTCCAGCACCACTCTCAGGGTACAGCAGGGTTAAAGAGCACCATGACTTCTGCAATACAATCCATTTGGTGGATCTTGGTTATCTACTGTCACGTAAACAGCAATACTTCCTGGCAGTGCCTTAAATCTAGCCTGAGCTTTGCTCCTTCTTCAGTTTATCATTTTTCTCATGTAGGAAAATAGGAGTCCAAACCACTCCTTAATCACACTAACACAAACAGACTTCAGTCCAGCTATTTTCCTAACAAACTGTCTCCCCATTACTCAGTTTTGATGAAGATATTCATATAATTTCCTTTTTAAAAAAATTTCAACCCAAAATAAACATTCCTCCGTCACAATCAAACATTTTTATGCATATCCACTATTACCATTTCATAGCATGTTTGAAAAATAAATGGTTGCAGCCTATCAAGTAAAGAGTTTTGCTTAAATTACACACTTTTCTTTCATAAAATTGTAGAATGTGGTTTTGCTCTCTTGCTGTACCACAGACTGCACAGAAGTGCACTGCAGTACTTTTACGGGTAATGCACTGCATAAGCATCCTGCAAACCACTTAAGCTCAGTCAGCTGCTACGTACTAAACAATCTAGAACCATATTAATTTGCTCTGAAGCACAGCTAACGATGGTCAGCCTTAACCTCTGAGGGCTGCCAACAGTAAGGAGCTGTCCTGTGCAGAGAAATCACTCTTCCCAGCAGTCATCGTTACTCTTCTACACAGATATTCAATACTGAACATAAATTGAAACAAGACATAACTGGTGTATAACCAAAAACCATTCCCCACACACTTCAGGTTTAAGAAGTTCCATAGCTACTTTGTTAGGCATCAAAATTCCAACTTGGATCTGGGAAGAAATATCAAGATAAAGTCAAAATATCTAGAACTTCAAGTACCCTCTTGTTTCAAGAGAGATGTTACCTCATGAGGTCTTTAAGACCTGGTTTGGTTGATGTCAATCACTTGTCACATCCTCTTACCCAAGGCATCTGTATTAAGGCTATCAGTGTAACAGCAATGACAACATTTTACCAAGGGGCAGTTCAGAGGCTGATGTAAAAACTAACAACAAAACATTAAGGTTTAATTTCTCAGAGCTCTTAAAAAAAAAAAATGGAAACCAACTCAAATGATGAAACCTGATGAAAGTGCAACTCAGATCCATCTTTCCTTTCATCTCAGCATTTCAAGTTCTCATCCATTAAATACTTCCAGTTTATGACATAATAATTAAATATACAGCCTAAAAAAAAGGATTGAGTGCTAGCTGAAACTCAAAGCATGCTGATAGTGCTTTCAAATCAAAGACTTAGAGCAAAACAGGATTCTTCCACTAGCTGATAGGAATTTAAGAGTAGAGCGTTTGGGAGATTCAGCATTTCTGAATTTTCCTGCAGTAGCATTTAATCTCCCATTTTGAAGTGTACTAGAATAGGATGGCTATTCTTTGGCATGTTCTTCTGCTGGATGGCTACCTTGCTGTCTAAAAACAGGCAACAGGCAACTGCCTTCTTTAGACAGGCAGGAGGCACCTCCGGCACCACAGCACCCTGCTTTTCACTGCTGCTCTCTCAGGGCTTCCTACTACAGAGCAAAGAGCTTCAATCTTCCCCAGGAAGCAGAGGTCTCCACCTACATTAAACAGAAAAAAGAAACTATGCTGAGAAGTTTAAAATATTCAAAAATTCCAACACAGAGAGAGCTGCCAGTGGCCAACATTTCTAAGGGCAAAATTACAGCATTTGGGAATTACAGATCTGCAGGAGAACCAGCAATTTGTGAGGAATTCAAGTCACCAGAAAGCGACGAATTAGGACCACAATGCTAACAAAATTAGATACAGTCTTCTTTTAACCTCATTTCTGATTTTATGGGTCTTTTTTTTTTTTTTCAGTTAAAAAAAGAAAAAGATGTTTATTGTTTGTCTTGTTAAAGTTAGTGAGATTAGGCTTGTTTAGAAAACAAGTTTTCCCATAATTTACTCTCATTACCTCAGGTTACGTGAAGTTACACTCATGCATGTGCAGAGAGGTTCCTCCCAGCAGTTCAAACAAAGTGAGAGTAAAGACAAAACTCAGCAGCAACGTGACAATTCCTGTAATGTTTGCCAACGTGCCACCCTGAGGGAAGGATGACAGCTGCAGGATTTTTTTTTAATTTTTTTTTTTTCTTTTTTTTAGTTTTTTAAGAACATTTCTTCACATTATTGGGTCTTCTCTACAACTGTGGACACTGAGTCAGAAGGCAACTCTTTCCCAATGACTTCCACTCATCTACTTGTCTATAAACTGCGCTGTGTAAAAACAAAACAAAAACCTTGCCAATCCTCCCATCCTCCACCCAGCAACAGCATCCTTAAAACCATGCCTCCTCGTTTGGTTAATTACTCTAACAGCCCACCTAAGCACTGCCTCTCAGCCCCTTTCTCCAAAGGAGAAACCAAAACCTGAAAGAAGGAGGAAACAGCTCATCTGCTGAACACAATGTTCGGAAATGTGAGGTGAACATTCCTCACAGAAGCAAGATGAATGTTCCCACCACAGCACAAAGAAAAGCTTCATATTTCATATATTTTCCATTGTCTGAGCTTGCTTATACATAAGCAGCTACACTTAGCAATCACCAACAGGAGATATTTAGCAGCTTAAAGAGATTAATGCTTTTAACAGTGCAATAGGAGAAACAAGAAGGCAGCTTGCACCCTGTTCAGTTCCACCAGTACTTTCCAACTCTGACACAAAGGTGTTCCCTTCCATAGACACAAGTACCTCTGTAATGCTAACCAGAGGGATGTGTGACATCCTTCATTAAATTGAAATATCACATCAAAATTATGCAGTGGGGAAGCTGGAGCAAAAAAACAAAGTGGCACAGTTTGCTGAGCAAGTCTCTCAGACAGTTCTGCTGCATAACGCTGAGTTAATGATTTTCATTGATAGAATGCATGCAAAATCTGTGTATAGACAATGAATTCTGGATGGAAACAAGTGAATACTTCAAAAAGAAAGATATTCAAATAAGATGGCTACATGACATCAAGAAATATATGTAGGTACTGATAGAGGCAATAGTTTCAAACTTCTACACTGAAAAATGTTTCCTCATTTGACTCTAAAAACCACAGCAGAAGTCCAAGGAAGGACTGTGCAGGGCAAGCGAACCTAGCAGGTCTCACAGCCCTATGGCCACTTCACACCTGCGTGCTGCTGCCCCTCACTTCTGCTCAAAGCACAGCTGCTAAGGAAGGCTTTGTCTGGCACACAGGGTCCTACATGGGCAGAGGCAGCAGCCTGATGGCCCAGCAGAAGCACATCCCATGAGATCTGGATAGAGACAGCAATGCAGCTTTACCAGCTTACAAGCCTGCAGTGTTATGCAAGTGACTGCTACTATCTCAAATCACACAGCATTCTTGCACAGTTACCACTTGACACCGGTTGGTGGTGACTTGGTCTGCTGCCTTTCTTTATATATTTAGCAGAAACCTCCTAATAGTGCCCTTTCTAGTGTTCCTAACATGCTGAAAGCACTCTTCATTTGGACCCCGTAAAAATACAATGCAGAATATTTATGTACAAAAATCAAACTTTAGGAGAATGTCAAGTAAATAAGTGTCTTTAATTGAGATAGAAGAAACACAGAACACTTCTCAGTACAGACTGCTGGCACGCAAAGTCAGATCAGTAGCCAGTAGTGGCAGGTGCAAATGATGAAATGTGTGCAAATTCTAAAGGGACAGCTTTCTAACAGAGAAGCTGTTCTCTGCTGGGGCTAGTGCCACTGTTTAATCTGATTACACACAAGCAATGGTCTGGGGAGGGGAAGGAGGCAAGAAATAAGAAGAGTGAGGACCCTCTAAGCAGCCCTGCTAAAAGGGCTCACCTAGCTACATGTTCAGCAGCAGGGGCTCTGAACAGTGGTCTGCAGCAAAATTACAGGGGGGTCATACAGCTGACATGGCACGATCGCTCAGTAGACAAAAGTTTCTTGCTTTCCCCTCAGCAAACCACACGCCACAGAGCAATTTTAACTGGAAAGCCACTATCCCAAATTTAAAGGGAAACCAATGTTTTCAGAGAAAAATCACAGAGCAGGACAGTCTGAAGTCTGCATGTGAACACATCGGCACACACATGGACAGACTTTGTCCGTAACACTTGCAGGTCCTACCCTCCCACAGCTTGCTACCAACTCTTTACTTCCTGGCTATTGAAAAGCTGCTACAATACTTGTTTCCAACTACAGCTGGCCAGTTCAAAGTATCTAAAGTGCACTCTCTCTTCGATCTAGCCCTTGAAGAGAGGGATCACTTCTGTTTCTCCAGAGTCCTGACTCAAAAGAACAAAAACGTTCACCACCATCCAGGATCTGGTTCTCCATGCAAAGCCCAGGGAGATCACTGAAAGATCACTAAAGAAGAAAGTTGCTTTTGTCAAGGGATATATATATTTTAAACCTACCCTAAAATGATCATGTTTCTACCTACCGGAGTCTAAATTACACTTTCAAAATTACACGTATTAATATCTGAAGCATGCAATTATAAAAGAGCAGGTATATTTTAGAACTACCACACTACATTTTTAAAATAGAAACTTCTGCATGATTATAATAGCTATATTCTTAGGTGCCCTTCCTTTACAACTCAGTGCTACCAAAGGAAACTGGAGTCAACATGTTCAACTGGAAGCTGCCAATAGTAATCTCCTATATGATATCAACGGCACTGATCAAAAATGTGGAAAAATCTGTGCTGCTGATAATTTTTCTGCTTACCAGCTTCCTTCACTGCTTCAAAACACACAGACAAAAAGTATGCATTCATTTTAATCTACCATGAAAACTAAAGTGCTGAAAAATATTTGTTTTGTCAGCCCAAAGTGTGACTTAAGAAATTTACAATCAGATTAATGATCAGAGTTCAATCTACTAACTGACGGTGTCCACACAGTGACTGATCCTACCTACTGTTTTCTGGCAGTCTCCACACAGAGAATGCAGACCGAATGTCCAACCAGCATCAAGCCCAGCTGAGTTCTCCCACAGCTCAGCTTCTTCCATACACATCTCTCACTGCAGACAGCAATTGTGTAAGGAATCTCTCCCACTCAAGACCAAAACATCTTGCAGTTCAGTTGCACAAGTCTTTGGATGAATTAAACAAATATTGCCAGGTTGTAGAGTCCGGTAATTACTAAATAGCTGAGGAGCGTGTTTCATACCCACACAGAAAATGTGAAGGGAGAGTATAATAAAGCTCAAATCAATACTTAAAATCTAGAAGGTTCAATCCTGATTCTGACTGTATTAGACATTCTGACGGACAGAAACCTCTACTCAGCCACTAACACAACTTGTGTTCTCCTTCAACAAGCCTGGCACTAGCAGTGGTGCTACTGCTCATTTATTCCCTATAAGTAAAGCAGCTTTCAGTGATGTAAGTGATGTAAATACACATTTTTTACATGTATGAAAGCTTGCAATTATATAATGCTTTTTTAAAAAGTATACATTTTCATGCCTTTTCAATCTATTGTGAATACAGAAGCATCACTATTTCGTGCCATGCCCAATTGAGAGAAAAGAAGTTTAATTAGAGCAATGAAACACAGAGCAAAAGTAATTTACCTGCCTTGGTCAGCTACTGCTGCCATCCTTCTCAAACCACACTCCCCAAAAAACTGATCATATGGGGAGGTTTGTAACAACTTCAAATTCACCAACTGCACCATGAACAGCTGCCAAAATTGGCCCTTAATTTCACATGCATCTTCACACACTTTTAAGGATAGAAGTAATATTCAACCCCTCTTAGAAGAAAAATGTTTTTAAAAACAGGCTTTCCTTAGGCACAATAAGAGAACCAGATCCTATAGAGGGCAACAAGCAATGGCTCAACAAATGTATTTTCACTGGAAATGAGCTCTGAGAAACAGCTATGTGCACAGCACATCATTTGTCACTGCTGAGACTTACAGGTTTGTTTCATCAAGAAAGATGCCCCCATCATGAGCCAAAACTTATTTCAGCAAGTAATGAAAGGTCTGTCCAAATCCATGGGTGTTAGAGCATGTCTAAAACAGCGCACCAGCTTCCAAAACTGTTGGAACCTAAATTAGACAATAACTGCATGCAACACCACTTATGCCAAGCTGGAATTTGCCAGCTTCCAAGAGCTGCAATTTATGACCAACTAAAAATACAAGTTTTCTGGAGAAAATGGCAAGTGACCCCAGAGTGTAACAGCACTACTAAGACACTTGTAATGAAACAGGCAAGAAAAGCACATTCTTGGGATAGCTAAAATCAACAGCTGGAAACTGGCACCTTAGCAGTCTCTGCATTCTGTTATAGGACAACAATCACATAGAGATCAAGGCTTCCACTTCCAAATACCTTCACTTGGCTGCCATGTTAGGTAGTTCTGAATCACAAATTCCCTTTAAATTGCGAAGGCAAAAAACAAACAAATAACTTATTTCCCAATACTGTACTTTGCTTTTTGTCCTTCTCTTCCACATCAGAGAAGTGAATCAACCGAGATGGAGCTGATCAGGAACTGTCAGCTCTAATCAGAGCACTGTAGCTGTCAATCACCAGTAGCCCTTGGGTATTCTCTTTCCTAAATGTATAAAAGATTTATACCCTGAAAGTTAGTCAGCATTTCTGGCTGCTGGATGGCATAACAAGACTATGCTAAATGCATTGATAATTGTATAGCTGCAGCAGTATTTGAGTTCTAACAGCTTAACACACAAACACATGCAATGACCACTCTTCATGAACCACGTTGGTGTGTCAGGAAAAAATAAATGAAGCAGCCATTTTTCCCTATTGCGCAGTTTGTTTTCTAACTTACTCAGCTGGCATTTATTAATAGTGTTGCAATTCTGCATTAATTACTATTTAGTACCAGCACAAAAGTGCACAAAATTTGTCCCTGCCCCAAACAGCATAAGCAGCCCTGATTCAGTGTCCCATAGCCAACATTTCACACAGTGGTTCAATTACCAAAGCCTGGACATTAATGTAACTGTTATCACACTGCACACATGATAGCAAAACTGTGCAGAAACAACTCTGTATACCACCACAAATGCAAAATATCCGAGGTCATCACTATAATATAGGTACAGATCATGAAATAAAGAGGCGACCAGGCAGAAGAAAAGTCAAAATTGCAAGCTAACGACAAGGCATGACTCCTCCCTTTCTGGATCTGTACTGCTTTGTAGGTACGCTGTCCCAAAAGATCACTTCTCTGAAGTGAGGATATGCAGACAGCGCAGACCAGCAGATCATAGACATGTGAATCAAAGTAAACCTTCAGGTAAGTTCAATTCAAGCCCTGAGGCTTCACACACACACAGACAGAAGTCGTACCAACTGTCCATTCTCCCACTATTGTTGTTTTCCATGTGGCCAAGAACACAGAGCTCTCATTTTAAGACAGTAATAAAGTGTTTCTGGTAGAAAAAGAAAATTGAAAGATATGAAATGAATAATTATCAGTGTTGTTATTCACTTAATTATTGGCAGAAGCCTGAACAAGGAATAAAATGGATTAGAAGCAGTTTGAGTTCAAGGCAGCATTAAAAGAAAAAAAAAACACCATCACATGCCAAAGCTGAAAGGATTTTCATTCCACCATGTGGTTCCCTCATCCTACCAGCCAAGCTCCAAGCTGCTACTGCAGCTTTTCTCTCCATAACCCTGATCTTTTTCCCCTGGCTGTTCAGCCAGTGTACTCACCGGCCACAGAAGCATAGAAAAGTTATACATTTATAAAAGCATAAGGGTGCAAGGCTGGCATATTCATATTGCTGAACTTAAGGCTGACGAGACAAACTTGAGGTTTTTTCCCCCTCCATCTTTCTCCCTTCTCTTCAGGAGAAATTGTTCCATGATTTTCAGTTGTGGTAAAAGATCAATAGTTCTTGGAAGGGGTGACAGAAATGTGTTCCCTCATGAACAAAGAGTGGGTGAGGACAAAAACATCACCCTTCCCACTTGCTCCATTGTTGCCTAGAAGGATCGGCCTGCCAAAAGAACTCAACAGCTTACCAAGCAATTTTATATTTTGAGAGACAACGTGGTGGTTCCCAGCCATGACTTGTGTGAGGCTTTAATGAAGCACACAGTATTAGGAAGAGTGGAAAGAGATGACCACAGAGACCTGAATAGCTCAAACTGCCCTCCGAAAGAAACATGCAGCCACTCCTGACTGGGAACAGACCCAAAGTGATGACCTCAGAAATGAAGGGCTCCACATCTCATCCAGGATCCATTACCTTCTCACTTTCCAAATTATTTATGCTACCAAAAAACCAGAAGCACGGAAGTTGGTTTTCCCTCCCTTTCACTTCCTCTCTCCTCAGCCCTACAGAAATAGCTGGGTTATGCAAGACAAACACACACAAAGCAGCAATGAAAGCAGATGCATTAGGATGAAAAAAGACATGTATGAGATTTCTACTGTGTGTGCCAATTCTGAGTGCAGCACTTGTTCAGCCTACAAACAACATGGCAAACTATGAACAGCATTCCAAACTATTTTAAGAGCAGCAGACTTAAAGCAAGATTTCTATTAGTTATAACCGAGAACTAATGGTTTGATTGTATTTTCTTGCTGAGCTTTTGATTTGATTTTGCCTGTACCACTCTCAGATTTACTTCTTGACTTTCAGATCAGTTAACCAAGAATACAATTTTCCAGAAATGCCCATGACACATTCTATGACCAAAACCTACCTAGCAAAGAGCAGGACTTGTTCACCTCGCTTTAAGTCTGTGAGGTCTGAGCCCAAATGCTTGCTGCTCAACACCCAGTAACTTCCATGAGCCCTGGGACACCTCACAGGTCCTTTGTAGAACTGGTTTTGAACTCCCCACTCTACATCCACAGTGCCAATTTCCAGAAAACTCTCTTGATCAGAGAGCAAGATGTCATCCTCCATTTCCAATGGATGCTTTCATGTTCTTGTGATACTCATCATGTAGGGTAGATGTAACAGCTTACTGAATTATAGCTTTGCCTTCTCTCAACTCTCAGTCTTTCTTTGTGCTGCCTACCAAAACATATCATGCCATATTATGTATCCCCTCACACTCACTCAAAACTGTCTCACCTTCCTCAGCCTTCCACCTCTGTGACTTTACAGCTCTCCAGTATCTCTTACTTGTGGTGGTTTCACACTCCTGGCTAGACAAATTTCACCTCACTGCTCTCTCACTCCCCATCATGAACAGGATGGGGAGAAAACATGACAAAAGCAAAGCTTACAGGTTGAGATAAGAAGATGGGGATCACTCACTAATTACCATCATGGGCAAAACAGACTCAGGGTACTGAGATTAATATAATTTACTCCTACTAATAACAGACTAGAGCAGTGAGAACTCAAAGCAAACTAAACACCTTCCCCTCATTCACACTCCTCCTTCTACCTCCTACTCCCAAGCAGTGCAGGGGAGAAGGGTTAGTCCATAAAGCTTCGTGTCTGCTGCTCCTTCACTGTCACTCTGCTCCTGCTCCACATGGGGTTCCTCCCAGAGGTTGCTGTCCTTCCCAAATTAAACCTGTGGGGACTTCCCACAGGCTATAGCTCTTCAAGAACTACTCCAACATACATCTGTATCACAGGGCCCATCCTTCAGGAACTCATTGCTCCAACACAGAGACCCATGGGTAGCAGCTCTTCCAGGCCTCCTGTTTCACTGTGGGATCCTCTCTACAGGCTGCAGGGGAATTTCTGCTTCCATGCCTGGATCTCCACCAGCCCTCTTTCTTATTGGTATGTGCAGGCTGTTTCTCTCACATTTTCTCACTCATCCCTGATAGCTGCAGTTTTCCCTTTCTTCAATTTGTTCTCCCACAGTCACAATCAGCAACAGTTAGGGCTCAGCTCTGGCCAATGGCAGGTCCATTTTGGGGCTGGCTCTGATGTGACGTGGAGTAGCTGCTGGGCTCTGCTCAAAGAGTCCACCCTTGCAGTCCCTCCGCTACCCAAACTTTGCCACGTAAGCCCAATACACCAATGTATGAGGACTGCAGGTATATCATCTCATTCAGTAAGAGCTGCACTGTGATGTTCTTGTCTATCATTAGTACACAAAGCGATGATCATAAAAATAAGCAACTCAGCTTATTCTCTACCAACTTTTTAGAGTTAATATCTTCTTATGTCTCTACAAACTTCAATTTAGGCAGCGCTATCAAACCACATTTGGGACAAGTTCCCCAGCACCGTGACAATACTGTCTCTAAAGATTAAAGGCAAGAACTCTGGATGTTTGTATTGGGGCAAAGGCGCTGTGTTTTAATTCAGTAGAACTTAATACTCTACCATGCTACCTGGTGTACCGCTTTGTTACTCCTGGTGCACAGTCTAGCAGAAGCAACAAAGAGTTAACATATAATAAAGATAGACAACTGAGAACAAGGCGACCAGAGGAATTCAATGCTATTAGAGCTTGACATGGTACTTGAAATGTTCTGAAGGAATGATCACAGAATTCCCATACCTTTGACCAGGTAAGTTTTTCTGCACAGCTTCTAATATTGACAGTCTCAGAGATCAAGGGACAAACAAGAACCTGGCTTTCTTAAGGCCCTCATAAATATTCAGTGTCTTCTTAACTTCATGTAATAAAGGCCATATTCACTGACTGTGATTACTTGGATGCTTTAGGGATAAAATAAATCAACAGGCATGAAAGAGGATTTCAAAGTCAAACAGGAAAATCTGCACATAATAACAAAGATAGCAACTATCTGGCAAATCTACATCACAAGGAAGAAAAACACTATGATTAAACATAATAAGACTTCACTTGAAATGCAAAATACTCAGGAAAAAATCCTGCCAACTTGCATAAGGACCAGCAAAGAGGAAGTAGCTGACTATGCAGCAAAGCCCATTGCATAGGGAAAATATAACAGTAGAGAATCAGATGCTACTACACAGTCCTTGCCACTGTGCTAAAGTGATTTCTATTGCTTGTTTCTGAAGTGCATGACCACCAGCCCTTCTAGCTTTTGCTCTCACTGCAGTGCTTCTTGAATTCTGAGCCAGTAACAAGCACCTATTGCCCAAAGTATTGTTATCCTTTCCCAAATTCCCACATCTGTGAGCTGCTAACACTGCTGGCTCAAGCAAGTTCAGCCAATAATCTTTCCTAACGTTTTCCAGCATTGCACTCCTTCCACAGCTGAATCCTAGGTAATAGCAGGACTGAGATTATCTCATCAAGAGAGGAAAAGCAGAGAGCTTGCAGTGCCACTTAATGGTTCCCTCCCTGAAACTATAAGCACTGAACATAGTCTTGTTACAGTTGGGGGCTCCCTTTATCCCACTTCATAAATGAGATCTTTCATACCGAAAGATCTTCATGCAATCTAAGATTTCAGCTATTAAAGTAATACATTGCTATTGTAAATGTGAACTCCCAAGTAATAGAAAGCAGTTTTGATGCATAAACTCTTGAATATCTTGGCATTTGGAGTTAGTTTTGAACCCTTCCTAACCCTTCAGTTACAGCTTGTACTACATATCTTTAAACTTGACTTTCCACTTTCAGTAATCATTTGCATGTATGTCTCCTCAAAGAATGGTATTTGCAACTATGTGTTGTAATGAGAAGCTAATTAACACAAATACGGTTATTAGCAAGTTACAGACATTTACAAGACAAAAACTCCAGACCAAAGCCTACGGTTTACTGCGTCACAGGGAAAAAGAATCTCAAGGATGGACTAATAGCAACCACTAACTACATTACCATGGGCAAATCGCCGACGCTCTGCAACTCTGTTTCCCCCTCTGTAGTGGGATTGTAAGACTCATTTACTTTGCCATGTAGTTCTCCAACTAAATTAAATCATTACGTTTAAATTAAAGGCATTACCGAAATGCCAGGAAATAGCACCTGAATTAGAAGGTGGGGATGGCACTGTAATGAAGCAAGACTTTTCACCATCAACAGCAGGTACAGTAAAAGGTCATTCATAGCATAATTGTGAAACCACATTCCAAGCTTCTGAAGGTAAGATGACTTTTCCCAAAACTTCATTAAGGAAGAGGATACATGCAAGCATCATTGGATGCTATTGTGTCACAGGTGATCTACAGTGATTTCATTACTGCTAATCTTCCCTTTTCCTTGTTCTTTGTTTTCTAATAGCAGCAAAATATCACAGCTCTTGAAAGAATACTCTTTCCACAGGCAACCATTTTCAGTATGATCAAAGACCTATTAAGAAAATTGCAGAGGAATATTTCCCTTCAAGTCAGTAATGCTCAACAGAGTTTTCAATCTTTCCTTCATCAGAGACACAGTAGAGGCACTCCCACTTTTTGTCTGGGAGAGCTGCTCCCAAATATCATTATACTTTAACATTCCCCATGCACATTAGGAATTTTCAATCCTATGCAAACATCAGGGCATTGCTGAAAGATGCCCTGTTACTGCTCTGGATGAGGAAGATGCCCTGTTGTCTGGATGAGGAGCTACAAGATAAGGTTTAGTGGCTTGTGGTAGTAAGGGTAATGGGAGGACGGTTGGACTAGATGATCTTGTAGGTCCCTTCCAACTTTGTGATTCTGTGATTCAATGCTCAGGCTTTTCATTTTGAAAGTAGCAGAAGAAACTTTTCTTTAAACCATAGGAAACAGCCAGTCGGCAGCAGAGGCCTGGTTTCATCAGGTATTCCCAAAAGAGCTGTGCCTCGGTGTCAGGCATGAAGCTAAATATGCCCCATATCTCAAACTGCACTCCAGTTCTGTCACAGAACATCCCAGATACTAAAAGGCACATCTCATCCTAAAATTGTTTCATCTATAATGGGAAGTCATTGAAATCAAAACTAGGAAACAGGTGTCTACTTTCTCTGTTACACTTGAAAAAGATTGCCCCCAAGAACACATTACATCCCATCTCTTCGTATTTAGGAGTGAGAGCGTAAACGGCAAAAACACCACTTCTGCTCCTCAGTGCTGAAAGGTGAGCAGGAAGACACACTCACATAGGAGAGGTCAGCCTGAAGAATGCTTTCTATGATATAAGATCTCTCTGCACTGACTGGATGCATACTATCTAACTTGTGTCATTTAGTTAGAAAATAGAGGAAGATACTCTGAAAACTACATTTGCAGCAAATAACTCCATATGTCCCCTCGATCCTATTGACTAAATATAAATTTGCTTTAAAAATGTGCATCTAGAATCAGAACAATGAAAACAGCTGGAAATGAATTTTTTAAGTAGGTCAGAAAGTGTACTTGTAGCACCGTGCCCATACAAACCCATTCTCTGTTTTTTTAAATGTCTGTTTGCCAGCTGCCTGCTAACTGCTTTGGAGTCCCCTGACTCCTGCATTTGGCTAAATTTGACAGCAGGAAAAAGTCCCAAAAGCTCTCAACACTTCCATTCATATAAAAAAGAAAAAAAAGAAAAAGTTGTGTACAGGTGAGACTTATAGGACACACCAAGAGAAAGGTTAATGACAAAGGTCAACACCTCATGGCCTCAGAGAAGCCGTGCCAGGGATCAGCCTGGAGACACTGACCCTCATGACCCAATTTCCACTGGAACTGCTGCTCCCCCAAACACTTTGCAGGCAGAGCCAGGAGCAGGAATTCGCACCACTTCTCACAACAGTTCGCTGGCCTTCGTCAAATCATAACTTCTCATGCTACTTCCCTGCCATAATGAGGCTAGTGTTAAACTGCCTTATTATGTTGCTGCAACAATTCATATTTGCAAAGTACTTTGAAGGTCTGAAGAGCTGTATTCACTAATTATTACCTGTCTTGAGACACAAACTGAATATTCAAAGTGCTGGCCTGATTCATATGCGAGTGCACGTCACATAAGCATGCGGTATGCACTGAGACTCAAAAATAATAGCAAAGATGGCTTTTAAAGACGACTTTATAACAAAGTCAGTTTTGAGTCCAAAAAATACATAATTCTTATTACCACAATTCTTCTATTAGCCTAGATTTAAATTATTAAATTATTCAGATGAGCCCTTTATAAAACATCAGTTTGAGAAATAAACACCAGCCAGCACAAGACAAAAAGACGATGCAAAATGATTCTGCCCCTCAAGCAAAGTCTGATGCTTGAGAACTTAAACCTTTGCTATCAAGCTGAAAGCTAGCCAGCAAGTTCCCCAGGGCAGCTGTTGGGCAGTGCAGAGCCAGAGCTTGTGCTAGAAGTACCAGCAATCGTAGCATCGGCAATGCAGCATCACAGCAGGCAGGTGGCTTTATCCTCCTCCGCTTGGTCAGGCACTTTGCAGCCTTCCCACAAATCAAGATGCTTCTCCCGTCCCTTGCTAGCACATCCCATGCATTGATGACAAAAAAAAAAAAAAAAAGCAAGATAGTACTTCCAGCAATGGCTTTCTCATAACAAATAGCCTGTTTATGCATTTTAAAAATCATCATTGTGTTCACCTACGTGAGAGGAGGAAGAGCTTCCAGAAAAGGAAAACTTTCCACAAGTTAAAGGAAAATTGTGCTTTGTGGTCAATCTCCGTACTAAAGGGACTCCTATTTGAGGGTAAGAGAGCAAACTACAATTTCCTTCAGTAAGAACAGAGCAATGTTGCATCTTCAGGCTTCCTCCTGCATCACACCGAGCCAGTACTCGGTACCTCCCAACTGGGCCTTTGCATTTCCTGAAGGATCGAGCCCTACCTAAAAGCCATAATAAAAAGCCACAACAGCAGGCAGATGAATTCTCATTCTACCCCTCCCCACCTCCCTACCCCAAACAAAACCAAACCACCCTGGCCAACATATTGTGACAACAATGACGAGGTGCATCCCGTGCACACTATTACTGCCCTACAAACATACATTATTTTAATGCAGCATAAACAAATACGCTAATTTGTTTAACACCACATCGAGTCCTAGCGATTAAAACGTGTATATGCATAGAGCAACACTCACACACGCGCTTTTTATAAGCTCTGAAGATAAAATTATCAGTATTGCCAAACACGGAATATGCATTATTCTTTAATTACACGAGACGGTTGAACAGCACCGAGCCTCCTTCGTTTCTAATTAGCAGAACTTCGGTTGTCGTTTTCCTCCTCACTGTTAACAACAAACGGGGAGCACCGGCACTGCGAGCATCCTAACGCGCGCTGCCTCAAAGCCGAGCCCCGTGGAGCCCTCAGCGCACCGCGTCCGGCTGAAGGACGGAGCCGCTGCCCGCAGCCCGTTCCGCAGGGCAGGGACCTCCTTGGCGGAGGGCTGAAGGACAGCCCGGCTTCCCGCAGAAACAAAGCGGAGCTGCGGCGCGTTGTACGGCGCACGCCATCCCCTGCCGGGCGGCGGATGGCGCTGACCCGGCGGCAGCTGCACCTGTCAGCGCGGCGCTCACCGAGGATCGATACCGCGTCCCTCAGCGCCGCTGCCGCCCGACTACGCCGCCGCGCACGTCTGCCCCACCGCCGAGCCCGGACGAACAAAGGGCTCCTCTTCGGGTTCGCGTTGAAATTCACACGAACTAGAGAACAATACCGCCAGCACCTCCACACCCCCGCCCGGGCACGGCGAACCGCCGCGGCGCTGCCCCGCCAACCCCCGGCCCGCACCGCTCCGCCCCGCCTGCTGAGCCCCGGGGCCGCCCCTCACGGGGCAGCGCGGCGGAGGGGCGCGGAGGCCTCACCTGCCACCGTGTACCGGTCCAGGTAGTTGAGCACGTTGCCCACGCTGAGGATGCCGGCGGCCGCCACCCGGGCCCGGCCGAGGCTGGGTGCCTTGTGGCGGGCGATCGGGCGCTCCGGGCGCTTGCCGACCGCCGGCGGGTTCATCCTGCCCGAGAGGGTCTGCACTTCTCCCTCAGCGCCCCGACCGCAGCAGCCCCGCTCGCCGTCCTCTTCCTCCTCTTCGTCCCCGGCTCGGAGCCGCCCGCCGCAGCCCGGGCTGCTGCCGGAGGAGCCGTCGCTTTCCAGGCACATCATGGGCTGCTAGCGGGAGGCGACCGCGGTGAGCAGTGACCGCCTCAGCTCTGCATCCCGCCGCCGCCTCGGTCGCCTGCCCGCGGGACCGGCCGCGCCGCCACCTCCTCTGACAGCTGCCCGGGCGGGGCGGGGCGGGGAGGGGTGCTGAGGGGCGGGAGGTATTCGCTGGTCACGCCCACCCCTCCCTGCCGTCGCCCGCCCCGCGCCTACCGCCGCCCCCCAACGGCTGCCCCGCGCGCTTCCCGCGCTTCCCGCCCACCGCCGCCCCCAACGGCCGCGCGCTTCCCGCCCTCTCCCCTGAGGGGCGTTCTGTTCTCCTCAGGCTGCCTGAGGGCGGCACCTGCTTCTGTCCCCGCGGGCGGCAGCGAAGCGCTCGAGCCAGTTTGGGTCGTTCTGCTTTGCACGGCGGCGCGGTGGGCCTTAATAATCAGTGACCTTGATCTAGCGTTGTTAATCCGCAGCACTACGCGGTGGTTTAGGAAACACAGGCTTTGCGTGCCGGATCGCGTGTGGCAGGCAGGACTCAGAGCGATACCGATACCCAATAAACCTAATACACTCAATAATAAACTCCACAAAGGCGACCCGGGTCCACCCTCGGATCGGCTCACAGCCACAAACCCGGCTCGTTGCGCCGTTCCAGCTCCCAGAGCTGTGTGCTCAGGGCTGTGCAGGACGGGATGATGTTCTCTGATGTTTTGGAATGCGCTGCCGACCTCACAGCTTCCTGCTCGGCCCCGGCTGATTTTCCTATTGCACAGAAGTGGCTTCAGGAACAACACCCGTCTTCAAAGGAAGTAAAATAGCTCCAAAATTCCCCGCGTTGAAAAGAGCTTCGCCCTGCTCCCTGTAAAGTTCCACCTCGGAGCGAAGAAGGACCAAGAGACATTTTGTTTTAAAAGGAGGAGCCTTCAAAGACACAGAAGTGTTTATAACCAGAGTGGCTCCAGCCTGACTTATCCATAGTAAGACTGCAAAAGTGCTCCAAAACAGAAGAATGAAGTGACAGCTGAGGGCTCACGTGCACCTGCCGGCAGCGTTACATCCTGATTTCAGATTCCTTAGCTACAAAACTGTATCTGGGATACATAGTTAAACAAAACCTGACACCTACCTGGGAACAAACCTCATTGCTCAGGCATGTTGCTCATACCCTGCTTTGTCACATGCTGCTCAGAGCTCAACCAGTCCCGGCTGTGGCCGATGATACCAGGGCTGGGCTACGCCACTAACCTGGTGAGATACGGCAGGAGGAACCCCAGCAGGTGAAAAGGGCACTTTAGTCAGCATGATGTTGAGTGCTGGTTGAGCAACACGCCGGGAAGGAGAGGAGCCAGCATCACTTCTGATGACACACGATACTCCCAACAACAGTAAGTGATGTTTTTGTGTGGAGAATCGGTCTGCATAGATGCTATAGGGAACTGGGATGGGTCAGGCTGGAGCAGAGGAGGCTCAGAGGAGACCTTATCGCTTTCTACAGCTGCCTGAAAGGAAGCTGTGGTGGGTGTGGGTCAGCCTCTGCTTCCAGGTAGTAGTGATAGGATGAGAGATGATGGCCTCGAGTTGCACCAAGGGGAGGTTCAGGTTGGATATTAAGAACAATTTCTTCTCTGAAAGAGTGGTGAAATAACGGCACAGGCTGCCCAGAGAGGTGCTGGAGTCACCGTCCCTGGCGGTGCTCAAGATATGTGGAGTTGTGTCCCCAAGGGATGTGGTCAATGGTATGGTGGGGATTCACTGACGGTTGGACTGGAGGATATTAGAGGTCTTCGCCAACCTTACAATTCTATGATACAGAGTCAGTAATGGAAACAGATTTGCTTGCATTAATACAGGATGTTCCAGTTAATGTCTGAATCAGAGGAATCTTTTTTTGTTTGGTTGTTTGTTTTTTTTTTTTTTTTTTTTAAGCTCTTAAAAGCATGTGCAGATCAGATTTGACTGACTGCATGGTGAAGGTTATACTGAAAAAAAAATGCTTCTTCATGTTCCCGCTAATTTCAGAATTCACATAGGGTACAATAACGTGGTCAAGTGACAGTGCTCACCTAGAATATCCCATAGTCCAAAAGGAGAAAATCAGGGTATCATTGAAAGTGATAAAATAAAATCAGGAGTGAAATGGCTTCAGCAGGACCATAGATCTTGACCAGCTGTGAAGGCAAAACCGATGGGTTAAGGTAGACATATCAGGCAGTGAACACTGCTGAGCTGAAGGATGAAGGTTTTGGATACTAGGAAAAACTTATCTGAAATGGTGGCCAGGTGCTCGTATAGGCTGCCCAGGGAGGTGGTAGCATAACTGTCCCTGGAGATGTTTGAGAAATGTGAAGGTGTGATATTAAGGGCCATGGCTTAGTGGGCAATACTGGTGGTAGGAAGACTGTTGGACTAGGTGGTCCGAGAGGTCTTTTCCAACTCAGATGATTCAATGACTCAAAGAACTCCACAGATGCCACCAAATAATCCAGGATCTCTCACCTATGTATAGTCTGCTCCAAAGTCTGTTCCACTCTTTGCTCACTGCTTGGGCTGCCCATGGGCATTGCATACAGACCCCAATGACTAGTCTTTTGTTGCAGAGAACACTGTGTTCAGAAGATGTTAATGAGATCAACAGGTAAGGCAAAATTAAGGAGCTTAGTTTTATGCATCAAATGCTTCCCTGGAAAGCAATTATATTTAGGAAAGGACAGTTTTCCTATTTTTTATTATTTTTTTTACAACCAATGCTAAGCACACAAACACAGCCAAGAACACAGTCAAGGAGGCTTACTGCACATTAAAGTAGCTGCTACTGACAAATACTTGAGGGATGGCTTCACCAAATCCTCCAGACTCCACACATCCCCAAGAGTAATCAGCCTAAATGCAAACTTACTGTTGAAGGCAAACATATATGCTGGAAAGTTCAGGCAGGCTTCTGATGGCCATCAAATATGGAGCAAAGCAGGATGGAGCTGAAGTGGCTTGGAAGAGTACCCTTTGTTTTTGACACAGAGAGGAGCTTCAGCTCAGCATAAAGAAGGAGGCACTGATTAGGCAGTTACTTCCACAGGCAGCTACTTCCATGCAGCCAACCTTAGCACCTTCCATTCTACATGGAAACTCACAGACAGAGCAGAGCAGATGCCAGTGCATCCATGTCATGGGATTTATGTGAAGGAAAAACAGGGAATTGGAAAAATTGTGATGAAACTGGCATTACTGGCAAGATGATTCATATTCCTGAACTGCTAAAATCACTGGTTACTACCTCTTCAGAGGAACAGAGTATATTCTAACTTAAATACACTGCTGGTATTTTTTGCTGTTACAGGTTGTTGAGAGGGGATTTGATTACAGAGTGCAAGTTCTGTCACGGGGAGAAAAATGCCAGTACTAAGGGCTCTAATCAAGTGGAGAAAGGCATAGTAGGAATCAGAACAATGACTGAAAGATGGAGTTAGAAAAATCCTAATGAATTGTCTGGTTCACATTTGTTACAGAATGATTATACCCTGGAACAAAATGCTAAGAAGGGGTGTATTCTCCATCCCTTCATGGCATTGCATTCAGGTTGATTGCCATTCTATGAAGTACATTATTGAACTCAAATATGAGCTATTGCAATCCACACAAAAAGCTGTGATTTAGTGATATAAGGAGGTCAGGCTGGATGGGTTCAAGTCCCAGCCCTGAAGATAGAAATTCTTACACTGTTAGCCAAGCACACATTTTCAGCACCCACTTCAGTCTTTGGGTTGATCTGAGCATAGCCCCACGGAAAAGACCAGACTGCTAGATGGTAGTGTTCTCATAGCCCTGGTCATAGAGATGAACAACATCCTCCCTTGAGCATGTCCCCAAAAGCCCTTCAAGCCCAAACTTGTAATTGTCTTTTCCTCGTGGTCTCTAACACTGATTTGCTGTCTAGATGAAATCACATGAAACCACTCACATCTCCTTAGCCATTCTCTGCTGACTGATACCTGCAGATGTATTTCTGAAACTTCAGCAAGGCAAAGAACAAATTCATTTGTTAGTAGCCCTGCTCTTTCCCAGTGCAGTCAACAACGTTTATCCCTTCAGGGATTATTTTCTTCCTTCCATTATTTTGTTGGTATTTTAAAAGCCTGAAAATATTTATTTTACTTTATCAAACCTGCGCTTACTGAGCTTTCTCCATCTCCAGAGTTTTAGAGCTGGTCGGTAAGAGCAAGAGCACTTGTTTGACAATAGCTATATTTTATCCTTGAGGAAACAAAACCACATTTGCCAGCACACAAACATTATATCTACAGCCATGTACTCAGCTGGTCCGTGGGCCAGACCTGGCGTACAGAAAGTTTATGACCAGACTGTTACTTTCTCTCATAAAGATCCGCTGATGTTAAGCATCAGCAACTGCCTTCTTCCCCACCCCCTATTTTGGAAATGGCAAGAGGTGATTAAAAGAAAATGCCTTTCTATCCCTAAACCCTGCTTACTTGGAATCCAGATTCCCTCTTAATTTAATAAAAATCTTGGGAAAGTCACTTCTTGTACTTCAAAGTCACAACAATCTCTTTAATACACAACTATCAAAGAGCTGGAATCTCCCTAAAGTAAACCTCTGCTAAAATTCACACCAGCCTACCCTCACCAGGAGCAGTTGCTGCCTACAATAACCTAACATATTAGACCATAAGGAAAATTATTATGTCTCAGTTTTTGTGTGGAGAATCTTTTTCTCATGTTTTGCTAAATCTGTTTTGAAACCAAGACTCAAACACAAGGACATGCACAAAATCTCTTATTTAAGAAAAATAAAGCTGCACAGAACACTGAACTGCAGGATCAAAAACCCCAGATTTCAGATCATCCAGATATAAACATTAAACAGACCAAATTTTATGGAGTTAGCATCAACAGGTAATCATCCAGGCTGCAAGAGCACAACACAAGCAATGACAGAACTCTACAGCTCTATACAATTTTGGACGCTGAGCAGATTGCAACTCGGCAAGAATAAAAATAACAACCCTGCAATTACTCACCTACATTCCTGTTATGCCCTGGCTTCTTTTTCCTTCCTTTCCTTTTATCTTCTTAGCTGTTACTAGCAAGTGATCCTAGACAGCATCATTTACAAGCCTCATCCAACTCAGAAGTTTCTTGTGCCACATGCTGTCCTGCTGAGAATCAAGCAAGTCTTCCAGTCCAGCTAAGAAGGTTACATGTGAGTCCATATCAACATGTTTTCTGACAGTCACTCTTTCAAACGGGCTACCTCAACTACCTGTGGAGACCAGCCTCCTAGTTTAGTTCAGATGTGTGTTCAGTGCTCGGTGATGTGAATACCACCTGGGTTAGCAATCTTTTCTCTCCACACTCACACATGATGTGTCCCACTGAGGAGAACTTAGGGCACCTGTGCACTGAAATCTGTTTGAGAAGGGTGCCATGTTCACAGAGCAACACAGCCAGACCTTGAAAAGCATTTCATCAAGCAGAGAAGATATGAATAATGCCCCAAGATACACTGAGGTCTCAAAAAGCTCTCAGAAGGCAAATTATACTCTACCTCAATGTCAAAATATATTGGTCTTACTGGACAGACAGCAAATCTGAACAGCATATGCCATCGCTGGGCCCAGCTGCTTTCTAACATTTACACTGTAGTTCCTGATATGATAAATTGGTTGCAGAAGGAGCTGTATAGCCATGAAAACATTTAGCTTTTGCAAAATATAAGCAGCCACTCCCTGCCTCCCTTACAATCATACATAAATGCCTGAATATTTGTGAATTTTTCAGTTACAGTACTTTTTAGTCTCAGTCTGCCTTGCACAGTATCTCTCCTGCCAACCAAAACTGAACATAAAAAGTTGAAATAATTAAAAACCAGAAAAAACTCTATCCTTCCCACATCCAACAAGAAAAAAACACACATAAATACCAAGCCAAGTCCCAGGAGACTGTTCAAAATCAGAGTATGCAGAGGTAGTTGTTCCAGCAAGCAAGCAACACCGCTATCCTTTGCAATTTCTTAGTGAATGGCCTTTGATGTTTGGGACTGTTGAATGTAATAATCCATCTCCAAAAGTTCTGACCTTCATTATACTCACGGGAGGCTCAGTGCTCCAAGTAAGCAGAGGCTGCGGTCTCACCTCAGGTCCCAGTGGGGACTATAATTACTAGTATGGCACATTTTTGGCAAGTTTTGCCTCATGTTTGAATGAAGGATGTTGAGCCTGAACTACTGCCTCCTCCTACCAGAGGAGTCAGATTTTGCAGATGATAACATGCATATTTGCTGTTAGTGTCCCACTTCTCAGAACAGCTAAATGCTTGAGGTCTGATTAACTAGCATTTAAGAACCCAGTGTGGAATGATGAGTTACAGAAATAGCATTCTTACACTACCCCAGCATTTTAAGAAGGCACTGCCAATTCCATGTGGGAGCAGAGGAATCCCAAAACAATAGGGACAGACCCAGCAGTTACCAATTTATGAACAGCTTCCTGGCATCTTACAAAAGTGCTCAAGCCACGAGAAGGGGATCCTTACAAAAACAACATCAAGAGAAATAGATCCAGTGTTTGTTTTTGCCCGCATAAGGTGAGAGAAGAGATGAGGTCACTCAAAAGTGGAATAGGCTGAAACTGTACAGCTCCAAATGCATGGTTTTCACAGTCAAGTTGACCTAACTCATTTCAAGTGTTTCCTCAAGAAACTGAAAATTCCAACTCAATGCCGGTAGGTGTAATTAGCTGTAATTTTCTCAGACATTGTCCCAGAAATCACAATCCCAGTCTCATAACCTCATCTGATTTATGTTAAGACATCATCGGGGTCACTTGAATTTATAATACTCCATGTAGGCTGAAACATTTGCAAGTAAAAACCAGCAATTACATCAGCACTGGAAAGGCCAAGCTGCATTCAGAAGAAGGGCTAATTTTATTTCGCATTTAGTAATTTTCATACCTTTTAAGCATTTACAGTTCCATTTGGTTCATAATAGGATATTGGGGATGCACTCTTCCGATGTGAACAGCAATTATATTCTTGGATTCTATGTTTGTCTGCAATTAGAGGGGACAGGATTCATCAACAAGATATATAGGATGAAGGGAACCAGCTATTATTCTTCAGTAGTTCAACTTCAATTTCCGAAGTCCACAGTGGTGGCTAATCTACTGGATTAAACAGAACAGAATATGCAAGGGTTATTTCACTAGTGAATTTCCCTGCACGACTTGTAAGAAGGTCAAGAACACTGAGAGGGCTCTTTGACCAGTTATAGCAAAACCAGTACCATGAGCACAAAAAAAAGTCAGTCAGAGCTAAAGCACCACTCCAAAATTGGAAAGCTCAACTATGTTTCTACTCAAGGTAATGGTGGTTACATGTACAAGTGAGATAACAGCTTGAATGTAGGCAAGACCAGGGAAATTAGAAGTGTTTTGAATATTGTCCAGATTATTCTGAGATCATTCAGATCTTGAAAGAGAAAGAAAGGTTTTCTTTCTTTTTTCACTGACTAGGTAAAGTAGCATGGACTGGGGGGGTGGATAGGTTTGAATTTAAGCTTATATTTTACTGTATGGAGAACAAAGGAGAGAACATATCAGTGAGACTGATGCATAGTAAAAGGACAAGAGCTGCCAGTTAGAACAGTAACAACAATTCTATAAACATCAACTACTATTTCTTATTTCAATTAACTCAGTTTTCTAATCAGAAAAAAAATAAAGCCTCATCAAGAAAGGGAACTGATCACATAATTGTTAGTAGTGATTTGTGTAGGATACCTGGATTGCCTTTCTTGTGTGCAAACAGAACACAGCCCAAGAGTAATGATCAGTTCTGTGTGTAGCATTTAGTGCTTTAATAGGGCCTATTTCACAGAGCTGAAATAATTGTGAGTCCAATTAGAAGAAAAGTTAGAGAAGGCAGAGAAATAAGACCTGGGAAGCCACTCACTGAGAAAGAGGCTACAAAATACATACTATAACAACAAAAGAGGATGTTTTTGATAAATTGGAATCTATAAATAAAACAAAGGGATAATGAAGCAAAAGGACACAAAGAATATACTGTAAACAATATTTTCATTTTCAAGTCTATTTTAACATGAGACTAGTGTTGACAATGTATTACTTCATCATTAGATAAACGAGTAGAGCTGTCAACAACAGACTGCTTCAGTCTGAAGGTAGTAAGGCTTAAGGTGCTTTTAAGTCAGAAGTTGAGAGACTGTTAAAAGAGCTGGGTGAGGGCTCTCTGGTCTGCTGACACAAGACGTGTTCATAACTGTTGATAGAGAGAACTTCAGAAGTCTGGAATTGTGTTCATGCTGTGCTGATATTTTTTAAACAGAAGTCTGCCAGCCTGGCAGCAGTTCTGAGAAAAATAATGTAAAGTCTGACACAGGACTCAGTTAACAGAGAAAAATGGACATCACATAATTAGTACTAATGCACAAAAAAATATTAAAATGAAAAACTTGCTGAATTAAATTGATTATCATTCTAATGAGATCAAAAGTTTTCTTGCCCGCTGAAAGGTGACTGTCACTAATGGACTTTTGCACAACACTTAATTTGGTATTATATGACATGCTGATTAGGGATCCACAACAGTTCAGACTTAATATAAGACATTGTATGAATTAGACCTGGCTATATAATGAGTCATACGATATAATTGTAAGTGGGATGTATTACTAAGCGTCTTTCTGAAGGAGTACCTCAGGAAGTTTAATATATTATTAGTGAAAAGGAAGAAAGAGATCAACAATCATGTACCAGTGCTACAGCATTTAGTAAATAAGAATGGCCAAGTTTATTGCTGGAATGGTCTGGATTGATTGGCAAGTTGGAATAATACATTTTAGTGTCTAGGAACACAGAATATAGGTCTGGCACGACAAAGGACTTCCCTCTGGAAAGCAGTCGTTTTGGAGAAGTGACCAGGCTGGCAGTGAAAAATCAAGTGAACGTGAGTTCCCAATTGAGTGTTGTAGGAAAAAAAGGGCTATGAACACAGCAGAAACCTGGAGTAGGAAGCGTCATCACCTTTCAATTGCAGAGTCACTGCTGACACAAGGACAGTTTTACTGACTACCACTCAAGAAGGATGTGGATAAATAGAACAGTACTCAGTGAACTGCTGCAAAGAAAGAGTAAAGGTCTGGGCATGACAATTTAAATTGAGACGTTCAAGAAGCTCAAATAGGTTTAGATTTTTAGGCCAGTGTCTGATTTGCACAAGTTTTTAAGCATGTACATAGGAAAATGAATTCAATTGCTGCAGTCTATAAAAAACCTCACAAGCCAATATGTAAAGCTGCAGAGAGTTGAAGAAAAAAACAAGAATCACTTCTACTCCTTTGAGGATAATTAGCTGAACCAATTCTCCAGCAATTCTGGCAGTTCTACTGTACCAAAAATTATTCAAGTCAAAATTAGATTATTTCTAAAACCTGTATGGTTCAAACAGGAAATAACTTACAGAAGTCTATAGCAATGACTTGGAGGCTATTGAGTTAAACAGTCAGAAAAGGTTCTATCTTCTCTGCTAATCTCTTTTTAAATATACTCAAACAGATGTATGCATGTACACACAGAGAGTGTGTAAAAGTTAGAATGGACTTTTCCATTTATCCAATTGCTTTTTTTGTTTTCCTGTCTTAGCAAGTATAAAGGGAAAAACAAACAATCAAACAAACAAAATACAACAGGGGGCTTAACTTCAGTGGCAATTGATGTTACCAAAGAGCTGAAGGAGCTGGAGTAACAACTACCCTTAATCACTTCTCTATTTCTAAGCTCACTGCTGCAAAACACAATGAACCACAATTGGTATGTGGCAAGAGGGCAAGTTTTAAAGGCTTTGCTCAATAACAGAGTTGCAAAGTCAGAACAAAGCTAGAGGGGATTGTGTAAGTGCTTAATTTTCATGAATGTGACAGACTTCTTTCCACCTAGTACTTCTTAGAAGGTAATTCTTCTAAGATAGATACATGAGTATAACCTGTTCCTCTTCTCCTGTTCAAAATATCTGCCTGGGCACCCACCTACTTTCCTTCACATCACTGGATCCCAGGCACAGCTAGCAAAGAAAAGTCTTCTTCCAGCCAACCAATTATTGCTGCATCCCGGTTTACTAAGAAATGCTTTTATGTTTTGGTTGGCTTGGTGGCTTTTGTTTGTTTTGTTTGTTTTGATGGTGTTGTTTTCTTGTTATATTGTTTGTTTGCTTGTTTATTCATTTCTTAAAAGAGAACTGAACAGACTTCTTCCATGTGAAGAAAGCTGGGCTGCACAGTGGAAAACCCACTGCAGGAGGAAGGCTATGGAAAGGTCTCCAACCTGCATCGTTCTTGAAGCGACTCAAACAGCAATATTCACACAGATGTATCCTAGGCCTTATTCTATTAATTCCACACATTCACCAGTATCACCGTAAAGAATATTAAAAATAAAACCTTTACAAGAGAGATCCATGCCTTTTAGTAGAGGATCTGATTCAGTACTGCTGTAACTCACATTTTCCTGCCATTCATTAGCTGCACAAATTGCCACCAGCAGTTCCTCTAATTGAATTACAGCCTAGCTGTGGAATCAGGAAATGTGTTTTCTACTCTGAGGGGAAGAGAATGTAAAAGTAGAGATTGGTGCATCCTTTTGGGATATATATATTCACTGGTGATTTATGGGCAGGTCTGGAAGCTATAGCAAAATTTTTATTGGTCTAGAAAGCTGCCAGGAAGTTATCCCCAAAAACAGAGAAAATGGGCATTTAGTAAACACTGACTGAAATAACCAGACCCCACCTTAACACCACTCCTAAAAATAGTTCACTTTCCAGCAAACTAGAAAGAAAATAGGGTTATCTTCTGATGGCACCTGGTGCTTATGATGGTAGCTAGTTCAGCTGTGTCTGCTTTGACCTTTCCATAAAACATGGGGCTAGAAAGACTTCTAGTTCTTCACAGCATAGAAGCTTTTATACAGATCCCATTTGAAGACTTTTAAAGCTTCCCTGTTCTGGCAATTAGAATTTTTTATCTTGTTTCCATATTGTTCATACACTCTTTTGCTCTTTAACTCATGCTGTCCTTTGGGTTGAATATGTTTATTTTCCTGTTGTTCATTGTGCCTCACAGGGTAGGCTGATATCTTCTCTCATAAAACAGGTTCTTGGGATCACAGAAAAAAGGATAACCTTTATGGACAACCTTAACTTGTTTATGAGCTAAGGACCTTGTGCAGAACTCTATACAAGGTTTTGTTTCTGCTTTGTACAGCACATTAGTAACCCTTTATCCTTTCCTAGTTACTAGAACTGTACCATGTGTTTTTCTTGTTCAGAATGCTGGATCCATCCTTTGGTCTTACATTTATTCTGCTGCTTCTTCTGATTGTATCTGAATGTTCTGTATAGCAAAAATCCTTGCTGGCCTGTAGGTCCATAATCCTAAATCTTTTATTGCTGAATTGTATCCATTTCAGTTATATTAGCCTTTAAAATTCTCCATGAATTTAAGCCAGTACTCTCCCATCACTTCAGTGCTGCTTGTTTTCCCATCTTCTAAAGATTCAGCTTAAAATTCTTGCATTTATTCTCACATCCTCACTGGCAAATTAGTCCCTTTGTAGTGCTATATGAAACATTTTGCCATGATATATAACTCACGTTATCTTCCCTGTCTTGTAAAAGGAAGAGCACAGCTAAGCTGAGCATTATTCCTGTTTCATAAAACCAGGCAGGACTTTGTCACTTTTTCTATTTGCCTCCTTCCCTTCCTATTACTCTTTCAATGATCTCACATTGCAATGCTCAAACAACTGTTAGTTTGATCACTTTTTCCAAGCTCTTAAGTATAGGAGTTACAAATGCTGTTCCCTACTTACATGATCCTATCCTCAAAGGGCAAATTCATCCAGACACTCTGCTTGTATATTCCAGTTCTTTCAGTATGTTAGAGTGAAGAATTCTGCACTCAGGACAAATTCCAGTAATATTTGAACAGCAGCTGACAAAAATTCCAGACTTTCTCCATATTCATGTAAGTTGGTTTTGCTAATCAGATTTCCCTCTAAAATGGAAAATTTGAGTGACAAAACTACTTTTGTTTATCCTTTCATTTAATTTAAATAGAATCAATTTCTGATCTCCAAAGCTAGTATGATGTTTTTCAGCAGCTTCTTTATAGTATCCTTCCTACTTGCACAAATCGTATTTAAAATCATACCACCTCTTGTTGATTCAGGCACATTTTGATGAGACAAATCTATTAAATATTATATCCAGGACTATCTGACCTTATGTTCAATAGCATCTACTTTCTGTTCTATTATCTGGAGGTTTTTCTTTGTATAACAGTTGCTAGGAATATGTCTCTTTTTAATAATGCTACAAAGATTTTGTGCAGGCGCGATTCTAATAAAAGAGAAAAGCCTTCCGAGAAGTCTTCTAGAGCTGACCCAACAGATCTTTTTATCCACATTGGCTCTTTCTAGTTCCTTGCAGTCTATCTTGCCATTAGCACAAGGTAGAAAGGGGAACAGTTGTCCTTTATGGATTTTTCTGGATAATGCTAATGGATTTCAGAGCAATGATTTACACAACTTCCAGGTTGCAAGGAAGATTGAAAACACGGAAATCTCATCACAAAGTCAACTTTTAATGCTAGAAACATCAAATAATGCAGGACCTGCTATGTTTGCAGCTTTAGACTATGCTGCAGCCAAACGACAGCTACAAGATGCTGAGAGATAACAGTGACAGTTTATTATCAATGTTGATCCTACCTTTTTTGCCCTTGTGAAAAACAGGCTCAGTGATGCTGCTGACTCTTCGGCTTTTGCTTAAAGAAGCAAAACCAAGGCCTTGGAAATATTACTGTTGAAAAAAGCTGCCAGCTCTTTCTGTTTGAAGAAACCACAACTTGTGAAGGACTTGCGCAGTTCAACAATACACAAACCACAGTGCTTTTATCAACACAAAGTAGCTGGCCCTCAGTACCACATCAATATTCTGTGAGCTCCTTTTCAGAGAAACATTTTTAGCATTTGGGATTTCCTTCATTTTTGTGGCCTAACCTCCCTGTGGAATGGGTGGTGAAATACAACAAAGTTTGTCACTGAGCACCACGGGGATAGCAATGCTCGCCTCCACAGCAAACTCATGGAGCTGCATGCCATAAATGCAACATAATTATGTAACCTTTTAACAGTAACTTTCCCTCTTATGGCTTGGAAACATCCTCCTCCCACACAAACACGGCAGAGTTGACTTGCAGCTTGTTTGGATCACACAGGTAGGAGCTAATTTGCTTTGGTCTCAGTTATCACTGAAAGGGTGAGAAAAACGAGTTTAACAGGAGGCAGAACTTGAGCTGACTTCAGGCCGTAAGAATGCCCTGCTCAATCTAAGCAACTCACTGAAGAGGTGTGGTTTTGGCACAGCATCAGGAAGAATCACCCTGCATAAATAAATGCAGCTCTGACAGACTCCATTGCTGGCCCTGAACAAACAACTTCATTTCCTTTCAATAATCATCAAATATAATTAAAGTCTCTGTGAAGAGATGAGAAAGTAGTACCACTTCAGAGGAAACACTCAAAAATTGAGATGGCCAAATGGGTACAAAACTTTGCCCAATTAAACCACAGAAAGCTATCACTATAAGATATACCTGTACTACTTCCTCATGTCAGCAACCTCCGGCTCATCCATTATCATTCCCACAATATCTGTAATGTTGGTTGAAGTGATGCACAAATACTCAAACATCATGACAGTCCAAATCAGATTCCAGGTGAGCAGCAAGTTACCGTCTCCGCTGACTCTGAAGAGAATGAAAGCTAGAAAGAAAACAACTAAGAAAGCTACGACCACCAACTACCATGACAGGCATTCTCCAGACAGGCTATAATGGCTGTTCAGCCTTTCCAGTGATGTTTTGCTTTCTTACATAGGAAATCCAAGGCTTCTTCCAGAAAAATTATCTAGGTTTGTAGATGTGAAACAAAGCACCTTTAGAAAAGGCCTCCAGGTAAGGTGCCTGCAATGACGACGTATCCAAGTTTTTACTGAAATGTTTAAAGGATGCTATACTTTCTCTTCTGTTGGCACTTCCTTTTAAGTCATTGAATTGCCTGTGTTGCAAGACAGGCCCCTTGTCCCTGTCACAGCTCCCTCCAGCCCTCTGTTCATGGGAACTCAGGGTGACAGTTATCTATATGAACAGCCCTTTCTGTGCTTCCTGCATTCTGTTTTGCCCTCCAGTCCCTTCCTAGAACTGGCTGCATTTGGTGCAATGCACAGTAATGTGTTTATCTTTGCTGGCAGTACTGGCACACCGTATCAAGTGTCCCAGTGATTACACTAGCACTGCAAACTCCAGTGCCAAGGAATCCAGCCAAACAGTCAGCTGCGATGCACTTCACCCAAGTGGCTGGAGAGCATAAGGTTCCTAAAACTGCAGCTGAGAAGAGCAGGCATGTCAGATACTGAAACTAAACCTGCTAACAGGACTGAGAAGGCAGCTACCCATCATGCATCAGGCCTCAAACAGGTGCATCTAGCACTAGCGGTCAGCCTAGGTGAAAGTGTCCTAAAAGCAGGGAGGTGGAAAAAACAACAACAACAACAACAAAACAAACCAGAAAGAGTAGCCAACTGCAGGAGTAAAGCTGGTAAAAGCAGTAGCCAGTCATGAAAGTTTCTGGACAAGCTGCTCCCAACCTGTGCTAGCACCTTCTGAACCACCTATCCGCAGTCTGCTGCCCTCCTGCTGTGGTGTGAGCTTGGATAAAGCACAACATTTATAGAGCTTCGTATAGGGCACAACTGTCAGCCCATGCTCTTCACGCTTTTGGGTACAGCACTTCTTTTAGTCAAGGCGCTTCACACATCTTTTCTTTTTACCAGTTGCTTCTGAGAAGAAATATTTCTGTGTGAGAGCAGAGCCAGGGTCTGAGCAGTATAAGGGACTGCATCCTCTGTCTTTAGACACAGTATGCTTCTTGAAGCACTACATTGACACGATGGACTCTGTGGGGAGGCTTTTGTTTCAGAGCATCATAACTGAATCAATGCAGGCGACTTCCCTGGTATTTGTTGCGAGGCCAGAATATTTTATAGCTCCAAATTTATTTACAGGTGGCAGAGAGGGGAAAGAAGTAGCCAAGAGCTTTATTTAAGGGATTTATGGATAAGTTTGTGATTGGCAGCCGCAAAAATCTTGCTACATTTTGCATGTAGCAGTAAGTCTCGGGAGATGAGCTGCTGCAGGGGTTCTAATGAGCTGTCAGTGCCATGCGGTGCGAAGGAAGGTGCAATGTCCCGCCCAGTGGGCGTTTGTGGTACAGCAAGCCCAGGAGCACGAACATTTCTGTCATTAAAAATTTTGTTTTGTTTCTAACCTCGCTGAGCAATCTGGCAACACTTTCTACTTCTTGCGTGTGTCGTATTGAGGCATCTATCGATTTTGCCATACTCCTCCCTTAACTGAGAGTTCATACTGCAAGCATGAAAATGAAGATAGACACCACCAACTCTTTGTTGCCCAGGGATAAGTCTGCTCCCCATATTTCCCAGTATGCACGTTTTCAGAACTCACAAGAATGTATTCCCACTTCCTAGTGGCAGCAGGACTTCAGCATAGCTTTCAAAACACTTTGCCACTCTCTGATGGCAGGTGCAATAGAAACATTATTTACTACTGTATTTTCCTGGCAGCTTTCCTAGATCCTTCTTGGAGCAGATGGAGAATGAGCAGCACTAACAGTGAAGCTGTGGGTGCAATCATTCACACATGCCTAATACTCCTTGAGTAGCAATCACTTCACTCAGTATGGAAGGGTGTGCTTATCGTTGGTACTACAGCAGCCAGAGTCTTTCCTTCATGCAGCAACCCAGAGGACACTATTCACAAGTGCTCCCCTAGGCAGTTAGGAAGGGGCTTGCTGCTGCCACTAGCTGTAAGACCAGGGCTGGGAGTTATAGCAAAGGAGCAGAGATGAGGAAAAATATGTGAAGTATTTTTCTCCACCCCAAGGAGACAGGTGGCAATCCTATTACCATGGGGGTGGGGGAATGCTATGAGTACTGTAATCAAACAACCTTGTGAGAACAAGGAAATATTCTGTTTCTTGCAGAACGGTGTGAGCAACCAGACGCATTAGAAATCCCAAATCCTCGATACACATGACTCAATCTCAAATCCCTTCTGGTACTTCCTTACCTTTTATTTCACAGCCCCTAGCAAGCAACAAGAACACGTGCATGAGCCAGACACAAAGTTTGCTCAATCTGGGAGGTCAGCAACAGGTGCAGAGCATACCTTCATGGGGAACGTTTCTGTGGGTGTAACCACACAATGTGCAGCATGGCTATGCTTGACCTGGAATGCAAACAGGGCTTCCTGGAGTAGTGCAAGTTTCTTGAAAAAAAGTGACAGGACAAATAGAAAGGTATAAAATACTCAAAACCTCTTAAATATACATGCAGCAGAGTTTGTTGTTATAGCTCAGTCACAGCAATACCAATTCATACCCTGGTGTATCCTGTCATTCCTTTCCCATGTGGACAGGCCTCTCAAAGCTAATACTCTGCAGTGCCCTGCACCCACTGATTTTGTTGTTGCCATCCCAATCGTTTGTGTTAAGTTTATTTGTTCGGCCCCCAGGACAATGGTGGGAATCCTCTCTAAGGATTAACACCTATTTCAGCCTTGAAAATAGCCAAGGCAAGATCTGTTCATACTCTCTGCTTCCCTTCACCCTTGGCCTCCCTGCAGCCCTTGAAGAAGCAGGCACAAGTGACAGTGTCCTCCTGCAGAGAGATAGAACAGAGTATTGTCCAGGTCCTGAGTTCTATATCCGCATGAACATACACACTCAGCATCTGCAGCATCAGGGGGCAGGCAGCTCCCTCTCCTGGTGGATGGCCACCTGCCACCTTCAGATCATCTGTGGACATGGTCACAAGAGTGTCACTTTCCTCAGCTCCTCTCTTCCTGCTGATGGGAGCTAATCTGGCAAGCATAGACTGTTTTCTCTATATATAACCAACATGCTGCAGATGAAAAGCAAAAATACACTGAAGGGCATCTGGTGAATATCTTTCATCTGTCAGATAGCCTGCATTCTATGCTGAACCTCTTTTATTAGGCCAGGCTAATTTACAGGTTTTTCTAGGTGAAGAAAATGCTTGGAGATGAGAGGTGGTGAGTTATTTGTATTTCAGTCAGCCCCAAGTGAGTAGTGGGGCATTATTGCTCTCTCCCATATGGGGAAAGAGAACCACTGCCGCATGATTCTTGATGTGAATTAAGAAAACACAATGTGCAGCAAAAAATCCCTGCATAACAGATGGGGGTCTATGACACAGAGCAATTAGATGTCTTGCTAAAGGTCTCACTAGAAATCTGTTGCAAAGCCAAGGACTGAATAAAGATGTCAAATAGCTGCAACACTCCTGTGCTTTCCCTAGAAGACTGCCTAAAAATCAATGCTCTCCAAATTAGTTTAGATGATATAGCCATGGAGAAATGCCTTCCTTGCCAAATTTTATCCTTATCTCCATTTTTCAGGTGGTCTCCCTGACTGTTTCTTCCCTAACCTCTAGTGGTTTAGGCTTTGTCCAAAGCAGAGGAGTGACTGAGCTGAAGTGAAAAGTTAGACTGTTTCACTGGGCCAGAACGAGCACTGTTTAGTAGAGAAAAATGTTTGAATGCAAACTGAATCCTGACAGCCCCCACATGACATTCTGATCCTGTAGAGCTTGAACTAGACAAACCTGGTTTGTTTTTACAAATGTATACCCTGTTTCTGCAGAAAGTGGAGATGGTTTATCAGAAGAAATACCAACCTTGTTTCAGCCCTTCCTAAGATCAAATGTGCGTAGGTTTGCAAGGAAACTTTTCTTCTTGCAAACTAAACACTGAACGGGGAAGAATTTGGAAGGTGCTTTGATTCTACTAACCCAAACAATACAGGGACACGAGGACTTGGGAGAGCACTCAAGACTTCATGGAGCTTCCTCAGATATGCACCAAAACAAAGCCAGTTAAAACAGTCATGTTCTGTAACATACATGCAGTTGATTATAAAATATCATTGCAGAGGTAAATGGATAAAGGCATGTCATGCTGCAATTTTGACCTTTCTGGATGCAGGGTACAATAGATAACACAGGGTACTGTTTGCTTCTATAGTAAGCACACAGAATTTGAAGAAAGCATGTCTGATATCCAGCTTCTTTGGTGAGTTAATGCACTGCTTCTCAAGACATCTACAAAGTCATTGTGCCCTAGCTCTAATTTCTGTATGACACAAATATAGCTATGCCAGATGAAAGCCAGGAGCTACTAGAGGAACACATGCTCCTTTCCAAAAGGAGCATTTGCTTCAATCTAATTGAACCTATCTTCATAACTTGGACCAAACGCTGCTCTTCCACCTCATCTATCTATATTTAAAAAAGACCAAGGTAAACAGTGTATACTGTTTCCATTCCACCTTTATTGCTCCCTATATATTTTCCACTGCAAACAGCCCAGAAGAAGGAAGAAATCTGACTCACTTATCCAGATAATCTTGAAACAGTCAAAACAGGCTTATAGCTGCACCCTATTTTCCAATGCCTTGGTCTTCAGGCCCTTCAGGGAAGGACTGTCATTACTCTGTAAGGGATCCAATGAGCATCCATCCCTATGCACTAAATAATTAATACTGAACACGTTTACAAATTGAATTTTCTTTGTGCTGTCTCCACTCATTTCACTCAGTGAGGATGAGGGGTCTTCACTGGGCTGTTAAGTACCAAAGCCTCACCCCAGCAGCTGACCCTGACAGCTCACACTGTGAGAAGCAGGGGAAGGCCTTGCACAGTAAGCCTTGCAGGAGTATTGGTGACACTGCCTCAGAGGTTAAACTATGTGGGAACAGGGGACGGGCAGCCCAGGAGCCTATACAGGGTACTAAAGTGCTGTGCCTTTGATGGAACACACCATTTTCTATGCAGTTCTTTTGGTAGCCTCATTTCAGTGTAAAGAACAAAAAGGATTCTTATCCTCTTCTAATTTGGAGATGGCAGGCACTTTATAGATTCTGCCATATGTGCTGTTAAGTGCTATTTCTCTTCTGGGAATGCTTCCCATATGCCTCCCATGGCCACTTAGATGGACGAAGCATAGTCTTCTCTTTGAAGCTGCCTCATATTTGCAAGCTTCCATTCACTCCAGCTTCTCTTTAGGCTAGTCTCAGAATCAGAAGCCTGTTAGGCTGTTGGTAGCTGGCTATTTTTGTTAGCAGAACTTCAAATAAAAATAAAGTTTAGATACAATCCAGCTTTCTTGGATTCTGTTTTCCAGAAAACTAAACCCAAACAAAATTTGAGTAGAACACATTTAAATAGTTACCAAATCTGAGTAAATTTCTACATTATGCACTGTTTTCAAATAAAAACTGTTTTCTGACCAAAAGTACAAGGTCAGCATTTTTACAGGACATGAGATGTTTTTAGAATAAGCACCAGGAGTGTGGTACTCCTTGGGGGTTACATCAATATAGAGTATACTGCACTGTCGCTGATTAATCCCAACATAGCACATTAACGTGTAAGGGTAGAGTACCTACAGTAGCATCTCCAAGTTGTCTCTGAATGTAAGAGCCCATTCTGCTGAGAACAAATAGTAACATTCAATCTATTTCAGAAAGGTAACTTACTAATCATCTCAACAGATCAGGCAGAGCAAAGAGACGCGACTAGAAAAATCAGTTTGAGCAGATCTGGAATTCAAACTTGGTCAGTATGCTCCAGTACTGTGTGAAACACCAATATTTATGGGTTTTGTAGCTGATGAGAGACCTGTTTGTGCAGAAGAGAGTCATTGTAGGTATCCCCCCTCCAGATGCAGCAGAAGCATACAGCAGTATTTGGAACTGATGAAAGAAAGCATTGAAATGATAGGTGTAGCTTGCTGTGTTTGGAGTATTGGAGGGTCCTTAGCTGGTCTTTTGAGAGTAACTTGCTTCTTATGGAAACCCTTGCACAATCAGTCCTGCAAGATAAATAATTAACACTGAATATGTTTACAAATTGAATTTTTCTGCTGTCTCCATGTGTTTCCCTCAGTAAAGATGAGGAACCTCACTGAGCTGTTCAATACTACAGCCTCCCCCTGCAGCTGACCCTGACAGCTTGCCCTGTGACAAGCAGAGAATCACCTTACACCTTGAATAACTACCTCAGGTACTTTAGACTAGCTCCCTGTTTCAGTGACAACACTTGGAGAAGACTTTTTTTATTAGGTCAGTAATTCATTGAATACATGAGCAAAATTCAAACTGCTGGATATCAGTCTGTATCATGGCTCTGAACTCTGTTCCAGTATTTTGGGATAAAACCACAAGTGATGCTCTCACCCCAGCTTTCCAGATTTTCTTCACCATACTGCCAATACCAGCAAAGACTGCTAATTGCTCTCTACTCTGTTAGCTGAAGCAGTCCTTGCAAGAGAAACGGGGACATGGGAAAGATTATGGCAGAAACTGACTGCATTTTCTAACCAGGAATAGTTCCAGGTGGTCAATGGCTCTTAATTAGCTATTGACTTAGAAATGGATTCCTAATAATCTCATCTGTGGATGCAGTAAAAAAATTAACAGCAAGAGGAAGTTAGGCAGAGGAGTCTGCAAGAGGTGTTTTGTGCTCAGTAAGAGGCAAAGCAGGTCTTTGCTGCTATTTTTAACTCCAAGGACCTGATCTCCTTCCCAGCTCCAAGTCTGGAGTTTCAGCCAAGAAGCAGACTACCTTCAGAGCCCTCACGCTGCACATCTAAACCATTAGAATAGCAGCTGTGGTCTTTACATATACTTGTTGGAATAAAACCATTTGCAGGAACAGTGATTCATTCGTAAATGGAAGGAGGGTAAAATATGTACCTTTCTTTGCAGTTTTCAAGTTCTCTATATCCCTGACATCACCAACGTTCCTTACAGCCAGAAAAAGTTATCCTCAACTGTAAAATACATTTTCTAATACCAGAATAAAAGAAGCATGGGTGGAAGCTGACGTAACAACCATTCACTTTGCTTTCAAGTACACATTAGTCACATAGCTGTGTGTTGCAAGTGTCGAATAGGACTTGGCAGATACAATTTGACACCAGGTTCATGACAAAAATCATTCAAGCAATAGGGAGGGAGATTGGATGCATGAATGAATACAAAGCATTACAGCTTTTCTACAGAAATTCTCCTACTACCTATCAGATATAGAAAAATCACTGTATAACTATTAACTTTACAGCAATGCTTTTATTTATTTATTTTTATTAATCTGCTCTCATCCATGGATGTTCCCAGGAGAGGCTGCTATTCCAGTCTTTCTTCTGCCTATCCTATACAGTTATCTGAGAACAACCTCATTCTCCTAAATGCTCACATTGCACTAAGGCTAAAGTTGCTTCCACACAGCTTGACACTCAGCCCAGGTTTGCAGGAGTGAAAACAAAGCCAGATCTTGCTGGGTATTTCCAGTAATGTTGTTCAAAACTGTCTTTACTTAGTAATTTTCTTTCCCCAGCCCTTGGATTCAGATGTACTAAAAGAGCTCAAAACCCATCAGCCCCCAACCCCTCAGACAAGCCTCCCTGCATCAAATGCAGAAACCCTCAGAGCCAGTTGCTGTTCCTAAAGTACTACTTTCTTATTGCGGGGTTGTTTATGGCCATGTGTTCTTTCTGAAGGGACAAGAAGAATCACTCTTCAGGCTAAGTGAGATTTCCACTCATGCTTTCAGTTTTGTTTTCTTGACTACCAATTTTTTGTTCAATATACTGCTTAGAAGTAATTAGAATTTATTTGGGTTAAAAGTAGCATTCGCCATTTCTATGGTTTTTTACACATCCCTGGCTCAAGTTTGGGACAGATAGAAATACCATCACTCTCTAAGAGCCAGTCATGGTTTAGCAGCCGACATCAGGCCTGACTCCCTGAATCCAGACTCCTACCATTAGGGCAGTCAACTGCCGCTAGGCATTCAGTCCAGAAGGGCTCACTGTACTCAGATCACATACTCCTTCCTGAGATAGGCCCCAAATCTGACAAGTCCATGATTGTCATGTCATGAAAATTACGGAAAAGGTTTGGCCACTGCAAGTGTCTTTGGTTTCTTAGAGAGCATTGGACAGGAAATTATCACACTATGTGGGAGAACTCACAAGCCCCGGTAGAACCATCTTCCCTGTATCCTTAAAAATATCTTTGAAGAAGAACCCATTGAGATTACTCTCAGCTTGATAGTCAACGTGGGGATACTGCTGTCTCTTTAACATGTGGAGACTAAAACTGATAGCCAGAATTAAGAATGTGGAAACAATTTCCTTTTCACTGTTCACTCTTGGGGGTTCTTGTTCAGATCTATTTTGGAATGATTGCTTTGGGGTTTAATGCTAATAAGGTTGAATTTAATTGCAATCTTGGTATTCCCTAGGAAATCATAACGGATACATGTAAATAATTTGAAGGCAATAATCTTTTCACTACTCTTTCCAATAAAGGAAACCAGTGAGGGAAGAACCATCCATATATTGGTGCTGATAATGTGTCCTCCAGAGAGGTATTCACTTTATAGCAGAAGGTGCTGGATTAGACTGCATACTCAGTAGCATTAGTTTTAAATTAGTGTTGCCAGAAGAAGCAGAGAGGGTATCCATCCCCCTGCACTCAGCTTTGGTGGGGCCACACCTTGAGTGCTGTGTTCAGTGTTGGGCCCCCCACTACAAGAAAGACATCGAGGCCCTGGAGTGTGTCCAGAGAATGGCAACAGAGCTGCGAGGTGTCTGGAGCACAGGTCTGACGGGGAGCGGCTGAGGGGGCTGGGATTGTTCTGTATGGAGAAAAGGAGGCTCAGGGGAGACCTTCTCTCTCTCTTCAACTGCCTGAAAGGCGGTGGTGGAGATGTGGGGGTCGGCCTTTGCTCCTGCATAACTAGTGATGGAACTAGAGGGAATGGCCTCAAGTTGTGTCAGGGGAGGTTGAGGTTGGATATTAGGAAAAAATTCTTCCCCAGAAGAGTGCTCAGGTGCTAGAACGGGATGCCCAGGGAGGTGGTTGAGTTCCTGGAGGTGTTCAAGAAATGTTTAGATGTGGTACTAAGGGACATGTTTTGGTGGGGAAATATTGGTGGTAGGTGGGTGGTTGGACTGGATGATCTTGGAGGTCTTTTCTAAACTTAGTGATTCTCTATTTAGATGATTCTAATTTACATACAGGGCTGGCAAAAACTGGATTCGGGAAGCCCTCCAACAAAGCATTCCCTGTGGTCACTTCAAAGTAGTACACAGTGATTTATATATTTTTTTCTTTCTTCTCTCTCCATTCTGATGTGCCCGGGATTATGCCATGCATGCTGCCAATTCGGATTCATTTATCTTTTTACCATCTGCTTTGGGTAACATTTCTTGTGTGCCAGACACTTCGGACTTTTATTATCCATACCTAATATTACTATATGGGAATCTCTTCGTCTCTTTCCACCCCTCCTTTTCCTAAAGTCCTGAGCAAACTGTAGTGGAAATGGAGACACAAGAAAAATGATGCTGTTATTCTCAAGTTGCCTTGAGTTAGCATTTCTTACTTATTGGAATCTTCATCAACACATCCTAATAAAGTAGCAGAAGTTATTAATTCTTCGCACAGAATCCGTGGAACTGCTCATATCTTTGTACTGGCTAAAAAGAGGCCCCAGTAAGGCAACAGGACAGGGTGAGTAAGAGGTGACCGAAGGGAGCACTTTGGGAAAAAATAAATCTATCCATCTATAGATAGATAAACCTCCCTCCTATATATGATCTTATTTACAGAGAGTTAATAGAAAAAAGAACACTACTGAGTGTTCTCTAGCTGGCAGACATGCATCAAGCTGCTCTCATCTGCTCACAGAGTGAAGGAGTGCTCCCTCGGATTTGTGTTGAGTGAAACCCCAACGAGACCTGAGGGTCACTGTTGTTAAGTTCCAGGGCTGTTACATTTTAAAAATAAAGGGGAAAAAGCCACACAGCTGAAAGGATTGAGCACAGCCCTGCCAAAAAGGACCTGCTGGTGCTGGTGGATGGGCAGCTGAACGTGAGCCAGCAATGTGCCCTCACAGCCCAGAAAGCCAACCATATCCTGGGCTGCATCAAAAGCAGTGTGGCCAACAGGTTGAGAGAGGTGATCCTGCCCCTCTGCTCTGCCCTGTGAGGCCTCACCTGGAGTACTGCGTCCACATGTGGAGTCCTCAGTACAGGAGAGATATGAGCCTGTTGGAGTGCATCCTAAGGAGGACCACAAAAAATGATGTAATGGGTGGATCACCTCTCCTACAAGGAGAGGCTGAGAGAGATGGGGCTGTTCAGCCTGGAGAAGAGAAGGCTCTGAGGTGACTTTATAGTGGCCTGTCAGTATCCAAAGGGGAGCTACAGGAAAGAAGGGAATAGACTGTTCAGCAGGGTCTGTGGTGACAGGACGAGGAAAAATGGTTTCAAACTTCAAGAGAGTAGGTTTAGGTTGAATATAAGGAAGAAGTCTTTTACAGTGAGAGTGGTGAGACACTGGCACAGGTTGCCCACAGATGTGGTGGATGCCTGATCCCTGGGGACTGTCAAGGCCAGGATGGACCAGGCTCTGAGCACCTGCTGGAGCTGTGGATGTTCCTGTTCATTGCAGGGGAGCTGGACTAGGTGACCTTTAAAGGTCCCTTCCAACTCTGAGGATTATGATTCTATGAAGATAGCCCACATAGCAATTCAACTTCAGCCCTTCCTTCACGTGAAGTTACCAGCATTCTCTCCTCCCACCAAAGATAAATAGAAACATTGCTATTGCAGAGCCTTACCCTGAAAACTAAGTCTGCAAAGGAAGGCTGATAAAACAGTAGATTTCTCATGACATTTTGTTTTGATAAACTTTGTATACTTAGTGACACGATATAATTAAAGGACTGCTTCTAGCTCTTCCTCAAACTATGTGAAGTTCTTGCAAAATAATGCAGAAAGGCGAAAGTTAAGGGAAGAAATTCATGACGAGCAGCAAACTGAACTCTGCTTTCAATGAAAAGCTACATATCAAACGCAACTTCAAGCTGTCAGATGTGTGCATTTAAGTCCAAAAAGCACAGCTAGTATTGCAGGGTTTTTAATTCACGTGTGGGAAGTCACAGTGAGACTGTAACTAGCATTTATAGGTGACAATCATACCTTATCCTCAATAGTTACAGCCATTCCAGACTTCTAAATCCCTCACCACTGCCAAGCAATACATTTCTCCTAGAATTAATTACAGACATTGATGCAGCTTTGGTGCAAAGAGAATAACACAAATTACAGAGCAAGCAAATCTTTCTTAAGAGACTTTTGTAAGTGTGATAAATGACTTTCACCTGGGTGGGTAGAGAAAGGGCTGAAGAGGAAGTCTGCACTGAGAGCAAGAGAACAGAGAAAATTTCTACCTAGGAAGGAAAATAAGAACAGTACAACAAGGTACAGTTGTTGTCTTTTTGCCATTCTGAAGAAGTTAAGTGGGCAGCTGCCTTGCTGTTTTGCTGAGATGCAGGGGGGAAAAGGCCAGCGAAGAGAAGCTGCCTGGCAGACTACAAGACCAGACCCTGCACTGAGTTTGGAGTGTCATCCATGGTTAGTAGTAGATCTTTGCATCTTAGCTGGAGAAGTGAATTAGTCATGAAGTAAAAAGGGAAGACAGTTTTCCCTGAGGGCTAGAGCAGGCACTGTCCTCTTTTGCTGTACAAGAAGACACAAGGGGTAGCAAGCGTGATGCTCAAAGGCATAACAAACATTTACGGAACACATGCCATGGGAGCTAATCAGGTTTTCGCTAAAATATGTATGTGTAATAAATAAAATACCAAGTGATATAAATATATCTGTCTCAATTCACTCCACTATGTCAGGAAAGCTTAGCAGTTTGTACAGCTTCACAAGGGCTTTCTTCTGCACGTCACTGAATTTCAGCTGTTTTATGCCTGACAGCTTCATGACAAGAACATTCTGCTGACAGATATTGACCATGGTAGGTGTTTCCCTGGCACATCTGTCCTCGCAGTTAAATACCTGCGATTGCTTCTGAACTGACTGCAGTGCTTTGCTTTTAAATGGATTATTATGAGCTGATTGTGTGGGTATCTAACTTTTTAGATCCCTTGAATTCACACCCTCTATGTGTGATGAGACTTACAAAAAGATACTGAATTCTAACAGATTTTCGTGGAGATTTTTAGTTACTTTTAGTCTCTTACCGGGTAAAGGTCAGTGCACATTAAGTAACAGCAGGTGCAAACCTCCAAGTGCTCCATTTGCCTTCATACAAAGGTCTATGCAATCTCAGGCCCCACATCATGAAGGGGGATTCACCACTCCAACATACTTTCTAAATCAAGTCTGACAAACAGCTGCTGAGAACCACAAGCTATTGACATTTCATATCAGCCCCCTTTTAAGCCCCTACTTTCAAGCAGGGGTCAAAACAAGATACCATCTACTCTCACAGGTCCATCTTGGGCACAGCTGCCACATACATGGCCTTTCAGTGACTTGTTCCACAGAGTTGCCCCTTCTTTGGTCTCCACAGGAGACTGATTAGCTGAGAGTGGCTGGGAGTGGCTAGGAGCGCAGATCTTTTGTACTGCCAGGGAAGCAGAGTGCTGCTACTCAGAAAGAATAGAAGCCCTGGTTTATCCTCCCTTGCAGAAAACTAACTTTGCCTTTTCCTCAAGAATGAAGGCATTTGGGGTTAAAGTTCACTTCTTCCAGGATGCTTCAAGACTTTTCGAAGACAAGTCTTAGAAAGAACCAGGGTTCTAAAACCACAGATTATCGTTTAGTTTCTTCTATTCTAACTCTGAAAAGATCTTGACACCAACACCCCCAAATCCTCTCTTCTTCCTGCATTCTTTGGCACATCTTAGTTTACAGCAAAGCACAGACCATCTCTGACACATTGTTCTAGGTTTCTAGCTGTGCTGAGTGAAGTTCAGGGACCTTATCTTAAACGCACTGGGGCAGAACAGTATCTTTTGATCCCTTTCACATACTCTCCATCCTCATGCAGAGCATCCTGGAGTGACTGTCCCTGCAGGAGGTGAGGGAAGGAGATGCAGCCAGAAATTCTCCAGGGAAAGTTTGCCGCTAGTTCAAAGTAAGCTGACCTGGCTCTTTCTTGACAGAAATAGCGGTCAGGGTGCCTTTATGTTTTATGAGCAGGGGCAGTTTAATAATATGTACATATAAAATAAAAGCTTCTTGCATCAATGACAGATGGAGATAGAAAAAAACGTTTAAAAGGGCCACTGTTCTTTGGTCTAACGGTACATCTGGTTGAAAGAAACATTGGTCTTATGCTAATGTTATTTCTTAGCAATTCCACCCAGCTATTTCGGGCTACGCGGTCCCAGTCCTTAAATATCTGCATAAGTGCCATTCACATGGAGGAGAGGCTGGTTTGGTTCACTTTGCACGCTCATCTGTACTTCTCCAAGACAGAAATAGGATGGAAGGGAAGATGATGACTCAGACTCTACCTACACAGTAGGTTTCAAATTGGAAAAATAAGATAGCAGAAGCATTTCATATTACCTTAGGAAATACTGTTGCCATTTATATCAGTGTTACCAATATTCTTCTGTAGCAACACGTGCTGATGCCAATCGTTCTGATGCTGTCACACTCTCCTAACCCTATTTAGACAAGTTGGAGGTGTGTTTTATTTCTCTGCACTATTGGCTTTAAACATTTGAAAGCCACAAGCCATGCTATATAAACAAAAAAGGTGCCTAGCATTCCTCAGTAATAACTCAAGGTGGCTTTTAGAAGAGATTTAAATGAAAGCTCACCATTAGCTAGAATGTCTGTTACCCAGCTGAGTCCTTCTGAGTCCTTTTTGGAGCCCAAGTCTGAGCTATGAGACTAATTTCCAAAGCCATTGAAAGGATTTATCCAGGGTCTGCTAACCATTGTAGTAGCAGTAGATGCATTACCACGGAACAGCTCAAAGAAAATAGCTTGGATTTACAATGCAATTGAACAAACTGGGAAATTAAGTAGCCTCAGGTGCTGCCTGAGTAACCTCCTTGTAACAGGAAATAAGATGAAGTGAAAACCAAAGAGGAATGTCTCCAGGAAGGTATCTCTCATTTTCATAGAGAGTTATTATTACATACGGTATATTCTGGGTAAGTCTACTATAATATTACGTGTACATAACACTTCTGTTCCAAATATGTATTGATCCACTACACATGGCTAGAAATAAATGCATTCATGCCATTAATATTGTGCAGATATATATGAACAATTATTTACCAAAATATTTGTATGTTCTGTTGTCAATGTGTTTGTGAAATCCTATCCTCTAAACTGAGAACACACACAGAAACATGTTCATATGAGTGGATCACAGTCCTACACTGTCATGATAAAACCATGCTCAATGCTCGGAGCATTGAGAACTCAGTGAAATTTGAGATGCAGTGTGGGGAACACTTCCACAGTCTTTACAGTAGCAGTCAAAATAAAAGAACCAACAAGGATATGAAGTGTGTACCGCACTGTGCACTGAAGGTTGCATTACATGGTTGAACAAACACAGTGAAATACTCTCAAGAGCTCTTTACCCTTTCTGCAGTGAAATCCATATCCTTGAATAAAATTCAGATATAACTCCCTTCAGTATGTCTGCAAGGGAGAGAGCAGCTGGGAGGCAAACCATTTATCCTGGGCATGATACCTCTACTGCAACATTTCTGCAAGGCAGGGCATGACAGTGAGCTGCTGCAGTCTGGGAGTCCGTATGGTCCATATAGACAGGAGAAGTCTGCACGTGTTGGTCTCTTTTTCTACCACACAGAACTCACCGGTACCTCCTAAACTTCCAAATCTGCACCAGTGAAAGAGCCAGCATTGCTGACCCCCATCTGCAGCAAACTAAAGGATAGGAAGGAAAAACAAATGGCTAAGATCACCCATCTTCTGTCTTTGCTGCTGGATCTATTTGAGGAAGGAAAAGGTGGCTTTTTCCATTTGTGTTCAGCATTAAACTGTGGACAACAGTTTAATGAAATGTCTTAAATTGGCAAAAAGTATCAATCTGTCTTGCTTTAAGGAACTGTTGAATTCAAATTCTTATTACAGAATTGCCTCACCAGTTGGTTCTTCTATACAGAGTGTGTGAGGTCAGGGTGGCAAGGATAAAGAAAAGGTAGCAGTCTTTTGTCTCTTCGTTAGGTTAAAGAAAAAGATAAGTAGCACTAAGTGCTAAGTAATAACTAAGATGTGAATTTTTGGGGAGGCACAGAGGGACGTACTTGCGTTAATCTTCCTAGAGGCAGAGGTGGCTACATGCTCCAGCTCAAAGACGTCACACAGAAGTCGGCACAGTGCTCCCCTTCACACGGCAGTGAGTTCTTGGAGGTGGGTGAGGTGGATGTGAGGTGGGTGATGATGTAGTATTGCTCCTAATTTACTTCGCAGGCTTCTTCTCCACTTCCACCCTATGTCTCTCAGTTTCTAAGCCCAAGTTTTGTAAGTGTGCAGATTTTCTCTGTTCCTATTACATTTCGATTTGCATGCAAACCACTGCACACAGAACCATTACAAACTATTTACATACATAATACATGAAATTCCTCCACTGCGTCTTCATGACCTTGATTGCTACCTGTCCTGTTTCTCTTACACAATTTGAATTGGTAAGCCATATTTTTCATGCTCCAAATATTTTGCCTTGCCTAATCCTTAGGTATTATTTTTTCATTAAGGCATTTGGAGTCCCAGCCTGTAATTGACATGTGCTTTTGAGACGAATTTACTCAAGGCAAAATGGAAAATTCTGATTTGCAGATCAAGTAATATTTCACCTGTAGCACCAGGCACATCAAATTAAATACGGGAGAGACATTTCTTTTCCAGGCTGTGTTCCAAAACTCGTTGCACGCCCTGCTCCAATTGGGAATTCTGTGCCAGGGAGCAAGCAAAACCTAGACAGTTATTCTCTTGAAACAGGATTGTTTATATTAAGAATAAATGAACGTACATCCGAGATGAGCATCTTTAGTTTGATAGAGTAGAAGTGCCTCTGCAAAATGTTAATAAAATCAGTCATTAAAAGAAAACTGGTTAGTAATATGATTGTATTTAGAAAAATACTTACTGTGACCTCTTAATTATTGTCATAATTTATGGGTACAGTGCAGATTGGTAACACATTGTGTTTGGCCTTCTGGGAAATACGCAAAAACAGAAATCAAGCTGAAATGTTGAACCTTCTTACTGTACATTCTTTCTGCCTTGCATCTGAAAAACTTCAGTTCTGAGAAAACCTGGGGTGCTGCAGTGTGAAATCCTGCTCTGCCTCTGACTGTGCAGCCCAGTAGAAAAATGTCTCCCAGTGCACAGTACAGCTGGACTGAGTAGCCCAAGGCTGGAAGACATCCTACTTTGGTGTGAAATAAAACACTTCTTTACATTATCTAACTTACCCAGGGAAATCAATGTGGCAAAAACAAACACACAAATAAATAAAGTCTGACAGACATAAAGGAAGAACAGTCAATCTCTATGGACAAAAATAAATTCCCCATGAGATACCCAGAGCAGTATCTGGCTGAGGCAAACCTGCCAGCGTTCTCCTCTACACTGGGGTAAAATTCAACTCTTTTCTCAGGAGAGCTGAGCAAGGGTTACCTCAAAGATAGAAATGTTCTGGTGCAAATTCTGGCCTTTCACTTAGATCCTGACGTTTGCATCTGTTCTTATGCTTCGTAATCTGCTGTACTGGAGAGTGCAGGAAGAATGTCCACATCTGTCACCAACGTGTAACAGTGTCTTGGAAAAATCATAGCTTAGGTGGAGTTACAGGACGGCCTCTATTTCCATGTACTGATTACAATAGCTGCTGTACATTCATCACCACATCCTCACAAGGACAGTTGACAATACATCAACTATGTGTGGAGTCCCAGACCCTCTTTAGCAGAGCTGTCCTGTATCTCTGCTGGAATTGCTTTGGTTAAAATGTAATAAACTCAAGAGTAATGGATGGAAGTATGTCAGGAAACTATCAGCCAGAAGTACCAAAACTAAGAGCAACAGTCCACAGACAAAAAGGGGGAACTATCTCACTGTAATGCTTTGCTGGCAATCACACAAATTCCTTGTCTCAAGGAGGATGGAGGCCTTGGTCAGGACTCAGCTGATTGCTTCTTAGACATGGTTCACTGTACAGTAATGCTCATTTAGTAAGAGTCTGAAATGGCCATTATGTGTCACTACAGTTAGTGGGATGAATGATGTATTTAAAGGTGTGATTCTTTTAGGAGGCCAGAAGGACTAAGTTGCAAATAAATACAAGAGGAGGGAGTTACTTTCTGTGGCAAAAAAAAAAAGTTAAATGTTAATCATAGCAATAGTGCAGCATTGCTCAGCATTACTTATAATGGCAAAGTATTTACACATGGCAGATGAGGAACAGCTGGAAGGGAATGATTTGTCTGCTCACAGTCTTTGCTAGTTAGGCCAATAGTACAAAATGAGGCGACTTCACTGTCATATGAAAAGCTGCTGCAGTCTGACTTCCTGAGCAAGGAATTATCAATTAAAGTTATTGCTGGAGTCAGTGGGATGTATTTTGAAGACCATACAGAATGCGAGCACAACTGCTGCCAGCTACTGTCCCACTGCAGCCACTTCAGTTGTGTTACCTCCGGGGGGTTACAGCAGTAGGAAACATAGCAGCAGCTCAGCTTAGCATCCTTACTTTTACTGCTTATGTATTCTGTATTCCTTCAGATCTTCAAGTGATTTGGCATGTAAGCATTGGAACTCCTTATCTATGGCCAAACCAAGATCTTTGTTTTCTGGCTTAAGTCACATACAAAGCAGGGCAAAGCTAGAAATAGTATCCCAGTTCCCAGTCCCCTGGTACAATCCAGGTATCCTCCTTTTGCTTACATGCTAGACTCAGAGGACACTGAGTCCTGAGAAACTACTGAAACATTTACCTGGAAACATGAAAGGTACCCAAATAAAAAATTTCCTTTTCACAAATTGTAGCAGCAAAATTGCAAAGGGAAAGGCCTTCCCACAGGAGTGTTGGTAAGCAAGATCAGGTAAATCAGCCTCAGATATATCCCATTATGGGGAACAAGACACCTTCCTGACAGAAGCTCTCAAATATGAGGGAACTTTTTCCATTGGTTTCTCCCTGTGAGATTTCATCCTGGATCCCAGGCCAGTTCCTCTTAGGAGAGTATTTAAACTTTGCAAAATCATGGAGAAAACACACCAAGAACCCCCATGAACCACATCTTTCAGATGTTCAAATCAACCCACTATAGAATAGAACCAAGGCATGTTCACTATGCCTTGGAAGGATGCAGAGTCACTTTAAAGACACTAATAGTACAGTCTGTCTGTCATTAAAGTGACTCCTTCACTTGCGCTATCGCTGTCTGGCAAACAAATCCTTCAGCAGTGATGGACCTAAGCTTCAGGGTTTAGCAGTCAGAACTATAATTCTGTTGTTTTCTCACTCAGAATTTACACTGCAGCTCTGCATATGACAGCCAAGGTTCACCCTAGAGGTTACTGCGTTTTTAATCAGCATTTTAATATCTCTGAGAATGGAAAACACTGTCTAAAATGTAAGGGCTTTTTTGTCATCCTCCTCTAAATGAACTGCCGTTCTCTTTCTTTAAAAGGTTTTATTCTCACCAGTGCCCAATTCCTACTGATTTGTTAGGTCTAATTAGTCAGTATTCAAATGTGCCATGCGCTAATTTGAACACTGCTCAAATCCCACACAGATTTAATATAAAAATGGATTATTTGAATTTTAAACACAGTCTGTTCCACCAATTTTGACGTATTAAGCAAGCTCACAAGCCATTAAAGCTGCAAAATACCAGTTGACCTAACAACCTGCAATGGTAGGGAGTGAGCAAAGCTATTATTAACTGATGCTCAGAACAAAAGCTACATATACGCTCTGGTTCTGAATGCTTTCATTTCTCCAAGATCTGGGTGAACTTCAGCTGCTGGATGTCAGTCTGAGCCCAGAACTGCTGGGTATTGCAACACAGAGTCAGAGCTCTACCAACCAGCTGCCCTGAGGGCCAAAGCCCCAATATGCCCTACCACCAGAAAGTGCTCCAGCCTCCCCAGGCTGCAGCTACAGAATGCAAATCATCCATCCTGGTTTGCCTTTTTTAAGTGCTAATTAATTCATTTGAGCTAATAGGTTTTAAATACATATTTTAGGGCAGTCTAGACTAATCCTGGAGACCATTCCTAAGCATTGTTTTTGGAGCAGGAAGGTACTTTTGTATTTCTGTGCCAACTTGTACTGGAGAAAAAGACAGGCTGATCAGAGCTCCCAGTAAGCAGTTAAAGCCAAAGATATGCACTCCCTCTCCCCTCCCCCGCTTCTCTCACTGGTGCTTACTGCAGGGCATTTGCTCTCCATCAAGATTTTGGGATTTTGCCTCTATCAAGATTTCTGCACTGAGTTCTGGGTTAGAATTCCCCTTTTTGAGGTGAAGGAGCAGTCAGGTAAGCCAGCCCTCCAAGGTTCACCTGTTGCCTCTGGCACACCGAACTGTGGGCAAATAATCTTGTCTAGACTTAGGAACGCACAGAGTGGAAGCTAGACTGTTGGGTTTAGCATAGACAAAGAAACGTGCGTTTTAACATATGCATTAAAGGATGCTAAAAATGCATTAGCAGAGGTAGAGCAATCTAGCACAGACACTGCCTCTTGGACTCCGTCTAGACAACGCCATGGAGACATGGGAGACTCTTTGGAATCTGTGCTGAGTACTCAGTGTCCATTTCTCAGAATTGGAATAACTTTATTTTAATTTGGCATGATAGCACCTTCCCAACACAGCAACCTGTGAATAAATGTTTCAGGGGTCATATGAGGGCTAGCTTGACTTCTCTGGCAACATTTCCCCCTCTGAATAAGTGTAGAAATTACAGGAGAAAAGCAAATCCACCAAAGTGATGGCAAAAAGCCACCACGGGAATGATTAGGAAGATCACTTTGAGGTGGAAAACACAGCCCTGATAAGATCTTAGTAAACAACAAGCTCTGTATTTTCACTACTGAAGCTCCAGTAAGGCAGCAATATTCAGGAAGGTAATAGCATTCTAAAATTGTGCAATAGTAAATGAAAGGGAAACTGTTTGAGCTTTGATTATCTCTCTATACAATATCAGAATAAAGGTAAGAAAGCCTCAGAGAGAAGTCAGATTGTTTTGGATGCCACAGCCTTTAGGGCTAAGATTAGTCCTCTGTCCATGTGGTCTACCTGGACTCCAGTGAAGCCTTTGACACTGTCCCCCATAGCGTTTTCGTGGAGAAGCTGAGTGCCCGCAGTATGGATAGGCATATCCATCTCAGTAACACCATCATTTTGGCACCCTGTGTGCCCCCAGCTGGCCGGCCAGCCTGCTCTGGAATCACCTCTTGGCTCACTGGTGAGCTAACAAGCAGCACTCCACACATCCAGCTCCTCCACATCTCAGGCGCTTGTAAGCTCTCATTCTGTTCTCAGTGCAGCACCTCAGTGCTTTCCCAACCCCAGCCTGCCGGGTCAGCCTGTGGGAAGCACAGACAGAAGGTGAATGTGCCAAGATGAGACTACAATTCAGATATCTCAACTCCTTTCTCTGTCTTCACCAAAAACTTCAAGGCAAGTAAAAATTACCAAAGCTTCCGTTCTTAACCATACTTATCAAAAAAAGGTGATATCGGGAAAAACAGAAAGTGAAGAAACCAAAAAAGCAGGAAGTTTTTCTACCTCACTGTCATATGAGGCCGTATGTATAAGATGCTTTGCTGTCTGAATGGAAAAAACGAAGTAATAGAATGTATTTTGAAATGAAGGATGACGTTTCTATTGCCCTTGCCACTTATAGGTCAAAATCATCAAAACTCCCTGAGGCAAAGCAGAAGGAAAGCTGCATCCAGGATACTAGTAAATGAAAAATGAGGATCAAGAAGTAAAAATAGAGATGGACAGGCCTTTGATACTCAGGAGAGAAAGGCTTTTTTGGTGGATTTAATTTAAAACTGTACAAGGGGTGTGCTTTGCTAGAGAGAAGAGACGGATGGCTGCTATTAGCATGAAATGAGCTTGTCTGACACATCCTGTCTGCTGCCCTTTGCTGTAACAGGGGAGGCAGAACCTCGACAGATTGTTGTGGCTAAAATACTCACCAGAATAATGGTGAAATAAAGTGAAACTGAAAAAAATGATCAGTTTTGAAAATCCACGTACAGCTCTACTGTTAAGGATTTAACTCCAACATGTTTTGTCTTTAGGAACATTAGAAAAACCCATTCTGCCTGACTTACAAAGGAAACAAAGCAGATGAAACTGCAGCTGATGCATCTGTCAGGGTCTGTGCCCTCTGCTGCCAGAGTTACTCAGATCCTGGACAAGAGGTTTGCAAGTTCATCTTAGTAAAGCAGAAGTTTGATTCCGGATGAAAGCAGATAAGGTAGATGCCCCATGAAATGCAATTCTGAATTGCATTTGCCAATGAAATCCATGTCCCTATCCCTGGTTTGGGGGACACTTTTGTTAGGTTTCTGAGGCATGCATGGGTCTGGCAGATAGGAGTATGCAAGTACCTTCAAAGCAGCAATGGACAGTTTGTGGGATGGTCTTCTTTGCAGGGGAAGAAGTGGGACAGTGAGAGTAAAGGAGCAGGATCTTTAATCTTCACACGATGAAATAGCAGCTAAGTGCTACAAGCTTGTTCAGTCAGCATTTAGTACCGACTGTAGAAGGGGTTCCTCTTTCTGTTGGTGAAGCATTAACAGTGCTGCTGTAGGGGATATCTGATTCAGTGGTGCTTCACTTTGCAGAGGTGGAACAACAGACACTGGTGCTGGCAACAGGGCTATTTCAATCTAAATTTCATCTCTAGAATTAACTCCTGAGAAAGATGAAACCATAATCCATCAACAATGGAAAACAGTTTAGGAGGAGACAAATCTATACTGCAGTGGAGTAGCAAGAAACAACACATGTGCAAAACAGATTTATGTCCAGCAAATTATTTTGTCCAGTAAACTGGATGTCAGTGAAGGGCATCTGATGTCCCTGATCTGTGTGCTTCTACACTGGTACTGCTGAGCAGGCAAATGCAGGGCTAGCTTTGGGTGCATGCCTGACCAGATAAATAAGGTTTCCCAGCACTTCCCATGACCTCTTCAATTCTTGTGCTGCTGAGCAAATGTGCCAGCTGCTGCCAGTGATAGAATGCTGTCAGGTACCTGAAGGACTTGCTCTCTCAAGGTGGTTGCTTCTCTCTCCCACAATGAAAGGAGCTTCATTTTGTGATCTTAGCACAGGCACCCATTTTTCTAGCAATGTCAGATGTTGAACACTTTAAGCAAATTCTGTAGTACACCAGAATTGAGCGTATATTTAACTTGCACTGTGCCACATCTTTCCCCTATTCACAAGGCATGATGTCTGATAGAGGCATACAACACACATAGGTTTTGTTTGCTGGCTCACTGTGTGAGACAAAGTGAGCTTACAACAATGTAGTGCAATTCTGGCAGAGCAGCTTCAGCAGCAGAGAGAGCAGAGACAGGCTCAGATAAGCATGTCACAAAGAAACAGGAGGAATTTCCATCCAACTTCATTCTTTACATGCATTTGAAGGTTTAAAGAAGTGCTCCGGAGAAGCAGGGAGTGGGCCCTCCCTCCTATGCCTAGATTGGCTATTCATTAGTCAGCAGGCAGCCCTCCAAAGCACGTTGGTACATCTTGAGCTTTCAGCCTGCTTCCTGCTGTGCCGTCTGCTTCATTTATATTTCATTCTATTCCCTGTCCTACCCACTCTGATAGCAGCCTGCACGTAATGAGCACAAGAGCTTGGTGAAGGCCTAATTCTGACAGTGCAGGCCAACAAGTACCATCTGCTGGTGAGCAAGAAACATCCAAAGGGAAGAGTTGGCTACAGAAGTATCCTGACATTCAATTTCAAAGTCTCATTCAACCCCTACTTTGAAAACACACAAACACATATTCACTATAAGGGAGAATTTCAACTGTGATGGGAGAAAAGCTCAGGGGGTTCAGGATATTCCGGTTGATGCAAGTCATAAAGATCCAGTATGCTTGCTCTGGTAGTCATTGGGAGTTGGACTCCATGATCCTTATGGGTGAATTCCAACTCGGGATATTCTGTAGTTCCAGGATTCTAGGTTCAGTGTAAGAGGAAATAATTACTTAGCCCAGCTCTTCCATGAAGCCAATCATTGCTGCTATCATGACAAATGAACACCAACTCTAGACTGTTAGATCCTCTAAAGGTCTCCAGTTTTGCAGAGGTGAAAGGGGAAACCAGACAATTCCACAAGCCCATTACAGAAGGATTCTAATTAGAGATCTCTCAAAGGTCGTTTTCCAGAGAGCTCAATATTCCATATGCCACACTATTGAAAACACCTGGCACATATTTGGGGTAATAGAAAAGACATCTCTACTATGCAGAAAGGCGGAGGGAGCTGGGGGTGTTCAGCCTGGAGAAGAGAAGGCTCTGGGGAGACCTCACTGCAGCCTTCCAGTAGTTGAGGAGAGCTTATGAACAGGGGGGAGAGCAAATTTTTACATGGTCTGATAGGGGTAGGATGAGGGGAAACAGTTTTAAACTGATAGAGGGCAATTTAGGTTAAATGTAAGGAAGTAATTCTTTACTCAGAGGGCGATGAGGCCCTGGCACTGCTGCCCTGAGTTGTGGTCGCCCCATCCCTAGAGGCACCCAATGTCAGGCTGGGTGGGCCTTGGTCAATCTGATCCGAGTGGGTGGCAACTTCTATAAACAACACAGTGCTACTTCTCTGCCTCCCTAAAAAGCTTATATTTCACCAACAGATAATCCATCAGTTATGTTTCTGTGTGCTGGGGATCACTGCAAGACATTCCAGATCCCTTAACTGGCCAGCAGTTTCACAGCAGCAGTGAAGTCTGACAGATAAGAGTAATGCTGATCAACCACCAGCCCCAGGGAGCACTTTCACCTGTTCACGGAGTTCAAAGATACAGCTGATAGGTAAGGATCAGTCTGTACATCAATCGCTCAGTCAAAACATGTTTTGCATGGTGTGAACTCAGCAAGACAAGTACCTGCACCTCCCACCCCGACTGAATTAATGTGTCACTGCAGCCTTCTGTCAGGTAGGATGCTCAGCTCCTTCCAGGAGCCATCAGCTCACAGGAAGGTACTTGGTTTCACCCTGTTCCTGAAATCAGTGCAAGTGTGACCAAGAGGGAGCTGTCTGGTTTCCAAGATGTAACTGATAGCACTGTGATAAGCATCAGAATTGAGCCGTATCCAGGGCAAATCAATTAAAAACGTGACTGGGAAACAGTCCTACTTGTGACTGCCTCAGGCTCCCTTATCTGCTGCAGAGGCACAGTAGTGGTACTCAGCAGGACTCAGAGGACTAAAGACCAACTTTAGTGATGCACGATTAGTGAGTTTTTAATGTTACAAAAGCTACAGGAGTCTGCCCTGACTGTGTTCACTGCAGGGATAATTGTTAGAAACACAAGTGAGATGAGCATCAGTGTGGTGATAAAGTTAGTAATGGAGCCTAATGACTTTACACATCCCTCCTGCTAGCAAAACAGCTCTGCCTCCCATATTCGCCACCTGATAGTGGCAGTGGTTTTCAGTCTTTTTATTGAAATCTACACATTTGTTACTATATACATGTAACTTCTCAGCATTTACCTGAAATAAATATTAGGGAAAGCTGGGTTTTACTGCAATCAGCTAACTCACATGAAGATTAAAGATGGTAAAGGAGGGGTAAGTGAGAGGAAGAGATCTAGCAAAGTGTCATGGCCTTTTCATTGGCACAAAATGATCTTTCCATTCAGAAGACTGAACGATGTGTAGAACATCCACATCTGTAGCAGAACCAGAAACGGGTTCCACTCTGATTCTGCCTGCAGAAGAGCTGCCTTGCATAACCCATGAGAGACTTCACAGCTGAAGTCTTTTCCACCAAAGCAGCATATCAGACCTATTTGCAACCTCTAGGCAAGTGCAGTGCCCTGCATGGGAAGCATTACTTTTTCTCCAACCGGTGAGAGAAAAAAGAAGACAAACTCAGCAGCTTGTTTGAAAAATCCTGGATTCTTGTACAATTCCCAGATAGTAACATCTTCTTCCCTCCTGCTGTTAAGTTACAGCACATTTAGGGCAGCTGGCGGGTGAAGTGTTGTGGAAAAACTGGCTTCAAGTCCTCTTTCAAGATAAAGTGGAAAACAGTGAAGTCTCTAGTTATGTATCACTGTTTATCATTAGAGAAGAAGGGTCTCACTATTTGAGCTATCACTTAAGACGTACAAAACCAGATCAGCTGTCACACCACAGCTTTTCCGTCTTACTTTCTTCAACCTGCTCTGCCAGTAAATTCCAGTGTAGCCAGCAGCAAGCAGTACGTGGAGAGGAAAGTACATGCAAACTGCTTCTATGTATGCAAGTATGCAACAAAAAATTATTCTTTTGAGGGATTTCTTTTAATTCTTCATTAATAGAGATGTATGTGCACTCCCCCCTCCAGCTAAAGGATTACCCTTAGCTTCATCACATTCCATATCTTCCACGTGAAGTTGTCATCTTACACGTGAAGTTGTCTCACCAGATCCCATCAGGTACATTTCATTGCTCAATAGCAGAGGGGAAATGAATTTCTCTGATGAGAGGAAGGTACAGTGAATAGCTTTATTTTCCTCCCCAATGCCATTCGCAATCTGTTTTGTGCTGCAAATGAAGTCAGTGTTTTCCTGGGTCAGAGGTGGCTAATTATTCATAGCCCTTTCATTTCCAGCACGAAGTCATCATACTTCTGTTGGTCGTCATTCTATTTTGTGTTTGATTTACTTTGTATTGCTCTTAGCTCTGCAATTCTATCTGCTACTCAGACTTGTACTATTCTTTGCTGCTGGTCCTGAGCTAATGCCAGTAGCTCTGGCTTCCCAAGAGACTGACAAGAGGACTTTGGCACCGCTGTTGTTTTCTCCCACCTAATGACATCATATCTGTTTTAAAAAAAAACAAAAACCACAAGTGAAATGGGAAAGGAGATGAAGAAATGTAACATTCAGTTAATTTGTAGCTATCAAAAAACCCCCAACAATCCCAAACCAGAAGATGATTATTTCGGTATTATTTCACTAAGATGGGTCAGCGTCATCCCTGCTTTTTATAACAGCAGTAGAACCCCAAGGGTGGAGAAGTGTATTAGTCAAGGCTCAGTGGGGGGTTGAAGCTGACTGCCCTTAAATCTTAGGCCAGTGATTTCCCTGCTAGTGCTCAATGATGCCCTCTGATGAGTGCCCATTTGACCCTAGTAAACTGTTACACATGTGTGGTACGGTCACAGCACACCAGATGTATCTCAGCTCAAGCAAATCCAACCTCAAGTGTGCAGTGAGTTCACAGAGCTCTAAAGTTCCTTTTTTAGACCTCCAAAATGTATCCAGTACAAAGAATCCCTTGCTGGAAATGGGTTCTGTGGCACCACATAAACTTCCAGAAAGGCAGTGGTTGGGTAGCTTTTACAACCAGACAGAGTTGCTGCATCTTCAAGAATACCAACTTTTATTTTATAGACAACTAATTCACTCTGAGTATGAGAAAAACATTTATGATCTCCTATAATGAGTAAGCTCTGGCCGAATTCGATAATTGCTTTTAAAGTTTGGTTTCAGAACAGATGTCAAAAAATGAAAGGGAAAGAGGGAAGAAGGAAGAGGGGGAAACCCACAGCCACTGAATTGTGCTATTTGTGATGGCATTCAATATTCACTGTCAATACAGGACTTTCATGCTTTATTGACAGTTTACTGGGAGAAACAGGTAAGATTCACAGTGCTTCACAACCCACTTGCTCAGGGCTTGGCTTTCAGGTGCTGCTGGGAACTGCAACACCTCAGTGAAGGCTGGCCACATTAATCATGTCATATTTGGCACTTAGTGTAATGTTATGACCGTAGATACCGTGATCGATTTCTTATGCTCTTTAGAGATAAGACTTCAAATGGACAGTTATATTTATGTGATTTTACAGCTACCACTATTCACTCATATGAGGAGATACTTACTCAAAGCTTGAGGATATGCTGAAGAGCCTCAAAGGATTATAGAGGATTATAGACCATTTAACATATTAAATCGTTGTGGTTTAACCCAGGGGGGAGCCAAGCACCACACAGCCATTCACGCATTCCCCCACAGTGTAATCAGGGAGAAAACTGAAAGGGGTGAAAGTGCAGAACTCATGGGTTGAGATGAGGACAGTTTAATAAAGTGATGCACGATGCAATTGCTCACTACCAGCCAACCAATGCCCCAGCCAGCTCCCCCCAGGTTTTGTTGTTCTGCAGATGTCACATGTTTCTGTGGTCAGTTTGGGTCAGCAGCTCCGCTTATGTTCCCTTCCAGCTCCTTGTTCACCTCCAGCTCACTCGCTGCCAGAGCAGCACAAGAAGCTGAAAAGTCCTTGAACAGTGACTCTGCACTGCTCAGTAACAACTGAAACATCACCATATCAGCTACTATGAAGAAAACTAATTCTATCCCTGCCAAAGCCAGAACATACATATAGGTTGGCCACAACCCCCCACTCTTGAACATGGCGCTGACTTTGACAGTCTGCTTCACTCAGTCATTTCAGAGAACTGAAAACACATTTTGGTCTATATCTTCCAAATTCTATTCTATAGACTAATCTCAACCTGCTGAGGAATCGTGGACATCCTCTCCTAATTTTCACAAGACATCCTGCCTGGAATTGTATTGTCTTGGGTAGGTTAACAGTCATGCCTGGGACAGCTCTACACCTCCTGGAGCTCTTCATCTCCACAGAATGCTCACGCCTGTGTTTGCAGATTGAGGAAGGGCTGCCATATGCCAATTCAGTAGCAATTTTTTACTCATAGTCAGCAGTGTCCAAAAAGTCAGTATGCAGGACTTTCTGCCATATGGAGAAATAGTTATTTGGCCTTTTCTCTAGCTGTATCTCATTAAGCAAAAGGGAAAGGAAAAGAGGAGGACTTTATTTTCTTCTTTGCAAATCTTGGCCTGGAGTTCACTTGAAAGGCAGCATTAATTTATGGTACTTGGGAAACCACGTCAGAGCAGAAGGAAGCTGTAAGAATCCAGGCAATTAAGGCAGGGTTCTGTCCAGTTCAACACATTTTCTTTAAGTCTTTCACACTTTGAATGTGACTTCTTTCAGGGGAAAGGGAGAAGTATTACAGAAAGCTAGTTATGGTTCTGGTAGACTGCACAGACCTGAGTGGAGCAAGAACCACATCCTCCATGAAGGCTTCAGCTGTGCATTATCTGCTGTTAGGCTCTTCTGTTACTTCGTATTCTGTAGCATTTGAGGGGTCTGTAACAGCACTCCTGTGGTCTTTGTGTGTTCTGCAAAGTCTGTTTTGCTCGATATGGGAGATTTGTTTAATCTGAGGCTTGGGTGGGATTTTACTTTTTTTAATTATAGAAACTATTGTAGCATTACCACAGTACATAAATTTGTGTTTTAACTTTACAGAGTCAGTATCATGGCTTGCATACATTAGAAAAGAAATCAGATACAGGTTTAAAGGATACAAAGGAACATCAAAACTGCTCTGCTTCCTTACGATCTTCCTCAATGTAAAAAGATGTCAGGAGGAAAAAAACTCCTCCAAAGACACCAACAAAAACACAGATGATGAAGCTGTACTGCAGGCTGCAGAAACTCCAGTGGAATGACTGATCTTTCTTGGCTTGAATAGCATTGGAGATCTAGGGAGTGAAAAATGCTGTCATCAATCTGAGATAAAACCATACTTCTCTCATGATTTAAGCAGACTCTTCGCATTGTGGTCCTTGAAAAGAATAAAGCTGAGCAGGTGGGGATAAAAAGCCTGCTACTATCTTGGTTTGACAAACCCAGTGTCTAGTGCACCTGCACTGCACTGCTGTTCAACTTCCATTTGGTTGAGGTATCTCATGGTTTATTGTATTGTTAGTGCCTCGAGTCACAAGAATAAGAAATGCTGCAACCAGTATTTATCATGACTGGTAACCATTAACTCATTTTACCATTTTCTAGCCCATCTCCAGATAGCCTGCAAAGGACAGATGTTTGGCAATTACTTTCATCATTTCTTGATGTCATTGGATAACTTTATCTATACCTAATCAGCAGCAAATGAATAGAAACAGAGTTGGCACCAGTACAGCCACGAGAAGCAACAGCCATTAAAAAGGGAAGAGCTAGAAATTGATTTTGGAGACAAGAGAGGAATTTGGTTTGGAGCCAAAAGGTATTTAAGGAGTCATGGAGTGATACTGCGAGGAACTGGGAAGAAGATACCAGGCAGCTGCTTTTTTTCACTGGCTTGAGGATGAGTTTGTAAAAGCTATAATAAATTTTATGTCTGTAGACAGAAAAGCCACTTTCAAGAAACCTACAAGGTTCAATATTTAACCCGGGAACTTGAAGACTCTTCGTAGCACAAACAAAAAGATGAATGTTGAATGCAGCTCTTTTTATTCCCACATATATCTTTGGTTATTACAATATGCTACGTGACTGGAAATACATTATTATGAGAGTCTTCAACCTTTGCTGGGCTTAATATGATCATGAATGACATTTTAAGGAGATAAGAGCAAGATCAGCTCTCAATGGGCACCTGGAGACCATGGAAAAGAAAACAGCGAAAAGACAAACCCAATGTGTTTAATTTAAAAATGCTCAGTAGGGAAATCTCTGGGGTGCAAAGGGAAGAAAACCAGAAAAGTACAATTCTCTGACTCTCCAGACAATTTATGAGCTAAAGTGTTAGCTGAAGTAGGTTACCAAACAACAGCAGGATCTGAAAAGAGAAGATTCAGTGTTTAATTGGCGGCAGATATGGGCGGTGTTGGTGTTCTGCTACACAGAAGCCTTCCAGAACACAGTGAGGTTCTCTTTGCATGGACCCCAAGTGGACATACAACAGTTCTATTCCTGGATTTATCATCTCTGTTCTTTGCTAATTTGCAAGGTTACATGAGGATATACCATGACAAACTTTCTCATCATACACTTCTCAATTGGCTGCTATTTAAGGCAACCACACGCCAGGTACTGCATAAGAAGTATCCTGCACACAGTTACTAGCAGGATGCAGCAGCACGTTCAGCAGGAAACCTCAGTCCTGTCTGTGCCTCAAATTTAGCAAAGAACAGTAAGTAAGAAATAAATACAAACATATTCATCTCCCAGGCATAAAGCAACAACATAGTCAAATAGTGGAGAATGCACAAGGCATGAACCAGCTTTTAAGAACCTCCCATTTTTCTGTATTATTTTAGGCGGTTTCGGTGACACAAGGATGTTGGCTACCTTGTTTGAATATGGCCAAATCAGTGGTTGGGCAGTGGTTTTATAATACACTCCAATGAGAAAAAGAATCTCTTCAATTGCCAAAAAAAAAAAAAAAAAAGAGCTGCAGAAGGAATCCCTCTGTGAGAGAGGACTGTCATCTCTGCTGGACAGATTACACAGTTAGGATCCCTGTTTTCATCCACGTGAGGAAAAGGGAGATCTGGCTGGCTGGACCAGCTTGCTTGCACATTTCTGGCTGGCTCTAACTAAGTCACTGTTTATATGTCAAAGAACAACACTTCCTGAAGTGAACTTCTTCACATAACTTCCATATAAAAAAAACTTACAGAACAACAACAATACAATCTCCCATCAAACTCTCACTCTCTCATGTCCTTTAAGGAATAAAAATCAAAGTATTTGTGCAGAATTACTGCACACCTTAAATAAAAAATAAGGAAGAAAGGAAACAACACTGACAGACGTCATCCATTGGAACTAAAATAAATGATCTACAATGAAAAAATGGTAGTAGGCTGCTTTGTCCAGAACCATGTAAGATTAAGGTGCTGTAGGAAGGGCAACGAAAACAGTTCTCAAAGAATACTCAAGGTTAAGATCATTTGAAACCAGAGCACTGAATGTCAAGTAATACCAAAAGGCAGTCACTGAGGTTACTCTTGTTGTGATTGTCAACAGAATGCTGACCAATTCTAAGATTCCAAAAGTAAGAATTTGAGCTCATACTTTTAGGTTTCAAAACATAAGGCAGTATTTGATTTTCTTCTCGGATGACACATGGATGTGGCCCTTAGGGACATGGTTTAGTGGAAGGTTTACAGTGTTAGTGAATGGTTGGACTTGGTGATCTTAAGGGTCTTTTTCAACCTAAATGATCCTACGATCCTATGGTTAATTTATATGAAACTCCTCACCAACTTAGCAAAAAGTACTTGAATGCAATACCCATGGCACTGCCTTTGCAAAAAGGTGCGCCTTCAAGAGTCATGAATGTTCAAATTCAAAATCAGAATGAATTTCTACACACTGCAAGGAAACAACTCACACCTATAGACATAGCATTATGCTCTGTGCACCCGCAGTGTCACAGCACCAGAAGTTGCATTCTGCTTAAAAACATTTACAACAATGTCCCTCTGAATTCCAGTATCAGGATTACTCAATGCCAACAGCTTGACTAATTTCTAAGCTTCAGCTCAGGAAGTGCCTCAACTTCTGAGTGTTTGTCTTTCAGCTTCCAAAAGATTTACCCTAAAGAAAACCCAGATAAGCAGGAAATTCACTTACCATCCCAACAAGGTATGGGCTGCCTGCATCTCCCAGCAAGTGGCTCACCAAGATCTGCAGGGCAATAGCTGTAGACTGCCGTCTTGGTGTGACAACATACTGAAATGAAACACAACACACAAGAGAATGGATGTTATCAGAGCACATCTCATGAATGAAGCAGGTGCCATGGCTATGAGGGATGTCAGCTGAGGCCCTGCAGACCGTGTGAAGGCTCAGGCAGAGGACCCAGCCTGCCCCACCAGAAGGCAGTTTGATTACAGACTGCTCGCAACTGGAGAGCACCTGAGTGCAGCCACTTTAATAACCACACCTGAGAGTGACTGTGCTTCTGAATGCAACAGGTTTAAATAACAGCTTGAAGAAGATGTGGCATATGTCCAGAGCACTGCAATGGATCACATGGATTATAGCTATTTTTTAAAATGAAATATAGTCATTTCGGGTTAATAGGTGCTTTATGTTCGTGCTACTGAAGAAAACAAACTGTTCTTGAAAAAATACAGTATGATTCTACATAATTTGTTTGTGTCTCTCTCTGTAATACATTCATATTATTACATGGTTAAGGGAAAAGCATTCACAGAATGAGACAGAGGCAATTTTAAGCTTTTATGTCTTTGTTTTTTCCGACCACCTGCTCGTACCACAGACAAAATGCTTAATATCCTCTCTTCCTCTACTTGGGTTTTTCTTGCAGATTTATCTGAGCATCACTTAAGGTGTCTCAGACACTCACTAATGGGGTGATGTATTTTGCCAAGAGACAAACTCAAGGTATGGAAGCTATTGCAGCTTTATAGCTGCCTTCAAGGAATCACTAACATGCGTGACAAGAAGTTGGGAATAGAAGAAAGAAAAGATTCTGCTCTCACATTTAACTTAGAGTTTTATTATCATTCTACGTGTGTAAAGAGGCCTCAGAATATTAAAGAAATATTCTCTTATCACTAAGATGTAGCTATATCACAACAGCAGCATCAATGCCTTATCTTCACAGTGGATGTAAAGAATTGCATTAATGGAAATTAAAACTGGAGGGTAAGGAAGCAACATTGTCCACAGCAAGATTAGTTATTCTTGTGAGAACAAAAGAAAATATTTCAGTCTCACTCTCTGAGTGAGTGAGGGAGATAAGCAAACCATAGTAGAAAACTCTGGGCTAAGGGAGCAGACCTTGCTATGGCAGTACTACCCTGGTGCCTTTCTGCTCTTGGCTCTCTCAGGATATCATATTATCTGCCCAAGACTCGGTTTTCTTTCTTCTGATGATAATGACAGGCTGTGTTTGAGAAATGCACATCAAATATTGTTGTGTCCTTAACATATTCTGGGCGTTGCAGGCACTGGGGAATATAAATGTTCTTTCCCTCTCTGTGTGTCCTGCACCACTTCCTTATGGCACGCACTTAGCACCTCATATCTGCAGCTTTGAGACACGTGGAACCAAGCTCTAATGAGAAAAATGGACAAGAAAGATAGAAGCTTCCTATAGTTCCCAGGCTCACTCCAACTCTCACTGTGCTATTATTCAGGCTCTTCTACAAAATGGAAACCTTATGCAAAAGCTCAAAACTCTGTAGGCTTCGCTATGAAAGGAAGAAACCGATCACTACCACAGAGATGGACTTTGGAATAACCCATCCACAGTAACCACCCAGAAGCTCACAGCACGTCAGCAGTGCAGGTGACACCCAACACTCTGTTATCTCCTAGGAGATGCCAGTGTGGATGCCTGGACGGATGCACGGGGTGCCCACACTGCAATTTGCAAGCCCTGTCGTGCTGTCTCTGGAGATTTTAGAGTATATGACAGAGCTGTCAGCTAAAAAAGCAGATGGAAGAGACAGGCTGATAAACGCTTCTGTACCTCCCAGGGCACTTATAAACAAAGACAGGAACATGTTGGTAACCTTCCCAAGCTGAATATTAGCTTCCAGCTCCAGCAGGTTTTTTGCTTTTAGCTGCCAAAAGCCTAAAATGCCGAGTACCAGTACCTCACAGATGGTAAACAAGTATTTCATAGGGGACTCGCCGTGACGGTCTCCCAGTCAGCCCAAGCACTGCAAGCAAAGCAGCTGCAGCACCGCTCTGCCTGCATGTTCTGATTGCAGCCATACAGGAGGTACCGTTGTGTTTACAGCTGAACGAGGGGTACAGAGGTTGCTACGTGCAATGCATCTTGACGTATTAGCCACAAAGGAAGAAAGTCTTTATCAGTCAGTCAACATCTTCCTTTGTCCTGTGCTCCACGGGTCACAGGATAAATAAATTCCTGGCTACACTGTCTGCCTGGCAGTGTCATACAGGGAGGAGGAAAAGTGATTTTTGTGGCAAAATATGAACATGCATTAGCAAATCCAGCCACAGTATCTGAGATTCTACCCGATCACACAGGAAACAATGGAGAAAAACCAAGTCCCTGTTATTAATTATGGCATCCTTCAGTCAGTGTAATAGAAGTAATACACTGAAACATGGATTTTCAGCAGGATGAAACAGAAATCCCAAATATGATTGCCACTGAATGAGCAGCCATCCACAGATGCAGCTGAATGCCATCATTTTTCTGACCAAACAATTACTAACATTTAGAACTCAACAGATCCATACAGAGCACGGTGATGGCTGTACACAGTATCCCTGCTCTGAGGGGAAGCACACCATGGCAGAGCTCTGCTCCCCACCTTCCCACTGGTTGCCAGCCAATGCAGTACTGCTTGAACCTAAAACCAAAATGCTCTAAAATAAATAACCAATGAAGTGTGTCAGTCACTTGGGAGACAGGAGCTTCCTCCTCTCCTCTGTTTATGTGGATGAAGACATGGGAATGACTCTCAAATGGATTTTGTACAGGCTGCAATAGGATGCAGAATTCCCTAAGGAAGTTCAGGCCGGAGCAACTGAACTGAATGCAAGCACAGCTCCCTGCAGGCTGTGCAGCTTGGGACCAGCACTCGCCTGTGCCTTACTTTCCAATCCTGCATCAACAGCATCTAACTCAGCAGGGCCATCTTCCTCTTCAACAATGGCAGAGGAGAGAATTAAAACACAGGGCTTGAAGCAGACAGGCAATTCACTAATGCTGGCTGCAATTGTTATCTTTCTATCAAACTTCCAAGCTGCACAGAACTGACATGGAGACAGCAGTACTATGAAAGAGTAACTTGAGAACAGAACGTGGCAGTCAATATCAGCAGTGCTTTGTTGAATAACCATGAAATATTGGCTGTTTTATTCATTCATCTCCATCAGAATTGAAAGAAAGATTCTTCATGCTATGAAGTTAGAGGATAAACAAGCTCGTATCATCAGGGCAGGGTCCGTTCAGCCAAGCAGAGATCTACAGTGCTTCATGGCCTGTCCCTTCTGTCACTACAAAGTGCTCTGTTTGGCTGCACATTCACACCTTTTACACCAAAAGCTGAAATAAAGACACTTTTATTGCTGCTCATCTGTTTCACTGCTCCTTTAGGCAGCTGTGAGGAATGCCAATCAAGGTGTATACTCTGAGCAAATAAGGCCATAGTGACAGAAACCCCAGCAGCAAATTTTCAGTTCAGCAAGAAATGATGGCAACCTTGTGGACAACCATATTCCTCATGAACCATAGGCTGCAAGTTTTCCTTCCTGTCCTAAATTCTTGTGACATGTTACTGTGCATCACTGCATGCTGCACTACACATTAATGCATTTACTGTGGTTCTCATTATATGAAAGATTTATTATGACAGTGGAATTGCTTTAGCAATCTGCAAATTGATTTGAACTCTCTTGAAATGAGACTATTACATAAAAAGGGGGATGCTGATGTGACCCTTGCCTAAGCAAGCTCTCTTCAAGATTTCCCACCATTAGCCTGAGGGTGGAAACTCACAGATTTCTGTTGCGTTTTGCCCTTATCTTCATGTCTTCTCTAACAAGCCCTGAGAGCTTTAAACAATTTCTCTCCTTTGTCTTCTATTTGTACCCACTGCATCAGCATTTTGCCTGTGCTACAGCTGCAGGAACAATCTCCCTCTCAGGCAGCATCCTGCTTGAAGGTTTGGGTTTCAGTCACACCCTCTGTGCTGCGATCCCTCAAAAACAATTCTAATAAGAAGAAAGTCCAGACCTCATTTGTGGCACAGTGCTTCCCACTTAGAGCTATTCTAAGCTCTGGAAGTTATCTGCACTGTATTCTGGAGTGAAGGAGCTTGCTGATAGTTCACAAAATAAGAGAAGTGTAACAGGTTGACTAACATTGCTTTACAGAATATCGACTTTCTCTCATTTGGATCATCTTTTCAAAGCTTTGGGGCACAAACGTAGAATCTCTGAATAAAAACAGAAAGTGATCCTCTTCCTGATGGAGACCTTTCCTGTCAGACGTCCGACAACACAGAGCTGTACACAAAATCCACACTAACGTGGGCACGAGGAGCACCAGGACACTGGCATGAGCTGCACCCAAACCAGGACGCCTCTTTCCTGGGCTTACAACGAGCTCGGGCTGCCACTACTACACCTGTCTGTTAGCAGTACCTCTGCACGGCGTGATACCACGCACCAGGTTACAGCACAGGTGTCAGCAGGGTCCCAGAAAGGGCATTCTTAGTGAGGTTTTGTTCTCCCTAGGAGGAGGAAGCAGGTCTTCCTGACAAGCAAGATGCACATGTATGAACTATATTGTTGTGAAAAGCTCAAAATAAGCAAATAGTTTCAGAAGCACTTACCAACAGTATGTCTGTCACAACAGCCCAGTTGACAGATAAAAATAGTTCTCCAAACGCAATAAAAATCTGCAGAAAAGAAGAAAGCAGTGACTACACAGACACACAGTGACTACACAGACACACAGTGACTACACAGACACACTCCGCTGATATTCCTTAGCTTGACGATGAAGGCAGTCTCATCAACTGCTTCTATCTAGATGAGTTGCTGTACATGCCCATCTCTTAATGAATTAAACTATGTCTATGCTTACAACCACTATGTTCATCTTAAATATGGAGAAAGTAAGTAGGGAAGGTATGTGAGTTGCTTTGTGTGGCTGATACTCAGCAAAAGAGCCAAAAGAGGAAATATAGAAGCACTCTCATTAATAAATCATATGGACTGAACTGCTGAGCCCAAGAGGAGGGAGGCAAATCTTGTGAAGGGAAACCTCTAGCACAGGGTTTATAAAGCGCTCAAAGATCTCCTTTTACACAGGTTTCCAAATGAAACCAGTTGAATATCTCTGTGCTGTTAAAGTACTGTTAAAGGCTCCTTCAGAGAGGTAACTTCTGAAGCGAAATGGACTCCTATGGTCAGGCAGCCTCCAAGACTTGGTGTCCTATGGGAATTCCAGAATTCAACACAGATGGAAACCCAGCCATCAGGAAAACAGGGAAGGGCCCCCAGCTGTTCTTATGCCTGTCTTAGAAGAGATTAACCCTCTCAGCCAGACCCAGTCATGGATTTGAGCAGGCTTTACAGTCTAATCAATATCTGAAGAAAGCATTAAAGCTACACTATGAAGATGGAGCTCTTCTAGAAGGTATACTCTACTTAGTGGCACAGGCCTCAGTGTCAGATGGCACCTGGAAAATAAAGTTTGAGAACTTTGGGCCAAACACAAAATGAAATGTGTTGGTGGCGTGGTTAGCAATACCACACAGTTCCTCTTATTGCCAAGCTGCACAGAAATAAGGTCCAACAAGGTCAAACCTTGTAATCCACCTCAAAATATCAGCCCTTCACCATCTAACCTCCAGCTGATGCTCTCCAGTCTCTCTTGGAATATCCAAATTCATCAAGAACCTTCCTTTCCCTTTTTCCATTGACCTGAAACATGCTGTTGCTTGACATAGAGACCCAGCCTATGAAGTGGTCAAAGCAGGGCTCATAGGGAAATTATGGACAGATGTAGAAGTGCAGTTTTATTGCCATACAGTGATAACAGCATGAGTTTACGTAAATTCTGTTGGTTGTGCCATAGCTAACAAGAGATATGGGAGGCCAAAGGGAAACAGAGAGGAAACAAAGAACAAAGAGATGTATTTAGATCCTAGCTGACACTCTAGATACCACAGGATGAAAATAGAGTGGCTAGAACGTAAGGTTCTGAAGTCTCCCATCTGTTCCTCAATACCATCGGTGGGCTGTACAACCGCCTGCCTTCACACACCAAACAACAGATTGCTCAAACCCCTTAACGCTCCATCTCCTTTATATATTTAGTTCTTAAAGAGTTGTTTCATGTTTTCCTTTTACTTCATGATTTCTCAAGTCATCTAATCTCTTCAAGTCCCTAAGAACAGGAGCATGTCATGCCTAGTGTGAGAAAAGAGTGTAAAATTTATCGTTAGGAAACAAGTTATGTTCTCAACACAGAGTTTGAAGGAATGGGAATTAATGAAAAGCTATCCATGATAAGTGGATGTGATACTTAGTGGCTAAGATCTCATACTGCAGAGAGTAATTATTTCATATGGAATTGTGTTAATGTTTGAGATGCAGCTTGGTTAGCTTTTCTTTCTCTCCTAATGTCTTCTGTGGACTGCAGTTTCAGGGCATCAGAAAAAAAAAGAAAGAGAGAAAACAATAAATCATTCTACAGATTATATCAATGTATTCTGTCTAAAATCAATATCAATTTTATACTTTCTCATGCAGAATAAATGCAGTATGGTTGAGTAGATGGCATTCTCATCCATCCAAGTGCAAAACAACTGCAATCTATAAATATGAGAAAGTTGCATGGTGTTTTATCTCTAAAACAGGTGAAGATGTCCTGGAAGTGATGCACTTGGCAAGGGAGAAGTGCTTATGATGGCAGGAAAGCAGTGCTTTATTTAAAGCATATCCTTCTGGTTCTACAACCTCTCAATATTCCTCATACTGTCTCAAGTTCTTATTTTAAATTAATACAGAAAAGGTTTCCAACAAATTCATGCAATCAATTTTGTGACGTTCCCCATTCTAATCTGCTAAGTGTATCTAGAAACACTGTTTTATTGCTGTCACCTTCTCCAGGACCCCCAACTTTTTAAGAGACTGAATACTTGCAGTTGGTCTTCAAAGGATGTAACCAGAGTAAGTTCCCAAATTTTAAGGAGATTTTGCTTTGCAGATGACCACTTATGAAAGGCCAATATGAAGAGAGTTGGATTGTAATTAACATCAAACACATGTTCTGCTTTTAAACAGTCACATGTCTAGACAAAAAGAAGAGTTAGCATGGCTGGGCCATACGCTGTTTGACTGTTATTTTTCAAAAGCCCCACACCACACAGCTGAATCAGAGACAAAGGCTGCAGTGTCTCCTCCAAAGGCAATTTGCAGGGCAAGACTGTGTCTTCATACAGCAATACCATTAAAGCTAAGTCCATTTCAATTAAAGTTCCTTTGGCACCAAATACAGTCCAGAGTTCTCAGATGCAGGGTTCAGATGTGACTTTCAGACGTGACATAAAAACTACTACAGTTGCAGGCCAGTGCATGTGTTGATTTTTTTTTTTTTTTTTTGCCTCAGTAGCTTCTGCACTGAAGTGAAGCAATGGAGACAGGTCTGCTAAAGTCAGAGTGCCTGGATAGACAGCAACTGGAAAGCCAGTTTCCTGCCAGTGTCCTACACAAATGGAAGATCTGTTTCATGGGAACCCTCGGATTAGATGCACCAGCTGGCATGCCACTCCAATTCCCACACCAGTATGACTCGTGTCAGATCCTGTTTGGGAAGCAAGGAGAGGCACGGCTGGTGCCAGAGAAGGCAGAGGTTAAACAGCCACGTGGCAAAAATATTAGAAGAAAAAGGTGCTTAGGATTATGTATGATTTGTTACCCCTGCACACTGCTGGCATTACATGTGGGAACACCTGAAGCAACAACATCAAACTGAAGATAAAATGGCAAAGTCCCTGTCTGTGGGACTAACTGGTCTGCCCACGGGAAGAACCGTATAGAATCCAGCTATCCACATCCTGGTTTACCATTTCTTCCCAGATAACAGCATGAAGATAGAATGCTGATTGCAAGGAGAGAAATATTTTACACAGATTTTGTTTTTTTCCATCCTGATAAAAGGTGTCGTTTGGAAAAGGATAATTCAAAACTGGTGCATTGATTCACTCATCTAATCCAGACAGGTAAACCAAACACAGCTGTGATTGGGCACTCCGTGTTTAATGGCAAAAGAGAACTGGAGGAGGTGCTCAGGATGGGACGACGTAGCGACCTAAGAGGCCAAGAAAGAAAATGGTTATTTCTTTGGCCATTTACATCTCTGCTCTTGGATTCAAAAATAATCTTTAATTTCACATTTTGCTTTCTGTACACACACACACCAGCTTGCAAATCCATTTGTTTTTAGCTTTGGTTTAAATGTGTTTTTCCACAGGAATACATATTCTTGAGGAGTCAAAAGGAAAACCTCTTTGAACAAGTGTTAGAATCAAAAAAGCTGCCAAAATACCCTGTTGCAGAACTGTTGATTACTGTAATTAACTTTACTTGGATCCTCTTATTTATGATAATCACAGTAATGGTAGCTTTGGATTCACCACATTATAGTTAAAATAAAGTTTATGTCCAGTCCTCTCTCTCAAGGAGTTTTTTGAACTATTCCTCATTCATAGTAAGTTTCTGTTTTTCTCTTTACTGAAAACAGAACTCCAGTGATTTATACTTCATGTTGCATTGCCAAAAGCTTGACTTTGAAGATCAGGTTGTGATTTGGGGCACTGAAGGTGACGGCTAAATTATTCTTAGCAAGAACTCTGTGTATTGCACAGTCCCAAGTACACCAATCTTTAAGTATTCAGAGAGTAAAACAAGAACATTGAATTAGTCACAGAGCATTAAAAATTAACATAAGGTTGAGACTTCTTTTAACTAAATTTTTGCATATGGACACTCAAGCTTCATGTGGAGAACCATATAGGCTTACAGTCCTCTTTTTTAGCCCAGGCCAACTCTGTACGTCCTGAGTTCCGATTTCTGACACTCTGCCTGCCTACCCTCTTCAGTAGGCCAAGTAATGCACACTGAGTCTCACAGGCAGTATTGGAGCAACACACGCAGCACTTAGCTAGCAGGCCACTTTGCCCCAGTTAATGAAACCTCTTAATTGTCTAGGGAACTACAGGAATCCAACAGTAGCAATCCTTTTCCTCCCCCTCCCGTTCCCTACCTCCCCAGGATTCCAGAAGACATCTTCCAAGTGATAGACAGACTGGCACTCACAAAAGTGGAAAGGATGTTCTTCTGGGCCACCATGATTGCTATGTAGAGGCACAGAGAAGAAGCAAACATGCTTGTGGCACAGATCAGAGGATCAGCTCTGTTGTTCGTTTTCCTTAGTCTTCTTGCAGCTTCTGCCCCAGCAATGACACCCAGGATTCCCGTCCCAATGGTGATGCCTCCAAATATTAGGCTGGTGACAAAGCAAAGGAGCCAGTTAAGTGAAGGAAAATTGTACTGTAGGAAAAGTTTGGTGTTAAATGTCCCATTGTCAGCTTATACCTTCAGCTTCAGGCAATCTTCAGTTGGCAACTTGAATTTTACTCCACTTGATCTAGCCCTCCCACTCTTTCTAAATGGATTCAGTCCCTTGCCTAAATTGCAGCTATGCCTGTGCAACAGAGGCTCTATCCTGTGGAGCAGGTATTTTCCCATTTACTGAGCTGGTATTATACACCCAGCCTCAAGGAGGACTCTTCCCAGCATGACCTGGCTTGGACATCCAGTGATTCAGAGGAGACACAGTCATTTTGGTTAGCCTGAGAACTGATTGACTCAGTCATCCTTAAAACAGATGGAATAACTCTGTATCACAATCTGCTGTCTTGGAAAGAGATCCTATCACACAGAATTATATACATCTAAATTAGAGCCCTCCGTCTGAGATGACTCACCTCTCTGACTAAGGGATACAGCTACCAGTACTCAGAACCTTTCACAGAGCACTGAATAGTTAACCAGTGGGATATCCATGTAGGATTTTCTGAATGCAGAATTTCAAATGCCACCCAGTTTTTGCATCTGAAAATGAAAATTTTGTTCCCTGGGAAGAGCAAGTTTTTTATATTTTTCTCTCTGACTCAGGTGAGACCCTAATGACAAAACAAGCCTCTTGAAACAAGACCAGTGGTGCCATTGATTGTTTAATGCATCAAAAATTCTACAAGGAAAAAAAGTACTGCTATACTAGATAATAAATTTTAAGCGCATTTGTACTCCTCCTGTAAATTCTTCAGGATTCTGTTTAGCTTGTTAGAGACAATATAGATTGAACAGGCAGAATAAGCAATTTGCAGATTTGTCCAAGAGAAGCAAGCTCCAAGGTGACATTACTTTATCTAAGCATTCACAGAATTGTGTTTAGAAAATTCATGTGCTGTAGACTGCAGTTGAAATAAACCTACAGCCGGAAGAAATCAGAGCACAGTTCAACTGACAGGGAGAAAGAAAGCAAAGAATCCGAATCCTGGGGAAAGGACCCTATGGGATCTTTTAGGGCTTAAGAATGCTCACATACCTCTCTGATCTGTTTGAAGATGTCTGCACAAAGACCAGAATGAAAACTTCACAGTGCCTATTTATCTACCTTGAAAGGACCAAGACCTGAGTCAGCCGTGTGCTATTTGAATTTGTGTTTCCAGAGTCTCCTCTGACACAGCTCTATCCTTAATAAAAGCCTACAGCTGCTGAGCAGCCAGAGGGGACAGCGTCCTTACAGTATCCCTGAGCAGGTCTGGGAACACGCAGCTCAGTCCTCCCAGCACTCCCAGCTGCAGGGCTGACATAGCTGTTTGTATTATTTTTCTTTCTATCCCCCTGGAATAGCAGCCTCAACCTCGCCTTATGCTGCCTCTGGCACTAGCTTGCACCAAGGTTATTTTTAAAGCATCCTGTAAAATGCAGTACATGAGGTTAAACTAGTGGGGCTCCCTTTTACTTACCTGAAAAATCATGTCTGCTCTTGCAACACTACTGTGGAATAATAATTCAGAGCATAGCATGAGATAAGCTAACACTATCAGCTTAACAATTAAAAGTATTTAAACAGTTCAGCTTTCTTTTTTCTCTCTACCCTGAATCAAATTCCTAATTGACTCACTTCTTTAGTGTTATTTGCTATTAAATAAAGTGCTGGTGGTGGCATCCATGGAAAGACAACCTCATTTCCCATTGAGGTACCTGTGGATGACTTTTCAATGTAACTTCCATCCGTTTAAAACTGGACAGTTCCTCTCTGAAATCGACCATGAAAATAGATTTCTCTCCCACTGTAAATGGCCCTTGTTCACCCAAAACTTGAATCTGTATTGGTCTGGACTGTCTCTGTAAGCAGAGCTCTGTTGGCAATTATTCACATGAGCAAATTATCTTGATTTGACACAATAATGCAATACCAGACCAATTCATCAAGCTTGCTTTGTGCTGGGACTCACAGAGATAGCCAACACGGCAGTAGTTTTCAAACCAGACTAACAGGAAGGTAATAGGAAAGTTACTAAAATGCAGGATTTAAACATGCCTAAATGTGTATGTAAGGGGCTTGAGGTATAGAGTCAGTAGATAACTGAAGTCTCCTTTCCAGTGCTGCTTCTTTCCCTGTAAATGTTCCTGTTACTGCTTCTTTCCATTTTACTTAGGGCTGGCAGCATCTTTCCAGTTCACTGAGTGATTATAAACAAGCAACTAAATAGGAGTATCTCAGCATACCTGGAAGCAATTCAGTCTGACATTCACACCTCTTTGCCTTCACAAAGTATTCACCGTCACATCCTACCTTCCGCCTTTGGAAACAAACTGTGATTTAGCACTGTACAGTGTTCCTTATGTGTATGTAAGCAGCCTTGCACAGCTCACCTGTTAGATGAATTGCATGATTTTTCCAGGCACTGCTGCACAGTGCCCAGGGCAACCTGAGCCCTGTAAAGGAACATCGGTACCCACAGACCCAGCGCTCCAGTGACGAAGGCCATGGCAGTCAGACCCAGCGAGGACCAGACAAAGCTCCAACTGGAAGATGAAAGAAATGAGAGCTGTTTGAAAGAATGGGACATGAGGCTGGGCCCACATGCACTGTCCAGAATGTCAAGCGATAACAAAGCTGTCCACTCAGATATCTCAGCCGAAATTATGACTGCATTCACTTGAAGATACAAATTTTGATGGTGCTTTATCTATGAATTTAGACAGCAAGACACTAATTAGAGTGAAGAGTGTGACCTACTGATTTAATGTTAAGTGCCAGTCATGGTCTCTTGTGGATCTTATTGCTAAGTCTTCTAAAAAAACTGCTGTGACATTTTTGATAGCAGAACTACAATAACAGAAAGTGGGCAAGAATTCAGAGCCTTAGCAGCTAAACTAAAGGGTTCTGAGTGCACCTTTAAATTCCTCGGGGTGGATTTCAGCTGTTCATATAACCAATATAAAAGAGCAACTTCTGCCTCTTTCCACCAGTTAAGGGGTGGGGGTTCAAGTACTTTAATTCTAGGTGATAAGGTAAAAACTGATCTCAGTCTGCACAGAGAGCTATCAGACAGAAGAGAAACGCTGGAATCATGTTGCCTTACTGCCCTCTTCTAGTAGAAAATGAACTTTTTACTGATCTCTTTCAAGCCAGAGGTTTATAGAAAATCCCCTTTGAAATCAGCGAGGAGTTGTGAAATCTTCAGATGAAATAAAAGTGCTGTGAATGAGGAGGTGACAACCAACAAGAGGATTTCTTAAGATATGAATCTGATTCTACATCTTTTAAAGATAAGTGGCTCTTGCACTTAATGCAGCGTGGAACTGCATGGCTTTTGGCAGCGTGTCCTTGTGCTTTGGGAATCGGTTCTGAAAGGAAAAGAAAATGATATTCCAGTTTTATAACATTGCTGGAGGTTGTAAGGAAGTTTTCTGCAGAAAAACAGCCTTGGCATTAGTCTGCCTGTTGACGTGTCAGGGAGGTTTCACCTTGGTTCACCTCAGACTGCTGCTGCCTGCAAACTGTCATCCAACAAAAACGGCCTCTAATGAACTCACTGCTCCAGATGCAAATAGGGTGCAAATCTAATCATCAGTTAGAAAACGCTGTCTGCTGCAGAAGAACACTCCAAAGAAGGTCCCAGAGCAGGAAGAGGAGCAGCTCTTTAACTGAAAAGCATTTCATCGGGACCCCAGGGAAGCAGCCTGCTGGCGCGGGCGGCGCAGAGCGGAGTCTGGTGCAGGTGCACAGCGGCACCTGCTGTTCTCAGACCGGATCCACCTCTTCCTCCCCGACCTCGGCAGGATATTCACCAGCTGCAGGGTAACAGGAGGGGGAAACCCCCCGCCTAAGACACGCTGATCCCACTTTCCTCGGGCACTAAGAATTACAGATGAAGTTACACCTGAAAAGTGTGCCAACCTACTCTACCCTGCGTGCCAAAGTAAGAGAGAAGGGGAAACCTGATAGAAAGTAGAACTGGCTTTAAACAGGAGCACCCTGCCAACATTGCTTTGCCTCCTTCCCCCTTGCTATAGGGAAACAAAACAAAACAAAAACAATTTTTAATCTCTTTCATACTATTCCTGTAAAAGGGTGGGAGAAAGATTTTATCAGAGCTGTTTCAGTCACCTCACCTACAGCATGTGGTACAGAGGAGCCGAGTAGGATTTCAAAGCCGTACTTCTAATATTAGAATGGGCATTTTTCAGCTGTTGCTAAAATCACTTACTTCTTGCCAAGCGATATGACATCTTGACACCAAGAAGTCTTGGCAGCTCCCTGTGCACCAGGCTTCTCAGCTGCTACTCGTATAGAGCCATGGATGCTCAGTGCTCTGTGTGCCTCTGTCCTTCTCTGGATCCTGTGAGGGACCAGCAGAATCAGAAGAACCAGTGCTAAACCTCCCATGCAAGGAGTAACCTGCAGACACAAAGCTGGTTAGATCAAGGATATCATTTTTTCTTGTAGCAAAAAGTCCTCAGTAACTCAAACTCAGAGACAGAACTGCATATCAGAGAATTGTCAGTATGCTCAGCAATCTGTGTGACTTTGTAGATCATAATTGTAAAGAAGAGTGGGTTTTGGTGAACTTAGGTGACTTTGGAGGAAGGACAATGAATGTCCCCTCCCCATCATAGAGACACAGGATTGCTTCCTCTGCTTTTAGAGGAATCGAGATGAAAACTACATAGGAGTACTCTGATCACAAACCCAAGGACTGATGATGCAGCCACAGAAGACTGCTATACAACCATTCCAAGTGTGTCCTCGAGTGAGAGGAACATCAGCATCTGCCCTGGCTGCAGTACGAGTTCCCCTATGTCTGTTTTCATTCTACAAAAGCCAGGCAGAAATACTCCACTTGTCCCAGCAGGGACAGTTCTCTTAAACACCAACTTTGTGGCCAGCCAGAAAATAGGAATCCCCTCCACCACTCACCTCAGCACAGTGAGCACAAGCAGTCCAAACCTCAGACAAAATTTTACAGTGAATGCCTCAGGCCCATGAGTGGAAGTGATTTACTCACCCGGAAGGCCCAGTGCCAGTCACCTGTGACATGTGTCATGCTGGATGCCAGGACGTAACCAAGGCCACTGTAAGAAACAGAAGGGGATAATCAGTAGGTGCTAATGAACTCATGCTGGCTGAAGCATCGTGTCTCACTGCTTAGGGAGAGCACAGGGAAGCATTTCATCATAGCTTTCAAAACAGATAAAACAGAAAGAACACACATGGCCTCTGCTGGTCCACTTGCCAATGGGTATTAAGAAGAGAATCTCATCTCCTCAGAGCACTTAGGACAGTGGTAATAACGTCCCAGATTTTCCCTGGAATGTACATTCTGTAGGATGACACTGCAAATCCAGATCAAACAGCCCAGAGCGCTCTGTTATTTGCTCCCTTCTGTGCAAGCCATGTGAAATAAGCCCTGCAGGAATTCCTTTTGTTTTAGTCTGGATCCTGGGCTCATCCTCAACTGCCCGCTCTAATAAAGAGTATGAAACACTTACAAAGCCCTTCTCCAGCTCTCCTACAGACACAAAGTCCATTTAAATAAAAGAGGGGAGGAAAGTGCCAATTCCTCCTTAAGATATGCTTAATAGAGAGATACAACAGAATTGTCAGGTAAACAAAAACTTCAATTTTCAATTGAATAAATAAATAACTCACACATATTTCTTTTACAATTAATTGAATGTTTTATTCAAAACTTGTTTTCAGAGCTTAGTTTCTCCCAAAATGTTGAGAGAGAAGTGATTTTTCCTTCAAAGTAAATTTAAAAATAAACCCAATCAGTGCTATTTGGAGATGCCAAGCAAGTGACAAATCCTTTAGCAAGAACCAGTGCAGATATGTGTCAAAATCTGTCTAATCAAGGTTGAGGGTACATTAAATTGCAGGCCTGCTCAGACAGAATTTCAAAAGGTACATCAGCTGCTAGCAAGAAAACCAACCTTCCCATTGGAATGCAGATATAGAAGACAGACAACATTGTGGTCCTTTTTCCCTCATCAAAGCGATCTGCAATGATGGTAGGCGCTACTGTGGAATAACTGGCTGTGCCAATGCCAACCAGTCCTCGTGAAAGAAAGAATATCCAGTAATACTGCAGGCAAAAGGCATCGTATGGTCCAAAAAAGGCATGGGGAAAAAAAAAAAAAAGAAAAAAAAAAGAAAGATTATTATTATTAAAGAGGTGCATTTTAATGGGTCAGATGTACCAGGGGAGAAATACAGCTGCCTTTTGCATTTATCTATGGCTCCTGCATCCACACTTGCTTTGCTCACATCGCACTGCAGTGCACTCTGCCTTCTGCACTGTAGTGACTTCTTAGAGTTACACCACAGAGAACTTCAGGATGTGATCAATAGAGTGTTCAGGCTTGCTGCCAATCCACTACACCCCAGTGACGTAATCAGCTAGAATTTGGGACAGCATTAAGATTCCATCACTTGCAACTACAACGTGCAGGTGCTCCATTGCCTAAGCTGGACTCCACCACCCCATAAAGCATTCCAGCACAAAGCCCACTTAGTCCAGGCCTGGGGAGTGGAAGCTCACTGACAGCTTTTTCAAACGTGATCAGAGCAGGGCTATATCAAATCCTGCAAGGTGATTTTAGTAGTATCCTCTAGAAAACAAACATACTGATTCACTGATGAATGAAGTTCCTAATGTTACAGCAGACCAGAAGAAAATACCAGCTCCGATGATGGCTTTCCTGTTGTATCGGTCACCGAGGTATCCAAAGAAGGGAGCAGCCAGCATGTAACACAAGATGAAAACTAGAAATCCAAAAAGGTGCAAAGACAATATTGGTCAAATTGCTCTTATAGTACTTCTCACCTCTCAGACAAACTCAGTTTATTTTTTGGTGGGCTGAGTCTGAAGAAATAAACACTAACAGAGATTTATTTTTTAAAAAAAGAACAACAAAAAATAAAACAGGCACAAACTGCTCGAGTTCTGTATTTCCTACTTAGAAATGCTTTCATCTTTTACAGTTCACGTGCTGTGGATTTTTGAAAGACTGAGCTCTGGTCTTCCCTGAACCAAAGTCTTTCAGCTTTCAGTTTCACACTACAGACAGCTTGCCCACCAGTGGGAGCGAGCAACACCACACATGAGAAGGAACTAGAAAATATTAGACTGTGTTTTAGGCACAGACCATATAGGCACAAGGCAAATCTGAATGTAAGTGATTTTATTACCTGTTTGCAGTAGGCCTGCAGCCCCGTCACTAAGATCAAAGTATTTCTGTATATCTAACAGGATCCCTGCAACAGAATTAAACAATAAATGGCAGCAAAGTACACTTTATTCTTCATGATTCTACTAATTTGCCAACTCCAATATTGATTTCAAGATGGTTTGTAAGAACCACAGCACATTTATCTTGCTAACTTCCGTGTCAACTATTACTGTGCCACAAACATAGATAAAAGAAGTATTCACATTTCTTATCTCTGCTGATTAAATTCGTAATCTTCCTCTGGATAAGCCTTACAAGAGTCAGTTTACCAGCTATTTCAGTCATAGCTGCTGTGCTTCAAGTGCTGGCTGCACTTGTAGTCGGTTCAGACCAAGCTCCAGCCTAACAGGAGCACAGGAGGTGCTGCTGGTATCTCTCAATGACTCTCCAACATATTTAGAGAGTTCCAAACAGTCTCAGAAACTTAAAGTCTGCAACCTCACTCAGAACAACAAATGCCTGCCTTAGATTTTGCATAGTTACAACACAGTAATTAGTTGTATCTATTCTTTCCAGTGGGTGATTATCAACACACAAACTTTGAATCATGAGCACTTCAGTTTTGAGCGAGTAGAGAACTCGGTACAAACCACAGCTATTACAACACCTGGTTGGAACCACAGTTTAACTCCAACTAACGTTCACGCTGAGCACCATTAAAATGTTATCCCTCCAGATAACTGCAGCAACTGGGCCAGCCAGATACCAGCAAATGCCAAAGCAGCAATGTGAGCATCTTGGAACAGGGTAACAGAAGGGCAAAAGTCTGCGTGGTCACTACTGCTAGTGAGCAGAAGTCTCGATTCCAGCAGACAATTACGTATAAGTTTACTTTTAAATAAATATTTTTGCCTCTCCTTCACTTTCTTGTTAACTTATATTTACCAAAACATTCCTATGTACAGATAGCCAAACTCAAGAGCACTCACGCAAGAACTGTGCAGTGCAGCTGGGTTCCAGCCCTGCAGAGCAGATTGCTGTGCTACGAAGTGCAGTTTGTAAGCAGAGTTCCTTCTGGAACAAGAAGCCGTAGAGTTAAGTAAAAAGTATTTCAGTGATATACTGTAATTAAAGAAGATGTCTGGTATTTCAAAGGCCTGAATACAAGCTGCACCTCTGTTCCTGAATTTTACATATCCCTGCGGGTACCTCACACAGAAGAAACTGAGCACATTAGCTGGTAGGCGACCTTTACTTCACAGACCTGCTTAAAATGTTAAGCTCTTAGCACGCACGGGAGTCAAACAATAGTTCAATAGTTCAAAGCCAGGAATGAGCCCAATGGCTGATGGCACTTCACACTTCCAAGTGCCTACCTCCCCCCCCCCAACATCCCAGTTCTTGCTCAAAGGGATTTTCATCCCTTCCTGTCCCCCATTCTTCTCCAGTGAAATTTAGTTGACAGCTGAATTCATATACTGAATTTTTTTCACTAACAGTCTTGCACTATCATTCAGCATGCACCCCTTCATGCTTCCTTCCCTCTTACATGTGTGGTTAACAAACATTCAATAGAAAAAGCTTTCCATTTTAAAGACACTGACTTAATGTCTTGAATTTCTTAATGGTCTAAGTAGTAAAAGTAATTAATTTGTGTGCAAACACTAGATATTAATTCAAGGTTTTTAAACATCAGTGACTTCCAGGCCACTCGGAGGTAAAATACAGTAAGCTCACAAGCCTGTCCTCCAATTTCCAAGTAAGGCCCCTGGAAGCTTGATAGATGCTGAGGAGTGACCCTAAGAAGATAATTTATACCAGACACAGTTTACACATGCAGAGAAAAAAATAAAACACATTTCCCAGTGGTTTAGCAGAAGCAATGCTTTGCTGCTCATGCTTAGGTCAATAAACAAACAGACAAATTAATAAATAATCAAAGAATCAAATCAATAATCAAAGAGTATTTTGGAAGGCTTGTAAATTTGGTAGGTGATACTCAAGGAAATGGGTCTCCATTCTCTTTGCAGAATTATATTACACCCTTCACTGCAGAAATCATACAAATTCCACCAGCTCAGGAGGACGTTAAGCCTTCCTTGAAGAAATTTGCACATAACTTTCATACTTTTAATGTGGGAAATGATATCACTGTTCTTCAGATGAAGCTATGCCACATCTCATCTACCAGAGCCAAAGATGCAGTAAGCGTACAAGAATACAATAGAGATGTTTCTTCAACAAATCTCTGTGAAATCCCAACACAAACAATTGACCACTTGTTCTGTGTGCTAATATTTGTTTATAATAGACAAAATGTGAACATTAAGCATTTAACAGCATTCTATTAATAACTAATACATCATTTATTTGTCTTTTGAGAATATGATTTGAAGTTTCACAGAGACTATGAGCTGCAGGCTAAAGCAAATAAATAAGAAAGACTGAAAAGACATAAAGTATACCCTTACAATACAGAATATTTGTAACTGAGGAATAAATAGAGCTGTGGAGAACTTAAATTTCTTCTTCCTCAGAAAGAGGAAACAGACTCTTACCTGGTACAATAAACCAATCCATGAAATTTATTAGGTTTGCATAGCACAGCACACCAACTATCAGGTAATCTCTCTTTGCTGGGCTGTTCCTTGACACTCGCACATGTGGACCTCGTCTCACACGTGCTGCAGTAGCTCCATAATTCTGCTCCTCAGAAGGCACCCTGGGCTGCAAATCTGTGTTTTCATCTGCACTTGGGTTCTGCATACTTCCCAGTGCAAAAAGTCACCGTATGCTGTGAAGTGTTTCCTCAGTGCAAGAAGCTACAAGGCAGTTCTGTGTTCAGGCTATGAGGAACTTCAGCCACTACAGTCATTTCCGGCGACAAAGCCCAGCCACTAAGAATTGAAGCGAAATGTTCCTTGCAGCAGGGAGAACTTAAAAAGAAAAAAAAGTTTTAGTCCTGTGCTTTTGCTGAGCAAAAGTACTGTAGTGCTTTACCTTGGAGACACTGAAGAGCCAATTCAGCCAAAAGCAAAATAATCCACTGTGCATCCAAGAAATAAAAGCGCACGAGTTTGTAATGATCTCAGAGATATTGAATAGCAAAAAAAGTTATTAACAATCTTTGCCGAGGTCTCAGTGAGTTGCTAGAGCTAAAAACAACCTTCCTACAGAGCAGAGAGAAACAGGAGATAAGTTAGTTCACTAGAGCAGATACCTATCTTGGACTTGAGCCCTCTTTTACCACAGACTTCCTGTGCAACTCTGGACAAATTGCTTCCTCTGCAACTCATGTCTCACTCCCCACCACAGACACACATCCCTGTCCTTTAACACAGGGCCACCTCATTTTGTCCCTACCACCCGACCACTCACTTCTCCCATTGCCTCCTACCTGCTCTGCAGTGGCCAGATTTGCCCCCTGAACAGAGCCCTTTCCAAGAAGATCCTGAGGTTTTACATCAGGTCGGCAATTTAAGCAGACAACTCACACTGCAGATTACTTTCTGCTGGAGGCAGCGGGAATTAAACCAGACAAATGAAAAAAAACACCCTGGAACAATACAGCAGGCAGGAAAAGAGAGATGGAAACAAACCGGTAGACAAAAAAGCCACACCGCCACACTCTTCAGAACCCCTGCTGGAAATGTGCACATTCCACAGATCTGAATTGAGCAACAGGATTTCTTCCCCTTTCTCCTCCAAAAAGAGGTCTGAAAGGGGAAGAAAGGAGAGCAAAGGAGGCGTTCTGGTTTCTCTGCTGTGTGTACGCACCTTTCCTCCCTGCCTTTCTTCCGTCCACTCAGACTTGAAAAAGTGCATTTCATCAGTCTTTCCAGGATGAATTTTCCTATTACATTCATTTTATTTCTTTTACTCCTCATAACGTCTCCTGAGACATTTTGTGGATTGTCAGCTTCAGAGGGTCTTTTATTTTTTGTACCCTGTTAAGAAAGTTTAAAGTGGAAAACTAACGGTAAGAGTTTAAGAGTGAGGCAGCTCAGTCACAGGTCAGTTGGTGACTCAAGGATGAAGACAAGGATACATTGTTGGGTTTTGGTGGCTTTTTTTTAAAGACTCTGTGTTTCACACTGAACTGAAGAACAAAACAGCATCCAGTATTCTGGGCCATCTTGTGAAGTCTGGCCCCTTCTACTTTTCTGTGCCTAACAGTACAGTATTTCATTCCATCTTCGTTTCATGAAGGTCGAGCTGTTCATGAACCAGAAGGTGTGTTCCTGCTCAGCCTAACATCATCGTGAATAAGTCTACATTAATTTTATTACACGAAAGAACTTTTTTGGTAACATCTACAGCCTACAGAACCTCCAGTGAGTAACTGTATAACCCGTACATCCCACTGCTTTGCTAGGGCAGTGACGTCAAGAGCTGACCGTGCTCGGGAGCAGCAGGAAATGCGAGCGGCCGGGAGGCGCTGCCGCTCTGTGCCGCAGGATGGCGCCCAAGTAGCGGCGCGCGGGCCGGGCTCCTGCGGGCACAGAGCTGGGAGCGGTGGCGCACAGGCGGCCTCTGTCCGGGAAGAGCAGCGACACGCACAGCCTGACCCGAAAACAAAGGGAGCAGCCGGCCGCCCTGCTGCAGCCCTCACTTTAGGTGTTGGTTAGTGCGGGCAGAAGCGCAGCCTAACCAAGGTGCGATTTTGATTCCACTTTTGATTCCCCTTCTGCTTTCTTTACCGTTTCTGTTTCCTGTTACTTGGGCCAGGTACCAGCTGTGCCCTGGTAGCAGCTCTGTTCCCCAGGCATCACCTTAAACCCCATCCTCTGCAGCCCTGCTCCAGTATCACTTTGGTTTTAGACTTTTTGATGCTATACTCACTGGCATTTTGTTCTGTCTGCAGCACAGATTTGTAAATCAGATTGTCATATAGCAACTCAGTGCTGAGCAGAACACAACTGTGCCCCAGCTGCTGGTAGCAGACATCGCCCTCTCCCTTCCCTCAGTGTTCCAAACCAAATCTTTCCATCCACTCAGGTTTGCACTGCTAGGTCCAAGTCTATGGCCAAAAGGTCCTCTGTGGCTTAGCCTTACTCTGGCAGATTTATAAGCATCATTCTTTGATAACTTTTCTGCCTCTAACTGTCTATTTCTCATTTTCTCAGATCAAGACTTTCACATTTGTGCAAACAGCACCATGCAAAAAGATCCTACAAAGCTTTGTCACCATTCACTTATTCTATATTGACTGCAGGAAACCACCGTACAATACAAGTTAACTGTTTTTAGGTAAGATTACAGGTCACTTCTTTATAGACAAATATTTGTTCTTCCTTATTTGTTCATTTCTGTCAGTCAGGATATAGACTGGCTTGGGACAGAGCGCAGTGTTTGCCTGCAGAGCATACAGCAGGTGTGCCTGGTGTCGGTGCAATACAAGGAGCAGTTTTTATCCCCAGCATCCTTCACCATTTCCATTCTCCTGATGGTTCATTTAGGCATGCGAACTCATAGCTGTGTCATGCAAGAAGTCACCAGCACTTAAATCCTTCTATGGTAGCAGCAAGTTGGAACCTGTTTATTGCAGGCATTTGGCACTAGTCCATGCACACAGCGGTGTATTTTCTTACCCCTTTCTGCATCTGGCTGTGGTAGCAGAAGCTGTTTTGACGGCTGAACCTGACAAATGCAACTGAGAATGCTCAGATGAGCACGCGTATTTGGTGGCAGTTAGAGCTGGTTGGCTGATACTCAGCAGGCCAAGCTATGGCAGTTTTATGCGCTTAGGAAGCTGCCTCATTTCTAACAGAGCATACAACTGAGTTCATTTTCTTAGCTATTACTCATCGTGGGAGTCCTTGGCCATGACTCATCTGGAGTGTCCTGCTTGTTCAGGCACACACTCAGCAGCTGGGCAGCAGTCCTGGTGGGTCTCACTGTGCTATGCACTCCACCTGACTGAGGCACCTTCCCTTACTTGGCCACAACCCTGCCCTGTGCTGCCGTTCTCATTAGCAGGAACAAGCCAGTGGTGCCAGTAGGAGGCAGCTGGTGAGGAGATGCCTTTTGTGCTCACAGACAGCGCTGTTAACCAGCTAAGACTTGTGGAAGCAGCATACATTCCAGCCGCTGGTGCATTCCTGCCAGTTTAATTAAAACTAGGTGAGATACTGCCAACAAACGTGCCATGCCTGCAATCTAGATGGGACTGTTCACAGACAAGTAATGTGAGAGCAGCCGGTTTCCCCTGAAAGGATTTCAAGTATCTACTATAAAATGCCCCTGGATTTCTCCAAATACCCCTTCACAGTCAAATATTCTGCAAGCTGAGACTGCCATATCCAGGAACTGCTTGGAAGATTTTGCCAGAGCTTTACTCAGAAGGCCAGGTCAGAAGGTCCATTATTAGTGAACCCAGTTGTCAGTAAGATAGAAATTGAGGATTATTTTATTATCTTGATTAATTCCAAACCATTTCCTCACGTAAAATATTAACCCTCTTGAACTGCAAACAACAACAAAATGTATGAAGGATTCAATATGGAAATAACACTAACTGTTGACTAGATCTAACGATACCAATTTTAGGAAGAAAGAAGCAAGCTGAGTTTGATATCTCCCTCTCTCCTGCATCATCCAGACAGAGAACATTAAATAGCAAAAAGAGAATATAAGCTTGTGTGTATTTGCATACACATGTGGGAATGGTCAGCATCTCAAGGCATAGCCATTACGTGTTTTAAATTTGTTTGATGGAAGCAAATCCATAAATCTTGAGATCCTACAAATAACTGCAACATGGACTGCCACAATAATTCAGTGTCTGACGAGTTCAGAAAATAATATTCAACATAATACTTCCAGGCAGTCAACTTAATAAATGGGTGTTTGGGTCTACCTGATATGTTCCACTCCAGGCTGATACAAAGGCAATGATGACAACTGTGAAAGAGCTGTAAAGGAAAAGTGCTTTAGGCAAAAGGCTGTGGTTTTTAAGGTCTGTCACTGCAGTCTCTGTTTAATCATGAATGCACAATTATCCACCTCTGGTTTGGAATGTACTCTACACTGATAATAGATAGAGGCAGACTTGGACATAGACATCAATATCTGGACTGCATGTCTGGAGGAATGGCAGTTTGATCTACAGTTTAAACCAATGACAGATTTGTCATGAGAGCAGGCTACTCAAGTAATGTAATCATGCACAAAATTCAGCACGATTTTCAGTTTCTGCTGTATTATATATCGTATATTGTATATCACAAAAAGCCCTATTGCAAAACTCCAGAGATGACTCCTCTACCAACGGGTATATTTTTTTTTGCATTACAGTTCCTCTGACTGATGCACATTCACCAAATACTTATTCCCTTAGAATATACAACTCATACTGGCCAGAAAGAGGGAGGCCTCCGTGCTCCAGTTCTGACTGAAGTTTGAGAAATTCTGCACCTGTAGTTTGTTGAATCTGCTCTATCTCAGTGTATTGTCTGCGGCCAAATTTAGACATGATTAACATTCAGGTAATAACTGCTAATGGGTTGAAATACTGTTATGAAATACTTAGTATATTAGAATTAAATTTAGAGGCTGAATAAGGAATCAACTGTACATGACTGGATTGCCAATGACTGTCCTCCAAATCTTTGCAGGCAGAGCTACCAGCGTGAGCCACTACCCAATTTGTGCATCACTTGCTTTTGCATGCATCTCATGGAACAACTGTATAACCAGGAATGATCCATCCAGACTAACGATAATTAAGTGCCCAGAACACTTCACAAGCAGTCTTCTGTTACTAAATAACTTCAAGAAAACCAACCAAACCACTAGTTTCACTATACACTTACTTGAAAAACACCTGCTTAGAAGATTCTCATTCCGTGTGCTTCAATAAGTGTCACATTTTTAAGTTACATCCTTCGTATCACCTCAGTCTGCACTTCCACTTGAAATGCCTTCTCTACACAGTACTACACACGCTGTATACAGTAAAGTTCACCTTTTTGTTTATTACTTACGTATAATCCACATATGGTTTTCATCTTCCAGGCATGCAGATCATGCTTTTGTCTGGGGAAGGATGCTGGTTCAGCCTCTCCTGCACTTTTAAAATTAAGAAACAAACTGCAGCTGTATGAATACGTCATGAAGAGGTTGCCCAAATAACTCCTTTCACAGGTAACATTCTCCTCAGTTGTATCCACATAATTCTGCCACAGATGAAAATAAGAATAAGAACAAACCCTCTCTGCAAGTGAGCACATTTTGCATTTGCATTAGACAAAAGGGGAAGCAGCGCATCAGTGGAACAGAGCTTCCTCTTATAGCTGAGATTTATTCAAGCACAGAACAGCTTGTGGAGGTCAAGAAAAGTGAGGCATTATCGTTACCATGCATCAAAGACACTGTCAGCTAACCAATTTAACTATTTTTGCCTCTACCATCTCTTTTAACTCAAGCTCAAGTTTAATAGCGCAGCTGATAACTGGATTTATCACATTTCAGGACAGTGGACGGTTCTGCCACAGTTATAGCAAAGAAATGGCTGTAAAATCTGCATGGATTTGGAAAAAAGATAAAACATATGGGATTAAACATCTGTTTAACCTATATTTTGACCTTTCTTCCACAGTGAAACTTTAATTCATAGAAGAGCTATTAGGTGATCATTGCAGTCTTCACTTGTATACACCAGAGGCCTCTTAATTAAGAAGACAGAATAACAGATAAGGATCCATTTATTATGAGTAATGACAAACAGACATTCACAGAACAAAAATAGAGGCCTGTCTCTGTGGTGTCTCTCTTTACCTAGCCTTGCTTGCTTCAGACTAAAAAAGAGACTGTTCCTCAAGTGAACACAGAATCTTAATCACTATAGAGAATGTTAGAGTTGGGGTTATTAAAAGCTTGAATAAAGAGATTTAAATTTACAATAATCTAATTCAGTACCTTTACTTCCCAGAAGCACATCCAGCACAAAGCAAAATAACGACCACTCTTATTGCTTCCAGTAAGGCAAAGTGAATGCTGTGTTCACTGTTTTGGTAAGGGTAAGTACATGAACTCTCTATTGCTGTGCATAATTGCTAGCACTGGAAATTCTGCCAGCAACAGAAGAAAACTTGTCATTTTGAGGCTCTTATTCACACTAAACCCAGGATGCTGACATTTATGACAGCTATTCAGCAAATTTGTGGAAATACTGAAACTTATAAAGTGATTTAGATAGGAAATAGGGATTAGAATATACTCATAGTGTCACTGATAGTTACCCACCTTAGGCAGAGGGTAGCTTCCACTTGGACAAGAGAACCGATGCAGATGGTGCCATACTCACTTCCTGTGCATCTTTAGTTTGATTTTTTTCAGCTATTGGTAATGAAGTTTGTCAGCTTGGCTCAGCCAGTCCAGTGTCTGCCTCTAATGAAACAAAGACAAAAAAATCCATGAAGATGGAGTAAACAAGGTGAAGGATAAGTCTATTAGTTATATCAGTAATCCAGGAGCTGAGCAGTTGGGAAGAATTCCTTCTTTCATGCCATTTGACCAGGTATTGTAAGCACTGTATTCCACTAGAAGACCAGACACATTCACATCCTGTACTTTCCTATCCATTCCTTCCATTCATAATCTCCTTCCATCTACTCTTTATATTACCAGCAATTTTACCTGGTCTGAAGATAGTCTTAAAAGGTCTTCCATACAAAATTAAAAGGTATGTGAATGAATGGGGCCTTTATTTTTATGTCGCCTGGAACCATGCTGGTATTTGCACATTATATACATTTGCACTCCAGCTTTGTAATACAGTCTGACAGGCTACTAATAACAGAATTTTCTTCTCATGGTTCTAGTAGCTATTTGTGTTTAAAACAAGTTAAGGACCAGTGAAATAACTGGTATTTCTTTTTTTTTTCTTACAAGTCAGCAACTTGTCAAAGTCTCTATTCCATGCTCAAAGTAGCAGTTCAGACACTTTTCATTAACAGTCTTTAGTCATGGTCTTTTGTAATGTAACACAGTTGTCTTAAGCTAAAAATAACACATAGCAGAAAGTAATACTCACACTCGGCTACAGCTCCTATCAATAAGAGCACTGATATCAGCTTCAGCTGGCATATTTACTTGAAAAAAACAAAAAACCTCTGAGTTTGTACCAGAAAGATGCTGGAATGTGTCATATTTTTGAATAGGAGCATAGCCCAAAGAGCTGCAAGCTCACCATTCCAGACCATCCCAGAAAGAAAATAACTTTGCCAAGTACTTCTTGTGCCTTATAAGCAATGGTTAGTAGCCACAGTTTGAGGTAAGAGATATCATCACTTTGCAAAATGTGAGCAAAAGCAAAAAACTGAACCAGTTTAAAGAGCAAACCAAAATGTCAAGTGCCATGCTTTGATTTAAACTGAGAATCTGTCCTTCTAAAAACAATCCCATTCAAAATAAAACGTGAAGTTAGGACATACAAACTACCACATAGGGTCACTAAGTACAAAACACACAAGCAATCCAGCATTTCCAGCTGTGGAAATGTCAGAGAAAGTCAAATCACGAAACTGGTGGGTATGTCTGGGTGAGTGACTAGGAGCAGCCCGCTGAGTGCTGGCCCAGTCTTAATAGCAGTAGCTTTACCTGCAAGTGCAGAAAGAAATGGAATTCTTCATTTGAGATTATTCAACAAGTTCATACTGGTGCCTGGTTGTTTGGAGTTGAGAACTCAATGGGGATTTGAAAAAGGAAGGTAGCTCTTGTTTATTCCCTTTTCCAGACCACGAGTAAAATTATGCTGCAGGAAGCTTAAACATGTGGGAGGATAGGATCTGCTAGTATTAATATGTTAGAAGTTGGGGGAGCTAAAAACAACCTTTCATCCCTCATTAATATCTCCTTTGCACATTTTAATTGAATATTAGATCCCATGTAAGTGTAACTTAACAGAAATAATTGGTTAAAAACTCACAGTAACTAATAAACAAAAGATATCAAGTAATACTTAATGACTTAAAAAAAACAAACAACAGAATTGAATGTGTGAATACATACCTGATGGTCTCAAATTAATGACTACTTGTCCTTCAGACTAAAGGAGAGGAACACCCTGTCAAACACGGCATATCTGCTCTTATTCAGGTAAAGAATTAACAATTATAGATGTAAAATAAGATTAAAATAAATTATGCAAATTAAGATTTCCTACTTGCCATTTAAAATAATGAATGAATTATTTAAATGTCTATTTTACACCTACAATAGGAGTGTCAAACATGAGAACTGTGTTTTAAGTTCAGACTTCAAATTTACATAGAAATACCCATTTTCAAACACATACCTTTTTTTTTCTTCACATGAGAACTCTGGTGTTTATTTTCTCGCAGTAACATCCCAGCATTTCAGAAAAGGCAAATCAATTACGACCTGCCTCGTATTTCACATCCCTGTATTCGTTCCAAGGATTGAAAACTGACGCAGCAGTGGATCTCATGACTGCTTCCCATCAGGTATATTAAACTGATTGTCAATTAGGTCAGGCTTTGCAGGCAGCAAAGCAAAAATTCCTCAGACTCAGTTCTTTAGGAATACAAGTTAGAAAAATGCATTTTTTCGACTGAGTTTAACCCTTCCCATAACAATTTTGACTCTCAGTGCAGCCATTAATTTCTGCTGCTTTCATCTTCTGTTTGACTTTGAAGTTGACTGTTTTTCACTAATAATGAGGGAAGAAATGCAATGTACTCTCAAAAAAACATGTCCACATTGTCTAAAATGAGCACCCCTAAAGCAGGCATTTTGCCCTAGTCCTGACTAATGAGTGAGCAAAGTCTCAGTTTCCTAGCTGAGAGTGCTCTCTCTTTAAGTAACAGTATAAACCTGCACAGAGTTTAGAGCAAGGTCATTTGGTCATTTGGGTTTACGCAGGTCTTAAAGGGGGCCATCCTGCCAACAGGCTGAGTGAACACTAGTGTAAGGATCCATAAGGATTGCCTGCAGTTCCAGAAATGCTTTTACCATAACCATTCCCCTCAAGGTAGCTTAATACCAGAAACCTTATGCAAAAGTCATGTCATGACATGAGAGGTGTCATCCTTCAGTGAATAATTTAGTTTACATCCACATCTCTTCTAAACAATTATTGTCTACATTTTGTGTTGTGTTGCTATCAAAACCCTTATCTGTGGTCAGTGACCTGGGTGGAATACTGCTGGGTTTAAGGAATGATGGACAGATGCATGGCAAGGTTTGAACATCAAAGCCATTGTGGTTTCATGTATCAGGGAATGGAAGTCAGGACTAGCTCCAATTTCAGGCTCCTGTACGGGCTTGCTCTGGCATCTTGGGCACATCAGTTCAGCACCACGGCCTGCCACCCACATCCAGCCTAACTATTCACGCTCTTACAGAAGAAACGGATCATCAAAGATTAGTGTTAACCCAGTCAGACTCTGCTCTCAGTTCCAGAATCTGAATATTGCTACAATGCAAGTAAATACAAACATTTTCATCATACTGTGCACTGAGGTATGTTCTGAAGAGATGTGTTGTATTGGCTGCAACTGCCCCATCCCAGGTTTCTGTCTGATGGCCATGCTAATGGTTCACTGGTCCATTTTTTCCAGGAAACTGCCCTTCACACACACACCCACTTCCCAGTGAAACGTGAGCCCAACAATATTTGAGTAAGAGCTAAACTTTTGAACCCGTTTTGTAGGAGTAACCTTGAACTTACACAGAGTGCTTCTGGACAGAATGGAGCGTTCAGCATCAGGTTCAGTCTCCTACTTTATTTATGGGTCAGACATAATCGGAACCAAAACAGCTTTCAGTTTTTGTTATGCTCTTATTCGAGAATCAAGGGTCATTCTAAAAGATCCTCTTTAGAGTAACTTACTTATATATCAGGGAATGTACAGCTAAAACAAGTGTGAGAGGGTAAACAGGTACACCACCGCTCAGCAGACTGATATTTTTTCCTGGTAACAATTTGGAGCCAGAATATAAGACTTGAAACATGTATAGACTTCACTGTTAACAACAACAACAACAAACTTATTTGCTTGGTATCCACTGCAAGAAATTCAAACTTGCAAATGTTATAATGAGTACAACATGGTCCCCATTTGCCTAAGAGGAACTTTTTTTAAGCCTAAAATTGATACCTCACATTGTTGCCATTTAAGATGTCTTCTTGCTGATTCCAGCATGTAAAATTAGAGGAACATTGCTGAACATGTTACAGGAAGCTATGTCTGTCTTACCATCGGCTTCTTGCTTTTGCCAAGAAGCTGAAGTAGAGGAGCAGATGTTGCTAACAGTATGAATCCAGACAGAAGATTCTCCCTTGAACAGCAGCTATGCCTAGTGTAATCTGTGACTTATGTTGTGAGTGAGGAAGTGGGAGAGAAAGTCAAATAAAAGATATTCAAGCAAAGCAAGATGCTGAAAGTGACTAAAAAAAAAAAACAAACCCCAAAAAACTTTCAGAATTTCCTATTCTAACTACAAGATGAATGATTACGAATACACCCTACTAAGGGAAAAAAGATTGATGCAGTAAGGGCCGCAGCAAATGTCTGTAAGATCTGACAGTCATCATACAAGGAATAGTTAAAGGAAAGAAAAGGCAATCTAAATTCTTCTTGCCTTTCTATTTAATGCAGAGATGGGAGAGACTGCGGCAGACAGGCAGCAAGTCAGGGATGGTAAAACTAATTTAAGAAATTAATTTCTCCTTTCCTGAGATCTTTTCCTAAAACGTGCTGCATTATTGCTACATCAAACAATTGGGATAAGGTGTTTGAGCATAAGGAGTATAGAAGCTGGATATTAACAGAACAGAAGATCACTTTATCTAGCCACAGAAATGCTTTTGTCTTTTTACAGATAGCCAGTTGTGATCAAGGACAAACAACATGAACTGCAAGCCAACAGAGTTCTGACTTCACTGTGGCATGACAGCTTCATTTTCATGATGGGATTCCACAGAGTCTTTACTGCTGTAAAGAAGCACTAAACAAGTTTATGTCACTGCCCTGACCAACAGTGCAATTTGCAGCTGCACACAAGGTGATATGACAGAGCAAGGTGAGGGTACTTTCAACTGCCAGAGCTTCCTATAAAGAAACACATATTACTTTTGTAAAAGAGGATTAAATCTGCTGGTAGAATAAAGGAATCCAGGTCATCTATACCTGCTTAAACCATATCCTTCCTCTTCCAGCCCCCAGTCTTTATGTTCCTCACAAGAAAATCATACATAAAGCCACAGGAGACTTTCCCTCTTAAGTAAGGTGACTGCCACTGAGTGACCTAATGGTGAAATTCAGAATTATTTTGATTATGTTGCAATAGAAATAGAGTTCTTTTATATAACCTTTCAGTCTGCAGTGCTGTAGTCAGGTCCTCTATTAATAGCACTGTCAGAAATGTGTGCTCATGCCTGAATTGACTCAGGTACAGAAAGTTGAGTGAATTTAGTGCTGGCTTAACTGACATTGTGAACAGAGCCTACCTTTTATTTCTGAAACAGAAATACCACCCAGAATAGTGTCACTTCCCATCAACACGCCTGAATTCCAATCTGGGTGACTGTCTCTTAGCATATCAAGTTTACAAAATGAACTTGCACATGATAGCTCTCTCTGTTTAAATAGATAGGTTGCTTTTATAAGATTGAGTGAGCCTGACTGAAGCAATAACAAAATATAAACAAAAAATATATTTGGGAATTAGAATTAACCTACAAAGGGAAGGACTTTCACAAAGACTTTCTTTGGCTAAGAACACCATTTATAAGATGGATTTCAGCAACAGCAGCATATGCTGTGGGATGTCTTCTTTCATCCTAGTTTAATCATTGAAGAGGACACAGATTTAATCAGAATTGCCAGAATGTCTGAGAATAGTATTCTGATTAATTGTTGGAGTACAGTAATGAAACGCTCAGACTGTAACAGGAATTACAACAGGGGAGAAGACTTTAACATTGCTAATAAAGCATCTCGTCTATCCTGGGTTTCTCGCTCTCGTTGCAAAGCCAAGTTTGATGTTCACATACAAATTCCTCGTATTAGAAAGCAATGAAGAGGGTTACTTTTGTGAAAAACATTTTGGCTGAATCGTGAAGGATAAATCCTTTGTAGCAGCTCCTTGCAACAGAGCAGGGAGTTTCCCAGTTTCTGCCGCTGGTAATAACTGCTCACCCAATCCGCCAGAAACTGCATTTCTGTAACAATTAAGTTTTAAAATCAGAGACTCCAGCGAGGGGACCGCCTTTACCTCACAGGCGCCAGGAGGGCACTCACTGAGGCGACGTTCAGCCCTCGCTCCCGCCCTGGCGCTGCCCGCGCTGCCCTCACACCCCCACAGAGCCCCACACTGCAGCAATCCCGCACGGACTGCGGCGAGCAACTTTCCAGCAGCCAGCACTGCTTCCCTTAGCCAAATAATAACCACAGCTCCCAATGGGCGTGGGAGATGGCTTCGAGTGAGGACAAAACGCTGTTTTTGTTACGTACAGCTCTGTATGTCGGAGCAGCCTTAGAATCACTAAGGTTGGAAAAGAGCACTAAGCTCATCCAATGCGACTCGTGCAGTGCGATAACTGAGGAAAGCCGTGAGGTAACTGAAGGAAGCTGACGGCTGCTGCCCTCAGGAGACCCGCTGCCCTCAGCGAGGCGCCAAGCTGAAACTTGACCTCCTCAAGATGGCGGCCGAGACGAACCTCGCCCCGCCTCCCCACCCCGCTGCCACTCCTAAGATGGCGGCGCGGAAGGGCCTGTGGGCTGCCCGGAGTGCGCCTGCGCACAGCGGAGCGGAGTGCAGTGAAATTCCTGGCGGGCGGGGGGAGGAGGAGGTGGCGGCGAGGAGGAGGGCGGCACGGAGCCACGGCCGCGCGCCCCTGGCAGGGACCCTGCGTGCTGTGGCGGCGGGTGCGGTGCGGGCGGGCGGGCTGAGGGCCACTCGCCGCCGCCTCGGGCGCTGGGAGCACCGGCAGCCGCGCCGTCCTCGGGACTCGCTCCGCAGGCAGAAAGGGGGAGAATGACGGAGCTCCAGTCCGCCTTGTTACTGCGGAGACAGCTAGCAGGTACCGGCGGCTGGAGCCCGGCGGGGGGGCCGCGAGGAGACGGGAGAACGGCGCCGAGGGGAGGACGGGGCCTGCGGTGGAGGAGGGGGCCCGGCTGAGGAGGGGGCGGCGGCGGCGGCGGCTGTGAGGGGGAAGGGGAGGCGACGGCCCCCCCGGCGCTCAGTGCCCGGCCCGGGGCTGAGGGAACTAGGCCGGGGGGGGAGGGGGAGCGTGGCAGCGCGGCCGGGGGGAGGGGAGCGGGGCCGGCACGGCGCAGAGGGAAGGGGGGGGGGGGTCCGCGCTTCCTCCGCTGCGCCCGTCCCGGCAGCGGCCCCGCTCCCCCCGCCCCGCTCGGCCTCCTCGGCCCCATGTCCCCTCGCAGAGCCTCGGCGTGGGGGCGCAGCGCGGGGAGGGCCGCGCCGTGTTGTCAGAAGCGGAGGAGGGAGTTCTAGGGCGGTTATACGTATTTTTTTCCTTCGATTTTTATTATCCTTCCCCCCCCCCCCCCCGCTTCCAGAAGCGGTGCCTCAGGGCTGAGCTCTCCTCACCGCGGGGACCTGAGGTGCCCCCGTCCCGCCCCCCGCTCCGTGCCCGTGAGGGAGGGCCGCTGCCCCCTTTGTTGTGAGCGCGGCCCCGCGGCGGGGCGAGGAGCGGGACGGGGGGCGGCGGGGCGGCGGCCGAGCCCGGCGGCACCCCCTCCCTTTGTCCCGGGCGGGCGGGCGGCCCCGCGCTGCCTCTCTGTGCCCGGGCTGCGGCCGCGGAGGGGACCTGGCTCGGCCCGGCGGCGTTGCGCATGCGCGGGGTGGCGGGGCGCACAATGCAGCTCCATGTGTCGCTCGCTGCCAGATTTAAAGAGACACGGAGCCGGCAGCGGCGGGCGGGGGCTGAGCGCGCCCTCCCCCACTGCACGTGTGCTCCGCGCCGCCCGCGTGGCCGCCCCTGAGCGCTGCCGGCACCTCGGGCAGCTCCGCTGGCTGCTCTGCGCCTTACGTAAAAATGCGTTGCTCCATACCCAGATAAGGAAATGCGCGCTAGGTGTACCTAAAGCCGGGCAAATAGAGCTCTGGCTGCACTTCGGAGGGACGGGTCACAGCCGCGCGGGGGTTCCTGCGGGAGGGTTGTGGCCTCCGGTGGCTTTCGGGCGCGGTGGGGGCGGCAGGGCTCTGCTCGCAGCAAAGTTGCATAACAGAGTGCAGGAGCTGCATGGCGCCGGGTGCAGCACTGCGCTGTGCTGGGAGTGCCGTGGAGCCGAGGCCCGGCCAGCCACCGGTGCAGGATGAGTTTAAACCCCTGAAGGTGACTGTAAAATAAAAACAGACTTACTACACGTGGTGTGCTCGTGTCCAGGAATGCCTTAACGACTGCTGGAGTTACTGACGTCTGATGGGGCATCTACATGTTCAGATATATGATTACCAGTATGTATAGACTGACACCAGGAGCTCTAAAAGTTCTCCCTTCTACAGCAGTTCTCTCTTCTGTAAGTGATCAAACTGGGGAGGAGGTGGTGCTCAAGTTGCTCTGTAGCTTCATAAAAATGAGTGTTTGGTAACCTGAGACAGTCTGGAATTTTTGTTAACAAAATAATTGTACACCATGAAAGAGGGTTACAGACTTCAGCTAAGTGTCAAAAGAAACAAGAAACACTTTCTGACCTTCTGTGTTATGTTTGGTAAGTGAGTGTTAGCTGTTGGCTCTGTAGTTTTTACTTTATGGTCTGTTCTCTGAATGCAGGCTGGTTGGATGTGTTGATGGACTCGTAGGCTGTTAGACAGAAGCTAAGCCCTCAATCTTTCTGCTCGCTCTCTTCTGAAAGCTTCACGTGCTGTGCTAAAACCAGTAAGCCATTCCAGTTGCCTTATTACTGATACTGAGTCAACTGTGCTGACTCAAGTGCTACGGCCGTTTGCATGCAGTGTGCAGCCCCTTTTTGAGGCCTTTGGGTTTTAAGTAGTATCAGTACTTTTTTTACATCTACTTAGAAATATAAAGAGTATATAAATAAGTGTATACACGTGTACATAAATTATACCAAAATGTGCACATACTTCTATGTAGTTTTTGTTTTTATGTGCATAGAAAGTGGTTGAGTGTATGCACTTAAGTGTGTGGTGAGTCTCAGATTCTTCAGAAGCTCAGCCTGGAGTAGTTACTGACCTGAAAAGGAAAATATGTCATTTCTTCCTTATTTGATAATATCTGCTGTATCTGAATGGAGCTGAAGCGAGGCCCTAACTGCTTTTTCTAATGGCAGACTGCTTCAAGGTGCAGGGCAGAGACTGAGCTTTGTGAGGTCTGACCTTCCTCCCCCCTACTGCTGTCTTCTCCCAGCTCTCAGCTGTATCTCTCATTATACCCACACTGCTTTTTCTGCCTCAAAACAAAAACCACTGCTATTTTTTTTTTCTTACTGAATGGGGCTCATAATTTCAGCCCTAATGCTACATGCAGCTTTGAGTTATATGTCAAGTGTGATGAGTGGTTGGGTTTTGGAGGACAGCAAACTGGCAGTGGGGATGAGTTATGTCATCTGAACTCATTTAAACTGGTCGAGGTCACTCCTTTATCTAGGTAGTGTTGCTCAAACCATGAGAGATTTGAAGCCAGGGCTGTTAGTTTGGCGTGGAGGGAGGATAACTGGACCTGAAGCCCTTATGGTTGTGGAGCAGTTGAGGAATACAGAATGTCTTTAATGGGTGATAAGACCTTGGATAGTTACTCTTTTCTAAGAAGGAAAAAGTATGAGGAGGAGGAGGGAAGGTGAAAGTCTTCAGAACTGTTGCTTTTCTTATCTGAAAATATGCTTTGCTTTTTAATACAGGCATTATGGGGAAAATAGATGTCTACAGTGTGTAGCGATTATGATGAGTTCTTTTAATTTTTGAAGACTGTTAAAGTGAAGATCAAACAGTGACTTTTTTTTTTGTCGATGGGACTTAAGATCAATGGTTTTATCAGAGTAAATGAAGGACAACCTGACAACGTAGTCCTGAATTTTTCCATTAAGTGTATGAAGGCTGTTTGCTTCTCTGGAGCGGGAGGGCTGGTAACATGAGTGGGGAGCTGGGCTGCAGCACTGCCTATACAACGTGCTTGTCTTCTTAAGCAGCGTGTTCTGGATGCTGGTAATGCTCTATGAAGGGATATTCAGTGGCAGTCACAAAATAAATGTCATGTTGGATGTCTTGTGGTGTGGGTGTTTCTCTTGTTGGATTTTTTTTAATCCTAGGTAGGGTCAATGTCTGCAGATGGAATAGTGATCCATATCACCATAGGGTTGATATAACTGACTTCATATCTATGTGTGCTTGTCCCCACCAAGGCACAAGAGCAGTTCACATCAATGCAGTCAGAATGTGGATTAGGTTGGCTGGTTGTACTGAGTGGGGGGTCTCCAACTACTGAGGGCAGTGGAGGCTTAGAGCTGAAGGGAGGCCCTACTGCATGGATATCAGTGAAGCCAAATAGTTGCTTTTCGAATCAACCTGACTGTAAACTCTAGCAGCTTCTGGAATTATCTTAAAATGCAGAAAAGGTATCTGTTCGTACAGGTGTATGTTTGATTGGTTTTGTTTTGTTGTTGTTTGTGGTGTGAGGCTTTTTTTCCTTTTTTTTTTCTTGAAAAGTGCATTTTGATAATACTGAGAATTGGGCAGAGACTACGGACTTCATTTCTTCTTATGGGTAAGAGACCAAAAAAAAGGAGGTTCAGAGGGATTTCATTCACCAAGGGGTCGAAAAACCCCATCGGTATCAAATGTGTAGCACTGGGTCAGCAAAGCTCAGGTACCGGGAGGTCAGTGTGGGGATCTGTGTGGGTAAAATGCGTTCTCAGCCTAAAGACTTTGTGCTCTTTAAAAACAGAGATTGGAGCAACGGGGACTGTAGAGCTCTTCTGGCCTCCAGAGCTGTCAAGCCCAAGGGGTTTTGAAGGCTGAGGCGTTTCTCTAAATGCTTTTATTTAATCTTTCTGCCAAATCCCTCCTGACATGGACTTGTTAGAGTGGGCAGACTTGTCTAGTTCATCCAGCAAAATCATATAGGGAGGATGTAGTTAAATCACAGTGTACTGCGGAACCAGAAGTGCGAGTCATCTCTGACATAAACATGGCTCACTGAAAACGGGAATAACTGAGCCCTGCTTGGCTGGAGCTCTGCTGTGTTGTAAGTATTCTCCAATTTAGGATACCAGAAAACCACACTAACAACTTTCTCAAACACGAGAAATGCAGCATTATTTCAAGTTGAAGTGTATGTAAATTATTTCCAATGATAAATGTCTATTTAAAAGTTAACGAGTTGGAAATCTATTAAAAACTTAATATGACAAAACTTAATATAGTTTTTACTGGTGTGGAAAAAATCCTATATAATGTGAGCTAGCTGAATTTCTGGCAGCTACACAGGGTTCCCTTTAAAAATATTTGGGTAGTAAATTGAGTGAACTATGGAATTAGGATCACTTGATAGATTGAAGTTGAGATGGCCTATCTCTTCGCTGACTGGCAGTAGAAGGAGGCCTTTGTTTACAGCTGAATGCTGCTGTTTTCTGCCTTAGAGTAGGTTTGTCTACAAGATGATATCACTGGAGTGGTACTGAACTGCAGTATTAAGCTGATGCAAGCCTTCCTATTAGCTTCCTTGGAGAGGTGTGTTTTTATGATGAGTAATCTGTATTACCATACGTAGTTAAGATTACAAGGTCCTACATGTATAAAACTTGAGTATCACTGAAGTGCCATAAAAGCCCTACTTTTTTCAGAAAAAGGTTTTTTGTCTCTGTAAGGATCAGCTTTCATTGCTGCCATGCTTCTTGGGACACTTAGCTGGAACATGCGCACCAATTACATGTAAGTTAACACTTGCAGCATAGGCTCTCACCCTCTCTAGCAGATGAGTTAATCCTGTTTTCTTATAAGAGTGTGACAGAGCCATCACAGCTGCCTTGCTCACGGTGACCTAGGCTGCTCATGCTGTTCTGACTCTGGTCACTGTGAACTTCTGTTGCACTGTAAGCAGTGCAATAGACACAATTTGAGGCTGCCCTCATGAGCTGCGTGTGTTGGCTTTTCAGAATTCCAGTTGTGTGAATAAGCTGAATGCTGCCTCTTCAGAGGAAAACAGTGTTTATGAATGCAGTCACAAGAGTGAAAATTCAGGGATGCTGACTGTTCTGGTGAGGCTTAGCTAAGCCTCAAAATGCAGGGGCTGGGTGACTCGCCCAGTTACTTGAATGGGATGAGCCAGCAGGAACAATGTGCTTTGTGGAGTTGCCCCTCACAGGGGCTGGCAGTGGTCACAGCCCTTTGGCTCTGCTTAGGCCAGCTAAATAACCTTACAGGGAAAGAACCAAGCTGACTGTAAACAGTTCTTTTCTCTGTTCCCCTTCTGCCCTCCTTTCCCTGTCTTCCCCCACCCCCCCCAAAAAAAGTGGGGAATCATCAGTTACAACCCAGCATAAATGTATCTGTATCTGATAGTGGAGTGACTTCTGCTCAGTAAGAGAGTATTGGTATGGGAAAGTGCTTTGGAGGTGCTGTAGAACAAGGAGAAAAACAGTACCTGGTGAGAAAATTCTTTCATTAGAATAATTCCTAATTCTTCAAGTTATTTGATTATTTTTTTCCAATTCCCCCACATGCTATGAAAATACCTTGTGTACCTGTTGATAATGACTGCAACTTCAGTGTTAGAGCTGTCAGCTATGGAAATGTAACCTGTAAAACTTGGTTGACTTGCCACAGCTTCTCATGGACCAAAAAAAGAAGTAACCTGATTGGAGATGGATCAAGCAGAGTGAGTAGTCCTCAAATAAAAGAACGTGTTGCAACTATAACTGATTCTGCCTCAATTGCTCTGCGTCTCATTACATTGTTTGATACAGGACTCAGAACAGCACATGTGCATTTATCTAAGAGAGGATTACTTGGTTCTTTCCACACTTGGAAAGAGCTCTGTTCTCACACTGCTGAAAACAAGTGAACTTTGTAGATAAAATGTGCTCCCCTCGAATAGGTGTTCTGCAAGTTTTTTCCCCTAAAGTGCTTAATGTAACCTTTAGTTTTAATCTAGGTGTTCTTGTTTGCCAGGGGCTGGGGTTTTATGAAGGTCTTTTAAGTATGTCAGGTACTCTGCAGAAGTAAGGTTCAAGTGTTCATGCAGAGTAGGATGGAAGCGTTTCAAAAAACAGAGCTTTTTCTTTCCAGCATAGAGATGGGGTTCTGGTAAAGTGAAACTTCAGAACTGAAAGGTTGCTGCTGTTCTGAAAGTATGAACTAACCAAGAACTGATACGTGTGCAGAGCTCAGTGCCTGGAGAAGGAAGAGCAGGTGCTTAGGGTGAGGAAACAGGGCACGTAGCTCTTGAAACTCTCACTGTCTCGTTTTTGTCCTGCTGGGACAGAATCTGGGCAGCACTTGGTGCTGCAGGCCTGTGCTGTCACCATGCTGCACCTGCTCTGTGCTTCAGTTTTCAGCAGCGTGTGGCTGTCAGTGGACTGGTCTTGGCAAGGTCTGTCACTGCAGAAATCTGGTAGGACTGAGCTCTAGGCCACCCTGCAAGTGTAAATGGGCATACTTGCTTCTCTTCTCCTTCCTACTGTCAGGTCCAAGGCATATCAGCTGGAACAGAGATCAGATATCCAGACCCTGTAAGAAAACTAAGTATAGCAACCTAATGAAATAGGATTCCATACAAATAACTTCACTCCTGGGGTGAACATTAGCAGTGCTTGTGCTGGCTTAGAATTATAGTGAAGACTGATAGAAGTATTTTGTAAAGGCTTTCATCTGCAGTCTGCCCATATATGATGCCCTGTGAAGGGAAACCTCTTCCCATGTGGTCATCACAATGCCCAGTATGCCAGACTGGCTGGTGTTGTAGTTACCTTGCACTTGGTGCTATCAGCTGTCACTTAGATATCCTAAAACAATTCTGAATAACAGTATAGTTCAAATTAGGATATACGAAGCTGTTGTGTGAGGGAGGAAAACAGGCTGGAAACAGATCCTTGTATGCCGACTTACACACGGCGTGGAAAGTTCCTGATGAACTCTTCAGATGTTACTGTCTCCTGTGGCACAGTGCAGTGCAACAGGCTTTCTGTTAGGCCTTGTGGGATTGTTCTGTTCCTGTATGTAAACCACGCATATCTCAGTGCTTTTCAATCTGTTCAGCTGCGCTGTTTCATAACTGATGCATGCAATGATTGTTCAGAAGTTCCTTGGGTGGAGTTTTCTGTAACTTTAGGCTGTTGTTAATTTGCAGTTTAACTTTTCCTACCATCCGTGGCAAACTCTGAGTGAGTGATTCTTAGCACGACACTTGTCTTGCAGAATTCTAGCAGTGGATGTCTGAGGCTCTGCAGGCTTCTTTGCAGGTGAGAGATTAGCAATTGCAGAATGTGATTTGTCTGACCTGTTGTTGACATCTGCTTTGGGAAGAGATAATTGTGGAGTCCAGGGAAGTGCTTACCCTGATAAGATCTCTATTGGATGTTGCTGAGGGGGCATCTCAAATGCAGACAAATGCATGTACCTGCCTGAAACTTGTCTGACTCTGAAAACTGCAGATAAAATGAAGATGGCACTTTTCTCACACTGAGTGTGATGGCTGTGTATGGCCCCGTGCTGCAGCTGACTCCAGGCATGCTTGCCAAATGCTGTCTGGTGAGATGCTCACTTCCTCCCAAACTTGGACTTTAGAACCAAGTTTCTTCTGATCCTTTTGATTCTGTTCTTCTTTCCTCATACTGTCTCCTCCCTGTCCCAAATTCAGACCTTGCTGTGACTTTTTCTTACAGGCTTGTTCAGCCTGCATATTTACCTGTCTGAGAAGCATGTTTCAAAATGTTAGGCAGTGCTATGAGAGTTAAGGGTTTTGGCCCTGGCTGGAAAGTTTACTGGTGCTAAAAAACAAAATCAAATGAGAATCCCTCAGCTTTGTCCTCTGTTCTTCTCAAACCTGCTTGCTGTGCACACCGTTGGGAAGCTGTGCAGTGGTAGCTGAGGAGAAACACAGTGGTGCAGCAGTGTATGCAGCGGCCCATGACTGCATTGAGCAGCTTGCATGTTAATGCTGTCAGTGCAACCCTCCACCAGTTCCCTGAACTGAGAGGAGAGTCAGGTTTGTTTGAGCCTGTAATGGTGCCATCCTCAACAGGGGATGGTGTGCTGGAAGTTGGTTAGCTGCCATGCTGAAGGTAAGAGCCAAAGCATAGAGCTGCTGCTTGAGAGGCCCATCCTTGAGGCAGGTTTATCTCTTCTGCTTCAGTCTCGCTGCAAAATAATCCAAAATGTTCTTCTGAGACTAAAACTGTTCCATGTCTTAATTGTTATCTAATTTGTCATTGCTGAAGTGGCAGCCAGGAATGTGTGTATCACGTGCCGTGTTTTGACTGAACTCTTTGGATGAGCTCATGGAGCAAGACAGAACATGATGAAAGCAGGTAATATGGGTGCTCTTAATGAGGAGGTGATGTTACTTGACAGTAACCCAGCCCTAAACTTTTAGATTGAAAGACTTAGATCTGGCTATGTAGGCAGGAAGAGAAGTAGTGGAAATCATAGCTGACCTCAGTTAATATAACTGTGGAAGCTTCAGATTGGGGTGTGGAGAGAGGAGCCTAGAATAAGGATTTTCAGTCTGAACAGAAGCTCCTGGGCTAGTGCTGAGACTCATAGAAGGCAACTAGGGGAAAAAAAGTGCAATCTGTAGCAAAAATAAAGCCTCTGATCTGGCCCTTACATGCCTGTTCTGGGAGCTGATGGTGAGTCAGTGGGGTGACTTCTGCAGAAGCCTTAAATGGGGCTTGGGCTGTCCCAAGTCTGTTTTTGTTCTGGGCCCAGTCCTCTGGCAGCATAGAACTCACCCACCGTGCAACTTACTGGAGAAGCTATTAAAAGTCCTGCAGAAACTGTATTTTTGAAAGCTTTGTTCTGGAGTGTAACTCAAACTTCAGGGTGTTTGCTTGCAGCGTTTGGCTGGCTGGAACATCAAGCTGAGAAGTTTAGATGCCATACATAGCTGCCACATGTGGCCATGGGGCTCTTTCTGCTTAGTCATTTTTGTTGATGCTGTTTTGCTTCTGTGCTTCTAAAAGTCTCTTGGCCTATATAAACACAGTTTTAGTGAGAGTGGGAATGTCAGTAGCTTGGTGTAAGCTTAACACAAACTGGATTGTACAGTTCTGGCTCAAGTTTAAGGCAGTGGTAACTTGGTTCTGCTTTAGGAAGAGTTGAGCCACCGCAGGAGCACTGCCTTGTGCTGGCAGATTGTGGGAAGCCAGGCATGGAACATTAAAGTGTACCCTGGACTTTAAAACTTTGTTGTATCATTGGTCTATTGTCCTGATTCAGAACTGAGATGAGGGGAGCCCAGTGCCTGGCTTCTTTATCTGGGTTCTATTGTATTAAGCCAATATTTTTCTGCATTTCAGGTAGCTTAAATACTAAGTAATGGTGTACAATATGTAGTAATAGCAACTAGATTGCACTGAAACTTGAGTATGGACATGATGGAGATGTGTTAATGTACTCAGATTTACACTTAAAAAGTACAGGATGTCTCTAGTTAAATGGAGAAATCCCAAAGATAAATTGTGTTGACAAATAACCTGGGGGGGATGCAGTTCTTTACAGATGTCTGACTTCTCTCCCTGAATCCACAAGCTCTTGGTGAGCGGGGCTTTGCAGCCCAGGCTGGAGCAGGGAACCAGATTCTTCATTCATGCAGTGTGCTCATCCATGGGTTTGTCCAGGAAATGTCCTGTTCAGTCCACAAGTGGTTAAGGGCTGTGGGCGATGGGATGTGACAGACAGAACAGGTGCCTCCTTTTCCCAGAGCAGCTCATGTCAGTGGGCTGTGGCTGTGTCTGCTTAGCAGCATGCTGAGAGCTGTGCTCCTTCCTTGCCATCCCTGCATCACTCTGGGGTGAGCCTGTGTAGGGCTGGGTTAAGAGTTCACTGCTTCATGGGTCCTGACTCACGAGGAGTGGGTACTCCTCCTGGTTAGCTCTTTGATAAGCATGCTGCTATATCCAGGGAAAATAATTAAACAAGGCTTCAGTGTTTGCAAGTTTTAACGAGTTGCAGCTCATAACTGTCCATGGTAAAGCAGCCAAGGATGATGTTTTTCACTTCCCTGAGCTTTCCTTTTCTGTCTGCCAACTCGCTGCTAGTTGGGTGTTCAGTTCAGCATAAAATGAGCTCTTCCATCCAGATTCTGTGGTATTGTGGTAATATATATATCTTGTAAAGAAGATGCTGGAGCTTATATCCACTGTTTTATCTCAAGTTTAAGTATTTGTGCAAGCAGTAACCACTTAAACTGCTTCAGTATTGCTCCAGTAGAAAGAAAATAGGACTTCTTACAGAGACTGATGCCACATCAATAAAAGAATCAAAATATGCTTCATAAGTGGCATCCACTGAGCAGACTACTTATTGCATCCTTATTGTAGCAGCTAAAGGTGACTGCAGTGGCTGTCCCTTCCACACCACTCTCAGGCTCTGTGCATTGTGAGAAGGAAGATTGGATGCCAAGATCTCTTGCAATATAGTGCTGCAAAATCTTAGGTATAGATATGAGTCAGTGCAAGAGCTGGCTTTTATTGGGATCAAGTATGTGGGGGAAAAAATGCTTTAAAGGACCTGAGAGCTTTTTTTTTGTAAGCTGTCATCTGAAGCGGAGACAGATGTAAAAAGAAATGGAAGGAGCATGGATCTCGAAATAGAAGGAAAGATGTGGCTGCTGGGCTGCAGAACAGTGTGGTGTTCTGAATGCTTTGGGGCTTTGCAGAGGACCTGCAGCAAGGGCAGTCAGAGGTAGGCAGCATTTTCCAGTCTTAATTTCTGATAGGTTTGTTTTGTCTTATCACAGAGATGAGATAACCAACAGCTAATAAGGAAGCTAAGTGTGAGCAGTGTTAGTAGAGGGGGAATGGGACCGGCTCAGTAGTTCTTCCTGCAGCAGCTGCTGTCACTTAGTGTGGTATGCATATTCTCTCTGTCCCTCTCACCTCAGTTTGACTTAAATTGTTACTCAAGCTCATCCAGTTGTCTCCACAAACCCTCTTGGATATCAGAGTGAGGACTGGCCTGCTTAGCAGAGGTGTAGGTATGCTATAGGTTTTGGCTTTGAAACATGCATCTTTGTTAGATAGCCATGGGATTACCTTTTTGCTTTAGGTACTGTTTCATGTAGATACAATTTGGTTCAACACCTACATCTGTTCTCTCTGTTCTGCCACTCAGAGTGAGTGTTTGACTTCATCTGTTAACTGAACCACGCTGGGTAGCTTCTAAGAAAAGCCCTTCCAACATGCTGCCAAAAAGTGAAACGTTTCTTGGGATTTCAGCATTGAATCATCTCCGTGGATAAATTTGACTCTGAATTAGCAATGGCTGAACAAAGTCATTCTCTCTATCTACCTCTTTCTATCATGATCCTTTATGTCAGCTGAGCACTCTTACTAGCTGGACTTAAACTCGCCTGCATAAGGCTTGATTTCTTTGCTTTAATTGACTTTTTTTTTAACTGTGCTTTAATTTGTAATTGGCATACACTGAATGAAACATTGGGCAGATTGGGTTGGACTTAATGGTAGCCTTCCTTCCATAGCGGTACGAAGTTCTTGCTTCAGGTTCTTTTGCTGTGTCTGAGGGCGTTATAACTGCAGAAACTCAAGTCTGTGATGACAAGGAATCAGTGCAAAACAGAGCTGTTGTTGTTGGTCCTACACAAAAGGAATATATAGACTGACTGTGGAAGGATACAGTGACACCTTTAAATAACAAGGACGGTATAATAGCTGGCAGGATTTAAAATGAGTGCAATAGCTCCTGTAAAACAAAACAAATCCTGATCTTCTCCCCTCCCCTTCTCCAAAGTACCAAAGATTCATTATGAGTTTGTGCTGTTTGGAGGACTGGGTCAAGAATTGCTATTTCATATAATACGACATTTAAAAGTGGTCTTTAACCTGAAGTAATCAGTTAAGAGAGATTATTTTTCCCCACCCCAACTTCACTTTTGGGGAGAACTTCTTTGAGATGTTCATTCCCAGATACTGTAGATTTTTTTTCTCTGAAGCAAACTGGGAGCAGTTAGTGGGGTCTGTATCCAGGCTTGACTTCTGCATAGCTATTTCCAGATAAACTTCCTATCTGGCAGCGACCATATGGAGTCGCCTGTAGACTTTAAATCCTGTTTTGCTTATTGTTATTGGATGAAACTGTAGAACAAACAAATGAAAAATGAAACAGCTCATTTAGGCTCCCCTCATGTCACTTTGCATGTTTCAGAACTTAGTAAACCATTATCTCCAACATGCCCTGGGCACATCTTAGCTCTTTTAAAGAGTCTGAAAAGGATCATTTGAGGGAAGTAGGATGTTAGTCTTAAATAAAAGAGATGTATGACTTTTTTTCTCATGTTCACACTTTTCTAGAGCTAAAAATACACTTGAGTTTAATCCAACTCCTCGGGGTTCTTGCAAAGTAGTGTGATTCTTTCACTAGTAGGAAACGTGTGGAATCTTTGATTTGCATGTGTACTGTTGCTGGATGCATAGGAGAGCATGTCAAAAGGTGCTGAGTTACATTCTGACCCTTCTGCTCAAGAATGTGCTCGGCAGATAGTGGGTCTGACTGTGGGTCTCTGCTCAGGCAGTGTGCAGCTGTGTGTGGTGGGGAGCTGAGGGTACTCATCCAGATCTGAAGTCCATCAGCAGACACCAAATCACTGAGTCATGGGGGTTTTGGTCACCTACAGATACCTGAGTAAAACCAGCAGATGAATGCTACAAACATCTAAAGTTACTCTTAAATTCTTTTTTTCTACACAGAGCTCAACAAAAATCCAGTGGAAGGCTTTTCAGCGGGCTTAATAGATGACAATGATCTTTATCGATGGGAAGTCCTTATTATTGGTCCTCCAGATACACTATAGTAAGTACTACTACTTACATAGAAACTTATTCTCATTTACTAGTTCCAACTTAGTCTAAGTGAGTAGAGAACCTAGGTCTTAATAAGTTAGGTAATGCTGTTCTGTTGCTAGTGAAGTATTTGTAAATTTGCTGTGAAGCTGTCAACTGCGTTGATCCCTTGGGAAGTTACAGTACTGATCCCTTTGTGCACTAATATGGAAGGAAGAAAGAACAGATTATACCTACAGGCAGCTTGTTTTCTATATATTGAAGTAAAGCAGGTGTAATGTACTATTCCTCTAGCTTAGCTGATAGTACTACTTTAAACCATTCCAACTTCATGCTGGCCATTGCACAAAAAAGGTTAGAGATGTAGCTGAGACTAATTCCATGGTCTGCTCCAGTTTATCCCAATTATCTCAATTTGAGATAGATCAACCCTCGTTCTGCTAGCTGCTGAAGAACTTCCCAGTGTGACCTACCTTAATGTTGATCAAATTTGTATTGTAGGCCAGCCTTACACAGTAGGATTTAAAAAAAAAACTTGAATCTTTATTCTTGTTCCTAAGGACTGGATTCTTTAATTGGCATTTGCACACAGAACTGTGTAGTTCACACAGTAACTTCTTTTCCTGGACTTTGAAGTTTGCTGTGTTTGTGCAGCTATATATATATCTGAAGCAGTCTCCCACGTGTAATGTGGGAGCTTCTTAAATAAAATAAAAAAATAAATCCAAAGCTCTGGCTGATTAAGAGAATAACTTCTCTTTTACAGGGATTCTATATGAACGTTTCCTTTAGCTCCCAGGAGAAAGTTCTGTGCTCGGAAGAGGTCAGCCTAAAGTGTAGCTATTGAGGATGAACTCTGTTCTTTATTAAGCTGTTCCAGTGGTAAATTACTGGTACAAAAAGCCTTCTAGTAGCATTAACTTGAGGTCAGTTTTAGCTCCACTGTGAAATTGTCATATACCTTTGTCTGAAGGCATCTGAATAAGTAGTTGAGTGCAGTGATCAAATTGATTTGGATTACCAAGTTCACTACATGGTGATTCTCAAGCCTTGCATGGGACTAATTTTCCAACTTCTGCTGACCTCTTTTGAACAGCCTTGTAGTGTCTCCATTATATTCTTACAGCTTTATGAATGCTCTCAAAGGCAGTGCTTTCAACTGACCGTTACCTTATGTTAAACATTGCAGTAGCATCTTTTCCCACTTCATTGAGATAGGAAAGTCTCTTCTACTAATGTCCTTAGTCTCCTTTTTTTTAATGTAAGATCAGGTGAATTAGACTTTGGATTCAGTGCATGATGCTATTGATAGAGACTCCTTTACCAGGAGATGCTGATTTCCCTTTTGACACCTGTCTTTATTAACTGATACACTGCAAAACAGTTAAAGAGCTTTATTTAAATACCACTGATGAAGGGCAGTTTGGTATAATGTACAACCTACTAAATTTATTGTTTTCTTCTCTAAAAAGGGAACAAAGAACTTTTCTGCTATGGGGAAAAAGAACTTAATTTGGGCACAAGTAGCTGGTGGTATTTCTGAAATTTTTACTCTTAGCAGGTAGAAGAGTTCTTTAGAATTTGCTTGGATTTCTGAAAGCTGTTAAAAATGAATGCTGTGGCTTCACATTCCCCCGGCTCTCTTTTAAGAGTCAGGTCATTTAGATGTAGTAGTTTTCTGGGTTTTGCTTTTCTTTTTTTTTGGAGTGGTGGTAAAACTTATTTTTCTCAGTAGCCTATGGGCCCTTTGTACCTGCTGCTGCTCCACTGCAGATGTAGAAAAAAATTGATGTGCACAACAGCTTAGTCCTTCCTACACCCATTCTCATCTGAGTGTGTACTGAGGAGCAACTTTGTACCAAATGTCTCATGCTGTGTCCTTTGGAAGTTATGTTCCAGTTTTTGTAACCTCTGCCTTTACAATTTTGAACTTTGTTACAAACTTGAGTTACAAGAATTAGTTGGGCAAGTGTGATAGAGCTTATATTAGCTAAGTATTCCATCTGTAAGGCTTTCCTTTGAATACAGACCTTCACATTTCTTAGAAGGAAGTGTTTGAGTGTTGAGACCTAGTTATCTAAATAACTTGAGTTAAGCGTGGACCTGACTGTATACAGCTTCCATGTAAAAACTGGATGTCTCTTGCTTGTTATTGCTTTCCAGTTTAGTGTAGCACTCTAATGCAGAGCACTTTGAGTTTATCAAGCTGAGAGTTGAAGAGATGTTATTAGAGGTCTTCTCCAAAAGTAATGCTGTAGCCATAAGTTTAACTTCTCACTGGGATTCACTATGACAGCTGATACTGAGAGATTAGGACAGAGGTGTCTAAAAGAGGAATATAAACAGGTATCTGTGGGGCAGTATATGAGAAGGAGATGCCAGCAATGTTTTTCTTCCCAGTACATTTGTTAACAGAAACAAGTTTGTGAATTACTTGTCACTTATTTTCTTGCTCTGAGATCTAGTGTTGGGGTCCTGGCAATATCTTGTGATGGGACTGTAGTCTAGGAACTCCTTGCGTTGCATGTGGAAGTGTTGGTACTGTTAGTTACCAACACATTAAGCTGTATGAGGGGTAAGCTGGGAGCTTTTGGCGCATCAGTAAGTTCTGACCTTCAGCTAAAACTTACAAGAAAATCTACTAAGATATTTTTGATTCCCCAGTGAAGGTGGTGTTTTCAAGGCTCATCTGACTTTTCCAAAAGACTACCCACTGAGGCCACCAAAAATGAAGTTCATCACAGAAATCTGGCATCCGAATGGTAAGAGATGACAAAGTTGTAACTTCTTTTTGCAATCAAGAACTAAAATGTGAGGGAGATGAGTAAATACAATGCTACTCATGCTGGAAGTAGAAAAACACGTATTTACTTTGCTATCTTCACCTGAGAAAGAAATTGTAATTAACCATGGCAGAGTTTCTAATAGTGCTGCCTTGAGAGAGTGCTCCTAGAGTATATTTCACGGGTTTTGGTAACTTGGTCAGGGATATTCTTAATATTTAAGTGTGAAGTTCTGAGGAGGAACTTCTAGGTTCAGTACAGAAGACCTGTGGTTCTCCTCTTCTAGAGAAGCATGAAAGGAAATAACAGTGTCTTTTAGTCATAGTCATAGAATCATGGAGTAGCTTGGGTTGGAAGGGACCTCAGGGATCATCAAGTGCCAACCCCCCTGCTAAAGATAGCTCTTAAGGTCTCAGTTTTCGTAGTCTACTGGGCATAGACAGAAAGGTGAAATAGACTGGAAGAGGGTTTTCACTGAAATGTTTGTTAGGTTCTCAAATCATTAATGAAACTGTAGATACTGAAGTTGGGAAGAGCCCTGTATAGTGCCCCGTCATAAGGGAGTGAGAATGTTTTGGTGCTGTGTCTGTTTCAGCTCTGGAGATAACAGAGTACTTGCCGGATAGTTTCTGATTCCAGAAACTGAAGTAATATGGCAATACATTGCAGTAGTATCCAACTGATACTTTTGCTTTGGAAGAAGTCTCCTTCTGACTTGTTAAACTGGACAGAAATAGACTTCAATGGAAGCCTGTTTAAGTAGTCCTTAAAGTGGCAGCCTGGTGTTAAAATTAAGCTCTTCTGACCTGTGTACTGCCTCCTCTCTCAGGTGTCTAGGAATAGTAACAAGCATTATTTCTTACAGATCAAGTTCTCCAACACTTATTTACTTTCCTTTTTTAAGAAGTTTTTCACCAAGATGTTTTCAGACTAGCTGGGATGAAGGTTAACAGTACCATCAGTATCTTGTAGAAATGCCAGTGTGTTCATTACTGAAATATGCCTTGTTCTATTTTGTAGTCGACAAGAATGGTGATGTCTGCATTTCCATTCTTCATGAGCCTGGAGAAGACAAATATGGCTATGAAAAACCTGAGGAACGCTGGCTTCCCATTCACACAGTGGAAACTATTATGATTAGTGTAATTTCTATGCTGGCAGATCCCAATGGTGATTCTCCTGCTAATGTTGATGCAGCGGTAAGATTTTGATTTTTTTTTCTTTGTCTGCAAATTGTCTGTAGTTTAGAAACCTAAACTTGACACAAAACTTTCCTTCCAGTTTGACAAACAGTGCAATAACTTTTTTGGACTAACTTTGTGTAACATGAGCTGAGGCTACCTTCTTCCTGCAAATAGCAGTTGTGTTATAAAATGATTTCTAGTTAGCTCTGGAAAATCTGTTGCAGCATGCAAGGGAGAGATGCTGTCAAGCTTCATAGGCAGTTTTTTTCCTATTTGATTATGCAGCTATTTGTAGCAAATAAGCCAGTGTACTGAAGTACCTATAGATAAACTTTAGTGTTTGTCTCATGGAAACTGGCTGTGTAACACCATGTGGCTGTATTTGTATAACAGTTGTGTAACTGTTGTGAAGTTTGGCTGCAGAAACTGATGTATTCTAGAACCTCTTTTCATGTTATTTATATAAATCAGCAAAATTTGTTTTAAACCTGTTAGCAGTGTATGTAACTTCCTTTGAATAGAAGGAGAAAACTTAACGGAGTACTTCACTGTAATTATGTTGTGACCTTCTGCATTCACCTCTTTAAAACTGTCTTACTTCACACAGATTAAAGCAGTTGAGTAGATTGGTCTGTGCAGTTCTGCCTAAAGAACATAACCTGAAAGCTTCACTGGGTGTCTGGCCTTTAAGTTGAACTAATGTCCTAGACTTGAATGCCTGGCTAAGGAGTGAGGGAGAATAATACAATGTTTAGTCAAAGACTCTGAATCTGTAGTGAGGCTTCTTTCTTGTTTGGATGTGTTCTATGCAGCAAGCATAGTGTTTGTGGAGCATTGCCTATGCTATGTGGGTGTGTAAACACAGCTATCAGTTCTCTACAAGAGCTGCTTTTCTAGCAGAACAGCAGTTAAACTAGGAAGTATTTGTGGTGGGGAGGGAAGAGTCCTCAGCTCTGGGGGGAGTGGGAGAACAGACTTGAGGCCCCATTCATATGAGATATGGTAACATACTTTGCTTTGAATTATTCCTGCATTGCAATTCAGCAATGACTAATACATGTGAGTGTGGTTACAAAAGAGAAGTTCCTGGTATAACTGGGAGAGTAAGGAAAAGGGGGGATAGCAATTGGAAGATGCAGAGGTTTTTTTTTGTAAGTATGTTAACCTCTGTCAAGTTAGCTGTGCCCTCCTCAAGTGGGAGGAGTTTAGCTTCCAGAAGTCTGATCTGCTCTGTTGCATTTCCATGAGTGGTTGAGCTGTGCTGAAAAATCCATACGGGGAAAAGTCTTGTGTGAATCAAACTTAATGGGGTAAGAAAAACAAACACAGTTGCAGTGAGGAATTTCCTCATGTAATATTGTTTTAAATGTTGGCACTCCCCTTCTTGTGTCACATTACTGGTAGAAACAAGTATGCAGAACAAGTGGATGTTTTCTGCTGGCAAACCTGAGAGCACTGGCAGGAGTAAGTTGTTAATGAAATGCTAAAAGTACAATTAGAATTCCTCAGTTAACGAACTCATGCTGAATGTAGCTGACCAAACACTGGAGAAAGCTTCTACTTCTAACTATGCTTATCACTCCCTATAATCATGTTTTGAGTTTTTTCCAATCTTTTGGTATTGTACCCTAATTTCTACCAGCTGCTTTTGGAGCAATTTTGTGTCTTTCCTACAACTGTTAGATACAAAACCATGCATTTCTTTACCTACTGTAAGTCAATCCTTGAACCATAGGGCAAGGGATGGAATTATCTTTAAAGGAGCACAGCTTTCTCTACCTCAGCCTGAAAGTACAAAAATTTAGAATCCATCTCAGACTGTGGAGACAGCACCAAGTATAACTGATGTAGGCTTTGGGTGCTAGTAACTGTTTTTCTGACTGGTACCAGATTTTGCTAAGTAACTTTCTAACTTAATGTGTGCTACTTGAGTAACTTAGCATCTCCTTCTGGTCTGTAGAGTATGTCTTTTTCATAGTAACCAGAGCATCCTCATCACAGTAATAAGGAATCAGCAGCCCATGCTCTGTTCTGAGCTGCTCATCAAGGAGACTTCTATTGAAGTTATGCTCCTACTCAGTTTACTGCAGCACAAGCATTTGGCGGTTGGTAAAAGATGCTTTGTTCTCGTTAATGCATTTTCACTTTTCATTTTTCTAGATCCACTTAAGACCAAGTGTTCACAGGCAGATCATAGCTGTAGAGGAGCAGGGGAAGTAGCTGCTTCCTGGAAAACTGAAAAACATGCAATGGAGCACTGTTTCTTTCAGTGGGAACAAGTGAGGGACAGTAGCCTGGGCAGGTGCTGTGAGAAGCAAATGGAACTAATTTGGAAACTAAAATAAAGAGTTTTGGAGAGATTGCTGTGGAATTGGGAACGTCACTTGCTGTTCAGTTCTGAACACTTGCTTCATAGCACTGCAGATATAAAAAGGAGGAAGAAACCAAAATGCTAAGAGTCTGAAGCTAGGAGGGCACATCAATTCAAAGCTTTTTGCCTTAGCCTCTTCCTCCCCCCCCAGTTTGTGTAAGTTGTCTTTTCTCCATTCTAGGAACCAAATGCTTCAGTATTAATTTCTGAAAAAGGAGAACAAACTAATTAGTAACCTTGTTTGTGCTTCCATTAGAAAGATCAGAGATGCTGACTGTTTCAGTGAGCTGGGAGGTGGTAGCAGCGGATGTTGGGATGTGTATCAGTTATCCCAGTTCTCTCACTCGTGTGCTATGACCTTCACCCTGTGTAGGAGGTGGAGAGGTGTTGCCTGATAGAGTGGTTACCTCAAAAGAAAGCGTGACTTATTCATGTTTTCTAATTCCCTCCATCCCCTTAAGAATGCTGCTTATATCAAAAACTAAGACATAAAGAACTGTTTCATTAAATACTTTCCTGCTACTTCCTTGCTGAATCATAAGGCAGTGTCAGCCTTAGACCTGCTGTGTGCTGCCTCTGTGCCGTTCTCTGAGCGTTTCACGAAGCTGGCATGAAAGTTCTAAGTGACCTCACTCTTTCCTGTGTGTTTTAGTGATACTGTGGTGATGTATGTACCTGGGTTCAGGCTTCCCCTTTGCTTACCTTCATGTTCATCTTTATCTTTGTTCTTCATCTACGCAGTTCTGAAACCAATACATGTCAAGAGACCTTCCCTGTAGATCTGCTGACAGTGTTCTGTTATGGTTTTCCTTATGGAGATGATGGCATGCAGCCATATCTAACTAGGATTTTTTTTTCTTTCTAAATACACTGTTGTGTCTCTTCTGAAGACTGTATTTCTGTCCTGCTTGAGAGAGTTGAAACTGTCCTTTAAAAATGTTAGATTAACTACTGGCTCTACAGTAGCTGTGTGCCTTTGTTCATCACTGCAGTTCAAGCCAGTTTCTGTAACCCCTAACAATAGCTTGTAGTCTGCAGTTTGCTTCTGCTTGTCAGGCTGAAGTAAATGGATTTCAGCCCAGGCACTGCAAAATCCTAGCAGCTACCAGATTAGTCTTGGAGAATGCTAAAAAGCCAAGTAGGGAAGGCAAAGTCTTGCACGCAGCTTGTATTAGAAGCAAAGGGTGAGCTTCCAAACTCTGATTGTCACTGGTATTTAGTGAATAGCTCAATGAGCCTAAACAAATGTAGGTGTTGAGTAGATGGCAAATGTCTAAAAACATGAAACACCAAGATTCTTCCTAGAACTTGTACATTTGCTGTAGCACTGACATCTGAAAGCTGTCTATTCAATTACAGAAAGAATGGAGAGAAGACAGAAATGGAGAATTTAAAAGAAAAGTTGCCCGCTGTGTAAGAAAAAGCCAAGAAACTGCTTTTGAGTGACACTTATTCAGCAGCTAGTAGCTTCACTTTTTTCAGGGTAAGTATCCTTCTAAAGAAAAGTTAGTTACCTGAGCTGAGGGTTTTCTGCCTACACGTTGCTGAGCTCAGTTTTCCTCAAAAAGCAAAATTACTTTTTTCAGCTGTTTGATCTTACAGGAATTCTTTGTATGCAATACTGAAGCCTGCGTGGTTGAAGGAATGCTTAAAAAAAAAAAAATTTCCTCATGCAGTAACAGCTCCTTCCACCTAGTTTGGGAACCTTCGGAGTACTCTTGTGTTTATACTATTCAGAAGTTGAAATTCTCTTTTGGCAGTATTCATCCTGCTTCATTAGTAAAGCTTAGGAAATACTGGAGTTGTAATAGAAAGGATACTCCTTCCTTCACATTCATTATTGTGAAGAGCACTTTTTGACTCTTAAAAGCATTCTGTCTTGCTGTCTTGAGTTTATACACATACAGCGTTTCTCTTGCAAGTATTGGTGGCATGTTGCTTGTAGATCTTAACTGAGTTTTCACTGCAGCTAAAAACATTCAGATAAGATTGCTTCTGGTTTGGTGGGAGTTTTTGTAATAGAAAGTACACTAGTAGTGTATCATCAGATGAAGTTGAGATATTACTTGTAGATTTTATAAAGAAAGGTGGTATTTTCTCTAGTAGCCCCAAAACAGCTTTTTCACTGAGGATTGTTTGGAAGTAGTATCAGAAAGACAGCTAGATACTGTTTGAGAATTGAACTGTAGCACAGCCTGGGTAAGTTTTGACCTCAGAGTAGCTGACATGATATTTATACTTTGTCACCCTGATTATATGAATTGCATTTCAGATGTTTAATTTGAGCAGTCTGCTCTTCAGTGGATTTCAACAATAAGCTCTTGTAGGAAGCTTAGAATTAAAACATGGCTTTTAAATATATGGTCTTTGGTTACTTTAATCTTTAGGTGCCAAGGAAAAAGCTTCAACTAGCTAATAATTTCTCACTCTTGCTTTTCTGAGGCAAAATTGAAATGTATGTTGAAGCTCCCCTTTCTTAACGCTTGATTTAGCAAATAGCCATCCTGCTAGAGAAGCTCAAAACATGTTCTGTTGGCTTCAGCACACAAAGCTGATGGAGGAAAAGTATGGTGCTAAATGTTGTTCAAAAGAATTGTACTGTCTGAATGACTAAAACAGCTTAAACTCCAGTTATGGTTGTTTTTCTTCACCAAAGTTGCATGGGAGATGCTTGCTTGCTTACATCCTTGGAGGAGTTCCTTTTGAGGGGCTGAGGCTCTATGACAAACTAGGACTGCAGTATCTCTAATCCGAACAAATCCTTTGAACTGAAATTTCCCAGAAAGAGCAAGTGTGAGAAGTGCTAATACTTAGAAAAGAGTAGGTGAGGGAACCAAATGGCTTCTACAACTGTCCTACAGTTTTTATTGTGTAGTAGTTTTTAATGTAATTGACAGCTCTTCATCCTTAGAGAAAAGGAATAACCAAATGTCCTTAGTTAACCTTTGCTGCTGCAATATTAAACTTGGCCATAGTGCAACAGTGACAAATGTTAAGTAATTGGTTGTATTGCTTTTTCTGGAAGGCAGAAGATTTTTTTTTTCTAAATCTTGGTGACTTCCCAAGCAATGAGTGGTGAATTGGTTGAGAAGTGGCCATGTGGCTGCTTTCAAACAAGCAGTCTGGCTTGGTAGCTGTAGTGTTACTGCTTAATGAAGCACTGCTGTGCCACTTTGTACTGCAATTTTCTGTTGAAGCAGCATCCATCATTAATAAGTAGTGGTATAGAAAAGTTTGAGTGATAAATCTATCAATATTGAAATATGTGAAAAATCAAACGTTTACACTGTGCTCTTGACAAGCAACACAAATAACAGGAGCCTGAAAGTCTGATAGTTGGACTGAGATGTACCTCATGCTGAACCTAACTCAAGTCTTTCTCAGGTGATGATTTTGGATTTATGCATCTTCTCTATAGAGGTATGTAAAATTCTTGAACAAATAAGTATCTTCCATGAGTTTGAAACACTACTGATTTTTTTTTGAAGTATTAAGGATCGTGAGGGGTTTTGTTTTAATAATTGTGATCTCTTTGTAGGTCTCCAATTGAGAAACATGGCACTGTTTTTTTCCTGCACTCTACCCACCTATTGCTGGACTTCTGTTGTTACAAGTTGGCAAATACTGGCTGGAACTGGGCTGCAATAAAACATGCCAGTTATCAATGCTGACAAGAGCCTAACAAGTGCCAACACAAGATGATTACGCATTTTGAAATCTAATGAACTGCTTTAACCTTCAGGAAGAATTGTAAAGATGTGTACATAGCACAACATGATCCGGATAATATATATACTGTTCATGTACATCCACAAATACACATTGTACCAAATAATGCTGTCTGTAGGTAGGAATAGAATCGTGTAAATTCTAAAGATTTTAGCAGTTTTTTTCCCTATTCATTGTTTCCTATCAGTTTGCAGAAAAAGCAAAACAAAACAACAAAAACAACCAACAACTTGTGAAGCATGTCAAACTAAAACCAATTAGGATTAAAGTCCTTTTTTTCCCCACTTTAATTTTCCTTTGACCCACTGAGGCTTAATTAAAATTTCTTGTTATTGAAGTTTAGTATCTTTTGTTTTGTGTTTGTTTTTTTTGGAAATGTGCTCCCTTTTATTCCCTCATCAGAACTTAAAGTTTTCCTAATTAAACCCTGAAGGGATTTGCTATCAATTACTTGTGTCTTCTTTTATGATGACCTTTGTAGTCCCTAAGGTGCTTTTTTTTTTTTCCTTCTTACCACCCCCCCCTTTTTTTTAAACAAAATAACCAATTGCACATGCTTCTTGAATTGGGTATAGCAATAAAACTGGCCATGGAGCATCCTTGAGCAGCCTGCTGGGTTTTACCTTCCGAGGGACTTGAGCGCTTTTGTTCAGAAGTTGAGTTGACTAAGTTAGTCTAGTCCAAGATGGGGATAAGCTGCTTTCTATGGGTGACTTTTTTTTTTTGCCTTTTCCATTGCCTGTTTGTGGGGTGGGGTGTGTGAGGGAGATGTTTTTTCTCAAGGTTGAATTCAAGCATGCGCATCTGTAGGCTTTCAAATGACTAACTTCTGGGTTTGGTATCAGAACTAGTTTTTTCTTCTTATCCCTTTTCTCTCTCTCTTCTGTGGCCCTTCATATTCTTTGCCTTCTACTTCAGAGTTTTCCTCACCTAATGTACAAAGAAAATTGCGATGTATATTTTCATGTAATTTGATTTTTTGGAATTCTGTCACCTTCTGTAGTGAGTTCTTCCAAAATATAATTTTTTCCAATACTACTGTGTCAAACTTGCTGTTTTCAGTATCAAAACAGGAAGGGGAGCTGCAGTTGGGTTGCAGCTTACCTCAGCAGTTTCAGTGAACTTCTGATGGATATGATGTACTGTATTTATTCTTGACATTAAAAAAGGCACCTCTCTTCCTATTGAAACCATCCTTGGCTCCAGCTGGCTCCCAGCAGAGCATCCTCCTCTAGCTCAGCTGCAGGTGGAAGCTTTTAACAGCAGAGCACCCCACAAAGAAATAATGTTCTGGTGTTAAGAGTCATCATGTGAGAAGCCTTCCATAGTAATCAGCTCACTGTGGCTGGGCTTCATTTCAGAATACTGTGCAACAAGAGTATACAGGAAGGTGTAAGTGCAGGTTTCTTGAGGGATGCGCTGGGGATGGGAGGTGGAGATTACCAGTTTGCAGTCTCACCCTGTGGGACACAAAAAAGAAAAAAGCTAATGAAATATAATAATACAAGTGAAGGTCTTACTTATTCCTACAGGTGTTTTAGGTGAACGTGATTTTTAATGTCCACATTGATATATCTGGTATCTCAATTATTTTCAGAAACCTTTAGTTATATTTGGTGTAACTGGATAGCCTCCTCATGGGAACAGACTTATGCAGTATTTAATGCCATTTGGATCCAGGCAGTAGTTGATATTGCTTTCCTTTTGAAAGCTTGCCTGAAGTTGTTAGGTGGGAAATCACTTGCCCACTCTCTGGTTACCCTTTTTCATTTATCAAAGAGTTGGGACTGCAGAATCCCAGTGCTGTGGTGCTGTTCTTTCCCTAAACAAAGAATTGGGAATAAGCTGTTACTCCTCTATCAAGTAGCAGAGGCCCTGCTGTCTGTTCTTCCTTCTCTGTTTCCATGGTGTATCTACAGAGCTGACATCAACTCAAGATAATTTTATTTTTTTACTTTCAACAAGTTCGGCAGTGTTCTGTGCCTTGTCTTACAGAATGACACATAACAGTCCATAACTGTTGGATCTGTGAGCTCCACAAAACAGTCCAACGCTTCCATTTTTATTTGCTCCCTAAGGAGAGCTGCTTGTTTGTTCCTTACAGTGCAGGTGTGGAAGTATTGGTCTTAAAACAGTTACGTGGAAGACCTTGTCACTGCACAAAACTATTTGCTCTGCTTTTTGTAAATCATTTGAATACAAGAGAACACCTGTTTGGCCTACCAAGATGGTTTGTGATTCCATGCAGCCCTGATTCCAAAACATGCAGGTGTTGCTGATGCTCAATCAGGCAGGTAAGATGATGGTGCCAAGCATGCAGCTTGCAGGTGGCTTCTGTCAGGCACAGAAGGGGCCTATTCGGTATTCCTGAGGTCACTGTTGGCTTTTTGTTTCTGCCCCATACATAATAGAACTCAATGATTTTTAAGGTCCCTTCCATGCTGCGATTGAGGGGACCCGGCTATGATGCTGAATGATAGCACTAGCAATTTCTGACTGACTTCAAGGTAAGAAAATGATTGAAGAGACACAGCACGTGCAAGTGGTACCAAAACACTTGTTGAACAATGAAGTAAACTGGTGTTGTACAGCATTTTCACATGTACCAAGATCTTGTGTCTGGTGTGGTTCATGTAGCCTGTCCTTTCCAACCACAGCAGCAGGTGCAGGGCTTAGCACCCAACAGTGCTGTGCAGGAGCTGCCTGCCAATGTTGAACACGTTTGTCACTGAGCTGTGAGGAAGGAGATGGGGCAGGTTTCACCATCGGTGTATAGACACAAACGGAGGCTCTCCATCTTGTTTCGATGGGGAGGACGTGGTGGGAGGCAGAGCAACTTTTCAGAGGCCACTTAATGGTGAAGCGATGAGGAAGTTATGGGATTGAAAACAATACCGTAGGTACTGCGTTAAAATATTTATGTGAAAGCTGCTATTTAGGGCTAAATTGCTGTTGTGTCAGGCAAACGAAGCGGCCCTGACGGGCAGGCCGCGGGGCGGGGCAGAGCTCGCTCCCTGCCTGAGGGCGGAGCCGCCGCCATAGAGCGGCGCGGGCTGAACCCGGCGCGCCCAGAGCTGCCGCCGAGAGCGGGCGGAGGCCGAAGCGGGAGGTGCAGCGCTGCTCTCGCGAGAACGCCGCGTTCAGCTCGGCTAGGCGGCGCGGGCGGTGGCTCTCGCGAGAGTCGAGGCGCCGGACCCAACATGGCGGAAGGTAAGGGGGGGAGCCCGGGCGAGCGATCGGGCGGGGCCGCGGTCGCCGGGCGCAGCGGCAGCGCTGCTGGCTGGGTGGCTTCAGCGCTCGTGGGGGGCCGGGGGCAGTCCCTGTGCGGGGCTGACTCTGCGGTACTCTGCCCGCTGCGGGTGGAGTGGGGTGGAGCGGGGTGGGGTAGCATAGGGCGGGCTGCCTGTCTGCCCCTGAGGTGAATGTGAAATGGCGGGGGTGTGGGCGCTGGGGTTTGGGAAGGCCTGCGCGGGCCTGTCCGGTGCAGGGGTCTGTGGGGAGGTGCAGCCCCGGGAGCTCGGCGGGGCTGTGTGGGGGAGAGCTCGGTGCCGACGGGGCAGGGCTGGGGAGCGCTGAGGGGCCGTGCTGCAGCTCCAGCACTGCGCTGCTGGGACCCTTCTGGCACATTTGTGCTGCACCTGCAGGATCCCTGAACCGCACTCGTGTGGCTTAGAGGCTCTCAATTATAGCCTTCTAAAACTTAAGCAGAGGTAATGTGATTTGCAAACTGCTTGGATCTCTACAGTGCTGTTCCTGTAAAACAGAAGCTTCCTCTTTTCCTCCCTGGAGGAAATTGAATCGGCAAGCTGTGCTGAAATGGCCCAAATTACAGGCACAGCAGAAGCTCTAACTTCCAGCCTTACAGCACCGCCTTCAGCTCCCAAACTCCAGCTCTCAGGCAGTGATAGAATTTCCGAACCATTTGTTAAGGATTAACTATGATGTAGCACGTTCAGATCTGGTGTGCATCAGCTGAGAAGATGCTGCAGTCAGGCTTGTGTAGTAAATCCTTACAACAACGTTTTAACTTCGGTGCACACATTGTAACAACACTGTTCTGTGCTGAGCTGACCCACCTCTGATGGGTAGTAAATGTCAGAGATGTCTGTAAGTGATGAAAGTCCTGCGCCAGGACCCTTGAGGATCTAGTTCAAGATTCTGTACTGCCAAGCAGTGCTGTGGTTGGAACAAATCCTGTTTCAGGCATCCATACATCTTCCCTAATTGAAACAGTTCTCTCATCTTTTGGCAGAAGAAAGCGTACAACCTCTGAGTGAGCCAGTGGGTAACAAGGTGGAGTTGAAGCTCTTCCTGCTCAGTTTCTTATGGGACCTGGATGGGAGGGATTTGTTTTGTCCCTTCAGATAAAGTATTCATCTTCACTATTTTTTTTAACAGTTTTGAGATGATACTGTGTAATAAGCTGAGAGATGAAAGCTTATTAATGAAGGGAGCTTGTCGAATTGTGGCTAGCTGATGAGAAACCAACTGCTTTTTCTTGTGGAAGTGATGCCTCTCTGCATAAGTCCTGAATTAGATTTGTTCAAACCTCACAAAGACAAGTGCAAAGCTTGCTTTTGTGTCTTTGTAAGAGATGTGTGCTGCTAATACCAGAGGATAGGGGGGGACATGCAGGTGTGAGATAGATTAATGCTTGAGTTTAGAGCAGCCAGAAGTACAGAAGTATTTGTGGAATGGTTGTCACAGTAGAGACTGTAAGAGGACAAAATTGAGGAGGATCAAGGAGCAGTAATCTGAACAGCTGTGAGGAGGAGGGGGCAGAGTGGAGCAGTGGATATGAAGGACCTTACTCTAGGGAAGGAGATATTACAGAAAAATGCACTGTTCCTCTTGAACACAGTTGGAAAGTGAAGAATAGTTTATCCATACTGTTGTGACTGCTCTTGAAGGGTGGGGTAGAAAATGCAGTGGGTTCCACTAGACCCTCCCTCTAGTTTTTGGTACATGCTATCTGCTCCTTCAGTTGCCACTTGCCTCCCTTCTTATCTCTCTGGTTCAGCTGTCATGTTTGTTCTTTAGACTTCCTTCTGCTACATTGCATGAGAAAAGGGCACTGGTCTCTTGTGAAGTCATCTTTGAAATCCTTGATAAGGGCCTTACACTTCTGCCAGTTAGTGAGGTGTTAGTGCATCTGCCAGGAATCTGTTAACAAACACTGCTGTTGTTTTCTTGTCTAGCCATCTGTTATCTGTAGGTATAGAGTTTGAGCTCAGGAGTTGCTCTGTGCACACCAAACCCAGGCGTACTATTTGTAGGTGCAAGTGGATTCATGTTTAGCCAGAGCCCTCCTTGCAAGTAAAGCTGTCTCCTCAGTGTCTTGATGGAAGGTTCTTCATTAATATGCAGTTACTGCACAAATAGGTATGTACATTTATACTCAGAACATGGGTAGATGAATATTCCAGCTTTATGCTAGCAGTAATAGATACTCTGTAAAAGGACTTGTCAGCCTTGAGATCCAGTGGTCATTTTACACTGATTGTAAGTGCTGACTTCCCCTGAGATTTGAGGACTGTAAATAGCAAAGCTGGAGTTGTGGTGCCGTTGGCTTAAACAGAGATGATACTTCTGTGTGAGTGTGTTGTCCTTTCAAAGTGACAGTGCAATGTTAACTCCTTAAATGAGCAATACACTGGGAAACTTTAAGGTAGTTCTGCACTGTGCAGACAGTGAGCCAGCCTATGAGAGGATTTGGGGAGTTACTTTCTGGTGCTGATTCTTTATTCCCATGTTCTCGCTCTCGTTGTTTGCCTTGAAGATGTAGTTATTATCTAAGATTACATATGCTGTGAGGCACAGCAGGCAGTTTCTTGTTTCTAGCTCTAGGGTTGGTATGGCACCTGAGAATTTCAGTGTACGAACAGCAGTGCTCCTGCACAAGTTTCTGCAACAGTTCTTTGAAAGTATCTTTCAGTGAGGGCTTTTGGCTTGTATCAGGTGTTGTTTTCCCCATTGTAGCAGTAGGGTTTGCTTTGTGCTGCCCTGGGCAGCTTCCTTGTGAATCACTCAGCAGTTGATCCAGAGAAATGCCCTGCTAGTTCTGGGAACACTGGAGCTGTGCTGTCTTCAATAGATGGAACTGAGCAGAGCTTCAGGCTCCTTTGAGGGCTGCTGTGCTATTGCTAGCAGTTCTGGGGTTGTGGTGTACTTCAACACAATAAGTATCCCAGAGGAGGTGAGATTGATTAGCTGTTAAAGGAGGAAGCTAAATAAATGGCTTTTCAAGGAAGTACACTGCTGAACTTGCTTAAGTAGTGTTAACTGAAGAGTAAAACAGGGTAAATTACCTCCTGTTTATCCATTAGAGTTTAGTTAAAAGACTTCTGAGGGAGTATTTGCTACAGCAGCCCGCAGAAGAAAGGCTAAATGAGGCTTTCATCTGCAGCTGAGCAGGAGGAGGATGCTCTGCCGGGGACGGCTGGAGCACAGCCAAGGCCAGCCATGCTGTTGATCTTTGCTCCAGAAGCAGAAAGAAAACACTGGTCATAGAGCTCAGTTCCTCGTTGTTTGTAGTAGGGTCTTACATTTAGTAAATATTTGAGGAAAACTTGTTGAACAGTGAATTCCTTTGTAGCAGGGAGGAATCTCGTAATAACTTTCCCAGTGAAAATCATTGGTTGCTGTCCAAATTTCTCCTCCCTGCCCCCTTCCTGTTGCAGGATTGACTTTGGATGTAGATTTTACTTAGAAATTTGTCTTATTGGTGTGGGTTCTTGTGGGCGGGTAATAATCAGTGATCCGCATTGACTGCAGTGTGCAGTTTGTGCAGGTAGGTTGGGCACTCTGGGGTAGATATGGGACTGTCAGCAACTGCTGGAATGCTCACTGTGCTCAGTGCATCTGCTGTGAAGGCAGTCAGCATCACAACTGAACTGAGCTAATTGCTAACTGCTGCTGAGGGACTTTGTCCTCCACTCCTCTGTAAATGACGCAGTCGTGGACTTGCATGGCTGTGGAAAGCTTATGTTGGGTAGGATTTGGGAACTTTGGTTGTGAGTAGCTTTTATCATTGTGTTCTGGTGATTTCTCCCCCCTGCCAAATGTGCTTACAGCTAGCAATGATATGAAGTGTTCAGTATGGGGATGTGATGCTCAAGTAGCATGGAAGAGGTTTGCTGGAAAGACGCCTGGTAAAAATGTGTGCAGCACTTGTGGGGCGAGTTACACTGAGATGCCAAATGAAGATGTGCAATGTTTCAGCCTTGAGTAACGCTGTGTGCCTCTGCAGAGGAGGTGGCCAAGCTGGAAAAGCACCTGATGCTTCTCCGCCAGGAGTATGTGAAGCTGCAGAAGAAACTGGCTGATACAGAGAGGAGATGCAATCTTCTGGCTGCCCAGGCTAACCAAGACAATGCCAGCGACACTTTCATCAGCAGACTTCTTGCCATTGTAGCTGAACTCTATCAGCAGGAGCAGTATAGGTAAGAAACTTCTCTTTGAGGAGGGGGAGATGACAGAAAGCTTTGACTTAATGGGCTTGAAAGACACAATAGCGTGCTGGTAAAATATGATGTTTGTTAGATAGCGTTTGTCAGAGTTGGATTGTTTCTTTAAATCTAAAATCCTGGTCAGAAATAAGGGTGTAGAATAGTAATTGAAAAAGAATGCAAGTCACAATATGAGCTTTAAGATCTCTGCTTTGTACTTCGCTTCACAGTGGTGTTTTGATTTAGAATGTTACCTGGAAGATGAAGCTGTGCAATCAGAGCATTTAGAAGCTATAGAACTTGAAAATAAACAGAGCATGTACTTGCTAGCTACAAAGGATAACCTGTTCTTAAAGGGGTCAGTGGAATTAAAGTGTTCTTGACAGCTGCTCTCCTAGGAACTGGGGATTCTTGGTGTGTTCCTTGTCCTCAAGACTACTGTCAAACATCATTTGTTCTGTTGCTGGTCTTGCCTGCAAACTTTGGTGCTTAGCTGACTGTACTACTGTGGCCATTGCAACCTAAATATTTAACTGCAGGATTGCTGGCTTTTCTAGTCTTCTACAGTAGTTCCTTAGTAGTTTACTGTGAAGCAGTTAACCTTTAATGACTCATTCATTGTATTTCTACATACAAAAAATAAAAATTGGGTTATTTGTCACAATGCTGCATTTAACCAAATGTGTTTTGATATCTCAAACAAGCTGAACCTAAATGTGGACACAGGGATGGATTCTATGGAGATGCTGAATCTGTTCATATCCAAGCACTGGGAAAGCCTGCTTTATACATATCTATGCTTTTTTCCCTTCTTATCAGTGATCTGAAGATAAAAGTTCGGGACAAGCATATCAGTGCTCACAAATTCGTCTTAGCAGCACGCAGTGATGCTTGGAGTCTGGCCAACCTTGCCTCAACAGAGGAGCTGGATCTGTCAGGTCAGTTACGGCTTAGTGATATGTGATGCTTCAGTTGTCTTTAGGGTGGCTGATGAAAGAGTCTGCTGGAAAAAGGTTGCCCTTGTACTTTTTGGTTGGTCTACAACTGTCTGCAAAAAGTGATGTTAAATCAATTTATAATGAAGCTTTGTTTGAAACAGGGAGGCAGGCTTGTGAACTTGATGCTAGTGCTAGTTAAATCAATAACTTACCTTCTTTCTCTTTAATGAACAGGGGTTGAGAATGGTGGCCTGTTTGTCTTTTCTAGAATCAACTAAACATAATGAAAAGCAAATCTATATGGAGGAGCTTGACTTTTTCCTTTCTAAGGACAGGGCTTTTTTGAGGTAGTGTGCATAATTTCTCTGGAGCGTGTAATGGAAATACCTTGCTTCTTGTCAACAGTGTGTGTGAAGGAAATGAGTACCAATTTTCATCTCTTGCAGAAGTGATGTGCTTTGGTGTTTTGATACCTTTACAGAATAGGCTGAGAGAAATGATGTGTTCTGAAAGACCGTCTTGTACAAGATGTTTTATTCTACTGTCACTGTTTCTTGCATGTGCTCACACTGAGCAGACTTTCTGCAGGCTGAGCATCTTGACAGATTTTCTGTACTTAACAGTATAGAGGAGTTTTGCACAATTAATTTGTGAGCAATAAAAATGGGTATGAAGTTAAGCAGGTTTGCAGGCTTGCATGTTGAACATCAAACTTCACTTCCTGCGCTAAATCTTGTCTTGAGTCCTAAATGCTGAGAAGCAAGTCACGGCAAGCCAGCTTGTGAGACAGCTTGTGGCAGGCTTTGCTGACAAAGGATTTCAGGTTCTTTCTGCAGCTGCAATAGAACAGAGGCCAAGGAGTCTTTAAATTGAGTGATTTACTCCCAAAGAGCTGCTATGCTGATGGTGGCTTTGTTGCAAGTCTTTAAGTGGTAGTCATTGCATTTCTAGCTCTGCATTCTTGCTGATCTGAGAATCTCAAATGTAGTTGTGTGGTCTTGCATGTTTAGCAATGCAGACACTTCCTATAACAGAATTATACTTAATATTGTTGACTACATAGAACAAATGAAAAGAAGCAAGAAAACTTTGATACATAGCACAGGGATTAGGTTATCAAGTAGTTGCAACAAGCTACAAACTGTTCCTCAAAAACTACGCCAGGTTTTCTAAAGAAGTCCTTTCTAAAAGAACTCTCAAGTTAAGATTGCTTAAATCCTGATTTCAAAGTACAGGCAGCATTTAAAACTCAGTGCTTTCAGACCTCTTATGTTCATTCTGCAGTCTACAAGAGCTAAGCATACATTCTCCTGTTTGGAGGTAGAAAATGTACCCTTTTCTCTGCCAAGACAGAGCTGATATTACAGTTCAAGTAGACTTCCCTGATTACTTCAGGTAGGCCAAAGGTGCTTGCCTTGCTGAAACCTCTTGTTCCTGACGAGATGGTCTGTGTGCTTTGTCTGGTGTTCTGCTAACAAGCTCGTCCAGCAGTGTAAAGGTGTTTCAGGATGGGTATTTCAGTGCCTCAAATATGTTCATCTTCTATTTAAAAGAAAAAAATAAAAAGCCAACCGTTTAAGGAGCTAATGTTGCTTTACTAAATAGTGGGGTTTTTGTGGTTGGTTTTAGGTTTTTTTGCAGTTGATCTGATCTCATGTTACGTAGTAATCCTCATCTGTATGTGCTTGGAAGCAGGGTGGTTGCTGCAGTACTTCTGACGAAGTGGCCAAGTTTTTGGCTGTTGGGTTTGCATCTGTGTTTCTCTTTTCCAGGGAAAAGAGGTTCCTGCTGTGTTTAAAAACATGTAGGCTTGGAATCAGTATTTAAAAACTCCTGAAGTCTAGCCATTTATTCAATTAGTTTCCCCCTTCCTTAGAAATGATGCCCAGCACTATTACTTATTACTACGTTACTATTATTGTTATTATTACTACTATTATATAACTATTATCTTATTACTAAGATGTAAGCAACCATATTGAAGTGCAGCAGTTCATAATACAGACAGCTGTAAAACAAGGGGGAGGATTCTTACAGTGGAAAGGGGATTTGGGGACATAAATGTCAGTGTGGATTTGGCCATAGAGCAGCAAAGACTTCAGAGGGACATTTCTTGTCCCTCCACGCGATGTTCATACAGCAGGTGGGAGATGCTGCAGGGAGCCCTGTAGCATTCTCACTGTCCAATGGAAGAAGGATTTTACTGCTTGGTGCCAGCCCTGCTGTTAGCTTTAACTTCTGTCTGGTCTTGTCTCTTTGTTCTGGTGCTGTAGCAAGCTAAAGCACTACAGTTTCAATGAGACGTTCTTCCTGGTAGCTGTGACTTTAACAGTCAGAGGAATCAAAACTGCTTGAATAGGTGATTGTTCTTTAAGTATTTTATTAATCCCTGTTGCTCCCTGTACCAGATGCTGACCCAGAGGTAACCATGGCAATGCTGCGCTGGATCTACACAGATGAACTTGAGCTAAGAGAAGATGATATCTTTTTGACAGAGCTCATGAAACTAGCTAATAAATTTCAGCTCCAGCTGCTTAGGGAAAGGTGAGTCTTGGTAAATGCAGTCATTATTCTTGAACTCTTTAACTTTGTTTGAATAGAAATAGGTTGACAGCTGCTAGCAGTTGGATACAGCTTTGGTTTCTTTCAAAGACTTGAGGTTTTCCATAATGCAGCATGACAGTCAGCTGATCACAGGAAAAGGAGCTTTATGCTATAGTTACGCTGTAGCTGTTTCTCCTCACAGCTCTAATGTTTACTTTCCAGTTCTTCTTCCAGCCAAATAACCCTAATTTGGCAATGAGGGAAAGTGGAGAGCAACATATTAATAACAAGCTCTGGAGAGCTGTAAGAGAAGAACTGTAAAATGCTAGGAAGAGTCAATGACAAGCAGTGTACAGGATGAAGCAGAATGGCTTGGGTTGAAAGGGGCCTTAAAGATCATCCATTTCTGGCCCCCTGCTGTGGGCAGGGTTGCCAACCACTAAATCAGGCACCAGATCAGATTGCACAGAGCCCCATCCAGCCTGGCCTTCCGTGCCTCCAAGGATGGGGCACCCCACAGCTCTCTGGGCAGCAATGCCAGTGTCTCACTGCCCTCTGAGTAAATAATTTCCCCTAACATCTAAACTGCATCTCTCCTCTTTTAGTTTAAAGCTGTTTCTCCTTGTCCTGTCACTATCAGACTGTAAAAAGTTGCTCTCCCTCCTGTTCATAAGCTCTGTTCAAGTACTGGAAAGTTGCAGTGAGGTCTCCCCAGAGTCTTTTCTTCCCCAGACTGAACAAGCCCAACTCTCTCAACCTTTCTTCATAAGAGAGGTGCTCCAGCCTCTGATGATCTTCGTGGCACTCCAACAGTTCCTCATTATTCTTGTGCTGATTTATATAATTCTAGAAGGGGATGGCTTGTATTGAAAGTATGAGTGCTCTTACCCACTTAGCAAAAAGGCTGTGTGTGCAAAATGAAACCACTTCAGGTTTTGTGCAACACTGAAGCTTTGAATTTGGTTAAAGGTGAAGATAATGATAATCTTTTGTCCAGGAGGCGTCTGAGGCTGCAGCAGTGCTTGGCATCTTTGCTTAATCTAATATTTAATTGTCTCTCCATGAAGCAAACTAAACTGGTATTGGTGCTTCTAACCAAGTATTTGACATCTGTTGGGCCAGTGCTAAAAATGTCTTCAGGCTTTAGTATCTAAGTAGTCCTCAGCTATTGCCTGGTCACAGTAGTGTGGTGATAGGGAGAAAGCTCCAGTACAGTATGATACTAGTAATTTGTAAATGTATTTGAAAACATCTATCAGTGCTTTTCTTCAGGTGCAGCCTAGATTGGAATCACTAGAATACTTAACCTTAAAGTTCATTTTGAGGTACTTGAGTTTTCTTCCTACAAACTCAACGACTACCTTCAAACTATGAAGATAATTTGATGGACCTACTATTAAAACTTTTCCGTTCACAAAACAAATAGCTGTATTTGGCATGCCAGTTTCTAGCTTCAGTGCAGAGGCTGCTTGTGTGATGCTGTAGTACGTAGGAAGTAGGGAAGGTGTTTAGGAACCACAGCTTGTTCAGTTGGGAGAGCTATGATATCTTCACTGGCAGGTTCCTTCAGTGTATTGTTGTTATGGGAACTCAGTTTAGACAGGCTCCTACCTAAATAGGAGCCTACTCTTGCAGGAGCTGTCTTACAGAGCTTGTAGTTAAAGTACATTTATGCCAGGCCTCTTTCTACTGGCACCCAAGAGATGAGTATATAGAGCCCTGTAACAGCTTGAGGGGCTGCTTACTGAATGGCTTTTTTTTCCATTTTGACAGATGTGAAAAAGGAGTTATGTCACTAGTTAATGTCAGGAACTGCATTCGTTTCTACCAGACTGCTGAGGAGCTGAATGCTAGCACTCTTCTGAATTATTGTGCAGAAATAATTGCTAGTCACTGGGTAAGTACTCGTAGAAGGAAGCAAGAGGAAAAATATTGATAAGCATAGAAATGTAAGCTGTGGAACTTTACTGCCTAACCTCAGGAGTATATCTTTGTATGCTACCATTCAAGCACCCCAGTTGGGATGGGGATTTCATGGATTTCTGGTACCTTTTGGTGACCAAGGCAGCCTGTTATCCTCACCTTTGCTTGTTTTGCAAGGCGTCATTGTTATATGTGAGTGAAGGGGTTTGATGCAGCAATAACTTTTCCCTTCCTCCTCTTTTTCAGTTACGTTTATTACATGCTGCTTTTGGCAGTACACTACAGAGTATTTTATACAATATTAAATGGTAATTGTTTGAAACAATGTGTGTTAAATGGCTCTTCCTCCAAGATTGTTTCTAGAGATTATGTTCATTTCAGTCTCAGTGTGAATGTGTTGATGGGGCGGTGGGGAAATAGCTTGTAGCCTCAGGACTTGTTCTGTTCATTGAAAATGCTTTGCTATGAAAAGTCCCTTAGTTTCCTAAACATGGCACAAACCAAAGAGGTTCTAATAGGCAAGAGAGTTGTATTATAAAATACTGACTGAGTTGTTCAGAGGTTCGTCCATAGTTGGTGTCTGTCTAGACAGGGTCACGAATCCCAGCCTTGTTTTTACTTCTAAAAATAATCCTTGTAAGTAAGAGCCAAGCCAGAGAAGACTTTACCTCCTCTAGTGGGGGGAGCAGCAAGTGATCTTGTGGCTGACTTGGAAGTTTCACTTGCTCTGGTATTCTGAGGAAATCTTGATTGATTGTGTAAAGTCTTAGTCCTAAAAATAAGTCTTCTTATCAACAGCAGACTGGTGCATGAGGATTTAGGTTTTCTTTATCTAGGATATGCTATGCAGACCTGTATCTGAACCTGCAAGTCAGCCACTATAACTCTTTCTTTAGCTTCTGGCTGGTAACTTTTGACACTGCTCTGCCTGAAGATGAGGTTTTTCCTGTTTAGTCAAGTATGCATTAACTCAAACCAAAGGTGGTCTTCTGATGTTTAGTGTAGCTTCATTCAGGTACAAAGCTTCTGTGGAGATGTCATTCTTCAGTAGGGTGGTTTTGTTTTTACAAAAGGCTTATTACTGATGTGTGATTTAAGTCTAGATAGAGAGATAGTTTAGGAACTAGGTGTTTATCTACTGCAGTGAATGGTAAACTGCTTGTTTTCTCTGCCTGTAGACAACAGGGATGGAAAACACCTCACTGTAACAGATCTTGAAACTAAAATGTAAGATTTCCTCAGTGTTTCTTCGTAGCCTTAACAGGCTATCTTGGATTGTTCCTGCTTGTTGTAATGTCATGCATGTTATCAAAACAGAGCTATTAACTGAGCTTGCGTTGTGAACCTGATAATAACATTATACAATGCGTTGCTTATAAACAAAACAAAAGTATTGCTTACCCTCTGCTTTTGTGTTATTCTAGGATGACTTGCGGAAAGAAGACTTCAGTAGCATGAGTGCTCAGTTGTTGTATAAAATGTTCAAGTCAAAGACAGAATATCCTTTGCATAAAGCTATTAAAGTTGAGAGAGAAGATGTAGTCTTCTTGTATCTTATTGAAATGGATTCACAGGTATAGTGAGACTAACTTACTGTCTTCTAAAATGTCATGTTTTAAATAACTAGTTTCTAACAGCTAGTCTGAACACTGTCTATTTTTGTCACTAATTCTCCGTGTTTGCATGTTTATTGCTACAGCTGCTTTTATGTCTATAATAGTCATTGAGTGATAAATGCTCCCTGAAGACATAATTAAGAAGTGATTTATGACAGTCTGTTGCATGTAAGATGTTTTAAATAAAACGCATTGCTTGGTAAACTTTGCTACTTTGTGGCCATTCCTGTGTAAGATGTGCTTACCTAAATGCATCACAAGCATTTAGCGTTAGAGGTAAAGGTCTGCCATTATGGTAGCTGGAATTGGCTGTTGAAATGTTACCTTGAGCTGTTGTTGTAGCTTTGTAACTGAAGTCAACTGACTACATTTGTGTTATAGCTTCCTGGGAAGCTCAATGAATTGGATCAGAATGGAGACCTTGCTTTGGATTTAGCCCTCTCTCAAAGACTGGAGAGTATTGCAACTACGCTGGTCAACTACAAGGCTGATGTAGATAGGGCAGACAAGAGAGGCTGGAGTCTGTTACATAAAGCCATCCAAAGAGGTAAGAAAACAGGATACAAAGCCTCTAACTTGCAGCTGTTGTAGTGTGAAGTGTATATTCGAAGATCTATTCCAGGAATAGATGAGAAATGACAAATACGTCTCATTCCATATTTGACAATCGTAGTTAGAAAGCTGTAGTCACAGATAAACGTTGTCCTATCTGTTTTTGTTGAAACCAAAAAACTAACACACTGATGAAATAAACCATATGACATCAAGAAGCAATCCAGTAAAGCATGTTCTGCTGAAGGAAGAAACATAGGGTAGTATTCTACTGTGGCAATCTGCAGTGTCTTTTTGATGTACGGTCTCATCAAGCATGGACAACCTAGGTAAAAAATCAAGTTTAAGCCTTCTAGATCTGTTTTGAATGTTGCGTCTGCTTCTTACTGATCATAGTTAATAGTAAGGATCTTCCCTGCTGGACAGAAGTCCAAGTGAAGGAAAAACTACCTGGAAAAAGATGTGGAGCAGAAGGAGATGCTACGCCCATCTAAATATCTACAAAGTTCCAGCAGATAGTAGGATGGTTATCAGTGGATCCTGAGTACAACTATGTGGTTACGTTAAGCTGTTCTTCACACTAGAGTAGAAAATGCGTCTTAGAACTGGAGCACAATAGGACTACATTGCTATGGCCACCGTGCTCTGAAGGCTTTGGAGAAGCAGCATCATGGCTTATGGCCAAAGTCTGGTAAAAATCTGTAGCAAGCACCCCATGCTGCTGGCTGACTACAGGGATGTCTTTGGCAGCTCTATCTGTCTTAGAAAGCCAAGCACAACGGGAACCCTACTGGTGACTGGACCTCACAGATGTTGTGGTGCTACAAATAATTAAAAGCATAAATCTCTTTCTAAGAGTCTGAAAGAGCTTGCTACTTGAAGTAATTGGGGTTTTGCGAGCTCAGTGCAGCTCATGATTTCTTTCTTTAGTCTCTTATATAACTAAATGGTTGCTGGTGTCAGATCCTGTGAATGAAGCTTCAGTAGCAGGATGTCTACACATAGGTCAATGTTGTGGCTGCAGCACAGTAAAGCACTGACAAATTTACAGCAGACTGTTCTTCACACATACAAGTATCTGTTCCATTTCTAATGTCTGCTTTTACTCTAAGCTAGAGCTCTGAGAATGAACAGCTGTTTTTCAGTAACAAAGCTTCAGTAAGTTGATCACAGATAACAGTCATGCTCTGGAAAAGGAGCTAAGGCAAATCTTCTGAACTTGCCATGTGATTCTTACTTCTGATCACTGAAGAGTGGGGGAATGTCAGATAAGGAAATTTGGTGGTGAGGTGAATGGAGTTTCATTTTTTAGTGCTGGAGATGATACAGCAGTACATATTGCTTTTTCAGGCCAACAGGTTTCTTTATCTGCTCTTGCTGTCAGGATGAGTAACTTGTGAGTAGATGTCTTCAAGCAAGTGTTTGGAACAAGGGAAGCTAATAATATGCTCAAGGCATTCTCTGCATCTTGTTTTAAGCCCAAGTCCTAGTGCACAGAAGTGGGCCTAAGTTCTGACTTCTGAGAAGCTCTGAGGAGAGATTTCTGGGACTGTCGTGTGTGAGGAGTCCTGACTGTTGGAGCCATTGCTTCATATGTAATGGGGTTTACACTTTTAAGAGCAAAGGCTGTGTTACTGCTTGTTTGTGTAGCAGTACTGGACAGATAGTGACCAACTTCAGCAGCATTCTTCTGACTGTCCTGGAAAGTAAGGTTCATTCAAAAAATACATTTAGCCTTCAACTTGCTCAGCTGGACATTAAAGTAGCAATGGATTTATCTTGATACAGACTCCAGCAAACTCAGTATTGCCCTACCAAGTGAATTGGTGTGTGAGCTTGAGTCTCCTGTAACCTCAGGGCAAAACGCAAAGGAAAGAGGTTGTTACAAAATATCTTAATCCTGGCTTTGCAGACAGGTGGTCCTGAAGTTACCAATGGTAAGGCATTCTAAGAGCAGACCATTCTACTGGTATCATTGTATGATATAGAAGGAAGGAACATGCATCTGTTTTTCTTGATTTCCATAAAACGTACAATTTCCATTGTATCCATAATTAACCTTATTTTTCCATGACAGGAGATAAATTTGCTGCAAACTTTCTCATTAAGAACGGTGCCCGTGTGAATGCTGCTACGCTGGGAGACCAGGAGACTCCTCTGCACCTTGTGTCATCATACAGCCCTAAGAAGCATTCACCTGATGTCATGGCAGAGATGGCACAGATAGCAGAATCTCTCCTACAGGCAGGAGCCAATCCAAATATGCAAGACAGCAAAGGAAGGTAAATACTGGATGGAGTCAAGTCTGATAACAGTTTAATAGATAATACTGTAGTGATTATTCAGATACAGTCCACTGGGAACCTTCCCATGTCTCAGCAAAGCAAAGATAACAGTGGAAGCAGGAAAGGTAAAGTCATTACTTCAGTTTGAGACCTGCAGGTAGCACTCAAAGCAGAAAGATGTTTCAGGTTGGATAGTATACTGTCATGATCGATTTCCCTATAGGAAGCTGGGGGTGAATTGACTTCTGGAACAGTTGGCTAACAGTTGTTTGCCTTTATTGGGTCATTGAACAATAAACCAAGTGAAGTAAGATGACAGCATTCCTAAAAAAGCTGCTTCTTTGAAGCTCTGTCAGCAAAACTGAAATTATCTCAAAAAGCCAACATTTTCAGTGTATTTGCCTGATGTATGGGGTGTCTAAACTGCCTTAGAGGTTAAGTTGGTGTGGCAAATGTGTAAATAGAATGGTGTAGAAGCTTCAGGATGTATTAGGTGCTCAATTTGGCTAGGCTTTTGTGCTCTTTCCTTTAAGGTTTTCTCTTATGCTAATGTAAAGAGTTGCTTACTCCTAAATCAAGTAGAACCATATCCTCTAAAAAGGCAGCTTGCTCTTTCTCAAGATGTACATGAGCCCTTCCCTGGAAAGCACAGGTGATAGTTAGCCCCATCAATCTACTGGGGTATGTTGATAAGTGTGGACAAAATCTTAAGTGCCTCACTTGCTGATGGAAGTGTACTTTGCTCCAATTGCAGGACCCCATTACACATGTCAATTGTGGTCAGAAATGAACCCGTATTCAGTCAGCTTCTCCAGTGCAAACAGTAAGTTCTACTTAAGTGTAAAATACACTGAGTACATACTTGAATGAAAGCATGAAAACTGGTTTAACAACTCTTCTGGGCCTTTTTTGCCTTATGATAAGTCTAGCAATAGGCTAGAGATGCAGAAGTGTGAGGGCTTTGCCCAAACTGACAGGCCAGAAGCCAAGCGAGTTTGCTCAACTGTAAAGAAATAAACAGTATCTCTGTTTTTCTAAGAGAGCTAGAGGAAGTACTGTAGCAATATCTTAGTTTGTAGTGAAACCAAAAGGAATAATAATGTATTTGGACGTATTTAAGAGCTTCACATTCAGCTTGGATTCTGCTTAAAGTAGGTGACTTCATAGGATGAGAAAACAGAATGTTAATCTGACTCAGTTTCCTCCATAGCTGAGTTTACAGTTCTTGTACATGACTAAAAAGAAGTCTTGCCTGTTTGATAAAGTTTGTGACAATCCAAATCTAACAAGACCACTTTTCTCCTAAGAGTAATGAGCTTAAACTTTGTAGTTATTAAAAGATATCTTTCTTGTTTCAGAATATTCACAAATTCTACTGTACTTCAGTTACTCCAGAGGTTTTTTAAGTAGCAGAAATTGTCAGTGAAGTATTGGATAAAGTAGAACAGCATTTCAGACAGTTGAAATTTAAGCTGCATTGGAGCCCGCTTTAAGGCATAAGTTGGGGAACATTAACTCTTATTTTTAGACTAGACTTGGAGCTGAAGGATCATGAGGGAAGCACAGCTCTGTGGCTTGCAGTTCAGTATATCACTGTATCATCTGATCAATCTGTAAACCCTTTTGAGGATGCACCTGTTGTAAATGGAACTTCGTTTGATGAGAACAGTTTTGCAGCAAGGTTGATCCAACGAGGCAGCAATACAGATGCTCCAGACACAGTAACAGGTAAAAAATAAGTTTGTATTTCTGCGTAGAAGGAAGGCTTGTAGGTTAACTGCCCAATGCTGACTGCAGTCTGTGGTCCAAACTACTCTAGTACCTAGAGTACTACCTATTCAAAGCTTCTGGGGAACCCGAATGAAGTTTCAACAGTTCTTGCTATGTAATGAATGGTATGGGTGGGTGGTAGTAGCTTCATCCGAGCTGGGACTCTGAGTCCTAAACTGAGCTTGACATGGAGGAAGTGACAATATCCTGACTCTTTGCCAAGTCCTAACGTCCTCTTTACAGTTTCAAAATGTGTAACTACTAAATGGCAGTGCACGTGACAGTCCAGCACTTCAAGGGAATGATTAATAGTTAGGATTTTCCTTCTTGACTTCTAGTTCTAACATCGTATGGGAAAGGGTGCTAGCTTCTTTTTAGTATCCTTTTTTTACTTTGGTATAGTATTCTCACAGTATTCCTGGTTTTTCCTTAGGGAACTGCTTGCTTCAGAGGGCAGCTGGTGCAGGAAATGAGGCGGCTTCTCTCTTCCTAGCAACTCATGGAGCAAAAGTCAACCACCAAAACAAATGGGTAAGCCAGAAAGTTCTAGACTTTCTGAAAAATTTCCTTATCTCCCTTCAGAAATAATATGGTAGTGTTCTCCTGTTGCTAACCCTAGCTTAAAGCAAGTTGGAACATCTGCTGAGCCTTCTGCAGTTTTTCAGATATTTACTAGTGATCAGGCAACTGCAGTGTAACAGTTGGCACTGTTCTAGCAGCACTGCTGGGTGTTAAGATGCTTTAACACTTCTTTTTATCCTTGTTGTAATCAAGTCCTTAATATAAGTTAGCTCATGTAGCTGAAAGTGCGAAGGAGCTTCAACTACCAGGACTTAAGTTTCTTTACACTCTGTGAGATAGTAATTTAAAAGCTCCTCTTGTTTTTTCAAGCTGTTGACCTAGTCCCCTTTTTGTTAAAGGGGGAAACACCATTGCATACTGCCTGTAGGCATGGCCTAGCAAACTTGACAGCAGAACTTCTGCAACAAGGAGCCAATCCAAACATTCAGACTGCGGAAGTGGCACCTGGTCAGAAGGATGCGTCTTCTCCAACAGCAGAGAGTGTTTATCTGCAAACTCCCCTTCACATGGCTATTGCTTACAATCATCCAGATGTGGTATCAGTCATCCTGGAACAGAAAGGTAGTGTTCTTCTGGTTCAGACTGTGTTGCTGCTTTAGCATTAAGATGTTATCTCAACTGTGTTCTGACAAGCTACTCATCATAGAATTGCTCAGATTGGAAAAGATCTTTAAGATCATCAAGTCCAACCGCAACCCAGCCATACTACCTTAACTCTACCAACCCACTGCTAAATCGTGTCCCTGAGCACCACATCTGAATGGATATTAAACACATCCAGGGATCAAGCATTTTTTCTTGTAAATCTTGTTTATGTAGAGCAATTAATATTGGTTATAGAATATTATGTCACCTCCTTGTTAGCACTGGAAAATTAACTTGCACTAAATCTGTTATTGATCTCTCCAGATTTTCTGCTGTACATAATGGACTTGAACTTTAGCCCCAGGTTGTGTTCTGACGGTACAACTATGAAGTCTTCATTCTCAGAGCTTTGTGTAAGCAGCTGTTTGGAAACAGAGATAGTGAGGAAGGAGGTTCTGGCTCTTAGTCAGGAAGTTGGATAGCTTTTAGTGTAAGTATTAAATCAGTTAGTATTGCGGCTGCAGGTTAGGATGTCCCAAGCAGTATCAGCAATCATGGAAACAAAGTAACTTGCTCAGGAAGAGGTCTCACAAACTGAGTAAACTTCCTGCCTACTTTTAGGGATGTGGCTTAGCAGTGGGTTTCTCGTATGAGGTGGATAGTAGGACTTAGTGACCTTAAATGGTCTTTTCCAACCTAAATTATTCCGTGGTACTTAAGAATGTGACACAGACACGCCTGCAGCCTTTAATCTGCAACTGGAGGTCAAATACAAAAATGCTAACAATTATTCTTTTTCTTTTTTTTTTTTTCCCAAGCTAATGCTCTTCATGCAACCAACAACTTGCAAATCATTCCTGATTTTAGTTTAAAGGACTCAAGAGACCAAACTGTGTTGGGATTGGCTCTTTGGACAGGTGTGTGCTTATGAAACAAGATGAAAATTCCCTATGATAGGGAAACTACAATGTGGACAAGATCATTTTGGGGACAAAACAGCCCTAAAACAGTGTTTATGGCCTGGCTCGTGCTGCTAATGAAAAGCTGTCAGGGAAAGCTTTAGATGATTATTTAGCTTCTGAAATAATGTTCACAACTGGCTTGCTGATTTCCACCCCTACAGCTTCATTTGTTCAGTAGGGGATAGCTTTTGGAGTCTCTTGCCTGCAGCTGTACTGCTTTATGGAATTGTGCCACTCTGAACTGTCAGTTATTTTTGTATGTGTTCAGCATGTTGTCTTTTCATGCTTATCTCCATGAAGGTCAGTATTGCTGCATTAACCAGCTTCTAGAACAAAGGGGAGGTGAGATACTTTTAAGTAGCTATGAGGTGGAATGGAACTTGGAATACTGATTCAGGAGATGCTTTCTTCTGTGAAACATAGAGGGGGGATGGTTTGTAGAAAAACAGATAGTGTTTGCATCCTAATGACCCTTAAGCTGTACTAGGATGGCTTATGAATGTAATACCAAAAGCTAATGTGTTTGTTGAACAGTAGTCCAAGATAGTATGAAGAATTATGCTAGATGTGGTTAAGGAGGACATTAAATTTATATGGACAAAAACGAACGGAAAATCTCTGCCATGTATTGTACCATGTTCTTTGTCTTTATTATTCTTTGGAGAGTGAAGGCAAAATACTAATGATCTCTAACTCTTCAGGCATGCATACAATAGCAGCTCAGCTGCTTGGATCTGGAGCATCCATCAATGACACGATGTCGGATGGACAGACTTTACTACATATGGCAATACAGAGACAGGATAGTAAGAGTGCACTTTTTCTGCTGGAACATCAGGCAGATATAAATGTCAGGTAAGATCTTCACTGATGTAACACTGAACTGGATATTTAGGAGCAGGTGTAATGACTGCCTTACTCATGAGTGGGAGCAGAGGAAGAGGTGCCGATCCAGTGTCTGTGGTCATGGTGACAGAGCTCAAAGGAATAACATGGATTTATGTTGGGGGGATCAGGCTGGGTGATAGGAAAAGGTTCTTCACCAGTGAGTGGTGGACATTGGAACAGGCTCCTCAGGGCACCAGGTGCCAAGGCTGCCTGAGTTCAAGGAGCGTGTGGGCAGTGTTCTCAGACAGAGGGTTTGAATTTTGGATGTCCTGTGTGTGAAGCCAAGGGTCAGATTTGAGTATTGTGAGATGTTCTGTAATTCTATTTAAAGGCTTGAAGTTGATTTCAGATGACTTATTTGGCCCTTCTTACAGTTGTACTAGTTAAAGCTGAGGGTTTACATATGTGAGCATTGATCTAAATATAGTTCCATTAGTCAATACATCCTCTTGAGGCTACAGTAGGAGGTTCCACCCTGATTCTAAGTAGAACATAACCCTCTGTAACAGAATGTCAAGTCCTAGAGACATAGTACTGAGCTTCTGTAGTCTCATCTATTTTGCCAGCTTGTTGGAGTGACGTGTTCTATTATCTGAGCTACTTAGATGTAGTCCCAGCAACAAGATTCACATAAAACTTGCCCACAAGTATATGTAGACAAGCTGATATTATACTTAAAACATTTATATGCCCACGTATGACTCACAGGCTGTCTTTGAAATTTGGCCAGCTATACCTCATGAGTGTCATTGGGACAAACTGCCTAATACAACTGTTCTAACTTCAGTGCCTTAACAGTTACTTCTGAGTGTTTGAAGTGTTACCGCAGTACGGATAAACCTGCTCCCTTCTGTGATAGTATAGTAGGCAGAGGGAACTCTGTTCAATCAGTGACTATAATTAAGGCAATGAAGATAACTCTGAGCTAAGAACGCTAATGTGAGTCTCAAACTTCAGAAATCTGCATAGTTGCTCTGAAATATTTAACATGGTAGGTTTGCTTGACTGAACATGGTCTTACCACAGCAAAAATGCACAGATGTGGAGATAATTCTTATGTTTGTAAACTACTGTAACAGTGATCATCAAATTCTTTCATGACGTAGTGACATGGTTTAAACTGCTCCTGTTACAGAACACAGGATGGAGAGACTGCATTACAGCTGGCTATAAAAAACCAGCTCCCTCTTGTGGTTGATGCTATTTGTACCAGGGGAGCAGATATGTCTGTGCCAGATGAAAAAGGAAATCCTCCTTTGTGGCTTGCCTTAGAAAACAACCTGGAAGATATTGCGTCAACTCTGGTAAGGCTGTTAGTTGACTTAATTTAGCCTTGTTTTTGTGTATCTCACTAGCAACAAACGGCCCACAAGTGGAAATTAAATCAAATGCATGAAAAGGGCGGAGTTGTCATATACTACATAACCTCTAGTGTTTTGGGTTTTTTTTAACCAGAATTTCCTTGTTCTTGGAAAGTCTTCTATAAACACTGTAATCTCTGTAGCCAAACACCTCACAGACACTATAATTAAAGTGAAAAGAGTAAGCTATCTGGATTCCTAATGCTGGAAGACAAGGTTCTACTAAAAATATTAGCTTGTAGCATGCCTGGCTTGTGTAATAGTCACCTTCCTGGATAAAACTGGACACTTGTATATTTGCTTTGGAGTACGTGCTACTTTTTATTGAATCTTAATTCTATCAAGAGTGCCTTTTAAATGCTTATCTCAACTTCTTTAAGACTAGATTCTATTCAGGTATAAGTGATCCAGGAAGAAACTTGCTCAGAGATGTATGAAGGTTTGCTTAGTAAGTTTCTTCCTGGACCACTTATGCCTGCATAAAGTCTAGTCTTGGAAGGAGTAGAATTAAGTAGATTTCCTTTTGTCTTCTTCATAAGGAAGGTCACTCAAAACGTTTGTCTTTGATATCCAGTTATTGTCTGCTCGGAAGGGACAAGAACTTAAAAACTGTGCAGTTTAGTTGCACAATGCATCTTGCAGCTGTACTTGGCCACTTGTACTGGCATCAAGTAAGCATGCTTATGGAGTCAACACTTAAACTGCTTTTCTATAACATTGCAAATAGCTTGTAAAATGGTGTGGAACAAGTCTTACTGAAGTGCCACACTGCTCAAGTGGTGCTGTAGAGGGGAAATAACAATATCATGCATACAGTTCCTGAAAAAAAAAACCAAACAAAACATTAGCTTTCAGCTGTATAGCTGAATGTATTGCTAGAGATGCAAGCAGATGAGATTTAAAGACAGCTGCTGTTGTTAACTTGGCTTCGTTTTGGTACTTGTCATGAGGAGACAGTAACTTCACTTTCTAGCAAACTAAGAAGTCTCTGTTCAGAGTATTATGAGTTAGAAGTATGTGAATTGTTAGTAAATGCTACCTAATAAAGTATCATATAGTAGACCAATAAAACATAAGGCTGGAAGACATTAAAGTAGCTTCTTGAAATTTTATAACTGTCATAAGAACAGATAAGACATCTCGAATTCTACCTCCAAGGTGTAATATTTCAGAAATATTAGTCAAGGACTATGTAAAGTAAGGGGAGTCTGCTGGAGGTAGAGCAAACTTCATTGCCTCATTGTGCTTTTCCTTCCAGGTGAGGCATGGCTGTGATTCAACCTGTTGGGGATCAGGACCAAGTGGTTGCTTACAGACTCTTCTTCACAGAGCTATTGATGAAAACAGTGAACAAATAGCATGCTTTCTTATTCGCAGGTCAGAGCCCCCTCCTAAAACAAAAACTTTTGAATGTGCTTGTATTTACTTTCTTGTCATAAACTATTTTGAGTCAGTAACATGTGTCTACTTAATTAGACTTGTGGTGAGTGAATGGAACTTAAGGGAGCCTTACTACTCTTAAAAACATATTTTGTTATTTAAATTATCGTATTGTTGAGGACGAGTCAAATTCAAACCAGAAGCTTATGTTTACAGAAGATGCATCAGCAAATACTAAATCAGCTCTTGTAGGAATCTTTCTTACTTCTAACTGTTTGTCTGGGATAAATTTACTGACAGTCTTGTGCTTTTCTTAGTGGCTGTGATGTGAATAGTCCTAGAAAGCCAGGTCCTAATGGAGAAGGAGAAGAAGAAGCTCATGATGGACAGACACCCCTACACCTGGCAGCCTGCTGGGGTTTAGAAGAAGTGATTCAGTGCCTTTTGGAGTTTGGTGCCAATGTCAATGCTCAGGTATGGATTAAAATGGTGCAGTTTCTTCGATGCTGATTCTTCTAAGGTCAGTGTAGTGAAAATGAGCATTCTTTAACTGTATATTTTGCTTCATAGAAAAAGAATACCCTTCTATTATGACTCAGGTAGTGCAACAACTGGCTGCAGTTCTGCTTTTTTCCAGTCCATTGTTACCATGACTAGTGTTCTTCTATGCATGTGGTCAGTTCTGTCAGGAAGTCCTGCTGAAGAAAAATAGTGATGCAGAGAACTTCCTGTAGTATAAGGGTTGTCTTTTATTTGGTGATTTTTTGTTCATCATTTTGCTCATCTGCTCAGAGTGTGAATGGAAGGCAGGAGCGGGGCTGTATTCTGCAGTAAGTAAGCAGTTGATCAGCTAAACTGTAAAACTCTACAATATTTGACTCTATTAGGTTGCTTGGGAAACATTTTTCATTAAGTAAACTGAGGTGATGCAATTATGAGCTACACTTAATTCTTGATCACACAGTAATCCTTAAATAGGAGCATGGCAAATAGCCAGAAGATAAATGAATATGCAGCCTTGTTAGGTCCTGATGCTGTTGGAAGTGGCATTAAAGAGGGACTGAACAAATAGTTGCAAAGCTGCCATGGCTGTAAACTACTCCCTAATGCAGACAAGTGATTAAACACTCTGATTTTGATAAGCCTATACTGTTTGCATAACAAAAATACAAGTGCCAAACACTTGTATTTTTCAGTGGGTGAACTTCAAAAGTGTCTAGCTTCCTTCAGAAAACTTAGCACTAGTGCCTGAGTGTCAAGTTAGGGAAACATCTGTACTGCTGAATCTATGGAAATGATACTTCAGGTTTGCATATTGTTTGTACGTTGTTCCTTCAGATAGAAATTTATTTCTATGTGTTGTTACTATTACAAGGTATAATATAAACTAATGCTAGTTTGAAAGCATTCTCTTATAAAGCCTGGCTGCTGTCATGAATGTACAGAATGCCCCTAAAATGTCTGATTGCTTGGGAAACATTACTGTCAGCAACTTAAAAGGCTGTGTAGCTCAGAGGATTTGGAGGAACAAGTAACAGTTTGCTTCACTAACACTATGGATATGAGCTCCCACTGCAAATGTTTCATGTCCCACTTGAAGCCTTCTGAGTATGTCACAAGCACTAAACTGAAAAACTTCCGTTATTTTTCAGAGATGAGAAGGATTTATGTTCCTGCATCTTCATATAATAAACTTCCTGGTTTCTTTCTAGGATGCAGAAGGAAGAACTCCAATTCATGTTGCCATTAGCAACCAACATAATGTTATAATTCAGCTTATGATTTCACATCCAGAAATTAAGCTAAATGTACGTGACAGGCAAGGAATGACTCCCTTTGCATGTGCTATGACCTATAAAAATAATAAGGCTGCTGAAGCTATCTTGAAGAGGGAGCCAGGAGCTGCTGAGCAGGTAAGCTGGAAGGATTTAAAGCATGCTAGTCTTCTTGCTGCTGCACAGGTGTGTACCACCAGCAAGTTCTGCTTTATCGTTTTTGTGACTTTGTATGTAGCAGTGTTCCCTGGAAGTCAGTTTTCTATGGCTGGATCTGTTAGGAAACTGTAGATGTGTGCCTGCTGTGTGTGAGTGAGAACATCAAAGCTTAGTGACTCATCAGACCTTCTTGTTGATACTAAACTGAGGTACATGCATAGGTATATAAAGAGAAAACTTATCTACTCATGCTTTGTTTCTGTAATGGTACATCACGATGTATGTGGCTTAGCTCTCCTTAAAGCTATCCAAAACAAACTCTGTCCTAAAATAATTAATTAGTAGATGTTAAACTGCCCAGCTGAACCATAAAACCTCCAACTGTATCTTCAGACTTGTAGTCTGACACTTCAGGCAGCTGTTGAGGAACTTCATCCTATGCTGTAAGTTTAAATCCTAGTGATTAACGGAGTGCTCACAGTTATACATCTGAAACATGGATACGTATACAGCAAGTTTTAAGCACGCTTTAATATCAGCTTCAATGCCAAGATCAACAACGTGCACCTGGTATTTAGCCAAAACTCAAACACAGTTTGCATCAGTGTGGCAGAATTGCGTGTTGCTTCTTTCTGCATTGTTAACTGTCAGACTGCCTCAAGTTAAACTCAGTTCAGTGAGACAGTCATTAACTGCTGCCCCATACGTACTACGACAGCTAACTCTTATCTGTAATACTTGCTAGTATGGCCAAGACACCATAAGGTTAAACTAGAAATGAAGCGGTCTGAAGGAGACTAGAGTCAGCATATGCAGCTGATAATTTCTTAGTTCAGCTTACTTTATAGTGGTATCAGTAGTTCTGTAATGCCAAGCAGCTGTAGGAACAAGACTCTACAGTTCACCTTGGGCAGAGTGAGCAAGTATTGCATCTCTTGGAATTTTGTTCTCCAGAAATGACAGTTGTTATGTTTTTTGTGCTCTTTCTGCTGCAGGTAGATAATAAAGGTCGCAATTTTCTACATGTAGCTGTTCAGAACTCTGACATTGAGAGTGTGTTGTTCCTGATAAGTGTACAGGCTAACGTAAACTCTCGGGTCCAGGATGCTTCTAAACTAACACCTCTCCACCTGGCAGTGCAAGCTGGCTCAGAGATCATTGTGCGTAATCTGGTAGGTACTGGGGAGTCATTTTCCCCATCTGCTTGAAATGTCTGTTCTCCCTTAATGCAAATTGTTTATAGGCTCGGGAAGTCAGGTGGAGGTGATGGCAGCTTCCTAAACAGAACTCAAGCTTGCATAAAGTTCACTTGGTTCAGATTGTCAGCTGAGCTGCATCGGTGGCCTTTGTATGAGCACATTTGATTTGCAGCAATCATTAGGTAATGTGGCTCAGCTTAAAGGAATAACCTTACCGTGTATTTGCTGCAGATCAGAATTGTGTACACAAGTTGTAGCAGCTTGGTAATAGCATCTTTTACATATTGGGTGGATACCTAGAAGTATCTCTGTACAGTGAAATCTTGTGCACTTCATTCACAGAAATAAACTATTGGCTCATAGCCCTGGAAAACATCTTTAAACATATTCCTTCTTGCGTCTTGACAGCTGCTTGCAGGTGCCCAGGTGAATGAACTGACAAAGCATCGTCAGACTGCTCTTCACTTAGCAGCCCAGCAAGATTTACCCACCATTTGTTCAGTCCTTCTGGAGAATGGAGTAGACTTTGCAGCTGTAGATGAGAATGGAAACAATGGTAAATTTCTGAAGTTTCACAAGTAGATGTACAGAACTTTAGTAGGCTTGCTAATAAAGTGGTAGAGAAAGCCCATTGAATGGGCTCACTTCTCCAAGATGAAAAGAAAAAGGACAGTCCAAGAAAACAAAGTTGTCAGGAATTTTGGAGAAGGAAGATGGGGATGTAGAGAAGGGAGTACTTAATTTTATCAGCGTGTAATTACTGTTGACATTGAACTGTTCAAATTCTTGAAGCTTCTCTCCTATTTTTCAGCTCTTCACCTGGCAGTGATGCATGGCCGTCTGAACAATATCCGGGTCCTTCTCACAGAATGCAATGTAGATGCTGAAGCCTTTAATATTAGGTAACTAGTGTAGTGTTTTAATAAGCTAAAAAAAAAGTGTTTTTTGACAAGTGCCCTGGTATCATTAGACACTATACGTTATAGTTGGTTGTGGGAAGGGAGTGTCCCATTCTACCCTGTGCTAGTGTGGTCTCTCCTCAAGTACTGTGTGCAGTTTAGGTCGCCACAACATCTGGGGATATAAGTCTACTAGAGTGCCTGAAGGAAGGCAACAAAGATACTGAAAGGTCTAGAAAGCGAGATGTATGAGGAGTGGCTGAGGGCACTTGGTTTGCACAGCTTAGAGGAGGCTGAGGGAAGGCCTCTGGATGACCTATAGCTCCTCACAGCAGAGCAGAGGGGCAGCACCGATCTCTGCTCTCTGGTTATAGTGACAGAAGCTGAGGGAACAGCATGGAGCTGCACTGGGGAGGGTCAGGCTGGAGGTTAGGGAAAGGTTCTTCGCCAAAGAGCAGTGGGCATGGAACAGGCTCCTCAGGGCAGTGGGCACTGTGCTGAGCTGCTGGAGCTCACAAAGTGTCTGGACAGCACTCTCAGACATGCGTAGTGTTTGAATTTAGGGTTCTTATGTGTGGTTGTATTCAATGATCCTTGTGGGTCCTTTCCAACTTGGGATATTCTGTAGTTTTATGATTCTATAATCCAAGCCAAATATATTGTTTTGTATTTTTAAACTGTTACTGTGAAGTACTGAACTACTGCAGACAGTGTTGTGTGTAAGTAGTGTAGAAAACCACTTCCTCTTCTTGGCATGCATGAAGTACGTAGTTGTACACGATGTACTGAGTTACTTCAGTGTAGCTTTGTTTCATTAAACTAGCTTGTTACAAAAATTAGTTCACAATCGACCAAGTGTAGTTACAAGCAGACTTTGATTGGGATAATAAACTCTTCTCCCTAGAGGCCAGTCACCAATGCATATTTTGGGACAATATGGGAAAGATAATGCAGCAGCCATCTGTGACCTCTTCTTGGAGTGTATGCCAGAATACCCTCTAGACAAACCTGATGCTGAAGGAAACACAGGTAGGTGGGACTGAACAGCTATTAAACTTGAAAGTCACTCAAGTCATATTAAGCTGGACTAATGGGTGGTAGTACACTAATTACACAGTAAAATGTAAACATTGCACTGTAACTGAAGATCTTACCTTTGTATTGAGCAAAGTAATGAGACCTCCATTCAGTTGATGTTGAAGCATCTGGCTTTTATTTTCCAGTGCTCCTACTGGCATATATGAAGGGAAATGCTAACTTGTGCCGTGCAATAGTGAGAGCTGGGGCTCGTCTTGGAGTTAACAATAATCAGGGAGTCAATATCTTCAACTACCAAGTTGCTACAAAACAGCTTCTCTTCAGATTACTGGGTAAGTACTGCTTGCTACAGTTGGGAAGTGCTTTGGCTGAATTTGAGATGGCTTGGTGGAAGGAGGAGCTCTAGACATTCAATTTAGAAGACACTCATTCTGAAAGGACTTCTGAATGTTCTAATACTTTCAGTGAAGGATAGAAATGCTCATCTTCTAATGACAAACTGAAAAATTGCCCAGTGAAGCCCTGTCAAACTTGTCAATTTTTCCAGAAGGGTAACGTTCAAGGAGGATGCTGGCTGGTGTACTGGTCTAATGTGGCTTAAGACTGTACCACTTTATAACTTGTGCTATATTCATCACAGTGACTATGTATTTTCAACAAACAGGATGACAGCTACTACAAGAGTACTTAATTCTACTAAATGCCACCTAAAACTGTGGAAAAAGTTATCTTAGCATTACAGTATATTCAAGAGATGTCAAACACATTTTACCTGTACATTTTTACCTCTAACAGATATGCTGACAAAAGAACCTCCCTGGTGTGATGGCTCCAACTGCTACGAATGCACTGCCAAATTTGGAGTCACAACAAGAAAGCATCACTGGTAATGTGTGACACATCTTGCTGTGCTTACAAGGAAACAGATTTCTATTCCAAATGTAGCTAGTCTTGCTCCTTCTGGTGCTTTAAGAAGCCTTCATTTTAATGTAGGTGGATAACCAGTAAACCATTTGAAATATTCCAGTAGTTTAGGTTGCTCAGATCTGGCTTGTGGTCTGGTTAAAATCATATCTTAAGCAGTTCGTGCACTTACACTATCCTGGATTTGCTGGAAATGAGAAGTCATGTCAAGGTTAACTATAGTAGAAGATTCCAGTGTCTATTTTTGTTAGTGGGGCTGACTTGCTCTGAAAGGGGTGACAAAAAACAGCATTTCAGTTGCTGTTCTACCTTCTGTGGTGATGTTATCATTGTGAAAGGACACGGAGTGATAAAACCCCAGTATTCACTGAGGGAGAGCTCACTTCTCTCCTACCACTTTTCTATCAACAGCCGACACTGTGGACGCCTGCTCTGCCATAAGTGCTCAACAAAGGAGATTCCTATCATAAAATTTGATCTGAACAAACCGGTTCGAGTTTGCAACATCTGCTTTGATGTCCTGACTCTGGGAGGAGTTTCCTAGTATGCTGTGGAAGTAAAGGGATTTCCAGTCTGTTCCTGACAGCAGCTCTGCTTACAAGTCCTCTGGATAGGGAAGAGGAGGCCTATACATGTCTTCTGCAATAGACTGAACAAATTAAGGACCCTGTTTATGATATATTCTGGTATAAATGACTTTGTATGACTGTAAATGTGTTGGGCTGTGATAGACTTCACTAGGAATTCGAGTGGATTGTTGAAACCAAGTGACAAAATAATTTAGACCCTCTTCTAGTTGCAGTGGGGTGTGGAAGCTAAAGGCTGGTGTTTTGAATTGATGTAAAACAGGTCTGTCCTTGAGATGGTGCTTTGCACTGAGCAACTCTATTAAGTCCTGTTGCTTTCAGGCTGCTTAGTAGAGATGGCATTAAGTTTCAGGGTAACCAGGTATCTTTCTTTGCTTTGTCTTAAAGATTAACTTTCCCTTTCTCTAGAGAAGACTTCTTGTGAAGCTAGACTGAGCTGTTACAACCACTGTTCATTTCAAGAAACTCTTCAAAAATGGGAGTTAGTCCTAAGCATAGCTCAATAATTGTGGCCTTACAACAGAAAGCTTTACATCTGATGCAAAGCAGTCAGAATTGCAGATCCACATCTTGATACCTCCTCATTAGTGTTAGCATGTTCAAGAGAAGTGCAAGATTGTTTTAGCCAGAAAATACTCTTGCTCATACCTGTTAGAGCTGTCAAAGCCTACTTTGTTGCACTTTCATATCTCCATGACTAGTCCTTCCAATTCATGAAACTCATGTAAATGACCTTAAATGTGCTGAAAGGCTGAAGCTTATGCTAAATGGAGAAACACTAAAACTGGTTAAGTAGTCTAACTCACCATACAGCAATAAATGCTGAAGTGCTTTATGAATTCCATGAGGGAGAGTAGTGCTTTCCTTTGGAGACCCTGGTTAACTGCTGCAGGAGAGACAGTAAGCTCAGAATATGCTATGTCTCTGGGTCCAGTCTGAGCAGGATTGCCAGCCAGTGGGAGGTATTTGGAGGTTTCCTGTTAATATAAAGCCTCTGTTGTTGAGGGAAGGATTCTGAACTGGCAGTGGAGGGCCAGGCTTCTGGGTTATGCTGCAGTATTTTAATCTAAGCTGGTCATGTTCTCTTAAACATGCTGAATCTGTGAAATGCTTATGCCACATTGTCTAGGAAACCAATCTGCTGATAAACAAGGTTGTGGTTTGGCAGGCAAAGGCTTCAGTCAGAAGAAAATGTGGGTTTAAGCAGAACTATGTGCCATGTTAAGGCTTTCTTCATCCTAAGAGATCAATATAGTTTAGACTGAACTTGACATTCCTCACTTCTGTTCCTTGAACTGGTACGTGTTTACTTATAGACTGGTATATGGAGTGTTCAGTATGGAGAAGATGGTGACACATTGCTCTGTTTGCTCTTAAGAGTTAGATGAGATGATAAACCAGACTGCTGCTTTTATAGGAGACTTGCCTGAGGCTTTTTCTCGACTTTGTACAAGAAATGATGGGAAAGGGTATAAACACTATCATTTGCACAATGAATTTCACATCGTCTCACTTGATCTGCACTTTGATCTTCCAATATGCATATAACTGGAATCTCACTCTTTCAACACTAGAAAAGAGTAATGGATGATGCAATACAAATTTCCCTCACTGTTTTATGTCTGCTGCTGGCACGTTCCAGTAGAATGCCCTGTGTAAAGCAAATGGTCTGTGTAGCACCATTCCTAATATAAATGGTGCATTTCTGGCATAATGTCAGTTGCATTTTATGCTTAGGTGAATGAGGTGGGAGATAATGGTATCTGAAGCATTTAGCTGCATGCTACAGCTTGTTGAAATAGATTGTGGAAAACGTTTTCTAGTCAATGTCTTTCTGTGCTTCAAAATAACATTGATTGCAAGTCGCTGGCAACGAAAGATAACAGACTGCTGGAGAGAGTGCATTAGGCTACAGAATACCTGACTACAGTGCATTGCATGTGATCATGTTAGCTTCTCTTCTGGCTTTGAGCTGCTGTGCTTGAAAGACTTAAACATTGTGGTAGAGGAGTGTCCTTCTGGGGCTGCAGCTGGTGGGCTTAATCTAAATTGGAAAGCTCCACAACATTTTAAGTGCTTTAGCAATTACATTTTACCTTTTTGGTGACTTCCCTGATGGAAGAGTTAGAACAAGGATTCTATTCCAACAGACTAAGCAGCTGTTTAAATATTTTCTTAAAAGTCTTAATGAAAACTCAGTTAAACTGAACGTAAGGTGAAGACTGGCTAGTTGCTCTTTTTTTTTATGAAAACAGAGCATGTAATAAGACTGCCTGAAGCTTTGGGAAGGATCTGGGAAACTGAACTTAATGCTTCATTTGCCCTTTCCACCTTTCCAGCCAATATTCTACCAGCTTGATCTTTCCTACTGAAGTCTGCAAGCCAAGTTATGAGTATGGATAAACCAATACAGAGCCTGAAACATTCATTTAAATTCAAAGCAACTAAATATAGCAAATTTGATCATTTTTAAAGTGCCTTTGTGATTGTTTCCTTACAACCAACTCTATATAGCTTTCTGCCGGAGTTAAAAGGGAAAAGCTCACAACGTGAACCAAAATCCCTGTTTAGTTCTCATGTAGTTCAAACTTCAGCTTGAGACGTTGACCCCACCAAGCAAGTGGTGGGGCTCAGTCCTTTCTGCACTCTGCATAGCATTGGTCTGAAACATCAGATCTCAGATTCTTTTGGAGTTTTGCTGGCAATGCTCCACTGCAGAGGAGAAACTGTGAATGGAGGCACTTGGTAACTTCGTAGTGGTCAGCACATTTCTATCTCCATAAGCAAATGCACTTCCTTTTTGTAGCATACTGCAGTTGTGACCAAAAACCCCACTTCCCACTGCTGTCTTTAAGTGGTATCTCTTAACTCGAGACTTGAGTCTGCCAAGGATTGAACAGAAGGGTACAGAGAAAAGGAGGCATCCCTGGGAAGCGGTGCTTCAGAGCAGGCTTTGCGCACTTCAGCAGGGCTGCATGGAAAGTCTGTGGTAGTTCATAGTGTAGCTTTTTGTTCCGAGTCTGGATTCCTTCTGATTATAGTCATCCAGCACTTTTATACAAGCACAAAATGCGGTCTGGCTTAAGCTTCAATTTGTGTCTCTCTTTGAAGAAGGTGTAATCACTGCTTCGCACCACTAAGTGGAGTGAGAATGTTAGTGTTAAAGGTACTAACAGAGCGTAGCGAGCTGCTTGCTAAAAGTTGACAGATGCCTTAATGACTTCCTGTGCTGGAGATCAATGGCTCGTACAACTTCTCACATAGTGCTTAGAAATTAACATGTAACGACATGGGAGGCCCAGGCTGGATTTTTTTCTTAGTAGGCAACTCCTGTTTTTTCCTTTAACCAGCAGAGTTTGAATACTGCAGCAAACTTCATTAACTCAAAGCTTGTATGAGTGATTTAAATAAGTAATTGAACCTTCTAGCCTCCGTGAAATAGAAAAGGAAGTCTTACAACAATGGCATTTTATCTGCGATGTTTGTCTGGAGTCATTGTAAAAATGTATTTTTCCAATATGCATTACTTTGTTGTGTAATAATTCTACTTGTAATAAAATGCATAACTAAATAATGCATCGTGAGGTGGAAACCTGGCTGAGAAAGTACTTTCTCTCATGGACGCAGCTGCCCTGCTCTGAGCTGCTGCTACTGACCAGCCATGAGGACGTCCAGGGTTGTCAGATTCAATTGGGCACCACAGTTGATTCTCTGCAGTTGTCCTAGGTCTCTGTTTCCATGTTGTGGAGTTGTTACAGTCTTCTTTTGGCTGACAAGGCCTGGTGTTCTCCTAGTTCATGCTACGTAGTCATCTTGATTGCCTTACAGTAGACTTACCTATAGACCTTGTAAAACAGTCCTAACTTCCTGCAGGTCAGAGCTGTTCCACTGCCCTCAACTGCTCAGCTGCACTTAAATGGACAAGTAGGGCTGAGCTGACTCTAACATATTATTCATGCACTGTCACATACTGGCAGGCCCTTCTCTCTCTGGAAGAGCATGCAATTGCTGCAGCTTCACTCCAGAAAAAGAAAAGGAGCAGTGGTGAAACCAACCAAAGGCATTTGGAGATGGTGACGCGTTAGTCCCAATGGATTTTAAAAAGTACAGCTATCAGAGATGAGCTGTGAGCTTTATTAAGTACAGTCTTTCTTTACTTCATCTGTTTAATTGTTTTCCCCCTTCACAGGAGAATTTAGTTGAGCTTTTGAATTAGAATAGTAAAACAATATGGTCTTGGAGCAGTTCAGGGAGTCTCCTTGTTTGCCTTAATTGATGATTTATTCTGACTGAGATATTTCCCCCAGTCTTTCCAGATAAACCAGGGAATCAGCTGTGAATTAGTTTTCCAACCTATGAGGCAACACCACCACAGTTTCTAAAATCTGCCTTACTTTCTTACAGCAGCTTACCTGACTTTTGTCTGGTTCTTAAGGTCAAGTCCATCCCCTCAGCATTTCAACGCTGTTTTTGCTGGGAAGAGCATTCTTAAGGACAAAGCATGATGAAACCTACTTAGAGGCTACAAAGCTGCTACCTTCAGTAGGAATCTAGCTTCTCAAATAGATTGGCACTTACAAAATATTCTCTTATTTAATAATTTGGAATTTCTCTAACTTTTGAAGTTACTTTTAAAGAAGCCTGCCCCTCACTTCAATTGTCATCTGACTGAATTTTGAGGGTAATTTGAGGTCATCTGTGCTGTTGACCTCTTAAATACAAGTCCTTGCTCTAAGGCGTGTGTCCAAAAGTAAATAACAGGCTGACTTCTATAATGCTCCAATTGAGGTGAGACAAGGAAACACAGCTTTGCAGCCCTTCCTGCAGCTTTTGCACAGCTTTAGTACCTTTAGGATTGTTGCATAAAGCAGCTCAGTCCAATCCCAAAGCTGACACAAACCCATGGCAGCGCTTCAGTTCTGGAAGGACGACTGAGGAGCTGAACAGTGTGATGGCTCTGCTGCCATCTACTCAGAGAAAACTTCCAGTGCTGAGCAGTGACAGCTTGCAGCTCTGCCTGAAAGTGCTGTACGGGACTCTTCTTACAGAGGATAGTGGAGAAGAAATAACAGAACAAGGCTAAAAGCAAAACAAAAAACCACCAAGTATCAAAATAAGCATATATGTGTTTAAATTGCTGCATGCCTCTCATCCATGGCAGCTGTAGCATCATTAAACACCATAAGTGAAAAGTGCTGTAACGTGTTCCCATTGTTGCTGCAATTAAGTGATTATTCTTGCTTTTAAGGAATGTTGTTGAGCCTCCTATAATCCCACTAGTTGATTAACTAATTAGCTCTGTGAGGTTTTCGTTAGGAGTGGTTAGAGCTCAAAAGTCTTAGGAGCTTATAAATGCTTCCCAGCTTTTTATAAATAGGTGGCAGCTGCCTTTAGAACTGGCACAGCTCTGCACTGAGCTGTGTTCATTGCTGGGCTGTAGTTAATCCAGGTGCCTCCCAAGGCTGCAGCTGCTCCAATAACCCATTCTCACAGTAGCCTCTAGGAACAACTGCAGCTGCCTCCCCCCCCAGCCTGCATTCCTAGCCCCCAACCCCTTTGTCCTTTTCAGCCCTACACAAAAGTGGTAAGATTTGCCTTGCTCTGCTGGGACTAACAAAATTTAATGGATTTTGACAGCTGTGATAAAACACATGCATCCTTCAAGTGAGGTGGGCTTCGTGAGAGTGTACCAAGGTTACAGTCTGATGGACATGTAACAAATGGGAGATAATAAACCAGAATGGAAACAGGCAAATTACATCAGGATGGTCATACTGTATGTAGATTTTATTATCACCTAGTTCAAACTGCAGGGCTGGGTAGCTTTAAAGTAGTGAATCACCAAACAAGGATGGTGAGGTCAACTTTAAGCAGCAATCCTCATAGGTGGCATCCACTATCTTCCTTGCTCAGTATCTAATACAAACATGAAATGAGGAAATGCAGCTCTGACCTTTGCCTTCTGGATTCCATGGATCTGATAAGCAGAGCTTGTGTATGAGCTGCACAAGTTCCTGGATGCTACATACTGCAATTGTAGGAGAGAGTCAGGCTTCTCCCTGCTGCCTTCACGTTCTTCAGAGCAAAGCAGTTGTCAGGGAAGGGGCAGCAGCAGTAAGCAGACTTCAGGTGACAATGGAGGACTGTGCATAAACTGAAGTCAGTGACGCTGCTGCAATTCTTGCTTGCTGCCTTAAAGCACAACACATTATGCTCACCACTGTGCACACAAACATCTATTTCCTGACTGTACAAGAAATACATTTTTAAGCATAGCTCAGGCTGTGCATCTTACAGTTTGTCACCAGATGTAAAAATACTGTGAGGAAAAAAGCACTAAGAAAAAGTGCCAGTTTTTTAGCCAGTAATTATCACCTGGTTCAAGTGTTTCTCTTTTCCCACCTCCATCTCCACGTGTTAAAAGTCACAGAACATGAAATTGCCATCGCTCCCTTTGCACAGACAGATGGGAGGGAACGGAGCTGGAATCGCCCACCTAAGCACAGTGTTTCACTGCAGCCCTTCTGGCTCCCTCAGATCAGTGTCACGTGCTGAGGATGCACTGCTCAGCCCGCGGGTGGCAGCCGTCGTATTCCTGCAGGTGGGGGTTATCCAGGTCACCTCTGTCGCTGTGCTGGGCTGAGCCCTGCTGGCCCCACGGGGGGCCGTTGGTTCTCACACACACGCAGTGGCTTCCCCTCAAGCCAGGCCTGTACAGCTTCCGGGGCACACCAGTCCAGTCTCTGTTCACTCCCCCACTAGGAATGGAGAATTAAAATCAATTACAATTCAAACACCCAATTCAGAGTCATGAAATGCTTCTGGAGAATACAGAATCACGTAGGTAACAACTCAGAACAGTCTGGGAGAGTAACAGCGCACATGCTGAGACAGACTTTGCTCCCAACATCCCACTGCCTTCTGATACCGATTTATCAGCTGAAACCTGTGGCTTGAACTTGGTTTTACCAATGCTGCTGCATGCTCTGACCCATCTGAGAGCAACCAACTTCTGCCGTTTCTATTAAGGGAAAAGGAATCATGGCTGTATGTAGCACAGAGTGCCTAATGGAAAAATGCCTTTTTTTGGGTAGCTAATAGCTCACAGATGACTACATGTTGTCTTCTGTGAACACAGCGATTCTGAGAACTAGGGCAAAAGCAAAAAAAAAAAGGTCTCCAAGTATTTCATAGTGTCCCTTTATGGGCCAAGTCCTGGCTGTTCCCCTAAGTACTGTCTTTTATTAAGCCTGTAAACTTGTACACAAGAGACTAGCACATAACACCCAGTCCTAAGACTGCAAACAAGCTCATTCCCACATAGGAGCAAAAGCAAGGTGCACAGTGCTAGCATTCCTTGCCCAAGCATTTTCCAGTGCAGTCTGACATGATTTCAGCTTAAAACAAAGTGGCCCTAATCCAAGAGAGGTACATGACTAAATAGGATAGGTAGGAAATGACTGTTCAAAGATCAACCTTATTTTTATGTGGTTTGAAGAGAGAACTGTTGTGGCATTACCCAGCGAGACAGGCTGTGACACCTCAAAAACCAGCAGCTGATTCTTGGATTCATCATGGGTGAGAAAACCTGCCTGAATGCTGCACACAGCCCAGTGGGATTTCTGACCTGCTTTCCTGAGTGCAGGGAGATCATGTGCACATATGGCAACTTCTGAAACCTGATTTGGATTCCAGGGTGACAAAAGTTTTTGCCTCCGAAATAAAATTCCTGAAGGTGTCACTGATCAGGATGAGTCTTGGTTTTCCTTTTGACCACTCTCCATGTCACTGAGCAGAACTGCCCCCTCTGCTACCTCTCACTGGAAGACAGTTACCATCCCAGCGTGCTCCTCCAGGCTGTGTGGAGGCTATCAGCTGTGGCTGAACCAGCAGAGGGAATGAGTTCACACAGAAACAGCTAAACCTGGCACAGTGGAGAAGAGTGCTGGTGGTGCTCCTGGTGGGATGGCTGAAAGCACAGCCTCAGGAATGCAGACAGAAGGGACCAAGTCTGCCATATTCCAGCCATGCCAGCCCTCAGCACATCAGGACTAACCTGAGCTTTTCTGCAGGGAAGCCACCAGACTTCACCTAAAGGAGCTGGGACACCTTTTAGTGCCACTTCTGCTATGGTAAGTTATGTGGGTGCTCCAACAAAGGGGCAGAAATACTCTGCTCCAAAGGGCCCAAGTATCACTGCAGGAAAGCAGTACTTACCTCTGCCTGGAGCACCAGAATCGGCTGCCCTTGGCAGAGCTCCACTCAGAGTTGCAGGGTGGAAACCGCTCCTTCCACTGATCGCTTTCTGCTTTGAACTTCAGCCCTTCCTCAATGGCAGCTTCAGCCTGCCTTAAGGCCTCTGTCGGTGCCCCATTTTCATCATAGAATCTGCCCACCAGCTTCCCTTGGAGAGAAGATGATCAATTAAGACCACATCGTTTCCAGGCAAGGAGCAGGCTGCCCAGAGAGATGGCAGTCTCCTTTTCTAGAGATATTCAAGACCTGTCTGGATGCTTTCCTGTGTAACCTACTGCAGAGAACCTGCTTTAGCAGGGGAGTGGATTTGATTATCTCCAGAGGTCTCTTCCAACCCCTACAATTCTGATTGTCTGAAAGTGACTAATTTCTGTTAGTTGTTTTTTTGTTTGTTTGTTTGTTTTTTAATTTGTTATTTAAAGACAAAAAAGAAACTAACCCAAGAACTACCCCAGAGGATCTCTGCAGCGACCCCATTTTGAAACAGAACTGAGCTTGCCTCCCTTCATTTCATGGATCACACAGCAACTCACACGTGTTATAAACCCACACAGGACAAGCTTAGTGACTCTGAAGGTCACAAATTCAACGGCACTTTCAGCTGCAGAACACAGAGACCTTCCCACCTCATTCCCCAAAGAGTTTCCCTGCACCACCACATCCCCGCAGCCTCCTGAGCTGTCTAACTTCTCTAAGTGCAACGCTCGGCTCCAGGACTTCAGCTCAGCAGCCATACCCACAGTGACACACACGGCAGCCACCTACCCACACAGGCATAGTTGGTGCTGTAGAAGGACAGCCAGCTCTGGATGGTGAGCATCTCAGCCGGCGACAGCGCAGACACATCGTCCACCAGGCCTGACGGGGTGAAGTCTCCAGTGGCAAACGCTCTGGTGGCATCTCTTCCTGTGGCAAACGGGGCCGTCACCCCTGGGGTCCCTGAAGCTCCGTAAGGCCACAGGGAGCCCCACCACCCTGACAAGAGCTTTGCAGGGGCCCAGAGAGTCCCAGAGCCCTTCCAGGCTCCGGGAAGCTCCCCAGCTCCGACACCTCTGGGGTCCCCAGAGCTCTCCCGCGCCCCAAGGAGTTCCTCACCTCAGGGACCCCTCAGCACCTCAACCTCAGGTCCTGACAGACCCCCCCGCCTCACCCACCCACCTGCTAGGCCGCTGTAGGCCCCGCCGGGGCCATAGTGCTTGCGGCCGGGCTGCACATCGAAGACGCGGCCCAGAAGAGCGAGGTAGAGGCCGGGGTCCCCCGGCGCCCCGCGGTACCGCCCTAACTCGGCGGCGCTCAGCAGGCGGCTGCGGGGCTGCAGCCAGGAGCGGGGATCGAACCCGCGGCCCAGCAGCCAGGCGGCGCCCAAGCACAGCACGGAGACTACTACCGCACCCCGCCGCATGGCGCCGCCGCTTTTTTTACGACAGCTTCGCGACAGCGTTGCGCAGCGCCTGACGGCAGCGTGGCGGGAGAGACGTGTACGGCGCCGCGCCGCTTTACGGCGGGTGTCGTAAAGAGGAGGGGCGGGGCTTTGCGGGGCCGGGCGTCGCTTGGCGGCAGTGTGGCGCGGCGGCCGCCGGCCGGGCGCTGACAGGTGCGGCGGGCGGGAAGCTGCTGACTAAGCCGGGCCGGGCGGAGGCAGAGGGAAGAGGAAGAAGGAGCGCGAGCGGCTCTGCCCGGCGTCCGGCCGCAGCTCGACGCCCATGGGGACGGCGGCGAGCCACAGCAGCGAGGAGGAGGAGGAGGGAGCCGAGGAAGGCATGGAGGCGGCGGCTCAGCCCGGCGATCCCTTCCCGGCCGCCAGCCCGGCCCCTCCGCTGCCGCCCGCCGAGGTGCTGCTGGAGCAGGCCCGGCTGCGCGAGGCCACGGCGCGGCTGAGGGAAGCGGCGCTGCCGGAGTCGTTGGTGTCGCGGCACCACGGCGCGTTGGTGCGTTGGTTGGAGGAGCGCCTGAGCCGCGGCGACGAGGCCGTCAGCCTGGAGCAGTTCTGCGAGGTGCTGGAGAGCGTCTCCCGCCTGACGGCCGGGTCCCGCGGGGAGAGCGAGGAGGTGAGCGGGGGGAGGGGGGGGAGCGCCGAGCGGGGCAGCGCTGAGCGGCCTCCTGAGCCCGGCCGGCCCCGCCCGGCAGCCGCGGCCCGGAGGGGGCGGAGGGCCGTGCGGCAGCGCGGGGAGCGGGTGTTGCCGTGCCCCGTAACCCCGAGAAGGAGCGGTTCGGTGCGATGTTTGCCCCGTCGGTGCCGGCGGTGTGGGACGCGCCCTGCGGGGGGTTCCTCTGGAGGGGCCGCAAAGGGAGTTTGCTGTGCTTCGTTTTATTGTTTCTCTTTAAAACCGGCAGTGAAGCCGCCCAGCGCTCCCCTGTGGCATCCCGTTGCACGGTGGGAGTCTGCGCCGCGCGGCAGCGTGACAGCAAGCCGGGCAGGCAGGAGGGATGAGGCCTCAGTGGTAGGAGGGAGCGTGGTTTCCTTTCAGCTCTGCGAAGGGATGCGGGGAGCTGACACCCGGAGCACCGAACTGTAGCACTACTCTTTGTGCCCGTGAGAGCTGTGCTCCAGAATGCCCCGCTGGGAATTGCACAGCTGTTGAATCGGCTGCGTCAAAGCTGTTAACGCGGTCAGTTCCTGGGCCTCCCCGGTGTCTCCCTTCAGCCTTCCTGTGGCTCCCAAGTGGCAGGATAACTCAAAGCTGACCTTTGAGTTGCATGTGTGCTCCTAGAGATGAGTCAGTGCTGACATAGTAACCAACCACTGGGAGCCGGGAGGAGGTCGGTGCTGTCATACAGGCGGTGTGTTGGTTCCAGGCTGCTTCACACAGCTGGCTGAAACACTGCCTCTGAATTTGCCCTTAGGATCACAGAATCGTTAAGGCTGGAAAAGACCTCTAAAATCACTGAGTCCCACCATCAGCCCACCCCCGCCATGCCCACTAACCTCAGTGCCACGTCCAATTCCTTCCCAAGAGTCAATAACCAACCCTTCTTGATCTCTCACAAGTCAGAGAGTGATATGAGCACACTGAGATTCTCTCTGCTAATACAAGCGACTGAGTTTTGCAGGCTAAAGAAATACTTTGGGGATTGCATTCATTGCTCATCTTCCTCTGCATGACAAGGATGGGGTTTTTTTTCACATTCTGGGAAATGAGGAAAAAGCATGTCACAGGATTTGTGCTGGGATGGGGGTGTGGTCACAGCTTGTCTGTGCTGCTGTGGTGTGGGGATGTTGGGATGTGTGTGGAAAACCCTCATTCATTGTTTCTGCAGCTGGCAGCGGTCCATGGGCAGGAGGATGTTAGGTTTCCAGGATCTGCTTTCTGAGAGTGAGGTGTTTGCGGGTGGCAGGGCAGGAGGTTTCCACTTTTTGACATTTAAAGAGTTCTGCCTGGCACAGACTAAGTTCTCACCTCCCGTTAAGTTTTTCTGCTCCCAGTCTGGGGCTTTTGAACTCATTTGTTGAATGCTTTATGGGCAAAATGAACCTCTTTCTATTGGCTAGTTAAATTAACCCTTTCTTAATCTATCAGTGCTTCAGCAGTGGTTGTGGAATGTATCCAACTTTGGCTTGAAACGTGGATGCTTCAGTTGTACCGAGTGCAAAGGATGGAATATAGAGTCCTCCTTGGTCACACCTGAGAGATGCTGTGTTGTGCTGTCCTTCTCCTGGAAGCTCAAGGGAGGATTTATCCACGTACCTCATTTCTGAGATAGATTTCCTCATGGTCACAGTTGAGCTTGGTAGGAAACGTTAGGATTTAATGCTTTTCTTAAGGAGCAGAATGAAGCTGGGCTGCAGTGAAGCTGTTCCTGCAGAGATAACTGTGTCCCACGTGTGAGTGCAGCTCAGGAGCTGTGTCTGCACACAGAGTGGGTTGGTTGGTACCACCCTGTGCACAGCAGTGTGGCACAGCAGTGGAAACTGTCAGTGCTTTGTGTCAAATAGCACTGAAGTTACGCTGAGCAGACAGGAATAGGTGTAGACTTTTGGGGTTGGTGAGATGATAGATCTGCTGAGGTCAGAGGAAGGGTTTAAAAAAGAAAGCTGTATTAATGTGCAAAGAAAGCGTCAATATGGTAATCTTTTTGTGCATGCAAGTGTCAGGTGTTGGCTTAAAGCAGTGCTTGGCAGCCCCAGCCTTATCCCATGTGATGTGTATTCTCACTGGTAGCATCCCAGAGCTTGCTTGCTTCACGGGTTAGTGATTATACAGCGTGACCCCAGATAGGGGCAGGAAAAGTCATGTAGCTTGGTGCGAAGCTGTGCCTTCATTTGTTTTGGCACTGGGTCTGTTTGTTAAAGTGAATTCCCTCTATTGTCCTCGAGCAAAGGCCCTAGCTCTGATCGGGGAGCTTCTCCTGCCCAGCACCCTCCATGTATGCTGCAAGAAGCTGCCAGCAGGGCTCCAGCTGTGAGCTCACATAGGGACCCACAGAGCCCAACGTCAGCTCGGGTGCCTTCCGAGGACTTTGCTCTCATTTGGTGCTGTAATTATGTCACGGTTAATTGGCAGGTTATTTTAATCTAGTCATCTCAGATTGTTTCTCTCTAGGATGTTGCTTTTATAATGGTACATTGGGTTTGATAATCAGGACCAAACGAGTCTCGAATGTGGGCTCGAGTGTGGGTTTCTTCATAAATACTTTGGTAAACTGGCTTAAACTGGTGTTCAGTGCAGAAAGGCAGATGATGGAAGGGAATAAACAAAAAAATGCCGTTCTGAGAATTTTTTTTTTCTTTTTTGAATAAAGGAAATATCACAGAATCATAGAATGGTTGGAAGGAACCATTAACATCACCCAGTCCCAACTCCCCCTGCTATAGGCAGGAGCACCTCCCTCTGCACCAGGTTGCTCACAGCCTCATCCAGACTGGCCTTGAGTGCTTCCAGGGAGGGGGCATCCACAGCCTCTCTGGGCAACCTGTTCCAGTGCCTCAGTACCCTCACAGTAAAGAATTTCTTCCTAATAGCTGGTCTAGAAATATGTAAAAGCTGAAAGATTTTGAATGGATGCAGTGTGAAATGGATGTGGCCCTAATGAGCAATGCATTGTAATGCTTTTAGGACAAACTTGCCATTTAATGGAAGAAGGCTTTTCATGTTCTTTCGTGGGCACCTTCTTTGCATTCACAGATGTTGGGTGGATGGATACTGCTGATTCACTGGTACAGATGATGTGCTGTCTCCACCTAAGCATAGCTATGGTTGGCTTTGATAGGAATGCAATGCAAATGCCTTAAAACCTGCTAAAGACTGCAGATTTTCAACCAGGCTAAGTTTGCTGTTGTCATAAATTCAGTGCTGCAGCAAACAGACTTCTTTGATTTTAATTTAATGGTGCTGTAATGTTCCACTATTGCTAAGGTTTACGTGAAATATGTTAAAGTAGAGATGCTGAAATAAAGGTTCCTTTTTTTTTCTCCTTGTCAGGCTTTTGCACAATTTGATGCTGAAGGAGATGGCACCGTAGATGTGGAGAATATGCTGGAGGCTCTGAAGAATTCCAGTGGAGCTAATCTTCAAGGGGAGCTGAGCCACGTCATCAGGCAGCTGCAGGCTTGTTCACTTGTTCCAGGTATGGGGACATCATGGAGCAAATGGTTTCCCAAGCCCTGCCCCTACATGAGGAATGCTGCTTCAGTGAACTGCTTTAGTAGTGTTTCTTGTCCTAATCTTCTCAAGCCTCTACTCCAAGCTGTTCTCGTTGCCCTTGTATCAAACAAGTGAAGTTGCTGTAAGTTTAAACCTACCCTTAGTGACGTTCAGCTAAAACACTTCAATAAGTGACTGATGTTTTCTCTGTGTGGTTGTTATCCTTGTTTAGTTTTTCTCACAGACAGAAAAAAAGTTTCTTGCAGAGTTTTGATAAAGCAGTCACAGCCTTATGCTTGATAGCTGGAAGAATATATCCTCTGCTGAGTCTGCAGGTGATGAGTCACATATGTTATCATTATATTGTTATTTAGATCTTGGAATCCTATTAAAACAGATTAAAAATTTGATAGCTTTTAATTTGGAAAATGACAGTTTTTGGAATCTGCATTCTGGGATAAGTATCAGTTGCTGTCTTTCCTCCCAAGCTTTTAATAATGAGTGGCTAAAGGGGATTTGCCTTACAGGATGGGACAGGAAGTGTTAGAACTGGCTAACAGATCAGCCATCAGGAAGTACTTAAGGAGTATTGTTTGATACATCTAAACGTGCTGTGATGCAGAATACCACTGAAGCTGAAATCTCTTATGTAGATGGTGGAAAGCATTAGGCATCTCTTTGGGAATGATCCACTGTGCCAAAGGGGGATGCCTAGTGTAGCTCCAGGCGAGTGATGTGAGAACACCAGCTCTAAGCCAAGCAGGGTCTGTTTCACCTAGATGGTGAAGATAAAGGTTTTGAACTTCTGGACTGCAAAATATGCATAAGAACTAAGATATTTGGTAGTTGATATGAGCTCTTTTGGACATCTGAAGTAACTGACAGGTTATTTGTTTGATCTTTCCACAGCCATGCTGTAGTTACTTCGTATGGTGTAATATACTTCCCATATTGGCTCTTGTGTGCTTCATTAGACTTTATCTAACTATAAGAAGTAGAGGGGAGCAATGTGGACTTGGTCAAGTCAGGTGTTGCATCAAAGAAAGAAATAATGTCTCTTTCTAGGTTTTATAGATATATTTTCTGAATCAAAAGAGCGCCTTGGCCTTCATGCTTCAATGATACTGAGATTCTTACACCGGAATCGAATTTCCAGTACTGCCATCCCATACCCTGTGCTGGAGTACTTCAACAACATCTGCATGATGCGGTCTTCTGTTCTGAAGGATTCCTTAGACCGACTTCTCCTAAAGGAGAGAGGTATGTTGTGGGTTTGTTTGGTTTTTTCCTTTGTTTTTTTTTTCCTTTCCAGAATGACTACAGCTTGAAGAAGTGTTTCCAGACAAATGGAAATGCTTCCTTTAATCTTTGGCAGGCAGGGCTTTTAATGAAGTTGATGTTTATTGGAATGGATCAAGTTATTTAGGGAAACAATTGGCTTTGTCTGTTCCCTGGCATAGCTGGATTGAGGTTTTCTCCATCGTGTGTTACTTTCTCCTGTTACATTTTTGCATTTGGGCATAAAACTGCTAAAGTAGTGATGGGACCAATAGGGGAAGGAGGCTTCTGAATGCAGGTATGGTCAGTATGTTCATACTTCAAGTGGTAGATTAGGATTATTGTGACTTCATCTGCAATGAAACTCTGCTGTGCTTTATTTTCTGTCAGGAAATCTTCTCCAGGAACTTTGTTCTATGCCAACAAGTTAATTTATGTGAGATTGTAATAAAAGTTAAGTGGTTCTTAAAAAGGAGCAAAAGGAGGAGTGTTTTTTGTTATTATTTGTTTTCCCCCCAGAATACCCCAGTGACTTGAATGGTAATGAGGAGTCGGACAAGCTGAAGTCTGTCACAAAGTGCTATACTCACATAGAAACCTCATCCAATTCTGCTGATATTGACAAGATGACAAATGGGGAAACGACGTCCTTCTGGCAGTCTGATGGCAGTGCTCGCTCGCATTGGATACGGTGAGTGCCCCAGCAGTGTGCAGCTGAGCTTCAGGTTTGTCAGTTCTTTGGTTTTACAGCCAGTGGGGAGTGACTGAAGGTCTTGGAATTACTGAGTGGCAGGTGACTATTTGAAAACACACATCATGAAGCTTAAAGGCCTAATGTGGCATGTAAAGGCCATGCATCTTTTGTGTTGATGCACGTGCTTCTTTAGCTCACTTTCCATCCCACGTTAGAGATGCTGTGGTTAGTGATTGAATGGAAGTGCTTTGCCACCATGTAGACAGTTGGAACAAATGGTGATTTCCAGTAGATTGTAGAATCATAGAATGGTTTGGGTTGGAAGGAACCTGAAGGATCATCTCATTCCAACCCCCTGCTGTGGGCAAGGACACCTCCCACTACACCAGGTTGCTCATTGCCCCATCCAGCACGGCCTTGAGCTCCTGCAGGGAGAAGGCACCACAGCCTCTCTGGGCAACCTGATCCAGTGTCTCACCACCCTCACAGTGAAGGATTTTTTCCTAATCTATCCTCTTCCAGTTTATATTTATAGCCATTACCCCTCGTTCTGTCGCTACGTGCCCTTGTAAAAATTCCCTCCCCAGCTTTCCTATAAAACTGGAAGCTGGATGAGGCTTAGCTAAAAGTGCAGCTCTTGTTTAATCTTCTATTTCAATAAATATTTTTTTTTTCTTTGCTTTGCAGTTTAAAGATGAAACCAGATGTTGTTCTGAGACATCTGTCTATTGCGGTGGCAGCTAATGACCAGAGCTACATGCCACAGCAAGTGACAGTGGCAGTGGGGAGGAATGCCAGCAGTCTCCAGGAGGTCCGAGACGTTCACATTCCAAGCAATATCACTGGCTACGTAACACTGTTGGAAAACGCTAACATTAGTCAGATGTGTGAGTCAATAAAGATACCATTGGCATATTGTTCTTTTGCTTTTTATGAAGGTGAAAGTTTGGGTAGGTCACAGAGTGATGTGTTGCAATGTCAGTTACTAGAGCAGAAACAGTTGACCTTGCTCGAGGCAGATAGATGGTTCTAATTGTAGTTTAATTTCTAGTCTGTAAGAGAGTCTGAATCCTTCTCATGGTGTCTGTAACTGGGGTTAAGGGTGGAAGAGCTAGAATGATGAAAATGCAGCTTCAGCCTTTATGTTTGACGACATCAGGCAGTGTTAAAATATCTTTGCTTGCGGAGGGAAAGCATATGTTAGATAATGATATCTTAGCAAAGAAAACTGTATCTGGCAGGCTGCTTTTTTTTGTATCTGAAGAGTCAGTCAGATGATTTTTGCAGAGCAGGTTTTGTGCTGAGGATTTCTGAGCAGTGTTATTTTTAAGTCCGGTGGATCTGTGGTTGCTGCATTGTAACCAATCAGAGGAAAAGCTGCTCCTCCTTCAGATGCTTTGGGAAGCCTCAGAAACTTTGTACCTTCACCTCACATGCTTTTCAGCAGGACAAAGTTTCAGTGCTGAAGAAGCAGGAGACAAGGCTACTGTCCTCAGAAGTAACTAAGAGAATGTTATCCTTACAAAATGATAAAAACTTACAGCATTTTATCCACTTTTATGTGGAACTTTAAAAGTTTGCATTTAGGCTTTATTCATTTTCCTTACATTCCCCATCCTCTCCTGACCCAAGATACTTCCTATGTATGTAAGTTAAAAGGTACGGTCAGTACTGCTGAAATAATCCTTCATCTCTTTCTAAGTTTGAAGTTCTTTTACTGCTTTTTTTCCTAACTCCAGTAGGAAGTAGTGAATCACATAAGCCATTTCAAAAGCTGAATCTATGAAATGATAGGGAAACATACATGTGATAGTTGGCCATATGTGGGAGTAATCTGCTATGTTTGCTGCTATTTTACTCTGCGCTTTTGCAGTAATTGTTTTAAATGCTGGGATTCTTCCATGTCTCATCCTGGAGAAGAAATGGGAAAAGTGTTTTATTTTTTTGCTTTGACAGATGTTCAGATAAACATCAAGCGTTGCCTTAGTGATGGATGTGACACTAGAATCCATGGGCTCAGGGCGATTGGTTATCAAAGAGTTAAGAAGGTGGGCGTCTCAGTCTGCGATGCTTCAGCTATCTGGTATTGGTCTCTGCTGACCTCTCTGGTAACAGCTTCCATGGAAACCAATCCAGCCTTTGTTCACACTATATTACAAAATACTCAGTAAGTACCAAACTTCCTGGTTGTGTTTCTGTGGCTACTTCTAGCTTGTGTGAACTGATCTGCCTTGTGTAACTGGTTTCCATTCCCTCCATTAAGATATTTAAAGATCCTTTTATCTACCGCATTGTTTAAATTTTTATATTTCACCTTCATCCTCTTGCACATACCAGAACAAGTGTCATTCTTGTACCTACTGCAGCTAGTCCAATTGTTAAGCCACAGCTGAATGGACACCAAAACTTATAGGCTTTGCTTATACTTTGGCTTGTAATGTTTTCAGGGAGCCTGGAATTAAATAGCTCTCTGTTAGCTTCATTGATTATAAATATGGGACAACTTCCACTTATGAATGGAGCTTTATTTAGCTTCTTTTTCACCAGTTTTTGCTTATGTAACACCTTGCTGTTCATTGCAGGGGAATACAGTCGTGCGTATGCAATATTGCTGCAGATGCTTGTGGTCATTGGCTCCTTTCTGTGTAACGTTTCCTTGTTTGACTGCCAAACGCTTCTGCCCAATGACTTGAAGGATTGGAATTGTAATAACATCTCTACACACCCACGTCTTTTATAGAGCTTAGTTAGCGTGATACCACCCTGTTTAAGAACACCACTGTCATTAGCTAATGAATACTGTAGGCTGAAGTCCATTAATGATATCTTTAATTGCAAACTGTTAAATTTTATATATGCTCGTGTCTGCTTGAGGAGTGTTCATGGTTACTTTACTATAGTTCACCACTTCTACACAGTTTAGCTTTACAGAAGCAGAAGGCCTGCAGTTTTGGTATGGTTTTGGTATTTGTCTGCTCAAAGTTTACATTTCTGATAAGGCCTGAAAACAATTATTTAAAAAAAAAAAAAGCATTCAGAAATAACGAATAGCAGTGTGTGGAGTTACACAGTCAAAAACCAAACTTAGGTGCACTTTGATGCGAGCAATTAGAATTCCAGTTTTCAGGGGTTATTTACTTCATCTTAGGAAATCGAACAAAAAAATAATGTTCAAATCATTTTGGAAGAGTTTCAAATCAGTTCTCCCCTTGTTAATGGGCTCTTGCTCGACTCTGGAACTACTTAAATGAAGGTTATATTTAGACAGCAGGCTATTTCTAATTCTGTCACAGACTTAATTCAAAACACCTTGCTTTATTTCTCATTAAATCTGAGATTGAGACTGAAATTTCAAGGTTACTCAACAGTAACTGAGCTTTTCCCAGCTACAGTGCAGTTCTGAATGGATTATCTGTGTAAGCATGTTCTTCCTGCATTCAGAAGCTGTTTGTAGAGAGCTACTTCCAGAAAACATGAAGAACTACATGTCTGTTTTCTTTGATTGTCTGGTTTTCTGAAGCTATGTTCCATCCTTTTTGCTAGGAAAGCCCTGCAACACATGCCTCCTCTGTCTCTGACACCAAGCTCTACAGACTTCTCAAGCTTCTTATCTCCAAATGTTTTGCAAGAAGTAGATAGCTTCCTTATAAGAATAACCAGGTGAGATCATGTTTAATGTATTCTGACAAAAATGGAAAATGGTTTAGAGGAATTTGTATAGCAAATGTCTTATTTCTTTCCTGTTATTTTTGTTTTTACTATCTTGGAAACTTCAAAGGCATTGAGAAACTGACACCTTAGGTTTTGTGTGAGAGCATTATTTATTTAAAAACAAAGCATCTATCCTGCTGTCTTTGGGTTTAAACGTAGCGTAATTTAATGTTAGGATGATCTGCAGTGGCTTCAAATGGGGCTGGAGGGACTTTGATCAAGAAGAAATTTCAACTCCTGGTAATTGCAAAGGTCAAAGACTGCTTCTGATTGCATGGTCCTGTATGGTGACCAAGCACTGAAGGCAGTCGTTAGCAGGACTGCTGATAATAGGGAAAAGGAAGTAAAGCTGGGATAGCTGTTGCCAGAAAGTAGTCTGACTGGTGTGCCTGTGCTCAGGGCCTGATTAGCCTGGGCCCTGATACTAAAGGGAATGTGGATTTTGCTGTTGGAGGAAACCATTCATTTACAGAGATAGCTGCAAAGTGCACCTCCATGAAAGCAGTGTCCATCAGTGCAGGCCTTTTGGGCAGTGTTTGCTGCTCCTCTGGGACAAATTCAGGTCTTGGGTTCCCTGCTGGCAACTGGATCTGCACAAAGCAGGGTGTTCCATTAATCTGCAGAACTCTCTGTACAGTACCAAATGCTTACTGTAGCAACTGTAACAAGCCACAGAGCTGCTGGATTTTATATTTCTGTGTTTTAAAGAGTTCTCCAATTAGGTTACCACATAAGAAACCGTTACCACATCTTAAAACTATACTTGCTGCACTTGTCCTGAGGTTGTTTTCTCTGCTTTTCTTTCCTCTCCCCAGTTGTTGTACTACTCCAGATGTTGAACTTACGCTCTTGGCCTTTGCCTTAGCCAGGGGGAGTGTTGCTAAAGTGATAAGCTCCCTTTGTACAATCACAGATCATCTGGACACTCCATACAAGGCTTCATCGCTTATCGCTTCTATGGCAACAGTTAGACAGAACCTGCTTTATAAATATGGTAAATGAATGTTGGATTTTTTTTTTACTGTATGTACTTATGATAATGTACAGCTTTCTCAGTTGTTCTACTTGTTATCTTGCTGGCATTTGAAATTATGTAAGTTGTCCAAGTTAATGACTCTTACTAAGAAGGCAGAGCCTATAAAGGTGAACTACCCTGAGAACTCGTGATTATGCAGGCTTGCTGTGATCTAAGAACTGAACCAGGTGGCATCATCTTGAGAGAGGGAACGTGAACTGTGTGACCCCTTTGCTGAGGTGATGTTAGTGTTTGTATAGTATTAAATCAGCAGATTTCGTTTTCCTTTTATTCTTCCACTAGCACGCTTGTTTTTGTGTGTTTAGCCTCAGCATATTGCCTCTCTTACAAACACATGCGTGTATACAGGTTTAAGATGGTTTAGACATGATATAATTAACATTGACTTAAACTTATTTTATTTTTGTTTTTATGAGTTAGTCCAAATATTTGTCATAACTATGGAGCCATGCATGCTTTGGCATAGGGCAGTGAAGTCTTGCAATACTGACTGCACTTGTTTGATGAACATCATCTTTCAGCTGCCAGCTCCTGAGATTACCATTAGTATCTCATAAAGAACTTTTCTCTTTGTTAGCCTTTAATATGTTTTGTCAGAGCTTCTTGACTTGTGCCAAAAAGTACATTAATTACAACTATCCTATCAGTATTTGCTTTCTAAAGTTTGGAAAACCACTTTGCATTTCCTGGAGAAACTGCTGCTTTTTGCAAGACAAGTGGTGTTTCCTGCATAGTGAATTGCAGACTGCTGAAGGAGAAGCAGTTGTCATGATCCTCATTTTCCTTCTGTATGTATCTGAAGGCCTACCTATGTTAATCTAACATAACCCCCTTACACTTTAGTTTCTTTCTCCCCCCTTCTTTTTTGGTGAGATAATGGTAAGAAGCTCATAGCGCTGTCATTTTTTCATTTATTTTGTGTGAAGAACTTAAAGCTTTTTGTTTTGATTTATATTTTATGAAGTTATAGACCCGATGTTTTTCTTGTTTAGGAAAGCCATTACGACTAACTTTGCAAGCATGTGATGTAAAGGGGAAAGAAGATAAATCAGGGCCTGAAAACCTCCTTGTGGAGCCATGGACTGGGGATGGTAAGAGCCTGCACTTAAAATCCAAAACTTCAACCAAACATACAGGCTGTTAACAAGTGCTGCTGCGTATGTATTTGGCACTACTCAGTAGTTTTGTGATACAGGAAATCTGTTTAAAACCAAACAAACAAAACCCTGATATGTAAATCTGTTTTACTGCAAGGTGAGTATCTCAGGAACCACTTCGTTGTCAAAACAACAGGAACAAAAAGGATGTCATTTTGAGGAGAATTACTGATACTGTATGGAAGTAAGCGATAAGCTGTCACAACAAATTGACACCAAGGCCCATTTTGTGGCTTGAAGTCATAAATCATTCACTGCTGGTTTCTCAAATATTGATGGAGAGCTTTGGAACAAATCACTGATGTTTCTATAGACTGCTCATACCTATTAATTCTCCTTCAAAGTATATTTTATAGAATGTTCTTATGTACTGGACACACTGGAGAGAAAGATTTGTGTTTTTCAACCTTCTTTTGAACTGAAATGCCACACAATCTTTCTGTGTACTGTCTTGTGCAGTGCTATTTGTAAATGAAAGCTGTTATGACAGCAAATCAGGCAGATTCTAAATACTTTTTTTACCCCTTTGTATACTCATGCATATGATTTGGGATTATTTTCTTTAGTTATATTGTGGACTGTCTTCTGAAGTTTTATAGATCACTTTGAGGAACACTGAATTGTTTCAGTGTGCTGAACCACAAGCCAAAACAATACTGGGGAGTTACTCATAACCTTTAATAGGAAAATGCTCTTGAAATTGCTGTAGGAAGTGCATTCTCAGGAGTAGCACTGCTGGAGAGACCTGTGTATACTCTGTGGGGGATACAGTCTTCTACTCTTGTGTTTGGAAACATTTCCCAATGAGCTACAGCATTTTTCTAGAAACCCACTGTATTGTGTGTTTCCCCCTTTTAGTGCCCCCTCTCAGTATTCTCTTTCCAACATTTTCTCCTAGCAGTCCTTCCAGCCTCACTCTGTTCTCATTGCCTCTTTAGGTTTTCTTACTGAAACTGGGAAGACCAGAGCAAGTATCATTCTTTCTACTGGAACTGAATCTTCGTTTCAAGTGACACAAATTAGAATAAAGGTACAAGTCTTTCTCTTTTTCCCTAATGGTAGGGTTGAATTAGATTATTTTTTTCTATCAACTGAAATTTTTAAATTCATTGTATTTTGGAGTTTCACGTTTGCATGAGTCACGGGGAGCTGAAGGAAAGAGAGATCTGAAGTTATTTCAGGATGCCACAAGCATGTAGTCAAGATATGTATTTCATATTGCTTTTGTCTGTGTCTTGTACTGTACTCTAGCCAGTGAGTTTTAGGTGTAGGATATGAATTTGTTAGCTCGTGTCCCTAATGTTTAAAATAATTCTTCAACTCTGAATTGGAAGTTTCAAGATACAGCTCGTGAGTTCACATTAACTGTGGGGTTCTTCAAAATCTTCTCAGAGATATCAGTGCAGTTTGAGCACTGGTGGTGGTTTTATCTGATTTAAAAGCAAGATCTTGTGATTAAATCTCATGACCAGAAGAAAACTTCAGTGAGATTTCTGCAGCTGATTTTATTTAAGGCAAATGAATAATTTAACTGCTGGAAGATGGATGCATATTTCACTGTTCAGGAGAATTAAGCAGGAATGGACTTCTGGCAAGCAAATTCTAACTGGGGTTGGACAGGAGACTAAATTTTGTCAATGGGATACAATTATTTTTTTACGTATACAAAAATAAGAATGAGACACAATATGTGGAAATACCATTTTTAGAGTAGTAGCAGAGTGGCAACTGTAGCAGACATTAACCATGCACATACGTGAGCCTTATTCTGGGGCTCAGTAGATGACAAGAACTTCCATAAGACTTTCCTAAAACATGGGTTTTTTTTTCTTTAGATTAAGAACTGTGATTCTACAGCTCAGACTTGTCAGTATTTAGTTGCTTTCTGTAATGTTTATTGTTTTCCTGTGAAAACAATGCTTTTACTTTATCAAAAGGTTTCCTTCTACCTTGCTCTGGATGTGTTCCTTTAGGTCCGAAGAGGTGCCATTGGGGCGCAGTGTGGGCTGGTGTTTGCTTACAACAGCGCTTCAGAAAAGTTCCATGCAGAGGAGCACTTCAAAAGATTTGAAAGCTATGACAAATGGAAGCTGAAGGACTTCAAACAGTTCTTGAAAAACAGGTACAGGGGAACTCGTTCTGATCAGCTGAAAATAAGTGTTGTATCAGATCTTTTTGCAATGGCACCTGAGCTACTGAGAATTGCTCCAAATGACTTAATAACGATACGTTATTTTGTGGTCTTAATGAGCCTCAGTTTGATGTGTTTGAGGAAATACATACACAGCTGTTGATTTCAACCTCTTGATTTAAAAACCCGTTTAGGTTTCTTTAGGTGTGAAAGTTTGTTTCCTCTGTCTCTTCTTTGCAGCCATAACATGCTAACAATATTTGGTGGCGTATCTACCACTTTGCAGTTCCTTTAGTCTTCACAAAGTGTGTTCTGTTCTTCTGTGTATAGGAGTGGTAGTTCCTCGGATGAGTTGGGAGATGATGATCCCATTGGCTGGTTTGAAGTGGAAGAAGAGTGGGATGAGGTGGATGTCAGAATGCAGCAATGCAGAGTTGCCCAAGTAAGAAACCATGAGTATCCATTGCTTGCTCACAGTGAGCAGAAGTTTCTCTCTGGGCTTTGTTGTTATATGTATGAATTAAACATAATTGTTTGTGCAAGGTGAGCTCTTCTGAGTAGGAGTAAAAGCCAAATGGCTTCTTGCTGAAAGAATGGTTTGACTTTTGTTCTCCGAGTTATTTTTCTCTGTATGCACACCTATATAGCTGTAGTTAAATGATGCTTCAGGGTTTAAGTTAATGCAAAACTGTGATAATGCACAGATAAGTAGTTTTATGATGAATAAGTTTTTTGAACAATATGATTATTGCTTTATTTTAGTACCTTCAGTTACCTATTTTATATTTAATTCTACTTCTATTTATTAAAATATGATACTTTTTCCACCTGCAGAAGTGCTGTAACTATAGAGCCCAGGAAGTAATAATAAATTAACTAACTTTGTAGATGCGTGCAGAGGTCACAGAACCATCACTGTGATTTCTTGAGATTCCAGGCTCATTGCTTTTAATTTGGAGGATGGCTGGCAGGGAACAATGCTTGCCTCTCTCCTGACCCACAGTCTTCTCACATATGTGCACTGACGCCTTGTAAAAGCCAAGTTTTGTCTTAACTTTTAAAACCAAACTTTGTGCTGTGTTTTACATCCTTCTAGTACTTAATGATTAAGTTCCTGTGCACAAGACAAGACACAGCAGAACGGCTTGGAGTGCAGGGCCTGAATGTACTTGGGTATCTCCGGCCTATGCGAGAGGAGCCCAGCAGGAGCATGCACTGCTTGCAGTGCAGGAAGACAGATGATGAGACAGTTTGTGGCACAACTCTTCTCCTGAAGACACTTCATTTCATCCAGCAGCTTGCACAGGACCTGGTATTTTTGCTTCTTTGTTGTGTTTAAGCATGTATTTTCCTTGCTGAAAGTAATAAGGCTATGCTATCAGTGATAATGAATAGATGGAACCGTAATAATTATTAGAACCATGTTTTGGAAGAAAAAGTGAGACATTACATTGTGTTACATTGTGTGCTGAAGTTTACTGGTGATGTGCTTACTTTGACCCTGAAGAGAGTTAAAAAAACATCTTTGAGCACCAATTCTGAAATAGCAATGCTAAATAAAATAGATGGAAGAGAAGGATGATGCACTGTTTATTGGAGTGTAACTGTTTCTGAAGCAGACATTGAAAAGGGATGTGGAGTGGTAGCTAGGTTAGTTGTATAAATTATAACGTCCTCTTTTATTGGAAGTAATTCTGTTAGTCTCTAAGGTGAGACATATAAAGTTCATAGGTGTGGCTGGTATGCACTGATTTGAGTCACCATGATGTGTCCTCTGTCAAGGATCCGAGTCAAAATAATGTTTTATTCGTACAGTGATTGATTCAGTGCCTTTTCAGCTCAGATTCAGAACTTTGGGCATTTTGTCTGTTACTTAATTTCAGTCAAATTAGAAAGAGACACAGACTCTTGTTGGGTATGGCAGGACAGGGATGGTATGCAAGGCATGGCAAGAGGAAAGATTCCCTCTTTGTAGCTCTGTAAAGGGGAAGATTTTAGCCAAAATCATCAGAATAGCTCTGAATGTGAAAGAAAACTTAGAATGGAATTCATGATGGATGCAAAAGTAGAGCAAACAAGGCTGTGTTACCAGTGCTTGGAAATCTGCTTCTTGTAAATGTGTTCTGTATGGAGTTAAAATTCTGCATTTTCTTTGCCTTTTTAAGGTTCAACAGAAGGAGAGTGGATTAAAATGCAAGTCATATTTAGATTTCACAGACCTTGATTTACAGCTGTTCTGGAACTTTTACAATAAACTTCACCAAAAGTAAGTTGCATCAGTGTTGTGTGACAGAGCACTGTGTATACATATAATTAAAATATACTTAATTTATTATTTTTTTTCCCCTCAAGTAAATCGTTTACATAAATAACGTTATCTTTCTTCTGCCATGTGTGTTTTTATCTATAATGTTGCAGACAAGATTGAGATGTAGATAAATTTAGCTGATAGCTGTACTTTTTTTGGCTATGCCAAAATAATATTGTATCTTATAATAATAGTGTATCTATCTGAGCTGATAGCATTATTTATTTTCTATAAAAGGAGCTTCTCCTTTTCTAGGTTTTGCTACTGTTTGTTTTATGTTTTATTACAGCCCAAGGGAAGAGTGCATCTTTGCTCAAACACTACTATTGCAACTGCTCCAGAGCTGTTTCTCTGTATTCACTGGAGACAATAAAACTTCTAAACCTCAAGAAACTCTTCAGGGCAGAACACCTGGTCACACAAAAGCTGCAGAAGATCTTTATAGACACCTGTGTGAAGGTAATTTACATTAACTATATTAACTCTTCTGGCTTACAAGTGTGTTGAAATAGTTAGAATTTGGGAAAATACATTATTTCTAAAGACTAAGCCAGCTCTTCATTCCTTTTTTTTTTTTTTTTTCTTCTTCAGGTAAGTGTGCACTAATTAGTCTACCAAAATGAACTTTTCCTTGACTCTCTGAAGTGGCTTTATAGATTTTCTTATAACATGCCTGGAAGAAGCTGCAATAGAAAACTTCTAATGACCCTGCCACCTCCTTGAACCAGGAGGGAGTGTGATACTTTAGCTGTAATGATGCTGAAGTTCATTTAATTCGATATTTCATATCTAAATACATATATATAAACATACGTATATAAACATATATAAAGGAGCCTGTAAACATATATAAAGGAGCCTTAGAAGGAGCCTGTAATGTTCATGTAAACATGAAAGAATCTGGAGCCAGTGAAAAGAATGGCAACTACACATTAAATTTCATTGGAAACAGGATTGAACCCTCGTTATTTAATTATATGTTTTTTGCTAATTAGCTGACAATCTCTTGAAAAGCAAGGTAGAGAAACAAGTTGACACAGAATTTGTCACATCTTGAATGCTTTATTAGCTGTGATGGTTGTCAAGCCTTAATGTTCCTGGAATTAATTTATTCAACAAGTAAACATCTCCTTTGAGAAATCATTCTTGATGAAAGTCAAAATGTTTTCCCCCATTTTCTACGAGTATAGTATGAGATTGCAAAGACTTGAAGTTGTGCAAAGACACATTTGTGTCTTTGTGCATTAAAATTGTGCATTAAAGACACAATTGAATTAAATGTGTTTAATGAAATACTAATTTAAACTTCACCATTTTCTTTCCTTTTTGTATGAGCAGTGGTGGATATGGGGGACACTAACTTCATGCCAGTGAAAATGCTGAAGCAGGAAGTTAAGAACACCTTACTCAGCGGAGCAGCAATCTTTTTCCCAGACAGACAAACGAGGAGAAACCAGCTCTTTGCCATGATGGTAAACTATTAAATGAGAAATAGGTTGTTTACTGCCTGTTTTCGTTATGCAGAAAGCAGCAATCTGAGCTCTTGTTGTCACATATTACATATATACTTTATTCCATTAAACTAAAAATGGTTTTTCCTTTGCTTCTTTTTACCATCCTCCCCCCTTGTAGCTCTACTGCTTTTATGCTGCCAAAAATGAATAGTGAAGTACAGAAATGATAATTCTTCCTCATAGAGGAGAGATGGTTCACATCATAAAAATAAATCTTTTTCTTCTAGAAAAACATCACAGAGCAAGAACATAAGCAGTCTGTACATCTTGCCTTCAGATCCTTGTGTACCCACTTCAGGTAAGGGTCTTGAAACTGAAAATAATTGTCTGATACCTCTCACCTGGAGGAGAATACTGCAGTTAAGATATTTATTAACTGTACTAAATGTATATATAAAATATCCAAGATAACTGTTGATGCTGAAATCACAGAATGCTGCTCATGGGTTTTTGCTGGCCTATCATTTATTTCATTATTTTTAAGGGACTGTTTGGGTTCTTTGTTCATCATGGTGGTATAATCAGTTTGGATTTGTGAGGACCCTTTTCATGAGAACCTTCTTTTTATTTTAATAGTAGTAGTGGTGCAGTAGGATCTCTCCAGGTTAATCCTCATCATAAGGATAACTAAATTTGTATTTTGTAACTATGTAACTTGATTGGTTTTTTTTTTGTTTGTTAGTAAAAAGGTCTTTGTTTTGTAGTGATCAAGATCCGGGTGGACTCTTATTATTACCAGAGAAGGGAGTTTCTGCCAATTTCGACATAAGTGAAGTGCTGTCAGTCATGGATACCCTTCTACTGGTGGCAGCAAGAGAGGTAAGTGTTTTTGCACTGTTCTTACTTCTTTGCTGGGATTTCTGTCTGTGTTCATACTCAAGCTGCATGCAGAAGATGTATTCTGAAAGAAACTTGTTTTCTCATGCTTCTGGATAAAGCTATTAATGTCTGTTGAGGTGTGTAGGGTTGGGTCTTCCAACCAACTGAAGTGTTTTCCTTTCACAATTAATATTTCATAATAGGAAGGTAAGTGATGAATAAGGTAAGGGTGGGTTTTTGGTATCATTTAAGAGAATATATGTCATCCTATGAATGCTAGGAAACAGAAATAGTCATCCCATGCTGTGAGGTTAGAATTGGTCATGCACCCAGGGGAGGTGTAAATTTACATATGCAGGAAAAGTGTGCTGAGAATATAGAAGCAGCTTCACATGAATCACTCTACTTAAAATTGTGATTTATCAAAACAAAATACATTACTTGCTTCATGGAGTTACACAGCTTTGTGATAATAGATGCTATTCACCAGTTGTGTTTAATCTTTTATTTGGGAAGAGTGGGCCGATAATGTCAGTCATGGTTAACTTAGTACACAATGTGTCATTCTGCAGCAGAAGAGATACCCTTTTGTTCTGTTATTTTTCAGTGTGAAATGATGATGCTGGATGTTGCGCAGCAGGAGAGCGGCACAGTCCTGTCTTCCCTATTCTGGTCTGTTCAGGGCAGCCTCCTTTCATGGTGCTACCTGCAGCTTAAGGGGAGCGATAGCTCAGCCAAGGATCTTGCTGTAGAAATACTAAAGAACTGTAAGTGATGGGGTTGAATACAGAGCTAAAGGTGGCATAATGCAGGACTTTTCAATGTGATTTAACAAATAGCATAGGAAGGGTCCACCAGCTGTTGCCTGTAATCTCTCGTGGAAGGAATTTCAGGCAATATGATATGGTGATATGCCTGTGATATGATGAAGAATTTTAGGTGTACTGATAAAATTACGTTGGAAGAATCTTCAGAAAACGCTCCAGTATGTTTGGAGACTAAACTGTTGAAAGAAAGAAAATGCTTTTACAGACATTCATTTGAACACTTTGGCTTTTTTATATGCCCTTTATTTTGATAAACTCTGTTGTAGTCTGTATTTTCCTAGATGTTTGTGTTAGCTGGAAGAAAGGAATTACTTAGAGGTGTTCTACTACAGCATCTTTCAAAAGTGTCTTTATTCTAATGCAGCATTGCACTGTGGAATAATTAACTGGGCCAAGTATTCAATGGAAATGTGATGTCTGAAATTTTATGTAAAATCACTTCTTGTTTGTTATTTGTTTCTTTTTTTTCCCCCTCTCTCTAGATGTGGGCCAGTTCCTGACAAATGTCAGAATGATTTTGCAATCACTTCTATCCCAATATAGTGGCAAAACAATAGTAGAAAAAATAAGTAATTCTGTATTTGCTATGGCAACTCGTCAGCTGGTAAGTGAATATTGGAGCTCTGTACTATACGTGGGTAGCGTGGCTATTGTTATGTGTGTTTTAATGACAGCTGTGTTTTCCTCTAGGTCATCTTCTTGTTGGATTTTTGCACTTTAGACATTCCATATTGTACTCTGCTACAGGAATTCAGCACTTTGGTAGAACCACTGAAAAAGCTTTGTAGTGAGCCTCATAAGGTAACTAAAGACACAGTTCCAACCTGTGAGCATCTACTTCTTCCAAATTTTGTTAATGCTTTTGAACACTTTGCTTAATTGGAACTCTTGTCAGTTCTTCTGATGTTATAAAAGTGATCTTTTTAATGCTTATTTTAAAGTATGTGTGCATAAATGCTGTTTAATTGTACCACAATTATGCAGTGCTTTACAAAACACAAAATAAACCAAAGAAGTACAGCAAAACAAAAGGTAAATTGCAAGAAAGGCATAGGAAACTCAGCTCTGTTGTTGAGAATTTTGAAAGGACATAGAAAACATTTATAAGTAATGGAATGTCCTATTATAGATGAAGAACTGGAAATACCTCTTCTGATATGGAAGTTGTGTGTACATCTGGCAACTTCAATGAATAGACACAATCTAGTGTGATTTTCTTTTTTTTAATGCTTTACATTTTCATTATGCAGATGGAAATTGAAAGCTGGCAGCAAGAACAGCCTGTCGTATTGCGAACGTGGACAGTGGAATCTCCTCATAACTATGAAAATAATTGCCATGAGGTCTCAGTCTTCCTGTGCCATGGGGCATCTTACTTTGAGGTGGAATTTGATGAAAAATGTGAAACTGAAAGGAGGTAATTTAATCTTGTGCAGTGCTGAATTCTAATAGCTGTATGAGGATTCCAATATGCATTTGCAGAGGATGAAGTCATGCTCCACTGTGCAAGGAATGCTTCTCTCGCTCCAAGAGTGCCATTTCAATTTCTTCATTGTCCTGCTTACCATGCAGGGTGTTATTCTGAATGTCTTAATCTTGTGCTGAAAGGCACCTCTCCTCACAATTGAGCAGGCAAGCTGTTTCTATTACTCTCTGAATCTTGCTTGCTTTGACCTATCTTGTAATGTTGCATTGACCACTACAACTTAGAAAGTTTCTAACTGTGGTATTTATTTCACCATCTTTAGGCAAAACTGCTGTGTTTTTCATTTATATTTTTGCTTTTTTTGGGTTGTTTTTTCTTTTTTTTGTAACATACCAGGTTACTGTTGTCTTAAGACATATGCCAGATGTTAAAATTGGTACCCGTTACCAATTCTGAAGGGTTGGGAAAGTTCTACAGGAGAGCAAGTCTGTGTTTGCTGAAACAATTGCACTGAAGCATGAAATAAATTCCCTAGCAGTCACATGAAGCAATGGAACTGTACTTCTGTAAGGTGTGGTGGGGTATTTGGACTCTGAGGTGATGGACTTGTGAAAATCCGAACAGAAATGTTTTCCCCAAGAATTTACATAGTAAATTTGGAAGTAACCAACTGTACTTTTCACAGGTATGATTACCTGGAGTTTACTGACGCCAGGGGTGCAAAAACTCGTTATGATACAAAGGTTGGCACTGAGAAGTGGCCCAAGGTGAGCACCTTTAAAATTCTGAACCAAATAATAATTCAAATCTTTGGAAATTCTTGTGATTGTCGTGGAAAAGCTGCTGTCTAAAATCACGTCTGCTTGTGTGATTAGTCCCCATCAAGGATGGGGGCAAGAGTGGGGAAGAAATTCTGTAATGATGCAAGTAAAGGAGCGAATGAGTAAAGAATCCTGGTTTCTTCCTGTAATCAAAGATGCAATTCATCATAATTGAAAGTAATAATCATATTTAATTACAATTAACTACATGGGTAAAATTTGTCCTTTGGCACTGTGCCCTTGCAATTTTTAGCATGAGATGAGCTTGATGCTTCCTGTGGCTACTCCCTTTCTCTGATGACGCCTGCTGAAATGGGATGCTTCTGTATTGTTGTATTATGGCATCAACTTCAAAAGCTCAATCATCTATAATATGTCATATTGAGATATCGATTAAGAAATCTTGCTGGCTTATACTATGGGTTTCTCGTTCATGTGGTGGGGAAATTAAATCCATTATGCAGAAAACAATATTGAAAAACCGCAGTTGCTGAAGGAAATTCATTACCCTGATACGTCTTCCTGTCATGTACATTTGGCAAAATGACTGTTTTGTTGCTCTGTAGAAAGTGACCTTTAAGGCTGGCCCACGGCTGCAGTTTCTCTTTCACTCTGACAGCAGTAATAATGAGTGGGGCTACAAGTTCACCGTCACTGCTTACGGCCTCCCCGATGTCGCCGTTTCTTGGGGCTTGGATTTACAGCTTCTAGTGTGCCGGCTGATGGGGCGCTTGGCTTCCCGAAGCATGGCCCTGAAATCTCAACGAGGTGAGTGCACATCACAGCTCCTGAGCTTGTGGTGCCACGTGGTACCTTCCCTTTTACAGTTGTTTCCTAGCGCTGTGATTCAACGCATTGCTGGAGGTAAAGTGGAGCCAGAAAACTGGGAAAAAGAAATACAGAGCATAGAACAGAAATTTCAGTGATTTAAAATGTTTAATGTGAACATCTGGCGTTGATTTTAAATTTGAATTCACTAACTAAGATTAACTCCAGAAGTAGAGCACGCATAGGGTCTGGGCCTCTGGTGGGGCCATGCCTCAAGTACTGTATTAGGCCATTGGCTACAAGAAGGACACTGGAGTGTGCCCAGAGAAGGGCAGTGGAGCTGTGAAGAGCCTGGAGCACAAGTCTGATGGGGAGTGACTGAGGGAACTGGGATTGTTCAGTCTGGAGAAGGCTCAGGGGAGACCTTACTGCTCTCTACATCTGCCTGAAAGGAGGTTGTGGCGATGTGGGGTTCAGCCTCTGCTCCCTGTAACTGTGATAGGATGAGAAGTGATGGCCTCAAGTTGCACCAGAGGAGGTTCAGGTCAGATACTAGAAAAAAATTCTTCTCAAAAAGAGCAGTGATGCAGTGGCACAGCTGCACAGGGAGGTGGTGGGATCACTGCCTGGAGATGTGGTCAGTGGGCATGGTGGGGGTAGGCTGGAGTTGGACTTTGTAATCTTAGTGGTCTTTTCCAACCTTAATGCTTCTGTGATTCTAAGATAACAGTATGTGAGATGGATGCCATAAGTAAAAATAGATGTAGTTGTTTATTCTTTCATTTGAAAACCAGACCATTTCTAGCTAGCTTCCAAAACCTGAATTATTTTACCATTTTGAAGAAATGAAATGTGGTTAAAGAGTTCTGCTGCAATCAAGTAGTCCTTACTTACCTAGGAATATCAGGCGTGTGCTTACCTATGAACCTAGGAAACTAATTGATTTGTTCTTACCATGGACTCATTTACTCCTTTGTAATATGAGCATGCTTACATCTAGCAGATTATTACATGTATTCAGTAGGAGAAGAAAAAAAACTCTTAAACTGTCTTGGAAATTGGTGGATTTCTGTGCTTGTAGGTAAAGCAAAAATGTTCAAGTGAAAGTCCGTTCATAATGTGAGATACTGTCGCTGCAATGTAAGATACTGATGCTGTCATTGAAGAAAGGGTACATCTAAGGGTACATCTGCACCATATGAGAGAAATGGAAGTTGGAGAATGTTTTTCATTTGCTTGTTCAGTCATTTGATTTTTTTTTTTTAATCCTGTGAATGTTTAACTTTTATGAACCAATGAAAATAATATAAATGAACACAACTGCTTAGTAACAGAAGTGTCTGTTCTGAATTTCTTGCAGAGCTAGGTAGTGAAGCAGATTTGCCCCCTTTGAAAGTAACATCAGTTCTTAATTCTCCATTGTGGAAACCTGTCTTCAGGCATCAGATGTGTCCTGAGGCAGAGCCAGGAGCCAGTGAAACCAGCAGAGGACACCAAGATAAAAAAGAGGTACTTAGGTCACTGCTTTTGTTTCATTGGCTTGAAATCTTTATGTATCATACAGCTTCATCTGGACTTAAACAAGAATGCATGGGCTATTTATGCTGTGGTGCTACAGTTGTTACCACTTGCATCAGATGTTTTAAATATCGAAGAGAGAAACTGTTGTTCTGAGCCCTTCTATTAGTTTCCAACTTGCAGTCTTACAGTGCAAATTGGCCTACAGTAGAAACAATCCACAACAATTTTTCACACCATATTAAAGTAAATGTGTTCTGATGTTCCTTTCAGGCTAGGAGCTCTCACCAGGATGACTGCCGTAACTTTCTGATCGACTTTGCCAGATCAGATCCTGCCCAGGATTTCAGTGGGCAAAAATCCGAACTTTTCAAAGGACTTGTACAGACATGCAGAAAACAGACCCCAAAAACAGATACAGTTGCTGGTTCTACTGTTGATCGAGCTGTGAACTCAACGTTTGCTGCTTTGGTGTATCTCACTCCAGCTTTATATGAGAAGCTTCAGAAATATGGTAACTCTAACATTAGACTATCTTAATAATGAAGAATTAATGTTTGTGAGAGGCTGGCTTATAGTTCAGGTTATAAGCTTTGAAAAAATCAGTTTGGTGTGATGACTTTTAGAAAGATGTTTTGTCCTGTACAAGGAAGTCATCCTTTATGCAGAGTAGGTAAGCCTTAACTCTGGAGTGTGTGCTTTATTAATATATACCTTTGTCTTCAGAACTTTGAACAAATATTAATAGCCATTCAAAAGTACTGATGAAGCCTTACTACAAAGGCACATCAAGAGAGTAGTGATTTCCTCTGTGTGGCTCCCAGTGGTGAGCAGTTCTTAAATCATTTTGTATCTCCTGGTGCATTTTCTGAAAAGCTAGCATCAACTTGCACAGATTTTTAAGTCTTGGTTGTTGGGGAGGTGTGAATTACCTCCCAGTATGTCATACTCTGGAAATTGACTTTGGCATCTTCAGAACATATTCATTTAGTTATTTAAAATAAAGGGAAATATATTGCTTGTAACTTGCATAACGTACCTTATTACAATTTTTATATTTTAGTAGATAAAATGAACAACTTCTTAATTTACCCCATGTTTCCTTCAAGCTCATAGATATACTTAAAGTATTGGATAATAAGATGTTATTTGGTTTTGAAGGTTTTCATTGTAGAAGAATCTAAGCACCTTCATTTCCTGTCACAACCTTCAGGCTAAACGTCTTCCTTTGTGAGCTTTAAAGTTGTGTGTAAAAATGATTGACATAAAGACTGACTCAATGAGTCAAGGGGTTACTGCCTTCAGTCATTTTGTCTGTCTGACATTTGATATAATTTTCTGAGTAAGACTGAAAGCTGGTAACTCAGGAGTATTTTAATGAGCGGGTAGGATATCTGTCCTACTGTTAATAGGGTCATCTGTCTTAGTCTTGTTGGGGCAGACCAGCTTCTGGACCCAGGCTGACATAGGCCATGCCAATTATGGACTGTTGGTGCTGTAAAGAAGAGGGAAAAATAAAGTAGAAGTTGATTAATAGGAGAAAGGAAACCCTTAGCAGGAATATCTCTTTCTCCATAGCATTTATCAGGCTAGTTTTGATGGAAACTATTTTGTCATGTTTAATTTTTGTAAGCTGATCTTGAAAGTCTATTCCAGAAATCTGTGGCATTTAAAAAAAGAGAAAGAAGATAAAGCTCTGCAGATGTATTTAATTGAGTTAATACCAAGCAGTTTTGATCGTTCTCATATCAGTTTGCCTTAGTAATATCTGCATGTATAGGGTGAAGTTTTTATTTTCCATGAATGCAGGCATCAATTTTGGAAGAGATGAGAAAGATATTTGTAATTTAACTTTGCAAATAGCTCTGTCAAGGTGCAGTTAATGTATTCAAGGTGCAGTTAATGTATTCAAGGTGCAGGAAAGTTGGCAGGCTTTATTTGTTATTTTTCTTACAGGCATCATTCCAGATAATCACTAAGAGACAAAGGTTCTAGCATAATTTTTTAGTTAAGTAGTCACGTTATATAAGAAGGGAGCTGTAAATAAACAGGACTCTTCTTTCTCTCATTTCCAGTCAACAGTGGAGGCAAGGTGCCTTTGAGTGATGAGTTTGCACAAGTATATTCCCTGGCTGATTCAATTAGAATATGGATGGTAAGATCGCTCAGGAGGATATCTATTAATGTTGTTTACCTTAATGTATTGCAGTGCACTGTTATGGAGTTGTGTGGAGCCATGTTTTCTATTAGATTCTAGGTCAAATATTTTCACTTGGGAAGAACATATAGCCTTTCATAAGCTTTGAACTTAAATATTTAAATGCATTCCTACATTCCTCTCCTTCTCAGCTCCAGATGTTTGATCACGAGTGTTTAGGACTGAATTGCACTCAAAATCAATTATCTTTGTTATGTTTCAGGAGCTTTGTGTGTTGGTAGTTAGGAAGGTTCTTGCATAACAGCGAGAGGTCTTTGGAGGTGTGGTGTAGAAATAAACATCTTAAACGTTATTTCTCACCATTCCGCAGCCCTTACAGAAAAGGAAATAATTGCATCTTTGACAAGCAAGTAACTGGCTGCAGTTCAGTGTATGTTCTTTGCACATAGCGTTCTCTAGAACATAAGGCTCATGTCAAGAGCCTATGTCAGCAGCTCCCAACCTGGTGAGAGGTGTCTGCGTCATCACCTGCCACTGCAGAGAGCCAAACTTTACTTGGATTTCAGTAGTCTGCAGGAGATTTTAAATGTTAACAGCTGTGTGGCCTTTGAGAACAGCTAATTCAAGTCTGTGGCCCACTTTCCTGCTGCTTTTGTCAGCCCTTCAGCCTTGAGCTGGGCAGTTTGACTGTTCAGGTCACTTCTGGTCTTTCTGTCCTGCAAGACAGACAATTCATGCCCTGCAGCATGAATAAACGCTGCAGATACAATGAGTACAGATGTGTGTTAATATGAGTAACAGCACTGTACTTGTTGCCTGACAGGTGATGTTTGCATTCCATTTGCATTCTGTGTAGAGGCTGCAGTGGCAATGACATCTGTCAGTACTGTCAGTGAAATGACATGATGCTTTTAGAGAATCTTATCTCATCCTAGTTGTACGTATTTTCCTGAGAGGTAGGGGTGATGGAGAAGCCTTTTTCTTATAGGGCAGAGGATACACACCCTGTCATGTGGCAGGGAAGGGTTACAGCTTACCAAATGAGCATCTTGGTACAAGGCTAGGTTACCTGCTCTGAGCTTAGGTACTGCTCTTTTAGACTGTTTTGTTCTGTACTAGAGAATAATAAATAACGTCATCTGCTCCTGAGAGTAAATTCCTTTAATGCAATGCAATCTTCTTAGGGCCTTGCTGTATAGATATGTAGGGAGAGGCATGTTTTAACTATTTTAACATCCTGTCTACAGTTGGAAATGAAACAGAAATCCCTGATGGGTAGGGGGAATGATACTGAGGAGAAGCAGAGCACAGAAGCAAGTGAGGTGAACCCAGAAACTCTTGGTAAGTAGTGCCTTCTGAGTACACGAGCATTCCTGGTGATTTAGTAAAGCATTACCTTGTAAATCTTGGTAATTGTATTTTCTGTAAGAGGTAAGCTAAAGACTTGGGTTACTTTATGATTATTTGGGAGATAATTAGTGTAAGCTACATGAGCTGAAATTGTTTTGCTTTTTTTTTTCTTTTCAGAAAATAGAAAGTTGTACAGGGAGTGCCTCATCACTTAGGGCACCTGGTTCTGAACTTTTAGTCATCTATTTTTGTAGAAACTCATTACCACGACTAACTGCCATTACAATAACAGCTGATGGTTATTAGATTAAAACGTGTTCATATTGACTACTGTATGCTTGTGTAGTTAGCATTTGGAAATCTGGAATTACATAACTGATAGCATTGTGATCTATATACTTAAGAAAAGCAGCATTTTCTGTCTCTTTTGATTCGGAAGAATCAAGAAATTATTTCTTCCTAAAAATACAAAAATAGATAGCAAGTTTGGTGTTCTGTTGTCATTACTTCAACACTCATTTTTTATCCTGCAGCAAAGCTTTGTATGCAGAAGAGCCTTTTGTTACTGAATTTTCTGCCTGTGAGAGCGAAGACGAAAGGTTCAACTTCAGACAGCTTGGAAGCCCAGGATGGTGATAACGTTCACCAGTATGTCAATGATAGAAACCAAAGAAAAAGCTCTGTTGTGGAAACGGACTTCCAGGCAGCACACTCATCGTCTTCCAGTGGAGTAACTCGTTCTGTTTCAGTAGAGGGGGAGCAAACAACACAATCTGATACTAAGATTAAACAAATTTCTGACCCTCTCCAAACAGAAGAGGTATCTGCCTTTCATAGTAAGCCTTCTGAAAATACAGCTTTGCAGCAAGAAGATGTACCATCACCTCCTTCCACTCCCACACGAAAATCTCAGTTCAGTCGTGGAAGACTAAGGCTGCTGTCTTTTAGATCAATGGAAGAGCCAAGAGCTGTGCCTACTCTGAAAGAGAAGTATCCTATATTGAAAAGCATATTGGACTTTATTAAAGATCAATCACTTTCTCATGAAAGGTGAGCAAATTGTAAATGTTGTCAATTATAAAATGCCAAAACTTGTCTTCACACCTCTTCAGATAGAATAAAACATAATTTAGCTGCAAGGCAAAATGAAAGAGCAGAAGGTTGTACCTAAACAGTTGTCAGATTTACATATCAACCCTCAATTGTCCCCAACCAGTCGAGGCTTGTAGAGAGCATTATTTCCTTTGGTTCATTTCTGTCATGCAGAATTTTTAGAATGTGAAGAACAAAATTACATGGTCATTTCTTACCTTTCTTCCTGAAATCTGTTTGTCAGGGGCATTTTGCTTCCTATCTACAAACATGGAAGATATGATCTATCAGTAAATAACAAATTCTAAACTAGTTGCATCTTTCATTAAATTACCCAGCATCCTGAGAGTGTAAATTGAAAGAGACTTCCAGGATCTGTTGTGGTCTCTAAACTTTGGACTGATGCAGGAAGGGCTGGATTCCATTTGAAGCTTTATCACTCATTCCTACTGATATTAGAGTGTATTAATACCTCTGTTATGTGTCACTACTGTAATATAAGGCTGCTGAAATAGAAATGAAAGTATAGGTACTAATTTCGTTAACATTTATTTATTTATGGCCTTACCTTGAGCAAGTTTTGAAATTCTTATTCATTTTTTGCTGTTGTTGGTTTTGTTCTTCTCCAGTGTTTTAAAGGTTCTTGCTTTGAGAAAATCCCAAGGGCAGAACATTTTGGAAGTGCTCAGGACAATCCGCCGGTGCCTGGATTCACTCGGGCAGCCCCACTGTTTTCATCCACCCTGTGTGCTTTTTCTTTTAGAACTTCTGGCCTGTCAGAAAGATTTCACAAAGTAAGTAGTTATTGGACAAGTCTCAGCCACGTGGTATGTTGGAGCTCTTGTGTTCTTCCAGTCATCTATGCTGAAATCAGTAAAACGTTGTTGCTTATTATTCATATGGATGATTAAAATGCGATATCAAGATTAGCTTTTACACTGCTGTGCCTATCTTGCACATTTCATTAAAAAAATGAATAATTATTTTCAAGTGGGACACAGTTGGACCTAGTCAAGTCAGTAGGTATCATGTGGTTGAATCATGCTACGAATACTAATATACATATATACATCTTTACATTTCTAACCAGATCACAGCAAACAAAATGATTGCAGAGTCTGGTTATTACTTTAATTTAAATTCTCATCAAATTGTTTTGTTTCTTACCCAGTAAAGCAACAGTAAAAAAGCTTATTTTTCTGGTTACTGGTACAGGGTTCTTTTACTTTCCTTTGAAAGTGCCAGACTGCATTTTAAACAAGGTTAGCATCCTTTCCACATGCAGCAAGTGCTGAAAGTGTTGCTCAGTTCTTTGCAATGGACAAATCATGCTACGTAAGATGTGGCAATGAATTCTAGACTACTAAACTGCCTCTTCAATTTCTAGCTACTTTGGAAACTTGGAAGGCTGTGGTGCTGCACTGCACAAGGAGATTCGGGAGTCCTACTATCAGCTTGTTTTGTTCCTGGTAAACTCTGTGAAGGGATTTAGTGCCATTAATGACAGGTACAGCACACTGCTCACCTGTAATGTGAGATTTTTTTTTCTGGTTTTCTTCATCTCTTTCCTTCTCATTTGTTGTTTAATGTCTTAATCCATTTTATTTTGCTTTACTTGTAAAACTAAATAAGGAATTTTGATATTGTGGCCAAAAATGCTAAATTACATTTTTATGAATACTGAGCATGAAGGCATAATAGGTTTATTGGTGTTAAAACTTTGGCTTATTATGGCATTCTGTAGTTATGATGTAGACACGTGATCCTGAAGGTTAGGAATAAAATACTAGAAATAACAAACTTATTGCAGAATACATTGGCATGGTTGATGCCACAAGAAATATCACAATTCTTCAGCCATGCTTGAACTTTAAAGCCTATGTTTTGGTAATACTTTTATTTGAACTGTTGGAGTTTATAGCCAAGTGTCACAAAGGAACAAGAAATTTTGAATATAGTATCTATTTCCCTGCTAATATCTTCCAAATATTTTGTCCAGTATCACATGAAAGTGGCAAACTTGAGGGTAGAGATGTCACGTTTTGTTGTCTTGTTTTGGTTTTAGATCATTACTTCCTGCCTTATCCTGTGTGCAGACGACTCTCCTTCACCTTTTGGATATGAGTTGGGAACCAACTGATCTTTCCTTCTTTGTTGAGATTCAGTTACCACAGCTACTTATGGCAACATCACAGGAAAACATAAGTATTCATGATAGTGTGATCTGGTGAGTCAGGAAGAATGCAACCTTTGCCTGGTCTTAATTATTCATACCATTTTTTACCAAGAAAGATTCCTGAACTGGGTGTTGGAGCAAGCAGTAAAAGTATTGAGTATGGCAAAATGTGGCCAGTGTTCAAGTGTTTGAAGTTTTTGCAACATTTCTAGTGCAAAGGCCATGAAAATCTTTCATCTGAGCAAATGTAAAGGCCAAAATGCTATGAAAATTTCTCACCTGATCTGCCAGCATTTTTGAAAGCAGTTTAGTAAATGTAGAATTTTCTGATTTTTTTGCATTATGCTTCCAGTATGTATTTAAGAACTTGTCACAGAGGCAAGGAGTAGTCATTAACAAATGTCTGTGTAGTCATTTGTTAATGCAGTGAAGTGAAATTCTCACAATGTTGGAGTTTTTTTCAGTTGTAGCACTTTGGTTTAAAAGAAGCAAACAAAACCTACCCCAAATGATATTAGAGGGAAGCCTAGTTGTGTTCAAATTTAATTTTGAACTTGCATTTCTTTCAGTCAATGGAGTGAAGAAGATGAAATTGCAGACTACAAGCAAAACTGTGAGTGGATGGATGAGTGCCAGGATATAATGTTTGAGAGCTGGTATGAAAAGATCGCTCAAGCCGACCCAGAGAAGCAGAGAAAGGTGACCTCATGATTTGCTTATTTATTTGCAGAAGCGATAAACTAGGAGGCTTTTAAAAGCATAAAGGAGAGAAAGGCGTCTGGCTTAAACCAGTTTTCCATGAGTTGGATCCCTGGCTCCTTGTAGACCTTGAAAGGTCTGAAATGATGAAGAGATCTGAATTGTTGGTGGCTTTTTTGTTTGTTTGGTGGAGAGGGAGTGTTCTGCTTTCTGCCTATGAAGCGCTTTCTCAGAACTTAACACTCAAGTAAGCCGTGTCTATTTATCCCCCTAGATGCACATGTTTGTTGCACGTTACTGTGACTTGTTAAATGTGGACATATCCTGTGATGGCTGTGATGAAATTGCACCGTGGCATCGCTACCGCTGTCTGCAGTGCAATGACATGGATTTATGTAAAACTTGTTTTCTTGGTAAGAATCCTTTAAAAAAACCTCCCTTAGAACTCTGTAGTTGAAGGCAAAGTAGTTTCTTTAAATTGCATACAATCAAATGGAAGACTTTTCTTTTGAACATTTTAGAAACGTTAGGCTTTCCTTTTCCTAATCTGACTGTGAACTTGAAATTAAGAAATCCTTTATCAACTAAAGTTTTCAGAGAATTCTTAACATCTTGTTCCACAGGTGGAGTTAAACCTGAAGGACATGAGGATGACCATGAAATGGTTAACATGGAGTATGCCTGTGACCACTGCCAAGGAGTCATCATAGGTCGGAGAATGAACTGCAATGTGTGTGATGACTTTGACCTTTGCTATGGATGTTATTCTGCTAAGAAATACTCTGACAGGTATTAAATATGTGGTATTTTTTTCTTCTCGCTTTCCTTGCCAGAAAAGTGATAATTAGCTACTTAGTAGGGTCAGTCATTCTAATATCACTTCCTGCTAGTTTGCATCTGACATTGGAACATCTAATTAACGTCCTTGAGGGAAACATAGCAAATGTAGGACCAGTTCAACAAAAAGCTTTGTAGTTTGCAAGCCTGCCCTGAACCAACGGAATTGTAACCGTTTTCTGGCCATGGTTCTGAAAGCTGAAGAGGGAGAGTTAGCCACCCTGGGTAACAGAATGGAGGAGCAAATCCAGTGCTGTGGTTTGGCAGTATAGCTTTCCATGTTTGACTCCAAATATCTTCACAAGGTGTATCTGTAGAGCAGGAGCTCCTGGGACAACTCAGGTTCTGTTAAATGACACTTTGTGTCAGTGAGTTTGACGGTGTACAGCTCTTAAAGATCTACAGTTTGAAACTGTGGAATGTGTTGGGTTATTCATAGCATCATGTAAAGGTATTTATTGTCACTGTCTACAATGGTTGTCAAGAATGGGGTCTGCATTTCAAACTTACATATTACAACTTTTTCTTCCAGTCACTTGCCCACTCACAGCATCACAGTGTATCCAATGATGACGATTCGAATCAGTGACCGACAGAGACTCATCCAACCATATGTCCACAATTATTCCTGGCTGTTGTTTGCAGCTTTGACTCTCTACAGCGCAGATCTGGCAAATGGAGAGGAAGTAGAAGGAGAGAAACTAGATTCCCAGGTCCTTAGTCATGCCAGAATTCTACAGCATCAGTGCATACAGCTCATAGGAGACTGTCTGATGAAAGCACAGCAAGGAAAAGGTGAGTCAGCTCTTCCTTCACTGAAACAATGGTTTCTAGCAAGTGTCAGAAAAGTCTGTGATGGCTCAGTTTGAAGTTTCCAAAGGAAAGGGGAAGCTACTGTGTACTTCACTGAAAATAATTGTTTATGTAGAAAGCAAATGCAGAACAAATGTCATTCAGGGTCGTTGGAAACATGGAAAATAGGTGCTTGAGAAAATTAATTTCCTGCTTATATAAACACCAAAGGCATCTTGGCAACTCCTTGGGTTTTATTTTTTGTTGGGTTTTTTTTTTTGCCTTTATTTTCTCCATCATGGATGTTGTAAACAGATTGATCTAGCTTCATGTTCTATTACTGACATGTTACTGACAGCTGAAGGGTTTGAAGGAAAGCAAACAACTTGGTGCAGAATGCTTTTGATCCTCATACATTTGCAAGAGTTTTTTTAGTCTTATTTCTAGTAAGTTGCTGGGATGGTGCCCCTTTGTCTGGAAATGAGGATCTCTGTTAACTAAGACCTACTTACAGACACTTACAGTGATGCACTAAAGATCTGTGTAGAATTTATCCAGAATCTTACACACGATGTCAGATGGATTTATTGGCATTTTTTTTAACAGCCCTAGTATGGCTGAAATACCATCACCACACACTTACACACACTCATCATTTCATCTGTTTTAATGCAGTTTTATTGTGCAGGTGTTTAAATGGTCAGAAGTTTAAAATGAAGAGTGCTGGAAGGTAGCCCCAATACTTTTTAAAATTCATCAGGATTTTCAGGACTTCTGCCCCAATGGCATCTTTGTGAGGCAGAAAATGTCACCACCTGTTCATCACAGAATTATTTAATGGGTGAACCAAAGTAAGGAAATATGGTGGAGAGCATCTTTTTGATGGAGTTGTACTCCACAATATTCCAAAAAAAAAAAAAAAAGCATGAGCAGAAGTTTACAGTTCTGTTTCAATATGTTTCAGTTCTGCTTTTTGCCCATCTTGCCACTCCAAAGCTAAATGGGTTTTGTAACTTCTCTGCTTTCAGGTCTGAAAAATTTAGCTCTCCTCTGCATGTTGCCAGAAGGTGAATCCCTCTCAGAGAATGACACTGCTTCAGTCAGTCCTCCCACGGATGGTGCTCCAAAAAGCCATACTGGTGATAAAGCAGGGAAGGGGAAGGATGAGAAACCAAGCACAGGCTCCTTTATGCATAGTAATGTAAGTACTCATTATGTGCAGAAGCCCTGATATTAATTAGCTGTGTGACTTCCAGAAGTTAAATGTCCTATTCTGGATATGTAGCTGAAATGGTGGAAATGATGGACAGTAATGATTTCATCTGTAGGTAAAAGTTGGGGGGCAAGGAGAGAATGGTTGCTTGGTTTGTTTTTAATTAAATCCAGCCAATTAAATGTTGATTTGCAAAAATGTTGGAGGAAAGGGGCAAAGGACATTGCTGAAAGGGCTGCAGTTCCCCTAGTTTTAGCACTATGTAGGTGTGGAAAAAAAGACTTTTCTATAGCTTTACTATGGTGCATAAAGCTATGGCAGTGTAATAACCTTATGCACAGAGATACAAGCAAAGTAGGAAAGCATTTAACTACTGAATATGGGTGCTTAAGGCATATATATATCCAGTTAACCAATGCAAGGTTTTGGTATTTCAGGAGAAATGTTTGTCAAGTGCAGATTACTCGCTATCTCTTTTTATGGTATTCATGCAGGTATTAAATTTTTCTAATCTTTCAGTACCTTTGTTTTATTTTTAGGGGAAAGGAGAGACTCTCAATGAAATCCAGTCTCCTGCAGGAGATAAAGTACAAAAACATGGAAGTGAAAGTGATCGTAATGCTGTGTCTGCAAAGAAAGCTGTTTTGAGACAAGAATCAGAGTTGTCTATGGAAGATAACATTACCCCAACAGGTAAAGATTATTTCCCCTTTTTCCTGTCACAGAAACATCCATCCATATGCAAAGTAAACAGCTGTATTTTTTTTTTCCTAACCCATTTTTGTGCATTTGCGAATGTGTGTAATGGAAGGGAGCTATTTGCTTTGTGAAAAACCTGCCAAGCATACTGCTTTGAACAACTGCTCCCTTGCAATCTGTTCAAAGGCTTCTAGAAATCAGAGTAGGGTTCCAGTGGTAAATATTCACGCATAGATGTGATACCTCCTGTTGAGCTAACACAATACTTGTGTGGTCTTATGTATTCAGAGCCAGAAGATAGGCGTTCTATCCTATTAATGTCTAGTATTGTTAGAGTTATGATAAGAAAATGAATCTGTCCATAGTACTGTTCAGTAGACACTTCTGAATGAATCACAGAATTACATTGGAAGGAACCTTTAAAGGTCACCCAGTTCCAGCCCCTCTGATGGTGTGGATAAATCTCTTTACCTGCTATCTTTTATACACTTTCATAAAGCTTTGTAAAATTTTAATAAAACTTAGATAAAAGAAATCCTTAGGCTTTCAACCATATCAATTAAACTATCCTTTTTTTTCTGTTAATTTTTATTTTTAAATTTTGCTTTAATTTGAAAAGTGGATGACTGCATTTCAGAAGATTCAGCTCAGAAGCAAGCAGAGAAGGTTCTGATACCTAGCCAGGAACAAGTTTTTGCTGAGTGCTCTCAGAAGAGGATCCTAGGACTGCTGGCAGCTATGTTACCACCTTTCAAATCAGTGAGTTCTTTTTACTTTCAGTCTGGGTCGTTTACTAGATGTTACAAATCACACAAGCAAAATTCATGGCAAGTTGCATCTTATGGGAGAAAGACCCTTTTTGCTTACACGTTGCAAAAAGCAGCTGTCAGAATCAGAATGTCTTAGGCCAACTCATACTGCTAAGGAATGTAAGGCCTCGTTCCCAGGTGATGGGAAAGGAAAGGGAATTGTAATTTATCTTTACAGCAGCCTACCTTCACCATTCAACACCTGCAAACTTTAAACTGTCACCTTTAGGTTTACATGTGAGGTTTTACTACTGAATACAGTTTGTACTGTGCCTTTTTTTTTTTTTCCAGTTTTATGGAAAACTCTCATGCGGAAAATCCTGATATTATAAAGCTGCAGGGAGATGTGAGATTTGCAGTTTTATGCCAACATAACTGAAGTGTATGGGTACCTTGTTTCTCATTTCCTTTTGTCCTATGAGAAAGAGCATTATAACAGAAGGTTTTGTGTGTGCTATGACTTTGACTAAAAATCCTGTTTATTCCCGTCTTACTGTGATTTTTTTTTCTTCCCTAGGGCTCTACTATGTCTTTGATTAACCTGGAACAGATACTGCCACTGATGTTTCAGGTTGTCATCTCAAATGCTGGCCACCTAAATGAAACCTACCATTTAACACTGGGACTTCTGGGCCAGCTAATCCTGAGACTGAAGCCTGCAGAAGTGGATGCTGCAGTGGCTAAAGTCCTTTCAACCAAGCATAGTTTGTTTGCTGCGGGAGATCCATCTACAGTGCCAGAAGGCTGGAAGACAACTCATCTTCTATTCAGTCTGGGAGCTGTGTGTTTAGACAGGTGCTTTTTTTAATTGAAACCTATTAGTTGCTCTCATGACTAGCCCTAATTAATATTGTGCTTGCTGTTTATGGCAATATTGTTTTTCACTGTGGCTAAGTTTTATAGGGAAGGTTCAAAAACAAACAGACATGTAAAAGGCAGAATATCCAGAGGATCATCTGAGAGGAAGGAGTTTCTCAAAGACTAACTTTAGAGCAAGGAGACAAGCCTCTTTAAGTTACTTTTGTAGTCCACAGCGAGTGCAGGTAGTTCTGTATGTGGGAAACAGACCACTTGCTGTTGTGCAAAGAAAATATCTTAAGCTCTAAACTAAAATTAGGAATTCGAGATCACAACATTCAGGCAAACTTTTGAGTTGGGATTGTAAACCTGTTAACAAAAATAGAATGTTTATGCTCTAATGATGAAAAGCAAAAGGGAATTCATTTGTCAGCTGCGATGAAAGCTTCAAATATTTAGAAAAATGCAGTTGTATTAATGCTGTGAAAGACACAATGATGACAGATTAACAGCAATACAATGTCTGAGAGGGAAATAGTTCCAGGTAGGTGTCTGGTCAGCTATCCTAACCTGCACTGCTCTTGCTCTCCAGTCGTGTAGGTCTGGACTGGGCAAGCTCCATGGCAGATATTCTTCGATCTTTGAACTCTTCTGCTCAGTGGCACAGTGTCATTGCTGCTTTCACTGACCACTGCATCAAGCAGCTTCCCTTCCAGCTGAAGCACACCAATATCTTCACTTTATTGGTGCTGGTTGGATTTCCTGAGGTAAGTGGCCTATTTGTAGCAAAGGAAACAAAATTGATTAGATCTTCTAGTTTTCTGTTTCTACATATCACAGATTTTATCAGTAGGAGACATCCTTTGTAAACCCTTAAAATAGGGTGCATGTCAGAGCTCATATCTTTCCACTTGCACACAATTAATGTTTATCTAGTGAAGAATAGAGTGGCTGGGTTTGCTTTGCATTTCCTCAGGTACTGCTTTAAACTATGTTGAGAAAACCAGCTTAGTGTGTTTAGGTATAAAAAGGGGCTTTTTGTAGGAGTGAAACGATCTTATTCTTGTATTAAGCTGTTTGTTATAGCCATTTCTTCATAGAAATGAACTGCCATTCCCTAAAGATCAGCAAATTCCTGGCAGCAAGCAGGTTGTTCAGCTAAAAAATATGAGCAAGTGTAACTAACATAAAATATGACTGCATTTTTCAATAAGTATTCCCAATCATAACTGAAATTTTTGCTGCAATTTCAGGTGCTGTGTATGGGGACTCGTTCCGTGTACATGGATAATGCTAACGAGCCTCATAATGTGATCATCCTGAAGCATTTCACTGAGAAAAATAGAGCTGTTGTAGTAGACATCAAGACACGGAAGAGGAAAACAGGTTCTGTCACCTTCTTATTTTATTAAGGAATCGCAGAGTTTTTCCTTGAGGTTTCTTATGGATACCCAAAGGCATGTTTCTAATAGAACACTTCACGTGGGTCTGCAGGGTTTGAGCTCTGCTACAACTAAGTCACCAGATTTTCTGCTCATAGATTAAACCAAACTGTGAACTGTGGTAAAGTTTATGGAGATATTTTCTTTTTAAAACTCTGATATTTATTTTTATTCAGGAGAGGATTTAGGAAACAGTCAACCATTTTATTAATTGAGTAATCTCAGAAATAGGCCTTTGATTAAGTGACTATATCTGTTTTAGAGGTTTGCTTATTGCTTTTTAAGTAAGTTTATAAAGGATGAGATGTCCTAAAACAACTGCAAACTTTAAAAATGCACATGCTACCTCTGTGTAGCCACATGCTACTTAGGGTCCATTCTGTTCCTCTCAAACCATTCTGAATGCCTGTTTCCACTGTCAGCAAGATGTGCTGCCTGCTACTAAATGAAGGCTATAAGCAGCAAAACCATGCCTGGATATTGATTGTATATGAAGCAATGGCATGGTTAGCTGTTCTTCATGGGTCCTGTAAGAAAGCATGCCATAAGAAGGCCTAACTTCATTAATAACGTGTTTTATAAAGTGTCAGGAGTTTGGTTTTGCTCTGCGTTCCTCCAGTCTGGAAGAACATTTCAATGAAAACAGTTTGATAGCCCTGAAGTTTGAGACAAAAAAAACTCGAGAATTATGTGATATGAAATGCATATCTTTGCAAGATTTATTTCATCATATTAATTGCAGGTCAGAATTTTCCCTATCCTATTTGTAAAACAGGATGATGGCTGATTTGTATACTGAACTTTGTATGTGTAAATATATACAGACAATCAGCTGCTGCCAAGAAAAACCTATTTTATATCTAGATAAAAATACTTTCTTGGCCATTCAGTGAGTCTGAAACAGTTTAAGTACAAGGCTGTAATTTAGCCACAGCTAAAGCAGGTGGGTGGTTCTTCTGCAGTCTTGTTAATGCAGCTCTGATTGTAAGTGTATACTTCATACATGCGTTGTGTTCATGTCTCAGCTTACTAATATTTACTGATACACAACATTTTAAGATGAATGTAGTGAACTGTCTCTTTTCTGTCTTTTAGTGAAAGACTACCAGCTGATTCAGAAATGTGAACAAGAAGGCAGTGATTCCCAGGCCCAGCTGAGACAGTACCTCCAGCACTTTGTTCTTATATGCACACACCTTTTGCAAACCACCATAGACAGCAGTTATGCTGAGGCCGTGGAAGCAACGTGGGTCTTGTCACTTGCTCTAAAGGGGCTTTACAGAACACTCAAGGTATTTTTGCGTGACATACAGAGTATAATAATAGATTGATGCCAGAATCACATCATAGAATCATATTGTTGTTTGGGTTGGAAGGGAACTCAGAGATCATCTAGTTCCTAACCCCTGCCATGAGCAGGGTTGCCAACCACTAAATCAGGCACTAGATCAGGCTGCCCAGGGCCCCCATCCAACCTGCCCTTGAACACCCCCAGGGATGGGACATCCACAGCTCTCTGGGCAGAATTTATATTCTGCCTTCCTCAAGGGCAACCTTTGTATTGACTAAGCATGTAGGGAAGCAAACACGAGTTCATTTTGCACTTGGTTGTCTCTAATACGTAATGGACTGAAGCTCACTTGCCCCTTTCCTTGTTCTTGAAGTATATGAAGAAGGAGGTCTAAGCAAAATAGACATCCAATTAGTACTGTGCATCTAAATTGTATTTTTTATTTCCTTTTTTTTTTTTTTTTTTTTGTAAGGATACAAATGAAAGTAATTCCTACCATAAGTAGGCAATGTGATAAGTCTCTGTAGGCACTGTGATACATTGTTCCCTTATTTATTTATTTACTTGCATGTGTGTCTATCTGTATGTGTAGATTCATGGTTTTCAGGAGGTCCAAGATGCCTTTCTCCACTCTGGTTTACTCAAGCTTCTTGTGAAGAAATGTAGCAAAGGAACTGGCTTCAGTAAGACCTGGCTTCTCAGAGACTTGGAGGTAAGACAATGAGTTGCATTTTGCAAGAAGTTGGGCTTCACACCATGGCATGAATTGTTAATGCTGTTGGACTTTCCTTTTATGAAGAAAATCTCAGGAATATTTCTATTTAGTCTTTATGGAAATGTTCAGTTCCTGTGTCCCTGGATCTGCCTTTCTGTGTTCTGTCTGTACTTGAAATAAATTTGCAAAATAATCACTCAGTTCTACATATCCATACTGTTCTTGAAAGTTCCATTCATCAATTCTAAAAAAATAACACCCAAAGAAAAATATCACTTGTGTTATTGACTGGTGTGTAAAGTACTATGGCAGTGCAATATGGGGACACCCTTGTGGGCACATTCTTTCTGAAAGAAAGAAAGTTTAACTGCAGAAAGATGAAAGTGATTCAGTAATTAGTTGTGTTTTATTATAGGCATGGGGAGTGTGTAGGGGCAGCAGTGACTTATTGGTGAGAGTCACCTCTGCTCAGTTCCTGTTTAAGAATCCTGAAGCCTTTGTTGTACTGAAATGGTTAAATAACTGTTGTCTCAATTTTTTTACAATTTTAAGTTGTACGTCCCAGGCTGCTATGAATACAACTCATTTGTGAAGTGGGAATTGGTTTGAGTTCTTGTGGAGATGTTGGGGTTTTATATATATATATTAAAACCTAGATGTTTTTTAGGTGCTGTTTCTTTTTAGAATAGCTTGTGTTAAACTGTCCAAGTCTTAGGATGTTCTTATAAAATGCTGGTTGCAGATATGCTAGTGATATCTACTGCTGTCACACCATATGCTACCTTTTTCTTTGTAGATTTTGTCAATAATGCTGTACTCTTCAAAGAAAGAGATCAGTTCCTTGGCTGAACGCGAGGATACTGAACTGGAAGAAAGGGAACAAGATCAAGATGTGGAGCAATCCATTGTTGGTCCTGCTGACGTAGAGCAGAACAAACTTGATCCTCTGGAGGGTTTGGATGAGGCCACCAAAATATGCTTCTTGGTACCTAAACTTATTTTTCACATGTTGGATGTTACTACAGATTTGCTAGTTACATAAGCAACAAAATACTTTATCTTGCTGATTTTCTTATACGCTTGTAGGCTATAGGTCTATCATTTCAAGAAATAGGAAGGAAGGAAACAAAAGAAATAGAATTTCACCCTGGAATTGCAGTAATTAACACTATAATTTTTTTTCATTGTTACTAATCCAGATATTATTAAATTCATTAATTCTCTATCTACATGATAAACAGGAAAATAAAAACTAGGACACTCTTAAAGAAACTCACCTTTCTTTTTCCCCTGTAACATCTTGGGTTTTTTTTTTTCCTTCTTGCTCAGATGACACATGATGCACTCAATGCACCTCTCCATATTCTACGAGCCATGTATGAGTTGCAAATGAAAAGAACTGAGTCTTTCTTCCTGGAAGTTCAAAAGAGGTATGTGAAGGACAATCCAATCCAAACACAAAGTTAGTAGATGCAGGTGATAACTTAACATATGGAAGATGCTGAATAGAAATTGTTCCAAGGATATGACTTGTTTCTCATGGGTGAAAAGTTAGGAATTGAACTCCTGGTAAGTTTTAGTTGACACCACCTTCTGAAATATGTTGCATGTTCTTTTAAACAAATAACTCCCATATGAAGAGCTACTATATCTGTAAATTATCCTAAATGAGGAAGAATGAACAGACCTTCCTGTAACTTCTAATAATAAAAGCACATCTTGGAGCCATCATGTTCCTACAGAGATAAACAATTTGATGTAAGACCTTCTGCTTATTAGAACAGGGAAGCTACTTAACATACAACATGCCAAAAATAGGTAGAGTTTAATTAATCTTTTTAAAGCAGAAAGTAGGAAGAGTTTTAATCTGTACTTGTGTTAAATTAACTTTCATTAATTTCCAAATATATTTATGTACTTGTTTTTGGGTTGGTTTTTTTTTTGAGGTTTGATGGAGATGTAATTACAACAGATGAGAGGATCCGAACCCTGGCTCAGAAATGGCAACCCAGCAAGCGTTTGAGGTTGGAGGAGCAGAGTTCAAAAGCAGTAGATACAGATATGATCATCTTACCATGTTTGGTGTGTATCTCTCCACTGAAAGGAGTGGTTTTCAAATGCTCAGCTTAGGCATTTGAGTAACTTCAATTTTTTTTTAGTAAATTCAGAGATAGTTATCTATTTTTGTTTAACTCTTGAAGTAATCTGTTGCTAATGTTTTATGCCAAAAGCAATGAGCAGGCGCAACAAGAATCAAGCATTTCTTCCTTGTGATTCCTTCCCTAAGGAAGTAAGAGAACTTGATTCTCAGGTCAGGATTGTGATTGCAGGCTGTAATTTCCTCTCCTTATGCAGGAGAGATTGTATCTAATTGCTGCAAGTTTATACAGTAACTGTTAGGGTTTTACCACGTTACTGCTATCTTACAGTAACTTCAGCAGAACAAGGAAGCAGTGTTGTGTTGCAGTGTACACACTGCACTTGTAAGCTGAGGTTTTGCATTCAGTGGTGTGGTTATCCAGCTTTGTACTTTAATTTGGGTGCTGATTCCTGGCTGCATGACATCGCCAGCATAGTGGTGTATCAGCTGTGTTGCAAACAGGATTGAGGGCTTCCTGAAGTAGTTTCAAGCAATTAGAAGAAAAAATGTTGGATGTTAACAGCAGTTCATACAGGGTTCATCAAATATCCAGCCCTGAAAACACTCCAAGCCTAAGGAACCTAATGTTCTAGCTTTAAATCATGCTTGGATGAAATGATCTACGAAGTCCCTCTCAATTTGCACTGTTCTGTGACTGCATGCTAGGGTCACAAATAGCGTGGTACTGCTTTACCTCTGTAGCAAACCTTAAGCTAACACTTTAGGTTAGAATTCAAACTGTTGTTTCTGATCATATGTACAATCACAAATGTATTGGTTTATGGTGAGGTCTGTTGGTATAAATAGTTTTTTTGAGGAGTTCTGTCCTTGTCCATACATGAGAGGTCATGCTCTGTGCTGCTTGATGCATCTAGATTTTAGTACATATAAGATATATTAATGTGTAAATTCAGCTTTCAGCCTGATGGACTGGTTAGATATCCAAACAAAAGGAAGTACATTTTTCAAAGCCTGTTTTCAACCTTCTTTCTTTTGCAGTCAAAGCCTGTACTCTGTGATAAAGCCACAGAAGAAACCAATCCAGTTGCCCAGAAACTGATAACTAACACAGAGAGTGATCTTCAGCTTAGTTACGCCAAGCAGCGTCGCACAAAGAGTTCCATACTCTTGCACAAGGAGCTGGACTCCAGAAGCAAAAAGGCTGTGAGAGACTACCTGTATCGTGTGAATGAGGCGACTGCTGTTCTTTATGCCAGGCATGTGCTGGCATCGCTGCTGGCTGAATGGCCAGATGATGTGGCAATAAATGAGGAAGTCCTGGATCTTAGTGGCCCAGCCCATATGACATACATACTGGACATGCTCATGCAGCTAGAGGAAAAGCAGTTATGGGAAAAAGTAAGTGGATTTCACTTCTGCATGCAAACAAGCCCTACATTCCATTCTCTGACTAACAAAAATATGTGCAGTTCCCTTTTTTAAACTATATTGAAACTCCAACATTAAAATTAGTTCTGAAAAAGTAGTTGGAATCTGTCAGTGTCTTAATATACTGATTTGGTTAACAGCAAATGAAAAAGCTGGCTCCTTGGAGACAGTTCTGTCATTTATATGGGGAAATAAATCTTGTAGAGAAATTGGTCACATAGGCAGTTTGTTCTGAAAGCTGTTTTTTGTTAGACCTCAATGTGTATATTGTAATACCTGCAGCTCCACTGACTATTAATATGGTGGAAGTGATCTTGGAATTTTAATAGAATGTTATAATGAAAATGTCAGCCAAATGCTTCACAGCAGATGAAGTGAATCAAGTGCTAGAATTTTTCAAAGAAGGAATTAAAAATAAAACAGAAGGCATCAGTACACTGCTGAACTGATACTGTGCTCTCATCTGGACTGCAGCACACTGCCTGACTCCCTCAGCTCATCTTATAAAACGATGTAGTTCAACTGAAAGAGATCTGCAGAAGGGTGGCAGAGGTTATTACAGCCATGAAGTAACTAGTATGCTAGGAGCCAGCTGGTTTTCTTGGTTCCTGGGGCAATAAGAGAGGAGGAGTAATAAAACTTCTGTTCCTCCTTCTCTGTAGTTCTGAAGCCATGAGCAGCATAGAAAAAGTAAACAACAAGTCTTATTCACTGGCCCTCCCGGTAAGAAAACAAAGGAGTGTCAGATTAAGGTAGTCAGTGGCAGGTCCAAAACAAACCAAAAGAGCTGGGTCTTGACACAGTGTGTCATTAGAGTTGGTGCCACAGGGTGTTTGTATAGGATCAGAAAATGACAGGATGAACTGATGTAATGAAAGTCTGTTAAGGCATATAAAATGCAAAGGCGTGGCCTCTGATTTAGGCTATTCTGCAAGTTTGTAGAGGCAAAGAATGCATTCAAGGAACTGTGCTGCATACTTCCTGTGTTTTTGTATTCATTTTTCCAAAAAATCTCCTAGTGGCTGATTTGAAGGCAAACCTTTTGGCCTGAACGAGCCTGGCTAGCTTTATTGGAGGAGTTAGAAAACTGCAGGTAAAACAATGCAGTGGGTTCCTATAATGACCTGTACAGGGCCGTGAGGGATAAGACTCATGATTAAGAGCTTACAGTAAGGTTGTTCTGAATTATCACTTAATACATCCTGTCAGATTCAATGGCATTGACTTGTATTTTTCATGACACAGCTCTTGCATGTAGCTCTTCCAATCGCTGCAGCCACTTGACTCGATCGTTCTTTTTATACACATGGGCTTGTATGTTTTTTACACATGGGCTTGTATGTTTTTTACACATGGACTTGTCACATATTTTAGCCTTGAAAACATACATGTTCTGTTCCAATTGGAAACCATAGATAGGGAAGGTAAAGGTGTCTGTTTAGTTCGTTAGCAAAATTTTTAATAACCTTCCCTGTTTCCAGCTTCATTTTTACTTAGAATTACTCTGTGAGCTGCCCTTTGCTCTTAGCATTTGTGGAAAGAGCTGTGGCTAGGAGCTGTGATGCATCAGTGGTGACTTTGTCTTTCTTGCTGGTTCCTCAAGTCTCTCTTTGGCTAGAAATGTGTCCATCATCATCAGCGAGTGCACCGATGTTGTTTTGAGAGCCAACTGTTTATGTAATGTGTTGCTTCTCAGATTCTGCAGAAAGTACTGCTCGGATGCAATGAAAGCATGCTGGGAACAATGGCACTGACAGCTTGCCAGTTCATGGAGGAGCCTGGAATGGCCGTCCAGGTGCGCGAATCGAAGCATCCCTACAACAACAATACCAATTTTGAGGTAAGTCATGCTTGTTTTGCAGCACAGTGGGATTATGTGACTCGAAGACAGAAATACCAAGGTGCTTGGAGCAGAAGTGTCACAATGTTCCCTGTGTACAACCATATGGCTTCTGTGTCTGGAGCACTTGTGGAATAACCTGTTCTGGAAGAATTTTGAAGACTGACTGCAGCCTTGCCCTGTAGAGAAATATATTCAATAAGGCACTTGGATGTGGAAAAATCCATAACTTAAATAGTTTTAATATGCATGTGCTTGAAGCAGCTCATATACTTAAATAATTTCAGGGCCTTCATGAAGAAATATTTCCACCTTTCATCCAAAGGTCTGTTGCAGTTGACCTATTACTTTCTCATGCCTTTAGGTGAAAGCTAGGAGTGGGATTTTTATTTCTTTTTATTTTTTGCTCATGCAAATATAGTGATTACTACCAGTGGGCAATCTTAGGATTTCTAACTCCCTTACAGCTGTGACTTTTGACTTTTTAAAGGCATGTAAACCTTTGGAATCTGACTACTGTATTGGTTTGGTATCAGCAATGAATATTACCTTCAAAAAAGCAAAGCATCGCCAGTAATTAATTTTTCACACTTAACACCAATAGACCATGCTTTGCAGTTGTCAACTGCTGGTGAAACCAATGAAGAATTTTCCCCCTTCCATGGAGGCACTGTAATAGTCCTTTTACCCCTTTTGCCTGTAGGGTGTAAGTTAAATAGCTTCTTGATAATCTAGTGTTATAAGATGCAAAGATCACATGTTTATTTCTCAGGATAAAGTTCAAATTCCCGGTGCTATCTACCTCTCAATCAAATTTGACTCTCAGTGTAATACAGAAGAAGGCTGTGATGAGTTGCTCATGTCCAGCAGCAGCGATTTCCAGCAGGACCGGCACAGCTTCAGTGGCTCTCCACAGAAATGGAACGACTTTGAGCTTCCAGGTGAATATGCACTGTCTGAAAGTGCAGGAGGTGAATTGCAGAGATCTGGCACTCCAAAGGAAAACTGCTGCAATATGACAGTTAAATGTGGATGTTACTGATGTGTGGGGGAAAAACTCCTTTTCTTGTCTCAATCTGTTTGGTCTGACGGGCTTCTCCTGCATTTACTTTTGTAAAAATGGGCTTATCTGTTGCTCTGCCACTTGACACATTCCATACTGCTTTACTTCTGACCTTTTCTTCCCCACCTCACTCAGAGCAGTCACTCAGCTACTGGAAACAAATTTTCATCTTGATTCCATTCCAGCGCAGTCCTTGTTCTGCACGATACTCACATTGTTTCTGCCTTGTCTGACTTTCCACAGGAAGCACATTTTTTTCAGCAGATAGGCTTATCTCGTCTCTGTGCTCTACTAGTGCTCAGAGCAAACACAGACAGCGTGCCAATGCCTTGTCTCCAGTTGTTGCCACTGAGCACAGCTGAAAAAATCCTTCACTTCGCTGACAAGCTCAGCCCATGTTCTTTAAGCACATAATTGATAACATGCTGTAGAGAATGCCAGCGGCCTGAAGGGCTGCGTGGAGAAAACTGCATGGCTCCCATGCTGCTTGTGTTAAGCTGTGTTAACCCTCTGAGCTCTGGAGCTTTTGACACACGTACTGTCTGTAAATAGATGTAGGAACTTCCACAGTTTGGGTTACGGAGTTCTAGTTGGAAATCAATGTGCCTAGAAGCATTTTGGATTGTTATGAGCTTTTTTTCCTCCCTCCTCTTCCTCCCGAATAGCTGCAGAGGTTTGCCAGGAAACTGAACTTTGAGGCCCATTGTTTTGGAGCAGCCTTGGCTGTGAAACTTGAGTTTCACCCTGTGAACCTTCAGCTCCATCCAAGGCTCTCTGGATCGGGTCTCTTGATTTCCCTCAGCAGTCTCTAGCTGATCCCTGGCACCAGGAGGCTTCTTTGCATCTGGGGACAGGGCTTTCTGCAGGCTGTCATTGCTGCTTAGGAGTAAGAGTGAGCAGTGACTCCTTTTTGTGTGGGAAACAGGAAAATAGATGGGTTTGTTGATTATTTATTATTATTATTATTACTAATTTTTAAAGTTTTCTGTTTGGTTTTCTTTACCCTCACAAATATTTTCAACATTTTTCATCCGCTTGAAACTTGGAAAATTCTGCACGCGGTCCTGTTTGGCCCAGAGTGACTTCTCATGTAATAGAAAGAAAATGTAAGCTCTGGGCAGCTCTGATATCGCAGAACACAACAGATGGAGGAGTTTGTTCAGCAGGACAGCTAACTACCAGCATTCGTCTTTGTGAAGCCGTAGGGGCTGCAGTTAGAAGAACTTTCTGCATGTTCCACTGCTTGCTCACAAAATGATCCAATGTTTGGGTAGCTCTTTGAGCATTAGGAGGTTAATCATTTGGTTCTATAAAGCAGAAGTCTGTGATTTTGTTTGCTGACATGAAGAGCAATGCAACTGCACTTCCACGGCTTTCTGCCTTTTGATGAATGGACAGCGAACTTGGCTGCCCAGGTAGAAGGTATTTCATAAATCACAGTGGATCCATAGCTCAGGGTGGAAAAATGGAGTTGAACTGCTTGTCCACAACTCCCTCTCATTCTATGGAATTGGCATCAATGTGAGAGATGTTACCCTGCCAGTATTTGCGTGCAGCGTTTTGCTTCAGCTCTGTGCACTGCATCATTACAAAGAAGCAGGTCATCACTTCCCTTGAATGACGACGTCTAGGATGAATTCATTGTCATGAAAAACTGAATAAAAGAGTATTAGTGGTAGCAAACCTAAGCGGTTGTAATGTGGATTTCCTCCCTTTCCTTGCACACAGGAGATACTCTCTATTACCGATTTACTTCTGACATGAGCAACACGGAGTGGGGCTATAAGTTTACAGTGACAGCAGGTCATCTGGGGAGATTTCAGACAGGTAAGCACTGTTCAGAATGCATCTGGAAGGACTTCTTGCAGTTATTTTGCCAAACTTGCCGTTATCTGGGTTGGGTTTTTGGTTATTTTTTGACTTGGGATCTGCTTTCTTCAGTGTTTTGGAAATACGTGATTTGTCTCATTCGGTTTGAAACTTGACTGTTGTCTCTTATTTGCTGTGACTTTATGCAGGAAATAGCAAATCTTTATAGAGATTTAGAGAAAACAATTATAATATTACATGCATTCGAAGTCTCATTATATGACAGTAATTACACGCAGGATTTAGTGAACACTCCCAGGTGCCATAATTGGAAACAGATATCATTTTAATTGCCTTTTTAACAAGTCATTGTCCATTAGGGAAGACTGTTTCTCGATCTAATTTGTAGCTATAGCATGGAAGCTAGTTTATTTTAGAATTTAAATGTTTTTAATGGAAATGAAGCTGATTTGTAATCAGCAAATCCTACTGCGTATCACACAATGCTGAGGGCCTGGTTTTGGTTATCCTTAGTTGGGCAAAACTTTGTTCTGTGTTTTTATTCTTGCTTCCTAGAACAGTGCCTTGTATATGGAGACAACTATGGGTATCCCTGCAAAGTAAAGACTGTTTATTCTTTTTTTGTTTTTTTAATTTGTTGTATGTTTTTATTTTTTTACCAGGGTTTGAGATCCTAAAGCAGATGCTGTCTGAAGAGAGGGTAATTCCTCACCTCCCGCTGGCCAGAATCTGGGAATGGCAGGTGGGGGTGGCGTGCCGTCAGACCGGCCACCAGCGCCTGAAGGCCATCCACTTGCTCTTGAAGATCGTGCAGTGTAGTGCCCAAAGGTGAGCATGCTATTCTGCACTTCACGTATTTGATTTGTACCATTGCAAAGCCTGACAGTGAGTTTCAGAAAGGGTAGGTATGCATGGTGTGGGTATTCCTTCTGAAAACGGGTGGTGAAACACTGTGACTTTACAGTCTTGAAGATGTATATGGTTGCATTAACTCAATAGCTTAATATCAGTGCTGATAATTAACTCAGTTGTACCCTTTTGGCTTAGAGCAAACCAATGAAGGGGCAGCATTCTACTAGCATGCATGGATTAAAGAACACAGGTCAAAAATTGTATTGGTACTAATATGTAATATCACTGATTTAAGGTAACTTCAAGCTCCTTTAGTGTTTTGGTGTTATTTCTATTGTTTTTCCATCAGAAAACATCTACTTTGTCCTATGGACAACAGATTTAATCACTGAAAGATCAAGTCTACATTGTGCTTACAATATTTTTCTTGTGTTAATCTGATGATAGATTCCCTCCCCCACCACTGAACGATATTTATCATCCTGTCTGCGTAATAAGTGATGTTTGAATTGACTTGCTTTATCTCAGGAGTAGGAAGGAGGCAGGGTTGGAGCTATTTGTAATGAAAGATGTCTGCCCAAAGCAAGGGCGTCAGCTGCCCAGTGCTGGAGTTTGGTGTTGTGCAGTTTCAAGCAGTGGAGCTGAGCAACAGGACATACATGGTTATTTTAAAGCTCATATTTGAGGAGGCTGCTGAGGTTTAGAAAAGTCATTTAGATACATTCATGGATATGAGATTTTCTTCACTTCACTGATTCAGAATGAAGCTTGCTGTGCTGAAACACCTGACTGAATTTAGATCTTTTAAATGCTTCTACTTCTTCCTTCCTTTATACATTTAACTTTCAGAATGTATGGCTTTGTTCTTTTAAGCTGGGGTGGTGTGGGCATGTTGTTTTTTCCCAGGAGAAGGCATCAGATCATGATTACTCACTGCTTTATTTCAATGACCTTCTTCCAGGGACTGTGACCTCACATTGCTGAAGCCACTTTGGCAGCTTTTCACCCATATGGAAAACAACATATGTCATGATGTGACCAAGCCTGGTATTCTCCTTCCTCTTCATCGTGCACTTGCAGAACTCTTCTTTGTTACAGAAAACAGAGTTACTGTAAGCAGTTCTTTTATTTATATCCCTCCTCACCCCATGGCTGCAGTTCAGTGTCAAACTAAATGCAGTTTTCCTTTATCTTGGCGAAGTACTTCAGAGTTTTTGTATACTTGAGAAATATGGGCAGCTTTTTCTTCTGGAGTCTGGTAGCAAATTCTAATAGAGGGGAATAATATAGTTGTCTTGTCCATCATGGGTCTGTAAGTAACAGTCATGACTCTTCCTTGGGCAATTAAGGCATGATCTACTCTTAATTGTGAGAGGAATGCAGGTTTAATGATTGATTTGAAGGGATTTGAATGTGGTTCTCTTTGGGTTGATTTTGCTCATTAGATGAACTGTCCATAATGAACTGGTTTCTGTGATCACAAACTGTTCTAGTCCAGGAGTCTTGTGTGTAGTTCAGATGCCTTTGATTAGGGACTGTTAGAATGATCAGCATTTTAATGTTAATTAGGATGATATCTTTGGTAGAAGTGTTGGTGCTCATTAAATGCTTTGTGTTGTAGGAGCTTGGATCTCTACAGGAGTATTTGCTTGCCTTAAATTCTGAAGATCATCTTCATCGCTGCACAGCACAGGTAATAACAAGGCTGCACAACCCCAGAGATGCATTTTTGTAATATTTTCTGGCAGACAGAAGTAGCAAAGAGGTTTCTGATTGCACAGTAGCAGATAGAAGTAGGTTGGTGTTTTAATAATTTCTGTTTAAATTCTTACCAGGATTTCTTTACACTTTTGAACAGGGTAGGATATTTGATGTGACTCTGTTTTTTCTTTCTTTTCCCTTGCAGGCCCTGAGAAACATTGCTGCTATCAGCCTTGCCATTAACTATCCAAACAAATCAACAAGTTTCTGGAATGTTTAATACTGGCTCAGGCCGGAGTGCATGGGATAGAGTAGTTTGTCCATAGGAACCTTGGAACAAACATCTTAAACTCCGTTCAGGAAAAGTTCCTTCAGCTTCAGTGTATGAGCACTCTGCAGCCTTCCTTCCTTCCACCTTGATGTAGAGTTTGTAAAAGTAAAAGCGCACTTTGATGAAAAAGCACATCTTGAAGTAACTCACGCGTCGCCTACAGTTATGTATGCACATATTGTAGCATGTTAGAGTAAACAAAACAGTTTTTGTTTTTAAGTCAGAGGAAGTAAACAAAAGAAGGTGACTGAAGTATGAGAATGGAAGGCCCCCCCACGTTGGCATCATCTGCTCCCAAGGAAAATTGATTGGTGGAACCTGGAAGCTTTGAAAATACTGCTGAACTTAGAAGGATGCCATCAGCAGCATCTGTTTACCAATGGAGTGAACCAGAATCTGATGGGCTGATGTGGAAATGGTCCACACTTGAATCATGCCATGCTTGCTTCTGCTTTGAAGGCTACTGGCTACTACATGGGGAAAAGAACTTGATTAATGGTAATCTACAGGTTGCAGAACAAATTCTGGGTGATTGCATAGCAGTTAAAGGATTCCAGAGCATCCTTGTGCAAGATGTTAATGTTTCTCCTGTTCTTTGACTCGATCAACTGGATCATCTGTTCTTACCTTAATTTATCTCCGATGGTCTTATTCCAAACAGTACGTCATTCTAGCACGGATTGCAAAGGCTGGCCTCCTTCACTAAGCAGTGCTGAGATGAGGAACTGAGAAACTTGCATATTTCTCAAAGGTCGTATCATTACAAGAAATTATTCAGGAGAGATTTTATGTTTTCAAAGTACTGGTGGCATACAGAGGGCCTTCTCAGCACTGTTGGGAACTCGAGCTCCCAGCTCTCCGGGTGGGAGTTAATGATCAATCTCATCTTACCTTACACAGCAATAACTGTATTAATGGACGTGGAATGAATTGCAGACCTTCTACATTGAAATAAATTGGCTTTTTTCCTGCTCAGCTACACTGGTTTTTCCCTTTCCAAAGAGTACAAAGAACATAGAAGGATCTGGGGCTGTATTTTGTATTTTGTCTTGTCAAGTATGAATTCAGAGAAACTTCTAATGATCATTATTCTGTTCCCTTCCTCACTTCAACATTAAACTCCTAGAGAGGCAACCAAAATCTTCCATAGCGGAGTTTAGCTAACTGTAAGTTGGGTAATGGCAAGGCTCTGTCAGAAGGAAACATGCTTGGTGCCTAAATAGCATTGTGCACTGAGCACGTGAGCAATGCTTTTGTGGATGGGCTTACCAGCTGGGGCTGGATGTACTTTAAGGGTGGTCCCATCTCCCTCTGGGAGGGAAATGCACAGTGTGCATCCCCCTTTCCTTGGATGACCTCTGGTGTTGTGGTTAAAGAAGTGTTGGCTTCTTTCTGTTCAGCCAGGGGACTGTAAGTGAATGCTGCTTCAGGGGATGGTGGTGAATCAGGCTGTCGTTATTCTGCCTGAAAGACTTAAAGCTGACGACCAAGCTGTGCGGTGCTGAAGCCATTTCCTTCAAGAATGGAGAGACCCTCTTAAGCCTGTGTAAATGCCAGAAGTCAGGAAAAACATACCACTTATCAAAGATGGAAAGGATGCAGAGAAATACTGCTCTGAGACCCCTCCTCAATGTACTGTAACTGAAAGCTGAAGCTCTTCCTTCCAGAAGGAGCTTACCAAAGTTGTGGCGTATCTTTAACGTGTGGATCATTTTGTTCCCACATCCAAGCAATGCATTGGAGTTTGCATTCTCACTGCAAGGCTGAGAAACCAGCTACTTCCCACGTTCTAAAAGCGTGAGCAGATTCTGAGTTGCTGCACCAAGAGATGCTCAGTGTGCTTCAGGGACAGGTGAGCTTATTGAAATTGCTCTTCTCGAGCAGTAGGACTTCCTATTCACTGCCTCAGTGTGAATCCGTGGCCGAGCAGCCAGGGATCTGCAATGGGCTGATTTGCTAGGGCATGTAGCATGCTGCTGAGATCTTCCTATGTTTTAGTCCGAGAAGGCTTTTTCTTTTTTCACATCAGGGATGAAGACTGTAAATAAACCATTCATAGAACCTGCGGCGGCTCCGTCATAGTCACGTCATTTCTGTTGGACTGCCTTTTTGCTTTCTGTCTGAAGACATGAGGCTGCAAGGATGACCAGGAGTGGCCAGTGGTCCTCACTTGGCGCACCGCTTCCTTACTCTACCAGCAGTAACTGGCCTTGAGAGTCACCTCCTTGCCCCGAGGGACTGTCTGGAAACGTCGTCCACTGTTATTTCTACCCACTAGATGGAACTGAAGGACTGTGACCTGAGTTGACACTGAATCTGTTGCTGCCTTACAACTTAATCATTCATTACAGATTTTTACGAGACAAAAAACAAACAAACAAAAAAAAAACACTTGATATTTTTTTTTTCCTTGATAGTTTTAAAGAGGATGAGATTACTGATAATGAATATTCGTGATCGATCGCATTTTGAAAATCCCCCAGCAGTTCCAACTGGATGGAGATGATGATACTACTGAATAGTAGGAGACTGGCTGGAAAACAGGAATGCAGAGAAAAATGTGCCTGATACTAAAAAAAATAATGATAAAGTAGTTGTCCTGCCTGAATCACCTCTGATAAGCTTGAGAGCAACCACGTTGTTCGTAACGATACCTTCGACTTGCTTTCATTAAACACTTAGAAAAGAGAGTTTTATAATTTCTTTTATTACGGGTTTACTACTTTGTGATTTTTATCAGTTGTTTAAAATATATCAAACCTTTCGATTTATTCCAGTTCAGTTCAACATGTACAAAGAAAGCTACAGATGTGGGTAAAATATGCAAATGCAGAGAAATATATTGTAAAAATTCTATAAAAACAAAAACGTGGAATGCAGTGTCTGTTTTTTGTTTGCTTTTCTCCTCTCCTCACTGAGTGTTAAATGCCTCCATGTGCTCTGAGACACCCAAGGTTTCCCCTATGAATCTTCATTCTCTGTGCCTGTAAGTAAACCTGCTTGTCCTCGTGCATCTGCTCTTGCACCAAACTATGCAGGACACGTAGGACTGGAGTCTTCTTTTAAATTCCAGCCCTGCTGTTTACATTCCAGCAGCCTTATCCTAAAAACAAAGTTTTACCATGGCTACCCCTTGGTTTTGGTGCCTGTGTGTGTGTGTTTACTGAAACCAAAGCTGGAGCCCCAGGTGTTGCCCCACGTGGGGCTGAGATGTGCCCTGTACTGATCAGTGGTGGCTATCAGCAAAGGTGCCCACCTGCCCCCATTGGTCAGGGCTGATGTATTGAGCCCTCTCTACCTAGAAAAGCACAAGTAACAGAAGGCTGCTCCTTCCCTGTCTGACCTTCTGCAAATCTTGCTGGTTTTTTAATGTTTGCAGTGCAAATATGCAATATTCAACCTTGCATTGTGTGAAGGGGTGGGGGGGGGGGAAGACAATTCTAGGAAAGCAAAAGAAATAGGAAATTAAAGTGTCTGCCAATATTTGTCTTCTCCAAAAAGAAGTGTGAGGGCAGCGCTGCTGGCAGGAGGAGAGGCCTTCCATGTTCCTATGGACAACTCCTGGGGCTGCAGTGCTTACCTTCGGTTGAAATGAAGGAGGAATTAAGGTGTGACTTAACACGTATCCAGAAGTAGGCTTGGGATGGGTTTTATTGCCCTGCAGCCCAAGCACAGCAGCTGACAGGGAGTTCTCAGTATACGGTGTGGCTCTCTTGTGCCTATCAGCAAAGGCACCGAAATAGAGCTGAGCTCCTGAGTCAGGAGCAGCACTGAGTCAGGGCCCCTTCGGCTCGGGATGATGGCATCTGCAGCTCTTCTCCTTCACATCACCCACCCACGGCTGCTCATGAATCAGAATGTCAGTGGTTCCGCTGCCCGCTCAGACCGCGGCGTCACATCTCCCTGAGCAGCAGATTGGGTTTTGTTTCTTCCCAACAATTGTCCATACTTACAGAAACGTCTCCGTTCCTTCACACTATGAGAGTTAATAATTAAAAGGAGAAGAGCGCTTGGCGTTCCATTGGCCCATTTGGGATCTTACACCACACCCTCCTCCCCTTGCTTTGAAAAACCCCTGCCTGATGCTCACAACACCCCACCCCGTGTCAAGCCTGGGTGCCTGGGGACACTTCTACTTCTTTATGGCCTTTTGCAGGGTGTGCTCCGGGCTCCTCCGCTCCAAGAGCAACACGAATCTCCACCCAGGGAGCGAAGTGCAGCTGTGTGTTCACACCACCAACTCAAAGGGTGAATCCACTCCCGTGTGAATTTTGCACTGATAACACTTAGGGCTGCTGATGGTTTATAGCTTTCCTTGAATTAAATTTGCATGGAGGCAAGGAGGGGTCTGCATGGAGGAGTGTGTCCAGAAGGGCTCAATGCAGTGACACAACCACCGCCCATCCCCAGCAGTGCCGCCACCACCGATGGTGCCCATAGGACGCAGGAACCCTAAGAGCTATTGCTGGCTGCTGCTGCAAGAGGATTTCTTCTGCAAAGAAATGAAACAGGCAGTTGCTTTCCAGCTTGTTCCTGCAAACACCCCGAGCCCTCGCCAGGCAGCCGCGCTGGGAACAGCCTGTGCTATGGGACCGGGAAGCGCCTGTTCCCAGCCGGGCGATGAGCGGCACAGCCCGGCTGCCACCCCCGCAGCTTCCAGCACTCGGAGACAGCAGGAGGGGGACCGGCTTTTACATGGTCTGATAGCAACAGGACGAGGGGGGGGGGTGGCTGTGAACTCAAAGAGTGGAGATGTAGATTGGATGTTAGGAGGAGATGCTTTACTCAGAGGGCGGTGAGGCCGTGCGCTGCAGCCCGGAGCTGTGGATGCCCCATCCCTGCAGGTGCCCGAGGACAGGTGTGCACCCAGAGCTGCTTTTTCGGCTCCCCAACCTGCTCATAAACCGCCCTCACTGCACGCGGAAGGGCCTTTGTGCAGCCTTTTGTCAACAGGGCCGTCCCATTGCTATAGCTACGGGCCCTCTGCTGCTGGACACACCTGTTTGTTTTTCCAGCTCCGTTCTATTGCCCTCGGATTTCTCTGCCACCTAAACAAAAATAAGGAGAGGAGTGTTACCCTGGCCCTGCGCAGGGCTCTCATGGCCCATTCCTACATCAGGAAGCTGCCCATCACCCCAGGACCTGTTCTGTGTAGGCACATTTCATGAGTTGCTCTCTGCACAGCTCTGGATTTCTATTTCTTACCCTTAAAATCACTGTGCTCACAGTGGCATGGGGATGGTGTGGTCATCGTGATGTTCCCAGGTGGATCCTTGGAATGGGGACGGAGCAGGAATTGCACAGATCCACGTTGGGTTTTCCTCATGGAATATTTTCCTTTTCCTGGAGAAAACCCCCCACAATGGGGATATAACGCCCACCTGGGCAGCAGGATCCATCCTGGGTTCTGGATTTGGCACTGCTGCCTGGCATTGCTCACCAGACACCTCGATCCTGGGCTGGCCCATCACCGGGAGCCTTCTCAGGTGGTTGCATCCCTCTTTAGGAGCATCCCTAAACTTCAAGCACTGCACCTGCTATGTGCTCGGGGAAAAAAGCATCCCTTCCACGTGCAGACCTCACTCCCATGTGTACGATGGAGCAAATGAACCCAAACGAAGGCATTGCGGTCCCAGAGGTGGGAAAGGGGTGGAAAAATTTGGCCCTACATCTGCCCAAAAGGTGGGAACTGGGAGGGAAATAATTACACCAAACCTCCTCCTTCTTCCTCACAAATATTATTGCTATTTGTTTTCCCACTGCTTTGCTGCTTCTAAATATTTAATGGGCTTGAAATTGCATTTTTTTATTAAGTTGATGTATTATGTGCATGGTGTGTGTGTTACCATCTGCAGAAATAAAGACTTTTCATCATAGAATCATAGAACGGTTGGGGTTGGGACCCCCCAGAGGCCGTCTGCTCCCACTGCCTGCAGTGCACGGGGACACCCATGGCTCCATCAGTGCTCACAGCCCTCCAGCCTGACCCTCCTTGCACCGTGCCGCGGAGGTCTCACACCTTGTCCACCACAAGCATCTGGGCTGAATATTGCCTGAGATCCCAGCTGCTGGGATTGAAACACACACCGTCCCCAATGCCTGCAGGGATGGGCTCAGGGGCTGCACACCTGGAGCGCAGGGGCACATCTGCAGGGGATGGATGTGAAAAAACCCTCAAGTCTTTTTGCAAGAAATCACCCTGGCTCCTTTCAGTGCTTCCATGAGGTTGAAGGGAGAGCAGCGACGGAGCGCCGCACGGCCACAGCTGCCGATTCACCCCGCAGCCCAATTCATCTCGTAAAAAAACATCCAGTTTTGATAGTTCAGATTTCCAGTAATGGAAAATTCACGGCAGCCCCGGGGCCGAGGAGCCAGGAGCCCATTGGAGGAACTTGTTGAAAGAGCGTCCCTCGAGCTCTTTTCCACTGGAAAATCCAAAAGCTTTCTAAAACTGTTGATTTCTCATAAAACCTGAAGCAAAACACACTCAGGGGGGGTTTACAGGGGCGAGAAGAGGTCTTGACAATGTTGGAGCAGCCCGTGTCGGTCTGTCAGGGCAAATATTTACATTTTTTCCTTGTAAAGTTACCCTTGTTTTGAAAGCGTTTGTTTTATTTGCAGCTCCATTACCACACTTCGAAAAACCACAAAGAAAACAAAGTGATTTTGCAGAAATACGGCGTTCTGGCCAACGCGGAGTGCCTTCATTTCTTTATTTCCTCCTCAATTTCTGTAGATTTTCCCTGGGAAAGCTGACATTTCGCTGCCTTTTCCGAATGAGAGATCCGATATTTGCTGCCTCCAACCCCCTCCTTTGCTGAGCTGCATCTTGTAGGAACAATAACTCTCAAAGGGTTAACGGAGGGCTGTGTAGGATTGGAGCCATCTGCATCGCTTCCTCCCCGCGTGCTCAAAGCCGCCTGGAGCAGATGCTGCTTGGGGCCGGGTGGCATTGCTGTCATTAGTGAAATACAAACCATCCATAGCACTACAGGTAGGGGCTGCACTGTGTGCGAGTGTTGTTACTATAGGAAATCTTTCCTTGCTTGGAAGTGTGTGTGCGTGGCCCCGTGCAGGTGATGATGTGCTGTCCTGCCCCGCGTGGGGGCTGCGGTGATTTCCTTGTTTTGGGAGAGGATTTGGGTCGTTTGAGTATTTCGGTGATTTGTGCAATTAGGGCTCAGAAAAGGCTGTTAATTAGCTGGGTGAATGATAGAAAAAAAACAGGGTCCTATGGCAGAATCCAAGTGCCGGCTTGAGGGCTACGTTTGGGATGCAGATTGCCATTTCAGTAACCCCAAAGTGGGATGCAGCAAGGTGGGCACAGATCCCCCAACCCCAAATTTGGGATGCCACTTACCTAGGGCTCCCAACACAATCCATCCTAAAACCCAACACCTTCCCCTCCTTGGTCCTTTCCTGCTGTGATGACAGTGTGTTGTGATGCACACAGGGCACTGGAGTTCTGTTGGGTTGGGTTGGGTTAAGTTGTGTTGTGTTGAGCTGGGTTGGGTTATATTGGGTTGAGTTGTGTCGTGTTGGGTTGGGTTATGTTGTGTTGGGTTGGGTTGGGTTATGTTGGGTTGAGTAGTGTTGTGTTGGGTTGGGTTGGGTTATGCTGGGTTGAGTAGCGTTGTGTTGGGTTGGGTTATGTTGTGTTGTGTTGGGTTGGGTTGCGTTATGTTGGGTTGAGTAGTGCTGTGTTTGTTGTGTTGTGTTGTGCTGGGTTATGCTGGGTTGAGTTGGGTTGGGTTATGTTGAGTTGTGTTGTGTTGTGTTGTGTCAGATTGGACTCAGCATGGCTGGGCTGAGCTCTCTGCTCACTCTTTGGGTTCAGCCCTTTGTGCTGGCAGGGATGTCCCTTTGACATCACCTCTCCTGAGTGCTTCCTTCCTCCCATCCGCTCCGACAGCGCTGCTCCGCTGCCTCCTGCCCAGCAGCTGTTCTGTAGCACAGCAGTTTGACTGCTCAGTGATGATCCATCCAGATGGAGCAGGGCTGTTGGCCTCCTTCTGCCATCTTTTTTCCATATACAAATCCTGTGCTGAAGCAGAGCAGCCGAATCCTGTGTGCTGTCCCCACATACAGCCCCGCTGCTCCCAACCTTGTCATGCTCACAGTCAAGCACTTTGCAAGCCTACTGACCCACGCAGGTGTTAATTGCTGGCACTGGGGATGCTGTTTGTGTGGGGAAGAGCAGGATACGACCCTGAGCTCCAACAACCCTCTTGAAGTGCAACCCTGCTGCACAGCACTGCGGCTTTTGAACCCATTTTGCCCCCAGATCTGTATTTCCTCACGAGCACAGTGACCTCCATCAGGGACAAGAAACGGCTCTGCCAAGCAAACCCCACGGAGGGTTTTGCGTCACTCCACGCACCCCATCGGTTCTCTGGGGCTGCGCTCACAGGGCAGTGCTGGCACCTGGGCCGGGCAGCATTTGCATTGAAAATCCCATCTTTGAAATGCAAAAGGCGTCCGGGCTGCACGCAGGCGCTCCGTGCTGATGCAGCGGGGAGTTTACAGCACCGCCTAAATATTTACGCAGAAGGCTTTGTGTTCTCCCTCTGCTCCTCGGTCTCGGGGCATCAGTTTCCTGCGAGCGGGGCAGTCCCGGCGGCCGCCAAAGGAACACAGAAGGGCTCGGTGCCCGGCGCACTCCTCCCACAGGATTTCTCTGCTTTCAGTGCCGTTTCCGAGCACTTGTCGCTCCTGCGCGAGGGGAAAGTTGGCAGCTGGCTGCACTATTGTCCACCACCTTACGAAACTCACGGCTTTGGGCTGCGTTTCCGACCCAGTGCCTTATCGGGGCTCTGCATGCTGCTGGCACCGCGCTGCGCCCCGCTGCAAAACGCACGGCGTGCAAAACGCACTCTGCAAAAAAACACAGCGTGCGAGGAGCTGCCGGCCCCACGTCCAGTTTGCAAGGGGGAAGCACGGCTGCTTTCGGGCTCTGCACTGACCCCGCTGCATGACCCTGACCCCACTGCGTGACCCTGACCCTGCAGTGTGACCCCGACCCCGGGCAGGGGATGAGCTCGGGGAGGGGACTGTGTGTGCATGGGAGCCAATGGGCCCTGTGGCTGCAGCAGAACCCGTGCTGCCTCGTAGATGCTGGAGGGGTTTTATTTCTTTATGGGTGATTAATGGCAGTGTTTCGTTTCTAATGGAAGGAAATAGAGAGGAAATGGTTTCTCACATTCATTTATCAGGGATTTGTTTAAACGGTGCTGGAAATAGGTCAGGGCTGTGTGCTTCCAAGAACGCAAAGCAGTGGGGATGGGTGACGGATGGGCTCCGGGCCCGGCCCCGCTGCTGCCTTAGGGGTCAGCCCTTAATGAGATGGGGACTAATTGCCTCCTCATCCCTGTGTGGGTAGGGGACATCACCTCTTTGAAGCCCCCGTTTTGCAGGGGCGCTGGGGGGGTGGGGATGTCTGATGTGTGCTGCTGCAGCCCCATGGCATGGGGCAGTGCCTGCTTGCAGCTGCCAAAAACCAACGCCCCCACCAGGTCTGTGTGCTGAGTTTGGGTTATATGGGAGCAGATGGTGGCTTTGTGGGGCAGAACACTGGCGAGAGGTGTGGGTGTTAATAGAGCCCCTCCCATCACCGCGCTGCAGTCAGTTTGGGGTGAATGGGGGATCTGAGCATTATAGGTACGGGGTTCTGGGCACTGCACTCTGATGTTGGGGCAGTTCCATGGGTTTGGATCTCAGGGCTGGGGCTGAGCAGCACAACTCCACGGCTGATCCCCAGGCACTGCCCACAGCCCCATGCAGTTTCCTTCCTCTCCATGCAGATAACACCATTCCTCGTGGCTGAGCCTTCCCCGGGCATCACCGCCCGGAGCCCGAAAATCCTAGCAACAATGACATTGTTGGCTATATTTGCCAGGCTCGGGGCTGAGCGGCAGTGATGACACATGGAGCTGGCGGCTCCACTCCTGCTGCCATCTGCAGTGCCTCCCACTCACCGCCATACAACCAAACCCCGAACAGGAGAAGTGCGGGTGCCCCATCCTTGAAGGTGCCCAAGGCCACAAATGGGGCCGTGTGAGCTGATGGGAGCACTCAGCCCATGGGTTGGAGATGGATGACCTGTAAGGTCCCTTCCATCTGGAGCTCTATGTAGGCACACAGTGCTGTATTTCACCCCATGCTTCTACATGTTTGCAATCTACCTGCAAAACACAGACACCACCACCGCTGTAAATACGGATATCGCTATGCAGCGAGCCACAGTAAATCCTCTACAGCTATTTGGGATCACTGCACTGGGCGGTGTTGGAAGTGTCAGGATGAGCTCGTGGGGCTGAAGGAAGCACACAGCTGCTGCTTTATGGCTGTGCCTGCAGTGCTGCTCCATCCCAGCCCCTGCCCAGAGCTGCACCCTCTGCTGTGCGCACCTCCCTGCCCCGCTGACCCACACAGCCGAAGGGCGCACCGACCTGCGCTCCGCCTCCATGGCCCTTTTTGCTTTCTCTTCCTCTCAGTTTGCCTTTCCCCCCCCCTTTTATTTTTTGCCTTTCCCCCCCTTCTTTTTTCCTTTTTTTTTTTTTTAATCTGCCCCTTTTTGCCCCCTTTTTTGCATCTTTTTTCACTTCTTTCCTCCTTTTTTTTTTTGGCCCTTCTGGTCCCTTTTAATAGGCCCTTTCATGGCCTATTTTTTGCCTTTTTTCACTTTTTTGACCCCCTTTGGCCATTTTTATCTGCCTTTTTTTCCGTTTTTCTTTCCCCTTTTAAGGGTCTTTTTTTCCTTTGTTTCGTGCCTCTTTTTGCCCTCTTTCTGCCCTTTTTCTGGCCCTTTTTTCCCTCTCCCCCTTTCTCCCCTTTCCTCCCACCTCCCCCTTCCCCCCATTTTTACCCTTTCCCCCCCATTTCTGTATTTTTTTGCTTTTTTCCTTTTTCTTCCCCTTATTTTTTTCTTCTCTTTTCTTTTTTTCCTCTTTTTTTTTATTTTTGCTTTTTACCTTTTTTTGGTCCTTTTTTTTTTTTGCCTTTTTTTAACCTTTTTTTTAGTTTTTTTCCCCCTTTTTAAAGTTTTTTTCTTTTGAAGGGCCTTTCTGTTTTTGCACCTTATTTTCTGCCCCTTTCTTTTTTCCACTTCTCCCTTTTACCTCCCCCCCCTTTTATTTCCCACAACCTCCCCTCTCTCGCCCTGCAGCCTCACAGAGGTTCCTCTCCTTTACTCAGCGAACACAAAACAGAAAGAGGAAGGAAGCCGCCATGGCTTGGCCTGATGTGAGCTCCATCCCCCCATATCTCTGTGCCCAATATGAGTTCCCCTCCACCATCCCACGGCTGACCATACCCCACCGGGGCTGCACGGAGCCCTCCCACCCCAACCGGGGCTGTGTGAGTCCGCAGTGCCCTCCTTGCTCTGCCCTGCAGCCTCCTCTCCTGTTTGCTTTTGCTGTTTCCTGCACGCCAGCACTGGGAATCACACCCCACAAAGGCTTTTTTTTACTCTTTTTTTTTTTTTTTTTTCTTTTTTCCAGAAGGTATTTTACATCAGGGAAAAGAGCCATCGGAGCGTCAGAGTGAGTGTCACGGTGTTCCCCCTCGGTGGATATTAATGGGTTTTCCTCCCTTTGAAAGAGGTCAGGATACAGAGCATAAATAAATGAGGATTGCCCAACATAGGTCTGGAGCCACAGACAGACACTGAGCGAAGTGTTCGGGGCAAATGCCAGGAAATTCAGCAGTGAGGCTCAGGGCAGCCCTCGGCACTCCCACTGGGAAATGGGTTTGGGACATCCCAAAATGCTCAGGAAAAAAATATCAGCATCATTCCAAGCACAGCATCTGTCCTACAGGGGGGAATCCTGCTCCTGGAGGGCTGGGAAGCGTGGAGCCCAGGGCACCACTCCAATGGGGAAGCATGCTCTGCAAGGAGCATCTGTATTCGTCTTCCAGATGTGCACACATCTGGCAGCAGCTGTGGTTCGTGGGCCTTGGTGAGGGCACATCCCACTGAGCACCAAGAAGACAAAGCCCAATGCTACCCAACCCTCCTCCAACACACCCAACTGAGCTCTAAGAGCACAAAGCCCAACGATACCCAACACCCAAACCACACATTTTGGTGGCCCTGGCGGTGTGTTCCCAGCAGAGATGGAAACATGACATCCACAGCCACGAACTGAAGGCTGACACCACTTTTGAGGGCATCTCGGTGGTTTTTGGAGCTCCCTGTGGGAGCAGAGCCCTCCCTGCAGCTGCCGGCAGTCTTGGCTTTGGGATTAAAAATAACACCTGGAGCACGGCTCCAAAAGGTCGGCTGGCACGTAGCATTTAGAAGAGCCTCGAAGTGTTATTTCAAGGTGGTTTGTATTTTTTTTTTCTTTTTTAATCCATAGGAAAAGCAAATATCAAAGCTGCTACAGAAAAAAAAAAAGCCGCTCCTGGCTCAGCTTGCAGATGGGAGCCAGCAAACCTCCTTCTTTTCCCATTTTCTGGGAGATAAAAGCAGATCTTCCCCAGTGAGGGTGGGTGTGGGAGCAGTGCAAGGCTCGGGTTCAGCCCAGCCCCACTTTGCAGCCCCTCAGACCACAGGGGAAAGCAACAGAAATAAGGAAATTTGCCTTTTGTTTTCTTCTGGGGCTGATGCTGTTGCAGCAGGGAATCCCCACAGTGGGGCCGTAGGGCCTCATTTCACACCCCATGGTCTCGCTGACCCACGGCCCTTCCTTGGCCATTTTGGGGCTGTGTTCTCTGCAGCCCATTTGCCATCACTGGTCAGTATTGGGCTAATAGACTGCCAGTAGTTGCCATGAACTGCTTTATTACAGGAGGGGCTGCTGGTGTTACCTGTGCTGACAGCTGGCTCCCGCAGAACCTTCTGATTGCTCCCAACTTTGTCAAACTTTAACTTGCAGAGCCATCTTGGGGCATCACCTTCGTGCTCCCTTCCAGCGCCAACCTGCAGGATGAGGGCTTGGAGCAGAGATGCTCACACACTGCCCAAGGAAATGAGATTCCCCCATCCCTGCAGGTGCCCCAAGGAAAGTTGAGTTGGGCTTTGGGCAGCCTGGTCTGGTGGGGGACAGCCAGCCCATGGGTTGGAACGGGATGGGCTGCAAGGTCCTTTTCATCCCAGCCGTTCCCGATGATACCCAATGCTATGCCATGCGACAGTTCCATAATAACAGGTGGAATTGATTCTCCCTCAGGCTACTACAAGCCACGCATAGAAGAAAGACAGCTTTCTCCCCCAAAAGCTCTCGGGAGGCAGACAGCAGCTGGAAGCCACGGGGTGCGGAGCCGCTTCCTGCAGGAGGGGCTGGGGGGGCCCAACTCACAGCCGGAAAACCGAATTTAGAGCATTGGAGAGCACAAAGCTGCACTTCCTCCGGGCCCTCCGCTCCGGTGGGATGTGAGAAAGGCGTTCTATAAATAAGTGCTTGGATAAATAAATGAGACTGAGCTCCTCCCCATGGAGCCGCTTCTTCCTGCCCGGAGACCCGGCAACACTTCCAGCACGGGGAGCTTGAGGCATTGCATAGAACACCCCATAGGTGTGTCCCTGCAGACCCCCAGGGTCAGGCTGGAGGGGCTCTGAGCACTGATGGAGCTGTGGGTGTCCCTATGCATTGCAGGGAGTGGGACCAGATGGCCTTTGGGGGTCCCTTCCAACTCAACGATTCTATGATCCTATGAACTCATGACAGTGCTGCTGTGTGCAGAGCTCCTGCTGCAAGGAACCACCATTTAAGTTACATTACAGCAAGGCAAAGGCTGCACGTTGTGCAGTGGGGACCCTCTTCCATCGGGCACCAATAGGGACCAACGCTGGGACAGAACCACTGCCCGTCACGTGGGCTCCCACGGAGGTGCTGTGCTATGGGCAGAGGAGCACCGCGTGGCTCCAAAAGCCCTCACACGGGCTGTCCTGGCCGTGTGGTGACAGCGATGCTGTGCCACGTGCATGGGACATTTCCTGCCTCCTGCCCAGCACTGACATTCCGCGCTGCGTATCTCTCCGGATACATCACAGCGATGGGCACAGCGGTGGCATTCTATGTGCTGTGGGGTTCCCTTTGTCACCGGGATGTCCCCATCTCAGGGCACGGCTGCTGGGGGGGCAATGGGGGGGTCACCAACAGCGCTTTGGCGCCGACGAAGCCTTCCTATATCTTCCAGCATCAGACCGAACGCTGAGGAAGCGGTTGGCTGCTCGGAGAGCCTCTCCACAGCTGTTTCCTAAAACTTCGCGACGAAACCCACGGAAGCGGTGGACCGCGGGGCGGCTCCGGGGGAGGCGGGGGAAGCGGCAGCGGGGCGGGGCGGGGGGCGGACCGGAGCGGGGCTCCCCTTCCCCGGAGGTACCGAGGGAGCGGCGGTCCCCGAGTGCGCTCTCTGCGCGTCTCCGTCCCCCCCGTCCCCCGCCGGCCCCGGGTTCGCTCCGGGCGGCGCCGGCGGGGCATGGAGGCAGCGCACAGCGTGCCGGTGCAGGACGTGCTGAGCCGCTTCGGCGTGGCCGAGAGCTGCGGGCTCAGCCCCGAACAGGTCCGTCGCAACCGGGAGAAGTACGGCCCCAATGGTGAGTGAGTGGGAACGGGGGCACCTGGTGGGTAGGGAGGGGTTGGTGGAGGGCAATTAGCGGGGTGGGGTTAATTCGGCTGTTCCGCTGTGCGGGGTGGGCGAAGTTCTTCGTGGCCGGAGGGGACGGAGTGGGGATGTGCGCGGCTTCTGGAGGAGCGTCGGTGGGAAAATCGGGGTCGGGAGCGCTCGGTGGGGACCGTGCGGGGCTGTGCGGCTTCGGGGGCGCGGATGGTGCCTCGGAGCTGAGCGGGTTGTGCTCTGTCCCGGTTTCGGAGCGAGTCGTTGGGTCTCCTTTCTGTTTCATCCTCGTGGCTGAGGATAGGGAAAAGCTCCGTTTGTCAGACGGGACCGGAGCTCCGCTTCCTCCCGGTGAGCCCCGTGCAGTGCTCAGCTGCTCCCAGCGCTGACCCCACGTCCCTGCAGCAGCCCCGAGCGGCGCGCATCCCACCTGCTCTCCGCCCCGGCTGCGTTAGGAGCGGGCAGCTGCAGCCCCATCCCGTGAGTCGGAAGCCCTCTGCTTTGGGATTCCTCTGCTTTGAGGCCGAGCGTCGCTCCCAGACAGGTGTCCCGACGCTGGGGATGCTGCCCCAATGGGACCCTTTCCCGGCGTCCCCGCTGGGACGGTGTGCACGCGGTGCCCCGCAGCGGGGTCACACGGCAGCAGCGCGGTGGCTTCTCCCCTGTTTGCCCAGGTGAATCATCCCTGCTGAGTCAGGCCCAGCGCCGTGTGACGTAGGTGCAAAGCAAAGGGCTAGTGGAGGCAATTTGGTTTTTTTCCTGCCCCCCCCCCCCCCCCCCCAACACACACACCTCTCCAAGTAATGGCTGCATGCTCACCTCTGCGGTGCAGCCTTTGCTTCAGACCCTGCGTTTCTTGCACGCAGCTGGAGCACGAGAGCGGCTGCCCTGGGGACATCCTATGGCTGCAACTTAGATATCATGCCATTATCATTAATGTTTTGCAAAACCATGGAATCATTTGAGTTGGAAGGGGCCCCCAAAGGCCGTCTGGTCCTACTGCCTGCATTGCACAGGGACACCCACAGCTCCATCAGTGCTCACAGCCCTCCAGCCTGACCCTGGCTGTCTGCAGGGATGGGCACCTGCACCTCTCTGGACGAAAAGGAACCCTTTGTGGCTTACTGGTTTTGCTTTAAAACCTCACTCTTGGGCCAACAGCCTTTCTTCCAGCGTGGTGGGAGCTCATGGGTTGTGCTGAGGTTGCAGGAACCGGTGTTGGGTGCCTGGTTTAGGAGAGCCCGCTGGGGCTGTGGTGTGGGGCAGTGCAGTGACCATGAAGATGGCTCGTATTAGATGGTGTTTGAGTTTGAATTTAAATTCAGTTTCATCAGCGGAAGCACGAGGCCGTTGGTGTCTGTGTGCGCCCAGAGTTCAGAAGGGGGAAGAAAACCCCAATCTCACAGCTCAGGGCAGAGCTGCGGCTCCAGCGGTTCCATTTTCATTCATTCATTTCCTCCTAAACCTGAATCAAACTGCCAGAGGTGCCATGAATCACAACCTGAGATGCACCATCCCCCTAAGAACCGTCTTTTGACATACGCTGTGGAGCTGCTTAAATCCCCCTCTGACTGTTCTTATTTCTGGAGCTGCTGCATTTCAAAGAAGGAGCTGCATTGCTTCTCACCTGATGTCAGAGCTCTGACCATGGATGTTTATATACAAAAGTGTGTATGTATGTGTATATTTTGGGGGTATTGTGTTCTTCGGGAGCCCAGAATGCTGCCTGCAGCCCCACTGCCCACGCTGAAGGAGGAAGCAGATATTAAATATCTCCAATTAGCGGGCAGACAGCCGCTGCAGATTGCAGGGCTCTGGGCAGGCATTTCCACGCTCTGAGAGCTCAGCCTCTCCATATTGCTGATGTTATGCATACGCATAACTTTCCTTGCCCCATCAGTAACCCAATTGCACGGCAGCAGAGCCGGCTGCTCACAGCACGGGGACGTTTCCCTTTCCCTTCCCCCCTCCCAGCTCAGCACGGAGGTGATGCTCCAACCCATTCCCAACCATAAGAGAAAAAAAGAAAAAAGCCACGGGAAGATGAAGTTTCCCATTTCACGCTGCAATGGTTGCGCTGCCGGCGAGGAGAGGGAAAGCGGCGTTTTGTGACTCATCTCTCTCTCTGCTCAGTTCCTCTGCTCATCGCCCACCTTTTCCACCCCCAAAACACACGCTCAGCAGGCTGATTCACAAACATGCTACGTCTTCTTTTTGTGTTGGTTTTCTCCTTTTTTCCTCCCCTCTTTTCCTCCAAGTCGCTTCCCTTAGGGGCGATGCTCTGCACTCCAACAGCACAACTGCGCGCTCCCATCGTTGTGCTGTAGGGAACTCAGGTTTGGATCCCACACTTTCCTCTCAGGCCGCCCAACCTCGCGTGTACAGAAAGCCCCTTGTCCCCTCGTTCTGCTCTATGGGAGGGATGCAGTGCAGCTGCACCCACGGGTGCTGCCTTTCCCCGGGGTTTGCCCTTGGGCTTCCCCTCACCCTGCACACACGTGTGATAACACTCACGGCCCCATTTCTGTGCTATGTGTGCAGAGTGTGGTTGAGGTGTTGGTTGCTTGGGGGGATGCCCAGTGCATGCTCAGGGAGTGCTGCTCCCACAAAGCATCCTTTGAACCCCCCCCAAAATACCTTAATGAGCCCAGTACAGCCCAGTGCAACTCATCTTCTTTTTCCAACGACTGTTGCTTTCTGCGCATTTCAGTCCTTCTCCGTCCCCAGACCCAACTCTGAGCCATTCTGTTGCATTTCTGTGGTCACGTCTCTTGGGGTGAATCCCAAACAGCGAGCGCTGGGCTTGCAGTGCCCTGAATCCAGATGTGGGGCAGCGTGCACATGGGGCACCCCCAATCCAGGTGTTGTTCTGCATGTGGTGAACCCCGGGATCCAGGTGTTGCTCTGTCCCACACCTCTTCCATTTGCCTGCCGCTAAAGATTGAGATGACATGATGCTTTTTCATGTGTTCTTATGATGCTTTTCCCTGCTTCTCCTATGTGCAGACCTCTGGATGAGCCAGCTTTGATTTTTTTCCCCTATATTCAGTGTTGGCACGTTGAGGTGGGATGGTGACGCTCCATCAAAATGCCTTTTTTAAGGGTTATTCAGTGTGAGTGTGGGCACGCTGTGCCATTACCCAGGTAGGGCCTGGAGGGTACACCCCCACAGGGAGCCCCGCATGGGGAATTTGGGGCACACTGAGCACTCTACAGCACCCCATCCCCACGGAGGCTGCACAGAACATCACAAATGGGTTGATGGTTGGACTGGATGACCGTAGTGATCTCCCCCAGCCTTAACGATTCTGTGATTCTCAAGCTGTGAGCCATGGCATAAAGCACACACTGTGCATGGGATATCAGGGCTGCAAAACGCCTCTTTCATCTTTTTACCCCCAAAGCTGGGAGTGAAAGCGGATTGCTGCTGGATTGGGGATGGGGATGGGTTGGCTTCAGTGCTGCCCACAGCTCAGAAGGGCAGACCCCGTCCCACCTGCGCTCACTGCTGTGCGTGTGATGTATTGGTGCTTTGTGACTCACAGTTCTCTCTCTCGATAAACACCTCCCGGCCGTAGCATCGGAGGAGGGAGCGCACAACAGCAGCCTACCTTGAAAATACGTACAGCCTGAAAAAAAAAAAAAAAAAGAAAGAAAAGGAGAAAAAAAAAAGCAGTAATTAAGAAACGCAACGACCCGATGCCGGAGCCCGACACTCGCCGCTGCTATCGCTCTTTACAACAGGTAGCAGCGGGAGGAGCCGGGAGCGCTGCTCAGCCGGAGCCAAAGGCAGCAGAGCGGGCTGCGGTCGCGCACAGTGTTTCCATGACGCGAGCGGCCGCCGGCGTGGGTGTGTGCGGTGCAGGGGGGGCTCGGGGCTGCTGCTGCTGCTGGGGGGTACGGCCCGGGGCCGGGAGCCGGGTGCTGCATGGGTTTGGCTGCTGAGTTTTGATTTTTTTTTCGATGAGAAGCAGCTGAAATATGGAGTGAATCCACGCTCTGTGTGTACCCGGGGGTCGTGGGGAGCCCCCGTTGCTGAGGTGTGGATGCTTACCGTCTTTCTAGAAAAGCTTCCCACCCCCGCAACCCCACCCTCCCAACTGTTGATGGTATTCTGTTTTATTCCTTTTTAATTCCCATGCCTTATCTGCTCGGCCCCACCTGCTGCAGTGCCCCCCGTTGCACCGTGCATCCCCGGGGGTATCCCTGCAGCCCATCTTCGTAGCGAAACGCAAAGCTCCGCGCCTCTTGGAAACCCGAGCCTACAAGCAGGGCTCATCCAAACCCTCCTAACATTTGAATCTGCACCATCTGCCCGCGTCGCTGGTTGCGCTGATGCAGATGAACCCATTTGATTATTTTTTCCTCCCATTTGCAAGTCGCTATGGGACACCTGTTGGGCCCGAGATCCATTGTGGTCGGTGGGGGGGGGGGGGGGGAACCAAATTAAGGGGCACTGCTGCTCGGTGCTCGCGGGGCTGCGTTTCAGGGAGGAAATCCGCTCTGTGCTCGCACGTCCCCGGGGTTCCTCCCCGTGTGTTTGTGCCTCGGGTGCTTCCTGTGTTCAAACAGCGCTGGGGGGAAGGGTGGGGGTAAATGGGGACCGGCAGGCAGGGCTGCACCCGGTACACCCAAATGTAAGGGTTATTGTTTTCTATTTTTTTTATTTTATTATTATTGTCGTCATTTTCCCAGTTTGTTTCCTTACTTTTCCTTTCTAACACCTCCCTTTGCTTCGGGAGGAATGCAGAGCTCCCCGCAAGAGCCAAATCCCCAGGATTTTGCCCCAGAATCACTGCCAAGGCTGAGCCCCCTGGTGCTGCTACCTGCCTGCATTCCCTTCCCTTCCCTTCCCTTCCCTTCCCTTCCCTTCCCTTCCCTTCCCTTCCCTTCCCTTCCCTTCCCTTCCCTTCCCTTCCCTTCCCTTCCCTTCTTAAATTTTCCGTTTTGCAACCTCCGAGTCAACAGAAAGCACTAAAATAAGGAAAATGTGGTGAGCGATGGAAAAAGCCAAACCAAGCAGCTCTGCTGCAGGAGGGGCCCGGGGGGGACAGTCCCCTGTAGCAGCTCATGGTGCACACAGTGCGTTGTTCTGTGCTGTTCCCTTTCTTACCTCCTCTTGACACATCTATATACAGGATATACTGTATATGGACATCTGGACCTATTTAGTGATATCTTTATAGATCTCCTTGTGGGTTTGTGTAGATCCCTTCCAACTGAACTGTTCTATACATACCTTACCTGAATATATCATACTCATATGAAAAAAAAATATATATAAATTTTCATCCCTTGCATGCACACATTATACTTCATGGGAAGTAAATCTTGGGAAAAGGAAACGTGACCAATGTTTCCAGCTCTCCACCTTGCTGCAGGGCTGCCCCATCTCTGGAGGTGCCCCAGGCCATGGATGGAGCCCTGGGCAGCCTGAGCCCATGGCAGGGTTGGGTGGTCTGTCAGGTCCCTTCCAAATCAACCATTCTGTGGTTCATGCATGCCGAGCATCATCTCGTCCCCAGGAGCAAATGCATCTTATGTTGAAAATACACCCTGGTTTCATTTTCAGCCCATCTCATTTTCTTACTTTTCAGCCCAACCACCCATTTCTTCTGTGTTTTAGGGAAGAGGAAACCCTTTGAATGCATTTCCACCTTGCTCTTCCCCAGATCTCCCAGCATTCAGCCTAAAGGTTCAGTGCAATTTTCAGCTCTAAATGCAATTTTCAACACTAAATGCCCTCTCCTGGGATAATGAAAGCCTTGCATGGCTCTGCATGGGCTGAGCCAGCACTGTGGGCCACGGCGAAGGCTCAGCACTGCAGTGTGGCGTGTTTGCTTTCCTAACCTGTTATCCTAATGTTATTTAATTCTAAATGTTATTAAGTTTGATGCTGCTGGGTGTTGGACGCTCTGGCTTGTGCGCGGTGCAGTGTGCCCAGAGGCGTTGCAGACTCAGAGTTTCTCTTGCTGTGGGTTGGATGGCGCTTTGGTTTTCAGCACATTTGCTGAGATTTTGGCTCAGGGGCAGCTCCAGGGCATTGCTCTGGGGGTGGTGGCCAAGGGCAGAGACCGAAAGGATGAAAATACCGTTCTGTGCCAAAAGAAGCCAGTTAGGAGCAACCACTGGAGCATCAGTGGGAAATGATCTGAAGAAAATAGATGGTTTTAGGGCAATAAAATGAAACGTGCAATGTGAGGAAGAGGGTGGCAGAGTGCCCCGCTTTGAGTTTGCAGGAGGAGGCTGAAGATGTGGGAGGGATTCTGGGGGGCTTGGGGGCAATCATGTGAGAACATTCCTCACCTTAAGCTTCATTTTATCCAAGCTCCTATACCTTTATTATTATTATTTTTAATTCCCCTGAAGCTGTTACTATTTAAATGCAGATTTTTAGCTTTTCCACCCAGGAGACGGAGCGGGAAATTCTTTCCACTGCGTTGCTGCAGGAGGGAACAAAACGCTCCTTTCAGTCGCTCGCATCCTCCCTCCCAGCCGGGGCCGTGCGCTCCCCCCTCCCACTGCCCAGAGACCCTATGGGGCCACCAGGGAAGGGACAGGGGATGGGGCCACCCCTGGCCAAGGAGCCCCATTTTACCCCAGACCCAAGACACAGGGTCCCCTGTGTTATAAGGCAGCTGCCCTTTGCAGGATGCTCGTGCCATGCGGTGTTTGGGGGATGAGCCGTTCCCATGAGCAAAGAAAGGGGAGTTTGGGGTAGGGTGGGCAGGATTGTCCTTATTCCTTACCCCTGGGGTGTGGGACTGATGCTGCATGGTGAGCTTTGGGGTTAGTGTCAGGATCCCTGATTATAGAACAGATAGGGTGAGCGTGCCCAGGGCTTGGTTCATGGGGCCAGGAAAGGGAGACAGGGACAGCATCCTGGGCAGGTTGGGGTGCGAGCAGAGCTCAGGCAAAGTGAGGATGAGCTCAATGGCTGAACTTTGCTTGCACCCCAAAATTATGTTGTGTTGTTTGAATTACATGGGTGAGTGTTTGGGGTTTGCAACCCCAAAGAGAAGCTTTTCTGCCTCCTCTCTATGCACCACCCTTTGGCGTGGTCACTGGGGCAGCCCCGACCTTCCCATGTTCTGCACGCATGGCTGCGTTATTTTTTGTTTAATGTACGGGACTTTTTGGGGGGTAAATCCACCAACTCAGCTCAGCAGTGCCCAAACCTACCCTGGGGTCCCTCTGTCACAGCCAGCAAGATGTGACACAACAGCTCTCTCCCATAGAGGTTCAATTAGGTGCGCCGTGGGGATGGGGACCCAGGGATGGGGGCTCGGAAGTGCAGCCGCTTCCAATAACAACGTGTTCTGCACCTGAAGGATCCCAGAGCAGCTCTGCTTTGTGTCATGAACAGGGCTGCTGTCCCAGCTGGGGATATTTTAGGGTTTTTCTTACTCTTTTCACCACTTTTTCCTGCCTGTTGGCGAGGTTTGGGAATCGGATGCGTTGCTTGTTTTACCCGTCCATTTTCCCTTCCCTGCATACAGAAAAATAAATAAAAGGAAGAAAAAAAAACACCCACAAAAAAGAGTTTACAACATAGAAATACGGCTGGAAGGGTCTTCTGACCCCAGTCTGGCTCCAGCAAATGTCCTTCGAGCCATTGCTTGTGTAGGGCTGCATGGTTGCCCATGGGATGCTCCCCATCCCTCCCTGCTTGGCAGCAGTTGTGTTTCCCATGAAGAAAATCCGATTTTATCCTGAAATGTTGGGGAGATGATATTTTAGCAAGGTGCTCGTGGCTGGGGATCTGAGCATGCCCTTCAAAGAGTTCTATGATGCAACTCCAGCAGCACCCTGCCGTGTCTGAGTGCTGTGCTTTGACCCGGAACGCGGGGCAGGATGTCCCCAAGGGCGGGTGGCACCTGCATGGCTGTGCCCGGCTGTCACGTGGAGGGAGGTGGGAAGAGGTGTCTCTTTCAGAGGTGTGCCCAGCTCTCAGCGTGCTCAAATCAGCTTTTATTTGGGAAGCAGCAGCGTTCCCAAGGGTTGGGGTTGGTGATGCAGTCAGTGGGCTGTTGGCTTCCTCCTGGCCTCACGTTGCCCATTTTCATGTTGGCACATGCACAGCTCATGCAAAGTCCCCACTCTGCAAACAGCTTTGGGGATGCTTCATGCAAACGATGCATGGGAGGAGTGCAGGCAGCGATCAGGGCAGCTGGGATGGGAGCTGGGAGCTGCCTGTCCCCCGGGTCTCTCCCCCTGCACCCTTACAGCGTAGCAGGGATGGGAAAAAGGCACCCATGCCCTCGTTTGGGTGGCAGGGCTGGGGGAGGAAGCTGGGGGTGGGGAGGAAGCTGGGTGCAGAAGGGAGAAGAGCAGCTTCCTCCTGATATGCTGTAGAGCGTTTGAGCTGCTGAAGTCACTCCAGCAATAGGTTTTTCTTTTTGCTATGAAAATAACAACAGGCATGTCACATAGAGCGTGCTCCTCATGGCAGCACGCTTCAGAGCATCATTTACTGGGGAGGGACTTGGGTTTGTAAAGCCCCATAGCAAGCATTCCTGACACCAGTTTGCAGTGAAAATGCACACAAGCTTCTTGCTTCCACCGTTTTGCTCAGCAAAAGTCGTTGGGTTTGGTTTTTTTGCTATGTTTGTGTGTTGTGTTTTTTTTTCCTTCTCATTTCTCTGCATGAAAATAGACCATGGAAAGCAGCCGAGCTGTTTCACTTCCTGCTCATGCAGGTGGTACCCTCATTGATGAGCCTCAGTGATGACCCTACTGGTCACAGAATGGTTTCGATTGAAGGAGACCTTGCAAATCATCCAGTTCCAACCCCCTGCCATGGGCTGGGTGCCCCCCACCAGCTCAGGCTGCCCAGGATCCCATCCAACCCGGACTTGAACACCTCCAGGGATGGGGCACCCACAGCTCTAGGGAGCCTGATCCAGTGCCTCCCTATTGATGTCCCTACTGGTATGGGATAGGATCAATCCCTACTGACAGCACGTAGCTATTGGGGTACTATAAGCACTGCTTTGGGGCTGGGGTTGGCTGGGAATGGTGCAGATTGGGTGCTGTGAATCCACCTGATGGACCAGCTTGGACCAGCCCAGCATTCACTTTGGGTTTCCTTTCTAGGGAGCTGGAGGCTGTAAAACACAGCTGAGTGATAGGAAACATAATATGGGCCCTGGTAGGGCTGTGGTGAGTCTATGGCAGTGCATCTTATGGGGTGCTTGGACCTTCTTGTCCCAGATTTGGAGACAGCATCTCCTGCAGGCGCTGAGCCCTCTGTAGGGTGGACATTTTTAGGCAAGCTGAGTGCAGGAATGAACACTTATGGCCCCCATTTGCAGCAGAGAAGTGACGTTTCCCTGGCATGGGAGCACCCACTGCTGTTTGCATGATGTCAGACTTGGGAGTCTGCTCACCAGCTTTCTTCATGCAGGGATGTGTGCAAAAGAAGCTGTGCTTTGGGGTACTTGGTGGAGTTTCGGGGTTCTCGATGGACTGCTGGGGTGTAAGGCAAGGGATTGCTGCTCTGCTCCCAAATCACTGATTAATCTGATTAATCTTATTCTTTTTTCTTTTTTTTTTCCCCATGTCTTCCTTTCTTTTCTGCTCCTTGGGCTGCGGGTGGAATCCCACAGAACTCCCTGCAGAAGAACGTGAGTCATGGGGTGAGAGGAGATGGGGAAGGCTGGGATGGAGAAAGGGGTCCTTGATTTTAATCCTGGTTTTAATCTCAGAGCCAGTGGGGCTGGCAGCAGAACCTTCCTTTGGCAGAAGGGGTACCAGGTGGGAGCAGAAATACAGAGATTTGGCCAGGAGCAGCCCTACTGTAGCACGGGAGGGTCCCATTGGCCCCAGTTACATGCTCACTGCAGTACTCTGAGCACTGACAGTGCTTGGGTTTGTGTTTTCCCACCAGGAAAGTCCCTCTGGGAGCTGGTGCTGGAGCAGTTTGAAGATCTCCTGGTCCGCATCCTTCTGATGGCAGCATTCCTCTCCTTTGTAAGTACTGCGGGCTCAAGGTTGGCGCAGCCCCATTGGGGCTCAGGGGAGGAGGGGATGCAGGCCTGTATCCTGTGCCTGAGTGATGTGGTGTGTGAAGGGAGCATCAGATTTCCATCAGCGCTGGTGAAATGGACCTTGGTTGTTTTGTTCTGGGAGGAGTAATAGCAAAGGGAACAGAGGAATGTGGGTGTTGGATGAAGGGGATGTATCAGCAGTGCAGTGTTTGCATAGGGCTTAGTGACAGTACTGCACGTACCTTGGAGATGAGACTGTAGGATTTCTCATCCATCCAAAAGCCATATCCCACCACCCTCTGACTACACCAGGGATGGAGGCCCAAGGGCAACGGTTCTATCAGCTGAGCCCCAGCATTGCTGTTCAAAGTGAATGCCAATAGCATGAATTAAATTAGAAACCCTACAGTCATCTGCATGCCTTGAAGCTTTGCCACTGCCAGATTCTGCTGCCGCAGTTCAGTGATAGCTTGGCAGCCTTGATTCCTTTCATTCAAGTCATCCATGCTGAAAAATTCATATCAAGCTGTTGCAGAAGACACAGCTGGGTGGCTCTTCTCAGTTCGTTGTGACATGGTTAGTGGGCACAGTGGTGATGTGTTGATGGATGGACCAGATGATCTTGGTGGTCTTTTCCAACCTCAGTGATTCTGTGGTTCTATTTGGGTGATAGTCTGTCCTCCCCCATGCATCCAGCTTGTTGGATGCAACCAAGCTCAAGGTTGGAAGGAGCTGCAGGGTCAGTCTCTGTGCTGTATTGGCTATCTTCTCTTTGGAGTCTTGAAATGTTGGAGCTTGTTCTTTCAATTGCACTGTGCTATAGCTCTACTCAATTAGGAGACGCTAATTCTCACTCATTTATTTTCAGTACTATTTTTCATTCAGTATGTGTCCTTGTGCCTCTCCATGCACGAAGGTTGAAACATTTAGGGGAAATTGCTTCCCTTTGTGTCTTTTCCTTGGAAGTTTTGGAAAGTACTGATGGCAGCCCAAGGGTGGCTTTCCTGCTTGGAGTCCCTACCGTCTCCTCCTGAAGCCCTTCCACTGCTGCGTGGAGGCATTCACATTTTGCATTAGAAATGAAAATCCAATCTGTTGTTCCATGTATTTTTTTTCTTTTGTTCTTCCTCTGGCCTGGCAGCGTTTCGGCTGCTTGTGTGGGCGCTGCCTCTCGCCTGCTGCTCACATCCTTCCCATCCTGCTGGCACAGACAGCAGGGATTGGGCATTCCAGTGCCTTGGGTAAGGGCTCTGTGTATGGCAGGCACAATGCATGGGTCTGGCTTTACCTTTAACCACAGTTGATGTGTTGGGAATGGCACTGGAAGGGGCTCCTGGTAGGGTCTAGCTGGTGCTATTGCCATTTCCAGGCATTTCCTTTTCTGCAGCTTGTCTTCAACATGAGGGAGATACTCCAAGCATCTCTACTCACTCTTTCCCAGCAGGAGCGAGGATTCACATCACCAGGCTCCATGAGCCCTTGGCACTGGTGATCCTTTCCATGCTCAGTAATGCAGGGAGGCAACATGGGACCAGATGAACTCAGCATTCGTATGTTTAGCAAAGCCAACGTTGTGAGCAGCACTGAGTAACTGCAGCGTGAGCTCACTTCGCTCTTGGTGCCTTGGAAATGCTCAGAAACAGCAGCACCTTGCTGGCCAGGAGCTGGCGTGGTCCTTATTTGCTGATGTGGTCCTTATTTGCTGATGTGGTCCTTATTTGCTGATGTGGTCCTTATTTGCCGTGCCTGAGCATTGCACCCCATGCTTACTGAGCTCAAACGTGGAACGATTCTCGCTGGAGTTTTTGGGAATGAGGTTGCACTGTTTCCTTTGCAGTGAAATCAGTGCATGGAAACCTCTTTCCAAAGATGGCCTTTAGCTTGGCTTTGCCCACAGCTTGCCTTGGGAGCTGCTCTGTTAGGATATATTTCCCATCAAGCTGGAGAAATACTTATATTTTGAGTGCTGCTGTTCAGGGCATTTGGCAGCAGGATGGTGAATCTGTGTCCCATGTCTCCTCCTTTCGGCTGCCTTAGTAACCAGCTGACCAATTTCATTTTAGTAATTTTTATTTATTTATTTCTATTTAGTTCAAAAATAGGCATTTCCTCTGAATTTCCCAGGGAAAGCAGACCACATTACTGTCTGTGCTGGAGGAGGGGCAGGAATGCTCACCCTCTACTTAGCATGCATGTGGAGGAAAACCAGAAGAGCAAGAGCTTTCTTTTAGCTGAATATAAGATGATTTTTCAGTTATTGAACAGAGAACCCTGGCAGTGAAACACTGGGGCTAATGATGCAGTAGGGACATAGGGAGGCTTCCAAAATCCCAGGGTTCATAGTGGTGATATTGGGGTGGCACATCCCAACTGGCTCGGGGTCACCACCATTCCCCATGGGTTGATCATCCCATGGGCTGTACCTGAGCCTGCAGTTTGGGCAGCACTGGTGTTGGCTGCATGAGCCATCTCTTGCTGCACCAAGTTGTGCAACGTTTATATCAGGATCCCATCTCATATAGACACAACGTTATGGATAAAGGTTTTAGTGCTAGCATCATAAATCCTACCAGTCTGAGAGCGCTGGGTGGCCAAACAACCACAGGATAAGTGAACAGCTAGGATAAGGTTGGACTCCTGCAAGATAAAAATGCATTCCCAAAATAACACGCAGCGATGTGTTGGCTGGTGAGATGTTTGTCATCTGCTCGATGGGAGAGCAACACAAACCCCTGTGTCAAAGGTTCTGTGTGCTGGTGCTCACTGCAGCGGAGCAGCCAGGTGTTGTGTTGACACAGTGCAAGTCAACAACCAGTTAAATGGAGTGAAAATGTTTTTGTGCCTTATGAAAAGGCTTTGTTTGCCTTATGGCATTGGGTGTTAATGGGATGGAGAGTGGGGCTCAAGGTTGGAAGGGGCTGCAGGGTCAGTCTCTGTGCTGTATTGGCTATCTTCTCTTTGGAGTCTTGAAACGTTGGAGCTTATTCCTTCAATTGCACTGTGCTCCTTCTCTTCTCGTGTCCCTAGATCCTGGCCTGGTTTGAAGAAGGAGAGGAGAGCACAACAGCCTTCGTGGAGCCCATCGTCATCATCATGATCCTGATTGCCAATGCTGTGGTGGGTGTGTGGCAGGTAAGGGACAGTCCCTGAAGGTCTCTGCTCTGTGTGATTGGAACTTCGGTTGAAGGTCTGGTGGCTTCTTGCCTTTGGAAACTCATTTCTAAAGGGTTCAGCTCAGTGTTGGCTGTACTGCTCTGTGCAGATAAAATCATAGAATCATTAAGGACCTCTAAGATCATCCAATCCAACCACCAACCCCCCCCACTATACACACTAATCGTGTCCCTCAGTGCCACACCTCCAGGGATGGTGACTGCACCATCTCCCTGGGCAGCCTGTGCCAATGCATCGCCACTCTGAGAAGGAATTATTCCTAATAGCCAACCTGAACATCCCCTGGCACGACCCAAAGCCATTACCTCTTGGTGGCCTCCAGGTTCATTTCTTTGATCTCACTTTGACAGCCTTTGTAGTTTTGAGTCCCAGCACTTTAACTTGTTTGCCATCCCAGTGTACATTGCTTACCTTCCTGCCATGGTCCAAAGATCCAAGAGGTTTCCAGGCCCTGTTGTGACTTATTGCAGCAGAGATCATCTCAGAGCAAACAGGAGCTGCTGGGGAAGACTTAAAACTGGCCCCAACCATGGCGCAGGTGGGGGCTAAAGCTAGGAATAGGATTTGGGTGCACCCATGACTGCTGCATGGAGGATCTACCAGTTGGACAGCCCCACTGCCTCAGCTCTGCTCCTCCGCCCATAGGAGAGGAATGCCGAGAGCGCCATCGAGGCCCTGAAGGAGTATGAGCCCGAAATGGGGAAGGTGATCCGTGCCGACCGCAGTGGGGTGCAGCGGATTCGCGCTCGTGACATCGTCCCCGGGGACATCGTGGAGGTGGCAGGTAGGGCATGGGAGGGGAAGGAGCCAAGGAGTGGGATGGGGATGTTGGCACGAGGATGGCAGCCTCATGGCTCCTGGCTGTGGTAAGGTGAGAGCGTGTCCTCAGGACATGGGGTTTCCAGAGGAAGAGGCTTCCTTCCACGCTTCTCATTGAGCTCATTTGCTGGATTTTCACATGGTAGGCCCCCTCTGGCTTTTCTCTTTGGGTTTGCACTGCATTTTGGATGCCTCAGCATTTCCTACCTGCCTCACCAGTATAGGGAAGCAATGCATTCTGCTTATCCTGTGTTGTTTGTGTGTTAAACTAGGCTGTAAACCCCCAGAGCCCCTATGCTAATCCTCTCCTTTCCTCCTCATGGCCCTGCTAGTGGAAACAAGCTGCAATCCCTCCCACCCTGAGCCAGCATGCTGTTATTTATGTCTTCCAGTCGTACTTCAGCTGGAAGATGCACATTAAAATAGCGCATGGAGGCTGAGGTGGAACAGCTCCTGCAGCAGCTCCAGCTCTGACCTGGTCCTGGGATCTGCAATAGCTTTTAGGGACAAGAGATAGACCTGTGACATGCAGGGGCTGGCTGCGGATGGCTCTCACAAGCCCTCCCAGGCACAATTCCTTCCCATTCACCATCCCATGAGGGAAGTGCCATTGCAATGCCAAAACACCATGGGGTCCAGCACCACCTGCCAACTTGCCCCAGATCCAGTGCTTGTTGCCTACCCATCACCCACTAAATATTACTTTTTAATGGCACGGCCAGTGTCATAACTGGAAGGGAAAGAGATGAGCTGTTTTCTGGAGGAAATCGCAGATCATTAGCAAATTAATTAGAAAATGTTGGATGGGGGCGGGTTAGAGCAAGGAGCAAGGAACCTGTCAGACTGTGAGGAAGTCAGAAAGTGTGATGGAGACCTTGGCAGGAGGAGCATTGTCTCATGGCTCATGAGAGGGCAGGTGGGGGAGTACACCAGGACCAGTGGCTTTAAACAAGCAGTGTACATCTACATCCAGGTGACATCCCGGAGATGGCAGTGGTAGTGCAGGCAGAAGGGATCAACTTCTCTTTGTGCGTGCAAATGCAACATATTTGGCAGCACGGATCAGAAAATCTGCTATTCCATTGCAGACAGCAAAATGCTTTCAGGGGAAGGGGTAAAACGTCGCCTGTTCAGCTGCAGACACTCCCAGACTTCCTTCTGTGCAGGATCTGCAGCACTGCATGCCCCATAACCCACCGAACAGGTTGGTGGGGGCTATCTGTCCTGCCATGTAAGGTTATCATGCTATCTACCCTTGAGCAGATGCTACCCCCATAGCACCAGGGCTCTGGGTCTCCTTAGATGCTGTCAGCAGATTTTGAGCCTGCAGGCTCCACTCATGTTTTTCAAACCCTCTTTGCCTTCCCATGGGGGAGGAAGAGCCATTTGCTCCTTCAGGGCAGATCCAGCTCCCTCGGGTGGCTGCAAAGCCTGTGCAGGAGGAAGTTTGGGGGTGTCCGCAGGTCCCTGTGTTTATCATCCAAAAGCAACAGCTGGATTACACAGCTGTGCAGTGGAGCAGTGCCAGGGCAGCCCGGCCCCGAGCTCGGGAGGATTTTACGAGCCTCGGGAGGAAGCACTCCTTAAAATCTGGGATTGGAGACGTTTGGTCGCAGCCAAGCCGGAGCGTTGCGCAATGTGATGTGAATTGCTGTGAGTGAGGGCTGTGCTGATCTCAGTATTTCCAAAAAGCAGTTGTGTTCGGGCGATAAGGGAGCATGAGGAAGAGCCCCGACGTGCCAAGAATCTGTGAGGAAGAAACCCAGCCGGAAAGCAGTTTTCAACAGGTTTTGTTGTGTGTTGTTTTTTTTTTTAACATGCGTCCTGGTGGGCAGCAAGCAGCGGCTGTCAGTCGGCCAGGATGCTTCTGCCCATGATTGCTGGACCGGGTAACCCATGGATGACTGTTTGTTCTGGCTGTGAAAGGCCCTGGAATGGTGTTGTCCTGTGTCTTGGGGCTTCACTGTGCCCCTTCCCCAGCCTCTGGTTGAGCTGCTCTGCTCTTTTCCTTGCAGTTGGTGACAAGGTGCCAGCAGACATCCGCATCATTGAAATCCGCTCCACCACGCTGCGGGTTGACCAGTCCATCCTCACAGGTGGGTGCAGGTGGGGCAAATGCTGAAGGTAGATATGCCCTCTGTCCACTGCCAGGAGTGAAATCTGGGGCTGATGCTGGGCTGAGGATTTTGCTGGGATGAGAAATGGGTGGAGGAATGAGATTTAGGGCTTGGGGAGGACTCAGTACATCACTCAAAGCTGTGCTAAATGCAAAGTGTGGGGCGTTCCCATGTGATGTTCATGGTTTCATGAGAGGTTCCCAGTCCCTCCCTGCAGCCATCATGTGACGACCACTGGTGGTCGAGCTGCTGGAGTTCAAGTAGCATTTGGACAACACTCTCAGGCATGAAGTTTGGGTTTTGTGTGGTCCTGTGCAGAGCCAGGGGTTGGACTCGATGATCCTTGTGGTTCCCTTCCAACTTGGGATATTCTGTGATATTCTACAATCTCCCTGCTCTTGTCTTGGCAGGGGAGTCCATGTCGGTGATCAAACACGCTGACCCCATCCCCGACCCCCGTGCTGTCAACCAGGACAAGAAGAACATGCTTTTCTCTGTAAGTCCCCACCTTTCTTGTGATTTTGCAGGCATCAAGCAAAGAGACTGAAGAACATGGGAGGTCTATGGGCAGGGAGCAGTATCAGCTGCATGCTGATCCTAGTTATGGAAAAAGGGTCCCAGATCCATAAAAATGGAGGGCTGCTTCCATGAAATTTCATTTGAATTGTGGCATGTGTTGCTCTTAGACCTCAGCTGGTTTTGTATCTCATAGAGTGAGTTACTGGTGGGAAAAAGGCTTGTGGTTGAACCTGGGGCTGTTGCAGGTTTGAGTTTACTCTTTGCTCATGCCCCTTGGACAGAAGTCAAACCTGAGAGGGATGAGAGCACTTTCAAGCATCACCTGCTGCTTTGTGGTAGGTTTATGTCAAGTCCAAAACAGCCCTGAACTGCATAAAGTCAAAACTGTCCTCTCAGCATAGAGTGGAAAAGGGACAGGTTGCCTGGGTACGTGGGGGAACCTGAAGAATCAGAGCTCTGGAAGTACTCTCTTTCAACATAAGTCATCTCAGCTGGGCTGAGAGGGCTCCTTATGACTAAAGGAATTTGGGCCTGGAGTTGAAGTTCACTCTTCTCTAACCAAGTCAGGGACTGTGCATGAGTTTAGGATGAGCAAAGACTCACCCAGATTTTAGCAGACGGAGAACTCAGAAAGCCTGATGCCTCATTCTCTTCTTAAGAAGGTCTTAAGATCTAATATTCCCCTTTCACAAGAAGCAGCCCATTTCCTGACTCATACTGAGAGGTTTCATGCCCATATACTCACTGCCCCCTTCCGTCCCTCCCAGGGTACCAACATCGCAGCTGGGAAGGCTGTGGGAATCGTCATTGCAACAGGGGTGTACACAGAGATCGGGAAGATCCGAAACCAGATGGTGGAGACAGAGCCTGAGAAAACCCCGTTGCAGCAGAAGCTGGATGAGTTCAGCCAGCAGCTCTCTAAAGTGATCTTCCTGGTGTGCATCGCCGTTTGGGTCATCAACATCAGCCACTTCAGTGACCCTGTCCATGGTGGCTCCTGGTTCCGAGGTGCCATCTACTATTTCAAGACATCAGTGGCCCTGGCGGTGGCTGCCATTCCTGAGGGCCTCCCGGCTGTCATCACCACATGCCTGGCACTGGGCACCCGCCGCATGGCCAAGAAGAATGCCATCGTGAGAAGTTTGCCCTCAGTGGAGACACTGGGGTGCACCTCTGTCATCTGCTCTGACAAGACCGGCACCCTCACCACCAACCAGATGTCCGTCTGCAGGGTGAGTGCCGGGCATTTTTGGGGGGCTGTATCGTGGAATCACAGAACGGCTTAGGTTGGAGGGGACCTTACAGGCCATCTAGTTCCAGCCTCTCCACGGGCTGGTTGCCAACCACCAGGTCAGTCTGCCCAGGGCCCATCCAGCTTGACCTTGAATGCCTCCAGGGATGGGGCACCCACAATTTCTCTGGGCAGCCTGTTCCAGTGCCTCACTGCCTTCTGAGTTAAGGATGTCTGTACTGAGGTGCTGGAGCTCTGTCATGGTGTGATGGGGCTTGATGTCTCCACCAATCTGCTGCAATACTCAAACTTGTTTTGTCCTCATGCAAACATTGTGTTTTGCTCATTAAGAATTTCAAGATGAGCATGTAAGATGTTTTGTTTGACGGTGTAGGAAGGCCTGAGTTTCCTTCCAGCCCAACAGAGTGTGAGGAGGTTTATGACTTATCTTGGTGTGATGGTAAACAGAAATCTCACCTTTTCATTAGCTTTTCTGAACGCCCTAGAGTTGAGGTGCAGATTTGCAGACTTATTTCAGGGCTCCCTTTCCATGGAGCATCTCTTCTGGCTGGGTTTCAGTATTAACGCAGCTTCTGGAGAAGCCAGTGTGGTCAACACTTTTTCTGCTCTCTTGCCCATTTTCCTGCTGTTTTAACCAAACCGGTGAGAAATTCCAGATCACGCGAAATTAGAAAACTGGGATCTGTGAGGCCAAAGTTGGAGGGTCAGTTGGGTCCAGCTGTTCATGGTGGTTTGTTAGGAAAGCCTGGGCCGTCCCAGTGCTTCTCAGTTTCCCCATTATTTCTCAGGAAAGCTTTTTTCATGATCTTGGCGCGTCAGTTTTATAGGAGAACCATGGAAAATATGTCACCAAGGGGAAAAATGGCCCTGGCCACCCTCCCTGCTCTCTGAAAATTGGGTAGTGAAGCAGCAACCAGCCACAAGCTTTGCTTTGCTCAGCACAAGCCACAAATGACTGGAAATGTCTGATGTTTCTGCCCCGTAAATGATTTACAAGGAGGCCCTGCTGGATCAAGGGGCTGACAGAGCTGTCCGTGTTTCACACGAGGGGGAGGTTCCCATCGGCCCTAAGCAAATGATGTATAAATAAATCGTATATATTAAAAATAAATAATGATGGACAAGCCCAGCATCTGAGCGCAGAAACAGTCGTTAACGTTTAACCTATTCCTGTGGCCAGGGTGCACAGTGGGATGCAGGTGTGTAGATCCCATGTGTTTCTATGTGCTCAGAGCCTGAGCTGGCCGAGTCTCTGTGTGCCAGACACCAGCCCTGGGTCTGCTGGAGATGACGGCACTGTGGTGAAGCAGTCAAGCCACAAACCCACTCAGTAAATCAGATGAAAGCTGTGGTTTGCACTGCTCACCTTATGGGTGGCTCGGGCTCTCTGACATCTAAATTTGATATCCTCCTAAGATCAGATCTCCCACTTAGTGGCTGAAGCGATGTGGTTTTTCCAGGTTTTAGTGAGGTTTTTGATGCCGTCCCCTCACGGCTTCCTTCTGGACAATATGCTCAGCTGTGACAAGAACAGCTTCACACTGCTGCTACCAGGGAGGTTTGGGCTAGAAATTAGGAAAAACTTCTTTACCAAGAGGGTGGATGCTGGAACCGGCTTCCTAGCGAGGTGGCTGATGCCCTGTGCATTTGGATGATGCTCTTAACTTTGTTTTAACTTTGGGTCTGCCCCAACGTTGTCTAACAGTTGGACTCAGTGACCTTTGCAGGGTCTCTTGCATCTGGAATTCTTGTTCTACTCTACTCTTGTTCTACTATACTCTTGTTCTACTCTACTCTTGTTCTACTCTACTCTTGTTCTACTCTACTCTTGTTCTCCTCTACTCTTGTTCTACTCCATCCTACTCATCACAACTTACAGCACCCTCTTATGCACTGTAGCTCAATTGTTGAGGAGCATAAGGACAGTGTCAGGAATTGAGGACGCAAAGCAGAGATGCCGTGCGGGTTCAGGCCTCCTGCTGTGCCGTGATTCAGCAGTTCTGTCTCTGCAGAACAACTCCAGTCAGTTATCTCTTGATGCCTGCCATGCTCAGGGTTTCCCAGCATCGCTGGCTGTGCCGTGCTGGCTTTTGGTGGGTGCTGTCACTTGGGGCCACCTCTGGCATTGGAGGAAAGTGACGCTGCTGCGTGGGCTGGCTGATGCGTGAATGACTCTGATTACAACCTTCTGCTACTCCAGACAGCTCTCCTGCCTCGCCTGCCTTTTGATGAGTGCTTTTTTAAAAGAGATCACAGAAAATATATATAAATGGACACCTATTGCTTGCACCGTGCCCCTTTTCTTCCTGGAAATTTGCAGAAACATCACCCCCAAAGCCTGCAAATAGCCTTGTGATGTCTGCTGGTCATGCAAGCTAGGAGCAGGCAGGAAATCTGACGTAACCTCTGTTTGCTGTGGGTTCCATGGCACCTATTTTAAATAGGCATGGAAAAATAGAGGGCATGGAATGATTTATTTAGTTTTTTTCCTTTTCTAGTAAGAAAGTTGCTATTGTGGAAGTGCTGATTGTTTCATAGTTGTGTTTGAAAACAAAAGAGCTCGTATCAAGCAAAAACACCAGTGGTGGGGGTGGATGATTTCAGGATTTTTAATCCTGAAAAGGCCAGCCTGCATTTCTGAGCATGGAAGGCTCATGCTTTCTGAAGGGGCCAGGAGGTGTTTGCTCAGTTGCAAGCCAATGGCACTGGACTTCTTGAAAAGACACAAAGGATGCTCCCCCTGCAGAAATCCCTTGTGGTGCTGTCTCAGACCAGGTGCTGCATTGCTGAAGCCTCCAATTTAGGAAATTTCAGCCATGCTTTGCCTCTGTTTCAAGTGTCTGACTCAGTTGCCCCAAGGAGGTGTGATCTTTGGGCTCTTTATTGAGGTCTATTGGGTGTTAGTGAGTGGCTGGAGGATCCATGTCTCTTCTGCCACTTTTTGCCATGCACTTTTCTTCAAATCCCCTCAGGGATGCTCAGAGGAGGGCTCAGAGAACAGAGATGGGTGAAACAATGCAGATGCTGTCCCCAGGAGAATGGGCTGATGCTCAGCCTTGGGGCAAATGCCACAGCAACCAACATCCTAAATTCAACTGTGCCTTAATGATGGGTCATGGGAAAGTTTCAATTAATTAAATCTTCTGGAAATGAAGGGTAATTGTCCCCGCATCACTTTCCCAAACCACCAAGCAGGACTGTGGAGCGAGGAAGGCATTGCTGCCTCCTGACTGGGAGCATGCATTCCATCCAACCAATGTTATTTGTTAATTATATTGCTTTTTGGCTCCAGCATAGCTCGTAAATAACAATTAGGCAGGCAGGAGCATTGCTGTGCCCTCGTCCTGGCCAGGTCAGGAGCTGACGGTGATGCTGATGGTGCTGGGGGCTGTGCCAAGAGGAGCCGAGGGGAGGTGGAAAGAGGAGGATTTTTATTGCATGTTAATTCCTTTTGGTCTCATTGCTCTCACTGTAATGGCAAGAATGGGCCTGGAAGGTGTTTGAAAGGCAAAAATTGCTCCAAATTAGAGCATGTGGGACTTTTACAACTCTCTGGGGCTTAATTAACAAAGCTGTAACCTGGGGAACGCACTGCACAAGCTGGTGGCTGGGAGCCGGCTGGGAAGGGGGGCACGGGGTCCTGAGACTGGTCAGATCCTGTCCCTCCTGCTGGGCAGCAGAACCCCAGCCCTGCTCCAAGAACAATACCAGCAGCTGCTTAGAAACTGCCCGGGCACTGCCGCTCTGCAATGGAACAAAAAGATCTGGAGGAGGCAAATGTGGAAGCTGGGAGTGGTGCGTGCCAGAAAATCGCTGCCTAACTCTCCGTGTCCATCTGTCCCCTTGCAGATGTTCATCATGGAGAAGGTGGAGGGTACTCAGTGCAGCCTGCATGAGTTCAGCATCACCGGCTCCACCTATGCCCCCGAGGGACAGATGTGAGTATGGTCCGTGTGCTGCAGGGTGCAGCTGGTGGCTGCACAGAGAGACCCAGTCTCACCCCTGTAACTGGGGAGAAATTGGGGTGTTGGGTAAAAGTTCGTGGCTGCACTGAGTATTGCACGTGGAGGGGAGCAAATGCTTCTTTACTCTCCCCATCACGTGTCACTGCGGGGAGATGTTCCCTGTCTTGTCCTTGCCGTGGTCCCCTTTGCTCATCCATGCAGTGACTGCACTTCATGGCAGCTTCAGAGTTAATTTCATGAATATTTATAAAGCCAATTTGATCTTTCAGTAAGAGTCTCCATTAAAATGTGAGGTAGGTCATAAGCTGGCATCAATGGGAGCTTTTCAGCTCAGTGAGGACTGATGGGCTGTGCTTGTCTGTTCCTTCCTGAGGCTGCAGTCTCCCTTTCTCAGGTCCATTTGCAGCATGCAGCCAGCAGCGCCTCTACCTATGCCTTTCCCAGCACGGCTGTCCCTTCCCAGCTCTATACAGGGCATCACACGCTGCAAAAGCCATCCCCAGTATTTCTGCTTTCTCAAACACCAAAACGCAGCCTGAAGTGCTTTCATCCCTGTGCAAACAGATTTTTCAGATTTTCTTGGCCGCTCCCTGTTTTCCGCTCCTGAGCTGTAACAAGGGCTCCAAAATGTTCTTTCCATTGGGAAGCTGCAGTGGAATAAACTGATCCTAATAAATGCCTGACAAATTATTTTTCCAGCAAGCGGGTGAGCGGCTGAGTTTGCACAGCTCTAACCTGCAGTTACCCCTCTTAGGGTCTGGATCAGTTTTGTTTCATCCCAAAATGTGCCTGGCCATATCCACCACGGGGCAGCGGTGGTTGGGGAGAGGAACCTGGTCCTACAGCTCCTCTGGACACTGAGCACGTGGAGACCCTGGGGTGTCTTTGCCCCTTTTCTGGTTCATCACCTTCATAACCACCACTGGAGGCTTTTGAGAAAAGGGTGGAGTGGCACTGAGGGTCGTGGTTTAGTGTCACGGTGGGGATGGGTTGATGGTTAGACTTGGTGATCTTAGTGACCATTTCCAACCCTGTTGACTCTATAACCAGCTGTTCACTGCCCCTGCTTTGATCACCCGAGGGGAGCAGAAGGTCTATAGAACACCATTTCCAGTTGTCATGGTTTCTCTGCTGACGTTTTTATTCTGGGGCACTTCAAGAGTTCATTTGCACCATGTGTTATTTCATCTGCTCCATTTCTTAAAGCACAAAATGACCCCAGCTTTTATCACCTCTCCATGAGCCTGAACCAGGCTCTGTCCCCCTCTTTGCAGCAAATTTCCCAAGGGCTACACAGGGAGAAGCTGAGCACCACTTCTCGTGTAGCCACGCAAAGGGCCGGGCTCTGAGCAGTTGTTTCCCTCCTGCAGCCTGAAGGACGAGAAGCCGGTGCGGTGCGGGCAGTACGATGGGCTGGTGGAGCTGGCTACTATCTGTGCTCTCTGCAATGATTCCTCACTGGACTACAATGAGGTGTGTGGGGACAGGTTGCTGTGGGCTCCCAGTGGGCTTTCCCCTTCCCTTTGGGCCTTCTTGGGGTCAAAATCAGTGGATATTTGCCCATTTTGCCCCTTCTGGGCAAAGGGTTTCTGTGCCTTGAATGCATCCCTCTAGCAGGGATGTTGTGGTGCTGCATGTGGTGTATGGCTTCTGGTCTCCATCCCATGGGTTTAACCCATGGCTTCATCCCGTCCCACCGTGTGAGGCATCCTGGATTGGAGATGCATTGAGGGAATGTGCTTCAATGCTTGAGCTCTGTTATTTCCTGCTTTCCAGTCAAAAAAAGTCTACGAGAAGGTGGGGGAAGCCACTGAAACTGCCCTGACGTGCTTGGTGGAAAAGATGAACGTGTTCGACACGGACACCAGCAAGCTCTCCAAGGTGGAGCGAGCCAACGCCTGCAATTCAGTGAGTGAAGGGGATGAGAGGAGGGCTTGGGGTGGTGATAAAGGCACTGGTCTGGCACAAGGATGCGATGTCTTAGCTCATACAGGGCTGAGCCTTAGAAAATCTTCAGGACCACGGGGGCCCTGAACCATCCTCTGCAGCATGCATCAAACCCAGCTCCCAGCACTGCAGTTCCTGCTGGAACCAGGCTATCTCGTGGAAACACATCTATTTCTGGTGTATCAATCTCCAGCACTGACTGTTCTGCTGCTCTGACTCTGCCGTGTCTCCCTCTCCTGGTTAAAATGCACTTCATCTCCCATCTGGATTTGGTGTCGTGCCATTAGATTTTTCATATACAACACCCTCCTAGCAACAAAAAATAATAATTGCAAAATACTTTGGCCACGCAGTGAACAAGGTAGACAACAGCATCCCTGCTCCCCTCAATGGAAAATAATTCCAATTGGCCTTGGCTGCCCTGTAAATGGCTTTTCTGGGACAAGACGCATCCTCCCAGGAGCTGGCTCAGCTGCTGTTATGCTGATATGGGGACATGATAGGGTGACAAGGACCAGCTGCTGTCTTTCTGGGCATTTTGCTCCTGGAATTATTAACAGCAGCGCTGTCTCACAGGTGATCAAACATCTGATGAGGAAGGAGTGCACCCTGGAGTTCTCCCGTGACCGCAAGTCCATGTCGGTGTACTGCACGCCCACTGGCCCTGGTCACAACTCTGCTGGCAGCAAGATGTTTGTCAAGGTATGGGGTGAGGTCCCGCATGTGTGTCCCAGTGGGATTTGGTGCTTAATGGTGCGGTGATGCCTTTGGGTTTGTCTCCTGCCTTGGCTTGTCCAGGTGTCCTGGAGGTAAAGTGGTGTGGGAGGAGGCAGTCTGCAAAAGTGATGGGGGAAAAAAAGAGGTAAAGTGGTGCAGAAGGAGGAAAAAGAAGGATGCTGAGCATCCCGGTGTTGGGAACACAGGAACTTCCCGTCCTCCAAATTCAGGCTCTACATTTTATGCCTGGACACCACAGCCAACAGCAATGCCCAAATGGTTCAGCCTTCCATTGTAACCAGAAATAAAATAGTATTTATAGGGCATTTTCTTCTCAAGAGAAAGGAGTGGAGGAGACACAGCAGGAATTTCCCCACTGACTCTGATAAGAATTGTGTCCCCGTGTTCCCACCCGGAGAGCTTCTGGGTGAACTCTGTCCTCCAGGTCAAGTAGAGGCCACCCAGAGCTGCCATCCTTGCAAGCTATTTTCAGAGCAGCAATAGTGGGATCGCAAATCTCAAATTAAAGGGGAACATCAGGGTCAAAAAGGGATGGGGTGAGATGCTATGATGCTCAAGGCCACGTGTTCCTAAATCAGAAAGGCACTGCGAGCATCCTGCAGGCAGCAGCACTTTTATTTCTGTGGGACCCCCCCTTGTCCCTGTGGGAACAGTGGGTTGGGAGCCCCTCCGGCAGTCAGGAATGAGGCAGATCCCATGCCCACCAACCTGAGTCCACTTCATCCTTCCCAGCCACAGTCTCTCGTGTCAAGGCTGCCACCTAGTGCGCTGTGCTGCCAGGATGTGCTCGTGCTCACATTTTGGGAAGATTCCCTTCTCCTCCTCCCAGACTTTGTGCTACCACTTCCTCCACCTCAGTGCTAGCAGGACATGCTCAGTTTCCAGGTTCATACTCCCATAGCATACATCCCTCACTCATTGCTCCCAAGCTCACACACAGAGGATGTTGCTCTGCATGCAGCCAGATTTGTCTCCTGTGCACCAAGGAGCTTTGTGCTGGGATGATGACGGCAGCAGACCAGGAATGACCCCCAGGAAGCAGCTCCTCACCCCCTGCTCCTTCCCAGGGTGCCCCAGAGAGCGTGATTGAGCGCTGCACCCACGTCCGTGTGGGCACAGCCAAGGTTCCACTGACCCCACCTGTGAGGGAGAAGATCCTGAGCCAGATCCGGGACTGGGGCATGGGCACTGACACGCTGCGCTGCCTGGCATTGGCCACCCATGATGCACCCGTCCAGAGGGAGACCATGCAGTTGCACGACTCCACCACCTTCACCCACTATGAGGTACTGGGGCTCTTCTCCTTATTTCTCAAGTATTCCCGCCTGCTTCCAGCTGCCCCGGTGCTGTTTCTCCCTTGATTTCTCTCAGTGGTGCAATGGCTCAGCTCATTCTCTGCAATCCCCATAGCAGAGCTGCATGCAATGAGGCTGACCCCAAAGCCAAGGGCTCTGTCCCACTGGTATCCATCCCCAAAGCCAAGGGCTCTGTCCCACTGGTGTCCTTCCCCAAGGACAAGGGCCCAATCCCATTGGTGTTCATCCTCATGGGGTGATTGCCAAGACCTGGGGACCTCCAAGTGGGATGTGGTGAATGTGAGTGGAGATGTGTGAGGAGCACTGGAGGGGCTGGGAGCATCCCTTTGTACTGAGGTTATGGGGAGTCACTGATGGGAAATATCCCAAAAGTTTCCTCCCCGAGTGCCCTGCAATCACTGTGCCCACAGTAGTTTCACGGTGGGGAGGGATGTAGTTGTATTCTTGGGGTCAACATGGTCTATGCTGTCCCCTCAGACCAATCTGACCTTTGTGGGCTGCGTGGGGATGCTGGACCCTCCCCGCAAGGAGGTCACTTCCTCCATTGAGATGTGCCGCAAGGCCGGCATCCGCGTCATCATGATCACGGGCGACAACAAGGGCACGGCGGTGGCCATCTGCCGCCGCATCGGCATCTTCACAGAGAGCGAGGATGTGGCTGGCAAGGCCTACACGGGCCGGGAGTTCGATGAGCTGTCCCCAGAGGCACAGCGGCAGGCGTGTCGTGAGGCTCGCTGCTTCGCCCGCGTTGAGCCGGCGCACAAGTCCCGCATCGTTGAGTACCTGCAGTCCTTCAATGAGATCACCGCCATGGTGAGTCCCCGGCCTCCTCCTCCCTGCCCGGACCCTGCCCTCGCAACGCTTTAATCATGACTTCGTGCAGACGGGCGATGGCGTCAACGATGCCCCAGCCCTGAAGAAAGCAGAGATTGGCATCGCCATGGGGTCCGGCACGGCTGTTGCCAAGTCAGCCGCTGAGATGGTGCTCTCTGACGACAACTTCTCCACCATCGTGTCGGCCGTGGAGGAGGGCAGAGCCATCTACAACAACATGAAGCAGTTCATCCGCTATCTCATCTCCTCCAACGTCGGGGAGGTTGTGTGGTGAGAACCCTGTTGTAGGCGGCAGTTGTGGGGTATCTTGGTGACGATATTTGTCACCAGCTTGTGTCAGGGAATCATAGAGTGGTTGGGTTGGAAGGGATCTTAGAAGATTATCCAGTTCCAACCCACTGCTGTGGGCTGGTTGCCTCCTACCAGCTCAGGCTGCTCATCCAACCCGGCCATGGGCACCTCCAGGGATGGGGCACCCACACTTTTCTGGGCAGCTGTGCCAGGTTCTCAGCGCCCTCTGAGTAAAGAATTTCCTCCTAATGTCTGATCTAAACCTGTTCTCTTTTAGTTTTAAGCCATTCCCCTTTTAGACCATGTAAAAAGTCATTTCCCTAAACTGAGTTTGGCACGCTAGAACCCAGCGTTCCTCCTCACTTTCCCCTTTCGCAACACAGACACTTTCTAACTCAACACCTCTGGCTTTTCCCCCTGCAGCATCTTCCTGACAGCCATCCTGGGCCTGCCCGAAGCCCTCATCCCAGTGCAGCTGCTGTGGGTGAACCTGGTGACAGATGGACTGCCAGCCACCGCACTGGGATTCAACCCCCCTGATCTGGACATCATGGACAAGCTGCCGCGCAACCCCAAGGAGCCTCTTATCAGTGGATGGCTCTTCTTCCGTTACCTGGCCATTGGAGGTGAGCCCCAGGGGTCTGGCACAAGGCTGGGCAGGGGGACCATGGCCAGGCTCCAACTAAGGAGTCTCTCTTGGTCACAGTGTACGTGGGGCTGGCCACGGTGGGCGCAGCGACCTGGTGGTTCTTGTATGACGCTGAGGGACCGCAGGTCTCCTTCCATCAGTTGGTGAGTTGAGGTCTTCCCCTACCCCTTTTTGTCTGTGGTTGTGATGGTCACATGTTCCTGGTGGGAAAGACGTATTTACTGGTGGGTTCCTGTGCTGGCAGAGGAACTTCATGCGATGCACCGAAGACAACCCCATCTTCGAAGGAGTTAACTGTGAAATCTTCGAGTCTCGATACCCAACCACGATGGCTCTGTCTGTGCTGGTGACAATCGAAATGTGCAATGCTCTGAACAGGTGGGTGGCTGCAGGATTGCTCCATGTGACCCGAGTCTTGTTGGATCTCTTTAGGCAACTCTTAGTTGGCTGAGGGCTTTGCTTTACCCAGCAGAGCCATTCCAGTTGGGTGTCCAGATCCACGTCATGGCAAAGCTTGAAGATGAACGGTCTGGAAGTGAAGGAGCTTGGGCAGATGTGGGGACCACGAGGCTTTTGGCACTGATGATGTCCCCTTGCTTTCCCAGTGTCTCTGAGAACCAGTCACTGCTGCGAATGCCCCCATGGCTCAACATCTGGCTGCTGGGGGCCATCGTCATGTCCATGGCTCTGCACTTCTTCATCCTCTACGTCAAGCCCATGCCTGTGAGTGCCCTGTGCCATCTCTGCGTGCAGCCTGGGGACCTCTCTTGTGACTGAGGGCATCCCCTGGGGTACCATCTGGGTCTGGGACAAATGTCCCCAAGTCCTGGGGCTCGAACTACCATGGCACCAGGAGTCACCCTGCTGCAGCAAGCATTTACCTAAGTCAGATGCTGTACTTATAGACAGCACAAAGCTGTGTGACTGCCTCCAGGAGGTGATGCAGATCTTTTGGAGCCATCACCTCCCTTTGAGGTACAAGGCTGGTGATGCCTCAGTTGATACCTAAGGGTGTTTGTCAAGAAGTGGCTCACTGTGCCCAGGAGGTGACGTTGTCCCTTGTTATGCCACTGGGTGTGTGCATACAGTGCTAGGGTTCAGGTTGGGTGTTAGGAAAACTCTGAAAGAGTGGTTGGGCACTGGCACAGGCTGCCCAGGGAGTGGTGGAGTCACCACTCCCAGAGGTGTTCAAGGACCGTGGAGATGTGGCACAGGAGGGATGTGGTCAGTGGGCAGTAGTGGTGGTGGGTGAACAGTTGGACTAGATGAGATTAGAGGCCTTTTCCAGCCTTAATGATTCTAGCTTGTGCTTCACTTTCTCCATCTGAGGGAGAAGTGAGGTGCATCACTTGTGACTCTTCTTGGAATGATGACAGTCCTGCCCTTTGAGCTGTCTGGATCCTCCCTCCTTGTACCTGGAACAATGTTTTCTCAATCTGTATCCTGCAACAGAAGCTAACCTCATCTCTGCAATAAAAAGAAATCCCATCTCCTTCCCAATTAACATATCAAACCCTTTTCTGCCTTGCAGCTCATCTTCCAAGTGACCCCGCTGAGCTGGCCGCAGTGGGTGGTTGTCCTGAAGATCTCCCTGCCCGTCATCCTGCTCGACGAAGGACTCAAGTACCTTTCCCGTAACCACCTGGAGGGTGAGAATGGGCAGCACAGTGCTGGGTTGTCAGCCCCGTGGTGCTGTGCTCGGGTTGGTGATGGCTCGGGGTAACTCACATGATGTCTGCACTGCATGTCCATCCACCTCTGCTTTCTCAGCTGTGAATAAGGGACTTTTTCTCCCGCCCCTTCCTCCCCAGCTGCCACGCCATGCAGAGTGGTTGATACTCAGTCTGCTGGAAATGCTCGGTGCAGGCAGGAACAACAGATAAATCTGCCACATGTGTTTATCCAGCTCCTCTCGAACCTCTGGGAACTGGATTCCTTCCTTTAAAGCAAAAGGAATCAAAGAGTGCTTTCCAACAGAAGTCCCTTTGATTTTTTTGCACCCCTCCGTGGCTCTCCCTGTCTCATGTTTGCCACCTCTGTTTTAAGACCCAGTAGGAGCTGTACACCTTACAAGCTGGTTTTACTGGGGTTGCCATTGGCTGGGCTGTATGCAGGGTGCGTGTGGTGGGAGCCTGTTTACAGCAGGTCCAGCAGGTCCATGGTTCCCACGCGCTGTAAATCACAACACGTGTTTAGACAGCCCTCTGAGTGGATGATATCATCGTTTCCTTTCATTTCTTGAAAAAGACACTGCTGTGGGTGATATCTCAGTGCTGAGTTAAACCTTCAGGGCCAGGTTCTTGCATTTCAGAGCTGAAGGCAGGTCTGACCAGGGGGAGATTTGGGGCATCATGGTGGCCCAGTTTGGTTTCTGCCAGTGTAGTGTGAATGCAAAAAACCTGGAAATCTTGGATTGGAAATCCAAGACTTCCCTGTCCACTGAGAGGTGGAGGTGCTCTTGTTTTTGCAGACCAGTTGGAAATTGTTCCTGGTGTAATGTTATTTAATTGTCGCATCTCTTGTTGGACTTGATGGATGCCTTGCATCATCCCAGCACATCTCATCACATAGCAGCAATCTTCAGGCGCGGCGCTGGGCTGGGATGTAGGAGAGCTGGTTGGGTTCTTGGCTGCCACATCCCATGCATGGCCTTGGTCTTTGCTTCACCATCTGTGCTCTGAGGATGAGTGTTTCTGTCTCCCACACTTTGTGTTTTGCTATAACAACCCAGCTCGAAGTGAGGTTTCTGGAGGCGGTTTCTGGAGAGGGATGATCCTCTTGAAGCCTAACACCAGCTTGGAGTGTTCCCTGCTTCTGGTCCCCAGTGCCATGTCCCTGAAGTGCCAGATCCCTTGAGCCCCCCTAGTCATGGTGCTGTGCATGCCCACCACTCGCTCTGTGTTTTATCCAGTAAGGGATTCTGATGCAGCTACTCAATCACGGCAAAATCACGCTTCAATCATCGCATTTAAAAGAAATCATTAAAATCCTGCATCATCCTAATTCCTCTGGAGTTTGGCAAACAGCAACAACAACAACAACAACAACAACAACAAAGCCACTTATAAATGTGGTGTTGTGGTTTTTTTGCCAGGGATTCTCAGGACAGTAAGAAACACATGGAGCGGGGAGCACCAGTTGAAAACCTGCAGGACTCCAGAGCAAGGGTGGGCATCCCCACGTGTCTCATCCCCACGTGCCCATGCTTCTGCTGAAGCCTTGTCGAGTACTGTGGGGACCTACCCACACCGGATCCCAGCAGATTTGGCTAGGCAGGGCTTGGGGTTGGTCTCGAGCATGGGACCTGCAGCAGAGAGGCCAAAATCTAAGGGATGGCCAAGGGCATTGGGTTGACGGCTGCCAATGTTTAGCTGTGAGTTTTGCTGATTCAGGTTTTGCATGGAAATGTTTCTCCGTTGATCAGATTGAGATAAATGGTGTTTCCATTACACTGAGTTTTCCTCATCCCTGAGGCTGCAGAAAGCTGAGACTGGGGGTTTTCACCCTGATCTCAGTATTCTGCGTTCCTCTCCCCACCCCACCGCTCTGTCATGTGTACACTGAAGTTTTCTGCTGTTTCCATTTTGGGGAACAGCGTGAGTGGGAGCAGGGCTGGCATGGTATGACCTGCACATATCCTGGCTGAGAGGGTGGAGGTGCTCTGCAGGGCCTCCTGGTCTTTCCCCATGTGCACACCAGGTCACTGCAGGGGCTGCCGGCCCTCAAGGACCTCTTGCCCTAGTATTACTTGCTGTCCTCTGTGTGTTTAAGTATGTTGCACGTTGTGAGCCCCTGGGCATGCAGAAGGACGATTTCCAGGTGTTTGTGCTCAGATCTTACTGAAGTCTGTTTTCTCAGTGGATTTCAAAAGGCACAAAACCCAGACACGGGGTCCAAACCCCAAAGCAAACCCATTGCAAGGGTCAGTGTTGCCACTGCGGTGTCTTCAGCTTGTCCAAGGCATTGAGCAGCATCCTCACTGGGACATAGGGGCTTCACCATTCCCTATCCCAGCCTGAGTCAGAGCCCTCCCTCATTTGCAGGGACCAAAATCCTTGTGCTCGCTCACTGTAAAGCTGCAGCAACATCCCCATCACATACCCACCTCTGTGGATGAGGAGGGAGGGAGGATGTCCCTTTCTCTGGGGCTCTCTGCAGGGGATGTGTGACTGTCAGAGCCCCTGGCCTGCAGCAGCTCCCTGGGATCGGTGCTGGGCTGCGTCCCTGCAGCATCACCCTTTATGGGAGCGCATTACAACTAAAGCCAAACACAAGGAGGCAGACCCCAAGCTGAGCTGTCAGTGTTTGGATACAGAATTACAGGAGTTTAAGGGCACTGTGGGACTGGATCCTGCTGAACCTATGGTGTGTGCTGGGACTTCTCTTAGAGAAACATTTTCAAGAGCTTCAGCTGGGGTTGAGGGGCACATGGCTGCAGTTAGATGCCGGCTGTCGGTGTACAGCTGAGTCCCCTTCCTATCCCCATTCCTGCTCCCACGTCTTGCACAGCTTCAGTGCAGAGCAGCTGGGGAAGGCTGCAGCTGACACAGAGCCACTCACTGCCTGGAGTGCCCATGCAGTGCTGGGTGGGTGGCTCCGAGCTTTGCAATGAGGTTTAGCATCAGGTGGCTGAGGGATGCTGCTGCAGTAACAGCTTGTTTTGTCTTGGGATACAAAGGGTCTTGCAAGCATTGCTAGAAGGAAATTTTGGCAGAAGTTGGGAAAAAGTTGGATTGTTTGCTATTTTTTTCCTCCTTTCTGTCCTGTTGTTTGGCCCCTTCCTTGGAAGCGGGCACTGTCCCCAGGCTGAGGCAGGACACATGTTTGCAGTCCTGGGCTGTGACCATTCCAAAATCTGTTTTCTCCCATAGTTTTTGCAGTGTGTTCAGTGACTGGAACCAGCCTGCTGCCATGCCTCTGTTCCCCAAGCAGGAAAATGGACTGAGCCTCACACTGCTGTGCATGCTGGCACCTATGGAGCCCAGGCTGAGAATCATAGAATGGTAGAGGTGGAAGGGACGTCAAAGATCATCCTATTCCAACTGCCTGCCATAGGCTGGCTGCCCACACCAGCTTAGGCTGCCCAGGGCCCCATCCATGGCCTTGAGCACCTCCAGGGATGAGGTACCCACACTTCTCTGGGCAACAGTGCCAGGGCCTCACCACCCTCTGAATAAAGAATTTTCCCCTAACATCTAACCAAAATCTCCCTCTTCTAGTTTGAGAAGCGCTATAGAATTGCCACAGGTCACTTGGTCCTTGTGCTTGGAAGTGCATGTGGATATCAAGACACAGCACGAGCAGCTCCCAAACCCCCACCAATGCTTTTCCCTCTTGTTTTCTTTTGTTTCAGGAGAAGAGGACAAGAAATGAATGACACGAAGGAGATGCTCCAGGCTAAAGGACCCCAAACGTGTAACTCGGACTGAGGGTTTGCATGCGTGCCCACCGCTAGCAGCCAGCAGGACATGCATGTGTCCCACTACCAGACAAATGCGGGTGAATCGTCGAAAAGAAAAAACCCTGATTTTTTTGTTTTGTTTTGTTTTTGTTTTGTCACTTTCCTTTTCCTGTACATAACAGTGCAATCGCTGGCCAACTGGCGGAGGGCTTTGGGGATGGAGCTATGGGGCCGCGGGGTGGTCGGAACGTGGTTCCTTGGGGATTTGTTCCTGCAGCATTGGAGGCCCTCTCACAAAGCTTTGTCCCAGCACAGTGAGCTGAGTCAGGGCAGGGAACCGTGGGGGGGTTGGGGCTGGAGGCGTGAGATGGGGTCTGTGGGGTGCGGTGGTGCTAGGGACAGCATCAGGGCGAGGTGTCCTGGAGGACCGCTGGTGCCATGGTTGTGTGTGTGTGCAGCAGAAGCTGGAGGTCTCCCTGTCCTGCTGTCCTCTGGCCCTTCGCCTTCTCAGGTTCATCCTACACCAAATCGTGGCGTGGTTTTGTCCGTTCCCCTCCATCCGATGTCTTGTGAGCTCCTACTGGCACTGCTCAAGGTGCAGCCATCTCCTCTGGAGGTGTTTGAAGCCAAGCGTGGGGATGAACAAGGTGTCCTCTTGTCCCCACTTGCTCCTGGTCACGCTTCCTTTGCTCAGTTATTTTCAATTATTTCCCTGCCGGGAGCTGTGCATAGAGTGTAAGTCCTTAGGGGAACCATGAGTTTGTGTCCTCTGCTATGGGGAACCCCACTGTCTTGCACAGCACATCCCTGACACCCACCATCAGGATGGGAATGAATGTATGCTTGTACAGAACGTCCCCCAGTAGCACCCCTTGGTAGGACACCAGCTTGGTTGTCTCCTCCAGGAGGATGGCGCAGGCTGCAGTGGGAGGTGGTGGATCAGGGCAGTTTTGGGATTCAGTCCATTGAGCTGCAGGGTGGGTCATCCATCCCAGCTCCCCACACGCTCCTTCCCATTTTCCTTCCTTCTCCCCACGATCCATCCTGGTGATGCTTAGCTACCCTCTACCTTTGCTTTCTCCCACGTCCCAGCCTGGAGGACCCAGCAGCACTAGAGCCAGGCTTTGCGATAGCATCTTGCTCCCTTACTTTTTTTGCCTCTTAAAAGCTTCCAGTGCTTTTCTTGTTCCTCTTTCCCATGGGCAGGAGCACACCTTGCCCTGGGCACTATGAGCAGAAGCCATCCTTCTTTCTTTTCTCCATCACCAGCATTGACAAAGATGAGCAGAGCCCCCAGACCAATGGGAATGTACAGAATTGTTATACTACTGAGCTGATCTAATTGTACAGAAAACCTTGCATGAGATGTTGTTACTGTATTTAATATATAATGTATTCAAGGAATTTTAATATGGAGCTCTTTAGGAAGATCTTTATAGTTACTCTGTGGTTAGAAGGTTGTTGCTGATTTTTTAAAAAATATTATACTTTGTCTTGAAGAAGTTTTATTTTTCAAACATTATGTCTGAGTTAATTGGTGTTCCCATGGGGACAACCAGTTCCTCTTAAAGGGCAATTTTCCCCACAAATGAGACTCAGCCCGGTGCAGAGGAACAGGACATGCCCCAGGTACTGCTTCCACCTTCCACAGGGCTTCCATAGGGCTGCAGGTGTGGGTTTGCCCTTCACAAAAAGGGTGGATTTCTCCATGGTTTGGTACAGATCATCCCCAGTTCTCTGTGCAGGGCGATACCCAGCAGGAATTTCATCCAGCACCCAATGTCAGCACAGCGTTTTATCCAGTACCAGCTCAGGGACTTCAGAGGAGATGTTCTTCTGTTTCTCTGGGGCTGGAAGATAACGTGGGAGAGGTCGGAGCTGATTCAGAGCATCCCAGCCCGTCAGTAGGATCTGGTGAGGTTTTCAGCTTCCCAGTGCCTCTCTCTGGGACACATCAGCCCAACTGTCTGTCCCACCTAAGGGGACCTGCTCAGTCCATCTGCTCACCCTGAGCATAAATGGCTGCTGTGGGATTGTTAATTCGACCCAAAGATGTGTGTGTGTGCAAAGGTCCCAATAATGAGCACTGAGTGATGGGTAGGAATTTCTTATATGTATGGAGAATTAAATGAAAAAAATCTCAGAGAGATGAAATCATGGCACTTTAACTCTTTATTAAATTCCTGCTGGACCAGATGACCTTTAAAAGTCCCTCCCCATTTAAATGATTCTATATAATTCTATGATTCTGTGATTTTTGCTTGGTCTCCTATGATGCCAGAGAGCTTGGGGTGATGGTAACAGACATCCTTTGTGCCCACCAGCAGAAGGCCATTGGAAGAGGTCGTGCTTGGGTCATTTTATTGTTAATGTGAAGCCAAGTTTGGGTTCTTTACCATTGACCTACACCGTGCCACCATGGGCAGTGCTGTGCCATTGTGTTGCCATTTGGCTGCATTGTGAGTTACCAAACGTGAGCCATTGTGGGCAAGAACTCAGAACAGAGCCCCATCCAAAGGTTTGTTCTTCTGGCAGCAGCCAAATGTGTTTGCCTTCTCCTTGTGAACTTCCAGACCCATCTCAGAACTAGGTGGTGAGTGCAGGAAACCCAGGGCAGGCATCCCATTTCCCCTTCTCACTGGTTGAACCACATCTCTCTTTTTCCCCTCGTCGTTTAATTTCTCACCCCCCCTCTGGTCGGGTTTCACTCCATTCTGTTTGGTGACAGAGGCTTTATAGTACAGATATTTTAGTGAAGTAGGAGAATATCCACAGGCCAGATTCTTTTTCCTTTGTGCTTGAGTGAGGATGAATGGCAGAGCAGGGTTTGTTGTGTGCTGGTGTTTGTTCAAACGAGAGATCCCAGAGCTGAGAGCATCACAGTGGGATCTACTCTGGTTTTGGTCCATACCCAGCATGACTCTGTCTCTTAGCCCAGATGCAAAGGGTCACCCAACCCTGGTCCTGCCCTCTCAGTGCCATTCAGCTTTGGGTGGATGTGGGGCATGAAGTGAGCCTACATCTGCATAGGGTGGCAGTGATAAGAGCTCAGATTGGGCACGTGGGAGCCAATGGAGGATGAGCAGTGAGGCCATAGCATGGCTTCAGCCTGAGGATGTGCTTGTGGAATGATACGGGATGCCCACACCAAATCCAGAATCTGAGTTTGTGCTTCGTAGCAAGAGGTAAATCACTATATCTGGGGTGGGGGGAGGGCGTTACTTGAGGGGTAGAACTGAAAGAAATGAGGTTTCCTATTTTATTATATGAGAGATATTTTTCCACTCAATTATTGCTTCTGACGTCGCGTCCCAGTGCCCGCGGCGCAGCCACCAGGCTTGTCGCCGTCACATGCACGCCGACCACTCTGTTCACACAATATTGGGCTGATTTGTTTTATACTTAGGAAATTACAGAAATAAAAGCAATTTTACTGGACAACTCCGGATTTTCTGTGGTTTTTGTGCTTTTTCTTTTCTTTTTCTTTGCCATTCTCCCCTCTGTCTTCGCCCGCCTGTGCAGGTTTGGGGGGCAGCTGGGAGCCCTTGGAGCTGCACGCGGTGTCTGAGGGCATTCTTCAGCCCTAAAAGGAGCTGTGCTCACCAGATTGGGATTTCTTGTGGGTACTCAGGGCAGCCAAACTAGAAATGGAGCTGAGCTTGTCTCTGGCATCAGACGACAAAAGGCGAAGTGAAAGAAGTGGCACGATCCAACTTGGGAATTTTTAAAGTACCAGCTAATTTGCAACACAAATAACTGTGCTAATTTTGACTGCATCCAGAATAGTCCTCACCTTAGCTCCCCCCGGCTGAGTAGGTTTGGATAAGCCTTGCAATGATCTCCAAAAGAAATAATTAATAAAGAAGGAATAATGAAAGCATTTGGCCTCTGCTGGGGACTGGAACAGAACAGTTGGAGATGGAAACTCATGGCCCCAGATCACCCAAAGCTCTTCTCGTGGTCATGTTTTGCATGGAAAATCCTGCCATGTCGTGCTTTGGACCAAATCAGAGTTCACAGTGAGTCCCTCCACGTGTGTTTCTGCTGTGATGTGGCCCCATGTGCCCCTTCCCAATGCAGTGAGGAGGAGAAAGGAGCTGCGAAGCTGGTGGAGTCCTGAGGAAGGGCTCAGAGAGAGCCATGGAGCAGCCGAGAGGGGTTTTGGAAGAGGACATTGGTTAGCATCATCCTGCCGAATGCACCAAATGCAGCCTGCCGTAGGGCCACCTCCATGCCAGCTGGACCATCAAACCAACCCAACGCAGCTGCTCCTGGGAACACAGTGAGCACAGAATCACCCCCAACCCCTTTTTTGTCTCTGTGCCTTTCACCAATGAGACAGCGTGTGCCATTGGAGCCTGACACCTAGAGCGGCTGCTAACCCTACAATACCCCAGGAGCCTCTGTACCCCATGGGAAGCCTTTGGCATTGGATGGATGCACCAAACCCGTCAGTGCCCTCAGCATCCCGGTGTCACTCACTTGCCTTGCAGCTGCCAAGCCCGCAACCAGGGATGCGAGTTGCCATGGCAACCCGGGATGCAAACATCTCTGCCAAGCGCTGAGCACCACCAAAAACATCCCTCTGTCTGTCTGCACTGGGGCGTTGTGCAGAGCAGAGCCAGCGCTGCTGGGAAGGAGCGAAGGGAGGTCAAGGACAAGTTAAAATTGGAAAGAAAGCTGAACATGCCGTTTCGTAGTCCTCGCTTGTACGTATCTGCCAGTTTTGGGTTTTTCTTTCCCTGCCCTTCCTATGGGCAGTGGGAGCATCTCCTCCAGCCAGCAGGAGCACAGGGCCCAGGGCAAGCTAAAATTGCTGGGAGCAGCCACCAACATGCAAGGGCTCTGCCTGGCAACCTCAGACAACACAAGTCTCCCTTGCACCCACTGTCATATTTCCACCCCACTTGTCACTGTGTTTCACTCCTCTCGGCCCCCAGATTTGCAGCGTGCTGCACATTTTTTGTGCTGAAATTCAGAGCTCCATGCTGGAAGCTGCCAAGTGTGAGTCTGGATTGTGTAATGAGCTTCATCTATTATTATTTCCAGCACCCCCCCACTAGAATATTTTGGAGAAGCAATGCTTGAGAGCCTGGAAAGCCTGGGTAGTGCCAACCCCAGCTTTGCTTTTTGGGATGAGGGTATGTGTGGCGGCTTTCAGACCCCCTCTTTGAACCCTTTGGTGGTCCAGGTTTCACTGTGAAGTGAGGATGCCCTCGCATTCCCAGATATCCCCATTAAAAACACTATAATTTTTTCCTCTGGGCAGCCCCAAGCAGAGGCTGTGCAATGAGCAGGGCAGGAGGAGCAGTGTAGCCAGGATGCTCTTGGGTTGGTCACAGCCCTTGGAGCTGATGGGGACAGTGGATGCAACTGAGCCTGGTGCTGGGGGCTTGGCAGTGCCAGGCAAGGAGGGTGGCCCTAACCTTAACCCTAACCTTAACCCTAACCCTAACCTTAACCCTAACCCTAATCCAGCGTTTAGGCAGCCTGGTCCAAAGTGCTAACACTGGGGTGTTAATGCAGTGTTTGCTGTTATGTGCTTTTTTATCTCCCAGAATGGAGCTGATGGATTCATTGTCCTCACCTCTGTCCAGTTTTATGCTCTGTCCCCACTGTTGTGTTTTTCTTTTTCAATTATTTTTGTGTTAGCCCTTGCAGTCATAGGTTCACCAGAGAGCTTTAACAGAGGGAAGCCCCAGTCTGGCACAGGGATCCCAGCACCTGCACAGCAGCATGGCTCCAGGAACCCAGTGAAGTTCTGCAGGCAACCACAGCCCAGGGGCAGGTACGTCCCATACAAACACAGTTTAATTCATAGGCTCACGCACAGTGCTTCCCTACGGCCACCATCTGGCAGGCTGCAGGGTTATCTCCGGGGGAAGAATCACTGCAAACAGCGCTGATGGCACGCAGATACGCCAACCAGCTGGCACTGCTCGGTGCTGCCTCACATTGTTATGGGGACAGGTAGCTTGGCAATGCCATCACACTCCCGGCCATAAAGTCATTTAGCAAGCGTTCAGCCCAGGGAGATGCAAGCACCATGACGTGGGCCAGGTGCAGTAGGCAAGCTTTGGCTGCTGATTGGCCAACAGTTGGGTGCCATGGGCATGGTGCTGCGTGCTGCATGTCCACTGCAAGGTGGCTCCAAGGGACATCACGCTGGGTGGTGCCCATTATCTCCCGATGGAAACTATTTTTGCTAAATCCATGTTATAACCATTTTATTGACTCCAAGTACCAGGGAGAAGGTTGGAAGTGACTCTTTTACAAGTCATTTTGCTGTTAAATTTAGCTGTCCTATTTTCATTATCCCCATGGCTTTGGCAGGGGTGAAGCGCCTTCCCTAAAAGGCCTCGTTTCATACAGTAAGTTATTTGCTGCTCTCCTGACAGATATCTCAGCTTATAAGGTTTGCCTGCTCCGCTCGATAGCGGTATCAGCCTTCAATCTTATGTGATTAGCATCAGCTCTTTGCATTGCTTTTGGCTCTTTGCGTGACTGCTTTCATGTCTCTTGGGGTCAGGATGTAGGCATGCCACCGAGCATCTGATCCTGGGCCTCAGGCTTTGTGGCTTTGGGTTTCTCCCATGCTCCCCATTTCCTGCAGCATGCATGCATTTGTTCTGCTCGCTTTGTGCTTGTGGGGTGGCAGCATGCTGAGTCAGTGGCAGGGCAGTGCCAAGCGAAGGGCAATAGGTGAGGCTAACAGGAATGTTCTGGAAGATTCAACCCATCAGGGGAAACTTCTCTGTGTTTTCAGAAGTGGTTCCCCAACACAGAGGCAGAGTAGAGCCATGTTCCTATCTTGGTGCCCCTCAGCTCTGTCCAGGAGCTGTCTCCTGTACTGGCAGGGGTGCGGTGAAGAGTGCTGCCATTGCTGGGGAGCTTTGGAGACAACACCCCAAAACCTCCCCCAGCTACTCTACAGCAAAGCAACCCCCACCCCAGGGAATGGCTGATGGGATACAGCGCAGGTATGGGGTCTCACAGCCAACACTTCTGTGCTTTGCCCATTGCAGCAGTGTGAGGCCCTGAATTTCAGCCCAGCACATGGGGATCCAGCCCCTGCCCATGATGGCCCCCCAGCCTGCAGCATCCCTGCCTGCATCCTGCCAGCCCCGCTCCCAGCCGCGCCTCTCAGGAAATGCTGGAGATGCCTCGCAGTGCCCAGCTCAGCCCGTGCAAGTGCTGGGTTGCAGCCAATCCCCAGTGGGGCAGCTGAGCTGTGGAAGGGAGCCAGGCTGGGGTCCCGTGGCTGAGTGCCCAGTGCTGGGCTGGGGCTCCTGTGCCCCCATCTAGCATGGTGACATGGGGTCAGAGGTGGCCTTTGGGACATGGAGTGGGATATAGGTTAGGGACAAGAGTGGGAGACCCACAGCTCATATCCACCCCAGGGACCATTGGCACCAAACTCTGGACTGCCTCTGATCCCCGCTGCCCCCGAGCCCCCCCCGGCCCCAGGAAGAGCTCCAGCACCCGTCCCACCCCCGCACCATGTAGGGCACAGCTGCACCCAGCCCTGTACTTATAGGAAGAGGAAAACCCATCTCTGTGCAGAGGAGGAAGCCTGACAGCCCGGCTGAGCACAGAGCACCACCGATAGCATTTTTTTTTTTATCCTTATCATTCTATTTATTTTTATTTTAATCCCTCTGCAAACAGAGGAGTGACGGCGGGCACAGCCCAAGCCGCGTGGCGGTGGCAAGCACTGGGGCCAGCAGCACAGCCCCGGCATGGCCGTGGGGCAGCGATGCATGGACAAGCTGTCCACGTTCCTCTTCGAGTACGACACCCCCCGCATGGTACTGGTGCGGAACAAGAAGGTGGGACTGACCTTCCGGCTGATCCAGCTCGTCGTCCTGGCATACATCATAGGGTGAGCTTGCTTTCCTAAATGAGAACTAGGAACGGAGAGAGGAAGGAGGTTCCCATCACCTCCATATCCCAACATGGGGGGGGTTAATGGTGATGGCATCGCATTCCCATGTTGTGGTCACCCCGTGCTGTGGGGCTGCTCCCCACATCCTTCCCATCCCAGCGGTGCAGAGCCACGAGCCCTGCCCAGCCCCGGTGCTTGCTGAGCCTCCCTCTGCTCTGCTCCAGCTGCTGGCTGCCGGCCTGAGATTCTGTTGTTATTTTTATTTTCCTTAATATGAGATGAGAAGCAGCTGGGGCCAGCGCGGTGATTTGTGAGCCCCAAGTGGCTGCAGACAGGACCATAAATTTCCCTCTGCCCTCCCTGGCTGCTGGAGGCCACACTCCAGGGCCCTGTTTTCCTTTGCTTGTAGGAGGCAGCCCTAAGAGCAGCTTAAAAGCAGGGCACAGAAGGGGGCAGGTGGGCTGGAATTAAGTGGGGACACATTCTCAGGTGCCCCGGGCCTGGTAAGGCTGCTCAGAGCTGGCTCCAACCATCAAGATCTTTTCTGCAATGTGGATCTGCCAGCACGAGGTGCAGTGTTACGGGGCACAAGAGTTGGGAATGATGCAGGAATCAGTGCTGTGCACTAATGGGCTGGAAAGCAGCATCTGTGGCCAGGAAGAATCCTTGTGAGAGGTTTGTATAGGCAGAGGAGGCATGGCACAGTGGGAAAAGTAGAGTAAGAACTGGGGGAAAAGTGAGTGTTTATTGGACATGGAGCTCAGAGCAAGGCCTGAGTGCCCCGGGAGCAGTCTCTCTCCACTGTCCCTGGAATTTGGGAGGAGCACCCCAGGGCTGCCCTTTGTGGGGTGAAACCCCAATTCATTCCTGCCTGGCTTACCAGGACCTCAGCCCAAACTGCAGGCAAATGGCGAACACGCAGGGGTGGGCGGTTGCTCGCCGCAGGATTTCCTAAGGAACCGCAACTTAAGTAACCCAGCTAAAAGTGGGCCAGGCAGTGGGGAGAGAACAAAATGCCAGCAGTGGGGGAAGTGATGCCTAGGGACACAGGAAGATGCTGGCACGGTGCTGTTGTAATGCTATCAGAAAGGACGTGAGCACAGAGGAAGGTCTGGCATTTCCTGCAGCTCCATGCTTGATGGCTCTTCCCCTTGTTTGAGAAGACAGTGGGTCCCTCCAGCCCCTGTGTGCATGCAGGATGGAGGCAAACGGAGGGCTGCCCAGCTCCCAGCCCACAGCTAGAAGATGCCCAATATAAATTGTACAACCCAGTACAGTTTAGGGTGAAAAAAGAGAGTTCTTCAGCATTGCATGATTTCTGCTTCCATCCTTGGATGCTGCTCCCTTGTCTCAGGGCACACCGGAAAGCATCATCCCCATGATGTCCCCAGAAGGGCCGGCAGCTGCAGGGCAGAGCTCCAGGCGAGAACGAAAACCAGACCGCTCCTTTTTTAGTGCCGGGAATGCTACCCAGAATGGTCGCCTGCCCGTGTTTATAGTCTCCCGAGTCAGAGTGAATCCAGTGGCAGCTTGTTTATGCCCTGGGTTAAAAAGTGCCAGGAGCTGGCCCCAGCCATCAGCTGGGAGATGCAGGCATCCTGCAGCCTTTGCTACAAACCCACCGTAGGCTTCGATCCCAAATGCCTACAAATCCTGCTCCACGTGCCTTTGTGTGCCTGCAGCCACAAAATGCATCGCACATCCCAAATGAAATGAGCCTGAGGCAAGGGTCGAGTCCTGCAGCTACAGCATATGCCTTGAGCACAGAGTAGGTGAGCTCCAGCAAGAGGAAATTTGGGAAATATCCCCCCCTGGTGATGGTACCTGGGCCACAGAGATGTGCTTGTGGCATCTGCCCTCATCCCCCATGATGTCCCTCATCCTGTCCTGTCCCAGGGTGCCTTGTGTGCCCACACTGCCATCCTCACCCAGTTGCCTTTCCCCATACAGGTGGGTTTTCCTCTATGAGAAGGGCTACCAGACACAGGACAGCATCGTCAGCTCTGTGTCAGTGAAACTCAAGGGCCTGACAATGACCAACGAGAGCAGCTTGGGTCCACACATCTGGGATGTGGTGGATTATGTCTTCCCACCCCAGGTAAGGGGGCAGGAGGGGCTGCTGTCACCCCAACCAGGAATTTTCCCATGCAACACATGGGCTTTCCATGGTGCAAAGCAGGAGGCTCCCACAATAACCCCCTGCCCACATAGCACATGTGGGAGCATCCCATGCCTGGGGCCCACAAGTGTTGATGGGGCATGCTTGATGCCACTTAACCAAGGATCAAAGCTCCTACAATACCTCCAGATGAGCACCTTTGGAAGAAAGGGTCTTATACCATCTCTGGGGCTGGTGACACCACAGCACCTCAAGGAGAACCCATATTTGAGGAGCAAGAAGCCACCAGCCCAGCCAGGCCCTGGTGGTTTTGGTGTCTCCTGTGCCAGCAGGACACGTTCCTCCATAAAGGAACCGCCAAAAAACTGCTACTCATCAGTTCCTTGGCTGTGTCTCTGCAGGGGGACAGTTCTTTTGTGGTGATGACCAACTTCATTATCACCCCTGGACAGAAACAAGGAACCTGCCCTGAGGTAAACACACCTGCTTCCTTCAGTGGTCACAGCTTCTGTAACTTGGGGGGTTGTGGTGGTGGCACTGAGGAAGTAATTTTGACAGTGAGGAACTGAAAAAAAAAAAAATCCTCTTCTTTTCCCTGCTTACTTTGGATGGCCTTGGCTGGGAAGAGGTGTGTGAATGAGTTCTGTCCCCAGGATGGGACAAACAGACAGAAAGCATGGATATGAGGCTGGGACACAATGCTCAGTGCCTTTCTCCAAACAGCTGCCAGATGCTGGTCTCTGCAGACAGGACAGCGACTGCAGTGAGGGGACATACAACCGCCAGGGGCAAGGTACTGTGGTACACCTGCTGCTGTGGTGCAGCATCCTGGGAGAGGGTCCCACTGAGGCTGGTCCTGCTTTCCTCTTCCAAGTGATGGCTGAGCTGCAAAAACCCTTCTTGACAAAGCTATTCAAGGCAATTGGATGTTTTCCCCAAACTGATAGCTTTCTAGCAGCTAATTGGCCACAATTAATTGTGCTTTTTGTAAAGAGGCCCCAAAGAACTGATTATGTGGTGCTCTGGACATCTCTGGCAGAGCTGGAACTCCAGTCAGACCCCATAAATCCCAGCATTAAGCTGAGTTCACCAGTGTTCAGGGATGTGAGCAGCTATCTCTATCCCACAGGACTCATGACAGGCAAATGCGTTAATTACAACTCTTCAATGAAGACCTGCGAAATCTTCGGCTGGTGCCCTGCTGAAGTGGACTACCACGTCCCCAAGTAAGCAGAGATGCTGCTGCCCTATTTCCCACCCTGCTGGGGTCAGCAGAGCAATCCTGGGCTCTGCACATGGCCCTGTGGCCCTGCTCTGTTCTCTCTGCCCTTGCAGCAACATCGTGCCCTGCCGTGAGCTTCATTTTCCCATCTCCATGGACCACCATGAAGCACCTCCCAGCACACACAGAGTCCTTTTCCCCCTTGCTGTGGACATGTGCCCACACTTGTGTTTTTCAGCCCTGCCCTGTTGCCAGAAGTGGAGAAGTTCACCATCTTCATCAAGAACAGCATCACCTTCCCCAAGTTCAAGGTGTCCAGGTAAGGCTGGTCTGGGGGAGGACTTCTGCTTGGCCATGGCCCTAAGGGGAAGCCATGGGTGCATCTGCCTGCATAGAGGATGGCATCCCCCACCAGCCTGCTCAGGATGGTCTCACTGCAACATCCATATAGATGAGCTGGTGGAGATGAACACTTCCCTTTCACATCTGTCCCAGCTTGGCCAGTGGCTGTAGGAAAGGAGGTTGCTGAAATTAATCTCTTTCCCTTCCCTTCCCTTCCCTTCCCTTCCCTTCCCTTCCCTTCCCTTCCCTTCCCTTCCCTTCCCTTCCCTTCCCTTCCCTTCCCTTCCCTTCCCTTCCCTTCCCTTCCCTTCTTTCTCCCTGTTTTTCCCCATAAGAAAGCAGTAAAACATCGCATGAGACAGTGTGGTGTGAGCAACCACGACAAGCCTGCTGCCTCAAAAATGCAGAGCAGCAGGATGTGGGGTCAGACACATGCCAGCACACATGTAAAGGGATTTGTGATGCCACCGATCACATATCTGATTTGAAGCAAATTAGGAGAAGCTATTTGTGCTGAGCATGGGAAATTCCTCGCTAAGCTGGTCATGTCCCCACTCTGCAGGGACAGTGACCGGGGCTGCATGAGTGGGACATGGCAGGGGACAGCAGATTCTGGGAAGCAAGGGCAGCCACAGCCAGCTGGGGTCATGAGGTGACTTCCTGTCTTTGATCACTGCTGCTAATTAAGTGCTGAGCAGAAGTGATGGGATGGGGCTGACCAAAGCATGACGCTTGTGGAACCAGCTGGATCAGGAGGCTTTATGGAAAGGCTATTTTGGGGAGAAAAAGCAGAGCTGAGTGGCATGCAAGGCATCGTCATCCCTTCTAGAGGAGATGGCAAAGAATTGCTATGGACGCTGTGGGACATGTTATCTATGAGCTGGAGCAATGTGTGGGACCAGGCACCTCTAGAGCTCCATTGCCATTATAATGATTCAGATCTTCAGACTTCCTTTTGCTCTTCTTCAATCCCAGGCGCAACATAGTGGAGAGCGTCACCGCACAGTACCTGAAGGAATGCACGTACCACAAGGTCACTGACTCCTTGTGCCCTATGTTTGAGCTGGGATATGTTGTGAAGGAATCAGGTCAAAATTTCAGTATGCTGGCTGTGAAGGTAAGGAAGATTCTGCTGCTGACCCTGCAGCCATGGAGAGGGGATACCAGGGCTAGTGTCACTGGGACAAGGGATGTGCTTTCCCCAGGGCTACACAGAAGAGCCAGAATAAAATCCCTTACGGATGATGAAGCTCTTTGGATGTAGCCTTTTTCTAATTTAAATTTAAATTTAAGCCATTAAATGTAATGCTTTGATGCAGTGAGATTAAACCAGAGGCAAAGCTCATGGGCGAAATCAGACAAGGACAGGCTGTTCCATAGGAGCCATAGAGCACTCTTTTGCAGAACTACTCATAGAATCAGCATCATCGGATGGCCTGAGTTGGAAGGGACATCAAAGATCATCCAGTACCAACCACCCTGCCATGGGCAGAGCTGCCAACCACTAAATCCTTCCTTGGGCTTCGCATGATGATCAGGAACAAGAGGGTACGGACTTGGTCATAAATGCAGCCCCAGTGACCACTCTCTTGGCTGCAGGGCGGTGTGGTGGGCATCACCATCGACTGGAACTGTGACCTTGACTGGCCTATCCGGTACTGCAAACCGATTTACCAGTTCCACGGCCTGTACAATGACAACAGTAACGTTTCACCAGGCTTCAATTTCAGGTGAGGGCACTCCTCCTACAGGCAGAAGCTGGAGGTGATGGTTTTGGGGATCCCACAGCACCCAGTGGATGGCAGAAGATCCTGCCCCATGTCCCAGTGCCATGGGGACGCAGGGGGTTGTAGACACCCAAATGAACCATTAACATTCCTCATCTAATGGGACAGATATGCCAAATACTACAGAGAAGATGGGATGGAAAAGAGGACGCTGTACAAGGTGTTTGGGATCCGATTCGACATCCTGGTGAACGGCAAGGTAAGCACTTTCTTCATGGTGCTCTCACTGGTACTATTTAAAGGGTGTCCCTTCTTCATTTAGTTACAAATATAGGAAGCAAAATAATTTCTATGTGTGTGCCTAAACCCAAACCAATCATCTTTTTCTGACCAATACACTTAAAAACAGTCCTTACTCAGCTCTTGTTTCTCTGAGCAGTGGTGAGCTCTGCAGTTGGAATTTCTGCAAGGTTCTTTAGCCAAGCCCTACCTGGAGCTGTCATATCCTTTTCTTGTGAGCCCATTGTCACACAACACCACTTCTGTCTCATTTTATGCAGGCGGGCAAATTTGACATCATCCCCACCATGACCACTATTGGCTCTGGGATTGGCATTTTTGGAGTGGTAAGTTTGGATGTTTCCAGCCCTCATATCGCTTCATTACCCTGGGCTGTGACTCTCAGGGGGTGGGCACAGGGGAAGGAGGTGACACCATGCCCCCTGTTCCTGCTGTGGGGAGTGCCATCCTACAGAGAGTCCTGGGATCCTGATCCTGATGCAAGACACAAAAACTTCTGCATGATCTTAAGGGGGTGTGTGCTGCATGTACCTAAGTGGAAAGCACTTAATTTCTGCTGGCTTAAATTGCTCAGTATCAGGCCCAGCACACTTCTGTCCTAAATGTTCTAAACTGGCTTTTGGAGGCTGTGTGCTCTTCAGCACTTAGAAGCAGAAGTGACCCCAGTTCATAGGGCAAACTGGGTTGGAAGCATAGGGGGCACGGTGAGCTGGAGGGCAGCCCCAACTCTGCCTATGATTTGCTTCAAGGCCTCTGTCCTCTGTGATCTGCTCCTGCTGCATTTTCTCCAAGGACGGGACTATTACAAGCAGAAGAAGTTCAAGTATGCAGAACAGGAGCCTGTGAGTATTGGCATGTCCCTCCCTTGGGCGGGTGAGTGAGGGTGTGCACATCCAGAAGCTCCCAAGCACTGTCCTGAGAGGTACCCTGTATCCTCTCCAAAATGACATTCCCAAATCACTTTCTGAGAACATCCCCATGACCATGGAATGTTCCATGTCCTTTCATAGGATGTGAAAACAGATCCCCTCAAATTCATCTCACATGCCGGGTGTTAGGAATCGGTGCTCTCCAACTGCATGTTCCTTTGCGGAGAGCTTTGTAAAAGTATCACCATTTTCTCTTGTTTAACTCCTAGTCGAAGTCAAATAAGAAAGAGAAGGAGCTGGACAACGCACCCTGAGAGGTGAGCAGGGTTTCCCCAGGTTGGGGGGTGATGGGTCTCAGGGGTAGCCCTGGGAAGGAAAACACTTGTGGGGACAGGACACCCAAAACCATTGTGCCCCTTTCTCTCCAGCATCCACACTGCCTGACAGACCTGCACCCTCTTCCTCCTCCTCTTCCAAAATGCAGTCGTCATCCCCATCACCAGCTTCAAGGCAGCAGGAGCAGCGTCCGGTGTCGACTCACGGGAATTCTGGGCACAGGGCTTGCTGGAACGCTGGAGCAGGTGGCACCTGCACGGGCCACCGGGGACCTGCTCTCACTAAGGCACCCACGGGACCTCCACCAGCCTTGTGTGGGGTGCTGGACCCGTGCTGAGGTGTCCTGCATCCCAGGCCCCTGCAGCCTTGAGCAGATCCAGATTGAGGAGAGGGGGTGAAAGGAGAGCCAGTGAGAACCATGCTCGGTCCCTCAGCATGGGAGAGAAAGAGTTATTTTGTAAGAATGTATTTTATTAAAAAAATAAATAAATAAACCTTTAGTTTTTCTACTACATCCTTTTGCAATGCCCATGCTTGCCCTAGGCAGGGCACAGGGTGTGCAGTGCTTCTCGGCACCAGGGAGTTTGTGCATGCAGAGCAATGCTGCAAAGAGTGTAAGAGCACAGAGCCTTCGTGTTGGACTTCATGCGGACTCCCCTGGGCTCTGCCCTCCCATGCAGGGCTGCTGGGCCTCTGGCCACAAGCACGGGTTGTTATCAGCCTTTTCACTGGGGTTTCCGTCTCAGACAGGCTGGCTGGCAGGAAGCCATCAGGAGCTGCTGCCCGGTGCCAGTCCCGCTGCTGCTGCTGCCCTTCTCAGCTCCTTGCATCCAGCTGCAAAACCGCCCTGAGCAACCCCTGTCCGCACTGCAGGATCTGCCAGCAATCCAGGGTGCAGCAGAGAGGCTGTTGGGATGCTGAGCCCATGGCTGTGATATGTCAGGGTGGGAGCAGGCACAGTGGCTCCTATGGAACTTAGAGGCCATTAAATTTGGCCATGAGCTCAGCAAATTTAACATCTAGCTGTACATTCCCAGTGGGGAGCTTATCTGCTCCGAGAAGAATGCCTTGGTTTCAAAGTTTTTTTTTAAGATTACCCAGTTGGTTCCTTTTTCCGGTACTCTTTCTCCTGCTGCTGTCCTATAAGAGAGGTGCCAGGTGCTTGTAGCGGTGGAACAGAGATGAGGCTGTGCCCAGGGGTATTAATCTTCTGTGCTGGCATCATGCGACGTGCAGTGCAGCACAGCCCTCAGCATGCCGCAGCCAGCAGAGGGGACTGGCAGACCGCAGCTCAGCCCTGCCTGGCAAAATTCAGCTGCCAAAGATGAGAGTCAGCAAAGCAGGAGCGCTCAGGTTAACCTCTGCACCCGCTTACACGAGGTCAATCTGCAGGCAGCGCTGCAAGTAGAGCAGGGGATTGTTTCTGCCACCTTAATCTGTCAAGCCACTTGTAACGTTAAACCTCAAATCTTAGCTTGGAATTATTAAACACAGAATAGGAAATTAGGAAAATGCTCTTTTTAAAAGATCCCATTCACAACCTCTGAGCGGGGATCCACAATAGACTCAGAACTGCTTTAAAAATCACAGGAGGGTTTATTTCCATCTCCCTGCTCACATTTTAAGATACACAGTCTTTGGGGATCCTCAGCTTTGCTTTCACTCCCCAGTCACTCCTGCAGGACACCATGCTGCAGTTTTAATTCCTCCAGCAACATAAGCTGCTTGTCCGCACCCACCTGCTAATAGTAAAGTAACTCTTAAACAATGAAATGCTGTCTGCAGCCTTTTCAGACAGAAAACACACAAGAAAAAAATATATATATTCTCCAGCTAATCTCTAATCATTACTAACAGGACCAACAAGCCCTTGTGTGTGACACAGCCAGTACAGTGCTCCCAGGGCAGCACTCCTGCACCTATCACGGTCGTTCTGTGAGCGGAGTGAGCCAGCAGTGCAGTTACTATCCCCATGTAAAAAGGAAACTGAGGCACAAACAATTAGTGAATTTGAGTGAAGACACAGTGTGCAGATTCTGCCTCTGAGCAGTTATTACTGTTGGTGAAAGTCACTAGGTGGGAGCTAAAACGAATGTATCTTTTCTTCCCCTCAGGCTTGGTTACTCCAGAATAAATCAAACGGTACAGATATTCCAGAAGAATGATTGCAGAAAAACTTATTCTGCAATAATTATACTGGTTAGTGATTCTGCAGAGAGGGGGACTGATATTTCAGCCTCTGCAGAGCTGGCAACATTTAATCATTATGTTTGCACACAATTCCCAGCACAATGAGGCCATGATTTCCACCTGGTGCTTCTAGACACCATAACAATGCAAATTAAGAACACGTAACGCTGAAAAAGAGATGACCTTTTTCCTATACAATCTCTCCTATCTCTGGACCCACTCATTCCTTCTTTGGCACAGTGGACTCCCTTTGATATTTAACCCAGTCCTCCAGCTTGGAATTTTCTGGTTACACTCATTCTCTTCCTGTCTTGACGTGGAAGTTTTCAGTTGGATATATCCTCTGGCTGACACAAGTGCAGGATTGACAGCAACATTTATGTCCTCCCAGCACTCAATGATGGTTTTATTTCCTTCTGTCCTAACACATTCTCAGGCCAGATTGTACTGCGTGGGGAAAGGTCTCTCTCTGCCATTACGTTAGACATCTGCAGCTGTGCCTGCAGTCATACTCCCAGTGGCAGTAGGTTGGTACAGCTCATTTTCGCTGCTGCCAGCTCCAAATCATGCCACGCTATTTTCTTTCTCTTTCATTGGTGAAGTACTCTCTCCTTCTGTTATCTATTTCTAATTGCTTTATTGGCTAATTTTAGAAAGCATAAAAGTCAAAAGTGGCCAAGTGGATTCTGAATATAGCAGCCATGAAGTCAATCGAGCAGCTCCTCAGTGGTGGTGAACCAAGATCACTCCAGCTGGCAGTACTAAGCACAGCTCTGCACTGTTTTACGGCATCACAGAGAGCTGTGACCCAAGCAGTTCTTAAAGAAACTATGACTTCAACTCTTTATTACCAAACATACCTGTGAAATACCTGGGAAAATGTGAAGTCACCCTTGGGTGACTATAACTCAGGGACAGGTTAACCACCAGTCCTTGAACCCAGAAGATGTATGGGAAATACTCATTACTGACCACTCTACACCCAACCATTAACGAACAGAATACCAAAGCCTTATTTTAACCTTGTTACAGCTGTAGAAGCATCAGTTAAATGTTATCTGGAACTCTTTGAACTGGTCATTGGTGCTTTGTAGTGCAATCATTTATGTGTTGTGAAAGAGGAAACTGAGGCACATGGGTTTTGTTTTCTGGGAGAAATAGCAGCTTGTGACAGAGGGTTGTTACCCAAGTTATTACACTGGGACAAGTGCTAGCAGCCTTTGCCTGAGGCGAAACCTTCGGACCCTGGTGATGGTGCTAAAACTATTTCAGGTGTCACTGTTTCATTAGAGTGACTGATGTTAAAGGAGACAGGTCTTTAGGGGATCCTCAGTCCTCAGCACTTCTCAGTCATCTTCTGGGCATGTCAAAGTCTATAGTGAGGCAGCCCAGATGATTTCCGAAACCCCCGAAAACATTTCTTGGCAGTAGTTATGGCAAAAAGAACTGGAAGCTGAATGTTTCCTTGCTGTACCTGTATGAGCAAGACCCTGTTGGTTATTCTGGGTGTCCCTGTGAAATGGGGCTTTTGTCTTTATACATTTGGATCTTTCAGAGCATGATGTGAGGGATTTGAAACCCAGCTGCATAACTGTGCATACAGGGACCTGTGCTATGGACCATGGAGATGAGATGGGTGCCATTGCTGCACAGGCTTTTTTTTTTTGTGCATCTAGCTGAATTAGAATGAGAACTGACAACGAGCAGCAGAGATGGTGCCAGGATTTGAACTGATTTCTCCTTGCCTTTGTTTGAGTTGGTGTGAAGCCAGCAACGCTGTGTCCCCAAGCTGCCTGCTCCACAGGCAACCAGCCCTCCTTGGTGCAAAGACAAACCCAAGGCTCTGAGGGAATGAGAGCTCTCTTCAATGTGATCCTAGAACTGCTGCCTTCCTCAAAGGCCATGGCACCATGAACACAGACCTAAGCCACTTCTGGACCCCAAATTGCTACAACGATGCCTCTCCACAGCAGCTTCGTGGCTCTCAGCAGGGACCAAACGTGGCCTGGAAGGGCCAGGTAATTTATCCAAGGGTGGAAAACCCAGCTGCATTCCTTCAGAAACCATGCCCTCAATGCATCATTTCTATTTGAAAGGGACTAAAAATTAAATTGCCAATAGTAAAAACTAGAATCTATCAGGCTCTACCAACCTCCCTCTCATTCACATCACATTGCTTTCACCAGATCCAAGAGTTCTTCTCTGCCCCAGCGTTTCTGATTCATGGAGAATGCTCTCCTCCAGGTTTTCTCTCTGAGGATCCTTTCTAGGTTTCTAACATAGGAGTCATCTAGCTGGATGCACGAATTCTTTCCTAATCAAGCCTGCAGCCACACATACTTGCTCAGTCCATCCCTCACACTGCCCTCTCACAGCCAGTGGGTTGGAACTGATGGTCCCCTCTAACGTGGGATCCTCTACGACTCTGTGATCCCCACACCGTCCCTCACGTCCTGACCCCACAATGTCTGTCCCTCACAGCCTGAAACAGCTCCCTGCGCGCAGCAGACCTCTGCTCCTCAGCAGCGCTGGGCTACCAGTTCCACTTCGCCCAGTTAAATAGCCAAAACCCCCGTGTTTTCACCCCACAGCCTGACCCCAGCCCAGGTGTGCTTCTTGTTTTACAATACGGACAAACGTCCCCTCTAAAAAGAGGGTCTTCCCTCACAACCGCTGCAGCGGACGGCCGCGCCGGTACTCCACCGGGCGCCACCTCGCCTCACCTCACGGCCAACGGCCGCCGCGAGAGGCGCGGCCGCCACGAGCCAATAGGAACGCGCGCGAGGGCGGTTATTTACAGACGGCGGGCGGGGAGCTCCGGCCCCGCGCGGCCAATGGAGGGCGGGCAGCCGTGGGGCGGCGCGCGCTGATAGGGCGCGTGCCGGGGAGTTTGGCCGGGCGCTGCAAACAGCGGCACGTTGGAGCGGAGCGGAGCGGCGCGCGGCCGAGCGCAGGTGAGCGGGCGGGAAGGGCGGGGGCGCGCCCGGTGCTTCTCTGTGCCCGGTCGCCTCAGCGGGGGCTCCGTCTCGGCCGGCGGCGTGAGGAGCCCCGCGGGGCCGCTTCGTAGGCCGCGCTGCGTGAGGAGCCGCAGTCCGTGGGGAGCTCCCGGCCTGGGGCAGGTGCGGGACCGCGAGTTGCCTCGGCAGGCGGTGTCCCGGGGGCTGTGTGAGGAGCGGCGGTTGGGGCTCCGGGTGCGCCGTGCGCTGCTGCGGGAACAAACGAAGGAGGGAAATCCTTCCGAAAGCCGGCGTTGTGAGCCGTGTGCCCACAGTGGGAAACTGCTTCCTTTCCGACAGGCTCCGTGATTCCAAGTGAAGCTCGCACTGCCGCTCCCAATAAGGTGTTAACTTCTTTCCCCCTCCTCAGTCTCAGTGTGTTCTGGCGTCTGACACGGGCTGCCTTTGAAGTGCTGCTTTTAGAGGTGGATGAGGCAAGCAGGGAGTTCTTATCTGTGCTGCTGGAAGAGAAAACCCGAAGGCAGAGTGCTGGGGCTGCGGCGTGCCCTGGTTTGTGGCAGTGTGTGCTATGGCCCAGCCTATCTGTGCGGTGAGCAGCACCAATCTCCGGGCACAGCAGTAATTTGCTTTCCCCAGTGTGCTCCTTTGGCTCTTTCCCGAAGAAGGCCAGATCTTAGCAACCAGGAGCGTCAGCGCCGGCCTCTTATCGTTCCAGCGAGGAGTTCAGGCATGTCATTAATGCAGAATGAGAGCTGGGCTTTAAGCTTCGGTAGGTGCTGAGTGGCTGGGTCCTGGTTGCCTTGTGTTTGCTGCCTGGAGTGCCTCTGTGCTGGACCTGTCTCCAACTATTTCTTCTCCTTGCTTTTGGGATAAGTCTCAGTGGCTGGAGCTGGTGTGCTCGGAGTTGGACACAAGTGTGTGGTGTGTGTTCATAGGACGGCACCTGGCCCCAGAGAGGGTGGGCTGTGCTGCTCTCTCAGCTCCTTCAGTCTCTTCTGGAGCTGAGCTGTGAGAGGACCTGTGACCTGAGTTCTTGTCTGTCCCGGTATTGCCCCAGAGAGTAATGATGTGCTGCACGCAGCTTGTTTGTACCTAACTTCTGCCATAGGTTTCCCAGCCGGCGCTCCTAATTAAGTGTTCTTTAAGAGCTGACTGTCTTTGACACAAGGTGCTTGCACTAACTGGTTCTCCAAGACCAGCTTTTCTTTGCTGGGAAGGGATTGTGGAGTTTCTCACCCCCAGGGGCTATTGGGAGGTATCTGCAGAGGGGAGCTGGTCAGCCTGCAATAAAGGGCTTGGCTGTGGGCGTCCCCTTCCCACAGAACCTTTGTATCTTTTACTTGAAGCTAATAAAATGTCATAATGCTCCTGAATCTCTGAAAGAAGTGCTGCTGCAGAAGTGAAAGGAAGAGTCTCAGGTTCTTTCTTTTTAGGTACAGATGAGAGAACAGCAGAGGGGTCCTGGCTTGATTGTGTGCCACCCTGCAGCTGCCAGCTTGGTGAGTACAAGGATGCTGAATCCTGCTTGTGTGCATACAAATCTCAGCTAAAGTCCCCACTTTTTCTAAGAGGGAAAGAATCTTGATATGCTGTGGGGAGGGGTTCCTTAAGGGGCTTGACCTGTCTCAAGAAAGTTGTGGGACATTTGTCTTCAGTGATAAATTATATACCACATGTAAGACCCGTCCTTGTTCCTACTCAGTGTGCTACTGATTACACTGCAGGCAGTTCTTTTATGTGCAGTCTGACTAACTCCAACTTCTCTGCTTAAAGGGATGGGAGGTTTTGGGTGGGGAGCAGCAAGAGTCATCTGTGTGCATGGCTTTTTCATTTTTTTTAAGCAAATCATTGGCTGATGGAAGTGGGGGAGTACTGCAGACCCTATGAGACCCAAGGCATGCAGATCTCACTGTAGCGCTGGCCCAGGCATTAGAAGAATATTTTTTTTGTCTTGTCTTCCCTTGACAGTGCACTATTACAGCCCTGTGATGGATGCTGTTGAAGATAGATACTTTCTCAAACCATGTGTGGGCAGTGGTCTCCCTTGCAGTTGGATAGCTGGTGTAGTTCTGGTCCTGCTGCAGCAGACAAAATGTTTAGAAGGGCAGTGTAGCAATGTTCTGGTTGCTGTGAAGAAGCACTGCTTGAGTAGCAGTCACCACTGGAGCTTATATGGTTTAGACATTGGCTGGGTTTGAAGAGGTGGCACTATGCTGAGCTTGCCGCTCTGTGCTTCAACTGAGAGTCTGCTTGCCAGAGTACTGTCTCTTGCTGGTGTCTCTTTCCTGAAGTTACTGGAGGTTGTATTAACCCAGTTGTTTGTGCTAGCCTTTAACTGTGGAAGGAACAGTCCTGTCTGCAAGCCAAGTCTCCTGTGCAGTACCAGTGCTGACCTTAGAAGAGCCTTTACAGACTCCTTGCTATCTTGGAGCAGGAAAAGGAGGCTTCAGGAGAAGCTACTGTAAAAGCTAGGGGAGCTGGGTGGCTTCTGGGTCTCCAGAGTATGTCTCTGTCTGGCTGAGAGAATAAATCTGGTGCAAATCAGGGCATGCTGCACTATTGGAGTGGAAGGGGCATGTGTTAGTGGGGAGCTCACAGTGAGGTTAGTGACCATGTTGGAGTTGTGGAAAGCAGTTTGCTTGATAACATCTGAAATCAATCTGTGCAATTACTCTGCCTTGAGAAGATGCCCGGGGAGAGCCTGTCCATTGCTGCTGTGAAGTGCAGGTAGCTGATGAGCAGGAGAAGAGTAGGTGGGTCTGTTCAGCTGTTCTCAAAGCACCAACAAACACTGGTTGTGGGGGGGGGGGGAGGAGAGAGGCAGGTTCTGCTTGTGTGGGAGGATGTGGTTCCCTTTTGGAGCTCTGTGCTGATGCTGTGCATGCAGGCAGTGTAAGGAGACAAATGATGGGAGGGGAAAATGGCTTACTTGAGGTCAGTAGCAAAGGTTGCTTTGAGTAGCAGCTCTTCTTTGACACCTACGTGAAGGAAGGGGAGCAAATGCTGCTTCCAGGTGACTTTGCACCATCCTCTAACTTGTGCTCTGGCAGATGCTGGCTGCTGCCCAGCCCTACCCTGCAGCTGAAGTTTGGCAGTTGGAGAAGGCAGGCAGTGCAGCCAGTTTACTGAGGGCCAGTGAGGAGGCAAGTTACCCATTCAGCTGCTTGCCAAAAGTAAGGCCTGGGTTGCATGTGATTTAAATTTGATATAAGGTTAAATGTTACTGGCTTATGCCTTAAAGATAAGAAAACAAATACATCTCAGGAAAAGTAGGCAGACAGCAGTCCTCACCAAGGTTCTTCTGCTGAGCTTTTTTCTTCATAGCTTTAAATTCCTCTTCTCTGATATTGAGTCATTTTATGTCACTATCTTCTCAAAGCAAGTGACATCCTGTAGCAAGTGTCTGATGTGCAGGTTAGTGACCCAGTCATCTAATAGGCAGTTAAATGAATGTGGGTATCTGACTGTAAAAGCAGTGAGGATGATTGAAGTGTATAGAAGCAATTGCTGACATAACTCATTCATTTGTGGCAGATCTGAAGTAGTTAGTAATCTTTATGATAAAGCATCGAAGTGCTGGGTGCAGTGGATAAATGAATGATATCAAATGTAATTAAACATGTGGTTTTAATTAAGACAGTGGTTAAGCTTGATGTGCTTGGAAAAAACTCTGAAGTGCTTAAGAGAAGAAATCCTGATAACTGGTAAACTGGGATGGGTTACCATTCTGGAAGATAAAAATAGGATAAAACCATCATAGGTGTGTGGGAGGGTGGCTGTAGATCTGTGGCTGTTGGTGAGGTGTAAGTTGATATACATACCTTTCTCCAGAAACTCTGTTTTTCAGGCTCCTGTAGTTCTATTAAAGACACACAGGTGGTATCTTTAAGGATTGTCCTTGATCATAGACAAATGTGTTTAGTTAGGGACATGCATACTAGATCAGAATTGCAGATTTGTTTGGAGATGAAACAGGAACTGTAGCAAAGCAGGGAAGTCGTCTTGGGTTCCTAGGGAAGGCTTGTGCCTTGCTTCTAGGGCTGCCACAAATGAACAAGTGTAACTTTTTTTTTCCAGGATTAAACTTCAGGCTATCAAAAAAAAAAAACTAACCCAAAACCATCTGGAAATTTGACTCAGCCTTTCCTATTTTCCAGCTACTGAGGTGCTGCTTTCCATTTTCTTTTTTTTTCCTGTAACCTACACAAATATGGTCATCAGACAAAGTTTATCATTAATGACAGGGTGTAGACAAACTCTGCTTAGCTGTAGTTCTAATTTGCTTAGGGATTTGAGGACTGAACTTGCTGGTAATGTTTCTTAGAGTGGGTTAAATCTTCAGAAACATTTTTGTGCTCAATTGCAGTCTTCAGTTTTATTTTTTGGCATAAGTGATAGGGGCAGAAACAGATGGAGAAGTATAAATATTTGTCATAAGTGTCAAATATGTGACACTGGAAAATGATTTCACTGCTTCCATGTGCTTGTGTCCCTGGATGGGGAAGTTCTCTTGAAAGGTCAAAACCTTTTGAGGACACAGTGTCTTTGTGAGCTGAGGCTTGCAGCTGAAAGGGAAAGCTGTCCCATGGCAGCTGAGGGATTCTTATCCTGGAAACTTGCTGGTTTAGGGAGTGAACCTGGCTGAAAATAAATCCCTCTATTTTATTTGATGGCAACCAGCTCATGAGCTGAGTCATGCCTTGTGATAAAGGTGTGGTTTGCTGAGGACTTGTTTCTGTTGGGTTGCTGCCCTGGACTGGCATTATTTTAGAGTGAGTACCTCAGATGTGTTTTTTTCTGGAAGTCATTTGGGATTAATTTAGCCTGTTTGTCTCTGGGCTGGTTTCAGTGTTTTCTGTAGATTAGTGGCTGCGTTCTGGGAAGACTCTAAAGTGTTGTAATTAATTCTTCAGTGTTATTCAGAGTTTATGGTGAAGTTGTTAGCTAGTTAACAGTGACTGCTCTAATTATTCTGGTGTTAATATAAACAGTGAGGCTGTGATGTGCCATTCTCTGCTGGAACAGCACTTGTATATGTGCCTTTCTGAGATGCAAGTGTCCTTAGGCTCTTTCCTGTTCCTATGCTGTACACTTTGCAGACCAGGTTCCAAGCAGGAAGGCCACAGAAGCCCAGCCTTCTGTTTTGCTGACGCCAGTGTTGAGAGGTAGCTACTCCCCTGAGGTCAGTGGAGCCAAATTCATAAGCCTTACTCATTTGTTTTATTGCTGCTTTCTGCAGTTGCTTTTCCGTGTTAATCTCCGCTTTCCCACATCACTGTAAATGAGAAGGCTCATACCCCATCCTTTTCAGCTGGCAGAAAAGCCTGGATTCTTGATTGGAGTCCTTGCTGCAGAGCCAAGGTGGAAGAGTTGTGTTGTTTTTGTTTTTTTTAATAAGTGGTCAGAAGCACAGAGTTGTTTCTCAAGGTGGGAGGATGAGAGCAGCTCCCTGAATCCTATGATTCTGGTGTAATATCCCGTGTATATTTCTAGGGTTGGCTGCTTGTTTTTTCTCAGCCAAGTGGCTCCATAGTTGTGTGACCTTGTGAGGACAAAACATTAATGATATATTTTGAATGACTATTAGGTCCCTCTTCCACTGTGCATGGCAATATTCTTGTCTTTGCACAGCTGTGTGGATAACATTTTCTTTACCTTCAAAGGAAAAAAAAAAAAAATCTTGCCTCTGGTGTTCTTACTTCACATTATTTCTGCCATGGCTCTTGAACTCTATACTAAATAGATGCAATTCCTGCAGACCACAAAGCTCTGAGCTGCAAAAGGCTGGTCCAGTGTGCAGGATATTAACACAGACTGATTCGTTTTCCTTCTGCTATGGCTTTCCTTGGTAACATGAAGCCCAGTTCACAGATGGACCCAAACACTGTGTGCATAGCAAAGGTGTTAAACAAAGCAGACATGAGGTGCTCAGCTGGGGTGGGGGGAAGAGAGTAAAGAAATGCTGTGGATGCCCAGGCTGAATAATACCTTCCGAGGATGCATTAGTGTTGGATTTACAACTGTTAGTGTCTATGGTGAGGATACAAATGAGTCATAACAAGGAGTGTGAGATCATACTCTACTGACCTGGACTTCAGTACCTATATTTGGCAGTTGAACACTGTATTGAAGCAGTGCTATGCAACCACCTATTGTTGTTCTGGTGGCTGGTGTTCCTCTCTTATTCCTGTGTTGCTCAACTGATTCAGTTTTACCTTGCTGTCCTTGTGAATGCAGCAAAGGTTCTATCAACTCTGTAGTTTATGTTGCCTTATTAACTTAGACTGATGTGCTGTCAAGCCCTTTAAGATAAAAGCTTCAATGTGGGTGCTTCCTTCCTTCTCCCACCTGTAGGTTGGTGGGATGCTCAATTGGAGCCCTGCTGGAAGAGATCTGTAGCTGCTGTTTCGTGGTAGGTCTGCTTTGGTAGCTGCTGCTTTGGTAGGTAGGGGGAACAGGAATGTGCTTCTGCCTTGGGACTGCATTGTGGGGTTACTGCACATGCAGTGTGTGATTTGCTGGAATTGTCAGGAGAAGATCCTCTGTTTCAGCTTGTCTACTGTGTACAGCGCTGTCAGAGGTGGGACTGGGGAAGTGTGAGCATCTGAGGGGGTAGGAAATGTTTTATTCAAATGTGGGAGGACTCTATATTGCTGCAAATCAGCCTAGACCATATAAAGGTGCTATGTAGGTTTTGCCTGCCTTTGTCCTGTGGTAGAGTTCAAGAACTTCAGTGCTTTCAGCTGGCAAATCAGGCTAAATTACTGCTGTGCCTTTTGAGAGATCAGGCATCTCTTCCAGTGTGTTTCCATACTCTAATCAGGCTTCTGCCTTTTCCTTTCTCATGCAGTATTGATGTGAGCTGTGCCTGTAATTTGCCTTGAAGCAATAGTAAAAAGGCATGACTTATTCATAGCAATTTCTAGGAGTTCATTCCTAAATGCCAGATAGATTGCTTCAAGTCAGACTGCAGAATGGAGCTGACCTTTTTTTTTGTAAGGATCTGAATTTTCAGCTTGCTGTTTCAAAGGAACTAAAAAGTGGTCATCCAAAATGATAATCATGGATGTGAAAGGGCAATATCAGATTGTGCCCTACTTGTGGAAATCAGTTCTTCTGTGGTGCATGCTTCCAGCCACCAAATGAATGAGTAAAGCAGTTCCAAACATCTGTTTACTTGCCTCATGATTTCTCATATTAAGAGTATACATTTTGCTCCAGGGACCAGTGTTGTCCTTATACAGCATCAGGCACAGGTGATAACTGAGCCTGAAATGCCAAATCAATGGAAACCAAAGCCTCCAGATCAGAGTCAATGAACCGCAGACACCTGAAGGATACAAGGCCAAAGGGCAGTTTCTTAGCTACAGAAACGTACCTGGTTTGACTCCAGCGCAGTGTGTTGCTGAGCTGCCATGGTTCAGTGCCTGCCCAGCTATCCTGTGGAGAAGCCCCTTCTCCCTGCAGGACACAGGGCCTGTCCCTTGCTGCTCTCAAGGCTGAGGCTGCTTGGTGTGTGTACACCAACCTTCTGCTGATGGCATGGCTGCAGTGCTTGCGTATTTCGGGTGTGAGCTGGATATGAATTCCTAGATTCACTGAGGGTGTGCTGTGGCTTCTGCAAAATACTGAGTCTCATTCCATAAGACCTTGTGGAGCTCCCAGAATCTTTAATATTCAGTGTTCTTTAGGTATGAATAAGTATTTCCTTGCCCTGAAATGTTTCCCTGCTGTTAAATTCATTGCAGCTTCTAAGACAATACATCTCTTTCCTTCCCTTTCTCCTCCCATGCCCCAGCTTTTATTAACCTGGAAACATGCTGACACTTCACCATCACACTGGTTTCTAGCACATTGGGGAGCTCTGTAGTTTCTTTGCAAGCTGTCATTGCAGCTACATTCAAGGGAAGATGATGGCTTACTTCATCTCCTGGGGTATTTGTTCTTCCTAGCTGATGGCTTTCTGCAGTACCTGACAACAGACAGCTCTGTATGTGTAGCTGTTTCCCTTTAAAAGGAAGGGATGTGGTGAAGGGGAATTGAAGATAGTTGCATTATTGTACTTTAATAACTTATTTTGGCAGGGCTGTCTGCCTGCAGACTGTCCCACCAGACAGGTGTATTGGTTTGAGCCTCATTGAAGGGTCTGTTCCATCCTCATGACTTGCAGGTCACTTGGTGCCTCTTACTGTCATAGGAGTTTCTTAGTTTCTGTGAATTCTCAGCAGTCACTTAAGTTAGTGCCAGGTCTGGTTCCTGGCAGGCAGGGGGCCTGAGTGAAGCCCCTGTGGTTGTCAGGAGCAGGTACAGGCACTTGCACTGTTCAGGATGAATGCTTGCTGGCAGCCAAGGCAGCTTGCTTGTTCCTTTTCAGTTAATACATGGTAGTAAAGTAGTTCCAGATATGGTTTACTTGTTGACATTGAGAAGTGGCATTTCCAGCAGCAGTTCGTTTCCCAAAGCCCTGACCTCTTCTGAACCCTTTCACAGCTGATATCTTCCAGGCTGTGCCATTCTGGCATTTGGGAACTCGCGTGTCCAGGCTGAAGCACCTGCAGTCAGCCAGCTCTGAGGCAGAAGGATTCTCTTGATTACTTCTAACCTCACAGGGCCTGGTTCTTCCTGTTCTTTACAATCCTGTCTTCCAGCTAGACAGTTCTGTGGGGATTCACCAAAGGCTTTTTGGACAAATGCAGTTCCTGCATGGAGGCAGGAAGCCAAGAGCTGGAGCAGAGACTGCTGAATGGCAGCAGGCATGGAGAAGTGTGCTTGAGAGGGACTCTGAAGATGCTCGGAGGTCACTGTGAAGTCTGAACAGCAGTCAGTGGGGGAATGTGACAAGCAAAAGCTGGAGCTGTAAAGGGTGTGGCAAGGAAAACAATGTATGTAACACACTTCTGTCATGGTCAAGAGCTGAGCTATGTGGCCTTGGGAATCCTTTACCTTCTTTGCAAAGCTAGGGCAACTGGAAATGTTTCAGCTGCTGCAGTGAGCATTGTTCTGGCTGTTGAAATTAGTCAAGGAGCAGTGTGGTACCAGAAAATTCCAGAAGCAAAGCAGTCCTCTAATAACTGGGTCTCTAGCTGAATACCCTCTAGACTTCTCTTTTGGAGGTGACTGTTGTGGATCAAGCATGAACTGTACTCTTGCTGTCCTTTGTTACATTTCTCCATACTAAAGTGGCCACGAGCTGTGGTCATAGTGCAGAAGGGATGCTCAGACGGTCTGTGCTCTTTGGATCTCTTGAATCTATGCTCCTCTGAAGCCATCTATCCATATGGATGACAAATGCTCCTTCACACCCAAGGCTGGGAGCTGTTGGGCTTACTATGCATCTCACATGCTGAGGAGCAGCTGCTCCTTCCCTGGGTGCCAGGTAGGACCTGCATCTGGCTCTACACTGCATTAAGCTAAATGTGCTCTGTGTAGGGTGGGTGGAGTCTCTCCTGTCAACCTACTCTGCCTGCAACTTGAGTTTCCTTGGAAACTGGTCACTTTTTTTAGTCTTTTAAGCCCACCTCCCAGAGAGTATGGGAATTTTAAGTATTTACATATATCGTAAGAATGATGTAATTAAAATTCTTAATTTTATTTTTCTTGTATGAGGTTTTTTTTATTCCTTTGATTTAAAGAGTGGTAGTAGCTAATTGGATTTTAGGCCAGTCTTGCATAGGCATCCGGGGGAAGGGACTGCAAATGAGCCTAGTTAGCCAGGAAATTGCACATTTAAATATAGTTCTCAGTAGGGGCAGCAGAACACCCCAGGGGCAAATTAAGAACAAAATCTCTGCTGACGTGTTCATTTAGCTGCAGACATTGTAAGAGAAACAAAAAGGAAGCCTGGAAGTGAGGGGAGCAAGCTGAAGGGTAGGAGTCCCATCTGCTGTGTTTCTGTACTGTTGCAGGTCTCTCCCAGGCACCAGGATCCTTGTCTTGTCCTCTGCGTTGGCTGGTGTATTGGCTGATTCCAGGAGGAAACTACTGAATTGACTTTTTGGGGGGTGATTTCCTTAGAGGATGTAAATCCACGGTTCACATAATGCCATGAGGCTTCTCTCACTCTTTTCAGCTTTGGCACAAATCATGGTGATAGGAAGATGAAATGTAGCACCACCTTGTTTTCCCTACTTGGGTTAAGAGGGGACAGCTTTCTCCGTGAGGCTGCTGATGCTTCCCAAATTGATGAGTGGGATGGTGCTTCCTAACGCTGTGGTATAGACCAATTTCCCTGACTTGGTATGCTGGGGAAGTAACTGTGGTTAGTGACAGGAGCCTTATTCATCCTGAGTAAAGATAGATCCTTACACCTGAGTAATTCTTGACTGAAAGCCAGCAGTGCTCTTGAGTTTGACTAAAGTATGGGTGTTAAATTTCCAGCCCTGCTTGTCCCTTGATTCCTGTGTGGTCAGTGGGGTGTGCAGCGGAGCTCACTTGCACTTCATTGTTTCACAGTGTTTCTGAACCAGTCCTTGACAATTTTATTTTCACCTAAAGGTTAAGATACATTGCTGCTGATGGGGAGGAAAATGTGGAAGAGCAGTTCTCATTTCCTCTGGCTTCAGACACAGCTCTCAGTGCTCTCTGTTTTGTTCTGATTATCTCCTTGGGGCAGACAATGGGTTCAGGTAGACAATTAATAGAAATTGTTTCATCCTAAATCCTTCCCTCTTTGGGGCTAGGGGACTATTGGCTTTTTAGGCTACCTGGAGTAAGATTTCACAAAAGCTGTGGACCCCCAGAGTGGAAGTAGCAAGCTGCTTATCCCACCTTATCTGCAGCGTTTCAGAGCTTTCATCATGCTCCCTGGGTGAGTTTCATAGGGCTCAATGGGGAGCTGTGTGTGCTGTCAATGCCCAGCCCTTCTTAGTTGTGAAGGGCATGGGTGCCTTTAAGACCTGTTGGAGGGTTGTGTAACTTAAAATGGCATGCTTGTTGTATCTTGATGACTGAAGTATATGAATCCTTGAGCTTGAAGACAAATGAAAGGAAACAAAGGAAGGAGGAAAGCATCTTTTTTTTTTATCACAGGAGTATAGTTCACCTAGTAAGTATTCTGTTAGCTGTGGGTGCTATGTATTTTGCAAACATCTTGAGAGACCATACCTTAAGAGAGTCCTCTTACTTCACAGGGTTTTCTGTGCTGCTGTTCCTTAAATCCAGTACATGCAGACTTAAGTTATTTTATGCAGATGCCAGCTGGGGCCAGACTTCTGGGGGAGTTCAACACCCCCTTAAAAGCACATGCCTTTTGGGGATCATTTCTTAAGCTTTTTTTTAATGCCTGCTTTGTTTATAAGCTCTTTGAGCTGGAGTTAGCTTTTTAGTTTGTTTTAAAGCACTAAATGCAGTAGGGCAGTTAGCTCTATGTTAATTGGTGCTGTTGTCATGCTGTTGAGGAGCTGGAGTAACCTGGCCAAATTTTCTCTCCTAGGCTCAATGCCTGGATGTCTGAAAGGGAAAACTAATTATAGTATGAAACAAAGAGAACAGACTGGCCTAAAGGAAATGTCATTAAGGTTCTCCTCAGACCCTGGGTCAGCACATGTCAAATCACAGCTGCATCAATCTCTTAATTTCTTCCTCCTTCAATTTAAATTACCACCAAGTGATTTCTTGGAAGTGTAACTACATTTTATACCACAAGTATGGATTTAGAGAAAACAGACAGAATTCAGAGGTTGGGCTGGAGTTGTGAAAGGCAAACTGAGGACAGCTTCTTCCCTTTCCTTCTTGCTTTGTGCAGAGCATCGATGTGTGTATGATGACTCTTCACTGAGGTCTGTCTGAGACAGTGGGTATGTGGGTGACCCAGCTCTCTGAGAAGGATACTGGAGATGTCTATGTGACTGGTAGATACAGCAAAAATAAAAAGTGCTTTCTGAGCAATGTATCAAGCTGCTGAGCCCTCTTCCTTCACTTCTAAGCTGTTAATGTATGTTCCCCTCTGCCTCCAAGCATCTGCTAATGGTCCCTGTTGGAAATGGAAACTGGGACAAGGTGGACATATGCCCTTACACAGTATGCTCTTTCTTGCATCTCAAATGTACTGCTTGTCGAGGAAGGAAGAGCCATGAATCCATAATACAAATGTGCAGTTTCATTAATCGTTGTCCTTTGTGGTTCCTCAAGATGGGAGATCATGGTGTCAGTTGGAGCCACAAGGTGGGACCAGAACCATGGAAATCAGTAGTTGCTTTTTAAAAATGTGTATTTCATTTTTTAACCTAGTTTCCTTCTGAAACCAGACCCTGTGTGAAAGATGAACCATATATGTCAGTCCTGTCTCCTACCCTGCTGTGCATCAGCTTCTGGAGCCTTTGTCCTCCTGCACTGAAATGCCTCACAGCAGTTAAGGCTTCAGAGACTTGTTGTCAAGAGTTTTCATGGAAGTGGTTGGCTGGGTAGAGAGGGAAGGTGTTAAGATGAGAGTCTCCATCAGTTAGTTCTGCAGCCCCTGGGCAAGCTGACTTGGTGCTACTTCTCCCATCTTCTGTTTTTCTTGCTAGCCCCACTGTACCCTCATTTCTCTTTGCCTGCCTGTGCTGCTCGGTTCCAGGCTCCTTGTGCAGTGATCAGTGCTGGCTGAGTGCTATGGCTGTGTGTCAGTGCTGGGCTGCTGCAGAAGTCCCTGAGGAGCAGTGGTGCTGGGACATACAGATTCTGAGCCTCAGGGCTGCGAGTGTCCTTCAGAATGGAGCAAAGAGCTCGGGGAGACCAGCAGGCTGGGAGGTTCAGGGTGCAGATAGCTTGTCTGTCCACACCCTACTACAGACATCCTAGCATTAAGAAGACTCCTAAGAAGTCTTTAGAGGATTGCCAGTAAGGCTAATGTGTGATGGCACACTGCTGTTCTTTTGCTACATTAGTTCATCTGATGTTAGTTGGCATCCTCTAGGTAAGTGGATTGCTGATTCTGAGACCATCTTTCCCTTTCATAATTCATGTGGAGAGTTAATACAGAAATCCCTGAAATACAAAGCAGAGCCAAAGAATATACTGAGTTGGAACGGACCCACAAAGATGAGTGTCCAACTCCTGGCTCCACAAAGGAACACCTGAAAATCAAACCATGCTTCTGAGAGCATTGTCCAACGCTTCCTGAACTCTGGTCAGTGTGGTGCCATGGCTGCTGCCTTGGGGGGACCTGTTTTCAGCTGGAAAGAGGATTTCAGCATTCCTCTTCTAACACTTCATCCTCCAGCCTTCCCTGAGCAGGTGGAGATGAACCCTGTTGCACAGAGGGAGGAAGAACAGCGTCAGATATGGGTACAAATACACCTGCCTGGGACCACACTCCTGCTGAGGGAGTCAGTGGGGTATCTGTGTTCTAATGGACTGAGCAATTGCAGTTTGGCTTGGGTGCTTGTTAATAAAGAGTAGCACAGAAAATAAAATCCATGAAAGAGTTTTAATAACTGGGGAGAATAATTGTGAAGTACTTCAGAATATTAACCAATGGCTGAATGCATTTAATTAGCTTAATGAAGCTGGGTGGCTGTGTTCTTTTTTTAATCAAACAGATGGGCAAAACATTATGCACAAAAAATGAGTTCTGAATACAATGAATGCGTTTAATTAGCAAATAAAAGAGAAGAAAGGGGGGTTTGTTTTTCAACTTCTAAGTGAGGGATTCTTCACTACTGAGTGTGCTCAAAAAAGCCTTAAGAGTTGTGGTTCCTCTCAAGCTCTAGGTTGTTGTAGATAGTAATGGCTTGAGAGTTTGAGCTGGGAGCCAGTTGTGGTCTGTGGCTGGCTGCACCTGTGGGAGGTGAGTGTGCTGGTGGCAGCAGTGCCTTGCTGGCCCCAGCAGAGCTGTGCTTGCGTGGTGTGATGGCATGGAGCCATCAGCAGCTGCAGTTATGGGCTGGATCCCCAAGGACATGCTCAATAGCAGTAATACTGCTTAACCTGACGTTACAAAGCCTTTTACCTAAGTGTTTGTGTGATCACATATTATTTTTCCACCCTTTCCCCTTCTGTAATAGTAGATTGAGGTTAAGCAGCGAGGAGGTGAGTTCAATGTCAAACGTATGGTGCTGCTAAAGGTGCCCTCTGTATTCAGGGCACCAGGGGAGCAGTGCTTGGAGGCCTTGCTCAGAGGGCACACGGCCCCATCTGTAGTACTTCTGGCCCACCTGAGGGGACCACTTGCTGCCTCTGGTTTCTCTGTCCTTGCTGTAGTGCTGGCTCCTGTCCACTTGTGCCTGTTAGAATAAAACTTACTTATGTCAGCTCAGTCCCAGGGAAGGTCCCAGTCTGCACCTGGCTGTGCAGAGGATTTGTTAGCCTGCTGCACGTGTGTATACACACAGACATGCATGTTTGTGCACTCTTCTGCCAGTCTCTCTAACCAGCTTTCTTGTGCCATAGGAACCTGTTGCTAATTAATAACCACCTCTCCAAGCTGGAGACTCCCTTCCCTGTGAGCCTCAGTGCTAATGTGGGTCTGTAATATAGATCTGTTGTATCCCTGTCTCACTAAGGCTGTGAGTGTTTACTCAAGCCTTGTGTTATAAGCTGAGCAAGCCATTTTGATATTAAGCCTATAATAATAACACCTTGCAGCTAAAGAGCATGTTTTTCCCCATCGGTGGATTACTCAGCTCTCTTTTCTTTTGAGGGAGTGTTTAACAAAAGCAGAGACTTTCCCAGTCTGTGTTTAATTAAACAGAACTCAGAGATGTCTTTTCATTTTGGTGCTGTGACTATATTGCTTTGCAGCCTTATCTCTGGGGCAGGCAGAAATGGAGTGTGTGCTCTGCCTGCGGTCAGGCTGGCTGTCTCCTGTTGGGCTGTCCCAATGGGCCCAGCAGCTGATCCCCTGTCTGCATGGGGACCTGCAGGCTCTGATTGCTCCTTGGTACTGATGGGAGATGCAGTCCTTGTGGCAGCCTCCAAATTTAAGCAGGTGCTGGAGTGGAACCATTTGGAAGTTCCTTATTCCTGTCTTAAGGGATTTTTTGTGAGCAGATGGTGATGTGCTCTGGTTTTGCTTATTATTGCAGATTATTTGCCAGCTAATTTTTGTGACTAAAGCTTTGGCCTGTAGACTGTTAGGAATCCTGGACTCAGGTTTCTGGTAGAAATACTTGTGTTTGCAAATTTTCAAATCTGTTTCTGTGTTTGTTCCCTGATGTCACTGTTAGCAGGAGATTTCTCCCTGGAGCAGATGCCCTCTGCTCTGCAGGGAAGGGGCAGCTCTTGGAACAGAACTTCCCTTCTGGAGGCTGCATGAGAAGTGGCACTTTTGTACCCAGTTCTAAGTTTGTTTAATTTTAAAGCCTGTTAGGGTTGAAGTCCTAACCACAGCATCAGTGCTATTGTGCTGGCCTTCCCAAGGTCACACTGCTGTTTCATGTGGCACAGTACAGCAGCAGTCCTGCCACACAGTGTGAGTTTTGTACTGGCAGTGCTCTGTCTTCAGAACTGCAGGCTAGCAGCCGGAGGATTGGCCTGTAGGCAGCTTACACCCATGGGGTCCTGCAGCCACCTACCCATCTCTCCCTCTACTGAAAAGTTGCTATGACTTTTTTTGGCTCATTTCTTGCCACCTCTCCATTCTTCTAAAAAAAGAAAATTTCTCTCAGATGTCTCTGGAGAGCTGGCTATGGTAGCTCCTTGACTGATTTATTCTAGTATTTTAACATTTACTGGATTTACATAACAGCCAAACAGTCTGTTTCAGGAGTTTAATATAAACCTGACTCTAGTGAGTCACATTCATGTTAGCAATAATGCAAAGAGAGGCAGCTGGGGGAGTGAGGAGGTGACTTTTTCTAGGTTTCTGCACTGAAATATCTGGCTGCTTGAAATATCTCTGACGCCTTGTAGCTGCCAAGCTGTGCCAGCTCTCCTCCACCATCAGGGACTTCTTCTGAAACTTTGGAAGGTCAGTAGGTGCATCACATCAGCGCTCCTGGCTGAGCTCGAGGGCTTTCTAAAGGTATCTGTGCAGTGCTGGTGTCTCAGCAGCTTCACAGCTGCATCGGGTATGAGGTGCCAGCTGAGCAGGGCTTGTTCTTCAGGGCTGCAGAAGGGAGATCCATGGGGATGATTAACAGAAGGGGTTCCCACGGTGTGGCACGTAATCTGCTGCTTCGAGTCCTGTCCGGGCAGAATGATTTTGGAACTCCCCAGTTCCTCTTGCATAGTTGTATGTGTGCAGCAAACCCCTGGAGCGCTTCTGCAGGCAGTCAGACCCCTCCTTGCTCCTGAGGCTGTGTGTGCTGGTGGGATTGTACTGTCATCAGGTAAAACAGATCCTCAAATCGTGTTTTCTTTTAGGAAAATCCTTGGTAAAAGACTGCAGGAATGGAATCGCTGGGTTTGTGTTTGCATCTCTGCCTATGTTAGAGCTGGCTGTGCAGGCAAGCAAGCGCTTCTCGCCCTGCAGCTTGCCTATTTGGATTCTTTTCTTTAGAACAGAAAATAAGTGCTGACTGATGAGATCCATTACAGCACTAATTTTAGAGCATGCCAAACACTAGGAAATTGTTTTCACCCTTCAGTCTCATTTCTCTTTTCCCAATCCCTTCTCACTTTGTGAAAACTGTCTTTGTCATTCTTCTAAATGTCTGGTGACATCCTGCTCGCTTATCTTCAGGCATTCTCCTTCCAGCCCTTTTCTGATGCTTCTTCGCTACCACTTGACACTGCTCTTACAAAAGCTCCCTGTGGCCACAGGCAGCCGGGTTGGAGTGATGCAGGAAGGAGCCCTCCCATGCAGCCTTGGGCAGCTAGTGCAAGATGCCAGCAAGTCCAGGGGGAGCAAGGGAGGAAGCTTCTGAGTGGAATTTCTTATCCTTGGGCGTCTGTGGCTCTGTAAGTCTTTCCAGTCACACCCCAGCTTGCTTTCCCTATGAGCAAGAGGGAAAATATAACTTTTGCTTTGGTGTGCTGAAAAGTTTAGGTAGCAGTCCCATAGCTTCAGCGTTTCTCCTTGGCACTGATGAAACTTGAGTCATTGCTCAAGAAGATGGAACAGGCAGTGGGGGAAATTCAGTTGGGAACTGAAATACTTGATCAATGCCAGAGGAAACAATAGTGCACAAAAACCTAGATTTAAAACATGATTGCTTTTGTCAGCTGGAAGCTTGCACTGGCTTGAGAAGAGCCTGGATGTTTAACTTGCTGTCTCAAGTGAAAGGTGTCTGTCGATACCGCTGCTTCTTGCTCACAGTGTTTAGCAGAGCCTGATAGTGCTCTAGATTAAAGCTGGTGGCACAAGTCCAATGGTTTCAACCCATCCAATTTTCAGAGGCTCTCTGGAATATGTTTTTTCGTGGGTTTGGCAACCAGATATGCCTGTCAGCCGCTGCTGCAGCCATTAGCAGACAGATTTCTGTAAGACTGATGCCTGCCCTGGAGGGACCTGTGAAAATCTGCCATCTCCTGCCCCATATCCCCAACCCTTATCTTGCCTGCAGAGTCCCGTTGGGTGGTACATCCCTCAGAGAGCTCTCCCTTGCTTTTTGTGCTGGAGTCCGATGGAAAAACTCTCTGCTCCTAGCAATTATTTCATGCCTTTCCTGGGTGTGCTCTGAGCCCCATGGTTGCTCAGAAGTGTCAGCCTGCAGGAATTCAGCAGGCGCATGTCTTCATAGTCAGCCTTTGTGAATATGGCTGAGATAAACCCTTTACTGAACTAAATGTGGTAACAGCTAATCCCTTGGAAACAGTCACCTGGACCCTGCCTGATGAAAAGAGGCTTTGCTGCTCTGATTAACAGCACTGGAAAGAACATTAACTCACTTTTATTTGGAAATGAAAAGTACCTCTCCAGGTACTCTCCAGAGTTTAAGGGATTAGGTTCCAGCTGGAATATTAAGGTATGTTTTTTGCAACTTCCTTCTAAATCTGTAGCTTGAAAAGGCCAGTCAGTCCTGATGGGAGATTGCCGCTGCATGTACCTGTGCCCTGGGGATCTGCTGCAATGCAGGAGGCTGGGAATGCTGAGGAGTGTCCCTAGGAGCAGTGGAGCAGGGCGCATCTTTGGCACTGTCTGCCTGTGCTGGAGTGTTCTCCTGGGAGCCAGGGCTCAGCATTGTGAGTGAGCCCTGCTGGAGTGGCAGAGCAGTGCCTGACGGACTGAAGCTTGTCTCATCCTTGCAAAGAGCCAAATGACATGACCGTTTCCAGTTTGTTCTTTAGCAAGTGCTAGAGCCCATGGAGAGCACGGTGCTATTGACAACTCTGCTTTGTTTGCTAGGTGTGATTTGCACTGATTTCTTTTTTTTTTTTAAGTACAACTCTTGCTTTCAAAATCCTGTACTGGAAATTCTATATGCATTGAAAACAAAACTCCTGCACTTAAGTGAACACCACTTCAGGCTGTTTTGAGACCAGGATTTTATCTTGGTGCTGGTTTCCACGAGGCTGCATGCACAACTGCTAAGCCTCTGCCCTGGCAGCTGTTGATCTGTGGGAATTGGGAATCTGGGTGATAGTACTGGCTCAGGGTGGGTGAGATCTGCAGCAGGCAGGAGCACTGGGGGGCCTGGTGACAGCTCAGCTCTCCCAGCAGCAGGCTGAGGGGCTGCTGACCCCATTCTGGGGAGGGCAGCAAGGTGTGGTGAACGTGTCAGACTCTGTGTGATGAAGTAGTGACAGGCAGGAGTAAAACCTGACTCTCAAGCATCAGACTGCCAGCAGGAATCAGGCTCCTTGTCTCTGCAGGAGTCTCCTCGTCTGGAGTGGAGAAGTCCATGGTAATTGCTTGAAAGAAGGAGGTGACTCTTGCCTGTCCCAGGCATGCAAACTGTTCTCACTCCCTGGGCTTGTACTGCATGCCACGCAGCTACTTGTCTGCTCCACGCCCTCTGCAGGCTCACTGCCAGATGCTGCAGTAAGATGATGCAGCACCATCTCCCTTCCTGCCTGGGCTTCCAGGGTGGGACTGGGAACCCTCTTTATTTATTTCAAGGCCCACCTGACATACTGTGTGAATGAAGCACAGGTCCCATGCAGCAGTTTCTCCACAAGTAAGATGAGTTTCTAAGCGTGTCCTTATCTTAATGAGACCTAAGCAAATGAGGCATGTTTTGAGGTACTTATTTAGTTCCAGTCTGCACATCTGGAGGAATAATTCAGTTGAATTCCACTGGAGAGGTGGTATGACTCCCTCTGCTTTCTGCAGAGGCACACAGTGTGCTTGGCATGCTGTCTTGAGGCCTGAGTGACCCAATACAGTGATGTGGTGATAGCAGAGCAGTCTTGTAGTGCAGCTAAGCAGATGTTATGCTCAACTGCGATGGGAAGGATGCTCTTCCCTTGCTATTCCTAGCATAGTGTGAGGTGGGCCCTTTTCTCCAGCATCAAACAGCTGTGTCTGAGCTGCCTTGTAGAGATGCAAAAAGTTTGCAGAATGCTGCAGTCGGAAAAGTTCCGTAACCAAATGACTCCTCTGGGGGAGAGGAGCGAGGGGGCCTGCAGAGAGTCATGAGAGACAGATGTAGGAACATGCTTTTTATGGGTTGAACAATTTTTGATGCAGAGGCGGCAGCATTGTATATAATTCTAAGCTGGGGAGTTTCTTGGGAATGCATGATTGACATCCAGTGAGGAGAGCAGGATGTTGTTTCTCATCAGGTTGGCATTCCCGCACTCCATTTATCTGTCAGCATTCCCGTGGAGACTCCTCTCTTTGGTTGCCTTTAACCCATCTCACACAAAACTTCCGTGCAGCCTCACCCAGCATCACGGAGCCAGCAGCACTTGGGGACCCAACAACTTCAGTTCATTTCTCTTCATCTGGTTTGCTTTAGCTGCACTTGGGCTTCTTTCTTGCAGCTGTTCTTCTGTATGCCAGCAAGCAGAAGCCTCCAGGCTTTATGTTGGCCTGTGGCTTGTTCCTACCCGAGTGCACTGGTGTCAGCCAGCCTTGCTCAGGAGAGGAAGGACAGGTGGTTTGGTTGTTACAAAAAGGGCCATTAAGAGTTTTGCTGCAGGATAAACTTCAGCCCAATTCTTCCTCTTGGCCACGTCCCCTTAATTAAGAGTGTGTTAAATGCTGTGAGTCTGAGCAGTCTCGCTGCAAAGTAAACCAAGAGTGTGGGATTTAGGTGAGTCTTTTGTTATTGCTGAACAGGGCTTATACTAATAACTACAGTACAGATTGAACCCAATCCCTGATGAGCTTTCTGGGAGTCTGATTAATCTGCTTAACAGTGGATCGGAGTTTTTGTTTTGATCTTTTTCATGAGAGTTAAATTTTTGTCCCTTTCATAATAGCTGCAGCTCATGTAAGCACAAGCAGGATTGCTTTCCTAATTGGCTTCAGGTCTATCTGTGTCTATTATGTTACAGTTTTGCAGGAGCATCCGTCACCATGGCATCGGAATGTTTCCTATGCCAAAAGCACTTGATAAGTACATACATATACGTGCATGCATACTTTTTTTGGTCTCGTGGAAAGTGTGAAGACATTCTTCTGGAAGACTGTATTTGCATGATTGTATTCCCCAAATAGCTAGCTTTGCAAATAGCTCTTTTTGGCTCATGCTGGTTATGGCTCTGGTCCACGTGCCATTGTAGAGAGAGGTGTCTTTCCACTGTCCTTTATCCCAGAACCTGTACAAGGAGAATTTTACTTTTCTGTTATTTATGGTTAATATCACAGGGGTGGCAGGGTAGAGTTCACTAGTGCTGGACCAAGACAGTCAGCAACAGAGCTGGGCTCAAAATCTTCTCATCTGAAGGTCAAGATAGTCAACGTATAGCAAGAGGAGGAGAAAAATCAGCAGCCCTGTGGTGGGGAAAGAGTACAAGTGTCCAGCCAGCCACTCACGTGTCCCTGGGTAGGCCACAAATGCTCTGCCTTGCTTGGACTTCTGAAAAATACAGCAGCAGTACAGAGAAGAACAACACTTAAAGTGAAGATGCAGATGTTTAAAGGCTGTATGGCACAAAATGCACTGTGGTGTAGAGCTGGGTGAACCAGGCTACCCAGCCTGAGTGTTACCAGAAATGTTCCACTGTCTGCAGCAAAGGCTTCTTCCTGTCTTGATGTCACCTATTTTTGAATGCAGTTGGTGACTGCTTTTCATGTGTGAGTGCTTGTAAAAATGGAGCTCCCAAAACAGACACAAACTGTTTATATGTATTAATGACTGAAAGCTCTGGTTGTTTAAAAACAGAGTGACAATGAAGTTGCCCTGGCAGTGCTCTGTGGAGTAGATCCAGAGCCAGTGGTAGGACAGCATGATGACAGATGCATCCAGCTCTGTCCTTGGGGAGTTTGGTCATTGCTGACTTTACTGACATGGTAATGGTGAGGTGGGAAGGAGTCTTACAGGGGTGAGAAATGTATGTGAAGTGTGTAACCTCCCTGGGACTTGTGCTACTGCGGAGCTGAGGGTCAGCAATATCTCACCAGTAATTTCCGTCTGGAACAGGATTAAACCCTTAGCCTGAAACCGTGGGCTTGTAATGGCTGGGCCATAGCTCATAGGAGCTGTTTGATTCTGGGTATTTTCCTAGCAATCATTTCCTCCCACCAGTCCTCTGGGAATTCAGCAGCCAGGAAGGAGAGCTCTGTCAGTGACCCTGGCAGCAGGCCTGCTGGACTCCAACAGCTGCAGGAGTATTTCCAGAGGCTGAGACTGTCCTTGCATCTCTGCAACGCACTCCCAGAGAAAGGGATTAAGGTACCCTGATACAAGTAAGCTCCTTTCTTCACTGCTTTCTCTAGCCCCATGTTGCAACTGTTTATTTGCTGAGAAGATCTGTCTTTTGTTTTTGTATGACCTCTGTGGAGAGAAATTGGTGTTGCTGGTGGGATCTAGGTGATCCAGCTGCCAGACCTGGCTTTGGGTAGGATCTGAGCTGTCAGTCCTGAAGCCCTCAGTCTGAGTCCTTAGGGGGATGTGTCTCAACCCACCTGCAGCATTAGTGCTGTTGGCTGTAAGGATGCTGAAAACCAGGTTCTCTCTACCTGAACTTGCACCTGCAGCTTGTGGAAAAGCTGTATTGCGGTCACTGGATCTAGCATACAAAGCTAGCAAGGTTTTCCTCTATGCCAAAGGGGAAAATGAAGATGAAACAGCCTCAGCTCCATGGAAGAAAGCCAGTGTGTGTTGTTGGCTGTTAACATCATTAGTCCAGCACATGCAAATTGTGAATTCACTCTCCAGTGAGAAATCTCTATTCTTTTATATTCCTTTATATGTAAACACACATGCTGATGGCCAGTGATGTGAAAACCCTGGCTGCATTTATCTGCCGGTCCATTAAATGTTTCAAAAAAACTAAATTTTGTGTGTTCTTGAATGGCAGGAGAACTGAATATGCAATACCAAGACCTTGGTCATAACATTTAGTTTGACCGTAGTGTGGTGCAGAACAACTGAAAGCATTTCTGTGAACTTATTCCACTTACTGTGGTTTTTTTTTTGTGCTGTGCTAATTGAACATGGAGAAATTAGCAGCTGCAGAGAAAGGCTGTGCACTGGGCTGTGAAACAGATGGAACAGACTAATCACTTGTGTCAGCATGGGGTGCCTGGCTGTTGGCTGGGCACGTTTGGAAGCTGCTTTGCATGTGGCCATTGATGCTGGGGCAGCTGTGAGACCTTTGGGAGAGGGACCAGACCTGCTGACTGATGTTCTTGCCTACATGTTAGAGAGAGGGCACATGGACTGTGTGCCCTAGGCCCACTGTCTGAACTGAAGCCAGCAATTCCCAGACACCTACACCTTGGTGCTGTTTCCCTTCCTGTGAATGTGTACTACAGAACATTTGTGAAGATGCACGCATTAATTTTGCAAGGTGCTTGGTTTCTTTTGGAATAGAGGAGTATTAAGTACCATAAGTGGCTTAACTTAATGCCTTTCCAGCTTCATAAAAGAACTGTCTTGAGAGCAGTGGAAGGATGTTGAAAGTTGGGCTGCGGCGTTGGCACCTGCCTGTGTAGTCCTGCTGGCTCTGAGATATGGGCTTGTGTTTGCATTTACAGCATGTTGAGCTGAATGAGAGGCTGATGCCAGCAGCCTATGTGACTTAACTCAAGTGCTAGCTGAGCTTGGAGGCATCTCGAAAGATGGTTTTTCAGAACAGTTTAAAATGTAAGCTCACACATGGTTTTCCTCCACACTTTCATCATGGGGTTTCCTAGCAGCGTGTTGTCTACCTTAGCGTGACAAGATCAGCAGCAATTACACTCGTGTCTGAAATGGGAGCCCCTTCCTGACCTTAGAGTGCTGCTGCATTAACACAGAAAATAGACAAGTGATTTAGGTAATGAAATGATTTGCATTCGGTCATGAGTTGAATGAGACTTCCAGAGCCAATGTGCTTATTCATCAGATGACTCACGTCTTAGTCACTGTAGAATAAAGTGCTTCTCTTTCTGGGTGCTCCCAGAATGGCATGGGTAGAGATGAGCTTAAAATGTTTACCTCCCTCCCCCTTTGATCTTTTTTTTTAATACCTTAAAAAAGAATGATTGTGGGAGGGAATATAATGCAGTTAAATCAAGTTGGAAAGAACGTGATGGGAGGTTCATCAAACAGAAGTTGAAACAGCTCTATCTGGCAACTAAGGTATATCCTGAGAACTTAGCCTGGATTTCATAGCAGTACTTTAATTAACTTTGCTGTTTGTTTCCTGATCAGGCATAGTGATCTCATGCTTCCAAATCAGACTTCTCAGGCTTTGTTCTCAGGGTACTTGAGTGTGTCCACAGTCTGGGTAAGTACAAGTCTGAGCCTATTCTCAAATTCCTGTGCCACCTGCAGCACGTTAAAGTGTGTTTAGCTGGAAGCTGTCCTTTGAAACACTCTTGAGATTGCTGTGCAAATAAAGCCTTGCTGTTTTCAACGGTTTGTTTATTTGTAACTACATTTTTCTATTACTAGAATATTGAAGAAGTTGACTTGAAACCTGATTGTTCAGGTTTAAACAAGTGAACAGCATATCTGAGAACCCGGGGGAACAAATGAAGTTACTTTAGATAAAGCTGGCAATGGATTACATCTATAGCAAACAAGCTGAGGCTTTCCCCTTTTCCCTCCAATCTTTATCTTCCTTCTAATATCACAATCACTGTGCAACAAATATAACAAAGGCTACTTCTCATCTAACTAGACAAGCCTTGAGTGGCACATGCTGATCTCTGCTTCTCCCTCAACCTGCACAGCTGGGAAGTAGCCCATGTGGGAGGCCTGTACAGGGACTGACATGGGGCATTGCTGACAGTTTAGGCGTAGGCTTTGCTAAACTGGATTAGTTAAACTCTTATCAGTATGTCAGAGATCAAAAAAAGGATGCACTGGCTGTCAAAACCAGGAAGCTGAAGGATGGGCTTTTGCTGCTAACAACTGGTGAAAGGAAAGCCGAGAATAGTTTTCTAATGAGTGTCTTTTTTCAAGTATTAGGGAACAATTCACAGGCCTGTAGGTTTTAAGGCCTCTGTAATTGTCTCAGCTGGATCTCCTGGGTTACAGGCATGAACCACTTCACCAGCAGTCACTTTGAGAGAATTCAAGTAAAGTGGAATTTATTACTTCCTCATTATGTTCTCCAGTTTGTTTTGCATTTTTAATTCCAAGAGTAGTTTCTTTGTGTTCTGTTTTCTGACCTAACTAATTTGCAAAACTATTGCTAAACCTCAAAGGCAATATATAATTATGAGATAATATATGATAATGATGGTAATAATAAAGGCAAATGTTAGCTGTTTGGTGTTGCTACTGCACAGAAAACCTTCCAAGTGAGGTTTACTTCACTTGCAGAGAATGCAGATAGAGCTGCAGATAAAAGCTGCCTCTAGGTGTGGATTTATTTGTATTTCTGTTGAGTGGTTGGTTGGTGATATTGGGTGTTCATGGTATGCCCTTCTAAAAGAGAGCGTGTGCCTCCCCGATGTCAACAAGCAATTAGTATGCATAGGAGAACACCTCACTCTCTGTTTTCCCCGTGCGCCTCTTGTGGACTTGAGCAGTTGTAAAGCAAACAAACACAGTAGTAAAGGGCTGGAGTGGGATGATGTGAAAGAAACAGAGCAGGGACTGCATTCAAGTGAGCTGCTGGAGCATCTTCAGCATATGGGTGGTAACAGTGATTTTTGGAAGAGCCCAAGTGTAGCTGATAAGTGTAGCTGATCTGAGTAACCAGGTGAGACCTTCCCATAGTGCTCTGCTGCCCTATGCTTGATGTTCATCCTTTCTCCCCACAACTTGTGTGTGCAGCTGCAAACTCACTTGGGTTCAACCTAGCCCTGCTGCTGTGGTGTGTGTGGGGCCCTGGGGCTGACAGGCAGTGCTAGCACCAGAGCCCTGGAGCTACAGTGAACCTTCCTCACCTCACCACATGTGGGCACAAGGCTCAAGGTGGCTGTTGGCTGTGTCACATCTCACACAAGCAGCTTGTGCAGGTGAAGTGAGGAAACCTGGACAGAGGTAGCCCCATTTAAGGGGATGGATGTAATGAAAATCACTTCCAATGCTTCTTCACCGTGAGTCCTGCTATCCTAAGGAACAGCTGTAAATGCAAATGTGGGAGAAAATACTGTTGACCTCAGACTGTCCTGGGAAAGAAGCGCTGGGACAGCTCTGTGATTGGGCAGCACTCTCATTTTGATATGTATGAAACACATTGATCCAGATGCTCAAATCTATTTCCACATTTTTGAGGCTGAGTTGTTTAGTGTTATATGCATGCACATTTCCCTTCTGATGTCCTGGAACTGTAGTTAAAGTTCAAGTATGTGTTTCAGTGTTCTGCTGTAGTAGAGCTGCTATCTGCATTGCAGAGACAGCGTGTGGTGAAACTTGATGGCAGTGCCCAGACTAATTGCTCTGAGATGCATCCTGGAAGGTGCTGAACACCCTGGCTGGGAGCCAGCAAGGCTTTTAAACACTTTCCTTTTTCTCCATGTTGTTACCAGTTTTGTTATTTGACTTCTTCTCCTCAGCAACCAGAGAAGGATACCTGAGTAGCTGGAGCTGTGTAATTCATCTCCCAGTGATACCCTGATCTGTACTGCAGGGACATCCCATGGGACCTGTGCAGCTGACAGAGGCAGGTATTGCTGCTGTTGTCTGGGTCCATTGGCTTTCAATCTTCTTTCTTCTGTGCTCCCTTGCTGGGGTTGGGGCAGGCCACACTGCCAAGCAGTGGTCAGACTGCTTTTTCAAACCACATCCCATGTTTCCACCTGTCTGTGCTTGCTATTACACTTCACAGTCTGTTTATCTCCTTCCTCTCCTCTTGATCTGTATTTGTTTTCCCTTGCCTTAATTTTTGGAGGCAAACTGCAACTTCAGGTTGTGTTTTTAAGTGACTTTGCCTACAATAGAGCCCAAGACGAGGTCTGGGGTCTGCTGGCTCATGGACCTTTCAGTGTGTTGTTCTTTAGCTTTGCCTGCTGTGTGCATGAGAAAGATATGATGGCCCCAGAAGGAAGGAGATTTCAACTCTGCAAAAAGAAAGCTTCTTGCACTCTGCCATTGCTGCCAGCTTAGTCCCTGCTTTTTCCATGGTGGCAGTTCCTCTGTAGCTCAGCAGGACTCCTTAGCCAGGAGCAGTGCCTGGGCTGTGGAGCAAGGGTCTTCTCCTTCCAGCTGCCAGGAAGAGGGCTAAGAGCTTCCCAGCTTCCCTGACTTTTGTCTCAGAGTGTCTGCAGGGGAGGCTCATGAGAGCCTGGAAGTGTCTCAGGCTTTTCTGAACCTGTTGCAGGCTTGAGGTAATTTGCAGAGAGGATCAGGCATTCAGGCTTCTCTCTTTAGAGAACAAGAATGGCCCAGGAGGTGAAGGAAGCTGCCATCAAGAGCAGCACCTCTCAGAAAAGGAGCATCTCTGTACAAGCAGGTTTACTCCCCATACTTCTCTGGTACCTGACTTGATAGCCAAAAATGTGCTTTTTGCTGTTCTTCCTGCTGCAGCTCTGTGGAGTTGATTGTGCTGAAGGATGGATTCACATCTTTAGAAAGCATCTGGCTGGTTGGGTATAGCTTGTGGTGCTTGTCCTGAGCCACAGGAAATGGGGGCAGTACTTTGGTTTCCCAAGGCTGCTGGCACCCCAGCTGCAGCTGTCATCAGTGTTGGGCTTACTGTGCAGAACCAGAATCATTGAGGGGTGAATTAGGTGTCCCAGGTGGCATTTTCACACTCCTTTTTCCATGTGAAGATGCCCATGGAAAATTTCATTGGTACTTTGGTGTTTCAAGGCTTTTTTTGTGCTCTGATGAATGCCTACATTCCTGGAACAGCTTGCAGGGACTCAAAAGAACAGCTTTCTGCTGAGCAGCTCACTTAGTGCCTCACTGGATAATCTCCAGTCGTTGACCTTGGGGTGTTGAAAGTGCATTTGACTTAAAGAGCTAAAGCTTAAGGCTTCAAAGGAATTGAGAAACCTGCTACCCTTTAAATTTCCCAGCAGCATGGGCAGTGTGTGCACTAACAATGATAGCTGCCATGGAGGTTACCTGGTTGTGACTCCTGGGGGATTTCTGCTGTCTGATCCCTGGAGCCTGTTCCCTCTGCGCACACCGCCTCTCTGCTTCTGCCTTTGATTTTGCACAGTTGAACTGAGGCCATGTTTTCAAGTCCTGGGCTTTCTAAAGATGTGAGGATTATCAGAAGATGGGTGTTGCTTGTGTGAAAATACAGCGGGGGGAAAAAAAAAAAGCTCTGAATTTGAAGTCCAGCTGTCTTATAGCTGTCACTGTTTTTGTCTTGCCCTGTGTAATTGTCTATTGCTTAAGCTCTTTGGTCATGCATATGTAGAGAGCTGAAGACCTTCAGGCCATGAACAATGAGAGATGTATTTGGGGATAATTTCCCTAAGTAAAAACTTCCAAGAGATCACCTTGAATAGAAATCTCCACTCATATTTGAACTGCTGGGAAGAAGAAAGCCTGCTGTGTTCTCTGCTGTACACTTTTATTGGTGATCCTAGAACAGCTGGAAAGTCGTGTTCTTAGAATTCTAGAAAGACTTTTCAGTGCAGCTTTTCTCACTGAGCTGAGCAACTCAGCATATCCCCTGAAATACCTCCAGATCTCTCAAAGCTAAAAGCTTTCTCCTTATCTGAGAGGAAGATAAACCTCTAAGACCAGCATGTAAAAATGTGAACTTGTTCTGTCTGGTGGCTCGTTCAGTTTATTGTGGATGCTTTTTAAACAGCACTAACTTCAGTGGTTGTCTGTGCTGGAAGATGTAGGGCTGGCAAACGTACTGGATGCTGAGTTACTTGGCTGCTGTATTGGTATGTACACTTTACGTGCACTTTCCCCAGTTCTACTTTGCTGTTCCTAAATGACACCAGTGTTGTTCTGGGATGATTTGCTTTTATATAATTAAATTCCTCCATATTGTGCAGCACCAGGAAGTCTGAGCATTCATGAGCATCTCAAGAGCAGAGTAAGCCATGGCAGTTGGTACAGCAAGATGTTGATGGGGGAGGAGGTAGGCAGGCACCCACCTCCTCAACTGAGCCTGGGAAATAGACTGCAGAAGCCAATAAATTAGAAAGGAAGAAAGAAGCAGCCTGGAAGTGTGCAGGCTGTCTGTGCTGGGTGCCAGCATGCAGTGGTGAGCTGAGACACCACTTTTGGAAAAGAAGCCTGTCTGCTCACTCTTGGGTTGCTTCTTCCCTCCTTCCTGTTTATTTATTTCAGCAGTGTACACTGCAAGCTCAGCCAGGGAAACAGAATACTGCTCAGGCTCACCAGGCCTTACTACAGAATCTGTTCCAGGCATGGGAATTCAATAGAAATACAGTTGCAGCTGAGCTGGCATTTGTGGTTAGGAAACCCTTTGCTTTGCTTGTAACCGGAGCAGGTTTGATGCAAAAGAGATCAAAGCAATGCAGCTTAACCTGTTTTTTTACGAGACTTCTGTACACTCACACAGGTGTGAGGAGAGTGGTATGTTTTTTTTTTTTTGTTGCTCCTTTTCTCTGCAACTTTTCAATCCAGTTGGGTGCAGGAGCAACCTTGGGAGATTTGAGATTCCTGAAGATGTGGTGAATGTTAGCAGCAGGTAGAGGAGAGGGCTGGAAGAAGGCTCCAGTCCCATCAGATGCCCTCATGGGCATACGCTCCCGGACCTTGGCATCCACGGAGATGAGAGAACAGCCTGGAGGCAAGCAAGCTACCTTGGTTGCTTTGTTTGCACTACAACTTATTTCTGCATATTTATACTTTTTTTTCTCTGAAAAGAGATCTAGCCAAACTTGACAGCTCATTGGAAAGAGGAAACTCAAGCCTGACGAGAAAATTTTCCTGCAGTGCTCATCCCATGCCTTTCCAGTTGGCAACGATAAGGGTGGGGGGATGTTTGCAGTGGGACAATCTACTGCTGTTACACAGTCCATGGGGACAGAAATCACTTCTGCTTTGGTGTAGGAATATGGGACCTGTATATGCCTTCAGAAGCTGGATTTTTACCTGGTGTTGCTGTAAACGAGGGCCCTGACAGTGTATTAAGGTGAGCGCACTTGCAAATAGCCATTGGGTGCACAAGACAGGCAAAGAGAGAGAGAAAACATGGACCTGTTGTCCAGTGAAAGGACACAGAGGTGGGCTGTGGGCTTGGTGCTCCTCCTGGGTGAGGAGGAGATTAGGCAGTTGTGATTGTTCAGCCTGGAAAAGAGAAGGCTCAAGGAGATATTCTCCATGTGTGTAAATGCCTCAGGGGAGGATAAAGGAAGAAGACATCTGGATTCATCTCAGTGGTGCAATCAAGAAGCAATGTACACAAACTTCAATAAAGAGAACTCCATTTTTGGTTCTATTTCTCTTACTCCCCTCCTTCCTTTCTCTCCATGCTATGTGAAATGCTTTCTGTAGTCTGCTTGCTCATGCCCTGGGCCCATTTTGACCAGCTGTGTCCTGCTTTGTTGTACAGTCACCCAAAAGTGCTTTCAGTAATTGCAGGGTTTTAGAGACAGGTTTGATTTGTGCTTGGTTCTGCTCCCATGAGATCAGAGAGGATTCTGCCCTTGTAGAGAGGTAGACCTCACCTGTGGAGACTGATCTGCGGTTCAGCTCCTCTTGAATTCTTCATTTCAGCTTCGCTGCATCTTCCTCTGTGGAAGTTTTGAGGTATCATCATGGATTGCAGCAGCAGATGGCTTGTCTCAGACTAATTCTTTCCCATAGAACAGCTTTTTTCTTTAACCTGCCACTTACCTTCCCAGGGAAGAGACATTTGAGAAGTCATTATTGGAATGAAGACCGTAAATATTTAAGGCTTTCTAACTGAGGTATTTTGCTGATGAATCAATTAGGTCTGGCTACTGCCTTGCTCATTAGTACTTTTAAAATAACCTAACTCTTTCAAACTTCATGTAATTTGACATTCTTAGTTGTTTTTTTTTTGAAGCACCCCCTCTCCAGCTGTTAAAATGCCACCTCCAGCAAGCTGTGCTCCGTCACTGCTGCCTCCTCACCACGGAATCATGCTGCCTTTCAGCTGAGCAAGTGGCAATAATAATGACGCTTGCTCCTCCCTGCTCAGCTTCAGCTCCAGGAGTCCTGAGTTGCACAAATTCTGCATTGACTCTTCACCCTGCACTCTTCATGGCTTTTGGAAGAAAGGGTTGGGGGGGTGCAGGTTCTGATGCAGGTCAGTGTTGGTTGAGTGCTGGACAGGAGCGTGCACAGGAGCAGCTTTGGAAGCCAGGTCTTCCCTGTGATATCAAACTGTGAGTGATTCACATATTCTTCAGATTATGTGCTTATTATATGAAGTCCAGTTCTTCCATGTTAATGTCTTCAGGGTCTTTTGGAGGTAAGGCAACCAATCCCACGTGGTTAGGGATGTGCTGGGGCATCTGCTTGGTCATCCATTGTAACCAAACTCATTGCTCTTCTCCCACACCGCCACCTTCATCGTTCCTAGCCACAGTGTCTGTGGCTAACATCAGCCTGCTTCAGCAGCTAGGATCCTTTCCCTGCAAGTCTTTTATGTCACTTGTCACAAGGGCAAATGGGATTTGTTATAATCTGAGCTCAGGTTGTCTGCAGGAATGGTGTGGGTGTTGGGATGTGCCAGGTGTGCGGTCACTCTGGGGATGCTGTAGAGATGGTGAGTGGAAGTATTTATTCTGCAGCTGTGTGGGCTGAGTCACTCTCATTGACCGTTCCCTGCATCTTCTTGGCTGTAACTTGCGAAATAAAACCACTTCTAATGCTCCTGCGCTGATAAACGGCTTTAAAAGATTCAAGCAGAAACAAATACAGTCTAGCATCAGTCTGATAACCAGTGTTGCCAAACCTCTGTCTGCTACAAAACACAGCAGCCAAACCTGCTGCATGAAAATGCTTACAGCACAGTGTGAACGTAGAATAGCACGAGTCCTCTGTGATTTCTTAGTGCTGTTTCCACCAAAGCCATGGTTAAAATGTGAAGGTGTTGCTGCACCCAGTAAAATCATGTCCTTGGCTTGGCTCCTTTTTACCAGCATTATCTGGAGTGTTTTGTGTTCTAATATCACCCCTGCTTAGATGGATTTGGCACTCCTCAGTGTTTCTCGTTACAGGAATTTCCTTAAGTAGAAACTTTTCCTTCAGAGTAATTTTTGGTTGATTATTGCTTATATGTGCAATTAGTGTAATTGCATCTGCTTATGCAAATTTATTTAATCGTATAATTAGAACATGGAGCAATGAAATACAATGCAGTTGGGAAAATCTTTTGTAAAACTTCCTGAGCTCAGTACCCTGTGCAGGAGGTGGTTGTTATCTCTCATGCTGTGGGCTGCTAGACTGGAGCTTTTAGTTCAGCATCCTGTTTAGTTTCAAAACATAGTTAAAGTGTACTGTTAATTACTCTCAACACTGATAGTGTGGCATTCCTGGTCTAAAGATATATTTTTAATATAGTATTAGGTAGCTGCTGCTGAGTTCAATCCTGCTATCTGATGTCTGCATGCATACCTTGCAGCAGGAACAGAGAAGCAGCAGTGCTGTCTCCTTTGCTGAGGAGGGAGTGAAGAAGAGAAGGTTGAGGATGGAGCAGTGTGTCCCTGGGGTGCTCATCGTTTGTAGCTCAGGGGCTGAACTGATCCTCAAATGCCTTTTGGAAACACCCTGCCTTGTTAAGGCACACAGGCACTAAGACAAAGGAGATGGAGGCGATGGGCTTTCCAGAAGAAGGAATGTGGCCAGAAGATGTTTGTTTGTCAGTTAGGATATGTGGCAGGGCAGGTGCCTGAGCCTTGCTTCTCAGATTTCTGACCCAACACTTGAATTACAGAAATACTGTGGGTTTTTTTTTTGTCATTCAGCAGTTACATTTGAAGCTGTGCTATGAGCTTCACAGAAGTAATCAAAGCTCCTTTCTTTTATGATCTAATTTTCAGCTGTGCCACAACAACGAGGCTCACTGCCAAGAACTGTGGAGAGAAGAGGAAAAAAGACTAGAATTATTATAGCAGGATTGAGTGGATTCTCAGCAAGACATGATTGTCTGTGCTGTGACACAACAGCCTTGAAAGGCACAGAATGAGGCACGTGTATGGCACGTATGTAAAAAGCACAAACACTTTTATTTCTTATTGGTCCTATTTATTATTTGGGTTGTAGGGATGTCTCCTGGTCCTGGCTCGGAGTCTACACTGACAGCAGCTTACCCTTTTCCCAGTGAGAACATAGTCTGAGTGGCTGGTCTGGTATCCATCTGTCTTGATTGTCTCTGCAAGGGTTGCAGAGATTTGCTTTTTCTTTTTCTTTTTTCTTTTTCTTTTTCTTTTTTTTTTTTTTTTTTTGCTTCACAGAGCTGTATCTCCTCATAGCAATTTGGTGCTCCATCTGAGCCACCGTTCATCCAATGGATGCCTGAAGGCGGTTTTCTCAGGTACAGAGAAGCATGTGGAACAGCCCACTTGGGACTCATGTGTCTCACGAAGGGCTCGTGGCAGCTCAGACTGCATTCCCCTTCAGCTTCTCCAGGCTGAAGGTGTCTGAGCCAGCTGCTTGGACTCTGGGCATGGGCCTTGGCTATGGCATTAGGGTGGTGTGTGTGGAGCATCTCCCTGGTGTCAGGGTAGTGGGCTTGTGCTCGGGTAGGTCCTGCAGACCCAGATGCAGAAAAGAAAGGCTCCGGTATGGAAATAGTCACAGGCTGTGTTCTTTGGTGTGGAGAGACAGCTCAGGCTCTGCAAGGAACTTACCGACCTAATATTTCAAAAATGTCATTGGAGGAGCTGTTCAGGACTTGGCAGCCCAGTCTGGGAATTGCTGCTTCTCTCCTTAAAGGGAGTTTCTGGCCCTAATTGACAGCAGCCAGAGCAGGTTATTAATCCTGTGCTGCTGTGGGGGAATATCTGAAGGGAAACGCAGCACGAGATAGGGCCAGCTGGAGCCACGAGAGCCTGTCCAGCCAACTGTGGCCCACAGTAGGGCTGAAGGCCTGGCAGTGTTGAGTACTGACCTGAAAGATGCAGGTCATGGAGGTGACATCGCCTCTGCAGGTGGCCTGTCCCAGCGCACAGCTATCTGCTCTGCTTAGAAAACTTGCCCTGATTCCTGATCTTGCTGTTGTATATTAAAGGAGCAGACTAAATGGTCCATGAGCTTTGGAATCTCTCTCTGTGGAAGTGCCTGTGGGTCTTGTGAGATCAAGAGGCACCAAATAGAGTTGGCCTTCAAATGGGGACACGCCGGTGTCCCTGCCAGTCCCCGAGCTGGCACAGAAGACACCAACCACATGCATTTGAAGAAATCTCCAGCATGGAGCAGTAGCTAAATTGCTGCCTGAATGCGTTGCTTGCAAATGCTTGTTGTAGTTACGCTTCACTGTGATCTATTTTATTGCAAAGGCTCCTTGTTTCCTTTGCACAGGGCAAATACATTCTCAGAGACAAAAAAGGGGAAGCGGGATGAGGTGGGCTGAGGGCAGTATAATAATTTTAACCTGGAAACTGCGACAGATGAAGCTGTAAAGTCATTTTTTCTGGGCAGCCTGTGGCAAAGTCAGGAAATGAAGCTGCATGTGTTGAGCCCGGGGCCTTGTAACCTCCTGGTCTGTTCTGTAAGAACATTTCTAGTTAGTCATATGGAAGGACCAAGCAGTAACCTATGTTTACAATTTCTGTTTTTCAGACAGTGCTTTGAAATACTTTATGGAGCAGCAAAATTAATTACGTTCACCCATCTCTCTTACAATACGGAGAGATTTTTTCCAGAATCACACTCCTTTTAAAAACATATTTTCTGCCATGCTCTGCTTGCTGCCTATCTGGGAAACATGTGCAGCCATTTGATAAATACACTGCAGAAAACACCGGTGAAGTCGCAGTCTCCCTGCAGGAGAGGAATAGCTGAAGGGAAAAATGGTAAATAAGATATGTGTAAGTAAATTAATTCTGCTCATATAAGCTTGTTTGCAGCTTTAGTTCCTGTCTGCAGCAGAATCCTCTGATCTGCAGCAGGTGGTCGGTGTTGTTTGGGATCAGACTGGTGAGCCTGAGAGGAGCCTCAGATGCAGGGCTGCAGCAGCAGCTCTAAGAAGGTAGTTGTAGTGTGTGTGTTTCACTGGGATTTCCTATTGCAATGAGGTGCAGGTGTGTTACACCCTGATGAACTGTGCAAATCCACCATTGATTTTGCCTGGCAGAAATAAGTAGTTGTCTTTTTTCCTGAGTGTTCTGCACTGTGAGATTGCTCAGTGTGTAATTGATTTGCTTAGTCAGAAAATACTGGTTTTTTTATTCTACTTTTGGGAGGTTTAATTGTGAAAATGAATCCTTTAAAACAGCACAATCCAAAACAAGCCTGACTGTAAAAACAAGCAGTTATTTAAAGTTTTGCTGTTTGTTTTTTAATACTTCCAGCAGCATTGATGCTATATGGATGTATTTGTTTTGATGTGGTGGACCACGTATGTGGTTGTTGGTGTTTTTTTGTGAAGTTATGAATTAACCATAAGATACCCATTGAAGCATTAACAGTTTTGGAGGCAAACGGATGAGATGTGGGCTGCACCCTTCAGTTAGTCTTTCAGTGAGTCCATCCTGTTAAAATCTTCTGTCTCTTTGAAGCTAGAGTGCTCGAAGAGGGTAGGAGTTGCAGCCCAGCCCTGGAGGTGTGCTGGAGCACAGGGAGAGCAGCTTTGGAGGTAATGGGGCAGCCCCAGGCTGTAACCCAATGTTCCTAAGTTGGGCCAGAAGCTTTGCAAGAGTAAACCCTGCCTGTGTTGCAGACAAATCCTCCACAGGTTTCATGCAAATGCACTTTGGAGGACAAGGTTCATTGCTGAGCTAGCTCCAGGCTGCAGCTGGCTCTCCACCATGAAGCTTCTTATTGAGGACAAACTAATGAGGCTTAATAATGGGAATTGCAGGTGAACATGATTTGGGGTTAGAGAGAGCAGGGAGGTCTAGCAAAGGGGATGTAATGTTGGTTTGCCTGTGGCTTTGTGCTGGAGCCCTGCACCACTTCCCCTGCCGCCTGCCTCCTGCTCCAGAAGGGATCTGTGCTTTGGGATTGAAGGATTTAAATATAATTTTAATAGAAGCTTTTAAAGTTGATTTCATCATTTCATTACTGTTCTGAGTGACTGACGTCTCTGTCAGTTTGTTTCAAACATGCCTGCAGGAAAGGCAGGAGACGGGGGGGAGATTACACTAGGCAGGGGAAGGGGAGGAAGGAGGTGAACAGCAGGCCTGTGGTGAAGCACCTGTTGGATTTGGATGTTTCCTTCCTGTGACGTTCAGTGCGTGGCATGCTTTCTCTGTGGTTGGCCTGCGACCTGGGGTTAAATCTGCCATCCAGATCTTTCTCAGGTTTCACTACTGACATAAAAGATTTGCTTGTCTTTGTCTGCTGTGCTTCTGCAGCAGACCTGGAGGTTGTTCCACTTTGCAGCAACATTTGGCTGCAGTTTCACTGAGCATCGCTGGGAAGCTTCAAGCCAGACTCAACCTTTTGCTCCATGCTTCTTGGGGAGGTCACCTGTGTTCCCAGGCTGGTGTTTGGATGGGGCTTTTTGAACCTACTCAGCCCACCTGTTCCTCCTGTAAATTAAGTGTAGTGATCGTGAAAACAAGGCACTGGGAGTGACATCCAGCTTCTGTGGCTGCTTCACATACAGAGAGGTTGCGATATCTCCATGTTAAGCCTATGGTGAAGTTGTGAAGTTCTCTGGATGTAATCCAGGATTCTGTGACTAATGCTGTTTAGATTCTCCCCCAGTCTCCCCAGAAACAGCGATCAAATGATGCCTCTGGCAGCAGCACATCTTTAGAAGTGATTAAGGGTTGACAGACGTGCTGCAGAGGATCATTTCCTGCTCTGGACCACACTGGGAAGACTGAACTCTCTGGTTTAAATTGAGACTGAAATTAGCATGCAGGAAACAGTGAATTTTATTCAGAAGTTATAGCTTTGTGTTAAATTTTCTATTCATAGGTCTTTTCCAAAGGAAAAACCAATTCCCACATGCTGATAATCGTTAAGCCTTGTTGATTTGCAACTCAGTGTAGCTTTTATACATGGTGGGCAGTGAGATGATGCATGCTTTCACATAGGCTGCATCCATGGGGGTCCACAGGAAGCCTCCGAAAACAGCTCACTCTTAAATTCTTCCTTTGCTGTTGAATAAGTTGCTTAAACTGATGGGAGTCACTGACCATAGCTTGGCTTCCAAGCTGTTCTGTGATACTCTCTGGGGCCATACAGAGCAACCAAGAGGCTACTGTGGAGTCCTAAGCAGTTGTGGGTTTATTGTTCTGCATGTTGGGTTTGGATATGCACCGGAAGTTCTTCTACCCTGCAAATAAGAATCCAAGAGGCCGAAAGTTTGACCCTTAACCCTTGGCTTGTTGAGAAGCCATACTTCTTCACTTCCTTGTGAACTTAAGCTGACTGTGACTCTAACTGCAGAAAGAGAAGTTCCCTTTATCTGTGTTACTTGTGCACAGATAAAATCTCTTCATTATCACTAGTATAAATTTTGTATCTTGCTTAATGTTTGGTGTTGCCTTTCCTTCTGGGTGGCTGCTTGCTGTTTGTTGACAGGCTGCTGGAGTTTTGTCTTCATTTTCTTTCTGGATGGAAGGAGTCAAAGGTGAGTCGTGATTATGTTGTGCTGAGCGGACATTGCCACTCACTCACCTCTCCTTGTGTTTCCTTCTAGATATTTTGAGGAGACATTCAGTCATGCCATACTCTCTCTGTGAGTGCTAGCATTCCAGCTCTCTGCAGTCCCATCTGAGACTCTGTGGGCAGGACACAGTGATGGAGGACTCTCCAACAGATGTTGTGGGTGAAGACAGTGACACAGGCTTCCAAGACACGCAGGCTGAACTGGCAGAGCGGGTGGCGGCCATAGATGTGGCTGCTCACCCAAACAGAAGTGACCAAAATGGTGAAGACATCACTGAAGAAAATGACACTGTCTTTTCTGATAATGTAAAGGACATCCAAAGAAATGGAGTCAACAGTGATGTGGAAACAAATGAATTCCTGCTCTCCCAACAGTCAGACAATGCTCAGTCGGGGCATGCTTCCAAGAAACCTCTTGCTAGACCTGTGCTATCAAGTAGGAAGTTGTCTCTTCAGGAAAGATCATCAGGAAGTCATTTGGCTTCGAGCAACACTCCGGGTTTTGGTCATTATGCCACAGGGCCATCACCACGTATAATACGGAGGCCAACGATAGAGTCCAATCGAGTCTCCATCTCAGATGCTGAGGTGGGTGTGTTCTCAACTTTACCTGTGGTGTTGAGGTGAGATAAGTCTTAACTGGTAGTCTGTAGTCTTTCAAAACAGTAAATCTGGAAGCAGTGTTTTTCTAAGATTTTTGAAGCCAGGAATTTTGTTCACTCAGAATGGCTTATCACCTTTATGTCCATCCCCTGAAGCTGAAATGGGGATCCTTCAGCCCTCACCTGCCTGAAGTCGTCCTGCTAACAGACTGGGACTCCCAGTTACATGGTGGTAGTGTGCAGAAGGCCTGTTAGGCTGTTCAGAGAATGGGCTGAGACCAACTGCATTTGTTTTCTGTGTCCATGCAGTGTGTGCCTTTTGGGAGTTTATCAATTATAGCAGCTTTGCTGCTGGTATTTCATGGATTTACACTTCTGAAGTTTATACATCTCCTTTTGTGTTTGGCCATTATTGAAGGCATGATTTAATTTTATAAAGAGCTTAAATTTATGCACTGGCATTTTCTATGCTTATCGGGATTTTTTTTTGTCTTTAAAGTGTTTGCATGGATTTGTAACAGCGGTGGTAACTGAGGGCCATGACTCCCTCTCCTTCAGATGAGTTTCTCTGGGTAGCTGCAGTCCTTCCTGCCATGTCTTGCAGCTCCTCTCCTGGTATTAGAGCCGGGTTCAGACATGTCCCAAAAGTGTGACACACTGCTTTTGGTCAAGCCCATCAATGGAAGTGACTGCTGGTTACAGCTCCCTGTGTCATGCAGGACTGCAGTGCTGGTGGGGAAGCTCAGGAAAAAAGACCAGGATGGTGCTTAGAGCTTTTCTTTCTAGCTAAGCTACTGGTGTGTATGCTGTGATGTGAGGTACGGGGGAGGACAGGGAGCAGAGAGGGGCCCTGCTGCGTTGTCACACCAAGGACACAGGACATCAAGTATGCATCAGTTTGCAGCTATCATATGCATGGTGCAGCAGAGCCAGTGAGGAAGTGGGTATAGGTCAAACTGAAACTTCAGCAGCACTTTCTTTGAAAGTTGAACTAGAAGTGGACTAAATGGATGATATTTGAAACAAAAAGTGCTTCCTTAAATGCTACTGGCTATGAACATTTTTAAGTAGGAAAAGGGCTGTCTGAAATACCAGAAAGGGAATGTCTGCTTAGTGGAGCTTGCATTGTTCTTGGCTGTTATGCTGCTCCCTGCTCTAATGCCTAAAACTCATTCTAGTCCTGCCCTGTGTACTGTGTGAGCAAAATCACTAGAATTTCAACCTGGAGCTTAACGCATGTGGCTCAGTGTTTCCTTCCTGAAAAGCAGGTATTTTCTTCCTGTACCTCTCATAGCATTGGTGCACATGGACATCAGCCACTGTCTGCTGGGAATTTTTGCAAGTCATGTTAGCTGTGAGTTGGTCATGGCTGATAAGTGAATATCTGCATAAAGTGAACTGCAGAGGTTGCAACTTCTTTGACAACAGCCACGTGCTTTAATTAGAGATGTGGGAGTGAGAAGAGCTGATTCTTGGAAATGTATGGGACTGGTGCACCAGCTCTGCCCCCCTGCAGTGCTTTGCCTGCGCCAAGAGTGGGGATGGTCTGGAATCTGCTTCTGACTATCTACAGTCAAGTGCAATTCTAGCACACTCTAGTCTGAAAATAAATTGAAAATACTCAGTCCCCTCTCACAGTGTCTGCGTCTCAGGGAGCAATATCTTGGGACAGGAAATGTTTGGTTTGAAATGCAGCTACACAGTCCCTCATTTCCCTGCTCCAACAGCAATCTGTCAGACATCTCTGTGTTTATAATGGTCACTTGCTGTAACTGCTTAGAGCCTTGCTGCAGTGCAGCTGAGATGCTTAACAGAGCTGTGCTTATTAAAACCCATCATATTAACAGGGAATTGCTGCAGTAGCAGATGGAAGGGGAGATCAGGTGAGAGCTGTGGGCACTTGCTCCCTCAGCAGGGCCCTTGGGGAACAATGCTTTGACAGTACTGCTCACAGGGCTGCTGCCTGTGTCCTGTAAGAAACAGCAGGACTGGGAAGATGCATGGTTGTGTATGAGGTAAGTTTGAGGCTGAGCACAGGGGTGACCACTCTCTCACCTGTTTAAAGCCTTTGAGTTGCTCCTTTCTCTTTGCACTGAGTACTAGGCAGGAGCACTCAGAGCCTTCCCAGTGGCAGGACACCTATGGCTCTGGCTCACAGTCACTGCCTGGGTAGCTTACAGTCTGCATGAAGATGAAGCTTATGAGCATTGAGGCTTTATCAGGGGTACATGTGCAAACATCATCCATCAGGGGCCAAGATGGATGGCACAGCTGTATATCAAAATTTCCTTTGTTACACCGATAATGATCTAGAATTGAAAATGCTTTCCCTCTGCAGTGATGCTGAGAGCAGTGTATCTTTCATCTGGAGAAGTAATGGAGAAACATGCTCTGGGGAGGCTGAATAAAGGGATGTGACAGATGTGAATTTTCTCTTGTTCTCCCCTGAATTATGAAGGACCTATGTGTTCAGTTAGCGATGCTCCTGAGCTTTATGAGTCCAGTTCAACACTTGCTCACAGGCTGGGAGGAAAACTGATAGAGATCTGAGGGCTGAGAGCTGAAGCTGCAGCAGGTGCTATGGGCACTGACAGCTCGGTCCCTGGTACCCTGCTGCCAGCACATGCCTTTGGAGGGGGGATAGTTTGTGAGGATTGAGGAAGGCAGTGACTCCTGGGCTGGTAGGGCTGAAACAGAGCCAGGGCTTGTTGTCATTTGGCAATTAGGCTGCCAATTAGCTGATTGCCCTGAGATGAAGTATTGATAGCTGCCTGGTGTCTTGCAGCTTCTGCTGACAAGTTTGGATTTGCAGTATTAACCCTGCATGAGAGGTAACCCATTCTGTTCTCCTGACACTGTTACTGTGTTCTTAATTAACCCACTCTGTCACATCTCTGATAACAAATCTGTAATTTTCAAAACATGGAATGTGAGATAGGTTCCTCTTCTCTCTAAAGCTCTGTGTGGACCATTGCCTGGGAAGGTCCTTCCAGCATCACGTTCCCCTATGGGAGGGAGTACCTGTGGGGCTGGTCGTATTCTTGCTTTTCTCACCAGCTCTTTGCTCTGACAAAGGAGTGGCTGTGTCTTTGGCTATGACAGAATTTATTAAGCTGAAGCTGTTAAAGGTGCATAACTGCAGAATTGAAGCCCAGGCCCAAGAATTTAGGTCACAGGCACATGTAGCCTTTATTGGTGTGAGCACTCCTAACTCCTGCTTGGTACTGGCAGTATGGCAGGGGGAGAGAGCTTTCCATAGGGCTCTCAGAGCACCTTCTGCTTTGCTACATGGATGATGCCCTGGTGCTTGTGTGTACCAGGAAAAGGGGGAAACAGCGAACAAGTTCATACGGACCGGTGCAGAACTTGTTGCTGGCTTTGATAGAGTTTGTCCCACCTGAATTGCAGGGCTTATATCTGTGCAAGGGTGGGTGTACTGCTTGCTGTGAAGTCGCATTTGAAAATGCAATGCTGTTTTTATTTTGCCATCCCAAACCAACCTTTTGAGGTAGCTGAGAAAAGTTTCATTTGGAGAGTAGCTAGATGGAGAATAAAAGATTCCTCCTTCCCCAGACTTGCCAGCACTGTTAGTTTCTTTATGCTTCTCCAATCTGCTGATTATCCGAACCATCATTCCTCTCTTTCTCCTGGATCCTCCCATGCCTGGCAGCCCAGTGTGGTCATCCCAGCCCCTGTGTTTGCACACTGTCTCCCTCTGGGACCAGCAGGATGCTCTGGCTCTGTGCTGCAGGGGTGGCCCTGCTCAGCCTGGTGGGGCCAAACATGCTTGAGAAGGTGTGCAAAGGATGAAGTCAGGTCAGCATGCCGTCCCTCCTCATTGCTGCTGCTGACCTGAGCACAAGGGTGGAGGGTGAGCTGACAAGGGTGTTTTCCTCTGCTCAGTGCCCATGGCTCAACCCAGAGGCACAGAAAATAAGGAATGGCTTTGTCCCTTCTCTTGTTTTTCCACATCTTTACGTCAGGCCTCTTGCTTGTCTGACTGGTTGGAAGCAGCTGTGTCAGGAGCTGTGAGAGGCAGTGCTCTGATGTTGGGCTGACTCAGGTTTTGTACTCTTGAAATGCTTGAGAGCTGCCTGATTCTCTTCACAAGGCTGTGATTTCCTTGCATTATGCAAAGATAAATCCTCTGGGGACCAGAGGGGTCTGAGGGCTCTGCGTGGGCTGAAGCACTTCCCTCCTCCAGCCCTGCAGGTCCCAAACTTCCTTCTTGTAGAGGTCTTGCTGCAGTGCTCAAACTTGAGTTCTCTTGAAAAGATCAAAGATGCTTGTAAAACGTTCCTTCAAAGAAGAATTCCCCACAGACACTGCTAATTTCTTTTCCTAGGACTAATTAACCTTTATTTAAAAGTTACATTTCCAATTTACCTGAAGCTCATTTTAAAGGTATGGCTGGGAGGAGGAGAAAGCACAAAGCCACAGTTACAGAGGGACTGCCTCCATCCCATTGCCCTCAGCCCCCTCACTCGTTCCTCAGTGGGAGTTGCGTGGGAAGCTCAGCTGTCACGTTATGTGCTGGGGAAATCTAAAGCCATTAGCCATGCCAGCAGGCTTTGAGAGGAAGTCTGGGAAAAGATGTCTTTATTCTTCTAGCCACTCTTCAAATGTGCTGCCAGGGGTTCAGCAAATGTCTGGCATGCTGTGTTCAGATCTGGGGTTTTGGGGGGTGAATCCAGACAGTGGTGTTCAGCCTTGGTGTTCTGCATAGCCACAGCCAGTCACAGTGCTGGGCTGCAACTTGTGCACTTGTTGGATGACGTTTAAAGTCTATTTGTTTTTCTTATCTTCTTAGGAGCGCTGTGCTTCCTGTGGGTCCCTCTCTGTCCCTTAACAGCTTTGTAATCTATATCCATTGCTGCCCCTGATGCCCTTTGTCTGGCTTTCATTTTCATTTAGTCTGTTTTTAGAACTGCTTTCACTTCCCCTTTCAGCTGGGTGGGGGTTTAAAACAGCACTGTCTTCATTAGTGACTTGGAAGTTCCCAGTTTCTTTCCCATATTTTCTCTGCAAAGCGTGTCTCTACATTGAAACTCATAACTATTTTGAGATTGGTGAATCTGGCTTCTTTTCAGGGGTAGAATATTTTGCAATGTATGTATACACGGCCACCCTAATTATTTTTGGGAATGTCTTCTTTTGGAAATCAGCTCTTGTTCTTCATTTCCACCCCACTGTACCCTTTGGGCAGCAGAGGCTCAGTTCTCCATCTCTCAAAGCCTCTGTCACACAGTTGTCCAGCAGGATTTATGGACTTGGGCCTGGACTTCACTGCAATTTATGATTTTTTTTTGGATCACTTTTTGTATTTTCTGTGTCTCTGACCTCTCCTCTCTTTCTTTTGAGTAATACCTTGGACATGCAAACAAATGGGCATCTGCTTTTTCAGGTGGAACAATTACTGCATGCTTAGATGGGTGCAGCGGTCTAATTTACTGATGCTTCCCATTACTTACAAACAGTAAGAAACATTATCAGCAGTTGCAGAACATTGGTGTGATGAAATCAAGAGAACTGTACAGTGTTATCTTATGAAAAGACTTGGCCCAGAGATCAGTGTTTCTGTTTGATAAAGAAATAGTGCAGCTACCCCACCTCCTGCAGGAGAACCAAATAATGACATAATAAAAAACCTGGCAGTCTGCAGTGACATGTGGCAGGAGTCACCAGAGCTGTGAATTACAGCCTTTCTGCAAGAAGGGGAAAAAAAAAAGTGGTAAAAAGCACCTGCAGGTTGGTTTGATTTTTGCTGAGCTGAGCACAAGTGCTCAGAGCACCGCAGAAGCAAAGACAGTGCTTTTCACCAGCAGTTATCTGAATGCAGAGCAGTGCGGGTGTGAATCAGGTCCAGAAGCTGTGCTGCAGTGAGGGAGCTATGGGAGGCTGTGCTGCAGAGCTGGATCCCTGGCTGTGAGCTAGCAGTGCCCTGACATCAGCCTTCCCTCAGCCCTTGTCTTGGTGTTGCCATTCCTTCTTAAACTGTTCCTTCTTAATCTGTGTAAATCACTACAGTGCAAAGCGCAGCTTCAGGCTGGGAAGTGAATCTGCTGACTTAGTGCTTTCGTGGGAATTTGTCCCCTGTGTGTCTGTGCCTTGGGTTCTGAATGCTGCCTCCTATTTGGGAAGGAGTTTCTTTTACAATGCAATGAGTTTATTTTCTTCTATACGTTTCAGTGATCTGATCCTTCATACCTTATCTTTTGCTGGGTCGTGCTCTCCTCTCTTGTTGCTCCTAGTTCTAATTGATTGGGTTTTGCTGTTGGTAAGATTTTATGTGCTTAGCTATCAATAGAGTTAATGCGCTTCTGTGGCTCCATTACTCACTGTTGGCTCTTTTTCCTTGTTAGGGTGGTGGAAAAAACTTTCTTCACTGGAAACAAGATGGAGATTTAAATCATTCCTTGTATTCCTGACAAGCCACTGCGAGCTAAAAAAGTCCTATTTTCCCCATTTCTTTATTCTCCTTCACTGTGATGATCACTTGCATTGGAAATTCTTTCTGGCTCATGCTGGGGGGAGTGCCAGAATTATCATCTGCTGCATCAGTGCTCTAATGCATCTTGATATGTAAACTAGTGTTGCTTTTAATGGGAAGGATGCTGCAGGAGGATGGGGCTGTAACATTTGCCTGTTCTTTCAGTTGCACTGAAGACATCTGGCACCCTTTTTGCTGTGCTGCTGCAGATTGCGGTATTTTGAGGCTTGTGGGAAGTCTAATCCACCTATCTGCATGTTTGGTGTCAGCTCTGTTCACAGAGTGCCTAGTGCGGAGGCTAGAAGTGGGTTGCCAGCCTGCTTTAGTGCTTGGCAGTCCCAGGGGGAGAGCTGTTGTTTTTAAAATGCTGTGTGGATAAGCATGTCCTGTCTAAGACTCAGCACGTTCTGTCCACATTGGGTGGAAACTCTGCTTCCTTCACTCCATGCAGTTTAGGGTGGTGCTGTCCCCTGCAATGCAGCTAAATGCTGTGTATTAGGTTTGGACCAAGGTGCAAAAAAAAAAAAAAAAAAACGAAAAAAAACCCAAAAGCCACAGCACTGCAGCATCCCCAGAATCCCTCCGTGAATAAATATTTGCAAAATAGTGAGCTGAGAGCAGTCAGCATTCCTGCTGAGCACTGCAGAGTCGTGCTGCACTCACCTCAGGGCTGGGGACATAGCAGTGCTGTAGTGGGGCCAAGGGACGATGCCTCTGCACCCCACGTGCCCAGGTCCTTAGTGCTGAAAGATCCTGGTGCCCTGAGCTGTGGCTCACTGTGCTGGTGTGTGAGCTTTCTCTCTTCTGTCATGGGATGTGTGCAGGACAGGCTTAAGAAAATACAGACACTTTGGCTCCAGCAGAATGGAATTTCATCTTAATTTTTGGAGAAACACTGCTGGCACTCTGTGGGTTTTTTTTTTTGCTTTTTTTTTTTCTGAGACTGACAAACTCAGGAGAATCTTTCACTGTTGTACATAATCCCCTTTCTCACCATCTTACCCTTTCAGTACAAGCTGCTGGAAGGGCAGCCTGACCTTCAGACTTACTTTCTAGGGAAGTCGGAGGGGGCTACAGCAGCCCATTGGCTCTGGATATCAAGCTTTCATTGCCAGTGCACGTCAGAGTTTTGTTCTTGTACTCACAGAATACGACACTGTGCAGGGTACAGCAGAGGAGTTTGGCTCTGTATTTTCTCCTCAAAGAGCAATCCATGAGTCTGCTGGGGCTTCCTCTGGGTGCAGCCACAGCTGTCACAGGCAGCCCATGTAGGGTCAAGGCCTCTGCCAGGATGATGCCAGGGATGGTGTTGTTCCTGCAGCTCCACTGGGGCTGACACGGGTGCCTGGATGGTAGTCCGTGGGAGCCACGTGCCCCTGTGGAGTTGGGGTTGTTGTTTGTCCTTGTAGTGTTGAATGTTGTAGTCTGATGCAGTCAGTACATGTAAAGGGCCAGGTGCTGCTGGCAGGCTCATCAGGCTGAGCCTGGAGCAGTGCTGGTGCTTTGAGGGTTGAACATGCTGCTGGAGCCACTGCAGCACAGTCAGAACTCAGTCCATAATTGCTTTGTTACAGGCTGTCTTTATAAAACAAAGTAGTGCTTATATAGTGTAACTTACAGTGGTTTAAATAAGATCTAGTCTTCACTGTTCAGCACTCTGCCTCTGCTTGATGCTGAATCAAACAATTTCCTTTTATATATATTTTATACCAATACTCTAATTATGTTCTCCTTTTGATCCGCAGGACTGTGTGCAATTAAACCAGTACAAGCTGCAGAGTGAAATAGGCAAGGTATGTTCCTGGAGCTGGTATTTGTCCTAAGAGACCAGCATACACACACACACACACACACACACACACACACACACACACATAAAGTACATGTCAAAAGGCTGTGCCAGCCTGGAAGGTCTTACTGGCCAAGACTTCTTGAAACCTGTGTTTGGTTTGATTTGGTTTTTCTTGTTTGTTTTCTTTTTTGCCTTCTTAGTGTGGGTAAGTTTTGTTCAAGGTCAAAGTGGAATGACTTCCTCTGAAGTCTAAATTTGTTTTCCTTCCCTCTGAAGGTGGTGAACTTGGCTTCTTTCCAAGATGTTTGCTTGCCAAATGCAGTGCTAAATGGTTTTAATGCATATATACAACCCATCGGGGGAAGAAAACAAAAACAAAAAGAGGAGGGCAGGTGTTTGGTCCATGCCAGCACTAGCTTAAGTTTTTATTTCTATGAATGAACTGCTAGTTTAATTGTAGTCCATATTTAAATGCTGCAGAATGATTCAGAAGAGATTCCTCCAAAGTTATTTAGAGGTCTGGGCTGTTGAGCAGTTCAGACACCTGTGTGTTTGGACATCTGCCATCACTGCAGATGGATCCACAAGCAATTATGCTTTCTGGAAGCTGTACCTACTTTGGCAGTTGGTGGTTGCAGTTGAATGCATATCATGCTGCAGAGGCTTTCACCATAAGTTTTATTAGCCCAAACTCCGCTCCGAAGCAAGAGGCTTCAATGGAGTGTGGCTTCAGGCTGTGGATATAGCAACAATCCAACAAGCTGTTGGAGGAGGGCAGGCTGTCGGTCCTCCCTGAAGTTCATTCACTCTAAGGAGATGAAGGGATTTGTGGCTGAAAATGGACTTGCTCAGAAGTGCAGAAAGGTGTCTGTGCAAAGCATACAAACTTGCACAAAAAAAATCTGCTTACATCATTCTCTTCCTTCCCCAGCCAGGTTTGATGTAGGTCAGGCACAATGGCTTGGTCTTGGGGCAGGAGGCAATGGGCTAACATGGGTTAATCTTCAGCACATGCCTCATGGCTCCTACAGTGGCCAGAACATACAGGGCTACGTACTACCAGCCCTGAGCAGTGAGGAGACAAGGCAAAGCTGCTGAACTGACTGCAATTTGTTTTTATTTTCAGGGTTCCTATGGTGTTGTGAAGCTGGCCTACAACAAGGATGATGACAAGTATTATGTAAGTGTCTCTCTCCTTCACTCCTCACTGCCTCCACTGCTCCTCATTCCCTTTTGTACCCATGAGAGCTATGCTCCCCCTTTCCTTGCTGCTTTTAGCATATATGTTTATGATTTGAGTGGCATGCAAGGATACAAGCATCCCTGCTGGGCATGGAGTGATATGCAGTTGTCTGTGCACCTGCTTGCATGCCTATGTGTTGTGGTGAGAGGGAATCAGGTGGGCTGCATTATGTAACAGACAGAGGCCTTGCAGGCAGGAAGCATATCGGTGATTTGTCCTGACACCGTCTAGCTATGAAGCAGGTCACCTGAAATGAGAGGCGTGTGTGGGTGGTGGTAGTCAGCACCTGCTCTGCATCAGAAGAGCAGCCTGCAATGAGCATGCACATTTTTTAAGGAAACATCAGGGTTTATCTGAAAGATGCTGAATGGCATGGCTCAGCTTGTCTGTGCCTGGCTCTGCTGCACCTTTCCTTCTTGCAGGATGCCTCTCCATAAACTGAACCCGTGTAGGATGCAGTGCAGAGGGCAGGCCTCAACTTTTAAATGTTTTGCTGGGCTGAAGCCAGAGTTAGAGGGTTTAGGATTCAGAAAGGCTGCTTATGCTGAAGGCTTCTTGTCTGTCACTCCCTTTTCAGAAGCAGGCGAATCCTAAATGTTCAAGCTGGGATTCCTGCAAAACCCACTTGTGAAAACTATGTTAATTTTGTTTGGGCTGCAAGCAGGAGCCGGGCAGCTGGCAAAAGGAAAACTGCCTTGTTGTGTGTGGATGTGCCTGAAGGCTTGTGGAAAGCAGTTTGCTTTGAACAGTTTCTGTTGAATGACAGGTGTCTACTGGGAAGGGCCGAGTGTTGCAGTGCTGTGAAACCCAAACCCAACTGCCTTCCAAGCAGCCTTGTCAGTCTGGCCCAGCAGTGCAGATGCTGCTCCGTGCCCTGTTCAGCAATGGGACAGTGCCAGGGCAAGCATGTGGCAATCTTGTTTCCCTGCTACAATGGAGCAGCCTCGTGTGATTGGGAATGGAGCCATCAGTGTGCCCTGACAGGCTTGTGTTGGTGCTGTTGGTGCAGTGCAGAGGGGAATAGGAATGTTCTATGGAAATGTAAAATGTATTCACTCCTGTGGTGATGAGAGAGTGACTGCAGTCAGCCCAGCTGGTTCTCTCTCCCTGGTTCTTGGACTTACAAGTGGTGTACAAGATTAGAGAGATTGTGTGGGAGTTCCATGCCTGTTAATATCCTTAGCCCCTCCTCTCTACCAGAGGCTATGAAACTATGGGAAACTACCTTGAAGGATGGAAGAGATGAGACAAAAATCCAGAGAAGGTGCCCTGAAGCTGGCCAGGCAAAGGAACTGCAATTCTTTCCATCCCTTGTGCTTTGCAGGCTGACTCATCCACCACACTGAAGCAGTTGCTGTTTCTGAGGGCTCCCTTTCTCTGCTGCTCTCTGAATGCTCCCCCCAGTGTCCTGGAGCAACACAATTTAGCTCTGCAGAGAAAGCAGTGCCATCTGTGGCTCCCCCGATGCATCTGTCCCATCAGCCCAGGGGAGTGCCAGGGCCAGCGGCACAAAGTAGGGAATGCATCACATTGTGTTTCTTTTTGTGGTGGAAATCCTGATGTTGTGCTCTGGCTGCTCTGAGCAGGCAGGGCAGTTGTCACACCTCAGCAGGGAAGAGGTCAGTATAGGTTAGTGCTGCGTACTGTCGTCTTTGTTTTGGCTGTAGATGAGCACCTTGGATGTAGATTTAATAGGCCAAATCAAAGTTAAAAGTGAAAGCCTATGTCTAGGTTAGCCTGCTGTGTGTTAGTTAATCCCTGCTTAATCTCCATTTCATTTCCTAATCTAGGCAAACGACTGTAGCCTGAGAGTGGCTCTGATGTCAAGACACCTCTGATTCAGCCTTGCTAGCCCAAGAGAGACAGGATGCACAAACCCAGCATTGCAGGGATGCACTCTTCAGTTCTCCTTTTTTGTGGGGGCTTAGTGCAGGGGCTGAAGCACAACGGGAGCTCTGGAGCTGAAGCTGATACTGGGAGATGTGAGAGATGCGATAGTGGCAGAAGTGGAATCAGAGCAAAAGCATCAGGACCATCACCACTGTTTCACTGCTGTGAATGTGTAAGCATATGGGAGAGGAAAGGGCAGGTGACTGCACTTGCTGACCTGCAGAATGGAAGGCTGCAGTGCTATTGCCTGTTTCACATCCTTGCTAATCTTTTGGCTGGGGTAGTGGGAGCTTTTTCCTTTCCCCCATGCTTCCAAATGGCCATGCTTATGTTTACCAGAGCCGAAGGTTATTTTTTAAAGCTTCAGAGAAACAATAGCAAATTGCATAATTAGCTAATGGTTGCTCAGCTCCCCACACCTCCCAGTGTGTCTGACCACTGTGCTGCTCCCAGCGCTGAGATAACTCCATGCAGCTCTGCTTATCACTGCTGTCTGAGGCTGTGTTATAGCAACACGCCCTGACCCACTGGGCACGGGTATCTCATGCAAATGTATGTTACCAGCAATTACTAGAAGCAATTGTGATTCTGACAGTCGGGGACAGCCTTTTCTGTGTGTTCTCACCAATTTGGCTCTGGAGGGTTGTTTTTATGTCAGTGGTGTAAAGCAATAACAGATAATGGGAGGAAATCATCCCCTGGTTGGCATTTAGTGAGCAGCCCCAGTGGCTGATTCACATGTACAGTGCTTTAGCTCAAGGCCAGGGTGTTTCTGCATGCTTTATTTTCTTTGAGCTGCAGTGCTGCAATAAAAAGGAGCAAATCTTAAAGCAGAAAAGTTTGTCATGGAGTATAATGCAGAGCATGACACCTTTGATTCTTTCTGAACTGCAGGGCCTTTTGTGAGATCTTCTCATAAGTGCAGCTATCAGGAATTGAATCTAGCTCCTGACCAAGTGAATGGAAAGATTTCTCTTGCTTGAATGAATTTTGGGCATGACATAGAATTAGGAAAAAGCCTTACAGGAAGAAAAGCTTGATCATCACATCTGGGAAAAATATAGAGTTGTGTTTGTGTTGTGGATTGTTATTCCTTCCGTTAAAGATGAGCAAGTGCTTCCAAGAGCTTTATCCTTTGTTGTGAACAACTGCAGTGCTATGAAAGGCTGTGAAATCTTGCTTATTTACATTGACAGATGCAGGGAACATCTCAGCTCAGGGAAAATAGAACTTCTGGTACCAAGCATGTAACTGGTGCTCCCTCCAAGGAAGAGACCCTTCAGCTGCAGAGCTGGGTACGGAAGGCTGCCTCTGCCACTGCAGCAGCATGTGGAGCTGCTAAAGCAGTGTTTGCAAGGTTGTGCCAAGGAGCACTTCACAGCTGGGAAGGTTTCAGTGGCACAGTTTGCAGGAGATGCTTCGATGAGTGGGGGTAAAAAGCAAAAATAAATAAATAAATGCCAAGCTCTGTGAAAGAGCAGCAAATAAAAAGCAAAGGCAAATTGTGTCCAGGTGGAGATCTAATTTGGAGTCATTGTGCTGATGGAATTTGTTTCTGTGATGCCTCAGGTCATGTCTCCTTCCTGTTTCCAATCTCTAAATCAGCTCGCAGAGAAAAGTGGTTATGATGGACGTTTGCTACGCTAGTTCTGGACAAAAACAATAGCCCTGTAGGTTGCCAGTGAGTTGCTTTTTTTTCCCCCTTTCTTAATCTGGTTTCCTAAGAAACAAGATCTGTGTGATCAGGCTGTCTACCTGTATATACCTAACAATCTTTGTATCGAGGGCTGTTGGCTCCCAAGTTTTAGGGTGGGGAGAATTCCCTTCTGAGTTTATGAACTCAGAGAGCTGTATGAAGTGTTACTGCTGAGGAAAAGATGGTCACCGGCAAGTCTTATTGTTGGGAATGCTGTGAGGATTTGGATCGCCCTGGGTAAAAGTGATTGCAGGGTTTTGGGATATGGCAGCTAAGCCTGTCTGGGTGAGGCTTTTCTTTCACCTCGCAGCATTCCTCTCTCCTGGCAGAGCCGCTTAGCCACTTTCTCTAACGGGTGTCATTGTCAGAGAGGACAGGTGGAGGAGGGCTGGGAATGTGCTCTGATCCTCTCAGCACTCCCACAGGGTGCTGGATCATGCTCTAGCACAGGATTTAGGTGGTGAGTAGTCAGGCTTTGAGCCATTTCCCTCTCCCCTGGGAGCTGTGGGTCTGGACTGTGTATGGTTCTCTGCTCTTGCATGGGTTTGGGTCCTTTTCCATGCAGGTCCTCCTGTTAACAAATAAAAGTATATCCTGAGTGTTGTGAGAATATCACAAAGTACAGGTGATAGGTTCCCTTGGCTCAGTCTGTTTTGTCACTATTCTGTCCCCCGAATAACAGACATTTTCCAGTTGTCATTAACACATCAAAGAGAAACAGGGTTCCCATTGCCTCTCAGAAAAATGTCATGGCTTATGTCCTTGTATGAATAGTCAGAAGGGAGGTGCATGCAAGGGCATGTGTAGGGGAAATCTTTGAGGGTCTCCTCTTTTCTTGAGGAAGCTGAAGCACTTAGCAGTGTAAAAGGAAAATCCCTTGGCTTGGCTCTGAGCTGATTCTTTATCAAAAAAAGCATTATCTGGGTAATTAGCTCTGCCTGCGAATAGAAATGCCTTTGGCACTTTCCTGCATGTGAGCCTGGAAGGAGCGATTTGCTGGAGCATCTCTGTGTTGCTCCCGTAACGCGCAGCTCCACTTCATTGAGGGAGCCTCGTTCTGTAATTACAGTGCAGCTCCGCTGCCATGTGTTCTCATCTCTGCTCTTGCGATAATTAAGCAGCTCTGACCTTCTGCATGATAAAGTTTGCTTTTCTTCCCACATTTGTGTTTGAAAGTTCAGTGGAACAGGTCCTCTCTTCTGATCCAGCCCTGCTTGTATGGCAGCACAAACCGCAGCTTTGAAAGTGGTGTAGCTGTATCCTGACAGCAGAGGTGGTTTGTATTCAACTTACCTACATTACAGAAACTCCTACTTATTTCCCCATGGCCCTTCGTAGTATCCTTTTAGAGAGGCTGGGTGACCTCAGAAGCTCTTGTTCTCAGCCTTTCTTCTTCGTTATTGCTCCTCTCTGTCCCTTACTGCTTCCATCTCTCCCTCCTCAGAGCTGTCCCCAGGTAGCACTGGGCTGATGCATGCACAGCTGTATCCATAGTTCAGTTTCTTGAGCTGTGATGCAGCTTGGGAGTGTTAAGCAGCACATTATATCTTCTATTTCTTCTTTCTTTAAAGCTTATTGCCAGAAGACAGACGTCTCAGGGTGGGACTGGGGCACCAGGAGCCTTCTATTCCCAGACTGGTGCTGTTGAAAGATAAATAAGTGTATATAAAGCCCTTAGATATTTTTTTTCCTACCAACTTGCCTAATGGAGAGCTAAAAGTAAGGGATGCAAGAAGTCCTCTGGGCTTGGTTTTCTGGCCATCCTTGGATGTGGTTGTGCATGTCTTGGATCCCCTTTCAGAAGACTGTGAATCATTTGGCTGCCTGTATTGGACACAGCGTTGTGCTAAATGAAAGATAAGTCCTTTTGAGCCTGTCTCTCAATGCTGTCATTTCCAACAGTTGGCTCAGGAGCTGTCAGGCAGGATTGAGAGCCTCACTGAGCTGAGCCAGGTTCTCTTCTCAATTACATGGGTGCAAATCCAAAGGATTTCACTGGATCAGTACCAAAAATAACAATCCTTTCAGTGAGCTGTGAACCTGGCTGCAGTGTGAGCGTGGGTGAGGACCTGGGGCACACGGCAGCACTGCTGCCAGCAAAAACAGCTTGAGAAGGAGCTTGCCAAAATGGTTTTGGTGACCTGTTCCTGGTGTATGTGTTAATAACAGGGAGTGTGCAGAGCCTGCCATCATGGAAGTAATACAGAATTCCTGGCGTTTGACTGTGTCCTGCAGGAGTCTTTTGCTAATTATATTTCAGAGGGGTCACTCTGGTGTGAACTATAGGTTTGTATGCTTAATTAATAGGAGTAACTACCTATCCCAGGGGAAGGAGTGAGTAACTGTCCCATCGCCAGGGAGTTTAGACTATTTTCCTAAGCAAATGGTACCAAGAGCTAGTTTTACATGGAATATTTATCTGCTGGGCCACTTGGGGATGTGGCCCTCGGAAAGGTTATTAACTCACCAATGAGATGGAAGTACAGAGGCTGCTTATTAAATTCGCATTGCCTTTTGTCATGGTGTTAGTACCAACTAGATGGCAGAAAAAATTACACTGGCTCCATCCCATGCTTCCATTTCCTGGGTTTGTGCTGGTGCCAGTGCATGATCGGGTGGGAGGTGAGGGGGAAACTGCTGAAAAGATGCACAGAACTGTCTGCACCATTGCTGAGGCTGCAGGGATGGGTGCCTGTGAAGTACCTCACTAATGGCCTTGGGTATGGTGCTGGATCACACTGAAGATCCTACTTGTTGCTCTTGCCGTCTGAAAGAGGCTTTATAGTGTAAAAATGGTCCATGAGAATGCATAAGGCATCCCGAGGTAAGGCAGAGCTGCTGAAAGAGCTGTGTCCTCACTGTGCTCTGCGTGTGTGATGGAGGTTGAAGGATGTTAGTGGTATGGCTTTGGCACTCTTGCTCTTTTGCTTCCTAGACCCCTGGCAAGGCAAAAAGGAAGGTGGAGCAGCCTGGACGCTTCTGACTTCCAGCACGGCTGTAGCATCATCCAGAAACAAGTTACATAACTATTCGCTTGAGCAACCCACCTCTTCCCTTAAGTTCTGGCCTTAAATGCAGAAATTGGACTAATTGTCCTATATCTTATTTGAAATTAATTAAAACAATTTTTTTTTTTTTCCGAGGGATGACCATCATGCTCCACCATCAGAGCAGTGAGCACTTGAGTTCTTGTTTGGTTTTAACACTGCTTTTTCATTTTCCTTCAGGCTATGAAAGTCCTCTCCAAAAAGAAGCTCTTGAAGCAGTATGGATTTCCACGTAGGTATCTCACATTCTGAGATCTGCTTGTTGTCCTCAGCCAGGCAGCTCTCTCAATAGAAACATTGCCTGGAAGGAGTGCAGAACTTTACTTTGTTTGAAGACTTCCCAAGTAGTTGGAGGGCTGGTTAAAATGCAGCAGGCAGTGAAAGACCAAGCACAGAAATTCAAAGCACTTGGTAATGGGTTTCTGGCTTTGATTTTTCTAGTCTTTGAAGTACTGGCTCTTCCCTGTTCATCATCAATGAAACCTAATTAAGTACTGGAATTTAGGTAGGCTTAGACCCCCTTCCTCCCAGGGGCTCTTCTGTCCCTTGAGATCAGCACCTTGTCTCAAAGGTGGGGCCATGGGTTATAACAGGCAGACCAGGCTGGGAAGTCAGCAGGAGCAAGCCTAACTGTGGTGTGGAAATCACTGTTCAGGGTGAAGTCTGTAATGCTTTGGGATCATAATACGGCAATGAGATTTTTCCAGAGTAGCCAAAGATACCCTGCAGAAGTACCAGTTGCTGCTCACTCCTGCATGCTGAAAGCTGAGTTCTTCCTCACTGTGTTATTGTGATTGCAGGTCGACCTCCTCCTAGAGGGTCAAAAACATCCACTGGAGAGCACTCTAAAACAATGGCACCACTGGACAGAGTCTATCAGGAAATAGCCATATTAAAGAAACTGGACCATGTCAACGTTGTTAAACTGATAGAGGTGAGCTACTTCTCCACCCTAAGCTACACTGAAACAAATCTGGTTTGTATTGTGACAAGAGGACATTTCTTCAACTGCTCCTACTTCAGCTGAAATTGTTTTAAAACAATTGTTCAAAAATATAGGTTGGTTATCTTAAATAAGCTCACACCAGTTGTGTTTGACAAACTTACACACTTATCCCTGGGCTTTGGCCTAGTGCCCAAGTGAGGCCAGCTGGATGTGCTGGTAGGAACAGCAGTGAGCTTTGACCAGTGAAGCATGCATAGACAAGCATGGGAAGGTGGATAAATGCAAGGCTTCATTGCCATTTTCAATATTGGCTGATATCAGATCAGGATAAATGGTGCCTTTTTACTGATAAGCAATTTCTACAAATATGGGGAGGAGTTGGAAAACATGTCCTGTGTCCTTCAACACCACCACCACCAATCCCCCCAAGAATCCCTAAGTATCAGTGTAACTCTCTCTTAATGCATTGCAGCTTTGCATAGTGTATAAGGAACAGTTAAATGCTGTTTGATTAAAAATGTCTTTCCTTGCTATTTTTCTTTCTCCTCTCATTTCTGTTTTCAACTACAGGTCCTTGATGATCCTGCGGAAGACAACTTATACATGGGTATGTGAATCGTTATATGCTAACAGAACTGTCTGGACTTTAGACTTAATGATGCAAATAACTTGTACCAGGACTTGGGAGGAAACTTGTACCTACATAGCAGTTAGTTTTCCTGAAAAGGCAGTCCCCCTTGCACTTAAGTAGCTGTGTGTTCCAGCAGAGCTGCACCCATCATTTTAACCTTAAGGACACTAAAAAGATGTGACAGCCCTCTCCTTTATATATGCAGGTTCCAATTCCAGAGCCAGGAGAGAAGGGAAGAGTGCGGGAAGGTTTCTTGTACCCCAGCATGAGATTCTTCTCTCCAGGCTCCTGTAGACTGTGAACAGTGGTAGTGATTCAAGAAAGTCATCTCAAGGTGCTCCTTGTGACCTCAGCATTCACATCCCTGATGAGTGTTGGGAGCTCCTAAGATAGCAGCACTGCTGTCTTTGGTCACTTAGCCCAGCCCCTGTCTTTGGTGTCCACCCTGGGAGGTTGTAGTGTATTTATGGAAGGGGTGGGAAATTTCCATCCATTTTTTTCCTCCATCTTGGAAGTGCCCTGTTTCGGACAGAATCCAGAGGGACAGGGAAAGCATCAGGGTGCCAGATCCTCAGAGACAAGGACATCTGAAGGTGTTACATCTCTATTCTGTAATGTTTCCTGATGAGACAGGCTTAAAGGCTGCTTCTAAAAAATAATTATGGGATGCTTTGAAGCTGTCTGTGTAAGGAGTCTGTGCCTAGCAAATTAAGCTATTTGCCTTTGAAAGGCTGCTCTTCCCTGTCCACTGGAGCCCTGTGGGAATTCTGGCAGCATCCCAGAGGTGGCACGCAAGACAGATGTGTAGTTGTTAAGGCAACCAAGGCCATTGTTTTAAGGCCTGAACTCCTGCAGACTGAGAGAAGAGATGAGGGAGCAAGGTTTCTCATTGCATGAAAATAAATGCATGAGGCAGTTCAAAAAGCTGAAAATAAAATGAATAATCAGTCCTGGAAATGGCAGCAGTAGCCATAGGACAAGTGGAGAATGTCTTGATCTCATTGGCACTGCAAAACACAACTAGAGAAAGTGGAATTTGCTCATTGCTAATTACTGCTAACAGTAGCTGTGAGTGATCACCTCTGCTGCATGTTCAGTGAGAAGAAAGCAGAGGATTGAGGGTACTGATGGAAATCAGAGCAACCTGAAATCACGCAAGATGGTTGAATAATGAAATACTACCAAAAGCTGCAGCTTCTTCAGCTTTGAGGGAAAGACTAGCTGATGCAGGCTAGCTTGTGTTTGTAACTTCAGCTGACCAATGTCACAGCTGTAAGCAGGTCTCTGTGTGCTTTGGAGAGGGCAGTCTTCTAGGATTTCTTCAGAGGTGCAAGAAATTCCTTAGTAATTCATGAGGAAAGAGTTCTCCTACCAGATAATGGCAGATTGTTCTGACACCAGTTCTGATTGTGCCTTACACATCTGGGGCCAAGACTTCCAATGGGAGTGTGCTGTACTATCCAAGATGCAGACATGGCCCTAGAGTGGTGCTGGGCATTTTAGACTTCTGCAGAGCAGAAGCTGAGTGACATTAAACGTCTGCTTTAGTTTGCAGAAGGGGTCAGAGGCAGGCCTCCAGTTGGCTCCAGTCACCACTGCTGTTTTGCTCCCTGTTGTTTTATAGCCTGGCTTTTTGGTAGCTGTGGATGTCCGGGGCTGCAGAGGAGCATTCCCCTTCAAAAGGTCAAAGGGGTTCAAGCACCAGGATGGAGCTAGGAGACCTCAAATGTCCCCTTGTTTTCCTGCAAGTTGCTTCATATCCTAGCACTGCTACCAAACAGTATTTCATAAAACCTCAGTAATTGCTGCCAAAGGACCAGAAAAACACCCATGGCTGGGACAAGCTGCCATTTAACCCCCTAATCAGACACAAAAACTCTCATACTCTGCAAACCTCAACTCATGCCAATAAATTCTCTACAATTGCACCCCCCAGGGTGCATTTACCTCTCTGGTACCATTATAGCTGTGCTTCTGATTCTCACAGCAAAAATGGAGCAGTGTGTTCTTAGAGCACCTCATTTAGTATCAGCAATTTAGCAGAAATATCACCAAACACCTTCCCTGGAGGTACTGAATGAGGCAGGCCTCAAATCAGCAAGGACTAACACTGGGATCAGCAGAAGTATGGCTGCTAAGTTACCCACTGTCTTCCTGCTTGAAGCTGGCAGGGGTTGGGGATATTTGTCTTTGCTGAAGAGGTGAATATTTTCATTTAGCATCCCCTGATGTTCTTGTCATGTGGGAACTAAGAAAGGCGAAGGAGATAAATCGATTTTGCAGATGTAGGGATGAATTTATTGTTATAGGTGCTAAAAAATGAATAAGCCTGGTTCTCTCTTCTGTTTCATTCATGGCTTGATTTCCTTCCTTGCAGTGTTTGACCTCCTGAGGAAAGGGTAAGTAGCCCTTTGGGATCCCTTGCTGAATTTTTTGGTGTTTATTATTAGCTTCCTAGGTGTAACTGAAGTTTTGATGTGCACAGTGGGGCAAATCACCCTCTATAGGCAAGCACAGAGGAGACAAGTCAGCTGTAGTTACCTTCATGCTGTCACAGCCTGGGACAGTGCAGTGGATCATAATGGGTTCAGAGAAAATGTGTTCTGGTGTCAGGTTTTGATCCTGATGCTAAATTTGGTGCCATTTCCCCAGTAGATGCCTGGAAGAGAAGCTCTTTGTAGGAAATATTATGCTGGGGTAGCAGCCATATCATAGCTTTCTCTGACTCAGGAGTATAAAATAACATCAATGCTTACTTGCCACACACAGCCTTACTTTGCCCTCGGTATGAATATATTGTGGGAGGCTATTTTGTTGGCACATTTCCATAGCAGATGCAGTGCTGTGGTGGTGGGTGTCTGCACTACTTTTTGCTACACCTGGGCTGGATCTGCAGCCCTACAGAGTTGCAGTAAGGTTGAGAGAGCTGAGCCCAGGATGGGGGAGATTCCCAAAGGGCTTATTTCTCCCTTTGGCCCTTTAACAAGCCTCTTGCACACGGCCAGCACCAGCAGGTTGCTGGTGAGAGGTTACCAGTCTCCCTGGTGACCAGGCTGATGACTGCATTGTAGGAGGTGGTGGGGGGAAGCTCCTGCAATCAGCTGAGGCCAGGGAATGTGCTGTTTGACCATGCACAGGCTGCCTACCTCTAGTGGTAGGCAATTAGACTCCATTAGTTGCTCTGCCAGTCCTGCTACTCGTTATTTCTGCCTGGTTTCAGCAGCAGAAAAATGTTTATAAAGAGGGAGAGAAGGCAGTTGCAGAAAAATGCAAATGGGAGAAGAAGGTTATTGATCAATTGACAGCAAGGGGGGAAGAGAGAAATGCCCCAGGAGCAGCCTCTGCTCAAGTGGAGGCTTTGCCCTGGACCTTCTGGGATCTGGGCCCTCAGTGATAGGACCGCAGTGATGCAGAATAATTTCAGAAATGTAAAGCCTCAGTAATGAGTGTTGCTGCCATTTTGCTAAGAATTCAGTTACTCTCCTCCTTCTTTACAGGGCTGTCATGGAGGTACCAAGTGACAAGCCATTCAGTGAGGATCAGGCCCGGCTCTACTTCCGAGACATTGTTTTGGGCATTGAGTACTGTGAGTACCACCAGAAGTGATGGCTGTTTGCAGTGCATGTCAGCCTCCTGTTTGGCTGGAGAGAAGCCTCTCAACATCAGTAGGCTGTATCAGTTTAGCCAGCGAGATCCTCTCTAATTGCATGTGATAGGGTTTGCAGTTGGTGGTCTGCTCAAGTTTACCCAGACTGCATAACAGATGCTGGAAGCAGACATTCTGTGGAATGGACATTAGGAAAACAGTGGCTTGCTTTTTTCCTCTTTTTATCTTTTTGGAGAGAGTCTTTGAAAGCAGTGGCAGAGCTAGGAAAGAGGCATTTGTAGTGAGTAGACTCAGTCAGTAGCTTCAGTGGAACAAAGTGCTGCCTCTATCTTGGCAAGGCAAGCACTAGCCATGGGGAGAGCAGCCTCTGAAAATAGCTGGTTTGGTAGAGCTTGGGCATTTATGGGTGCAGATACAAATCTATACAGCCCAGGAGGTTATGGGTCAGAGAGCCTGGTGCTTTGATGTGATGTAGCGCTGCTTGCTGGCCTTACTCCTGTGCTGTGTCTGAACATATTACACTGCACGTTCCCACTCCACCTGAGCCTCAGTACCAGCATTGTCCCCAGGTCAGAAGGCACAACTTGGATCCTCTATTGATCACCCATACTAGCCTAAGACCTTATCTCCCTTTTCTAACAGAACATCCCTGTCTTTCTTCTCATGATTGCTCTTTGTGCTGGATCACTTCATGCCCCTGGTGCTGCCAGGGACCCATGTTGCACGATCTCATCTGAGGGATGTAACCATAAGTCACCTGGTAACTGCTTGTGTAGGTCAGATGCCGGTGAGCAGCATTTGGCATTTTGATTCTGCTGTCCTTGTTGTTGAAGGCCTTGTTGTGGCCTTCCAGAGTGGTTAGTGATCTTGTCATTGACTGGTGGCTCTGAACACTGGTGTGCTAAAAAATAGGCTATGATTGGACGGCTGAATAAGAGGAGTAAGAGTTGGTACAGCTTTTTCAGAGGGAATTCGTGCCTCAGTGATCTGATAGTGTTCCAGGAGAGTCAACAAAAATGTAGATAAGGTGAGCCTTTTGCCACAGTGTGCTTGGATTGCCAAACTGCAGTTGATTAGATTTGTTAACAGAAGCTCATAAAGAAAGTATTTTTGGTTGGCTGACTTCTTTTATATTACTAACTAGACAGTCAATCAGGAAAGTAGGAACACAGCTTTTACAGTGGAGAAAGGTCACTAGTGCAGTTAAACAGGAGTCCATAATGTGGCCTGGGTTGTTTTATATATCCCTCAATGCCCAGAAATAGAATAGAATGCAGTATGAGAGGTTGGTGATGACAACTAGTTGTTCAAGAATAGTCATCGTTAGAACTGACTGGAAGGGAGATGGCATGATAGTGAGTGATGGTATGATAAAAGGGCAGATAAAAATCCTTGTTGCCAAATACAGATAATGTATGAGGGGGAGAAACAGCACTAAAATATGTACATCGTGACAGGCTCTAAATGAGCTGTTCTCACTCAGTTCTTGTTCTGGATGGTTTTCTTGTAAATGCCATTGCCTAGAGATAGTCAACAAAGTTAACAGGATTTAGTGAATTACTGGGAATGGAATAAAGAATAAAGCAGAAAATATCATTATGCAATTGTTTGGATCTGTAAGAGCTCTTAGATACCAGGTAGGCATATCTTGAATGCTGTATACAGTTCTGCACTGCCTGTCTCAGAAACCATTCTCTAGAACTGACAAAACCTAAAAAAGGTGATCAGAATGATCCTGTACAGAGGGATGAGACTAAAGCTCTTCAGTTTTGAAAATTAACATGGGGTATGACAGATGTATCCTGTGCCTCTGAGAAGAGGTGAACAACAGAAGGAACTGAGGAGTAGCAAATGAAATCATCAAGCAGCAAGTTTTACAAAGAAGGAAGGTAATTAACTGTGACATTTGTTGCTGAAAGAGATGGCAAGTACCTGAACTTAATGGACTCAGAAAGGACTAGACAAATGTGTTGAAGGAATATCAAGGGCTGTTATGTATGAGAATGCAGGCAGTTTGTCTTGGGGAATGTGTGTACTGAATGTTTTGTATCTGTCTGCCTAATGCTTTTCTCCAAACTATTGACCCTAACAGGAGATGGGCTCCTGGGGTGGGTTTGCCCCTGGTACATCCTTTGCTCTCCTCCAGCAGCTTACCTGCATGGTCCTTGAAGTTATTGTTGTGCACACCTGACAACAGAGGTAGCTGCTGTGCCCAGTTCTGTGAGATCAATCTAAGTTAGCTGGACATCTCTCAGACGTGGGACCTTTTTAAAATCCTGGCTTATTTTAACAGTATGGGCACATAGTTTCAGTGGCAAATCTGAAGGCAGAGCAGCCAGCAGGGAGGGGCAAACACATTTGATGGAGTGTTTGTCAGCCACGGCCAGTGAGCATTGTGCAAAGTAAGAAAGGTCAGATATTTGCAAAACAGAGCTGTGTCACACCCCTGTGTCATTTGAGGTGACATTTTCCCAGCTGTTACAACATCAGGAAGAAAATAGGAAGGAAGGAATTGTTTCAAATGTACTTATAAAGGTCTAATATGTAGCTGTGTCAAACGTGAAAGGAACATTTAATGCTGCTGTAGTGCCTTGAGCCACATCTGCCTTCATTTCACTCAATCTCAAGAGGCCCCTGCAAGCCCAGCACTTCTGAGGGTCAGGGTGGGCCCCTTGCTTTCCTAAGGCTTTCGTTGAAGGTGTATCACCAGGTTTCAAATGGAGAACAGTTCTTGCAGAGAACAGGTTTCTGATGGGTGTTGATGGCCCTTGCCAAGGTAGAGAAATGTGGTTTGCGGTGTCCTGGTCCATCTTCACTGAAATACAATACCACCTCATTTTGTTTATCTAACATCAATGGGAACAGTAGCAGCTGATGGGAAATGAAATCACTGTTTGCTGCTTTTGTGACAGTCCAGAGAATTCCATGCTGAAAGCTACCAATAAGCAGTCAGCTGGAAGGTGTATATGAATGGGGGTGGGAAGCTTAAGACTGCTTTTCAGTAGAATCTGAAGGGCAAAGACTGCAGCTTTTTATATTCTCATCAGTATTCACACTATTGCAGAACCTGTATGCCTCAGCTGGGAGATGCAGGCTCTGCTGTGCTGGATGATGCTGGCACTTGCAGTAGGTAACAGCTCTCGTTCAGAGGAAAGTTCAGCTTAGAAGACAGTAAAAAAAAAAGTTCTTGTCCTTGGCAAAGAGAATGAAATGGGGCAATAAATTATAGGATGCCCAAGCACTCTCAACAGTGGGAACAATAGGATGCTTTATTTTGGGCTATTGAGTAAGCACTTATTTTATTAGCAAATGAAAGTTAAAAATGGTGTTCTCTCAGAACTGCTGGGTAAATGCATGGCAATTATTATGTAATTACAGGGGGAAAGTGCACCGTTTATGCACACTGAAGGAAAAGTGTTGCCAGGCAATCTAGAGATTGCAAGGTAATTTTAATGGAAGCGTACATAATTGTTATGTAACTTGGGAGACTCAAAAACCACGCAGCTGCTTGAAGCTCACAGTCATCATGGCAGCAAATGCATCATTGCTGGGTGGGTTTTATTAAATTAGAAGTTGCAAAGTGGATTCCTGTCAGAGCCTGCAAGGTGTTAATCCAGGTCCACGTGCTGCACTCTGCAAACAGAGGTACACAGTGAAGGGAAGTGGCTGCAGTAGCCAAACAGATGGGATATGTGGGGTGACCTTTAAAATTATGGGAGATGGCAGAGGGTCCACAGGCACTGTGTGTCAGTGGAGGATGAGCTGTACTTGTTATTCACAATGCTTGCCTGCAAGGAGGACTGATTTGGAGAGAAGTGCTTGGAGGGAGAGTGTGGTAATATTACCAGTTCACCTGTTTTGATGTTTTGTGTGTGTCTTAAGCCTAGGCTCTGTGTGAACTGCTTTGGGAGTCATTTAATCGCATGCACACTTTAATTCACATCATGTAGTGAAATGGGCTCTACAAAGGAAAGTGCTTTTCCTTCTGCTTGGAAGACTTCTCCAGTATTACTGGTGTTGAATGCACTCTCATGAAGCAGGGAGGCAGTGTGCTGTGTGTGCCACTGGAATGGTGACGTAAGAAGGTACTTAAATCTTTTGGGTAGAAAAGTTTTGCTGGATTATCCATGTCATTAACTACAGCATGTGCTTAAGTGCCTCTGAATTTGGGATATTTGCACTTACCTTCCTTTCTACTTGTAATTTGCCTCTAGTAGTGTTTATCTGGGGTTATTTAAGCTTCAGTCTTCTTTCTGGTAAGGCAAACATTGATTTCCCAAAGACAATCAGAAGAAATGGATGCGCTAGGAAGCAAGTCACCAAAGGAATCAGCAGCCAAGCCAGGAATCAACCCTAAAAACTGGAGGGTCAGTGGGGTGCTCCTCTGCAGGGCCAAGCAGCTGCACAGAGTGAGCTGAGGTGCCTCACGCTCAGGACCTGTATTCAGCCAGGCAGATGCATAGCCGTGCTTCCAGAGTCAGTAACTCAGGCATTTTCTTAGCCAGGCTTTTTTTATCTAATAGCCTCTGATATTTTTTCCCATTAATATGTTCAGTTCCTTTTTGAGCTTTCGTCAACTTTCAGCATCTGCTACCTGTTTACATGGTGTGGGAAGCAGTTCCTGTCTGGGTTTCAATCTGGTCCTGGAGGCTTCAGCTGACAGAAGGAGTGACCAGACACAATCATGCTCTGTCTGTGCTGCCCCCGCTTTTAGAGATGTCTATTGCATTGTACTTCAGGGCTGTCTTTTGGAGGCTGTGGAGTCCTTATGTATGTCATTGTTGCAAAGTCAAGTGTCCTTCCATCCCTTTGAGCATCTGTTAGAAAAAACTAGGAATCTTGGAGTTCCCCAGGCCTAATTAATGACAGCACAACTGTATTTTGGAGTTACAAATGTGGCTGAAAATACTTACAATGCAATTTAACATTTCCTTCCCCCCAGGAAAACGTACAGGTTTTCTGGACAGAGACAGGTATTCTGCTGTGCTTTACTTCCTGTTTTCTTTCTGATACCTTGGCTGGGGCGATAATACAGGTTTGGTTTCATGCACTATTTAAGTTTCCTTCTGCACTGACTGAGAGGTGACTGATGGTTTGTAATTGCACAGTAAATGAGTTTGCTGAGTGATGGTGCATTTGGCATGATGCTATTTCACTTTGGCACATGAGCAGTGGAAATCAGTATCGGGTGAAGGGAGAGTTTTCATCCATTGTTGTTGGCAAGGAATGTTTTTCTTGTGGCCTGCCAATTGGTTCAATACAATGAGCAGATACCTGAAACTCTCCCCCAGTGGTGGGAGCTGCAGGAAAGGTATGAGGAAGTCTAACACAAAAAAGCAGGAGGGATATGCCAGGCAGGTATCCAGTTAGGATTGGAACATAAGTGGCTTTGTTTATTAAGAGCTTAAGTGGCTTTGTTTAGTAAGAGCTTAAATGAGGCGTAAGAGTAAGCAAGTGAAAGGCCTGTCTGAGCAGGTAGCTTAGCTCTGACAGGAGCCAGGAGCAGTCACTTAGCACAGAGCAAGCACACGAGCTTGACCCAAGAGAAAACCCTGTTGACTTGTACAGTCCAGATGAAAAACAGAGGCCATCCCTTCTGCTGTGTACCTGAAGACTTGGTATCCCTTCTGGCTCGTGGGAAGCTGAAAGAATTGTCAGTGTGACTGAAAGGAAAAAAGAAACACGTTTTTTCCTGCATTCTCCATAGAAAATGCATGATTTCCCTATTGCAATTGTCTAGGGAGGCTAAGGGTAGTAATTCTGATTCCCTGTGCAAAGGAATGCTTATCTCATCTGTATGAGCTATTGAGCTCAAAGGGAAGTTGTGATACACTGCTAAAGTTACCTTTAGGTATTCGAAAGTTACCTCTACAGAATCAGTTCTCTACCTGTACGAGTACCTGTGGAGCTCTGCATCCCACTGCACTAAGCTTGGAGTGGTAACGAAGTACCTGATATGCCAATCAAAGGCTGGCTTTCCTGAGATCAGACTTAATCTACTCAATCATCCATATGTGAGTATAGTCTCCATTATCTTGAAAGTTAAGCAAACAAATCAGCATAGTCAGCACAGGCTTGTGTGTTCTGAAGAATACTGGCTGAGACGTAAGCCAGGGGTAGAGTCTGTCAAGTGTCAGTGACGTGGATGGGTTGGGCTCTTCTGGCTCATGGCAGGTATTGGTTCCTCAGGCCTCATGTTGACATGATGCAGCAGAACTTGAACACAAGTCCATGGTGTGGAGCTTGAATGAACTTCCAGCCTGTTGCGTGCTCTCCTTTGGCTTCCTTTAATGTAGTTGTGTGTGCTGCTGATAAATGAACGAATGCTGTATGTAAGAGTAATTAGCTGATGGAGTAAATCAGAGGGATGCATAAGAACCTTTTATGAAAAATCAAGCGGTTTGATTTTAGTTTTATTTGAGGAGTTATGTAAGGAGTTATTCTTGGGGCAACGAGCAGCCCTAAGCACAGGCTCTGCAGGTCATTTTGACAGCACTTGCTGTGTGTGTCCCATTCCCAACTTTGCCAGTGGTCCCTTGAACGTTGCCATGTGTGTAGCCACAGCAGGAAGCCGTTCTGTATATGTTGTCTGTGACTGTGCTGTCACTGTGCTCTGTGACTGTGCTCATTGGTTTGGATGACAAGTGTAGAAGGCAGCCTTGGCTCTCTCTGTAACATGGCTCTCCTGGCTAAAAAGGCTGAGCATCCCTACCATAAACCAGTAAGGAAGCTGGACTCTCATCTCTTCATCAGGCTGTTCTGAAGGGTCTTGTCCAGCTGCATATTCCAGTGGATGAGGTTTGTTGGAAGCAGTAAGAGAACAGTGTCAAGGTAGTGAATAGAGCTGGGAAAATTGATCTGGGATCCTTACCCCAGCCACTGAACAGTACCCCCTGAAATGAGCTAAGCATGGGATGGGAGGTGATTCTGTTGTACAGTGCACTGCATCCATTTCCTCTGGCACATTCTAAGTGTGCTGCAGACCAGTGGGGAGGCTTGCTTCAAAGAGCAGCCTCTCTTTTAAGATCTGGATGGTGGTGCAGCAGCTTCCTTGGGAGAGTGTTAAATCATTTCTTTGCTACAGGGGTAATGTGAAAGTAATACTAAACAGACTCTGCAGTAGCACCATATGGACTGCTTTTGCCCTTGAATGGGAATGGGACTCTGTTTTTAATCAAGTCTAATTCAACATCAGCCTCAGTAAATAGCAGGATGTGTCAGTGCATTGCAAAAATTTTATATATGCAGTTTTTAAATGGGCTTTTAGCAAGTTGGTATTAATCTGCTGGAGCTCTGAGGTTTCCAGAAGGGAATGCAGTAAAAGGCACCTCTTTAAAAAGGGCTGGGGAATAATCTCTCATTTCTCTTTTCCCAGCACTGCTCTCTGTTCCCTCTTGGTCTTCACTGGCTGTTAACATAGGCAGACTGTTCCCAGGTGTTTGCTTCTGAATGAAAAGGAAAGCCTACTTAGACCCTGAATAACCCATGGTACCTGAACTGAGGAGCATTTGTGAAATGGCAGCATAGTTGCATGCTGTGAAAAAAGCTGGTTTGTCCCACTGAAGACAGCAAAGGGACTGAACAGAGAGAATTGATTTTGCTCAGCAGGGCTTTGCTAACAAGTGGTGATGGAGCAGGGTGGCAGAGCTGCAGGAGACCTGTGGAAGGCCCAGGCAGGGCCATGTGCTGCTCACACAAAGGGGAGCCAGCTGGCCTAGCAGCAGAGACGCTCACCCAAATCTGCCCCTTTCTCCAGCTCCATCTACTGCAGTACCCTGCCTGGTCACTGCTTTTATGTTTCAGTGCAGTACTAACCCACACAGTGCAGGTTGCAGTTGCAGTGCTCCCAGACCCACACCTTCTTAAGAGGCTAGGGTACGGCTGAGTGGTGGGAGCCTCCTGCGGACAATGTGCTTATTATTGCAGTGATGACACTTGTAGGGATGGCTTTCTGCAAGATTTTTTCCTGTTGTTACTAAAATCATTTGGCTGTGATGTTCAGAGGCAGTGTAAGCCTGTGCTTTCTTTTAATACCCTTCCCACAGCACCCACTGGCTTTTCATGGAGGTGATGCTCAGTGTGTACCAAAACACTGTCCTAACTGGGCATGTTTTGTAAGCTGGAAGTACAAATTCATCCCCTGCAGAGTCAGCACCTGGACTGTTCTGAAGGCTAGGAGTGATCTGGATGGCAGAATACAACCAGGATTTCACCAAGTCCAGTTTTGGATATGCCTGGCCAGGCTTTCCAGCACAAATTGTGATGGAAATGCAGTGCATGCACCCTTACTTCACAGCTGCCCCATGAATAGAGCAGGCATGAGAGGTTTAACAAACAGGTATTTCTAGTGCATTTTGGGAACTGTGCCTCAGAAGTGTTCTACAAATTCATGGGATTGTTATTCAGATACAAATTGCCCTGAAATACCGTTACCTTTCCACAGAAGTGAAGGATGTCTCTAATAAAACCAAGTTTAATGGCGCTCTCTGGAATCAGACTTTCTCCTAAGGGCTCTGTGATATCTTACATAGTTTCATTTTCATTATGAAGTGGTATCGATTTATTTTTTTTGAATTAGGTCTGTCAACACAAAGTGCAGAGCATCTTGGAGCACAGAGGATTTGTTACGGTGAGCTGCTGACCTCTGCTCTTAAGAGCAAAATCATTTCCACATAACAGCAACGAGGGGAACCATTTCATGTTTGTTGAAGCAGCTTCAGTAAAGCCATCTGCTGTGGTCAGCTCTGCTTCGATTTTAACCCTGGGAGGGATGCAGACAAATCCATATACATGGGAATTGCTGTGTTCTGTGTGTTTCTTGCTCCCAGACACTTCAGGGTGATGAAATGTGAGAGTTAATTTGTGCTGATGGCTGCTTTTTACTCCATTCTGACTGACTGTGGCTGTCACCTGCTTAGGAATGGCTCAGTGAGTTGTGTGCTCCTCGTGCTGTTGTCCCTTCTGTAGTCATTAGCAATCTGGAGGGTATTGCTAGTGGTTGGCTTTTACTTCTGAGATGCTTAGCTCTCCCTTTAGAGTTCTACAGGGATAACACCATCTTTTCCTCTGCGTGTTTTACTGGAAATGCAGATCACACTGGTTTAATACATACTTGTCCTACAAGACATGAAGCCTGTCCCCAGGCTTCATGTTGCACTGCAGTGGTGCCTGTGTCACTGCTGGGACATCCCACTGTGTAGCTGGCCAGCCTCCAGCCAGCCCTGCTGTAAAACACCAAGGACTTGAAGAACTGCATTTCTTCAGAACAAAAAAGTGATTTCAGGTTGCCTTCATCAGGTTAGTAGCTCTACACCAGATCCTTTCTTGGCAGGCATGAACTAAAGCTCTTTGTGTTTGTAGCTGTGATGGAGCTTCAGTCATTTGCACCAGCTGGTGCTTGGTGCGTGATTTCTGTCCCCTGTCCTTCTCTCTTTATGCCTATTGCCTCTCCACAAGGCAGCTAGACAGAAGGCATGCTTTAAGGATAGCATAAGTTTTTCAAGACAACTGGCACAGAACTTTCATTGCTGTCACCCAGACTGCATTGCAAAGCAGCATGGTGTGTGGGTTGGGCACTGCTCCCAGCACCACCATTCCTGACCTGGCCAGCCACATCTCCTCTGTGCTTATCCCATTCTCATCTCAGTTTACTGCTATTTAAATTGTGTGCCAGGTTTGCCCCTGGCTGCCGTTACACTGCAATGCCCTGGGACATGTCAGTCTCACTTCTGAAAGCACAGCCTGTGCTTTGCTGCCCCAAAGGCACTTGTGCTGATTTTCTCCTCTAAGCAGTCTAGGTCATAGGCTGTCACTGTCCCTCATGCTCATGTCAAGAATGGATGTTCTGGTCTGTGAGGCACAAATGTTCATTGACTGTAGTGTTGGACTAGTTTTTGCAAAGGATGTTTTCTACTTCTTTGTTCAACAGTCATATTGCTGCAGTGCTCAGACACACTGAGCAGCAGGCTGATGTGGGCACTGAACAATCAGAGCAACTAGCAAACAGACCATTTTGTCCTTCTACTTTCATTCAGTTGCACAAAGGCAGGGAATGCGTTTTATGAGATAAATAGTATGGGGAAAAAATAATAAAGAGCCCAGAGTACCTGCTTCCCTAGTGCAGATCCCTGTTTTCAGGCTTAGTTCTGGGGATGGTCTACATGTTTTTGTAGCCTGTATTTTTGTAGAGGTTTTGGGAATCTCAGCTCTGTCGGATCAGGCATATTGTTCAGCACCCTTTACCCAGACATGTGCGTGAAGGGCTCCAATCATTTCCTGGAGGGAAACATCACTTCCCCTCTCCCCATTTTCTTTTTTTGCTCTTCCTCCATTACCATAATGAAATGTCAGCTTGCCACCAGCTTTGCTGCATAGCAGATGTCTCCTCATAATTACTGTTGTCAGAGAGCTTTCAGTGTTAATCTGACTGTCTAGCCAGGCTGTTACAGCGCTAACTGGCTCACGTTGCAGCGTGGCCGCACAGTTGTTCCACATCTGGAAGAGGATGTAACCACCACTGTTTTTTTACTAATGCTCTCCATCAAACTTTTGTCTCCCGTGTCTCTAGATCAGCTCTTAGGGGGATGGAGCGTCTCACTTTACCTGCGGGTGTGTGTGCTGCTAATGAGTCAGCTGCCCACAGCACGCTGCTTAACATAGCACCTTTGAAATCTCTCCCACCCAGCCTCAGTGTGCTGCCCAGATGAGCTATATGGAAGTGATCCTAGATCTCTACATGTGTTTGAGGCTCCCTTTCATGTCCAAGGACAACATCAATCAGCAGAGCTTTAACCTAAGGAGAAGTCCTTGCAGAAAAATATCTGCAAGCATGATTTCCCTTCCTCAGACAAGGCCTGCTGGAAAGCTTTCTTGGGAAGAGCAGAACAGTTGCATGGAGGTTGTTCATTCTTGCTCCTAAAACACAAGCTGATTTGCTCTGTAGGACAGGCTGCTTCCGTGGCGATGTGCTGAACAGGTTTGTAAACCAGGAAAGGACAAGATCAGTATTTTCACCTTCCAACTGCACATTTCCTACAAGATGCCACAAACAAATGTGAAAATGATAATTGAGGCTGGGGGGAGCAGTGGGGTGTAGGGGTCCTGTTCTCCTGGGAAAGGCAGTAAGAACTAGAGCATTTCCACTTCTGTTCAATAAAGTCTGTTGGATTTCCTACACTTCTGCTTTTGGGGCCATTTCATCTTCTGAAAGCTGTTCTTTGATTTAAATTTTTTCTCCGCGTTCCTAAGAGTCATTTTTCTACAGCTCCCTGCTGCTTCTTTCCTCAGCATCCAAGAAACTGCTTTATTGCAGCTGCAATATTTACTTCACAGATATCTTGTAATGAAAGATTCTTGCTTTCAGAGCAGGATGTGCGAGTCTGCACCTTTATTTGCATCTTTGCAGAAAGATTTTTGTTTGGGTGGATCAACTACCATTGCAAACAATATTCTTGTCTTTTTTTCTTAGTGCACTACCAGAAGATCATTCACCGGGACATCAAGCCTTCCAATTTGCTCTTAGGAGATGATGGACATGTCAAAATTGCTGATTTTGGAGTCAGTAATCAGTTTGAAGGGAACGATGCCCAGCTTTCCAGCACAGCAGGAACACCAGCCTTCATGGCACCAGAGGCCATTTCAGACACGGGCAAAAGTTTCAGTGGGAAGGTAGGTCATGGCTCACAGCCATCGTCTCCTGGGATCTCACAGGCACTGCACAAAGGATAGCACCACACCTACATCCTTTGCATTTTGCCCTCTCTGGTATTATGGTGTAGATGGATATTGTTTTCAACTAAAATCAAAGCTCCAATTTTGTGTGCAGTTCAGGCGAAGCTCACATTGGCTGTTCTATACAGCAGGTAGGTGGACTTTTTGTCAAGCTCCTGCTAAGACAAGGAGGCAGGTTAGAGTCCAACAGAACCCCTTCCCTGCCTAACAAGGAAGGATAAAAATCCCTATTTCCTTCCAAAATAATCAAGATTCATAGAGGGTTGCTGAGCATCAAAGTCATATCTTGATGCCATGAAAGTGAGGAGCGTGGATGAATGTTGTAATGCAGATGTTAGAGTAGGGTCTGGCATTTGCTTTTTGCCTTTTTTTTCCCCTTTAAACTTGGAAGAAGACTTGAGGTTCAGCTGTTCCTTGAGGTTCAGCCTTGAACTGTCATCATCTATAAGAAGAAGGGGCTGCTAGCTGGTCAGTGCCCTCCACAACAAGGACAAGTGTGGTGTCTGACCCAGCACAGTCCCCATTCCCCACAAAGGTCATAAATGCCTTCTATTGCACAGAGAGACTCTGTGCAATAAAATTAACATAAAATGTTAAATGTGTGCAAGTAGTTCTGTGAGTCAGTGGGAAAATCCAGCTCATTTCTATCATCTCTGGGTTGCATCTGATTTACTGTCTGTACTTGCTTTCTTTCAGGCACTTGATGTATGGGCCATGGGAATTACCCTGTACTGCTTTGTTTATGGGAAGGTAAGCTGGCTTTCAGATACTGGAGCCCTGTATGAGAGCGTCTGCCTGCCTGTCTTTTGGCTCATTCCTTTCCAAATAAAGGCAAATGCTAGAAGCAGAGGTCTACTTTCTATGCACTTCTGCTTTCCCAAATCACCCTGTGGGTGAGAAGGGACTTCAAGAGCTGACCCCTGTACTCAGAGTGGAAAAGCAGGTGTTTTAAATAGTAATACCTAACTCTAAATTATGCTTGTCACACAGGTCTTCAAGCAGTGAAGTGGGCCAGTCAGTATCAGTATCACCGTGATAAAGATAGAAAAATGTAACAGAGAAAAGGAAAATGGTCACATGGTAGGCTAGATAGAAAGGGGTGTCCCAATCATGTTCTGTATTTGTTTGGTCCCTCTGCTTTCCTTCTTTATTTATTTACTTATTTTAAAGAAATGGATTTATTTTGTGGAGGAGATTTTACTTCCATCTCCACATCAAAACCAGACAATGCACACAGGAAGTTCACTTCTGTTGAATGAATGGCAAACACCGAAGCGGTGCCAACATCTTTGACAACTGGGAAATCTTTGTTTGTTTTACAGTGTCCTTTTATAGATGAATATATTCTGGGTCTTCATAACAAGATCAAGAGCAAGCCTGTGGAGTTCCCAGAAGAGTAAGTAAACTTTACTCAGCTACTGTAAAGTTCAGTCTTCGACATTGCTCACTGTGCAGTATAAATGCTGGTGGATCACTATGGAGGGATGGACAGAAGCAGGTGAGGTTCTTTGCATTCTCCTGGGTCCTTCATATGAGTGCTGTGCCAGCATTGCTGTAAGCGTTACTACTGCCTTTGCTGCTTCTGTTTGTACATTGTGCAGATGGTGACTAAAGACAATTGCTCTTGAGACTTTTGGTGGAAGTAGGGGGATTTAATTATGGGTCCACTGAGTTCTGTCCCAGCTTACTTGAGTGAAGATGCTGGAAGCTGGGATTCATTGAAGTTTTGTACTTCTGCCATCTGGCTAATACTGTAATGATTCAGTTTGTCGGTTTCCTATAGTAATTTGTTTATTATAATAATACTCAGACCTTGGACTTGGTCTGAGTAAACACCCACAGCTTACACAGACCTACCTTGGAGCTGGGAAATGTCTTCTGGAGGGTACTTGTCCCACAACCTGCAGAGTCCCAAGCCTGCCTCATCCAATGCAATCTAAGAAAATGTGAGTTTGTCGTATGTGCTGGCAAACCTGGGCTTGTACACCACTCTTTTGGGGTCTCTCTTCTTGTTCCTGGTTACAAAAAACATGAGTTTTTTAGAGATAAAATTACTTGATTCAAAACAAGCGTGAGGAAATCTAAAAATCTAATGAAAAGCACATCTGGTATTAGAGAGGAAGGGGGAGAGGTTGCCAGACAACCCCAGATAATGTGCAAATATCCACTGTTACATTATTTGTGATATACTCCCAGAGTTTTTAGACACTCACAGAGAGGGGCTGGGCCTCTGCCTCAGCAATCCCGGGCTTCCTTCTGAGTCTGCAAAGAGAAATGGGTACTTAGAATGTCCTATTTTAGACATCTGCTCTAGATGGGATGACTCATAACCCAGACTCCACTGGCTGTATTAATTACCTCTCCACTGACTGTGAAGCGCAGCCGCTGCAGATACCTCAAATGAAGCAATCTCTACTTGAGCTGATAGAGCCACACTGAGGGCTGCGTGGGGCACACCCCTGGTCCTAAAGTCCCAAGCACTTGTTTGGTGTCAAACACAGGCCCCAGTCACTGGTATGGGACAGTTCTGGTGATGGGTGAGATTTGGCACATAACAGGGCTGCAGGCACTGGGAGCACAAAGGCTGACCATTCATGCTACACTGCTGTGTTTCCACCTATTGTTCTGTAGTTGGTGCAGGACTTGGTCTGGAACAGCACTGCAGCAAAAAATAAAGTTTGTTTCTCTCTAGTCTCTGTGCTTGCTTAGGTTCTGGCAGAATGCCTGTCCTCTCAGCCATCATATATTTGGGTTAGCAGTCAGCTTACAAGTGACTGTTCCCATCTGTCTCTGCAGTAAGTTATTAACATTTAACAGGCTAACCGGGTTGTGCTAAGAACGCTTTCTTCATTCAGACGTTTCCTTCAGCAGTAATGCGGCTCTGCGGTCTGTTTGGACTTCTCAGTCACCTGGTCTCTTGATCTAACAAAGAGCTGTACCCCTCGTTAGGCTGTTGGATAAGTGGAGCTGCTGGGTGTTGACACCTGTCTAAACTGCATCTATGTGTTAGATGAAATCAATAACAAAGGCACACATAAAGCTGGAATTCACTGGGCTGAGTCCACACTGACCTCCCACGGAATTAGCACCTCGTTACAGTTAGGAGTATTTTGGTTTCAATTTATTTCACCATGGCTACAAAAGATGCATTCCTTTGTGCAGACAGTCTGTGGAAATTCATTGCCTGTTTCCTGACAACCTCTGAGACAGAGATGAAGCTGACTGTACCCATGCTGTCCCTTCCCTTCCCCTAGAGATGCTAGGATAAATATTTATCGCTCCAGCGTTCTCGTTCCTGTCGTTCAGTCCTTGGCATGACATGAGGTGAACAAGGTTAGCTGCAGCTCGCACCCTGGTGATCCTGGCATGGCTAAAAAGCACGCTGGAGGAGTTTATGGCCAGGCACGTGCTAAGAGAACCAGAAGCACTGGGTAGCTCTTCCTGGCAAAGAACTGAATTTCAGGCCAGTATCCCCTGACCTTGCTGCCTGTGGGTACCCTGTAAAATGATGCATGGGATTGACAAATCCCTCAGCACCAAATGGGTGCTGAACTCCACGATGCTTGGTATTTTCCTGAAAGCTGTTGCAGTACTGTGACTATGAGAAATTGCAGATAGTACAGACTTTTCAAATGAAAAATGTCATTGGGTACAAGGTGAACCCTGGCAGAATAGAGAGAAGGGAAAATAGAGGCAGGGCAGGGCAGTCAGTTACCTAGTTATAACCCATTAGGAGCTTTGCAGTCTTATTCACGGGGCTTTTCCTTGCAGCATTCATCCTGTTGTGTAGAAATCAGTGTGGTACCAGAAATGTTAGGTGGTTATTTAATCTCTGTCTTGTATTTTAAGTTAATACGTTGCTAGTTTGGCGCAGATCTGTTGTTAAATATTTTACAAACACCATTGCACTTCTGTCTCCGTGTGGTCCTCCCTTAAGAGTCTGTTTATTTTGACCTGGTAAATGCTCTTTCACTCTCCATAGCTGCTCCTCTGTGTCTGGATCTCATCTCAAGAACAGCACAGTTCTTCCCCTTCCCACCTAAAACATCACCTGGAGTGCAGCCTTGGATGTGGGAAGTCTCTGAGAACTCCTCCTGCCATTCCCATTGTCCGGGCTGTATTGCCTGTTCACTGTAGATACTTGATGCCACTCTGAAAATGTTCACTCTAAATTTGCACTCATCTTCTGCCCCTTCCCACTGTGTTTTCTTGTGGTTGTTTGTGAAAGATCCCATAACCCAAACGCACATAAAGAACTCATAAATTATTGAACAGCAGCTATGATTTCATCAGACTAAAATATCTCTTATTACGATTTGGTCTTCATGTAGCTTTATGATAGTATATTCCTTCTACCTGGGGAGGGTGCAGAGGAGGTGGGCACAGTACCTGGTTCTCATCAGTGTTTTGAATCTGATGGTAGCACTGAAATCCAGCCCTGCTGGCAAATGACATTCTGTGCTGCCAAATCCATCTCCATGCAGGTATGCACTTCATTGAAAGGCATTTGTGATGCAGATTTTCAAGAACCTGATACAGTTGTGTCATATGCAGGCATTTTATTTCAGTAGCACTCTTTGATCATACAGATCAAGTGTATTTTCAAAGATATGGCTTACATCACTAGCAACAGAAGTCACTGAAGTCTTCGGACTAGAGGGGGGAGGGCCAGCAGGACCAAGGGCTTAATGAGAATAGAGTGGCTTCTGAGTTCAGGCAGTCTATCATTTAGTCTTAGAAACAGTACTAAAAGTCAGATATATTTCCATCTCTTAGTCGCATCTGCTCTTTCCCTCCTTTCAGTATCCTGAGACTGAGCTATACAGGTAAGAATGCATAGCTGTGTTAGTTGGCAGAAGAGTATAACTAAATATCTTGGCAGTGACCACAATGCCTGAGAAGGAACCCAGAAAACTAAATCTTCCTTTTTCTAGCTGGTTTGCAGAGAAAATACCTTTTGAGCAGAACAGTTGTTCTAACAAGTAACTGCAGGAGGGGCTATGCGTGCCTTGAGCACTGACAGTTCTCTTGTTAACTGTACACTGCTGTTTTCTTTACTCAGATCACAGATAAGTGATGAGCTCAAGGAGCTGATCTTACGCATGCTGGATAAAAATCCAGAAACAAGGATAACAGTCCCTGAAATTAAGGTAAATTGAGCATTGATATTACAGTCTTTTGTCTCAACTGATTTTTTTTGTTCCTTTGGTACCTCCTAATGGGGCAGAGCTGTTCCCAATATTTGTTTTGTGAGCTTTTTCTGGCCAACTGCCACAGAAAGGGAGAGTGCTCATTTTGCAGTGTTCAGTTGCTGCTGCTTGCTTGGGGAATATTGACAAAAGCTCTCCTGTTTACTTATTTAAATTAAACTTACTCAAAAGCTGGCTGATCTTCCGTGAATCCCCAGTAGAATCAACATTGTCATGGGAACTGTGAGCTGCAGAGGCCATATTGTGAATGCTAGGCCTGTGTTACAGGGGCTGGCAGTGCCTTCCTTGTCTAGTACTTGTGGTCTCAAGGCATCACATTTGCTTCTATCAGTTAATACTTGGGGGATGCTTATTAACACAGAGAACAAATAGTCCTGACAGAGCACAGTGCTTTGCAGAGTTTGCTTTCATTCTCTTTTAGCACGTGCTTTCTGTCCTCTTTTCACCTCTCAGCACAGCCTTGAATCTGCAAGATTTCTCAGGGACCCATTAGCATCCCTTAGAGGGCACACTACTATTCTCTGCTTTGTCTCAGCCCAACACCAGCACATTTTCTGCTAAAGCTGACGGTAGGAAGGTTGAACTTTGAGAAGAAAAGTGACATCCCTTCCCTCCATGCCCAGGAAGCGCAGCCAACAATAGTGGGAAGTGCTTTGGAGTTGCATTCATTTATTTTGCATGGCAGACTTTGAGCAGTCTGTGTTCCTCCCCACGTAGGTACATCCGTGGCTAACCAAAGGTGGTGAGGAGCCTTTGCCACTGGAAGAAGAGCACTGTACTGTGGTGGAGGTTACAGAGGAGGAAGTGAAGAACTCAGTGAAGACAATCCCAAGTTTGCCGGCTGTGGTACGTATAAACCACAACAGTTTATTTGAATGAGCCAGGAGCATGACACTTCGAAGCTCTCAACTGGTAAGGGAGGTTTGGAGGGTACATGTTTGCTCCTGGCCCAGGAGAGCTCTGAGGCTGCCTTCTTACAAACTTATGAGCAACAGGCAGCAGTCAGCAATGTGTGCTTTGACTCCTGCCAGCAGTGGTCTGTGTCCAGGAGTCTGAGCTCACTGCCTAAGGAAATGATGCTGAAACTGCTTGGAAGTGGCTGTTCTGTGGGTTTCTCTGGTGCATCTTTAGATGTAATGCTGTTAAATGTCTGCTGAATTATTAAAGAAGCTGTTGCTAGATTCCTTTCAGCTAACTTCAGGAGGATGATATGTCAGTCCTGCTGTTCTCACTGCTCTGTTTTTCTTCCTCAAAGATCCTAGTGAAGGCCATGCTAAGGAAACGCTCCTTTGGAAATCCATTTGAAGTTCAGACCAGACGGGAAGAGAGGTCCATGTCTGCTCCAGGGAACTTGCTAATGTATGTATATACAGCCTTGCCTGGCTCTGCCATGCGTAGAGTGTAAAAGTGCACAGAAAAGACAAGGGAAGCCATCTACAAATATTTTCCCTATCATTCAAGGACAAAATTCACTTTTGCCTCAAATACTGAGGCTGAATTCTGCCTCAGGTCCTCCAGGGTTAAAATACAATGCAATAAAACAAGCTGAAGACTATAGATAGAGTTCTATCTCTAAGATGGATTTGGCCTAAACACACTTAAGGTACTAAGCTAGGCCTGTTTTTTAACCTGTTAGTTTGTAGTACGCTGTGATCAAAGATGCACTAGAGACAAGTGAACTAAAATAAGGGTATGTATTGGGTGGTTTAATCTTTTCTCCTTTTCCTGGATAATGGAAAGGGTATCAGATGAGCAGCCTTTGTGTTTTATAAGCTAGAAATGATATGGTTTGTCTGGTGTCCAAGTCTGGGTGTCTGAACTGGCAGATATCATGAAGATGTATAGGCAGAGAGCAGAGAACATTTGGATGCAACTTTTTCACTTGAGAAGAGAAAGGAGCCAGCTGAACAGCTCACTCTTCGGAATTCAGAGGAGGAAACAGTGAATCTCTTAGCTGAATCTTCCATGATTTCTTCCTGATCTCTGTATTACATGCAAACAGCGTGCTAGGCTCTGGTTTTGGAAGCATTATATGCAGAAATTGCATGGGCAGAAGTCTTTGCAATATGAGGAGGTCTTTTGCGTTTACATTAGCTTTTGTTTCTTTAGAGGATGCTGTTAAGGCATTAGTGATTTGAAGTAGCTTTTAAATTAGTACTGACAGGAGGCAAGGCTACTTGAGCTCTGCTTAGACCTGGAAGACTCAGTCCTCTCTACACTCTTGTGTATTACTTTGATGGCACAGAAAAGTTAAAAAGGCAACCGTTGGAATGGCAGGCCCATTCATCCGAGAGTCAGAAGGGAATTAAAATGAAAAAACTCTTCTTTTGCAACACCTGCCTCTCCCATGCACACCTATGAGCTGTGTGTGAGAGCTGTCGTCAGTCACTTTAACCCCATGGGTTGCTGGGGCTGAGTGTCCAGGCAGCACAAACATGAGGCAGGCAGAGTCACCTCTGGCTCTGCCTTTCATACAGGACCCCCCAGAAGTTGCAGTGATTCATCAAGCCTTGCAGATCCTGCAGACCATGGCTAGGTTCAACCCTGTTGTTAATGGCATCTGCAGAAGACACACTGGTCATTACTTAATTTTTCCAGTTGCAGTATACAGAGGATTTTTTTAAGCCAGCTGTTCATTGTTCAAAGCTAAGTTCTGGGTTTCTGTTAGTATTTGCCATATTTCTTCTGCTTGCTCTAGATTTCTCCTAATGGAGTCAGCACTGGCTTCACCACATTTTATTATGCTCATTTATTGCAGCTACTACCTATCAAATTAATTGCTGTGTTTTGACAGACCCAATTTACTTTCCCATTATGGCTGCTACTGCTATTGACGACATGTGGCTGTATGGGGAATCAGTCTCTATTTAAGCAACCTGCCCTGCTCTGAGAGAGCTGTCACTGTCCTTAGGGCCTTTCTGTGTACATAGGGTGGGACTGTGCAAGCCAGGAGGGAAATGTGGCTGACAGCTGACCCAAGTCTCACACCAGGAATAGCTTCTCCCAAAGCAGCACAGAGGTACCTGCTCTGTGATGGCTTTGTGCTGAGAAAGTCCTGGGGCTTGCTGCTATGGGGCTGCTCAAAAATACACTGCAGAGATCACTTAGGCCAGGTATGTTTTCAGCAGCATCTTTAACAATGGAATAGCTACAGACTGGCTTTACATTTCCTGGCTTTCTACTTAAAATACTGCCTTGGTCTCTGCTGGTGTTCAGCATCAGTTTCTTCAGTTGGAAAGATTTTGGATAGGTAACATGTAGATTCTGTCAGAGCCAAACTGAACCAAAAGCTGTATCAGTTCTCATTCTAAAGAGAGATATTTGTCACATGGAAGAGCTGTGCCCCACAGTGCAGGTAGGTATTCTCACAGTCTGACTAAGGACAGAATCACCAAATGTGGGATGGGATTTTCTTCTGACAAGGACTCACCATCAGGAGGATCCTGTAGTGACAGACCCTGTGCTCACATGGCTCTGCCTGCACTGAGCTATCAGTGCATCACCCATGGTACATGCTGCTAACACTGTGACCATGGCAGGATATTAACCCTCCCCTCAAAGTGCCAAATAGAGAGGCCCAGGTAAGTGCTTATGGCTGTCAGCAGCGTGCTGGAAGCAGTCAGGAGCTTTCAGCAGTGGTAGGAGCTGGAGTGGGTTTGTGTCAGTGCTAGCAGTGCTCATCCTCATCTCTCCTTTGGGCTGCAAGTAGACTTGACTGATGCTCTGTCCACCATTCCATTCTGTTTGTTAAGCTTGTTAGGTACAGAAATACAAGCTTGTTTGCCTGCTGTCACTGTCTTCATGATCACTTTCTTCCTTTGTCTCATTGTTTTGCTCTCAGGGACAGATTCCTCTTAAACACATCTATATATTTGCATCCATCTTTAAGGTAATTTGGTGTTTATATTTCCCCTGGGTGCTGTAGAAATGTCTTCCCCCTCAGCCTGTGTGACTTGTGCAGTAGCGACAGCATTCTGCTCCATCCTCCCTTCCTATAGGGGCAGTTTTACTGCAGTAATTCTCTGTGTGTGTGACACTAATGTTTATATATACTTTTCATTGTTACTATTCATCATTCTTTTGTGTTTCCTTCTTCTGGGAGGAAGGGGTGAAAGAAGCCTTGCTCATGAGGAATGGTCTTTTTTCATTCAAGACTTATTTCAGAAGTGAAGGCACAGCACAGCTGTGATCCTTTGCATCTGACATGGCCTGAAGCAGCTCCAGTTAGAGGAACCTAAAATGTCCTGATGGTCAGGCCCAGAAGGAAGCCAATAGCTGCCCCATCCCAGTTAACCTAAGGTTCACACACAGCTTCCCTCGGGACAGCAGTGGTGCTTAGGGTTCATAGAAAACCACCTCCGAGTGCTGGAAGGGGCACTCTTTGGCTTATGGTTTTCTGTAAACAAGCAGAAATCTGAACTTCCATGCTTCTCTTCTCCCTTACAGCGTGCTTGTGTTATGGGAAGAGAGGAGTGGGACAGCAGCAGCCCAAATGAGGGCAGAACTTTGGTGTTTAATGGGTGGCTCATTGGGCACTGGGAAGGTGTTAAGCATTTCCCAGGAGTGTGTATGCTCTCATTCAGTTCCCTGTGGGTTTTCCCACTCCTTTGCTGTTCTGCACCGCTGATATTTAGGCTGGAAGTGCTGTGAGGCTCTTGATGGACACCCAAGCCCATATAAATACTAAGTGGCTGTGATATTTCTGTGGTTGCTCTGATTAACAGCAGTACAATCTGGATAATGGTACAGTTTGGGCTTTATTTACGTGTGGTTTAAGAATATAGCAGGAATAATCTTATTTAAAAGAGATATTTAGTGGACACTCACATTCAGCCTCAGGCCTCACAGCACGAGCCCTGGCTCCCATGCAGGGCATGAACACCTTGATCTTTGCTGCCATGCATACAAACTGAGTTTAGTGAATGTTCATAGCACTGTGCAGACATCGTGTCAGCTTGCTTTGTGCTGCACCCCTCCCAGAGGCAGAGGCAAAAGCTGCTCGGGGTGGCAGTGAGCATTGGGTGCAGGGCGGGCAGGGAGCCATGCTGTGCTGAGCAGGGAGCTCAGGGTGGCAGTGTTTAAGGAGGGGGATGATAGGCAGTGAAGGGGCTGTTTTTTGGACTCCTTGTGAACAGTCCATGCTCAGAGTTCAAGGCCAGGTTTGTCACAGTCACACTGAGCTGAGATATCCCTAACCTGTCTACATGGTACCAGCACTGCAGGCTGGTTTGTTGCTATTCCCTTTTAATATTAATGCTATTGACCTGGATTGCCTATTGGAAAAAACACAGCTTGCTTGATGTTTTTTGCATACTTACCTCTAATCTCTCTGTTGTTTCTGTGCTGTTCATGTAGAAAACAAGGAAGCAGAGAAGGAGGCAGGGACTCAGAGCTGCCTGATGTGTGTGAAGATGAAGCTACGTCCTGAAGCCACGTGGCTGTCGCAGGCTGGTTGCTCACGTGCTGCTGCTGCTGTACCCATCGTGGTGTTGTTTGGCACACACCTGCTCACATCACAAAGTCCAGGGCCTGCAAAGCAAAAAGCAAAACGGACCAACCTAGCAAACTGAAAAGGAGGAAAAGAGCAGCAATAAAGAAACGAGCGAGTCTCAGCTGGCAGAGGGCTGGCTTGGCCTCTTGGGCAGCTGTGTTCCTCATGCGAGGTGTCCGTGTGCTCCTCTGTGTGTGCCTTGCTCTCCACTTGTGCTTCACGTGTGAGCTTTGTAGTTGGGTGTCTTGACCAATGAATGTTTTTATTTGCAATGCAACAAACCAAACGTTGTCTCGTGGGTCGTTCACCCTAGAGACCTTTTTCTTGCTTTCTTTCATTCTCTGTTTCAAAGATCAGGAAAAAAAAAATGACATCAAAGCTAGATCTCATATCAGAGAGCGACTCCTAATGCACACATAAAGCGTGCTGTATATCAGCTGTGATAACAGTTCTACGGATAGCAGTTACAGAAGGATGAGATCTTCCTTTTGGTGTTTACGCTGTCATTCTCTATGCCTTTTTTTTCCCCCATCTCCTCTTAACCCTTAGTGTAACCCCTGCCAGCATTGATAGCTTTATTCATGGCAGTGTTACAAACTATAAGAACTATGTGATATTTCCTGTATGTGCAATGAGCCTCTGAATGCCACAGAGCTGAAGCACCAGGACACACTGTACGCATGAAGGCTCAGTGCACAGGGGACGTGTGCTGATGAGCTCTTCCCAATGATGAGCTGATGAGCTGTGATTTCACTCCCTCACCTGCTCCCAGTCCCGTGCGCATGGGTGTTGCTATGAAGTCTAAAAAGAAGTGGCAGGTTTGGCATTTTATCTCACTTACGGCTGATTTCCTTTCACACACATCTCTTAGCTCCTTTAAAATGTGTGCCTGATGCTTTTCAACTCTGATCTCCTGATAAATGGCCTAAAAATGGGAGAGCTCGGAAGGATGGAAAACACGATGGAAGGGTTTTGAAACTAAGGAAGGTCACAGAACACAAATGGGATAAAAACAAAAACTCGATCTGTCGTTGCTTAAGGCCATAGTTTTTAATTTTAAGACTGTGATTTTATGCACGTGCCGATGCTGCTGATGGCAATCCATGGATTGCTTCTAAACTTGGGATTAGAAGCTTCATCTCTGCGTTTGACAGCAGGTGAGAGACTGCACTCAAGGAGCAGACGCGGTCGTTTCATCGGCTTCTGCCTGTACAGACTGTGTGTAATCAGCTATTCCACTTGCACGCCGGGAGTAAAAGCCAGTGACATCAATCCATCGAAACACAGGCTGGTATTTTCCTTTGAGCTTTAAGGGGGGTCTCAGCATGCCCCCAGAAAGTCAATGGACTGCATTCTTGTACTTAAAGGACACGATTAAATTTGGTTCCTTACTGACTTTTTTTTTTAGGCTAACCATGAGGGCTTTGGGGCTTGAGTCCCCTGATTCTGTTGTGCCAGGGGATACACATACAAGGATAATTAATAGCAACTGCTATGCTAATTTTCCCATTTTGTTTGCTGTAGATTGGTTTGGTTCCCAATTATTTTGTAGCCTCGCTTTGCTTCCAGTGCCTTCTGCTTGCCAGCTCCTGCCTGCCCTCTCTCTGTCCTCCTCTCTGCTCGTCTTGGGAAGCCCAAGGCAGGCTGCAGTCTGGGCTGTGCCCCACATCCTGCCTATAAATACTGGCCAAGCCCCATGGTTTGGGGTGTATTCTTGTAGTTAAGGTATTTTGTCAAGGAGACGTTCCATTTTTCAATCAGGCAGCGGGATTATATCCTGTCAATGTTATTGCTCTGGGGCTGTATTTTGCATCACTTGCATGCAGGTATTGTATCAAGCCTGCCTTTGTGCCTCTGCATGCACCTGCAGTGCACTCAGCGCCCTCCCAGGGCTGTGGCTGTGCTTCAGCCTGGCACTGTGATACATCCCTGCACACCGGCGCACTTGAATGTGTGCTTGAGCCATATTGACTCGTAATGAAGATTTAAACACTGCGAAAGGGAGGGAAAACCAAGATGGAACCTTGGCAAGTCCCACAGCACATCTGGGGCTCTGCAGATGCAGGAGGATGCGTTGGGATCAGGGATGGTTATGCACGGAATGCTTGCAGACAGCTGGCCCCATCTGGGGCAAATGAGTCTTCAGTAGGGACAGAGCATGAGGGCACCATCGGGTCCCGCTGAGCGGCAGCAGTGGGCGGAAGGATGGCTCTGTCTGACCCATCCCTGAGGCCGGCCCCAAAGGCAGGGGGACGTGGAGCGTGGGAGAAGGGAGCAGCTGTAATCATTGTCAGAGTGGGTCTGCTGAGGTCTGAGCAACGCTTGGGTGGTGCTCACAGAGCTGTAAGGCCACGAATGAGGTTTTATTTATTGTGATTTAACAGATGGTAGGGGGGAGAAGCGCTAATGCAGGCGGTTGTTGGGTTACTGTAAAAACGGGCAGCTGGGGGAGCTGGTGGGGGTGAGGAGGCTGGGAAACTGCTCAGCCTCAACTAATGAGACCAAGCAAATAATTACAGATTTTTCTCTATGTTCTTCGAGTGGTAACTAAAGCACTGCTGTAGTTTCGGAGGGGGATTGAGGAGAGTGGGTATTTGTTGTGATTATCCCCAAATCTGCTTTGGAAAATTGCCTTTTTTGGTGAAAGAAAATCTTCTGGAGCTGTTTCTGCAGGTCTGGGGAGCTGCGAGCATCACAGAGCTGAGCTTTTGTCAGGCCTCGTTTCTCCTGCCAGCTCTGTGGGTCTGCCCTTCCATCTCCAGCAACTGTGCAGATCAAAGAGGTGGGAGCAGCACAAGCAGCAAGAACTGCTGGGGTTGATTGGGAGGCTCGGTGTGACTGCTGCAAGGATGCTCCTTTCACTGAGCTGCAATGAAACTCTTGCTCGTTTTTATGTGTGTGAGGGCAGCTGGGGGCAGTGCTGCTCGTGCTTTGAAGTAAGGAAGAGATTCAAGAGAGAACCTGTTCCAAACGAACACCTCAGGCAAGTCAGCCCTATTGTTCACTCTAGAAAGTCATTAGCAGGATGTCATTAGCAGGATGTCCAAGTATTTGTCTGCGTTCTCGCTATGAACACGGGGTGGGATTTGGCGTGGCAGGGCTGCTGCGAGCAGTGACCCGCGGGGTGCTGTGGGCATTTGTGGATGCTTTGGTGTTCACTCGGCGCTTTTCCTCCCCAATCCGCTGGCGGTGCTGCTCTGTGCTAACAGGTGGCTGTCGGCTGCGTTGTGCTGAGGGCTCCTCCTGACGGCAGTCGGCTCTGGTCAGCCTTCCATCGTGGGCACAGGGAGCTCTGATGGCAGTTTCTCCTTAGGAGAAGCGGTACATCTCTGATCTCCAGGAGGTCGTTTGTTTCTCTTGCTCCGCTGATAGCTGCAGGTCTTCTCTTTGGGGGGCAGTGAATCACAGAACGGAATCACTGAGGTTGGAAAAGACCTCTGAGGTCATCCAGTTCTCCCACCAATATTTCCCACCAAACCACATCCCTGAGAACCACATCTAATATTTCTTGAGCACCTACAGAGCTGACCCCCCCACCTCCCTGCACAGCCCCTTCCAGTGCTTGGCTGCTCTTTCACCTGAACCTCCCCTGCTGCAACCTGAGGCCATTCCTGCTGCTGGCAGTGCTGTGCTGCCACACACCAGGGTGCTGTTGGCCTTCTTGGCCACCTGAGCACACTGCGCTAAGTAAAAATCCTCATTAATATCTCCTGTCTGGTATGAAGGAATACTGCAGTGTGTGCCTAACGTATGGGCAGGAAGACGTTGCTGTGAATACCACACTTGCAAATAAATGAGCTTTGCAGCTATTTAATGACACGTTACAGCAGGTACATGGATAACAACTCACTGCACTTAGGAAGCTGCCTCAGCCAGCCATGTATGCATGCTGTCCCTGCTCTCGCACAGTGATTTCCACTGATGCAGCCCCAGGAAGCAGCAGCGTGGGGTCTGTGGTGCATCTTGCAGTCAGCTTTTGAGCAGGAGCGCTGTCTGTGTCACAGCTGGGTCAGCACCGTGTGTGGCTGAAAGCTCACCTGGAAGCTGCTGTGTGGAATCAGACGTTCCTTCGCTGTTCTCACAGTCACGTTGCTGCCTGCTTGTGCTGCTGTTCTGCAGCGAGATGGAGCTGGCCTGGGAGAGGGAAGGCTCTGCCCGAGGGGTAGGATCTGAGCGAGGGAGGGATGTGCAGAGGACGGAGGACTGCAGCGCTGTGCAGCCCTGCCAAGAGCAGCAGCACGTTGGTGTCCGGCAGGGCTGTGGGGACAGGAAGCACATCATCACTTGGTGTGTACGTGTAACTTAGTTTGGGTACCAAACTTCTCCCCCTTACCAGGGCTTGTGTGCAGTGCTGTTTGCTGAGCAAAGCAGTGACAGGGATTTCTTTTCTGGCCCGAAGCCCCCCGTGGAAGACCACGTCCTGAGCAGCATGCCGAGCGCTCTGAAAAACTGTACATTCAAGAGAAGAACTATGACTTTTCAGGACGTAATTCGGATCCTCTGTGCCGTAACCTTGCTGCTGTGCACCTGATTTATGCCCGTTCTGTTAGTATTTAAGTCTCTTGTTCTACTCAATGTGAAGTATGACTGTGTGTGTACTCTGCTCTGATTCCAGCATGATGTATATGCACTCAGTACTGTAATGGCGCGTGGCCGTTACCCTGTAAATATGTACCATGAATAGAGAGGCTATTTTTTGCATGCTTTTGTACTCTAGAACCAAAAAGAAAATGACAATAAAGTCCACAGAAATGACGCACGGTGTGAGTGTGGTTCCTAACGCAGCCCCTGTGCTGGGGGTATCCCCGTGCCTCCGCTGGGAAGGGTTTACTCACTGTGCTTCTGAAGGCTCTCGATGGGGACTTGGCTGCTTGTAAGCGGGGTGGTGCGGTGGTTTGAAGGCCACTCCCCCTCATTGTCTCTCAGATGGATTATGTTTCCAAATGGATTTCTCCAGCAGCAAGTTATAATCTCGTGCCTATTATAATACTTATTAAGGACCGACTTCAACACTATTCCAAGTAGTGATTATTACAAATTAAGGTGGCATGAGGGAATGATAATAATGTGTTTCGGCAGGAGGGTGGCAGGCAGCGAGCGGCAGGATTTCCCCTGCAGGGAAGCAAGGTGAACTTCCTGGAATATAACAGAGCAGCAAAAAGCCCTTTTCTTTTATAAAGGAATTTCCAGAGATACCCCGAAACGAAGCAGCAAATGCCAGGAGCCACCGGGCGTCCTTCGCTCAACTGAATCAGATGTTTCCCCACTAATGCGATCTGAATGCACATTCTTTGTGCCCCATTTATTTTAATGCTTCTGGGAGGGCACAGAGGGCGAGCGGAGCGGGCACAGAGCCGCCATCCCCAGCAGCGTCTCCAATGCCCTGCCATCCCCCTGCCTGGAGCTGTGGCTCTCTGTTCTGGCAGCAGCAATCTCGCTGGGCTGTTTCAGGAGCAGAGATTCTGTTTTTCAGCCCTAGAGCCCAACGTTAGACGGCGATTTCCTCTGCCAGGATTACAGGAGTGGCACTGAGTGCTGCAGGGCTGCGGCCACACACATCAGCACACACCTGAGGCACTGCTTCACTAAGCTGCTCCTATGCCCCACCTTCACAAGTTCTGGAAGAATGAACTGCTAAGCGTGCTTTATGCTTTTAATGCATCTTTTATTGCAGCAATGGCTAATGTTTTTCAAGCATCCATGCTCATTAAGTACCAATTAGTAATTACTACTTCAAGAAAATCAACCTGCACAGGAGAGTTATAACCTGCTGAGAGCGGTGGAGAGGTGCACGCAGACAGTAATCTGTTTTGAATGCTTCATTAAGTGACTTCAAAGGACTCGAGCACGCCAGTCAGCCTCACAGCATTCAGACAGCAGAATCTGATAAGCATTAATAAAATGAGCTTCACTGTTCAGTAGGAAAAAAAAGACACGGGATCATAAAAATAAATCAACATAAACTGAAGTAGGAGAAAGTGACTGAGTTGCTGATTTCCTCCTGCAGCTTCTGTCTCAGCTGGCTGAGCAGCACAGCACACTCCTTGCTTAAACACGAGCCACCTCTTCACCTCTATATTCATATAACCTTATATGAATGCTTTGTTTACTTTAAAGTTGTTCAAAGTTAACGCTAAGGCCAGGAAGATGTCAGGTTATCCCACCAAGAATTCATTCCCAATCACTGCTGTCAGAGCTATGTTTCCCAGACAAACAAGGCTTTTCCTGTCCCTACTCCCATATTTGCTAGCTTGGTGAAAACTGACACAGCTCCACACAGTCCTCTCCAGCAGGGCTCAGTCCGGATCCTGGCAGGACTGGGTGGGGAAGGCACCAGAGGAGATGCTTCAGGAAAGATAAACCCCCATCATTCAAAGCGAGCCATCCCAATGTTCATTGTTGCCTTTTGGGGATTTCCATTACAGTAACTGTTGGCGTTTCTTTATTTTTTTGCTCTTCTCTTCAACGTCTCTCAGCACATCCTGCAGCTTCTTACAGTTCTGTGTCAGGAACACCAAGCTCTCTTTGAAGTTGCCGGTGCCGTGCTCCCTGCAGACGTTCTCCAGCCCATCAAACCACTGCACAACCTTCTCGAGCTCGGCCTGCACGGCCCTCTGCTCCTCCAGCTCTGCATGCAGCGCCTGCCCAGCAGCCGCCTCAGCCCTGCACTGCTGCTGCAGCTGGGAGATCTCATCCTGCAGCGCACAGAACTCCTCCTGGCTGTAGGGGTACTGCTGGTGGACCCTGTCCTCGGGGAGCAGCACGTTGTCGGGGATGCTGAGCACCAGCTGCAGGAGCACCTCCTCCATCTTTTCGAAGAGCTGGTCGAAGCGGGCCTTCATGAAGTGCAGGAACTTCTCTGTGCTCTTGCGGATCTCGAAACGGCTGATCTGGACAGCCGGCAGCGCCTCGAGCTTCTTCAGGATGACGCTCTCCACCACCACCATCATCTCGAAGAGGTAATCCTGGAACGCCAGGTAGATGCGCAGCATGCACGTCTGCGGGGTGAACCCGAAGAACTGCGTCTCGTAGGCCATAGGGCGGACCGACATGGCGGCGGGAGGGAGGCCCGGGGGGCGGCGAAGGGAGGGTGGTCGGGGCCTGGAAGTGCGCGGAGAGTCGGGGGGGAGTTGATTCACCCCCTCGCGCCCTTACCCCAGGATGTAGGACGAGAGGGAGCCGCTCCGCCACCGCCCACCCCTCCCCTCCTCTCAGACGTCCCGCTCTCCGCAGGCCGAGCTTCCCGCTCAGGTTCGAACTCCCTCAGCGCAACAGCCAATCGGCGACCAGAAAGTGGCCGCGAGCATGAAGGCACTGACCAATCACCGAGCGCTCCGGCGCACGGGGGCGGAGAATATGAGCAAAAGGAGAGGGGCCGCGCTCGCCGCTCAGCCAATGAGGATGCAGCTTGGCTGCGCGGGCGGTGCGTGGCTCGGCTGCCGATTGGCGGAGGGGCGGGGGAGGTGCGCGCATGCGCGGAGCGGAGGCGGAAGCGGAAGCAGCGCCGGGGCGCTAAGATGGCGTACCAGACCTTCCGGCAGGAGTACCTGCAGGTGCCGCCGGTGACGCGGGCCTACACCACGGCCTGCGTGCTCACCACTGCCGCCGTGGTGAGATGGGCAGCGGGGCCGGAGTTGGGGGCCGCGGGAGGTTCCCTCAGGGAGAATTTCCCTCAGCGAGGGGGTCCCGAACGGGCGACGCCGAGCGGGCAGTCTCTAGGCCTCGGGGGGGCTGGAAGGAGCCAAACCCCCGCGAACGGGAGCGGGCGGCTGAGCCGTTACCGAGGCCTCGCCCTAAAGCTGCGTGCGCTGACTGCGGTGGTTCGGCTCTTTACGGCGCGGTGCTGATGGATTATTTGTGTTTGAGCAGCTCCTACTTGGTGCACTGATTCGTTGTTCTGTTCTTTTCCAGCAATTAGAACTAATTACACCCTTCCAGCTGTATTTCAACCCCGAATTAATATTTAAACACTTTCAAGTAAGTGGTTCCTGACGTGTGAGAGGTTTTAAAGTAATCTGCTGAGTGTGTGAGTCTTCCTGAAGCGCAGTGCTGTAAGTGACCGGAACTCTTCACATCGTGGCTGTGTGTTAAAAAAGCAGAGATCAGTGCCTCTGACCCCTGCTCTTAAATTCACTGACTGTGAAGGAGGTTTCTGTTACATTGTTATTTTCTATTTAGAACATAGCAATAAAATGTCACATCTAAATGCCTTGCATTTGTGTCATTTCCAGGTATGGCGGTTAATCACCAACTACTTATTCTTTGGACCAGTTGGCTTTAATTTTTTATTTAACATGATCTTTTTGTATCCTTCATGACTTTTGTTTTTACCCTCCTTGGAAAGCAGAACTCCATAATGGCTCCATATGCAAACAGATAAGGTTTAATTCTATTCCATGCCGAAATTACTAAGAGTTCAGTAATGCTAAGTTGGCTGATGGCCTGGGCATCACCGGGGTCTCTGTAACACATCAAGCACTCCACCATTTATTTCTGTGCTGTCATGAATCTGTTGTACAGGTCTGGTCCTCCAGGGGGTGTCCAGCTGATCGGTTCTGGAATCCAGGAGAAAATTCCTGGTAATATTTCTATCCTGGAGCTGGCCGCTCTGCTGAGGCACACAGGATGAGGCGGTTAATGAACTGAACTGATACAGAGGCTTAGATGCACAGTTCACATAAATGCCATCTTTTCCCATTGGATCTTTCTTTAAACTCATTTGTTGTCAAATTTCCCTGACCTGTGACTTCAGATATCGTTACTGCCGGATGCTTGAAGAAGGCTCTTTTCGAGGTCGGACGGCAGATTTTGTATTTATGTTCCTTTTTGGAGGATTCTTAATGACCGTATCCTTTCTGCTGTTATTCCAAAATACCGTAGGGAAGCTAATGATAAATGAAAGAGAACTCAAACTATGCTGTTCGTGTCTCTTAATTATAAGATGACAACATTTTTCTTGTAGCATGAGAAGCAGTAGTGATTTGAAGTAGCTTTCAGTGCTTTGTGACTGTCGCTTCTGTTAGATGTTAGGCTGATCTTTCACTCTTTGCTGCTTGACAGAATTATGGAAGTAGATGAGGGGACTGCTCAGGTGCATAATCATGCCTAGGTTATCTGATAAATGCTTTTGCTTCAGTGGTTTCTCGCTATATTTTAAGTGTTGATTCACACTCTGGGCACACTGCATCCTGCCACGGGTGTTGAATTTGATTGCCCATAGATGTGGTTTACTTGAACCTGGGAAAGAAGAAGGAAGAATTGTTTGGAAAACGTGGGATTATAGATCGAGCTGTCAAGTTCTTCTCATGCTTGACCTCCAGCTGTTATTTGGTGAATTTCTTTAACTACCCATTGGAGATCTTTGGCCTGTTTGTAAACCTGGTTTTCTTGGGTCAGGCGTTCACAATAATGCTCGTGTACGTATGGAGCCGCAGGAATCCCTATGTCCGTATGAACTTCTTTGGTCTTCTCATCTTCCAAGCTCCGTTTCTGCCTTGGGTTCTGATGGGCTTTTCACTGCTTTTGGGGAACTCCATCATTGTGGATCTCCTAGGTAAGGAGCTGTAACAATCACAAGGCTAATGAGACAAGACATGTGGGGAAAAAAAATCCAAACCCTAAAGGCTGATTGCCTCTTGTGGCTCACTGTTAGTTGGTCTCATACAATGATAGTGTATTTGTACCAGGCGTTTCTGATTTCCAGATGCTGTAGCATATTTTGTGCTGTAACAAAGATTAAAAGAGTTTCTGAGGCTTTGGCTCTTTCTTGCTTGAAATGTGCCCAGATACACTGTCTGATTACTGGTATGAGACTACTGATATGGAGCACAGTACTGTTCTTATTAACTCTAGTGAAGCCATAATATCATTTTATAATGACAGCCTGTTTTGCTTGTGTAAATATCTTACAGTGTAAGGTAAACTCATCATCTGGTGTCAGAGTGTTTCGTTGGGTTTTGTATTTCTATACTTCATTATATTTTCTGTGAAGGAAAGTATGTTTTGGTTTTTTTCCCCCTGAAAATTCTTGTTAAGTATCTGTGAGTTGTACAGACGTATTGGAAAATAACCATTTGGTATTTCTTCATGTACTAGGCATTGCAGTCGGGCATATATATTTTTTCTTAGAGGACGTCTTTCCCAATCAGCCTGGTGGTGGAAGGCTTCTGAGAACACCATCTGTCCTGTAAGTATTGCTTTCTGGTTTGGAACAGATAAAGAAACAGTGCTTGTGTGGGAAATGCTGTAATACTCGACCTAAGTGACTTCTAGTAAGCAAGGGGATTCGAGTCAGAGCTGCAGTATGTCTGTACTTCTCTATCTAGCTTGTGTGTTGCCAAACAAAGGAGGGGATCGTGTCAAGCATGTAAGTGGGAGCTTTCTTATTGAGGGGAAGGGCTGAGGGGATTGTGCAGTCCTTGATTTGTTAATGCTTAGTAGTCTTTACCAATTTCTGCCTGTTGGTGGCACCAAAAGTGTGTGTGAGGAATAAGAATCTAGCTGTGTATGAACAAATTATTAAATGAAATACAGGTATTAATTTTTTTTGTCTGAAAAACACCCTCATTTCACAACTTTGGCAGGAGATGTCATTGTTTATATTATTGAGTTCTCAGTTTATGTATGTGCATGGAATTGGAGTGGTTTAGATTTTATTATTAAACATGTATTCTAATGAAAAGAAAACAAACTGCTTTCTGCTTTCCAGGAAAGCAATATTTGATACACCGGAAGATGACCCTAATTACAATCCCTTGCCAGAAGAACGGCCAGGAGGATTTGCATGGGGAGAAGGTCAACGTCTTGGAGGCTAATCAGATGGCTGTGCCAAAACCCAGCAACGACTGGGAGAGATGAACCTGGAGTTCTGTCCTGGGGAATCCCTCATTCTCCATCACAGAAAGAACACTCTTCATCAGCTCTATGGTTTTGAATACAAGCACTTTATGAAATGGCAGTCTAATCCAAGACACTTCCAGGCTACCAGTGTCTTCCTTAGCCAGGGATTTTATCGTGCTGGTAATGCAAATGTTAATCCAGTGGAGCCAAAAAACCTAAAACTGGAAACCATTTCCTGTCAACTTCAGTTAACAAGATCATGAGTACTTGTTTGAAGTGATTTCTAAAGCATTTTTTTCAAGTTATTTGATACAGGAAACTATATGGGGAACTTTACAGGGGACGAAAAAGCCTTTTTTTAACTCCTTTTTTTATTCTTGGATAAAACAGCTTCAAGATGGGTGAGAGTGCAAGTCCCTATTTCAGTGGTAAATGTTTTTTAGTCCGAGATGATAGTGTCTCCAGTCTTGTTTGAAGTGTAAGAAATGCATCATTGAACATAACATAGTATTTTTGGAACGTGCCTCTGTTTGAATACACTCGCGGGCTGTGACTACACTTTGATGGCTTTTCCCCCAGAGACTGTGTGTTGTGATAACCAGGTGTGACTGGTTGGTTAAATGGGTCCACACCGTCTGCCCCCCACGTGGGCACACATCCAGCAGTCGTTACGTTCCTTGGAGCACTAGGAAAGAGAGTCTGTCTGGAGTTGGAACTGCTCAAATATCTCAGATAATGAGTTGAATAAAATGTTTTCTGGATTTTTTTTTTTATTTTTGATTAATCTTTTGTATGATAACACTATGGGCTGGAGGCAGGGATGGGGAAAGCAGGCCCTAAGAGTAAGCAGGCTTCTCCTGCAGCTGTCTCTCAGAGCTGTGAAGAAAAAGGGTGGTTCAGGGAGCATGGTAGGTGTGCAGTCTGTGTGGGAAGCTCGCTGGGGGATGGCTGAGTGTTGTAGGAGCTGTTAGGCAGGGTCACAGAGTTGTAGGGGTTGGAAGGGACCTCTCTTAGAGGTCTGTGGTACAGTTCCCTGCAGCAGGTGACAGCTGGGTGTCCGGCCACGTCCTGAGCATCCCTGGGCAGCCTGCTGCAGCGCTGCCTCACTCCACAGCAAAACTCGTGTTACTGTGGGACTGCTGTGTTCCAGTTGGTGCCCCTTGGGTGGGGAACCACCGCGGGTTTGGTTGGAGCTCTGTTCATTTATAAACACAAGGAAGTCAGAGAGCTCGGCTCATCTGGTTCAGCCACACTCAGGCTTCATCTGTCCTGGGGAGGGGGATGGATAAAAACGATCGTTCCGTTCCGTGTTTAAGAACCGCGGCGGTGCTCAGGAGGGCTGTGAGGGCGGGGAGTGAAGGGCCGCTCCGCCTCCGACCCGTCCCTCCCAGAGCGCCGCACGAGGGCGGGCACCGCAAGATGGCGGCGGGGCGACCCGTGTGGAGCGGCTGACGGTGCGGTCCCGCCATGCTGCCCGGCTCGCCCGCCGCTCCGCGCCGGCCCCCGCCGCCGCCCGCCGCCTCGCAGCGCCGCGAGCTGCCCATCTTCCAGGCGCGGGGGCCGCTGCTCAGCCAGCTGCGGGGCCTGGAGTGCGCCGTGCTCATCGGTGAGCGGCCGGGGCGGGAGGGGGGCGGCGGTGAGGTGACTGCCGTGAGGTACCGCTGCGTGAGGTGAGGTGCCGGCCCTGAAGGGAACTGCCGTAAGAAATGAGTTTGGACCTTTTGTTTGAAGGTGCTCTGGATGGGAAAACTCTGTTCTCTGTCCAGTTCTGAGCTCCTCAGTTGAAAAAAGACAGGGGTTTCCTAGAGAGGGTCCAGCACAGGGCTACAAAGATGGTCCGGGCCTGGAGCATCTCCCATACCAGGAACGACTGAGGGACCTGGCTGCAGCAGGGGGTTGGGCTTCATGATCCCCAGAGGTCCCTTCCAAGCCCTGCAGTTCTGATTCTGTTCCCTTGATGTTCTTCAGGAGAAACGGGCTCAGGAAAGACCACTCAGATCCCTCAGTATCTCTACGAAGCAGGAATTGGCCGCCAGGGCATCATTGCTGTGACACAGCCTCGCAGAGTAGCAGCTATATCCTTAGCCACCAGAGTCTCAGATGAGAAGAGGACGGAGCTGGGAAAACTGGTAGGTGCCTTCCTGTGGTCTTTAGGGAGCTGTTTTAGTACTGTGGTGTCATTAATTGAATGGATAAGGTAAAAATGTTAAGAGCTGTGAGGGTGGTAGGTAGTCCTCCGTAATATGCTTGAATGGGAAAAATGCCTTTTTGCTTTTTTTGTGGCTCAGGGGAACCCATGTTTGACTGTAGTTCTTTACTTGGTCATTATTTATCCGTTATTTGGGAAAATACTGGTTAATGAATAAAACGAACAAACAAAAAAAAGCACTCTCTTCTTAAGCCCTCACTTCTTTTCTTCCCTGTATCAGAAGTCAAAGAGAGCTGAGTGCTGAATCTTTGAGCCTGTGGGAGAAAAGTGGAGGAAAAGGGCTTTGCATAAATAAAACTGTTCAGAGAGCCCGCAGTAATTTCTAGTACCAGCTAAAGGAGAGGAGACCTGTAGTATTTCTGAGAGCTTCCAGCTGGGAAAAATCTAATGGGCTGCAGTGCTGGGAGCTTCCTTTGGGTGTCACATTGGTCTGGCTGATATGTGGCACTGTGTAGTTCTCCTTTGTGGCACAACAGCAGTGAGAAATGTAAATTTTCTGTAATGATCACTTCCTTAGGTTGGCTACACTGTGCGCTTCGATGACCTTACGTCTGATGAAACTAGAATAAAGTTCTTGACGGATGGCATGCTGCTTCGTGAAGCCATTGGGGATCCTATATTGCGGAAGTACAGCGTTGTCATCCTGGATGAAGCCCACGAGAGGACAATCCATACTGATGTGCTCTTTGGAGTGGTGAAAGCTGCACAAAAGAAACGAAAGGAATTGGGCAAACTGCCCCTAAAGGTATGTTCAGCTGGGATGGCAGGGATGGGGCTTGGACTCTGTGCCTTATGAGCAACACCTGGAGTTCACAGTGTTTCAAATGGTAGCCTTGCATATTTTCCTTTCCTGAAAAATCTCTTTAAATCTGATTAGTTCAAGGTGGCCAAAGTACAGTGTGTTGCTGAGAGTGCCTTGGAGATGGGAGCTTTCTCTCAGTTATTGCAGCTGTATGATATGCTTGTACTGGGAGAAGACATTGCATGTATGTGTCAGGTCGTGATTTGGAGAGTGCAGGCATACGATGAACTGCATGAATGCACCTTGGTTTTGATGGAAAAGGCTTGTAGGAGGACTGGTATGATCCTAGTGCAGTCTGTTCAACAGGCTGTTGTGCAGCCTCGCTTTGTGGCTGCTCAGCTCTGTTAAATGTCAAAAGAGAGTTTTACCGTGCCTTCTCACTCATTTTCTCATACCAGCATATCACACTTGTTAAAGCTATCGGCTTTGGTATTACAGAAGCAAAGATCATTGTGTCCTCTGTGTGCTTTTTGCTGTTCTTAGTCTATATTGCAGCCTTATGAAGCTGGCTATTGGTTAGTCCTGGCCATAAGTCTCCTCTGGGTCTGAACTGCTGTGCTAACCCATTTTATGCTCACGTTGTAGGTGATCGTCATGTCAGCTACGATGGACGTCGATCAGTTCTCCCAGTACTTCAATGGAGCTCCTGTTCTCTATTTAGAAGGCAGGCAACATCCTATTCAGGTCTTCTACACCAAACAGCCTCAGAGCGATTACCTCCAAGCAGCACTGGTGTCAGTCTTCCAGATCCACCAGGTATGGTTATCTCCACAAGTCTGTACCTCCCTGGTGCCACACATTGTCAGCTGGGGGAACTCAGGTTGCTGTGGCAAAGGCTCTGAGCCCGTCTGGCCTGGAGGTGGCTTGAGCTTACTGCCACTGAATCACAGGTGTCCCTGAAGTGCTCACTGCTTCCTCTGGGAAAAGTGGGTTACTGCAGAGTATACCAGGTTTGTGAGTAGGAATCTGTTAAAATAACAGTGAGATGGGATTAGATGTTTGAATGCAAAACTGAAGGACAGTTAAATTGTTTTAATTAAGCTGCTCATTATTCTACATCTAATGCTTTGAAGATGCTCTTGTTGGTAGAATTACAAGGCTTCTGTGTCAAGGCTGGAGTTGAAAAAAGACTGCTATGGAAAGCTCTCTGGTGTTAATTCATACTAAGATGTTTCTCTCACCTGAGTTTTCTGTGTTTACTGACTCGTATCTGGGTGCTTGCTGGCCCTCTCCCTTGCATCTTTTGGACAGATCTGTGAATTTGAGTGATTTCTCCATCCTTGTTACGACCCAACACTAAAATGCTGTTTACCCTTCACCATTGGTGAATCCATTGGAATCTTGAGACTGTCCCACACCTTGCACAGAATGTATCTTTTCTGTTCTACGTGCTTTGCTGACTTGCTAACAGGACAACACATTGGAAGACTTGCTGATGTCACAAGCTCAGCTCTCGCTCCCCGTCCAATCTATCATAACTTCTCACGTGCTTTTTCCTCTGGCTCCAGGAAGCACCCTCTTCTCAGGACATCCTCGTGTTTCTAACTGGTCAGGAAGAGATTGAAGCAATGACCAAAACCTGTCGAGACATTGCCAAGCATCTCCCTGATGGCTGCCCGCAGATGACAGTGATGCCTCTTTATGCTTCTCTGCCCTACTCTCAACAACTCCGAGTCTTTCAGGCTGCCCCCAAGGTGAGAGAATGTGATAGACAATCAAAACTAAGTTTGTCTGTTTGCTTGTGTGAGTGTTTGGAAAAAAAAACATAGAATTTCGGGACTTAAAACAGTCTGTACTGATGGTCTGAATTGTCTCCACTGACTTCAGGCTGAATGATTCCAGGGTGATATAAGATGGTGTAGCTTTGATGAATTTAAGGGACGTAGGATAAATTATCTGGGATCTTTAAAAGAAGGGCAGATTAGAGAGAGGGAAAAAGGGCGGAGGGATTGAAATTTGCCTTATTTTGTATGGCTGTATGTCAGTATCACAGAAAAGAAGATGGCAGTTAGCAGGCCTGCCTGCTAAGGCTAAGGAATGCTAAGGAAGCCAAACACCTGGACATGTTTGGCAGGGCCGTAAGTAAAGGAAATTCTGCAGCCCTGGGCCCCCTTTATCAGTGGATAAACAGGAATTTGGATCTTGTGCTTGTGATACAAATGGAACCAAAGTGGTTTAAAGATGTACTGATAACTGTTCTCCTGGGTGGTGTATTACAACAAGCATAGGTGCATGTTTCAGGATCTGATTAGGAGCTGGAGATGATCTTAATTTACCAGATCTGGTATGGCAAACACAGTACGTGACTGTAGCACACTACAGTAGTATGAAGGTTTGACCCATGCTAGCTGAAATGAGGGGCATTTCTCTACTGCAGCTAATCTGAGATGGCTTCTGACTGCTTCAGTTTGCTCTTCCTCTTAGGGCTGCCGCAAAGTGATCCTCTCCACCAACATCGCAGAAACCTCCATCACCATTTCGGGTATAAAGTATGTTGTGGACACAGGCATGGTCAAAGCAAAGAAGTACAACCCTGGTGAGGAACTCTGAGGAACAATAGAAATGCTGTTGTAAAAGTTTGGGTTTTTTGAAGCGCTGTGTCCCATTGGCAGCTGATTTAAAACGCCCTCTGCACTAAATGAACATCCCAGGTTTCAGATATGTACAGTAGTTGGACAGGAAACTCCTGGGATTTTTTGTTAACAAGTTTATGATTTTCAAGGTCCTGTGTTATGCAATCATTGACAGAAATGATGCTTTTCCATACTTAGAAATTGGTCTGGAAGTGTTGGCAGTCCAGCGAGTGTCAAAGGCCCAGGCTTGGCAACGAACAGGGAGAGCAGGGCGAGAGGACAGTGGGATCTGCTACCGCCTCTACACTGAGGATGAGTTTGAGAAGTTTGACAAAATGACAGTACCTGAGATACAGAGGTGAGAACGTGTGGTGGTGAAATTATTGATATCAAAGAATTGCGAGGTCTGGCCAGACAGTTTTTCCTTTCAGTCAGAACTACCAGTCTATTATTACCTTCCCCCACTTTTGAGCTAAGATAATGCAGGGTGTGCCACTCCTACAGGCTCCACCAGGAGTCATCTCCACGTTGTCCACTGGGGCAGTTGGCAAAATACTTGAGAGTCCATCTCTAGGGTGGGTACTTGGCCTTAAGTGAGGCTCCAGGATCCAGCAAAAATGGATGCAGGGTCTGACTGTTCAGGAAGTCAGGCTTCACCAGCTGTCATTGGACTAGTCTGCAGCACTGGAATAGTCTCTTTCAAGTTAGAGCACAGATCTGAGGACTCTGTTCACTTTCTTCACAGTTTTGGGTTTTTTTTTTTTGGGATGCTGTTATCTGCCTATAAGATGAGGTAATCTCAGTTGTTTTTTACTGCCTATGCAGGTGCAACTTGGCCAGTGTGCTGCTTCAGCTCTTGGCCCTGAGAATTCCCAACATACTCACCTTTGACTTCATGTCCAAACCATCTCCTGGTAAGTGCTTACATAAGCAGTCTGGGGGGAGAAAAAATGGAAAAATGAGTCCCTATGGAATTGCTTAAACATAATGTCCTCAGGGCAGCCTGAGAAGATGGAAAGTGAGGGCTGTGAAAAGGGAGCCATCTCTCTCTGCTGCATCTGCTGGTGGTCCCAAAGTCTCAGGTTCATTCATTGCTCATGCTCATCAGAGCAGTCGTGGTTACAGCAGAAAGCTGGAGAGCCCAGCTTCCAAACAGAGCAGTGAGCACTTTTTCATCATAAAGAACTATGCCAAGGAAAGCCATAGAGAATCTCACATGACTTGTGCTCATAGCTAGAGATGGTGGCATTAGTTTTGCTTGTTTTCTTGCTATGTAAATTGGAAAAGATGTTTGTTCTACTGGACAAAGGGGGATACATCATTGCTTGGGGCATTCATTTCTCTAAATTGATAAACTGAAAGTATTGTCCTTCTGGCCGAGGAAAAGAGTAGTGATGTTTGCTGCTGGTCCTTTCGGTTGGTGCTGGCAGGGGTGTTTATGTCACAGCCTGAACCTTCTTGTTTTGACAGATGCTATTCAAGCAGCCATTGAGCAGCTGGACCTGCTGGGGGCTGTGGAGCAAAAGGAAGACCAGCTTGTCCTAACTCCCCTGGGAAGGAAGATGGCAGCCTTCCCGCTGGAACCAAAGTTCTCTAAAGTAAAAACTGCAGAACAATTAGCTTTTACTTCACCTACTTTTCCCAGCACCATTAGCATTTCTCTTTCAAACTCCTAAATCAAGGTCTAGAATTTGGGGTGACTGCAGCTGTACCGCTATACTTGCAGTACATTAATGAAGCACAGCTTTCTTTACAGCAGCTGTGCTGATTTGTCTATCCTTTGTTCATTTAAAGGAGATATTTAAAAGCTGCTTTATTTCCTCTGGCACATCTGAAGCTGGAACAAGGTTGATTCCCTTGCCATTTCTGGGATCGTCTGTAGCACGGTTTGACAGTTTTGGGATGTGTTTGATACAGTAGTGGATTTTGGGCACCCTGTTTGTGTTGTGTCTGAAGTGAATGGTCTCATGAAAGCATGGCAATTCCTCTTCAAGGTGCTCAGCGGTTCTGTAGGAGGACTTACAGTTGTCCCTAAGCCCAAACGTGTATGAAATTGCCCTAAGCAATGCCTGGCAAAGTTCCTGGGCTGTCAGTGAGCAGAGAGGCCTTCCCACCTGGAGTGTATTTGGTCAACCAAAAATCAATTTTCTTCTTTACAGACCATCCTCCTGTCCCCAAAGTTCCATTGCACAGAAGAGATTCTGACCATCGTATCGCTGTTATCAGTGGACAGTGTCCTTTACAACCCCCCAGCCCGGCGGGACGAAGTGCAGTCTGTCAGGAAGAAATTTATCTCCAGTGAGGGGGATCACCTCACCCTGCTCAATGTGTACAGAGCCTTCAAAAACGTCAGTGGCAACAAGGTGGGATGCTCTCAGGATTCCAGGGTTTGTGGTGGTGAGGAGTTCTGGCTTACAGCAGTGACGTCTGCATCCTTTGCAGTTGATGCAGTCTGCATCCTTCTGAAGCACCTGTGGGAATGGAGATCTTACTTGTGCTTTACAGATGGGTAACAGAGAAGGTTGTTCCAGTGCCAGAGGTTTCCCCAGAAGGCACTGGTTACTAAAGTTGTGTGAGACCAGCTCTGTAATCAGAGCTACATCTCTTCCTTGCCTGCTTACAGCTGGGAATGAGGGAGTGAAAGGGTGCTGGGACTTGCTGCTAAATACCTGGACGTGTCCCATTCACTGCAGAAACACTGAGCGTATTTAAAAACAGATTTTTTAACTTATGCTACTCTATAAATTCCTTCAGTTGATTTGTAGATGAGCGTATCCCATTCTTTGCAACATCTGTTACTCTCATGTAATTTGTTTTTGCCACCTGTGGGATATCACATACTGTTCTGCAGCTGGCAGCGACCTTGCAGAGCAGCTCTGAGTGGGAGGAGAACAACAGGAAGATTCTTGGCACTGTGGGAAGGGGCAGTAATCAGGGGTAGCAGTCTGACAAGGAAATGAGTTAGCAGTTTTCTCTGAGAGAGACTGGGTCTTTGGAGGATGCTTCTTTGCATGGCATCCGAAGGCAGTTGTGCTTCCTGGGTGAAGGAGCAGTCCCTTCTAACTCGTGATGCCTCTGCTGCAGGAATGGTGCAAGGAGAACTTTGTCAATGGCAGGAACATGATGCTTGTGTCAGACGTGAGAGCTCAGCTCAGGGACATTTGTGTAAAGGTAACTTGTTATACTGCATTTCTCTATTCCTTCTGTTTGTCCCCAAACTGATTTCTTCTGTACAGTGTCGTAGGAGCAAGAAAATGTGTGTCCAGGCCAGCTGCATTTATGACATAATCTCGCCTGCTCTCAGAAGCCCATTACAAGGGGGCAGTTTCCCCACTCGTGTGCACGTTCACACTTGTCCTTCAGTGTGAGAACACTGTGAGAATAACTCCCCACTGTGTTCCTTTCAGACAAGTGCAGGCTTATGCGATGAGAACAAATAGCATTTTCTTGCACTACAGTGATGCAGATGGCAGAGCTCCCTGCACTGCAGCACACCTTCTGCTGTGGCCTCCAGCTCTCATCCAGGCTGCTGAGGAGGAGGGTGGGCTTTTGGGGTGGATGGGATGGGCTCAGTGGCATTGGAGGTTTAGGAGTGTTGCAGACCTTGCCAGGGCTGCTGTTTCCCTGCAAAGCGTGGATGCCGGCCCAGATGAAGCAGCAGGCACAGCCTGCCTCTGCCTTCACACAAGCAGAAGGGATTCTCAAAGCCTGCGAGTGAAGCTAGGGTAGAGCTTCAGCTGGCTCTGTAGGACCCACCTCCCCTGCCTTTTGGCTTGAAGCCATCGGAGGGAATATTGGGAAGTGATGTGTGCTTCCTGGCTCAGCTGGGGTCGCAGCGTGCTGCCTGGCCTGGTTAGATGTGTTGTTGGGGATGTCTGTGCCCGTGCTGTAAGCAATGACCAGCCGCCTTGTCTCTCTGTCCCACCGCCAAACAGTTATCCATGCCCATGGAGTCCTCCCGCTCCGACACGGCGAACATCCGCCGCTGCCTGGCTCACAGCCTCTTCATGAACGCCGCCGAGCTGCAGCCGGACGGCACCTACAGCACTGTGAACTCTCACCAGTTGGTGGCCATCCACCCCTCTTCTGTGCTCTTCCACTGCAAACCCTCCTGCGTGGTTTACAACGGGCTGCTGCACACCAACAAGTGCTACATGCGGGACCTGTGCGTGGTGGATGCAGAGTGGCTGTACGACGCAGCGCCGGACTATTTCCGCAGGAAACTCAGAGCAGCCAAGAACTGAGCCGGGCTGCGGGAGCACTGCAGGGCTTTAAGGCTCACTCTGTAGGACTGCTTTCTGTTTTGCCATGGGTGTAGAGGAACAGCAGGGTTTTGTCGTGCCGATCAGGTGCAAACCGTGGAGCAAAATGGCTCCTGTGTGAGAGCTGGGCCTCCCACGTGTCCGTGGCTTTGAACTATCGTCCTTTTAACAGTTTCTGTGTAAAAGGGGACCACAGTGTGTGCTGGGGGTGTGAGAAGGGGGTGGCAGACAGGGGAGCCGTGTGTCACATGCTGGTCTTTAACACCGGCTGAGATGTAACAGGCTTGTCTATGGGGAAATGGGAGCCCAGGAGCTCTTGCAGCAGACTTGATATTTTTTGATGATACTGTTTGTACTCTGGGCAGGTTTTATTGTTGGAAAAAAAAAAATTAAATTTCTACATACAAAGAGAAAAAAAAAAAGTACTGTTTTTCTTTTGCTGTTTGTAGGAAGGGGATGATGCCACGGCCCATTACCTCCTCAGCTATCCTTTAACTCACACATCACGTTCACCACCTTACCCGGGGTCACGCAATGGCCGCTCCCGGGGCAGAGCAGCGCCGCTTCCCCCTCCCCCGCCTTCGCCTTTCGAAGCTTCTGGGCGCCCCCCCCCCCCCCAAGGTCACTCTGGGGGTGGGTCTCGAACCCGCGCCGCAGCGCGGCGGGCGGAGCGCCGGAAGCGGCCCGAGCACTTCCGGGTCAGCCGCCTGTCCCCGTCTCGCCATGCTGCTCGCACGAGCCCTACGCGCCGCCGCCGCGCTGCGCCCCGCACTGCCCCCGCGCCGCCCGCTCTCGTCCCTCCCTCCCCGCGCCCTCCTGCCGCCGCCGCCCCTGGCGCGCTCCCTCTGGCAGCGGAGCGATGGCGGCGGGTGGCGGGGGGCGCTGCTCCGCCCGCGGCGGGGCTCGGCGGGCGGCGTGTCCTGCGGCTGCGGCGGGCTGCACACAGAGGGTGAGCGCGGGGGGGAGCGGGGGGCGGCTCCGTGCGCTGGGAGGGGAGCGGCGGACCCGCACGGCACGTGGGGGGGGGTGGGAGGGGGCGGGCACCGTGCTCAGCGGTTCGGTTCTGTCCCGCCGCAGGGGACAAAGCGTTCGCGCAGTTCCTGACGGATGAGATCAAGGAGGAGCGGAAGATCCAGAAGCACAAAGCGCTGCCCAAAGTGTCCGGCGGGTGGGAGCTGGAGGTGCACGGCACCGAGGCCCGGCTGGTGCGCAAAGTCGCCGGGGAGAAGTGAGCGCCGGAGTTCCAAACGTGAGCAATGCGGGCGGTGCTTTCCGAGCTGTGACGGCGTTAACTCTCCCGTCTCCTTCGTAGGATAACGGTTACGTTCAACATCAACAACAGCATCCCGCCCGCGGTGGATGACGAAGCGCCGGAGGAGCAGAAGCCCGACGAGCAGGAAGAGGTGGGCGCGGCGCAGAGCAGCGCGAGGGGAACCCCGGAGGGCCGCTTTGTGTTTCTCTCTCGATCGGTTTTGGGGAGTGGGAACGCGTGGGGGGCAGCGGAGCAGCTCAGCCCGGGGGGGGGGGGCGGCCGTGGGAGACCCCCCACGTACCCTTCCGCAGCCCCCCAGCTGGGCAGCGTAGGCACCCCGTGGCTGTGTTGGCTCCTGCTCAGCCCTCAGCACTGATGGGGGCTCCTCTTCTTCAGCCCGACATCACATCGACTCCGAACTTCGTTGTGGAGGTCATTAAGGACGATACGAAGCAGACCCTGGTGCTGGACTGCCATTACCCCGAGGATGAGGTGAGCGGTGCGCTGCGGGCGTTCCCCGCTTTGTGCTGCAGTGGAGCTGTGCCGCTGCTGTTCGCAGCCTCCTTCTTCTTTTCTCCTAACACAGAGGCTTTATGTTTCTAAGGAAGCGGATGGGACGTTCCTTTCTGCTCATGTCCTGACCTGGCTTTCCGATCAGCTCATTGACTGCTGTCAGGGGAGGGAGAGAGGCACTGCAGTGCGATCAGCACAGCAAACTGAGATGGGGCAAACACGATGGCCCAGACATAACAGAGTCAATGCAGTGCACATCTCACTGCCGTGAGGCGTTGCAAAGAGAAGCAGAGATCTGTTTATTTTTATTTAAAAACTAAACAAACGGAGGAAGGAGAGAATAGAATTGAGAGCTTCGGGCTGATCTGTGTGGTTTCTTTTGCAAACCATAGCAGCTGCCTGCAGGCGCGTGCTGGGAGGGGAGAAGAGCAGCTTTAGTAGCAGTGCTGAGGTTTTGCCTGCAGCATTGCATTCCCAGCTTCAGGATGAAACAGCCTATGGCGCCCTGTAATTACAGCTGACGTGTCTTGTGTCTCGTTTCCTATTTCAGGTTGGCCACGAGGGAGAGGAGGAAAGTGACATTTTCACCATTAGGGAGGTCAGCTTTCAGCCCACCGGAGAATCAGATTGGAAGGACACCAACTACACCCTCAATACAGACTCCCTCGACTGGGTGAGTGCTGCTGCCACGGCTGTGGGCTGCACAGGGCTCTTCAGCTCCTCCTGCCTGGCTCCCCACTCACTCCTCACTTAGGTTCATTCTCCATAGGCTTCATTCACATCGGTTGTGCGAAGGTTCATTCTTAGATGGAGCCCACGCGTTGTGTGATTAAAGCTTTGCTCCGGGGGGGTCTCTCTCTTTGGAAAGCATTGATATTGGACTGTTCAATGTGCTTTAGAATATCCCACGCTGCTGCTTCTCATTCAGATTTGTAAGATTTATGCTTTACTCCTATTGCAGAAGTCCAAAATGAAGCATTTGCTTCCTGTTACTCATTGGAGGCAATGTGGCAGGTATTGGCATGCTGCACTAAGCAGGAGTACCACATCTATTCCTGTAAGGAGCAAAGGGGGGAGCCCACAAGTAGAAAGGCATTGCAGTAGTTGAGTAGGATTTGAAGCAAGAAAAAATGGTGTGCAGGTAGTGAAAGATTGAGCCTCTCAAACAGACTGACACCAGATACTGCCAGCACAGATACCCCCATGGCACTACATTGAGGGGAGAGGCAGAGCTCAGTGTGTGTGGGCTCCTATTGTTCCCTTCTATCAGCTCCAGCACACAGCTCGGCCTGATTGTATGGGAAACAGTGATGCCAGTTAGAGTCTGACATTTCAGAAGCAAAACATCCCCAGCTGTGCTCTGCTAAGGCTGCTTTCTGTTCCTTGCTTGCAGGCTCTGTATGACCACTTAATGGATTTCCTGGCTGACCGAGGAGTGGATAACACATTTGCCGATGAGTTAATTGAGCTCAGCACTGCACTGGAGCACCAGGAGTACATTAAATTCCTCGAAGACCTTAAAAGCTTTGTCAAATGTCAGTAGGTTAGGAAAGCAGTGCTCAGTGTGGGCATTACACAGCAGTGCTCCAGCCAGCAGTACCACAGTGTATCTTCACAACAGAGACAGAGAGTAAGTAACTGATTTTGGAAGCGAGCATCATGTGTGAGGAAAGTGAGGAGCCTCACTTGTATGGTGGGATTTGTATTTACATTACGTTGCAGCCCAGATTGAGTTCTCAACAAACATTACTGTCTGAATCTGCCTCACCCTCCCTGCTGGGTTTTGTACTGTTAAGAATAAATGTGGAAAATAAAATCTGTTCAACGACTCCCTGAAAAATAGTTGTTTTTCTTCATGCTGATCAGTTGCCATAAGAAGTTAATGCATCTGGCTGCAGAGCTGGTCTGTGTTAACCCAGTTTTCTCCAGGGCTACTGTAGCTCCTACACTGCCTTCCTGTCAGCATCGCTGTGGCTGTAGGAGGAATTTTGCTAGCTCAGTCATGCTGATTTATGTGATTGCATTTCTGTGGCAGGGTGTAAGTGGCACCGGGGGTGTGACTGAAGTCATGGGTGCCTGACGTGGAGTTGTTTTCAATAGGAAGGTGCTTCCATACCTATTAGTATTAACGCATCTGCTTTAGAACAATACTGCAGAGAAGTTGGAGCACTTTCCTTGCAGAATGATTCAAGCTCTGTGGATGCTGAATGGCAGAAGCATTGCTGTGGGCTTCCCCTCCAACTGCTGCCTCAGGGTCTGAGTAAGTCCCTGCTGTGTTTGGGAACTGCACACCACATGGCCATGCATTAAAGAGCTGCTTCTTACTTCAGCTTGAAGGCACCCAAGGACAGAAGAATGAGAAGAGGCAGAATACTTCACAACTACTTGTGTAAGTATCTCTCTATCGACTCCAGAGCAATGCTACTTAATAGTCCTGAGTGTAGTGGCTAAGACTGTAAGGAGGCACCTGTTTTTAGAACAGAAAGATAGATTAAAAACACTCATGGACCAGAAGCTAAATACAGAGTCCAATGCAAGCTGTGAAATCACCGATACGTTGTTGAAGATGACATGAAGGATGAAATATTTATTATAAAAACATGGACTGTGCCATCAAAAGTGCAGGTTAAGGCAGGAGCACTGCCTTGAAGTATTTCTGACACAGCAGACACAAGTATATATACATTAGAAGACAGTAGCAGCTCTAGGTTGAGATCTAGTCTCGAAGTCGCCGAAAAAGCAGCAGCTGAAGCAACTTACAGGAGAATCATCCAGAAGTCACAGACCTTAAAAAGGTAAGGTTAAGTTGAACTGACAAGCTGTAGTAACACTTAAATGATGAATGTTCATGTTTCAGACTGAAACGCTCTGCTCCTGCCTCTTCCCACCATGCAGGTACTCGAACACTGTGTGCACACAAGTAAGTTCACATGTTTTACTAGCTTGAGCCAGGAAGAACTTTGCTGTCCCTGCTGGGCTATGGGATCTTTCAAACTGTAATTCAGCTGTTTCGTTACTGGTGGTCAAAACTAAAACCACTTCCAAAAAGGTGTGTGGAGAGGCAGTAATACAAACCCCTGGGATCAGTGGACTTGTGGCTTCTGTCCATGTAACTGAGAGGTGGATCCAAGCAGGAATCTGACATCTGACTCACCAGACAGGTCATGAGAAGACTGGCTTCCTCCTCCATTCCACTGGTAACTGTGAACTCCGGGTTGTGAAGGCACCTGTGACTGTGCTCTGTTATAGTGTTTTCTAGAAGTGACCGAAGCTTCTCTTCTGTCATATCCTGGGGGAAAAAGAAGGGGTTCAGAAGAAATCTGACTCATAAGGTGTTGTCACGTCTTCTGTGAAGAGGCAGCTTTCAGCCACAGACCTCACCGTGCGTCGCTCACAGCACAGCTCACCTGGGCAGGGACATCCAACCCACACTGGCAAACAACTGAGTGGCTCCTCACAGTCAGATGGTTCCTAGGAAAGACACACGGTGAGCGTCCTCACAAGAGCAGCACTGTTTTCCTATCTTGTTGAAACCCACTGTTTCCAAACCCAAACTGCTGCAGTGTGGAGGATTTCATTGCAGTGCTGAGGGCTTTCTTACTTTCTGCACACCGGGCAGATGATTCTGTTGCTGGCATCCAAGCCATCGAGGATAGCATTGAGGCATTCTTCATCAAACTGCAGACTTCGCTCGTACTCTTCTATAACCAATTGTTCTGGGGGGAAAAAAGACAACAGAAAAGAAACAGAACAGCAACAAAACACCTCAGACATCCGTTATTGGTTTCAGACAGTGCTAAAGCACACGTGGAGCTGCTGTGGGGACGCAGGCTGGGGCAGTCCCTTATTGCTGAGCTTTTTACTTTGAATCAGGTTTCCGTGCTTAAGAAAGTCAGTGCTATTAATCCACCTTTTCCCCACAGCCTTCATGCAGTCTCAGGGGGTGACTGTAACACTTTCCAGCCAACAATTCAGAAGCGTTCTGAGTTTATTTCTGTGGGCTCCTACAGCTCCCAAGCAGTGCTGTGTAGCCCTGCATTGAGCTTAAGATGCCGCTTAAACTCCTGGAGCTCTCAGATTGCTCTCAGTGCATCAGAGAGGCTGCAGAGACAAAGGTGCTTTCCCCTCCATCGCGTGGTTTATAGGACCAGAAGCACAGCCTGAGCAGGACGAGGTCAGTAACGGCACAGCTCCGAGAAGAGTCAGGAAACGTGCTGAGAAGTTACCTTGCAGGATCAGCTCCTGCTGGATTTCGTCCAGCACCGCCAGCTCGTCCGGGTCCTGCGGCATCTGAAAGGCACAGCGCTGCGGTTGGGGCCGCGTGCTCACCCGGCCGAGCTGCCGCTGGGAGGGGAGGTCCCAAAGCTCGTCCTTCTGCTCGGTAACGCGGAGCCGCACCGCGAAAGCCGCGCAACCCGCAGCGGCGCGGCTCCCGGCCCGGCCGAGGGGCGGCCTTTAATTCATAGAGGTCCGCCCGCTTCGGGGACGGCGCCGCTCCAAAGCCACGGCCGAAGGACGTCCCGTCGGGCGCCCCGTGCGATGGAGCGGAGCCGATCCCCACGCCGGGCTCCGCCGCCCCGCCGCTTCCCTCGAGCCGCCCCGCCCCGCACCGACCTGCTGCAGCTCGCGCTGCCCGCGCTCCCCCGGCGCGCCGCGCTCGGCCTGCAGGCACCGCCACTCGCGCTCCATCACCTCCGGCACCAGCAGCGCGCCCGGACCCGGCCCGGCCTGGCGGTAGCGGTGCAGCAGCCGCTCCCGGCTGCTCTTCAGGCGCTCCAGGCAGCGCTGCGGGGAGCGGCGCCGCGTCAGGGCCGGGAGCTCTCATCCCGCGCACTCGGGGCGAAGGAGCGCGGAGAGAGCTCGGCGAAGGGGGACGGGGAGGGTCTTGGGGCCTCGCCCCGCTCACCCGCCGGTACGTCTCCTTCCATGGCGGCGCGGCCGGGCCCTTGTAGAGCGCCCGGTGTCTGCCGAGCGGCCCCTCCATCGCCCGCCGCCGGCACGTGACTGCGCCCCGGGGCGCGCCGGGAAACGTAGTCCCGACGTGAGCGTGCGGAAGGCGGCGGCCGATGTGACGTCACGCCGTTCGGCGCCGCTGATTGGCGGTCGGGCCGGGGCGGCCGCGGGGAGCGATGGCGGCCGAGTGGGGTCCGGCGGAGCAGTGGCGGGCGGCCCTGCCGCAGCACGCCGCGTTCGGCCGCCTCCGCGACAGCGGCCCCGCGCCCTCCGCCGCCCCGCGCTCCCCGCTGATCCGCAGCCTGCTGCTGGGCCTGGACGGAGACCTGCTGCTGTGGGACGGCGAGCGCGGCGCGCTGCTCGACATCGACCTCCGCCGCCTGAGCGGGGCCGAGCCGGAGCTGGGCCGCTACCAGGTGAGCGGCGCGGGGCTGCCGGGGGGGCTCTGAGGGACGGGCGGCGCTCTGAGCCCCGGCCCCGCCCCGCCTGTCCCGGCAGACGCTGCTGTGCATCAACCCGCCGCTCTTCGAGGTGTATCAGACGCTGCTCAGCCCCGCGCGGCGCCATGTGGCGCTGATCGGCACCAAAGGGCTCTCGGCCGTGGAGCTGCCCAAGCGCTGGGGCAAGAACTCCGAGTTCGAGGGCGGGAAGGCCACGGTGAACTGCAGGTGGGGGCCGAGCTCCGCTCCCGCCGCCCCCCGCCCCTTCGGCAGCGCCCCCGTCCGCGCCGTCACAGCGGCCGTCTCCGCTCTGTTCCAGCACCATCCCGATCGCAGAACGGTTCTTCACCAGTTCCACGTCGCTGACCCTGAAGCACGCGGCCTGGTACCCCTGCGAGACCCTGGAGCCCCACGTCGTGCTGCTGACCTCGGATAACACCATAAGGTAAAGCCTCTTCGTGCCTCGCCCTTCCCGCAGCGGTCACCGCATACAGGGCAGGGCGAGAGCCGTGTCACGTTGGCAGCAGCTGACGCTGACCGAACATCACTGCTTCTTCCCTCCAGGATCTACAGCCTGAAGGTGCCCCAGGCGCCCATCAAGGTGATCGCGCTCTCAGATGCTGAGGAGGAGACTCTGATCATCAACAGAGGGTTTGTGGGGCTCCTTTTGAAATGCTCTTAGCGAGATGAGTTCTGTGTCCTCAGTCACGTCGTTAACGAGTGACAAATCCCCCTGAAAATCCAATAGGGGTTTATTCACGACTTGCTGTTCCCACACGTCTGTGCTGGGGCTGCTTCCTGGCACAGCAGCGGTGCTGTTTTCTCCCTAATCTTTCTGAAGGAAAGAGGGAACAGACTGCACAGCCTGGTGTTCTTCAGAAGTCATTTGAGCAACACACACTATCTTTAAGATGGGCTTTTTTGAGCGGGGAATGCAGGGAAATAGGTTATCTTTTTATTTCCTGCTTGGCTTATTGGAAAGGAGAAACTTGAGGGTCTCTAGCAGGTGAGTCACAGACTGCTGTGCTACACAGCAAATCCCACGTGCCCTCCTTACCCTGTGAGCTGGGCTGGCTGCTGGGCACTTCAGAAATGAGCCCTGGAGGGAGGGTGCTACCTGCATGCTTTTGTTGCTGAAAGTAGCGTGTCGAAGGACTGATGGGCAGGTGTAATCTGACATACAGGTGGACCTCAATAAGTACGTGTGTTCTTACAGTCACTGCTGACTCAGTTTTGGTCCTGCTTATCCCTAGGAGAGCCTACACAGCGTCGCTGGGAGAGACTGCAGTGGCGTTTGACTTTGGCCCGCTGGTGCCGGTCCCAGTGAGTGTACTTGGGCAGCGAGGCAGTGAAGAAGTGCTGGCTTTTCCACTTTACATTCTATATGAAAATGGAGAGACATTCCTCACCTATATCAACCTGCTGCAGAGGTAGGCTTGCATTCGCCCTCAAGTTGCGTAGGGTCTTTGTATGTTTGGTTCCCAGAGCCATCGCTTCACCTCGCTGGGATTCAGTAATGGATGCTGGGCTGGTTTGTATTATAATTTGTTTTATCTCTTTGTGGTAGTGCTAGTAGACTTAAATCCAAGAATAACGTGTTAGAACTCCAAACCATCGCGTCTGTTGTTTTAGTTGCCTGTTTTTTAATCGCCCTCGTTCTCTGGTTATCATTCAGTAAACTGCAGGCAGTCATGGGAACTCTGCTCCTACGCTTTGTGTTGTGAATGCATCCTCTCTATTCCAGTGCTGGTAATCTTGGCAAGCTGCTTGGCCCTCTGCCCATGCACCCTGCTGCAGAAGACAATTATGGCTACGATGCCTGTGCTGTCCTGTGCCTGCCTTGCATTCCAAATATCCTGGTGATTGCCACTGAATCGGGTGTGCTTTATCACTGTGTGGTGCTGGATGCAGAAGAGGATGAGGAGCAGGTACCTTGTCTTGTCGTTTCTGTGAACGTTTTTGTTTCTTCTGTGAAAGTTCCTGCCTTCAAGATGGCAGGATGCCTCAAAGGGAATGCAAGTGCCAAAGCTGCATTCTTCTGTAATGAGGCAGTGAGCCCTCCTGTTCCAGGCAGTGCCTGTGATCCTCCTGTGCTCTTGTTGTAAAGCTCAGCTACGTGTATCCTGCAGGTGCAGCCATTTTTAATCTTACCATGAACTATTTTAAAGAGGATGTTCTGACTAGAAAACACGTGTCATAGAGATTCGTAATGAAAAAATAAAGGGACTTTAATGAGTTTCTCGAACAATTTATATACTTGCCTACCTATATGATGTAACTCAGTGTTATTTACGCTGGTATTTCTATTTAAGTGATGTCTCATCGAAGAATTCAATGCTCTTTACAGTCAGAAAAATCGTGGGACCCAAGATCTGACCTTGTTCCTTCCCTGTACGTGTTTGAATGTGTTGAGCTGGAACTTGCACTGAAATTGGCATCAGGAGATGAGGAAGAGCCTTTGGAGTCTGATTTCTCTTGCCCAATCAAACTGCATAGAGGTAGCGTTGTGTAGCTCAGGTTGTTGTCTTTTACTTGCTTGAAATTAGGATCAAGTTATTTAAAAGTTATTGTCGTCTCAAACAGTATTAGGATAAGCACTTGCTTGAAGTCTTACAGCTGTGGAAAATGTGCAGAGTCAAAGGGGAATTGTCACAAGACTATTTATAGACAGGGGGGCATGTATGTAATAGAAAACTTTCAGCTGTGGATTAGAAAGCGGAAGTTGTTGCAGCTGTCGTAATCTATGCATGTAAGCAAAGTGGTACAGCTGTGGGTGGTGATGCTGAGAAAGGTGTTGGTGCCTGTTTATTAGCCTGTCAGCTGGTGCTGTTGTAGGGCAGGAGGATGGGAAGGACAAGGAAGCTGGTCTGAAAGTTGGTCTGCTGGCATTATCTGATCTTCTCTTGAAGCCTAATGGATAGAGACAGATACTGTATAATGCAAGTAATTTGAATTAATTCCTGAAGAGTATATTAACAGATGCTGCAAGTGTACTTGATTTACATGCAGAATTCTAATGATGTCGCCGATGCATGCAGCTCAGACCTTGAATAGGTACTATTGCAATGAGTTGGACAGTAGGCCAATACACATGTTCAACAATGCACAGGTTTGCAGAATGAGTTTTTCTCTGTAGTGCTTTATACTGTGTTTGCTGTTTGAATTTCAGATCCAAAATGCCCTACTAGATACCACTGCACACATGAAGCAGGTGTTCACAGCGTGGGGTTGACGTGGATCAGCAAACTGCAGAAGTTCCTGGGCTCAGGTGAGGGTGAGATTGTTGTGTGTAGAGGGAAATGGTTACTGTCTGAACACCAACGTTTTCTTAGCAACAAGCAGGGGAATTCTTGGGGAATACTGAGAATGCCTTCCCCTGCAAGGTGGATGTTATGCATTCCGATGGATCTCTTCTTTGCAGATGAAGAAGACAAAGATGGTTTACAGGAGTTGGGTGCAGAGCAGAAGTGCTTTGTTGAACATATTCTTTGCACGAAGCCATTGCCATGCAGGTAAAAAGCAAAACCTTTCTGCTGCTTCCAACTTAATAGGATTCAAGTAAAATAAATAAGCAATTTGCACATCGAGATTCTTAATGTATAGCAGCACGTATAAGCTAAATTCCTATGAGTGTTAGAATTACCTGTCAAAATAGAAGAAATTCCACTTCTGTTTACCTATCCCAGTGCAGCTCTGAGGTTTGCTTCATCTAATAATCCTGATCCTCGATGTATTCTTTTATCCACACGTTAAGACCGGCTGTGCCTTGAGAGATCTGGTTTTTTGAGCTCTGAAGGTACCCCACTCAGGGTCAGGAGGCACTGCAGGCTTAGGCTGTGTGTTATCTGTGTCTGCTGCATCTTCTCGCTTTAATAAGGCCTAACCACTTCTGTTGAGTGCTCTGTGTTAAACATACTGAAAACGCAAGAAGTAATCATTACTTGCATTCCAAACACAAGTCAGATGAGTCATCTAGTTTAAAGGGCTCCTGAAGTCAGTACGGGTGACAAATAGCCAGTGGTACGAGTAGTAATGAACCTGTGGTACTGTGGTAGAAGGGGGAAGAAGGTTCCTGGATCTTGGCAGATTTCTGCTTCTGATTCACAGACAAGTTGTATGGGTGCTCCCTTCCTCAGGATGGATGGGTTTGCTTGGTACATTTGATTATCAGATTCCATGACCAAACTGTTTTGCAGGACTCCTTCTTGGGAGTGGTTCTTAGCTTTGTGACCCCTGTCTGGCTTAAGCTGGCTGCTGTGAACAGAGCTTCTCCCAAAGAATTTGCACAACTTTCAGGAAGAAAGTATGGTTTTTCAAATGGATGATTCTTCTGTTTCCTTCCCTTCAGGCAACCTGCTCCAGTTAGAGGATTTTGGATAGTATCTGACGTCCTGGGACCCACAATGATCTGCATCACAAATAACTATGAGTGCATTACAAGGCCGCTCCTGTACGTGGTTTGTAATTGAACTGAAGTCCACGACTGCCTTACAAAAAGGATGTCAGGATTTCTTATTTTATTTGACTTTCACCCTACGTTTCTGCTTCTCTCATAGCACACACTGAAGTATGCCTACTGAACGTTCCTTGGCAGAACACTTAAGCCTTCAGAGAGTAGTTATTTAATACTGAAAAGGTGCTCGGAGGGGATATAACCAATCTGTATCACTTTCAGTGAGGGTTAGGACAAACATTACATCAGTTGATTTTTGACACGGTTGTTGGCATTTTGTTCGCTTTTATAACAAGGAATCTGCATAGCAGAAACTGAAGAGAGATTGGATTGTGCTGCTATTGGAGAGCTTGCTTGCCTCGTTACTGAACTTGCTTTTAAATAAGAGGATACTTATTCTTCTCCCTTTTTAGCTATGGCCAAAGAAGGGGATTTTTGAGCTCCTCCAGCCCCGCCTAGAGCTACATTTACCATACAGTTGAAGTATTTCATCTTCTAACTTGCTGTAATGTGTGAATTCCACAGTGGATGAGTTCCTTGTTTTAACTACTGTTCAAACTCAGTTGTAGTTGAAGGTTTTTAAGTGCTCTCCACTTGATGTTCTTTGGCAGAACTGCAGTCCATCCTGCATCTCCTTCTCTACTATGTACCAAAGAAGACAAAGATGATGCCACTTCTCCTCTCCGTGTCCTGGCTGAATCGCAGCATTCATTTGAGAAGCACATCCAAAGCATCCTGCGGCGTACTTCTGCCAACCCCTTGCTATTGAAGTAGGTACCAACTTTTTCCTAGGGGAGCAGGAGAGGGAACTCTTTAGGAATGCCACGTGTTCGTTATCTCCTGACTGAACGACACAGCAGCTTGGAAAGAGCAGTTATAGGCATGCAGTTTCTGCAGCAGACTTGTGCCTTTGCATGACATCCACGAAAGCCGTTTGGGCTGCAAAGGGAACCACTTTTGTCCTGGTTTCTGCTCAGTGTGATGCTACCTCAGTGCTAGGTTAGGTTGCTCAAGCCTTGTCTCATCGGGCTTGAGCTTTTTAGAACATCTTGGGATTTTCTCATTAGGAAAACTACTATTGCAAAGGGATTTAGTTGCAGCCCCTCCTTTTTGTATCCAAGGCCTTGGAGCTCTTACCATAAATGCTCTAAGTGACTTAGCCTTTGCAAGGAACAGGGAAGAGCAGGAGTGCAAAAACTTGTCTGTTTATTCAGATCTGCCGATAAAGAGGCTGCTCCTCCCCCTGAAGAATGCCTTCAGCTTCTTAGCAGAGCCACGCAAGTGTTTAGAGAGGAATACATACTGAAACAGGATCTGGCAAAAGAGGAAATTCAGCAAAGGTAAGAGAAAACCTTCATAAATTAAGTGCTGCACGCTGTATCTGTGGAACAGTGTTAGTAAGGACCCAGCACGAAACCTCCCCTGCTGGAGTAACTCACGTAACTGAGTGAAATGTGTTCTGTGACTTCAGTTCGTGTAAGACTTCAATTTCTGGATTATCAGAAATGAAAACTGAGTTACCAAGGAAGCACTAAAGTAAAAATGCTTCTCTTTCGGTGTGAGTCTGCCTGTAGTCTGCTTGTTGGTCTGCCTGTGCTTGGGCTTGGCAGGAAATTCTTTGGAACTCCTTTGACCTCAGCAATAATTCTGACAAAGCTGCTAAAAATTACATTATCTAAGTCTCTACTTCTTTTGACTGTAGTGGTTGAGTTACGTTGCAAAATTAGGCCAAAAAGGAAGTGTTCTCAACTGCACGTGTCTTGGTGCCTTCTGTGCTATTTGCTATGTGGCCTAAATACTGACTCAGCTGGATTGTTGCTGGGGGTGGTTGGATTTCTTTGTCTATTTATTTTTAAGAGTGAAACTGCTGTGGGGACAGAAGAAGAAACAACTGGAAGATCTTAATTACTGTCGAGAGGAAAAGTGAGTATAATCTGTCTGCATTTATCAAGTTAAAATCAACAGTGATGTAGCTGTGCAAAAGGTACTTTATACAGAGTCCTGCATGAAAGTTTTCTGAGAAGGGAATGCATTTCTGGCTGCAATTGGGGATGTAGTTTCGTTCCCTCCTCCAGTTTTTTCAGACTTTGTCATGCTTCTACTTGCAGGCTATTTTGCATGTAAATCAAAACTAAACACTTCTCAATTACATTAAAGGAAAAGTTTGCGAGAAATGGCTGAACGGTTGGCTGACAAGTACGAGGAAGCCAAGGAGAAGCAAGAAGATATTATGAATAGGTGAGTGCAGACTGCTTTCTCTTTCATCACAGATTGCTTGCTGTTGCATATATGTGTGCCAACGTGGTAGAAAAAGAATAGGCAGACAATACTGTGCTGGTTTCTTGGAACACTAGCCTTCTGAAATACTTTTTTTGCAGCTCAGTAATGATATTAAGTACTGAGTTTGCTTGCTGCGAGGGAAGTTGAGTCCTGAGCCCGTAAGACTTAAGCTAAATGACAAAAGATGTTTCATAGTTACGTGAAAAACTCTTGTTGTCTGAGCATAACTAGTCTAAAACATCAGTTAATTCAGCAATATATCTTTTCTTGCATGTGAAGGATGAAGAAAGTGCTTCGTAGTTTCCACTCTCAGCTTCCTGTTATATCAGACAGTGAAAGAGATATGAAGAAAGAACTGCAGACAATCCATGACCAGCTGCAGCACTTGAGCAATGCAATCAGACAGGTGAGATGAAATGTCTGGCTGGTCGGTTGTTGGTAACACTCATTAAATGATAGCGCTGAGTTAGAATGCAGTCCTTCCACACTGACACAAAGTTGCTCTCTTAAATTAGCAACAGTAGGCTACAATAAATTCTGAATCTCATTATGAATCTAGATAGAACCTCTGCAACCCAGTGCAAAGCTAAGGAAATCTCTCTCCGTGCCTTCTCTGGTCCCTGCACTACTGTTTTCTTCTCTTTTTGTAGAACAGTGCAAAAGCTTGTGATTTTATCCCTAACAGTCAATTCACTGTGATGTGACGTGGTTGTAGCTATAATACACTTTCCCTCTAGCGGGCAGCATCAACACTGACTGGGGCTCCTTCCTTTTGTATGGCTTCTAGGTTAAAATGAAGAAGGAATACCAGCAGAAAAAGATGGAAAAGGGCATCAGCCCACGAAAACCCAGCATCACCCTCAGTGCCTACCAGAGCAAGTGCATCCAAACCGTTCTGAAAGAAGAGTAAGTTCAAGCTTGGATCCTCCTGTAGCATGTACATAGGCTGTCCTTTTCAAATTTCTCGAGTAAATTTCACCTCTCTGCATCATGTGGTTGACTGATGCACCACCTGGAGCTCGTAGAGGTGGTCTAAAGCATAGAATGTGCCAGCTTGTTAGAGTAGTACTGGTCATATTATGCTACTACTACTGAATCTGCTTTCAGGTCTCCTTTTTGCCCGAGGATCTTTTGGCAGTCTGTATGAAGTCTGTAATTAACAGAATCACTTAAAACAATATTCCCATTCTCTGCTGTTGTATGAATTGTTTTTCTTATTGACTGTCACCAAACAAAAATGGCTTGCAGCTTACTGATTTGAATTTATTTTTCTTGAAGGGGAGAACGCATAAGGGAAATGGTAAAGCAGATCAATGACATCAGAGGCCATGTGAACTTCTAACATCTCCATGAGGATAAACCTACAATAAAAGGCTGGATAAATTTTCATTATGCCCTGGTAATTCTTCTTATATATTTAACATTCATACACTGAACAATATGCCTTTTCTTTATGATTTTGTAAAGATCAACTATGGAATTAAAATACTTTTGATAAGACTCCTCACATGCTGTGGTCTTTGCATTTCTCCTGGCAGGATATGCTGCAGCAGGCTCTTTCAAACCTGAAGTACATGATAGTTAATACTCACAGCTAGCTCAGAAGTGGGGGAAAAGGTATCACTGCTTCCTTCAGAAAACTGCCTGGGGTTTGTCTGGGAGCCATCTCCTACCCTTGGTCCATGGCGCAGTAACTGCAGTGGAAGCCTATGGCAGAAGGCAGAGTAGAAAGACCAGAGGAGCGCATACACTTCAGCAGCTTTTTTTTTTTAATTGGGAACACTTTCTTCATAAAGGACACACCTTCAATACAGTTAACAAATGGTTACACTTGAATCCTGTAGACAGCAGAATTCTACATCCACAATTGCACAGGACACCAATGGCTTGGTTCACCGGAATGCAGTATTAACTTCCAAACACTCAGTTTGCCTCTATCAAAAGCTGACTCTGTCTTGACATTAAAAGGCCAATTATCTGCTGTAGACAAACTTAAGTGGACAATAAATAGTCTTGTTTCTTCCCCTCTCCCCCACGCTTCCCCTTTCAAAAGGTGACATGGTCAAGCTCAGTTTTGAAAAGTAGTACTGCACTGCTACAAAAGTGGCACGGCAAGAGGTGCCAAAGTAAAGCTGTAAGGAAAGGAGGACTGTTATTACCTGTTAGGTAACTAGGTTACCATACATGCTGCAAGAACACTTTTTTTGTACAGATTAAGACTATACAAGTATAGGAATGCATACAAAACTTGATCTTGCCCCTTTTACAGACTGCATAAATAGAATCTGCTTTCTAATCCACTCACCCTGTGTATCAGAGCTGAACTGCCAGGTTAGAAGTAGCGCCTGTTAAAAAAACACAAACTCTTACTGAGTGAGGAGAACCTACCACCCCATTCAAAACAAGCTCCAGAAAGCCAAGAACTGGAGGGAAGAGTGTTTAGTCTCTGATTTATTATAAGCGGTATCATCACAATCCACTGAGTGAGCATCTGCAGCTTTACAGCAAGAATTTTGAACTACACTTCATCAACGGTGGTTTAATAAGTGCTCTGCAAATTTGGCACTCCTAATTTTTTTTTTTAAAGGCCACTTTACTATTTCTTACGTTTGTGTTCAGCTGAAGCTTGAGTTACCACCTCTGAAACTGTGCTTCCCTTCCCCAGCACATTTGGTTCTGCATCGCCCACCACTTTTGTGGATGGATACGTTTCTAAATTGAAAATAAACTTTTAATCAGCAGTTGTTGGTGAAAAAGATCACTCATTTTCCAGCCTCAAAATGGTCACAGTACTAAAGCAGGAGTAAGGGTGCACGATGGAGTAAGGTGGTACAAAGGAAAACAATCACACCATCGCTGTATCTCCTTCCTCTCCAAACCAAAGGACGTCACTCCAGTGACACATGCAAGTACTGGTTCATCACCAAGGAACTCAGCAGCCAGCACCACTCCTTTCAGGTGAGTGCTCATTAGTCCCTTTTGAGCCCTACTGCATACACCTCCAGCCTCAGACCAGGCCTACAGGCCATCACTGGTCACTGGGAAGAACACACAAGCATGCATACGGACACACACACACGTGCACAACTTCATTCTGCAACCGCTGTAATCACTACTGTGTCTATGAATGACCACAGACCGATCTCTCCCTCACCTGCTCTCCTCTAAGGACTGCAGAAAGGCTCCCTGCAGCCATCATCATCTGCAATCTGACACCATCACGCCTACAGAAAGTCTGGCCAACCATTTGTAAAAATTCACTAAGGAAAAGACTCACCAGCCCTGCACAATCCAAAGCAATCAAAAATGGTCATGCATGGCCTGCGAGAACAGGCAGGAAGATGGGGCTGCTGATGATAGGCACTGACAGTCGGACTAGAAAGGGATGCTGAAATGCCATTAACAGTTCTCTTGCATTACAAAAACAGTCCATAAACTCAACCAAAAATTCTTTTTTTCTGCATGTGTCTTCAGGTGCAATTCTGCAAGTGTTCAGCTTGCTCAGAAGATGCATGTCATCACTGTAGTTTAACCAGAAAACAGGCTTCCTTAAATCACTGCTGCACAGGTTAACAACCAGTAACCAGTTAAGAGTCAGTTTTATGGAAGGAAGAGAATACAGGAAAAAAGCCTTCCAGCCTGCAGCTCCTTAATAAAGACCTATCTTAGCCCACCCAAGATTTTTATTCAACAGAATACAATGCTAAACCTTTGGAAAACTGAATGCAAAACATCTGCTATTAGATTTCTGCATCAGAAGGCAGCTGCTGTCACCTCACAGTTCAGTAAATGCTGAGAGAGATTTAAAAACCCAAAATAAAGAACCTAAGTCACATTTCAACTTCTTTTAAATGAAACAAGGATTCAGTAAGTCATCTGGAAGATGACAACCCTGCCACCTATTACTCGAGTCGTTAATAAGGCAGGAAAAATGGGTTTGAAGTGTCACGATTATGAAAGAAATTAATTTCTAGGGTGAATAAAATGCTTTATTTCTTGCAATAAATGATAATCAACTGAGCTCATATGCTTCTTTTTGGCTGTTTTTAAGGCATTCCTCTCCAAAACCAAAACTTTATGTTAGTAGCAGGACATACGCTGCTAAAATAGGATTAAAGTACCTAACAAAATATAGTCATGTGCAATACAGTACAGAGCATTCTCTGTCACTTCTGTTTTTTCATCACCAGATCTATGGTATGCAAAGAAAACAGTAAACAACAGCAGAAAGCTTAAGTTACAAATTCTGGACAAAAACAAGCTGCTCTCTCAGCCTCTTCTCTTCGAATTGAGTCTTTCCTAGGGACTAGTCCAAGAACTCAATATGTACCACCACTATTATCACATCCATACATTAAACTGTTCCTATTCAACTGCGTGCATGAAACTCCACTAAAAGGAGGAAAAGGAGGAATGCTTATGTTACCATCATGTTACTCATATAAAAATCCCAAACCTAAAACCTGATCAATCACAAGAATGTCCTGCCTTAGCTGTTGTGTTACAGAGTGTAATTTAAATGCAAGCTTACAGAAATACAGGACAGCGTATGAATCAACTCTGAGCAATAACACAATACCGTACTTCTAAGTAAGAGATGCACTGCACCCTTCCAACTTGGACCAGCAGAATAATGCAGCTCCAGCGCATTTGTGCTCTGTGACAGAGTGCCATCACTGTTTTGTATACTATTAAAACTGACCCAGGAGGGTCAAGTTGACTTTGCTTTGTTCAACATCTTACCTTGACCATGCCTGGTGCCACCTACCAGAGCAAAGCTGCCCTGCACAAACCCCAAGCCAGTGCTCAGACAACGCACACGGTTCTTGCTAACGTATTTTCTTCAGGTGGAAAAGGAATTACAGGTACTGCTCAGCTTTCAAGATGAGAAAGAACTAGTTGTAATTCCACGTTTTAAATTACATTTGTGAAAAGAGATTACAAAACAGTGCATTTCTTGTGCTTTTCTTTAAGGATCAGAATTCAAAGGAAGCATTTCAAGGAGCTACGTTCTCAGTACAGTTTTCAGAGTTTTTTGGATTGGCATTTATCTGTTCAGGAGACACACAGCTCACTCGTGACCACCACATTTCAGCAGCATTCAGATTCTTCAACACAAAGTCAATGGTTAAAAAAAAAATACAACACTGAGTTATGAAATAAGATCAATATCCAGTGTCCTGCTAATAAAGTCATATTTTAATATAAAATATTCATACAGCATACTCTACACCTCATTCTCTCTGCTAGCTGAATACTGTTACTGACTATTCAAACAGAAAAACTTCAACCACTTTGCTCTTCAATGTTTTGGAGGGACAATATGGTTTCCAGCAGCTACTTTGATCACAGTAGTGAGGGGAAAGGACAAAGGGAAAAAACAGGGGTAAATGTTCCAAAATTCTACATCAGGTTACGAAGTTGGCTGAAAGAGGGGAAGTTTTTCAGAATGTAAGGACTGATCCCACTCAGTGGAACACGAAACACCGCACCCATTAGTGTTTCCATTAGAAAGTTCTCCTTCCTACACAACAAGTCACTCTTGTGCTCTCTTCCTGCCCAGCACGAAACCTTTTCCCCTCTAGAAATAAAACTTAAGTCATTGCTCCCCTCTGTTGTCTTCTGCTCTTTCAGTTAGAGTTAAATAATAATTAATGTTGCTATAAAGATGAGTTAAAAACCCCAAATGCAGCCTTGGAGCACGCTCCTCAGGGTGTCATGTTTCAGGAAGCTGATTAATGTCCGTCAGTTTTGTGTCATTCAGGATTGCACGGATTCTCTCCAGGGAATCTGCCTGCCGGATCCGCTCCAGCTGCACCTATGGAAAACCAACAGACACGACGAGTGAGTAAAACCAGAATTGAGCCACTAGGTAACGTTAGCAACCCCTACTACCTGTGCAAGCAGAAGAGACATCAAATTGCTCTTGGAACTGCACACACCAGCCCATGCTGTACTTTAGAAAGGGAGGATGATAATAAACAAGAAACAGTTTCACCAGCCAGCAGAATTCAATAGTCTCTCTTGTACTACATACTCCTCCAGAAACAACCAGAACTAAAGAAGACAGATCCCTATTGTCCATCCACCTGAGCTCTGTCTAGTAAACAATCTCCTAATTCCTGTTTTTGTTTTCCAAATAAACCTGAACTCTGGACAATCTGTACTAACTCTGATGAAGTTCACTGAGTGGACTTGGCAAGAACCCAAAGGAGAGAGAGCACTGAATTTCAGTGTAATTCAGTGAGAAACAGCAACAAGGATAAGACTTGGATAGCATAAATAGAAAGTAATAAGTATAGCATGAAGAAGAACCATTCCATACATTCAGGACTGAACAGTAAAAGTTCCTCATTCTGTCCTCAAAATTTTCATATTATAAAATGCAATAAGGTGTAACATATAGTAAAGAAGTCAGGAAATGGACAATGAAATGATGAAATGCTAAGGCCCAAAATTACTGTCTTTTATGACTCTCTACAGTTTATCATAATAACTGTACATCTTTGCTGCTGAGAACAGATTTAAATCAATAATCAGAATTAAATCCCCTGATATAAATATTATACTAGCAATACCTCATCAGTTTACTACACTAATAACTATAAACATTGTTCATAAATGTCATCATAAGGAAAAATTCTAACTGCTGTAACTTATTTTATTCAGCTCCAGAGAAGCAGAGACACGGCTCACAGGTTGCACTGCCCTTACCTGAAGTGTCTGAGAAAGCTTTACAAAATCTCTCTGAACTTGCTCACTGACATCTAATTCAGTCTGCAGCCTCTGAGCTTTATTCTTCTCTTCAAACACCAGCTGTTCAAGGTTTGCCTGCAGAGAAAAAGATCCTTTATGCCATGCTTAAACAGCACAAAAAGAAAAAAAAAAAGAGAAACTTGCATAAACTGATTAGAGCACAATACTGGAGCAAGAAAACAGGGTTATTCTCAGTGAGCTGGCAAGAAATTAATCCAGTCACTCTTTCTACACTTCAGTTTTACAAAATGCAAAATATGGGGCTAATACTCATCAGTCAAGTATTATCATGATTAGATAGGTTAAAGTATGAAAAAGTCCCATGTCTTTTAACAGCAATATGTTCAGGGAACTCAAAACGAAAAAGCAGCATTCTGAGTTTCAGTGCAACCTGACTGTAGATGAAGGGCAGTAATCTGCTGGTGAAAATGTAATTGTCTTGCCATCTTTAGTTTTAGTCAAAGAAGTCTTTGGGGGAGGGAGAGAAGAGAAGAGAAAGAATAACTGTGATCTGATTTCTCTTCTTTTTTTTCTTCTTCTATCTGACTGTCAAAGTAGGGCTCCTTCCTACAGCAACAGAAAAATAACATGTATTCAGAAATACTAGAGCATTCAGACTAAGGTCTGGTTAATCAGGAAGCTCTCTTCATTTTCATCTTTGGAAGATAACCCAAAAGAGATATTCAAGGCAGAAACCAACACAGACCCAGTGCTTTAAAACTCCAAGTGCTAAGTGACTGGAGCAAGGATTTAAATCCAGAGGATTTAAAACTGGATTTAAAACCAGCAGAGGTTATTTCACTCCCAGAATCTTACCAACATTCCAAAAACTTCCTCTCCCACTCTTGGGTAGTAATATATCCTCTGAATAGAGTCTGATTATCAAAGAAGATGTATATGCACTTCACACCTGGACATATCTACCTTTGCTGCTGTTTCCTTCTTCAGCTGTTCTTCCAGAGTGTTTTTTGTTTCCTGCAGACTCTCCAGCTGCTGCAGGTATTCCTGTGAAGAACTTTCTAACTACATAATTAGAACAAAACAAAACAAAAAGATTAACTAAAATTTCTGGCACTTCCATTTCTCACAGTCCCTCCATTCAGGAAGTACAGTCTAAGTGCCTCTCCAGGGATTCAGAAATGAACCTAAGCAACCCTTCCTACGGATACAGAAAGCACTCTACGTTTTTCTCTCTTGTGTTTTTCTCAGAGCTGGAGAGAAGTTGCCAAAGCTAACTTTTTGGTTATTAATTAGGTGACATAATGTTAGTTAGGAATTAGCTAAGCTAATATTTAGGTTATAGATTAATAAACAGACAAAACACCTTTTAAGTACCAGACCTGTAAGTGTATCCCAGCCATACTCTGGAACCAATTCAGCAATTCTATCCTTCAAAGTTCCAGGCATGACTCTATGTATTTCCTTTGAAATGGTCACAGAAGGTACTCACAACACAGCAGTATGTACACTCTGAGTTGCTGCTGAGAGTTGCACATACATTCAGAGCATCCAGTACAATGCCAGTGCTTTCAGTAAGAAAATTTAAGTGCTTGTAACAGTGTTCCCTCCTACAGAAGGGTTATGTACATCAGTTCTTCACCATCCCACAAGCAAACTGAGATGAAGGAACAATAATGTGGCATATTTGAGAATTCTCTCCCTAGTTCAGCTCTCTTTCCCTCCCAGTGGCAGGCAGACTAAAGACAAATATATATTTATTACTGATATCCCTAAGGCAGTTGGGAAAAAAGGTAATTTTCTCAGATATTAAGTGGGCAATGTCAAAGACACCAAGACAGCACTGCTTGCAAAGTCCTGACAACTAGCAGAAAAAAGAATCCTATTTTCTTTGTTTAAACACACATAAAAACCCCACATGAAAGCGCTCCTTACCTGCTCTTTCTCCACTTTTATTCTTTCCAGTTCAGCTTTTAAACTGGAAATGGAAGCTGAAAAACAACATTAAAGCTTGAATGCAAGAAAAATCACTTCTTCCATTACCCATTTTGAGACTTTTACCCCTGCTCACCGATTTCCTCTTTGCAATTCTCTATTTCCAGCTGTAGAGTTTCTTCTATGTTTTCTTTCAAATACTGTTCAGCTTGAATCTGTTCTTTTAAGAATAAAATCTCTGCCTTAAGTTTCTCCTCCAGGTGATCTGCTGCTGTCCGTACACTAATGATGTCTTCACGATACTTTAAAATCAGCTCCCGGAGCTCCTGAATCAACGATGAGGAAGGAGTTGTGTTGTGATTGTCAGATATGCAAAGTACCATATCTCTACCCAACACAAAGTTGTGCAACCCCAATGTTCGCTCCACCATCCCAGAGCTTGCATCCAACAAGATATTAAAACAAAACTGCCATGAGTTTACTTGGTCATGGTAAATGAAAAGCTTGTAAAGATGCTCATCTCCAGGGGGTTATTTATTGTCCACTCCCCCACCCTTCACTCCCTACTCCATCCCATCTTTTAAGCTTGATGTGCTCAAGTTGTGAGTGAACGGACATAGATAGGCTATCTCTTGCTTATTCAAGGCTCATGATTATCACTGACTTAAACCTTAATGCCTAGGCAGAAAATAAAACAGTGGACTTAATTTAGTGAATCAATACTTGCTCTGGAGCCATGGTGATTGAGCAGTTGTGCACACTAAAAACTGTAGACAACACAGTAGCTGTTGGGCCAGAGTTAACTCTGAAGCATTCATGACACAGCTCACAATCACCAGTGGGAATCAGACAAGTGATTTTGTACATCACAGAATATGGGGCTCAAATCCAGAATATTGTTCAGTGTACTGCTTTGAGGCAGCATTTTGAAAAAGAAGCATCTTCCAATGGCAAGTCACACGTGTTTGTGTTAATCCTTTAGAAATGTTGTACCTCTGCTGCTTCTGGTAGAATGAAATCTTCAGCTTGTTGTAAAGACACATGTAAGCTATGTTTTCCTTGAAGACTTTCATTATCTTTCTGCAGTCTCACCAACTCTTCTGAAACCTGCTCCCTTGACTGCGTCAGAACAGCCTTCCAATACAAAGAAAAGCATAAGTTCTCACTTAGGATCATGTTCAGATCTCTTTATGCCCTACTTACTATCACTGCTTTCAAAAGTCTGATGGATTCTTTGTAAAAGAATGGAAATAAAATGGTTTTGTGGATCAAAATTATCAATCCCTTCTGCTGCCAGGCTTATGCATCAGAAATAAAGGCTGATGAAAAGAAGCAAGCAATAAATACAGCACTGACAGATTTCCCAGTTTTCTTCCACATTTATCCATTAGCTAACTGTGCTCATGCAGAAAATATGTTTCAGGAACTGCCAGAGCTGTTTATTAAAGTCACGTAACAACTCTGCTGTAAGATCAGGTTATTAACCTTAAACATTCAACCTGAAATTTTCAGCAGTGGGAGTCTGCCTCCTGTGCCTTCTGACATCAGAACAGCTTATCCTTTGCAAAGAGCAAGTATTAAGAAAATATAGTTTTGCCTGCATTACAAAATAAATAAATCCAGTGAAGCTTTTTGAGAGGAATCATAGCTCAGATGTCTTTGTATGAGTACTATAGGTGTACAGTTCTGAAAAGGAAACACAGATCAATACATTCTCCGAATCTCCTGCAGCTCCATTAGGCATTGCCACACACAGAACACCAAACAGAATGTATCTACAAGTGATATCCTGCAGGAATCCTGGACGCCAGAAATGCAATACTGAGATTGAGAAGAACAAATCTTTCCTCCCAGCACTGCTGTGCAAGGAAGGAGAAAAGCAGCAGCCCGATTCCAATAAAGAAGGGAACTGATTGCTTTAAGGAAGTCAGACTTTGTTCTGCCCTAGAAAATGAGGTCCTATTCCTGTCCCCTGGCATAATTCCTACGTGAGACTCAAAATAGTTTTTAAAAAGTACGCTCCCATACATACCTCCTTCTGGGTGTTAAGGCTGATATTTTAAGTCTGACCTGTTAAAACACTGAGCATTCGTCTCAAACTGAAGAAAATCTACTTCGCCTTCAGATTTGAAGTGAAATGGCATACTAAATATACATGAAAGGTAAGAAAAATAGTTGCCTAGTAAGCTTCATACTCATCTATGTGCCTACAAATGTGAGTTGTGATGGACTGGCCCCACAGACTCAGAGCTCATCGGCTGTATTAGAGCTCACATGGTTAGTATTTTTTACAAGTTATGACACAGAGCACTCTCTAGCCAGACTTGGGCAATCTTACAAGCACTGTGAGACCCAAAGGTTAGATAAACAGTGTTGTTCAAGTGATCTCTTGGTTTAAGCTGTCTTACCATTTGCTCCTGCACACTTCTCTTTGCTTGAGAAAACGCCTGCTGCAGTTCATTGAGGAAATTCTCTGACTTCTGACATTTAACCATTAGCAAAGAGATCTTAAAAAACCAAAAACACAAAAAACCCACAATCAAACAAACAAAAATTAAAAAACAACACATACAGAGATATAAAGCATGAAACAGATTTTGAAGAATAACATCTGAAGTTCCCTTCCCTGTTATAATCACTAACATACACTTCATCATTTCAAACTTACCCACTAAAAATGATTTTGTTAATTTGTTAATTGCTTACTCAGTAAAGTGATGTCACATTTCTTTTTTTTTTTTAGCTAACCCCAGAAATGGTCACCTTTGCTGCCTTTGCAGCAGGTAGTCCACCCAAAAACAACAGAAGACAAGAAAGAGTTCTTGTTACATACTATTGAATAACGTCTCTTGATTCCTACCAGCTTTATTACAAAATGCTTGTACCTGATTAGAGGAGTCTTCAGCACTTTGTTTCATATACTCCTCCAATTCCTGTTTATCTTTCATTGTTTTTTCCAGCTGGTCATTAGCCTGCCTCAGCATCACCTGCAGCTTTTTCACCTATGTTATTAGAACAAAATAATTTTCCATAAATCTCAGGAGTACTTATTCTCTGAACACAAATATAACATGACCCATCCCACTCCCAAGCAATAAAACAAATTCCTCAAAATCCTATGAAACACAGAAGTTCCTTTGCTGTTCCAAAAAGACTGTGCATCACTGACTAACACCTGTAAGGAAAAAGGACATCAAACGACTCTGGAGCACTGCTATGTAATAACTTCCATCACGTATTTCAAAGCAGAATGTGACTCATGCCTTCTATACAAATCTGAAATTTGTTCTTCAGTATGTGGCAGAAAACCTTTTTCAGTACTTTACAGTCATTTTATGCTGCTAGGATGAAGTCCTCTCATTTTTCCTTTACTATCAAAAATTCTTGCAGTCTCAAAGATAATATAGAATTTAATGCACGATAAGCATTTTAAAATATAAATTATGAAAGACACTGAATTCAGCATGAGCACAACCCCTTTTATAGAACAGTGCCATTAAATCATGATTTTGTAGCACTGAGTAAAGTGCTTTTCTGTGGTAAATATTTAAGAAATACACTTATATGGTGTTCATGACAACAAACCAGTAACAAATCATTGTCATGGTAATAAAATTACATGTTATCTGCATTTCAAGTATGCTGGCATTGTTCAAGATAAAAGCAACGAATAAAACAGCAAATGGCTCATTGTTGCATGCTAGAATAACTCCTACAGCTATCAAAATCTTGCTACAGGTAGAAAAGAAATCCTACCTGGTCTCTTGTTTCAGCCTCCTGAATCTGGATACCTTGCAACTGCTTCTCATAATTCGAGCACATATCGCAGCGCCTACCCAGCTTGTTCCCTGCATTCTGCACCTGGAGAACAGAGTTGTCACCTGCTACAAGGGCTACAAACTTGTTCAGGGAATGCAGGAGTGGTACAAACTCTGAGATGTGCTGTGTGCTCATAAAATACTACTGATAAAAGTCAGCAGCAGAATCATGTAACAGCAAGATTAAGTTGTAGATGTACAAGATAATGTAAAGCAGCTGCTGTGCATCATCTCTTGCTGTCACAAGCCCTACTACTAGCAAAAGAGCAGTAAGCCAGGACATGCAAGAATTCACTGGGTCATTTAGTGCATCCTTTTGAAACAGACCACATAACTACCCAGATAGAAAGACATTTCAGAGAAAAGATTTTAATTTACTTAGTGTTTAATACTATTCCCCACCATAGCTCAGTATCGGAGACCAAATAACAGCTAAAAGAACAGCTGGGAAAGAAGAAAGTAAAAGAAAAGTTTAAAACAAACTACAAACAGTAGGGGGAAAGAACTGCCCAAGTGTGCAGCAAACAAACAGAGATTGCCAGCCATGAGGGGCACAAATGGGAGCTTTCTTCAAGTTCTAACTGCAGTGAGGTCTGTGCTGAAGTCTCAATTGTATTTGCTGCTCCATGTGCCTCCCACACAGAGCAGCAGTTGCATGCCCCCTGCCTGTCCTCCTGCCTCCAGAAATAAACGAGAAGCAGGGTGTTTCTTCTGTGAATTCTACAAAAGGGTTGGAATAAAATGTCATCCAAATGTCAGCAGGGCATGAAATACTCAAGAGCAGAGTATTTCACTCAGCTCTGAGACTGCAGCACAACAGATTCTTCCTCTAGGTATTACAAAGTAGTAGCAACACAAAACCCAGAAACTTTACAATAGGTTTGCAGAGATTTTTTAAGTAATGATTTACCTATAGTTGAATTTCAGGAAACGGAGGAAATAAAATATCATCACTTCTTCACCTCATCTGTCCTTTGCTTGTTTTTTTCCACCTGCATTCTGACATCCATTTCCCCAGATCCTCCATCTCACCTTTACCCATTTCTGACTTCTCTTTGCCTCCCTTTTTCCCCCTGAAGCATTACTTCTTTGATCTCTCTTTGGAAATAGTAAGCACAGGAGCCACGCAGTGCTCTTTTCAGCAGGAAGCCAAATGCAGGCTTTAAACTGGCATCATACAAAGCTGGTGTAAAACTGACAGGCAGAACCACCCAGAAGTATCCGTTTCCTTGGTCACCCATACTGAAGCTGGCACAGCATTAAGACTAATCTGCTGCTTGTTGCTCTCATAATGTGTTTTTTAATGATGCAAGTCCCTGACAATGTTATGAAGCTTCCTTTGTACTAGCTCTGTATGCTATGCATATCTTGGTTGCTCATTTCTAAACTGCACTCCATGCATAACCCTCAGTAAATATCCTCAGCATGACAAAAGATCCTTTTGTTAATCTCTGGCCCTTCCTAGCCACCCCCAGCTCCCTCCATACATGAAATCAAGAGCTACTTCTGCCATACCCTCCCCTAAATACACTGCATCAAATAAAGCTGACTTTCCCATGAACGTGGCCCATCAATGCTCTTTAGATTAAGTGTGCTTTACCTATAGAAATATTCCAAGAGAAAAAAGTGAATAGCTGCATATTTCCTGACTGCAAGTTTAGTACATCCAGGAGAACTGAGCAACTTCTCCCTGCAGGCAGCCCACAGCACAGAGCCTCCTGCCAGGCATGGCATGGTCACAGTAGAGGCATGATGGGTACTCACCTCTTTCTGCAGCAGATTCCACTCTGTCTCGCTCACCAAGCGGTAACCGCTAGGAGACACATATGCGCTTTCAACTCCTTGTGTAACACTGGAAAGAAGTGAAGCAGTCTCTTCTTGCTCTGGTGTCATTGCTTTGATTGCTTTCTCCTGATCTTTGGTTAACATAAACCCACTAGGCATTTGCAGAGACCCAAGGGAAGCTGTATCATAGTTCTCAGACACTGAATCTGCTCCAACAAGTGGTCCAAAATCTGACTCATCCAGGTTCCCAGCAGATTTTGCTTTGTTGTTGTATCCTAAAGCTTTGGACTGTAAAGATCCAGATGTCCCTAGACTGTCTGTTGACTGTGCTCTCCGTAGTCCATCTTTAAACATATCGTTTTCTGATTTATTGAACGATTCACCAGAAGACAGAAGCAAGTCTGCGTCCAACGAATGGACTGAGCTGTGGGTGCTATTTAAATGCACCTGTAATTGAAAAATAAGGGAGAAGTTATATATTCCAGTCTAGAAGCATGGTACAAGTGAAATGCTGGACACCAAATACAAGGGGTATCAAAGGGAGGCTTAAATTGGCTTTGGTAAAAGCATCTGATGGCTAAACTTAAGACTGCAGAGAAAAGGATACAGAACTGAAATGTACCAGCCACCATTAAAGGAAAATAATCTTCTGTTAACAGAGTGCTTTTATAAGAATCTGTCCTCCTGCCAGCTCTCTTACAAGGACACAGTCACCTTACATCTTCCAGTATTTGAAACAAGGCACTTCTTCCACTAAAAGAGATACAACCTGCAGCATCACTTCTAGAACTGTAATCCAGAGAACAGAATGCATGGATTGCACTTTCATAACTATGTTTAGATGTTTGTCCAACTTAAAAACAGTTAACACCAACATAAAAGCAAGCAAAGAATGATGTATTTAGATTCTACTTCATGCTGACAAGTGAATATTTCTCTCGTATTTCTTTCTTCTGCTTAAGGAGTCTGACAAAATATTGTAAGAGAAAGAAGTTTTTGTGGTTTTTTTTGTTTGTTTTTTGTTTTTTAACTATATTTAAAATTTTATTTTCACATAAAATAAACTGAAAAGGAATGAGGCTAGGATTAAGTAGAAAAGCATCCTGGGGAATATCAATACCAAAAGCCACAGTAGCTGTCCTGTGACCTGTATAAGGAACATTAAGTCTCTTGATCTATTTTTATTTATTTGCAGCACTAAAAGACACCAGCAATGCTTTGTTTAAAAAGCATATGGCTGTTTTCAAAACATCTTCCAATATTGTACACTTCTGCTTTGCCATTAGCCAAGTAAAGAAAGTAACCCTGAAAGTCTCTTTAGAAATATATTAGATTCCTTAATAGGTCCAACACAGACTAGAAAAAGAGATAAGCAAGCAAAACACAATGGAAGAGGAGAAATAACTAACTGCCCACTCTGATATCTGCTTCCAGCTTCCAACCTGTGTGCTCATTGGTCTTTCTGCTTCACAAGTGAAAACTTTAAGCAAATCCCAAATGCAATTTCCTACAACACCAAAAGTACCCGCTAATGAACCCCATCCAGAATTATCACTTGTTCTGACTGTATAGTAAAGCTACTAACACAACTCAGGTGGCTTCAGCAAAAACCTGGTGCTGAGCCTCAATTACTGGCTTGGCTGACAAAAGCTTATTTTTGGCTGCTGAATAGATTTGGCCCAAACCCTCAGTTTGCACAGTTGGATACATCTAGAGAGATATAGATATAGATAATGATACATAGATATAAATATGTGGATAGCACATACAGATGCACACATGCTATTTTGCACATGCTAAAGCAGATGACTTATTTAGCCATCAGTGACCTCACAGTCGTCTAAGCAGTGTAAATTTAGTACAGAATTCAAGAAATAGGTTAGCAAATTAGCTGCAAAATGCTTGCTTCCTGTCCAGATTTAACTGGTTTAATGCTGAGAATTTAGGTGTGTTAGAAGGTGGTTATAAATCCCCAAAGAATTTAACAGCAGTTAACATCCAGAACGCAGAAGGTAGATGTTGTTTCTAACAGCAACTCTCAGAAGATTTTAAAGAATCGTTTTCCAATTTTCATTAAAATTTATGTATTCAAGTGCAGCTCAAAAGGTTTTTTATTGCTCAGTATGAATTACAAGAGACAGAGATCAAAGGGCACAAAGGGCATTTGTATTTGTAATCATCACCCTGAGAAATGAACAAGTACATGAAGTTCCTTTAATTTTTTACCTCTTCATTAGAGAACTGGGTAAGGGATTCCTCATGGGCTAAAGAACACGAAGCTTTTGTTTCATCGTCTGAATCTTTCTGTTTCTGTTCCTTTCTTTTGCTAAGTCTCTGCTGATCATCTTCTTCCTGGAAATCAATTCACAAAAAGATGAATGCATATAAGCAAGATTCAGCTATACTATAGTAGTCATTAGCTTTCATCATAAAGTGTTATTAAAAAAAGGCAATAATAGAATGGGGTTTTGGTTTTGGTTTTCTCTCACACTCTTTTTTGTTGTTGTTGTTAAAACCCCAGTAGTTATCTCTTCAGGGTTCTTTTGGTTAAAAGTCACTTAGTGTTCATACCACAAGGCACCCAAACTCACTTAAATGATAACCTGTTTTTCATAGCTAGTGGACAATCGTTGCTTAGTTCAGCAATTTTAATCAAATAACATAATATTTAGATCAAATTTCCTGTTACAAGAATTACCAAATAAGCAACCGCACCAACAACTCTTACACTGGCTATTGAATAGAACCTGGTAACATACACTAAATGCATCCTCAAAGACCACACACAAACCATCAAATCAAGCATGAAAATAAGTGCCTTGATCACACTAAGCACTGCAATATAACAAAAAGAATCAAATAAAGATATCAGAGAAAACAAAATCAAAATACTAATACACAATCACTTGTATGAGAGAACAACAAACCTGCACCCCAGAACCCACAAAAACCTAGACAGAAGTGAACCTCCTATCTTAGCATCTTTAATATCTTAACATAATTTTTTTTACACCACAGATGACAGTTTCTTCCTCCAAGGTTAACTTTTGGATATTATTACCTATTCACTTAACAATATTAGCAACGTTACTTTAAAGGCTAGCACAGATATTAGTATTAAAGTATTCACACAAACTGAGTGTTTCTGTTACAACCATCAGCTGTCATTCAAAGGGAGAACTTCTATTTCAACTGTCAGCTGTCATTTTTTGGAAATGTTAACACACATTCATAACTTCTGCCTCCAAGATACGTTTTCTATACCTGTTGTACTATATGAAATTAACAGTATTAAAAAAAAGAAGAGAGAGAGAAAAAAGAAAACCAGGAGAGCAGAGACTGACCTGATCTTTTTTTTTCAGTTCTTCGACCTGTCGAAGCTGCTCAGAGGTCAGGACAATCTCCATACGTTGCATGTCTCTCATCAGCAAACGCTGGGACTCCAAGAACTGGTCATTGGCTTTTTGCCACGTGTGTTTCAACTGGTTGTGCTGTTGTCGCTCTTGCTCTAAGAGATGGCAGACTATTCAAGAACAGAAAGAATCATTCTGAACCAGAATTCTTTAATGACTCCTCCTGAGTGAGACATTCTCATGAATAGAAGTAATTACTGTTCTAATAAAAAACAATATGGCTTTGTTCAGAAACTACTTAGGATGAAATAAGAAATGTTCTTAATTCCTGTATCAAGCTTGAGATAAAGGATGCATTACTGACAATTTTAAGATTTCCCAGTTAGAAAGCTAATGCTTTCACTTCGATCATGAGCTCTAATATTCTCCTTTTTAAGTGCTGGTGTTAAAAGACTGTTTAAGTCCCTATTTATTTCAACAGAAAGTTCTGTTTTTCATATGATTCTGCTTCCTACGGGCATGTACATACATTTCCACATCCATTCCACCACAAAGCATTCAGAATTGAGATATTTCAGGGAGACATATCACCAGCTTACATTACAGAAATAATGCTCATAATTCTACACAAATAAAGGACACCAAAATCACCTTAGTAATAAAGCTCGCAGTACTATGAGAACCTAAGACCCATTCAGCAGCATCCCTAGAAAGAGTAAACTGATTTATCAGTTCTCTCCTTCATAAGAGGACTCCAAAATCAACACTTTCATAAGCAGTCCAGGGGCTTTCGCATTTATAAATAATGCTCCCCCATGCCCTCTATTTATTTATTTTTAGTCCAGCTCATATAAGAAATCAGAAGAGAAGTAACAGATACATTGGTGGGTTGGTTTTTTTTTTTGCATCCTTAGTGTCCAAGAGTCAAAAGGATTATCATTAGATAGGCACCTTCATGAAGCTCTTTCCGCAACTTCTCTGCATCCTCTTGCAGGACAGATTTCTGCGTGTTGAGGACAGCCACGTACATCTCTAAGTCTGTCCTACAGGACTTCTCAGCTTCCAGATAATGGTTCAGTTCTTTAACCTGAATAAAAAAAGGGAAATACACGATCTCAGTGAAGTAATAGTTGCAGGCATTTCCTTTTTGTTAGAAGCCAGGGTCACATGCTTGGGTATCAGAAAGCTGCTGAGGACAGCAGTTGATTTCTGGAAATCAAGTGTACTCAACTATCAGTGTGGAAGTAGCATTTGCAGGGTTTTTTTTTTTTTTTTCCCTGAATCAATTATTCATTAAAATTCCACTAAATCAAACATTTAAAGTAACTTAACTGAAGTTTCTATAGTTAGATCGCAACAGTGGCAGCACCAAAAAGTGGTAAAGAGGCAAACATCTAAGAGCAGACAATTAAGTAATCCTTCAGTCAGCACTGATAAACCAACAACTACACAGTATGTCTGGTTTGGGGTTTCATACTCAGAAGAAGATGTGGAGATGATCTAAAACGGAGCAGTTAGAGAACCTAACTATAAGGCAACTGGGGAATGGACATGAAAAAAAAATTAACAACATTGAAATCCATGTGAGTCTGCAGAAGAGAAAGGAAAATCTGTTCATAGATGGGATGGGATGAAAACCAAAACCAATAACAACAAAGTGCAAAGCACTTGTATTTCCGGAGTGTCATTTTATTTGCTGAAATTATGCAGTCATGTCTAAGCAGGGATAACACACACATGTAATCCAACCTTGAAAACAGAAAGACAGGGAAACACCTATAGGCAAAATATGTTATTTGTGCTACAGGAGAAAAAAAAACGTATTGTGCACGAAGAGCTTCACAATACATGTTTTTATTTCTTACAAAATTTGCCATAATTTACCTGCATCAGACAAGCATGATGCAAGACACAGACTGGGACACGGTTACAATTCCACCTCACCTTTGATGCTTCTAACTCCTTTATTTTTTCTTCAGCTTCTATCAACTTCTCCTTTAGTGCTGCAATCTCTTTCTCCATGGGCATCACAACCGAACGAAGCTTCTCAGCATCTTCCTGGGCCTAAAATTAACACAATAAGTTATGAATAACACATTACCACAGTTTTCACTGCAATGCTTTCCGTTATGGGAGACACGTGGAGGAAATAACCATGACAGCAGCTAACTAAATACCCACTTTCAATAGTCATCTTATTACTACTTATTATATATAGTCCTCTTAATACTACTTATTATCCTCTCGGAGGATAGGCAGACATTACTTCTGTCAGAAGAAGCAACTAAATTTCAAAGCCATGCATGGATTGGGTCATCGGTATCTGATTGAAATCCATCACTCTCAATACCTGGGGGAAAATTTAGGGGCTATGCATTACAGGATGCTTCCCCTTTTGTGCCATTAAAGGCCTAACAGTCCTGCAGCCTGCTGCCACATGGTACACCTGAAGAAACTGATCACGAGAACTTCAGAGTTAGTTACTGACCATTCATTTACTTACTTATGGAAGGAAGTAACACACAGAGCAGCTTTGTTCCGTTTTGAAAGATTATTTTTCAACTGATTACTACTGATGCAGCATCAATTTCTTGGTGTTAGCATATAAAGTATTTCAAAATCAACCAATCTATCAAAAAACTTCCAGGATATAAAAAACAGTTCTGAAAAGATCAAAGCAGGGCAACAGAATGAGAAGATTAATAAGCCAGGAAGAATTTAACCTGATTAAGGTTGGTTTTATGTATGGAAACTGAGAACGCTCAGTTTTGCTCTATTTGCTACTGGAGGAATTCACAGAAAGGGATGGGGGGGCAGAAAAGTGTGTCCCAAAATTGAACCTTGAAAAGCTGACACTTTCAGCCTGATCAAACATGACAACTGCTAGACGAAAACATTCATGCCTTGTTTTAAATCTAGGCTAGAATGTAGGTTCCTCAGCCTATTCAGTGGATTTTCATTTTCTGGTAAGCTTACTGATGACTGCATCCTACACAAGACTTCCAAGAAGCAGAGCAGACAAGAAGAAATGTGAATAGCATAAAAATAAATTAGTATTATAATATATGGAAATGCTACCAGGTCAATGGGCTACAAAAGGCTGTTGAGAAAATTCTATAGGCAAAACATCATTTTCTTCATGCTGCATTCACTTCTGCTGTATTTTGTCAGTGCTGTCCAAAGACAAATAAAATCTTCGAGGAAATGTGGGGACATCACATGTCCCAGTGAATTCAATACTAGGGACATGTGACAGAGTCACACATACCTACATAGCCCCATGCTGGCAGCCAGCAAATCATCAGTCACATTTTTTGAACAGATGGGAGAAGGAGTTCAGCTTCAAGGATTGCTTTATAATTCATTTATTCTATAAGTTCTGTTTATTTAAACTTATCTATAGGACATGAATAGCCCCTTATCTTTAGGACTGTTGAATAAGCTACTCCCTATTATTCATGATGGCTGCAAGAACATTCCATCGCCAGTCTGAATTCACACTTTTACAGTGCTTTACAGTGAGAATGTTACAGTTCATGGATTTTCTCTGTCGTTTAAAATGGATCTTATAGCCAAATGGAACACAACTGAACTGAGATATCACCGAGTCAAGAAGGTTAGAAGCAGGTGAATGTCCTGGACTGAAACATGATACCTGTGATCTTGTTTCTGCTCTTCCATTCCTCTCACCTCACCCAGCACTGCCAGTGCAAGACAATGAGATGGTGTTCTGCTAGTTTTAAGAATAACCGAATGTTGTATGCTGGTACAAGATCTATTACACACATTTTTTTATTATTATTATTTATTGTGATGTTTGGAGATTCCTTAGAAATGAAGATGAAAATAATTTTTAAAAACCTCTTCCCAAGTTCATGCCTTAAGATAAAATAAATCTATCTTTTTAACACAGAATATAAAGACAGGATGAATTCACCTCTGTTAAACAGAAGTACCATTTTGTATGAGGAATTGATTGCTAGCCATCAAGCACAACATCCCAAATGATCGAGCAAATAGTTCCTTTCTCACTGAGAGCTGTGGTATGAATACTCATTTTTTTGATACCCAAACACAGCTTTTTGTGGGCTTGGGACTTCATTGTTTGTTTTCTTATGAAATTCAATGTCCTTTTCCTAATTTTGATCTCATTCTCAGTCTCCTTGAGGAAAAACAGTGCAGGTTTAATGAAGAAGAACATTAAAAAAAACCCATGGAAAGCAGTTTAAGCAATTATTTCAAGCTGCATTCTGAAGACAGATTTCCCCACCCCCTTGCATTACATCAAGTACACGTTCCTCTGCTTTACAGGCCTTTAAAGCTTTTCAAGCTCATATTGATCACTGACTGATAAGTCAATCAAATTTCCCTGAGGATCACAAGAAAAATTGATTTCCACTTGAAAGAGGTACAGCTGAAGACTGTGTTTATCTGCTATCCTAAACTTTTAAATGCAAACTGGACAACAGCAAAGCTACTAAGCTTAGGTGAGCTGCTCCACCATCTGAGCAACTTGCAGCTCCAACTCTCCCATAATCACTGAGTCCAGATGGGAAATAAGTCGAACTTCTACACTATGAAATTTGCATTATCTGTCTTTTTCTGTAAGGGACCCATCACACTGATCAAATTCTGATCCTCCACTTCCAGTTTCTGCCAAAATCCTTTTTCCCTTAGCAGGGCTAAAACCATCTCTAAAACAAATAGAAAGCTATGCCTTAAAAATCCAGCAGCAGTAATTCTGTAGATAGAACATCGTCAAACAGGCTTTACACAAACTCCCATCTTTATAAATCAAGGACTATATAAAGAAGAGTCACTGAATGCCAAGCAGAAAATATCCAACGAAAACTATCAAGATTCAAGAATCTCGTTTATAAGTCTCAAAAAAGAAATTCCATTTTGGGACACCAATACTGATTGCTTTTTACAATATAGCAAGACCTAGCAAAATGCTTTTTAACGTATAATGTTTGTGATATTCAGTACTCTGTTTCTTTGCTGACAGAAAGCAGAAATGTGGAAATGCAGTAACGTGGCATATTATCAGATATTAGCCTACTCTTTTCATTATCCAACACAAGACCATTTGTTACATCACAAAAACAAAAACATCTTAGAATACCTTGAAGCCTTTTAAGAAGATAAATTCACTCAACTAGAAGTATTTAATCATATGATATACAAGATTCCAAACCTGATCCATTAGGACAAGTTCAACCTCCTTCCTGCCTGAAGGGCAGGAAATACACAAAATTTCAAATGCAACAAAAAATCCAAACTCAACACAAGGCACTTCAACTTACTTCTGTGGACTGTTCCAAGTCACAGAATTTTGAACCTTCCCAAACTCCAGGGCAATTCCCTTTCACCACCTAAAGCCTGTTGTTTTTATGACAGCAAGGCTCCATGCTTTCTAGGAATGGTGTTACACAAACACAACCAACCTTACCACACAGGCAAAAGACATTTCAGAAATAGTGTCTGTTAAAAGTCTCAGAAGTAGTAGTGAGATTTGAGAGAAAGAACAAAGGTGCAGAATGTAAAGGATGTTTCACAAATCTGCAGTCACTTCAGAAAAAATCTAAAAGGGGGCTTTACTTGAGTTCATTTGACATCACAACAAGATTTACAACCTCCTGCTTTTACCAGCTGAAGGCCAAACCTTACAGTTTTCTCACTGCATTTCTATAACCAGATACAACACCATTACAGATTCAAACTCAAGATCAGGTCATGATGAATTCCAAGAAAAAAGTGTTGAAAGTTGGCAGAACAAGGCTACGCATACATCTGAGGATTTACAGCATGGTCTAGAAATGAACACATGCGTAACAACACAAATACATCAAACAGGAGCTAGAGAGCTCGATTTCAACATACCTTTTTCATTTCATTTTCAAGATTTTCTTCCTCTTGGCCTTCAGACAGTCGTCTTCTTAACTCTGCTATTTCTCGTTCCACGTTCTCACGATACTGATTCCACTGAGCTCGTTCTTGTTCCATCCTGTGATGGTACTGGAGCTCATAGTCACGAACAGTCTCTATAAAACATTATTTCTAAAACTTACTTTCAATGTAAGTTAAAAATAGAGCTTTATTAACTTCATCTCCAACCAGCCAATGATTTCCCAGTTAATTGAAACTATAACAACAATGAAGTCTCTCTTGCCCTCTCCTCCCTTTGACTCTTATCCCAAAAAATAACTGCATAAGTAAAAGATCCAAAGGAACTACATTTCAATTTGGGCCACTCTTATAACACAAACAAGCTGCCAAACTGTATGATCCCTAATTTCCAAAGAGCACAAATGTTTAACATCCTGTTCAGCAACACATTTTGTTCCTTCAAACACATCAATGAGATGAGCTACCAAACCCATGCTTCTTTATTCTAAAATGCAAAGAAACAACTAGAACTTCTCAAATACCTTTCATTTCCCTGTTATTATTACTACCCTTCAGGTAAGGAGCTGCCTTCATACATATACAGCATCTGGCACAACAGAGCCTTGATTTAAGTTCATGTACCTATGTAGAACATAAGTAAATAGAAATCTGTCTATTCAATATGCATGAAGATTTGTGTTCTCTTGGGGAAAAGCATTATACAAAGATGGAAACAACGCCTACAGCCAGGAGGCTGTAGGCTCAGGATATTGTGATCTTTAAGAAAGCAGCCATTTATGGCAACAGTCTGTCCCCAGTTCACATCCTGTATTTTATTTCTTGCACATAGTTTGTTTCAGGAAGAACAGCTGTGCAACATGCAAACATAATACAGAATAGCTCAGGAGCATCAAGAAAAACAGAAACAAAACACAACACCCCACAAGTGAAAAAGAGCAACACATCCAGTAACTAGCCTGGGGAGAAGTCCATGCAATACTACTGGAGGGACACAACTGTCTGACAGCAGAACTGTGCTCACACAAGCGAGAAGAAAATCATGCTGTCAACTTGAAGCTGTTTTCAGACTTGTCAAATTATGCATGTTATACATATCTTCATGAAGAATCTTCTAATCAAGTATTTTTAGTTCCTTAGAATTTTTATGCATATATATGGGAGTTCCCACGGCCATGATCCCTTCCAAATTCTACCCGCATATTAACAGAAAAGAAGAACCAAGCACCTTTTGACAAGACTAGGAGTGAAGCTTGATTCATTGCTTCTGTATTCTAGTTGTGCTAAATCACAAGAGGCAGCTATCCATATCCCATGCAAGAGCAAGCACAGATCACTAAATGTATACTAAAGAGGCATCTGATCTTAGCAGCAGCAGCTTGTCTGGTTTTAAGTTACCTTTCATAATAGCTTGCAGTGAAGCTACTTCCTCTTGCCACTGCCTCTTCACCTCATCAATAGCTTCCTGCTTTGTATTCTCAGATACTGTAGCTATAGCTTTGATGTTTTCCATTTCAGCATGAGCCTCCATAAGTTGCGTCCGCAATTGTCCCAGATCATCTTGGGCTGCCTGCAGCACTGCATTTTGTCTTTTCAGGTCCTCTGAAAAGAAGTATTATTTCCATTTAGCTTGATTAATAAGTTCAGCGTGAAGAGTATTGATAATGACTATGACAAAGAGCAATACTCTAACAAGGGGTGAGGGAAGCGTTGATATTAAAGCAACTAGCCATAACAAGTAAACAAGTGTCAGCAGGTATCTTTAGGGAACATTTTTCCTTGAATTCATTTGCCTTTGTCTTTTATTAAAATTAAAAAAAAAAAAGTAGCCTTTTCTTTACTGGTGTAGCCACAAAGTGGACACTGTAGATATAACCAACGAATCAGCATGCTTGATGAAAGTGAACCATGCTTTTAACTAGTTTGGTATTATTTAATTATGGTAAAGATAAAAATAAGATCCACAGACAGGAAGACAGTTCTTCCCTCATTTTTGACACTGACTTCTTCTGAATTTGTATAGAACACTTCATATTCTGGAACAGAAATGCTCTGCGAACACTGCCTGAAGCCCACATATGAAAACTACACAGCTTAATTTGCTTTTTACTACACCTGCACTAAAACTGTTTCCTCTAGAGAAAGTAATACATTCAACTAAACGTCCACTGCTTCCCTAATTGTTGTAATCGTAAACAGAGATTAAGCTAACTTCACATTATCCTCCTGAGTTTTCAGTTAATCTGAAGCAAAAGCTCTGAAAGCAGAATATTACACAATTAATTCCAAATGTACTAACAGAGAATAATTTTATGCCTACATAGCCTATGTCAACAGCAATCACTTTTAGCAGAAATATCTGGCAAGCATACAACAAACACCAAGCTGTCTCCATGTATTTCCCTCAGTACCAGGAAGTCTAATCCTTGTGTGTTTAGTAAAAAAAAAAAAAAAAAAAAAGAAGAAGAAGAAAAAGAGCCCTGAAGTATTTATATTGTTAACATACATTGTTTAGTTTTTAAGTGATAATATTAAGGATAGGCTGCCACAGTCCCTGTGGACATTTAGGAAAGGGTCTTAGAGAACAGGGAGAAAAAATAAGCTTTGGGGAAAAAAGAAAACGAGAAACTGCTTGTATATTCTTCTCTGGTATTCTTTCACTTTGGTACATGTAGGTTTTTTTCTTATTATAATTTATTTTTATTTTCTATTTTTTGACTGTTCTGAGAAAACAGAATTATTGCTGATCTCATCAGCAGTGTCTTGTATCTTAAATTTCCTTTCATACAGCTGCTAGAAACACAAAGAAATAGGCCTTCTCTATGGTCTGATCTTCATTATGCTTGCTGTATTTCTGCTCTCATAAGCTTAGACAAGCAGCTGCAGTATTAATGTATTATTTTTTGATTTTGCTTTCATATGTTAAGGACAGGAAGATCATCAGAATTAGAAGTAAATCAATTTGGCTCCCAGAACAGCAACTATTTATACTCTCTAAGTCTTCATTGGCTATTTGAGCTCACATGGTTCAAATTTTCCTATAAAGAACGTTATTGAAATAAATGCCCTTGGCTAGTATTAAAACTTTAACAATGTTTGTCTGCTTACATTCTAGCTCAGATGGAAATTTAAGACAAATTAATACATTAAAAAAAAGCTGTCCACGAACAGCACACCATCTAGACTACTTCTGTCCACTTTCCACTTAACCTGCTGTTCAGACAGAATGGGCACACTGTGGCTTCAAAAAGTTAGCATTAAGATGCAGTGCTGGTGTTCCCATGTTTACAGCAAGTTGCTCTGCTGAATCCTACCCGGGCAGGTGAATCTTTACATTCATTTTAAAAATTCATTCTTGGAAGCTGAATAGCCATTGATAGAATGTTACTCTCTGCACAAATCTCACGTTCCTACTATATATCTCTGTTCAAAAGACTACGGTCATTTTTTCCATTTTTGGCAAATGAGAAACAATGTGTTATTTCCTAATGGGTATGCAAGTCAATTACCTCAATTATCCTAACCTTAAAATCCTACTTAGGGTTACCCTCCAGCAAAAAGAAAGCAAGCATGGGCAAATGGGGAATAGTAGTTAGCATGACAAAAGTTATTTTTCACCTAGGCGTTATTTACAGCTAGAGTTTCATTACACATTAAAATAATTCAGATAATTGAGAACTTACCTTCCTTTGCCAAGTACAGCTCCTTAAATTTCGCTCTCTTTTGATTAAATTCTTGCTCAAGTTGCTGCTTTGTGCGCAAAAATTCTGCGTTGACCTTTTCCAATTCTGCTACCCGTTGTAGAAGAGCAACTAAAAATAAAACAGAAGATAAGGTACGTCACTAACAGTTATGGCATCCCATTCTGCAACCTGAAGGCTTTGGGCTCGTGCTTTTTAGAGTACCTTTATAAATTAGCTCAGCTGTTATACCACAGCCTATCAGAACAACCAGTCAGAGTTCTTTAAGTACTAAGGGAAGATAAGTGCTCCTGGACTGCAGCACCAAACTGCAGTAGGTTTCTACACACACAGAGGAGTGTGGCAATGAATTCCAAGTAGAACAATCAGTAGCCCATAGAAAATCACACTTCTGTAAATAGACTGAAGCAAGAACCAGGGAAAAAATACACCCCCAAATCAGTGGCAGAATTATCTCTATTGGTGCTTTTTCCCAAGACATTGGGAAGTTAGACACTATGCACAGGAGCAGCACGTGAAGGCAGAGCAACAAATCACCATATTCTCAAAGGCTGGGTCGAAGAAAACCAATGACAGTTGTTGAGCTAACAGCTACAGAAGAACAAAGCAAAAAAAACCTGCCATGAGCTAGAATGAGATGCTATGATCTCTCTCATCTTCAGTACTGCAGAGGGAATAGTACGAAGTCCACAGGACACCTAATAATTGTTACAATGAGATCACTATTGAAAAACAATGTACAGTACCATTGCATCCTGCTATGGTATCCCACAGGATAAGAAGTACAACAACCAACATATAATATTGATCTTCATGCGCTAAGCACTTTGCACCTCAAGAAATAGTGGTCTCATTTAGGTGCCAGGGGGTTTCCTACTGCACGCTTCAGAATTCAATTTCAAAACAGAAACAAGAGGCAGACGAGCTTGAATAAATCCCACCTGGATGCTGCAGTGCACTGAGCAAATAACACTCCTCTAAGCAGTTCTCTCTCTGTTCTACAAAAGCAATTCATGGACGTGTTCCAAATCTGTCTGTAGGAAAGCTGAATCACTTCATTTTAGTTATAGCCTCTACACAGCACAAACTAGATACACAAAATGCTGATCAATCACACGTGCTTATGTATCCCACCCAAATCACTTCCCACTAAAAGCAAGTAGTGAATGAAAACAAAGCATAAAGGCTACACAGCTTCAGCGCCATTACTGAGACCTGCCCTCTGCTGGCAGCAGATCTAGAGCAGCAAAATGCTGGATGCTGAATGCCACCAAGACAGCATGAGTTATGTTTGGTTTTAGTACCAGATGACTTACAGTAAGTGCAGACATGAACAAAAGGATGTTTTAAAAGCACTGGTATGTTTTACTGACTGCTGGTTACAAGGGCTTATGATGTTATAAAATACGGTACATAAATAATCTACTTGACTCCATGTCAGACATAGGTATGTGTAGCTTCCATTCTGCAAAGCCAACTGCACAGGAGCACTCTCTGGAAAATGAAACCTGGAGAAAAGACAGCTTACTGAGAGCAAGGCTTCTCACGAGCTCAGAATGTGGGTGGATCAAACCAGGATTGGAAAAGCACATGTGGAGCCAGGCCCAGGCAGCAAAAGTGCTTCCCAAGGCTAGAGATTTACCTTTGCTCTCTTGCTGCAATGACCTTAAGGGAAGGGTTGGCTTGTGCTTCCTTGCCTATATCCCTTCCATCTTCCTTCTGCAGCGAGACAGCGTCAGCTGTGCTACTGCTCACATCAGAAAGCAAACCTGAGTTGCGCAGAGCACCCAAATTACATTACTTTCCAAGATGAGAGTTGCTTCTGCTGAGGGCGGAGGGCAGAGGACATGGCAAGAACAGAAACCTCAGTGGCTTTAAGCAGGGGCACTGGCAAGTTCAGCCTTCTGAAATCCTCTCACACAATCTGAAAGGGATGGCACAGCGATCACACAGGAAATGAAAACGAAACCTCAAACATTCAAATTTTTACAGCGTTGTCCTTCCCTGCAACCTGATAGATAATTGTAAAAGAAAGAAATGAATAACCTCAGCACAGCAGTGCTTTGGCTGCTGCCAAAACCATCCGCAACATTGAGAAAAGCAAGCAGTGAAACAGGAGACCTGCAGGCCACACATCAGCACGGCAGGGTACTAACATCCAACTCCGTATTTGAATAGAAGGAATAAAGCAGCTCCACCACCTGCAGGAGGTATGCAGCTAAGGACAGATCTTGCCATTCCTCACAGCAGTGTTACCCACATTTGACTAACACGAGTCATGTGAACTGGGGACAGTACATTATATAATGTGTCAATCCCCTGAAATGAACGTGCACAAAGAGAAAAGGTTTCTTTTCTAAGACATCACAACAACTGCCTTCTTTCTACCACGAAGAAATGCTTATGCTTTCACAAAAAGGATTGTTTCTCTATAGATACAATTTGTATGACAGCAACACAGATAATTCACTTTCTAGAACGAACCCAAATGCAAATTGTCATATGCAGGTGACCACACGCTGAATTACATGGACTAAAGCCTGCCTGGAACACACTGATGGCAGGAAATGGATATTCACAGATTTTCAGTTAGGCTGTTACCATCTGCAGGTGAATTCCTGGTCTGAGTTTAGGTTCACATCACTCTAGTTCTGTAACAGAGCTGAGAAAGAAAAGCTAATTGCCTTTGTAAATTGACTTGGTTAAAATGGACAGAAAAAGGCACTCCAAACCACCAAAAACCATTCACTTTAGAACGAGCATTCACAAATTTGCCCGAGTCACTGTGCCTGTGCTCCCATTTCAACACAGACCGTCAGCTACCAATGTTTAATGATACCAGGGAAGTACTTTGTAAACAGAAGGGCGTATGGTCGGCTCTGGTGGAGCCATGCCCGGCTGAAACAGGATCTGTTGCTACGTGAGATCCAACCTGGCAAGGAACATGTTGTATCTCACAGGAGCAGGAGTATGGAGGACCTATATGGACCCTATCTCATTAAGAAACAAACAAAAACCTGAAGACCCCATTTCTTAACTCCTAAACTAGCACTGAGAAGAGTTCAATTTAAAATTCACAGGTCAAAATGAAAAGCAAGCAAGCAAATGAGAAGTCACTTTGGCCAACCATTAGCTACAAATAAGGCTTTCTTCAGAGTATCATGTACTACTGACGACAGGGTCAGACTTGCCAATTAAACTATTAATGAACAACATGGATGTTGCATAAACACCTTAGTCAGAAGCAGGGATCGCCATCTCTGGTTAATGCTATGAAGTGTGCTATGAAGTGTGCTGTATGCTGTATGTACGTGGCTTAAGAGGCAGAAGAACTCAGAAGGGCAGAAAAATTCACTTAAGAGTGGAGTCATCAATGTACAAGAAGTCTGTAAGACCAATGAAGTACACAAAAAGAAACCCCAGTGAAAACAGAGCCAGCTTTCTCTTAAACCAGTACACTGAAAAAAAATTCAATTTAAGGAAAATACATGAATGAAGCCACATTTCTTATCTGTTACTTCAATGCTGCTCCACAAACCAGCTCCCAAAAGGATTCATTTCATCTATGACAAAGTTTCCAGTTGCACAAACATGCAGTGACCATTCCAGAATTAAAGACAGACAAAGCCGATTATCGCCATGATTATTTTTGAGTCCTGGGTCTATTTATAAAATTAATGCCACAAAGCTTTCCACACTCGATATTTAGAGTGTCAAACATGACATCAAGAGCTCGGTCCTGCATAGCTGGAATCTGAAAAGCAGATCCGACACAAGCCCTATGTCTGGCAAATATTTTGGAGACAAAAGTCACCCATGTCATTTTCTACCTCTTCCTTTTCCTCTTTTGGCAGCCATATCTGTTTTATTTTTTCCATGCTTCTGGATGGAAGAAGAAAACAAAAGCATTTCTGCATCAAAGGGAGGAGAAAACAAGGGTTGTCTGAATTACATAATGAATGCTGTGTGCTTAGATAGCTCTAACAACCAAGCAGCGTTTGATATGATATTGCAAAATCCCACACAGCTGTTTCTATGATCATCTTCATATCATTTCAAATGAGCTGCACTGCACAGGTGCACCCCCGAAGATCTAATTCACCATCCAGCAGCTGGGGCAGCTCCACGCAGTGCAATGCCATTGGGGCAGCACCAAAGCCACATCTGGCCCTGCTGCATCCAGCAGTGCAGAGGCGCACAGCAGGCAGAGGAACACAGAAGCATTTCCCGTATCTGCTTACCAAGAATGGCACTTAGTACTCGTTAGTAACACAACATACTGTCCTTTATCTTTGATGTGCAATAATTGTTACCAAAATTACCCAGTATGTTTATATAGCGAATTCTAAGAAGGAAAGAAAAGCAAAGATAGCGTTTTTCCTTCCCCGTTTTTTCCCACTACCACTTCCCACTTTTTCCCCCTTCCTATTGCACACACAACATGTTAACTACTTCCTCGCTTTGTTACTGCCTCCCTCACCTTCTTCCTCAGACACAAAACCAGGCAGCTCACTGAATGGGACTCACACTTTACCCCTCCCAGCTCGATAAGCCCACTTCACACAGTGACTAATGCTCACCTCTTCCACACATTTAGTCATTCTGGCCCCAGGTAACTTCAGTTTAGCTTTAAGTTTATGCTTAGTTAAACGCCACTTAAATTAGAATGCAGTGGAACAGTGGATGCTCACATCAACTATCACGGGAATGCAGTTATTTACATACGTGCATGTGGACAGAAATGGGCTTGAATTTTTTCCCCAGTCATTTATCTTTCATTTGGTAAAATCACCTTTTTCTCCCAAGGGAATTCCCCTTCTGCCATCGTGGTCTGACCCGCCACACATCGCTCATCACAGCAGCAGGTTCTTTACCCCTTGCCCAGCCCTCAGACCATTCCCTACCATGCACACACACCTGACTTTTATCCACCCAAGTTTCAACCCAACGCATGTGGGATTTTGGCAGTTAGTTTTATTTCTATTTCATTTCTGCCACTGCTGCTCTGGAAGGTGAAGAGCACAATTCCTCCCAGCATTTCTGGAAAATACTACTAGCATTCTTTTTCAAGCGCATCAACCACACTCTCTGTCCCACTGGTTAAGTGACAATTCAAATAGGGCAGCACTGGATCAACCACAGAACTGGAGAAGTCAAATAGAACGATAGATGGTAACCTAGAGAAACTACTTTGGCTGCATATGGTCATACTACTGCAACCAAAAGTAAATCTCAGAAAGGCAATGTTGGCAGGCTTCAGTGCAGATCTGGGAGTCCCAAAAGTCAACAGCAAGTGAGCCACATTTTAGTGAACAGAAACACTGCATCCATCTATAGACACAAAATGGAAAGGTAAGTTATTAATCTTATTGCAATCACAAGCATTTTCCCTGCTCTCTGTGCTTCTTATAAAAATGAAAAATTGCTAAAGCAAGGGGAATAAGTGTCCATTATAAGAGAACCAATTTTGTTTCATAAAGAAAAAAGGGTTCTCTGCAAAAATAAAGCTCAATGATTTCTTGGGTTTATGGAGGGTCTGTTTACTCTGCAGGCTGTGTACATTTACTGACAAGTCACTGCTCGAGCAAACAGGAACATGGTGATGGCACCACAGAACACAGTGAAGGTTAAGCACCCAAGTGTTGGTCTGGTTTCCCTACAAAGTTTCACAGTTTGTGCTGAGCACCAGTGCTGCCATGGCAGCACCACTATCAGCTTAAAGCCTGCCTAGATCTACATACCCTGCAGCCATAGTCCTTCCTGATTCCCTTGGCAAAGCTTTTCAAGTATTTAATGGAGTATCTAAGCTGAAACAACACAACTGTCAGACATGTCAGCTCACACGAGTGCTTTCACCACTCCTTTTATTTCATCAGTCAGTCCTACTTCATCACCTGGTAAGCTAAACAGTCGCCATACAGGTATTATAACAAGACCTCCAGCAGTGCCATCCACTCCTCTTCCTGAGTACTTCAAAGCCAGGTAGTTCCATCCTTCTTCACAGAAGCAAGAGTGAAGTTATGAATGAGTCGTGGTATTCATGCTGGAACTCTACTGCCACTGGTACTAACCATACTGCTTTTCCACGCTCCCAGATCTAATCATCACTTGTATAAAACAGCCATCAAATCCCAAACAGGATAAAACTATTTCACGTGGCAATTACACTCAACACTAAGGTTTCCAGAGTATCTTCCCTTGTAAGAAAAACAAAATGTAAACAGTGGATAATGTCTGTTCTCATAAACAACTGGAGATGTGCTGTTCTGATCAAATCTTTTTATTTCAGGATGACAGACGTTTAGGGAATGATTCTGATACCCACCCCACTACATAGGGGATCACTTACATAATTCACCATTCTGAACACGCCAGCGTAAATGTTTTCTTAAAATGTAAACATTTGCCAAACCCGGACAACAAATCCAGTACTGATTTTCTTTCAGATAATGCAATTGCTGACTCATCCGCAGTGGGAGGGAGGAAAATTCCTTTGACTCCTTCTAACATATTTATCACGTCCCTCTCAGATTTATTAATGGCTGTCCTCTTTTGGGGGAAAAAAAAAAAATGAAAAAAGTGTGACTCAGCCCTCAGAAAAACAACACAAAACAACCCTGCTGCATTGTTCTCTCTGATGAAGTAATTTAATATATAAAACATAACCATTTTCATTAATTCCATGTTCCCCAAGGTGCCTCTGATGTAGGATCTCACGCTGCTGTCTGCCAGGATGCTGAGGTGCAGCTTTGAGACCATTCAAGCTACAGACCCAAGCACCGTGCTTCCCAATTCCTGTGCAGAAAGAACAAACTGATGATGACTTCACACACTGAAACATTCAAACGAAGGTAACAAAAGTGAAATATTCACTTGGAGACAGAAACACGGGCAGACCAGCAGTGACAGAAACATTAACAGAAAATGAGGCAGAGAAAAACAGAGGTCGGTTCATGATGTTTATGTGGGCAACAGCTTCTCTGGTTTACCACTGCTACAGGTATGGGGAGACTACCACTGAAAGCAAACCAGCATATTTCTAGGCAATTTTAAAATTGGACATAATCAGTAATGATGTACAAGTTCATTTCTACATGAACAGCTATCAGAAAGTATTCATGTACTTTCACAGGTACCAGAAGAGCTTCTGAAATCGCAGTGATACGTATAGAACTCACGAGCTATGAATGTGAACCAGCACCACATAAGGGAGTTAATATCACATTTCTTCCCTTCTGTGGTTCTTTACCCCTTCCTACTGAATTTGCCCCCCCCAAATTTGCAGCCAGAGAATAAACCAAAGAAAGAGGGAGGTGAAGATTTAATTTCAAGGAACAGTAATTTTAAAGGCATTAGTTCTCAGAAGAGCCCATTGCAGGCATGAACACGTGGTGCATCTGAGTAACCACTTACAAGACATTAATCTTGATAAATGGTCTGGAAAATATGGCTGCCAGATGGAGACACTGTGGTGATAAGTACAGTATGACAACTAATAAGAGATGATTAACATCTTTATTCGATAACGAACAGGATACAGTCCTTATCACTTGGAATAAGGTTTCTGTAGCAGTTTAATAGTTTCCCTAAGAACAACAGACTACTACTCCCCCAAGTTTAGATAACCTATTTCTTGTCAGGAAACACTGCCATAATTCCATACATTCATATTCTTTCTACCTCTTAACACCAAATGAATTTCTTAGCAGTCAGAAAGAAATCCCTCCTCCAGCACGAACTTCTCATTTACAGAGCAACACTCTCCATCCTCCAGCTTCACTACCAAAACCAGACACAAAGCTCTTACAGCTATAAACACCCGTGACCAAGATCTGCCAGAAGGAATCATACCAGCAGCCTTCAGCGAGAGTGTCACAGAGGACTACTGTTCTTTCATGTGGGCATGAATGACACACGAAGCTGGAAAGTGGGCAAAATCAAAGAAGGCTATAAAGCCCTGGGAGCACAAGTGAAGAACACCAGTGCCCACGTTATCTTCTCTTCGGTTTGCCAGCTGGAGGAAAGCGGGAAGCCAGAAATAGATGTATAATGCATATCAACTCCTGGCTACGTGGCTGGCGCCAGCACAAGGGTTTTGGCTTTTATGACAATGGGATTTTCTATGAAGATTATAACCTGGTAGAGAGGGATGGGATCCAGTTGCCCAGAAGAGGCAGCAGGCTGGCAAACCTAGTAAGGCAGGCTTTAAATTGAAGGACTTGGAGCATGAGGTTCAAAATGGCAATGCTTACACCACTGCAGCCAACTGGGGAATGAGCCAGGCCAACCAGAAAAACAACAAATGTTCCTCAGCTGCTCCCCATGACGTGAGCCAAAAGGCCAGACATCTCAACAGTGTGTGCAGCTATGGCAGATCCTCTTGCATCCTGCTAGAAACCTGCAACATCTGCTCTGTTTTCTTCTCTGAAGTGCCTGTACATCAATGCATGCAGCATGGAGAATAAAAAGGAAGAATTAGAGAGTTCTCATGGGCTACTTCAACCACCAGTACTGCTGGAAAAGCAGCAGTGCCAGGCACACACAGTACAGGTTCCTGCAGTGTGTGGAAGATAACTTTCCAGCACAGGTGGTGGAGCCACCAAGGAGAGGTGTGTTGCTGGACCTTGTTCTTACAAACAAAGAAGGATTGGTTGGGAATGTGAAGGCTGGGGGCAGCCCTGCTTGCAGTGACCATGAGATAGCAGTGTTCATACAGAATCAGAACCATAGAACAGCTCAGGTCAGAAGGGACCTTAAAGATCATCAAGCTACAATGCTCCTGCTGTGGATGTGGTTGAAAACTACTAGATCAGGCTGCCCAGCCCCTGTCCAACCTAGCCTTGACCACCTCCAAGGATGGAGCACCCGCAGCTTCTCAGGGCAGCCTGTTCCAACACCTCACTCTCTGAATAAAGAATTCCTTCCTAACATCTAACCTAAATTTCCTGTTTTAGTTTGAAGCCATTCCCCCTTGTCCTATCACTATTAGACTGTGTAAAAGGTCACTCCCCTTCCTGCTTATAAGCTCCTCTGTAGCCTGCTCTAGGGAACTTGCTTTAGGGGGAATCTTCAGAAGTCCCTTCCAACACCTACAGTTCTCTGACTCCATGATTTTAAACAACTAAAATATGCCTAGGGTATAAGAAAAACTGAACATAAAGACTTGACTAAGCCTGTAGCTATAAGAAAGTGCGGGTGGTCATCTGACAGAGCAACCAGCACTCCTACCTCCACCTGACCACATTCCCTTTATCCCCAAAGTACAGGGATTTGAGACATGATACAGCAAAAGCAGGAAGGATGGGGGTTCAAACCACCAATTCTCAGCCAAACCAATACTCTGATCACACCCATCACATGGCTGAGCATTTACCACAACTGCCACAAATAAGACAGCAGGGCTGTTGACTGGTTTAAACTGAGAAAATGAGACAGAATGATACCTTTGGACATCCACATAGCAGCTACCAGGTCTCCACCCCTTCCTTTAAGCCAGACCTAATGCTCATCAGGCCTTTCACTAAATCAATTAAAATCCTTAATCCAGCAGGGAGCAGCTTTCCACTGGGTGGCTGAGCTGAGCTGGCTCAGCAGTGAGACCAACATGCAGTGGGCACAAGGGCACCTATGGGAGCATAACATCACTCTGGGAGCAGGATCTCAAGGATTGCTCTCTCCTGGGCTGCCTGAGCTGCAACACAAAGCCACAGCCTACAGGTGCAGCTGGATAACCTGTTTAAACCTCACTGCATGCAGCCTGCCAAAAGGAACAGCCTGACCTTACTTCTGCCCTGCACTTCCTGGTGGCAACAGATTGGTGTAGCCCAAACACACTCCCACCTTTTCTCTTTTAAAGACATTATGGCTGTCATTTTTAAGTGCTAAATGGACTTCCACAAATCCTGATTTCCATTCACACACTCTAGGGGCAGCTCACAAGCATAATCTGTATCAGAATGCAAAATCAGGTTTGCTATCTGTATTTGCATATACACAGACAATTTGATCTAATGCAACTGAATGGGTTTCTCCAGTAGAGATGCATTTAGACTGGGTTAAAGCCTAGAGTAGTAGGTAGAAATATATTGCAGAACAGCTCTATTCCAGAACGAGTTTAGGCTCATGTTTACTTTTATCCAAAAGCAAGTACACCAGTACAAAGCTGCAGTTAAATTAGACCCTATAACGTGCTATTACAACCTGCCCCAATGCATCATCACATAAATGTCAGCCTATGTGCCTCCAATGAAGGCAGCCTTTCTAGCACCAGGATTTTCGGCACTATTTAGAGAGTGAACATCTTCATCTCCAGTTTCATCTGTAAATCAAACAGAAGCTGTGAAGACCAGACAGACAGCTATAATATTTTCACAGTTAGAAGCATCAGTCAAACACAGAATCTGGAGTTTGGCTAATTGTTTTCCCATTAATTTATCACACGTCCCTACATACAGCACAAAGACAAAATGTAAACAGACGTTATGAGCTGACAATTAAGAAAGCATTACTGGAAACTAATTTCAAAACTTGTTAATCATCCTTAAAAGAAAAGTTAAAAGATGTACTGTATGACCACGATGGTGGTTTATGAGATGATTTGAACAAACAGAGCCACGTTTACACTTCATATTTCACCAAGATAAACCAAGTAACACCACAGCTCAATTACATCACAGCGATTCTGGCACAGACCACTGTTAATGTGAGATGAATGTTCCAACTCTGTAGTGTCTATAGTCAATAGGAGTCCAGCATGATCTTCAGCAGGCCTTGGGAAATACAATTCTCCTAAAGGGTACCAGACATCAACATTTAGCACTTTGCTAGCTTCTAGCACTCATCTGTGCTGCTTTCTTCATAGATTAAGCCAATGACAATGAAAATACAGACATCAGGATTATTTTTATGCTCCGTGGCTGCAGCCAAATTACTGCTTGCAAGTTACTCCATTCTGGTTTATTCTGTAATGTAACCAACCACGCTGCCAATCTAATCATTTCACTTAGCACTTATGCATCAGAGGTTAAAATGTAACACAAAGAATACTTTTGCTGGGGAGTATTTTCAGGGTGACCAGACATGCAAATACAAAGTGACAGTACCAAGGCAGGGGTGCAGCAGGTGAACAGTCATGCATGGAAGCACTGGGACAAAAATTTAAGGTGAAAGAGTAATCTTTCTTCTCTACCATTTTGCTTATTTTTCTCTCTTGCTATCATTTAAGGCTTTGCTGCAACTGCCTGTAAGTTAAATACATGCATCAAGAAATGAAGGAAAAATCATACAGTCTGTTCAGGTAACTTTCTTAAAAGAATTGGCAACACTGCTAAATCAACAAACTGGTTTGGTTTGCCTCCCAGTTAATCTCTTAATCTACAAACCAGATCCTCAGGAGTATCACACAGTAAATGATTTTCCTCTCTTTCTACTACTGATTCTGATTTTTTAATTTTTTTTTAATTATTATTTTTTGCCATGCATAATTTCAGTGGAGCAAAAATACAGTAATAGATAGCTTTACTTTAAAAATTATTTTCAAAAACCACAAAGTTTTAGTAGAAAACAAATGCTAACCAAAAAATCCCACCTGAAGTTAAATTTTTTCCCTCAGCATGACGCATCGCAGGGCAACGAGCCTCTCCTGTTTATGAAGTAACTACATTAGACTTGGTGGATTTTGCTTTAAGACCTTAAGTTATTTTCCAGCTATTAACACTGCTGGACCCACAAGGCATGGCAGAGCTCTCAGCTGCCCACGGTTGAGAGCACACTGCACAGTGGAAGTTTCCTGCTCTCTCTCAAAGCCACTTCTTCAAAACGGCTCTGGTAAGAGAAAGTTGGAGCTCTAAAACTCAAGCAACTACTTTTTGCAATCTGTGATGCATAACTGCTTTGGTTTACAAACAAAGAAATCAAGGTATTAAAGAATTAGATGTCAGCCAATCTCATGATGAATAGGAAGCTGAAGTCCACTGTCTGCCAAATACTATAGTCTGTTCTGAGAAAAAACTGAGAAACTGGAGGTTTAAAAGCAGGTGAGTGCCTGCTCTGCACCAAGAGTAAAGCACATGATCTTCTCAGTAAAAGTAGCTGAAGAGAACTTAAAGAACAACTAAAAATAATAATAAAAATCCATGACAAAACAGCAAACAAGCTGAGAATCAGCATGGCTGGGAGAGCATGCTGTGCAGAAAAGGAAAAAGAAGAAATTTGTAATGGAGGAAGTTTGAGCAGACCTCTCCAGAAGAGGCAGAACAGAGGCATGGAGGAAGCAGATGTGGAGGACGTGTTAACTTGTGAGCAGAGCAAGTAAGGAAGGGGGCGGCTGAAATGAAGGCAAGGACAGCAGCAACAGCAGGACTGCTGGAGGGAAAGCATGTTTAAGGGAGGTGAGGAGATAGAAGGGAAAGGAGAACTTAAGAGGAAGCAGAGAATCAGATGAGGAGCAGTAGCTGTCCAAGACAGCCAAACAGGCAGTCATTTGACCTCAGAGAGGAAGAATCTGTGCCCAAAGGTCGCGTAAGGCAACATTTCAGAGGAATTACCCTGTCACTTCGCTGCCTGGAAACAGAAATCGCCAGGGGAGATGGAACATGTGAAGGGTGAGTTGAAAGCTTTTATTTTTCTCTGTGCTGTATGTGGAAGAGCTGGGCCATGCAAGAGGAGCGTAGGATGAAGACAGGATAGGAGATGCAGCACGAGTCAGCTGACAGCCAGCAGAAGCCATAGCTGAGAGAAGCAGACATGAATGGGAAAAAAAAAATAACAAACGCAGCACTTCATCAGGTTTTCTCAACGAATGGCTTGGACATACTGTAAGATAAGAAGAAAGCATTAGCAGAAGCTTCCAGCCGTCCTTTTAATATTATGGGTACCTAAGGAGGTTTGCTCTGTTCTGTCAGGTTAAATCCGTGTTTTTTCAGTCTCTTTTTTCCCCCACAGCCAACCGTTCAGGCCTCCTTTATAAAAAAAATGGAATTAAAGCCTTGTCACCATCGAGGTGTTTGGGTTTCTGCTGTATAGAGTCCATAGAAAGTAGAACAGAAGCGGTGCCTAGGTGACAGGGGTCTGAAGACCACAGGTTGAAATATCCCTGACTCAGAAAATAAACTGGGCCATTCATTTTTTACTTATGAGCTACTTTGCAAATAGAATACATCATTATATTAACAGACGTGCTGCAGTTCTGCATTTTTAAGGTACTATGTGCACCACTAATAAAGTGACATGACAACCCAGACTTTTTCCTCAAGCATCAGGCTATCTCAGTGAAGTACTGAAAAGCAGTTCTTTCTGAAAGATACAGACATACTAAGACTGCACTACTCATGTGTTCCTCCTGTGTCAATTTATATAAAGATATCAAATGATTTACATTTTTCCAGAGATAATTCATCATCATGCTTAACTGACTATACCCTGACTAAAATTACACAATGCTTATACTATTTATAGAGTAACTTGCAAAGACTCGTACCATTAACTCAGACACCACTACCCCGAGTTCAGAAAACAAGTCTGCAAGACTATGAACCACTAGACTTTCAGAGTGGAAGATGTTCCTCCTAAAAAACACACACGATGGCATTTACTGCTTGTTATTGTCTTATATTTTTCCCACCCCCCTCCAGCCTGGGTGTCAGGTAATGCTTAGAAGTCTGCTTAGTAAGCGCTGCTTATCAATGTTATCAGTGCTTATCTTGGAAGACTTCAGTTGGAATAAGGTCGCAATTGCATGTGTTTTGTTTTAAAGACAAACTTTCATTTAAACAAAAATCCTCACCTAGATATAATATAGAAAACTTCACATCTTAGGCATGTCTTTTAATAAAGTGCCTGGAGTGAAAACCCAGGAAGCCTGCCAGTCAGCATCACCCGCTACGAAGCCGATGGGATTTGGTCCCCTCCCACACCATGAGACATCATTTGTTTTAGCTTCTTAAAAGTTTTAAAATAAAATTCCTTCCTCGACCACTTTCAAGGGAGCACACACAAACTAGTTCCACAGTGGGAATGTGCTCCACCCACAGAGGGCTATGGGAAAGCATCTCAAGGCATCGGGCCAGAAAGGAAGGAAAACATTTACTAAGGCCATCTTGTCTGTGAGGATGGTGAACTAGCCAAGAAGCTATAAAACGGGCAAAGAATTTCTATTTCCCAGCCTTCAAGATGTAGGAGAGATGGCCCATGTGTTAAAGTATACTCTTTGTGCCTTCGGGCAAGTCAGCAGCTAATTTTAACAAACAGAGTCAGTGCATTCTTCAAAATTAAGAGAGAGATTTGGGACTTGGCTCCAGAAGTGAAACACGCACCCCAAATGTGCATATTTCCACTGCTGAGCACACCGACCTGCTGAGCTGATCAACACTTCCTCAGAAGTTCTACTTGGTGGAAATGTGTATGTTCAAGGTGTCTGCTTCACTTCTGAAGCCAAATTCCACATGTGACCACTGAACAAATACAGAAAAACATACAGCTTAAAAAGAGATGCATTAATTTGTGGGTTTTTTTTTTTAAGTTAAATGTATTTGTTTAATAATATTAGTCACTAATAAATAATGCACTAAATTAAAAGCAAGAAAAATGAAATGGAAGACATTTTTGGCTCCTGGAAAGTACCAGCAATTTCATCGTTATTACTCAAGAGAAAAGAGCTTAATATTTGACAGTTACATCAACAACACAGAGCTGAACTTCAGCGCTTGAAGCCAGTCCCCTACCAGCCACACCTAGCTTTTGAGATGAGTAATAGCATTTTCAGATATTTCAATTTCACTTGAGTGACATTTGTAAGGAAAATAACTAGCAATGTAGCAGTGGAAGACGTAGAACATAAAACACAAGCTTTGTTACTTAATTTTCCACATGACGTTCCAAACTCCTCCAATAGCTATGCCCAAACTCTGAGATATGTGAGAAATACAATAACAGAAAGATCTCTGCTCTCGTTAGAATCCCACGTGACTTGCACAGGGCAACAGCGCAGCCCGTGCTGCTGCAGGTGGTACTAAAATCAAAATGGCAACATCCTCCATCCCCCTATATGCAGCTGAGCAGTCTTCTCCACTGAGCGTTGGCATAAGCTCTGACCACAAAGAGACACAGTATTTTTGCTGGCCTAAACACAGTGTAAGAGAGACTTACTCCAATATTGTACTCTTGGCTGGTAATTTTACTTGTAATATGACAGACTGTGCCGATGAGACAGTTTCCTTTACAGGATAACATCAACGGTTGTGCTATTTATCAGTTTGAGCATACCAATGGTTTAAGTTTACTAATGCAGTAAGACTTTGACAATTTGCAAACAATTTGCATGCCATTATTATTCTTCTAAGCCTTGAAGAATTAGTGTTTGATGTAACAGTGGTTTCCTCATTGAAGCACTTTCCAGATACAAGCAGGAGAGCGATGCTGAAACCTAAGCACTCTGACAGGGAAATATTATGTCAAAACATTTTGTTTGGTAACCCTGTTTTCAGAGACGGCAAGCACCCAGCTCTGAATTAAGCCCAAGGAAGGTGAGAGCCACACCACCTTCAAAATGAAAACGTGTGTTTTTAAATCAGGCATTACTGTTCCAGTCACACAACCTAGATGACACACATTAATAAAAAAACCTCCCAAAAGCCACGGTGACCAGGATCAATAAGCACGCATCTACTTGCAACCCAGGTTGACATAATCAGCCAAGAGTTAACAGCACAGTGCACAAAGCCACATGAGCAGCCAGAGGACTCTGCTCTCAGCCTCTCTGCGATTGTTATCATATGGAAACTCTATTACCCCACACAAAAGAATTAGAGGGTTATTAACTTCTATACTAAGTCAAAGTACAAAAACAGGGTAGAACCGAACATCCATTCTACTGTTTCACTGTGTTATTCCTTCCCCTCTTCTAATATAAATATGAGCATTAGAATAGACTATACATCCTATCTATAATTCCTCTCATATTGTTCCATTATGTCTTTTTTTCCTATATTGGAGTCTTCTATAGATGTTTTCAGAATAACAAAAAAACCTACCCACATAGCCAGTGTCCTGTACAGGTAAAAAATGATATGGTACTTATTATCAACATAAGTAACTGTAACAAAGCTGTGATTATTTTCTTGGAGGAATATACTAATCCAGCACTATTTTGTCACATGGAATCTTAAATCAGAGACTACACTATTCCCTCAAGCAATAAATTCAGTGCAGACAGCCAAGAACATTGAATAATTCACTTCTTCAACACTTTCTATATGTTAAAATGCAACAGAGAAGTTTCAAGGCACAGTTTTGGACAAGTTCCTTAAAAATAAATCCAACAGTCTTGAGAACAATAGTATATTGATCAAAGTAGACGAAAAGAAAAACACAGAACAAACAGATCCTATTACTGCCAAAGGAGGATGGGGGAAAGGAGCCATTTTAGAAGCTCTCAATTCTTCAGTGCAAGAACGCAGCAAGCATTTTTCATAATCCATCCAACCTTCAGCCATGTTCCCCTACCATGGGTCTTACTTACAGCATCCTCACCTTCTCGTAGAAGAAAGCATGAGAAAGACAGCAATCCATACCTCTCACCAGACAGACCTCATCAACCTATCAAGTTACGTAATGTTACCTGCATCTCTTGTCTTCTTTCTAAACGATGACAAAAATCTACCCAACTTGTAACTTCTAATACACAACTCACATACAGCTACCTTTCCTGGTCAAGCAGCAAATGCTTGCACAGTTCCACTGCACACCTGCAGTCAGATTCCCTGCAAGAGCCAAATAGAAAATTTGTTGCAAGCTGTTCTGGAGCTCTCTCAAGAAAAGGCTAAAGAACAATAAACAATGGTTATTCACTGGAAGGTACACAGCAACCCATACCAAGGGTAACCTTACAGTCATGGCAGCGAGTAAATTTACCTTCCCTTCAGCACTCTCAAAGGATGAGCATACAGTCACTGACCTTAATGGAGGGGAAAAAAAATAAATCACTCTAAGCTCCTTCATCATAAACACTTGGACAAAGGTAGACTGAAATCCCTGAGAATAAGCACTTTCCTGTGTAACTGCACCAAAAAAAAAAAAAAAAAAAACAATAAAAGCATGCACAATTCCCTAGATACACATAATCAAGGATACATCATTCCCCTTTTCTTATAGAGTACTTTCCCAGGGAAACTCATCTGCTGTCTAAAATAAGAGCACCCTGTCACAGTGCCACGCCAGGGGAAGCACCTATCCTTCAAGGTTCTGCACATCTCGCCCCAGGCCTCCTGTTTCCATGTTCTGATCAGCTTCACCTTAGATTTCTTGCTCTCTCATCCTTTTTCCACACATCTCATTAAACACAGTCCTTAACATTGTTCCTTCAAGCCCATCTTCCAAATAAAGCATTAACTGCAGTTTTTCTGATACGCAAACAGTTCTGTGACTTATTCCATGGGGGAATAAAAGAAATTATTTCCTTCTCTGTAATTCCTCACAAAAAAGAAAGCAATACCCTTTCCATGACAGGAACCTCCATGCAGAGCTTATCTCCCTCCTACACAGGTAAGAAGAGCTTCTCCCGAGAGAAAAGCTGTCATTGCCTTTGTGTTTTCCACCTCACAAACTAACCGTCCATGCAGGGATCCTGACCTCAGCCTCTGGGGTGCAGCCCAAGGGCCCCACAGCACCACTGGGCTGACCCAATCCCGCCTGGCTGTGCACTGTGTGCCCGCAGAACCGCATCTTCCTCCTCAGGGGCCTCACCCAGCACTGCAGATCCCCTTCCTCAACAAGCAGCGTCCTCTCGAGGGCTGCCCTCCCTCATCGTGCACGCTCGGGAGCCGCCCCTGCTCCACAATAAGCCCAGATCAGCCTACGAGCCAGCTGCTGTGCCCTCCTCGCCTTCTCAGGGCCTTCCCCAGCCGCCTCTCGCCTCCGCCCTCCCCTCACGCCCGGCCGGGCCGCGCAGGCCTCCCTGGGTGCTCCCCGCGCCGCCCGCGCCGCTCCGATCCCACCTCCTCAACGCTGCGGCCCGGCCAGGCCGCGCTCCCCCGTCCCCAGCCGGCACCGCTCGGCAGGCGAGCCCGGCGCCGGGCAGGCCGCGGTCGCTCGACTCGGTGCAGCGAGGCCGCCTCCTCATTACCGTCCGTCGGGGCGCTCGGGCCCGGCTGGGCCATGGCTCCGGCGGGCGGGCGGCGCCGCCGCGGCCTCCTCCGCCTCCAGCCGCGGCGTCGGAGCGGGAACCGCTACGCCAGGGGGCCCCGGCGAGAGACGGGAGCTGCCGGCCCGGGCCTCCGCCTCCTCCGCCTCATCCTGACAGCGGCCGCCGGCGGCGGGAGGAGGAGGAGGAGGAGCACCGCGCAGGCGCCCACGGTGAGAGCACGGGAGCGGCTGCCGCCCGCGGGGCCGTGAGGGCCGCGCTGTGTGAGGCGGGCTGCCCCCCGCGCTGAGCGGCTTCGCCGGAGCCGGGCCCCGCTGCACGGCCGCTCCGTGCCGCCCGTGGGCCTCCGGGCCGGGCCCTGCCCTAGGGAACATCCCTGGGTCGGCTCGTATAAATGTGTGGTTAGCTGTTGGTACTCGTGGAAGTGACACCAACAAAATACCCTTTTGCTGTGTGGTGCAGGGAGGGCTGCGGGTGTGGTCTGGCTGGATAGGGAAGCAGTCTGTCTCCTCACAGGTCCTCCTGCCCACCAGGAGACCCGGCTCGGTCTGTGCTGGCGGAGGAGGCTGTCAGTCCTTCCACCTAAACAGGTAAATACATCTCAGCTCTACTTTTTAATACCAAAGGAGGTGTACAGTCTTAAGGGGCATATAAAATCACCAAGAACAACATTGGGATGGATATTGTGATACCAAATCCTGTTAGGGGCAGGATCCTCCTCTCCTGGTTGGCTTTTCTTGGGGCTTGGAATCACAGAACCACAGAATCATTAAGGTTAGAAAAGACCTCTAAGACCATCTAGTCTGATTACATATACCTACCACCAATTTTGCCCACTAAACCATATCCCTCAGTGCCACATGTCCATGTTTCTTGAACATCTCCAGGGACAGTGACTCCAGCACCTTCCCGGGCAGCTGTGCCACTGCATCACTACTCTTTCTGGCAAGGACTTTTTTCTGATATCCAGTCTGAACCTTCCCTGGTGCAACTTGAGGCCATTCCCTTTTGTCCTTTTGCTATTACCTGGGAGGAGAGGCCAGCCCCCACCTTGCTACAACCCCCTTTCAGGGAGCTGTAGAGAGCAAATCTAAAACCAATCCTTTTTAAACTCAGTCTCACAGGACTTTGTCCTGACCTCTCACTTGTGGCCGCATTTTTTTAGGCCTTGCTATCAAATTGTAGCAAGACATAGAATTCTGCATTTCAAATTAAATTGTTGTTCAGTCAGAAGAATCTTGAGATAGAGAAGGAGCCTTTGAAAACTGTTCCTCTATGTTTTGCCCATTTTGATCACGTCACCCATTTTACCCAACTTGAAGTAAGTAGTCTCTGTCTTTGCTGTTGTAAAAAGTGGTCCTTAGGTAAAAACTTACTTACCTCTATTCACAATGCAAGCTGTCAGTTTTCTTTTCGAGGTTGTTTGGAGACCTTGGGATTGCCAAATGGTCAGAATTGCTGGCTTAGAAACACAGTCCTTCAAGCATTTCATCACTATCACCTGTCTATTTCGAAATTTCTTAGCTGCTACTTAGGAACTTTTAGAAGTAGCTGAATATTAAGCTTTGGACACAATAAATCCTTTTGAAAATCCAGTCCGAACTGTGGGAACTGAGGTTCGGAAATTCTGTCCTTGTGTATGTTCAAATGAGTACCCCAAATTAACAGCTACTTTCATCTTGTTCATGTCAAGGCAAAACTCCCACTCACAAAAGTTGGTCCAGGATCAGACCCATATGCATCACTCCCTGCTGTAAACAGAAAGTAAGATAATATCGAGCCTGATAACTGTCAAACAACAAACACTTACAAAAGTACAAATATCATATCCCTTCCTTCATTTCTATAATAAGGAAAATGTCTATTAGAATTGCAGCACTTCAGAATCTGCATGAACACTGAGCTTACGTATCAAATGAGTTTTATGCAGTAGTCTGAAGAATAGTCACCTCTTGGAGAGCTCATATATTTTTCCTTCCTGATCTCCAGTCTAAAGTAGTACTAACTTTATTGGTATGGTTCTTGTTTAATATTTTTTTCTTTTTCTGGGTAGCAGTTGGACTTGACAGATACAAAGGTTTACGGAGTAGCTATTCACAATGTCTTGTGATGTAGAACAATTGGGTAACTTCCTCTATGCCTCCCCAGTGTCCCATTTAATTCTAAACACTTGTCGTTTTTATAGTCCTTCTCAACAGATCTTCCAATGTGACTCAGCTAAACCCAAAAAGTGATAAGCAAAGTTTAACAGCAGTCATGGGAACAGGTCTATTGCAGTGGCAGTACCAGCATAAACCAGAAGGCTGAATCCCAGTCCCCGTGCTGTAAATGTTAGACAGGTGCAGTGTTAATGAATCAATGAGACATGGCCTAGCTCTAGAGAGCTGCAGGTAGATAGGCTTATTTATTCAGGAGAATATTTTTCTCCAGCAATAATAAAACTCCTAGATTTCCATACGTTTTTATCAGATATATTTGGTCTAAAAGTCCAACATGGACATTGTCAGCATCAGTACCACAAGCAGCAGACAGAAGTTAGAGGAAGATGAAGAGTGTGTGCTCTGTTAGTAGCAGCTGCAGGAGGGAACATCATCTTGCACTCTGCCTGAAATTTAATTGCACAGGCTTGCTGAGAAAGATAAGTTTGCAGCTTTTGTTTAAACAGTAACATCCAGTGACAAGCAGTAAGTGTGTACAGTCCGTGGTTGTCTGGAGACCAGGAGTAAACTGAGGGGGACTGAGATTATTTGTTTGAGAAGGGCGTAATGAAATAATTTGCATGACATATCTAGGAGAGAATTGGGTTTTTGTTTTCTTTTTCTTCTTCTTTTCTATTTTTCCCCGAAGGAAATAAAATGAATAAGTAGCAGAAGAGCTAATTAAATCTTTTCCTAATAGATCCCTGTTTTGTGGTTGACTGACTTCAGTGCCTGTAAATGCTCAAGTTCCAAATGAAACTTTTCCTACTTTTTTGAGCATGTAGAAATCTCTTTGTGTGGCTTTCATTGGGGCACTTTAACCTCAGCTGAGGCATGTATTTTTGCAGAATGTAATGATTGTTGCTTTTATCTGTGTAACTAGTCCCAGATCACAGATCTGGTTGAGTTTACTCTGGCTTTGTCCCAATTCCATGTCAGGACAAGACACAATTCCATGTGTTTTACCTCCACTTGCAGCAAAGTACACAGCTTAGGGGGATATCACAGCAAGCCCTTTCATGTGAATGATCAGAGGACTGGGGCTTCACTGCTCTGGGGGTCAGACCAATGAAGAGTATGATCGTAACAGCTTTGTTTTCCTAGGAAGTGAGGCTAATAAAATCCAGAGCTAGTTTCTTTACTTTCATGTGGTACAAGACACCATTGTTTCGTACCATAACTAAGCCGATTCCACAGAAAGTGTGTTCTTTAAAAAGATAAACTGAAGTTCTGGACTTGCAAGGCTGAGTCTACCTCTGGTGTGAATGCAGTGGGAACAGACTGATGTGTGGCAAATGAGAAGCTGGTCTATAGAGAGTCAAAGAGAATCAAAATGGAGACCAAGAAGTTCCTCTGAAGTGTGCTGTTTCCCATTTATATTGCTTTACTGGCCTGCTGGCCACAAATTAGTTTGATTCCGTTGTGCCCTGTATGGTAGGAGCATGCAGCAGTACATTACAGACCCTGCTTCATAATGTAATTCATCTCATAAACCACCCACTGTTTAATTCAATCCATCCAAGAAAGCTGATTAACAAGGTGGATTTGGGAAGCTGCCTAGTGGGTTACAGAGACTAGCACACTTAGTGGATACAGTGGCAGAACTGAGGACTAGAAGACTGAGCAACTACAAGAGCTAACTTGGGAGCAACAGCTCATGTATCCCAGGTGACTCTCAGTAGGCCTTAGACATTGAAGGTTTTGGTAATGGTCTTGTTTACTGGGCAAACCACAAAAAGACTGTCTTAAGGCTAATGCAGTAAGGAAGACCTGATGTGGGGAAAGTAAATATATGACCAGAAAAAAACAAATATGTTTTTAACTGCAGGTGAAGCCCAAAGGAATAGAAGCTGCTCACTTCTTTATGGAAGGACTCAGCTGCTCACAACAGCAAGCCATTGGCTTATTCAACAGGCAAGTAGTAGATTTGTCCTTCTAGGAAAAGGGAAGATGGAAACCAGAAGTTCTTGCTTGTACTTTCCAGGTTTGCCAGAATTTGTCAACTGTTTTTTCCCACTTTTTAAAGCAAACAAAAAGCTTAAACAAGAAAGTGTTCAGAGTTTCCCAATGTTTAAACATTTATTTCCCTCTTGTTGAGATTGATGGGTCATTAGCATTAAGTATTAGTTCTGCAGATATGAGTGTTTGTAGACTTTTGTCCTTTCTCTTTAATGCAAATCTTTTGAAGAAAATTTACATTCATTTAAGTATTACCATAAAGAGGTAGGTTGAAAATCCCAAACCAGTCATGCTCTTTGCTTCAAAAGTTGTTCTGCAATGCAAGGAATTCAGTCTGGAACAATTACGTTATTTGCAATGGTAACTTCTTAGTAAACCCTAGAATAGTTTATGTGGTTAAAAACCTTTTCAATTGAAAAATTATGTTATCCCATCGATTGTTTAAAGGATTCCATGTGGTACAGTTCTTTGAATATATGGGAAGCAAATGAAGCCAAAAAAGAAAATTTGGCAGGCAGAAATTGAAGTGCTTGCATTGGCTCTAGATCTAGCTATCTGAACATTAATGATCTCATTGGAGAGATGTCTATATTAAGATTCAAAAGCTTTCTGGGTTCCCAAGGGGCAAACTCATTGAATACTGTGATGCACCATGAAACTAAACAATTTTTCTTATTGCAAAATAACCAAGAAATCAGAAACTCATTACGTGTGCATAACAAAGGACACATTAAGAGGATAGTCTTATGGGTAACCTTGCTTAGCAATAGTTCATTGGAATTGTCATTGCAGGGAGGCCCAGAACAACACTGCTTTGTACTTAGATGTTGTTTTATTGAAAGATCTAAAAGTATGCCATAACTCATTCAGACTCACAACATCTATATTAGCAACGTTATCTGCATCTGTCTGCAGATGTACAGGGAAGGATGCAGTGGGGTTCAGCCAACCTTCCCATAGTGGTTTAAATTTCTAGTGCTATGTAGCCTGCGCAGCCCTTGCATTACAGAGAACTGCTGCTTAGCCATGCTTAGCCTGAGCTCAGATCTGTCTTCATTAGTGATTTAAGCAGAGATGCTGGATTTCGTATTGCAGTAGTTGGAGTGTGAATACATATAGCCCCTTCTGCCAGCCCTGCTATTGTATTTCAATAAAAGAGAGCAGGTACAAGCAAAGGCCATGTCAGTCACTACACTCCCATTAGTGCTCATCCAGCAAAGCCCAACATGATACAGCAGTGGGAACAAGGGCAGTGGGACCCCAGAGAGAACTCCGTTGCTTGTCTCCCTATTTAAGAGATTATATTTTTATTTAAATGCTAAAATAATAATGAATGAGGGATTCTGCTTTTTAAGGCTGTTTTAGATGGGTATTTTGGAATTGGGAACACTAAAAAGGCAGCTATGTAGCTGTAAATGGCAGCACGTAGTTGTATTTTTCAAAACAAGAGACCATGTTAGCAGTAGCATCTCATTCATTCAGCTTTCTATTCCTGAGAAGACTGGTTCATTAACACCAATAAGATGAGGAATATCAGATCTTCAGGATTGGGCCATTTATCCCATTTTCTCCCTCTGAGGCACAGGCAGATCAGATATCCTATAAATTCTAAAGACTACATTTTCCACTTGTCAAGAGAAGGAGGGAATGTTACAAGTACCATAAAATTCATTGTCCTGTGTGCATCATATTAAATGGTGTGACCAAAAGATTTCTGTGTTAAGACTTCAATGGCAGTGCTTGCTTTGGAGAGTTTTATTAATCCAACCACTGTTAACTCTCACTATGTTCCTTTTAGAACACATCTTCTGAAGATATTTGAATATGATAGCCAAGAAGACTGAGCAGTCTTTGAAGAAACAGAGGACCATGCAGCTGAAGAGATGCAATAGGTTTTCAGAGAACTGAATCCTTGCACATCCTTCAGCTGAATAAGCCCACCCTTCTGAAGAGTTTGGTCCAGGTAGGATTTCTGTATGCTCCAAAAGTGTAGCTGGAGTCCTCCTTCCAAGCTGGACTCTTCACTGATTCCTGAGCCTTTTCTGAGGCTCTGCCTCTTCTCGTTTGACTAGAGACCCAAATACTTGTCAGTACAAACTTAAATCACACGTATAGGATACAGGTCAGTAGGCGGGCACAGCTGATCCAACAGTATCTCATCAATGCCATCCCATTGTAATGAATCCTTTTATTCTCTGTTTTCCCTGATCTCTCCTAGATGCTACAATGGTTTCTCTACTTGCCTCTTTATTTTAGCAGGATGTCTTTTCCAAAGCTGTATCCCTTAGATGCAGACACACAAAATAATTCGTACTTTTATGGCACTTTTCATTGGAGACAGAGCATTTTAGTGAAGCCAGAAGAGAAAGAATCATCTCAGGTTTACAGACTGGGAAGCTAAGACCTGGAGAGATAGCATAATTTGTCCAGGAATACACAGCAGGACAAAAAAGAATGTGTATCTCCTACCTTGATGGCTTTCTTTTTTCTTTCTTTTTTTTTTTTTTTTTTGCCATAAAATGTATTTCTCTCCTTTACTTATTCATTACACATTTAAAAATATCAAAAGGCTTCTGACCTCCATTGAAAAATAGCTGAAGACTATCTATTATAAAAGCAGTTAAAGAGATTAAATGGACTCATTTCCTACAGAAACTCAGTTTGATTCTGTCAAAAATGTTTGCTGCTGGGATACATTTTCTTGCCTCCCTCTTTCACCATTCATACAGCATTAAGAAGCTGTCTTCTCCTCTGAGACCACAGGAGGTTTCACATTATGCCGTTAACCTCCTTCAGATCATTTCCTCCATGCAAAATCCAAGTTACATTTACATGCAGACATAATGTCACTTAGCCCACTTTATGCCACTTAAATCCCTCTTGTTGCTATGGAGAACATTGATAAGGAGCCAATTAGCAAATAAAATATTTGAGGAGGAATGTGAAAGCCGCTACTTGGTGGATTTGTGTGTAATAGGCAGAGACATTTTCTTTGGCATTTGTCCTTACCTAACTGAGCTTCTTCCACTGCAGCTTAAGCTACATTCTATGTAGTCAAAACATGCTCTTCCCACTGGATTTTGAGGCTTAGACATGTATCTTTAACTGCATCTGACCCTGGGGAATTTTGACAATTCTCAATAGAAGAGGGAGTTTGCTTGTTTTTAGAGAGCTTTTGCTGGCTTGAAAGTGCAAAGAGCACCATCCAGTGTTTAATCAAAGTAAATACAGGAAAATTCAATGACTGATATAGAGGCATCTCTGCTCATCTCACACTTGAGCTACACTTAGTGGGGCCAGTTTGGATCTTAATAAAAAGAGGCTACAGTCAGAGAAGAGACTTCTGAAGGAAGACTGGCAAAGTTGTCAAGCTGTCATGAAAACATGAGACAACCTGGAAGGTCACATCTTTTAAAGAAGAGCTGGATTTCTTGATGACCTAGGGAGCAAAGAACACAAGCATGAGGAGGTGGAGGTAGCAATAGATGGGAGTTAGGCAAGAATAGTAGCAAATTCAGTTTATTAAAGGAATGTGCTATGGCAGGGAGAGAAAATTGGGTCAGATCCGTATGTCGTAATCCTTTCTCTTAGTGAACTGAGCAAAAAGAGGCTGGAAAGTTGCACTGGCAGTTGAGAAAGTAAGTGAAAAGTGACTTCAGTTGTCCCTGCTCAGTCTCAACAGCCTTGTATATAGCTTCACAAATGTGGGTAGCCCTGGGTTTTAAGAAGTAAATGATACAAAGAAAAGATTTTGCACAGAAGAGTGCAGTGAGCTGTAGTTCTTATCACATAGGGCTGTAGGATTTTGGTAGGCCAGGGAGAAGGGGCTGATAGGATAACAAGGGGTCTATGAGGCTAAAAATGGTCAGAAGTCCATTTAATTGCTATCTGCAATGAAGTGATACCCAAATAAATGTCCAAGTAAACGTGTGCAGCTTCTTCATGGAGTAAGAGTTGTGCTATCTATTGAAGCTCTAGGTAAACAAGCAAACCATTTTTGATATATTATGAAAATGATTTTATTAATCAAAAATGCGGAGTACTCCCGTTTATCACAGTGCTTGCAGTAACATATCACTAATACATCTTCCTTAAAACCAGACTTTGGGCTGGCATAAACTAGAAATGCTATAATCCAAGACAGGCCCTCTGTTGTGCTCAGGCTTCCCAAGAACAACTTAGCACATGTTTGCTCTTACCCTTTTTATATTGAACTTGCAGAGAGGGACTCATTTCTTTCATTAATATTAAGCACTGTTTTGTTTATGCCTTGTGGCAGAAGTGCCCAGATGGCGTGGTTTGAATGCTGAAAGCGTGAGAAGCATTTAATGTTCTGTGGCGCTCCGTTAAAGTTGTATGAATAGAACATCTGGTATCAAATCTTGGGATAAATCAATTCCTGCAAGTATTTGGACCTGCTCTGGGTCTGTGCCTTGTTCCAGTTCTGCATTCCCTCTCTTACTTTCCTGTTTCTAGAGCCAGTAGAGCCAGTAGAGGATGGTTTATTGCCTGGTGCAACTCATTCTATTCCCTTTGTTGGAGCTCGGCAATCACTTTGGCATCTGTGGGGTTGAAATGGCAACAATGATTTAAAATGCCCCTGAAAGGCTTTTTATTTGTCCTCAGGGTGGTGGAAAAAGGAGTGGCCATCCAGAGATTTAGGAAAGGTGCTGCCTGATATGTGTGCAGTGTAACCCTACTGGGCAGTTTTTGCCTATATAAAACTTCTCTGCCCACTGTAGGGACCTGGTGTGGATGCATCCATGCAAGACCTCCCTGCCAGGAGGAACGAATGCTATCCCAGTGCTCAGCACTGACAGATTCCACTGCCAGTCCTGCTTTGAATGTGAGAAAAAGTCCTGCAGAGTTGAAGAGTGAGAAGGGGAAATGCGAGCTGTTGTCACGTTGTATGACTGATGCCATACAACAGATGCAAGTGCCCATAGTTAAGAAATCCCCAGCCCCAGTCTTCCAAATCATGAGCCACTGCTGAGCATCATGAGGCAGGGCAGGCTCTTATGCTTTTTACTTCAATAATTCTTTTTGCCTTAGGAAGTGTTGAAAGAAAAGCTAAGAAAGGCTGAGCACACAGAGCTCCTGTTACCCTTCCTGAGCCTTGACTCCACACCTGGCCAGATTTTCAGGTCAGTGATGTTGCAGATACCCAGAATCTGGATCTCTGACCAAAGCCATGATAGAGCATCAAATGGGAATTCCTAAGCTGCATTTATAATACGATGAAGCAACTGTCTGACATGTAGCAACAAGGAAAAACAGCTCACAAGGTTATGCTATCAAGGAAATAAAATATTTTGAGTCTTGCTATGTGTAAAGGGCTGACTTTCTTCTCTTTTCTCCTCTTTGCAGGCTTTGTACATCAAACAACCTTCAGTGAAGTTATTCTTGCCTCATACAAGTGGTAAGAGGAAAGCAAGTTATTCATATTTAATGCTATTTTGTGCCAGATGTTTTGCTGGTAGAAATCCATAGCTCCACAGGCACCAATTTCTTCAGGATCTGGAATGTCTGGCCCAATTTCTTTCTCACTGTGGATGGTCTGTGAAAGAAACCACTTTATTTTGCAATATTGAATATTCTTGCCGGGAAGTTATAAACAAAAACAAAATAATGAGAGACAGGGTCTCTAATAAGCTTCCTGTCGCATGAGGCTCTGGTTCTATTGAAGCATATGTGTTTGCTGACTTGCTTCCAAAAGGTTTGTTGAGTGGTGGTGATTAGTTTCTGTTGTACTGATATTATCTCTCTGTAGTCTCATTCAATACAAGTAGTTCTGTAAACAGTGAAGTCTTTTTTTCCTACGGGTTTGTACCTTGGATTGTGTTTCAGCATGGATTCTCTGATGTTTAATGGGGATTGAGTTCATGTTCAGCCAATTTCTTCAATGAGGGATGAATAATCTGTCTTTTTGGCCATCTATTTCCACAAAATTTGCTGGAATTAAATATCTTCAACGCCCTCTATCAAAGTTGACTGGGATTTATGAACAAGTTTTGGAGTTATTTGGGGCTGTCCAATGTAGATAAAAGAGAGTCTCATTTTCTTACAAAAACAGAATGTAAAAATGCATTTTTAAAGTGTTTTGTCTGATTCTGTTCTATTTGTGACCAGTCATATAGGATGTGTTTTATTTGTAAAGCTGTATAAAAGTATGATGTGGGTTTTTTTGCCCTGTTGAGTGCATATTAAAGCATCTTTAGTTTATTCTTGTTATGGGCCAGCTGAGATTGCTTTTTTTTTTGGTCCTTGTTGGAACATGGGAAAAGGTTTACACAGGTGAGTGCAGAGAAAGGACACATGGTTGCTCATTTAGTACCAGAGATCTCTGCTTCTGGTTTGGAAAGGAAGAAAGGAAACACAGAATTGAATATAACCTTTTAGCTTGCTGAGTCCAGTTTTGTGCTTCTGCAGGGAGCTAAGTTCTCAATCCTTCTCACAAGCAGACAGTGCTATTCAAAAATGTACTCTTTCCTCCTTGTTGTGTCTCCTATCTTCCTAGTTACCTACTTTATTTGGGAGACTGCTCTAGAATCTCCTAATTTTGACAGGAAGAAAACCACTAATTTCTGTGGTCACTTTATGTATCTTTTTTCTTATTCCATGAAAAAAAAAAGACATCTATTCATTTTGTTGTTGTTGTTGTTGTTTACATCCTGTAGGTAAGACAGATCTGGATATCTCTTTATCTTTCTAACCTTCTGTCAGGTTACTTTGCTTAATGTAAATGAACAATTAATTTAAAATAGAAAAGGTCAGTAATTCAAGAGGTAGAAGAAGTGGATCAGACGAGAAGGTGAGTAGATCAGACACAAATGTGATGTGTTCATTATGCCATCTGTTTATGGTAAAGGAGGAGCTATCACATGGGAACAGAACAAGAGGTAGAGATCAGGCCTCACTCATATTCCCTTGCAAAATAGCCAGATTTCTTCATTTGATTACAGCGGATTAAGCTCTTGGTTCTGAGCTGAATCTCTGAATGATCCCAAAGAGGACAGCAATGGAAATTTTAAACCCCAATTCTGGAACTGTGATTGTTCTTGCTGTGAAGCTTTTCCTTCAAAAGACATTGTGAGCTGGAACCAGCATCTGCATTATGCAGTGACCACCTTTTGGTGCTCAGCATCCACTCTTAAACACTGGATGAAGCCTCTCACAGATACTGGGTGCAGAGAACTCCTTCAAATTCTTCATGTCCAAATGATTTCTGAACACTGATCATCCTGGTTCCCTAAGAAAACACATTGGCAGCCAAAGATAACTGGAGCGAAATGTGGCTGAACTCGTTAGCTTCCTTGCCTCCTCTAAGCCTCACCTGGTCCCAGGGGTCTGCAAGGGTGTGCATGGTGGGCAGCCCTCACCTAGGAACATCACCTGTGCCTGGCAGATTAAGATTGGAAGGGATATTTCCTGTTTTCTGGCCCCTTTTGGGACTGGCAAAAGGAAGCCAGAGAGCCCAGAACATGAGCAAAAGTCTTCCAAATCTTTGTTAACTGGAAGGATGGTGGATATTGGCCAGTGGTGTCTGGGTGTAAAAGCAAATCAGAGTCTCAGGAGCCTAACAGGAAATGCAGATGACTGGGGGTGAATGTCCCAACTTTCTTTTCTTCTTTTTTCTTTTTTTTTTTAAATTTTAATCTTAGACTTTAGCAACTGATGTGACAGAGAACAACCACAGCTGCATAACGTGCATTTGAGAACAGCAGTGCACATATACCTCTGATTTCCACACAAGTGTTGTTAATGATCTCATTGCCATGTGGTGCCACCTTCATATTTAATTTTGGTTGTTATTCTGGCTATAAGAGTATGCTGTCTACTTGTGTGGCTGCAAACTCAGACCTGTGCAGATCTGTGTTACCTAAGATTTAATGCATCCATACCATATTTGCATGCCTCTCCAAAGTTCCTGGAGAAATTAAAGGTCCAAAGTTCAGCTTTATGTTAATAGATCTGGATATGCCCAATATTTAACTTCCACGGACAAAAGAACTGCATGAAGAGCTGGCTTGTCTTGCTGCATTTTGAAGGTGTCAGCACTGTGCGCTGCAGAACTTCATGCAACCTTAGGGAAAAAAAGGAAAAAAAAAAGCCAAGTGTATGCTCAGTGGAAAACAGATGGATTTTTCATTAGATATAACTGTTAATGATCTGCTTTAAAAGTAAAGATATGCCATTCTGAGTAGAAGAAGGGCCTCCTCATAGCTTTGTGAAGGTCCCAGGATCATTATCGTAGCTACAGATAGAACTGCAAGATCCTTGTATCATTAGGAGTTCCAGTCAGACATCTCTGCCATTATTAGACTTCCAAACACAGCAAAACACTGTGGGGGCCTTAACAATATTGTTCCCTAAGACATGTCTTTATTTAATGATGCAGAGTTGTTATGGGGCTGGCAGTTGGTTACTCAGTTTCTGGAGCATTACCATTTAACCTAGGGTCAGAATAAAAATCCTTGAATATTTGTTGCAAGGCAGATCTTTTGCTTCACTGAGGGACTTGTCTTCACAGTCAACCATGGTATGACTCCTCCAAGTGGTCCTACTGGCTCTGAGAGGTGAGCCCAGCAGTCTAGAAAGCCTGAAGACCCTTCCTAAAAAGATGAACCCTGCGCTCTGTGCCTGTAGGTACTAAATCAGCTTTTGACAAGCAGAGAACAATGCAGTCCCAGGGTTTTAGGAATAGATGGTTGCTGCCAAACCACAATAAATGCTTTTGTCTGGAACTCATGGAGCAGTAACATAGCAAAGGAGGGTGTGCCCTTGTCCATTAGTCCCTCCAAGCGAATTCTCACAGACATGTAACCAGGAGTCAGATAGATTTCATGAAGCTAGTGGAGAAATAAGCACTCTTTCCTTACAAAGAAAGTCAGAAATACTATAACTCAGCAAAACATAGGGCTTTTTTTGTTCCTAAGAGTTATGCAAGAAACTGTAGTGCCCATACCCAGACAGCACTCCCTAAAATGAGACTCACATGAGAGAATTTGCATTACCTTTCTTCTACTACAAGTTGATGAAATTGCTTTACTTCCTCAGCATATGTATAAATACAACCTGTATCTCCAACTGTTTTCCACTTGGAGACTATGAATCAGAATCCAAGCTTCTCAAAGTCCAAAGAAGTTCGGAGCTGATGTTCTGGTTCGCTGTCACCTCTGTAGAAAACACCTGCTTAAATAATAATAATAACTGCATTAATAAACAAGAAATCAGCTCCTTGCTCTTAAGAGAGGTACTAGAAGGATCAGTTGTAAGCTATTACAGATTATTAATTGAATGCCACTCAAACTATGTATGTTTTTTCCACTCCTTATTGAGACGATCTGTTAGTAACCTTCTTCAGCTTCCAGACTAGATTTTTAAATGACAAGAACATGTCCATATATGTTCTTGTGCCCAAACTCTCTTCTAGTTTAGATTATGCTCAAATAGAGTGTGAACCTGAATATTAGGTTCAAACAACAAGGTCACATATCCCACTAGTTTTATGGGTTTGTTGCTCTCTTTTATAAAATGTTTTAATAAAAATATTAACAGTTAAAATAAGTTTTGTTACTTATGTACATCAACTATATTATGTAGTTTGCCAGGTCTGCTCCAAAAGCAATGCCTCCTATTTTATGACCTTGGCCCATGATGTCAGAGGTGGACGTTGGTAATATGATAGTAGAAGTTGGACCTTCTCATCAATATTCCATTACATTTTGTTTCCAGTTGACATTTGGCAGCAGAGGAGCAGTCTGACAGCATGGCATCTGATGTGGAAGTACATATGCAACAGAAGTCTGGAACTGAATTCCTCCATGCAGAAAAAGTTGCACCTAGTGACATTAACTGATGCTTGCTGAACATTTATGGAGACCAAACAGTGGATGTGAGCACAGTGAGGCAGTGAGTATCAGTGCATTTCAGCAATGATGACAGCAACCATAGGTCACCGCCGCTGGTGCAGGTTGTGATGAACATAGTATTCAGGCTCTTGTTCATCACTGGTGAAAATGCACCAGGTAATGGTGGTGGCTATGTTGAAAAATAGGGTTTTATAGTTGAGAATTTGCTCTCTCAAACAGTTGCTGTGCTCATTGTATCTGTTGTAGTTTCCACAAAAATAAATAGGAGGCGTTAGGTTTGGAGTGACCTACATATATGTGGACCAAGACAGTTCCTCTTCACTCAGTGCAGCCTAGGCAAGCCAAAGGGTTGGACACCATGCAGTATACCATTAGCACAAAGCCTCTTCCATCACAGTGGTGATTAAAAGAAGTGGTAAAAAAAAATCCAGATACTGTTGTTTTTGAAGAGGGCTGATTTTCTGAGAATGAATTCTCAGCACATTCTAAACAGGCACCTTCAAGAAGTATCCAGTTATTCAAGCCTTGGTCATTCACGGGGGGATCTTGCCCTAACTAAAAAACATACTCATTGCATTCTCAATGAAAAAATATAAAGCTGACTCCACAATTGGCCTGCTTCATACATGTCTTAACCCCCTGAATTGCTTGGAGTAGTAGCATATGGGATCTTTTATTCACAAGTGCAGTAGTGTCTGAGTGCATGAGGAGTGCTGATTATAGCTGTTGTGAGTCTTAAAGTGCTTTTCTGGCATCTCAAGAGAGGCAAATTCTTAAAATAAGTAAATTGATCTTTTGAGGACTCTTTGCTGCACCAGTGAAGTATTTTAGCAGTGATGACTTGCAGAGAAGTGATAGAGGAAATACTCACAAGTGACTTCCAAAGCAAGGTGCTTCAGTTGTGAAGCTGAGTAGTTTTAAGATGAGATTTTAAGAGGTCCTGGATGCCTCCTCAAGTTGCTTCCTCAAGCATCTGCACATCGACTCCCTTCATAATTTGAGCTGAGCATACAAAAACACAGTATGGGTAGGCACTCCTGAATGTGCTGCTCTGTGTCACTTCCTCATAGTCACTTGGCAGTTCAATAATAGAATTAAGAACATAGGGTTCTTTATGTCTATTGTGTCCATTAGAACAATGCTGCTGAGAACAACTGAGACAAAAGGCCTGGCCTTCAAAACATAGAGCCTGAAAGGAAAGCTTCGGGGGGTTTTTTTGGTAAGGTCCAAATGTGTTTCATTCAGCTTTGCTGCTACTCCCAAAGTCTGGTTATAAACAAGTATGATATTTACCCTGGAAGCTGCACATCTGGATTGCAGTGTCTGTAACTGCTTTCATTGTCACAGCAGTTTTGAGCCTCATAATATTCTGTGTGTGTAGAGAACAGCTTGTAAGAGGTAACCTGAGCCAGCTCTGTTTTATGATTGAAGAGCTTAAATATCTTGAACCACCAGTCCGCAAGATAGCCACAGCCTTCAACCTTCTATATATGATTCCACAGTCCTGACATTTTGCTTTTAATGTCCTGTAGAATTCTTCTAACTGCTCCCTATCAAATTTCCATGCTGACTTTTTGTCCAAAGCAATAACGTACCAGCTGCTTTCAGGGGAGATGAGCATGAACTTCCGAAGAGTCCACCTCTAGGTGTAAACCCTTTTGTACTGCTAGACAGCAGTAGAACCTTGACATTCATTTCTTTACATTGCAAATATAGGGATGTAAGCTGCCAGCATTATCAGTACTTAGTGCCAAGTGACAAAATATTGTGTCTGAATAACACCTTTGTAAGTGACAGCTTGTTTCCTTACTGCAAGGTTATCATATCCTTGGTGTCTTTGGATACTGCACTGTGGAGGCTGTACATATCTGAATGAATTAATGATTAAAACGTTCTGTTAATTAATGGCTTAGGAAAAATCCCAGTCCCGTGTCTTGATTCCACCTGTGGTTGCCCAGACCACGTCAATGCAAGTGATGCTGGAAAAGCTGTAGGAACAAATAGCCATTTTGTTCCAATGTGGACAAAGAACCACTCGAAGGGACGTAAAACTCAGAGGCTTCCATTTGTGCATGATTCATACAAAGTAAGGGTTTGAATGTGCATAGCTGCTGGCAGAATGGAAAGAGGACACAAACTGTTCAGTCTAAGGGACTGAGGTCAGCTAGAGAAGGCTACATTTGCTTGAAAGAACTGACAGACTACATCGCTTCTCTCTTTTCTCTTTCACTTCTTGGAAAGGTCATCCTAAAAGCTTTTCCAGACCTAAAGCCATGGTAGCAAGGTGTCAGTGTGGAAGTGTTAAGATGCAGCACTTCTGTTGTAAATTTGCTTTTACCTTCTGCTCTTAAGTTACTCCTACTCCTCACTAAAGCTGTGGCTTGACAGCCAACTGACTTCTGCATAGCTTGTGGCTGATTACCTCATGTTCCTGGTTTCCTTTGTGCTTGCCTGGGTAGTTCTTTGCTCTCACAAGCAGAAATATGGACAGAGCCATAGAAGAGTCATTTATTAACCACATAGCTTCAGGCAAACAAATAAGGCTGCACACCCCAGTCTGGATAATACTGTGCTGTGGAACTGTTTGAAGCTTTGCAGATTTACTGATAGCAGTGGAAGGCCAGGCTGCAAAGCACAGAGGTAGAGATGCAACGTGTGTTTGTCCAGCATCTGGCATGCCCTTACCCTTCTAACTGAGCATCTCTGTGGACCTCTTTCATTAATCATTAACACATGATACTTCGAATAAGTTCTTTCTCAGAAGCTACTGCAATACTGAGGATTAATTTTAGCCTGCCTATTTACTCTGTTCTTCAGCAACAGCAGAAATTAATTTCTTGGACAGGTTATGTGAATGATTATTCATGTTATTAAATAGTATGGTCTTTCTGGATTATATAAAGTCAAATCTAGGGATCTGCCATTTGTTCTGCCTAAAATTATTTTTTCTTCTCTAATGCAGAATGTATAGGTATGTGTAATTCACTTTTTTTTTTTTTTTTTTTTTTTGAGCTTAAAATAAGGTCATACAACTCAGTGCAGAGGTATGGGCTTGGGAAAGAGTGGCTGCAAAGTTGCCCAGCAGAAAAGGACCTGGGGATGCTGGATGGCAGCTGGCTGCACATGAGCCAGCTGTGTGCTCAGGTAGCCAGGAGGGACAATGGCATACTGGCCTGCATGAGAAACAGCGTGGCCAGCAAGACCAGGAAGGTGATTGTTCCTTATGCATAGCACAGGTGAGACCACACCTGTAGTATTTAAACTACCTTCAGCTTTGGGCCCAAGTACAACGAGGGTACTGAGTTCCTCAAACTTGTGCAGAGAGCAACAAAGCTGGTGAAGGGACTGGAAAACAACACATATGAGAGAGTGGCTGAGGAAACCAGGGTTGTTCAGTTTGGAGAAGAGGATGCTGAGGAGAGACCTGCTTGCTTTCTACAGCTATCTGGTAGAGGGTTGCTGTGAGGAAGGTGTCTCTTTCCTCAGGAGCAACAAGTGATAGAACACGAGGAAACATTCTGAAGTTGCATGAGGGGAGGTTTAGATTGGCTATAATGGAAATATTTCTTAAGGAGAGCGTAGTCAAGCCTCAGAACAGGTTGTCCAAGGAGATGGTGGAGTACCCAGGTCTGGAAGTATTCAGAGGATGTGTGGATGTGGCACTATGGGACATGGTTAGTGACAGGACTTGGCAGGTCAGATTGATGGTTGGACCCGGTGATCTTGAAGAGCTTTTCCAACCTAAATGGTTTGATGAAGATCGTGGTTAACATTTGATATGAAGCAAGGCAAAGGATAGGAGAGTTCATCATTGACTTTTCAACTCTGATATAATATAACTGGTTTGCATTTCAATACCATTACATTTGCTGGGCTTCACAGCAGCCTTTCCCAGTGCACATCAAAATATGTATGTTGGGAGAAACTGAGTTTATTAAGACAGTATATTTTAAAATTGGCTCCATTGCCACACAGCTGGCAACAAGGAAAATAATCTAAGGCAACGTGTAAAAAACTTCTCTACCTAGACTGAATTTTCCAATAACTGTCTCCAATAGACCACCCTATGACACTGATTGCAAACATATAAAGCCTGGTTGTTTCAAAAGTCATAGCAATAAAATGTAGATGTTGAAATGCCAGCCTCCCTCTATTTCCTTCCAACCTTTTCTTTTCATCTCTTACTGTTTATTTTACTTTTTTCTTTCACGGTACCTTTACTCTCACTGGTGTTTCCTTTCAGTACCTCTCTGTTTCTTCTCAGAATCAAGTGGAGCTTTTAGCATTAATGGCAGAATAAGAGCCAGCAGACAATGAAAAGAAGCTGGGGCAGCAAATTCTGTGAGCATACAAAGCAAAAAAGAAAAGAATGATGTGGGTTACTGATGCCAGTTTCACACAACACACGCTTGGTACCAACCAAGTTGGAACTGTAATTCTCTGAAGTAAAGCCTAGCTCAGTATGTTTTGTTGTGTTAGTTTTAAAACTGTTTAAAAGATCTTCTTTTAATCCTTGGCTTCACATACCTTTGTTTTAAATAAAAAGAGCTTAGCAATGAGCAAAAAATAGCTGGGGAAGGACCACATACAACTGGGACAGAGAGGCTTTCAGGCTCTCCCTACGTGTTCATTGATTTTGAGCTGCCAGTCAATCATCGTTAGAGTACTACGGGGAATCCCACTGAAGTGGACTGAATTCACAAAAGAAAGGGAATGCTGCTTATTTACTTATTTATTTGCCTTAAGGAGTTTGGGACATTTTGAGGAAGCCAGGAAGACACAAGCTACTGCCAGTATGTTTGTGACAGGGCTCCACAGCCAGACTGCTCACTGGAGTTTCTTCATCACAAAGCTGTTAGAAAGCCAGGAGAAAGATGTGTAAATAACAGTAGATTTTGGAGACATCTCTTCTCTCCACCTTGGAAAATGGAGAATATTTGCAGAAGAACGGGCTACTAATTACTCAGGAAAGAAAGAACTTTGAAAATAAGAACAGCAGACTGATTAACCTACATCACTGAAAAACCCAAGAAGCACTCAATTCTGTTGTCTTGAACTAAAATACATTAAGTGGTTCTTTTTTTCTTTTTCTTTTTTAATATATTTTCTCTAAAGGATGTTAACTAAAATGCAGTATTAGAGGACAAGGCTTTTTTAACAATTATATTTGTAAAACAGCTGCAGCTCAAATATAGCTGTGTGGCATGGAACATGCAATGAAATAATCTGCAAAATTTAGTGCTGTGAGTCAGATGTGGTTCTCATAAGCCACTGATGTAACAGTTGACAAAGCAAGCTGCATAACAGGGTAAGATGGGATGCTGCTGAAGGATTTCTGCAGTTCCTGCTCTCAGGTCCTCTCTACTTTAAATTCTCCACAGGTTTTAAAAAAAAAAGTGTCAGTATAGATATATTCTTCTGGTTTTCATTCATCATTTCTTTGGCTATTCAGGCCCATAGCAAATTTTTGCAAACTGCTCCTGTTGGATCTAATTAGTGTGAAATACACTATAAATTTATCACAGTTTTCCTCACTAATAATTAGGGAAGTTGATAAGACATACAAAAACATAATTCGCTTTCCCTGTGAGGGCAAAAAGGATGCAGTTTTATTATAAAAACAATTTTATTGCCTTAGTATTACATTACAAAAAATGCCTTCCACAGCAGAACACATTAAGAACAGGGATGAATGCAAACCAAACAAAACAGAAAGTAAATCATCTATGAAACCACTTATTTCAGTACAACAGGGAACAGTAATCCAAGTTTGAAGCAGCTTTTCCTCCTCTGGAGAATGCAGCACTTATTTTCCTGCTTATTGGAGCTCCAGGAACAGGCCAAAGTAATTGCACTGCACTGAGATTTAAACTCCTTCTCTCTCAGAGTGACCCATACCTTGTCCCCAACGAGGGTGAATTTGTTGCAGTAGAGGAAAAGCTGTCATGAGAAAGGCTGCAACTTTGACTTGCCAGAGCAATAGCTATGAAACGTGCTCTCTTCAGATGCTGGACGGAAAGGAGAATTTATTATATTAAAACACGGCTTCCACACCAACAACTGCTTCTCAGATCTCCACTCCCATCAAATTTCAGCTGACTTCCAAAAGCGTAACTCCTCCGGGAACACAGCTAACATGAGCACTTTATGATGCGTCAACAGAACTCCACAAACCTGAAGTTCTGTCATGTTTTCTATTAGCACCTTTACAAAAAGGGATTCTTAAGTGAGGAAACGATCGATATCTTTATCTTTTGGTCCATGTTAACACGCTAAACGGTACCTTCCTGTACATCTGACAGCAAATGAAACTGAACATACCTAAAGGTACCCGAATTCTTGGATGTGCAGCCATCTCTTTGGCACCACAGTTTATGTGATGTCAGCACTTGGCTCTTCTGGTTAAGTTACAAATCATGCATTATTTTCTTTGAAGCATTTATAGTCTGGCAAATTCTTCTTGCAAAGGACGCTGCTAGCATGGCTTGCAAAGTTAAAACAATCCTTTCTCTTTACTTTCTTTTCATGTTATGAAATAATTGACATTTCTTCCTTCTCTCTGCTCTCATTTATTAAATTGACAATGCTTCTGAAGTATTTAATAAATTCCATCCGAACGTCTTCAGGATCTTCTTCTAAGTTGGAATGTATTAGTTTCAGCTTGTTCAATGGGTAAGCTTTGAATGTAAGAAAAAAATAATTAGGCATATTCCTTTAGAAAGGCAGCATTCATGATCAACGTCATGGGACAGCTCCTGCTGAAGACATCAGTTGGAATTCAGTACTATCTGATGTCTCATACCCCAAATGACATATAATGTTTAAAAGAAATGCAGCATAGCTTGTTAGCAGTACAAACAAGAAGAACTTGCTGCTAGTTTAAATTCCTCAAATGTTATAATTAAGGCTTAAAGTATTGGTGTTGGTCTCACATTCAATTAGGCATAACTGAATAATTCAGCACTGAATTGCACTTCACTCCTGAATTGGTAAGATTTCTGAATTATTTTAAAATTACAGAATGGTGTTATGATGTTAAATATGTATTAATATATTAATGCTTATAATAAGTACTTGTTTGAAAACCAGACTAGGTAGTCCAGAGGCAATGCATGTTCTCACTTGTAAAAACAGCCACAAGTAATTGTGCTGCATATAATAACATAGCTATAATAATTTTAAGAGGAAGATCATTAACCTTGTAGTACAAAGAGCTCCTAGTCTGTTCATCACTAAAATGCAGGCTTAAGTGGCTTCAAAAGTGTCAGTAAGCAGAAGGTAAAATTCTGTGTAAGACAAACTGCTAGTGATGATTATATCTGGTTGCAGTCATCAGTTCTAATGCCTGGCTCAGCTGCACGCTCACTACGTGGCCTTAGAGAAGTCACTCAAATGTTTCTAGTCTTTATTTTCACTTTCAGGAAACAGAGACATTGCTTACCTTCAAGCTGACTTTTGAGATTCAGTAATTTTGTTTTGCAAAGCACTTTAATATTCATAGATTTTCATGAAAAATGAAAGCCACGAGGTATGACCGATTTCAAAGGTTAAGAGATCAACCAAAAAAACCCACAAAAACTCTGACCAACATATTCTATATTCTTACCTAAGGACAGATTTTCTGTGTCCTCTGCACTGCCTGGCTTGTGATGTGCAACGAGGAGACACTGGCTATCGAGCAGTGGCTGCTGCTGCACGAAACAGGAGTACCACATTTCTATTTCTTTCAGGTGACTGGGCAGCTCAGGATTGAAGATTATTATTACGCCATGAGAGTCTTTCATAAGAGCTGGCCAGCATGTTTCAAACCTTGAAAAAGAGGTGGGTGGAAAATGGTAAGACCGATAGCTGGAAAATGGAAATATGCACTCAAACTTCTCAAGGTTTTCTTCTCCCCTCCTCAATAATGTATCTTGGTGGATGCACCATTCCTGAAGACACTCGAAGTCAGGCTGCATGGGGCTCTGAGCACCTGATGCAGCTGTGGGTGTCCCTGTTCACTGCAGGGATGTTGGCCCAGATGGCCCTTAAAGGTTCCTTCCAACTCATACGTTTCTATGACTTTATGATTTCAGTAGTCTTTCATGAAAATAAAGTTAGTAATCTTGCCAGTGATCTATGATATTCCAGATATACTTTCTTACTTATTCCTAAAAACTAATCTGTCCAGTTCATAACTGTAACCCTGGGAAATTAAGGCCTCAATCACATAAATGCATTATTTGGAATCCATTCATGTAATAATTTCAGACAGATAAAGGCAGGGGCTCTGCTTTGCCTCTAACTTCACCCTGAGAGCCACAGACTTTATTGTTACACTCAGTCCTTACACAAAGTTAACGGTGTCAGCTGGGATCAAGGAGAGGATTACCTAGTATTAAATGCTTTATAACAGAAAGCAATGCAAATTTGTACTGAAGAGCTGGGAATATTCCTCATCTCCAAAAGATCACTGGTTTCAGGGTCTTATGCACGAGAATGTTGTGTAAACACGATTAGTACGAAGTGAATAACGAAGCAACAGCAATGCCAGCTTACTTCTGATCACCGCTGCAGTCCCACAACTCAAATCGACACCCAGCTCCCTTGCTGTTCCCATTTAAGTTCGGCTTCTCATACTCCAGGATCCTGCGAACACAAGCGGGCACACGGCATCATCCACCACCGCCACCAGACCCGTGGGGCCGCCCACTGGCGGCGGTGGGTTGCTTCAGCCCGCACCGTCGTGCTCACCTTACTCCTTGTGTCGGGATATAGCTGCCAATCCCCTCTATGCTCTCTGAAACGAAGTTTGCCAACACGGATTTTCCAGACTGGTACATGCGAGAAAATAAAAGACAACCGTATGAATTCAACGCGCCAAAGCCACAACGAACGGAAGAACACGGGGTTGCTCCCAGCACCCCGCCCTCCCTCGACATAACTGCACGCAGGCCTGCCCCCCTGCCCCTTCCCACGCTGCACGGCCGCAGCATTCACATCTCGCGGAGGCCCCGCCTGGGAACTGCGGCCCTCAAGGGGCAGGCTCGGGCCCCGGGGAGGATACCCAAGGGTTACATGCAGCCCCGAGGACAAGCGGCAGCCGCAGGGCTCTCCGAGGTGGAGGACTCCCTCACCTCGCGAGGCCCCACAAGCAACACCTTCACCTTCAACATGGCGGCCGCCCGCCCGTCGCCTAGCAACGCGGCCGCGTGGGGGGCGGAAAGGGGAACGGGGAACGGGGGGGGGGGCGTGGAGAAGCTGCGCTGCGATTGGCTGTGTCGCCGTCACGTGATGGAAAGGCTGCACATAAAGCAGGGCTGCCCGGAGCACTGTGGGCAGTTTTGCGTTCTGGTTGCTTTAGTGTCCCTGCAACGGGTGTGGGAGGAGCGGGCGTCCCTGCCTGCAGTGCTGCTGCCATTTTGACAGTGGATTCTCCCTGATGGACAAGTGTGTTAGGGTAAGCAGGGGTATTAAGTGGCAGCTGAGTGAAACCAAACAGCCCCAGCACACCGTCTGGCAGGCAGGTGTGTGGTGCTTGGGTACAGCCATGCTTTCAGGCTAGCTTTCAAACAGGGCCTTTAAGTGCTCCCATAAAGTAAATGTTTACTATGGGTTCTGCTAATAAATGTGAGCCAGGACCGCTCTGCTCTCACTGGGATGGCTCAGAGCTGATTCTGTTTTTGGTTTGTGAAGGTACACGTGTGAGTCAGGGCAAATTCACAGTGCATGGCACAGCTTTGTCCTTAATGCTTTCTGCTGCTGTGGTGTTCCTCGTGCTTCAGACCCAATAACTTTGTGTGATCCAGAGAGAAGTAATTAGGACATCTATTAGCTGGCATATCCACGAGTACAGGGAGAAAAATGCGATATAAAGGAATGTATTGTGGACAGCAAGGAGAAAATAATGGACTAAGAGTGAGAATGGGTAAAACTGGCTGCTTGTGTAGCTGCCCAGAAGGCAGTTGGGGTTCGTTTTTAGATGGAGTATCAGATAGCATCCTCCTGTGTGTGTATCAGCCACTGGAGAGTAGTAAGGAGAGCACAGCTGACTGCAGCTGTGATTTTCAGCTCTATCCGTGTGCCTCGGGGCCTTAAGTCACTTCACAGAGTGGGAATTAAGGTGCCTGCCCGCTTAGGGGGGTGTTTTCAAAGCATCTAAGTTAAGTGCAGTTGATGTTATAATCAGCATCTGCCTTAGGAGTTAAAGTTATGTCAGTTCCTGATACGTTGGTTGCTGAGGCTACACGTGTACAAATCAGCAAGGCCATTTTGTTTCGCTTACTTAAAATTCTTTGTTAGACTGCAGGAAAGAGGGAACTCCATCTGTAAGTGAACTGCTTCCAGACTGTACTGGTAATGGTCTGCAAGCCTTGCATTTATGAGACGGCTGTTTTTCACCATAACGTTTTGGTAGCGAGCAAAAATGATGTCCAGATGATTCTGTGTGGACAGATCCTCCTTCTTCCTTCACAAGCAATTGCAGGCTGTTAATAATATTTCAGTAGAATTATTCTTCGCTCTAGAAATGTCTGTGAGAATTCAAACAGAGATGCAGTGATTGCTTTATCATGACATGTGCTGCCTGCATTGCAGGTAAGGGTCTCCAAGTCGGAGGCCCACAGGTTTTACTGGAAGCAGCAGTAAAATGTAGTGCCAGTCGCCATTCAGAGAATGCTTTAGCTCTTGCAAATCATTCAGTCTTTTAGAGAACAAGTGTTTTAAGTTTGCGTTCTGTTTTGTTGAATGTGGCATGTAAAACTCTTCTTGTGAAGAATTTTTACCATGAGAATGAGTGCTCTGCGTGTTTATTGTGCATGGCATGACAGGCACTGTGTATGTGCAGAAACAGCTTTCGAATGGATGCAGAGACCCACGTTATATCCCGTTTACTGGTCCTGATCATACTGGTCCTGATCATACTGGTCCTGATCATACTCCAAGTAAGGAGAATATCAGTATTGCTGTGAGTTGCATGCTTGCTGCTGAAGAAGCTCAGGGAAGCAGTATCTATCTGATGCTCATTAAGCAGGTAGGCTGAGGTAGGCAGAAGAGTCGGATGAAGTGTGGCTGCTCTCTGGACGGGGCTTTGGTAGAGCTGGGGAAAAAGGACCGAGTGGAAATAGGACATTAAGGTGCATTGACAAGGGGTGCAGAGGAGCTCTGCTCATTATGGTGAGTCTGTTTCACTTAAAGGTGGCTCCCAGGGGGGTGTGGGCACTCCGTTCAGTCTTTCTCCTCAGAAAATCTGTTCTGGAAGCACTTGGAAAAGCTCATGCAAAACCAGTTGCTTTGTTCATACCAATACCAATAGGTCATCACGGACTACGTTAAAAGGATTTATTAATGGTCTCAAAGTCTTCTCCAAAGAAGATGAGGATCTTTATTTCCATGATATATATATATATGGAGAAATAAAGGCAGAGAAGATGTCAGTGACTTGCCTGAGGAACTTACCTGGCTGAGAGCAGAGGTGGCATTAGTTCAAATGCCTCTAAATTTCTGTGCAGTTTTTGCACCCAGGTTTGTTGTCACAGAAGAGGCAGGGATGCAGAAAACTCAGTAGCCACTGTATTTTCCTGACAAGTGGACATGAACTTAATAACACCTTAGAGACCAAATCTCTCTATGTACATTCATCAAAACCAGTGGTTGTTCCCAAGGATGAATTTGACTTGCCCCATTTATGGAGTGATGCATTAACAAAACACAAGACACAACACCCCACCTCCATGACCCCTCCAAGTCAACAGACCGAAACACCTTAATTTTTCTCATTCACAGTGCATGAATCTAGAGAGATTTAACTCTGATGGTTTTAAATCTTAAGCTAAAGCTGTGTATGGTGCCTCTGATGGATGTCGTTTGTGTTACTCTGAGTTTCTCTGACCACGTTCAGTGGAGCAACAGTAACACCTAGTGGCTAAACGTGCCAGTCCATTGCCTTCTTTTGTTCTCTCTCTTTGAGAAGTAGGAGTTGGAGGGGACGTGGTGTGATTGACAGTTTGGACTTGAGAGGCCAACACTTAGCATCTCCAGGGATTTGCCATTTTCCTTTCAACCCTCCACCATGCTCTGTTTTCTATTAAAAGTGGTAGATGAAATATGAAACTCTTCCTCCCACCTCCCAGCCCCCATCGCTTTTCTGGCTCATGGAGGAGGTTGTTCCAGTCCATCTTGATCTGTAGGTGGGTGGGCTGTGAGTGGCCGGGTCTACGGCTTCCAGCTTGGAGCACTCAGATTTCTGCATAGAATCCAATATTTTTTTCATTTCTTTTCTTCTTATTTTTCTTCTTTTTTCTCTTTGGTATGAGAAGGATCAAGCAGATCATCCGATGGAGCTTGGTGACCTTGGTACATTTGATAATGTGGTGTTAACTTGCCTGCGTTGAGGCAGACCGAACTGATCTATTCCAAACAGTACTGTTTCTAAAGATGTGGTACGCAGGATTGTTTGCCATGATCTACTGGGACTGCTAATTTATCACAGGGGGATCCCTTAGAAAAATAGTGTTTGAGAGGAAAGAACCCACAGATGCTCACTGTTAGCAGGGGAGCCCTTCAGAGGGTCTTCTCTCCCATAGCAGAGGAAAGCTTCAGTTTTTCCTTGGGGAAAAAATAATTAAGCAAAAGTATTTGAGCTAAAGCATTCATAAAAAGAGCTTCAGTGGTGTGGGAATTACAGCACGAAGCCATCATGGTTTTGTCATGTTCATGCTGTCTAATCTTAGGCTTCTGGTTTAGGTATTCTGCATTACCCTATGGAAGAAGCATCTTTGTTGCCTGATGACAGTCTGGGCTCTTAATTTGTGCTGCGGATGCGTTCTTTTTCCCCTGGCACAAACTTGCATCACTGCCTGCTCACGGTAGCAGCACTGCCTCCATACCCATCCCCAGCTTTCAATTTAGTCCTGTCCCAATTACCAGGGGACCGTTTTCAGCTGAAAACTGGTATGACCCCTCTGAAGAGGAAAGAAGGAATAGTTTTCAGCTGGGCCATCCACCTCTTCCTGCTCACTGTGCTGCACAAAAACCTGTTGCTAACAGGGAGAAGGTAACAAGGACCTGTGGGGATGTGGCTGAGTGGGACTGATTCTTTCAGCTACTGTAGATGTTTGCTGCATTGAAGCAGGTATATAGTTACATCAGTAGTCAATCCTCTTAAATTTGGTATTCTTAATATCTGTTGGTGAAACATTGAAACATTGCCTGGTGGTGAGGAATGAGGAGTATTGTGTAGGGATCTGCTGGGTGCTCTTTGCTCATAGAAGAGAGCATAGCAGCTTTATTGAACTGAATAAGAAAACCTTGGCGCCCGGGTGGTAAAAATAACAGTTTCATAGGTGGTAAAGAGTACTGCATGACTAAAACAAGACAAACAAGGGATAACTGTGATTCAAAAGAGCTCATGCAACCTTTTCTATTAGACCTGTATGCTTTTTTTGTTGTTGTTTTGAATACAAAATTTTGAAAGCAAGTTTTGTTTCTCATTGACAGATGTGTCTGCCACCTCTGTTGGTCTGGAAAGAGCCTGCATTTATTAACAGCCTGATCTATTTATTCACCCAAAGTCAGATCCTTAATGCCTTCATAGAAAGCAAGCCAAAAAAGCACGTATTGCCTTGGAGGGACCGCCTTGTGGTCCTAAATGAGGGGACATCCTACAGACAGGAGGGTTTTGTTTTCTCTCTTTTTTTTTTTCTCTGTTTGACTTATGCGTTGCTTTGGAGATGATGGCCAAAGCCAGGAGTTTCTTAACCCCACGGTCCTTCCAGGCATTATATTTCTGCTAACATCCTGGGTCAAATCAGCTGTCTTTTCCAACCGCTCATGTTCGTTTTCATTGCAGACTCAATTAACCCTTGGCAGCTTGCCAGCAGGGACAACAAATTTATACCAGTAATTAGTCTGTTTTGAGGAGTCTGGAACGAGATCTCCAGTCCTTGCAGCTTCGCTTAGTGCAGTGATGAATGCTTAATCCTTAATCCTACACCTTCAGCGTAAAAAGTCTGTAGTCTTCATAATGAAGACTCAATTCCCTTTGAAACCTGGGAAAGATATTAAGTACATTAGTTTCCTATGCTTGGCTCACTTGCAAGCTCTTCATTTGAAGGGTCCTCCCTAATATCTTATGGTTATACTCATGTAAGATTGGCACTTTGATATGGTCATGGCCTGCCAGTGTGGTCTCGCTACAAATGAAGATCTCTGCATTCCTGCAAGTGGGAGTGGAGTCAGAAGCAGCATGTTGTGCTGTGTATTTTCAACACTGTGCAGAATGTTTTGGAAGTACAGACAGATAAATACTGAGTGCTATCAGTGTTCCTATTTACTAGAGATTATTGATCACGTAGCATTTAGTAGCTCATTACTTTATTGTTCTTCAATAATCTGAAAAGTTAAATATTCTTCTTTTGGCTTGGGTAGTGACGTTGTCTTGATCTGGGTTGCAAAAATACTGTGCTTCACCTAAGCACAGATTTTTATGGTTTTCATCTTAATTAGCAAGCTCCAGATTGAGATGGATTAATACAATCACTCTTTCTTTCTTTTGCTGTATAAGTTCAGAAGTATAATCTGTCACTTGTGAGAGTATAAAGAATTGGACTGGAAGCATTCCAGACACTTTACTGTAAGTGTTCAAAGATTTAATGGAGTACTCAGTCATAAAATCTTTAATTTGAACTAGACCTTTATATTCTCCATTCTTAAATTCACTCTTTTTACATCCAGGGGATTTCCTGTTATCCAAGTATATATGGAGGCCCTTTATTTCTCTGTGTGTGTGTTTTTTAATTCAAATCAAATGTAAATGTCACTGGTAGACTGCACTTAACCTCCTTAGGTTCATATTTCTCATTTAATTGCATTACATTTTAAGGCTTAACACTGTGTATTTACTGCTATTAATAGCGTGCCATATTTTAACGAAGCTGATATCTTCTGCAAATATATACAGAACAATGGAGATTGATTATACCGGATCTTCCAAAGAAACTGTATCTCAAAGCCATTTAAAATGAATAAACACAGTGGAGGGTTCCAGTTAATGTAGTTCTTTAAATAACACAGCTCCAATATTAAGGAAATGGATGGCTGGGTTATCAACACCGGTTGCTCTCTTCTTCCCCAGCCAGAGACTGCACCTCAGAGGATCACCGATGTCACAGCAGTGTGGCTAGGTATGTGTTGCAAGCTCTGGTTGTTGTCAGGGATGTTTCAGAACTACAGCACTGCCTTTTCCAAAGTCCACTCAACTCCCCTGTAAGCTGGCCAGGCTCCTTTCCACCCGACCTACAGCTCAGCTCTTCAAACATGCTGTCAGTCAGCTCAGGGAAGCCTCCGAACATGGAAAATAATTATCTAATTTTCTTGAAACTTCTAAAAAAGGGCAAGTATTACCTAGAGATCATGTATGGAAAATCTGGGACAAATCTACTGTGCTCTGCTCGAAAGCCAGCCAGCTGAACACCTGTTTTCAATGCAAAATAGTGCATCGCCCTACAGCTGGGGCACTGCGCTGGCTTTTTCACAACAATCTTAGAGTTAAACATTCAAGATGTGAATGGAGCCAAAAAATATTTGCTCTGAGTCACTTCTTTCCAGGCACACAGTGAGGCTGATAGTCTTGTCCTACCATTTCGTTGTGTACCAAAAATCTCCTTAGTCTGGTCAGAGGACTGTATTTCTTTTTTTGGGGGGACAACAGTCAGCTTAGACATCTTGTGCCATTTTACAGGCTTTATCATTTTCTTTCTGCCAAGAAAAGAACGGTTCACCACTTTAGATTACGTCTCACCTTCATTCTTCCTCTTCTCATTTCGTTATTTCTACTATTTATACTGTGCTATTTTTTAATTCATTTCTATCATCCTTACAATGCCCACAAAATGGAACAAAGCACCAAAATCTGTGTTGTAAAGGGTGTCACTGGGAGATTGCCCAATAGCTCTTGCACGTCAGGGATCTGAATCAAATCCCCTACAGCCCACGTATCCATCCTGCCTAGGACCTGCTGGCATGAGGGGTGATAGACCTGTGTAAACTCAGGGGATTAATTAGGGGCTGGTTTTGCATCTGTAGGAAGCTTGATCTCTCTTAGAAGACAAAGCAGGGAGATTAAGAGCTGTGGTGAAAAAGAGGTCTGTGAAAGCAGATGAATATTTGAGGAGTACAATTTAGAAGTTCCATTTTGGGTCGCCTAGAAATGGAAATGAATGAGGAAGGGAGGGAGATCTGCATGCAAGCTGCTCAATGAGGTGCTCAAACTAAAGCTTGTTTGACAAAACCACCCAGAGGCCCTGGAGGAGGGGTGGTTCCTGAGTAGCAAGTCAATGCCAAGATGTGGTATCCATTAGTGACAGCAGAGTCCAGTGTGAGCACCAAAACTAGCATTAGTGTGTATATGCATAGCCAAGCAATACCTGGATCCAGCTGCCTTGCAGTGGATTTAGCCTTTAATACCCACAGAGATTCTTCCACCTTTAGCACCTTTGTCGCCTTTTTATCACTTCCACAGAGGAATCTGTCAGATCCAAGAGAGATTTGGTAGAGAGCCGGCTGAGGAGCAAGGCGATGCCACTGAGCAGTGCTGAGGTTGACTCACCTCAGAATGAATGGAGCAAAAGGCTCATAATGCTAAGTGGATAAATCTGGAGAATATTCTCTTTAAGCAATCCCCAGAGCTCTCAGCCTAACACGCAGCTGTAGAAAAAAGACCCCCAGCACTGAACAGGATGTTGGGTTGCATTATGCTAAGAACAGGGTATATATATCAAAAGAGGTGTTACTGGTACTACATAAAACACTTGGTGAGTTCTGCTTCATAGTGCTCTTTTCAGTACTGCTGGCTCTACCTAGGAAAGATATGATTAAGGGGATAAGGCATGGAGAATGCTAATAATACTGTGCCTTTCAGGTCTGGGTTACAAAGCAAGAGTGAAGAGCTTTGGTATTATCTTGTTTAGAAAGTTCTGTGATTCAGTCAGAGCTTTTAAAATAATGAAGGGGATTAATCACATTGAAACGGACAAAGTCAATGAAAACAAGGGAACTTAAGTTGAAAAATAGGGTCTTGAGAAAAGAATGAGGAGGGAGAAGGGAGAGGCTCTCATGAATGCTTCAGGAAGTACGTCTCCATTGAAAACTGTTGAAAACGACTCCATTGAAAATTGCAGCCTGACATCTGATAGCTCCTTGCGCTGCGTATTATAGAGTACTTTGTGTTGCTGTGGAACTTCAAGATAGCCCATGGCTTAGAGAGTTTATAAGATCATTCTTTATGTCCTGTGCAGCATCAAGGAAGCAGGCAGCCCTCAGGGACTGAATAATGCTTAATGAACAGCTAATGTTCATAATTTGAGGATATAGACATGAAGACCAACCTTCCAGTGTTTTCTTTAGTGATCTCAGTGATGGCAGAGGGAAAAACGCTTACTAAATCTGCAGATGAGGCAAAGCTGGGACTGGATGCAAGAACACTGGAAGGCAGGATTAAAATGTCAAATGATCTTGACAAATTGGTGATACAATGTGATTAAAAAGAAGGTGAAATTAATTAAGGACAACTGCAGGGCACTACACTTTGGCAGGGATAATTTTAACGAGCAGATATAGGATGGGGAAAGGTCAGGTTAGCAGTTCTGCAGAAAAAGGTAGAGGATCCCAAGCTAAACGTGATGTATAAATATCAGAAAGTTAAATTCTCAGCAGGGCTATGCAGAAAATGCATCACACGGAGGTACGGGTTAGAGGAGCCATAATATGAGGTAGGTGTAGACCAGCTAAGAAGTTCAGAGGAGAATAACAAAAAGGATCAGAAATGTGTAATGTATGACCTACAGTCTTATGGAGTTTGGAGAGTTCTGCTTTCAGACAAATAGGAGAGGCGTTCAAACATTTTGAGAGGTACTCTGAGGAATCAAAAGTCAAAGAGAGATGGAACCATTTTCTATGTCCGTAATGGAAAAAGTAAGGCATTAAAAGCTTCAATTGCAATAAAGCAGACAGAGGTCGGATGTTAAGAAAAACCACCAGTACAAAGAGAGAAATGTTGGTATACACTGTCAGAAAACCATGGGAGGTTTCAGAACAGGGCAGACAAACTTGTGCCATGAGCCATCTATGTATAATAGATCCTGCATTCTAGCAGTTGAAAGGAGCAATTAGTTACCTTTTGCAGTCCCTCCTGCCTACTTTCATTTGTGTCTCCGCTGGCAGGTGTTAATGTAGTAGTGCTGATGTTCAGTATTGGCTTTATCACACCTGTTCACATCTCTGCTTCATTGCACTCTTGGTGAGACTGATACATCAAGGGTGTGCCAAACTCCCTGCACACCTGCAGGTCAGAGCTTCACTGCATGTCCAATTGGGAGAATTTTTGCCTAGCATCAAAAGTAGGATAAGTTTTTCTTCCCATGACACAGTGATGCTCAGAATAGGTGTACTTCACTGCATGCAGTCATTGTCTCACTGATCTTTTCAATCAGCATTTTCCATCTGCCGAATTATGTTTCAGTGTGAGTTATTTTATCCCATGTATTACTTTATGCTATTCACACAAGTGCCTCACTCAGGCAAAATTCTCCTCTAAGTTCAGTGAGTTTTGCCAAAGCCAGGACTTCTAGATCAATTCTTGTGCTGTGTACGATGCCACTGTGTGTTATGTTTACCCCTCCTATTGCAATTGGAATTCAGCTCTGATTGATTTATTCCAGGTCAAATTTAAGAAATCTTCAGAAAAAAACCCAACAAACCCACACTGGTTTCCTTCTGCCTTAGAAATAAACACAGTCCTCCCAGCTTTCATTTTGGTCCAGGTTTGGTTTGACCCCCCATAACAGCCGTCTTAAAATGAGCTTAGTAAAATTACTGCTTAAATTACAATGGAGATCTTTAACTCTTACTGTCACTACGCTCTTATCCATCTCTTCTGGTTCTTCCAAGGTTCCTTGACTACTCTGTTGGATCAGAATGAAACAATCTGTCTTCTTTAGGAAGCTGGGCGGGTTTTATCCAAATTATCCTGGGGTTTATATGGTCTTAATCACTGACTTCTTTCTAACTTCAAAAGAGCATTTCATAACTAAAGTTCCACAAGGTTTCATTACGTAGAACAAAGCTGCTTTTGCTTTGGTCTCATCTTGGTATCCACATGAGAAGTGCACTCACAAAATCCAAGGAATAGGGATTTCAAAATTTGCCGTGATTTTTATGCTCTCTAACAAAAATCTGACTTGTTTTCAGCTCAGTCCTGACTTCTGTACTACTGTGAGCGATGCTGAACAGTTGAGATGGCATTGCAGTCCTGGGTTGGACTTTATTCCTATAGATATGCCAATGAGTTTCTACCTTTCTAAGCCACCTTAACACCTTCCAGAAATCAAATCCCCCTTTTTCTCTATCACACCACTGCTTTTCCCTTCTCAGCTGAACAAAAATCACACCAAACGTTGAGTGCTCCTTTTATTGTCTCCACTTTGTTTGTTGGCTGCTTGCATGCAGTGGATGTTCAAAGAGATTACAGATATTTTTATCCATTTTTAATTTTTTTTTCAAGTTATTTTTAATGTTTGCCAAATGGACTCTAGAAAGCTGATAAATGCTCCAAACCATGCGAAACCTCATGTGCCCACACGTCCAATTTATTGGTCTGCTGACATAACAGCTCAAGACCATCACTTGCGTAGAAAGCAAGCAGTGTGCAGGAGGAAGGCCCTCTGGGACTGCTTTTTTATGATAGCAAAGCTAAGCCAATAGAGTTGGTAAACTGAAAACCTGACCTCTGTCTCTGCACTGTTTCCTCCCAGTTCTTGCATGCTTTGTGGCTTTCCAGTATGCGTCCCTGCCTCTTCTATCTTGAACCGAGTTGTGAAATACCTCTGGATAATTTATATAGCCTGATGGTCCAGGCAAGTCTTTAATTAAAATACTTATGCACAGGCATCAAATGTGGAGCTTTATCTTTTGAAATATAGCACGTCTGGTTTGTACGAATTGGGCTGTTCATATTTCAAGCGTTCCCTTCTCCAAACCAGTCCCCGTGATAAATTGAAGGGATTATGTTTTTGTTGGCTGTCTTTGTTACCTCCATCACTGCATTTCCAATTTATCAACATAGTTTTGAGAAATTGTTAGAGTACGTTGCACTCATAAGCACCACGGGGAGAAAAAATATCCATTTATTACCGCTATTGTGTTTGATTATATTACGCATATCCAAAGGACTAAAAATGAAATGCCATATTTAATTCTCCCCTTACAGTAGACAACATCACCCTTTCTTCTCTCCTTCCAAGAACAGCTTGGAAATTAATTCTTCATTTTCCTCTTAAGTCAGTCATACAGAATAGAAGCAAATACGCGTTAGGGACAGGGCAGGAGTAATGGAAGCCTGGAGATCTGAGCTCTATTTCTGGCTCTGCCTTTTGCTCTTTACCATCTTCAGCAAAGTCATTTGACCTCTGGTGTCCAGCCTCTCAGTTTGTGAAACAGGAACAGAATTAGCTTCCTACAGATGTCTCTAATGATTCGTTAAAATCATGTCTTATCTGATCACCTGCGTTTAATATCTCCTCTTTGGGTCTTGCAAAATTGGTGAAGGCTGAAGTGCTGAACTTTGCATGCAACCAAATATAAAACCTTCTTGGACGGTTAAGAATTAATGGTGGCTAACAGCTTTCAAAGGAGCTAACTCAAGCCAGGAGAACGGATCACAAAGACACTGCTGCTATTTAGTATAGTTAAATACTGAAAAATGATTGATCCCAGCCTGTCAGGACAGGGAACTACACGTGCCTTCAGCAAAAAGCCTGTGGCTGCAGAACCTGCTGGAGTGGGAGCTTGGCACAGCTGTGCCCAGGCTGGCCGTGTACATGCAGCTGAAAATGATCACTCACAGCTGAAGATGATCACCCTGATTAAAGTACAGTGGAGACTCTTAGTCTTGTGGAGTGTTCTGGAAGCAGAGCAGTTCCTGAGTGCGTTTGTAAGAGAAGCACACTCGGTGTAGTTTGTTGCCCAACTGAGAGGAGAGATGGAGAGTGAGGTTCCTTTTTAATTGCTCTGCCAGACTGAGCAGGGGATTCTTGAGAGCTTGTGCTGAGGAAATGGCTTGGAGTGGCTGAGCACCCTTGGGTGAGTTGTTGTGAGCTGGGGGGTTTGGTTTCTTTTTCTATGGAATGGAAGGGAGAAGTTTCCCTTGCTGAAGGGAACTGAAAGAGGGGGAGGTTCTGTGGCAGATGTGAGCCAGGACTGGAGTCAGAAGGCCCTCTTCCATCCCAGGCAGTGGGGGATATTTAGAAGCAAATAGTGGTTGCTTTTGAACAAGTCTGATAACTCAGCACTGCTGGATCAGACCCACTGAGCTCCCTCTGAGCCCAGAGGGTGCTGATCCATCACCTGTACCAGTCCATGCTCTGGGATGCTCTGAGGGCAGCCGTGGGGTAAGCCCAGGGAGGCTGTGCTGAGCTGCCCTGCAGACTTTGCCCTTTCCTTCTTGTGTGATTTGCTCCAGTGATTAATGAGAGCGGCTGTTTAAAAACCCGGTGCCTTATTTGCAGTCTAAACTTGTCTGGTTACAGGCTCCAGCCAGGAGCTGTTTATCTCTGTGCAGGCTGTGGAGGTGAGCACTGTGGGGAAAGGGCCAGGTGTTCACCCAGGGAGACAGACCCAGCTATTTTCTTTTATATCTTGCTGGGGCTGCTTTGCAGCTATGGCATCTTGCAGGGATTGTGCTTCCCCTTTGGTTGGAAAGAGGTCTCTGCCTTTACTGAGCCCCATAAGGATGCCCCAAAGACACCCAGCAAGACCTGCTTTCAGCAGTGAATCAAGACTGCCTATGGATGGCTGCACAGTCGAGGTGCAGGGCGGGTACTGTGAGCTTGCAGAATCTGAAGGGAAGAGCCTTAGAAACACAGCTGTGTGCTTTGGGAAATGAAATCCCTCCTTTTGGCATTGGGTGCAGATGAGCTGGCAGTGCAGTCAGTGGGGGCACAAAGAGCCTGGGTTCCTGCAGAGCTGCTTGCTGTGTGTGCTCTGAAGGGCCAGCTACTGTGATCTGCGGTGTCGTCATTGGACATGGGGGTGTTTGGGGGTACTGGACTAAAACTCAGCTGGTGCACAAAGAAGGGAGAGAGTTCCTGCTGGCTCCCACCTGGGGACGCTGCCTTTGTGAGGCACCCACATCCTTCCAGAGCATCAGAAGCGTGTTTGGAGTGAAACATGCCGCTTCCCAAGCTCTGTGCTGAGTGCTTGGCAATGTGGGGGTCTACCTGAGGTGCTGGCAAAGAGGGTGCTTATGTCTGATGCCAGAATGAGCAGGATGCCCGCACAGGAGCAGGGATTCGCTCTGCGCTTTGGCTGCCTTGTGAATGGGGCATCTCAGAATGTTTATCTCCTACTTTACCTGTGTAAATGTTATCACTCAAACACAGCAGCACCAGCTTGGCTGCTTTGGCGTGCAGTGGGATCTCCTAGAAGTGGCTCTCGGTAAACCAGGGAAGCACAGGGCGCCGCGATCTTCACTGGCAACGGTTTGGGTTTGGGACCGGGGCCGGTGTCGCCGGCTCGTGCTCGCGGCCGAGCCGGGACATCCCGTAGGGTCTGCGGCGGGGTCTACGGCGAGGCCTGGCAAGGGTTAACGCCGAAGCCCCACGCCCCCTTTGACGGAGTCGGGCCAACCTCGCCAAATTTGAAAAGGCATCCGGGGCTCCGAGTGCGCCCTGTGCGCCCCGAGCAGCCCCGGACCCGGCGCGGGCAGCAGCAGCCCCGGGGCTCTGCGCGCGGACGGAGCGGGGCGGCATCGGGGTCCCGCTGAGCGAGAGCAGAACGGGGGGCGGGGGGGGGGGGAACCCCTCGTGGTGCAAAAATGCGCTTCGCTCTTTTCTTGTCCTGGTGCTGCTGCCTGCACGGATGCGCGCTGGGAACCGGCTTCCTCTATCAGTTCCCGGCATCGACCCTGCAGCACAACTACCCCGAGCAGAGCTCGGGCTCGCCGGGCAGCGGCTTCGCCAGTCGCCGGTGAGTAAGAGCGGGTCCGCCTGCGCCGGTGGCCCGGGAGCCGCGAGGGCTGCCCGCATCCCGACCTGGGCTGGGCTGCCCCGTCGCAACGCGTGCGGGAGGCCGCCTACCTGCGGGAACGGGGCACGGAGCGACCGCGGCGCGGGGCAGCCGAGCCTCGGCGGAAACCTGCAGCCCCTCCCCGAGTGCCGGGTCCGTGCCGCGGGGAGGGGACGGCGCTCCGCGGCCGTGAAACCTCCTGACCCGGGGGATGCCGGCAGAGGGAACTGTTAGAGCCCTCGGCTGCGGGGAAGTCGCGTTCAGCTCAACAAAGGAAAAACCTTAATTGCGGATCTCCCCTCGAGAGCTGCAGCTTTCGGATAGCCGTTTAAAAGCCAAGCTCGTGCTCCTCTCCCCTCCCTCCCCAACCAGCTTCTTATAAACTCGATATAAATCAGTTTTGATTTACTGAACCGCGCTGCTTCAATAGAGCAAACAATTTAGGCTTCCCCCCCCCCCCTCCCCTGTGTTTTCTCTGGGTATTTCTCTAGAGGTGAAACAGCTGTTCAGATGAATGAGCCGCACTGTATAAAGCAGGAGAGTGGCTTAACCTGATTCCAGTTGTTCTTAAATTTCACTATATATATATTTTTTTTCTTCTGCGATTCCCTTAAATGGGAAATCGGGGATTTAACATTCAGCGCTCGTCCGTCCTGTCTCTACCCCTTCCTCCTCCCCTCGCTAATAGCTGGCGTGCATGAGCTGTGCTGCTGTGCGGGGGGGGGGGGCTGAGCTTAGCGCTGCCCGTTTGGGCTCAGCGCTGCGATTCGCATCGGTGTGTCACGAGTGCAGGAACGGGCACTGGCCTCGCGCCTCGCATGGCCCTCACATATGGTGCACATTTCTTCTCCGAGTGGGGGTGGTTTTGTTTGCTGGCCTGTCAAACGGGCCTCAGTCTGTAGGGGGTGTGATGTTAAAACTACAGTAACTGTCAGAGGGTTCGAAACGGCAGAAAATTATAGGAGAGTAATGGGATAAACCTATCCCAGCTGGATGTGTTCCAAGGTACCCCCTTCCCCGAGCGTGAGCTGCAATGAGAACCACATGTCATTTGTCTTACATATCTATTAGCCTGCAGATCTTTGTTCGGAGCTACCACGCTTACATGGGCGAGGGCTGTGTCGCTGCTCACCAGGGACCTTGCCCAGCTCACACCCTCGCACGCCTTTCCCATGCCTCGGTTGTTTGGATAGCTGACACGCTGTCGGGAGAACGCATCCCTCTCCAAGGCTGTAAAGTGTTGTATAAAACCGTCTGAAGCTGATTTAAACAATGATGTTGGGAAAGCTTTGAGAGTCCGGTGGAACTTTGCCTTGTGAGAATCTGCCGTTCTAGTTTAAAGTGGGGGGCGGGGGGGAATAACAAGTCAGAAGGAGGGAAAAATCACTGCTGGGGTATCCTGAAACAAAAACTGAGTGCTCAGTCAAATGCTGTACGTCGAAGCCATTTTTTTGTTTGTTTGAATTTGAGTGGTGGAGTTCTGTTGTTGGCAAATGTCAAACAGCTTCCTTTGGTGCTGGGAAAGTCTGGGTGGGAAACGTTGTCCTCAGCAGACAGCTGGACCTGTGGGGACAGCCTCCTGTGGGGTGCAGCTTTGCCTTGGGGCAGCTGAGCGTTTCTGGGTTTGGTGTGATGCTGGATGAAGGACGAGGCTTTCTGCTCTGAGATCTCACATTGACCATCGACCCATTGCTGGGTGACCGCCAGCAACGGCACCGCGGCCACTTTTGCTTCCTTCCACAAACTTCCCACTGAATGCTTTGTCCGGTGGCTTCTGGTATTTCTCCTGGATGCCATCAGCCAAGGATAAACAGACCGGAGCCTTGAAAGTGACTGCTGCAGCTCTGAGTTGCTCTGTTGCAGCACACACTGATGTGATGCTCCGCAGCTGACATCTCTTGATACGAGACATCCTGTTCCTGCAGTTGTCTTTTTCAGCCCTTGATCAGTAAGGGGAGACATGGCTGAGCTGTCTGGGTATCTGTTATATATACATATTTCAATTGTCAAAAAGCTGTATTTCTCCAAGTAGGAAAAAAAAACCACCCAAATGGTGCTGGAATCATCCCTCATTGGTGAGGAAAACCATTCCAAGCTCAATAGCTGCCTTCATCCCTATTAGCCAGGTTGCAGGCTGTCTCGGAGATGGGCTCCCAAAGGGTGGTGGTGGTTTGTTGTTTGTTTTTGCTGGGTAAATGAGGCCCTGGGCAGCGTGAAAAGCATTTGGGGCACGTGTGTGAAATCTGGAGGAGGAAACAGAAACCATCATTCACATCCCTCAAAGTGAAATGGGGGAAACGGTTCTTGTTTGCTTCCTTTCTAAAAATGAACATTCTGGGTTCTGGTTGGCTTAGTGGCACATCTTGGTTATTAGTTAAGACGTTTGCAGTCTGTCTTTGCATACGCTTGAATTGCTGTGTATTTCCGTAGGGGCTGCATGACTAATAATGTCTGAAAGCCATGCAGTGGTGCTTCTTGGCCTTATGTATTGTAGAAGCCTCGATATCGTGTTTGAAATGCACATTAAACTAGGTGGTCTCCTAGTAGGACACTTGTGTGGCTGGCTTTCAGGACTGGTTTTTAGGTGAACTTAGAAGTCTAAGCAACTGCCTACGTTATGCGTAGTCCTACAACTACATGTTTGCTAGGAATGCATCTGACCCTCCTCAGCCCTGTTGGAAGGGCTGTGCTCAGCTATGCTGCAGTGTAACAAGCTGCAGCCTTGTGGGTGAGGCTTTAGTGCTCACAATTAATTGTGGGTCTCCTGACTTAACCAAGAATGAAGAGCTCCAGGAGGTCAAAAGGTCTCGAGCTCATCACCAAACCATGTCTATCCCATATCTATCCAGTGTTTGTCTGCTGGGACTCTGCAGCCATCTGATCCTCATCTGACTTGTGGGGTTCAGCGCTGTAGCTCTGCAGTGCAATTAAAGCAGTGATGCTGATGGAAGTTTAAGGACCTAGAAACACTGGAATAGCTTTGAAATAGCAAACGTGACTGTAGTTACTGTAGTAGTAGTAAATTGTATTCATTTAGGAAATCTCCGACTGTCTTGCCTTTCCAGCTGCTCGTGTGAATCATTTCCTCTCATCTGTGCTGCTTTTTCCAGTTCTAGGAAGGAAAAGGCAGCAGAGAGGCAAAGCAATGGGTGGCAGTGAACTTGTGCTCCCCTTGGATAAATTAACAAATGTGTCTCTTTCAATAACCCTTATTTGTTCATTTTCTCAAAGCTGAGCTTGTTAGTGCACTGAAATCCTAGCTGAAACACGTCAGGTTAGAAACTTAACAGCTTTGCTTAGGGGGAGGTGTTTTTGACACTTGGATCATAGCTCGTATCTTTGTTTTATCTCATTGGGCCATGCCTTGATAAAGGGAGAATGGAGAGAGGCATCCACAACCTCTCTGGGCAGCCCCATCCCTGGGGGTGTTCAAGGCCAGGTTGGATGGGGGGCTGGGCAGCCTGGTCTGGTATTAAATGGGGAGGTTGGTGGCCCTGCCTGTGGTGGGGGGATTGGAGATCCACGATCCTTGAGGTCCCTTCCAACCCAAGCCATTCTGTGAAGAATGCATCAAGTCCTTCAGGTCTGAGTTGGGTGATGGGTCAGCTACTCAAGCTCTTCCTTGCTTCATACCTTGCATGTCTGGAAACAGTGCTTTGTCAAGTGAAGGCTACCTCTCCTGTATTGTACTGCTGAAATTCACTGGGCCTTGCTCCTGCAATCTGCTCAAAGCTCTGAACTTGCTTCTAATTAGGTGTAGGCAGTGCTTAGATTTACTTCCACTGAAGCGTAATGTTTATTTTGAGGCTTTCAGCTTAAAGCTAGCTTGTGCCAATTTAGATGTCTCAAAGACTCTGCAAAGGGTCATAGCTGCAAAGAGTGTGAAAAATAAAACTACTAAGCAGGTTATTGTCTTAGAAATGCTCAGCTTCTCATAGAGCTGACCAGTAAAGCTTCTGCTTAGTGTATTTGTGCATCCTATGGCACTGATCTGAATTCAAGTAGTAATATGGAAAGGAACGAGGGTGGGAGATGCGGTGGTCCCCTGTTGGTTTTGCTCCTCATTTCCTTTTTAGGAAGAAACAATTATTTGTTGACTTGCAGTTCACTTCATGGTTGAGGTGTGTTGGCTTTTCTTGATGTCTTTGGCTTTTTCTCATCTTGGAAATGAAGAGATAAGCAAGTAAAGCATGTGCATGGATGAAAGTGTTTTTTTTAGGCCTGGCTATTTGAAAAGAACTGTGTCTTGAAGAATAAGGGGAAGCTGTTTCAGGTTTCAGACTCAGTCTTCCAGAGCAGAGCCAACTATAGCTCTGGCTAAGGTGAAACCTCTCCTATCTGTTTAGAAGTGGCTTTCTCCCCATGGACCGCAGTGTGGGGGCTATTGAGATGAAAACTGAAGGCAACTTCCAAATATTTAATGTCTGGGACAGGTCAGCTTCCTCCTTCATATGTGTGGCTTATCTGGAAAAAAGAATGTGTTGAAAATTAGAACAGTTGACTTTTGAAACCTCTTTGGAGCTGAGAAGGTATCTGTGAGCTGCTTTGATTAGGCCTCTTTTCTTGCCTATGGTCTCCTGCATGTCTGCTGTCTGTCCTATGAGAGCTGATTGAGGCTGTTATTCAGCTGCATCCCGTTGGGCCGAGCAAATAAACCATCTGTCAAAGCTTTAATGTAAGGTGCTGCTGCATAGGAGTGCATCTATTCACGTCCAATATTGACATCAGGTTATGCAGCCAGGTATCTTTTTAATTGGGTCCAAATTTTGCTGCCCTTAGGAACTGAGTGGAAGTGATGCTCCTTGCTACGTTTTCAGTAGGCATAGGCATGTCTTTATGCACAGTGTGTCAGAAATACCTCTGCAGGGAAGTATCCCCCTGGACCACCTCTGCTGGGCATGCAGTTAGGAATGGGCCTGGTTTCTTCTGGCTCTGTTTTCTCATGTATGTGTGTGTGCTTTTGTGGGGAGTTGTTCTTGATCTGCAGCTGGGCAAGACTCTTGCTTCTTAATGGAATACCTCATAAAGAAAAGAGGTTAAAAAGAACAAGCTGACAGAGTACCACGTGAAGGCACTGCAGAGTGTAGACTAAAGGTTTTTATTCTTTAATGAAAGATAATTTCATAAGAGGACAGTCCTGGAGGCAAACCTTGCAGAAGTGAGAAGGGGAGCACAGCACGTATGACTGCAAAGTGACTGGTGGTCTGCTCTGGGTGGGAAACAGCAGTAGGATGCTCCTGACCTTCTGTGCGTTGGATGTGAGGGCACTTTAACACTAAGAAAAGGAAGCAGTGTAGGTGCTAAATGAGCTACATCTCCCTCTTGCCCTGGTGTGAAGATCTTGTGAGATGGAGCTGTTTAGTTATGGCATCACGCGAAAGCTTCCCTTTTGTTCTTGGCTCGTCTTTGCCTGGGGTCAGCCTCCATCTGCTCTTCCCCCACAGGACTGTGCTTATTTAGCCCTTCAAAAGAGTGGTGCTGGGAGCTCTCAGCTTGGTTCAAAACGCTTCTTCTCATCACAAAAAGGCTTGGGGCAGATGGGCTGCTGAGGCCATTGGGATGACATAACGTCTCTGTGTTGAGCCTCCCATTGGCCTGGTGCTGCGGTTCTTGGTGGGGTGTGGTAGCCCTGAACGGAAGGGCAGACATTTCTCTTTGCTGTGTGCTGCTCGGCCCTTATTAAACTCAGATGTTCCCAACCCCTTCCTCCGGGCTCTCATTATTGCTGTAAACACAGTAGAGCACAGGGAGCTTTTTCAAATCCTCATTCAAGGCAGCAATGGGTGACAGCTCTACCAGCAGCTCTTCAGTGCGTGTCTGTGTGTAAAGGGGTTTGGCATAAACCAAACCTTCCAACCAAGGGGAATGCTGCTCATTTTCTCTATAGAAAAAGGCTTTTTATCTGATGCCACTTTTCTTCCTCTTGCCTCAGGTTGCTCCGCTCCCCGGCTCTCTTCTTGCTTGGTTCTCTCTTACTTCTTCAGTACTGGTCTGTTTTTTGCCACCCTGCTCAGTGTGGGCTCTCTGGCTGCTCATCTCGTGCTGTTATCCTGCACCAACTTTGAGTTGCTTACATCTTCAAGTGGCAGCAGAATGGATACCATCTACCATACAATTTCAGTCGCTGTGCTAAGGTGACCAAAAGGGCTCTTGTAGAAGAAAATGCCTGAATCTGATGCTGGCAGCTCTGTATCTCAGCAAGATCCATTCCAGATTTACCACGTGGCTCTCTATGAGTTGCAATTCATGCAGTGCAAGATGTCATTTGCTCCTTGTGTGGGAACTTTGTCGCTCCTTGGTATCTCTAGATATAAGCCATTAATTCAGAAGTGTAACCAGGCTGTTTCTAGCCTTCTTCATGCACTTCTCCAAGGACCCCTGAGAATCTCCCTTTGTCCATGTGCTGTTGTTTTGCTTTGAGCTGAGAAGTTGCTCAGCCTGTGCTGTGCCAGAGCTGCTTTGTGCTCACTGTCCAACTTGGTGAAAGCTGCACTCCTAGGAGTATTGCTAGAGATCTCAGGATTACCTGTATGGCTTGTTCTTGTGACGCTTCCGATAGATGCTGGGTTGTAGATGGAACTGAAGATGCTGGTTCTGAGCTGTCAGGAGCAATGCCAGGCAAGGAAGATGAGTAGCTTTCTGGTGCTGTATTTGGTAGCTGCTGTTAAAGAAATCTGGGCCATCTGAAGGCAGCTGAAGATGAGCTGCTCTGCTGTGAAGTGCTACAAATCTGTCCTGTTTGAGTCTCTGGCATGGTCTAAATTGATGTTTCTGGGAGTTACCAAATGAGAAGAGCTCTCAGTACTCTACATCCCTGAGAAAGCACTGATTGATATAATTAATGGTCACTGCAGCTTTGAGGCAAACTTATGCTGCTTTTAATGAACTTAAAGCTAAAACAGCAGCAGTCCTGAGAACTGAGCTGTCAGCTCGTGTCTGTCATTGGCACTAGCAGCACAGGACAGGGAAAATCTGATACGCATAAGCTTCCATGTTTCAACAGGGCAAACCTCACTAACCTAAACAGTGAAGGGGGGGCTGCATTCCTTGCTATGCCTAATCTCTGTATTTTGTTAAACATGCATTCCTGCCAGAACATTGCTGGGCAGAACAATAGTGACCAGCTGGGCAAGTGACCCTGGCTTTTCTGGTCGGCAGAGGAATTCAGCATCTGAGGAGCCCAGATTCTCATGTGCAGCTTAAAATGATCTGGATTTAGTTGCTTTTAATTATCAGCTGGCTGATTCATAAGGCTTTGTTTTCAATCCTGTTTCCCAAGACAAGAAGCATTGCCTTAAATGCTCAGTGTATTCTATAGCAGAGCAAAGTCTGGGAACTGAGGCTTGTGCATTTTTTCTTTCTGACTTTTTTTTTTCTTTCCCCCAAATAAAGTGGAAATAGTAATATTTCCCTTCATGTAAGGGAAGGCTCTGGGGAGTGCTTGGTGAGGGTGTGGTTAGATCTGAGATGGAAAGCTGCAAAGCCCAATGTATTGCATATGAATACACGCAGGAGTTTATAATAAAACCTATAAATGATAATGCTTGGCACTTCTGTGTGCTTCCACTCTTGCAGAAAGGAGGTCATCGTGCTCCTTGTTGAATGCACCTCGCTGAGCCCACATGACTGAAATTAGTCTTTGGGAGTTGGTCTTTGAGTCCTACAGAGAAGGTTTGGTTCAGTGGGCAGGCTGGGAGGAGAAGGCAGGAGCAGGGCTGGTGGCACAGGATGTGCTGCTTCCTTACCCTTTCTGTTGCAAGAGGCTTGCTGCTGCTACCCAGCAGGACCCAGCCTTCCAGCAGCTGAGCTGTGATGCTGCAAGCTTTCTGTTCCTGTGCAGCATCTTAGATGCAAGAGCAAAAGAGGCAGATTGGGTCTACAGGATATTACAGCACTTGGCTTAACGCTGCCGAAAATCAGCATAACCTGCAGCAAAATATATAGTCTCCCTGCAGTGTATTTCAGGGTACGGTGCTGAGCCAAATGGTTTGAGCTATCGTACAGTAAAATGCTGTCTCTTGGGTTGCTGTTACTGGAAGTCACTAATGTATATCACAAATGATAGAAAAATTTTGGACTGCAAAGCTGTAGGAATTAGGCTGTAGGGCTATGGATCAGCTTTGAGTGCATGTTGCAAGCAGAAATAGTAAGGCTCTATTTTGCCAAGCACCAGAAAAATACTGGAGTCCTGATAGTGTAGTTAAAAGTCTGCTAGAACTCTTCTGAGACCTCTGCAATGAAAGCCATTGGAATTTTGTTGCGAGGACTACAGCAACATGTTCATTTTCTTGGGTAATGTCCTTGGAAACAATCGAGTTCTCTAACTATGCCTGTCAGACCCCGCCAAGTGGTTCATGGCATCTGAACTAGAAGATTTCCAAAGCAGCTTCTAGAATTCTGCTGAAATTAAACTTTCGGCTCCCAGGTACCCTTTGGAGGAGTTGCTCCCTGACTTTTGGGAAGGTAAGGATGAAACCGTATCTGTCTTCACTGAGTGGGAAGAGGGCTGCTGAAGTGATGGGAGTTATTGCAACTTGGCTGAACGCAGCTACAAACTGGAGGGGGTTGTATAAAACATTCCATTTTGTGTCTCAGTTGGCTCTTGGAGTCACTTTGTACTACATATGTGTGGGTTATGGACTTGTATTTCATGTATCCCTATGGCCTAAGAAGGCAAGACTTGCTTTGCAGGGCACTGCCGTGAGCTCTGATGTGTTTTTGTGTGTGTTGCCTTTTTCTTCCCCAAAACAAAGGCATTTGACCAGAATTGCACAGAACTGATAGGATCTGAGGCTTGGGTTGAAAAATTGAAGAGGCTTCTTCCATAAACGTGTTGACTGCCATAGGAGGTGGCTCAGTAGCTGTTGTACTTTGTCTCCCTGTTCCGTGCTTTCTGATTGCATGTGTTGGGATCATCTCAGTCCAAATCCATCTTCCTGCTACAAGAAGTGTGTGACACAAATGTGTCATCCTCTGCTGAAATGCCATGTGTATACATTCCCCCAGGCTTCATTGGAAGATGTAAAGGAAAACCATCATGTATGTGTAGGAGGGAGAAAAAGCACAAGCAAACTTTAGTTGTGATATGCAAGAGCTGCTTGCATGCAAGCTCTAGTATAGTAACAGACTGTTGGCTGTGCAGTTACTGGTCGGCTTTGTGTCCTTCAGGGTTTTTCTGCTCTGCCTACAATAAGTAAAGCAACAGAGCCTTCTTCCTAAGCAATGAACAAAAAGGCAGCAACACAGAAATAACTCTCACACATCAATGAAATTCAGGTTGCAGCTTTTGTTTCAGTAGAAAGAGCTTCCATGCTCTTCTTTGTGTTGCTCTGTCTGTCTACCTCTGGAGAAGTCTGTGTGAATAGGAAGGGATGGGAGGGAAAAGGTCAGCAATCTTCAATGCCATTGTCTGGAGTCTGCCCCAAGCTTTGGCAAGTAGTGTAGAATGGGATGGGTGTATCCAGTGTCAGTCGCTGCCTCTCAGCACGCATACAGCAACACTCTTCCCCCCTTATAGCTCTGAGCACATCCAATCCCAATGCAGTGAGTGCTGGTGAAGCCTTTGTTTCAGGAGCATTGGTTGGTTGTGTGTCTTGGTTCACACCTTGCCAAAGTTGTGCCTGAAAGCACACCAGGGGCTTTTACTGCCTTAGAGAAGACAGCTCGGTTGCCATGCACTTTTGCATTGCCAGGTAGCTTTAAACTTCAACAGCAGGAAACCCTACAATCCCCCATCGAACAGAACTTGCCATCCTTGCAGTTCTCCCCAGAACAGGGCAGGAATTTTTTCTGGACAGCATTCTGTACCTCTCCTTCAGACCCCCTGCTGTCACCTCTCCCTGGCTCCGTGCTCCTTCTCCCCGTCCCATTTCCCACGTGTGCACTTGGGAACGTTTAAGGCACTGTTATCATTCCTAAGGAATCTACTGTGCGTGCACAGGCAATGGGATGTTTTTTTTCGCCTGTTATTACTTGGCCAAATCAAGCCCATTTTCCACCTGGATACCGAAATGTAGATCTCCTCCCTTGAGACCATCTCCCTTCCAAAAAGAGGCTTCCAAAGTGCTGAGGCACTGAAGTGATTTCTTCGATTGCTCAAGAATTTTTTAATAATAAGGAAAGGTGTCAGCGTTTCTGTTCACAAGAAGGGGAATTTTTTGCTTAAAGATTTATTTCTAATGAGCAAACTGTATTGCAAGAAACAATATAGCTGGAGACGAGATGTGGAGACTTCAAAAAACCTGAAAACTTAGGATCTTCTACCTTTGACATACCTTTTTAAATTGAAGTTTATGTTATTAGAGCCCTTTAGCTATCTGCATGCAGTCTATAGACACTTAAGTGCAGTGGGCTGCCTTGTAATTTAAACACACGCCATCTGGCTAAGAGTGAGTTTAAACACTGCTGAGGCAATGCTGAGTGCCTGCTAGTGGGGGTTTGGGACTACTGTGTGCAGAAGAGCTGACCTACAGCAAATGCAATGCAGTTACGTTTTATGGCATTGGATCAGTGTGGTTGGCCAAGTGGAAGAGTGGGAGTTGGAGAAAGGTGACCAGCAGTCTGCTGCTGTGGCACAGCAGTGCCATATACCTGCAGCTACCACCTCTGCACTGCGGTACTTCTGTACACAGCATGGAGTGAGGCTTCCAGTTTGCACAGAGGAGGTGTTTGTGGCCGGGAGGTGTTCTAGGGCGACCTGTTGCTGAGTTTAGATGGGCCCAAGGAAGGGAAAGATGGGATCGCTGACCCCCTGTGGGTGTGGATGTGTGCTTGTGAAGAGTATTGCCAGTCTGCTATGTCAAAGATGACTCTTGAAAACTCTGGGCTCTGCAAGTGGGAACTCATTGAGGCATCCCCCAGCTTTGCTCGCTGCCTCTCCCAGCATACACTGGAATGAAAATGAGCTCTTGTAAAGGGCAAACTCAGCTCTGATCGCACAGCAGATCTCAGTTTTGATGTTCCTACTTCCCTACACATGAAACTCCCATGGGTGTGACTGGAACAATAGGATGATTTTCCAAATTATTTTTTATTGTAGTAACGCCCAGGACTGCCTTGTGCCAGACGGGGAAGAAAAAGTTTTTTTCAGTTTAAATAGCAAATTAATACGCAGGCTTTGGGTTTTGTTTTTCAGGATGATTAACGCTTTGAATGCTCAACCAAAGAGGCTTTGCAAGGCTTTGCAATGCAGCTGTGGCCTCAGGTGGCTCAGCCTTGGGGGTCTCTGAGCTGGGCAAGTGGAAGGCAGCTTGCTCCATTACCCCACCACTGCAACTGGCCGTTCAGAATGACCTGGTGTATCAATAGAGCAGCTACTGGAGAAACGTGTTCTGTTCTTGGAGTGCAGGTGTGTTTGTAGGGTTTAGGGTACAGCTGCCCCCCAAAATCTTTCCTGAAGCATCAGAAGTAGGCCTGTCTTGGGCCTAAGGCAAATGCTGGCTGATGGGCATGCATGCTTCAGTTGCCTTGCAGCAGTGACTGAGCCGGCAAATCAGAAAGGGAAGAAGGGCTGGAGATCTTGAAGCAGTATAAATAAGATGTATTTTTTTTTAGACTAGTTTATTTCTAACACCTTTTTCCAGCACAAGGATCATTAGAAAGTTTTAGGGTTTTTGTGTAGCTTGCATTTGAGGAAAGACTATGGCTGGTGTTGTTTCTTTAGCTATTCCGGTGAGGATGCAATGGCTCTTTATATGGCATCACTCAAAACAGAATTGATGGGAAATAAAGCTGAGCCTGCACACTTACTGTGACCTAATGCTGAACTGAAAGAGGTCCCCTTGGTTCATTAAATCTAGCTCCCCACAGTGATGGGCAATCACGCAATAGGCAGCTAGTCTAGGGAGGTCAGCTGCATAGTCCCTCTATGTTCACAAAGTGCTCTGCGAGCTGCTGAACAAATGCAAGGCTTGGATTGAATGAAAGGATTGCACTGCAGAGCAGGAAAGGGGAAGGAGGGAGAGCAGGTGGAGGAGGTGCTGCTGGAAGGGCTTGGGGATCTGTTCACCTGGCACAGTTGTCTCCTTCCATGTGTGTATTATTTTTAGCACTCAGAAGGGTGTACCTGCAAAACAGTCATATCTCCACTGTTCAGAGTAGGGAAAATCCTGGAACGTGTACATTAGATGGACAGATTAACGTCATGCGATGAATGCAAAGCCAAGATTTGTTCTGACCACCCGAATGTTTTCCCCTTTGATACACTCAGTGCTCTCCTTTTGACACTGCCTTTTGTTCGGGTTGTAATTTGCGGGTTCTGGTGCCAGTGTGATGTTAATGAAAAACACTGCCTCATCTGGGCAGAGCCCTGGTGTTCCTGTCATGCATGTGGCTTTCATTGCTGCTGGTAAGTGCTATGAGTTTGGCAACAGGAGGCTGAATTGGAGGGACAAAGATGTGCTGCTGCCTGCATAGAGCTACATAAGTGGGGGAAAAATAAATCTGGGAGCACATCCTTTTCAATCCACGTGGACTGGCCTCCTGCAGCAGGATACGGGCTCTGCATAGCTGTTTCCAATGTGAAGGAGATGCTGAAAACCACCTCCTGCATGCTATAAATGCAAGAGGCTGATTTGGCTGTTTTGGTGGATGTAAATTGAACAAGGTATTCCTTTGTTATTATCTAATAGAGCAAGGGGACTTCGGCAGCTCTGAGCAGTGGCTTTATGGATGGTGAAGGAGACTGTGGTCACATCAGGAGCATTCCTGGAGTATCAAACACAGTTGCAGGGTTGCTGATTCCCTGTGCTAGTTTTCCTAACACCTTTCTCTCCGGAGACCTTGAGGACAAGCTGGCACGTGTCAGCATCCAGCTTCTCACTCACAGCTTTCATCCATCTGCTGCTACTTCGAAGTCAGATCAGTTCTGAATGAACACATCGGTGCACATTTGGAGATACTGATTTTGATTAAAGAGCAGCTTTATAACCTAATGAAGATCAGAGTCGCTGTCAGTTCTAGATCAGATTTGCAGAGGCAGGCGCGAAGTCTAATTGCAGATGTGTTCCTTGGAGAAGCATCAGTGCATTTCCAACAGATAGTTGGTGTTCTGCACCCTAGCTTTGTACTTTCCATTGAGGTCCTATGGATTTTTTTTCCCTTCAACCCCCCCTCCAAGGTTGAGCTTTCTAGGAAGGAGCAGAGCAGTGCTGTGGGTGCCGTGGAGGCAGGGGATCCAACTGCAACTGTTATCCAGCTGTGCAAAAATGTTTGGACTCAGGTTCTTCTTCTGAAAGGCTCTGTTTCAAAGAGTGTTTATGTTGCAAAAATGACATCTTAGGTTGTAGTTGTGTGTGATTTCCATGCTGCGTGGACATCAATTGCCAGATTCCACCCAGTCAGTCTGATTTAACAGAGATTCCACGGATGTTTCTGTACGTTTCCTCTTCCCTCCCTTGGTGAGCATTGGAAACTGTCCTCTCATTGACTGTGATAAGTCTGGGGGAGGGAGCAGCAAAAGAGCTCGGTGCAGAAAGAACGCCTTTAAAAGCCAATAGTTTCAACGGAGTGGTGATAGATATAAATCAAAGGGACTCTGTGCTGGAGAAGTCCTCCTTGAGCCCTTCTACCCCTTGTGTGGGCACAGAGGTGTGTGCACTGATTGCATTATCAGTCCTTGAGACTGGGCTTTATTTCCCATGCTGCCTGCTCAGCCTTCCTTAGGTCCTCATCTGCTATAACCTGTATTTGTGTTAGTGCTGATGTGGAAGGTTGATCTGCTGTATCGATGGGTCCACTGTGCGTAATGGAGGAGAGCGATCTCCTGAGCCTCTGCTTTGTTATTTGTGGTGGCTGGAAGGCCCTTTGTGAATGAGATGGGGGACTGGGAGAGAAGAGGACGATCTCATGGCTGAGGAAGCTGAGAGCTGCCTGGGGGAGTGGGAATCCTGCTCTGTCACCAAAGCAGCTGCACTGCAGCTCTGTACTGTTTAGCTATTCACTTCCTAGGCTTTTAATAATTCCACAAGGGAGAGGTTTTCCCTTAACTCCTGTAATTTCGATGGCTGCAGAAGGTTAAGGTATGATTTTTTTTGAGCTGTTTCCTATGAACTGAGGTCAGTTCAGCCCCCGAGGTAATGCTGTTTGGAAGGTCAACCATGCACACAGCAAAGCAAGGAAAGCACAGTGCAGTGTACTTGGCTGTAGAACTGACTGAAGATCGAAACTATTGTGTAGGCTAAACTTTGCTTTTCTCCTAAGGTAAAGGTTTCTCCGGGACCGAACTCCCTTCAGCAGTCTGAGAAGCCTCTTGGTGGGGGAGAACTTCAGACCAGTATTGGCAACTGAGTATTTGAAGTGCAGTAAGCACGGAATGCATTGGTACATGGGGAAGGCCTGGGCTATTGGGAGGTACCCAGATAAACTGTCCAGTCTGACTCTGCTAAGCAAGAATTATTTTCCTAGCCTCTTTTTCAGACTCTTACTTGGGGGCAGAGAGATTGGAGCTCCTTCCAACCTTTGTCTGACCGACGCAGCAGAGTGGGGGATCTGGAACTTGTCTTATTCCCGTTCGTGCCTCTGGCTCTATGCTGCTTCAAATGGCTGCTGCTGTCTGGCTTCAGAAACGCCAGCAATCGTCCAGTTTTACTCATTTCCCAAAACAAATGGGCTGTTATAAAGATTTTTCTCCCTTTTTTTGCAGGAGTCAGAGTAACCTCTGTTAATGCCTGAAGTACTCAGTGGGAGTAAGGCATGCGTAAAGCATGGATATTGACAACAAGATTACTGTGGCTTGTCATGTCTTCTGATTGCAGACCCCCTTAAAAGTTTGTAATGGAAGAGCAGGCTCTGCTTGGAAATGGAGCTTGCCATCACATGCTTCCATGCAGCCTCTGCCACCCCTGCCAGGTAGTCTTTTGTAAACTGCTTAGCAGTGACCCGTTGATGTGCAGCCCCAAATCAGTCCCTCAGCTCTGAACATCCTCCTTTCATGGGGACTGATGCCCAGCACCGAGTTCTGCAGCTGGCTTTTCTCTGCTCAACAATCTGAATGATGGCATTTGCTCCCCGAACCTACTTACGTGGGGAGAGCTCGGATATGGCTGAGAACAGGAGATGCTTAAACTGGGCTTGACTGTTATCTGAGCTTTCCAGCAGCGTGTGATGAGATTCTGTCTCCTCCTTATCCAGGCCACAGCAGCAAGGGGTAATCTGAGCACAGGCAACCAACCTAGCTGGTAAACTTGATCCTGATGGGAGCCAAAGCACTTTGAGGAAGGTGTTCTTTTGTGACGAAGAAAGGAATAACGTGGTGAGGCAGAACTGGATGGCTCAGAGGGATGCCCAGGGAGAGCCTGGCAGGCCTTGAATCGGCATTCTTGGCATGCACAGGGCAACTTCTGCTCCTGGCCTCGCTGGAGTACAGAAATAACTTACCCCTGCTAATGGTGGGCTGCAGCATGCCGTGTATAGATGGCTGTTCTGGCAAAGTGAGAAGATGCTGTGCTATTTACAGAGAGAAAAGGGCACGGTTTGCTTTCATCAAGTCAGATTGGCAACTTTTTCCCAGCAAAAGTCAGCGACCTCCTGATTTTATTGGAATTCCTCTCTGTGATTGCAGGGAAACTGATAGCTCCAGTGAAAAATGTTATGAGAAAACTTGGGGAAATCTGTCTAGCTATCAAAACACTCCTACTGTTTTCTGTGCCCTAAATGTTGATCTCTGCTAAGTATAACACACAGTGTGTTATCCTTATGGAAACAAAAAGATAATTCAATGCAGTTGTTTACACAGCATAAAGCTTTAGGGCAGATCCGAAGCATCAGAAATGCCAGCCTTGTTGAGAGACATCTGCGGTATTGACTGAGAGTGGGGAGGGTTGCTTCGTGCCCAAATGCATTGAACAGGTGCTGATGAAGCAGTTGTGCATAGAAAGCTTTTGTTTATGCCTTTTTTCCCCCTCCTTCTGGAATACTTTGCTTTCTTCTTGGCTGGTTAAGGCCTGATGATTTGAGCTTTTTGCAGTGTGTTTTCATCGGAAGCACTGAAAGCACACTACATCTTCATTTTCCCTAGCTCTACAGCAGCACCAATGGCTTTGTTTGGTCTCATGATGCTGAGTGCAGTGTAGCGTGCTGGTAGGGCTGTGATGTGCCGGCAGCCATAAGGCCATGGCTATTGGGAGCTGCAGCCATGTCCTTCACTGTAGTGAAAGCATCAGCCAAAAAAGCAAGGTCCTGTATGCAGTAGGCACCGCGTGCTGTAGGTCTGTCCTTAGCCGGGCAAGGCAACGAGTCAGTTGTGTGTGCGGAGCTGAGCTGTCGTCCCCCTGAAAGGAGTGATTAGGCAAGAATGTAGCTGCTTTGATTTTCGAGTTGCATGCTCTTGATTAAACGGGCTGCTTGCTGAGTCCTGATCAGTTCAGCCCGGTGGTTTCTGACACGGTTCAGTTTGTGATCGCTTGTCTGGTGGAATGAAGCCTCCTAAGAACCAGTTGGCTTTTCTTTTACAACCCCCCCTTGGAAGGCCCTCCAGGGACCAACAGGAGTCTGAGCTTGGAGAAAAGCCAGTGCCTTGGACTGGGGAAGAAGCAGATGTGGTTTTGGGGTTGGGGCTGTGAGCTAACTGTAGTGCAAATGGTTCTAGGAGTCCACGGTGGGTGAGGGCATCCCTTACCTATCCTTTGGGTTGTGGCCTCACCAAATGGTGCTGTGCAAATCCAGATGGCCTGAAGTGGGGAAGCTTGTGGGCTGAGTTTTTCTGTCTGTGAAGTGATTGCTCTAAGCTAACTCAGTCATGTTAGTCGGGAGTACAGCTTTGACATGTGAGTATATGGCCCTTCTGGAGCTTGTAGTATTTGTTACCTTAAGCTCCTGCACCTTCCACAGTCCATTTTCTCTCTTGCTGTAAGTTTGCAGGGGGAGAACTGTGCATCCAAATAAGGTTTCTGCTGAGAGAGAGCAGGGTTCTGAAAGCTGCAGGGGTGTAGCACATTGCTTCCTCCATAGTGTCTGCCTACAGAAGCAGGATGCAGCTCAAGCCTTCTGCACAAGTCCAGCTGCCATGGGGCCATCTCAGCCTGCTCTGGGTTGTCCCCTCGGTGTCCAGGTACCTGAAGCCATGTGTCACTGTTGAGCACAGTTGAGCTCAGAATAGTAGTTTTCAGAGTAGCCTCAGACTGGGCCTGTTGCTTTGTTGGCCAACTTTTCAACAGTAGCCTGTTGAATTTGTTCCTTTAGTTAGGCTGAAATGCCTACAGTAATGTCTTGAACCTATACATTAAATATGGTGGGATATCTACTGGTATCAACGCTTGTGTTCCCTCTGGAATGGCTCATTGGCAGCCATGAGCAAGATGAGGGATCTTGGTCTCTAACACTGGACTGGAACTTTCTAAACCAGTAGCTCACAGGCCGTGATCTCCAGATCTTCAGGGGCCTGTGAACGTCTTCCAAGGATTAAATAGGCTGTGAGAGGAAGGCATCCATTTGGAAACAGCTGGGGAGAGCGGAGCAACTGAGACTCTCCAAGCAGGGCAGTGGAAGACCAATTCCATGAGGCACTGCAGGGCTTTGTGTTAAATGGTATTGGTGATGAGCTTGCATGGGATCCAACAGCTCCAGCCCTGAATGAGCTGCTATTTGGATCATTTAGTTTGCTGGGTTGGAATATTCTCTTTGAATAAGCAGTAATGTATTCTCTGCCATCCTGGATGTATGCCATGAAAGTTCTAAACCTTCCTTGCTAGCATATGTGTGTAATATAAGGGGTCATTTATAATCTCTGTAAGCCGTGATATGGGGCCTTTCGTCACTTGGTCTAATTCCTGCTTGCATTCTGGAGGCTGCTCTTGCAGACTTCTGGCTTGCATAGGGAGATCTGGGGGTGGGTCACTGTCTGTCTTTTCCTTTGTAATCACTGTGCTATTATATATCTACAGTGAGGCCTGAGCTAATCCTAAGTACACGTCATGATTAGCAGTGCTCCTATCGCTATTCTCCCTTGCTCCTATGCTGTTGTAGAAGCCAAGCACCTGGAAGCTACGTTTGTAGGGAAGTGATGCTGTTCATGGGAAGCAGAAAGTAAAGAAGTGAGGAAAGTTTATTCATGTTGTGCTCTAAACTTCGGGGTTTGACCATTTGTTTCCCCTCACGATCCCCACTGCTGCCCATGGCTCTGTCACAAGACTGGGATATGGGGTCTATCCAGCGAGGCTCAATTTGAAGAAGGGCTTTTCCAAGGCAACAGTGATTTGTATGATCTGTGAAGAGATATGTGTGCCTGAGCAGTTCCTTCTGAGGACCAGGTAGAACAAAGGTTCAGGAGCTCAGACCGCAGCACTGCTGGGCTGTTTTGAATAGGAAATCTGCATGCATGCTGGCAGCAAGTGCTAAATGAAAGGCCTGGCAGAGACAGCTTTGTTTTTCCTCCCAATGAAAGTCTGTGATGGGCGAAGGCCAGAGGGGCACACACACATACAGGCTGCACAACAGTTAAAACACAGTGTGTGTAAATAAATATTTGATTTATTTGGATTTTGCTGGCAAGCCAGACGAGTGCTGTTAATGTGAGGAGAGGCCCACGAGTCCTCCGTAGCCATGCTCTGCTTTAAAATGTGGTAGCTGCAGTCTGTTACATCCGTGCTCCTCCTTGCTCTGCTGTCCCTCTGACAGCTGTAAGCTCTATGCTAAAAACGTGCTTGAGTTAAATAGCATGAAGCAGTGCTTTCCCAGACCTTCTGGCTGCTGCTTCTCCTTCCGTCTGGCTGTCCCCATGGCATGGGGAGACCTTCACTAGCAGTACTCATTGCAGCACACACCTTGTGATTAAGGCTCAGGGAGATGAAACGGGAGCCAGCTGCACCATTGCTTGAAATAAAACCCCCAAACAACAAGAAATAATTTCAGTTAGCACATCTCCAGTCTCTCCTTCCTCCTGTTTTTGTCCCCCAAGCTTTGTGTGGGTGTTGTGCTTCGCCTCAAGGATGTGGTGTCATTTTGTGACCCGAGGCTTTATTAATCTTATTTCTGGACTCCTTGGAATGAAGTTTTTCCCTTTGCTTCCATGATGTAGATGTTACCAGGGGCGGGTTTGATGGGATTTGATCCAGAGGTCCAGGGTTTGTATCCTTAGTGTAGTAGCTATGTCTTTCTGTCTGTACTGGGGGCAATGTGGTGGCCTAAGCACTTCTCACTCCTTAAATACTTGATGTAATCTCTGGGGGCAGGCAGGGAGGAAAAGGCATTTCTCTGTTTTATCTCAATGGATCTGAGAGAAGGGGCTTACTAAGCCTGTGCTGCAAGCCTGCAGAGAGCGTTATGTACAAGGAATCAGGAGTGGGTTTGCAGCCCATGGGGCAGTCTGAGCAGGGAAAGCTGCATGTCTGAGCCTTGGTGCTGCTGCTGGGTGTGATGGCACTGAGGGGAAGCTGCCGTCCCCTGGTGCTCATGCATCAGGCTGGGGCCTGGGGAGCAGCCTGCTGGCCCTGCCTTGCACGTTGTGGTCTGTAGTGCTTGGCTACTGGCATGCCTGCCTCCTATTCATGGAGCTGGGAGCGGGCAGCCTCCTGCAGAGATGGGATGGGGATCCAGAATGGAGGGGGGGGATGGTTGCTGTACTGTGGGTGAGGAGCAGGGCTCTTCTCAGTGCAAAGAATGCTTGTATGAGTGCCTTGTGTGCTGTGGGCCCTGGCAGGTGCCTCTGCCTCCTGCTGCTGACCCCAGTTCTGATCCCCAGGCAATACGAAAGTGGCTCTCAAATCTGCTGCCTCAGTGCAGTCACAGAAGCAAAAACATGAACCAGAATTTGGCAGGTATGAATGATGTTTGCAGGGAAAACTACAAGCGCCCTATTTTTCCTTGCCCCATCAAGCACAGCATTTGAACCCCAAAATGCCTTTGTATGAGAAGGTAAGCAGTCTCTATGGGTACTGACTGCAGGGCTGGCACTGCAGTTGCTGCCTTCTCATATGCTGTGTGGTGAACAGTTCTTAGTTCTGTTTTCTTCCCTTAGGAGACAGCAAAATACTCTGGTCCATCCCTCCCCTTTATTTTGTGTTGCCCATTTTTAGGCTGTAGCCTCTCCAGGGTAGCAGTATGACTCGTTTGAGCCCTGCTGGCAGTGAACTCCACCAAACAGCAGAGTTCTCCAACTCAGATGTTTCACAGCATGCTGGGTGGCTGGGGAGCAATCCCATAATGAGCAGGATGAAATTAAGACCAATACAATGGGAGCTGACTGTCGGGAGATCTGGAAGACCTTTTTTTCTTTCTTATTCTTTTCTTTTCCCATCTAAAATCCCATTGTTTGTGATACATTACAGAACTAATTATGTACTGGTCTCTGAGGACCAAGCAAGAGGCATTACTGGGTCTCTTGTGGTTCAGGTTGGCAGGAGTGGGGAATCTCTCTGCAGCTTTTGGAGGAGGAGTGGGAAATAGAGGCTGTGAGTTGGGCGAGTTGTGGCTGGCAGAGGCAGCAACTCCACTCTCAGTTATTTTGGTTTTCCTTCAGTCATAGAATATCCTGGGTGGGAAGGGATGCACAAAGATCATCGAGTCCAGCTCCAGGGTCCGCACAGCACCACCTGAAATCAAACCCTGTGTCTCCTTGAACTCCAGCAGCTTGGTGCTATGACCCAGGGAGCCCATTCCAGTGCCTGCCCACCTTCTGATGGACCCTTTCCTAACCTCCAGCCTCACCCTCCCCATCCACAGCTCCATGCTGTTCCCTTGGGTACTGCTGCTGTCACCGGAGAGTGACCCTATTAGTGACAGCTGCCGGCCTAACCCTTTGAGCCTGATCCACCAGCCAGTTGTTCACCCAGCACGTTGTGTCCTTGTCAAGCTGTGTGATGGGACTTCTGTCCAGAAGGATGCTTTGAAAGCTAATATTGAGAAACTTTGCTAAAATCAAATCTCCTCTTCTGGCTTCCCTTGATCAATTAGATGAGTAATCCTGTCATAACAGGAAATTAAGCAGTCTATGTATGTTGCTTCAGCTTGCTGCCTTACTAACAGACTTCTTTCTCTCTGCAGGCACTGGTGTCACTATACGGTTACAAGGACAGTCTCCTGTCAAGTGCAGAATGGGTCAGAAACGGTGATCCAGCGAGTTTATCAGAGCTGCCGGTGGCCAGGACCTTGTGCCAACTTAGTGAGGTAAAAATATCCATGTCTTCTGTTGCCTGGGTGAACTTGCTTGCTCATCTCATCAAAGTGGCTGCCTCTGCTTTAAGAGTTGCAGAGCTCAATGAGCTCTATGGATCAGATATTGGTTTTCTGCTTTGTGGTGGTAGAACTATGGAATAGTCGTTACCTACAGGGTAATTAGGGATGTAAGCATGTGTAGAGGGAGGCTGCGTGAAACAGTTTATGTTGTAATATCACCTTGTACAACCACATGCAAGAGACTGCTGTTAGTCTGCCGTGCAGCTAAAGGAATGCAAAACCCTTCAGGCTGAGCAGTGAGGATGCTGGACTGATGGCACTGGCTGGTTGGTATTGAGCCCTCATATGTAGGCCTTTAACGTTGATCACATACACTGAGAGCTTTACTCAGATCTTTTGCAGTCAGGGATGGATGAAGGCACTGTCCTTAAGTCCCATTCAGCACCTCAGTGTCTCTATATCCCTTGGAGACATTCATGGAAGCACAACGTCATCACCTCTCCCCAGGAGGAAACAAAGCTTAGAGATGGTGGCTTGTCAACTTCTGCCCAATTTGCTGTTAGTCTGCTTCAGTCTTCCAGTCCTTTGCAGTCTCAGGATCCATATCCAAGACAAAACTGTGGAATAGTGTCCCCAGCTGCTACCTCGGTGTGTGGTGTTGGGCCCTGCCTGCTCAGAAAGGCATTCTCAGAGCAGAGCAATGCAGAGCAACACTCATCTGGGAATTGGTGCAAAAAGGCCATTGTCCTCTAAATTTACACCTAGCTTCTATGACAGTTTCCCATGTAGACAAGGCTATAATTTAGTCACTTTATTGCTGTTTCCAGTTCAGCCACAGAGTTGGGTCCTCTTAGTCAATAAGCCAGCCAGAACATGACCTACCAACACCAGCAGAGATCTACTTTCTCGGCTGTGTGCCTGCTGCGTGCACCCATCTGCTCTCGCGTCCCTCCTCATCTGGAATCCACATTTGCCATGTGGCAGTTACCACAGCTGATTATCTGGTTTCTCCTTGGCTGTTGGTCTGTCGAAGTTTTTTCACTTGTAATGTATCTGCTTTGGTGTCTCTTCGGTCTTGTTTTATGCAAGACTGTGGTCGAAACACTTAATATTTTACGCTGTCATGGCCAAACTTCTGTTGAAGCTTTTTAATTTCCCAGACGTTTTACACACATAATTGTCATTAGAAACTTGTGAGCTTTCACCTTGTCTCCTAAGCTTGCCAAAAGTCTTGCATATTTTTCCTTGTTAACGTAACTGCAGTTTCACAAGCACAAAACAATTGAGCGTGTTACTGGTAACAGTCCTTCCCTGTGGTTAAGTTACCCATATACATTTTGGTCCTGTTGCTGCTAACCCAGAGACTTCAGGAGCTGTTTGCCATTGTGACATTGTTATTCGTGGAATGTTTACAGTTTCAAATGTAGTTTGGCTCATTTTCCTGACGAGTCCAATTGTTTGGAAACAATGCGGAGTGGCAGCAGGCTTCTCCATTTTTCTTTGTGTGTGAAAATACCATAGAAAGAAGCTGGGGTTGTTATTTAGGATCCTGGCTGGTGAAAGCTCAGCTGTTGGAGGGGCTGCATTTCCAGGTGATGATCACCAGGGAGAAACATCCCAGAAGAAGTGGAAGGATGCTGGCAGCCTGCTCCAGCTACAAGTGGGAGGACACAAGCAAAGTGAATAGCGCCCTTCTTAGGGCAAATTATACAGTCAGCTCTTATTACGCAGCACATTACATAAAGTTTGAGGTGACTGTCTTCTGATAACGTAATGAAAAACAGCCACTGAAAGTGGTGGATACTGTGGGGTGCAGCTTGTGAGTGCAAGTCTTGATAAGCCTGAGCCACATTGCATGGCTGAGGTCTTCCAGGCACGTGCTGTTGTTGCCTTTCTGCATCACGGTGTTGGTGCCTAGGGATGTGAGGATAACTGGCTTTCTTTAGTCTCAGAGCCAGGTTGACATTGAAAAACAAATGAAAAACACAAAACACCCCTGCACTTCTCCCCTGCTTTATTAAAGTGAATACATCTTTTTTTTAGAAAATGCTCCTTCCTGTTTGAAGTGAAACCCATCTCCTGTTATTGCATGGAAACTACCGAGTATAATGAGAAATCGTTGGCCGTTGCAGGGCAGTTGGGTCCCTCTTGTAGTCAGCATCTCACGTGGTAGAACGGTTCTTTTAACAGGAGAAAGGTTATATTTGATCTCCTCCTCTGTCAGTGGAAAAACTGCCTTGGAAGGAACAGGTGAGCTTATACCAGCCCAGCAGACTGCAGGACTTCCTTGGGTAGGTCTCTCAAAATGCCTACAGGAGGTGATCAGAGCAGAGAATTCAGCTAAGGCCCCCTGCTTCAGTTTCTGTACCACGTTTCCCTAAAGGATGCACTTAAAGACCTTCCAGCCCCTCTCCTGTTCTTCTTTTTGTGAGATTTATGTCACTTGAGCTTGAAAGGGTGACAGTCAGATTCATACAGTGCTACACTTGACTTGTAAGCAACACGAAACGTCAGTAAGCTATTGGCATTCTTTTGGCTTTCTCATATGTCTCCCAGCTGTGACTTGAAACAAACTGTTTTCATCTCCTTGTTTGCAGGGAGTCAACCATATCTGGGAGAGCTTTCATTCTGCCAGCACCCGTTATCAGGCTTCTCACTAGCAAAAGGGACGCCAGCCAAAATAAAAAGGCATCTCTCAGCCTCGCGGTGACAGCTGAGAGGGGCTCTGTGCTACAGAGACGCTGCTTACAAGCAGACATCACTGTGGCCAGACACGGATTTAATCTGTTTCCTGTCTCCCATTCATCCACATTATGTTTCTTTTCCTTCTTGCACAAACTGCAGCTGAGGGCTGAGCGTTTGACAGAGGGATATCTGTGAGATCCCCAGCCTCGCGGCTTTGGTTGTGCCATCTCCTTGCTCTCTGCTCACTTGCTCTTGGCAAACTGGTGGCTGTACTTCTATTGCACGAGTGTCGTCATCCTGGCTGAGATGGGTGAGCTGCTCTGTTCTTGCCCTCCACCCCTGACTCTTTGTTTAGCTTGGGTGCTGAGTTGCTTTGGAGCAGCCTTGGCTGGGGACTTTCCCTTAGCAGATCTGTGCTCTTGAACTCTCTCCCTTAGTGCTGTGGAGGCTAAGGCTTAGTTCTCTGTAGGATATGCCTTTGCTTTTTCACGCTACAAAGTGAATGGGCAACTTTCCAGCAGTCTGGACGAGGCTCCTAATGTACTTATAGAAGTTGCATGCTATTTATCTGTCTGAAGGAAGAGAGAAAGTCTTTTGCTCGGTGTTTCAATGGCAACCCAGTCTCTGGGGGGTTTGCTGCCTCCATGGTTGCACCCAGCTGCCAGGAAACCCAGGCATGTGAGTTGTAACCCTTCCTCTGAGCAATCATCTTATTGCAGCAACTGCAGGCTGATGCATGATCCTATCATGCTTAGGGTGCTGCTCTCCTTCAGGTTAGGCAAGGGTTTGAGGCCTGCATTCAGTTGCCAGAGGCTCGGTGACTTTTTGTGACTGCTCATCTTTCAGGTGAGGTTAGCACCACCTGGCCAACAGCACGGGACCAATTCTTGCAGTGTTTCCTTTGCCTTACTGTGGCTTAAGACTTTGAGAGCAAGACAGCTTCTTGCTGTACCCTGATAGTGCAAAATAGGTCAGATGGTGATTAGACCTTTTGTGTGTGGCTGTTGTGGCCAGTAAAACGTTACCTCAGGAATTAAGTGAGTGGGAGAACAGCCTGACAGACCATTCACTGCTACAGACTTTACAAGACAAAGACTTTCTGCTTCAAAATGTTGTTACTGTAAGAAATCCACGTATCGCCTCTAGAAACACAATTCTTCAGATTGTGGTGAAATACTCTGCCTCCTTTTCTGCTTGATTCATGCCAGAAAAACAAATGTTCCCAGTGAGGCTGTGTGAGGTTTTTTTTATCTTGCCATTTCTTTTTGCTATGGCCAATGGTCATATAGCCCTGTTTCACTCTAGCCTTTCAGCTTCCATTCTGTGCAGCACTGTCTGGCTTCAAAGAACATGGAGACTAGCTTGGAACCCCATAGCTGGTTTGTTCAGGGCTGGGCTTACCTGACCACTGTTATTCAGCAAGAGCCATTGAAATCTCAGGTGTGATGTTGGTCATCTGTCAGTCTTGAACATCACTCAAAGATGGGGAGAGGTGGAAAGGGAGAATGTTTCGGCAGTGCAGCAAATTCCAATGGGCTGTGATACCTTGCTGCCTGCCAGCCATTGCATCTGCCATTAGGAAGGGTCGGGTTGGGGGTTGAGGGTGGTGGTGTTGGGAATCAGGTATGTTCTTGATAGCTCCCTGGGGTAGTGGACTCATTGGGTACACTCATAGGGTCGTCTTTTCTATGTCAGCACTTCCCTGATTCTTTCCAAACTCCCATCTCTCCAGAACAGCCAAGTATTTCAAGATTTGCATATGCAACCAAACAAATTAGAAGCCTGATTTCAGAACACTCTAAGTTTCCTTAGGGCAATTTACATTTATGTCATGTCTGTAAATCAGGCCACGGGCCCCAAACATTGGGGGTACTACCAATTTCTTTCAAATCTTTTTTAATATGCAGAATTAGTGCTTGTTTTAACTTGTTTGGAGCATGGACGATCCATCCATGGTACACATGCAGCTGTACAAGGATAGAGCAATCAAGTTGAATACTGACCTTATTGCCTGGAAAGCAGTAGTGGAAGGAAAGCTTTTGTTCCTGACTTCCCAGTTGTTTTCCTATGCAGTAATACTGGTGACTGCTAGTTGAGATTTCTGGGTTCCTCTTCCTGTGCTGCCCCAATCTCTGAATTTGACTGTGAGCTTCAGCAAACGTGTTGCTAAACAGCATCTCTCTTGCAGTGGAGCTGCAGGTTGCTTCTCTGTTAAGTGCTTGGAAGCCTTCTGCTGAATGCAATTGTGTGTGCTGCCTGCGTCCAGGAAGGAAGGAGGCGCAGGTTGTGGCTCATCTAACCTCTTACTGTGGTTTTGCAGTATTTCTATGCCAGTGTTTGTGGCTTGGGTGACATCCAAGGGAAAGGCTTTCCTATTCTTCTCCGTCTGTTGTGTCTTCCACGTGTTTTTGTTCTGAGGCTTATATTCAACAGCTATCTTTTTCTATGGCTTTTTCACTGTGTGAGAGGAATATGACTGAGAAAGGAATGGTTATCAAAATTGGTGGTTATGCTTTGATACAGGAGTTTTCTTTGCTCCCTTCCTGGATTATCAGTAAGAAGTCTGCCTAATGCAATGTAGTGAGATATGTGATGGCAGACCTTGGTGCCGTGTTCTGGTTGAGGGGGAGAAGTGATGCTCTGTAGAATGGAGAAGCTTTAAAGCCAATTCGAGCTAGCATGCTAGGGCTCCTTCATGTACCTGATCTGCACAATGCTGAACTGAGCTGCAAGCATCAGAAAGCTCAGGGTGGGTGGTAGGCTGTGACAGCTGAGCTCTCCATTTGTCGTGCCCTGAGAAGTCCTCACTTGTTTGAGAATTAAAACTATAGCTACTTCCCTGTCACAGAACTGCTGCCAAGATTCCAGTCTGGCTCATGCTACTCTCCACACTTCATAATGAAGTTTGAGAGAGCTTTCACATCTTGGTGTTGGCAGAAACATGGTTTTAAAATCACGGTGTGGCTGGAGACTGGCTGGCTCCGGCCACTGCTAACAGGACTGGAGACTTTCATCTGGAGGTCAAATCCAACTGTGGTGTTAGTGACAAAGTCATGAACTTCTGACTGATGGCTGAGGGTTTGCGTGTGGAAAGATGCCTCAAGTCTGATGCCAGAACTGAGAGTTGGGAGACTTGGGTTCAGTTTCTGTAGTCTGCCAGAGCTGTTCTAGGGGGTCTACCTACATCGCTGTGGTGCCAAGTCCTCAAGCTCACTTATGACTGCAAGCTCCTGAAGGCCGTTGGATGCAGAGGTGTGAAAAGTTAGGTGGGATGAACTGGCTCTGTCCAGCCCACGTTAGACAAATGCTTGGATCACAGTTGCTGGCATTAGCATTAACTGGTGTGCTTTTTGGCAGCTCAGAGGGTGAGGACATAATGTTCCTGGGGACAGCATTGCTCTCCCATCTCTCGGTGATGCTGTGTGCTCAGGAAGAACCTTGTGCAGATCCTCTTATCCAGTGCCTGTGGGAGAATGATTTATGTCAGCTGCCAAACACAGAAACAAGCAGTCACAGCTTCCTGAGAAATTAGTTTCCCCAGACTTGCTGAGATGCTGCCTGCTTTGCAGGACATACATAGGCAGCCTCTCCTGGTAGGTGTATGCTACTGCTGTCCGCATTAACAGCCCCAGCATCTCTGCTCTGCTGTTCTGGATGTAACATGTGATAGCTGCCCTTTTGAGGGAGGCTTAGGTTACATTCATGAGAGACCTGGCTTCATCTTGGCCTTGTGTCTGGGTGGGCTGGGGCAGAGCTGCAGCCTGGGACTGCTCTGTCCCCTGTAGGATCTTGGTGCTGCAGGAGGATGCTCTTCCCTGCGGAGATCCAGCCAGGCTTATGTCTGCCCAGCCCTGACAGGAGCAGAAAGCTGCAGTCTGTAGTGCTGTAATCCCAGTGCTTCAGCTGCCCCCCGTGCCTGCCAAATTCCTTTGGCTGTTAAACGAGAGTAAGAATTTTGAGGGGAGCTCGTAGAGCACAGCTTCTGTATTTTCTTTCAGCTTCATGAATAGCAGCAGTGACTTGCCTGGATGTATGTGGGGGGAAAACTGATTTGTCAGCTTTGGAGGTCCACTGTTTTTAAAACAAAAGCTGAGTCTTATGCGACCATCAGCCTTGTGTTGAGTTTACATGGCTGGTGCCTTGCATGGGTCTGCTTGTCTGCACATAGCAGTCTGCTTTCCAATGGGGCATGACAGTTCTTGTGCTTTGAATGGAACCCAGAGGGTGCTGTGTGCTGGCCACAGAGCAAAAACATGTCCAGCAGAACCTCGGCTGTGATGAGAAGCATAAAGTTCTTTCAGATGGGGGGGAAAACTGAGGCGCAGATTAGCTAACTGGAAAAAGGCTATATGCAGATCTCTGATGTAGGGTTGTGTCATGATGATCTGGCATGCAGCTATGTGTCAGTACGCCCCTGGTCTGAGGGTGGGAGAAGGGGAAGATGTTTGACAGGCTTAGGCAATTTTTGTGAGAATAACACATTGGAAACTCTGAGCGCTTAAGAGAGGAAAGGCAAATGCCAGCCTTTGTTTAACCATCATCTCTGCTACTGAGAACAACTTGGTAGTGGTGAGACCTCCATAAAGCATACTGGTATTATTTGGTGGAGTGATAGGAGGAAGAGCCAAGAGAGTATGAGGGCTTAAGGAGAAAAGCAAGGGTTGTTGAATCAGATCCATATGGTGGTAAACACTTGCTCTCTTCATTTAAGTGTATCTTTTCTCTACAGCTGGGGATGAGTGGATGCTCTGCTGACATTGCTAGGCAGGAAGATGGGTTGTGAATTGGTGGGGAAGTGCATCCTACTGACTTCTTGTCTGTGTTAGTTACAGGACTCTTATAAGGCCCACGTACAAAATGTCCTACCGAACTGTGACCACGCTGGAGTGGAGGTGCTGTCCTGGGTTCACAGGGAGCAACTGCGAAGAGGGTAAGTGATCCAGCAAAGCATCTTCCCTTGTGAAGAAGAAAGGGGTGTGTGTGAATGAACAGGCTGGGTTGGGTTGGTTAATTTGCTCTAGGCCTCTCAAACATAGGAACAGATTGCCTGTTCTCTTCACTCCCAATCGTAATCCAGAGAGTGATCCTGGAAAGCAGACTGTGCTCAGTGCGTGCAAAGAATCCTGAATGGGGGAAGAGAAATGAAGAAATGGGTACTTAGGCATGCTCTTCTCATAGATGCATTCATATTTAGTGACCCCACTGTATGGGTCTTCAGAAAACGTGCTTTATCTATGTCAGTATCTTCTCCGCATTCCAGCGTCATCACCATCAATTCCTGTAGCTGAGGAAAGCTGGCAGTCCCTGAATAGCAGCCTGTAAGATTGATGTGCATAAGGTCCAGGCACAAATCTCTCTGGGATAGTGTTATTTGCATTAAACTAAGCACCTCCCATTTCCTTTCCTACCCTCCCAGAGACTTTTTGGTGTAACATTCATGTTGCTTACAACAAGACACTTAGGAGTTTGTCATCTGTTCTGATGGAAGACAACTGGGCTCTGGAAGAAAGCAGAATTGTTTCCCATTTCTCATCATGATCCATGAGAAGGGCATGTTTTGCATTTTTCTTCTGACTGTTTTCTGTTTTACCTGTTGCTTCTGGGGCTTAGAAACAACGACTGCTTCTCCATTGAGTTCCATGTGGTATTGGGCATCAGCTGAGTCTCTGTTGATACCTTATGATTGGGCTTAGAACTACCTGAGGTTTTCTGTTGATTTGCATCACGTTGGTGCATCCTGCTTGTGCTGGCTGCTGAAAGGTCATTGGGAGTGCCCAGCATCTCTGACTGCAGTCTGCAGCAACACCTCCTTTTCATTGCACTGCAGTATCTTGGTGCTAATCATGCAACTTAAGCAAGTCTCCAACTAGGAAGTTGTCTAATTAGTCACAAAGGTGGCTGCAGACAGCAGCCCCCTTCAGGCTGTTGAGGAAACAATAGCTTCCCAGGAGCTCAAGAGACACCTAAAACATGGGAAAGCTACTCTGAGTTGTGAAGTGTTTGGGACAGAGCTTTGAATTTTAACACACTGCTGAAGGAAGTGGGCCTGGGGAACAAGTTGCTGTATGCAGCTTGGCTTTCTACCTGTCTCACAGCAAGGGAGAGGGATGCTGGGGACTGGGGCAGAACTCATTTCCCAGGTAGCTGTGGCTCAGCCTGGTGGAGGACCTGACTGGGGATCAAGCAGCTGTGTGTGCAGCCCAGTCGTGCCTGTAGGTTTGGACAGGTGTGAGTGATTACAGCTCAGTTGTGCTGCTGGTGTAAAGGAGAGAATCCAGCTCCCTCCCGCAGTGCCAGATCTGTCTCAGCAGAGCTCAGTGGAAATAAAAAGCCAACATAACCTTGCTTTAGGAAGTCAGCAGCGATCTCGCAGGAGCAGCTCTGTGGAATGAGGTGACAACTTTACACAATCAGCTTTCAAGGTGCAACTGTGCGTCTGGGCTTGGATGTGGGCTGTGGAGTGTGAGCAGAAAGCCAGTAGCAACCTCTCGCTTCCATGTAGAAGATTTCCTTAAACCCTTTTTTCCCCCTCTCTGTAAAACATCTGGAGCTGACAGTCCCATGTTCCTGCAAGAAAGAAAAAAGACCCCTTTGGAGCAGGATGTGGTTCTGCCACTTCACTCTTTAGCAGCAGCGTTGAGTAGCGTGTGAGTGGTGTGCACAGGACCTTAAGCTGTCCGGAGGCGTCAGGTTTAAGATTGCATTATTTACTACTTATGTTAATCCTCATTGTTAGTATTGCCTGGAGTGGTAAGAAAAAGAGGCTGGAAAAGTTTCTGTGGGGTTTTTTTGGCAGTTCTGGTTGGTACATTTGGCAACCTGATTCAAAGCCTTTTGTACTCTCGAGTCTTTTTGGCCTTTCCTGCTGTAAACGCTGTTCTGCTGGAAGGGGTAGGGTGCTTACATCCTGTAAACAGCAGAGAGAACAGATCTAAACAAGCAACACAAAAACAGTACAGTTAATGGAGCAGGGTAGAACCCCAAAATGCTTTCATCTTTTTCTAACAAGGAATTTCACCTCTGTTTAGTTTCATTTGTGCAGCCGGAGCTTTTGAGGTTGTGAGGTAGTTATGGTTGATGGCAGATCAGGCCTTCATTATTGCTGACTTGTGTTCCTGCCGTGTTGCAAATGCTGTACTGCTCTGCCAGTCAGTGGTGTTTGCCATTGGCAGCAGAATGGCAGCTTCCATGGTGTGGCACTTCCACTTCAAGTTGCTGCTGTTTCTAGAGACACAAAACGTTTCCTTTTTCCAGTGGTCACTGGAGTGGAGTGGTTGCATCTTCATAAGCAGAGCAGATGAAGCCAGGAGGTAATGACTGATTAAGCACAGAGTAATGTGGGGAGTTGAATGTTCACTGTCATGGCACCTCTTCTTTGCAAAGGGACAGTACAGTGTGGCTATCTAGCCCCAAAGCATGGCAGACTACTGATGTACTGCTTGCTGTAACACACCCTCATTGAGAACCCCCCTTTCCATGGTAACAGACTGCATGCCAATAGTGCAAGCTGTTAAATGCAATTTGAGCACTACAAAATGTCCCGACCCTTAGCTAATAAGTTTGCTTGAGAAAGTAACCACTTAACTGTCACCAGCTGGCAGGCACCTATGTTCATGCTGAAGGCTGCACATTGTTTAGATTTAAGTTATCTTGGGAATTCAGTCCTTGCATTGTAGCTGATAAAAAATAATAAAAAGAGCATCATCTGGAGAAAGCCTAGCTCTGAGAGTGGATGGAGGCTTTGCTGCTCAGCGTGGATGGCAGCTTCTAGTCTGTGTCCTTCCTAAAGTCAGCACTGCTCAGGCTGTCCTCCTGGCCCTTTGCTGCTGTCCTCTTGCCCAAAGGTATGTCAGCATTTGGAAGGTGTCTCATTCCTTTACTGTTTTATTTAGAGCTGTGACCACCAAGTTGTAGACCACTGGTAGTTGTAGACCCTGGTAAAAATGGTGATTTTAAACCTCCTAAAAGGATTTCTTGCAACTTCTTTGGACAGATAAAGGGAATTGATGCGAACGAGTCTGGTGAATTTAACTGTCAGTAGATGCTAATTTTTTTTTTATTTTTCACTTCTAATTTTTTTGTTCAAACTGGAGCCCAAGCCCAGCACAGGAAATGAATCCACCGAGCCACCCAGTCTGCCGAGTGCTGATATAAAGAACACATGGAGGAGGGCAGCGCAGAGGTGAAGTAGTTCAGCTATTGCAATCATACATCAAGCTGATTGATTTGCATCCAAGATGATGCTGACACTTCAACTCAGCCTTTTTTTCGATGTGGCTGAAAGTTCAAAGGCATGTGCAATCTCCTGGGAGAAGAAAAGTGTCCCTGGGGGCTCCGTGCTCCCCAGCTAGGTCTTATTTTACTTTACAAATAGCACAGATTTCTTTCTTGTTTGTTTGCATTGCTTGAATGTGGGACAATAGCCAGTATCCTATTTACCCCCAAAAGGAGATTGATGGGAGACGATGACTTAGGCAAGAAGCAGCTCCAGAGTAACCCTGGCACCTCTGAAGGGATCCCATTGTGACTATAAGCTTTGATTGATTTATTTGGTAAAACATCATAAGAATACGAGGAGAGTATAGGGAGTCTGAGCAGCCTTGTTCAGGTAATTTCTTTAGAGAATTTACTTCTTTCCCCAACTCACTCCTCCAGTTCTTGGAATTTTTACCTTCTTTTACATAAAACTACTGTTTGCATCTTACCCTGATGCTTTCCAAATCTGTTGGCTTCTCATGTGCTTACAGTTTTCAAAGCAGCATAAGAAAATGAGGCCTTTCCTCTTGGCATGAGAATACCCCTCTACAAAACCCTTCTCCTGGTTGAGAAAGTTTCTTTGGTCTCAGATGGAGAAATGTGGAACGACACTGGGAGCATCTTAAGGCAGCAAATGCTAGATTAGTGAGACTGTGAGACTTAATGCTTCAGAGCCCCTCAGTGGGCTTTCAGGTCTTTAATTTTGATGTTGAGGGTGATGTTGGTGGAACCTCATTGCTCCAGGCCTTGGTTTGCTCCCTCTGGACTGTTAAACACAGAACTATCAATCCTTGTGAAACCACAGTAGGGAGGTTATGGGGTGACATTGACCACGAAATCCCAGGAGTTCCCCTCAGGAGCTGAGCATGTGAGTTTTCTTTGTTCAAGTTGGTTCCTTCCTATTTCTCCCTTTTGATTGTCACCACCATTGGAAGCAAGGGAGTGAACTCTGTTACTTACAGTGGGTAAGCAGAGCTCTTTGCTGCCACTGTGTGTTTTTTCAACTTGTTAGAAATTCCCAAACTGTAAGAGAAGGCAGTGAGAATTGAGAGGCATCGGCATTGCACTGTCTGCTCCTATTGGTATGAACTTCTGTTGTGCAAAATGAAGCACCTTCCTTTCAAGTTTGGATCTAGCACAGGTCTGGTTTTCTATGAGAGGATGGCTCTGTAATTCCTGTGACTGAAAAACAGCGTCTCCAAATGAGAGCAAAATCCAGTGATGGAATCCCTGATGCCTGAAATTGGCTGGGTGACAGTAGTTCACAGAATCATTCAGGTTGGAAAAGACCCCACAGATCCCCAAGTCCAACCCCAACCCACCCCACCATGCCCACTGCCCGCGTCCCTCAGTGCCACATCTCTGCAGTTCTTATCACCTCCAGGGATGGGGACTCCCCCACCTCCCTGTGCGTCCTGTGCCACTGCAGCACTGCTCTGAGAAGAAATTCTTCCTGATCTCCAACCTGTATTTCTGTACCTATAGAGCACAAGAGTTGCGTAGTATCTCCATTTTTCCCCCATAGCATATACTTCTGCCCCTCTATGACATACCTCCAGGTACTTACGTTTCTGGTGCCTCTTCAGTACAAGGCAGAAAGCCCACCAGCAGTTTCCCAAGCACTCTGCACTGTATCTCCTCATTGCTCTCCACTGGTGCATGCTGACCATGCAGCAGCCTCTGCCTGCAGGCACAACATGTGTCACCCTTGAGCAAACCTTCTGCAGAGTTCCTGGAGTGCATGCTCACTGCTGGAAGGATCTGCAGCCTGATGGAGAGCTTTCTGGCATTGGTGCTGTGGGACTACTTACACAGTTTGTCAGTGTTCATCTTTTCTCTCGATGCACAGTCAAATAAAATAAAATAAAATGCGATAAAAAAAATCCCTGACGGATTTCCAAAGACTTTAACACTGCATTCCAGCATCTGAGTCGTTTAAGTTTTTTTGGATATGTTTAATCTGAACAGGGAGAATTTTATTTAGCACCCAATGTCAAAATATTTGGAATGCTAAATATCTACAGATGTTTTCTTAACGTAATTAGAAAAGCTGTGTGCTGTAGTGTTGCACCACTGTTCCAATTATGTTAGCTCCCCTCCAATTACTGTGGTGTGCAGAAGATCTCTTTTATTTTGATAAACTATTTGCTTGCTTTCCCAAACGTAACGGATGCCTTCTGTTAGCACTGTGTGTTTCTTAACTCACAAATTACAAACCTGCCTGTTTATAATGCATGGCTTCTCCATTGATTTGCTTTGTTTCTAATCAGGTCTGAACATAACCTTACCTTGAGAAGGTGTGGTATGGTGCCAGGCTCCTCTTCCTGGATGTCAACGCTGTCAATTCTCATTCATCAGTGTTTTTATCAGTTTAGGACTTTGTGATGGAGCAGAACACAGTACAGAAGCATGGACATGCTGGGTACTGTATCTCTATTTCTTTTTGTATACCTCACGTCTTTTGATGATGCTCCTCAGATTCTTTAAGAAGTATTCTCTATTAGGCTTGTATAAACAACGATGGACCCATTCCTGTTTGGATATATACTGAAACTTCTATACCTCAATGAGCTTTTGAGTTACTTAAGAATGAATCTTGAGGCCTGAAGAATCCATGCAATATCTTGGTACTGTAATCTTCATTGTACCTTCCTTCTCCAAGCCTGTCTGAGATACTTTAACCTCAGTGCTTTTCTTTCAAGTAGATGTTCCCTTTTCTTTTTATGTATTTCATTTTGTTTAGCCACGGATTTCAGGATGATCTGCCTGGAGACTGCCCACAGAGGCTGTCCTGACGTAAGAGATGCTGTGTGTGAAAAGTACTCCTGTCCCTCTGGAGACATCAGGTCTAAAAATCTATGGTAGCTACAGAGGTGTTCAGAGCTTGAGGAGATATCCCACGTAGTGAACTTGCTGCTTCCGCAGGTGTTTGAGCTCTCTTCAAGGAATGGACATTAGCTCAGGCTGGACATTAGGAAATACTGTTTCTTTGAAAGGGTGGTCAGGCACTGGAATGGGCTGCAGGGAGGTGGTGGAGTCACCGACCATGGAGGTGTTCAAGGAATGTTTGGATGTTGTGTTGAGGGACATGGTTTAGTGAGAGCTAATGGTGATGGGTGAATGGTTGGACTGGGTGATCCTGTGGGTCTTTTCCAACCTTGGTGGTTCTATGAATGGCTCTTTGGTTTCCAGTATCCAAATCTGGAGACACTTTCTGATAGCTACCTCTTCCATCTGTCTTCTGAACTTCAGTGGGATGAGCTGATGTTGTTGGCTCAAGAAATAGAGGAGAGATGAGCATGACTTTGCTAAGCCATCACTTCTGTCCAGGACAATAAGGGCTTTGGACTAACGTGTAGCATGCTGTCAGGTTTATTCTGTTGCTGTCAGCGTTGTCCTCATTTCAAGGAAGAAAAAAAAAAAAGGACATGATGTGTTATTCTGTCAATCTTCCAAATGTTGTTAGTACAAAAATAATAAAAACATCCCCCCAGATTTCCACCCCTGAGAGGTAGTGGAGGAAGGGTGGGTTGTGTTCATAGCAGCATTTATATAAGTGCACGCTGCGCTCCTCATCCCAGATGGAAGTGCTAAGTGAGAGGAGCTGTTCCTAATTGGTGTCCTCTGCTCATTTTGACACCTTTCAAGTGAACAGTAGGTAACAATGGAGATGATTTAAAACCACCAGTTTGAATCAGTCTCTGAATTTCCTTGTAGCCTCTGTAACTTGTTGTTGTCAGGAATAGGAATTGAGGCTTAGTCTTCAGCATGGAGTACCTGCAATTGGTAGGGGTGTATCTTCTCATTGGAAGGAAGAAGCATCTCCTTCCACTGAATTCTCAAAACCATTGCCCGTTGAGCTGTTTTGTGCTGTGCTCTGAAATGAAACGGCTTAAGTGACAGCTCCATCCCCACTTCTTTTCAGAGGAATAGTGATGAAATGTGTGGGCTTCGTGTTGCTGTCAAAGCACTGAATGGGATGCTTCTGTGATGAGAAACTTGTTGAATTTCTTGAATTTCTTCCAGGAGAATGCTTGAGGGGCCAAGTAGTGCCTGGTATGCAGAATGCCATTGTCCTGCATATAAGAACGAGGGATGATGAGGGGAGTGTTCCTGATTTATTTTTTTTCCCCTGTATGTGTTCAGAGTCCTGCTGCCATCTCTTGTTTCTATCTTGTCAAATACCGGGGGAGAAATGAGAACACGCTTTGCAGCAGGAGAGTTTTAGGATTCTTGTGCAGAGCTGTTCTAATAACGAGTTGTTACTCTGTGTGAGTGATGGAGGAATGTCTTGCACAGCCCAGGTCGAAGACATGGAAATAAGAGATTCCTTAAGACAGGAGGAGGTTTCATTGCCAGGTTTTCAGTGATGGGAGATGGACAGGACCTGTCCATCCACTGTCCCTTCAAGGCCAGCGTGCTCTTCTCATGAAGATGTCTAATAATCCAAAATGAGGCCGTTGTCAGTGCAAGCTGTTTTCATGTATAAGAGGTAAGAAGGGTACAGGTATTGCAAGATGAAGCAGAAAGTCTTAGGAAGATGAAAGAATATACAGGGAGTGGTGCAGTTGGTAGCAGCCTGAGCTGCAGCAGAGCTTTAGGGTGAGGCAGATGAAGATCTTGCTGTTTATACCTAAGGGATTCTTATGTTTTTAATGTAGGATTTTCATTATATGAGCTCATAGAACTAGTATGATAACAGTTGTGTTTTTTCTGTAGTAACTAACTCCAGTTGTGAGTTGTTTGACAACATCAACACACTGGAGAGTGTGAGCTAGTGTGGTACCTGAGCAGGCAGAGCCACATCATGCAGAATATCTTCAGGAAGAGGAGATTTAATGGAGACCTAAAGTGTTACAGCTATTTTTGGGATGCTTTGCCGGGTGAGCAATCCCATGTTTTCATAATGCGAGTTAAATATTCAAACCCAGAGTTTTTAAAGCAGTTGCTTTTTGCTCTGTTTCATGCTTCTAATTGTTCAGCTCTTTGGATGGGAAGGGATGCTGAAGTTTTTAGGACGTATTTTACTTAGGAGCATCTTTATTGATCTCTTCTAAATAAAGGTGCAGCAGCAAGTTTTATGTGAAAGCACACGTCTGGTGCTCTATCCAAGAGGTTGAACTTCATGGGCTCGCCCAGAGTTTCTGCCTTCCCTCTGCAGTAGTGGGCATTTGTTAAGTGCATGTTCTGCATTGCTGGTGCCTAGCAGAGGGCAAAGAGTTACAAAAACATCTCTAAAACATTGCTGGAGAAGATATATTACTCTATTATTTAGTCAAGATTCAGGGTGAGAATAAAGCTTCTGTTCTGCCAGTCCTACAAGCTATAAAATTGTCATATTTCAGCCACAGGAGAATTTGTATTGGCTCCTTCAATCCAAAACTGCAATGAATGATGGGCTCTGTTGGAGCAGTTGATAAACGGGGATCTGGCTGAACAGGGAGGAAGACCAGAGAGGCTTGGGGTTGCATGATTTAGTCTTTTATAGAAGACTTCAAGGTAAAAGCAGGAGGTAGGCATCAAGTTCCTGTGCTGTTGAACCCTAGACATCATTTGTTCCTCAAGGCCTTGCTAATAAGAGCAACAATAATTTCACTGAGTTGAACTGAAGTTCACTACTGAAAAGCTGCAGCGTGTTCCTTGCATGTATGTCATTCCATTGTATTGTCTTCTCCCTGTGAGCCAGTTAGAAGCATAAAGCAAAGCCAGTACACTCCATTTGGGAAGCTACAGGAGTGTGTGTTAGGTGGAAGAACTTCAAAATCCAGCCAGTTCACTCAGAAGAAGGCCTGCCCTGAGCAGAGGTGTCAAATAGAGTTGTACCAGGGGCTGTTCTCAGTCTGGTGTGGCTTGATGCTTCATTTAAAAGTTAACGTGAGGAGTGGAGAGAGCCTTCTGATTAGATCTGTGTGTGTCACAGGTTGAGTGGTGCTGGGAATACGCTGCAGACTGGGATAAAAATGCAGTCCCATCTTAATTAAACTGTGGAGTTGGGCAGAAATCCATAAAGTGAGACTCCTTCAAGGACAGTTGAAGGCAGAAACAATTAAATGCACAAATTCTGAATGGAGGGAGACTTGAGGTAGCAGGATCCCAGAGGAGGGAGTGTGATTTGTAGAAGAAGGTGGAATAAGCTCTCCTCTGGACTTGAGAGAGGAAATGCTGTCCTGGAACCGGGTGCTACAAATACCCTGACCGTGCAGAAAGCTCCCAGCTAATGCTTCCTGGGGACTGCCTGACACACAGCAGGTGAAATCTTATGTATGTTTATGGATGAGGGGTGTCTGCACGTGTGTGTCGGTGTTTCTCAGTGGAATGAATTTCAAACTTCTACAAAAACCAGCCCTGTTCACTTGAAAGTGATTTCTAAATGATGCTGTGCTGTAAGTACTGCAAGAGCCACGGTGCACTTGTGCAAGTGTGCCCTTCCCAGTGCATGTTTGAAGATGCCATACTGTTAAATAGTTGATTAACTTGGATTACCAGACAGAGTAGTTAATGGGTATGTGTTATATGTACTACAAATAACAGTACAAATGATGTTTCCTAGAAGCAGCCATTAAGAGCTAACTTCTTGTCCAGCTCTCCAAAAAAAACAGGAGTAGGCATAGACTTATTCTAAGGACTGTACGTGATTACAGTTGCTGAGAAGTATTTAATCAGTTCCTAAGCAAGGAGTGTTGTGAGACATCCTGGTAGTCACTGCAGCAGAAAGAGCTCTTGTTGAGTCTATAGTGCCTACAGTTCCTGCATCGATGGAAGCTCCCATGTAACTGAAGGCTGGGAATATCTTGCTGGTGAACTTTGTGAAGACATCAGCTCTGACTGTATGTACCACAAAACTAGTTTTTCAAACAGCACCTAAGGACTTAATCAAAATACTTGAGAGTGTAAAACATCACCCTTTTTTAGCCAGGCCATATTGGTTCCTCAACTGCCAAAGCAGGAAAGGCATTAGGGAATGGCACCATGAAAATCCCATGTGATGAAGTTAGTTAAAGATTGTGGTACATGTTTTTTCTGAATATGCTTCTTGCCCAGGCTCCTGATTTGCCTCCTCATTGGAGAATGCATCCAAATCCACAAGTAACATGCAAGTTTGCATTTCATTTTGAGCCCAGCAGGCATACGGCAATGAGGTTACAAGGCCTTTCCAAGTGAGCCTGGAGGGACTTGTTGGCTAGAGTTTGGATTTTTGGCAAGCAGCTTACTGCAGCTCTTTTCTATAATAAACTCAGGGTTCAGTCCCCGGCCTCTTATAGATACTGAGTGCTGTTGCGTGTCTCTGGGTAATCAGTCACTGGAAAGGCACAGCTGTTTCAAGATGCACAGCCATGGGTGCAGCATGTAGGAAAGGCAAGATCAGGGTCATGCTACAGATGCGACCACATTCTACATGTGTTCTTCTTTGACAGGGAAAATTCTTGTATAACGCTAGCAGTTCTCTGAGTGAGTTTTGAACGTTGTCCATTAAGCCTTCCAAGGCCATGCATGGCTGATGCCTCTACTGCAGGCAGAACAGTGGCAAGCAGGATTGCCTAGGGCAGTGACTTGTGTTCATTTGAGAGCAATTCTAAGAAACTGAGCAGGGTTATAAGAAATATGGGGCTAGAAGAGGTTCTGCTACATACTTGATCATGGAGAAACTAATAAGTGAGTGAAGAGATTCCTGTAATTCTTTTGTTTTTCTGCAAATATTTTATGATGGATACGTTCCTTGTTACACAAGCATAAAAGAAAACACATGGTAAGGATTCAAAATTGAGTGTTTTAATTGGAAATTAAAACTTCGCTAGCAGTAATGCTCAAGATGTCCTCGTGTGTCCGCTGCAGCAACTGCAGGGCCCTACGTTGATTGCTAAGTGGTCCTTTGTTTTAAAAGCCTTGATGAACGTTGATGCAGACCAACCCATTTGTGCTGCTGGGCTTCAGGTTGACTGCTTCCAGTGGTGAAGTGTCTTCCTAGATCAAGTGCTAGAGGTGTCTGTCAAAGGAGTCAGGTTGCTTCCTCATGGACAGCAGTGTTTCTGCTGCTGTGATACCAGTGAGATGCTAACAAATAGCAAAATAGCTCACTTAATTTAGTTCTGGCCAATTTGAATGATGGATGCAAACTACTGCTGTGGTTGGCTGCTGTTGTTTTTTAGCTCAAATAGCAGAGGCCAATGCTTAGGTAACAGAGGTTCTGGTTTTCTCTTTTCTGGTGGTGAATCGTTAAATCCATATGGCTCGTAGTACTTGTGCAGCGATGGCTCCAAATGCTGCAGCGAGTTGTATTGCTGCAGGGCTTTGCACTGTAAAATGTTATAGCCCATTAAATAAGGGGAACAAACTAGTCCTAAACTTGGTTTATTTCATATTTTCAAACTTACCCTCAAGTGATTAAGCAAAAAGTGGTTTTTCCAGCAACCAATTATCTTCTGTATATCTTCTATAGTTCAATTATCTGCTAACCCCATCTCCTGTTATGATCTGCCGCAGATGCCTTGAACATGGTCCTTCTGCTGTGTACTTGCTAGCCCTTGTGGAAACATATAAGCAGTTATTTCTGTTGCATCATATCTGAGCAGGATGGTAAGGATGGGTGCTGCTTTATGTCTAACAAAAGCTTGAAAACTCTTGAGTTTGTGTTAATGTTAGCCCTCAAACAGCAAAAGAACAGCTTTCTATTAGCTCTGCAGGAAGATAACCCATTCTCCTTTACCGCAGGGGAAGTTCAAGCTCACTTACAGTACAATATGTGTACATACAAAGATATCATTCCTGCCCTGTGCTAGTCCTAGGTAAACAGAGTGACTACTAGCAGTAGTAATTAGGGTAATAACCATAAGACTCAAACTCTTAACAGAACTGTGTAAGTAACGAGATCTTTCATACGCAGCGGGGAACCTGAATGGAGATTTGGATGTCTCTATTAATGTCTAGTGACAGTTTTTTTCTCAAATGAGTGCCCCTTGACTCAGCTGTGGTCCCCCAGACCTGGCCAGAGGTGAACTGTTAATTGTGGAATATAAACTTGAGCTGTGGAATGTGATTTCTTCTGCTACAAGTTCAGCTGTTAAGCTTTGATCTCTGCTGTTTGGAGCACAAGAGAATCAGTAAGTTTCACTTTTCAACTCCTTAAAAACTGATGGGAGAAGGCAAAGACCACTCATGAAGTGTATATATAAGAGGTGGATTATTTATCAATCCTTGTTCGTTTTGGAATGACAGTGATTCTGTAGAAGGGAGTATCCCTCTTTCAACCTGCATGGTTTTTAAACCTCATTTATTCTGTATCTCAAATCAACAAGAACTTGACTCTACCTAACTTTCTATGACAGCTTGTAGAATTGCCGGTGTGAATACACTCTGCTAAGCCCTAAACCAACCTCTTGGTCACTGCAGGCTGAAACGATTTGAAAACCTATGTAACCTATTCACCAACCTTGGGCTGTTATTCGACATCTTTAACGAAAGCTGAAGCCAGAACAGCCCTGCTGACTTCAGATACTCGATACTCGTTATAAGCCAGCTGTAGACCCTCATGTACAGTCAGAATGGGACAAGGAGAATTCAATGGGCCAGCTGCAGCGTTCGGGCAAGAGTGTGCTTGCTCCCTTGGGATCCTGTGGGCAATGGCATTCTTGCTGCTGCACTCTCCTTATCTGGTGCTGAAAAGCAATGTCTGCTTACATCTGCTTTTCAGCACTGTTCATGAACACCAGCAAGCTCAGGGCAGCCCCTTCCAGCACCTGCCATTGTGTTCCATTACCCCGTGTCTTCTTGTGGCCCTGAGCAGGGTGATGCTTTGTGGGCAGCTCCACATGAATCTTTGGTGTAGCTCTTCGCAGAACCCCACATTGCAATGGTGTGCTGAGTCTGTAGGTCCAGGTATGAGTCCATGGCATGCAGGTGACTTAAGAGGAGGTTGGACCATTATTGTGGAGCTGGGAGTTATACTTAGAGTTGAGGTTGTGCTGTTTTTCCTGTATTCTGTCTAAATTCCACTTCATTGATGCAATATAGGATACTTGAGGCCACGCTCCCCAGGGCAGTGATTGCAACTCCTCATGTGATTAAAGACACTTGGCCAGCAGCCCTTATCACCGTGAGGTTCATTCCACTCTTTAGGATGGCTGGTGCACGTTAACTGCACCGTGGTTCCAGCTCTCAGAGCCTCAGGATTTGTATCTCAATAGTGAGAATGCTCTGATATTGGTTGTTATCCCACCTGAGACCCACAGGCTTATTTTACTGCTTTTTTGAATAACTGGTTTATCATATGGGCATACAGCAGGGCCCAGCATGTCTGTAGCCATCGCTCTCCCTAGGCATACAGTAGATATTTATGCTGCCCTTGCTTATCTGGCTGTCCTTCGCTGTTTTAATATGAACCATACCAACTAAAGCTGCCTGAGAATTGAAGATTATCTGTGGTATTCATCACATTTAGGAAGGGAAGTTGGTGTAACGTTGGCTTCTAGCATTTGCTAGGCCTTGTCTCCTTGACAGAAAACAACAGACTAAAACGATTACCAAGAACAGCTGCTTAGAAGGGGCTTCGGATATTTTTTCCTCTTCTGCTGACCTGAACCACGGCAATTATAAGTTCTGGTTATTGTAAACTTACCACAGAACACAAGGCATACCTTAAAATGATGTCATGTCTAGACACACAATTCAGGTATAAATTATGGAGAGAAAGTAGCTTGTTCAGTGGTTAAACAGTAAAAATTTAACAAGATATTTCTGTGTCTCTAGCCTTCACTCTTGCATACGTATTTCTTTACCTCTTACCAGGAGAATTCTGAGACTGCCTCTTAATTTTTTTGTGTGTTGGTAGATGGAATTTCCTCCCTGTTCTCCATTTCATTTCCTATTTCTGCTTCTCTGGGTCTCCGGGGAAGCAGTGCAGCCATCTACTCAGAGCAGAGAACTGGAGAGGAAGGCTCCTGAGTCCAGTCGTGACTCAGCTAAGATCACACAAGGGTGATATACGGTAACTTTTTCAAATCCAAGCTTGCTATTTTGGATAGATTTGTTTTATGGGGTGGTGGGGGAAAGAGAAGAACTCAGCTGTGGTGCCCAGATAGTTGATTTTCAGAAATGTTCTCTATTTATGGCCTCAACAATGTCCCTGGTGTCCCTGGTGGGGTTGTCTGGGCCTTATGTTTAAGGGTAAGTTGGACAGCAAGCTTGACTATTCATTCAGTTTTGCTAGTAGAGCGTGTCTAGAATGCTGCTGCTTTGCACGTGAATGGTGGAGTGTAGCTGAGATGCCCTGTGCGTTTCATAGCTGGGGACTTTTGGCCCTGCAAGCACAGAGGATGGCTTTTACAGGTGCTGCAGAGAACAGCACACATGAAAGTCATGCATCCCATCCACATCAGTTATTTGGGCATAGTTCCATTGACTTCACAGGGAGTCCTCCCACGTTACAGGCCTTAGCTAGTCTGTTGGCTTAGATTTTAATACACATTTCCCCACACTTGGCCTGGACTTAATTTCATGATGAGATTGGAACTGTTGGCTTATCACCTGTTGTAATCTATATCCTTTGGGTACCTGCTATGAAATGCAGACTTTGGAGGTGGAAGAGGCCTGTTGGGTTAACAAGCCAGTGTAGGATTATTCTCTGTAGCATATTCTGTTGTGCTTTTCCTGGCTTAATTACACAGTCCTCAAGTGATGGAATTTGGCAAGAATATTCTTCCTTTTTAACTGGTATTTTGTCTCAAGTTCCCTTAGTAAGCCTTTTCAGTCATCTCCATAGTATCATGCTGCTGTCTAGAATTTCTTCTCTCTATCCATGTTGATGGCTATTGGAGGTTTTTTTTCCCAGGTCTAAGTCTGTTGCCTGTTCTTGCTTGCAGAGCAGCTCTCTCTCTCAGGATGGCTGCTCTGCCATCCATGTGTTTCCCTGAGGGTGAGGTTTCAGCCTTGGGTTGGTAATGTGTCTGGATCTACGTGTTATCATACCTGGGCCTCTCATGATCTTTCTGTACCCGTAATCACATTAGTTCATTTCCTGGAAGCTGTCTACACTGCAGGTCTCCAGAGACAATTTTTAATGCTTATTAAGCAGAGATGGCAATTGATGGTATCGAGCATGTTGCTGTAGAGACAGCTTCTGATGTGTTCTGAAGAACCATTTCACCCTTTTTGCAGTGTGTACAGCAGTGCTGTGGCTTATGAACGGGTGTACGTGTTGGCATCTGGTTGCCTCCATGTGTCCACCCTGGTAGCTTGCTACTAAGCAGAGACTTCCTTGGCATCTACAAACTCACATTGGCAAGCCAAAGCCTAAATTCACTCCCACTTGCCTGCCTTTTGGATAGCACAGTGATAACTCAGCTTTCCTGCATTCTCTGTAAATACCGGATCTCACAAAACCATGACCTTCCTGTCCTGGCCTGATGTTTGTGATTAGAATGACCCCATTTGCTCGGGGCCTTTTTGCTGTTCTGCTTCTTAGGTAAGACTTGTTTTTATTTGGGTGCATTTCTGGCAGTTGTTTTTTTTTCTGGCCACTTTGTCTCTCCCAGCAAGGAATCACCATGCATCGACTGCCTTTCTGCATTTGTACACTCCTGTGTTATTTGTAGACATGGAGGGTGAATGTAGCATGCAGCTTGCAAAGCACCCCACGTCCTTAGGGTGGTTAATGCCCCTGTGCAGTGCAGTTAGGTGACAAGCCTTGTGATGCTTATGAATGAACTGAACCACAAATGGTTATAACATCTTCAGGGATCAGTAAACAAAATGACTGTGTGCAGTGAGACCGTGAAGCAGACACTTCCACTGAAATACTCTGTCATATTAAGAGTGCTCAAGGAATTAAAACTTCCAGCCTCAACACTCTTCCAATCCATTACACAGGCTGAGGTGGCCTTAGGGCCCTCTTTTAGTTTTAATGGAGTGGTTGTTTTTCTACACAGACTTTTTTCTACCCCCCCCCCCCCCCCACCATTTTAATGGCTATTAAACATAGGAGGAGAGTGTTAATACAGCTCTAAATACTCTGTCAGCCAAAGCTTGTCCTCGCTCCTGCATTTTAGGATCTCCATTTGCTCAATGAGTTTTCCCCTGTTCATAACCTTTTTGAGAGGGGCTGTTTCTTTGTGAGACCCTTGACCAGTCAGTTCAATTACAAAGAGATGAAAAGCATCAGTGTCAGCTCTATGGCAGCACCCCGGCTGGGGTCTTAATTCTTGTGAAGTGATTGGTGCTCAGGGACTGGGGCTGCATCCAAGAACTATGTAGCATGGAGCAGGATGTAATAAATCCCCCCTGTCCTAATCTATTGTTTTTCTACTCTCCCTTCCCTTTCATCCTGTCTTTCCAAATCTGCAGCCTGGTTTCGTATCTGTTTGCCCAGGTGGAGTCTGCTCCCTTTCTTGAGAATATGGGGACTTCCCTCTCTTGGGCTGGTCCAAGGGAAGAAAGCTGTAGGCTCAGCTGACTCCACTCACCTCCCTGGGCTGATGAGGACAGAGCTGGCAGAGATGTCTGGGGAAAGAGTGCTTCAGGCCAGAGCATCCTTACCACTCTGTTCTCTCCTATGGCTTTTGGAAGTGTCCTGCAGTAGAGGAGCAATTTCCTTGTATGAAGGATTCTGGACCTGCTGTAAAAGCCACTTTCTGTTGCTCCTGGCATCACCGCTCCAAATGCTTTCAAAACCAAACCTTCTGAGCCTTACTTAACACTGTAAGAGGTTTGGGCTGCTTGTCCCATTGGTAGGAGTCCTGAAGAGTGGGCCTAGTTTTGAATTCATGGGTCAATCCATTGCCTTGTGAGTTTGGTTACCGGCAGAGGCTCATCCTTGTCCTGACTGTGTGGACAAAGCATCATCCAGTGAGACCACTGTGTGTTCTCCTCATGTGGTATTATTGTCTTGCCACCTTTTCAGTGTCAGTGTGAGCCTCCTTCAAACAGATCTCATCATACAGGAGTTTGCAAACCCCGCTGTCCCAGGGAGAATTAATTTGCTCTGGAGCAGTGCAGATACTTGCCTCCTGCAGGTCTTGCAGAAAGCAGAACTTCAGGTTGTTCTGGAGTATTGAATTGTGTGAAAGCTGGAGAGTTTTCCTCCTATTCCACATGGAGTAACTTGCAGCACCTTAACAGCAATGATATCCATCCAAGGAAGAGAAAATGGGAGAAATGTAAGAAATGAAAATATGAACCAGAGCTACTTAGGGCAGAGACCACAGCTGGATACGGGATTCTCTTTGGCCTCATCATTGATAGGATTCTTATGGGGAAAGGTGTGTTTTCCCCAGTTCTACAGCATTCTATTTAGAGATGGCATTTAGTGAGCACGTGTGTTTAGACAAGCTCTAAGAATAGGAATGCCTGCTTCATTAATAAGTCCTTAACCACATATCTGTAGACATGATTGGTGGGAGTTCTGAATGGAGGCTTGGGTTTAATTCTAGTAGAAATAATCTGTCTTGAAAGGAAAGAAACAAACATGTTTGGGAAACTTTGCTTCTCACTCCAGCATTGCATTTGGGCCGGTGCTAGGCTGTGAAATAAACGTGCATGGGTGAAAGCAAAGCAGTAAATGGAGCGTAGTGTAAAATATACAGTGACCTTGAGTAGATGGTTGGTGGATTAACACAGAATGGTGATTTCTACTGATATGAGATGGTAAGCATACATGGAAAATATAAACTTGATAGGTGGCTGTGCTTGTTTTGTTGCATCTCATTATTTTTTCATGTTCTGGGTGCTGTCAGTATACAAACACCTTGGCATTGTGAGTCAGGTAACGATGTGACTCCATAGAGCCATCCTATTGTTTTCCAAACAGTGCTCTTAGCTGTACCAATAAGATGAGTGCTCTGGGAAGACAGACCATAGCCCCCCCCTTTTTTTTTGTAATCACCATTTGGGCTCTGAAGCGGGGCTTTCAGTGACTGGTGATAGATTTGCACTAAGTTTGGAAGCAAATGCAAATTATTTCAGAGAAAATCTTTTTTACAGAGCAAGCTTCTGCTGCCTGGGGAGGAGGGATCACATATGCACCTAGGTTTTCTCATCTTGCCAGCTTTGCATTCCTTTCTCTGCTTCATTCTTATGCTTCTGTTTCTTTTCTTTTTCCTTCTCCCCCAGCACCCATTGTTCCTGTGCTTTTATGCTGGTTGAGGCACAGCCTGGGTCAGGAATAGAATCATAGGATGGATTGGGTTGGAAGGGACCCCAAGGATCATTGAGGTCCGAACCCCCCAGCCACAGCTAGGGCCACCAACCTCCAGATACAATACCAGACCAGGAACAGGCAAACTGTACAGCTTTGGGGTTGGGGTGCTGATGTGGGCTCCTGATTCCCAGCCTCAGCTGCTCTTTGTCCTTCTTGGCTCCACAGGAGCTCGTTGGTGCTATCATTCACAGCTGCTTCTGGGTACCAGTGAGATGGCTCTGTCCATAGGGTCAGGTACCCTGAGCTCCTCTGCTTGTACCTTCTGCCTGTTTGTTCTCTTCTTTTAGGTTGTTAGTAGGGAATAATCACACCTATGGGGCTTCCCTAGGAGCAGGGAGATGGAATTGGCAGCAACTGTTTCCTTTTATCTGCTGGGTACGTGACATCTCAAACCTCAGGTGCTGCGGACAGGCTTCTGTTCTGCACATGCTATGGGAGGGCAATGAAGGCTGGAGAAGCCTTCTTCACTGCTGGCACTAAGCTGAGTTTCACCTGTGCTGCCGGGATGGTTGGCCAAGCATCACTTCCATCGTTTTTTGCCACTTCCCTCCAAGTTTCCAGAGTTGCAGAGGCTGCTCTCCTGTGCCTGCCTCTTCAGGCTGAGGGAAGGTGAGCAAACCATCTTAGCTGTCACCCTGGGATTGCACTGTGACATGGGGGCTCTGCCTCCAGCTCTTCCCCAGCTGTTCAGAGGGCAGATCCAGCAGTATCTTCTGTCCTCAGCCACCTGAGGAAGGCATCTTCTGTGCATGCTTTCTGCAGCTGCCTTCCCTGGAGGGCTTTATGTAAATGTAGGAGGCCTGCTGGCTTGTGAGGAGGGGAAAGCGATACTTTGGAAATGACGAGGCTCTGGGATTTAACCCTTCAGTTTCTAGAGATTGAAAACACTGACTGCCCTTTGGTGTCTCATGTAGTCCTTATTTCCTAAGTGTTTCACATCTGAGCTGCAGAGCAGCCCCTTTCCATCCACCCATCCTTCGGATCCCAGCTGTGGAGGTGGGAAATCAGTTTGGACCAACCCAACAAGAAAAGGAGGTGAGAGCAAAGACCCGAGCTCTGCAAAGGGAAGCTCTGGGAGTGGCTCATTGCCCTCCCCACCTTTCCTAAAGCTCAGCAGCACTCATGGAGCTGGAATGGGGGATGCATTTATCAAATTCCTGTATGCAACAGCAATGCAGTTGTTTTAGATTAGTGTACAAATAGACATTAGTGTAATACATCTGTTGTTAATCCACATCTTGGTAGAAAAGAGATGCCAACACATCATTTATTAGCCACGTCGATCCTATGATGTCCTTTCTTTTGTCTTTAGTGCATGTAATAGGTTCCAGGATGCCTTTTATTTCATTGTATACCACATTTCCTCTTGTCTAACTTAGCAGGACATAATATGTTCCAGGATGTAATTTATGCCATTTTGGAACTGGACACCCCACAGTGTATCCTGAACTCTTCTGAAAGTTGCTAGTTGTCATGTTCTGCACACAGGTTAGCCTTTGCAGATTTGATGGGTAGTAAAGAAAAGCAGGGAGACTTGTAGGAAGAAAAGCAACTTGTTTGTAGTCAAGGTGAGCTACAGGATCTTCAGGGATTCTGGATGTTGGCGTACAACAGGCTGTGACTCTGACAACCTTAGTTTATTGGGGAAGTCAGGCAGTGGCATGGTAACCCACCTTAAGAGCCTCTCCTTGGCTGCTGGTGTAGGAATACACTGATAGTCGCAGGGAAGAGCACTGAAGGATGTTGAGGAGGAGCTGTCGTAGGTGCATCTCTCCTTTTCCATGGAAGCAGAGGGCTGCTGCTGGAGTCCATTTATCTGATTGTACCAAAGCTCTGTGCCAGCCCGAAGCAGAAGAATGAAAACCCCTTAACTGGCTCTTTCCTGTTTAGTGAGTAGATATTAATGGGCTTTGAGCAGCAGATGACATTTGCAGGTGATGAGGGAAGCAGGGACACAAGGCCTGCTGAAAGCTGGGGAGGCTGGTGGTATTTTGATTGCAGTATGATTGTGTGGGGAGGAATTGGCAGTGGCTACTTGCCTGATGGCTTCAGCAGGAGTCTATTCCTTTTGCTTTTCAGTCAGTTATGCTTTAAAATCCCACCCAGAATGGTGGAAGCCCAGTCCTACAGCCCCTCATCGCTGCATTACCCAAGTGCTGGCTTTCCTCCCATGCCAGGAGTTTGCTGTGCAGTTAAGTAGGATGCTGTAGCCACGGTCTGGCTTCTGCAGGGAGAGAAGAATACCCTGAGCACGGCCTTTGAGCCTTAGGATAGATTGCTGCTCTCAACTTGTGGAAAGGTTTTAGGGAGTATTTTGGTGAAATAAAATGTTTTCTTTGCTTTATTCATCGCAGATCCCCCAGGAGACAGCTTACCTCGTGGTGTCCAGCCTCCCTGCTTTGTACCCCTTTCTGTCTGGTTCGTGTCTGCTTTCTGAGGCACTGATCTTGAGGACTGGAGGGGAATAATGACAGCGTCAGCTCCAGCCTCGAGCTTCTTGCTTTATCAGAACTTTAAGTATGTGCTGGTTTTAAGCAAGGGAAGAGTACAGGGAGTTTGGGAATGTGTTGCTAAGGGTAACCAAGATGTAAGACCCGGGGGAATAATGTTAATAAAATAAATTGCTGACTTGGAGAAGTCTGATAACTCAGACGGGTGAGTTCTTAGTCTTGACATCATGTTTTGCTCCTTTCCTCCCACTCTGCCCCCCATCAGCTGCCTCTCACTCCAAGGCACTCTCATTCAAAGGGATGAAGTTCAGTTAAATCCAATACAGTGTTATGCAATTAACGCACAGGTCTCGTGCCAGGATCTCTTGTTTCCAGATCTCCAAAGAACTGAATGCTAAAAGGAAAACTGTTTTGGAAATGAGAAGCTCTTAGCCATCTCCAGACAGCTCAGCACAACTCTTCCGTAAGAGGAGATATGGGGAAATATGAAATAGCAAACAACAGAGAGACACCGGTCAAGCAATTAATTTTCTTGTTGAGCCATAGGAATAGCAGAGGAGCCAGAGTTATCTGTCCTGTGAATAACAGAGTTGTGTCTGTATTGCGCTATGCGCACAGAGCAGGGTCTCCATTCCTTACTGCTAATTTTAATTAAAAGATCCTAATTAGAGCACTTGGGAGGTGTCTACATGAGCTGTCTCAGGATCTCCTTGTTGCATAACACCTAACACAGCCAAGTTTTCTGCGTCACTCAAAAGAAGCTCAACTTCTTACTGATTGAGACCAGCTCTGGTTGCATCACAGCAGGTAGACGAACCTACCAGAGCACAGCCCAACAGCCAGACCAGGGCCTGGAGGTGGGCCTTATTTAAGAATAGTTCTGCTTTGTTTTATTCTTTGGTAACTATTTGATATAGGGAGAATCACTTTCCTGTCAAAGCATCTGATCACAGCCCCTTACAAAACCTCATCGTCGTCCCCAGCACTTCTTATTGGCACTTATCCTGTAGGCTGGTGCCTGAGGCAGGTCGTTGCTGTTGGTGGCTGAGATGGTTATGTGGCAGAAAGACAAAGTTGTGGCTTAAGAGGTCTTTATGAGGAGTGGTGTCTGCCTGTGTGCACAGGAGGCAGGGAAAGCCAACCCAGCATTCTTTGTGTGCTTACGGGTTGGGACATTGAGGGCTGCTATGCCTCAGAACACTTGTCTGGTTAGCACACTGGTGATCAGTGGAAGGTACTGATGCTTCTTGGTGCTTTTTCTTAATTCAGAGTTTGTACTTTATTTCCCTGCAATGGAAATGGCAAATTTCTGAACCATGGAGGACTGCTGTGTTAGCATGACATTGCTGACCATTTCCTATTAGACCAAGCCAGTTTTGTTTAGCAGCACTGATAACCTAGTGAAATACACGTGGCATGTGCTTATGTGCCCCTCTGCTCTCCATGTGCATATCTGTTGTCCCAAACGTTGGGCCTCTCAGCTAATAGGCTTTCCTGGGGTTCACATAAGACTGGCTTACAGTTCACATCCAGCCCGTGCTCTGTCAGTTGGCTCTTCCTGCTCTAAAGTCATCTTTAGAGAAACATACTCTAGCTGAGCAGCTTGTAATGGCCCAATGCTTCAGCTGTGTGTGTTCTTGTTGCCGTGGGCAGAAGCCTGCTATTATTTCCCTGCCCGTTCTGCAAGGGCATTATACTGCTCTGCATGCCTTCATATGGTAAATGCTCTAATGAACTTGGTGGGGCAAATAGTTCCTATGCCTTGAAGCTGTGTGGTGAGACCAAGGGGCTCTCCTTGTCCTCATTCTGGGCGTGTGCACTGGACCTGTCTCTCAGCTCCATCTTCTTTTGTCACTGCAGAAGCAGGTGTCCATGCACATGGGAAGGGAGGGGAGAGAATTGCTTTTATTTTGTCTGTGCAGCCCCACATTGAAGGAGAACTAAGAACTCCTGTTCCAGTATTTATCTGGCTCGATCGGAGTTGATATTGCTGGTGATGTGACTTCAAAGGCTACTGTATGCATGGGAGATGTTCAGTATGTGTAATCAAGCATAGCAGGCATCAGGCAGGATAGGTGTGTTCAGACACATGCAGCACACGAGGGAATGGGATGCGTGCATTGGGAAGTGGATGCCAAGCAGCCAAGACTGGAGACCTCTTCTACTTTCTCAACTTGGTACACTTTCACATAACCTAAATTGCACATCCTACGGTACGCCGTGTTTCATTTATATCTACCATTGGCCCCAGGAACTGCTTTGAATCTGCACCAGTAGAGCTGAAGTCAGGGTGAGGTAGACGTGGAACTCAATGAGCAGTGCATACAGGACTTGGGCACGATGCAGAGCTGTGTGCTGCTGCCACTCTGTGCGTCCAGTCAGAGTGGGAGGCTTAAGGAGGTTAGAAAAAAGGGAGAAGTCGTGGTGTGATGCAGTGTTTTGGCACCGCTGAGTTATTTTGCTTAATAGCTTAGAGATGATTTAATCTCTGAGATAATTAAATTGAAGGTGTCATTTCGAAAGATAACAATGTCTGTGTGAGCTCTGTTAGGCTTGGCATAAGCTTCAGCTTGTTTTGTAGGGATTGAGGGATTTTCTTTTGCAGAGTATGGAGGAGGAAAGGCAGGGCTAGTTTGATGGTATTTATTTCCATTCTTTCTTGCTATAAAATATACTGACATAATGCAGAGCAAGAAAGCAGCCCCTGAGACCTCAAGAGGGTGATAGCGAAACACTCCCTTGGATTTGAACATAGCTCCTGACAGCAAAACCTCTTGGATCGAGCTCTGTGTCCATCTGTCCTCTCCTCCTTGCAACCTGCCAAAGAAGATAGTTGGGCAGAGAACCAGCCCGGGGTGCAGCAGGAGGCAAGCAGCCCTGTGAGCTCTGCAGGGATGGATATGGGCATACAGCCCCAGGGCCCCGTGCTACTGCCTGTTTCAGCTGGAGCATCCTCATCTCAGGGGCTGGCATGGCCTGGGCCTTGCTCAGTGCCCTCTCTATGGTGGGCTTGTGCAGTAAGAGTCTGCTAGCAGACCTTCTCCTCTTTGAGCACTGCATTGTTAGTAATATTTTCCCTGCTCACTGCACGTTGCATTTGGTTTTTTTGGCCTGGATGGGCTGCTACCACCGCTTTAACACCAGCTGTGTGATCCTTGAAGAAGAAAGGCTGTATGTAACGTGTCTGCATTTTTATTTTTTCCCCACTTTCTCTCTTTTCTGGTGCAAAAGGGAAAGTCAAGGCTGGGCAGTTTGGTGGTGTGGCGTGATTTACACCCATTTATTGAGAAGTTGGCAGGGAGTTTTTTTCTTACTGGCAGGAGAAAGAAGGGGACGAGGGACCCCCTTCTGTTGAATTACTTAGAAAAACAGCCAACACTTAAAATTACAGGCATCGAACTATATATTCCAGTGAAGTAAAAGATCTATGAATAATACGTCTTCAGGCTGAAATATAATTTGTATGCTTTAAGCAGTAGAGAGGAAATGGGATATAATTCCTATTAGTAATGTATATATTTTCCCTAATCAAGGAAACAGCTGTCCAGTGGAAAGTCTGTGTTTGCTCCATAAATATAGTTTTAACTTTTTAAATAATATATGGAGCTCTAATCTGTTTTTGTTCAGCTGATTTGAAGGATTGCTTTGGGATTGCATGTCCTCCGCAGCGCAGCTCATCTTCTCAGGGCGAGCATCTCATCCATTGCAACAGATGGAACACAAGATCCATGAACCAAGGGCAGGTTTGTCTACTTGTTCTGACTGGCGCCCTGAGGATGAGCCCGTCAGACTTAGAAGTGCTTCTTGTATCTTTGCTAGCAGCTCAGAAGCGAGCACACTGTTCTGTGACTTGTGATTAAACATGGGGCCTTTTGCATTCCTTGTTTTGGGTTGGACCCAACGTGATCGTAGAGCAGGTTGTAGTTTATTGGGCACAATTTTGGTCATGCTTATCGAAATCTGAGAGACCGCAGGAAGGAATTCAGCATAGGTGTTCTGGTGCTCTTTCTTACAGTCAGCAGAGGCAGATGCTGCTGAGGAGTTCAGAGAAGCATCAAATCATTTGAGTTGGAAGGAACCTTTAAAGGTCATCGAATCCAACTCCCCTACAGTGAATGTGGACACCTGCAGTTCCGCCAGGGTGCTCAGTTTAGTGTTTATTTTCTTTATCATCACCCATCTCCTCACTGGCAACTCTCAACTCTTTGAAAGGGTAGATAACAGCAGGACAAAGGGAAATAGTTTTAAGTTGAAGGAGGGAAGATTTAAGTTGGATGTCAGGGGGAAGTTCTTTACTGTGAGAGTGGTGAGGTGCTGGAACAGCTGCCCAGAGAGGCTGTGGATGCCCCGTCCATCTCTGGAGGTGTTCAAGGCCAGGTTGGATGGGGCCCTGGGCAGCCTGGTCCAGTATGAGATATGGAAGTTGGTGGCCCTGCCTGTATCAGGGGGGTTGGAGCTCGATGATCCCTGAGGTCCCTTCCAACCCAAGGCACTCTGTGATTCTATGGCACAGTGGTGGTATCATGGCTGCAGCAGCTTGTCTCCCAGCAGGTAACCACAGAAGACAAAGGATCACGTAAAACCATTTTCTTTACAGTCGCTCCAGTTTAGCCTGCGTGAGGTGCTCTCTTGTGTCTGTTTTAGAGACAATATTGATGTAATCTGATTGCAGAGAAGTTATGCTGGCACAGAACTGGAGCAGCCTGTGGGAGAGCTGGGCTCACGTGCACTGTGCTCTTTGGTCCTGCATGAGAATTAGGGACTTCTACATGTAGTTATCCCACTAGTAGTCTTTTAATCCTTATTTTTTCCCCACCTTCTCTCCCACTCATGTCTGAAAAGAACAAGATCGGTGTGTTTGAAATCATAACTATTGAATCTTATAAGATTTATCTGCATAATCTGCATTAATTAAAAAATATATGGTTGAAGGGAGAGAAATGCTTATTCAGAACTGTATCAACCTTCATTTGATGGTCTTTGGAAGTAACTAAAGCTGAATGACAGCTGCTTACACTGGGAGAAAGATGCTTCCTCAGGGTTTGGCGTGGTGTAGCTAATTCATTTTTAAGGTCAGCCTTCATAGGTGATGGCATTCCTGAGCTTCTCTGTGCAGACAAGCGTTTAGATGTAGCTTCCATTTATTTCTTCCACTGGAATGGGATCAGGTCGTTCAGATGTGCTCTGTGTTGGCCCCTGTGTGCAACCTGAAGGACCGATATCACCCAGCGACGAGCTGTGCAGCAGGTGAAGACACCTGGGGACTTGATGTGTTCTCACTGCTTCTAAACAGGAGCATCTCAGCTGAAGGTGGTTGGAAAGCACTAGTGTTAAGCTGGCTGAAATGGCACCTGGAGAACCCTGGGCTGTGTGAGGAAGAAAGAGTTAACGAGCTCTGTCCATAGGGGTAAGCGCAGGAGCTGCCATCCGGCGCTGACAGGCCGGGAGTCACTCGCTGCCTGCAGCTTCTATCAGTTTCCACTCTGTTGTCAGCAGGCTGTAAATAAAGGAGCTGCTGCTCCGGGACCGCGGCTGCCGCCGAGCACACAGGTCTGGTGGGTGTGGGGAGGCCTGAGCACACCTGTGGCTCCCTTGGCTGTAGGAAGGGACGCATCCTGCTGCTGCACAGCGGTGGCCTGGGTGGCTCTGAAGGGCAGGAATGGGGCTGGTTGGGGGGTTCGCCCCCCCTGGGAGCTGAACTGCCATCTGAGGTGTGCTGGTTGGATGTTCTGGTAGCTCTGGAAGCAAAATAGGGCTAAAAATCAGTGGAGGAATTGATGATGACGGTGGTGATTATCCTCTCTTAATAAAATGGGAAGAGAGGGAAAGAGCCCAATCAGGCATTAAAACGTGAAAGCTGAAAGTTGTTGCCTGCCCGTGGAACACCTCAAAGGACATCCAGAGAGCTAGCTTGGATGTTTTTGTATGGGCTGTAACCTGATAGTGCTAGCAAGCTGTGAGACGGAGGCTCCTGAGCATTGCTTTGTGGCTCTGCGACCAACGCCTGCATGTGGCATGGACCAAGTCACTCGGGTCAGCATTGCAGAAGCGGTTTAATGCAGGGATGTCTGCTTTGGGAGCAGCTGACTCCAGTTTCCATCAGTGGTTTGAGTAGGGAGAGCCTTAAACAAAGATACACGTACCCCCCCTACTGCCACTGCACTCAGACATCCTGAACAAACACCCTGAAGTCTGCAGCTCCCCAAGTTCGTTTTCCACACTAGAAAGTGTTGGCTGCCATCCTTTTCTGCCTCTGTGAAATAAGAATGTTACAACAAACTGCCTATCCCCAATAGTTGCCGTGTAAGTTGATGTTTGCAGAGTTAGTTTCCTCCAAGAATACCCAGTTGTGAAGCAGACTTTGCAAGTCTGGCGCCAAGGCTTTCATGATGGTCCTTTCTCCATGGGAGGCCAAGATGCTGTGCAAATATCTGTTTTGAACAAGCCTTGTCCTCTCTGAACATGGGTGTTCCCATTCTCTGGTTTATTTTTCACATCCGTGCAGTCATCTGGAACAGCCCTGTTCTCTGGGGGAGGCCGTATAGGGAGTATTGAATTTGAGCAGTATGATGTTCATCCCAAGGAAACGGCAGCTTGAGGCTATTCCAAAGCAATAACCCCGGGAGGACGCTGGCAAAGATGCAGCAGGGAGCATGGGTTTGAATGGCGACCGTGGACCCAAGCATCTGAAGCAAGGCAGAAAGCTTTAGCTTTTGTTCAATGGGTATTTTTATTTGCTAGCTATGATAGACGCACGAGCTATTCCTGTCTCTGCACTGAGAGTTTGGTTCTGTAACTTTAGCTGTTCGGTGTCTGGTTCGTTACCCCATGCTCGAGAAGGGAACTCGGCAGTAAACTTTCCAGGTCTGTCTGCAGTTGATCTGCTTCAGCCCTACTGGCATTTTTGATGGGAATTTTATGACTTCTTTCTTGTGAGTTTGGTGCATGTTTTGTTTTCTTTGGAGCCCGTGTTGGCTCCTCTTCGCCTTTCTTTTGGAAGCTCCAGTGATCAATGCCTTCGGTTGTGGGAACTCTTGCAGAGAAGAGAGTTCTGTCATCATTTATGGGGGTACAGGAAAAACAGATGAAACAGCGTAATATATGCCAAGTATTATCCTCAGAACTCCTCTTATCTGATATCTACAGCTGTACTTGCTTAATGTTAATATTATTTTACTCAGATTGACCTTTCTGTAGAAGGGAAAAAAAGAAAGCTACGTAGTCCTCTGAAATCAGACATCTTTGTTCAGCAACCAGAATTATCTCTGATATTTTATAGGCGTGATTCACTTCAATTGCATCAAGGCTGGGTCTTTAATCCAAATGCCTTTTTTCCAAAGTCACCTCCTGGAGAAAGTCATCAGAAGGAAAGTGGCTGGTACACTTTCAGGAGGTAGTTGAATGCTCTGCTGGTCAGGTGTATAAAACACAATGTGTTTCTTTTAATCTGATGGTGATCTGTCAGTCTAGGCTGGCAGGGTAGATAAACTCTTCAAAAAATACAAAGTATAGTAAGGAAATCAATCATCGATCTTGAATGGCGTTGGCTGAAGGGACAATTTCTCAATGTGTGTGTTGCATTTTCATTGACATTTGTGCTGACTTGTGCTAAGTGGCTGTCCTGTTCCCTTGAAGTCACCTGAGCAATTGGTCCGAGGTTCATTTATCAACCATTGGATATTTATTCTTATTTTTGGATCTTTCTCGTGATAGTGCCTGCATCTTGTGAAGGGAGTTCAATATAAATGCCTAAGCAGGTAAACAAAATAAACAATGGTAAAAGTTTTCATATCCACCAGTAACTTCAATAATTAAATAAGTTTATTTTGGAGACAACATATGTGCACTCGGCCTTTTAAGGGAATCTGCTGTTCTGTCTGGTAATGCAGGCTCACACTTCATCCTTGATTTCTACTACAGCACACTGTGACCCAAGGCAAGGCATCTCAGCATCTTGCAAAGGAATTGTAACCCAAGCCCTGACCGTTCACAATAGTAATGATAATACTGGAGCTACTACAGAGCTTACTGCACGCAGCCAGCAGATCATAGAATCACAGAAGGGCTTGAGTTAGAAGGGACCCCAAGGATGCAACACCATTTTTAATAGGTGTAAAAGTGCCTTGCTTTATTACCTGCCTGCATAAATGAGCTTAAGTCAGAGTAGGGAATGGAGTCTTTTAAACACACCAACCTAAGATTAAAATTTTTTTTAAGTGAAAAGCTTAAATAATTTCCCCCAAAAGCCAGTTTGTAACTTAAGCCTTCCCAGGGAATGATCCAACGTGCAGTCTAATCATTTTATGTGACCATTTAATCTACTGTTTAACAAACAAAAATACTTGCAGTACCATAGCAACTACTGCACAGTTTGGTGCCCTTGGGAAAGAGATCAGCTCCTTGATCCAAAGCAAATCTGCCTACTCAGGACTTTTAAGATATACTTTAAGGCAACCTTCTGGAACCAAGGGGAAGACTTTCCAAATTCAGGCCCCAAATAGACTCTGTTAGTAAGAATATTTCCTTCACCTGCCCAGATGTTCATAAATGTGCTCCTTGATTTGTAATAAATAGGCATTCATAATTCTGCAAGGTTTCAAGGACGTAAACTGGTTCTGGTCTCTGTGGGATGCAGGTGTATGACATAGAAAGGCACTTTGATTCTGATTATGGCTGGAAAGCTTTAAGAAATCCTACAGAAACGTTCTGTTTGGGAAATGGCTGCATCCACCATCCCTTGGAGGTGTTCCAGAGCTGTGGAGATGTGGCACTGAGGGACGTGGTCAGTGGGCATGGTGGGCCCTTCTGAACCTTCCATCATTTGTCTTGCATCTGAAGCTCCAGTCTTCATCAGCAGTTGGTCCTGGTTTAGCAGGAACAGAATCAGGGAATATCCTGAGTTGAAAAGGACCCAGAAGCATTATGGAATCGAACTCCTGGGTCTGCTGGTCAAAAGTTCCCCAACGGAGCTGTTTTTGCTAAGAAAACACTGACTTCAACGCATCTCCTTTTTTGTTGGTGTGGGAGAGCTGTCAAAGTTGGTGATGGGAACCAGACGCTCGAGGCGGATGTTGGTGACCGGCTTCGCAGCTGCCTGATCTCATCAATCGCATCAGGGTGAGCAGGACAGCCATCTATCAGCTAACTCCCTGGTTCATCAGCTGCTGCAGCTCTGTGGGGTGGCGAGGTCAGGCTGGAGGGCATCCCTATGGATGCAGCCATGCCACTGGGAACTCTAACATGGACCTATGCTTTTCTTTCTTCTCTGGCACAGCCAACCAGATATTGACAGTTTGGAGTTGTCTTGGAAAGCCAAATCTTGATTTTCTCTTGGGAAGAGTGGCTGGAAGGCTGCCTGATGGAAAGGGACCTTGGTGTGCTGATGGACAGTTGGCTGAATATGAGCCAGCAGTGTGCCCAGGTGGCCAAGAAGGCCAATGGTATCCTGGGTTGTATCAGGAATGGTGTGGTGAGCAGCACTAGGGAAGTCATCCTGCCCCTGTACTTGGCATTGGTGAGGCCTCACCTCGAGTACTGTGTTCAGTGTTGGGCACCTCAGTACACAAAGGACATGGAGGTGCTGGAGCAGGTCCAAAGAAGGGCAACAAGGCTGGGGAAGGGCTGGGAGAATATGGCCTACGAGGAGAGACTGAAGGAACTGGGGCTGTTTAGTCTGGGGAAAAGGAGGCTGAGGGGAGACCTTACTGCTTTCTTCCAATATCTGAAAGGTGCTTACAGTGAGAGTGGGGCTGGTCTCTTCTCAGTGCTGGCAGGTGACAGGATGAGGGGAAATTGCCTTAAGGGTAAGTTTAGGTTGGATATCAGGAAACACTTATTTACCAAAAGGGTTGTTAAGCACTGGAATGGGCTGCCCAGGGAGGTGGTTGAGTCACCATCCCTGAATGTGTTTAAAAACCATTTGGATGTGGTGCTCAGGAGCATGATTTAGCAGAGGGCTGTTAGAGTTAGGTAGGGTAGGATGGTTAGGTTGTGGTTGGACTCGTTGATCCTTAAGGTCTTTTCCAACCTGAGCAATTCCATGATTCTTTCACTGGTCTGATTAGCAAAGGAAGTCTGAGGAGCCACTTACTGCCACTATCTGCTATTTACTGCTTGGGATTGCTCTTGTGATTTGTTTTGTGTTCACAGACTGGGTGCCAGAATCCTGTTATGGCATTACAGTGTACGTGAGGGGAGAGAAAGGAAACATTTGGGGTTTTGATAGTGCTCTTATGAATTTGAGTTGCCATAGGAGTTTTTGGGTAGCAACTGCACAACCTTCTTTATGATAAATATGTGTTTTCCCATTCTTCCTCTTCTTTCTTCTCCTATTATTCTGTTAACTTCTGCTCTCACTGTTTCCCCTTCGGAGTTCATAGCCCCAAAGAAAGCCATTAGTAAACTTGCCCAAAAGGAGTGCGTTTCCCAGATCTGTATATGCAGAGGTTGAGAACTTTTTTTGGTCCAAAAACGTAAGTAAAATGTTAAGTTACCACAATCCTAAAACAATATACTGTACTTCATTTAAAAAGAATCTGTTCCACATTGCAGGATCTCTGGGCACTCCATGTAAAACGATACTCTTCTAAGAAGTATAACTTATTAATGAAAGTTTTGACAGAGAAGATTTCATTTTGAAAATAATGTTCCCCAAAGCTTTTATAATAATTAGGTCTGAAGCGGGGCTGTACAGACACAATAACTTCCAGGCTGGGTGATCAGATACAATTCTTGCCTTTTCTTCTTCAACCCCAAAAGCTGCTTCAACAGCCTCCCCCCCATACTGTTGGCTATGCTCAACACTTTTAGTGTGTAGTCCTATGAGGGTCTAACAGGTAAAAATGACGGGGGTGGAAAAGAAACACCAAAAAAAACCCAACCAGGCAGCTTCCTCCAAGCTTCTTTTGACTTCTCACAATGTCCTTGAGGATAAAAAAAGCAATTTGAAGGCAAAATGGTACTCTCCTTGGCAACCTCAGTAAGATGAAATTGAGGACTCTCAGTGTAACTCATTCCCTTCTACACACTCCATGTTTTTGCATGCATCTTATTCATCTGAATGCTGGCAGTGCCCTCCATTGTCATTTTAATTGCCTTAATTCTTAAAGAGTCACCTGCAATTGCATTCCCTTGGACTGCATTTGCATCTTGTGCTGGGTTTTCTGTGCTGGTTTGGTTACTCTGACACTGATGTGGATGAATGTTTTTCCTTTTATCCCTCAGCACATGGCAGTGATGTGCTGGGGAGTCTGTGAGCATCAGCGGACCTGTTCTGCTTACAGCAGGTCCTGTAGGTATCTTGTCTTGCTGTATCAAAGCTGTGTGTAAAGCAGGTGTGCCTACAAGGCAGGTCTTTAAAGAGGGGGGCGGGGAGGAAGACAAAAAACACGCTTGTTCTGGATTAAATCAGGAATGGCCATCTGTTATTGGCACTGCAGTTTAATGAGTTGCAGGTCATCAGTTTACACAGTGTAGTTGGCTTTTTGTACCCTCTGCTTGTTGTCATGAGATCTGATTTATCAGTTTAAGCATGAGAAAGTGCAGATAAACAGCATAACTTCAGGTGCTGAGTAAGCAACATCCTAAATTGTCATGAATTACTCTTTCACCCTTTTCCATCCAGACTCACAGTTGGTTACTGGCCTGTACTGCAATGGAGGCATCCACTCCACCTCCATACCTGCTTTAAGCTACAACTGATACTAGCTGTTGTGGAGTAGTATCAACACTGCATGCTCGAAATGTGGGTTTGTGCCAATGGGATGTGGCACAGACATCCTGCAGGACAGTAGGAGTTGTGCTGCAACAGCACCAGAAAGGTACAGCTCTGCACAGGTGTGCTGTAGCCCATGCAGTTGTGTCCTTACCAGGTGAATTGGGTGCAGATATTTGGAAGTTTATCCCATTTTAAATATGGTTTGCTGGCACAATGCTCACTCTGAGCCCTTGGCATTGGGTTTAATCTCATACCTTGGTATGGAGTAGTGCTATCTTAGTTACTCTTGGCACAGTTCAGGATGGACGCAGCATGTCGGGCTCTGGGAGGAAGGGAGTGAGAGCCTTTGGGGAGTGGTGGGGTGTTGTTCTCTTGTCTGGCGAGTTGACTGAATCGCCTGGAGTGCAGCTGCCTGAGCGGCTGTGTTTTATTGCATGATTTGTATCTTGAGGTTTGCAAGAGGCCTATATCCTTGGAGAAGCATTCTTATTCCTTCTTTTCCTTTTTTTCTTTTTAAATTTTGCATAAATTGAACTGAACAATATTGAAATTTCCCGATATCTTAACACCCTCAAAGCTTCTCCAGATATTATGCCTGCTAACGTCCCAGACACCTTGGTGAAGAGCATGAGTCTCAATCCATCTACCTTTCCAGTGAATAAGACAGATAAATTAAGACATGTTTGTATGGTCTGCCAAAGATGTTGGTCACGGAGTTGGGGATGGAAATGGAGAGACCTTTGCTGTAGTCATCAGACCACCTTTCCAACCATGTGCTTATGTTTCAGGGCTCAGCCTTTTTGCAAACGCTCGCAATTAGCGATATGTGCTGTTCTGCTCGTGCTATCAGAGACATCTCCATTTAATTTATTATCCCGCAAAAGATCTAAGCCTTTACATAGTTAGACCCTGGCTGTGTTCCTTTGTGAATTATTTACGGTAGTACTTTTGGTCTTCAGTCATCCAGTTTTGGCTAAAACTGTTCTGCCTCCAGTTTCCTGCCATTTATCCTTCATGCACTAAGCCAAGCTTTTAGATTGCCCGATTACTGTGTTTCAGACATTGTCATTAACCTCTACCTCGGAAGGAGCAGACGTTATGGAGGGTTAGCATGTAGAGAGCAGATGAGAACTTCTTGCCTTTTTTAAAGGGTTGGTGTCAAAAACTGGTGTGTCTCTTCTGCTTTTAGTAATCCCAGTTTGTTTTGTAACACAGGGAGGAGACTTAGTTTTTAAGCAATTTAATTTTTGCTATTGATTTTGCTTGCTGCCATTTGCATTTCCCAATTGGACGGTGGAAAAGTGATCCCTATGTTAGCCAGGTCTTACAGGAAGCATTGCTTTTCACTTCCATCGAGAAAAGTTATTTGTGGGAAGGCTGCAAGGGATCAGATATTTTCTTTATTTATGTTATTTCCTTTTCTGTTCTCATGCTCCAGCGCAGCCTGTGATCTTTGCATTGGCAAGCAGGTATTGCTGATTTCATGAAACCCAGTAGCACATCTCAGCGGGAGTTACAGCTTCTGAACTTCAGAGCAACAGGGAGAGCTTACCTGTGGAAATGTTATATTTGAAGGCGGGCTGTACTATCTTCCCTTTAGCTACAATGGTGACAAAAGAGCTGTTGGAGACATACAAAGGCCAAGGCATTCCCTGTAGTTGCTTTAGAGCTTTTCAATAGATGCAAAGAGGGAGATGGTTAACTCTTCTGATACTTGAGAGATGCTTTGTGAGTGCAAGGGGTTAACAGTCCTTGCTGGGATGGACTTTGACTATTTTTAACTCCAGCTACTACAGATGTGGTTATGTAGGCTGTATATGAACAGGCAGGTGATAACTTTTCAGTAAGGATATAAGGCACTGGGGGCTGAATGGTCCATTTTTATTCTGGAGGGGCACTGGAGAAGGAAATTAAGAGGAGAGCTGCATACATGTGTACGCCTTCCTCTAGCTCCCTACCACGCCAGTTTAAGCTGTTTTCTTTGCAGCTTTTTGCAGGGTGTGCATGACTCGTGTGTGATCTGTAGCTTGTCTTTGGCTTATTGGCATCACAGAGCTGGGCTGTTATGCATGGCTCTGGTCATTTGAATGGATCCCAGCCAATTCTCATTTCTCTTCCATCACTAAGGAAGAGGCTGTCTATTTGATAGGAAAATGTTCATTTCATAGGAGTTTATCTGTTGCTGCTGTTTGTTCTACACCCCAAGTCGGGATATGGGATTTGTGACTCCATGTGATCCCACTCACAGCTCCCCACTGGGACAGCTTACACAATGTAATGGAGATGCAGGTGGGAAAATCTCTGGAGAAACTGGAGAATCTTCTCCTGCAAGAGAGAAATGTGAGGAGGATGGCCCCAGTGATGAGTGTGTTTTGTTTGAGAAAATAATTATGTCCTTTAAATGCCCAGTGTTGTCTGGGGGGACTCAGTAGCTCTTTGTAGTTGGGTTTACCTTGACAGCAGCTCTGCTTGCCCTCCATCTGCTGCAGCCCCTCACCTCCCCTGTGCAAAACTAGCTTTGTTACATGGAAGTAACAGCGAGGTATTGTGAAGGAGCCTTAACAAAAATGATCTCTGAAATAAAATGGCTGCAGCTCTTTGATCAATTCCATTCTATTTTGTCCTTGGGCTATTTAGGTTTGCTTTCTTGGGTTAAATGTACTGTGCATCAATTCTCATCTTAGTGACTTGGATATTTTGGTACCAAATAGTGCTAACCTTCCATTTACATCAGTAGAGATTTAGCTTGGCTAATGATGGAGGACATCTGGCTCAGTTGCCCTATGCAGTATCTGCAGGTTATGTTGTAGTTTGCTTTGTCTTTCTTAATTCTTTTGCCCTGGGTGTCATCTGCAAACTTGTTCATGGTTGAGTTTATACCAATGTGACACCCAAAAAAGGAAGAGGTGTTTTGAAACTTGACGCGCAGTAATGCAGCCATCCAGATGTGTGCAGGGAAGTTCAATCCTTAAAATGAGACACTTGAAACTTTCAAGGTCAGAGGAATAAAAACTATTGTTTAAACTGTGCATTCTTTGCTGCTTTGGCAGAAGCAGCTCTATGGACCTCTAGTGGTCTAAGGATCGCATTCTCTTAACCACGGCTTTTATCTAGCAGATAGCCTTAAAATAATTACAGAAGTTGGTAGAAAGTAGTGAACCTCAGGTCACTGTGTGTAGAGCTGCGGGGGTGTTGTTTGGGCATTTAAATGTCAAAAGCTGAGCGATGTTTGGAAAGCCAAGTGAAAAATGCTACCCAGCAAAATGGGAGAGCTGGGCCATGCAGTCAAAATAAAACACAGATGTAAAGGGCCAATGGAAGGTCGGATTTCACCCCGAGCTTTGGTCCCGTGTTCTCAGCAAAGCATCACGCTGTGTTTCTCTCAGACTTGGATTTGGTAGAACTTTTCTTTTGGTAGGACATTTTTCAGAGGGGAAATGCTCTTCCTCAACCAATACACAGGTGTGCAATACAGAACGTGGCTTTTACATCCCGAGGGCTCCCTCATTTTGCTGGGATGTGAACCAGTAGGGCTGTCAGCTGGAGCAAAGCTGCCTTTCAGAGGGAAGCAAAGCCTGAAACCGTACAGCGTAATAAATGTGCAAAAGGGAATGCTTTCTAAAATGCTACATTTTAATAAGCTAAGGGATCTGAATTATCGCTGGAAGCATTTCTTCATTGTTGAAGTGATGTTATCTCTGTTATGAGATGGTTTGCAAGTTCACTGGGGCTGGTGGGGGAGGAGTGCACACCGTGCGGATTGCACCTGGCCCCTTGCTCTCTGCTTTAATGCAGACATGATGCTATGGAGACGCAGGGGAGAAGGGCAGCCAATCCTGCTTTATGGTATGCTGTCCCAAACAGTTCATAAAACAGCATTATTTGTTAAAAATTGCAAGTCAGTCTTCACAATAGAGCATTGTATGACCACTTAGTTGGATGTATCCTTTCCTGCATTCGCTCGTCTGCTGTTCTAAAACCAGATCTTATTGCAGCGCTAACTACAGAATACCCAAAGCATCAGAAATCAGATACCTGAAAGGAGAATTCTGTGATGATCCCCACATCAAAATAGGAGGGGGGGAATTTGGGTCATTTTATGCTTACCCAGCTGCTGCAGATAGAGAAAATGCAGCAGAAACAGACACTGGCTGCGCCGCTCCTGATGTGCGGTCAGGGTAAAGGAGAAGGCTGTGAAGTTGGCCCGAGACCATCATTTCATTTGGGAACATGTTCATAGCAGTTACTGTAATTTTTCATAGACCTGATCATGAATTTTCCAGCTTTCCTTTAAAATGAAGCTGCTGTTGGAAATAAAGGCGCAAGTTGTTCAACGTCAACTCATGCTTCAGAGAAGAGTTGGAAGCAGTGCCTGTGTTCAGGTTGCCAGCATTCTTTCTTACAGGTACCAGTTGTTCACTGTGAAAGCCTTATTTAAATAGGATGGGGAGTGTGAAGGCACGGAGCTCAGTGTCAGGATCCCTTACAGCTTTCTGAACCTTTTCAAAGTCTTTGTTGTTGTTTGTTGCTTTTTTGCCCTCTTTCCAATTTGAAGTTTCTTGTAACACTTTGGAGCAAGTTTTCTGATGGATTGTCCAGTTTATTTTTAAAATCACTTGGAATTGATGGAAGGTGTTTGAAACGGCCACGTGGGACCAGCCTGCCCCATGTCCATGGCAATGGCTGTTTGCAGCTCATACCTTTCTGCGGTTTTCGGGCTCAGCTGTTGGGATGAGGGGAGTGAAGCAAAGCTGGACGGCCTGAGAGTCATTATTTCAGCACTTTGCTCTAGATCACGGCTCGCACCAAGAGCCCCAGACTGCAGACTCCAGCTTTCTAACGTTCATATGTCATTTTGGCTGGGGCTGCTGTTGGCTTTTGCAAAGCCAGATGTGATGATTGTCTCGCTCTTGAATTTTGACTTGCAATTAGAAGAGTTCACCTTTAGAGTGAGCGGATTGATTCTCTGCATCCTGAAGTGTCAGAGTTTCCTCAGCAGCCATGACCATCCCATCTGGATATGGGGTTTGGATCTGGGCCCGTTTCTAGCTGACTAATGCAGTGTTTTTTGATGTAGGAGGCCACAATTAGTAGGCGAGATATCGGTGTCGGCATGAAGAAGATGAAAGAGAAAGCAGCTGAATGCTGAGATGCCACTCTGCAGTGTCTAAAATGGAAGATGATGATCTGGTGTGCCAAGTGTGGTCTCATCCAGCAGAAAAGTGAGCCTTTGTCTTGTGGGACAATGTTAAAGGCACAAAGCCGTCCTATATGGTGGGGAGCTTAACAAATGAGCTCATTCCTACTGAAACTCTAGCACTCTGAGCATATTACTACTATGGATTAATGCAATTTATTTTTGTCACTGACTGATTCATAGGGTGTTTTCTTGCAATTTGCTAAAGCACCTCGTGAATCATGTAAGCAGAAATTATAAAATTAAATGCTTCTTTCCCCTTGTGACTCTACCCCTTGGAGCCAGGCTATCTGGGGGAGGTGTGAGGGAAGGGTGTGTGGCTGTGCAGAGAGTCATGTCAGCAGCTGCTCTCCCATCCGCTTATTTCAGACCAGAGCTTAGGGGACACGAGGATGTCAGGGGACCTGCTAGCTGCACTCAGTGCATTCACATTGCAGAGGGTTGGCTGCTGTTCCACAACTTTGAGGTGGTTGTAGTGGATGCAATTCTGCATCCGTTCATGTGGTCATCTCTGTTTTGTCCGTGTCTTTCTACCTTAAGCAGCACCTGGGATTGCAGGGCTCTGTCAAACTGAAGGCAGCTTGCAGCGATTTCCCAAACCAAGTGCTAGCTTTGTGCAGTGTTGGGTGTCGGGCACCCATGGTGTACAGACAGACAGATGTCATCCAGCTCTCACTGGTCTCTCTTCAGAACTCCCTGTTGATTGCCTTCGTGTTGTCACGCTGACAATCATTAATGGCTCTTCCAGGAGTTCTCCTCTTACCTCTGGAGACAAGATTTCCGGATCTGCTGGCTCTTGTTCTTCTTTCCTCCTCTTGTGGCTGATTCTGTCTGTGCCCCCAAGGTGATGCAGGTGGTTGATATGATTTTTCCTTTGTTATCACTCTGAAATGCTGGCGTGGTGTTTTTGTGTGAGGTTTGGTGATGACCCCAAGGTACCGGCGGGCAGAACAAACTCAAGGCAGTAAGATGACTCCATCCGTAAATTTTACTTCGAATCTGCTTGTGGACCACTTTCCTGGTTTACATTGAAGGTGCAAGTTTATCAAGCCTAAATCTTTTTATGCTGTGCATAATACTTGTGGTAGCTAGACCATTCTTTACTTGGTATGTAAATTTTCCTCTGCCTTACACTTTGGGTGACCAACCCTTACACTACGGCAACTTACACCATTAAATATATCTGTAACACGTGCCGAGATTCTGCATTGCTTGGGTTTGGATGTTATTTGTTGTTATTCCTATGCTGAGACCAAACACAAATACAGAGAAGGAACGAAAACTTTTTGATGATTTCGTTGCCTTCAAATCTGGTCATCCACCATGTGGGGTCATCCCACCCCTAAGAGTGGTTGTACTGTCCGTGTGTTGGAAGACCTAACAGATGGGTACTTGATTGAATGATGGAGACCTAAAACAGTGAATGCTTTCAAACAGGTGGACAAATGGATGCTAACTCATAACAGAATCAGAACACTTCTACAGTGTGATCTCTAAAAGAGAGCAACCAGAAACAGTGAATCTGTTTTAGTTATACCTTCTGCAGAGTGAAAACCTCAGCTGTTGTTTGATTAGGGTATTCCTCAATTTGCAGGATCTTCTCTTTTCAAATGACTATACTGTAGCTTTAAAAACCCGGAATATTATAAACATATTGCAAGCATATGTTCTCCATGCAGAAAACCACAAAACAATAAACCTAATGTTGAAAACCACATTAAAACAAGGAAAAATCACTTCGCTAATGTTTTGTTTCATACAATTTTTTAAGACTTGGAATGGAGTGGAGTCCATTTTCTTGGCTGCTAATCAAAGAGCTGGCATGCTTTGCATAGGAAAAATGTAAACTTTGGAGGGCCAAGGTTTTTTACTTTCAGTGCCCCTTTCAGGCACTGGTTTTTATGGGTTGACAAACGTTAGCCAATACTTCTCTGCCAGGGACAATCAATGCGTGGGTATATGAGAGCAGCTGACTTCCCTTCGGGGGACCTGGAATCATTTAGATCTTGTTAGCCTGGTGATTAGGGCTGCTGAGTTTTCAGTGTGTCACCATTTTTGTAACCTGTTAAGGAAATAAACAATATTTACAAAGGGAAATAAATGAATGTGGATTCCTCAGTTAATTGCATTCATGTCTTCCTAAATCAAGATGCTTTATTTGGATTTGCTGGAGGGCTGCAATTCTTGTCAAGGGCTGATTGATTTGGACTTTTCTGTGCCTTCATCTGGATCTGATTCCCTCTTGGAAAGTCGACTAACAGCAGAAACATCTGATAAAAGGGCTTTTCACTTGGAGCCCTTTACAACCGTAATTGCAAATTATCAGCCTGAATTAAGATAGGGGAAAATGATTAGTAAGAAGGTACTTGGCTGAATAAGCTCCATACGTTGTAATTTTATCTAAGAATCTTCTGACCGCTTTCACGTTACATCCTCTGATTATTCAGAAGCATGTCTGTTGCTCTCAAACTCAATTATATGATCCCCCGTGTCCATGCGATCATCCCTTTAATGTTTTTAAAACCCTTTTTTGAAGTTGAAGGTTATGAAACTCCATGAGGCAGTGGTCCAATGCTGATCACATGTGCTGCGCACTGTTTTGTCCTCACTGAGTGGTTTTATCCTCATTGGGGAGAAATCAGGTGGGTGTGCAAGAGACCTGGAGATGCTGCAGGTGAGTTGGCTGCCTTGGTAATACAAGACAAGGATATTGCAAGTGCCAGGTTGGAACCAACCGTTGCTTATTGCATGGGTACCCAGGAAAGCCAAGTAAGAAGTGGAGGTTCACTGTAGTTTATAGTCACTGATCTTGCCCACACGCTTCCAAAAGCAAGCAAGTCAGAGCTGTGCTGCTGAAGGTAAGGAACTCCAATGCTCTGGGGATGCGTGCAGTGTAAAAGCAGAGGCTCGGTTTTAGCTCTGTTTTCCTCCTGTTAGATATCCCATGGAACAGGGCACCTGATTCTGGCTGCACAGCTGTATGTCTGTGCATTGGATCCTTCCTTGAAGGTGTCAAGCCATTATTTTCATGTAGGGTGTGATTCAGTGGCAGAGAGAAACTTGAGCTAGCAGTCAGTAGATGTCAGTAGAAACTGAGCCATTCCTCACCCTGTGGGACTGGGCTTTTCCTGTGAGTTCACTGGAGCTGATGGTTGATTTGCCAGCGCTGGAAGTGTTCTGTTCCTTTTCCTTAATGTCTTGGCTATCCTCCTCCTGATCAATATTCACTCTAGTGTAAACACTCATAAACAACCCAGATAAGCATAGATATCTTCAGTTTCCTTGGCTTAATTACCCGAACACCAAACCTCAGCCTAGCTCTGTAGCTGAACTCTAACCCTTTTGGGTGCCTTTCCTCCATAGAGGCCGATGCCACAACACATGGAGTGCTCAGGGCTCATAGGTATCACCCCAACTCTGAGATCTCCCACTCACTCCTACCACGGGCATCAGCAAGTGAACACGTGCAGCTCTTACAAACATACTGTTCCTCTGCAGGAACATTGATTTGGAGGAGTTCTGCCTTCCTATCCTGACTCCTAAACCTGCCTGGGTTTCAGCTGTAGTGGTTCGAGCTGTTCCTTAAGTATTTCCTGCTGTTCTGTGGTTAACATACAGGACATGCTGTGGAGTCCTTATCAATATTCCCTAAGGCTCTTTGAAGCTAGCTGCTCTAAAGGGGAAAAAAAACAGCCTTTTACCACTCCTATCTCAAGTGCATACCATCTCCTCAAGGGCTCCTCTGACGTACTGATAAGATCAGAATGCCTCTAAATATCTGATGTATGTAATTATACTGAGCATGATCATGAAGATTGGGAGTGCTGCGGTATTTGCTCATGTTGGCTGCTCAGCAAGTCACACTGGGGAGTTCCTCCTCTCCTGACATGTTTGCCCCTGCCTTGCTGTGCCATTAGGGTCACCTCAACCAGTGTTTGAGTCATCGCACTTCTGGAGTGATCAGACTCCTGGCTCCTGCCTCTGTGTTTTGGTTTTTTGCTCTTTATAAAATGTACAGCAGCATCTCTAATCCGCAGCCCAAGTTTAGCATCCTGAATCTTTGCCCCCCAAAATGACAGTTGCAAAGTCTTTAAGCCATTTCACTTCCTCCACGGATTCTGTCCTTCCATCTGTGTCTCCAGCAGCAGCTGTTTCCTTCCTTTGCCTTCCTTTGCCTTCCTTTGCCTTCCTTTGCCTTCCCTTCCTCAGTTATTTGCTCTGTTATGTAGGTAGTTCAGGTCTGTCTGTCTCAAAGTGCATCTTTGCACATCATGTATAGAGTGCAGTGCATTTTTCTCCATGCATCAATTTTTCCTTTCTTTTCCAGTTTATGGTTAAGTCTGTGGTCTTATTTTTTTTGCATAACTCTTCTTTCCAAACTGTCCTTGACCTGTGTCCAAATGTACATCCCACGGTCCAGATGTCTGAAGCAAATATAGACTGCACAAATGGGACAGGGTGACTGCATGCTGCCAGTCCCCCTTTCTGCTTGCCCAAGGGCAGGGGAATCCCTTGTACAAGTCCAGGCAATATATTGCTCATTTTTCTTATTCCACATTGACTCAGCGTGTTTTAGAGGATTTTCATCTGGTGTAGAAGGAAAAACAGTTGCCTTCCCCTCACGCTTATTTGCAGAAAGGATCTGAATTATCATCACAGCTGTGTGTAATGTCTGCAGAAGAACAAAATACATCGTGCCCCTGTGCCAGCTCCCCTGCTGACTGCCCTCGGTTCCTGCACAGATGAGTAGGAAGCAAGTAAGTGAGAGCCTGCTGCATGCCATCACAGGTCCTGGAAGCAGCATAAAGTGCAACGTAGGCTGTAATGGTGTTGTGTGGAAGAAGAGCTGTCTCTTAATTGCTTTTGGACAGTCTGCTTGGGTCGCTGTTTGATGTGCAGTCCCTCTTTCATGCGGCGCTTGGCAGGCTGGATTCCTGGTTCGCTCAGCTCCTTTTTCTGAATAGTGGCAAAGATTTTTATTATTTTTTCTCTTTTAGGGAGCTGTGGGGGAGATGTCATTAGAGATCCATAATTTGGTTCTCACTCGAGAGCAGCAAAACTTTCCAGGAAAGGATGAGTTCCCTTTTGGCATGAAAATCAGTGGGTTTTGTTGTTTCTGGTTTGCTGCCTGATGTCTCAGTGATAGCTGAGCATGTGCAGCTCTTACCAAGCTCACCGGGATACCAACCCACTGAGGACTCCTGAAAATCACACCTTGTGTAATGCAAGTTCCTCTTATTGGATCACCGAAGAACTATAAGCAGCAGATGAGTGTCATTCCTAGAATGACTTGCATCTCACGCTGCATTTTCTGTTGGCTAATACCATAGGATGATTTAATCAATACCTCCAGCACACTTTGTTCCTGGCTGGAATTTGCAAATCAGATCACTCTACAAAGGGATATAAACAGAAACCTACAGAATTAATGTGTCAGCCAAGAGGTTCAAGCTTGTCACAACTGCTGCTCTGCCATGGGAAGGTGTTTTTGCAGTTAGAAATGCTTACTCCAAATGGTGCATTGTATTGAAAAGAAAAAATATGCTGTCAGGTTGGAACTCAACCTGGAGTTATAATGGAGGTAACTAAATAAACCAACAGAGGCGAAATAAAGGATTTTGCCATATAAATCAATTCAATGAAAGAGTTCCCCAGATATGCAGCATGTGTAATTGAATCTAAAACAAATAAAAAGTAAACCAAATACAAACAAAACAAAATTATAATTAAAAGGGCAAGGAATAATATTTAAGTTGCCAAATATATTGATAATTTGGAGGGGGTGAACCGCTGGTGAAAAGCACTTCCTGAGGGATGCTTCCAATTTTCTGATGCAGAGTCTGGCAGTGCATCCCTAATCTGGGAGGCTTCTTGTTGGTTTTGGTTATGTGCTTTTTGTGTTTTGACCAAATACCCCAATGTGTGAAACAATATTGTGAGCTTGAAAGAAAAAAATGATTAAATTTAATTAAGTGGAAGTAGATGTTGCCAGAAATTAAGAGTTTGAGCCTAGTTAGAAACAGCTAATAAATAACTGGGAGGAAAATGGCCAAACATAGCTCCTAGGGTAACCCTGCTGGAGCCCTGATTGCTTGCCAGCAGCTAGGTGCTGGGCAGGGCTCAGTGCAGGGGGCTGCCCCAGGGCTCAATGGAGATGAGCAGCTCAGTAACTGGAAGTAGTGGGCAACCAACTGATGAGCTGCCAGATAAAGTATTTGCGTGTTATTGTAGGAGGTAGTCAGGCAGATGTATGAATTGGTGAGAAGTAGGCAAATGAGCGTTGGCTGAGATGAAGTCCAACAAGACCAAGTGCTCCATCCTGCACTTTGGTCACAACAGCCCCAGGCAATGCTACAGGCTTGGGGCAGAGTGGCTGGAAGGCTGTACAGAGGAAAAGGACCTGGGTGTGTTGGTTGACACTCGGCTGAAGGTGAGCCACCAGAGTGCCCGGGTGGCCAAGGAGGCCAATGGCATCCTGGTGTTGCCAGCAGGAGCAGGAGGTGATCGTTCCTCTGTACTCAGCTCTGGTGAGGCTTTGCTTTGAGTGCTGTGTTCAGTTTTGGGCCCCTCACTACAGAAAGGACATTGAGGTCCTGGAGCATCTCCAGAGAAGGGCAGTGAAGCTGTGAAGAGTCTGGAGCACAGTCCTATGGGGAGTGGCTGAGGGAACTGGCATGGTTCAGTCTGGAGAAGAGATCTGGGGGAGATCTCATCACTCTCTACAACCTTCAGCCCCCTGAAAGGAAGTTGTGATGACGTGGGGATCAAACTCTTCTCCCAGGCTACAGTGATAGGATGGGGGAGAATGGCCTCAAGTTGTGCCAGGGGAGGTCAGGCTGGATTTTAGGAAATACTTCTTCTCAGGATTGGTGATGCACTGGCACAGCCTAGCCAGGAAGGTGGAGGAGCCACCGTCCCTGGAGGTGTTTAAGGAGAGGGTAGATGTGTTGCTAAGGAACATGGGCTAGTGGGCAACGTTGGTGGTAGGTATACGGTTGGACCAGGTGATCTTAGACACCTTTTCCAACCTTAATGGCTCTGTGATCTTACTGTTTTTTTTTTTTTTAGATTCCCAAGTCAAACTCCTGGATGTCTAATTTACCTTGGCAATGGGGTAAAAATGCAAACGTTCACGCCAAAGGAGGCACTCATTTAGAGAAGGTCTGAGATCCCCCCAGACGTTGTGGTCTACAGCGCAGTAGGTTCCCCAGCTGAGGGAAAATCACTGCCTAATCGTAGCTTGGGATGGTCAAACCACAGAGTGGCGTGCAGTCATTAACTACATACCTGCGTGCTTCTTGTTTGCTGGTGTGAGCTGAGACGCTGCTGGGAGCAATGCAGTGTAGGCGGTGGGCACTTAACGTCCTCTGCTCTCCGATCTGTCAGCATCAGCATGCATGTTTTAAACATTGGGGTTTTTTTTGTTGGTTTTTTTTTTTTTTTTTGGACCCGTGTGAGCAGAATTAAATGTAGCATTCGATTTGAGATGAGCTGCTGATTTATATAAAACACAGGCGGGTTGCCTGAAGTGGTTGCGGAGCCTCCAGCGTTGGAAATCTTTAAGAACCACTTAGGCAAACATGTCAGGAATGATAAGAGCACAGCTGAGCCTGCCTTGGGAGGAGAGGCTGGGCAGATGGCCTCCCGGGGTCCTGGCCCCATGGCTGGGGGTCAGGGAGGCACTGCAGAATGAAATAGAACCCAACCATCAGACCTCTGCAGACCAGCTCCAGCCAAGAAACACGCCCGTTATTAGCAAGTACAAAAGAGGAATTTGAGCCTTAAAGAAAGGAGGGGAGGGGGGGAAGTCCTGAAATAGCATCCAGTTGTTTAAGTGACTCAGATTTTTGCTTTGACAGCGTGCTTGGTGAGCTGCGTTGTTCTGAATGATTTGCTGCTCAGTTCTGTGACATTTATGGCTTTTTTTTCCCTTTCTTTCTTTTTGATGAAAAAGGAGAAAACTCCCTTAGGTCTGTTTAGAATTTGTTCATCTGTAATTTCCACGTATGTTTCCTTATTTAGTGGTTGGGGTTGGAAGTGTGTGTTGGCATCCCCTCCTTTCAAATTTATTGAGTTACACTCAGAAGAGCCTCCAGTCCTCCGTGTTGGGCAATGTGTCCGAAAAGCCTTATTCAGCAGTTGCTAAATAGGTGATAGGTATGTGTGGTTTCTTCCCTTCAGTTCTTTCTGTCCCCAGCCTTGTGTACAGCTGTTTTGGAGTCTCCTGGAATGCATGTTGGGAGGGGAGAACCCACTCGGCTGAGCTGTCCCAGCAGGACCATACCTGTGCCCTGGCACAGCCTGCCTGGTGGGGCTTCAGCCCAGGGAAAACAGTTTGAGGAGCTGCAGGGTGGGCAGGGAGCTGCTGGCCAGCCCCAGCTGCAGGGAGAGGATCTAACAGGGGCTGGGGATGTTGATGTCATTGGGTTGACCTGGGACCCACCCATGCACATACCCGGCCCCACCACGGCCACGTGGGAGATGACTGTCATCCCCCTCTTGCACGCTGCTCTCGGAGCACCTCCTCCCTTGTGCTCTCGGAGGGATTGTGGCCGGTGGCTTGCAGCTTCCAGGCGTGGGAAGGATTTGTGTGTAGTTTTGGGAAGGTCAGCGTCTTCTGGTGCTGTTTTTCTTGAGTATTTGGTTGTCTAGACAATCCTCTTTCTTTTAACACGTTTCTTCCAGCATTGAAGGCTGACCCGTGACTCGTGGCACTGGCACTCGGAGGTAGGGCAGGCAGCACACCGGGTCTGACTCCAGATGTGTTGTGAGTGAGTGACACCCTCTTGGCAGCAAAAGTTTATTTTCAGTCCATTCACTGAATCGTTTGAGTTGGAAGGAACCCTTAAAGGCCATCTGGTCCCACTCCCCTGCAATGAACAGGGACACCCACAGCTCCATCAGGTGCTCAGAGCCCCATCCAGCTCCTCTGGCTCTGGCTGTTGACAGACCCTTTGGCACCGTCACACTGCAGAGCTGTATAGCTTTGTAAGAACACAAGGTTTTGCTCTTTTTCTTCTTCAAGGAGAGCTCTTCCTTCCTTTATGATGGGAGAGTTCACAAGTCAGCCCAAAGTGAATACAGGGGGGATATTGATTAGCTCTTAGTTCAGCTACTGTTTGCTGTGCACTTTGTTCCATTGAGAAGCACAAGCAGCAGAAGCAGAATACATCCATACAACAGGACTCCCTTGCAGTGAGAGCAACTTCAGCAGTGAATTCAGTGGTAAGGTACGGTCACTTCTGGCTTGCTGATTGAGGAAATATCAAGGAACATATAAGCAATAAGTTCCAGATAGAGCTTGTGAGTTCCAAAAGCCTCTACCAGAATCGTGAGCGGAGGTATAAAAGTGCCAACATTCAACTAATTCCTTCCAAAATGCTGCCAGAAGTGATTTAATCATGTTCCGTTCCTAACAGCTCTTCCTTGTTGCTATTCATTTCTGGAGAAAGTCCTAGTGGTGTTTTCCGGACTGCACAGACATCGATTGAGGTCAGACTTGAATTTCATCTCTTGCCTCTTGTATGACTCCAGTCCATGCAAGTCTTCCTTCCCCACCCTCCACAGGCTAGTGAGAATTTCCATTCCGATCACAGTGGTGTTATTAATTTTGGCATGAATAACTCGATTATGCTCTTGTAATTTCCTTTGGCCACTGTCTGTCAGGGCAGAAGGCTGTGGGCCCTTCTTCCATGTGCTTTTCTCATAGGTGAGCCTATGGAGCAGCCAGGAGGAGCACTTAGTGTTATGGGAGGCTCCTATGCTCTTGTGTTTGTGTATAGGTGGATCACTGCGAACACCTCAGAGGTTATTTGAAGGAATCTACTGTATCAGAGAGAGTCTGTCTGCATAGGAACAAACACTTAACTCAGAGCCATGAGGGCTGTGTGCTGTCCTGTCTGGGACCTCCCTGCTCTGGTGGGATGGAGGATGCTGACATAAGGCTGGGGGCAGCAGATTTCGGGGAGAAAGAATGTAATATGTAAGGTCTGCAGTTGTGCTCAGTGCCCTGCTTCTTCCTGCCAACTGTGTTCCAGTGTCCAGGGGCTCATAAACATCTGTTAGCAGCTGAGAGTTATAGGATTTCAGGAAGGCTTTTTGGTTGAGCTGCTTGCTGGTGTTTGAGATGTGCCAGGAGTTAATCTCGAGCTTCACCATGTGCATCCTAAGTGAGCCCCCTTTCACTGCTCTCTGGTCTGCAAAAATGTGAGTGTTCCTCTGCCCTGTGGTTGTGAAATCCCTTTGCTGTTCTGGTGTTGTGTCTGCCTTTGCTTGGCTCTCTGGTGCATGGCACGGTTCGATCCAGCTGTTCAATTAATGGCATGGAAAATTAACAGTAAATAAAGCACTTGGTGTGTGGGAATGCATCTCTGCAGTCGTTTCAAGAAGTTGTAATTCTGATACCATCACGATCCTACCTACGTGGTAGGCTACTTGCAAGCTTGTGGAAGAGAAGTTTTAAGAGTTTAGGCTTATGGTTGCTGGGTGGGAGGTGGAATGACTTAATAGTGCAGGCTTAAGTTTCTCTCCTCCTTCACTCCTGCTTGTGCAGCCCTTTCACATTCCCCTCTCTCTCCATCTGCATTTGCTTTATGATTTCAGCAGGAGGGGAGGGCAGAGGTGGGCAGAGAACAGCACAGACTGCTGGCACATCGTGCAGATAGAGCTGAGTATCTCAGAGAGCAGGACCCAAGCCCTGTGTTTTCATTACGAGTGTTGTTGTGCAGTGCTTTGAATTGTTAGTCTTCAAAAATCTGTGGATTTAGAAAAAGATAGTTGAAAAAATCCTTTATTTGCTGACTTGAAGACTATGAAAGTAGCTTAGTTTTTACCTGGCTCTGTTCAAATTAAGAGGATGTGATCCCCAGGTGTTGGCAACCTGCTGTTGTCAGACCTGCGTGGTGTCCAGAAGGGCTGTCATGCTGTGCCACTGAGCCATGTGTGCTTGTTTCTGGTGCATGGAAGAGTTGCTTGGTACCTGCTACCAAAACCCTGGCGTTAACATCCTAATTAATGCCATAGGGAAAGCAAACAGCAGTGGTTGCTTTGCTCCGTCACTGCCCTACTGTGCCACCATTAGCAAGCCAGTGACTGCTTTTATTGTAGCATAGCTGTTGATGCAATGAGGGTGGTGACTTATACCTTAGAGGAAGACAAAGAGCAAAAATCTCTTATTAACAAGAAGAAATTACTTTGAGTTCCCTGCATGGGGAGACTGGAGATCCAGGGAGGATCTGTGTCTGCAGGATCCACAGCCTTGTTTTCAGCAGTGTTGCCTGTGGGAAAGTGACCAAGAGGCTCAAAGCCTTCAGTCTGAAGTGTGCTGGACCCAAGGAACTGTGGATATTTGTTCTGAGTGAGCCCTAGGATTGCATTTGCTGCAATTGCCAGCATCTCCTTCCTGTTTCTGATTTCCCTCGCATCCTCAAATCAGAAACCATGTGCAGATCCCAGTGCGAGGAGCACTCGTGAACAAATGCTGCTCACATTGAGCTGTGCAGGAGGGGCTGCAGCCCTCCAGTCAGGGATGCTGTTGGGGTGTGTGACGGCCAGGCTGGTGCAGGAAGGCTCCTGCTCTAATCAGAGCGGCAGGAAAGCTTTCCCCGGAGGTCTGTTCAGAACAGGAGCTGATAAAGATCCAGAAGGTGATTTCACTCGTCTGTCCATTGATCACAGGCAACCTAGGGAGACCAGACCAAACACAGACGTGCAGGCTGCGTCCCAGGGTTATGTGATACAAATGCTCTTGCTTAGGAGGAGGGCTTTTTTTTTTTTTTATGAACCGCTCCTGATTAATGCGGTCAGCGTGTTTAATTCCATTCTCAGCTGCATTATGAAGTGGGATAAAATCTCCATCTCCCTTGCTTTTCAAGGGTATTTCCTGCGTCTCCCTTCCTCCCAGATGCCACATTTCTGCTTGCCTTATGGTTTGAATATGTTGGAACGAGGCAGCGTGTGAAACCACTGCTGTGCTGCAGCATTAAGGAGGATGAGGGCTCCGTGGTCCAGAATGAGAAAAGATGGTTTAGAAACGTCCCATTGAGCAGGGAAGGCGAGAGCATTAAAGCCTCTCTTCCTGCTCCTTTTTATGAGCCCAACCTATTTGTCGGTTGGAAACGTGATAAATTAGGCAAACATTATTCTATCCCTCCTCCAGGTTGGATGCTCTGCTTTGCGTTTTACAGCGCAGTGAATAACGAAGCTTCATTATCACCAGGCTGTCAGCGCTGGGAAGCTGTTGCGAAGCTCTTTGCGTGGTTAATTGGACAGTGTGCCTAATTAGTGCCTAATTCATTGCCCCGTGCATTTGTCATTCCCTGTGTGAACGGTGACAAAAGATGACTTGGCTGGAGCATGGCTGTCGTCTGGTGTTTGCAGTTCCCTTTTCAAAGCTTTACCAGCGTTGGTTACCCGTGCTGGGCAGTCTTGATAGTGGTATCATGAAATAAGTACCCCAGGGACAGTTTCATCATCTCAATTACGTGATTGAAAGATGTGGAGAGATGCAAAGCCGCTGAGGTTAAGAATGCCACGATGTATAAATAGCCTTGGATAAGTGTAAGCATCAAATTGAATGCAGATGGGTCTGTGGACTGTGCAAGCAGCTTGCTGAAGAATGTCTGCACCATATACCCAGTCATGCATCCATCATGGTAAAACCTCAGTGTTTGTCAGCAGGTCTGAATTATGATACAAATATCTAATTCGTACGTAATTTTTCATGGATAACCGAAGTGATTTACTGCAAAAGATGGCACTGCTGTTCCCATCTTACATCTAGAAAAACTGTGGCATGGAAAGCTGTGGCTACGAAGGGGGTCAGGTGGGAGCTGGGGAGCAAACCTGCATTCTGGGCAGCTCAGTTCCTCTAGGAGCATCACAGTAAGGAGATTTCCTCGTGGAGCTGCTCCCTGCAGTGATGCCCGTTAGAAAGTAATCCTTCAGCTGGAGACAGTGAGCGCAGACAGGGGACATTCCTCCTCTTGAGGACTGAATGCGGGGCTCTTTCTCTCTCCTCACCACCAAAGCCAGCTGGAAGCCTTCCTTGGCATCTCTCCTCCATGGCATCCCATCTTTGAGCTCCGAGCCTGCCTGGAGCAGCTGCTTCGTGCTCTCTGCATTGGCCATTACTGGGATTGCCACGTTATGGTTCTGCAGGTGGAGGCTGGGGGGGTCTGAGGGCACCATGATGCCCGGCACAAGCAATGTTCCCAGCCTTGCAGTGGGGTGAAGTTCCCATCAGCCTCACTGGGGAGAAGCGGGCTGGGGTGGAGATGACTTGTAACTGGCTCGTGCCTTGCTGAGGTTTCGTTTCTCACCTGGAGATTAAATCTGCGATTGAATTTTTATTTTTGCAGTGATTTGGTCTTCCCAATGCTGTTGGCCAAGTGGTCAGCTTTGATGTCGGTCTTAGCCAGACGCTCTCATGAGATGAAATCCTGCCCATCCCAAACTTCCCCTGCAGTTCCATTGCACAAAGTGATTTCGGAGCGGGGGCTTTGAGCAGCCGCTTTCAAGTGGTGAGCACAGCCCAGGATTTATGGAGCCGCTCAGTCACCACCGGCCACATGTCCTAATGCATGGCTGTCTCTTCCCAGGCTGGGAAAACAAAACGAGCAAGGGGGAAAACCTTTGAAATCTCCCTAAATGGCCCACGGCCACATCCAGCTCAGCAGGTTAGAGCTGTAGAGGGGCTCTATAGAGGGGATTTGGGTTAGGCTTTACCTAGAGGTGCTGCTTCGAGACTGAAGGCTGTAAGGATGTGTTCCTTCTGCAGTCTCTGTAAGGCAGTAGAGTGGCACAGCGAGGGGAAGGTCTTCTTGTGAGGGTCCAACCCATGGGAACAACAGCAGCACTGCCCTCACTGGAGTGAGGGTGAAGGTGGGTGGGCGTGAAGTGTGGGGCTGCAGATCTGAGCTTTTGGGGTAACAGCTTTGATGGTTTTCTTTGAAATATTACTTTTAAGCATCAATAGCAAGAAATGATCTGAGCAGAAGGAATTTGTTAACGTATAGTTGCCATGGACTGCATAGAAAGGGAACGTTGTATGAAAGGAGAAGGGCTCAAAAAGTGGAAAGGAAAGAACGGGGAACCAGTATGGGTAGTGTTTGGTGAGCGGTCTTCAGTAATGTTTTAGAGGTCATATCTGTTCTAACTCAGCATTACACTGAAAAAATCACGGTGCAAGCTGTAAGCTGTTACACTCTCCTGTGGTTTGTAGTGAGGTTTCTTCCAACAAGCTGATGGGTTATTTTAAAGGTACCTTTGGTCTCCGCACGTCAAACTCGTGGCTGCTTTAAGGTTTTATGGCTGCCTAAGGTACCCATTTTCATTTTCAGTGTGTTTCCATACTGTGCAGTTTTTTATGGCTGCACTAGAATTACTGATGTTTGTGCACACTTACCAAGTTATTTAAATATCCTGGTGACTTTCAGCCCAAAACACACACACGTGCTCTCTTGGGAAGCGCCTGCTGCCCGCACATGGTTGACTCATGTGGAATGTATTGCAGAGCGGATCTGAAGTACAAGCTGAGAACAGAGGCCCTATGCTGAGTGACTAAGATAAATTAGGGAAGTTCTGTTATTTCTTAGCCTCCATGCAGGAAACCCTGAAGTCAGTGAACCGTAGGAAAGATCAACAAATGCAAGATGCTCTTTGCGATTCTCTTTGTGCGTTGTCTTCGGTGTTTTGTTTCCCTGTTTCCTCTGCTTTTGGGGTGGGTTTGTTCTTTACTTTCCTTTATGTCCTCGCTCCATGTTACAGCCACTCTACCTCAGTGAGAGGCAGAGGTGATGGCTTAGGATGCTCCTTCCCATTGGCCTTCCTGTGATTGAACCCAAAACAGCCACCTATATGGAGAGGAACACCTCCAGCACAGGCAGGGATGTAACAGCAGAGCTACGGCCACCAGCCAGGCTTTGCTCTCTGGGTTGACATTCACTGATGTTGGGGTATTTCTGTTGAGTAGATTGTAACAGTGAGCGTGGCCTGAAAATCTTCGCTTCTTTCTTTAATTAACAACAAAAACCCATCAACCTTAAAGAAGCCTGTCTAGAAAACAGGAAAAACTGACACACTTCTTTTCATGAGTAATACTGCAAAGAAAAAAAGAGAGGACCCGATCTCTACTTTAAAGACCTTTTAACACCACTGGGAACGTGGTTCGTATTTTTCACTCTGTCTGATGTCAGCACCCATTGCCGGGGGCTGTCGGTGTCTGATAGCTGCTGCTTACTGCGGGAGGCCCAGGAGAGCTTCAGAAGACAGCTGAGATTTTCACAGCAGCCCGAAGTTTTGACTCCTGGGCACTGAGAAGAAAGCAAATGCGGTTTATGAATGAAGTTCATCCCCAGTGCTCGTTTCCCAGGCTTGCCTCATTTATTCAATAATTTGAGACAGTGTTGGATTAAATTTCGTCTTCCAAGCCCTGTCTGGTGAAGCTGCTCACCAGCACTGTAATTTATCAGGCAGGCCACATACTTCATTCTGATTGCTTCTTCTGGAAACCACCGGCTGAGGGTGAGAAAGCCTGGAAAAAAAACAACCCCAAAAACCCTTAAAAGATAATAAATGGGCGTTTCATCTTGGAGGCAAGGAGTCCATGGCTGCCCTGCTGAGCCCCCAGACTGCATCCCCAAACCTGGAGTCCTGGCAAAAAGGAGTTCTTTACAACTTGGAAAGCCTCAGAGTTCTTTAGCATCATTCTCTTTTCTTTTCTCCTGGTGCATCTCCAGTCGCTTCAGATAGACACAAGAAGTGCAGACCTGGCCGAGTGGCCGAAACTGCTGAGCCTTTGAAGACTGAACATGTGTAGCTGTATCTCTCCTGTAGCCTTTCCTACTGGAGCTGAGTTATGACACTTTCTGGGCCTCTCCAAAAGTCTGGTAACCCCTCACCTGAGCACAAATGTGTTTTCCCCCACCACACTTCCAAAGCTTCCTTGTTGAGCTGCCTTTCTATCAGCTGCTGTTACTACCAGTGACTTCAGTGGTAGCACGAGTGCTGCTATAGTGCAGTGTCTGCTCGAGGAGCTCAGCCCCTTCCTCCTGCAGCACTGTGCTCCCTTTAGAAACTTGTGCCCATGGTATTTGCAGTTTCCTTCCTGAGCAGCTTCATCCCTCAGCCATACAGCAAGGTTTTTTGCTGGATGCTGAATGCTTGTTGTCTCCTCCTCGGTCTCAACTGCTGCAGAACGTATGTGTACGTTTCACAACTTGGTCACTTTGTGCATAGGTGGAGGAAGGTCTGTTCCAGGCACCTTTTGTCTAGAATGCTCTATCTGAACAGATCAAAGGAAGCAGAGTGATGTTGAGACTTGGCCACAGTCCCAATCCCTGAAGGTCTTTGAGCCCATCCTCCTGGAGCAGCTGCTCACTGAGCTTCCACCAGGTGCCTACAACGAGGGCTTGACATGGTGCCATTTGGCACTCAGCCCCCAGCATCACGGGCTAGAGAGCAGCAAAGGCTTATTCCTGTTACAGCAGATGCTTTCCAGGTACTCTTTCCTTGATCCCTCTGTCTGTCTTCCTTATCCCAAAGAGCAGGAAAATCATGATAGAATTAAAATGGGATTTGCTTGCTGCAAAATCCTTAGCAGCTGTCTCCTCAAAGCTGCATGTTTTAGCCACCCTCCTAGGAGGGTCCAAGAGGTCGTGGATGAAGTGCAGTGCTTGGGTTTTGGCAAGGTGAGGACTCACCCTATCCCTCCCTCCTTTCCCTTCGTGTTGGCAATTTCAGTGCTCTGGTGTCCCTAAAAGAGTCCAAGGAAAGAGAAACAACCATGTCAAGCGTATTTGGTCTTCATATATTTGTGATAAAGACCAGAAATTCCTTATCAAATATCTTCATCTTGGAAGTGGAAGACAGCAGATGGGAAGTAAAGCTATGAGAATTGTATCAGTCACATTGGATCGAATCAAACATCTGTCTCTCCCTTGTTCTTGACTCTGACCATGGCCAGGAGTTGACACCAATGGAGAAATGTGAGTTAAAAAGGCAAGTGTGCAGTAGTACTCCTGGCTGCCTGCATTGAACAGGAGTTTCAGGCTCTTCCTTAGCTGTGGGCTGATTTCCTTCTGCTGCCTTCCATGGGTTTCTCTGTGACTTAGTCCAGCCCTTTTTGAATCTGTGACAAATGTGGTTGAGAGCACCATCCTTGGCAAGGCATGACAGTGCATCCGTGGTAAGCTGTTACACAGCTTAACTATACACTGCATGAGGGAGCTGTTTTCTGCCATAGGCTCTGTGATCTTGGTCAAGGCATTTTGTTTTCCTGCCTATAAAAGGTGGATTATGTGTTCCTATTTCACAGAGAATAGGGAGAATAATATTTATGGGTCGTTCAGATACAAGGGCTGTGAGATTCATAGAAACATACATAATAAATTAAACAGTTTGTTCTTAATCTGATTCCTTCCTGGCTCCCAATGGACCAAGCCTTAAAACCATGCTCTAATCTCTCTAATCTAGTTTATCATAAGGAAAAGGAAAAAAAAAAAAAACCCAACACAGGCAGATCTCCGTTGTCTTTACCATACCCAGCATTTATGCCAGGTGATCCCTTGAGGTGTGTTTTCCAGCATTTGACTCTGAGATGCAGGATGCTGTTGTACCTTTTGTGGGATATTGTTAATAAAACCTGCCCTGGAACCTGGCTGTGTGAGCAGGGTGCCTGACAGCTGCTAGCTAACGCAGCAGGCAATGCTTCAGCTGAGATAATCTTCCAGTAACGTGAGCTTTTTGCTCTGAGACCCTTCAATGAAAGGCATGGGCCACCTGAGAGTTCAGCAAGAATACGCTGTCCTCAGCACGTTCAAACAGGAGATTCCTCCGTAATGAGTCTGGGGTGTGGGGGGGGAAAGTCTGCTGTTAGGCTGTTTAAAGAGCCTGGATGCCTTTCCTTCCTGTCTCAGACTGCAATGCTTATCTCCAGAAAAGAGAGAAAGGAGGAGAGAAATAGGTGCCCTGCTGGTGTTGGGTCTGCCTTGGCTGATGGAGCGTTCTTTGGGGGGGAGGGTGGCAGTCAGTGGGATGGTTTCAGAATGATTGAGTGCCTTCCCTTGTTTCAGCGGGTTTTTAATGACTTCCAAAGAAATGCTTCAAGTATTTGTGCTATGAAATGTGAAGCTGTTCCCTGCCTGCTCTGTTCTCGCAGAGCAGGAACTCTGAAAGAGTTGCTTTATTCGTACATTCCATTTTCTTTAAAAATGAAAGGCATTCCCACTCCTTTTCATATTGAGCTTTACCGCGCTCAGCACTTGTGGCAGAAATTGGATCATTTAATTGATTTATAGCCAATCAGTGTTTGTAAATCCCTTGCATTCCTGGTAAGTGGTTTATAGAGGTCTGAGAGTTCGCCCCCTGAGCTGCAGCGCGTGCGTCAGCCTGGCCCGGAGACTCACTGGTCATAATGTGGGGTTAAAACTGGTTGCCATCATTGGTCTTGCTGTCCTTTAACGTTTCAGATGGAGGGAGGTGTTAGCTCTGTAGTGGAAGCCAGGAGATGATGAGAGCAGTTTGCAGCCTAAAGCGGAGCACTCTGGCACTGCAGATGATGGGCCAGAGCTGGGAGCTGCATCAGTGGGAGGCATCAGTCTGCAGCTGATGGTGGCACTTCATCTTAGCTCTGCATCTGTTTTCCATGACCTGGTGTGATAACAGGAGGTGGAGGGCTCAGCTGGCTCTTCTTCTTCCTGTTTGAGATGAAGTTTTGGGAACGTGGATGTGTGAATTGTTTATCTTTGTGTGATGCTTTCAGTGACTATAATAGTGTTACGTGAAGACTTTGTTTTCACGTTTCAAGTTTTGATCACTTGAACCACGTCCCATTCGTACAGGAGTAGTGTGTGACCAGTCTCTGCTCCTCCCTGCATCTGTCTCTGGGAAAACATTGCAAACATTACAGCCCCCAGCTCAACCCTCTAACCCACCTCAAACACATCTCCCCCTGGAAAAAGAAGCAGGGGAAAGGTGTATGATGTGCTGGTGAACCAGTGAGCATTGGGTTTGGATCTAGCCATACAGGTGGGTTTGGTTGCCTCACGTTCTTTCCCTTTGCTGGTTACATCTTGGGAATTTCCAAGTGAAGCCCAATGTGTTATCATCCATCCGCACACAAAACCCTATAACCTTTAGTTATTAATTCCCTCTTCCCACTGCCTTGGCTCTCCATAAATCTTAGGCCTGGAATCTTTCTTCCTTTCTTCCCCCTCTGCTCCCACCTCTTTCCCTCTTTTTCTCTTTTAAATTAAACACATTCCAGAGAGAGGCCAGGAGCTGTCAGGAAGCTCTGCACTGATGGGGCTTCCTTTGGGATGTGCAGGCTGATGTGATGCCCTTCCGTGCTCCTGCAGCCATGAGGAAGGGAAGGCATCAGCCTCTGGTTTTCTGCCTGAAACCCACTTCTGTGTTCCTGCTTCGTTAGCAGAAGGGCAGGAGGTAACTGATGGCATGGAGACAGCAGCCCAAATCGGGATAGCTTCAGGTCAGAGTATTAAATACACACAGGCTTTGGGGTGGGCTAAGCAATGCTGCTGTGTTGAGTAGAGCAGAACCATTATTTCTCCCATCTATACGCCTATCTTGCAGCCCTTATATAGCAGAATTGGGCAGGCTCGGTATCCTTCGTTACCTTAGGAATGCATCACAAAAAGCCAGGGCTAAAGCCATCCCACGATGAAGATATCTGCACACCACTACTTTGACCCTGTCCTCGAGGGGGCTGGTATTTCATCAGAGAAGGAAATTAGATTAGTTGGACTTGATTTGTTCTCGACAGATGTATGCTGGCTGTTAAGTGATCTGATGGTTATCTCCCAGGTGCTTATAAATAGTCTGACTGTTTACTGGGCATGGGTTTGAAAGTGGCTGGCTTCGGTTTTCCATTTTGAAAGATAAGCATCACACTTCCCCTCCACCTCCATTGTCCTTCAAAAGCTCTGGAACCCGATCACCAGCAGCTGGGCAGGAGATTCTCTAACTGTTCTCAGGTAAAGGTAGTGTAATCAGAACCTTAAATATTCATTTATCAAAGTGATTTCTAGCAAGATTTTGTCCTCTGGATGGCATGTTGGTGAGGGGCACAATGGATGGCCTTTCTGTTTTTTAGCTTATGGCATTTCCTTGATCGTCCCTAAGAACTCACCCGCCAGTTGGGTGAGTCTATACTGGCACATTGGTGGGTTTTTTTCCTCTAAGAAAGCATAAATGAGCCTGGGAAACTAGAAAAGGGATCTGAGGGTAATGACTGAGGTCAGCCCATGGGTGGCAAGGAGAAAGCCCTGGGTTATGGTACCGGAGGCCTCGCTGAGGAATAACAGTGACCCAGCGGATATCCTACCCGTTGGTTTTATACTTTGTGTTTGGATTTACGGGATTCTTTTTACTGCAGCACTTAACACAGTAACTGGTGTAAAATGTTTGAACCTTTTTCAGTGAGGTGCAAACGCTTTTCAGAGATGAGTTGACCTCCCATGCCCATGAGGGTATGCTTTAGTTTCTGTGCAACTTCCCTTGGGAAGAGCGCCCAGTCCTGCATGATAACAGCCAAAGGCACAAGCTGATTTGATCACAGTTTTCAGGCACCTTGGGGGATCTAAGGTTTGTCTTACTGAGAGCCACTTTCCACCCTTCCCTCACGTCTTCCCCTCTAAAAAAAAAAGAGAATTAAAACAAACAAAATGACTTAAATTTGTATTTAGAAGCTGGCTTTTCTCAGTTTTCTCTTTGATTCTCTATATGGCTCTGCCAAGCTCAGAGCCCAGGCTCACAGCTGTGGGTTTGTACCATCCATTTCCATGTATGTGTTCTGCAGTAACTACCTGAGGGACCGCGTGCGGCCCGCAGCCAAGGCAATGGAGATCTGCTGTTGTGTAGGAGGAAGGGTCAGTGCAAATCAGATGTGAGCCCCGTTCCCCTGTGAGAAGGAAATAAAACCTCCACATGCAGGCATGTGTAGAAGCTTCTCGTTGGTCCCTTAGCTAAACATAACCAAGCAGAAAAAATGATGCTAGCAAGAAAATGCAAGAGTGTTTGCTAGGATTCTGCATCCAGCAAACTCCTCTGCATTGCTTTCTTTGTTGATGCTGGCTATCTGAGCTGCCTGCTCAGTTTAAGAGCTGGAAATCTTCATGGTAGAGGCATGAATAAAAAGTTGGTAGCAGAGGACATAAAAAAGCAAAGGTTAACATGTGTCGTGTGAGGCTCTGAGCTCTGTGGGTGGAAGTTTGAAAGCTGGAGTTCATGCTGTGCTCTCTACAGTTAATGTAGAAGAGTGCATTCCTCTGGTGTGTGCGAGCACCTGGGAGGTCTCTCACAAAGATGTGGATCGCTGCACTTTGCCTCTGAGCCTGGAGAATCATAGAATGATTGTGGTTGGAAAGGACCTCTAAGATCACCTCATCCAACTGTCCACCTGTTACCAATATTGCCCACTAACCGTGTCCTTAAGTACCACATCTACCCTATCCTTAAACACCTCCAGGGATGGTGACTCCATCACCTCCCTGGGCAACTGGTTCCAATGCCCAACCACTCTTTCTGAGAAGAAATTCTTCGTAAGAAGAGGCAGAGATGACTTCCTGGACTTACACACCTGGCTGTCCGGTACCTAAGTTAGGGCAGGTGGGTCCTACACTAGTGATGTTGGCAGGGATTAGTTGTCTTTCTGTCTGTGGGAATTAGGGGTCAGTACATTGCCCTCGTGTCCCACCAGGTTGGTACACTCAGAGCAGTCAGGAGCAGATCATAGAATCATAGAATGGCTTGGCTTGGAAGGGACCTCAAGGATCATCAGGCTCCATCTCCCCTGTCACAGGCAGGGCCACCAACCTCTGTATTTAATACTAGAGCTGCTGGGTGTGTGCTCCTTGTCCAAGTTGTGGAACCCCTCACCTGCTGCCTTTTCTACCAAAAAGCAAAGGGGCAATTCCTGTTCTCCTTACCAAACGTTTGGGTGCCTTGTCTAACAAGCAGCCCTTTGGTCTTGGCTTTCATTTCCTCATTGTCCCCACTCTTGTCAAAGCAGTGCTGAATGCTGTTGTGTGTGGCACTGCTCTTTGTTGTAACAGATCCCCGTGGAGGTGTGCTTGCACTGTGCGGGCTGCAGGAGGAATAAAGCTTCACAAGGACCGTGCTATCAGAGTGTTGTTTGCTCCAGCAGGGGAGGTCCCACAGCCCAGCTCGGTGACACGTCCCGCACCTCGGCTGAGACCCAGCTCAGGGAGCAGCAAGCAAACATTCTTCCCCCATAAAACCTCTCAGCAGTGCAGTCTAAATTTAGGCACTTTAGCCATAACTAAGTGGGTGCCCCCTGTGTAAAGCAGCAACAGGAGTGTGAGGAAGCAGCAAAGCATTTGTCCGGCATGAGACTAAATATGTGCTATCAGCCATCTCTCTGGCCCTGCTTCCTCTGTTGTTTCTTTCTCTCTGGGGAGTTGGCAATTGGATTGATTTGTTGCCTGACTCACTGTCTTAGATTGAGATACTGGGAACTGCTGACAGTATTAATAAAATTAGCGTTGGGGAGGATGTCTGAATGTTTGCCTTTGACGTTTTTAAGGCAGAGAACTGACATTTAGTCTAAATTAAAAAGTTACTGAATTGCCTTTATTGTTTTAATTTCCCTGACCGAAGCCTTGATGGTTTTCTTCTGAAAGCTTAGTTGGGAATTAAGGATTTGGGGTTGCAAGATAAATACAATAGAAGCGTATGTAGCGGTATTGCTTTATGATAGCAAGGATTGCTTTCTTTTCTCTCTGGTGACATGGAGGTCAAACTGCAATAATAGTCTTAATGTCAGAATCTGAGGACAGGCAAAGATCTAGTTTTTATTTTTCAGGGATGGTTTGCATCATTACTTCTAAGTGCAGTTGCCTGGTCTTTAGGTTACGTGATTAACTTTTGCTCCCCGTGGGAAATGACTGAATTCAGGAGACATTTGTTTCATTTCATAACTGCTCTTTGTCTGTACCTCTTGCCCTCTGTTTTCATGTGTTATAGTTTATTGTCAGGTAAAAACAGCAGGGGTTGCTTGACTTTGGGGTTGCTGTGGTCTGTAGGAAGATGGTGTTCCAGCAGACATATTGTAAGCAATTTCCAGTAGCCCTTCACGTTCTCATTCAGATGTTTCCCCACCAAGTTTAGTTGCTCTGTATTGCTGCAGGCCTTTGACACTCCTGTTCCATAACCTAAGAAGCTGCTGCCACCAGCCAGTGGCCACATAAAGCATGAAAGCATTGGGAAGATTATTATTGGCGTTAACACTTGTTGACAAATTGCATCCTTTCACGGGAGAAGGAGAGAGGCTGCAGCTTAAGAACACCCAGCTTTGCTGCACTGCCCACGTTGTGCCTCTGTCCCCGCAGCTGTGGTCATGACTGGTGGGAATACAGGATTTTGGCATTGGAACTGGCCTTCATGCAGGTATTGCTATGAGATCGTGCATGCAGGCTGTGCACTCTTACTTCCAACAGCATTTACCTCTCAGTGAATCTTCCACGAGGGAATCGTTGGCTGAGCTCAAACAAAAGAAGGCTGTGCCACCCATGGCTGCTCGTGTTGTTGTGCTCCTGGTACCTCTGCTGAAGGGCTGTGCCAGAATCTGAAGAACTTTCCCTGCTCCCTTAATGGCAGTGCTGCTTGTTCTGTCCCGCAAAAGGTTGCTAATGCTCTTATTCATTTCATTCCTTTCTCTTCCTTTGACTGCAGAAAGTATAAATAATTGTAGTGCTGAATTTTTGGAAGGTTTTCTCCCCCTCCCCCATTTCCTGAAAGGCTTGCATACGGACCGAGACACTCATAAGCTTTTCCGAGATAAGAATTTAATTTATTTATGCTCCATTGTTCCAGGCATGGCTACAGACTGGGTTGGAAATTCACAGTTCCAACTTTAGCAGGTCACAGCGTGGAGAGGAGCAGCTGGATTTTCCTCCAGAGCAGCCGTCAGCTGTTGGAAATCTCTTGATACTCCCCTGGCTTCTCCATGTTCGGCGCTCACTTCTCCTTCCTGTAACAGGAATTACTCTACGTGCTGTAGGCTCTTTTGCTAACAAAGAGGAGTGAAGTAGGGAGGCCACACCATTGCTGTGACTCTTTTCACCTTCATGAGGACGAAGCGTGAGGGAAAGCCACTGACCAACTCCATTCTGATGTTCGCAAAGGAACTTCTGTGGCTCAAGCAAGCAAGCAATGAGGTTAAAGTCGAGAAATGCAAACTTGTATATTCTATTACATTGCTTTTCCTTCTGACGTCTTCTGCTTGTAAAGAGAGCCTTCTCTGTTGCACAGTGCAATGTTCCAGTCAGATAGCTGAGCTTTGAAGGCAGCAGGCCCGTTTCTTGCCTCACACTCACTACCCAGCAGTATAATTCTGTTGGCTTTGGTGAAGATACTCCTGATTTACACTGTTAGAATAGCCCAAGTGTTAAATCTATACAAGAACATACGTAGAATATGCAATATAGCCAGGTAGCTTTGCCATGAGAACAGCATTCCAGTGTTGTTTGACTTTCTTTAGAATACAATGGTAAAAATGTTGTATTGTGTTAAGTAGTACTTAACTGATGTATGGCATGAGAGAGAAATGCAGGCAACTTGTTCTCTTTGATCTGGATGTTTTACCAAGAACCAAATCAGAGGAGCAGAGCAGGCAACTGCTCTGCAGAAATTGGGCTGTTGGTTGCCTCTTTTCTGGGCTCGGTGGTGCTTGCTGCAACCTGTCCTTCAACAGCAGCTAAAAAAAAATTGAAAACAGATTTTCTTCTCCATCTTTCATGTTCTCTTAATCAAAACCCTCATTATAGTGTTTCTTGGTGCTACCTCTGTGCTGTAAGTTGTTAGACTTGAACGTCCCCGAAGTCTGTGGGCAGAGCCATCACACAGAGGTTGCAAAATGCTGGAGTTCCAATGGCTGTTTTTGCACACAGCCACAATCAGCATTATTATTTTCATATAACAAATGCTCTTTTAGGGAGGGGAAAAAGCGAAAAGAAGAAAGAAAAGGGAAAATATCTCCATACAGTTACTGCTTCTGGTTAGTAGAACTTGGGATTTATGATCTGTGAAAAACACGGGCAAGTAACTGGAAGTCAGGAGGGAAGAGTTACTAGGCATGACATCATTAACTCAGTTAATATAAAACTTTATATCCTCACAATGGGAGACTTGTCTGTTGAATCCATGGTTGAAGGGGATCCTGCTCTGGTGTGATTGTCATGGCTTCACCTTTGACACGTCAAAATATTCACTGCCCTTTTGCATGGTGACATCTTAGAGCTTCAGTTCTGTGGGATAAGCCTGTCTTATCTTCTTCCCTTAGCCATTCAGGTTAAGGTACAAGAGGGTCGACGTAAGTTTGTTGCTGGCCATATGGGCAGCAAGGAGCTTCAAGGAACTCAAGATGAGGTTCCCAGGCTCATTTGTTGCAACGTTAACTGTTCTCAGGCGCTTTGTGTCTTTCATATGTTTTGAACTCGGAGCTGTTCATTAAAAGGGAAGAAAGAAAAAGCAGTTTCCTCTAGTTAAGGCACTTAATCATATATCTAAGATCCACAGATGCGACCCCCGGAATGGCCGTCTGAATCTGAGCCTCTTTGCTCTCCCTGGGGAGTGTGGGGGGATCACCATTCACACATCTAGCTTCTGTGCTGATGAATGGGATTATTAGAGAAAATCCCCACGTGCGTCAGTGAATCCAAAGTCACGCGGTTCTTTTGCCTGTGCATTTAGACTCTGATTCACAAAGTAAACCAGCTGGGCTGGAGCAGGCAGAGCCAGGTTCTCTGGGGAAGAAGGACATTGTGTATTGCTAGCAAGGCGCTAGGGTGTGTTAATGTTATCACGTGAGGTGTGACTTCATGGTACAGCTTTCCTTCCGAAATGTTTCACGTTGTGCTCAGAACGCCCCACCTTTCGGCCAGTGCTGAACACACTTGTTAATTGAAAAATGATGAGGAGAATTGGTAATCCTCTCTCTAGAATGAAATATTCCATAGACATCTGGTGTTAGATGCGTGTATCTGAGGAGTGAGAAGTAGGAAAGCAATTGTCTGAGTCCCTGAGGAGCTGTAAGCCTGTCGGTAATGCTTCTTGTTGGGGAAATGTAGCAGGGAAGGTGTCTGTACTTGAGAAAAGTATGGGCAGAGCGTTGGCCTTGAGACAGAGGATTGCCCTGCCTGCCCTGAGGGCAAGCGAGAGCTGAGGATGTGTTATCTTATGCAGAGGCTGATGCAAACGAGCAGTCTGCCTTGTCCAAGTGTCAACAGGAGATGTCCTTTGACCACTAATGGAGCTCCGGAGATTAAAAATGTCATTTACCCTTCTGTAAGCAGAATAAGAAATCCACTGCGTTCCCATCCTACGAATGTGGGTTAATCTTCTGCTGCGCTGTGATTTGGGAGGAGCAGTAGGATTGAATCCAGGCACACCAGCTAAAGCTAACTCCGATTTCTGAGTTGGGGGCATTATTTATTTACTTGCTTGTCTTTCGAATTCCTTCACTACCGAAGGACACAACCGGCTTCTCATTCAAAATCCTGCTACTAATGGCAGCCTGATGTACGTGTGCTGTTTGCCAAAGGCTGAGAATCAGCGACGATGAAAGATGAAACTTGGCAAAAGGGATGCAGACAAATATTCCAAAGGTCGTTTAAATTTTAAAATTTGCTTCCTTGGAGATTGTGCTGTGGCAACGTTTGCCTTCTAGATGTTATCAGAGGAGTGCTGGAATTTCATCATAGCTGAAATGAAAGAAAGAGTTTTAGGATGTAGAGTCTGGATGTTGAAGATATGCTCCTGCTATCTCCTGTTCTGCTGTCCTCATCCACCTCACTAGTCTGGTGGGCATTTATTTGCTGCTCCATCCAGCTTAGCATTCCCCAGTGAACATGTTGCAATGCAAGACCAAAACAATTTGGTTACTGCCATTTTCTGATAAAACTTTTGACAGTCCTGACCTATTTGTCAGCTTGGATGGTGTTAAACTAAAGCAAAACAAACAACGAGACGCACAAACCCTACTATGCTCTTGCAGTAATTGACTTTGCAAGTTAACTACTGCTCCGTTATTTAGCAGTGATGTTTCAGTAGCACCAAGAGAGCACTCAGGCCGGCCCTGTCCAGGCACTGAGCATGCTCATGGTTACAGTAAGGGCTGCCAGATGGCATGCATGTGGCCCTGAACGTTCCCGTTTGTGCATGGGAATAGTGGAGGCCTTGAAGAAGTGCTGCGTTGATGGATTTGGCCAAATGAGTTTTACGCAAGGAACAGTTAATAACAGCAGAAACTGCTCTCTCCCTGCTTTATTTCTCCTCTCCAGAGCAGGGCTACCCCACGGTGTTTCCTGAGATCAAGTGAGCTCTCTTCCTTGAGATCTGCTTGTTTTCTACCCTGCTTCACTGGGTAAGCTCCTGGCATCTATGGGAGCTGCTATCCCAGAAGTGCGGAGGGATATGCTGCAGTGTGGATGGGTGATGTGATGAGAGCTGCTGTGCCTGTTCCAGACTTCACAGCTGGTGATTGCCCTGCTCAGCTTGGGCTGGGGGAGGACCTGCTCATTTGAACTCAGTGCAGGGTTTTGGAGGCCTTTCTTCACACACGGTCATGCATCGCCTGATCTCTTCCCCAGATTTTGTGCAATGGATTTCTCTCATTAGGAAACCAGTTTGCAAAGCCTCGAAATCTGCCATAGCTGAAAGGTAACAATGTCGGAAAACCAATAACTTCTTTTCAGTGTTCTGAGCACATTTTGATTCCATCCTAATTTTAATAATAGGATCGTTAAGGTTGGAAATGACCTCTAAGATCATCTAGTCCAACCATCAACCTGTTCCCACCATGCTGCCTATCTGTGTCCCTCATTGCCACACCTCCATGTTTCCTGAACACCTCCAGGGATGGGGACTCCATCACCCTGTAGCACGGTGCAATTGCAGAGCATAAAGCTTGTTGCTTTAGGTTATTAGGAGGGGTGGGTTGAGTAATCCAACTCCATCTACTCTTTGCAGATTTGTAGCCTATTGGGTGAGCAGGAAGGCTGCTCTGATCACGGATGGGGTGCCTACCTCTCTGAGCAGATGGCAGCACCCCCAGGTCTGGTCAGATAGGAGGGGGTGTCAGCACCCACTTCTTTACTTACCCCCCCCAAGAGCAATCAGAGGCCGTGGGGAACAAACAGCCTTTCATGGAGATGAGACACAGATTGAAAAACCCACTGCAGTAGATTATGAGCTGGTTTCTGTTTTGACTTCTTCAATTTATATTGCTGAAGACAAATTTTATTAGTGAAATCTTGGGCAACTCAGCAATGGATTTTTAGGCTCTGACTGGGTGCCTGGAGCTGCATTTCTTTGAGCTGTCTTTTAGAGGAACTGCAGCTGTATAAATGGATGAAGACTGTGGAAAGAAACTATAAATACAGCTTTATTAAGGTGGGTTTTTAAATCAAAGTAACTTTTTGAAATATTTTAATGAAGCTTAAAAACTGTTTTCCAGTTCTTTCCAACAGCTATGTTACTTTTCAGCGATGGGGGGCATGTTATTGAGGGAGCTGCAGCCATTGCATATGTGGTAATGCCTTTTCCATGAGACTTTTTAACCTTGGCTGGACAGACAGTTTAAGACCAGGCATTAGTTAGTAGGCCTCTTCTGCTGCTGTGTTTCATGGTGCGGTGTGCAAGTGGTATCACAGAATGGTTGGGTTAGAAGGGACCTCACAGCCCAGCCAGCCCCAACCCCCTGCCATGGGCCAGCTGCCCCTCATCAGCTCAGGCTGCCCAGGATCCCATCCATGGCCTGGGGCACTGGCAGGGATGGAGCACCTGGGCAGTAGTGCCAGAGCTTCACTGCTGTAAATAGGTATTGCCAGGCTAGGCAGACACTGCTGGGATGGTTCTGTGTGCTTGGGGTTAGGAATGAAGAACCGTGGAGATTTGGAGCTATTTCCTGATGCCCTGTGACCTGTGGATTGTGCCATACCAGGAACGTGGCAAGCTCACTCAGTGTGTGTTTTCTTGCTCAGAGTTAATTGGAAACAACAATTTAACACGTAAAAATGTGCTAGCATAGCATGGTGATGGTTAGCGCGTTACGTTCGCCTCGTGTTCTTGTCACAGATGGTTGGGGCTCTCTTTGCTTAAGTGCATGTGGCAGGTATCTGAAGTCCATGAGCCAGATGGTACTTAGAGCTTCTCTCCTGGGAGTTAAACATGGGTTTAGAAAGTGCTGCTGAAACTCTTGTTTTCTCAGCAGCTGGGAGCTGATAAAACTGTAGAAGCCTTGTCCCTTCCAGCTGAAACACAGTCCCATTGCCCCACATCTCAATGACTCCAGTGTTGGCCTCATTGGAAAGTAGGGGCTGAGATGGACACAGGGCAGCAAGGGATAGTTGGGGTGGTACAAGTGGTGGTTCAGCAGTGGCTTCAACCACCGGCAGCTCTGTCCTGTGCTGCTGGCATAGGGGTACATCTTTGAGGAGAACACTGGACATAGTTTGTCACTGAATCCAAACTCCGTATTGTGAGGGAGATCATTGAGAAAGCTTCTTGGTAGTGGTCCGAGGGTAAAAATAGCTGTGATGGAAGTGGTTTTCCCCATAGTGCAGACACATGGGCACATGCATGCGTGCATGCATCTATATAAATGGATATGCAGATGAAAAGATGCTGGATACATCATCCAGAGGTGGTCTGAGCTGGGATTTCCATCAGTAGAGCCTGGGCCAAGGAGACTGTGAGGCAACCTCTGTGTTCTGTTTCAGGAGGCAGACGTGTTCCAGATAACACTGTGCCATCATGGTAAAAAGGCCTTTGTTGTTGGCGTAGAGGTAACCACCCCTTTCTTGAGTGTCACATTTTACCCACTTGCAGTTTCCTGCTTGTGTGTTTTGGCTTTTGACCAGGGCCTCAGGCTACGTGTGCTCATATGGTTTTGATAAAACATTGAACTTAGACAATACATCTTCTCGGACGTTTCTTCCTGTTAGATTCAAGTGTGATACAAAGCAACCAGTGCTTGATCAGTAGCAGACACTGTTTTTATCAAGCGTTGTTGGATGTTCATTAGCGATGAAAGGGTTGTAGAGAAAACTTGCTACAGCACAGGTAGGTGCTCCCTCTTCTGAGCCCTTCAGCCTCATCAGCAAAGCCCTGGGCTGTGAGGTTATGGGGCACTTTGGGAGTCCATGTTCACATAGTGGGCTGTAGGAGCTCAGCTATTTGGCTAGCATTTATCTTGCTGCTTTTACAGTCTTGTTAGTCTGCTGAGAGAGATAAACTGCTGGTGAGATATTGAGCGGTGGCAGATGAATGGGAGCAGCAACCTCATTAAAAACCATCTCCTAGTTCCGACGTTTGAGATACCATCTAATGAACACAAGAATTTGCATTGCAGTGATGTATTGGGTAAGAAGCTGAGTAAAAGAGTGCTTTCCACAATCTGCCCAAGGAGCATATGTGACCACCATAGTGAGTCTTTCAGCCTCTATCATACAGCTAATATCCTCCATGTATGCAAGGCAAGGATGCATTTAGTAGGCGGGGATATGAAACAGAAAGATGCTCAGATGTGGGATACAACTGGTTTTAGGTCTTTGCTCACCTTAGCTCTAATCCTCACAAAGCTATCTGACCTGCTCTTTTCAGGTGTCACACTTACAAAAACACGTAGTAATGTGTTCGCATCGTTACACCTTTCCCAGAGGAGCACACAAGGCACAGGAGCATGCAGGATCGAGATGGAAGCTGTCCAACCTTGCTATTCCCTGTGCTCTGGGGAAGCCCTCTCACACAGGCAGATAAAAGACTCTCAGCCTTACAAGCTGCCATTACAGGGGCTTGCAGCCTGACCTCCCTTTCTCAGCATCTGACAGACGTGTTTATCCAGCACAAGAGAGGCTAAGAGACGCTGCGTGCACCCCTTTGTTCTCTGCTTTTTTATCTCCTTATGTCTCCTCTCCCTTCCTCCACCCGGTGGAACGAGATGAAAGTTGCGTGCATCCTTCTGCAAGCTTCCTGATAGATGCCATTAAAATACCTCATTCTCGTAGCACATGGGGGAGTTGAGCCATTGAACCTCTTCAGCTGGAGGGTTACAATCCCACAGCTTTTGGGGTTTGCTTTTTTTTCCTCTTCTGGTTGTGGATGACAGGGATTCAAAACTGAGATGGAACTTGAGCTTTTAAGGGGAAGGATGGTAGAACTTAGCGTGGTATTGGTTTCTCAGCAGATCTTTGCACAATATGGAATTGAGTCTTGTGATGTTAAATGCAGTACTTCCAGTAACTAAACGTGGTAGGATCCCATTTAATTTGTATGACTTGCACCCCTCTAGAATCCTCCAGGCTATTTGAACAGATGAGAAGCCAAAACCCAGAACTTTTTCCCCTAATTTCCCAGCTGTGCAAATGCAGCTTGAATATTAAAAAGACTGAGCCTTTTTATGCATTTTCTGTCTCCTATATACTGACCAATTTGCTCGAGTTATCAAAGATCTGCTTCTCAGAGCACTGTAAGTAACAACAGTGCTTTTCTCCATCATATCTTAATCCTCAAAGGCAAGAGATTCTCTCAGACTAGCAGTTGAGTGCCGTTTTCTCAGTGTCACTGAAACACGATATACCCATATTGGATCTATTTCCAGGCCTCGAGTTTAGAAGGGAGCTGACAGTGTTGTTAATGACATGTAGGATGAGCAGGGAATCCTGCTAATATCCCCCTCTCTGATTGTTCAGCAGTGGTCCAGTATTACATATGGAGGTTGGCAGCCCTGCCTGTGGCGGGGCGTTGGAGCTTGGTGATCCTTGAAGTCTCTTCCAACCCAAGCCATTCTGTGATTCTGAGGTTCCAGTGATCATGAGATTTTACTCCTTAGTTTTACATCCCATACGTAAGAAATGCACAGCAGAGGCTCCATCCTTTTTTTTTTTTTTTTTTTTTTTTTGAAACGACACTCATCTGAGCCATCTCTGCTTTAAAAAATGAAGTTGCTGTTACAGAAACCATACAAAACCGTTGTCAAGACTGCCATGAAATACTGTAGCATCCTAATAATAACTTCTAGCTGAAAAATCTTGGCATCCTGCAGTTTAGGAAAGGGTTTTAAAATTCACCTTCAGTTTTTGGGCAACAGGCAAAACATGTGGCTCTGTTTAGGAGCTATTTTCGTTAAAGCTTGACAATGCAGGATGATAAAATACAGCTGCATTGTTTAAACTTTCAATTTAATTTCTGGTTTCTGTCCAAGTTGTTTCATCAATATGGCGCCATTCATTTCAAAACAAAGCTCTTGGAAGACTCTCCATTACCCCACCATTGATCAAGAGGGTGTTAAAATATAGTCCCTAATTATGTTCCTGGCCTGTTTGGAATTCCTAAATTGGATTTTTATAACTGTCAAATTTGCAATCAGGGTAACTTTCCATGACAATTAGTCAGAATTATTAGGGTTCCTGTTGCCAGCAAGTTATGACTAATGATGGTGTTTAACTTTTCAAGGCTCTGTAAGTATCAAAGGCAACATATATCTTGAAGAGCAGCCATTTGACTACAACATTGTCTGTACTTAACTGCACCCAAATATCTACTACTGTTACAGTCATTTTTATCCTTTCTCCAAGGTTGAGTTGTTGCCACAACCTCTACTGCAGGCTCTGCAGATATAATTAACCGCTCAGTTCTGCCTCATTGCAAAATGGGACTTATGAAATCATGACATGAGAAAGTTCATCCCTGAGTATTTCACTGAAGCCCAGCTTGGTAAGGGCCAGTACTCCAGAGGCTATTAATGAAGTTGCTGGTGGTCAGTTACTGCTTTGATTCTTTAAAACAAGCCAAATATAACTATGTATGCAACCCATCTGGATGAATGCTATCTCTTCTCAGTCTGACCCGTACCTTACTTGCAGATAAAGTCATTACAAACAAACCCAAAGGTGTTGAAGCTAGCTAAGATGTCTACCCTATCTCTTCTTCTGGGTAGACCAGACTTTTGGAGAAGCATGGTGCTTTAGCCTGAATGCTGATGTGTGAGTATATGTGCTCACAGAAGAGTAGACACTTAAAAGCTTTCTTTGCCTAATATGCAATCCCCATCCTTGGACGTGCTCAAGGCCAGGTTGGATGCAGCCCTTAGCAGCCTGGTCTAGTGGTTGGCAACCCTGCCCGCATCAAGGGGGTTGGAACTAGGTGGGCTTTAAGGTCCCTTCCTTCACAAACGGTTCTGTGATCTGTTTCAGAGGCATCCATCCAAGAGGCAGATGATGTGTTGGCCTGTTGATGACAACAGATTCTTGTCATCAGCTTAAACCTTTAGATCAAGTACTAACTGCATTCATCTTTGCATTGGTTTCAGTAGCAGTGTTTGCTTAGAGTTTACCCACTCCACCATACCTGCAGTTTCTCCCAGTTAAGCTTAAGAAGTAATGGTACCTGGGGCCAACCTATCGCCCCTTTTTCTAACCAGGAAGCCAGATTCTGCCTTTTCCTTAACCAATACCTAAGAACGTCTCTGTGTCCACTGCCATGCATTGACCTGAACAACGTGACCACTTCTGACAAGCAGGTCTGCAATACAGCTTCATAGGGTCCAAGTTGTTAAAACTCCTAACCCTGCAGAAAGATTGCCCTGGAAGGAAAAAGGGCCGTAATCAATTCAGTTTAATTAAATCAACCTAAACTAATTATCAGCTAATAAAATAGTGTTGGTCAGCTCATAAAACAGAAACGAAGATTAAAAGAGTAGTTGCCATGAACAGGTGGTAATTCTGTTTCCAAGTTAGACTACATTACTCTCTGGCACAGGATCATCTGAGAATACCTCATATTCGAGTTTTTTTCTAAAAATGTTTATGAAACTTATAAAATATAGGGCTCGTTTCATAACCAATTTTCTATCTCACCTGCCAAGAGCGGTGGGGTTGAGCCAGCACAAGGCGGATGCAGAGTTTTAGGCAGCGGTCCAGAAATGGATTCCCTGCGCAGGGCTGTGGGATACGTATCTACCTTGGCCTTGCCTTTCTTATTGCAGCTCTTGTGATTTGGTTTTCTTGTTGCTGTTGCAGAAAAGACCTCGTAAACGTTTCTCGATGTCATTGATAGCCTGGCACTGTTGTGCAAAGGGAGGAACTTCCAATGCTGCTCTGGGGATGTGGTTTAATCCTAGGTGGATCTTGAGTTAGTAATGGGATCCCTCCAGCGTTGGCCTTTGGTATTCTGTTGACTCTGCAGTTCTTACAGAAGGCATAAAGCATTAATCTAATTGTAACTGGTAAGGACTAAACTGGGATCGTAATCTGCTCCTCGGAGTAGAGCGTGGTTTGTAGTTGTTGTTAATGGTAGGATAATGAGAGAAGAATTTATTGCGCAGTCGTTATCGAGTTACTGAGCTAACAGGGCAGAACTCTGTGGTTCTGAGAATTTTGTCGTGGCTTGCAGTTAGCTTGAATGCTCTGCGCTGATGCAAGGCTTTCTGCATCACAGCGATTTGCTGCACTAGCTGGGAGTTCGCTCTCATACCTATTTCTGCAACCACCGATTCCCAGAAATGCAGTTTGTTGCTCGTATAGAATGATAGAATTGTTTGAGTTGGGAGGGACCCCCAAAGGCCATCTGGTCCCACTCCCCCGCTATGAACACCCACAGCTCCATCAGGTGCTCAGAGTCCTGTCCAGCCTGACCCTGGCTGTCTGTAGGGATGGGGCACCCACCACAGGCACTGTAAGGCTAGATTACTCTTCAGGACCAGTCCTCTTCTTTGAAGAAGTGCAGCCACGAAACAGTGAGCCGCACTCATTCAGGGCTGTGGCTGCAGTGGCAATCTCATTGAAAATGGGATGCTCCAGGAAATCTCCCACCTAAGACTTTCAGCTTGTCAGTGGGCAAGACGAATGCTGTGTGGCCTTGTAGCCTCCACAGCTTGTCTGGGGGTTCGACCTGGTTTGAATCCACCTGGGTTCCTCATCTGAAGTATGATAAACGTGACTTGAACCCACATCTTGGCTTAAGCTAAGTGAGTGTTCCTTGCACTGAGAATCCCTTGAGGGGCTGGGGGCTGGTTCCCCTGAGACAGAATTTCTTTAAGAAAAAAGAAACGAGATAAGGTGAGTCTTCATTTGGGGCAGAAGTTCATGTCTCCTATGCGTGCTCCGGTGTTACGGAAACGTTCACAGTCTGTATCAGCTTCTGTCAGAGGACAAATTCAGGAGGAATGTAACACTGGTGTAAAACATTGATCCTCCAAGGGGGTCTGTGTGGGTTTTAGTGGAGTGGCTGAGGGTGTTAAGGGACTCAAGGCTTTGTCCAGATGTATGTTGGTGGAATTGCAAGGAGCCTGCTGCTTGGCTCTATAGGCACATGTGCAACCAAAGCCACACTCAAAGCAATTATCTGATCTTGTTTGTTTGTTTTTAATATGATGTTTCTAGATGCTGGTACAGCAAACATGCTCTTGTAAAATCTTGTAACAAGTGTTTGTAGTTAGCATCTTCAAGGCGACTTTATGTGTGCAGATGAGGACTAATATAGGACACGGCAGTGTCACCATTATCTGCCAGTGCTGTGGGAAATGCCTGGTACTAAGACAGCTTCCTTAGCTTGTTTAACAGTTTTCTTTTTCCTTTTTTACCCTTCTCTTCAAAAACACTTAGACAGTGATATGCTCATCTGTTGTGCTTTCTAGATGAAAGTGCTTTGTGGTCCTCAGCCTTAAATAATCAAGTCTACACAGACCTCAGGGTGGTTTACAAAGGCAGTCATCACCACACACAGAGAAATCTCTAGAGGTGAGATAACTTTATGGGCTGGCCCTGCAGAGCTGGGGGCAAACCATCCCCTCTGGAGTGTGCACTGCCTTTGTGAACACCAGAAGATGCTGCTGTGCACACACTGCCCAATGCCCCTTCCCCTCCCTGTGTGATTCATTCTCTTGCTGACACAAAGTTGGGTTTTAGTACAGGCTGCAGTGGCTGGGAAGGTGCTGTGCTCTCCTCCCCATGGCTCAGCTCTCCCTCCTTGATGCTGGGGCAGTTTTTCCCCATAGCATGCAATTGAGGCAGGGGCTGCCCTTCTGAAAGCAAAAAACAAATCCCAGGCTCCTCGTACGCTCAGCCAGGATGGGTTGCTGCAGCCTGTTTCATTCAGCAGGTATTCTTGTGCTCGTATTCTTCTGGAAGCATCATTTCCAGTAGAGCACGGGGCTCTTTTACAGGCTCGTTTAGGCACCTTGAGAGCATGAGCGTGCACGTCTGTGCCTTGCTGTGGGTGGGAAAGGTTTAAGTGTTGGCAAGAGCCAAACAAGCAGGGAGGGTGAAGGCACTTCCATTCCCCACCAAGTTTCACTCCCCAAGCTGAGTACACTTTTTCTCTGCTGAACTGATGCTGTGCAGGGTGAGGGTTTCACCCATCCCCAGTGGTAATTGCCTCTTCTGTCCCTGCAGGTTCCCTGGGCCGCCAGCACGGTCGCTCTTCCAGCCGGGACCGTAAGTGGGCAACTTAAACATCAGGGAAAAGCAGAACCCAGAGCAGAGCGGGGGCTGGAGGAGCCAGGGGTACCCACTGCTTGTAGGGGAGGTGCTGGGGAGGGGGCTGCAAGTCTCTGCCTGTTCTGTGCTTTCCTCCCTGCAACTAAAGCTTCCCACCGTGCTTTCGCTGACCAGACTGTGCTCCTCATCCATCTGAGCAGTGAGGAGTGCCATAAAGCAGGGGTCAGCTTGTTGAGGTGATGCGGCAGAGCTCTCAGAAGGGAGGTGGCTGTGACCCTGTTTGCAATGCAGGCTTCCATAAGGAGCCGACCGTGGTGTCTCCTCACATCTGAGTGCTTCTGTGACGTTGGTGCTGCTGTCTCTGATCTGCCTCCCCTGGGGAAGCTGAGGTGGTTTTAAAGGTCGAAAGTGGACTGGCAACAAAGCATTGCCTGTTACTGCAGGAACTGCGTGCCTCCGAGCTGACACAGTGAGCAGCTGGGAAGCTGGTACATGTGCAGAAATCCAAGCAGGGTTTTAAACTAGACTGTCAATCTCCATTGATGGTTAATGGAAAAGCAGCAGGGATTCACGCAGCAGTCTTTGTACCTGATGGCCATGTGCAGGTCTTGTGGTAAATGAAAGTCGTGACAGTGCCAAAGCTGCACATGTGCTGAGCAGACAAATTGCTCCAACAAGGCTGGTTTTGTGAGAGCAGCCATATGGTGAGGAGATGGAGAGCTCATGTTGATCTGCCTCTTTGGGGTCCTTACTGAACACAGACTCGGCAAAGAAATAAGTGGTCCCTTAGTCCATAAGCTCCAGCAAAGCCTTAAATCAGGACGAGCTTCTGTCTTTCTGCTCCTTTTGGAGATGTGCTTCGTGCTTGAACTGTAGCTCCTCTCTTCATGTGCTCTGTGGATGTTACTGAATGTGCTCTGAGGCCCCATTGACTATGGGTGCTCAGCACAGTTCATCCTGGGGCAGCCAAGTGGGACAGGGCGGGCAGCATGGGGAGGCTGCACCTTCAGACCCACGTCCCCTGGCTGGGACCCTGAGGCTGGAAGTGCCCAACAGCCTTTCCATGCTCCAGGTCCTTCCTTGAAGTTGTACCAGGAAAAACCATATCTCTGAACAGAGCAGTCAGCCCCAGCCCTTGTGGGAGAGGAGTCCTCGATGTTGTCTTTCATAGACTCTTCCATAGCTGAGGATGCTGTTGTTTATTTCTCTCTGTTGCTTGGGTTCATCCTGGCCCACAAATGCACATCTTGTCATGCTGACCCTTGCGTAGGTGCTCCCAGATGGAGGAACTAAATGACTGCCCAAAGACACGTGGGGAAAGTATTGGGGCAGGAGGGATTACATCTGAATCTTCAGAATTCTTAATCATTGGTCTATCTACAGGGTAATCTCATTTCCAGGTTGCCTTTTGTAAGTGATGTTACTGTCAAGTCCCTTCTTCCCTACCTGCTGTGATCCCTTCTTGGCTTTTATCATCGCAGGCAGTGTGCTGCAATCATTTATCCAATAGCATTTTTTGCCTTATATCATAAGAAGCTCTGCAGAAGAGTTTACTAAATAAGCTCAGAGTTGACTGTCCACCATTCTGCTTACCACTGCCCTGAGACTTTTCAGCCTTCAGAGCTGTATTGCCCCTAATGTGCCTGGGACTTGCTTACTGAGGGCTGAGGAGGGGAGGTAACTATTCTACAATGAAATGGGCAGGGGATATTCCACTCCTTCGCCGTGCAACATGGGTTTAACATTGGCACGAAGTGGCATGAAGATTCCTTCTCCTTTTTAGAAGGAAACATACCAGGTAAGTAGAGAGCAGGTATGCTGAGGATAGGAACCCTGTAAGATCAGCTCCTTCCACGTTCAACTTTTAGTAACTTTGATATAAGCAGCACCAAGAGGGAATAATGGAAGGCTGCAAATGAGGTCTGTTGTAGAGATCTGGCAGCAGATGCTTTGCTATTTTCAAACTAAAGAAATGGAGATTTCTTTAATGTAAGTGTCTGGATTTTTTCATGGGCTTTTTCTACCTCTCGGTGATCCCAATCCCATCCCCCTGGGAGTGTCACTCCAGGCATCTTGCCCACTGCCTTGGGTCAGGCAGGAGGATGATGTGGTGCTGTGCTTACATACTGGAGGTGCTTCAGAAGTGTGAGCTGCTGCTGTATTTCTAAGGTACAGAACAGGCTGTCTGTTTTCTCTAACAATGTGATGTTCCTCGTAGGCTCATAAGCTCTACAGCACAGAGAGCTCTGCAGATGCTTCTGGCCACACTCGGTAATGTAAACCCTACCCAAGGTGGGTGTCTCTGCCTGGTGTTTCCTATTGGCTGTTTCCAAGCGTTCAGTCCATCAGAAACTTTACTTTCAGGGACTGAAGTGGAATGTAAAGTATCTGAATATAGTCCTCTGTGTCAAATCAAATGATTTGTTAAAGCGAGGCCAGATTTGCAGGGAGAATCAATCTTTTTTATTAGATCAACTGATGTGGAAAAAGCAGACGAACGTTCAGGCGTATTAACCCTTCTTCTGGTCTGCAGTTGTGCTACAGGAACGGAGGGAGCAGGCTGCCAGAGGAGGCTGTGCTTCAGGACGTGCACTCAGACAGCCCTGGTCTGAGCACGGACCTGGGTGGCATTTTGGGGCATGCCTGTGTGCTTTTTTGGCAGATATCAGACTCGTGTCCCCGTGCTTTTGGACACTAAATGTTACCACACAACAAATAACAGGCTCTGCTCTGCAGCTGATTCATTGTACAAGTCTGGGGCTAATTACTGAATCCCTCCGTGCCTCCATTTCCATCTGTAAAATGTCACAGATGCCCACCATTCATAAATCGCTTTCAGATTTCCAGATGAGGTGCTGTGTAAGTGTAGAACAGCGTTAGTTTATACATATTGTGCTGGAGTATAATATAAAACACATGCAACAGAAGAGCCTCACAGATGTGTCTCTTTGCACTGCAAAAGGCAAGGGCTGATGTTTTAGCACATCACTAATTGGGCTAAAATAGGAGATCGCTCTTATTCTGATGCAATTGTCACCATTAACATCCTCGTTTACCAGCAGCTTTTGGAGACGTCCCAGTTGTTTCCCATTGAGGAGAGCTGTAGCGTTTTTAGTGTCAAAGCACAGCAGTTTATAGCCAACGTTCCCATCTCTGTAGCACGTCCCACACTGGCTGTCCTCACACTTCTGGAAGGGACTGTGTGCCATGGTTTGTTTGCAATGTGCATCTTGCCTGTCCTGTTGCTGCTGCCTGAGACCTCCAGGACAGCTTCCTCATCTCCGAGCAGAGGCATTTGACCGAGCCATTGCTATTGCTGTTACGGGGTGTTGCATACACAGGAATCCCCATTTATTGATAAGAAAGCCATTCCCGTGGCTGTGAGCGAACGAGAGCCTGGCAGCTGTTCAGCATGGAGTCAATTTGCAAAGTTTAAAGGATGTGTAGGCTGTGATGGTTTGGGTTCGAGCAGTTCGCTTGGGTGAAGTGCTTGAGAGTGTCTTCCAGAGACCTTTCACGCAGAAGGATGAACGCAACCCGTTAAGAGATTTAAGTACCCTCGTGTTTCCTGATTGCAGCACCGGGGCTGAACTCTCAGTGGCTGTGAAATCTGGGAGCATTTTTGGCTTGCGGGAGAACTCTGCTTGTGTGAAACTGAGATGTGCCAGCATCACCCCTGATGCCAGAGGTGGTGGGCACCGGTAACCATGCCCTGTGCCTCTCAATCCTCTGGCTGCGTGATGATAAAGCCCTGATTGGAGCTTATTTTCCAGTGTATTGTTGCTCAGGAGTAGTGCTTGGTGCTGCTGTAGGAAGGTATGGGGTTGGGGTGGGATGAGGGTTCCCTGCAGACGGATTGTGCCATTCTACCGCTGTCCGGTTTGGTCTCGGAGGCTCTGTGTGTTTTCTCTGTTCCTCATCACTGCTCAGAGAGATGTTCAGGATTCACTCCCAAATCTTCCACAGCTGTCAGAGTGGCACAACACTGGAGCTGAGCACATGTGGTGACAGGTATGAGAGGAGGTGGGCTGATGGACAGCCTTACCCAGTGCTTGCCACGTGCTGGGAGAAATCCCCCCTGGTTCTGGGCCTCCATTCCTGGGTCTAAAAGTGCCATTTTTAGGAGAATTTCAAGGTGGGGGCAACCACCGGCATAATATCTGATAGGAAACACGTGGGAGTTCTTGTTACCACGTAGATGTCAAAAGTCAGACCGAGCACAAATAAGCACGTGGTGGATAAGGGCTTGGTTGCACCAGGAATGGTGTGGATGCTCAGGTTGGTGAGTTTGGAGTTAAAGGAAAAGGGTGAAGGAGTTCTGGAAAAATCTGTGGTTCGGCACAGCATTATGGATGTTTTCTGATTTTTTTTTTTCCATCCGAAAGTCAATTAGAAATGTAGCCTGGCACAGCTGTTTTGAAGCTGAAAATGAAACATGCCTGGCTGACCCCAACTGGATATCTCCTTCACTCATTGCTCTTCATCCGGAAGTTACCATTGAAACAACACAAAACAAAAGAGTCCTCTATGCAGCCTTGTGCTAGCCACTAATGGGTGGCAACTGTTACCTTGTTCCTCCTCTTATGGGGTCCAGATGATATTGGGATCTCTGGGGCTGTGGACTCCCTCGTGTCCCCAAGAACTGGGAGAACTTAGGCAGAGAAGTGATCCTCGAGAGGCTGAGAGTGGTAGGACTGCTTGCTGTGATGGGTGCTCGTGGTGCTGCGTGGGAGAGTGGGAGGTGCGTCTTGGCTGAAGGACACCAGTGCCAAATGTGCTGGATGGAGAAGTGGCGCATCCTGCATTGAACATGGTTATGGGTTGCAGGGACTTTTTGCAGAGAGCAGGCATCTAACCCTAGAGGTGTCTTTATTCCTTGCAGTCTGAAGTGTAATAAAACTCAAAGCAGAGGTAGAACTGATGTCAGTAATCCAAACTGGCAGCGAGATGCATATTTTCAATACAGTGGTTAGCCTTGGATGCAGTTTGCGAAGGAAACCTAGGCTGTCTGGCTCTAAAGCATCTCTCTGAGAGACAAAGTCCAGCTAACATACATAGTTTGGCTCAGGACCGTGAGAGATCCCCGACCTGCGATGCACAGGTGTGGGGCTGACATTGCAGGAGTCCCTGCAGAGCTTGTGGTGAGCCTCGATTCCTTTTGTCCTGTCTGCTTCCTTGTTTCACGTTACGCCGTGCCACATCTTGACTGCATTTTTCCCCCATCACTTCTCCCAGCAGGGAAGGAAAGCAGCCTCTGGACGTGAGACTCTCCCAGTTAGGGGGTGAGTTTGCAGGGCTGTGTGATTCTGCACTTGGATTGGGGTCAGTGAGGCATTAAATGTTCCTACAGCACGGAGGAACAAAGGAATGAGGCTGGCCCTATGGCTGTGGGGATCAGACATGGGATTTTGTCATTGGTGGGAAGCAGGGCACAGACAGGAGGATGTTGGCACTTGGCTTGCTTGGCAGGGAGGCTTTGGGCTCCCTGACTTCAGTTCAGAGATGCTTAATCTCCCTGCATATAGCCATATAAGAAGTTACCCAGAGAAGCAGCAGATCCCCTATGCCTGGAGCCATTCACAGCCAGGTTGGAGTGCCCAAGGCAGTCTGAGCTGCAAACAGCCCATGACAGGGGGTTTGGAGCTTGATGATCTTTCAGGTCCCTCCAACCCAAGCCATTCTATGGTTCCATACCTTGCTGTGGGAAGTTTGTCCATGTCTGTTCCATGGCTTATTTTGTGTGGGTATGTTTTACATCTGGTTGGGATCTAAGGCTCCAGCAAGACCTGTGCACACCTCCATGCCCAGCAGCATGGTACCAGGAGCACCATCTTCTGCAACCCCATAGAGCCTTGCTGCTGAAGGAAAATTCCTTCTTACTGGGGTCATTTCAGTCTTCAGGATGCACTACTAAAATGTCCGTGGTGCTTCTAAAAATAATGGATAATATATTTCTAGCAAAATGCATTGCATCAAAATCCAGCCGTTCCCTGCTCAGCCTTGCCGTGACAGACAGAGATGGATGGAAGACGGATCTCTCAGCTCAGGGCTGCCTATGAATAAATGATTGTGATCTAATTCCATCTGCTAACAGAGCACAGGCCGAACTGCAAAATAGATCCTTGGCACTGTGATAGAGCACAAATCCCCAGGCTGAGAGCAATTATGTATAAAATTAGTTGGTGGTGTGGGAGTATGCATGTGTGAAATGTTAAACAAAACAACGTGAGTGGTGTGAGCTGCTTAGGAATAGAGCTGGGTGAAAAATGGAGGGGTTTTTTGGGGGTTCATTTGCCAGACCAACAAAAAATTGGAAAGAAAAATGATTTGGGATGAAGTGAAATGAAAATATTTAGGGTTTTTTAATATATATTTTTTATTTTTAGATATTTATTTGCATATTTATTTAGTTTGATGCAGCATAATGAGTAAAGTATGCTTTGGGGTCAATCCAGATTGTTTCCTTTGACCCAAAGTGAACTATTTAGTTTCACTTAAGGTTATTTCATCAGTTCATTTCATTTGTAATTTAGGTGAATTTTGAAATAAATGCCATTTTGAGAACAAAGACCAGAAGAGGTCATTAAGAAACTATGAAAATCATTTTAGAAAAATCTGGAGAAAATACTGCAGAATTTGGTTTATAAAGTGGCACCCATTTTTTTTCCCCCCACTCAAGGCCATGTATCAGATTTTTCTGTATTCTCAATTAGTAGTTATTACATTTTGTGATAAAATTCCTTCCCTTTCCCCTTCCCTTTCCCCTTCCCTTTCCCCTTCCCTTTCCCCTTCCCTTTCCCCTTCCCTTTCCCCTTCCCTTTCCCCTTCCCTTTCCCCTTCCCTTTCCCCTTCCCTTTCCCCTTCCCTTTCCCCTTCCCTTTCCCCTTCCCTTCCCCCTTCCCTTTCCCCTTCCCTTCCCCCTTCCCTTTCCCCTTCCCTTTCCCCTTCCCTTTCCCCTTCCCTTTCCCCTTCCCTTTCCCCTTCCCTTTCCCCTTCCCCCATTCCCTTCCTCTTTCCTTATTATGAGGACACTTCTCATTCACACAACGTCATAATAACTACAAAAAGCTTGCTTTTTTCAGGCAAAAAACAATCTCTTTCCTTTTTTAAGAAGGTAGAAGAAAGACATGAAAATTACGTATGAATATTTTATGAGCAGAAAACGTTCAGATAGCACATCTCATAAGGGCAAATGGAGCTGCCTCTTAAATATAGCCAGTAAAGTTTAGGGTAAGGGTTATTATAATGGATGTATATATATATATATGTATATATACACATACATATATATATATGTATATTAGTGAGAAAGATCACAAACAGAAATGTTGACAGTGATGGGGGTCTCCTAGAAGAGATGTTGGATTATCTAAATGATGCTAAACCTGCAAAAATATTCTAGAAATGTGCTGTTTCCTATTGATGGGCAGCTCAATAATTTACAGTTTATGAATGAAACCGAAACTTTGCATTCTGTAAAATCCTGATGTCAAAACTGGGAGAGAGCAGAACGTGGTCAGTGAGATCTCTGAATGTCTCTGAGCCTCAGGTTCCTGACTTGGGGAATAGTTTGATCACAGTAATGGCTCTTTCAGTGCTGCTGGTGAACTCAGAGATATCGTGTGTTGAAAGTGAGAGCCTTCTGGTTTTGGGTACTTGTGTGATTCAGAAAGGGGCTGAGAAGACATGGTCATAACCTGAAGTGCTGGGGATAGGAGGGACGCGGTGAGCTCCATGTATCCCTGTTGGGTGCCTTGGGTGGATCGCAGCATCTCTGCCATGTGAGGCCCCAGCAGGACCCCACTGCTCACCCAGCCCATGGCTCCCATTCCCCCTGCAGCCCCATGGCTCCCAGCCATGCACTCCCCTTCTCCTCCCGTGGCTGCTGTCAGCCCGGTGCCCTCCACGTGCTCCAGCTCCGTTCCAGAGCCATAGACATGACTGATACCAAACAAATACAATTAATAAAGTCTATCTAGCCAACATCTGACTCTCATTAGAGGAAACGTGTTGAAAAAACAGATCCCAGGTTGGCTGTGATTTATGGCTTGGGCCTGCTATCCTTCACGAGCACTGGCGAAAGCTATTGCAAAGGGCCAGAACATAAACTACTTAGGGAAACTCAGTATCCATGTAAGGAGGCTGGAAGGGTCAAATCAGACAAATTAAAGAGGGGTGGATGTGCAAGCTGGGCTGGCTGTCCCCCACCGAGGGCCACCTAGGCAGGCGCAGGAGGTCTGTGCTCACATTTCTGCTGTGGAATTTGACTTGAAATTTCTTCTGGTGCCTGAAAATGACACTGCTTCGTTGTTTTTATTTCCTCCGGCTCAGCTGTGTGCACGTGTGTGGGAGCAAGTGGATGGAAGGGGCACTGGTCCAGTGGTTCATTGTGAGTGTCCAAGGATAACATCTCTGGTGGGGTTTCACACTGACGCTGAGATTTGGATGACGTGGGGGTGGTGATGGTGCTGTTGTCACCTGAGGAAGCCACGTTGCTGTTCCACTGCTGCATTCTGGATGTCTTTGTCACTTCTCATCCCCTGTCTGCTCACCAAGTTGACAGTAGAAGTTCGTGGTGCTTCCTGCTCCCCTCGGGAGTTTTCAGCTTCGTTCTTTCCTCCTTGCAAAGGAACACCGTTGCCTGGATTAATGTAACTGACTTTACTGATGCTCTTCCAGATTTGTTCAGAGACTACTGGACGATGACATTTTCTCCAGACTGGGCCATACTCAACTTGTGTGTTTGGGATTTGTAGCACCGTGCGCTCCAAACCGCCCCGTTGCATGGCAAGGTTTGACTTCCAAGTAATGGCAAAATATGACCTAGAAAAATCTGGCTGCAAAGGTTTTATTTGTTTAAACAAAGGCGTTGTGATTCCAGAATTCTCTCCCCTTTCATATGCTATAAACCACCTCCTCCACCTCCTCTCTGAAATATGAATTTTGGAGCAATCTATCATGAAAAAGAGAGGCAGAGCCTTGATCCCTTGACTTCAGTTGAGCTGTGCAATTTATATCTACTGAGCATCTGGCTGCAGGAAAACCAAAAGCCCTTTTAATATTCTGCAGAGACTCTGGGTATACAAATGAGCGTGGGCTGTCAGAGCTGAGAAATGGGGCAGTGATGCCAAGAGGTTTCTTTGCCATTTCACAGCACTCTCTGACCTGCGGCCCCCTGTTGGAAGTTGGCCTGACAATTTTACTCCCTTCAGTGCCACTGTGATAATGATGCTGAAATCATCCCCGTTGGTATACAGCTGTTATCACACCTTTTTTGTTAATTCAGGCGAGGAGCTGGAAGACTTGTGGGGCTTTCAGCCTTGAGCAGACAGAATGTGCAACTGTTTAATCATGAAATTAAGCGAAGTAGGAATGCCAAGTGTAGCAGGACACCTTCAGGAGGATGTTCAGTGCTGTCCATCGCTTGTCATAGGAGCAGATCCAGAGCCTGGTGCCTGTTTGTGCAGCACTGGTGGTTTCATTGAAGACTGACCAAATGCAGCAGCCTTTGGATCGGAGCTCAGTGGGTCGCCACCAATATGGGGTGTGCGACCTGCTGTCTTCCAGCACACTGAGTCTATCTCCTCTATGGTATTTTGCATCTTCCCTGTCCCTCTCATTGTGCTGCTTTACCCACATAGCCAGAGTGGGACCAGAGGGCAGGAAGGCAGAGCTGGGCTATGGCAGTGACAGCGAGAAGCTATGGAGACAGAGTGGGTGACACATGATGCTCCGGTACGGTCCCGTGGTTGTTATCTCAATTATTTATCCTCCCTGCTGGAATATTTCTGAAACAAATCCTACCATGTGTTTTAAGGTTGGACTTCACAGAGTGACATCACAACTCCTTCCTCAGAGTTGAGCTGGAGAAATACAAATCTGCCAACTAGGAATAGGGGGGAAGTAAATGGTGGTTCTGTGTAGCAAGAAGTGATGTATCTCTGTAGAGACAGAAAGCGTCTGCTCTGGAGTTTCAGGTCACAGAGCACGTGCATTTGACCCATTGCTATATGCATTGTGGAATGATGATGTGAGATTCTCAGGCTAGCTTTAATGAAGCAGAATGTTTTATCCCTGGTCAGAAAATCTGACTTTACAGTGCCAGGCCTTGGAACCACCCGCCATCAGGATTAAGATAAGAGTAAATATGTAAGTACAGAACAGTTAAGGAAGGTATTTATTGTCTTGATTTCTCACCATCATCCTCAGGCTTTCTACAAAGACAAATAATGACCCCATATCTGGAAATGGCCTGGTCCCTCGTGTGCTGTGAGCAAGCTGTGAATGTGGTTTGTGTATCAGAGGCACTAAGTGTTGGTCTCACTCTCTGAGTCTGTGAGCATCATCCATCTGCTGGTTAGCTAGATAAACGTCAGGGATTTGTTGGCAGGACAATTTTCCTCAGTTAAGCATACTGTTTTGCATTAGGATTTCCACTTTCTGGATTAATTAAATGTCTTTTGGGTCTAGACTAAGTACCTTGGATGTGGATGGGGGTTTCTGGGCACTTTGAGAAGGACAGGATGAAAAGTTCAAATCCAGCTTGGGTGCTCTGTAGTTCTCCTGAGGGAGCTGGGTTACATTTTCCCAGCATTTCCCAGTCATCAGTGATAATAAAGAGGACTTTTAGAGATGCTTCAAGAGCAGAAGGGCTGCTGGGCTGGTGCTAGTCGGAGTGCCCACCTCTTGGGCTGCTTCGCCCTGCACACAGGGGTGGTACAAGCCCTTTTTGTGAAGCGAGCTCTCCAAACAGAGCTTGAATTATCAACATGTCTCAAAATCGACACCAGAGGTGGTTTTCAGGCAGTTCAAGCCAGTCTCTCTGAAACCTATGGGAGTCATTAGTATGTGCAAGCCAGCAGAAGGGAGAATAGGACTCCATATTTTATTAGCTCTGTAACACATCTGGTACGCCTTTTGGCTCTTGGGAGCCCTGGATTTATTTTCCCTTATCTTTCTATGGGGATGAACAAGATCAAAAGCATGAAGCTGGTTGCACACAGAGCATAACTCGCCGTTCTGCACACTGCAGGCAGATCCAGACCAAACAAGTCCAGACAAACCCGTTTCCTTCCCGATGGGACAATGCACCTATGGCACTCGTGGATCCGTGCACCAGCTCAGACCAAAAAATGCTGTTGTCCAGGATCAGTTGTGGAGAATAACAATAAGCAAATGTGATATGTTGTTAGAAGAAAGTCCATGTCAGCATTGACCTGTGAGGAAATCTCTCCATCGAAGCATGCGTGAGCCATCAGATGCTTTGTTTGCAAAATGTCCAGCAGTTGGAAGCTGTGTGTCTGACCCCTTTGGGGAACTGCTCAGCTCCCCAGGGAGGGTTTCTGTGATCCTATGGGGTCAAGGAGAGAATTTCTTTGGAAGGTTTATGCAGCGGGGTGTTGGTTGCTGTTAGTACTCAAGCAATCTTCTTGGGCTGTAAATCACTGCTGAGGAACAGCCAAACTTCCTGGCCCTCCAAGCCACGTACTAAAATCTTTGTATGGCCGAGAGCCATCAGTGCATACCATGTGCTCCATAAAACCGGGAGGCATTTGTGGGCGAGGATCTGAGAGGTTCCTCGGGGGTCCTCATGCAGAAGGGGACATGGCTTGTTAGGGGTGACAGCTGAGTGCCGGGTGTCCTGATGGTAGTTGGGTAGGGCACAGCCCACGTTCACCTGAACATACGTCCCATTCCTCTCCATAGTGGGGTTACTCAGCATCCTCTGCATCAGCGCAACCTCCTCGGAGCCACACCTGCACAGTTTGTTCAATGGCTCAAGAATTACGGGTCAGCCTCCCCAGCCCCATGGAAATACCAGGAATAAGTGCTGCTTCAGTGGCCCTTAAGAGCCCAGAAACGCACTCAGAGATGTGCATCTCCTCTCTGGGATGTGAGCTGGTGGTGATTCATCACCTGAGCATGGATAGTTTACTTTCTGTAATGCTTTATGTTGCAAGTCATTTTCCCTTTTTAAAACCAGTTGAGCTTCAGAAGTTGTGATAGGTGAGTGGACCGTCTGGAAAGCTTCTCTGCTCACTGGGAGCAGGCATCCAGCACTGCTGCGAAGTGCTGGGAAAGCTCTTGGTGATTAAATCTCTGGTCAGGGCTTCATCCTCCTTCACTCACTTTAAAACTGCTGAAATGAAAACAGAGGCAAAGCAGCAGGCCTCCTGTTTAGATAAGTGATGTCCTTTGTACCAAGGAATCGTTTTAAACAGCACTCAGAGCCCATTAAGCAAACGTTTGTTCTTGGTAAGGCATCCTGTCAAGACCCCTTTGGTGGCTGCTGCCTATCAGTTGCTTCTATGCAGCAAAGTGAGATGGAAACCACTTCATGCCTCAGCCCAGGGGTCGGTTTTGGTTTTTCTTGCTGTTGCTGAGGCTGATGAGTTGCTGTGGGAGTGGTTACAGAGTCTGGGGACGCATCGGGACCCCGCAGAGATGGGGGCTCTCTACGTGCATTGCTTCCTTCAGTATTTCAGCAGGATTGGAGCAGTGGCTGTGCAGCCTGGTGTCCTGAGGTGGGAGCACAGCCCCTCCACTGCCACCAGCAACAGAACACATCTCTGCTGACGGTAACAGGTCATAGTGGTTGGCAGCATAAAAAATCCTAAAACTCATTTTTCTCCCCATACCTTCTGCCCATTGGGAACCTGGTTTTACACTGCAGCACTGAACAGCCCCAACCAATGTTTGAGGAAACGTGGCTGTGGCTGCTTACCTGCACACTGGCCTCAGTTGCTTATTTTCTTCTCTGCATAAGTGATCTTAAAGCACTTTGCTGTGTGCTTTGGATTGAAAAGGGACCTGGGCCTGCAGAGTGGAAACTATGGATGAAAATGCAAAGTGAATAAAGATCTCACATGATTTTGTTTTGTTCTTTCCAGAATGCATGAACTGCACAAGACTAGCAGATATGACCGAGAGGCTGAACACGCTTGAGGCCAAGGTAAGGATGTGCCTTTATTCTTCTGTTTGGCAAAGGATTTCCAGGAGTTGCTGGAGGAGAAGGTGGGGAATTGGCAGCCCTTGGAGAGATGAGGAGTCTGTCCTTCTGTCTGTGCAGCCAGCAGGGACAGCAATGCTCAGCTGGTGTGCACTGAGACGGGACGTGAAGCAGGGATTCCCTTGGCTCAGGAAAGAAGTAGGCTCCTATTCTGTTCTCACTCACTCGAATGCCTTGTGGAACATTACCAAGCAGAGCACAGACCAGAGCAGTACAGGTTTGCGGATTTCTGTGAGAACAGTTGTTCAGCCTGCTCTTCAGTTGCCATCCATTCCTGTGGTTTCAGCCCTTTTCTCAAACAGGGGAGGCTTTTACGCACAATTGAGTGGAAAAAAATGCTAAGGGGAGACCTTCACATTGTGCTTTTTTCCCGTGAATCGTTTTAATTTCTACCTACTGGGATTCAGATGAGCTGTTCCAGTCTAGCTACAGAGAAGCTGAGTCAGTCGGTCCGCTTTGATTTGGGGTCCCTCGGTGCCAGCCCCATCCTGGCTGTTGGATGTGGTGCTTTGGTTCCTTTAAGGCATGCGCTGCTGTTATTATTCATTAACAGATGGTTATCAGTGACATAAAAGAATTTGGGGAGAAACCTTTGGTGGGGGGAGGTTGGATGTGTGGTGATTTTGAGGCCAGTGCATGATAGTCTGGTAATTTGGGAATTGTCTGAGCTGAAATGAAGTGAGCAATGTTGTCTGGAACTTCCTCAAAGCCTTCGCAGTTATATTTCACTTCAGGGAAAATGAAAGGGGAGGGGGGATGAAATTGTGGGGAATTGTGAATTGTTCGAGTGGAAACAACTGTTGTAGTGCAAAGGACAGAGCTGAGCTGGGCTGCGTTTCAGCGCAGCGGGACCTGGCAGGTGGGTGTTCTTTGGCAGCAGTGAGCTGGAGGCGTTGGGAGAGGAAAGGGGCTGGTGACCGACCTCTGTGCATGCAGTCCTGAGTCCAAGTAAGACAAGGACCAGCCTCGGAGAGATGTAAATCAGCCCTCCCAAGCTCAGTCTTCGGCCAGCTCTACCTTCCTTCCCTTTCCAGGGCTTTCTTCGTTTGACTCACTGGAAATTCATAACTAAGGCCTTGTTCTGAAGTCCTGACAGCAGAGGACCTGGACTCTGCTTGCTTGCCTCAGACAGCAAAGTGTAAGAGGCTAAACCCAACTTTCACCATGGGCCTGGCAGGACCTGGTGGAGTGGGAGGCAGCTCCTGTCTGCCCAGACCCCCTCAAGAATTCTTAGCCCACACATGAAAGTACACCCAGGTCAGCAGGTTTGTTGTACAGATACAAAGGTGGCTTAAATCAGGTGTATAAAGTTCTTGTCACCTCAGAGCAGACTGCTCTCTGGTGTTGGCACCACTTGCCCAGTGCCCATGGTATTTGGGAAGTGCTGCTTGCTTGCCTTCTGCATGGGGCCCTGCTGAAGGCAGGAACACATCTCCTGCTCTAACCTGGGGCACTTGTGCAGCAAATGGCATTGTGCCCTGCTTGGCAGACCTGATGTGTTCTCTCAGAAAGGCTTTGTGTGTTGGCAGCCGTCATGCTGCATACCGCTCTGCATTTGAGAGGGAGCATTTGAGAGGGAGCACTGAGCTGTCAGCCAGTAGACACAGTGCTGACAGCTGAAGGCTTTGCCATCCTGTGAACCCTTTGACATGAGGACAGTGAGGCAGATGTATGCGAGGTCCAGTGCCAAGATGGAACCAGCTGGACCCTTGAAGAGTTTTGGTGCCATGTCCAAGCAAAGCCCACCTTCTCCCCACCTTCCTGAGCCTGGGACTTTGCATAACTCACACTTACAGCTCATGGAGTGACAGTCTCCTGCCAGAAGAATTACTTGAATGCAAAGACCAGCTGTGGCCCTCCAAGACTCCAGGTAACTGGAAACCATGCTGAACCACAGAGTGAATCAGCTGGTGGAGCCACTGAACTCAACAGACATGGGGCACTTTGGTGGTGATGGTCTTTGGCAGCTCCATCAGCTGATCCTGGTCTCTGTGTTTTAGTGCCACATCACTGTGCAGTCCCAGGCACCTTGTATTGCTGAGTGAACACTGCCACTGGAGGCTTGTCTGGCTTGCAGGAGGACTGCTGTCATCTGTTTTAGCCACGTGCTTCTAAATGTGAGCATTTGTGTGTGACACCTCATCTTCACTGTAGTTTGAAAAGTTACAGCTTGGAACACTCCCATTTCCAACTTGACCTTTCTCTAGCTAGTTATATTCATTTATTTCTTAGTCAGTCACAAAAGCAAGGAAAATCCCTGAGCTCTGGGGAGATAATGAGGCAATTTATGTTGTTGTTGAGATGGGTTTCCTTCTGTCTTGACTATGGTCCCGCAGAGACCTAAGTTGTGAGCAAAGCTCATCAAAGGGTTTACTTTTATGGAGGGAAATGAGTTATCTGTTTATACTGTGATGTGCTAAAGATAATATATCTGGTAGAAGAGCATCTTCTTCAGCACAGCCTAACAGTGATGATATTCATCTGCTGACTTCCACTTTGTTTGATGAGCTGTGGGTGTAGTGCAAAAAATGATGGTATACAGCAATTAAATGGAGAGTGAAGCAACATTACATGAGCACAGATGCTAAACATAGGAGAAATATGTTGATTCACCCTTTTTTTCCAGGTTAATTTAAGTTCATTTTGATCTACACAAGCAGTGCAGTGACCTCAGTTGTTGCAATTCAATAATTGCTAGCATGGTTGAAAAAGGTGCTTACATTCGTTTAAAACAGTTTGTATTCCTGCTCTGGATGTTGGAGGATTTCTATTTTTCATCAAGTGATGCTCAATAAAGCAGTCCATCGTGTCTTAATATGCCTTTGGTGAAAATGTCCATGGGATAGCAGTTCCCTGGAAGCTCTCAGTCCTGAAAGGTTGAGGAGGCATGTTTTCTTGGATATGAGAAAGTACAGAACTCCTTAGCCCTGCATGGGTTGTGGTTGGAGTGCCCTGCGTGGGAAACCTCGAGATAATCTCTAGGTTATTTATGACAATCCCAAATCAACAGGGAGTCTGCATTCCAGTGATGTGAGGGGGCACTTGCACTTGAAGAGTGTAAATCAGAAAAGGTCACCCATGAATGGCTTTGCTGCTTTTGTCCTTTGGAATTTCAACCCAGCATGACCATGCTGAGCTCAGGGAATGGCCACAGGGAGGAACAGCCCCTCAGTGGAGCTTCAAATAGGTCTGACCGTGATGCGAGGGTATGCACAATGCAGGTGTGTCCTCCAGTGGCTGTGAAGAGTAAGGTATGCTGAACAAGCTAAACAACCATGGAAGAACAGGCTGCAAGTCTGTTGTTTCTTCTTTCACCCCTCCTCTTCTCGAGGCCCCTACAGCTGTCCCCCTAAAGTGGGGATGTAACCAGAAGTGCTCTCATCTCTTTTTATTACAAGGATGAGTTGGTTCATCCAACTTGTAAGATCAGCGTCCAAATGAGGTAATAAAAGTAACGCTCTGATTTTTGTAATATGAGAGTTGGATTAGAAAGTGAGAGGCAAGAAAACAGAGTGGAAAATGACTCATTAGGGATTGGTGCTTACGTTGCCCTTGGGGAGGAGAAGAGACTGAGATGTGGCTGAACTGTGGGGCAGAACAGACTCACCTTATGCCCTCCTTAGCGCTGCTCTAGTCTGTCCTTGTGGCTGTATGAGATGTTTCTGTGTAATGGGAAGTGAAGGGAGATGGAGCCTGGATCCATCCGTATCTCCCTATTCAGAGTTACGTGGAGTTGGCCCCTTCCATTTGCTTGATACTGCAGCCACTGAGTGCCTCAGGTTTGAAAGCTTGGCTGATAGTGTTGAGTTTGAAACCCACAGGCTGTGGGAATGTACATCAGGGAGGATGGTGGAGAGGCTGGAGTTGAGAAAGTGTGCAGGGAAGGACACAAACTACGCCTTCTGCAATCTGCCAATCCTCATTTCTCTCCTATTACATCTTGCCCACCGTGACAACAAGCATCCCATATCCCACTTTTATCTCAAATGAAAAGCTTCTCCTGATGCCACCACACTTTCCCTAGAGCACAGCCCTTCTTTTCTGGCATTCCCAGGACCAGGACTAAGCCCAGATAAACTGCGCTGAAGCTCAAAATTGCTGCAACGTCAGGAGAGACCAGAGCTGCTGCCCACCTCCTGCAGTGCTAGCAGGAGGGCAGGCAGCTGCCTAAAGCTTTCTGCTTAGTTGGTTCTCCACAACCCCAGTTCTTTTTAATGAACTGCACCATGGAGTTATGGGCAGTGGGATATCAATCCCAGCTTTTGGTTGGAGCTGGAGTGCAGCATTTGATCTGAGTTGATATAAGCCAGTCTTATCTCCTGACACCGCTCTGAGAAGTTCATGGCATTTCACTTACAGCTTTAATGCAGGGAGATAACATTACATATCTAGTGTCTGATTGATTCATTGTGTGATTGATAAATGACATGCATATTTTTTGCATGAAAGCAGTCCTTGTAATGTGATTCCCTACGCAGAAGTTTCTGAAGGGTTTTAAAGAAAATCTTTGTGCTGTGCAGAAGTTTGATCAATACATTGCTATTTATATGAAATCACCCCATTTATGTAGAACAGATTACCACACAGCACCTTCACTACCCACGTCTTTTAATTACGAAGCACCATTCCTTGGAGTTTTACTGCAATCGCTGTATGAAATGATTTTCTATCTGCCTGTTCTTCCAAGCAGCTGTCTGTGGTGTTTTATGGGGCTGCCTCTTCCTTCTCTTATAGACACTACAACAATCCCCTGCTGAAGTGTGGAAGTATTTGCAAAACAGAAAATGTTTTGAGGTACTGTGGCCTGGCTAAGGGACTCTAGGAGGTGAAAGCCCAGTGGTTTGGCCGTGAGGCTGAGTGGACAGTAATGGCTGCCTGATATTTGAAGGACCTTTGTGGATATTCCATGTTGGGTATTTGATTGCCACGAGCAGTTATTTGTTTTCCTTCTGTTCTGAACAGGGAGGTAGCTTAGAGCATCTCTGAGTTTCCTGATGACCTGTGCAGAATCTGTTCTTCCACTTCCAACGAAGAACTGAATTTCAGGAGTATTTAGTCTATTTTTATGCAGGTAGTTTTATCTAGGAGCAAGGACAAACTGAAATCAATCCCTGCAAAATGTTTAAATGAGGTGGTGAGTTCCTGTAGTCAGTTAATGTAACAACGACCCTAAGAATAAAACCTTAAAAGTGATTTTTAGGGAGAGATGGTGAAACAAAACTTGGTGGGTGAACTGAACTTCGTATCAAAGGCCTTAATCTGAGCTGCACGTTTTTCAGACCAGCAATACTCATGCTTCTGCTTAGCAGGTACTGGCCTTCCTCTGATGTGAGCATGCCTCTGTCTTTCAAAATGGCAGTTAAAATCCTTTCATTCTCAAGCCTAATAATTTTTGGATCTTATTTCTTATCACTGTTGGATAGAAGGAGAAATCTGTCCCCTGAGACTGTTACATGTGTTTGGCAAATGCTGTAAATAATTTGCCAGAACTACAAAAACACTTAAAGACCTCCCTCTCCACCACCCCATCCTGCCAAGTGTTTTAGTTACAAGTTTGGCATTTTTAGTCAAATGTATTTAATATTTTCATAAAATAACTTCAAACAATTCGATTTTCCTTTAACATACAACTTAATTTGCCAAGCAAGTCCTCTGTCTGCATTAGGAAGTGCTTTTGGTGTGTTTACTGCCTGGGAATATTAAGTTGGCAAGCTTTGGTTTTAAGAGAGGTACTCTTGTGGACAAGAAGTAGGTAATAGCAAGGGAGGTGCACGAGGAGCCTATGAGATGTATGTACTCAGGTCCTTTACTGCATGTTTGGGCACAGGATTAAACTTCCAGTCGGCTCTCAGAAATTCTGGTGGACCTCCACGAGGAAAACAGGATCCAAAAAGTGACTTGGGGTCCTTTTTCCTGACCAGGAAAGAACCGAGCCTCTCATTTTTCCAGCAGTGCTGCTTTCTTCCTGCAGCTCCTCATCTGTAGCCCTGTGCAGGAGAGGAGCACAGAAGGCCACTCAGCCGACTGGAGCTGGCTGATGCGAATGTCTCGACCAGAGCTGAGTGCTTCTCACCTGATGGGAAGCAGAGCTGATCTCAAAGCCATTGCTGGGAACAGATGTTACTTTCTCAGGACTGACTTCATCTCAGGCTGGCCTGGCTCCATGTCCGTAGCACTGCTACATCCCCAGCAGGTGACGAGCAATAAATTGGGCAGAGAGTAATGATGTGATTTTGAGAGTGGAAGGTTATAGCTCCGGTTTATTTTTATCAGGTGTTTTAAAGTAATGGTGGGGAGTCTGATTTCACTCTGAGCTGCTTTGTGCAATTCACTCTGCAGTGAGCTCTTAGCACGGCATTGTGAGCACTGTTGGATCCTTTCCACATCCCACTTCTTTCCCTGGCTCTAAAGTGCAGGGGTGCCAGGGCTTTACAGCAGCAAAGGTAAATCTCCAACCTGCAGCAAGAGCTGGTGAGGCATTGGAGCAGGCTTTTCAGGGAGGTGGTGGGGTCACCATCCCTGGAGGTTTTCAAGAAGAGGGTAGATGTGGCACTGAGTGGTCTAGAGCAATCACATGAGTGGGTTGATGGTTGGACTAGATGATCTTACTGGTCTTTCCAAACTTAACAATTCTATGATTGTAAGTTCCCCAGGTGCCTCTGAGTGCAGCATCAGTGAGGGAGTGACAATCCCTCTTGCCCAATGCCCTCTTGCTGCTGCTCTCTCAAGCAAAGCCCCAATGGTCTGGTGATCTGCTGAACTTTGCCTGAACTTCATCAAGTAGGTTGGCCTATGATTTTGTGCTTTCTGTGCCTCCCTCGCAGAAGATGCCTACTTCTTTTTTTGGAAATCCTGTAGAACTGTACAAAGAAACCATGTACCTTTGCAGGAAGAGCATGAGCTGTGTTACCTATGGATCAGCAGAAGCCTTTTTTTTTTGTCTTCCATGCAATAGCTGATGACATAAACTTTACCTTTTGGTCTACATTGGGTCAGTACAATGACATCAGCGATTACTTGTGGTGTAATTTATCAATATGATGAAACCTTCTCCATTCACTAATTATCTTGTCTTCTTTGGCTGTAGCCTCTAAGATGCTGTAAAGATGAAGTCACCCCAACTCTCTGGGTACCCAGTCCATCAGACTGTAGTGGACACTTACTGAATGTCTTTTGGCTTTTGAAACCAAACAACTGTGTCTGTATTGGAGCTTTGTGTTCACAGGTCTCATAATACTACAGGAGATGCCATTCACCATCAGGGTTTGTAAAGCTCCCTGTTTAGTTCTGTGTCTGAATGAGTGATTAAAAACTTCTTACATTTTGCCAAATAATTTGCTAGAAAGAAAGATACATCCAGCAAGTTATGCAATTACCATTATTAATCAGCTCATATCTTTACGAGATCAAGGGAATCTTATTTTACACTGGAATTTTTAGCTGATGAGCTAGGTCCATGCAGTTTCTTTCCCTCCTTTTCAGAAAGGAACGGAGGGGAGTTCATTCTTTCAGTGCTTCAAGAGAGCACATATCCCCTGTTTATTTATTAATAATATCCATCTGGATTATGTCAAACGATCCCCCCTGCATTTCCATGGGTTTTTATCCAAAGAAAAACATTCTGAGCCCTGTTGTATCCATTTTGAAATTGCTGGGAGCCTGGCTGTTCTTCCTCTGTTTCCAGCACCTACTAGTTGCAGGACATCAGGAATGAGAGCACAGGGCAGATGATGGGAGGAGGCTGTTTTTGTGAAATCTTCTTTTGATGTGTGCAAACAACCAAAATAGGGTTCTTGAAAGCCACTGTAAGCCAAAAAAAATCCTCTGACACTGACCATCTCACAAAGATGAAAACCTTCCTCCCATTTCCATTGTCCCCGGGCTGAGCTTTTGATCTGACGCAAGAAATGTGGTATGTGTCTGAAGTTTAGAAAGTTTATGCTGGCAAATGGGGAAGGGGGAGCCGGCTTGAGCGAGCTGGGACCGAGCTTCAGGCATGGAGTGCTAACGTCCTACTGAGGGCCCTGATGTGAGCGGGCCGTGCCGAGGAGAGGGAGGACAGTGCCATGGAGGACAGCGAGTGCCAGGAGCTGCTGAGGTGAGCCTGGGGCCTGGTGGGACCTGCAGAGTCCTTGCAGCCATCACCCCTGTCCTCGGCACGGCCTGCAGGCCGCTCGGCCTGGCGCTGCATCAGGCCTGCTCCCGCTGCGGTGCTGGCAGCAGGCAGACCCAGCACTCCTATCCGCCCAGTCCGGCTCAGCTGAGTGGGAGGTGGGGTCTGGAAGGCAGAGGCAGGCCCTGTTGTGGTGGGACCTCTCCTGCCAGAGGCTCTGGTTCAGCACGTCCATTTGCGTTCCGATTTGACTTTTTGTTTCTGTACGTGCAAAGAGGCAAAACCCTGAGTGCTGTGCTGACTCGAGGCCATCCTTTCCCTTGCGCAATGCAGTGCAAGTTGGCAGGAACGTTCTCCACATCTCGAGCAGCGATCTGCCCACCTGCCACCACCATCAGCGAGCCCAGGTTCCACCCTTTGCATCACCTCTGCGCCTTCTGCTTGGCCGTGTGACTGACATGATCCATGGCTTCAACACGTTTCCCTTATGCGGGCTGACTGCACTGTTTTCTGCTCCTTTATTGTCCTCACAGCCTTTGCACTGCGGGTGATGAGAGCTGGGTACTGCCTGCAGTGAGCACTCCCACCCTTTGCTCTTTGCCACCTTCCTCTCTCCCTCAACCGTATGGACTAGGAAATACCCAGCCTTTAATGCGGAGGCTGTAATACATTGCACGTTTTGCTCATTTGCTTTCTGGCCGTGAGCCCCTGTGGTATCATTTTCCAGCAGTTTACTCAGAGGGCTAGAAACTTTCTTTTTTTGTTTAATGAAAGTGGGAATTCTCCCTGACTCCCTCAACTAGGGCAGTGGCAGCTTTAAGAAAAACAGAACGTGACAGATAATAGATGAACGTCTCCAGAGCTCTCATAAGGACCTGGTTTGTGCTGCCTGCTGTGCTAGCTTACAAAAGGACACTCCTCGCCGAGAGAAGTGTGCATGCACTGTGTGAATGTGACTGAATCCCTCGTGCTTTCCCCCTTTCACTTTGGCTCTCTGGATCTCACGGATGGGAAAGCTCTCCTCTTTCTCGTTTACATCTCTTGGACACATTTTCAGGCCTAATCATAAAAACTAGATTTTCTCACAAATTTCAAGTCCTGAGGCTTCCCAACCTCTGTCATTTTGTGCCCTGGGAAAATAAGCTCGTTACCATGGCTCGAGCCCTGGTGACCACGGAGTACACTCAGCCAATCTATAAAAGTGCACACTAGATTATTCCGTGCATGCCTTTAAGTCCTTTACAGCATTTATCAGCAATGCGCTCATTTAAAACATGTTTTTTTAATGAAAAGGATACCGTTGCCACTGTTTAGTGTTGATTATGTGGTAACACGTTTTTATTATCACCCATAAAAATGATGTGGAGCCATTCCTGCGGCCAGGCTGTGCTAGCTCTGCTCACACTGCCCTGGGGCCGCAGCCGGTGCAGTTTGCTGCTCTCTGACCATTGCTGCCGTGGATTTACTGTCACCTCATCCTACAGCACCTCTCAGCCATGGCAGACCAGTGCCCAACACAGCCTGCCATCCTCTTGCCTGCATCCAAACTCTGGCCTGGCTCTGGTCCCTGTAGTTCACCACCACAAGGATTGGTTTTGCCTCTATTGCTGAGTCCGCTTTGGCAACGTTATCCAGGTATTTTGCTGGGGAAGCAAGAGGATAATATAACAGTATAAACTAATTCAGAGAATGCCTTCAATGCTCACTTGAGCCCCATGTCAATGGGAATTAAGCCCGATCGTGGCAAGGCGCGTGCTTGAGTGTTTGTTGAACTGATGGCATATTTCCTTCAGCCTGACAAATTACAGGGCAGGAGCACAGAAGTGTACAAGGCATACGGAACCGATTCCTTTCTTGCCTTGCATCCGAGAAGCTGTTGGATAGAAGCAGGGCTCACGGTGGCCTGATTCCTTTTGCTATTTTATGACTATTAAAGTGAGGCTCTGGACCCAGGAACGATGCAACAAAGGAGGAGTTTCCCTTGTTTGCAACAGCTGAGGTTCAGTTCCCCTGCACTTAAGCTAGCTCCCAGTTTAATTAGTTTCTGATTCAGTTCTGTCAGGCCAGTGCATTCTGCAGGAAGTTCATCATTTCTGGCATTGCTGTAATTCTGGCTCTCACCAGGCCTTGCAATAAATAAGTGATAAACCCCATAATAATTGCAAGTTAAAAACAAATGAGTGGAGCCAAGTCACTCTCATTTATAATTGCAGCGTGACTTCATTATGTAAAGACAAATGCAGCATGTAAAGACTGAAACTTCTAGGGATTTAGTGGAAAGTTTGAGCTGTATTCTCTTTTATTTCCCCTACCAGTAAATCAGGATTGGATTTGGTGGTTTCCAAACAGGAGGAACCGGTGCTATAACAAATCACAATAATGCACTCCTCAAACTTTTGTGGTGTAGAGTTTACTGGGGGTGCTGAGTGCTTGGATCAACACTCTTGCTTTGGAAACCTCAGCTTTGCCCCCTGCTTGATGGGCACCCTGTGTCCCTCCCGGGCTTTGCCAGGTGAGCGCAGGGCTGTGGCTGCATCCCAAGCACAGCTCCTTGGCTGCCCCATGGAGCAAGCGGCTCCTTGGCTTTTCTGAGCAGCTTCTGCCTATCAAGTGGAGTAAAACTCATGTGCAATGGAGCACAGGGGCTTGGCTGTCCTTGCTTAGTGATTTGGGGGGCAGGGGGAAGGAGCATTTAGATTAAAACAGAAAAAGATATTGTGTAAAAACTAAAAGTGTTGATTACAAATTGCAATGACCGTTCCCCTGGGCTTTGCTTTAACTGAGTTTATCAGCGGGCAGCGTCTGCCTGGACTTTCCATCCTTCACTCCTCATGGATATTTAGGGATATGGTTTAGTGAGCACAATGGTGATGGGTCGACGGTTGGACTAGAGAGTTGCAGTGGTCATTTCCAACCTTTACGATTCAACAGCATTTAAACTTTTTGCAGGTCCATGTGGGCCACCAGTGGAGGGGAAGCACAGTTGGAATCATACAGGACAAACAGGGTTGCTTGGCCAGGGAGCTTAGGTTGTGAACAGCCCAAACAGCACAGGACACACACTGGGATGGGGATTTATTTGAAGGTGGTGTGTTTATAAAGTATAGAAGCGGTTGTGAGTTTTAATAATACTCTACTACTGCTATGCAGAGCTTTTTGAGGTAATCGCCTCTTTTTTATTTGCTCCAAAATTAAATCACTTCAGCTCTTTAGAAGCTTCATATCCTCTCTCATCTTTAATTAAATAAGCTTTTGTCCTTTGACTTGCAGGCAGTAGTTGTCCCCAGGCACCGCAGTCTGTCACCTGGGGCATCCCTCAGCCCTTTGCACAGCATTGGCTCTCAGTGATTCTAACCTGATTTCAGCCTAGCAGTGAAAAGCTGTGTCCTCACCCCAGCTCTGCTCCCTGGTTCCTGTTCCTCACCAGGGAGACAGTCTCATTGAGGCTGAATGTCTGCAAACAGTGAAGCCCTCTATGAAGAGGGCATGCAGCACTGCACTGGAGCCTCCCGCAACACAACACAGCCAAATTCCAAGCTAATTACTGCCTCTGTCCAGAAAACCAGTAGAGCTTCAACACCAAAAACCCTGCGGTCTATGGTACAGTTATCCACAGCTCCTGCTGGCAAGGAGAGGAGTTCCAAGGCTTCTTGGGATTGAAATTGTGTATAAAACCATCCCACTGACCTTATCTGCCTTCCCTGTGTCCCCTTTCTAGATCCTTCTGCTTGAAGCCGCGGAGCGAAGCCCACCACTGGAAAACAACCTGCCCATCACTGGGACCACGGCCACCTGGTATGACGACTTGCTGCCGGATGCCTTTCCTCTGCTAAATCCTGGGACTGTCCTGAGGAAAACGGTGGGACCTGTTGGTAAGCGTGGCCTCCTCTCCATGAAATCACTCTGCCTGCACATGTGGTACCTGCGGGGTATCTTACAAACACAAAAGGCTGTGCCAAGCTGACTTAGCATTGAGAGCTTCACAGGATGGAGGTTGGAGGGAAACTCTAGCATCTCTTTTCCTTTGCTCTGTAAAGAAGAGGGCTAAGGTTTTGAGATGGGTAGTTCTTTGTTTGCTAGTGGGCATGTTTGCAGATGCTGTGGGGTGAGTGTGGGGCAGGCAGCCTTGTTGCAGGAGGTTCCCTGTCTGCTTTGCACCCTCAGTGGGGATACTGTAGCTTTGGGGGGCTGCAAGTGCTCACTGCAAGGATGGGATTGTGCTCAGCAAGAGAGGCAGTTCAAGAGCTACGCCTTGGTGTTAGGGTCAGAACCAGCTTTACTTAGCTCCAGAGCCATAGTTCCTCCAAACTGGGGGTTGTTCATTCTAAAGGTTTAATATTGTCTGTGTCTGCATGGATCTGGAGACCTGGATAGCTTGAAACATTCCTGAGGAAACTCCAGAGAGCCATCACATTGGGGTGCCCTTGTTGAGCTAAATGCAGTGTTTCCCCATCAGGAGTGGTGTGGGGAGGCAGAGGCAGGGGTAATTCTTGGTTTTATGAGGAGGAACAACATTCCCATGAATATCAACATCACTTGCACTCTGCATTCTATTTTTTAAATTTACCGTAAACACAATGGGCTGTTTTATGATCCCTCTTGTGGCATGAAAAAAAAATACACTTACAAGAAATTCCCTTGGAGCCCACTTGGCTAGACAGATCACTCCGCATTGAATTTCCTTGACCTTGGCATTCTCAATTCAAGATCCCCGCTCTCTGCTTCCAAAGCCCTGTCTGTCAGTTGCTTTGCTTGCTCCCCAAGCAGTTCTTTATCCTCTATAGGACCTACTTTTCTTTTTTTCTTTCTTTATTTCCCCCTTTATTTTGTCAGAGCAGTTTATTATGGCAGCCTTTCACGACTGCAGCAGACTTGGAGCAACCAACATAGACCAGATGTCGTCCATGTTTATAATTTGACAGGATGCCACAACATGGAGGGAGGTTCGCTAACAATATGTTCTGCAAAGTATTTTCAGGACCACACTGACGACTGCCAGGAACTGAATTAAAGCAGTTTCCCCCAGTGTCCGTTATGTGCTCGTTCTGCCTTCTCCATGTCATTTATTTTTGCTGTTGTTGTATCTCTGCACCTGCACTTCGTTGTGCTAAAGTGAATGTAGCAAATGTACAGACAGCTCTGTCCCTTTCACTCAGTGTCTTCTCCTCTCTGAGGCTCTGTACACATGATAATCTGCTCAGCAGAGAGCAGTGAGTGTTGCTCTCCCAGGCATTTGGCGGTGCTGTTAAGGAGAACAATCTCTTGTAGCACTTGCATCAGGCTGACTCCATGGCCCAGTATCAGCAGATATCTGATAGAGAGCATCTCCCAAAACAGGATGTTGTTGTCTGAGGCTTGGTGTCATCAGCCAGACTCCCACACTGGGTGGGTAGCTGCCTGCATGCTAACAGGTGTAGTTGTTACTCATTGTCACCCTTTATTTTTCAAGCCTTGTTTTATTTAACCTAGCGTGGAATAACAACTCTAGTGAAATAACTGGCAATCGAGCATGCACTGGGCCATTTCAGGTCAGCACAGTGTCTTTCAGCAATTAGAAGTAATCAGTTAAGTTGCTTATTGACATGTGATTGCCTCCTCAATGCCCCAGCTGAGCTCTGCGTGCTTTGCTAAGGAGCTTTGGGGATGTTTCATGGATCAGGGTTCACACTTGGCTTCCTTCCCTCCCCACATCAGTTTGCATCTACAATTCAAAGCCAGCCAAAAAATGCACTGTGGATTTCAGTGAAATGTAGGGAACTTGATGCAGTTGGTTTAGGACAATGGGGACTGCCCATTTTGTGTGATTTCAACATGGTTCTGTGACTTGTTGCTTAAAGTTAGCCCCAGGTTCCCTTGCAGCAATTGCAGACCTCCGGAGATCTTTCAACAAGTGTCACTGTGGATTAGGTGTAAGTCAAACCTGAGTTCCCTGTGTGATTTGAGGCTGAGGAAAGCCAAACCTGTGTCCCTCCCATCACCTTCCCCAGTGTTTTTGTGACGTACTGCCTACTCTGCCCGCATCTACTCTTTCAGCCAAAGCAAATCCACATCCCAGCTTGCGTGCTGCCAAGTTTCTAAACCCGAAGGACTACGGGCAGGATGTTGGTACCTAACACAGAGTTGGGCGATAGGAATCAGATGCTTTGAATGGTGGGAGTGTTTCTGGATGACCTTACAGCTCTGAGTTGGCTGATGCCTCCCCAGGCTGAGGTCCAGGAAAACTTGCTACTGTTTGTTAGGGTGGCTATTTCTTATGTGAGTGACAGGGCTGAGAATAGACAACCATTTAAAAGCACTCAAGAGCTGTTGAGACAGCTGCACTGCTGGCCTTTTCTGATCAGCTTGTTAATCAACAGGATACATCTTACTGAGAATTAAGAAAACATATATACTCTAGCTGAGCCAGTTGGCAGCAAGAGACCTAATTTTTCTTATCTTTTTTTTTTTTCCTTTTTAACCCTGACCATTTTAATTAGATCCTAAAGGACACAGAGGAGCAGAGGAGCAGCTAATACCACAGGGTAAGTGAACAGTTTCTCCTATTGCCTCTTTTAAAGCACAAAATGTTGCTGTGCCCAGCAACAGTGAGATTTCCCCCCCCAGAAAAGCAGAAAGGTCCTGTGGCCACAAGCCCTCAGCGATTCAGAGCCTTGCAGATACAGAGGCTGGACTTCTCTTTGGGTTGTATTTGACCACAGGAGGCAAAACACCAGGTTTATCATCTCTGAGACATTCTGTTCCCCCAGAACGTGAAGGATGGAAAGCACTGCCCATGGGAGAGGCACTGAGGGACACATGGCTACATCAAATGGGGCATGTGCTGAGTGATGGGACCATTATTACCTTAGTGGTGTGGCCTGCCAGGGGCATGGAGAGCTGCTGGCGATTATCAGGGCATTGATATGCTCTGTACAGAGAATAACATGATCGTCTGTATAGGGACCTTGGGGAAGAAAGGGAGCAGGTGTGGTGTTGCAGGTTAACGAGAGGGCCAGGAAGAAAATCCAGGCCTCTGTCTGTCTGATTTGATCTCTAGCAGTAGGATGCTCACCCTCTACCTGTTTTGTTGGCTTTTTTTTTTTTTTTTCTGTGGGTTTTTCTTTCATGTATCTCAGGAAATGAATGCTTCCCAGAGGCTTTGGCTTCTAAAAGCGATGTCACTGCAGCTGAGCTAAGAAATGCCAGCTGAAGATTTGGCCTGTTCATATTTCCTCCCCCTCCTTTTTCCCTGAATCCTTCCCTCTTTATTCTCCCTTTTGCACTTGTCTCTTTTATGCTGGTAACACCATTTGTCACCAGTATGAGCATTTGCCTGACACGTTACCCAGTGCTGCTTCTCTCAGCCTTTCCTTTGGCACTTTCCTCCTTCAGGGAAATAAGTGCCAGTTTCTTTAAAGCTCCGCTGCTGCAGCATGATTGAGGATGCTAGCAGCAAATGATTGCTCTTGGTCTGCAGAAGTTCACAGGATTGATTTATAAAGATTGAACTGAAGAATTGAGGTTGACTTATACGAGTGAGGAAATGTTTCAACCCGTGCTCAGCAGCACAGTGTGTTATGCTTGCAAACACCGTTTCTGCTGTTCCCTCTGTGCTGGGAAGAATTTGCTGCAGTAAAGGTGTGATGGGGGGTCTGATAGGGTGGAAGAAGCTGTTGACAGTGCTCTAAGCAAATGGTCTTACTCTGTAAAATGGGCTCCTGATCACCTGCCTGAGCTTGCCAAGTGGAGCACCCAGTGTGTTGGGTGGGATTTCTGCCTCAATCCATTGAAGGAGCTCTTCTTTCTATTCATAGAAAAGTGTGCAGCTTGCATCCTGTAAGCAAATTGATCCAAATGAAAATCTTATCTTAGGTCTTGCTTCAGTACTCAAATCAAATTAGGCCTTTGCTGATGAGAGAGTAAAGCAAAAGTACAGTCATACACTCCCACACAAAACCATTGAAAATCCCAATTCTTTAGTTTGTCAGGATGAGAGATGGGTGGATTTCATTTTTGAATGAAGAATATTTTGGACATCTCTCCAGATTGGCCAAAAAGAAAAAAAAAAAGGAAGAGGAATCTTCTAAGGGGATGTGGTATTGGGGATTACTGCTTTGCTCTGAGAAATGCACACAGTTTGGATAAATGTCTGTGGAGGAACATGGTTTTGTGTCCCAAGTGGGCTGTCCAAGGAAGCAAATCCCCGAGCCTTGTGTTTTAGTACATAGCCTGGTTCCTTTGAAGCCAGCATGGAGGTGCTGCCTGGTCTGCTTGTTTCTTTTCTTCCTTCTCTCCATGCCCATCCATTCCTTTCCACTCCCTGCCCACCACAGGTTCTCCTGCTTCTGGTCTCAGGGAGGCCAGAACATCTCCTTATAGCAGGGATGGGGAAAGATGTTGCCCAAAAATGAATCAAATCTGTGCTCTGCTGGGTTGTTCATGAATGTAAAATAGAGAGAAACTTGATATCTGAATGTGCTGAACCTTGAACTCAGCCAGGTCTTCCTTTGGCTTTGTAGCATATGTCTGTAGCTGCTTTCAAAAGCTCTTTGGTAGCCAGGAAACCAGGAACCTGTGACTCTGTCAGTTAATGCCTTTATTGTAACTATTAACCACTTAATCTGAGCAGACAGAATAACTCGCCCACCTCTCTAAGGTATTAAAGGCTTTACTGATGTTTGCAGAGCATCTAAGTATATCTTTCCAAAGCAGCTATGGCCTTCATGAGCAAAAGACAGAGTGTTTTTCTGAAAAATACTGTACAATTGCTAATTGTTGTTATTATTTTGATAGTTTCAAGGAAGCAACATTAAGATTACATTTAACATCGTCAGAAATAGTCCCTTTCAGATGATTAATGCTGCCTGCATCTTTCTCAGTCTTAGGTAGGCTTATCTACCTAGTCTGAGTAGAGATGCCAAGGGGCCGTAATTACTGCATAACTCATATTTCCAGGTGGGCTTTCTCAGCATCCTACCTATTGATATAAATTAACAACATCTTGTTACTTCAAAATGTGGGTGCATCCACTTCACTTGGGGATGAAAAATGTTTGTGCACAGCATGGTGCAATCACTAGATAAATGAAAACAGGAGAAAACAAGGGAACATTTCTGACACAGAATCTCTGGGTGGTATGTATATGCCAACCAGAGCAAGCGGGAGACAGGGCTTGATTTCCTTTGGCAGATATCGTAGAATGGGCTGGGTTTGAAGGACCTCAAAGCCCATCCAGTTCCAACCCCATTGGGCTCATTGCCCCCCACCAGGTCAGGCTGCCCAGGGTCCTATCCAACCTGGCCTTGGGCACCACCAGGGATGGGGCAACCCATCTCTGAGCAGCCTGTTCAATATATCTTATATGTTATATATTCTATGTATTCTGAGACTACCATGAGATGGCGTGAGGGAGCAGCAAGAGCCTGCCCGGAGCTGTTTGGACCTCGAGACAGGACAGCTGCACACTGAGGTTGGCTCTGAGCAGCACGTCCCAGCTGGGGAGCACATCCTACTGACTGCTGCAGTTGGCCCTCTGCACGGAGATACACATGTTTCTTTAAAGACTAGAAGGAGAAGAGGGGAAGCAAGGTCCAGTCTGGCTCTTCTCCTCTATATACTGGCAAGCTTTTTCCACCAGTACCACCCTATCAGTGCTACCTGCACAAAGCTGCATTTCTCCCCCTTGCAGAGTCCCTCTCTGCTGGTTTCTAGGTTGCTAAAGACCTTCTGATCTCAGTAGCGTCTTAATCTCTAACTCATTTCCTATCTGGATGTTTTCAGGGATGCCAGGACAGGTTGGTCCTCCAGGCCCAGTTGGACCAACTGGTCTTCCAGGACCCCCGGGACCAAAAGGCGAGAAGGGACAACCTGGGGAGAGGGGCCCAGCAGGGCCACCAGGTAAGTCCCAGGGGAGGGCAGGGCACGACGGGATATTTCACGTTGTGCAAATTGTCTGTGCAAACAGATCACAGAAGACCGGGACACACACAATGTTGAGATTTCAGTTTATATTAAATCCATTCCTTGAAGTCCTCTGAGCACTGAACTCAGCCAGCAGCCCTCAGAGTGGGTACCATCTGCATGGAGAGCAGTGACAGTCCCTGGGATTTCCTATGGAGCTGGGGAGAACTCATCCCAGAAAGCAGAAGAGCAGGATCTTGTTTTCCCATCCTGCTCAGGAGCTATGAAAACCAGTCTCCGATCTGTCAGCCTTTGGAAAAGAGCATTTCCTGTTCAACCCTCTCACTGTGTGCCTGTTTTAACTGCCTTTTTTCTCCATCATTTGTGTCAAGCTGTCAGATGCCAGAATGTCAAACTAATGATGCCATTGTATGCTAAGGGAAAAGGTTATGAGGCCATTCTTTCACAGTGCACTCCATTCCTGAGCTCAGAGACTTTCTACATCCCCTAAATCTTTTGATGAAGGCGATACTACACGATAGGTGCCAGACCTCAGCCTCTGTGCTTTGTATGCATTTGAAAGGCTGTGCCTTGTAAATGTGAGCTCAGGAAAGGTTTAAAACTTGGAGAGTGCCTTAAAATGTGAGAGTGGCTCTGAATGCTTTTTTGGCATTTCCTGGCAAACTGACTGTGGCTGGTCTTGCCAAAGATGTGTCTGCCTTTCAGTTTCTCCGTTTGCAACAAGAGCTTTCCAGCCCCAAAGGAATCAGAATTGATTTGCTGCCGCACTGATGGTTTCTGTTGCTATTTCTGTGCTTTTGTGGTGGTAAGGTGACATACAGGTGTACCTGGAGGGGAAGAGGAAGAGCTGTGCTTGCTTTCAAGCTTCCTTCAGTTTCTTGCTCAGTTTCAAGGAGAGAGAATTTTTCTTGTTTTATTTTTTTTAGCTTTGTAGCACCTTTGAGCCAAGCAAGGCCATTTGCTTTTCATAGGAAGAAGCCAAAGGGAATTAACTTCGCAATTTTCAGTATTTTTCCCCTGATTCCCACAATTATAGCTGGGGACAGAAATTCTCTGTTTACCAGGAGAGCAAGAATATGCTGTGATAGTCCCAGACCATGGTAGGATCTGCTGAGAGGGGATCTGTTGCTTAACAGAAATAATTCTGAGACCACATTGCCATCCCTTTATCTCATTTCTCTGCATGTTTTAGATCTCTGGCAGTGGTGAGTATTTTCAGGTAGCATTTCTCTTCTGTCTTTGAGGAATTATTACTATCTGGACTCTTCTTTCCAGGAATGAATGGGCTTCCTACTGCTTTTTACATCCATTAGCACATCTTCAAGTGCACTAACAGATCCTCTCTTGCCTCTGCACAGGGCTGTTGGGACCTCAAGGACCAAGAGGACTTCCAGGAGAAACCGGGATTCCAGGTCCCCCAGGTCCTCCAGGGCCACCTGCCACCCCAAGCCTTCCACTTACCTTCCAGCAAGGGGTTCTCTACTCCCTCCAGCCCACAGCCGAAAAAGAAAGTAAGCTTCTTTTCTCTGTTCCCATTTTTTTTCTGGTACATCAGCAGAATGGACAGGCCCAGAGCAGCTCAGCTCTTTTTCCCACCATTCCTGCTGGGCTATGCCAGGGCTCTGCCTTCCCTAGAAGCAGCAAGATGAGCTGCCTCTGTTGTGTGGGTCTCTTGAAAGTTACATGGGTAAGTAAATCCAGTGAGTCTGACCAGTTAGGTGCCGGTGCAATGAAACTGCATAGTTGTGAGATCTCATGGTGCTGCTGTTACAGTATTACAGGGCTCAGGGATATTCAGAAATGAGCAACTACTAAATGTTTGCATCTCTGAAATTATATAACATAACGAGGACATCTGTTCAATGCAGCTCTTTTCCTGCCCCTGCAGACATGTCTCCCCACCTGTGTTCTTGGCACAGCATCATCCCTTATCCATGCAAAACACAGAACTGTGGGCTCAAAAGCCCAGACCAAGACTGTAATTTATTCCTTCCCTGTGGCTGGAGGGTCAACATTTCTTTGAACTTATGGTGATTTTAAAGATATATTTACTTGATTTGTGTTGTGCATGGCAAGAAAAGGCTTTCTTGAAAAGGCATGTCATGCACTCTTATCTGAGCAGTCATATTCAGGCTTGATCAGATTTCTTCCAGTCTGGTCTTGTGTTGCTGGCATCTAATAATGATAAAGTAGAACTCAGACATTTCTCTGCTTGGTGTGTAAACCCCTGGAGCCCCAGCTCTGCTGGTCTCCCATCTCCACTCCCCCAAACTTCAGCTGTGCCTTTTCCCCAGCTCTTCTGCTCACGTCCAGGTTCAAAGCGCGGTTGTACTATACTTACAGCCAAGGATTAGTAAATCTCCCTGTGCCTGATGGCTTTCTAGAGCTTTCCTTTTCCTTCCACCCACTCCCCTCTCCAGACTTCTTTTCCTGAAAGTGAACAGATGTAGTTTTAATTTAGAAAGAACTTTAACAGCTCTATTTTATATTCAGTTACTTAAAGCATATGGGCAAGATTAAATTAATTGAGGTTCAATGCTAAGGTTTTTCACAAAATGTAGATTGAGCTGCTGCATTCCTGAGTCTTCTAACAAAGAAGCTTCTGCATTCAGCCTTTTATTGCAAAGGATCCTAGAGGATGGTCTGGGTACCATCATAGCCCGACTTCCTCCAGCGACCCTTTAAACTCTTGCAAGATAATGGATAGGCTTAAAAGCTTGCAAAGACATAGATTGCGTGGCCTTCCCAGTTGATGTATGAGAAGGGTAAACACCATTGTCCCAAAATGGGAAGAAGATAAACAAGTGGATAAATATCTGTGTTAATTCAGACACTACTGGGCAGCAGCAGGCTCCCACATGGACTTGAGTGAATGGCGACGGCTGCATCCTGGGGCAGCCCTGTACTTTTCCTACCTGTGGTGGATTTCTTGGTGCAGAGGAGTAGCCAGGACGTTTATCTCAGCAACGTGTGCTGCTTCATTTATCTACTTTTGGGAGAACTAAGCAGATGATGCCGTCTAGAGGTTTACAAATGAAGGCCTAATCCTGTATGGAATTAAAATACTGCAGTTGCGGAGAGTGGCAGTGGTGGAGCTGACAGGATCTCTCTCCTGCATTTATAACTCAGGTCATGTAAGAAGCAGAAAGCTCTACACTCCCTGGAGTTTTCTGTAGCAAAGAACTGATTAAACAAATGAGTGTTACCTGCTAACTGGTGCTTGGGCAGAGCAGACAGCACAGGCCTTTCCCCTCGTGCAGCTGCCATGCCCTCTGCCAGCCACTGACAGTTTTATCCCAAACCTCACGCCTGAAACATTCAGGAATGTTGCTCTGTTCCACTCACACTTCCCAGGGTCCCCTCTGCCCTCCTTTAGCTTTCGGTGGTGGTTGAGTGAGCCAGGCAGTGCCAATTCCTGGATACTGCCCTCTCACTGAAGTGCAGGAGTTAGAAGCGTACAGCAGGGCTGTCTGCTGGGGGCATGTTGTTCATCCACTTTCTTCCAGGGCATAGGCAGGGCTCTGTAGTGTTCTGTGGAGATGAAATTTCCTCTAGATGTGTACAGCAAAGACCACGTTAGACAAGTGGAACAAGCTGGCTTTGTCGGTGTACTGACACTGGGTATGTGAGCCCAAAATCTATAACAAGTTCTGTTGTTTAAGAGAAAAAAACCTCAATACTGATCTACCAGTATAAGTCATCTGCATGGTCATGGTAAAGTTATGCAATATTGAGACCATTTTCTTACAAAATGTAATGTTTTCCTTACGTGCTGGCTGATTTTGCCTACCACAGGTTGGTGGAAAGCTGATCCTCAACAGCCAATAAAGCTTAGCCTTGCAAATCCTACATAGGTTTTCCTTTTCTTTTTCTTTTTTTTTTTCCCCTTTATTTTTAATGGAGCACATCTGAAAACTATAAACACAAGATTCCAGCTGCTGACAGCAGAGGGAAGCATATTCCTGGTAATGGGCATGTGCACCCACAGAGATGTGAGAAAGCTGTATTGGATTATTATTAATACTGCAGTGTTTGGTTCCGCCTGAACGTGGTTAATGCATGTGCCTTTATTAATCACAATAAGTTCTTGTTGGCAGTGTTTATCAGTAGGCAGAAGCCAAAAATGGGGAGACATTTTCTCACAGTTTCACAGTGCGGTGGTAAAGAAATTGGTCCCAGTTGTCTCCCTCCAGATCAGGTAGCAGAAAGAAATTAGGACAGGATTACTTCATTTCCATCCTGTCTCAACAAATCAAGCTTATAAAGGGGGAATTTATCCCTTAGTCAGAAACATGAGATACAAGCCAGAAGCCAGACTGCCCTGCCCCTCTGCTGGGGCTGCTGCTGCAGCATTGCTTTTCTTCTCCGCCACTTACAAATGCATGCATCAGGTATGTGGTGTAGAATCAGCTCAGTGTTAAAACTGAGACATTGCTCTCTTCTGTGTCACAGTTACCAAATCGCCTTTCATAAATACCTCTGAGTCCAGTGGATCTAACATCAGGGTGGGTGGATTTGGGGGATATAACTCCATCGTTGTAATAACGTACCACTTAGCAGGAATGTTTTGTAACCCAAATGCTTATTCCTGGTTTACCTCCGGCAGTAATTAAATCCCAGTTCATTTGTAGCCTATTCTCTCCTCCTCTCAGTGGATGCACATTTCATTTTGTTGGCCACTTGTTCTTTAAAAACAAAAGGCTCTGCAATTGCTCTTCGATGCTCATTTCCCAATCTCATCTTACTCCCAAGCCATGATGGATTTTGACATGGTCAAATAAAACTCAAATTAATTGGATTACACACTTCACTTGGGTACCTTCCCTTCTGAACATAAAAACAGTCTCAGCTGTTTTGTTTCGGGGCTGTGAAGAAGGGAAGATGGATGGGTCTGGAAACAATAGGCAAAGAAATACCTGTTTACATTCAAGCTTTAGGCTCAAAATTTGGTTCTCAGAGGGACCTGGGTTAGATCTCGTGCTGCTCTGCTGCCAGGAAGGCATTGCAGACATATACTGTCGTCCCTGGCAGTTGAAAAGATTTCAGAATTTCCCTTGGAGATGCTTTCAAAGAAGGACATTGAACGTTTTCTCTGTTGTTGCCAATGCTCCAGAAGTTGAAAAGGCTTCGCGATGTGTCTGATAATGCTTCTGAAGATTCCACTGTATGTTGCTGTGGCTGGATCCTGCAGAGAAAACAAACATCCCTCCCTTCTTCCTGGTACTGTTTGATACTGTCATCAGTAGAGCAGTGAGCCACCTGCAGAATTTTACACCTGCAAAAAGTTGCCCAGAATTTCAGCATAATGAGTTAAAGGGATGGGTGAAAGGGCGTGTGAGGTCATGGGCAGGAAGAGATGGGCATTCTTCATTCTGGAGGCCTCTAGAAGTGGAAAATGTGGACTTCTCAGAGGGTTGACAGAGAGTCAAGATCTCCAGGCATGGTCAGGAAACCTGCTGTTGGCTCTATAGCACTGGTCAGGGGAATGGACCTTGAATCTTCATAGCATCAGGACATAGGGGTTCCATTCCTTGCTTTGTGCAATTGGTGTCTTTGCTAGTTGTGGAATTTTCATGTCTTGGTTTCCATGCTGTCAAGTAGTGCTGTGGGATGCTCAGATGAAAGATGCTGCTGTACAGGCACCCCATGGACTGCTGGCATGCGACAGTGCAGGTCTGTGGGGAACAGAGTTGTTGATGGTGATTTTGATTTTGCAGTAAGTAAATAGGGGGTGTTTTTATTTCATATGTAGTTATATTTTTTTCTCTTCAGTCACCAACTGAAGTGGTAAGCCCAGCGGTTCAAAGATGTGAACAGCTCCAGGCTGACGTACTTTACTCCCAGCAGGAGACAGCTTAGAAAGATGTGCAAAAGGATGACATTACTCCTGTTTCTGCTAATGGCTTCCCTCTCCCTGCTCTGCTCCCATCTCCACCTGTTCCCCAGACCTGCACAAGCTGGCCAGTTGAACTCCTGAAATAATTATTGCTGTACAGTGCAGAGCTACTCTAAAACTGCTTCAGCATTCCAAAGGTAATACAATATGGATGTGCAGAAACACCAGTTTTTGGACTGAAAGGACAGTTCTTCAGAGGTTAGTAGAGGTGGGATGAGGTCTGTGGGGGATGCAGCCTATGCTTTTGGATTGCTCCCGGATTTTGCAACCAGAAGCGCTGCCTGTCCTTCACCAGCAACGGGCGCCAGAGGGTTTTGTAGAGAAGTGCTGGGACTGGACAGCTCTTGCACTGACTGTTCTGCTTTTTAACACAGATGGAGAACCCCAGCTGGCCTCCACCGTCATAGATACCATCATGGCTGGCCTGCCAGGACCGCGGGGAGCACCGGGCCCTGTGGGACCCCCAGGTAATGCACTCAGTTGAGCTGCAAAGCTGTAATGATGGGAAAGAGGAGCCAAAGAATCTGAGGGGGAGTGGAAGAGCACTGTGGGATGCCTGCAAGGAAAGCATGTGGTCCTCAGTGGAAGGGCTGTGGAGCCATGGGTCTGGGAGTGGGCAGGGTGGCAAGAAGTAACCAGTTCTTATCTGTTGATAGAGGCAGATTTTTCTTGAAGCTTGTAATGTTTCCTTGCTGCTTTGACAGGACATGCTCTGAGAAGGGAATAATTGAAGAGTGCCTTTAAGAGTGGGTTGTCCTGTGAATTCCTCTGTGGGAGCAGAACTGTTCTCACTGCTGGTGCAATCCTGTCTGGTTGCTGTAGAGCTCTACTGAGCAGGATCTGACCGGCTGTTCTCAGTGATATCTCGGTAGACTTTGGAGCTCATTTGAGCTACTCCAGATTTGCACCTGTATAACTGACATCAGAATCTAGGACCAAAATTCAGTAGCAAATCTTCTGTTTCTCAGTGCTGATAGGTGGCTTAAATGATAATATTCCTGCAAACATCAGCATTTCCCAGTATGATGCATATTTAGGAGTGAACTCCCATCGGTTGCAGAAAAGACTTTTCCTTTCATTATGAGGGCCTTTAATTTATCCTTCAGTTCCTTTATTCTCCGACTTAAACATTTGTATGGTGCATTAATGATTGAGGCTAATTCAGCTGTACTTTGTATATCATGTCTGCATTGTTTCATCTCAAGGGTTGTGACAACCAAAGCAGAGAGGAGTATTACTAAATTCAGACTAAGCAAATATCCTGCCTCTCATTTCCAGGTACAATCTAACAGCTGCAGTTGGGATATAATTATTTTTCCAAAAGTAATGAATTTGTTCTGTGACTGCGAAGCAATTTGACCTGTTCAGGCAGTGTTTAACATGTCCTGGAAACGGCCTCTTCTGTGATACAGACTTAAAAAGAATTTTTTTGCTACTGGAGTGAGCGTGCAAAGAACAAAAGAGTGCTTTGCTTTGCCACAGTTGGCTTCTCGTTCTGGCTACATCCAACCTCTGTCTCCTTTGTGTTCATCAGCACCAGAGACAGACTCATGCAGACTTGCAGACTTCCCTGGCCACCTACAGGACTTCCTCCATTTCTAAAACAGCAGTCTGCTCTGATGTTCCATGAATCTAGCTTAAGATTTCTTCAGAGCTGTTATTTTAAAGAATGGAAATGCAGCACCTTGCTGGCATCCTTCCTGCCTATTTTCACCCTTTCTTCCTCCCAGAGCTCTAAGATCTTCTCTAGGGCATGTGTGAGATTAGGATATGGGTGTCCAAGAATCCATTGCATGATGTAGTACTCATATGCTGCAGTCATGGGATCAATCACTGGCTCTCAGTCACTGAGAGATGAAATAGAACAATAAAAGGAAGTGCATATGTTTGGAATTTAAGATCCTTCTAAGTCTCCTTAACATTGTCTCAACTGATGATTCCCACCAGGACCACCAGGTGCATCGGGACCCAAAGGGCCCCCAGGACCTATTGGAGTCCCTGGATCACAAGTAAGGGTTTTCCTGCTTTGGGCTGGGAGGCAGAGTTGGGGGGTAGGTGCAGAGCATCTTCTCATTTCAGAAAGAGGAGAATTATTTTATAGGTCTTAGATACAATGTCTAGCTCCTCATGAAAGTCTGTAATTTTGATGCCTGCTTTTCATAGTGAACTGGGATAAGAAGTCGAAATGGTTATACTTTCCAGGTTTTCCCTCAATCATAACAACATATCTTGCTGTTACTGTGTCAAAACATTTCACCGTAGCCTGAGTTGATGCAAAGGACTTGACGTGGGCTTTACTAGCATTGTGATAGAAAAACACTGCATTTCCTGTGGAACACATAAAAGAGGAAAAATGTGTCATTGAGAATTCACCAGTTCACCAGGGTGAATTTCTTCATCCTAATTTATTGGAAATAGCACTTTCCATTCAGTATAAACATTACAAAGTCTGCTCAGTTTGACTGATTAGATATTGATATCAAAACTGTGGAGGGGAGGATAATTATGGAGTGTTGTAAACTCAGTTGAAAGAATGTATTATGATGGAAGGGCAAAGTAGCCACATGGGTGGAAAAAAAGTTGAAAGAATGGAGGTTATGATGAATAACGAGTGGCCAAACTGCTCCAGATGGTGGTTGGCTGATACAACAGGACTCCAATTTGGGATGAATGTTTCTTACTGTAGAGGCAAACCAGTGACATCAAATATATTGATATTAGATATTAGGTATCTTACCTGACTAAGGAGATAAAAGTGACTGAAGAGAACAGAAGAGAGGGAAAGGTTAAGTAACTTAGACAACAAATGTAACTCAGATCCTGATATGACAGGTTTGGGATTGCTGGAAATTAGAGAAAGAAGACTTCTGCTATGTATTTATTAATCACTTTGAAGAAGCAATGAGAGCAAGTTAGTGAAATTTTGCCAGTGTAGCAGAATCATTTCAATTAGTGAATGCTCTGGAGAGCGGTGAGAAACTCCAGATAGATATGAACACAGTGGGAAATTTGGCAGCAAAACGACAGTTGCAGTTTAACGTGATTAAATATAAGGTAATTCAAAATTCATAAATAGGTTCTTTAAGAGTCTGGCTTTTTCACATGTGGCACACATTATAAATTTTTTATTTTTAACAACAGACTTGTTTAATTCAGTGTTCCTTGAGCATCCCTGTGCAAACACGCACTGAAATCGAATGTTGAGAGCTGTCAAGTGCAGAGGTCACCTATGGACACTTGAGCTTTGTTCACACTGCTTTTTGATTTAAGGCCAAGTCTGGTCTGTGCCCTACCTTGCTTGCCAGCCCGAGTTAACCTCCTGTATCACGCTTGAGTTCTGCATCTTTTGTGGGCCCAGGGGTGGTGTAGCTGAGCTGCCAGCCTGCGCAAGTTGGTGGTGAGCTGGTTGGACTAACTGCAGGCAAGGAGCAATGAGATAATGGTGAGCAGTGCTGCCTCCCAGATGAAGCTGGGAGAGTGCTTCTCCTTTAGTCCCTCAAAACCCCAAAACCGGGAGAGCGTTCCTCCCGCTATCCCTTGAAACACTAAGGCCTGACCTTGTTGGGCCACTTAACCACAGGCTGAGGTTCCTGGCAGCTGTGCTAGAAATCCCATTTTTCTGAATGCTGAGAGGTGGTGGTTACTGGGGGCTGTTGTTAAACAAGTCAGCTTGAAGCAGCAGCTGCCTGGAGTAGGTAGTGCTGGGGTTCCTTGTGCTGCAGTCTCCAAGGAGATGTTCAAGTCACTTGAGGTGGAAAAAAGCATCTTACATATGGTCATGTGGAGCTGACATGGTGAATATAAACAAACAATACTGTCCCTTTCCTGCCTGGTTTCTAACTGTGGCTTCACTGGGTGGATAATTTAAGAATTTGGATCAATTTCTGCAAAGCAGTTCAATTAGTAGAAGTCTGGAGACAATGCCCTTCATAACCATTGGTGACTTGCTTTATAGATTTATTCAACCCAGGGAGCAAAATTATTAGTAGAGATTGGGCTTAATTTGAAAATTGTTTATTAGGGTGAGTGAATCGCTTCAAAATAATTTCCACTGCACAATCCAATTAATTTTCAGGTATGTATGCTTACTCATGCCACCCACTGAGGCAATTATGAAGAGGGGGGAAAGCAGTTGGGATTGTTAGGCTAACCATACCATCTATTTGTTAATTTCTTCTCAGTCGCTGAGAACAAGAACTATCCTATCACACTGACCCTTCACAAAACGTTATATCAGCAGCATGCAGTTCATTAAAAGACCTGAAGTGAGGGATATGAAGAAAATATAGGGCTCAAGATATCTGCAAAAAGAGCTTCCATTGTTGTTGCTTGAGGGCAAACAAGAATCCAGCCAGGTCACTTAACGGGTATATAAGGTTTACAGGAGCTGAGGATCACTGGGAAATGTATTGGCTATATCTTCATAATGGATGCACAATAAAAACTGATTTCTTCTTGTCATGCATCTCTTCCAGGGCTTACCAGGCTCTCCAGGACAACCTGGGCCCAAAGGCTCCAAAGGAGACCGGGGAGAGAGGGTAAGGTTTTATGTATGTGGAGGGATTCCCAGTGAGATCTGGGTGAATGCCTTAGAAATTTATACAAGTCTTTCAGATTCCATGGGACTGCAGCCATAACCAATTTTAAATGCAGAGTTTCTAAGTATTTTGGGGGAAAACAAAAAACAAAACAAAACAAAAAAACCAACAAGATGGGGGTTTCCCATACAGATAAAAGACTGAATGACTTACTGGAGTCTGTTGTTCCCTAAGGAGATACAGGTAATAAATACCTGGAATGTTAAACCTGGCAGAGGCCAGCCTTCTTCTGCCAACCAAAGTTCTTTAGTGTGGACTGTTTCAGATGTTCTGACTTCTTCCATCTGTGATGGTAATGCAGTAAAAGCTCATCAGACTTCTCCTGAAGTTGTTCCCCTGGTCAAGTGGTGGTCTTAATTTATCTAGAAAGCTTGCTATACCTCAGTCCTCAATGGATTATGTCAAGTGGTAATAACTGTAGCAAGAAGGGCTGTTTGAATATTATTTCCAAACAGGTGAAATTTAGTAATCAACAGAGAAAAATCTTAGCAAGGATATATCCATGTCAGATCCCCACTCCAGCATTTAAGGAAGGGTTTCAGATGGCACTTCGGCCTACAGCTGTTTCTGTCAAGCTTACTCTCCAAAAGGCCACGGTCTTTGAAATTGCTTCTGAGAAGCACTGGGGACACGAAATCGCCTGAGAACTCTGTACATGGTGCAATCATTGAGCAGTTAGATCTGCAGAATGTGGAAGTGGGCACAGATGGACTGCGGAGCGTTACTGAGACCATAGTGTGGAACAGAGTCAAAGCATTAAAGAAAGAGAGAAGAACAATGTTGGCTGTTACCTGTTAGAAAAAAAAAACAAGATGTCTGCAGAGGTGGCTATACAGACATGCTCTTATGCTGCAGCTGTAGGGAACAAATTCTTTTCTTCCAAGTGCCACTTTTACCATCACATTGGATGTCACTGCCTGCAGGTAGGTAGCTGTAGATGATGTGCATCTCCTTTTCTCCTTTTTTTCTACTCACTACTCCAACCCAAAAAGCAGAGTCGTGTTTAAAGGAGCTAAGAAAGGCAAATACAAATTGGTTAACTCCTTTTCGATGACTTTTTGAATTCATGAGAATAACTAGTGAAATACTTAGGTTATGCTTCTCTGTCCAGACTGTGCAAGGCAAGCAAGGCCCAGGTGGGTTGTTTCATGCTCTCCTGAGGGACTTCACATGAAGGAGAACGGGATATCTGAGAGTGGAGCACATATCCTTTCAAAAAGCTCATATTTATTTGAGCATCTTTGCCCATTTTATGGGTTCTTGGTCCCCATTCTTACATAAGAAACCACCTGAAAGATAGAGGGCATTTTAAGTGTCAGTATCTTATGCAGGTCGCCCACTTTGGGCATTTATTGGCTTTCCTAATAGATTAGACTCCGATGCATTTTCTGGGCCTGGAGCTTAAGGTTCTAATGAAGAGTGAAACTCTAACTGTAATTTCAGTACAGGCTTGCCACTACAGCTTGTTGCCATTAAATGCTAACTTTCAGTTTAAAAAAATAAAGAAGAAAGCATGCCATTTGGCAAGGTGTCTGCTTTCCATCCAGGAAACTGGTAAGAGCTCTCCCTCAGTGATTCCCTTAACACGGTGCTTTAGTTGGTGGTTGGTCGTACTGCTAAGACTGTTACTGCACTTCCTCCAAAACAAAAGCTGTGATGGCACAGTGTCCACATTCAGTACGGACAAATACTTGAGACTCTGATCTCATCCCTTCCTCGTACACATTCAGAGCTGTACCTCTCCTTCTAGGTTTGGGACAAATGAGATTTTCAAACACACAATGCTTTGCTAAGTAGAAAAATGCTGTTTCCTGTCCTTTCTTTCTTAGCATGGAAAGCAGAGCTGATCGCTTTTTCTGGCAGAATTTCTGCAGGGCGTTCTGTGTGCTTTTTGTCTTTTGTGAGCGTGGATCTGAATGCCGGTTTTGACAACTACATGCTGCAATTTGGGGTTTGGTGGATACAAAATTAGGGCTGGCTTTACACAGAGCGGAGGAGCTGTGCAGCTGCAAAGAAAAGCAGAGGAGGGTTGGCAATATCTGTTGAGGTATGAGAAAATGTTATTATACATTCTTCCTGCTTAATCTCAGAAAGAACAGATGTAGAAAGAGACCTGAAGCAGTCTGAGCACATCCCCTCGATGGCACATTTGTGTGTGCCACTCATGATCAGTCTCTGTTCATCTAATACTTAACGAGTGCCAGTGAGGGATGCGTCACATCATCCTCAGGCAGTCTGCAGAGGTACAGTTCTTGAGGGCCTGGGATAAAAGATATTTCTAACATCCAGCCTAAATATCCTTTGATCCCCTTTAAGCTGATAACATCCTTTTCTGTTCCCCCTGGACACCGAGAACAGTCTGTTTATGTATTTCAAGTGTGTTGTTATGTCTCCTCTCTGTGGTTTGCTGCTTGCCTGTGCTTTTTCACAGCCCTTGCTCCTTCCAGTGCAGAATCCAAGCATTTCCCTTTGAAGATGCTCAGAGCACCTGACAAACTGGGCTTCCTTCTGGCGCTCTCTGTGTCAGTGTGGGCCTTTGTCTGGTGCTGCCTGGCTGTGCATCGCACGGGTCTCTGCAGTAATGTTTTGAGATGCCCAAGGCCCATTTGTGTTCTACAAAGCAGCAGTGGGATGGACAGAGTAACAAAGCAGCTCTCCCTTCTTGGCAAATGCTACGAAAAGCTGCCGCCAGCTAGATGGTTTCTGAGGAACAAAGGGATGGGTTTGTTTCTGTTTATGTTTAGGGGAGAAGAGCCAGTTTCAATATGTGGCTGTTTCATCAATAGATTTCTAAAGATGCTTTTAAATTTTGCCTCCCCTTGCCCTGCTCCTGCTTTCTCATGAAATAATCTATAGCTCTTCTCCTAGCTAAGGGTTCTGCTCTGCCCCAGCATGTCCTGGGGTAGGAAACCAGAGCTGCAGAGGAAAACGGGGACTAAAAAGATGTTGAATTTGATGGCGTTTCATTCCACCAGCGCATACCCTTCCAAAATGTTTTAGCTTAGCCAAAAAGAAAGCAAGCAAGCACAGAGAACAATGTGAAAATCAGCACAGCAGGAAAAAGAAACAAATCAACCAAAATACTGTGTGTGGGTTTGATCAGTAGCTGCTGGGGTTAACGCGGGGACGTGTGTGTGGAGCAGGAGGCAGATTAAATCAGTGCTCTGTGGGAGTCCTGGGCTCTGTTTGCTGTCTGGGGCAGCATCAGCCTGTCTGTTTTACTAGAGAGAAGAATGCTCTGTCTTTGTGAGAAACAAATCTCCAGCCAAATTCCTTCCTGCTATAATGTAACTGACTGCTGTAAAGTTCAAGAAATTGCTAATCATCTTATGGAGAGGGTACCGAGCGGAGTAGCTCAGTATTTAACCAAACTTCCCCAAAGTGTGATAGGATTTGGAGCTGATGCTTGACAGAAAACCATGACCCCCTTTTGCTGTCTCCAAGTGATAATGTCAGGGGAGAGGAATTTCTCCTTATTATCCCAAGTGTAAGGTTTTTCATTAAGCCATCTTAATTCCACCAGTAAAAAATGACACTGTGTTCTTGTCAAATGGAAAAATACCTCCTAATGACACTTACTTTATTTCCAACAGGGGCAAGCAGGTCTGACTGGAGAGAGGGGCATTAAGGGATTTCCTGTAAGTGATGTACTTGCGGGTGTGTACGAGACTTAGTTGGGTTTGGTGCCTTCCTGGCATGTCTGGTACCATAAAAACACTGAGCTGGTCTGCAGCTGGTTCAGCCAGCTCTGAGATGCAATGCTCATGTCAATTGACTCCAGGTCAGAGATTTGCTCAGTAGGAAGTCTTAGCTTAAGTATTCCTCTGCAAATGGAACATGAAGCGTGTGAAGCATAGCACTGAAATGTGGAGTGTGTCAGAGTGATCCCACAGGCTTTCTCCACCTTGGGTGGTTCAAGGAATGGAGCTGGTGCTGTGCAGCTGTGAGTCTTCCTTCCAGAGCCAGAAGTATCACAGAGCAGCCAGATTCCTGTTGATTGTTTTAGGAGAGGAGGATGCTTGCTCTAAGTTCTGTTGATAGCGTTTGCCTCATGGGAAGCCCTCACTGCACAGTGCAAAGCAAGGTAGCATCCCTGCTCTGCAGCCTTACCAGCCACCTTCTGCTAACGGTGTTTTGTCAACAGGGCAGTCAGTGGCATAAAGTGCACTGCAGGAAAGGAGTGCCTACAAAAAGTCCTATTGACAGGTCAGAGGTGGAGAGCAGTGATCAGGAAGGCAATATGCCAATTGAGGAGATGTGCAGTGCTTGCAGATCCCCTCTAGCCAAAGACTGGCAGACAGAAGCCCCTCCCTGCCCCGTGAGGTTCCTGGCACTACCAGAGCTCAAAGGCGGGTATTGTTAACCCAAGATACATCAGCTGCCCTTGGTGTCCTCTTGCACCTTGATCTGCCAAGCTGAGCTGGAAAACCTTTAATGAGATTAAGAGACTTGGCCAAATGATTTCTTGGCAGTAGCTGAACCAATGCACGCGGGAGATGTCTGCACAGGCACATATGGCTAGAGTGCAAACAGAGTTGAAGTTTGGCTGAAAGTGAGTGGAACAAGTTGGTTGTCTTGACTGGCAGCATTCAGAGAGAACTTCCTCTGGGAGTTTCTCTTCACCCTTCCTTAATTCCATCTCATCGTACTGTACAGCTCCTACAACCTTTTCTTCAGCCCTTCATCCCGTCCCCACTCCCTGCTTTGCATGTGTCTCATGGATGTCCAATGAGTCTGAGGAGTCCAGGCATTTCCACCTTATTTCATTCAGCTATTTGTTAGGCTTTGTCTTTAGCTTCTGGCTTAATCTCTTTGTGTCTTCTGTTCTTCAGGAAATGCATGAACTCCCTGGTTAGGGGGAACATCAGACCAGTGTTCACAGCATGTAGGGATTTTGCTCACAAAAACCTTAAGATGCTCAGCATCTTCAGAGGCAGAAAATGGTATGAGTAATTAATGAAAGAAGAATGGAGGAATTTTATGGTGTAAATCAAAGATGCACAATTGCATGCTTGGGGGAGGAGAACAGCATTTCTTTCTCAACGTTGTGGGCTAAAACATTGTTCATTGAGATCTGTTGTAGGTCCAGGCCATGGCAGCCAGCCCCTCCTGCAGCTTGCCCACCCCCAGCCAAGTTTATCAATGTCAGAAATAACAGTGACCTCCTGAGAAGCTGCTGGGAGCTAGGACTGAGCTCAGGAATCATTTCTACTGTGGTCCATTGGAGGGAAGTAATTCTGGGCAGGATCCTCAGTCATATGGAGACAAATTTCTCTTTTTTGTTTGTTTTAGGGTGAACCAGGCAAGAAGGGCGAGGAAGGTGATAAAGGTGCTGATGTAAGCATGTGTTTTTACTGTTTGTTGTTGTTTTTGCTTTCCTTTGTAACTCTTTACTGTCTTTTAAACATATTCCATTTGGTTTATGAGAGGCAAGGCTCCTGTCACCAGTTAAAAGGGCAGCAGAAGAGATATGATCCTTGGTTTACAACATACTGTATGCTAGAAAGCCAGGTCTTATTGGTCTGTTGGCCATGTTGTCAGCTGCCCTCCTGCATGCTGAACACCTCCTCAGCCCCCAGATGTTATTCTTCCACACAAAGCTGCTACAAGGTAGGAAAAGACTACCTGTGGCCAGCCTTGGAGCTTGGTTAGAGGCAGAACAAAGTCATAGACTCATAGAATGGCTTGGGTCGGAAGGGAGCTCAAGGATCATCAAGTCTCAGCCCCCCTGCTGCAGGCCAGCCACTAGATCAAGTACTAGATCAGATCCCAGGGCCCCATCCAACCTGGCCTTAAACACCCCCAGGGATGGGGCATCCAAAACCTCTCTGGGTGTGCCAGCACCTCACCACCTTCTCAGTGAAAAACTTTTCCCCAGCATCTAATTCTTCCCTCCTTTAGCTTAAAACCATTTCTCCTTGTTCTATCACTATCTACCCATATGAAAAGTTGACTACCCTCCTGTTCATAATCTCCCTTTAAATACTGGAAGGCTGTAATGAGGTCACCCCGCAGCCTTCTTTTCTCTAGATTGAATGAGCCCAGCTCCTTCAGCCTGTCTTCATAGGATAGGTGCTCCAGCCCTTTGATCGTCTTTGTGGCCCTCCTCTAGACCCTTTCCAAAAGCTCCCCATTTCTTCTGTGATGGGGGCCCCAGACCTGGATGCAGTATCCCAGCTGGGGCCTCATGAGGGCAGAGTAGGGAGGGACAATCACTTCCCTCTCCCTTCTGGTCACTCCTCTTTTGATACAGCCCAGGGTGCTGTTGGCCTTCAAGCGCACACTGCTGGTTCAAGTCCATCAGGACGAGCACATGTGCCACTGTTCCAGTTTGTAAGGCAGAAGCAAGTGGAGGCTTGCCAACCCTCTGAGTTTCCAGGTGTCCCAATGAAGAGAAAGCCCAAGAAAGTCAATGATGTTCAGAGTAAACATCAGGCAAGAGCAAAACCTGTTCCCCAGGTAGTACAGTAGTTATTAACATAAGCTGCAATACATAACATATTTGACAGGAATATACAACCCTGGGTTTGGCTCACTGCAGAAGCAGGAACCAATGTGAAAGGTTTGGCTTACTCAGAGGCTCTGCAAATGTAGGCTATACCTGAGGAGATTTTCTTTAGAGATTTCTCCTGCATTCCAACTTCACTCTTGCAGCTTATCTCATTTTTTTATGACTTCTCTTTTTAAACATTTACAATGCACAGTTTGGCGTTACAGAGCCAACATTATGCACAAGAAGCCTGTTCTGCAAATGTATAGCAGTGTTGGTTTTCTTTTCTATCTTGCAGGGGGAAGGTGTTCAACAACTTCGAGAAGCTCTGAAGATTTTAGCTGAGAGGGTCTTGATTCTAGAGCACATGATAGGAATTCACGGTAAGCATCGCTGAAGTTTTCTTCTCTAGAAAACTGGGCCTCTATTCAGGAAGCTGCTTTGATTAGATGTCCTCCCAGTGTCCTAAGTCTCTGTCAATGTTACCCAAGAAATGAATGATCCGTGAAGTTCTCATTATTACAACTGACACCAAACCCATTTTCGCAATCGGATTTAAAGAAAGTCTCACGTGTCCCTCATTCAAATAGAATTTATATTTTCTGTTGAGGCTGTTTGCTCTCCCATCACGGGTGCAATGTGTGGCATCATCCCTTTATGACTGTTTTCTTCCCTTAACCAGAGTGTGGGGTTGTGTAGTCATCACAGATCAGACTTCTCCCTTGGTGGTATTTGAGGATCAATTCTCTCAGAGCTGCCAAAGGTGCCGTGCCAATTTCTTCCCGACAGAAACACAGCAGAGGCAAAATATTGGTTGAATCTACTATCTCAGGCTGTGAGAGACAAGGCTGTTCCATGACACTGAGCTGAACATTTCTTAACTGGAAAGTTTAATTAGGAACCTCACATGGCCTTGCTTGGCCGTGGAACTTCATTCTTGGCCCTGCTTTTAAATGGAGCTGCTACCACACCTTCCCTCAGATCAACATCCACTTCTATTCTGAAGTGGCTTTTGGATATTTATATGGCATATGCTTAGTTTAACTGTCCAGACGTTCCAACTGACTTAAAGCAGTAGTGCAGTAGGCTTTTAGAGCCCACAAACCACTCTTGCAGCCAGCACACTGCTAAAATGAAAATGCTGTTGGGCACTTCGAAGCCAAAATAGTGTTGGTGTGTAGTACTCCACTGTATGGCTGAACAGGCTTGGGTCTCTACACCATCCTCACTGTTCGATGGAGATGTACCTTTTAGAGGCCCAAAGCACTGATTCCAAAAGCAATAGGCAGCAGTATGAGCTTTTGGGAAATCATGAATCATGAACCCATGATTTTAACCACAGTCAGCCTGACCTTACCTCTGCATTCATCCTAGTTTGCTTCATGTTTTCACTGGATTTTATAGACGAAGAAGAGATATTTTAATGCTTGCTTGCTTTGACCTGGCGACAGTGCCAGGAAGATGCCCATTAGGCTCTCTGCGCAGCAATCCATGCCTGCCTGCGTGGTCTTCTGGTAGGAGTGGAAGGGGAACCCTGTCTGTAACTACAGCCCAGTGAATGTCACGGATACAGGACCCAGGGTCTAACCCTCCATGATCTTTTACTTTTTATCTCTGCTTTTACTACTGTAAAGCAAAAAATCAGCTCTACAAACTTGTATAGACAAGGGAGCACGAACTGGAGAATACACACAAAATTTACATGTTATCTGTTTGGCAGCACAGCACCATTTCAGCAAACCATTTTTACTGTCATGTGTTTTCTGTTATTGCCTGGGATGGACACAAGTTAATTATATATACTCTATACCAATGTAACTACATCAGCAAAAGTAGATGATTTTTAATTGCACAGCTTTTAAAAACTATGTTTAAACACCTATCTTGCATGACTTTATATAAATAATTCCCTTTTTATCCAATAATAGTGCAGATAATTATATTTTCATTCTGTTCTTTTGAAATAGTTCCATTCTTAAGACATATTTAGACTCTACAAGAATACTACTTAGAAAAAGAACTTAGAAAGCGAAGCATGTTTTCCTTATGCTATTACGTTCATCTCTGTACGTGAATATGGTTAAAAAGAAAGGAAGAAAAAAAATGGAAAAAGACATAATGCAACAAAGCAGGGTTTCCTTGAGCACAGACCTCCCTTGCAGTGAACGGCACCACGCAGCTGTAAGTCACCCAGCACCAACTCTCTGGTGGTGTTCCCAGTGTAAGTGTCACAAATCTTACCACAGATTCCTGGGTAGCCCAATTCCACCCAGTTCAGAGCCCCACGCAGAGATGCCATTTGCATGCTCTCATTTTCCCAGGAACCTTCACAGTCAGCATGGTTTCAAAACCACAACCACCCAAGCAACAAGGCAAAACACCAGCAAACAAACCTCTTCTCTGCAGTGGGAGGGCAGTGTGAGATTATCTGGCCCAGCAAACAGTGGAGAGCAGCCCAGCAGGACACAGGAAAGCCCAAACTGTTTGGCAGCGTTTGCTTGCAGTGAGCACAGCACAAATCCTGCAGCCAAGCGCTCCCTTGGGCATAGAAGTGCTTTCTCAAGTGAATGAACCAAGGCTGGGGGTCTGGCGTGTGAGGTTGAACACTGGGCAGGGAAATGAGCAAACAAACATCCATCTCTGAAGGTAAAAGGAAGAAAGCAGTGCGTTCCAAGTGATGAGGCAGCACTGCGTTGTCAGCATCTGCTGCTGACTGCTGGGAAAACTGAAGAGTGTCCGTAGTCAAAAGCACATCTAGCTCTGTAGGGCAGGATGCTATAGAAAGAGGAGGTGTGTGTTAACATAAAATAGCTCAGGTTGGGAAAGACCTTAAAGATCATCATGCTGGGAGAGCAGACAGCTAATATTTATTCCCAGCTTTATTGCTAATGTGGCTGTAGCCTAGGGCGGATCCAGCTTTTCGTTCAATCCTTTCAGGAGAGATGTCCACCTTTACAAGGAGTGAAATGGTACCTCTATCCCCAGGAACATCACTTCTGTGTGACCCCTTGGTAATGCTTTATCCTTCAGTAACAGGAGTCTGTGGGCAATGCTGAGTAGCAGCTGCAGCCCAAGGCAAACTGTGGTCAATAACAGAGCAGTGCTTTTATAAATGAGGTGGCAAATAGGAACAGGAGCTGCTGTGTTGCTTGCAGTAGTAGTATTTACGCAAAGAGTTCAGACAGGGAAAAGGCTAAATATTGGAGTAGTGAGATGGCAGCAAACACGACTTCTTGCTGGACAGAAAGACAGCAGGAGGGACTACACTTCTTCCAGAAGAGGAATCGTTCAGAAAGGCCCATTCACTCCTTCCTTAGCCTCCCCTTTTAAATAGTGCTTTCCCGTGACTTTCTCTCCTTACAGACTCTTTATCTTCCATTGAGCCAGGCTCCGGACAAGACGTGATCCCGGGTTCCCCTCTGCGAAGCAGCATCAAGATCAAGCGTGGAGGACCCCAGCAGCCGCACGCCTACCAGATCCTCTCTTCACTGCTGGATGACAGTGAAGCCAAAAGGAGAAGCAGTCGGATGAAGTAGGAGCATCTCCATCTTCTCCCTGCCCGTCCACCAGTTAAAGATACAGTATCCCAGTGCTTAATTGCAGAGTGCAAATGAAGTGAGTAGGAAGCTCTAGTATTGGCAATTGAGTTTGCTTACCTGGCCAATGCTATGCCCTTATTGCAGGGAGTATCTTACCCATAGCTTGGAGAGGGTCTTATGGACGTTTTTCTTGATTTTGTTATTTTGCCTTTGGAATACCAGATGTCATGTACCCTTGGAAGCTGTTCATAGCAGTGACACCTCCTGAATATGTCTCCAGAATTCAATCATTCTCTTAAAAGCCCTTGAAAGTTGCTCAGTAAAGCCCTGCTTAACTGGCTGACATAATCAATCCCAACTAGGCTCAAAGCCAAACCTTAGCCTTGTCCTTTGGTGTAGTTGGTGGCGTCTGCTTTTGTTTCGACTCCCAGTCAAAGGTAACACTTTCATAGGCCTTTAAACCATTCTTATCTGCAAGGATTTCTCTTAAGCAAAGAACAAATTGGAAAATTCCAGGAACGTTTTAAACTGCTCATCTGAAAATACAGATTACTGTTCAGAATTTAGCATCAACATCTCCACTCTTCATGTTGCTGATTGCATGTGAATGGCATTATTTCTATTGGTGAAAGGGCTTTTGATGAAAACATTCATAGCATACACTGACTTCAATGACATTCGACTGTTTCTGTGAAAATTTAGAGCAGTATGGATGGAATATGATGGAACTGCAATGAAGTTTTACCATGCTGTGTTCATTTTGCTCATACATACAGAGAAAATTAGGTAGCAGCAATAACTATTCTTAGAAATGTTTTGTAATAGTTTCTTAACTCTACATCAATAAGGAAAAGTATTACCACAGGTTTTTTATTCTATGAGTGAATCTTTGCTACTTGAATCCCCAGACACTGTAGCAGCAAATCACACTCTGGGATTAGCCTTGGCAGGAGCTTATCCTGCACTCAGGAGCTAAATACAAAATCATTTTACTATTTGCAATAACAACTTTATGAGGGAAGTCCCAGCATACAAAGTGAAGAGGCTGAACCCCCTTCAGTGACCAGTGAATCTCTTACACCTTCTGTGCAAATCCCATTGGTAAAGCCATTCATGTAGACATTGAATTTTGTTAGAACAGGTAAGACTGATCGATACAACCAATGGTACCATTTTTACTTACATGTATATATACATTTGTCACTGTTCTGTCAAATTTTTAAGTTCAGACCAGAACAAAAGTGAGCAAATTGTTTGTGTTTGTCATCTTAACACATCAGTCACAAACATTTGTTGCATTCTGTGTGCTTCCTAGTGCAAGGTACAGCTATCTGTAAGAGGCAAACTCTACTGCTACAACTATGTTTGTCAAAAGCTCTTGTAGAAAGCAACAACTGTATGGTCCATGCATTCAGGAGCCCTCATCACCCAAAGTGACCTTCCTAAGGTAAAAACACAGCCATGCTATGCTGGAAATGAGCCTTAAAATGAAGGAGTTCTGCCAGTCCATTGGCCGCACATTAAATTGACCTTCTGCATATATCATAAACATACAGAGACATCATAACACCCACATGTTTCCTCTGAAGAGCACTATGTTTTCAGAAATGAAGAGGATAAAGGCTACTTCAGAATGACTGAGTACGCCAAATGGGTTCATTTCTCTGTTCCTTAGAAATCCAACCATCCTTTGCAAAATGGGCAAAATAGCGTAAGTTGATGCTTAGCAAGTAACAGAGAAAACTGTCCACATAGAGAAGCTTCTACTGCTGCACAGCTAAATAGAAAGCTCAGCTCAGGCTGAGGAGAAATAATAGATCGAGCTAAACATGTACGCTGAGCAGGTTGGTGCAAGTCAGAGGCACTGGCTGCATTATGGTTTTCTCATGGCAGATGCAGGAATTAAACCAAACCCAAGCAATCTTTAAAAGGGGAAAGAGTAAAATTCTTTTCACTGTTCCTTTAACTTCAGGGTTGAATTTGGACCAAAAGAACAATGGATCCATTTTCATTTCCCTGGCATTTTGGAGCCTTCACAGTGAATTGAAAGAGAAATTTTTCTCCCTCTGAGTTTGCCCTTATGAATTCCAAGCTATTGCATTAGCTTAATGAGTACTCTCTTCATTTATATTGACTAGGAATTCGGATTTTAAATGAAGAAATTATTTAAAACAAATTAGTGGTAAGATGAAAGGAAATGTAATTGAAGTTGTTTCCAATGAATCCTGCCAAGCCAACAGTCAAAAGATTGGTTAGGTTTGGCTTGCAGCAGTTTTCATTATTGCCTTTTCCAAATCGATTTAAGAGCTACGTCAGCTTTTGCTCTCCACACTTCTTGCTTTGTTACCTGTATCTCTCTTTCATGTGGTACTGTATCTTTAAGTTGGGTTACAGTGGGATTAAACCAACTGGACTTTCCCTCTCATCTGGAGCTTCGTTCATCACTACTTACACAACGGTTGGACCACACTCTTGTACAGTCCCAGTTTAAACAAGTATGCTGTAAAGGTGAACACAGCCTCACACTCAGCTATTAACGGTATTCATGACTAAGCCAACCACTCCAACCACGTTCCCCATCTTAGGCAGGATACTAAGATTCATTTAGCCAGGGCATCTACGCATCTTGCCATGTCTGTGTAACTTAGAGAGTGGATTTATTTGGATGCGTGCTCATTTAGAAATATATTCTAATTGAAATGTTTAGTGCTTTATCTTACCTGCATACTGTGCAATACCATAGTGTGTTCTTTTCCTTTTCTTCCTAAGACTTCTTTGTAATTCTTCATGTTTCTTTGAACGCCAGCGTGTTCTTAACTTGGATCAGTTCTGGTGGTAGAAATGCATTTTCCTTGCCCTGAGCTAACCAGAAGCACATTGCACAACTGAAAATCTTTGCAACTTGTGCACCCTGACGTTCACCAGCAATCTGGTACTCCTGGGAGGGGGAGAATGCTTCTCTCCAGAGTATCCAATTTGCACTTACTGTAAAGAATTGATAGCAACCTGGGGAAAAAAGAATTAATGAGAGAGAAGAACCCTCGTCTGCTCCCACCAGACTCCACAGTAATTTTGCCATCACCTTCCATAGGAACAGGGACAGACCATAACAAGCAGATCCAAGTCTCCAGCTCACAGGAACTGGTGCTGCTTGCAGTGGAGCAGAGCACATGGCTCACATGTGGCTTTCTGAAAGTTTGGCTCTGGGGTTCAGTTTCAATCCCAGTCTCTGCAATGAACTGTTTCAATGTAATGAACCTGACCACTGTGACAAAGGCTTCCAAAAGACAATCAGCTTCTGGAATTACTTGTTAGTACAATATATTGGAAATTCTTTCTCTTCCATGTTTACAGCTTCTGCTTGAGATTACATTCCATGCTTGGTGGTATAGGGGTTAAACTACTTGCAGTTTCCATGATTGCTTTGAAACCAGGCAATTCAAAGGTGCTATAACTGTCCACAGCGCACATTCCCACCCGTAGAAGGAAATGTTAACTTTTTCACTACTTATTTTACACAGTATCTTTTTATTTATATCGGTGTGTTTTGTATGTGTGCAAATGGTCCCATTGTAATAAGCTATACAACATTTGGTCTTTAATAGGGCGGCCACAGGCAGTATTTTGCAGTCGTGTAGTTTCTTAACTTAGATCACGAATAAATAACCTCTTGTGACACGAGTTAATTTATGGCAGGCTCTAATGTTTGTTGTAAACACAACCTGTCTGTTCCACCTCTTGCATGGTTACTTACCTGTTTTCATATCGCTATGTTATTGTTCAAGATACCTATTTCTCTTTATTTGCTATGGGTTTTGTTACTGTATATGGAATGTTTTGTATTCAGCATTTTCGTACAGAGCAGAGTGGGAACAGTATTCAAGAACCCACAAATACCAAAGACCTTTCATGTAATGCACTGACAAATAAACATACTGTAAATGAGTGTGATGTCAGGTGTCCTGTATTTACGAAGTTCAGAGCAAGTTCAAGCAGAATGCATCCTGAAATTAAGGCATCTGTTTTTCTTTCCTGCCATCTCAGCTTTCTCTCACTGTATGTACGGAAGTGTGGGCAGGGAAGGAATGAAGGAAAGAAGGGGAAGAAGGAAAGAAGGGAAGGAAGGAAAGAAGGGAAGGAAGGAAAGAAGGGAAGGAAGGAAAGAAGGGAAGGAAGCCTTGGTAAGCCTTCAAGCAACGTAAAGTTTGCACATCCTGCATTTCAAGGAAGTCCCCATAGCCAAGCATGGCAGGAGATGGCAAAGAACCCAAAGTGTCGTAGGTGACGGGTCTGGTTTCTGAACTTGTTTTTGCTCCCTATTACAAACAGGAGATGTGTAAATCACAGCCAGTTCTCTCCCCACTGATCAGATCACACCATAGATAAGCAGATATCACTATTGTAGTATTGTAAACAATGAGAAATGTCCACAGAGTCAAGGCCTCGACTTCACGCAGAATTTTTTGCAGTGCTGATCAGGAGATGCTCAAGGTAACTTGTTGCCAAACATTCCCATGCAGCACTGCTCCGGGTCCTTCAGGGTGTATTTATCTTGTTTTTGTGTCCAAACACCTCCAACTGATATATTTATGCTTGCACATGTCCCCTGAGGGAAGGCAGGGCTGTTAATCACTACCTTACAGATTGGGAGTTGCTGGATAAAAGGCCAAATTAATTTCTTGGGACGTTTGTGGCTGCACTGGTCTGCCAAGTACCAATTAACATCAGGTCTGTGCTGGTCTCTGGGCCTTTGTGGCCAGGGACTGTAATCATGGGGGAAATGGTTCTTTTCCCAGTGCTTAACACAGCACAAGGAAAATCAATGGCAGAGTTAACAGCTTGCACTTCTAGCAGGAGCCATCCCCAAAACACACACAGGCAAAATACTGATAGCCTTTGAATAAACCATCTTAACCCTTCAATCCCATTTTTTATCCACACGACAAACTGGATAACACATGTCCATAGTTCAGCAAGGAAAAGGTATATTAGGCACTGTCCATTAAATAAAACACAACAGTCCGCTCTTAACAATGACAGTGATTAATTACTGCAACAATTTGCCAGAAGATGTGGTACAGCCTTTGCTACTACACATTTTTCAAATTAAGTGGACTTTCTCCTCCTAATTATGTGTATGTGTGTATGTGTGTCCGTATATTCCAATTCCAGGCAGAATTAATTCAGCAAAGCCATACCATTGCCATCATGGACATTACAAATGCCCATTGTTGAACCTGCCTCCATTACGTGCAGTCCCGCACAGCGCTGGGTAGATCTGCTGCTGTTTCACCATCTATACAAATTCATTAGCTTTTTAGTAGCTTCATACTAAATGAGGGATGCCCGGAGCACACCTCCAGGACGTGCACTCTTTGCACAGCCCCCAGAGGTCCAAGCTGTGCCAACTGACCATGAAAAACACTCAGTGTGGCAACTGTGGGCTGAGATTGGCCAAGGACCAAGACAAGCTGGAGGTGTCCCACTGATCCTACACCACTGAGTGGAAGGGAAAGGCTGAGTCAGAATGACCAGAGCAGTGTGCAGCACCACTATGGCTGTGCCAGCAAAAAGCTGACTTATGTATAACTGGATGGAGTTAATGTTCAGCCAATAACACTAACACTGTGAAGGTTAGACTTCAGACTTAGATCAGAAAACATATTGGCTGAGATCAACAGTGCGCGATAGGATCTCAGCCACAGCCTTCTCTCTGCTCCTCAACCACAAAAACGTCCTCAGAAATGGATGGAGCCCAGATCTACCTGGTGACAGGAGGATGTGGTTTTATTGGGGAAAAGATCACAGAGCTCCTGTCTCAACAAGACTACATCAAAGAAGTCAGAGTTTTTGATTCAGTAGCAAGAAAAGAAGTAGAAAAATTTGCCACAGGTAAGAAAAGGGCATTAACTTGAATTTAGCAGCCATAACCCTCCCTTTCAGGACAGGTGGTATTATGCTGGAGATGCCAGTTAGGGGCATGGGGTGGGAACATGGATTGAACAGACAAAACCCATGTTCCTGACGTGCTGCAATAGCTAAAAATTCCCCACAGAAAAACCCGTAAGGCAGATAATAATAGAAGCAAGCTCAGCATCTGCTACAGATATTGTGAAATAAATTACTGTAATTGTGAGAGAAACCTATAGCCAATGTGCTGTGCTTAAAATGGAAGAGGTGAGGCTCAGTAAACACGCTCAAAGATATTAAATTATTCAATTTGATCACATTCTGAATGCTGCCTTCTGATGTTTCACCAGAACTGATTACAGTGAGATATGTAGGGGAGAAGCAACTCGTTTTACTGGATTTGGGAATACCCACCCCAAACAAGCCAACACAGCTCATATGGCTTGGCAGGGTTAGCAGTGGGCTGGGGCTCCCTCTCTGACTGCCCAACCCCACAGCTTGCTTCCAATGAAAGAGTAAAAATGGCACAGTGTTTTTTAATAACAATCTTCACAATTTGAAAGCCTACCTCTGTACTGCTTTCTCCTTTAGGTTAGGAAGGGCTGTGGTGCTTCTTTCTTTTCCATAGCTGACAATTCTGCATCCCTGGGCACTTGCATTGCTCTCTTCTGGAAAAGTGTCACTGAGGGCAGGACAGAGGCCAGCTGTGGCATTCCCAGTGCTGAGTAAAGCAGAAGAACTGCATAGAATCATACAGTCATTAAGGTTGGAAAGACCACTAAGATCACCCAGCCCAACCATCAACCCATCACCACACCACTAACGGTGTCCCTCAGTGCCACATCTACTCTTCTCTTGCAAACCCCCAGGGACAGTGACTCCACCACCTCCCTGGGCAGCCTGTGCTGATATCTCACCATTTGTTTCTTCAGTCTTGCACACTAATCCCTATCCTTGCCTGTCAATACAATTATGCCTTTTTCCCAGTTGCAAGTCCCTGCCAAGAAGTGATCTGGCCCAAACCAATTATTGCATGAGGTAGGTTGGGCCTGTTGCCTTTTCCCTACTACACCCATTATCTTCTCTTTGTCCCTATCTCTATCAGCTCATACTCTAATCATCCAGCATACTTTGAGACCCTCCCATTTAACATTACCTGCTGATTTAACAAATATGCCACATTCTTGATAAAACAATAAAAAGACCTTGGGGTAGCTACCTACCACAGCTGGCAGTTCCCTTGGGGAGGTAATTCAGCTTCGTGCTCACCCTGATGTGGCTTACTGGGATCGCGTTTGACTGACTTGCTTATGGGAACGACAAGGAGTCTCCAGACCCCTTCTGAAATCAAGACAGATGACGTTGACCTGCTCTCTTACGTCCACGTGTCCTAAGAACAGAAGAGATTTATCTGACATGATCCGTTCTTGACAAAGCCACGTCAGTTGCTACTATTCTCCTGGTTATCCCGTGGGTACTTACACACATATCCTTTAAGCAAGCGTTCCTGAAATTCCTGGTGTTGATATTAAGCCTTTCCAAATCTTCCTGGCTCTTATTTTACCTCCTTTCTAAATACAGGTGTTTCAGTTGCACTACTTCAGTGTTCTACTGCCTCCACCAAAGGTTCTCTGAAGTATGTGATAAAGCAGTAAGCCTGCACTTACATCAATTAGCAGCCCTGGATAATGCACATCAGGCCTTAACAGTCTGCAGATTTCTCTTGGTGCTTGCCACCTCCCTGCTTATCCCTGACTGTTCTTTTACTGGTCTTAATTACACCCGGCTGCCTTAAGACAGGTGATCAGAATGAAGCCATGTGACACTTCAGCCCAGCAGGCTCATGTGAAAGCATGACAATTAGTGGTAGATGCCAGCAACAACCATGTTTAGAACAGCTATTCTGAGACACAAAAGAGGGGGAAGGAGGAAAACAAGCCAGACTTCTCAGTGGCTCAAAGGAAGGAATTTCCTACAAAACTTCCACTGATATATGGTATTATTTTCCCTCACCCACCTATAAGTATTTGCAATTTAAATAGAGCTCTGGGCAATATCCCTCAAGCTTGCTTAGTGCTACTCCCACCATGCTCTAGATGTCTTCTTCATGTGTCCCAGAGTAAGTCCTCAGCCAGCCCCAGCTCAGGCCCAGCAGTCTCCCCATGTAGCTCAGTGCTATCCTCGACTCCATGTGAGATCTCAATGACAGTTGCTGTTATTCTGACCCACAGCTGGTGTAAACTGGCAAAGTGCTGCACTGAATTAAACCAGATGTGTATTTGGTTTCTTGGGGTTCATGAAATGGAGATGTATTTCCCCTCAGGGCAATGTATTCCAATAGTATTATTGGCAAGCTGCTCCTTGCCCTGCTGAGAAGAAAGCTTTCCAGGCAGGATCCTCATTCTGCAGGAATGTGAAGATGCTGTTTTGTATTTTTTCCCCTGCATCTATGCTTATATTATTCTTCTCCAGCTACCACTCATGTGACAGTGATGAAAGGAGACATTCGAGACTACAATCTGCTCCTTGCTGCCATGCAGGGCGTTCACGTGGTTATCCACACAGCTGCTATTGTGGACTGCAGAAACATGTTGCCCTTTTGGGAAATGAAAGCTGTCAATGTTGGGGGTAAGTTCTTTAAAAGGAGCAATTGAGCAAAATGCATCCTTAGAATCGTAGAATCATTAAGGTTGAGACAGACCTCTAACATCAGGTAGTCCAACTGTCCACTCACCACCACCAGTATTTCCCACTGCCCACGTCCCTCAGTGCCACATCTCCACAGCTCTGGATCACCTCCAGGGATGGTGACCCCACCACCTCCCTGGGCGGCTGTGCCACTGCATCATCACCCTTCCTGAGAAGTTTTTCCTAATATCCAGCCTTAAACACACACGCTTTGGTCATGCAAGACACTACAAGTCATGCAAGACACTACAATACTCTGATTTAACGTTTGTGTGTCCTCTGAATTTGCAAAGTTAAATCTGGACCCAGACATTTGGTAAGTTATTCTGATCAAGGACATAACTTTCACTAATAGTACTGATTCAGAACATAGCTATAGTGGTAGGAAACTGTTTGGTAAGTGAGAAAGACATCAATTAAAGTGAAGTTCACACAGAGGGTGGTGACGCACTGGAACAGGTTGCCAAAGGAGGCTGTGGATGCCCCATCCCTGGAGGCATTCAAGGCCAGGCTGGATGTGGCTCTGGGCAGCCTGGTCTGCTTATTGGTGACCCTGCACACAGCAGGGGGTTGAAACTCGATGAACATTGTGGTCCTTTTCAACCCGGGCCATTCTATGATTCTATGAAGTTAAATTAAAGTGATGCTATTTCTAACTATCATACATCTACATGCCACACCTAGCCAAGAGCTGCACAGCATTTTCCTCCTATCACCAAGAGCTGATTCCATGCTAGGTGCAAGATTTGATTAAAGAAAACTTGTTCATCAATCTCAGAAATAAGCACAGTCTATAAAAACAATGAAATCCCAATTGCAGCAGCACATGCATACATACACATGAATTGCCAACCTGGTAACTGCTTAGGGCTCCTACTGCTTGCTGATGCATTCAAGGGCAACATTAAACTACATTGCTGTAGTTGTTTCCAAAACCAGATGCTTTTAAGAGCCTGTACTGTGTGAGCACACCAAGGATACTCAGAGCCAGAGGGTTCCCACTGCCTTTTAGTGGCTTTGTGAGATCTTCCTCTTCACTGCCAGCTTGCTGCCTTCCCTTGGATGGCTTCATACAGATGTCTCTCCCTACGTTGGGCTGCTGCCTCCACTGGGACGGGTCAAAATCTGGAGCTGAAAGATAAGTCTAAGGTTTTCCATTCATCATTGCGGATAGAACAAGAATGCTGAACTGTATTTCATACCCACTGTGGAATTCATGGAAGAGAAAAGAGTCAGGACAGGTCAACTATATCATCCTAGCTGGCTCCTGTATAATTCAGGTCACAGAAATTCACCCAATGACTGCCTTAAGCACAACAATTTGTGGATAAACTGAACAGCCAAAAGACTTTTTTGCCTAGGATTAGGAACTGCAAGTTAATGGGCTATCTATCAAGTCTTTTGGCAAATCTTAACGGTGCTTAAGAATATTAGTGGGGCTATAGTTAATTACTATTGCTAGCAAAAATTTAACATCCTTGTTTTGCTTTGATACCCTCTTCTGCTTCAACCACTGGTTTCTGAATCCTTGACTAGATTGAGGAGCCCATTTAGTCACTTAGTCTTTTAAATCTGCTTTTTGTTAAGCTGAATGATGTTAACTCATCTGTTTCCAATGATATTTATCAACAGAGGTTCTCAGTAACTTTATACAGTGATAGATTAATGGAGAAGTAAATTATTTTCCACTGGTCTTCATACTGACTTATGTTCTCTGAAATTCTCCTAAATTCAGGACTTGCTTGATAATTTTACCAGGAGTCTGTTGCAATGGATTTCCCCCTTCAGTTACCAGTCACTTCTACAGAGCAGTATATGCAACTAAAACACCAATTCTTGTGCCAGAAGGCTGCAATTCACCATGTTGCCTATGCAGTTGTTAATAACCGTAGAGACCATCGCATTATAACTAAAACTGTAGCTGCTGCTCTCGTGTTATAAACCATCCATACCTGGGCAATTATACCCAAGGGACAACAGCTTTAACCTATGGGTTTTTTGGCTATGAAAAGGATGGATCTATTTCAAATCTGGAAATCTCATAGGAGTTGTATAATAGAAACCAAAGTAGTTAATATTTGTCCTTCTCAAACTACCTCACAGGCACTGAAAATGTGTTAAGGGCCTGCTGTGCCCTGAACATCCCATATGTTGTCTACACAAGCTCCATTGCTGCGGTGGGACCCAACATTTTGCACGAGCCCATGCTCAGGTAAGGCCCAACACATCATTTTCATCCCTATGGATTTTTGCTATGGATCCAAAGCAGAACATGTGTGCTCCCATTCCTGTTGATTCCTTCACTCCTTTGTGAAAATCACACAAAATTCCAACCTAAATGTGAACAGCATTGGATACCCCTCACTGAAAGAGTTGGTTGCGAGACGTAGGACTTAACAGCACCTCCAGGCTATCTTCCATGTATGGACCTGTTCTTCTCATCACTAAAATCAGTTTGGCATTGGATCTCGGCTGCTCAGGGTTTGACAAGGCCAAGTTTTACCTTGCTGCTGGGTAAAAGTTTTTTTCTCTCCATCACATTGAATTCGCCCAAAGGGTTGGTGATGCTCCATCACAGACCCACTTTCCCTCCCTTGTTAACCCCACAGTGAATTGCTAGCAAACCTGTGGCAAGCTCCTAGTATCAAAAGAGATTGAATGTGCTCAGACTATTTCAGCACTACCTCAGAAGAAGGTTAGTTTGTCACACAGTCTTAGAACACAGCTGCATTTGATGTATAAATGCTTTGCAGTATTGATGTGTAGTTACACTGACCCATGAATGTCATCCTATCCCTCAAAATACCTTTTCCTGGTGAAAGGTAACTCTTCCACTCCCTGTTTCTGGGCACATGCTCAATCCATCTCTTCCACCAAGACTGACCCACAGACCCAGAAGCAGTAGAGCTTTGGAAGCCCTCCAAGGCAAAGATGGCATTTGGAACAACACAAAAGCAAAGGTTGAAATTACAAGTTGGTATTGCTGTTCCTATCTTTGATTTCCAGAATGGACCCCCACAGTCAGCTGACACTGCTGTTCAGGACCTGGATACCTTTGGTACATAAAACTGTACATAAAACTTGGACACATAAAACTGTAAGGCTTCTTGATAATTTGCACAGACTGCTCAAACCGTGCAAGTTTGTGTGCAGGGGGATCTGGCTCAAAATCAAGTTGTTTCTCTACAGGCAGTCAGTCTAGACACAGCTGGCTTCAGTGACTGGGCTCTAGCAATTGGAGTTTGAGTAGAAAGGCTGCTTAAGACATAACTTAAAATGACCAACAAGCTTAAGTTTCATACTTACAAGTAAGCTAAGCGTAACATAGTTGTTCTGAAGAGCATTTAAGTACCCAAATCCATAGAAATAAATGCCTCTCATATGAAAAAGTCCCTGAGAACAAGAAACCTCAACTCACTTGGGAGCATGAGCACTAGAAGCTCTAGTATTAATGAAAGGCTATGGAATTTGGTTATTGACATACCTAAATCACTTCTAAAAACAAACGTATGTGTATGTCCTTGTTAGAATTATAGTCCTGTGACTTGAGATGCATGTAAATAGGTGTTTTGGAAAAGATCTGTGGTAGATATCCCAAATGTTGCTTGAGAGGACAGTTCCTTGCCTTGGAGTCATGCTTTCGTGGGTGCAAACAAAAACCCATCACAGAACATATGCACATATGAACATCCTCTCCCCACTAACTCCCAACTCTTTCCTGCCACAAATGCTAATAAAACCACCAACTAGAGCCTGTAACTTGCTTTTCAAAAACATACCCGTGTTCTCCCATCGTGCTGTGAGAAGGAAGCCTGTTTGTCAGAGTGGTTCTTCTCCAAAGATTTTCACTTTTAACTCCTGGAATTAAAGCGAGAGAAGAGTCAAAAATTACACAGCTTGTCTCAGTAGGGAGCCTAGTAGGTACTGGAAGGCAACATAACATGGCTCTGTTTGGTACAGCTGCCCAGGGAGGTGGTGGGGTCACCATTCGTGGAGGTGTTCCAGAACCATGGAGATGTGGCACTGAGGGATGTGCTCAGTGTGCATGTTGGGGTGGGCTGGGGTTGGATTTGGGCGCCTTGGGGATCTTCTCTGATCTTAATGATTCTGTGAATCTCTTGAGGGACTTGATGATAGAGGTCTGCCCAATTTTAATGACCTTATGGCTGAAAGCAAAGGTGATGCAGTTTCCCTATCCCCACCCAATTTGTTCTGCTCTTCTTTGCAGCCTGTGATCAAGCTTGCCTTACTTTTTTACTCTGTCCCCTTTCTCTACCACTCCTTGTATAATTTTATTTAACTCACTTTTTGGTGCTGGGGAACTGACACAGACAAAGCATGATTAGTCTCTGGACAGGGTGATGGGTGCAGGGATAATGCTCACACCTCAGCATCCTACAATAATAGAAAATGCCTCTGTCAGTCTCAATCCCTCTGAGACAGCCACCACTGAGATACCTTCTGACAATGCTGCTCCAGTCTTATTAGCGTTCAGTTATCTGTGATCGTTTTGAAAAGCAAGAGCATTATGCTGAGCTCTTTGTTACTACCAAGCTTCAAAAGGGGTGGGGGAAGGAAAACAGGAGCAGAGCTCCGCAGCCCAGAACAGCAGGCAGGCTGCCCCTTTGTGAAGCTTCACAAGGCAAAAAAAGAAATTCAGATAGAAAAAAAGAAAGCAATTAAAACAAGAACTTCCAGATAACCCCCCTAATTGTCTTGGGCCTCTCTCAGGCTCTCAGCAAACCGTGCACAATCAATCTTTTACTGTGCTTGTTTGCTGGTTTGTCTCCTGTTCATCACCTGTAAACACGGGGAGGGGACGAGGGTTTGTGCTACAAGCCTGTGTGCATGGGGATGCTGAGTTTTTGAGGCTCCTCATTTATTTCTGTTGCTCTCAGCTGAGATATCTGATGCACGAGGTACTGACTGAAGAAAGGCAATAGCATTATCCATGTTTTACATGCGGTGATATGAAAAGAGCAAGCAAGTTGCCCAAGGTCAAAGCAGAAGCCTGAGTCAGAGCTTGCTCTCCTGTGGCCCAGCGCTTAACAAAAAGACCTCTGCTGCAGATTTGCTGCCTGACCTTGTCACAGGCCACTTAGCCCTTCCTTAAAGTGCATTTGAACCCTGTCTGTGAAAGGGGAGAGATGGTTCCACATCACATTGCTTTGGGTGCTCTACACCTGGCACAGTTCAGTGTTTGCCTAGGGTGAACTTCTGTAGGACAGCAAAATAGTCAGCAAATAGATGTGAAAGTGTGAGGGAAGTCTTTGAAATCTCCTGGAGCACACTGAATGGGGAGAGAGCCTGCGCATGCAGCAGGGAGCGAGTGGACACATGGTCTGCAAGTATGGTCCCTCCAATGCTCCAAACGAGACTTCTTTGCTCTCCGACAAATCCACAGCCCCCTAATCAACCTAACCAATCCTGGAATGGACTAATATTAAGCTAGAATGGGACAGGAACACCCATGCCTTTGGGGGGAATGGAGCTGCTTTCTTGGTTCTCCTTGGAATTATTTCAGGACCTGTGAAGGCAGTTACATGTTGGGTCCCATTGACTTAGGAGACACATCCAGTCGAGGAGCATGTTGTCTTCCTCCACAGTGGCAACCAGGGGTCCCCAGCACAGCTCCAAGACCTGCCTGGCCTAATTCAGGGACCTGGTTTTCTGCTCGTCCCCTTAAACATAATCTGCTGGGGCAGATAAAGGGTACCTCAGCACAAATCTGGTGATTGCACATCTTCCAGGAGCTCTTTTGCATCACCAGCAAACGCCTCCCAACTCTAATCAACAATATGAGAAAATGAAGGTGCAGCTTCTTTTAGTTTAAAGCTCACAAGAGGCTTCTTGCTACCTCTAATGAAAAAAAAAACAAAAAAAAACCAGGACTGCTCTCATTTTCCTGCCCTCCATCATCTTGTGCTCTTTCCACCTTGTTCAGCCACTTGAGATTTGCTTAGAAAGGTAACTGTGTGTCCTTCTAATTTCCCTGCCAGAATACTGTTTGCTTCAATCACACAAAAGCAAATTCACCTCTCAGAGATGAAACCACTGCTCTCATACAAACCTGTTTTTGCCTAACGCTACAGAATCACTTGTTATTTCTGGAGGCTTTATTTCTCCTGAGCTGCAGTAAGGATCTTAGCACTGCATGACTCACCGTCAAAACTTATACACTGCAAAGTAGGGGTTAAAGTAAATCACACAGAGACAAACGTCTCCCAGCCCTGGACTCCAGGGTCACTCACATCTCAATCTATTTCAGAGGAAACGAGGACACCAAATACAGCGGGGAAGTGGAGCTACCGTATGGGAAGACAAAGGCCATAGCAGAAAGACTTGTATTAGAAGCCAATGGGAAAAAGGTAAAACAAACAAACAAACAAAAAAAAAACAATTGTGGCATCCATGGGGTTTCAGCACAGGATGAGCAGAAGCAGAGCGCTGGTTAGAAAGAATCATAGAGTAGAATCATAGAATCATTAAAAGTTGAAAAAAGACCTCTAGGATCATCCAAGTCCAACCACCCATCTACCACCAAGACCCACAAGTTGTACCTCTCTATGGCTTCTTTGATAGGGTGTATTCACCACGTTGCCCCAAGATCACCAAAGACCGATATGCCCACAGCATCACAGAGCTGCCACGTATTTGCAGGGTTGAGTTGCTCTGCCCTCTGTGCTCTATTCTCAAAGTCCACCAAAGGAGTGAAGCTTTGGAAAGCACTGTGTTAAATTACAGTTTGCAAAACCAGGTTCACCTGGTGCACAAAGATGTATTTTCAGACATACCTGTGTGATTTAAGAATCAAAAGTTTGAATCCTCCAGCCCAATTTCCCCAAGTATTTTGGTTTCATCTTCCCACCAAAGATCACTGTGGAAGATTCTACCTTCGAACCCATCACTTCCTAATACTCCTCCCTGACTTTTCAGCTCAGCAACGGTGGTAAACTTCTAACCTGCGTCATCCGTGCAAACACAGTATATGGGGAGAAAGCAATGTTCCTTCACGAGTTGTATTTGTCTGCTAAAGCCCATAATGGCGTGTTGAACTATCTGGAGCCTGAACACACAGAGCGCAATTCCACGTATGTGGGTGAGTGAGTGATGGATCTCTGTACGTTGTGCTACCAGGCTGCTTTGGCCACAGGGGATTTTGCATGTCGACTTACCTGTAATCCTTGAACACAGAAAGATGAGCATAGTGACTGAGTGTAAATAATTCTATAACCACAAAACTCAGCCTGGCTAAAAGAATTTATGAAACAGTTGTTTACATTCTATTGTTTTCATAGAATCATTAAGGTTGCAAAGGCCACCAAGACCACCCAGTCCAACCATCAACCCAATGGCTGTGACCAATCTAGACCATAGCACTCAGTGCAACATTCACCCTTGAAAATCAACAGGGAAGGGTTTTCTTTTTTTAATTCCCCTCAATGTACGGAAAAATGCTGTTTAGAAAACTGAAAAATAGCAGAAAAGAGTACAAGAGTTCTATTTTTTTCTTTTTCTGAGGCAATGTTTCAAGAAATCTATGGAGGAAGAGAGAAATTCGGGGAATATCTCTACAGCATTTTTTTGTTTGTTTGAAAAGACAGGTTTACTTGCAAGAAATTAAGCCAGCTATTTATAAAATTAGGAAAGGCATTTGTTGTAAAAAAAAAAGACTGTACTGCAGAACTGATCTTTGGGAGCATGACAGAGTGCTCCCTAAACCTCTCAAAATCACAGAATCATTGAGGTTGGAAAAGACCTCTAAGATCACCCAGCCCAACCATCCATCTGCCATCAATATTGCCCACTGACCATCTGAAGTACCACGCCTGGAGTAGTTTGCTGTTGCACTGAATGCATTACAGGAGGAGTACAATTCACCACTCAATCATGCGGGGCTTCAGTTATTTCTGCAAAGCTCACATGTCCTTTTCCAAAAGTGCAGATAACAGTGCTTTGAAATTGCTGTTACAGTGGAATCAGGCCTGGATAAATCAAATGACTTCTTCAAAGGCGCACAGCAGAGCCAGGAATAAAACCCGTGAGCTCTGCCTCCCATTCATCCTGATCCCACTACAAAACACTGCCCTTTTGCTTCGCGTGAACCCGTGTCACAAGGAACGTTAATTGTCCAGCTCAAAGGGGAAACCAAAGGTTGAAAGGACCTTTGAGGTCTGAATTAACTACTCCACCCCTCCTCAGTACAGCTGAGCACACGACAAGTGCCATCCCTACATCACAGCACTGCAGTTGGGATCTGATGCTCTCACTCCCACAGTAAATAGGCAAATGTCGCTCCTCCTGAGCACCTGTTTCTCTCCTCCTCTTGTTTCTCCAGGGAATGTCGCATGGATGCACGTTCTCGCAGCCAGGCACCTGCAGCTGAAACCAGACATACTCGCCGGGCAGGTGTATTATTCCTATGATGACACTCCGACAACAAAAAGTTTTCTGATCAGGTATCAGCTCATGTCCTGTATGGACCCCTCAATAAGACTGGGCTCACACATCCCATACTGGAAGATGTGGTTGCTGATACACCTGCACAGGATAATCGAGGTCATCCTGTCCCCTTTCTGGAAGCTACGGCCTTCCCTAAACTTCCCTTTGCTGCACACGATAGTCACCACCTTTTCCTATGAGACAGACAAAGCCTTCAGGCACTTTGGGTACAAGCCCCTCTACAGCTGGCAGGAGAGCAAGCTCCGAACGGCGCGGTGGCTGGAAAAGGCTGTGGGGAACCCATCCCTTCAGTGATGGAAAGGACCCTTCCTAAAGATCCTGTCATCCTTCATACGTGGCCTATTACATCTGTTTTGAAATATTATCCCTATAAAAATAAACTCCCATTCCCTTGCACTGACAGCGCAGGGGTTGACTTGCATTCCAGCCCCATGGTTGGATGTCTACAAGCTCAGGCAGTTTGCAGTTGAGCTCGGAGAAATGGGCTGTTTTTTACAGCAGTGGTTAAAATCCAAAATTAATTCTGTCGGTTTGAGACTGTTTAAGTACTTCTGTGTTCCGTGAACGTGTAATCATCTCTTGAGTTTTCCTACAGTTGAAGTGTACATATGCACAAATAAAAGCTCATTTTAATTACTTCCCTAATCCTCCTGGAAAAAAAATAAAATAGAAGCAAGTTTCAGCATGGCATCCCTGATAGAAATGATTGAGATTTGCTTCTTGTTAGTCATAGTAATTACCCTGGAAAGGAAGCGAAGGAATACGCTGGGAGCTGCCAAGTGAACTCCATGGAAATTCACTCGCAGGAGAGTCCTTTGCAAAATGAGCTTCCAAACCAAAAATAATTTGCTCAGGTAATTCGTGAATAATTTCATATGACAAATAAATGTGGGGCAAAGCATTGCAATCTGTTATAGAGAATCTGGGAAGGTGAACCGCGCAAGTTATGGAATCACAGAACGGTTTGAGTTGGAGTGGACCCTTCAGTGCCATCTGGTCCCACTCCCTGCAATGGACAGAGATGCCCACAGCCCTCAATTCCTCACTTTTTTACTCCAATAATTTGTGCAGAGAGGTTTTTAGTAAGGTGATCAGTAAGATTGCTGCCCTTTGTTTCATTAACAGTTGTCTTTGCAACTTTCTGCTATCAATTAAATGCTAAATGATGCCTTGCTGAGAACGTGACAGAGAAATATATACCCAATTCCTTGAGCACATTGCCAGAGCTTTGCTAAGGTATGACTACGTTGACCTCAACAGGTTTTAATGCTTCTGAAACCTCGGTTTTATCTTGCCAAAAAAGAGCCACTGGGTGGAGCTGCAAGTCTGTCAGACAGGTAAGTTGGGTTCCAGCCTTGCAGCAGCTTTTGCTGGAGCTGTTTTTGTCGAGAGCTCCAAGAACTGCCCAGACAGCAATGCTGATGGATGGTCCTGGGGTCTGGGTCTGTCCTCAGTCTGCAGTACTTGGAGCCCTGGACACCCCTCGGCTGCCTGGACGCATTCATCTTTTTATCCTCATGTAGTTGTGTCATCAAAGAGACCAAGGAAATTATTTTTTCCGTTCATAACTTCTTAGAAAAGAATCAAAGTTTGCTTTTAACTTAGCAAAATATAATGAAATGCGGCACTCTGACCTTTGAGAGAACTGGCCTAAGTACAAGAGCTGACGATTCCAGTCCCGCTCGGAGCCTCTGGCACATTCCTTTGTGGGCTATGGAGCTGCTGAAGGTACCAAGAGGTGTAATTGTCAAACCCCGGTCCCACTCCAGCAACCAACCTTACGAGCTTGCCTCCTTTCAGAAACCTTACTGGGAATCTCCTCTTCCTGTCCTGCCCATCATCACCCAGGGTTCTGATGTTTATCAGGACACAGATGACACGAAGGATAAGGAGCAGGCATTTTTCAAAAGGACCTGAATCATTCACCGCCTTAACTCTTTCCATACCTACCCACCAACCAAGCTTTGACAAAAGCCAGCGGAAGATTCCCTTTCCCCGCACACAGAGCAGAAGTTGGGGGGAAAAAGTTAGACAGCAAAGCCTCTGTACTGCTTTCCAAAAAGATGAGTAAGCTTCCTTTGGCTGTGCTGCAGCTTGGCTCCCCCCGGGTTGTGCTGCTGCAGACTTCCTGCTTGATCCTTGATTTTATCAGATTGTAACTTGTTTTCTCCTGGCAGTGCTTTCATTCTTTCTACTGCACTGGGTTGTCATTGGCTTTTCCTTGCAGGGTCTCAGCCCTATTATGTAACAGCAGCAGCAAAAATAAAAGGGGGTGGGGGGGAATAATTCAGATCTGTTTCTACTTCTGGAGAGGAGCCTTTGTGCACAATTACTCATCCAAGAGATTCAGCAGGTATAACTGCTTCCCCCAGGGGCTCCATTATATAATTGGATTTCAGCCATACAAATTAAATCCTATCTTACCCCTTAGTTAAGCCAGGCAGTAAGTATTTAATGCTAATATCCTTAACAACTATTGCAGGGAGAAGCAGAGATGAAGCACAGAGGAGACAGATGCGAGTGTCCCTACTGGAGCAGAGCGAGGATGAACACTGACAAAGACACCTGCTATTTTTTAGAGCTGCCTGCACTTCCCCAGTGCGATCCATGGCGTCTGCTGGAGGAGCTGTCTGGGCTGGAAAGTGGCTTTCCCTTCATTTTCCACCCTGCAGTGTTCCCGTGTGTGCGCTGAGCGCTCATCCCCCCTCAACACACATACAGTTCAAAGAGCCTCACGCCTAACCCTGTTTGAGTTTCTATGGTAGTCTCTGTTCTTGTGCAACGTCTGAAAGGAGCGAGTTTAGTAATATTAAAACTCCAGCCAAACACACAAACAGGCAAAGAATCCACAAATTAAAAAGAAAATCTTAACCGAATTACTCATTCATCTGCATTTTCTATTGCGTTCTGTCTTCTCCAGGCATGTTTCCTTTAGACAAAGCCCTCTGGGCAGAGACCATCTCTTTTGGTGTCTGGTGCATCAGTCACATAGTTAGTGCATAGTAATAAAGGAAAATAGATTCATGGTAGGAGTTAAACCAGTCAGTCTGGTACCGTAATTGGAACATAATCTCATATTGACAGTATTTAACACAGGATGCGCAGGGAACAGATGGCAGCGCGCCAGGCCTCAATCGTTCAGCAAACATTGGAAAGATATTTTCCAAGTCCAGCTTCTGAGCCTCATCTCCGATATCGGAAGCTGCTCTGCCCCAGACAGGACCAGATCTACTCACTGATCCTGCAAAAAGCCCAGCACACCCATGTCCTTCGGAGCTCATGGACCACTTGGCTGGCAGCGCTTCCATTGCCAACTATCTTACAAACGCTCAGAGAGATGTGAAAAAGGATCGAGGGCAAAAGGCTCCGAGGTCCATTGGCACAATCATGCACTCCCTCTCCTTCCATAGAGACCACGACCATGACATGCAGTTGGAAGTGGGTGATCTTTAAGGTCCCCTCCAACCCAAGCCATCCTATGATTCTGTGTCCAAGATGCACCTCACAGCATGGCGTGACAATGTGGGTGCAGGCAAACTCGGCTTTCCAAGGGTAAGGGAGCATGCCTCGCTTCCTATATCTGCTATGGAAACTTTAAATTGATTTTTCTCCATTTTGCCAATTAATTCCCATTAATCAAATTACTGTACAATGCCTCACTGTAATTCACAAGTTTTATGTATTATAGGAATAAAATTGCACATATATTTTTATGTGATTTTCATTTAATTGAATTCCAAGGAGATTTATCTCCTGGGTTATTAATAAATCTTAATATGGCCTATAACACTCAATTGATATTTAATTAACCTGCAATAACTGCCTTGTAAAATGTAAATTAAATGCTTTATTTTTCTAGGCATATAACGTTAAATCAAATTCTTAATTCTACCAGCCAAGCAAAAAGGGGTGGGGGCAGAACCAGACTGCAGGCTGCAAAACCTGAGACCTGAAAACATTTCATGCTTAAAGAGGTTCAGAATGGAAACGTGTTTTGCAATCACTTCTCCCAAGGAAGTACTTCTCCACCGTCTCCCCACCTTCAAAGTTCAGAAGTATCTGAGTGGATTTAGATGAAACACCGGAATCTCAGGAGACTTAAAGAGAAGAGAGAGAGGCCCATTATTAATAATAAGGGTGCAAATTCCCATATGTATTGTGGGATTTGGCATTTTTCTTAAAGTCTTGGCTCCCAGGATCACATTATCAAATGAGAATGTCAATTTTCATTTAAAAATAAAAAAAGGGAAGATGTTAAAGCCCTTTGATAGGGGGAAAAGTTTGCAAACCTGAATGTCAAAGGCATGAGAACTAAGAGACAAAAATACATAAAATTTGATCCTTATCTTTAAAAGTATCAGAACTTTTTGAGAGACCTGAGATGGCAGAGAACAGGGAGGTGGCAACAAATGATCAAAACAGCCTTTGCAAGAAAACATGAGAACAGCCCAAATTATGTTTTAAGATCAAACTGCTCTCCTCCCCCTCCCCTAGCAATTTACATAGATCTCCATTAAGTGCTCCAAACTGCATCAACAACTATTTCTGATTTCAAAACCAGGAGAGCTTGCTACCTTTGTAAAGTGATTTCAAAACTTCAGGTAGCTATGACTGTCCACAATTCATAGGCCTGTAAAGTTCTACTGCTATAGCACCTGAAGTTAGGAGATATAAACATATTCAATGTACTGAGTAGCAAATCTGTCTTAAAATCATAGAATGGTTTATGTTGGAAGGGATCTTTAAGATCATCCAGTTCCAACGCCCTGCTATAGGCAAAGACACCTCCCTCTGGCCCGGGTTGCTCACAGCCCCATCCAACCTGGCCTTGAGTGCTTCCAGGGCATCCACAGCCTCTCCTCCCATATTTGATTAAATAGAGCATGTTCTTGTCCATCATTGACAAAAATACACAGCTAATGGTGGTGACTGTGTTGGAAAAGAGTGTTTTGACGCTGAGAATTTGCTCTATCAGAGAGTGTTGTGGCTTCCGTGGAAATAAACAGGAGGCATTACTTTTGGAGCAACCTACCTATACGTGGCCCAATTTGTCTTCACTCAATGTCACCCAGGCAAGCCAAAGAGTTTGACATCCATGAAACAGAGTATTTCCACCAAGGACCAGTATCCTTAACTGCCCATCATCTGTCTGCATGAGATCACTTTAAAAGGTATTAAACAAAAATCAAAAGTCAAACGTGCCGTGGATTTTAAAGGTGTCACAGCATGGAAGAATAACATGAAGAGAAAGGATCCTGACTTGCAACAACTGAATGGAAATAAATCCAGACCTTCTGGAATGGAAAGCTTGTCCATCCTGCCATCCCATCCCTTCCTTACTCACGGGCTCGTCTGAACTGCATTGCCCAGAAAAGCATTGCTGACTGCTCCAAATTTTGCCACTTGATGCTTTGCAAGTAGCTTCACTGCTTCAGGAGTACCCGGAGCGGGGAGTCAGCAGATGCAAGTGGCCTCATGCTTGCAGTAATTGGCTGCAATTTTGCAGACCTGGGCTTAATCCCCAGCTTCAGCATGGACTCATGGGTTCATTTATTCCGGTTTCTTCCTCTAACTCCACATTTTACAATTTTGGCAATTGATCAAAATTAGTCTTTTCTCCTTCCTTCGCCCTTCATCTTTTTTTAATGGAGGAGAATGTATCCTGTAAACGTGCTGTGCTGGACCTGCTGGCAGCCATGGCTGCGGGGACACCGACCCCATTGTGAGTCTGCAGCGACACGGGAGGTGCTTCCCCCAGAGTGGGTTTCTAATTGAGCTGAATCTAGCACAGCTTTCATTAAGGGCTGACCATGACTGGTGGTTTCGGTGTACTTGGGTAGCACTTTTTCTCAGGCCCGAGGTCACCCTGGAGCTGCACCAGGAGGAGGCACACTCCCACCTACCCACACACTGCTCCTAAGGATGCTCGAGGTGATTTGGCTGCTAACAACAGGGATAAATGGGTCAAATATCAGAAGGCTGCAAATTCCCAGAAGTGCATAGAGCTGAAGACCTGGTGGGATCCCCATAGATCACCAAGTAGTCCCACCATCACCAAAAGGATTCTCCTGTTCTCTGCCCACTGTACAGCCATGTACCCGACCCCTCCAGGCAAGCTCCAGCCTAGTCCTGGCCCTACGCCCATTTATGACTGCACCACGCTCCTCTTAAACCTCAGCTCACATCTCCTTTCCTTTAAGAAACAAATCCAACTAAATATCCCAGACATTTCCAACATCAAATTCGTACTGGAAGCAAAAGCCTCAGTGGGAAGAAGGCATTCATCTGTGTGGTGTCTGATGGTAGCAAACCTGCTTCATAGCAAGCAAGAAGCCAAGTGCCTACAGTCCTGCTGGTGCTGATACTGCTGGAAGTAACCCCACTTACATGGGCACGGGCAACAATGATGGGGATCCTTAACACAAGACAGACACAGCATTTGCAAGCTTTTCTTTCTCAAAACTCACATCTGGAAATGAGCAATTGAGCAAGAACCAGCCCCAGGAGACACATCCAAACCAGCCCATCTTAATGTCGGGCACATGCTCTTAACTGGCGCATCGCTGTGCATTCAAATGATGGATGGTTCAATACAGAACTCACATAGCGTCGTACGGCAGTACCATAGCACATCACTGAGATCAATACAACACGCCTTGTCCCAGGGGAAGACTTGAGATTTTTAAACCAAAGAGAATGAGGTGCTTGATTTCTATTACATTTCAAAGGGATTTAGAAGCTCTGCACTCTCTCAGCGACCTCACCCGACTACCTTAGAGGCTGCACACGTGCTTGACATGACACCAGAAAATATTTGTGGGCTACGGCATAAATGGGGATTACTGCCTCTGAAAAGGAGGACTTGCTGAAGCAGCTGTGGTTTAACGAAGGATTTGAAAGAGGAGAGAAGCACAGGGGGAAGCTGCTCTAGACAATAAGTCACATAAGAGAAGGCTTAAAAACAGAGCAGGAGGAAATGAAGGGATCTGGAAAGGAAAGGATTTGGGATAAATGACTGGAGGAGGAGGAGGAACATCAGCTAGTAGCAAGATCACACGGGGCAACGTGCTTCAGCCCTTCTTTATGACTGACTGGAGCGATGGGAGAGGAAAGACTGTACCAGAGGGCTTCTGGGTCACGGTGGGAATAGAAAGAACCTGGTGAAATTACAGCTCAGGGCATCCAAGCAGAGGCTGAGCACTGCAGCACAGGTCAGAAGGGAGCGGTGTGGGAAGGAGGAGGAAGCTGAGAGAAGGCACAGCTCCACCCCGAAGCGGTGCTGGCGGTGTGCAGTGGTGTAATGTTCAGTCACCAGACTGAATTAAACAGGACTGGCTCTGTTCATGGATTTTCCTGCGCTAGTTTGCACTGGTTATCACAGATAAGCCACGTTAATGCAACCCTGTTATGATGTTGGGAAACCTCAATAATGAAAATTAACTGCTCTGTATGGACGGATGAATGGAAGTTACACAACCGCTGACCTACTTCCGAGAAGCAAGGCAACGTTGAGTGGGTGCAGCCAAATTTAATAGCTGCTATCAAAATCAAGGAAAGGACTTCCATTCAAAAGTTAGCCAGAAGAAAAGCAAGGACTTGGTGGTATTGCTCAAGCACAGCAGCTCTGGACTCACACCAACAACACTAACTCCAATGTCGGAACAATGTACCGGCTTAGCGATTTGACACGCGGCCAAGGTGCTTACAAAATACCTCCAAACAGTTAATGCAAATCCATATTACCAGGTCTATTAATGGCCTGTCATTGCCTGTCTGCAGATCACCATTTTGTGCCAGTAAGCTCTATATTTCCCTAGTTCTAACAATGCTTAGCTGACACTTCAAGCACTGATGGGATTCCGTAAGGACCCACAAAAGCCTGAAATTAGGAGGGCCAGCCTTGTTTCTACCCATTGAATCACCAGAACGTCAGACTCCCCATTCCCACCATCACCTTATGGCCTCAGTTTCCTTTGTAAATTGGGGACAAGGTCTTGCACTTCCACTGCAGCCACGGGACAAGTGCCCAACTCTTTTCAGACCAGGACACGAGTACCTGAAGCACCACCTGTTATTTCAACTTTCTTACTGCCTCAATTAAAATTTCAAACTGATTCTTACAGTCATTTATAGCTGGTTTTAAAAGTGTGCAGGACTTGGGGAAACCTTTATTTCTGCCCCATTTGCAGAGCACTTGGCAGGGAGGACAGGAGGGTTGCCTCGTTTCCCTGTCTGTTAAAGCGAAACCTAAAATGCTCCCCTCCATTTTGGATCAATGTCACATAACCTCATTTCCTCAGCTTAAGAAAAAGCCTTAGATTTTATATGTTGCACTAAAATATGTCAGCACCATTAGGTTAATAAACAGTGCTAAATCAAAACCAGGCCTCAGTTCGTAGATCATCTGAGCTATGTCAAACACGGGGAGCGATACCATAGAAGAGATGTAATGGGCAGCCTCCTTAGCCTGGATTTTATGGCTGTGAAAGAAAAAAAACCTGGTGCTCAGCCACTTTTCATTCACTAGAGGCTGTCACACAATCTCTCACAGCTTTCTGGGCTGTGTTTATTTTTCCTGGGGTTCCCAAGAGCCCTACTTTCTGACCCCCTCGCAGAACCTCCTGTGTGACTACCTAGAGGACTAACCCCGAGTTACTGCCGAACCTGAAGCTTTGACTGCCCAGGAGACCAGCTCCTTACCTGACAAATCAGAATATCCCTCCCCACTTTACACCCACAGAGGTAATCATTTTCACAATTCAGAGTAACGAAGGTTTGATTTTTTTTTTTCCCCCACACTGACCTTTCCTATGTGACAACGCTGTGAGAGCCAAGAAACTTCTCTCCCTCTCCTTTGCCTGTGGGACATCCCATCGGCTTATAGGGCCATAAATCAGCACATAGGGCCACCCTGACCCCACAGGTGGCAATCCCCTCTCTGCAACCCAAAGGCCACGCTTCTGTTCCTACGGGGCTCCTGTTGAAATGAAAGGAATGAATGAATCCCTTAAGGCAATGCCCCCCACAGAGGCTGTTCTTATTAGTGGCACCCAACTGGTATCCTCAATTTTGGGTGAAAACAATCAGAAGAACCTAAGTGTTTGCCACACACCTTTGTTCATTCAGAACTGCCATGGCCATCCTGAGCAGACACACACTGAGAAGCCCAAGCAGACATTTACCATCCCTCCAGCCTGAAACATGACTCGATAACTGCCTGCCTTTCCAGAGTAATGGTGGAAATGCCCCATTCTCACCCACTGCTGGAAAGAAAATATTTTCAGAAAGCTGTTCGTGTCATTTGATAGTGTCCAGTTTTTCCACTGAGGAAAGCAAAACCTGAAACCCACACTTTGGTTTTCTGCTTCAGTTTTTCCCTTGGCAAAACCCAGCAAAGCAATGCTCAGCATATATGTATTTTATCTCTCTCTATGCGCTCACACTTCTTGGTGCTGCTTCCCAAATTTGCCTTGACTTAACACAGTGATGGATGCTGGTGGTACCTGAGCTCAGTTTGCAGGGGAATACCTGAGGCCACAGCAGAACTCACACACAAGCTGTGGTCCAGCTAGAAGGATGTTCAATGCTGCTGTGGGTTGGATGGGGCTCTGAGCACCTGGTGAGCTGTGGGCATCTCTGTTCAGTGCAGGGGAGTGGGACCAGATGGCCTTTAAGGGTCCCTTTCACAATTCTATGATTGTCCCACCAGGATGGGAGGAGTGCCACCACACTGCAAGAAGTCACCCCTGCTACTGACAGCAGAAAAATAGCCACTTAAAGTCCAAGCTTTCAGCCTCTACTATAGTGAATGGAGAGAGAAACTGGCAGCTCCGGAGGGCTATTCATCCCGTCCTGAGATAGCTATCTGAGACAGGGAGAGTGAATTGATGCTGGAGGTGCCAGTACCTTTCGACAAGGACTATAAAAGGAGTCCAGATGATTATCTTGGATGAGACACCGAACTTTTAGGCAGAGTCAGTTAAGGTGAATCTTTGTTGAGCTGAAATCCGTGGTGGTTTCGGCTTTGCCTTTGGTGGGGCCGGGTTTTCACCACGACAATCTGAACAGATGAGAAAAGAAGAACAGAAAAGGGAAATGCATCTACAAGGGAATGAAATATTTATTTCCCTCTATTCACAGAGAGCAATTAAGATATAAAGAGATTAGGGGAATTCTTCGCAGACACACAGTGTGTTTGTATGGAACAAGAAAGGAGGCTTTGGAGTCTGCGAGCACAACTCGAGCTATTGGCCACCCTGCCTCGCTCCCAGAAAAAGCATCATGCAAATCTGAGGAGGAAGGAATGGCGGTAGACGTGCCATCTGGAAGGATGATGGACAACAAGCTGACTAGGAATAAATAGCAAAATATAATGAATTCCAAACCATGCCAACAGCAACTGTTGTGCTATGAATTAACAGTGCTATTAAATGTTTACGCACACACTTCTGTCAGCACCTGTCAGCATTTATGCAATACATACGTTGGCAAATCTGTATTACGTTATTTCTTGCAACTGATCTGCATTAATACTGCCCGTGCACATGTTCAAGCAAATTGCTACACTTCTTTTTGACCTATCCATGTGCAAAAGGTGCAGCAGTTTACAGTATTTTATGCCTATGCAGCAAGTTATGGCTTCATGTGATAGACAGCTGAGCAAGGCTGGGGGATAGGGGGCAGCAAAAGAAAAAGAAAGAGGAGCAGGGAAGGATGAGAGACCTGGAGGGCCAGGAGGATGCCCTAGGAGGGGCAGAAGACAAAAAGAAGCTCACCCCAAACCAAGTCAGAGAAGGGGAGTCACACAAACAGCCTTCCTGAACTGGAGGAGAAAGGGAGAAAAAGCCCCACAAGGCAGCTGCCCAGATGGGAAGGAAAAACCATTAGGCCAAGGCTCCTGCTAAAACTGTGCAGCAGAGAATGGAGTTATACTGTAGCCACTGAGATGGACTGCAGTGCTCCTTGCACCCAGGCACTTAACTTTCCTCTTAGATTCCCTCATTCTGCTCTTTCTTCCCTTCCCCCAGCGCAGTAGCAGGGATAGAAGAGATAAAAATGTATAATTAAGGGAGTTGCCACTTGCTAAAGCTGGAGACCGCTCGTGCAAAAGACAGGGTTTGTGGTGACAGAGCTAAATCCGGGACCCACCAATTGCTGCTAATGATGAGAGCCTGTGGTTGCTGTGCCACCCAGGCAGAAGTGGTGGAGAGGCAAGTTGTTATTGCAAAAGGAGCATACGTGCCACACCTCTCCCCTGTGCAAGCGGATTTCTGAGGCTTGCAAACATGGGAAGACCGCACAGATGCTGGCAGAGGGGTGGGAGCTGCATTAAGGACCAGCAACATTGCCTGATCTAACCATTGCATGTGGACATATCAGCTCCTCGACCTCCCCCATAGGTCTTAGGCCAGGGGGACACAGGCTGCAGAAGAGGGGGGCAAACAGTGCTTTTGTGTTCTGCTGCAGGGATCGGGAGCTGTTTCTGTTCATAGAATGGCTGAGGTTGGAGGGGACCTTACAGATCATCTAGTTCCAACCCCCAGGGCCCATCCAGCCTGGCTTTGACTGCCTCCAGCAATGCGGCACCCCCTGCTCTCTGTGCAGCCTGTGCCAGCACCTCACTGCCCTCCTGCTCTCTCCCCACTTGATGCACGTAGGTGCAAATGACTGTGAACTTCTGTCTTTTTTACCCTCCATTAAACAAGCGACCTGAAGACATCTAAAAGATCAGATCTCCCGATCCGACTGGGAGAAATTTCTGTGTGGAAACCAAAGGCACAAAAGAATCCAAACCCTGGTCTGAGCTGCAGCAAGATGCAGGACACCCAATGCCAGCTGAGCAGGGAGAGAAAGGATTTAGCTTGGCCATGTTTACCCCCCAGTGAAACACATTCTTTCATCAGCTATATTCTTATGTCCTTACACCATGTGATTTTGTTTCAAACTAAAGAGGTTTTATACCTTACATTAGAATTAGCAAGATAATGATTAGTAGGATGAGTTCTCTTAATAATACTAATAAAAAGGTAGATATTTTTAATTGCAGTTCCTCAGGATTAATAATTGCCATTCTGATCAAGTCAGAATTTCCAGCATGAGCCATTCCCTCCATAGCCACAGGTGCAGATGGATGAAGCAGCTCAGACAAGCTGAAGTTGATCACATTTTCCATGTAAAATGGCACAGTAATTACAACTGATGAGGGTGCTGGAGCCAAAACTCTGGGTCTTGGTAGGGAAAAAAAAAAAAAGCAGATTCATAATCAACAGGGGTAGCCACAGGAGAAGTTCTTAAATCCTAATTTAAAATCACTTAGCAGTAGCATGCTATGCTCCTACAGTTACTGAGCACAAGGACGTTAGAGAAGAGGTAATGAGTGGCCCTGGGAAGTGCTGCTGTATGGGGCGATTTGGGCTTCTCTGTGATTCCTGGTGCTCACACGTGAAACACTCACGTGCTTTTTCTGTTTCAGAAGGATGGCATAGAGTATTTTAACGCATCTCCAAGATTAAAAGATTAAAGGAAGAGTGAAGAGGTTACTGCTTAGGATTCAGTTTTGAAGACTGACGTCAGTCTGTAGGGAGAGCAGCTCTATGCCCCCATGCCAGAGCTGGGATAGGACAAGGGGAAATGGTTTCAAACTAACAGAGGGGAGATTTAGATTGGGTTGGTGAAACACTGCACAGGCTGCCCAGAGAGGTGATGGTGCCCACCCATGCAGACCCCCAGGGTCAGCCTGGAGGGCTCTGAGCACTGATGGAGCTGTGGGCATCCCTGTGCACTGCAGGCAGTGGGAGCAGATGGCCTTTAGGGGATCCTTCCAACTCAACTGTATGATTCTGTGATACCCTACCCTGGCAAACTAGAAACATGTTTAATAATATGAGTCTGTGTTAGTGCCTTTAAATAGCATTTGCTTTGCTGAAAAGGATGCAAAGATCTCGTCTTGCTGAACAGTAAAGTGGCAGCACTTAAAAGCTGAACTTCCAAATGAGTTCAGCCTCCAGTTTGCAGAGCAGCTTTGTGCCTCAGACTGGTTTGTGTTTGTCTAAATGAGCACTAAGATCCTTGGAAGCCTTTACTCCTGGTTGTGGGTTCTGAGTACTTAAAACATGCCCTTGGCCTCCTCTAACACATTGAACCCCGAGGAGAAATACCAGCAGGGTTAGAAACCACCACCAGATATATTTTGAGCTTTATTGCCTGTATTATCTTCACACTCTATTGCTCCAAAACCTCTGAAAACGACGTATCTCATCTTTCTATTGTTATTACACCCAAAGGATACGTCTACACCACAGTACTGCACTGCCTATTCCAGCTCCCAACAAGCTCGCTCTGGTAGGAGCAGGCTGACTGCAGCAACACCCAGCACAGCTCCTCTGCAGGCTCGTAGGAGGGCAGGACAAGAGGGAATAGCCTCAAGTTACACCAGGGGAAGTTCAGGTTGGATATGAGGAAGAATTTCTCCACCAAAAGGGTGGTGGTGCAGTGGCACAGACTGCCCGGGGAGGTGGGAGGTCACGATCCCTGGAGGTGTTTAAGCAAAGGGTAGATGTAGTAGTAAAGAACACGGCCCAGTGGGCAACATCAGTGGTAGGTGGACGGTTGGACTAGATGTTTTTAGAGGACTTCCCAACCTTAATGATTCTATGATTCACACACCTGGTTGCTCTCACCCAACTGAAAGTGGCTGCAAAAGAAAGCAGCATGAGCCTGGCTCGGCTCTCCTGGCAGTGCACAAATGCAATGGGGCAACCACTCTTGATGAGTTCTCTCCCACACCATCTGTTTCTCCAAGGCTACATGGACTTTCTGGCACAGAGATTCCTGTTTGAGGATATGAGTACAACAGTTTACCATAACCAGCAAAGCCGAGCTGACACTCCCTCCCTCAGAGACAGCAACAGTTTTGCTTGTTTTTGGTAACCCTTTCCCTCTTTCACCATGCTGCTATCACACTGCAGGGGGCTCAAGGCAGGTTTGCTATCACTGAGTGCACACAGCATATCACCTCGTGGCTATGGGACATCACAGGGCCAAACTGGGAAGAAGCCAGACGCTGAAACCCCAGCAAGTTTCAGGCTGCTCTATGATGGGTTCCCATTGGGAAGAAGGGCTGAAACCTCTGTGGGATGCAAGGCAAGGGAGCACAGCTCTGCCCCACACCTCTCCCTGCTCACCTTCCTCATGCTGGCAGCAGCAGAGCAGCTCAACACAATGCAGAACCCACGCCAAAACCCACAGCCACTCTGTCTGTCTAACTCTGTCTGGCAGTGGTGCAGTACATTATTACCTTCTGTAATTCCCCCAAGTTATTTAGGGCTGTCTCCTTATTATCTTGATATCTTGGCTCCTATAATAATTACAGACCCAGTTTTACAAGGGCAATTTTTTTTTTTCTTGATTAGTTTCCAGGATTCTGTTGTTGCATCAAAGCTGTGCTAGTTTTTGTGTATTCCTGACAGATGTCTGCTGAAGGAATTACAGAACGGGCATGCAAAGAGGAAACCATCCACGGTGAGATTAAGGAAGCAGAGAACAGTTTTGTGAATTTATAAAAAATAGGACAAAAATATCAATTTCTCACACGTGTGTACATGCACACACATCAGGACAGGTGAATGCATGCACTTGAATGATATTTCTCCCTGGTTCTGCCCTCCCAGGGCATGACACATTACAGATGTGCTCTAAGAATGCTGTGAAAGCATTAGAATACACTGAGCAGAATCTGCCCAACCTCCTTTCTTACTGTTTCTCAAGTTCATTGCTTGTAGCTGAGGCCTCCAAAGCCTTTTATAAAGCAGTCAGTCATGAATCCCACTTTCCACTGGAAGGAAGCTTTGGTGAAAAGTAATTAAGTGGCTCAATTTAATTCACTGTGAACCCGTGCATGGATTTGCCCTTAGCTCAGCCCATGCCACAAAGCATCCGCTGCACCTCCGTGCACTTTCAGCCTGCAAGCAGGGTTTGGCCAGGAGTAAACAACAACACAAACCACCCGGGTTATTTGTACTGCAGCAGTGCCTAAAAAAAATACTAATTATCTGTCAGAGAGCAGTGCCTGCAGGCCTGGGGTGAGACTGGCACCCCATTGTGTGAGGTGTTACACATAACAGATCATAAAGAGATGGTCCCTGCCCTGGAGAGCTTACAGTCTCATTATGCAAGAGGAGTGGGTGGAAACAAGCTCGGTGAGATAGAGTAACTGATCCAATAGCTCCCCAAGCAGAGCTGACAGCTCCCTGGAGTCTGACCCAGGGCCTAAGCCACACCAACTCCTCAGACCCGGGGGTCCTCATGCTGTGCTGCCTTCTGTCTCTGGGCCCCCCAGCAGCTGAGGAAGGCACCAGCTTTGAGGCATCCTTGGAAATCACCTCTAGTCGCTATTGCTTATGCAGAGACAGAGGTCAGGTCCCAAGCAGTGCTGGTTGGAGCTCCATGGGGAAAGCACACAGGGAACCACCAGCAGCCATCCACCACTTCCACCAACCCCACTGCCTGTCCACCTCTGTCACCCAAAGGGTTCTTCCTTGAAAGCTCAACTTTAGCTACTACCAAGCGCAGACGATTGGATTTGTTGGACAAATAGCTCTATCTGGAATGGCAAATCCCATCTATTAAGGGCTGGTGATGAGTAGATCAAAACGTGTGTCAAATAAATCACCCACTCAGTCCAGAACCATACATGAAAATACAATTAGAGATTAGCCCATAGAGTGCATAACTGGCAATACGTCAGCTACAAATCATTTTAAAAGCATGTAGCTGATCTAGCCTCCTTAATTCCTTGAGTTGTTGATTCCAATTATCAGCAGCCAAGTAGCAAAAGGTTTTTTTATCCCAGAAGATTTCTTACTTTTGGATACAATAAAAGTCAATTTATCCAATGATTACTAGGACATGGGCAGTTAATAGGTTGCGTCTGTTCTTTCTCCCTTCAGATCCTTCTGAGTGGCTCCATTAACACATTTACAGACCAGACTTAAACAATAATAGCGCTTCTCCTTCTCTGGGGGTAACCAAACCAACCCACTTTTTGCACAGGGCTTTGGGATGTTTTTTTACTATTACAGCTCCAGAGGAATTTACATAATTGGTTATGAATAATTCGTAACTTGTCTGAGAGTCTCCATGTAGCTATCTGATTTACTACAGCTTCCCACTCCAGAACCGGCAGAAGATTTTAATACAGTTTTTAATTGCAAGATCATAATTTAAGCATATCAGTGCTGCCTAATGTAGAGGGGATGTGAGAAAACCTCCTCTCCATTGCCCTGTGTCCCATGCGTAGCAATGGGAGCAGTGCTGGAAGGGCAGCTGAGATTGTCTGCAGGGAAGGGGCAAACACCACAGTCTCTATTCCCTTCCTTTATCAGCTTGCCTTCAAGTTATTTGCTTTTATGGGAAGGAAAGGAAGAAAAGACTGGGAGGGTTCAGCTGATAGCTCAGCCCCAAACATCTCTGCACACTCTTGGGTACTTCTTTAATCTGACCCTAAGAGCAAGAGTGCATCTCTGGGGTGAGGCTGCTGGAATGGAGGTGGGCATCACTGCAGACCTGCGTGTAGGAGAACAAATCGCTCCATCGGGGCTGATGTGCTGGGGGGAGTGGTGTGCAATGCTGCAGACTTGTTTCTTCCAAATCCAAGTGGTAACGATGCATCGACGCTGCTCAAACCCAATTCTAGGTACTCTGTTTTGGGAAATTGCCCCATAACACAGGTGGGGATGGGTATCAGAATCTCATTTTGCATAGGCACTGGTAAGTCTCACTTGTACAAAAGTGGAAATCATTGTAACTGAGTGAAAAATAGAGATCATGGACCCAAGAGAGCCCCATGGTCACCAGGCACATGCCTGAGCTCCCAGCAGGGCTGTGCCATGGTTCTGGTTGCCCTCTGTGCTTCAGGGAGGTGAAGCCCTGGCACTGCCCGGAGAGCTGTGGGTGCCCCATCCCTGGAGGTGCCCAAGGTCATGGATGGGTCCTGGGCAGCCTGAACTGGGGGACAGCCAGCCCATGGCAGAGGGGTTGGAATTGGATGGTTTTAAGGTTCCCTCCAACCAAAGCCATTCTGTGATTCTATGAAAATGGCACTAAAAGAGATCCCACCTCTTCACACAGTTAGTAGAAAGTATTGCCTGTAGGACTGCAAAACAAACTTTCTCGCATGTTTTTTTTCCCCTGTATAATGTTTTTGCCTCAGCAAAAGGAATTTAGGACTGGGTCACTGAATCAAATCCTGTGCTCCCATAGGAAAGCTCCTCATGCAACCTATTTAATTATTCATCTTTCTGCCCCCAGTTCAACAAAACCATGAGTTAAATATATAACTCAAAGCAAGCACAACTTGTTCACAGACCCCAAACTCGCATTTTATAAGACAAAGGATGTGCTGAATTTAAATAAATGCTCGACTTAATAAAAGATGCTGTATCTCTTTCTACAAATTTCACTACTCAAAGGGTAAATAATTGCTTAAACTCAGCCTTTAGTCAAGAGAGCATAAGCTTCATTGCAGCAAGTCCCCAGTGAGACTTCAGCATAAGCTTAAATGCTTTCTCTGGATTTGGGGCTGAAAACTGATTTCCCTTTGCTATGATAGGACCCTTTGCTGTATTTTTTTTCTCTAATTACACTTATTCTTCTTAATAAAAAAACCCCTCAAACTACTACAAGAGCCACCTCACTTCCTTCAAGTTTCTTCCCAGGGTTTATAGAAAAGATGGTTTATTGTCCTGAAACCAAAACCATTAGAGCCTGTCAAAACCTTTCTGCAAGGCAGCAGCTAGCTGAATAATACATTTCACATTAAATTACACAACTGTGTCATTGGGCTAACATTAAAGGTAAGTCATTAATAAAAAGAGAAAATAAAGTGGTCCTTAATTATACAAGACATTAAAAGGCTGAGTGTTTTGCTTCTGCTTTGTGAGAATAAACGTTTTAAGACCAGTGTGAACTTTTCTCCATGGAAATTACAGCTCAAAGATAATCCCTTACAGCCGTTAATGCAGCACGTTGCTGCGAGACATGTCCTCATGCACCTTTTGACATCTTGGTGCTAGGCCTATGGGTGAAGCCAGTTTGCAGAGCTGCCACTCACTGCAGCTATTGCTTTTGTTTTGTTATTTACTGGGGATGTTTTCAAAAGACTCAGGTGAAAGCACTTAGTAGCTAAACCCCATTGATTTTCTGTAAAAATGGGACATCTTGGTGCTCTTGACTGATGTCTGAATACACTTTGGAAACTGGAGCTTAACAGGATAAAACCAAAAGAGCACAGAGGGAATTCGGATCCCCAACTTCCACATTCAGAGCCAGATGGAGCTGTAACAAGGACAGTGGCAGGGAGAGAGGGATATCTGCAAACACACAGCCACTTCTGCCCCAGCAGAGGGCTGATCTCCATCTGGCACCTGGGAAGAAGGGCACGGGCCATTCTATTACCCACTCCCAAGTCAATCCACACCATGGAAACCCTGCAACTCTGCTTCAGCAACTGACCTCATGCAGGGATGGCAATTCTTCTGCAGAGCTCCATATGTACTACTTTCTTTGCCTTGACACTAAAAGTGGAAACTCCTTTAAGTCTAAACTCTATAGGAAAACCACAGCTTTTGTGAACTGTCAACATTTTTGCCTGCAAAATACATCTTCCAGCAGAAAAGCAGTCCTCTCTTTTCTATGTATTCTTCCTGGCTCCTCCTTGACCCTCCAGCTTCCAGAAACACGAGTCTGCAGTCATTCCTCATTGACCGAGACAGCCTGTGTCATGGCACAGGACTGAGGGAGGTACCATTCTGGTGGCTGCTGGGAACCAGGAACGCCTGAATCATAGAATCACCAAAGCTGGAGCAGACCTCTAAAATCATCTGGTCCAACCATCCACCTCTCACCAGTATTTCCCACTAAAACATGTTCCTCAGTACAACATTTAAATGTTTCTTGAACATAAGAGTTGAATTATGAACTACTGAATCCTTTCAGTTGGAAAAGACCTTTAAAAGTTCACCAGGTCAATCTGATCTACCAAGGCCCATCACTAACCACATCCCTTAGTGCTATGTCCACATGTTTCTGAAGTACTTCATGGGATGGGGACTCCACCACTTCCCCAGGATGCCCATTCTATTGCCTGACCACCCTCTTAGTAACAGAATTTTTCCTAATAGCTTCAAAGATCAAGCTTTCAGGCAGAAGCCATGACATAATTATCACCATGGTCACCATCAGTTGGTAGCTGTGGAGTGCTAAGTAGCAGTGTGCTATGGCGAGGGTTAGGAAAAGGAAGGTTAAGGGTACACAGGAATATCAGTGATATACTTGTGCCAATGATAACCCTCCTCCACCCACAGAATCACCTAGAAGGGCACTAACTTCTCATTAGCCTGCTTTTGAGGACCTGAGTCAGGTAGGATGCAATCCTTCCCCTGGGGCAGTGGTGGAACAAGAATTCTCCAACAGAAACAAATTAGAAAGAAAATTTCCCAGGAAATATGAGAGGTTGTGAAGAAAGCTGCTTCGCATGGAAAGCTTTGGCCTTATTTTTCCCTGAAACGCAAAATGCCTAAAAAAGAAAAGTATTTTGTCCCAAACCCTCAGTTTTACAGCATTCAAATTTCTGAACCATAAAAAAAAATAAGAAAAAACTTTTCTTGGGAACTGCAAATGAAAAAACCTCCCTGGAATGAATTTCCTCATAGTTTTCATTTAGATTGTCTGCTTTGTTATGGTATTAATTCAAGCTTTTTCTCCTTAAATAAATAAACTATGCAGCACTGCAGCTACACCAAGATTCAGAAGCCCTCTGTGCTGTTGATACAGCCTTTTATTAAGCAGATTAAAGTTTTCCACAAAGTTTCAGTGCTGGACAGCCATCATTGAAGGCCTTTCCTCATGTGGCCAAATTGGCCAGGAATGAGTTTGCAAAGAAAACATGCGGGGTTGAACCATACACACATCCTAAATCAGGAGTCTACAACTTATTCAACTGGTTTTCTTTCTGTAAACGCCAATAGAATATTTGCTACATGTTAAAGGATGCTAATAAACTTTACAAGATGTGATTCTTCCCATGGAGCACAGTGCCTGTCCCTACATTGCACTGTGCTTCAGCAGTAGAACAAGACACACCAGGTATATTGAAATCAGTCTGCAAACTGGAGGGGTGCTCGGGTGATTTCCTTGCACGAAGGCACCCTCTCTCTGGTGCCTGCTAAATCTTCCTTGCCAAACATTATTTACCCCTGAAGCTAACAACAGTACTTTGAAGAGCAAGTCTCAGCATACCAAGTGTTAAATATTTCACACAGGCAGGGGTAGCCTTCACATTAAAAGATGTCTTCTTTACCTCAGGGTAATTAACACTTTCAAACTGTCCTGGGTTAAAAAAAATAAAAAGAATCAAAACAAAACAGGAAAAAAAAGCATTGGAGTAAAGACCAACCACCTGAATGTAACCATCACGTTCACTCCTGAGTGTAAGGCCAGGAGAAAAGAAAGGGCTGGATTGGGGAATGCCAGTAGTGTGGGCTTCCCTTCCTTTTGTACGAGCTTTGCTGAACTCAGAAATAGTTTTCATCAGGTGAAAAGAAGGAGCAGAAGAATAGAGGTAGGGGCTGTAAGGTGGGGTTACCCCCTATGACACACGCACAGCCACAGCCCCAGGGGGGCAGCTGGGATGTGCAGGATTGGCCACCACGGGACACAACAGAGCAACGCTTTCGTTTATTCCTTTTGCAGCAGCACAGCAGGGCTACTTGCCTGCGCCAGCTTCTCTCGTGTGCTCAGTCACTCTGCTGTCTGCCTCCCAGTCAGCCAGGTGAAAGGAGCACATCTTTTAGGGAGTCCCCTGCTAAAATGCCAACAGTTTGCTCTGGCCATGTTTCAGATCTGCTTCCTTTCCTCCCCTCACCTCTCAGCCTTTGAAACACGGAGGAATGATTCACTTGCAGACAACCGTTGTATTTCCATCCTTACGATTTTTAAACACTCAGAATCAAAGAATCATTAAGGTTGGGAAAGATCTCTGAGCTCATCTTGTCCAACTGTCCACCTGCCTCCAATACTGACCATGTCCCTCAGTGCCACATCTCCATGGTTTTTTCAGCAGCTCCAGGAATGGTGACTCCACCACCTCCCTGGGCAGCTGTGCCACTGCCTGGCCACTCTTTCAGAGAAGATTTTCCTCATATCCAACCTTGCAGGTGGATGAGCACCTCCTGGAGCCATCTGTGCTGCCAGGTCCATGGAGCAGCTTTGCAGCCCACAATGGTGCCAAGCCATGGGCAGAGCATCGCAGGACTCTCAGCAATCAATGGAGCAGCACTACTGCCTGTACTGCTGCCAGGCAATTACGGGAGCTGTGCTCAGCAGCATTACTGCAAGCTGCTCCACAGAGCGGCACTGATATCTGTATTGCTGCCATTTCATCAGCAGAGTGGCACTGGAGTCTGTCTCCCTGACAGCCGATCAATGAAGAGGAATATAATAATCATAATGTGGTGTTTTACAGGATATGGGCCTTTAACCCAAGGACCTCAAATCCCCTCTCAGACGTTCATTAAGCCACAAATTCCACACACACAGACATGGACACGAGTATCCAGACCACCAAGGTATTGCAGATCTGTCTTTGTTCTTGTTGTACAGATGCGTGATCTGAGATACCACGGACAGGTTAAGTGCCCCAGTTTAATTCCCACTGATACAAAGGGTAGATTGAAAACAGGTCCTGAGTACAAAATTACCCTCCAACTTTAAAGCTAGACTGAATTCAGGTGCTTCCATTCCCCATGCTCTCATCTGCCCCTGTGCCAACATCCTGTGTGCAGATTCGGGTCAGCTTCAGTGCATTACAGCAGAGCTGCACCCTCCAAAATCTTTCATGGTTTTTTTCCAACAAGCCCGTCAAAGAGCTCAGCTAAAGTATTCCTTTCCTGAGCTTCCCATTCACCATCACTCTGTCCAAGCAAGCTTTTCAGCTCAACACAATTCCTGTTTCAAAGTTATAGAGGCCAAGCCTAGCTAATCTTTCTTTATAATTCATTCCCCAAATCCCTGAATAACTTTGGTTGCCCTACACTGCTCCTGCTGCATTCTCAAATGTGCGGCACGCTTCCCATAATAAGGTAACTAAAACTGCACACAATAGCCTACGTGTTTTATTTCACATTCCCCACTGATTAATGCTGAATGCTTCCATACAGCATATCCACACGCCTTACACTTAATGCTTCAATATATATATAGTGCAATAACCTCGCTACTTTTACTTTACAGCTGCCAATTTGTGCAGATGGCCGTGGTGTATTAGTCACCACCAGCTCTCCCCTCCTCCTCCTTCCAGCAGCCTTGTTCTCGGTCAGCATTTCACATGGTATTTCCTTTCAAGGTATCTATGGCTATTTTTGGCCCAAGAGTTCCTGGTACATAAAACGCAACGAGCCACATCCTCAGCTGGTGCAAATCCGCACTGCCCTCATTCAGTCGGTGGAGCTGTGCCAATTCACGAGTGGAAAGCATCCCATAAATCAGTTATCAGACCCATACGTTAAGGCAGCCTATTCCTACCACTTCTACATTGTTTTAATTCATTTACAGATGACCCACAACGCATAAAGGATGATGGACCCACACCACAGAGCCCACAGGGTAAGCACCGACTGACCAGGGGTAAGGACAGCAATGCAGACCCACGGGCTCCATTTCCCACTCAAGCACTGCCCCAGCAATAGCAAAAAGGCCTTCCCTCTTTGGCCTCCTTTTTGCTGAACAGCAATTTGCTTCGAGCTCAAAATGAGAGATGATTTTATGTAAAAAGGAAACAAAAGCATGGCTAAAACTGACCCTCGCCACACCATAGCTTCCTAGCTATGACATCCTCTGTTTTCTGTCCGGAAGCCAATTTTTAACCAATCCCTAACTTAAGCCCTAAGCAAGCTATTTCCTACAAAGTCTACCCAAACACTCAATAATCTGGTTCAGCAGCAACTCCATGTACCTACAGCCTAGAGACACAGTGGAGGAGAGAGGCAGGAGGAAAAAAACAAGCTATTAGACTGCTGCCTCAGTTCCTTCATGTTTTGAGGTGAATTAGGCTGCAAGAAAAAAAAATATCTCCTGACAACAAGATCTATTAGTGTATGGAATAATCTTCCAAGGGAAGTGATGGAAACATTGCTGCTTGGCACACTGCTCATGTTTGTCCAGACTAGTTTTTAAACATACAATCCTGAGTTGGCAGAGGAAAAGTCTAGTCGAGGTAGTTGCTCTTATCTATCTCCATATTCCAGGATAAATCAGGTCATCTCCTTTGTTCTAGTCTAAAAATTGAGGAATGCACTTAAAACCATTCATGCAGTTTTAATCAGCTATGATCTCCCTTTTATGATCCACATGGGTTGTATCTTATTAAATTAGATATATCTAGCTGTTTCTTTTTAATCATCAGGTTGCTGGGGTTTTTTTTTCCTCTCTCTAAAATAAGGCAGCACTGTTTAGCACAGCCGGTATGAACCGGGGCTGTGAACACCTTCAGGTCTCTCTCTGGCTATGCCCCAGGTTTCTGGGCAAATAAATAAGCCTCTCCATGCTAATAAATAAATCAATAAATAATAAAAATCACCCCCTAATTTTTTATTTTATTTTATTTTATTTTTTTTGCCACTCAGAGAGCCTGGAACTGACTTTCAAAAGCCATCCATATTCATGGCTTTGGCCAAAGTCATTGCTGGAGACAAGCTGGGAAAACTCAGTGAAAGAGAAAGAAGGACTCAGTGACACGGGGATATCACAGCACTGCACAGGATATAAAAACCCCCCAAGAAGGCCCAGAGGGCAGGAGAAATTGACATTGGAAGGCACTGCATCCTGAAACCATGACTGGAAATTTCAGCATTAGTGTTATTTTACAAGTGTAGCTGATAGACATCCTCCTCAAAACTGGAAAACGAGACCAAGTCCTGCAGCTCCCTGACTGACAGCTATAAGAGGACAGTTGCCAAAACTAAATGGATAAAAAGGAACATTTGATAGTGTCGAATTCCTTTCTGCTGGAATGCGAGGCCTTCCTTCCGGAGCTCCCAGTCCAGCATCCCTGCCTCAGATCATGCACATGGCGTCAGTAAAGCAATGACTGGAAGCCACATTAATGCTGTTTGTGCATCAATCTGCTGGAAAAAAGATGGGAGGACTCCTAGAAAATGGCAGATCTCTGCTCTTTGCCCTCTCTCAAGGACTAAGTATGAGATCCTAAGCATGACAAATGACCATATAATAATAATAAAAAAGCTTCTTCAGTATACTTAGATGTGATTTTCTTTGTCTATGGCAATCAGCACTGCTACAATATCCTCTCAAAAGCATTTACATGCATCACCTTTCAGTACAAGAAAATCTCATTGTGACAGGTAACCAACTGCTTTGTCTGCCTTCAAAAATTTTGTCCCCAGCAAAGGAAACTTCAGGTAAGAGGCTCTGAAAGATTTTGTCCCATTCTTGCATTCTTTTTTTTTTTTTCCCTTCTCCCCTTTTTCCTTTCCCTGAGAGTTCCTTGAGTTCTTTGGACATGTTTTTTAGTGACAGAAAATCATTTGAGAAGCAATAAATATGCATTCAGATGAATGTAAAAAAAGATAAATAAGATACAGAGCAGTCACTCCAGCAACCATAAATTTAGCCATATTTTTCTTTCTAAGGCCTCTATATCAGATCTTATCTCCGGCAGGAGACTGGTTTTCCTTCCCCCAACTCCCAAACACTCATCTATTGTTTTGAAAATGAAGAGTCTGACAGCAGAACAGGACGTCCTTTTAAGAACATCTGATACTAGAAAGGCACAGTAACTCTGATATTAAGATCCATACTGCTGTGATTTAGCTTAGTCTGCACCATTACTCAGTGTGTGGAGAGGAAATGGACTACACTTGGCCAAACTGCAACTAAAAAGGTTGTAGCAGGTCCAGCTATAGTCAACATGCAATAAATTTAACAGGGTGCAGTCACATTTGGGGCATTGAACAGCTCTCTCAAGCGTGAAGAATCAACAATAACACATGTTTTCTTGAGCAGTTGTTTTGTAATCTGCTTCTAACGTTGGTATGGATTTGTGAGCTTCTTATGAATACAGTGGTAATGGGATTTCAAGTATTAAGGCAACTGAAAGTCTTGTTATTGCAGCTACTCTGTAGCTGCTTCTTGAGCAAAAAGCGTAATTCCTAACTTGATATCCAGAAGGACAAATCCACTGATCTCCCCATGAAGAGGTACTCATTGGCAGTTGCAAGCATTGCCTGTTTGCTCACATTTTACTGCGTGAAGAAGCATTGCTTTTAACAAAGCATTTTCAACCCTAAAGGTATACATACGGATCTCAAAGTTCTCTGGAAAGCCAAAGCTATTGGGGGGCTTCCTGAACTACTTGTTATCACATTGAAGCATCTGGCCCGTGGTCAGCTGTTTCATGTTACTAACTTCTACATTTGTTTCTGAAGAAATTAGCACAGCTTCCTTCAGTGCTGCGTTTTGGTTTTGATTGTAAAATCTCGTTGTTCATCTTGAAATCAAAGTCATTTATGAAAGCTGCAGAATTTTAATGTTCCTCAGACAAAAGTATTTGTTTAACCACCGCCAGACGAAGAGATGAATAAGAGAGACCGTCTGCTCTTGATTTAGCAGGACCAGATTTTTAGAAGAGCTCAACAACTAGCGTATGTCTTCAACACATTGACTTCTTTGGGCAGCCTGGCTATTTATTACACTGCTTAAATGAGAACGATGCTCATGAAACCCATGACCTTAGTAAACCGGACAGTTAGCACACCCTACACATTCCTACATTTTCATCTGAAGCAGGAGATTTATTCATAACTTCTACCAGCACTTTAAAAGCAGCTTTTAATTCTCGCTATTTCTGCATCTGCTTTATTGCTCACCCCAAAGGTTTGCCTATACAGTTGTTGAGCTACGAGCTGTATTTAAGAATCACTGCCTAATACAAAATGATATGCAGGGCAAAAACAAAGAGACAGTATCTTCTTAGGTTACTTTTGTTTAAGCCCTACACAGAGAACAGAATAGATCAAAGCAGTGGGAAAATAAGGGATCGAGTCTTATGATGTGGCATAGGGTGCTCCTTACAGCCAACCGCACTTCATTTTTCTCCGCTGATGCTTCCAAGTGGTTTTCCAGGATACCCCTGAGCAGAACTCATTGTAATAACTGGAGGAAATAAATTAATGGAGAATTACCGCAAGGTTCATCTAAGAGAAGTTTTGATAAACAACACTTCCAGGCGGAGATATTCAGCGCAGCCTAAGGAATGTGGACTTTCCCACTCCCGGCAAACTCAATGGGAATCTGTACCTCTGAGTCAAGCTGGGAAGTAGCTACCACAACCACTAAAGCAATTTTGGATTTCAGGTGCAACCAGAGATCAAGAAAGTACTCAAACTGAAAATTTCTGACAAAGAAAGAGGTGAAACAGTGTTTGACCCATTCAACTGGTATCACTGCCAGACCTACTCTCAGCAAACAAACTCCCAGGCAAGCTGCGATCTCTGCACTCCCAGGAAGTTGTACAGTCTTCCAGCAGAAGAGGAGACATTAATGGACAACAGGGGAATCACAGCTCAAACACTGCTGCAGACAGATGTCCTACACACGTGCAAGCTAGAAAGGATACTTATCAAAATCAGGGCAAGTTTAATATCATATTGCTTCTGTCTGGATCCTCCTGGGGGCAAAATCCCCCCTTGGCAAAGTACTGGCTCACCCCAAGCTTTATTTAAGTTCTTTCTAGAGCAAGGCTTGGGTAAACCCTAATTGGTACATGAGGTTTAAGCTAGTTCTCTGTATGGTCAAAACATTTTCCACTTGAAATGCTTTGAAAACCACTGCTGACAGCTGTGCAGTCACACATACACCAGGTACTTCTCTATCTGTAAAAAAAAAAAAGCAATGCACACACCTGGCACTTTGAACCCAGATTCTACCTCATTTGTACCCATGGGTTGCTGGTGAGGTCATCGTGATCACACAGGATAAACGAAGGCTGAGGTCGGCCTGTTTAAATTAGAGTTGTGTTGTTTTTCTTGGTGTGTGCACTGTTTTTTTTTTTAAACCTTATGTATTCTTCCCATTGCTAAATCTTTTCACAGAGGCTACCAAGGCAGAGAGAGCTGCTGAGCTAATCCTCTTTGACTCCCTGCCATCCTGGCAGGTACAGCAAAGCCTAAGGTAAAGTGAAGCATCAAAAGGAAAATTAATGTCTTCTAACAGCAATTAGAGGAAATTATTTAGATATAAATCTTGTTTTATATCTTCTCATACTTGTTTTTCAATCTTTCCCCTTTGATTTTTTTTTCCTTTCAGGCTTTTCAGAAAGAAACATTTAAAATCCCTCCTGTAAACCAGTGGCATAATTAGCTGCATGTTACACCTGGTATTTTACTCTTCTACAGAGCAATTCCTTTGAGCTTTCTTTTTTACTGAGCCCCGAGGCCTCCCGAAACCGAATCTACTTGTTCTCTCCTCTGCTGGCTGACAGGAAGGAGGCTGAGGGGAACCAAAGCCGGGGCACAGACTGCAGGGTGCTGCCCACCACCTGCTGACCCCACAGCCATGACCCGGGCTGCCAGGCACAGCCAGGCCCTCCCGCAGCAGGCCCACGCACCGCCCCATCGCCCGGCCTAGGCCGTGAAGCAATGCGTGTAGCCTAATTGTACTGCGATAACATCAAACAAAGTCTCTCTGATCCAGCGCCTGGCAAGCCGCCACACTATCTGGGGTCCGATCTGACAAGCACGCCGATTGATCAAATCATTATCTGGTGGTGTAGGTGTATCATCTAACAGGAGCCAAATTCCTTCAGCTGCTTCTTCTCCTTTCTAGAGAGGATACGGCTCCAGAGGGCTCCTTCCCCCTTGGTACATGGCTGATGGCCTCAGCAGCCTCTGAGCAGCTTGTGTTCACCCAAGGGATACCGTGCCTTTTGCTTCCCAAATGGAGAACTACTTTGCCCACTGAGAACACACGAGTTTGCTCTTTTCAGGGGTACAGCACAGCAGTCTGCCATTCAGAGCCAGGCACAGGGAAAACTGCTGATATTGCTCCAGTTTCGCCTGAACTTGTGCAAGTAGCAGCACTGGAACTTTTGGGCTCCCTTTCTGCCTCCCTGTTACCACTCAGGGGATGACACACTGGTGTTTGAAAAACAAACTGACAAAACAAGCAAAAAAAAAAACAACCTCCAGCAATCCTCAATTATTGCACCTCTGCAAACCTTACCTTACTTCTGAGGGCCACCTCACCACTGACCTTAGCAAAGACCATGGAATCAGTCAATATCAGTCATAGAATCATTAAGGTTTGAAAGACCACTGTGATCATTCTAGTCCAACCATCAACCCACGGCTCTGACTGCTACAAACCATGCCACTCAGCACCACATGCACCTTGAACACCTCCAGGGATGGAGACCCTGCCACATCCCTGGGCAGCCTGTGCCACTGCATCACCACTCTTTCAGAGAATATATTTTCCCTAATATCCATCTTGAATCTCCTCCAGTGCAACTGGAGGCTATCACCTCTCATCTTACTGCTGTTACTTAGGAGCAGATGCTGACCTGCGCCTTGCCCCAACCAATTTTCAGAGAGTTGTAGAAAGCAATGAGGTCTTCCAAGTCTCTTCTCCAGCCTAAACAATCCCAGTTCCCTCAGCCTCTCCCCATAAGACTTGTGCTCCAGACCCCTCACAACTTCACTGCCCTTTTCTGGACATGCTCTAGGGCCTCAGTGTCTGTCTTGTAGTGAGGTGACATGCCTTCCTCTGGAAATACGTCCCCATTACTGCCCACAGAGGACAAGACCTCACTTCTATGCTTTCCTCTTACGGCAGCAAGCTTCTCAAACTGTGTTGAAAAAAATCGAGGGGCAAGATTTCTTTCTGAGCAACAACATCCCATTACTACTACTTTGGGAAGGCTGAACTGTCTGTTTGTCTGGAGATGAACAACTACAGTTCAGCCAGCCAAGACTGGAAGACTGAAAATATCCAATTTATACAGGAGCAAGGCTCACAGAGCATGGATCCATCCTTCCTTCCTTCCAAGCAGTTTTGCTCTTGCTCCCATCCCAAGAGTTGAATAGAGCACTGTGGGATCCAATGTCTCAGCTGGCCATTTCTTAGAGAGAAGACAGCTACTCTGCAGAACTCCACAGACACCATGTGTAGTTAAGACTGTGGTGAGGCCATTCTGTTTCCAACACATTGCCCTCATCTAATCAGTCCCAGAGGAATGAAGACAACAGAGGTGCATGTTTTTCCTAACAGCCTTTTTCCTCCTTTTGCAATCTTCCATCTCTGAGTTAAACCAAGAGCAGGAGATGCTATCCTCATTTTAACACCATTGCTTCAGGTCAACATTTCATTTGGCCACCTCGTGGCACTTCACGGGGTCCTATTTCAAAGTCAGCTATCCAAGGTAATTTATTTGGTTTATGTGCTTTATTTTACCCACATAAATCATGAAACAAAGTCCATAGGGAACAGGCACTCTATACTTATCATAATATGTAACTTAGTACCCCAGAGACTGAGTATGTACAGAACAGCTAATAAATGGTTCAAAAAAAAAACTGGGTCATTAAATCTTGTTTTATATCTTCTTGTTTCCATCAAAGTATGCAGGAGTGGAAATTCTCTTTCTAAGACAGGCTCCACTTTTCAGCCAACTGGGAATAGAGCCAGCTGAAAAGAGAGAACCCCACATACAGCACTGACAGCTGTGCACAAAATTCATGAGCTCAAGAGACAGACTGCTGCAGAGACAGGTGTCCGAGATCTAAGTTTAGCTTGAAAGATTAAAACAGCATCTACAAAGAATGCATTTATTCTAATCCTCTCTCTGCTAGAAACTACACATGCATCACTGATGTACACATCCTGAAAACATTTGAGATATGTCTTTCTTCTGTAGGATTTCATCCTATTGTGTTCAGGGATAAAACAGGTTACAGCATTAAGACCACAGCAATGCACAAATGCAGCAGTGAGGGACGTTCCTGATGGCTGAGGAAGGTTTGCAAGCGGTTACAGACATGGTAGGCACTGACTGCTGCCCACCCTGGCAAGCAGCAACCCCACCCCAGATGTTCCCAATACAATGAGGACATCTTATGTAAGCAAGAGCTGGGAGGCAGATCAGGTGTGGCTCTTGCAAGACAAATGTGCTTGGAAATTATGTATGATTCCATGTTTAGCTGCCCTGGTATAAATCTCAAGTGATTCTTTTGATCTTAAAGCAGTACTGCTCTAAGTATACATTAAATGGAAGAATATACCCACTGTCCTCAAAAGAGCCAAAGGTACAGGAGGACTCAGCCCCTCCACCTGCCCAGCACAGCTCCAGGTTTGAGGGAGTCTCTGCTCCCCTCACTGGTGTAACTGGGAGAAGAATCCATCTCCTTGTTACAAACTGTAGATATAAGCACAGCAGATTTTGATGCCTCAAGCTCATAGCCTCTAAATTAGAGACAGTCTGGGAAGGCAGGAGACCCAGTTTTTTAGATTCACAAGGAACAAAGGATGAATCACTCACATTTAGCATCACATGATACAATGCAGTTGCATGTGTAATTATCTATCAATATTGCTAGGAAGTATCATAATGCTAATGGCACAGAAATTGATAATCAGGAGGACATCAAAGCCATGAAGTCAACAAGACGACAGACTTAAACTTCACCTTCTTCACTCAGTGAAAGAAGGGGCAGGTGCTCAGCTGCAGAAAGCTACAGAACAATTCCTGGGATGATGATAATAAAAAAATCAGATTCTTTCTCCTCTGTGATAGAGCATTTCTGACCATAATGCCAGTATATTTAGAACAGTTCTCACTCCCAAGGAAACAAGAACAACAGAGGGTAGAATTCTTTCTAAGAGCAGATATACTGTTTAACTACAGTGTTCCCCTACGTATCTCATTTGCACATATTCAAGAAAATTCTCCAGTTTTTTGTTCAGGGAATGGAATTTCACTGTCATGACAATCTGCCAATACTTGTTTAAATCAGCACTTTCACAGGGAGACAACATATCATTTCTAAAATCTCATGGCAAAGCTGCTCCTAAGGCTATCACAGAGATTACTCAGCTGGCGCCAACCAGCACAGAATTACAATACATGGCTGGAACTGCCATGCAACTCTTGCACACAGAAGTAATCTCCAGCCTTGCATCATCGGCTCTACCAAGCAAGGAGGTCATGTGATGGCTGCTCCAGACAACGTGGGGGAGGACAGAAGTAGGGAGGATGTTTTTAATTCATGCATTTAACATATCTGTAATGGGCACCTGAGAACTGAAGCCACAGAGTAACTTTCCAGCAGCCTCTGGAAAAAGCTTTTTGGGGAACTGGCTGGAAGGAGAGGGGATGCAGGTGAGAGAAACAGGGCTCATCTGCAGCTGGTGGACAAACCTACCCTAGTGGGCAGGAGACTGATGATAGGTGGAGGGTTGGACTACATGATCTTACAGGTCTTTTTCAACCTTAATGATTCTGTGATTCTTCCTATGGGCGGTCACAACTGCCAATCTTATAGTTTTGAACACCCCCACATCATGCAGAAAATAACCTCTTTTCACTGAGGAGCAACTCCCCTACACCCAGTTCTTCCATTACACAAATTTGATGATGCTCTCCCACCACTCCAGCATCCCAAACACCTCAGAAGTAGTAAGTACTGCCCCCACAGAACTCCAGCACAGTAGGGAAGCACTGGCAGCCCCTTCTGTGCAGAGAAGGACACAGAGCGCAGACTGAGCATCTTGCCTCAGGCTTCCCCAGTATGAAACATGGCAGTCTTCCAGCACATGGTGCTTTCACAGCAGGCTCAGCTTTCCATGCTGAGGAATGGTTTAGAGGGGGAGCAGTGGGGAACTCCTTGGGCTGTACGTCAAAGTCTCCTAGGGCTTTCCCACAGATGGCAAACTGGTTCTCAGTTCACAACTCATCATAAAATGAAAAACATCTTCCCCTTCCCCTCTCATTCATGGCAGATTCATGTATTAACTGTTTAGCTGTGTTTACAGGCTCCTTAGGGTTGGGCTTCTTCCTCTCCCCCGCTTTAGATTCTTGCCCTTCCACAATAGAGGACACCAAGAAAAGAATGCAGTAATGATAGAAAACATCAATCTGACACAGAATTCATAAACGTCACTCTGGTTTCCAACAACCCAAGTTGTTTTTGGCTTTTCCGAGATTCCTGGGTAATTCAAAGCTGCCTCTTCCCTCTCCCTGGCTTGCCCCCAGGGTCCCAGGCACTCGCAGCCTTGCCATGGCTCCAGCACGGGACAGAGCTGGGAGGTCCTGTGCCCTGCAGCAGAAAGACCCTCCAAGTCAAGACCACACAGATGGATTCTAGTACAAGAAGTGGTTTCCTCAGAGGCGTAAGATTAAAACATAAGGGGATGGAGCACTAACATTTATTTGAAAGGGAGACAACAGCCTGAGTAGAGAATCCAACATCTTTGGTCCATAGTTAAAGCCTGAGAGTCACTTCACATCAAGGGCAAGCAGCAGTCTGTACCTTCCAGGGAAGAGGACACCATTGTCAACCTGCTCCCTCCATCCCATGTCAACACAGGAAATGAAGACCCAATCCAGCCACCAGCCTCATTCTTTTCTCCTCCTACTCAGCAGCATACTAGAAGGCCACTAAATTAAAAGGAATGCTCATTAACTCTTCAGCTTTCAACCCTTCCCAAGTGCTGTTTCTTTATAGATCTCAAACCAGTTTAACAATGTAGGGCTCTTCTGGTGTATGTGTGGGTTTTTAACAGCTAAATTAGATGTATGCATAAAATACATACAAAGGTGTCTAGATGTTAGGTGGGGTGTCATTACGTAAAGACAAGAACAAAGCATTTATATTACAGTACACAAAACGAGCACACGGATTTGTGCACAGGTACACTCTTTATAAGCAAACTAATAGCTCAAGCATTTTATGCAGCGTTATTCATGACTTTCATATTAAGCCATCCGTATTCTTTAAATTCTATTTTACGTTACCCATATTATTGTTAATCCGTGCCATTTACAAGGTCTTAGTGGAAGAGCTCCGCAGTTGTGCTGCGGTAAAACCTCCGCAGTGTGGTCACAGACATTTGTATTGCATAAGTACAAGATCATCATTGCTTCAGACAAAGCCGAGCATAGCATTAGGCAAACAATGAGGACCACGAGCTATGCTCCCTTGCAAGTAAGAAGTAGCTCACTGGCCAGAGGCCAGCGCTCTTCAAACCATGCTGCACATGGCCTAATCAGAGCTGTGATCTGCTCTGTATACTCAATTTGTTGAGTCACATCAATTTGTTGAGTTTCCTCTCCCATTAGAAAGACATGCAAGTGCCGTTCTCTAAACATATTAACTCTCTTCAGGCTATTCTGTTGTGTAAACAGAAAGACAAGTGACTGTGCATTACATTCAAGGCAATCGATGTCTGCCATACCCAACTTCTTTTCAACTTCACCAGTTTTGTTACACCGGTTTTATGCCTCTTAATTCACGGTACCATTTTGAGAATGATGCTGCATTATTTTTCCTAGACAACTCCAGCTTAACAATAACTAGAAAATAAAATTATAAAGGGAAGGTCTCTCATCAGTTAAGAAGTTCCACCTTTCCAGCCTTGCTCAGACCCACTCAACATCCAGAAAGCCCATAGCTTTAACCTCAAGGTTGCCAAAGCCACATTTTACCACTAGTCCCCCATCACCGTCCTGGGACTTCTGGTCAATTACACAAAAGAGATCATTCCCACTGCTACCAGTCTTCCAACCTCATGCTCCCCTGAACTGCATTTGGAGACATCACAGGCTAAGGGCACAGAAGCCAATCCACAACAGCACTATCACTTCCACACCTCCCCAGTTCAGCTTCTCTTTGCTGCCTAGAGGGAAAGGCAAGCTGGCCTCAAAACAAGACTTAGGAGGGCTCAACCTGCAAATCAGGAGGGCAATGTAAGTGGCTTTGGTGCAGGCTGCCAGAAACAACACAGACAGACTGGTTAAGGTAACTTCAAGGTCAACATCAAACGCTGCTGCAGGCGTACCCTTTCTCTTAAATCTCCTGTCAGTATCTTCTGTCCCCTTCTCACCATCACTCCTGTGAAGCACAATCACTATCTTGATTACTTGTTCTTCACCCCAGAGCCAGCCAATTTTGGATAAGACTCTGTACGCTGCAAAGCAAACTAAAATATTGTTATTCATGAGCTGCTGCTTTGCAGGATGTTTTCCATGCCACCCTGCACAGCTTGTACAGAGTAAAGATTTTCAGCATTCTCTCCGTACAGTAAAAAATTAAGGCCAATATTTGTTCCTTTTTGTGTTACAAGATGACAATCAAACTGCCAATCATTTGGTCAAGAGGGTTATGCAAGACACAGGTTTACTGTAAAGTTGTACAAATTTTATAGCACCACAAACACTTTAACTACCATCATGCCTAAAACTCAAGAGCATTTGGAGAACAAGGAGGGCTATTCAACCTCCACACCATTTTGGCTGCATGTTTTCCAGGTGTATGATTTCACCACATGGAAAAACACAGCCATTGCCAAAGTGAACTCATAAAAACCTTTGATGAGTAAAGTTTGGATAAGCACAAATCATTTGAGCCGACAGCCAGTCCAATTCTCAAAGGGGGTTGGCAGACATAATATAATTCGTGGTTTCACACATGGGCCATTTTCTCCCCCTCCATCCCTCCCCCCCAAATCTTCACAAATTCGGAAGATGTTGTTCTAGAAGGTGCACAGGGTTGGTTTTGCCACGTTTTTCTTCTCCCCCCCGAAGGGTTAGGCACCACGCTATTGCAACTCAAAGCCATTTGGGGCTGTGAGTAAGCTAGCAAACAGGTTTTCCAGAACTGCATTTAGATATAGTTGCATGATCTGCCTAATGGAGAGGGAGGAATTAAAAAAAAAAACCTCTAGGTCTCTCTCTCACCACCCATTTGCTAGCAGGCAGGTAATATAAGGCAAACGCTTTAACAATCTCTTCCTCTGACACATTCGGACATGTTATTTCAAGATGTGTGGCGTCATTTAAGGTTGTGCCATGAGATAACGCAGTATTTACACCTCTGGGCTGGGAGCAATATTGCTACAGCTTTTAGATATTATTGACATAATATTTTCTTTGATAATCTATCAGGAAATAGTCAAACTCATAACTCAGGTAATGCCGAGGACTAAGTATTCTTACACGGTCCAGGAGACAACTTGAAACAACACTACAGAGCACAAACAAGATGAAGATGACTCCTGCTCTGAATAGTTTACGTTAAACCCCTGCTATGGAGAAAAGCATTCACTTGCAGCTCATGTATTCTGCTCCCTACCCAGATGGGTAAATCAGACCAACAGTGGAGTCACTACTGATTAACCTGTCCAAAAGAAAGAGCAAAATCCCCCCCAAAATGAACACAATTTTAAGATTACCAGTTTTATGTTTTGGGTACTTGGACTATAGAAGCCCTGCATTTTGCACACCACAAAGCAAATTAGGAACAGAAAGATTAAAAACTGAATTTCAATAACGTGAATTAACGTTCTCAGTTCACTTTATGCACCTCATCTTCATCAAGTCACTGCCATCGTACACTTGGGTGAGCAGACTCAGAGCAAATAAATAGGGTTTTCTACCAATTATTCAGCTTACAATTTTTTCCACAGTTCAGAATAACTTACAAATGGTAAGCATTGCTTTGCAACTCCCTAACATAGAGACCTAATCTGAAATACGCAGATTGCCCGAGAAGAAATCCCGAGCGGACATGAGCCAATTCCATCCCTTGGTCAAAGGCACAGAAGAGTCAATGGCACTGCCACAGCACAGATTTTTGCCATTTCCCCTTATACGCCTTCTGATGAACGTTCCTGAAAATTCACACCTGCAAATCCACTGGAAGGAGTAACCACAGTAAGGAGGTGCAGAGATAGAGGCAAACTGAATCACCTGGCTACTTGCTTTTTTGAAAGCTGTACCATTTGCACAGTTTGTCATAATTCTCCCCTTCTTCACACCCATAAATCAATCACATTTCCTCCTGCAGGAACTGCATAAGTTGCCTTTGTGCAAAAAAGGAAACGATGTTTGAAGAGCATCCACTGACCTCAGAACATCACAGCCCAGTCACACTGCCTTAGCACAAGGTCCAATTATCCGAAGCAACCCCATACAACAGCATTACATTTCCTCTTTTAAAAGCCCCTCGTCACTCAGGCAGCTTGAGGCCTCAGGCGTGCTGCTTTAACACATACACTGTGTTTCCCTGGGTAGCCCACGTGCCCCAAGTGAGCCCAGGTCCCTTCTGTAGTGCTTAACGCTGACCTACTCCCATCGACCTCAATCAAGCCCCTAAGTCGTAACACGCTTCCACGTTCAGCTTCTTGGTTTGTTTTTAGGTGATCAAGCTCACACAAGCCTAACGATTCCCCTCAGTTTTACAAGCATATTCATGTTTGCTGTCAAACGCATGAGTTAGTTTTCTGGAGGCTATTGCAAGAAAGCAACCATTAATTACCGCAACTGCACAAAATGCCTTTTTATTTAGAAACCTATTTCAAAATATATTGTTCTTCTAAACTAGGTGCTCACTGGTAAACAGTTCATCTCCTCTGAATTTGTACGAGCTGCTGTGTATTGCTTCCCCGCAGAGTAGAGTTTCCTCTGCCCTTTCCCTTCTGCATGGAAAGATGTGTACTTTTTTTTCCATTCATTGCCTTTTGGGGCTTAATGGAAGATTTCCAAACACACGGAAGTGCCTTAAAGAGTAGCAGAAACACACGGTTACTCATTACCAAAGCTTTACAACACAATTTGGATCGGCAGAGACGCTTAGGAAGATGGCTGCAGTGAGAGCCCCAGGCAAGGCGCTTCCCCTCACCTGCACGCGGTGGCACCAGCACCAATTGCTCACAGCTTCATTCTGCAGCAGGACATCTCACACCACAGCTTTCTGAGAAGGCTCAGCATCAGTAAATGCCAGCCAACAGGACAGACTTTTGATTATCTGTTATTCAGTTGTCCAAATTCAGCTGTGAACTTCAAAACCAAACCCCATGCCTTCAGAAGGGACCCTAAGCCCCTAACTTTCCAATAAAGCAGAAACATCAGTTCCAGTTCATTAACATCATATACACAAATTACATATGGGCAGGTATAGCCCCCCCAGTAAGTCATCCCTTCCAAGGAGTCCCACACTTACTTCCTCCAGCATTGGTGAAGACCATTGGTAGCACTATCAGCATGGTAAATAACTGCAGGCTTAAACCTTGAATGACAGCAGATTTCACAGATGTACAAGCTACACAAAGTCAGATTTCTTTAATTAGCTATCAATCAAGCACCGGCAAGTAAACATTAAAAACAGCTGGATTCACCTTTTAGAAAATTTATTCTCCCAATAATTAATGTTGTAAACTTTTCCTGTCATCCATTGTCAACAACTAAAATGAATCTCGTATTTTCATCCCTGGACACATGCAGAGAGTAGGGGACCTGTATTTCAGCACAGAATAGGCTCAAAACTCTTCCACACTTCAGTTTGAAGGCTGGCTGATGACACCAGTCTCACTGGCAGTGACCCCAGGCAGGTGCTTTGAGATGGCAGCTCTAACCACACACTCATTCAATCCAGCTATACAAACCTCTAGCTCAGGTGATGTGTAGAAGTTCACTGCTCATAAGGACATTTCAGAGATGGGATAACATCAAAGTCATGACAGCGCCTTACACAGTGACAGGCTGATCACAGCAGCTAACTTCTTCCACACGCTACCACTAAATTCCATGAAAACAGTCCCGTAAATCTGGCTTACTCAAGGGTTTTAATTAACATCACGTTGTCCAGTTTCTTTCAATTTCACTTTTTGCCAGTTAGTGTGAAATTCTCAACTCTGACAGTGCAAGTGCTGACTTCCTGGGTTTTGTTCCCACCCAGATATTTGTCTGTTTGTGAATGAAGGTATCCTTAGGCAGAAAACGTCGTCCAGATTGAGAGGCAGGCTGAGTTTCTCAGATGAAACTTTTATCCCTGCCCAAAGAAAACAGGCAGATTTGGGTCAACAAAAACATTGGATTTGTCGCTTCAGCTGAAAAAATAAGCGTCATCAGCCTGAAAGTGCTTACATATTTTCAAATCAAAATTAATAAATTAATGTCAATTAGCAAGTAAAGATTACAGGCACTTCAATAAAAGGTGTTATGTGTTGAGGGAAGCAAAATATTTCATCCAAACTATCCCCTTTTTTGATCCTTCTGCTAACATTATCATCCGTGCTTTAAAGGCACAGCAATGCAGAGCTACAGGGAAGGTGGTTTTGCCCATGCCCAGCCTGCCAGGGCAGGAGCCTCCTTAGCCAGGAACGTTTTGACTCATTACACCCAAGCTAATGTTCCTTAACTGAAAAAAGGTCAGATCCCCCTTGGCCACTGTCACCCATGGGTCAGAAACTACTTAAAATATATAGATGCATCTGAAGCAGTTTAATGGTCTGTAATGACAGATACAGAAACCCTGCAGCTGGATGTCACAAAAATTAGAGCAAGCACTTTACAAGGAGATGTAGGAAGAGGGATCTCTTTGCTGGTTCTTCTACTAGAGAGCCCACTAATTACCCACCAGATGGATGCTAATGCACTCAGAGGGCCTTGCTGCATTGAAGGGGTGTTAACACCCCCTCTGCAGACACCCAGCGACTGCTTAGCTGCTGTCCCCTGGCTATGCCTCATCTTTAATTTCACACAAGCACTCAGGCTGATGATGCCCAGCTCTCAGTTAGGACATGATATGGATCCATTGGACACTTCAGCAATGCTCTACAACAGTTCTGCTCAGTGGTTTCACCACTCAGCCCCTGTGGCTGGCCAGTCTGCTCAGCTGGGCTCACTGGCTGAACCAGCCCCTCACAACTGCAGCCCTCCAGCACAGAACCTTCCCATTGCAGCCCCATCCCTCTGCACAACCATAAACACAGCCTCTCCTTGTGGGCAGCGGCTCCAGACTTGGACGCACAACAGAGCACAGTGCACTTTTGAGGAGGTTTGGCCCACAAGTCAAGGAGCAGAAGGCTGGACTGCTCATGTCCATTCACAAGCCTTTTCATCTCATAATCCATGAGAAACAACACAGGGCACTATTTGAGCCCTGTGCACCTCTGGCTATGGCTTCTCCAGCAGAGCAGGTTGGGATTGCTTTCTTGAAAGACACACGTCCCCTTTCTTCATAGCATAGCAGCCACCTCTGAAACAAAACCAGCCCTCTAAAACAAATACAGGGACAGCTAAGGATGTTCAGAATTGCAGGAATAGCTTCATTAAGGTTTGTGGCCCTATGGCCATCTTCCCCATCAGCAGAGATAACAACAGGGATGCTGCAGCATGGCAGGCAGTGAGAATCTCCACCGGGGCAGACCAGCCACGGTGGAACACAGAAGAACATCTGCATTTCCAACACAACTTGGAGCAACATTTCTTGCAAATCTGATCTGCATGGCCCTACTTGTTGCTTCTCAAGAAAGCCTCTTCATAATGGAGAAAAACAATTCTTGAGAATTTGGGGCTCATTCTTACCACTTCCCCCTGTCCTGCTCACAACCAACCCATTATCCCACAGCACTGCTGCCATGCAAAGCTGCATTATAAATTTGGCTTGTGGGACAAGAGATATATCTGATCGCAAAAGAAACCTCCCGATCATAATTAGCACCTCACCCTCTCACCAAGACATGCTTTGGACTGGCAAATTTTACCCTGTTAAACTGAACAACATCACAAATTACAGTGTGCAAACAATTGGGTCCACACCCTGAAAGAAGGAAGGGAATTGATGTGCAGCAGCGTGACAGAGCCGGACAGTGAAAACAAGGCAAGGGTTTCTATCACATGAAAGCTACAAATCAGAGTAGAACTTGCCTAACCAGCTCCTCTACATCACATCGAGCACACAAATCTTACACCACCCAGGTTTATGCTCTCAGGTCTACAGTCCTGGTCTGTCAGTACGTACTGAGTGGCTGAGATGGAATCAGTAAAAGCTCTCATGAAACTGGTCCTGGTCTGTGTGCAGTTAATGTGAATAGCCTGCAAATGGCAGCTTGAGAACCTGCATGATGGGGTTCAATTTGCTCCATCAGAATCCACAGGAGATCAAATTCAGATCCTCAGGCAACTTTTCTTGGAATTCCACTGACCTTACAAACAGGTGCTGCGGGACAGAGTTAGGATAGATGAGCTGTCCTGTGATCTCTGCCATGTGGCTCCAATGCAATGTCCAGCAATACACATGCTGATAGCAGCCCTCCTGCAGGACAAAGGGAACCACAGCTCGCCTTTCACAGCAGACAGCCTCCATCAGCCCAGCACTACTACATCATCCAGGTAGAGGCCAACCAGGCTCAGTAGCTCCTGATGCGCCACTGACCCAAAGCTAAACTGATTATCTCATTTCCTTTTAAAGTGTTCTCAAATGCCACTTGGCCATCCCACTCCATGCCAGAGAACTCTGAAGCAGATTAATTACACAGGTAAACATTTGATGGAGAATTACTCTCCAATGACAGACTGCAAGAGTTGACCTCCCTGCCAATCCAAAAGGCCTGAATCAGCTCCCCTTTAAAGTAAGTGTAACTCTGCAAGTACAAAAAGCATGGCAAGAGAGTAAAATAAACTTATTTTTGGCATGCAGGCCAGATTCATTTTGCTCACAGTCCCTCTCTGCTGCTGATGCAGCCCAAATGTGGCTGATGAGCCTGATTCAACCTCGACCAGCTCAGATGTGGGCAGGAGGAGGGGAACGCCAGCAGTATTCTCCATTGGCAACAACATCTCTGAGGCACACGAGAATTTTAAGGAGCTGAAACACTAAGCATCAGAGTGAAACTGTCCCAGAAAACTTCCTGTGGGTTACACTTGCACCTCAGTTTTTCTACCTGTAAAATAATAATTACCCAACACACCAGTTCTTGTAGGACTTAATTAGCACTTGTCAACCTCTTAGAGCTCCTCAAGGGAAGGAGCTATGCACCACAAAGTACTAATTAATGGAAGAATCCTTCAGAACAAAGTATATGATTCTGTTGTTGTCAGATCTAATAGTGTCACAAAAAATAAGAAAAAAAGGGGGGCTGGAAGGGATATGAAGAGATAACCCAGGCAGCTCCCCTGCCCCGAGGCATGATCAGGTATATCTAAATCAGTCTTGATAGGTGAATACCCCAAATCTGGGGATGCACAGACAGCAGATTAAAATAGATACTGGTGGGCTCAGATGTGCATTGCATTCTCTGGCTCTGCTGAATGCTGGTAAATTCCCCCTCGCATGTGGTACACAGGGCTTCTCAAGTGCTCCTTGCATTGGCTTGGAAGAGGCTTTACTGCACCCACAGTGAGCAGGTACTGCTAAGATCTACCAATCTTTCCAACTCATTATTATTACAGCTCATGTAATAAAGAGCCCCATTGTAATATACAATCACCAAATCTCAAGATCTAAATTAATGAGACAAGAAATGGGAAAAAAAACACCTAAAGAACCTCCAAGTGGAGAATGTAGCACAGAGGTGTTAAAGGATCTGCTTGTGGTTATGTGAGGCTCCTGTGAGAACCAAAGCCTCAGAGCAGATTGCCCACGTCTTACAACTCAGCCATTCATCAGACCTATAATACCTGCAAATCATTCCCACCGTGTTTTCCCCACTTCTTCTCTCCCTCCTTCCCAACCCCAAGGGTCCATCTTTTGACCCTGCACATTATTCAGATGTGGCTACCGAAGCCCTGAACAACCCTAAAAATAATTCAAAAAATCAATTTTCTTTTTCTTTTCTTGAAATGAAGTTAAGCAGGTCAGACCTGGAACATTACCTAAAAAAAAAATCTGTTTAAAGGCTTTAATTGTAAAAATGTGTCAGCTCAAGAAGCCTTTCCAAGACATACATGCAGCGTACAGTAGGAGATACCTTTTTCTTTGATTAACTTCATACAGGAAAGCTTTTGAAACTTATACTTTCTTCATCAGGCCAGTGGATAAAAGCTAAGCCAGGCAACTGATACAGTGCTTCAGAAGTTTATTAAATTAACCAATTAAACTGAGACAGTATACAATACACAGAGGCCAAGGCAAACAATAGAAGGTGGAACGCACTCCCAGGGCTGAGACAATAGCATTGTGTCAGCATTTCCATTATGAAGTTATTGAGGAAGGTGTGTAATAAAGAAAAAAGCTTAAACCACTGAATTCAGTCATTCTAAGGGATTCCCAAACATGCCTGGGCAGATGGAAGAGCGAGATGCAAACCAGTTTTACACTAATTTTGTCACTTGAATTAGAAAGCAGGTTTGGCCTGGAGACACAGGTTGGCACGTCACACAGGAAACAAAGAAATGTTGTTTCTCTGCATAGTGCCCAGTGTAACAGAACTGCTCTTGGTAGCTTGAAAATGCAGCCCTCGTGAACGTGATTAATGAAGTACAGCACGGCTGCGTGGGCTGACACACAGAGCTTACTCAGTAACAGAAGGTCTTTGCAGCAAGGCTGGCATCTTGTACAACATCTTACCCTCAGTCACAGAGCCCTGATGGAGCAATGTAACAAACACAGAGATAAATGTAAAGATATCACACTTTTGAAAAGCTTTGTTCCTATCAGTAGAACCACAGAAGCTTACCCAGCTGACTTGTCACTTCTTTATACACTATGCTGGAACCAAAGGGATTACATTTAATGACAGGGAGCCGAGCATGAACTGAACACTCCAAAACTTTTTGGGTGCTCAGATGCCATTTCTGAGGTTCCTTTTTCCCAACCCAAACTGTGGGGATTCTCTGGGTAACAGATTCATGGATGAAAATGCAGAATGCAACACACTGCATTTTGCAGCACGTGAAAACCTTTTCATTATGGACAAACCTTCTCATGCAGCCCCAGAACAACTCACCGGAGGGGGAAAAAAACAGACCAATAAAGGAAACACTGACATGACATTTACAGTAACAGCACGATCAGCAGCAACTATAATTCTCCTTCAGAAAGTTACACCCACACTGCTTTCTTTGGCCTGTATACTTGTATGTTGCCTTGGTCTAACTGGTTAATTTAATAAGCTTCAGAAATATTTAGTTGCCTGGCTCAAAAGCATTGGATGTGATTTCAAACCAGGTCACCTGGTTTGCCACCACAAGTTGTTCTTGGTATGGCACATCCACGGTGCAGCATTGCAGCTCTGCTCTACGGCAGTTCTGCCATGCTCCATTTCCTCTCTGGAAACCAAACAAATCCAGCTCCATTCCCAGCAACACAGACTGGCCACACTGCTCTGGATAGGAAAGCAGCTCGACAAACAGAGGTTAAATTGAATTAGCTGGACCCACTTGCATACCAGCTCTGCAATAGAGTTTAAGAGAGGCTGGGGAGCACTGGAGGGACACATGGTGCTTCAGAAGAGACAGAATGCCATGGTGGGTGAGCACCAATCTGGAGCTGGGAAGACCCACTGCTGGGGTCCCATGGCCTTTGCCAGTGACCTGCCATGAGATGCTGAATAAGTCACTCCATTCCATGTGGTTTTCTTTCCCCTCATGCCCTCTCTCCGCTTTGATTCTAAAAGTTTTCCAAGTGATTGCATCACCCTATTTGCACAAAGTATGCATTTGCATAACATCTAGCACAACAAGACCCTGATCGCAGCTGGGGATTCTAGATGCAAGAGTTATTATGAAAAGTATTAGAGAACTCAAAGTGTTTAAATGTCCATTATGGGTATTCTGTAACCAACATCTCTTCTTCTCCAGAGAGAAGACAGTTGGGCTAGGTGATCTTAGAGATCCTTTCCAGCCTTAAAAAAATCACAGAATCATTGAAGATTCTACCATGTTGTTTCACCTAATATAGAACAGGGGAAGGTCCCAAGCTGAAGGTGTTGGCTGATGCTATTTCTTGCCAGCAGAACCTGAAGGGCATGTGGGTGACAGAAAAAAACAAGATGAACTATTTTGTAGGCTAACACTGAAAACTCAGAACTGCTGATTTGCACAGCTGGCAAGGATCTGCAGGCTTTTATACCTCTGACAACCTGGTAAAGACATTTTTCTACCCTGAGCTCTAGTTTCACTAGATTTGAATGCATCAGCCTTCTAATCCATTGATTCAGCCTTATGCAGATAGAAATCTGTCCTAATCAGAGACTGAGATTAAAAAAAAAACGTATTTCAGTTCACTCTCAAAGTCAGCCTTTCTTCTACCATCTCTCCTTTCACCTTCAAAATTGCTACAGATCAAATAAGAAGACAGAGGAGAAAAAAATTATGACAATATGGTAAGTAGTGACCAATCCTCCAAGCCGTAGGTTCACAACTAACAATGGCATAACCAGAAAGGTGCAAAGGATGCACACAAGCCAGCAGCAGCATGAGCTGAGGTGGAGCCTCAAGTTGTGGCAGAGGCAGTGCCTCAAGAACAATGCTTAGGAAGAATAAGGCCAGCAGCCCATGGGCTGCTCAGCAGCCAGGACCCCCCCCCCACCTCTCACTGAAGAAACAGCACCCGGTGGTCTGGCTTCACAACCTGGAGAGAAGAAACTAGCTACAGCCCTGATCCCCTTTTAAGGAACCACAGATTTCCTAAAAACAAGAGGGAGGATGGGACCCACAGTCCTGTTCAATAGCACAAAAGGTGCTGGTTTTCTACATCCATCCCCAAAACCTAGACTTTTGACATTTTCCTCATGAACCGAGCACACAAACCAGGTCTGAGTGGAGTCATTTCACACAGCCTAGAAAACAACTATGAATATGAAAGTTACTATACTCACTCTTGTAATTCCTGCAAGCCATGAAGACTTCTGCAAAGCAGCCACCCATACAGGGCCAACCATCTTAAAACACCAGCACTAATCCAAAGAGAACAAGATGGGCAAGTACAGAGCAATTTGTTGAAGAGTTCATCAAGCAACAGATTTGGGCTGTCTTAATTTCCACCTGCTGTGCTACATCCCCACCCTTTGCTTCCTCATTGCCTCCCATGAAAAAGCATGGGATTCATGAGATCAATGCTGATCAGCTTCCATTCAAGTTGAACAGTCTCTTCTTGACCCGTCTTTGGGGGTTTTGTGGTGGTGTGGGGTTTGTCACTGTGTTGGTTTTCAACATTTTTTTGTTGTTGATGTTGTTACTCAGAGGGTTTTTGTTTTGATTTTTTTTTTTCCCCAATTAAAATGGCAAAGATCTCTTTCTAAAACAAAAAAGAGGCTACAATGTGTGAAACACCTTTCCCTTTAATGACCTGCAGCACAGCCAGCTGGGCCAAAGTTGGCTATGATGTCAGATTGCTGGTGCTTTAACACCCCTAAGTATTTCTCTAACTAAGCAGAACTCAAAGGCTTCCTCCTCCAGCAAACACCTGAGTAGAAATGACTCACCCACTGTGTCGGCAACTGGCACAGATCCGTCAGCCCTACCACCAAGCCTGCTTACATTCATTAAACACTAAGAAGCAAGATTTTTCCTTCTGTGACTTCCAAAAAGCTTTGTCCATCTATACCTTGCATAAGAAGTAGCCCTCCCCCTCTGCTCTCCTCAGTGGGGTGGAGGGATGAGTTGGGGTTAAGCATACTTGTAAGACCAGCCATAAAAGCAAAGTCATTTTTTCAAGCTCACGAAGCATTCTAATGAATCCATCTCTAATCAAATCATTTCTTATTTTTTCTGCCTTGCTTCCTTCAAAAATAATGCATATATCATGGTATGTATGAGCATGCATCCCTAATAACTTTTGAATGAGTTGGTTGCTTTCAGCTCAATTTGATAGACAGGAATTTCAGAGCTGTCTTATCACTAGAAGTTTTGTGGAAACAGGCAACAGGAGAGAATAGAGAGACCCCAAGCATGGAAAGCTGCAGTGTGAGTACACCTAGTGTTAGAATGCTAGAAACCAGAAGACACCATTGTAAAGGCACCAACACACTGGATAGCTTCAATGGAAGGCAACAGTTGAAGGCTATGACATAGAAAGCCATAGTACATCAAGCACTGGCCAAATGGTTATTTTAAAGAATGCTGTAAAAAAAAGTCATCTCAAACAGCCTTCAAGAGAGCGCTCAGAAGAGCACACAAGACAGCTAGATACTTTAAAAGAAGCCTATAAGCAAAAGCACTCATTTTAATGAAATTCTGGGCTGGACACTCCTCTTACACTCAATCATTAGTTTCAAAAGACTGACTTCTGACATACCCCACAGTAAATCCTAGATCCTACAAATCCATTCTTTATTGCCTGAGTAGCTCCGTTTAAAATCGATAGGATTACTCACAGTAGTAAAGTTAAGCATGTGTGAAAACGTTTGCAAGATTGAGGCATAAAGCCTGGTCCAGGCACAGCTTTTGTACTTGAAGAACTGGTTCACTTACAGGTTTGTTTTGTTTTTGGTCTTGTTTTTAAAGAAAACAAGGGAATAATTAAAGCCATACAACTGCCTTGAAGTGGACACATTTTTATTAGTGTAACAGGAGCTTCCAACAGCACTGCCATGCCCAGGTTGGCTGTGGTGACCCAACAGAGCTCCCACATCAGGAGCTTGTGTCAGTGCACAAAGAGCTGCCAACCCACTGCTTCTACTCACATCTCTCCAGATAACTTATCCATGGAAGGCACCTGATGGAACCAACAACATGGACAACCCCAGGCTGTAAGACCATTTAGTCTGAAGCATATCAAGAGTAGGATATTACTTCCCATGATACCCTTCTACTTTCATGCAAGCACATGTGCATGGAGGAAAGGAAAAGAGCTTGAGAGCTCAGACTTCCACATGTATTGAACTGAGGGAGGTGTAAAACAGCAAGATCGTCCTGTAAGACGATGACAAAAAGGAGCATCCGCTCTGAGGAAAGCATTCAAAGGTTCGGGAGTTGCAAGGGCAGGAGAGGAACAGTGGGCCAACATATCCAGATTGCTAAGAGGTTAAAAAAATTGTCACACTTTCAAAGAAAAAGAAAGAGACAAAAGACATTAAGAGTAAACAGGAAATTTGGGAAATCTATTTCGTTCAAAGTAGCAAACATCTGGGATAAATTGTCAAGAACTTAAGACCATCAAAGTGAAGTATTAATGAGGTTAAGAGGCAGCTAGACTGGAGGAGGAGACTGAAGAGTACAGTGACAAAGGAGAGAAGTGGAGATGAGGTAAAACCTAAAGGCAAAAGGCTCATTAGCCTTAGGGCCTTTGTAGGTTTTTTTCCCCTCCTCTGTTCAGTATTTCCTTATTTTCTCAGTGCTTCAGGCTTATGGTGATTTCGTGTACTGGTTTTTGGGTTATGGAAACAAAATAGTACCTTTTTCTTAGTAGTACTAACTGACATGGTATGTCATTGTTGAGCTTCCATACTTCTAATTTCAACTCAGAAAAGCACAGGAGAACTGAATTCGTGCTACTCCTTCCACCAAGCAGAGCCTTCTGAAGTCTGGAGTTGCCCCTCCCTTTCACTTTTCCAATTAAGAATTATTTTTATTAGAGAATGTTTCTTAAATAAGAAATAAAGTGGTATTTTTAATAAAAAAAAGAAATCCATAAAAATGTTTTCTAAAGTTAAAAGCTGTTTGGTTTTCTTTAAAGACATTTGTTTCAAAGTAATTCAAAACAGGCTAAACAACACCTTTCAAGATGACAAAAACCAGTAGGCATAAATGAATAAAGAGCCTAAGGAAGTACTTATTGTGACTTATCCCTTGATATACAGATCCTTCTGTAGGAGAGATGGTCAGAAAGCTATGTTGGCCCTCACTCAAAAGGGGAGAGCAGTCTTCCATCTCTGCCTGGACTATTATTAACTATATTGGTTACATTCATGGCCATTAACATCCTTTAAAAGATCATCTTGGAATTTTGCTTTCCACTTCCCATTATTGAGCAATGGAATAGTCATAAAACAGTAGATGGAAACAACTGAGAAGAAAAGAAAGCCTCCGAGTTCCAATCTCTGCCAGTTCATTTAAACTGAACTGAAGATTCAACATGAAATCAATTCAGGAGTCACAGAACACACACACACACATTAAGAAACTCACTGTGGGGGGATACAGAATAGTAAGACACACACTTGCCTGTCCTCTGCTCTAATAACCACTGGTAGACTTCAGCCAAGGCTCACAGAGGTTTCAAAGATACAAACTGCCTGTGGACTTCACAGGACAGGCAGCTGGGTGAGGGATGAAGATGCTCTTAAAAGCCCCAACTGAAGTAAAACACTTATTAGACTTGAGAGAATTCACACCAGCCTTCATTACTTGCCTAATAGCACAGGGCCCATTCATGCTGTTTGTTATCAGCTGAGCACCCACATCTAAGGAGTCAGAGCTTTATTGGGAACATCTGCTCCCGGCTTAGCAAAAGGCAGCAGGAGCTTTGCTTCAGCCTCAACAACTTCTCCATTAGCTGGCCCCAACCACCTGTCTGCACCTTTCCAGCCTGAGAGGAGCCACCTCACATGGATAGGGTCTCAGGGAGCCATCAGAAGACAGGGTTACCAGCTTGCTCCATGGGCTCTGTGCCAACAGGCAGCTCCCCAAGGGAAAGCCCCCTGCCCTGTGCCATAGGGGCATCACCAGTATGCTCAGGCACAAACACAGATCTCCAACACCAAAAGCAGGCAGTGGTTTTCCCACTGACTGGGGGGCACTTTAATGAGCACACTGCACTGAAGAAGCAAGAAAAAAGGTGGTAAGCTTTGTACATTATAGAGAAATCCAAAGGGTTACTCTGTATGGCCAGACACAGCTGACTAAACAAGACATTACAAGTCATTCAAGCTTAGGTAAAAACAAAACAACAAAAAACCCCACAGCTCCCCATCCTACCTCTTCCAAGAACCAGCTCCCCAGGCACAAGCCCTGAACTGATCCAAGACCTCCAGCACCCAAATTAACACACCACTCAGATAAAACCTCTGCCTTACCTTGGTATGCTGGGCCTCGCCTCAGTGTCAGCCATGCCAGAGCAAGTATAGGGGAACCAGGACCACAGATGCCACCCTCCACAAACCAACCTCACAACTGCACCTCACAGCTCTTTATAGTGTCCTTCACAGGCAGCAGTTCCTGTGAGGCCAAGTGGAGCCCATTAGCATGAATCCCCCACACCTGCACAGCTCCACACAGGTGTGGAAGAGGCCCCAGGTGTTGGTGATGTTCCCAAAGGGCCTTGGACAGCCTCAGCAAAGCCCCACTGCCATTTGCAGAGCATGGCTGCAGCTGAGGGAAAGCTCTGCTCCCCGTGCCAAGTTGTGAATTATTCACTTTTCTAATCGAACTATGGATATTTCTACCCCTTCAGCCCATGATTCACACAGGTGTTATTTTCTTCAGCATTAAGTTCTGTGGTACTCAGGGCCCTGGGAGGGTAGAGATCCTTGCTGAAACCAGCCAGTTCCTCCTCTACAAATAACCTTCTGGATGCTATTTAAACTGCATTCTTTTTGCATATGATAGCTTAAAGGCACCAGCTTACAGCAAATTTGTAGAGATTTATCTACTTTTTGGCATGCTGGAGGAGCATACCCCACTGTGTTCTCCTCACTTTAGTGTAAAACAACTTGTTATGAGGGCACCTGAGCCTGTGATGCAGAGAGCAGCAGCAGTTTTAGCGTTGTGGGGGTAGGCTTGTGAAATAGACCAAAATCCAATCACTGTGTCAGGAGATAGGCTAGCAGGCAGCTCACAGTCTGGAAAAGCAATGTAGCTAACAGCTGCTGGTCATCAGGAGACATGTTTGGTTCTAACTACCTACTTGCTGGACTACTTTCTACCTGGAACAGGCTGCCCAGAGAAGTTGCAGACATTCCTATAGACATTCAAGGTCAGGTTGGATGGGATTCTAGGGAGCTTGATCTAGTAGGGAGCAACCCTGCCCACAACAGGGGGCTGGAACCACATGATCTTTAAGGTCTCCTCCAGCCTAAGTCATTCTATGATTGCTGTGATCTCAGCCAAGACAGTTTGTATCATGCATTTTCCTTCCAGCTTTCTGTCTATTTGGATCTCTTGTCACACCTGTACATAATGGCTATTGCACCATGAAAGGGCAGCTACCATCTTCCAATCATTGTAACAAAAAATTCCTGTCTGGCCTAACATCTGAGCTCTGTGCTCCTGCTGAAGCAGCTGACCAAATGCTGAGTTTGCCAGTATGTTTTGTCAAAAAAATGATGTTCTTCAGGTCAAAAGGCACAGTAAGCCATCATTTAAACTGAAGGGGCCAGTAACAAATGGCAGCAATTCTCCAGATAAGGACTCAAGGAGGTATTGCCATGCTTGACCTTAAATACCTGAGTTAGCATTCCTAGGCCCTTGCTTTATAATTAGCAGAGTCAGATAGATGCTTGCAGAGGCTGAATCAGAGCAGAAATGAACTCAAGTGACCTGTAATGCCTATTCAAGGACCTCTTTCCCTTCAATCAACGAAGAGAAGTCCTGCAGAGACAAGCCTACTTGAACATAGACTAGATTAAGTGGCCAAAGTTAAGTGAATGCACGTGAGCATCACCCAGGTTACAGAGCTCTAACAAATAATTGCAGGTTTGCATTTAGGAAACCTGTGTTATTTCAAATACTATTCCCAAATGTGCTTCATGGATCCATTTATGCTTTCATATGTCTTGAGTTTGGAAAAAGGTCTGAAGCATAATGCGAGACAAGCGACATCAGACACAATAACTGTGCCAGTGCCTCCACAGAGCATCAACATGTCCTCAAGTGTTCCTTTCTGAGTTGTGTACAACAGCCACACAGTCAGAGCTGTGGGAGAGGAGTCTTTTTCTGGTGCAAGCCATGGGCTTGTGTTTGGGAATCCAAGTGGTGGATCTTTACTACCCAATGTCAGACATTTATACATACTGAAGTTATTCCCCAGTCCTCTCCCCAAGGCTGAACAACGCCAGTTCTTTCAACTCCTCCTTCTATGTCAGATGTTCCAATCCCTCAGTCATCTTCATGGCTTTTTGTAGATGTTCTCCAGTACATCCACATACTTCTTGTCTGGGGGAGCCCAGAACTGGACCCAGTTCTCCAAATGTGTCTCACCAGTGCTGAGGTGAGGGGAATGCTCTCCTTTCCCAGCCTTCTGTCAGTGCAGCTCAGGATGCTGTTGGCCTTCTTTGCTGCAAGGACACTCTGTTGGTTCACCACTTGTTAACCATTGGGTTTTTCTCTGCAAAGCTAATTTTTAGATAGGACAGTTCTACTGTAAGGGATCTAAGAAGATCAGCCCAGGTCTGTATCGCTGCAAGGGTTATACCTCCAGCTCATTAATACAAAATTTTAATGCACTATTGGTATTGTATTCTCACATTGAAAACTTAAATTTCAGACAATCTGCACCTTTGTATCATTAGTGAAAATTCAAGATGTGTCCTGAGATAACCTGTGCTGGCACATTACCAAGGTAACAGTGACAGAGGGGAATCAAAGCTAAGGAAGTTTCTGGGATAGGAAGGACAGACTACAGGGGATCAGAGGTCGTCAATTAATAAGAAATAGAAGTCTGGAATAAACTGTTCCCCACATTGCCTAGAAACATATATAACTTTCGCTGCTGCTGCTTCACAGAGGATTTTTTGTCCAACTTAGCATACCATGTTTTAAGAAAAAAATATGCACAAAGTTAAGGTAATCCTAAAGAGAACAAGAACTGGAAATGGAGAAAAGATCACTGAGAGAAGTTGTAAAAAGAATGCTGAAAAACAGAGAACTAAGCAGTCTTCCAGTGCACAGTGTTCATTACAAAGAAGGTAGAAAGGATGAAATTGACTTAATTTGCAGATAGAAAGTTTTTGCTTAGATGGTTGGGAGGAAAAACATCCACATACATATATATAAGAACAGCACTTGAATAAGGCTTGCTTTGGACTTGAGGTTACCTAGAAAGTTTAAACAGGTCAGAAAAAGAGTTTTAACAGCTCTGCCTCCAAGCAGAACAACGAGCTTGGGGAAACTCATGAGAACCTTTCTTTCTTTTATGCCTGTTTATGACAGTATATCTCAGATGCTGCTGCACCCATCCACAGTTTCAGGAAGGATTACAGGGTTAAAATTTGAAGCGTTAATAAAGCAGATTATCAATTCTACACTGTATCTTTTTCCCCCCTTTTTTTGCTCATCCAAATAAGCTATTGTTTGCGAAGAGGCTGACACTAAAGAGCAACTGCCAGAGTTCACACAAGTTCAATTCCCAACTGAGCATTTTAGTGATGCTTTGGTGAGAATCTTGTTTTTGTGGAAATAACCTCAGCTCTTTGTTTCCTTTCGTTAGCTGAATCTGCATCCAAAACCCATAAGCGCAGCTCCCTGTCCCCAAGTGAAAATGGGAGTTGAAATGAAACCAGGATTGATAAAGATTCTGAGAACAAGCATTGTATTCATCTGAACATTTGTCATTTCCCCTCAGAGAAGGTCCAAGGAGAAGCAGAGATCCAACAGTGTAGCTCAATTTCCTTTGCAGTAAACATGGAGAGCGTGTGAGCTCTAGTGCTGACCCGAGGGAGGGAAGGGGTGCAGCCAGGAAAGGGGTGGAATTCAGAACTGCTCACCCAGACTGCTGTCTGCTCCAGAGCTGCACTCGAAGAAGTCATGTAACTAGGTAATAACAGATGAAAAAGGATCCATCAAAAAGTGTGCATGCTTTGATGGAGAAATACGTGACCTCATCTTTCAAGAATACCATCCTCAAAGTTTTTGTCTATCAACTCACACAAGGAAAAATAAATCTCTCTGTATAGAAGGTAGAAGGTAAGCCTTCGTGCCATTTTATCTGCTCTCCGATCTCATTCTGAAATCTTTAAACAGAACAAAAACCGTAAGCACCATCTGACATCTGATGCCTGAATGACTTCAGCTCCTGTAAGTGGAACAGTCGGTATTCACTTGGTGGGGTCTGTGATTTTGTGGAACTCATACAAGGCAGTGCTGGGCTTGGTACTCGGTTTGTGTCACAGTAGAGCATTTTCCAGACCCCCTACTCAAACAATTTCCAAATGAAGATGCAAATGAAACATCCGTTCCTCATATAAGCAGCTCCTTTCTTTGCTAAGAAGACTGTCACTAGTTTGGGTCCATATAAGTGTCCAAAGCAGAAGCTCATAAATATTTTTTTTCTGCTGTGATACTGAAAATACCTCCATGACCTCCCATTTCCGAGCTACAATCTCATCCCATAAGCAGTGCTCCCACTCCTGCAAATAAATATTTTGGGGGTAAAAGTGCAATCATGAAGCAGAGGTGTGAACTGTGCTTGCACAGCAAAGCTCAGCTTCTGGCAAATAAGCCAGGAGGTGGAAAAAGAGGTTATGCAGACTTCTGTGTTTTGTGGAGTTTCACTGGGCACTAAAACCCAGTCAAACTGCACAGCCCACAGAGAGGGAGGGGTTTGGAGCCCCCTGCAATTGTTTTAAATGTTACAAGAGCATATGTCAAGAAGTGTCAAAACTCTCTCCACACCTTCATCAAGATTCCCATAAGGAAGGACCAGATTTTGCTTCTGGTTGTGTCTACCAAAACTGTGAATTGATCTAATTCTTGGTAGATGCATCTGGGATTCGTGTACTCACACCAGAAAAACACTGTTGTTACAGGCATTTGTGCAGTGCTTCTGAACATAGGTGCAAGGGGTGAGATTTATTAGGCCAGCTCAAGCACATGTCCTTGCCAGGCTACTTCTCATTCCAGTTTTCCCAATTACTGGTAGGCATCATGTGTAGGGATTTGTTAGAACAAGAAGAAATGCAGGTGGGGCTGAATGTCACTTCCTTAAGCCATGCAGATGCTAAAACTTTTTCATCTAAGCTCTGCCTTGCCTGATGAGGGCAGAATTTGCCACCTTGCCCTCACGTTCTCTTTCTTCGAGAGAAACAGAAAAGAAACAGCTCGTTACCTACTCTTCATGTCTGTGGGACTGTGGTGCCAGCAACACTGATGCAGAAGGAAACCTTTTTCATTAGCTGTTAAAACAGCAGAAGTTTGTTTTGCTTTGGCTGCAATGTCCTTCTGACTCCCACGCAGGAAGTATTCGTGCAGTATTACACATAGACAGAACGTGTCCAGTTCCTAGAAGTCCAAATACAAAAAACTGTAGCCCATTTTAGAAGCTATGCTGATCTTGAATTATGAAGGTGGATAGTTTGCTTTCATGTGTAACCCTGGGCTACAATTCCTGAGTTCTTTACTTGTATTTTCCCTGGACTTCCAGATGACCTTTGGAAAATACATTCTTTCAATGTGTCCTTCACCCCGAAAACAAAGATCATGACCGACTGCTGAAAGAACTAGCCCTTACTGTTACTCAAGGACAACTTCCTACATATATGAAGATGCCTCTGAGGGGGAGATTCATTCTTGCTGGCTTCTATGAGTGCCTAGGTACATTTTGCTATGAGAAAAATAGCCACTGTTCCACTGTGTCTGTTCTTTTGCACCAAAGGAAGAGAATCGAGTGGCTTACGAACCAGGCCACATCACTGAGCACATTCACAAAAGCTAAAGGTTGTTTTATTTGCACTTTCATTGCAACGAGAAAGAATTTTATTTACCAAATGCTCTTCCCAGTGCAGTAAGTTAGAGGATTTCTCAATCAGCACATGGAGCTTATATATAAAAAGCAAGAGGTTAAGCAACATTGCAGTGCCCAATGGACCATCTGGTGAACATTAGGATTGTCAATAAATCACAACAGCATCAGTTCATCAAGAAAATTCCATTTCAAACCACTGATGAAAAAAAAAGGATGGGAAAAAACTCACAAAAAAAATTGGTATTTTCATCTTTTATAAAAACAGGAGCATTAAACAACTTTAATCTAATTTCACTTGTTTTATTGGTTCTCTTCTGATGACCACATGGCTTCACATACTGAATGTTCAGCCTTTTGCCTTGCACAGAAAAGCACAATGAAATAACTTGGTGCATCATCACAGGAGAAGCTCATCTTTCATTTTAGTCTTTCTCCTCACCATGGGTGATAACATAACAGAGGTTCTTATAGTCAAGATTACCAGAGACATCTGGAGGGAAAGCAGCAAACATCTGGTTGATCTGCCAAGCAAACAGGAGATAAGTGTTACAAGCACGGGACTGCAGGACAGCAACAAGTACTGCTTTTCCTTTCCAGTCCAGTTCAGCTCCCTTCTGGCCTGATTTGTTAACTACTATGGAAAAATTTTCTGTAGTTCCAGTAAAATTGCGATAGGAGCTAGGACAAAACTACTCAACACAGTCCTGTTCAAATCAAAGCTCTGTATCAAATAGCTCTCCCTAAAGTCCAGATAAGCCCCGACTAAGTAATGTATTCCAGTCTGTACCCCAGTCTGGTCCTGCCATGAACAAACTCCACTCAATCTCTTCTTCAGAAAAGAAAGTCCCTCTAAATTCCTCCCAGCCATCAGAATCCATGTTCAATCTCACACAAACCATGAAGTCAGTACCTCCTTTCAGGATTCATTTCAGATTTCAAACAAAATAACTCTCGCAGAAATGAAAAACAGATCACAGTCCCCACCCAAACACATTTGAACTCTGGTAAATTCATTGCCCAGCTCACCATAGGAAAGAACAGCAAGAGATAGGCCATGCTTACACTTGGATGGAAGTCCAAGGAATCTGTTTGACTTTGGTTTAGCCATGGAGCTATTCAGAAGAGATGCTTTGAATTGTTCCTAATTGCTAAAGCTGGCATCAGCCTTCTCTCAGACTGGATTTGAGCTGAATTCATGCATTTAAAGAGGGGCAAATGCTTACTGCTGGAGAGACATCCCTATTTCGAGTAAGGCAGAAGGTCCTTACCTCTTCTTGACTGAACCGGTCTGCTTGTGTCATAAGCATTTCTTTGATGCTGTGCAAATAAAATGAAATAACCTGATTAAAGGGTGATAATGGCACATGACAATTCAGATGGCAAGATCTGTCCTGAAGTCGCATGAAAGAAAGTCTGTGTGACCGCATAAATTAGAGCTGTTAATCCTTATATGATATTTTAAGAGATTTTCTGCAGGCACCCATCAGTGTCAATGCCTCGCTCTGCCAACTTATTTTGCCTTTGTGACATTTTATAGAGGTTTAAAATTGTTTAAGGTTATTATTCTAATTGTAAAACTGCAATTTTTGTATGCTTATCTTAACCTAAAATGGTACGTTTTCTCACTTGCTCTTTAAAGTTTGGACCACTTAACAAAACCAAAAGAGAGAATATTTTCTGTAAAATCTGAGGATGAAAGGAACAGAGCATGAAATAAGAAAGAGGACTTGAAAGAGAACTCCAACAGCTATTCCAAATCATCATCTGAGAATCCCTTTATTTGCATGCAATCATTCCCAGAGGAGACTGTGAAACTGTGTGAGACCTGTTGTATTTCACAGTGCAAGATCTTGATCTGGAGTTACAGAACTGTAACAAGGAGCTTATCCACACACAATCTCCATTCTGTGCAATTACATCAAAGAGAATATTTTGGGGACAGATCCTCAGCTGATTTACCCTCTGTTTTCAAACCCATTGTAGGAACTCAGTTAAGCATGTGATTTTTTTACCTAAATGTATAGGTGAATAGGAACATCAATCCAACCCCTTTAGACAGAATGACTGTATCACTTATTTGGAAGGGTAGAAGGAGAAAATTGGAAAAGGAAGATTCTGGGTAATGTATAAGGACCTCACCCACAAGGCCAAGCATGGAAATATTCTGGCAAGTTCTGGGAAATACTCCGAGGTCACAGAGAGAGCTTAAGCTATCCTGTATGTTTCCTTTGCACTACTTTCCCATGCTTCTTATTTAGCAAAATCTTTCTTCATCTCTTCCTCTCATATTGCCATTTCTGTCTTGTTGGGCTGGTATTTGTTATGTGACTGCAATTCTTGACGTGGAATTCCTAAACGATCTCTGGTTGGGGGGCACAGAGAGGTCATTCTCGTCGATGTACATTGATCACTGGATGTATGTGCATTGGGGCAAACAGCATCAGAAAATGTAAATAGGAAGTGTGATCCAGGAAGGAGCTTGGTGAATAGAAGGAAGCACTTACAGCAGTTTTGTTAGAAGTCACAATAAACTTCATCAGAACCAGGACTGAATTAAAAAGAGATCTGGGCATGATGTGTCTTCTACTTACATGCTTGAAGTATTTAGGGGAAAAGATCAAATATCTAATTATAATCTTCTGATGCATAGCCCAGTAGGCTCTGGCACACTCACAAGGAAGAAGGACTGAGTTAAGGATCTATGCACATTTTCCATTATTTATTTTATAGGGAAATGAATGCTCACCATTTCCAAAGCTAGAGATTATGAACTTTTTTCTTTCTTTGTGTATCTTGATTTCTTTTTTAGAGACTACTTGTTTCTAAAAAAAATTAAAAAAAATAAATCACCACCACCTCAAAGTCTTCTGGGCAAAAAGGATCCATTTGCCTTGTTGTGGTTGTCTAAATGCTATCTCTTGTCCTGCCTGACAACAGTTCCTTCTCCAGTTGTGAATATTTTGTTGCCTCCTTGTATTTGCAAAACATTTTCCCCTGTAAAAGCTCTGGGACACTTCGTTATTCCCCTGGGATTTCCCTTCATACATTGTTTTCTCAGGTAAAAAGCAGGTAAGTTAGAGCAAGCAGTGCTCTACAGCTATGATGAGAAACGTTCCCAGCTCAGCCAGAGCAATCGCCAAAGAACCAGAATGCGTTTATGCTCTCTGGGTCCATTTTCATCTGGTACAAATCTGTGAAGTTTTATTGGCATCAGCATTAGACACAGTTGATGTTGGCCTGACTCACTTTGTCCAATGAATGGCATTTAGAACTGAATCATCTAACCTTTCCAAAAGCAATGCCAGTTTACACCAGCTGAGAAGCTGATCTAAAACACTTTTTCTTTTTGACATCATGCTAGAGGAAGGACTTTATGTGTGGTATAATGATGCAGACAAACAAAGTCTGTCACTGAATTTGGAAGTAAGTTATAAACTCCTGAAGCTTCTGGAAAGGTTAGAAGGCTCCATCCCAGCTACCATCAAATGGACTAAGTGAGTCATTTCCAGACTAGAGGTGAAAACACGCAGAGGGAAGAGCCATAAAAATCCCCAGAAGGATGTTAACTCCATGAGCATAAAAAGAAGTTCTGACTAAAAGGTCAGTGTGGCTGGTTTAGGAGAGGAACATTCCAGCATTTTTTTCATATGGAGAAATATTATTTATTAGCATTAACTGTCATATTGAAAGGGCTGCATGAGCCAACATAAAAAGTATTTCAAAACCTTCAAATGTCTGAATTTTGGAAGCAAATGAATAGAAGTTAAACCTCAAAGACGTTCGTGGAATTGATTTAATGGTTTGCTCTGTAATGATCAACAATACCCTCGGGTCTAATAAGTAAACATTATGCTCTGTTGTGGTGATGAACTGAAACAATTGTCTAATGTTAGCAGTGTAATGGGGGTGGGAACAAGGTTGACCTTTTCCATTAAGTTAAAAAAAAGTATTTTTCTCTCATCTTCATTTTGGAGTGTGATACTGCATTCCTAATTTACCCCAAACTCCAACTGGCTTCCAGCATCTGAGGAATGTAGAACTGGATGCAGGGTGGCAAGCTGCAGATTTTGTATGCAGGACATTGTTACAGATAGTGGTGGGAAATACAACATTTCATGGGTTTTGTATCATCAGAACGTTGTATTTCATGGTTGTGATTTCACTACCGTGTGATCTGGCCAATTAGACAGCAGGCTACATTTTATTCTGATAGTGTTTGAGTCACTTCTGGTGTGTTACCAAGAGTGTTCTTCCCATGCTATTTGATAACATTAACCTCAAAGCAATGAGAACAACTGTTAACCCTCTGTTCTTTCCTGTTGTTTACTGCATCCACTTGTTGCATCTTGATTTAATTAATTTGGATGTCCTTTAGTGAAAATATCGTCTCTTGGCTTTGTGTTTTTCACACTGCTTACCATAATGAGGACTCAATAATATCCATAATAGGACTCTCATGCTCACTGGGAATTAAGTGCCAGTGTCATAAAAAAAAAAGCATATTGGTAATGGAAGGAAATACTGTACATGATTTTCCTATCTTTAACTAACTTTGTGAGACACTGATAATTGCAGGTTACATTCTGGACCACTCCACCTCAGGGGTGCTGGTAACAGGCTCAGTTTTCTTTTACCTTATCACAACATTAGCAGAGTTCTTGGATGCAAATAGAATTTTGTAACCCATGGTTCCCTAGTAAGCTTCTTGTACATATTATGCTTTAGAAAACTCACCTGAACTGGCTGCTGGAGTACCAGTATAGTCCCCACATTCACCATGGAATTTAGGCATATGCATAAATCAAGGCACATAAAGCATTTCACCAGAGCCATGGGTCAGAATTCCTCATACACTGCCCTGATTTGATATCATTTATCTCATTTACCTGAATGCCTGCTTCCACCATTTGGATAGTATAAGCAGGATTTACATTTGTGCAATTAGCACTTAAAGTCCTTTCACCCTGCTCTCTTGGTGTAACAGGTTATGAATACAAATTAGGTCCTGCCTCCTTATTTAAATAATAGCTATATTGATAATAGTCACCATATTATTAATAGTATTATTTGCTTTGGCTCTCAACATATCTAGTAGAAATTTAGGGCAAATTCTTGTCTGGAAGCAGAAGGCTCAAACAGTAAACATATAACAAGTAAAATGTTTTTACTAAAACCATGTCCCAGAGTTAATTAATTTGACCACTTTTTTAAAAAGGGGGACTAGCTTTCCCATTTCAGTTAAGCACTCTGACAGTCAGGCACCAGACACGCATTTTATTTTTACATATGGAGTTAATCTACAAAGAGTCATGTGTTGATTTATATCCAGACCTTCAAAAAAAGGCTATCTGATGGCCTACATGTGATTATATTTCCGTTGCCTCTTGCAACGTCTGAAGGCAATAACATCTCTTTTTGGTATACAAATACATTTGTACAATAGTCTAGTCTTTTAACTCTGGCTTACAAAGCCTGCCTGTCTCTTAAAATACTGTGAAAAAATATAGCTTGTAAGGAGTTCTTTAAACTTGTGCTATTTATTATTAATAATAATCATATTTTAAAAGAACTTGAAATAAACTTACTAGTCTGCCTTTATGTGGCCTTTTCCTTCTGGGTCGAAAATCTTAAAAGCATTCAGAATGGTTTCTTCTGGGTCCGTGCCTAAAATTAATGAAACATAATTTAGAAGCCTGGGTGTATCTGTGTCTGCAGAATACTTGCTATGTAATAATTGCATTCACTGGAGAACACAGCGAAATGGAGAGTTCTGCAGTTGTAGGTTTGAAGACAAAGGTTCCTTAAGTCGGCAGCATTTGTCATGTCAGATAAACAATAGAGGTGAACAGTTCAGTGCTCAGAAGCTTTAAAATAATAACTCATATATATTCTGTGTCTGCAGGAGAGAAAACGTCCAGGAACTGGTCTCCAATATCAGTACCCAGAGGATTAGTGGCTTTCAGAAATGAAAATATAACTGTTTCCCTCCCTGGCTTCCTTTAATCTTGTACTGTATGTTCCTTGCAAAAACACTTTTTGATGTTACTTGTTCTTCACCATATAGAGAAGAGCTTACTTCCCTCACTAAATGGAGCTCATCATAAAATCTGGATATCAGTGGAATGCAATGGAAGCAGGATGATCAGTGTGGAACGGTGATTGGCTCTTATGTTCTGTAGCATGCTTCCACTTAAGTATCTCTTCACAGCAACACAATAAGTGTTATTTATATAAACAGGATGGTTTAAAGCACTGGACTGCTGCTCCAAGATTTTGCCTCTGTTCATAGCTGGGCCACAAACTCTTAGTATGACTTCAATTTCTCTGCTCCTCTGCTCCCAGCAATCAAATGATAGTAAGAGTCTTCATTTTCTTTCACTCTTTATCTGTCCCATCTCTTTAGATTGCAAAAAAGAATGCATCAGAGAATAGCTTTCACAGGGCCTTAATCTTGACTGGGATTTTTGACTATTCTATAATGCCGTAGATTCTGAGTATTCTCATTTACAGACAGTTTCTACCCACACCAAAAGATATCCTATATGCTCTGTTTTTGACTGGTCCTCAGTATTTCTAAACACTATAGTAGTATAATATAAATCATTATTCATAACTTCAGGAAACCAAATTTACAGGCTGGTACATTGACACAAGTTACTTGGGATGCTGAAATGGTGAAATTGTGATTTCAAAAGAAGGGTTAGTACCCAAAGAATCCATTACTATTTACATCTATGTTACAAAGTTTGACAGAGAGAGAACCAGAGCAGAACCCAGGCATGATTCTCTGATTGAACAACTCAACCATATATACTCCTGATGCCCCCTGAGTTTTCTTTGTAATCGTAAGGATTAGTGGTACAATCTTAGTAGGTATGATGGTCATTGAGCAGAAGTCTGTCTGGCCTCCTTCTGGTCATACGCTGTCCACATACATTTTTCTGCCAGCTTGGATGCACTGTATTCATTCTGCAATGAATAGATAATCAATATAACGAGCATTGGTATTTAATGAGTGCTTTGATTGTTCTGTGAACAGAAACTTTTTCCATCTCTGAGGAAAGGTCTGCATTTAAAGCAGTCACCGCTGTGTGGGGGATTTTTTTTTCCTCCTTACTGTGTTTTACATTTTCTGCTCTGTCATATCCTTGGACTTTGGCTTTGAAGAGAAGCAATGCAGCAGGCATTCTTTATTGATTAGCTGGTAAATAAAGTGGTTTCTTTGATGTGCGGCATCTCTGTTTTCTGTACAAATTGTATTATTCTGACTCCCTGTAGAAACAGCTCCATGTGGTTGGCATTAACATAAACTGAGTTTTGTTAGCTGTTCATCTGGCATCATAATCTCTATATACAAAGCTAAAGCTCGTCCGAAAAATCCCAGCTTCCCCTTTATGACAGAAATCAATTATAGCACAACAAATTTTACTTAGAAAGCACCTTTCACCAAATTCTCTGAGTAGTACTTAGCTAATAAAGAGTGTTGCAAAATTGCCATATCCACTTCCTCTAGCCTTTTTTCCCTTTCTAATTGCACTACAAAGGCTCTTCATCCCAATTAGTTTTGATTGGGAATGTGCAGTCTTTTGGCTCTGCTTCCTTTGCATGACAAACCCAACCAGAAGGGCATGACAAGCACAGCTGTGATTTTCCCTTCACCAAATGGAAAGAACAAAAACCTTCCTTCTCTTCTAGTAGCCAACAGGAAACCTGTGAACAAGAGGGGTATGCTTTACCATTCACCTTCCTGTGCTGGCGCTGGTTTCAGGCCACACAATTGGCAGGGCCAGCCTCTGCCAGCCTCAGCAGTCATAAGAGGCAAGAGGGAAGAGGGGGAAGGAAGAACAGCTCGCCTCCGTGCTCCCTGAGATCATAAGCAACACAAATGTACAGTAATGTGCAGCAGGGCAACCCATCAGAAACAGCTGTGTATCCCAGAAGGAAGATCACAGAGCAGGGCACTGCCTGCTTTGCAGGGTGGTATCCAGAATGTAAAGGTGTGGGTACCACTGTGGTCAAGACAGAGTGATACCTGGGTAATACAGTCCTCTCCTCAACGTCAGTCTACAGGCTCCTCTGTCACCCTTATGCTTCCCAGAAATACTGTATTTCTTAGCAATAGTGTGTCTCTTTGAGGACTGGTTACATCAGTACTTCCTAATAGATTTCTTTATTTTCTATTCCAAGGGTAGAAAGCTCTTCTTTCGAACTGTACTCAGTAGTACAAAGCCAGAGGCAAACAGCAGTACAACAAAACTTTCTTAAGAAGATGTGATCAGATTTTTCAATTTTTTAAGTATTTTTTATTTCTCTTATCTGCATAATTTTTAGCCCAAGAAAGAGAAAAAGAGGAAGAGGGAATTGAATATCACTAGTTGTTTTAACAGACTTCTGGAATGTGCTTGGGCAAGGCCAACTACCTCGCTCTGAAGGCCAAGGCTTTCACCTATGTCTGATGCTCACAGGAAGATGACCAGAGGCTTCTCTTGGTTTCACACTCTATTTTATAGTTTCCAGACACATTCAGCATCAAAGATATGAATAAATCACTAGCTTCCACACAGAATTTAGTACCCATGTTTTCTAAACTCACTACAGTCATTCTTATATATTCTCTGGCAATGGGCCAAATTCCTCTCTGCTATCGTTCTAAATCCACTGAGATTAAATTAGTTCAATATATTCATTCAGTAGGAGTTATTCTGCAAAATCTTCATTCAGCCTAAGCCATTGTCTTAATTACCACTGACCTCAAGTGAAAGCGAGCCTGGGCTGCCAAGTTACTGATACAGGAGAAAATGGGGGATACCATGATGCTTCTTCACGCCCTCTGACTACAAAGATGGTGCAGAGGTCATGTATGCATAATGAGCCAAAGGAGTGCAGAAGGGTTTTTCATAGAAATGCTGATGATAGTTTTAAACCATCTAACACTGGGAGGAATACCAGCGTAGCGCGAGCAACGGACCTCAGCCTAGAACTTGCAGATGGTGAATAACTCTTCTGCAGCGTGCTCCAGGCAGCCATGATCTCATTACTTTCTAGACCTCAGCTTGCTACTTCCATGTTAGCTTATGCAAGCTGAAATCACACCTTTGATTTGTCCTCTGGACCATCCCTCTGCCTTTTCATGCTTCATCTCTGTCTGCAAAAATGGAGATCACTCCTTGCCTTTAAGCATTGTTCCGTGGATACATTATTATTATTTGCAAGGTACTGAGATATTTCAGTGCTGAGCATCTTTGACAGATACCTGTCCAACCCCCCAAAGGTACTTACCTTTCAGTTTTTCCCCAAACATTGTAAGAAAGACAGTGAAGTTAATGGGACCTGGCGCCTCCTTCACCATGTCTTCTAGCTCTTCATTCTTGACATTCAGACGACCTGCAGCAGAGATCATTTTTCATAATAAATCCCAAATTGTGTTTTAAAAAACAATTCCCATTCATCTCCTCCCACTGGGGAGCTCAGGCCTCTGTGTAACTTCACTAATAACATGGTGGAACACAAATCCAGAATACACCAATGCATTCTGAGGTGGAACACAGATCAAAAGACAAGTGAAGGAGTAAGAGGGATAAATGATACAGACCAGGCCAGCAGCAGACCAAAGAAGGGGCTACTTTCAATTAAATTCTTTTTATTTGTTGTTGTTGTTGCGTGTTTCTTCTTTTAACCTCAGGTGAAAAACAGACTGTGTTGATATTAATATAGCAGAGTTTAAATGTGACTGAAGTGGATCCAAAGTCTCAGGCTTTGCCCTCCTGTATATTGGGATGTTGAGATGAGTAGAGAGCAGATGGATGAGTTGAGCAGTCCTGTTCCTTCCCCATCACTGCACTGGGCTATTGAGAATTTAGAGTCCAGCATCCCTACTCAAATTGAGTGGTAATTTGCTGTGACTGTACTTTATAAGCATTGAAGGGCTTCACTGAACATGAAGGATAGCAGAATGTGGCCTTAAGAAATAAATATTTCAGGGCAACAGTAGCTAGAGGCCAAAGTTTGCAAACTTCTTTGTCACAATAAAGAGTTCAGGAGCTTCTGCTCTTTGCACTGACTCTACAGCAGTCTGATTCCACCCCAGGGAGCACTAGAGATTCTTATCAAACTCTTTTTAATAAGATCCAGATGGCAAAAGCCCAAATGCCTACATCACTGTTCAAGCCTCAAATGTTGCAACATGGATACAGCTTCACGTTAGGGCTCCTGGGTATTCTGATTTTTCCTTTTCTTGGGAAGTTTTTCTTTAATATGCTTGATGTTATCAGGATTGTTATGCACATGAAATGGACAGTACCTAATCTCATGACATGCACATTCCACCCCACATCAGTGCACAACAGCATAGAACCTCACATGAAGTCTTCCTGCTTTGGTGTGGGCAGAGGGGCAGCTAGTCCGTGACAAGAACGTTAATTGGTTGATACTGCATGACTCGTAGATAAAAAAGGTGCAGCTTGTGAAGCCTGGCTCCAAAAGCAAATCAGAAATGCCTGGCATGGACCCCGACCTGGGTGGGCTTTTTATGAAATAGTTGCAGGGGAGGGATCAGTGCCTTTGGAGAGCTGCCAGCTGCACAGCTCTGTAGCACCCGCCAGTGAGTCCCAGAGAGACCTTCATTTAGTGTCTGGAAGAGGCTGCTCAGGAGATTTTCCAGCTGGAGCTGCGTAGTCAAGATAGCAACTACCATAAAGGAGGAAGATCAAACTGAACAGGTTTCCTTTTGCCTTCTGTACCTTATTGTTTCCCCAACTAATTCCAGTACAAACTACTGTTTCTTTAAGGTATTTAATAATTACTACCAGCTTACCCAGTGCAGCAAATGTGTCTCTCAAGTCTGCTTTATCAATAAAGCCATCCCTGTTCTGATCCATGATGGTAAATGCCTGTTAGAAGAAAATAGGCAACTTACTGTCATATTGCACGGAACAGTGCTGCAGTCACATACTAATACAGAGCAGTGTTATGCTGTAAAGAACATTTAACTTCCTTTGATTCATCCACACCATGACACATCATTGCACTCTCCTCACTTTCAACACATTGCTGTACCTTGGCAAGGGGCTTAATTAAACCCACCCAAACTTCTTCTTACAAAATTAATACTCAGTGCAGCACGCAGCTGGGCAAAGCCAATGCTGACAGCTCCTGCCATTCGGGCTTTAACCCATAAAAGTCTGAATTAGGAGCTACCCCTGTGTTTTTTGTATGCTTCCTGTATCTCCTTCCTTTGCTCTGCTATCATATTCTGTAAAACATTTAATTACTGTAAATAGTTCTCCGTTGTTGAGAAAAAGTCTTTTTCCTCTGGGCTTCAAGATGATCCTTCATACACAGACAGCTGAATTTCCAAAAGCACTGAGAAAAGTAGGATTCGTGGTACTGTTTATTCACAGTTTATTTCCCTTTTCAATAAATTGCATCCGTCAGCCTATATTCTGTGCTCTGACGGACCTTGATGCTTGACCTCAAATACTTCTTGTCAGGCAAAATTTAGCTTCTGATAAAAATCAAACGTTCCTTATCCAGCCAGCTAACTGCTTATCTGTCCATCTATTTACCTATCTGTATGCCTGTCATTTGCTGCTATCACACCTTCAATGTTTCATTGATTTTGAAAGATTTTAATGACCTGAAATTCTCCTGGATGTACTATGGGGAGTATCAGCAGAACCAGGCACATCTCTGAAGCTGGTTATCTGTCAGACGCGCACATCAGTATGAGCGTGTATCTTTACAATGGAATTATTTTTTGATTCAGGATTATTATGAAAAACAACCCTCTCCTTGGAATACAACCAGTCCACTCCAGTAACTTTCAGAGTCCACTGCTCTACAGGATTCATTTCTTTCCACAACTGTATTATAATCAACATATCTTCAACCAGTTCAATCTCCAGTTTCTTACAGAGCCCCACTGCTCACATTCCATTTTGCCATGTGGCAACTTGCAGCATGCATGTTCCCAACCCTTCACTTACCTGCCAAGCCACCACCTAATAAAAAATCAAGCTCAACTCTTTATTGTTGATAAAGCATCCCCACAATTCGGAAGAAAGAATGAAATGCAAAGACCAAAGCAGAGCCCAGCAAAGTCACAGAAAAGAGGAACAGTGCCAGGCACGTATCTTAATGGGTGAAATTAATGTAAAGAGGTGATGCTAGTACATTTTCCAGTGAGCTGGTTGAAATCTCTACATAATGCTGTTCTGATAAAAAATGACCTATCAGCCAAAATGTATGATTTGTTCCAAGTAGGCAGTCTTTAAACACAACGTGGCCTTGATTTTTAACTGGACCTCTCCACTGCCTTGTGACTTTGCCATTATTCCACCACCATTCTCCCAGAAATGTTCTAAGTATTATCTTATTTAGAGTAGTTCAGCAATAACATTCTGACCCATTGCTCTTTCTGATGGCAGGTCTTCAAGCAGTAGTCCCCAGAGAGAATAAAACTGGAAGTTCATAGGATGCTGACAGAGGTGGGAGAAGAGCACTAAAAATATTCCCATTAAATTTGGGGCAATTTTGCCTGGCCCATATTTACAATCCTTTGTAATCCTCTGACAATCCTTTTGGTCTCATTCACCACTGAGATTTACTGATGAGAATCCTTATGAAAAGTAAAGTTGAAAACCACATATACCAATTGAAACAGCAGCTATTTATCACATTGGAAACTGCTTTGGAGATGTGAGTTAGCGAAAAATGAGGAAAAAAATAATTTAAAATTACAGATCTGTGGAAATTGTGCTGGTGTCACAGATATTTAAAATGCCCATTTGAAAAAGAAGTCTAAACTCATCAAATGATTTGTTTTTATTTATGCACCAGCTCTTAAACCAGCTAATTAGGTTTGCCTCATCACAAGTAACTGATCAAAGAATCCATAAAGCATGGAATACCAATTCTCCGGGAGCTAAAGGATGCTCAATTTGTTAACCTCAACACGTTGCTTCATTTTATGGGCATTTATGGACAAAGTTGGCTGAGGACTCTCTGGTGTTTTGGTTTCTAGTTTGTGGGCAGTATTAGATGGGCACAGAAGAATATTTCTGTTACCATTGTGGAACACTCCGGGAATTAATGACCTGATTCAATAAAAGATCTCCATTCAGGATAATGCTTGAGCATGCCAGATTATTCTTATTCAAAATAGCACTTAAACTTAACTTTAAATGTATGCCCAGGTATTTTCCTGAATCGGGGCTAAAGTGGATGAGATCATTTTCCTTTATTAATTTTTTCAGTGCTCAGGGTTTTTTTTAAATAAGCCTGGAACTTGAAAAAGGGGATGCGGGGAGAGACAGAATGAATGAAAGAAGGAATGAAGGAGAGAACAAACAAACACAGAAGGAAAACGATACACCAGCCAAAACCACAGAGATGATTCAGAAAACAACTGTGTGTTCTATTAAAGCAGATGGAGAACTGAATAAGGATTACAAACAAAACCTATGTTATTCATTAGTAATGACAGGAGACTATAGAAAACAGAAGAATAGTGACCAACTTCTTTGAACTCCTGGATCTGGGTTTGTTCAAACATAGAGAATACATTGGAACCACCTTCTACCTTCTTCTTTGCCTTTTTTGGAGCCTGTAAAACAAATAAGAAGATCAAATATATATATTACCGTGTCTGTTTATCATGAAAACAAATTCCATCTTTTACAGAAGGGAAAGTATATACAGGCACGTAATACAAGATGATTGTGTTTTGTGTTTTTTGATTCAACCCACAACAGATATTCACACAGACAAAAGCGGGATAAAATATGCTGCTTTAGTTACAGCTGAGGGTTCCAGCCATTCCCCTGCTATAGCCCGAAACCTGACAGCTCATATAAAGAGGGACATCTTGTCTCTGTGCTGCGTTAAAGAGGTGAGGGACCCAAAGTGTGAGTCTGGGTATCACACCTGCTCGTTCATTGGGCAGAACCTCCTATTCCAGACCATGCACCAGAGACTGCTCCCCCTCCTGCACTGGCTTTGCAGAGCTCTGAACTATGGGAGGAGCAATGTAAGCTTATAGTCTCACTCAGTACAAAGGTAAATTCCCAACCTGCTGTTCTCAAGAAATACAAGCAGTGCAGGTAAGTCCCTGTACAAAGTCCTTCTTCCCAGGTCCCAGGTAGGGACAGGCAGCCAGACTCAAACATTAGGCCCTGCAAGAAGACTGAGCTCGTGAAATACAAAGGGAAATTATATCATTTCCTACTGACTTAGAAAAGTTTACAAGTCTGCTCTGTCTGGATCAGCACCAAACATTCTTCCTATGTAGGAATGCCTTTTATACTTGAAGAAGAGTCTGTATTCTTGCACTGACCTATGATACCACACTATATTGCCTTACCAGCCCATAGATTTATAATACTCAAGATAGTTATCATCAATAAAAGGTAGGGCCTGCTTTTATCACTGTTCTGTAGTCAGAAGACTGAGACACAGAAAGACCTGGGAGAGAGCTGTGATGTTACCTAAGAATCCAGCACTCACTGGAAATCAGTCAGAACCAGACATCCTCACGTGTGTCTGAATGAGGGCCCAACCAGCTCACCTGCCTAAGACAACACAGCTTTTGTTTTCCAGTGAAGAACAAAATGTGATTCCTATGGATTACAGACACGTTGTAACCACGGCATTATCTTTACTTGGGGCAGGATAATGGACCACACCACTGCCTTTTGACTTCCCTTCCACATAGATTATTCTTTTATCATTTCTACTTTTACATTTCAGCATCACAGCCCCACCTGCTTCTCGTGTCACGGAAAATTAGTCTTAGTTAGTTTGGGCTATTCTGCATGAAACAGAAGGGAACTTCTACTGTCTCCTTTCATCAGAATAAAAAAGCCTGTGAAAGTTCCCATTCAATACTGATTTCAAATATCCCAAGGAACAGAGCAGCTCAAGGAAATATTCCCACCTGACTCTGTTTGAAGTATACACTGTCTGATCAATTTAATTTGCCAGGCAGATTCCTGCACTCAGCCATTCTGCTTCAGGTCCCAGGTTGAAAATTAGGGCTGTGGTAGACACTGACCCACATGTCCACGCTCCAGACCTGTCAGTCTATAACCAGCTAATGCAAAGCAGTCCAATCTGGAAATAGGAATGGGAATGAAAAAAAAACTGCTCGTAGTGAGGAGAAAAATAAGGACAGAATGCCACCACAGGCATGGAAAAAAGAAAAAGCGAGTAAGTGGATTATTTAATAAATGTAGAAATATTGATTTTGGAATAAACAGATTCCCTCCTCCTCCTACGTATGAAATAAGTGTTATTTTGAGCAGTAATGGGCAATCATCCACATAACATGAGGTGCCTGGTGGAGGTTTTCAGCACTTCCAGATTGACTGGAAATACTAAGGACAACCCTAAGTTTTTACAAGGCATTTGTTCCCCGAGGCAAAAAGAGAGCAGATGCTCCCCAGCAGAATGCATTGCAAACTGTGTGGGGGAGCTGACCACACAGCCTCAGCCCTTGGGATGGGGCAGTGAAACCGGTGCTCGTGTACTCACGTAGCTGGTTGTTACCAAGGCAAAACATGCTCTACCACTCTCACGCTCTGCTCTGCTGTGACCAAATACAGCGTCCATTTTCAGCGTGATAAATACACCCCATACTAGCAAGCAAACTGCATCCTTTTAAACTGGAGCCACAATGAGGGACAAGAGGCTCCAGGTTCTGTTCACTTTAAATGCCAAATATTGGCAATGCCTCCATCATTCCTCAGTTTAGCAGGTCTTCTGTGATGTAACGTCTTAAGCAAGGATTGTAGCTGTAGGAAAGAGTCAGCCAAACCCAAAAGCTGTAGCTCAATGTTTGTCAAAAACAGACCAACAAAAACAAAAACACCCCAAACACCCTCAAAATTTCTTAAGTTAGTGAAGTCCTATTCAAGGCAAAAAAAGACTGAAGACTATTTATCCAGAGAAATTAATCTCAGCACAATACTTGTTCGATGCTTCTCTCTGGTTCATTGTTTCCCAGGCTGATAAAGGAGATCAGTGTCCATGTGGCTTGATCTATCTTTTGAAGCTGTGGCTGTGGATCTATTTATGATCTACTCACTTGTGGAATGGGGCTGAGACCACCAATACAATTCACAGGGCTAGGAAACAGCTATCAGATGGGATGGCTTCAAGCTAAGTATTCTGGTCTCTTGGATGATCAGTCTCCTCTCTTTTTGCATATGCAGTCCTGGAAATGCAATTTATTTGCTCCAAAAATCTTGAAAATTCATGATCACAGAAAGTGCAACTTGTTTTTTTGTGGCTGATGGGTGGGAAGGTGGCACGAAGAGGAAGGCTGAGAGATACGGATGTGGACAGGAACTGAGAACAGCACACTGTCACTGCTGTTCTGGTGGATCAAATAAAAGGCAGCTCCAGGAGAAAAGAAATAGGTCCCTGCTGCTGCCTGACAACCCCAGCCACTCCACAATTTTCTGATGAATGGAACCAGGACTCTTACAGAATTACGCAGCAAAAAGCAACACGGAACTGAGTGAATGTGGTTTCTGAATGTCACAGTTTCATAAATTTAGTAGGTGACCTACAGAAGAACAAGTGGTTGACTGATATGTGACTGCTGTCTGCCTTGGTTTCCCCATTTGTAAAATGCAGCGTGCACCGAGCAGCACTCTGCGATGATAGCTGCTCTATCTTTGCAATGCGTGCTTTGAGGCTGACATACAAAACATGCCAGATGAGGAACTGAAGAGCTGGGGGTCTCCTGGGCTCAGATTCCAAAGCACAGCAGTGGGAAGAATGTTGCAACAACTGAACAAGCCTATTAATATTCCTGCCTGAGTGTATTAATCATCCCATTGTGAAGAAAACAACACTTCACTTTAGAAGAGAAACCGCAGGCTTGTTGCATATCACTCATTTGTCTTACTAATGTTAGCACTCACTCAATTAGCCTGGATTTTAAAGGGTCTTTTTTTTTTTTTTTTTTCCTTGTAAGGTTCAGTTTGGTTTAGAAGCTTTGAATGAAAAATTGAGCCATACCAAAATGTGGCCCCAACAAAACTCCATTACACCAGGCACTTGCTTTGAGCTGCGTTTCCTTCTCTGCATTTCTCCTGTGTGGCAGCATCAGGGGACAGAAAGGACAGGGGCAGGGCAGTGACATGGGCAGCAGAAGCCACGAGTGCATGCTGCCTTTGCCTCTGTAGATGGAATAGGAAGGATTCATTCTGTACACGATGCTGGGAGCAAGGGTGAGGTTTGAGTGCAGCAGAGTGACAAAATCTCTGATTTCAGAGTAACCTGCAAAGAGAAGCAGTCAGGAAATCAGGTTATGTTCCCGATATCCCAGAAGAGCATGGCAGCACAGCCAAATGGCTGCGAAGTAAAGAAGGTACAGCTGCTCCTCACACAGTGCTCAGACACACGCGGCTGCTCTTCTACCAGCGCGCAGTGGCTGCCCCTGCCCTGTGTTCGTGCCAAGCAGGAGGATCTCCTCGAGCAGTCAGATAAGGGCAGCACTGTGCCAGAATCCACATCTTTGGTTTGATTTGGCTTGGAGAGGTCAGCTCCCTCCTTGGTCCACCACACCCTCAACCACTCAGAAAATACTCTAGATAGATGCAGGTGACGCAGTTTGATATTCCTGACAGCCTAAGTTAAAACATAAGCAGAAACGCTTCCCCTCTTGGGGATTTATTGTGTCTTGTTCCATTTTTTTCACCAAGGAGGGCACCGACCATTTCTGCTGATGGCTGAGCAGGTCTCCTGGGAGGGAGTTCCTTGGAGAAGCACAGCAGATACGCTATTAGGAGCCTGATTCTGTTGTCTCGTACCTCTATACAACCATTATGTGCTCATTCTGCCCAGGGCAAACTAGTCATAAGATACTAACAGCTTTAAACTGCATTGTTTCTCATTTTACACTTCCTTCTTTTGCAACTACATCTGTGACTACAGAACAGACAGCAACATCCATCATCTTGCTCCGACTCCGTCCCCTACTGTGATCCGCAGTACGATGCTAACTCTGTGCTACCATTACTTCTCCATCCATCATGCTCTCTCCGTAGTTTTCATCTACTCTGGGACCTCAGTACTGACATTTCCCATCTCTGAGTTGTTTTCATCATCAAATCCAGCTTCTGAACCAAAAGTTACATCTTAGGCCCATCCAAAAGGGTTTTTGGATTGTTGTTGCTGTTGTTGCAATAATTTACATTGTGTCTGCACCAAAAACCCCAGCTATGGAAAAGCCATCATATTTCAGTACAGATCAGGTTCCTTTTGTGGCAGGTGAGCAGCATTCAGGCAGCCCAGCGCACGCCTCTCGGGGAGCAGTCTAGAGGAGCGAGCAGCATAACCTGCTCTAAGGGCACAATTTGCATTTCAAACAGGCAACAGCCTCAGATCATTCAAATAAAAACCCACGTTATCAGAGCTGAGAAACACAAGATCTTTTCATTACCTGCTCTGCACTCACACCAATCCCTCCCTTCCCATCCTCGCTCCGTTTCAGATGCAGTCCCAGCCTCCCACACATGCACAGACACACACACCTTTGATCCCTGCTAGATACAAAAATCTGTTGGCCTGCATCCTCCCTGCTTCCCGCTCCCGTGTGCTGCAGCATTCTCCTTTGCCCCACATAAGATCCCTTTCCAGTCTCCATTCTTCCCTCTGGCACATGCACAGAGATCACGGCGTGTCCCAGGAGAAGGAGAGCACCTCTCCAACCACAGATTGCTCCACCCCTGTGACCCAGAGCTCACCAACCGCTTCCCCACCCCACAAACCTTTCCCAGCACCCCCACACGGCCCTGCAGCCCCTCCCCACCCGCACACACACACACACACACACACACACACACACACACACCGCCAAACACACTCTGTGTTCTCGGTGGGTGACATCAGCACTGCTTTGCTGCATCAGTACAGGTGGTACATTCCAGCAGCAAAGCAGGCTGTTTGATCAGAAGGCCATCTGGTTTGGGGTACTGGCCACCTCCAGCATACAGTTTGCTATGGGGTGTCACTGAGCTGAATGAACACAGGAACATCTCGCACACCCTTCCCTTCCTCCTCCCATATCCTCCCTTCCCTCCTTTCTGTCCATCTGTCCATCACTAACCCGACATCACCAAAATTCCCTGCAATTAGCAGAGAGCCGCAGACGGCGCTCAGAACTCCTCTCCACAGCACTTGTGTGGTCTGCTGGTGCTGGAAAAATGCTCTCCCTGAACCCTGCCTCTCCTGTTCTCATCAGCCCTGTATGGCAGAGCCTGGTAGCACTGCCTGACTTGTAATTATTTTTTACTGTGCTGCTTTGTCTGCACTAATCCTTTGAAAGTAGCTTTAGTGCACATCTGAAATATTATGATGCTATAAAACCTCTGTAATATTTATAAATCCCACAAGACATCATAAAGAGAGAAAAAAACCTCCCCACAGAGTTCATCTAGCATAATTACATATACATTTCCCTCTGATTAATAAAAAATGATCACTTCCTTATGTAAAGATATTCTTCAGCTTTCTTTCATTTAAGGCTATTTTTTTCTTTCCATGTTAAATCTGTTTCATGTGTCCCTGTATAGTAAGGTACCTCAGAAGATATTTTCCCAAAACAAAAGGCGTGATGAAAAGAACCATCACAGAGAATCGTCAGCTGAACTGGGAGTGAGGAGACACAACAGTCTATTGCTGTATTGTCACATCTCCTGATTTCACCACAGAAGGTCCTGAAGTATCCTTGAACATCAAGCAGGCAGTGTGTCATCCCTCCAAACAGAAGGGAACCAGTAAATATATATATATATATATATATATATATATGTTTATAAGGAAAGAGAGAAAGAAAGGAGGAAGGAGAGCCAGCACTTCTTCCCCCCCACCTCCAACAAAAGGGCTGGCTGAGACCTCATTGAATCTGATTAAAGGGAAGCCTGGAAATACACAGCTGGAGAGGAGGACACTGTCCGTGTCTGAAACAGTGGTCAAGGACATGACCGGTGACTGGTGTGCTCAGTGCACAGCCCTTTACACTGGGCTTACAGCCTGAATCTAGATCCTACTTCTGGGTGTATATTTTAGAAATGGCTTTGAATGGGGTTTTATCTTGCTCTTAGATCACATCCTTCACCTGGTTAAATGGGATCAGGTTTGAACTAAGTTTTGAGAAATGTTTTCATATACAACTCCCTCTCCAGTGCTCTCCAGAATCAACTATTCCTTAGCCTGAGGGAGCCACTGGGCAGCATTACTCTAAGGCAGTCTGAAAAGGACCTGCAGAAAGGAGAAAATAAGAGAAAATCACCAGCTTGTCCTTTTCTTTCTTTCTTTTTTTTTTTTTTTAATTTTGGAGTCATTCCTCTGAATTTGCAAAAGATGAAGATAGAGCCCAGCCTGCCCACTGCCCCTCAGGCTGGAATTCTTTGCTCCTCGGAATCACATCAAATGCACCTTTGGTGCAGAGGGGCTGTTTGAGTGTGAGCTAAAAGCCAACAGTGAGCAAAGCAAAGATAAGACAAAGAAATCTCTGTGGTACTTCCTATTTCTCCCCCATCTCAAGAGCAACACAATTAAAATTAGAGAGATATCCCTTACTCTTCCCATCACGCCATAGCAGACCTTAGCACTAATTAACGCCAGCCATGCCAATCATCAGTAAATGAGCCTTGGAAAGAGATGCACAAGCTCTTCCCTTCAGCAAGTGCATCTGTGTTCCCTGCCTTACCCATTGTTAAACACACAAAAAGTCCTTGGAAGTTCACAGCTCGCTCGATGGGATGTATCTTCATTTCAGATGGGATATTAAGTAAGAGATGTCATGGGGTCCAGTGTGATCATTACTGCTCTGTTAGAACTGGTACGGTCAGAAAGAAATACAGAGAAATAAAATGACAGACATGGAAAGAATAAAACCTACCATGCTGCTGCTTCTCCTCCTGTCCTTTCTCTGCCAACTAGTCAGCCAGCAAACACAATGCCAATTGCCTCTTTATATAGTGTCACCAAGGAATAAAAATATGTCTGCTCCAAGTTTAGACAATAGATGTAAGATTGGAAAAGTGCAGTAATTGGATCCCAATACCATTCCAAGCATCTGTTCCATGCACAGCTTTAGCTTTCACAGAAATAATGCGGGAGATAAGAGTAGGCAGTTGGGATACAATTGTACAGCGCTCACAATGCGCTACAGCTGAAGGGACTTTCCCACCTACTCCTAAGTAATGAGCACAGGGCATGCACTGAAAAGATCTTTAGTGAACATGGCACCCTGAAAATGTAGAGAGAAAACCACACTTCGTGAGAAATATGCAGAGGAAACTAGCAGTAAATCCTGAGCACTGAGAGGTCTGGTTGCTGCAGAGCATGGTGCAGCACTCAGATAAATGACTGAGGTTCTGTGCAGGGGCAGCCAGAACTGGGAGGCGTGCTGGGCTGACACTGCTCTGCAGATGCAAATAGAGAGGGGCAGATCAGGACTGTTTTCCCTGAACCTATCGTGTATATCTGAAATTCAGGGACTAGACCTCAAGCTACTGCAACCAGATGGAGAGTGATGGGCTGAGGTATGAAAGAAGGATGTGCAGCAGTGACTGTGGTGTTGAGAGCAGGAGGAATCAGAAGGCAGCACTGGAGCCACAAGGGCTGTCTCCCAGGGAATGCACGTGGACATTAATACATACACATTCCATCTAATTCATAAATCATTTATATGTGATTTATAGATAACAATGGTCCAGAACATTAACCAGTACAAACTGGTGTCATTCCACAGAAGTGAAATCATATTTCCTAACGGTCTAACAAGTGCCTGTGAGAATATCTACACAGGACAGCTGGTGCCTTAAAAGCAGTAGCAACAACAGGAACGTGCACTTGCATCAGAGTGCATGTGTACATCAATCACCGGCCTTGACTCAGAAAAGTTGTTAACCAATTAGCTGAACTTTGGGACAGACATATGCTGAAGTATCTAGCACAACAAAGACCTTGTTCTTCCTCCAGGTCCAGCCCCTTGCAGCGCTGTCGCCTCTAATCTTAGATTTGACTGCATGCTCTTCAGGGCAGGGACTATTTTAGCTGTTACAAAGTACCTTGAACACCTACAGGGATAATTAAGCAATAAATAAGCACAATACAATACCTCTGGCTTTAGTGAAATTGTCTGGGATACAAACTGGAAGTCAGCATAGTGCTCATTCTGACTTTGGTGACAGAATACCATTACCTGGTGTAACACAGCACAAAAATAACCCCCTTGCATCACTTGCCTGCAAATACCCACTGTTAGCAGTGCCAGGTTTGTACATTACAGATCGGGTTTGCCAATCTGAAAAATTCAGAGCAAGGTTTTGGATGCAAACCTCAGGGGATTTCAAAGCTTTGCTGTAAGCAGTAGATACAGACAATTATGCCCACTGATTTAGGTTCAGATCCTGCAAGGCTATTAAGGACGTGCTTAACTTTAAGGAAGAAACAGACCCACTGAAATCAGTCTAAAAGCTCACATACCGCCATCTAATAGTAAGTGTTTGTGTTTTTGCTCTAAGCCTAACAAGACAGCCAAATGAGCAGCAGCTTTGTCATTGAGTTCACTGGGCCCAGGATTCCATCCTGTGAATGTTGTGCCCTTTTTTGGAAGAACACTTGTCTTTTCATGCAGCCATTTCAGGAGTTTGTTCGAACCACTCTGTTAACAGATGCTCTGTGCTGCTTCTTTGGGGGTTTTGTTTTCTCTTATCTGCTATATCATCAATCATCGTTATTGCCATCAATTTGTTCCTTAGTTTTCCAGCTTGATCCGCAGGCATTTTCCGATAGTGCACGTATTTTCTACATTGATCTTTGTATTTTCACGGAATTTCTGCATTAAATGAATTCTTCCAAGCTGTTTTTTAAATGACATGACATGTTAGGAGCAAACCCACACAATACCATGTATTTGTAATGCGGTGCAGTGAGAGAGCAGAGCCCTCTCTGCTTAGTCTATAAAACAAATCCACAGAGGAATTAAGGGAGACGTACATCTTGGCTTTAAAGGTCTTCTTGCTTCTGCTACTGCCTCCAAATTATAGAAAGGCTCCAGACTGCAGAGGGGAGGGAGAGAAGAGGGGAATAACGTAAGGACTGAAAAAGAAAGGCTTGAATTTAATTGCCCTAAAAATTTCAATCATTCAATCTGGTAATTAGAGAGCTGGCTGATTCAGAAGGCAATTTCATTTGGAAGAAAAAAAAAAAAAGAACCCAACAAGATAATTGATGCTAAGTGAATATTTTACCTGAAATATTAAATACCAAACTTAAGTCTGCCTCCAGGGCCCTTTCTGCTACCCCTTTTTGATCTGTCTTTCTACTTCTTTGTGTTTTCCGCTCACATGACTCAACAGAACAGGACACTCCTTTAGAAAATCAGATTGTCACAGGGATAGGCTTATTTAAACTCTGTGTGCTGTGAAGGAGACAACATAATGGTTTATTAGTAGAGAAAATAATAACAGGAAGTCTCCTGAGATCCAGCCTGGCTGCAAAACTCAGTGAGGTTTTCCTGTGCAGGGTCTGTGGCCGTAAGGTTTGGTGTCCTACCGAGGGTAACAGCTTTCTGTATGAATTTAACGAGTAAAGGCTAACAGCTTTCTTTATGAACTGAACAATGCTTGCCAGAGTGTTTCATTCTGGAGTCTCTGATGCTGCAAAATGCCACTTAAAGGTGGATCTCTGTGCTCACAGAGCACTGTGGATGGCAGTGTCACAGGGGTCTGATTGCACACATCTCAGGATGGAAGCAGAGCTGGTTTATTGCACGCTGCTGCAAAGGAATAACTGCTAAGTCTGTAATATTTAATGGCCTAATGAACAAGGACAGTTTCTTATATACATCCTAAAGGAATGCAGCATACCTGGAAATTAAGTAGATATTAACTTATACTACATTTATAGATGGAGAAATTATAGAGAAAATACATGTGGCATTGGATTCTGATATCATGTGCAGCTCTGAATGCTTATCCGTGAGCCTTCTTCACACAAAACACTCTCACTCTGTCAGCAACACAAATTTTTACCCTTAAAAAACATTTTTTAAATGAGATTTCCCATTTGTTACTGCTCAGGAAGACCACATTGAATGCATTCAAGAGTTTCTGCCGCTTGTGTCTCTGAGACTGATCATGGAAATGTTTCTGATCCTTATATCACTCATTTCCTAATAAGATAGTGACAATTCTTGTAGTAAGATGTGAAGCCAAATGGAATATAGCCTCTTCTCCCAGATCAGCAAGGACAGAAAAAGCCTCTAATGCTGAATATGTGACATAGGCAATATATAACAAGTACCTTTGTCAGTATTCCAGCTATTGTAGACTGAGTTTTGAAACACCTTCATACCACAACATTCCTCCTCTCGTTCTGCACAGAGATTGTTTTCTTTCATGTGTTTCGATGGCACATCTCCCAAAGAAGACATGTGACAGCTAATCATATTTGGGAACTGAAACCTACCATATGCTGCCAATAGGTAGGGACAAATCCAAACGTTTGGAAGAAAAGCATCTCAGCCTTCATGCCAAAGGACTCCACTTTCTGTGCACCAACCATCTCTGTATCTATATATGTGTGTGTGTGTATTACTGTGTGGAACTTGGTGCTGAGGCTAAAGGTAAGGGCAGAGACAGGACACACACGAGCCCCTTTCTGGCACTTTGCACTCTGGTGAAATGTACCTTGTAGGAATGCCAGCTTTTACTGTTCTCTGGCCACAATGTCTATTTGCTCATTGTTGCATGCTACTAACATCCTCTAAGCCACAGATGTGCATTTATTCTGCAGGTGGAGAACAGATATACTCAGTGATTAATCCAAATGTAAATAGGAATTAACAGCAAAGCAGCAAATTGAAGCATTGTCTTGCCAGCTTTGGTAAGTGTTCCAGCCATTGGTCAGTACCTCTCATGCTGCTCAGTAGGCACTAGGGCAAGAACACCAGCTTCTTCAAGCTAAGCCACCAGGAACTACCAAGATGAAGTGGATTTCAAGCCTTCCAGCGAATATTAGCAACTTCTTCTAAACCACAAACTTTTCCTTTATTACCTTAAATTAATGAGGAGCTCCCCTTCCTTTCAGAGCCAAGATGACTGCCTTTTCCTTTGTCCATATAGTGGACAGCAGCTGATTAAATTCTTGATACAGAGTACAGGTTACAGGGTGCAGCTCAGAAAGTCCAACTGCTAAGCTTGGTACGCTTACTGTATTTTGGAGGATGGCAAAACAAGAAATCTTGGGAATGTCTTATGTTCATGCTGCATGGAGCTTCTACATTTCAGGCACAGAAAGGAAAGAGCTATTACAGGTACCTCTGCAGAATTTTAAATAAATTAAGCAGTGCAAGTCCTGCTGAGAGTCTTTTCTCTGTGTTGAGCAGAGACACACAGACCTATCTGAAACAACCAGGGCTGCTGTAAGTGTTAATTAAGTTCTGTGGATTTGTTGTTCAGGACACTGAATCCAACCCTCCTTCTCTCCTTTTCTTACTTCCCCCTCCCTCTCAGAGAATTCATAGCCACTATCTAATCTGACAAAAACTGTGTTCCTTTTTATACTTGGAGGTCACTTTATGTTACTTACAGTGTGTTGCATTATGTCAAAAGGCATAACACAACATAATGAAAAGGAGACTAATATAACTCAACATGACATCAGTGACATAATATGATGTGGCTACTGAAAAATGCACTGTTGTCATTGTTTTGTGTTTTCATCTGACACCTACTTGCTATTCCAGAATGGAGCATTTGTTGCAGAATTTGGGGAAGAAGGTTATTGACTGAGCATGCTCGGTTCTGCTGTGCCTCTCATCATTTTTGCAGGGAGATCACTTCATTGGCTTTGTTGGGGTTCTTTCTCATTTGCAGTAATAAGGATCAGGCTCTAAAAATCATCACGCACATAAATGCAATTACATTAGGAAAGCCATCAAGATGGAAAGTGCAGCTCCTGGGAGTAGGAAAATGACAACATTGTTATAGTCCCTGTAACCTTAGCTCTGCCCTCTTGGGTAGCAAATGAGCCTGTACCATTTTTCCTGCAGGATGTCATTTCATTTTGCAAAAGTGTGCAGCAAAGCAGCTGTTCAATATTTCTTTTAACTTCATTACAGAGTCTGTGGTCCCATATCTCATTTGCTGCACATCAACTAAATCCTTTTGTGGGTTAGGTACTTTTCTTCTTCCTGTTTTTATTTGCTTTTGTACTGTTCTAATTACCACAGTATATGTGTATTTCAAAACTGAGGCTAAATCTGTCTTCTCAACACACCCAAGAGACTTAGAAGCAGTTACTCCTTGCTTCAAAGACAGAGGGCAGAAGCACAAAAAGGTGTCTTACTTTGGGCCCAACAGAAAAACCTGTCATAGGCAAGGCTGCAGACTCCTACCCTTTTGCATTATATCTATTTTTCATTCCCTGGAAGCACTTTATGCTGCCTGGTTCCCCAGTGGAAAAAGCAGACATAAGCTTTATTTGTGAAGACCTCAGTCGATAATAATAAGCGAAGCTGTGATGTTCTGGCACTGAACTGTGTTTTTGTGCAACAGTTCTGCTTTGTTCTCTATTGAACAGAACCATAACAGAAGAGACTATGACCAATGGCAACCAGAACAAATGAGCTGATGGACTGGAATCATAGAATCATAGAATCATTAAGGTTGGAAAGACCACCAAGATCATCTAGGCAACCATCAACTGATCACCACCACCACATCACTAAACCATTTCACTCAGTGTGATATCTACCCTTTTCTTGGTAGCCATCCATCACCTCCCTGGGCAGTCCGTGCCAATGAAATCTACTTTAAATTCCACTAGAGTTTTGTACATTAAAAAATTGAAGAACCATCTCTAGCTTCTTCTGCCTAACACAGGCCACAACATTTTATATATCAAGCATGTTTTCTGGTTAAGCTAGAACATATTTTTAAAAGTTACTATTATTTTATGCTGCTAGTAATTGGCCAAGCCAATGAACCCATAACATCCTCAGTGACAGAATTCAACACCATTGACTTTAAGACAGACTGGTTAATGGCCTTATCCTCACTGCTCTGCACATGGTAATGTCTGCAGTGTTCCATTCACGGTGATGGTTAAGTACCTGAAAACTCAGATTGAGTCACTTGGGACTTAGGTCCTAAATAGTTTGGTGACAGTAGATAAAACATTACAGATCAGGGACCTAAGTCATGGCTGAAGGTCTCTCCTGCTGGCAGACTGCAGTAATTTTTACTCCTAGCTGAGACTAAGCATGTGCTTTTAACTGAGGACCCCCCACGCTATCCTCATTTTGTTGGCTGAATTCTGTTGTGACGTGTCCTGACCTGCTGTTTGGCTCACTTAGCTAGTTAACCCATTTTATGTTCCCAGAACTTCAAAACTTAGACATTAGTTATGTATGCATGGGAGTCAATGTACGCAGAAGTGCAACACAAAATCCCATGGTGGCTTTAAAATACACAATAGAGTCACTCAAACGGGAGGAAATTCAAATGCCACATTCAGTGATATCACTGTATTCCAAACTTCACCCAAGTACCCTTAAATCATGAGTCAACATCCCAACAGCCATGCTGTAGGGGACAAAAGCTTTGAAAATAATACTAAATTGTAGGAACTGCATCTCAGATGGGCTGAAACACTCCTTGAGGTGCTAGACTGTGAAGGAGATACCTCTAACAAGCATATTTGAGGTTTAAAAATACATGAAAGAAACCTGGGCCACAAACCCACCACCTTGGCCATAAAGAAAGACCCCCTGCAGCACAAGATCTGGTATCAAACCATGAGAACCACCAAAACCTATATGCTCTGAATTAACAGAGGGCTGAACATGTGGAAGAAACAACTTCAACCCACATTGTACCTTTCAACAGAAGTCAAGACTAAGGCTTCTAGAAGCCAAAATCTCTCTTGAAAGGAAGAACAGCAAAGTGCTCTTTATACCTCATTTGCTTGGTTTCTGCAGGTCATATGGAGACAGTGCTCTACAGGCTGTCTGCTGTACCCCTGTAGATATGAAAGCTGCTCCTGCTAAGGTAAATGAAGTGCAGGAGAGGACTGCTGTCAGCTCATTTCATCCACGATGAAACTCAGGCAACTACTCTGACAGCTCAGGCCAGGTTCCTACAGAGGGCTGAAAGTAAGCATACAATCTATCCCTAAAATGAACTTAGGTCAGACACTTCTGCTCAGCATAACTGTGGACATCACACACCATCTTGTTGAAAAAGTACAGAGCAATGCAGTAAGGAAAAAGTGCATTGGGAAGGAAAAAATGTCAGGAATCTGAACTGGAGGGCCCTTATCATAAGTAATGGTGGCTCCCAGCCAACCTTCAGCCCAACTTCCAGGAACAAATGACACATAGGTAAAAACAGCAACTGCAGAGGAAGGTCTACTATCACCTTCTACAACAAACCAAAACCCTAACGAGCTTCTCAGAAGGTGGAAGCAAGGAAAATCCACTTTTTTTCCTCCTTTTAGTTTTCTTCTTGGGTCTGAGTAATGTTCCCTCACCAATGATGGACATTGACTTTCTGCTGTATTAGAAGGAAAAACACAAAAGCACATTATAACCCAGGAAATTCTGCACTCACTTTCAGACATAAGAATGCCATTCAGAAATTATAGATCATATGTATGTCTCAGTCACCAAGAGCACAGAAGAAAACCAAGTTCCTTGGGAAAGACTCTGCTGTGAACTCTGAGCCGAAGGTGTTTTTTTCCAATATGCCAGACAGAGAGGAATCCAGTTTTCATTAACCTTATTAAGCCAGACCCTGTTTTTTGCCTACTGAGTGTATATTCAGTAGGGTGGGCAAATGTACAGACCCGACTTTCATCTATTGTTTAACGTGTTTATATATGAAGTTCTCCTCACTCATTCAGCCATTGCAGTTTTGTGCTGTGCAGAAACTCGTGTAGATAAACGTGGGTTAGGAAAGATGTCATTTGCATTAGGGTATTTGTCAGTGTGACATGAAAACTGTTAATATGCAAGGAGGCATCAGCTGTCTGTCATCTTGTATTTCCTTTTTAGTATTTATTATTTTTTCTTGTAAGGAAATATGCACTCAAATATGCAAGGTTAACAGAAGTGCAGAAAGAGGTAACTTTAGCAAACCCAGTCAGCAGTGGATTTGCCTCGCACTTGAGACTCGGTTCTTACCAGCAAGCTGATGGACCTTGGAAGATAAGGACTCCGCAAAGGCAAAGACACTACAGGGAGATGACCCCTGTGCTACCCTACTCCCACCTTTAGGTCCAAGAAAGTCTCCTGAGACCTCAATGGGAGCTCATGATTTTGAAGGATTTTTTTAATTAATGCACTTATCTACTTGACAAAACGTGCAATTTAAGTTTCTCGTGCATAAGATAGGATGTCTAGGTGTCCTGCAATGTTAAGAGGCAAAAAAAAAACCCCACCTCAGAGCTCTTCAAGTAGCTCTTTGTCACTGTAAACCATGCTTGACTTCCTGATTTGTTTGAGGAAAAAGCCACTGAGTGTGCAGACATCTTTTATCCCTCTTAGCCACAATTCCTTCAAGAAACCCAGCAGCGAAGGTGGATACAATTATTGTAAATAATGTTGGATAGAACCCAGAGCAAATGAAGGTAGGAGGATACAGCTCAACAAGAACAGAAGTGGTTTCTAATGAGAGAGGGAAGATTTCACTCTCAGCATGGCTAATATTATGTCCTACACATTAATTCAGCCAAGAAGTCTCAAAGTAGCAGAATGAATTTCTATTCACCAAAGTGGCATGCACTGGAATGGCTGCCTTCATTTTAAGTTTTACCATTGTTACTTCCCTGATTCTTCAGTGAATGAGTAAGCATATGATGAATTAAACCCTGTGAGGCAGTGGGTACCTACCTGACAGGCTCTCAAAACTTGCACTTGAAGGCAAATATTCCAGCCTAGACCATTCAAAGCCTTACTTACTCCATTTTCAGTTTTGATTATTGGTTTCTCTGTCTATACTAGGGATATACAAGAACATATCTTCTTGATAAATAAACCCTAATAATTCCAGCAGAGTTGTGAATTCTTCAACCCAGGGACACCCACTGTTGGGTCATTTCTTATACCTTCCCTTACAGTTCTCCCCAGTTTGCCCTCTTTGCCCAGAACCGTCCACTTTGTTGCTGAGTAACCTGCACAAGAGCTGGTGTCCTTGTTTACCTTAAAGCCTTGAGGTTTTTCTCCATTTTTCTTTAAATCTTTACCACTTCACTGTTCTTAAGTTTTTGAGACCCTCCTGATTTCTGCACAGTCCTTCCAGCCGAAGAGTGAATAATTTCCTTTTTCCTTTCCCTACTGACATCCTGCAAGGACTAAAGGTCCGAGTTACTGTGCTGGTTATGGGCAACTCTTCTCATGCTGCTTCCCAGGTGTACAGCTGGCAGAAAAGTCCCTAATGAAACAAAAAGGAATTGAATATAAGAAGGAAGCAGGAAGGATGAAGGACTTTATTTTCCTGCTGACAGAAGTATCCATGAGTAACTTATTTGGTGGTGGCACTCCAGGGCCTTCATTTCTATATAGGAAATTTGCATTCCCAGACCAGGCAAAACCTTCCAAGTGTAAAGGTGAATCCTGTATGGTACTACTTAGGAGTCACTCTTTAGAATTACAGAATCGTAGAGTCATTGAGATTGGAAAAGAACTCTAAGATCATCCAATCCAACCATCCACATACTACCAGTACTGCCCACTAACCACATCCCTCAGTGCCACATCTCCACGTTTCTTTGAACACCTCCAGGGACACTGAGTGACTCCACCACCTCCCTGGGCATCCTGTGCCAGTGCCTGGCCACTCCTTCAGAGAAGTTTTTCCTAATATCCAACATGAACCTCCTCTGGCACATTTGGCCATTCAGCCAAATACAGCCTGAATATATGATCTCCTAGCTCATCTGACCATAAATCATAAATCCTAGTAATATGTCCCATATCACAGAAGAAGCAAAAATATCCCACGCTACTTTTCCTGCTCGTACTTCTTGTCACGTCTTACATATACATTTCCAGCTTACTGTGGCAGGAACTGTTATTTGTTATGTAGTTGTACAGCACCCAATACAATGCCATCTGAGCCCACAACCACGCTTTCTAGGTGCTATTGCAAGACTGATAAATAAATAACTACCATCAGCAGAACAAGCTGCTTTTAGGCAGCATACCTCTGCAGCTGAGAGCAGAATCCAGGGAAGGGCTGAGTGCCTGCAGCTCTCATTGACTCCAGCCAGGCTGTAGTAGCTCAGCAGCTCTCAGCATCTCTGAGGATTTACTCTGCAGCGTGTTTGCTTTTGCCTCCAGTGTGCAATGTGAGGAAGGCAGTGGAGTGACTCTGAAAACCGCAGCTCCCAGCCACTTCTCCCCTGGTGCTGAGTGAGAGAGTGAAAGCTTGCAGACCAGCCGTTACCTTTCTCATGCGGGTGTCGCAGCGGGAATAAAAGCAAAACATGGAGCTGAATTTATTTCTAGCCAACGGAAATTTCATATTGAAGGTTACAGGCGTCCTGTGCCTCTTAAAAGCAAGTAATAAAATGCTGCTCTCAATTACAAATTGTATTTACATTTTAAACCCCCAGATGGGTTGGTGAAGTAGGGGGAGGTGTCACATGCATTAGCAGCAGCACTGTGCCACGATTAGTTCCAATTTTTCACTCTTTGTAATCAGCAATTAATGCCTCCTCTTTTTTCTTCTTGCAAACCAACCCAGTGGCCATGACAGGTCAATAGCAGACAAGACACAACTCCTGCCTCATACCACGATCCGGTACAAGCAAAAGCATTGAGCTGACCATCTCTAAAATCTCCAGTAACAGGATTCACATGCTAAGTATAAATTCAATAACAATTGACTTTTTTCTGTCACTTCTTTGGCTAAACTTTTCAAAATGTAGGGTCATTTAACAGAGAGATGCAAAAATGCCTGCAAATGCACACAGCTTCATTTTCCTGTGCTAGAAAAGTCAAACTCCCTTCTCTCTGTCCCCAAGCAGTAATAAAGGCAAAACACTCATCATCTTAAATCACAGAGTCATAGAATGGCTTAGGTTGGAAGGAACTTTAAAGATCATCAAGTTTCAACCCCCCCCTCCACCATGGGCAAGGTTGCCACCCACCAGATCAGGTTGCCTGGGGCTCCATCTAACCCAGCCTTGAACACCTCCAGGGTTAAGTGATGCACATATCTCATGACCAGCCTGCTGCTTCTCACAGCTCATTTGTGTCCCCTGGCATCAACTGTTCCATGAGACCGTTTTGCCAGGTGCAGTTTTGAAATAGAGGTGTTCAGCATTGCCTACAAGACCTCAAATGTTTACACAGACTCTCAGCATTTAAAAAAATCTGCATCAGATCACTGCTCTCACAGTGGTTTTCCTCTTTAGCCAGGCTAAGCACGTATGAGATTATCTCTACAGATTCTGGGGACTACCGACCATTTGATGTCCCCAGCTGCCTTCTCAGCAGCCTCTGTTAGCAACAATGTCAAAAGGTGTTTTCACACCAGAAACTGTTCTGTAAAAATAATCAGTGGGTCTCATTCAGCTTCATTGAAAATGTGACACAGATATGGTAGAAAAATCCCACTCTGAGGTCTGGGGGAGCTGATGATATCAATAGAGGTGCCTCCTCTCTCTGTTCATAATCAGATGTTCAAGGCATGGATCCTGGCCATTTAATGATACCCACACAATGGATATAAATGGCAGTGCTGTCCTTCTTAGCTATGGAGGCAATCTTCAGTCCTGCTGGATTCCCAGCAGGAATTCAGGAATTCAGGAATCATGCCTATTCAGTTATGGTTCCTGAATGGAACAAGAAAAATGGGTAACTACGCTACAACACAGAAAACAGGGTCAGCTCTTACCCATGGGGGCTATTGATGACAGATGGAAGTCATGGGCTTAAACTGAAACATGAGAGACTTGAAGTTAGGTAGAATTATAGAATCACTAAGGTTGGGAAAGACCACTAAGACCACCAAGATCAACGCCAGCCCATCACCACCATGCACACTAACCACGTCCCTCAGTGCCACAAACTAGGAAGGAGTTAGCAGGAAAAAATCTCCATCTGGAAGAACAGAATAGCAAAAAAAAAAAGTTCCTCCTGAGAAGATGTGGCACTCAGAGGGCTTTGAGAAACATTAGCTAGTGGTTTTGAGTCTGGTTATGCTTTGGTTGTAATGAAGTTCATGTCCAGGTACTGCAGAACAAGCCTGAGGCCTCAGAGTTAGAATGATGTTCCATGCTGCAAGTGGATGAGGACCTGTGCGGTGCTTCAGGGCCTTATCTTCCCCACGTGTATCCCCAGCACAGCTGTGATGGCCACAATGGAAAAAGCTGTGCCAGGTTCCCTGCTGTGTAAATCACTTTTGCAATCATTTGGGCCGTGTCAGTTTACCGTGGCTAACCTGGTTTGCTTTTATTTATAAATAATACATCTGTTGCACAGTGGTTATAAATAGTATTTCATTAATTTTATTACTTATTTAGATATTTCCCTACAGGGCTAATGCAGAGTTGCAGTTGAGTTCCTGTTTCTGCTTCTGTTCTTCCCAAAGTTGAGGCTGCAGCTAAGCTGTATGGTTTGCTTGGAGCCGAGGCTGCGCTCAGCGGCTCGCCTTTGGATGAAGAGCACATTTGGTGTAATTAGATTTGTGGGTTTAGGTGTTTGGGGGTTATTATTTTTTTTTTTTTTTTAGTGTGTAACAGTGTAATAAAAAGAAATGGCTGTAATTTATAGCCTAGCACTTGGCAAGCGGCTTGTCTGGTCTAGGATTTTTTTAATGGCAGAAATTTTCAATTTGGGTTAGAATTTCAAAAGAGATTTGCACCCCCAACTATGGCAGGTGTTCAGTGCTGCCAGGGTCAGGCATTTAAAAATCACAAATCAGGCATGACAATGCCAATATTAACCTTAAAATGATGAGAAGATACAGGCAGAAGCTCACACCTATGGGTACACGCATGTATCCAGGTACCTCTGAATACGGCTACTGCTTTGTTCTGCACCAAACTCTCTATTTAAGTAAATTTAGTCTGTTATGATTTCCAGACAAAATATAACATTTGTGACACTGAACTTACATCCTCTAAACAAAAACATTTTGACATTGGATTAAATATCCTTAAGGCAATACATTTAAAAATATTTTATTTATCTTAATAGCAGCAGTTCGCTATGTGAACTTGGAACTAAATTGTCCTCTGTGCCACAGTACTGTGCCAGTTTAGCTTAGGAATTTGGGTTCCTTTTTTTGCATTTGAGATTTGCTTCCTTTGTGCCTTTATTTCCAAGCTTTTCTCTGCAAGAATGATCTGAAAACTTCCTGTTCTGGGTACCACACATTCTGAGCTTCCAGAGCCATAATCTAGCTCCAGGGACTGCAGACTTAAGAAGAACACTAGGCATGATATGAATCACACAAAAAAATTAAGAGAACTATGAATAAGGTGTGTTGTTTTTCTTTATGAAGAAAGCTCAGACTTTGCTTTCTTTGCAAGAGTTCAATCCTTAGGATAATGAACACTCAGACATAAAGAGAGCTTCTGAGATGAGAGCTTTCTGAAATATGTAATTGCACTTGTAGGCGCTGAGAGCCTTGGCAGAGCAAATACACATTAGATGGTACAAATGCCAGCATAACAAATGGAAAAGTTTAGTCAAAACGGATTACATGAGTTACCGTGTACACTGCACTCCGGTACTGCAAATGCATACATTGGGACATTGTGAAAGAGGGGCCCCTTTCAAACAGACGTATTGAGCCAGCCTGATCCAAAGCCATCCAGGAGCAATGGAGCAGTGTGCCACAGAGCCTTGCATCAAGTGCAAAGGGAAGCACGTGAAGAAGGCTTTGCAGGACTCAGAATTCTTTTGAGATCATGTCTTGCATTCAGGCACAGAGTGAAAAGTGCTGATTGTATCCCACTGTCCCCATGCATAACTGCTGCAAAGACAGATTTGCACTGTTTTCTTAAAGCAGAAGTCTACTTGCCTATGTTATTGTAATCCAAAAAAGTGATGCCTTGGCGCTGAAATACAGAGAAGCAATAGCACATTAACACCATGTTACTGGAATACATCAGAGCAGTTTTGCTCTGTGCTCTATTACTTACTACAGGGCATCTCAGTAACAACAGCACTGAAATGCTGAGTACTCCAGCTGAGGTGAAAGAAACATCTTAATGGGACACCCTGACATTTCTGCAAACCCATCTACATTCCTTCAAATCAACACAGTGATTGCCCTAGCATGAGGTCACAAAGAGCTGCGTAAAAACTTTCAATCACAAAGAAGCCCAAACCCCAAGCTAAAACATAACTCACAGAGGGATGGGAAATCATGCTGGGCGTACTAACTGCATGAACTTTGGAAACGATCAGGGGCACTGAAAGAAGGGCAGTTCAGAGCTCTCTGAGAAAAGCCTTACCAACCCTTTACTCTCATGATTTAAATGCTTAAAAGTCTCTGTTGGTCACAGAGCAATTTGTTTGGAAGGATTCACGGACAATGTCATTTGTTCTGGCTACTGGACCTGAAGCTAGCAAGGTGTGTAACTGTTTATTCAGTTTTAAAAGCGACACTGACCTTCTGGCCAGGCCTGGGACAGCTGCAGCAGACCTCCAGCAGAAAGACTTGTGTGTACAAGGGAACTACAAATGTGAAATTGGAATATTAAAAAAGGCATAAGGGTGTCATAGAGATTCTCTTTCCAGTTCCAATGACAACATGCTGTTCATATTGATTCTGTGGTGTGAGCTAGAGATTTAACCTGGCACCACGATGGTTATAGCACTACAATGCCTTTCTTTCATCTCATTCAAAGCTCACTGAATACAAGAAGTCCATCAATTGAATTAGAACATAAATAGAGTCATAGGATCATAGAACAGTTTGAGTTGGAAGGGACTCTTAAGGGCCATCTGGTCCCACTGCCTGCAGTGCACACGGACAGCCACAGCCCCATCAGTGCTCACAGCCCTCCAGCCTGACCCTGGGGGTGTGCAGGGATGGGCACCACTCCTCTCTGGGCAGCCTGTGAAGTGCTTCACCACCCTCATTGTAAACAACTTCTTCCTTATATCCAATCTAAATCTCCCCTCTGTTAGCTGGAAACCACTTCCCCTGATCATTGTGTAGAAACTCAAGGACTAAACATACAAGGGCCTATTCCACATTCGAGTCTTGCACCTGTACTACTAGGCAGTTCAGTTTAAAGTCACATTCAAAGTGAAAGCAACAGAGATTTTCAATGGCCTGGCCTTTTCATGCTGGAGTCTATCTGTCCAACAAATGTGAAATGCCCAAGGTTTCAGCAAGCCAGTAATAAATGGTGACAATGGAATCTCTGTTCCAGAGCCCAAGCTCTTGCTGCTTGTTAATATTTTGTGCTACATTTTTTCATTAGTACTTTTGTTTGAGTGCTTTGCTCAGCACTCAGTCACAATTTGACCCTCATGATTGCTCATCAGGTGAGCAATGAAGTTTGATATCTACTTCTAGCAAATTGGAGGCAATCTCACTCAAGCAAACCTACAACATTCACAGCAATCTTAGTGTATTTAGTCAGGATTTCATTGAAAAGTTGTGATTTCACTAAAAAAAAATGGGGAATATTGTACTTACAGTGGTTGGTTTGCTGATGGCAAAAGTTGCTGAAAAAGTAAGATTTTTTTCATGTTGAATCTGGTTACTCAGAATGCTCTTGTTTCTGAAGGAAGGTTTGGGATGTTTCCATGCTAATTCAGAGACAGATTAAATTTTGTGTCAAAGCATGTAAAAATGATTGTTTGTATTTCAATGTCAATAATAAATATTGTGTCAGTTTGTGAAGAACTAAACATAAAGCAAGCAGCAGCAAAATGGGAAAATCTTGTCAGGAAACATCTAAATATTACTTTTTACTCAGCTTGATCTCTGATAAGAAATCAGGGAAGAGTTAGACAGTTCAGTCATCGGTCACTTTAATATAGCAACAGTTCAACATATGTCAGGAGATTTAGATTGGATATTAGGAGGAAATTCTTTACTCAGAGGGCGGTGAGGCCCTGGCACTGCTGCCCAGAGCTGTGGGTGCCCCAAAGCTGTGCCCGAGGCCATGGATGGGCGCTGGGCAGCCTGAGCTGGTGGGGGCAGCCAACCCATGGCAGAGTTGGGGCTGTGAAATCTTTAAGGTCCTTTCTATGAGGTCCCGAACTGTTCTATGATTCTATGATTAGAAATTCTTAAAATGCCAAAGGGAAAGCATAAAGGGCAAAGAGATTTAGCAAATCATGTTGGTTCCAGTTCCTCCTGAAAAGGCTGTTACATCACCTGTGAAGTAGCCAAAAGAGTACTTCTTTCTTTTTTTTTTTAAGTGAATGCACAAAACCTTGACCAGTATATTTGCTCCTTTTATACATATAAATATAGGAAACTGTTCTGTTCTGCATCTAAAGGGCGATTCCCATCCAGCACCCAACTCACAGCATTGAGGTTAAATTGGTTTGGATGATATCAGCTACATGTAATTAAACCAGCAGCCCATGTCTGATCCTTTCTGTGACCATGTTAGGTGTTAAATTAAGGTCTGATTAAGAGTGTGCTGCTGCAGTTAAGGTCAAGGACTAAAGATCACAAGCTTTGTTTCATCTAATAACAATAAAGACTGTCTGGCTGCCAAATACCACAACAGCCCTTGCTCTCCTATCAGACTGCTGTCCAGCTAGAGGGATCTGATTTCACTGGTATCCCTTTTTAAACCCTACTTCTAAGAGGGTTTGTAGCTATTTCATCTGTGTTAAGCAGCACTGTGTTACCCGAGGCTATATGCTACGTTCTATATGATCAAAGCAGAAATGCAAGCAGCTTCTGACGAAGAGTTATCGTGGCTGAGGGGAAAAAATATCAAGGAAGGAGAAAAAAGATATAGTGCTACAAAATACCAGGTCATACCAACAAAGTAAACACCCACAGGTAAGTTCATAGCATGGGACCACACAATGGTGGAAACTGCTCATGTGTTTGCTTGGAACAAATCACAGGCTCGCCCCACCAGCAGTCAGCAGGAGAGATGTGTCAAACAGGAGAGATGAGAGATAAAAGCAGAGTGGTGAAGAGAAAAAACAGCGACTTATTTGCAGGATGAAGACGAGAATCTGTTCGTAAGAGCTTCTCCCTGCATGAGTGTTTTCCACGAAGACAGGTCAGGAGACATTAACAGATCGGTTGTTTGTTAGGAGAGAACAAGATTCCTGTCGGCCCAACGCAGTGCTCTCCCCAGACATGCCCATATGAATCTCAAACAAATGCAGGCTGCTGGGGCATGTTTGCTTCGCCAAGAGGGGGATGGAGCAGAGTGAGAAACCACATGGCCCCCAACTAATCTCTCACAGCCAGGTCCTATTGTATGTCTCCATACTTGGGCTCCAGTTTCACAGTTGATATCAATTCATTTTCCAAGAGTCAGCTGAAGTGTCTGTCATTCACTGCTATTGCAGATGAGTTAATAGATTATTAATAGAGCACTATTCATACCTGGAATGATGATTTGTGGGGGAGTTCCCACACCTCCTGGAATCTGAGTTGTGTCAGAAAGACAGCGATCACCACGGAATGACCAGGTGTGAAAAGAACTTCTATGTGGTAAGAGAAATGGGTTTGCCATTAGGAGTCAGTGTCTGAACCAGAAAGCAACCTCCTACTGAATTAAGACTTCCTCTACATCTTGTTTCCTACCTATCTGTGAAAATACTCTGCCTTTTCCAGTAATGCAGTGTGTTAGCCCTGGCTGAGTCTATCTAATGACAATGAGAAATTTTTCATGTGGCTACCTAAAGGCTCCAAACTCAAAAAATGAAAACAGATTTGATTCAGTTCTTGATCATTCTTCTTGCTAAACATTACAAATATTGTGCACAGAGAACCATAGTTTTAATGAAGTGCTGGACACTGTGGCCAAAGCATTTTTAAACTCAACAGTTAAAGACTGAGCACATATACCTACATTATCTAAATGATAATGCTGAGCCATCCTGAGTGGCTGCTGCAAGTCAAAGGAAGCTGCTTTTGAAAAAATATCATTAGTTTTCAAACTGGAGCCACTACTGATAATGTGCTGCGCTGCCATTTTAGGTACCAGAACTTAGGCACTGCAATCTGGATCCAGATACATTCAAAGGTGAGGTATAGGAGGCAGGTCAGCACAGTGCAGGTCAGCCACTTACTCTCATACAGGAGCAGTGTGATAGCACCAAGTCCTGACACATCTGACTGCCCAGGCTGAATGACCAGAGACCGGGTCACAAGCAAGGTGACTGGCAGTGGCTCTCACCATCAATCTGGAGTGAGCTCACAGTCCTGCTGTTGATAGAAGGATTGCTTTTGAAAACTTTCCAGCCTTGTCATGCGTAGCTGCATTACGTTATCTCAGTATCGGCAGTATTCCCCAAACTACACTTAAGCTAGTATAAGAGGGATTGCTGTACGTATTATGGTAATGTCATTTATTTATTTTGCACAACTGGAAAATTTAAGGGCAACCACTTCACTCCTGTGCTGTGTAGATTAGAGCATTCCCAGTAACACCTGCTTAACGGACAGATAGAAAAAAAGCCCTTATATTCCTTCTTTATTGCAATTTATTATTATAGCTTGAATGGTTCGTAGTGACTTCCTAAGATTAATGTTAATATTCTGATCGGAGACTTCCCTCTGGGCTTTTATTATGGGTTTTGAACATTCATTTCATTTAACGTACACATGGGAGCAAGTCTGGTGGTTCCAAAAATATTTGTAGTTGGAAATCACAGTGATTTTTTGTTAGGCTCAGTGCCAAAGAAATCACAAATCAGAAGTCTGTTATAGAGTAGTTCCAATTTCTTGGCACCAGAATTTCTCTTTATGTATGTGCATAGTGTGATATTTTCCCCAGCTGTATGGCACTGAAGATTTACTCAGATACGCATTGTTTACCTGCTTTTTAAGGTTTCTCGTGGACCTAAAGAATTTGTCTAGCTGTGTGGGGATTTATAGGGATTTTATGGACTTCCCATGTGAGGCAGGGGCTGCCCATTGGGTATGCATCTTTCTCTATCGCAGCTGGTGTTTTTGAACCAAAGTGTGGAGTAGAAATTTCACCCCTGATTTTTTTGGCTGGATCGATTGTTTAGTCTAGGAACTCTAAAGTAGACTTTTTAGGTGCTGGAATTCCTCTTTTTCTTCAGTCAGCAGCTGATGTAGTATGGTGCGCATCAGAGTCTAGATTCACATCTTAGTGAGCAAAGATTTATGTTCCTCCTAACGCTTCTTGACATTAATGAGTATTACAGACATGTATCCCCATGGATTAAGTTGAGAACATACCCCAGAGTGTGTGTGGAGTTTGTCATTAGGGCATCACACGATTAAAACCAACAGAGAAATTCCAAGGGTAAGGAAGCAATTGGATCTCTTCCCTTCTCTCTGCTGGAGTACATGTAAGAGATACACTTTAAATCTTCTCATATTTCCAGTCCTCTCACGCCAGTTCCTGCATTCGTTTTTAGTTGTTAATGACTTCAAAGAAGAATTGACTGCCACTTTTAAGACATTTCCCATAACAACGTTATGAGAAATATTTTGCTGGCAAAGAACATTTCTGTAGCTCTTTAATTAAGGAACTTCTATAGAGCTGGGGAAGAGAAGAGAGCACACTTTTCCCCCGCCAGCCATTTCAGGGATTGGATCAATGCAATGGGATGATCCTGACAGAACACTCCATTATCTAGGGATTGTGATCCTACATTATGGATCCCACTGGATGTGCCAGACTGTGGCACAGTCAGACCTGGTAGTGTGTCAGCTGCCATCCCAGAGGGTTCACTAACGCCAGGTGTATCAGAGCAGGTGAGTGCAGGAACGTGTGTGGTTGTGTTTGCTCTCCACTGCCCATTGCTTTAGGCTTGGGGCTTATTTCAAATGCAGAGTTGCATGGACACACAGTCAGCTGCATTATCTGTATATCTCGGGGACAATTCAACTGCAAGCCAGACAAACCAGGCACAAATAACAGAACCCTGGATGTAATTTCAGTCTCCCTTAAGGCCTTGTATAAAACTGACCTGTGAGATGGATTCAGTGCAGAATTTAACCCCCATAATCTACTGTCTACAACAAACACTCTGAAGTCAGGATCCTTGTATTTTCTTCATGATAGCCCAGCCGTGGAGTGGAGATAATTACTGTGTGTCTGGCCCATAGGGTTTTCTAGGCTGACTGTTGTCACACACAAGGGCTATTAGCTGATATAGACAGGATCGTGCAAGACTAACGGCAACATGGAAATAAAAATTCTGTGTTTTCCCATAGAGTCACTTGAGATCTTTTTGAGAGAATTTCCACAGGAAAAATCTGATTTATCTCACATGAAAGCAATAGTTCCTGGACCAGTCACTTCCCTTGAAATACACCCATTTCACTCTCCGTAAAAGAAGGATAACAATGCTTAGATTTTGAAAACTTTGAGATCTGTGGAAATAAAAGAGCTGCCTGTAAAGTGTTTAGAAAACTTCAAAAAAAGAAAGGTGCTACATAAATGCATATTGATTGCAGCTCTGGCACTCGTGTGGCAGTTCTGAATGCAGAATCAAAAGCAGAGGGGGCAGCGTGTGAGTCAGAATAAGGAGCTGTCAGCCTTTAGCCTGTATCTTAATGTACTTTGAAATGTTGCAGACATTCAGAGGATCTGGTTTGCCAATATTGTATGTTACAGTAATTACACCAACCTGGAACAGAAGTTTTCCTCCCCACTCCTGAGAGAAGGTAAAGCTCTTAGGGATATACATAAATGGAGCCTTAATCCCACCAACTTTAATGCATGTGCCTAATGCTAGGCAGCAGAGCGATCCCACTGGTTTCAATAGCTCTACTCAGATGCATGTGTGGAAGTGTTTGCATGCTTAGAAGTTAATACTAATAAATGCACGGTTCATGCAAGATCCCTATGTAAACAATCTATGTCTGCATCCAAGTGATGATTTTATTGCTGCTCTGTAGTTCTGTGTAGTGGCTTTGAGAAGAAGTCTTGTATTTTCTATAGCAGTAAATGTTTCTGATAGTGTTTTTCATTGCTGCCTCTTTGGGGGCTAATTAAAAGAAATATCTTTTAAATTTATTCATTGCTTGGTTCCTTGATAGCAAGAGGCACCTGGTGTAAACATTAAAAAGAAAAGCAGGCAGCAGCCAGACCTCATCAAATACTAGATGCATTAGGACATTTTATTTATAAATATCAAATTGGTTTTAATGACTTCAAAAGGAGGAAATGTCAGCAAGAGCATAATATGTGCAAGCTCAGTAAAACTGTCATGAAGATGCCAAAACCCACAAAAATCTAGAAACTGTATTTGCTCCCCGCTTCTCCCCTCAAAAAGCAAGTGACAATTCCAACTGCAATTGGCAAAAGTATATGTAAAGTACTCCAGGACTAGCCAAAACAAGCTGCCAATGAAATGGAGCAGCCCAGAGCAGGTCTGAATGGAAAGCACCATCCATGGTTGATCAGCAAAGAGCTAATTCATACTGAGTTGATTGATTCATTGAAATGAATCTTGAATTTTATCCCATATGATTTAATGCAAAATGCTTAAGGATGAGAAATCTATCCTTCTTTTGGGACAACATTTAGGCAGGCACTCCATTAAGCATATGCTTTGCATTCACTTGACTTCATTTTAGAAAATACTTAGCGCTGTTTCACTCTGTTGAGACTACAGACATCAGTAAGTCTGTGATGAAAAGTGCCTCAACATTATAATAAAGCGTGCATTCAGTTCAGTCCCAAATAAAGACACAATAAATCCCTGGTCAATAGACCATAGTAACACAACTGAGAACAACAATAATTCTTCTGAAAAAAAGAGTTCTCTATTCTTATGAGGCAAAATCTATCCTAAAGATAGATTTCGCCTTAAGGCATTTTATTATAAAAAGGCATGGAGAAGGATGTTATTTCAAAGGAGTAGCTTTGATGTCCATGAGATCATTGTCTAGTTTTAGAGCAGGATAAGCCACAGCATCATTTAGAGAACTGAAATTTTGAGCCAGGTGTAAGATACATGGCTGAGTCCAAAGAGGTAGAAATGTACCTGTTATAAGAACTCTCATTCAGTGCTATTAGGAAACTTAAGTTTCTGAGCTCAAAGGAATTTTGACCCAAGATGACTAAAGTGCAAACATTCTAACATAGTGAAAAGAGAGAATTCCATTGTAAGCCAATCTACTATGTGAAAGTGTGACAAAAGGAACATTCTTCACTTGTAGAGCAGAACTGACTCCCTTTAGGCAGGACTATGAAAGAACTGGGATTTTGTGCAGTAAGGACAAAGGGCCTCCTGGAATACCATAGGTGTGATCTTTTCAGAGGTCGGTTCCCAGTTATAAAGAAGTAAAAATCTGCTGACTTTTTAATCTCATCAGACATGCCCCATTTCTAGGGTAGGAAATTTCTCCCATGCCCCTGTAAACAAAATAAAGAGGCGGTGGTTTTTCATCCTGCCCTGACCTTTGGAAGAAGTCATCCCTGCCAGTGCTGCATTCTGGCACGAGAGGCACGGAGGGATCAGAGCCACCTCTGAATCACCATCGCACTTCCTGCAGGCTAGCACCTGTGTTTTCCTTGGAGGTGACCCCATCCAATAACTAACCAGGTCCAACCCTGTTTATCTTACAAGATCCGAGCAGTAGGATTGTTCAGACCTCCAAAATTAAATGTGAAACACTCTAATAAGTCTCAGAGGAGTCTGAGAATAAGCAACTGCAGCCAGGGAACACAGTCCCTGTGCAGAGCTGCTGTTTGCAGAATACAAGTACAGGATGCTATAGCAGGAACTCTCCGTTCCACGTTTTAAGTGAATCCAGTGACAGGACCTTGCTAGGTTTAGGATGAGAACAGGTCTAGACGAGGGGGAGCAGCAGGGACTGCAACTTATGAGGTGACTCACTCCTACCAGCCCTATACGTGAGCCTTCTGCGTCCACCAAGCCAGGTGACATTTAACCACAGAAATATTTAACCTACTTTTTACAAGGATGTACATCATTGACCAAGATAAAATACAAGGATGTGGGAGAGTCAGGATGCAGCGTTTTCAGAGCAACTCTGTATAAAGAAAAAAGGGTAATAAAAAAGAGGTCTTGACATAAGGAAAACATCCCAATGAAATTCTGCCTTTTAATCTAGGCCAAAACCTCTCTTCTCGTTATCTTCCCTCCTTTTTAATCCTCTGCTGCACTTAGCTTTTTTATACTCCTTCACTTCTATCAACTTCACCTGTCTCAAAGTCAGTCAGTGCAAAGGCTGTGGTTTTAAAACACAGGGACATGAGCTGAAGCACCAAACTTCTTGGCTTCTCCTGAGGTGCCAACTGTTCAAACTGTCAGCAACTTCAAAGCAATCTACGGCTGATCAGTGCCTTTATAAAATCACTTAAATGCCCAAAAAGGAACATAATGCAAGAACCCAGTGAATACTACTTAAAAAAGGATCTGATTGAAGAGCCAGTATTTCCAGTAGTGAAAATGAAAAGCACTACACTCCATGGTGAGGGAAAGCACTTGGAAATCCAAGAACTACTTTTAAAAAAATTAAATATCTTCTGAAATATGTAATTATTTTGGTAAATGATATACAAATACAATTTTTAATAATATGTTCACCCAGAGTTCTAGGCCCTCCTCACAGAGAGATGCAATATTGTGCAATTTTGTGCATTCAGTGTACCTAAATGCTTGTCCAAGTTTGATCAAGCTCTCATCTACTCAAGCTCCACCAACGCTGTGGTGAAAGAATAACTTCTTATATTCATTGCCTTAGGGAAATTCAGTTCAAGAATGACCTAAACACCAAACTTTATCTTCATTGAAAAGCCTGAAGAAAGACTCTCTTGCATTTTATTAATGCCTCTGCTAGGTGGAAAGCCCTCATAGGAAAATAGTTTTTTCAGCCTTTCTCCTGTTACCATTTTCCCCTGACATCTGTTCATCACTAAGCCAGCAATAGATTCAATATCATGCCATATTGCATGTGAACTGCCAAAACACTTTGAGAAGGAGGAGTTTGCTAAGTGTACAGAGAGATGGGCAAAGCCAATCATGTCATGGTTTAAGCCACCTTGTTGATATAGGAGGTTTACAGCTGTCATTAGGGAAATGGAGAAGGGGGCCAGTACTGTAAACTCACACCAGTGACAGCTATAGATCAAGAAAGAACATCTCAACACATGGCAGGCCTTGACTGCTGAACTCTTGGACTGAACTTCTGTTAATAATTTGCTGAGCTTTAGTCTGCTGCTGGTAGCAAATACAGTCAAACCAGCCTGAGGTCTTCACGAGATATGTGTTTTGTCTGACCAGAGTCATAGATTAAAGCCTAGCAAGTCTTCCTACCAATGGCATCTGGAGCTAAAAGGGTCAATCAACTTATATGTCCTGTGTTTAGTAGATATTAAAGGCAGTATGGAGGCCTGGATGCTATAGATGTGATCAATGTCTTTGACAGACAGGACAACTCAATCTTGGCTGCTGGAACAGAGATTGCTAGGTCACTGTTTCCTGAGCTCCCAAGAAGCACCCAGCCACCGCTTGTAACCATTACTGTACATAGAGATGAAGCCCAAACAACAACCGTGATGCTTATATATTTGAAATAGCAATACTGGTTTCAAGCCTTGCTTCTCCTTGGCAAGACATATTTTGAACAGAAAGATTTTTTTGTCAGTGTTCCTAAGGAAGAACTTGAGACAGTTTTTTGTGCAACAGTTTCGTGTAGCTCCTTTGAACCTAATGAAGCTACAATTGTAACATCTCTAGAAGTTGTTCCTAGTGGTTCTGAATTCAGGAAAGACTGCTGTGTATTGAATCTGTAGCCTTAGTCTTCTGTGTAATTGGTCAGAAGGCACAACTCTTTTGAACTGTTCTTTTTTTTTTTTTTTTTTTTTTTTTTTTTTTTTGTAAGTCTTTGAGGAGACTGAATCTGGAATTGATAACAGCCTACAGTGCTGGCATGGTGGACAGTGCCTAGCATATCAGGCTAGAACATTAATTGGAATATTAGATATTATGATATGCCTAGAGAGGAATTATTTCAGAAATTGCAATTGATTTTGCAAGGTAAAATTCTCATTGCTGTGTCCGTATTAAACTACAGACTACTTTTTTTTAGCATTTCTTTTCTTTGACTGACTTCAAGCTCTTTCTTTGGGATAGCATTTCAGTTTGCCTTTCCTAACTTAGATAAGTTTCCCAATACATATTTCATTTTTCTTTGTTTTTCTCTAGTACAGAGGAGGGAAATCCTCCTGGTTTCTTCTTCTCTAAAAACACACTTCTAATATGATCCAAGGAAACTACCTAGCTACATCCAAAAAAGGGTTTTCTTACTTTGCCTTCCAGCCTGAAGTGCTGCTCAGATCTCTCTCACTGCAAGAAACCTTCCCTTCTTCTGCTATTCATCATAGCAATTTCACAGGCTCTCTTCAGCTGTTCTCTCCATGGGTTGGTGAAGCTGGTACAGTTATTATCCTCTTTATCCTGTACAAAGTAAAAAAAAAAAAAAAAAAAAAAGGAAAAAAAAGATTATTTATGGATAACACTGCAGACCACCCATAAAGCAAGAAAAATTGAGAAAAAGCAGTTGTTTTCATGCTCAGGGCAGTTATAAGCATACATAGCTTGGATTAGACAATCCTTCCCATTTGACTTCTGTTCCTTCATAAATATTTGTAACTTTGCTGATAAAGCAATGCTGAATTTCTCAGCTGGATTTCCATGTGGACAATAAGCTGTGGGACTGGAGTATGGATCTCATGCTAAACAAGATTTCTTGAATAGTCAGTTGTTCCAACCCTTTTCTTGGTCATGAAAAATATTTTCAGGAATCAAATGGCAGAACAAAGTCATTATATACAGCTGCTTTAACTGTACTATTGATTGCCTGTAAGGCCCATGCAATGGGTGATAAGGGCTTAAAGACATTAAAATAATTTTTTATTGTAACCTAAATGCAGATGGCTCATGTACAGGAAATCACAGCATTGCAACTTTAAGAAAAATATTATATGATTTTTATTCAATGCACGGAATCAGTCCTGTTGTACTGATGAGCTTATGCTTTTTTGTGCTTAGAAGCTTCTGAGGACTGTCACTTGAGATAGTTAAGTGCTGAGACGACATAAGGAAGCACAAGCAATTGTAACCTGAAGGACAGAGCAGTGTGAGCAAGAGTTATCCCGTGGCTGACCAGTCTTGGGCTTTATGCTTAACAGGTAGCCAGAGACAGCCTTCACACCAGGATAAACTGTGGCCAGCAGCAGGCCAGTGCTGGTGCACTGGCGCTCTAGCTGGGTAAAGATGCTAGCTATGAGGTCAGCACCCATGGCTTGCCTCTGACCCAGCTTTGCATTTAGCCCAACACATTTTGCAGTGGGACGCCTGGAGGATTACCACCATCTGCCATTCGTACATTGCTTTCCAAATCCAGCTCTTCAGAGCACATAACGTGCATCCAACAACAAAGCCACAGGAAGGTTTGAGACTTGGCTCAGCAGTCAACACTGTATGAGGAGACTTCTAAGTTCATTAGTTTGCAATCATGAGGTTTTTCTCAACAGAAAAAGAAATGATAATTTTAAAAATCCCTCTTTAAGAGGAAAGAAGCATAGGAAGATAGGGATAATTTCAAACTTCAGTTTTACAGTTGTATACCTTACTGAATGAATAACAACACTAAAGTATCCCTTTTGTCCCCAGATGTCCAAGTACTTTACAAAGGCAACAAAAACATCACTGACACCACTTTACAGCAAGGGAAATAGGAGCAGAAGGGGGAAAGTTATTTGGCTGAGAATCCCTCAAGAGACCAGCTGCAGAGGTAGGAATACGAGCAGCAATGTGCCAAGTAGGAAAGCTGCCCCAACTACATGCTGCCTGTAATCATCACATTTCTAACGCCAATAAAATCTGTGTTTAGCATTCTTTGTCCTTCTGCTCATGCAAGAGTTGTTTAGAACTCTCTGATCCCCTTATCTCTCCTTCCCCTCCCTTTTCAACTTATACATTCCAAGTTAGTCTTCATTTGACAGTGAATCATAGAATCACTCAGGATGGAAAAGACCTTAAAGATCATCGAGTCCAACCACAACCTAACCATCCTACCCTAACTCTAACAGCCCTCTGCTAAATCATGTCCCTGGGCACCACATCCAAATGGTTTTTAAACACATGAGGTGACTCAACCACCTCCCTGGGCAGCCCATTCCAGTGCTTAACAACCCTTTCTGTAAAGAAGTGTTTCCTGATATCCAACCTAAACTTACCCTGGCACAACTTCAGGCTGTTTCCCTTCATCCTGTCACCTGCCAGCACTGAGAAGAGACCAGCCCCACTCTCGCTGTAAGCACCTTTCAGATATTGGAAGAAAGCAGTAAGGTCTCCCCTCAGCCTCCTTTTCCCCAGACTAAACAGCCCCAGTTCCTTCAGTCTCTCCTCGTAGGCCATATTCTCCCAGCCCTTCCCCAGCCTTGTTGCCCTTCTTTGGACCTGCTCCAGCACCTCCATGTCCTTTGTGTACTGAGGTGCCCAAAACTGAACACAGTACTCGAGGTGAGGCCTCACCAATGCCAAGTACAGGGGCAGGATGACTTCCCTAGTACTGCTCACCACACCACTCCTGATCCAAGCTAGGATGCCATTGGCCTTCTTGGCCACCTGGGCACACTGCTGGCTCATATTCAGGTGACTGCCCATCAGTACACCAAGGTCCCTTTCCATCAGGCAGCTTTCCAGCCACTCTTCCCCAAGCCTGTAGGGTTGCCTGGGGCTGTTGTGACCAAAATGCAGGATGCAACACTTGGCCCTATTGAAACTCATACGGTTTACCTTGGCCCATTGATCCAGTCTATCCAGGTCCCTCTGTAGTTCCCTTTTCCCCTCAGGCAGATCAACACTCCCTCCCAACTTGGTGTTGTCTGCAAACTTACTGAGGGTGCACTCAATCCCCTCATCAAGATCATTAATAAAGATGTTGAATAGAAGTGGCCCCAGTACCAAGCCCGGGGGGACACCGCTCGTGTCCAGCCACCAAGTGGATTTAACTCCATTGACCACAACTCTTTGGGCCCAGCCATCCAGACAGTGTTTCACTCACTGGAGCGTATGCCCATCCAAACCGTGAAAGTCTCTTTGGGCTGAACTTATGGGCTATATTACTATCATTTCTTTTTCTAGGCCTCTTTTTTTACAGTGTTGGCTCTGGTACTTAAGAAAGAAATGTTCTGTTCTGTGAAAAGCAGGCAGATTAGGCATCTGGGAGGTTCAGCATGTTCAGTAGGTAGAGACAACAACTTCCATATAAAGATTATTTCAAAATTGCACTCAGTGCAAGTTACAGTTGGATGCACTATTTAAATGCTGCCCTTGGCCTTTTTGCTATTTCCTGCCCAGAAGAGCAGCTCTCTAACTCTTTTGAAATAAAAAGATATAAACATTAGAAAGGATGCAAGCAGTCAATTGACCTCAACAGTGCTCAGCCCTGGTGCTAGTCAGGAATTTTCCAACAATATTTATTTATTTATTTATGGACAGAAAATGCTGATCTCTCTGAACTGAAAATCTTTGTGGGAAACGTCAGTTTCAACAAAATGCTTTCTGGGAAGAATCCTCCAGTCCTACTAAAGACTGATGGTCAAAATCTGATTGGGAAAGGATCCTAGCACAGCCAGAAGCCCGGTGGTTAGCACATTCCCTGGTGATGTGGATTTATACCATGTGATAGAGGAAAGATTGAGATGGCTCCAAATAAAGCAGGGCAAGGATTTAACGTAGTCTTCCCACAGACCTTACGAATGCCCTCATGTCTGGGTTGTGGAGCACAGTCTCTCCTCTGCCCCAAGGAGGGGATTTCATTGAGTCAAAACCAATCCTCTGGGAGCAATTTTGCATAACAGATTGATCCTAATCAAGGAGATGTTGTAGACCATAGACTGAACCCTGGTTTCCCACATCTTACAGGAATGGCCCCAAAGCTGGGCTTTGGTGTACTCCAAGCTGAACCTCTTTCTGTTCACTTGCTCTCTCTATAGCAAGAGGTCTTACTTTTATTTCAATGAGACAAAAATTCTAAAAATTCCACATTTTTCCTAAAACAGATGTTTCACTTTCTAGCCAGCTTTACTCAGCAATTTGTGGAAGGGAGTCCTTGGTCTGATACCAGATATTTAACATCTGCCTGACTTCTGTTATTCTCATCTGCCTGAGACCAATTATTAGAACCCACTTCCTGAAATTGCTTGGGCACACAGGAGGAGTGATGCTGACAATTGTTTCTTTAACCAGTCCAACAGTTTTCATTTGGAAAAGAAGTTCTGTTCTAATCCATCACTATAAATTAATGCTTTGCTCAAAGCTAATTCTTCTTCTAAATTAGGAACTGAACTCATCTGTATTTACATTTAAGTAACTGGGAGCTGGATGACAACCTAAGGGAACATTAACTGAAAGGTGCTGAAGAATAATAGCATTATTCTATCACTACTACAAGAAGAAAAGGAAACTATATCACAGAGAAGGGTGACCAGCTGCTAGCGTTGCATAACAGATGGGTACACTGCTGATTCAATAAATGCTAAGAATCCAGGAATTTATTTAGAAAGCCAGATATTTGTGTGTTCATGTTAAGAATTTCCCAAAATGTATCACTCACATATACGATATATTTTTTTGTTATTTCTCTCTGCACAATGACTTATTTCATATTTTTTTTCCCCAACAGTATTTTTTCCACAGAAAAGATAAACTGCGGAGAAGGAAAAAAAGCATTCTAGCAAGTAAGCACCTCATCTTACCAATATAACTGAGGGGAAAAAAAGGAAAAATATAATTTCCAGACTTTGCAAGAGCTCAGCTCTGCACAGCACCTTCTGCATCTGAGTAAGATTTAAAACACAGACAGAGGCACATTGCAATCCACCTTCAGAAGCAGAACAGCTGCAGCTGAAGGGGAAACTTGAGGAGTAATGATGGTTTAAGTACTCTATTGCTTCTGTCAGTGTGTTTACAACATACCACAGGGAAGATGCACAAAAGGACTCCTTAGACAAATTCCAAGCATATTGACAAAGGAAGAAACAGATCTTATTAAAAAGTCAACATTTGTTAAATAAAAGAAAACAGGGCACTGAGACTCCAGCTCAGTTTGTAGTGAAGCCAGGCAATGTTAGCAGTAACTGGAAAGTACTGGGAGAGGGAAAACTTGTGCTTCTGACAGACACCTGGTGATTACAAATTAGAACTGGATATTTACTGATAAGATTACCTAGCCCTTGTTTATTTATAAATTTCTTGCACAATGTAGTTCTGGTTGCTGGGATATAAAACTCTCAACTATTGCATCCTCATTTGGAAAGCAGAGGTAGTAGGAAAAATAATCACATCTGTGGTGCAGGTAGGCATGAACATCTGTAAGTACATGCATATGAATACATCTGGCTAATACTGAACATGTATGGAAGCTTTGGGATGCTGAGGATAGAAGCAGAGACCTGACAGCTCTGTAAGTAAAACTTCTGTACTGCAGATACAACAGAGATGTAACAAGCAATAACATACAGCAATCTTGCTTTGCTGTCTGGACCCCAGTTCCAGTTTGTCTGCATGAGAAGAAGTTTCCAAGTGTTCAACTGCCTTTTAAAATCAAACAAGGCATCTTGGTTTTCCAGAGGGGAGGAAAAATCCTGGCTATCACCAATCTATATCCTGGAATCCATCAGCATAGCTAACAGTATTTCATCTGCAGGAGCAGAGCTCCATCAATTTGCGCTAGGCAGCAAGCTTCTGTTTCCAAACAGACCATGAGAGAGTTATGACCCACAAATCAGTCCAGAATATCCTTGGCTCTGTTTCAGGATGCAAATGCTGCTTTTTCTCTTCAAAATATTAAAATTGAATGATCCAGTGAGGAGAGCTTTTCTACCTATTTTGGTTATGGGTCTTTTGAGGGATTGTTTTGACTGCCAAGTAGCTTTTAGTGGTAATCAGTGACCACAAGATCAATTTACACTCTTAGAAAATAAATACAATTTTTGTTTACAATAAAAAGCAAATGTGCAAGGAGAGAGGAAAGAAGAGAGAACAGGATTAATAAATTACAATTGTTAGCAAGCACTAACGTGTATCAAAATGGCAAATCCTCTGGAGTATGGCTGAGCTTCTTTTATTCAGGTCAATGACTCCTTTTGCGATTCCCTTCTCTAAAAAGAGCATTTTTCAATGATTTATGTATAATAATCTCCACATCAGCATATCTTATTTTTCAGTATTTGTTTGTTAAACATGCAGGAAGAATCTCATACTGAAGCCCTTAGCCTTGAAAATACTGGGACAATGGCATAAAAATATGCATATAAAATAGAAATATTTATTAGTAAAGCTCATGCTTATGTTTTGACATGTAGGTAAGGAAACAAAAAAATAAACCATTTTAGATTGCTGAGTTAAGACTTTAATGGTGTGAGTTTCAGACAGATACACGAGGGTTGGTTATTAAGCAAAGAAAAGAAAATCATCCATCATAGGCCAGCAGAGCAGGGAGCTGCAGCGAGCATCACAAAGGCTCCTTTCGTTCAGCCAGCACAAAGCACGTCTCCCTGCAGCCTGCAGGAGTCAGAACTGGACAAAAATGTTATTACTTGGTAAGTGATTAAGATGGCTTGAGTCAGTTCAAACAGATCTGCAAATCTGGTTGGGTTTTTCAGAATTAGAACTTCATCACAGAAGATTTTCAGCCACCTCTCCTCTATGGCTATCAACAAAAAGCCCAAGTTCTCCCATGTGCTAGCCCACCTCATGTGCCTGGATCACATTCAGGGACTGGCATGCTGATTTATTGAAAAAAAAATTCAGACTTCAAAGAAGTGGACATCCCATTCCCATACAAAGACTTTTATCTTCTGGTCAAAGAATGTGACACAAGGGATGAGATTTCCAACAGTGAATCTAAAGACTGAAATATTGTCTAAGATAAAGACTGAGACCACCTCTTATCAAGCTAGAAAGACCTCAGGTGAGCCCTACTATGCATGCCCCGTGGGATTGTCCCATGTTGTCCTATATCATTTCCATTCTGAAAACTTGAAAAATGCAGAAGTCACAGATGGGAGTTCCACAGTGGGCAAAATGCACTGTGTATGAATGGATAAAATGCACTGTGTATGAAAAGTGACAGTATTTCAGAGGCTGTAATCTGTTATAGAAACTATTCAGATCACTTTGATTGACTGCAAATGACAATCCCGAGAGATCTCACTTGTAGAATGAATTATTCTCATTACCAGGTTTGCCCTTGGCCAGCTCAGGAGTAGACTCCTTGCTTCTTCTGAATATTCTTGCTAATAGACTCTTTGCTTCTTCTCCAAGAGGCTGTCTGTAGGCACAAAAGAAAGCAGCCTTACTCCTGTTCATACAGTGCTTGTCCCCCAGCATAGCAGAGGATTTCATTCACTGTGCTGTCCATTTCAACTGCCAGGAGAGGGAAGGGGGAACTCATAGATAAAATGGCAGATCTGCAGTACCTTCCAGCTAGAAAGTCTGTCCCACCTGAGACATTAAAGGGAACCAAGCCTTCTTACTAGAGCTGTATTCTCCAGGTTGACTGGATACTAAGTAGGCACTGATGTCCATAAATATTTCACAAGGAAAAGAATGCATTTCCCAAGCATTGACTAGCTACATATATTATTTATATAAAACCATGACTTAAGTTGAAAAACAATAAATGCTTCAACAGCATACCTATTCGCAACCTACTCCACTGCTAAGTAAAATGGGCTCAGGTTATTCCTCAAGACCGCATAACTGTGCAGAAATTCAATGAGACCTCCATATAAACATGACCTACAAAGGTGAGTATGGGATTGCAGTCTCTTTACCAATACTAGTTAGCTATGAATTTACATGGACCTGTGGACAGTAGATGAAAAGCCCCGACATTCATTTACATTTTATGTTTGTATTATATTTTACACTCCCAAATGAGATCAGGTCTCCCACTCTAAACAAGGGGCTGACAATGCACAAGGAAGCAGTGTTCTGTCCTACTTCACAAACAGAGTTAGAGCTCAGGGAGATAAAGGACTACATTTTCCACTGCTGTTCACCCAGCACAGCTCACTGATAGCCTTTTCCAGAGGAATAAGTTGCTACAAAAAAGATGAAGGTCAGGAAAGCCAGAGATTGCACATTCCAGGGCCATGCCAAGAGACTGCTAAAGAGTGGAGATACGTATTTAGGCCTTTCTCTTCCCCAATGACTTCACTACAAGACTACTCTTTCTTGGTAAATGATCTTCAAACAGTTGTTTTAATGACTGCTTTGTCATTCAACCTATTCCAGGCCGTAAAGGAGGCATCCCAAAGGAGGTGCAACAGAATAAAGCTCTTTTGCCTGAAGCACTTGTAACATTAATGGAAGGAAGTTAATTCTGCTACTGAAAAAGGGTTAAGAGAGGTTTACTAGCTCATAACCATAGCTAGAGAGGAGGGAAAAGCTTTTGGAGGGGAGAAAGTGGATTCAAGATGTAGGCAGTACCATCACCAGTTATGTGTTTACCACTCAGCTGGCAGCTAATGGCCCATGTATAAACTCAGGATGAAAGTGGGTAAAATAAATTGCATTCTTTAAAAAAGCCATCTCTTCTTTCACTGGCACTGAAAATCCATCTGAAATGAGCCCCTGAAAGCCATTTGGAGTTTCTTCGGCAAGACACAGAAAGTGCCAAGGTAATTCTTCACAGTTCAGTATTGGGAAGAAAAACAAAAGCGATAAAAACACTGGAAGCTCTGGAGATGAGACTCACCTCAGTGCAGACAGCAAGAAGGATATTTATGCACTATTTATACCACACCAACTGCCACTTTTGCCTTACATCGATTTTAATACGTTTCAAAGATCCTCCCAAAGCTCTGGCATAACACTAACATAACACAGCACTGGGAGATAGAAGAAGCAGGGCTAGAGGCGGCCACTCCACGCAGGGTCAAGTGCTGTGTCCCTCTCCCTTCGGCACATCCTGATAAGCAAACACTGGAAAGAAAGAGCTGGAGAGGCTGAAAGCTGCAACACAACAGAGGCTGCATTAGTAAGGGACCATTCCTGAGCATCTCCTGGCTGCTGCCCAGCTCTTCCGGATGGACCCAGAGATCCTGCCAACCTCAGCTGTTCTGTGATGTTATGAAGCAAACAACTGCTGTTCTGCATCCCCTGCCATCACTGCTCCATGGTGAGGGAAAGAAGCAGTAGGTTTGTGAAAGGATGGGGAAAAGGGGGGTCTCTGAAGCCACTCTGGATCTCCCATTGCCTCTGCAAAGCCTTGCTGCCCTGCTTTCTCTTTCCCTGAGAGAGAAGCAGAGATGAGCATAGCTTCTCATCGCACCTGAAACAGCTCTCAGTAGTGAAGCCCACTCACTTAGTACAGTATTGCTGGGTTATATGGCAGGTGTGAATGAATGCAGTTCATTTGGATCCAAAAGAACTCAGCAAAAGTCAGCAAGATAACCTTGGAAAATAAGCTTGGAAAAGGGGTGTTGACAAGCAGGGACTTGTGGAAAGTAACTGGATGGACCAGGAACCTGCACATGCAGCTCTCCTCACTGCCTCAGCATCCTTGAAGCAGCCCCACATCACAGCCTTCATACTCTCCGCATTTTCCTCTCCACTGAAAGGGCATTTTGGTGAGGTTCTGCAGCCAGGCAGCCCCTACTACCTGGTCCTTCCAAGGCTTCTGCCCATGAGCATTTCTGACAGCACATACCTTGAAGGTATGCCCAGCCCACTGCTACCATCAGTAAGTCCTGTCTCCACTGACACTTCTCGCCCCCAGCACCACTTTGCCCTATCAAGCTTTGTAGCATCTGAAAGCGCAATCAACCAGCAGGAGGTAGCGAGCATCCAGCTCCTACAAAGGATTATCCAACCTCTGATCATAGATCTGAATGCATACAACATCAAGCACAACTCCAGGCAACTATTTGCTCTGATTTCTGCAGCAATACCAGTGCAGTGACCATCTTACAGAACTGAGGTAGACCACTGAGAAGTTCCCATGAACATCCCACGTGCACAATGTCTGTACCGACTTCCAGCCACTGGCAGAGCACAAGCAATGCAGATGCCAAGTATCAAAGACAGAAGGGTTGTGTCCAATCCAGATCCCCTTCACACCGGGCTCAAGCAGATGTGAATTTGTATAGGCTGCTTATGAAGGCCTGCAAAAGGAAATCCTGACACAGCAGTGTGAAATCACATGCAGCTCTGTCACTCTAAAGGCTTACACTATAAAACCTTCATTGCTCCAATCCATGAAGCAAAATGACAAATGACTCCAGTCAAAAGCTTGCAGTCAGGACCTAAATCTTCCACCACCCCCTTTCTGCATGAATTAATTTTAGGTGTTCTGTGAGATAAATTGAATTTTGCACTCCTCCAACTGCAGAAATAGATTGTTCTAGTTATTAAAATAAATATATGAAAAATAAAAATAAAGAAGATAAAAGAAAAAGGAAATGCTAATGTAGTCAGAAGCCACACAGTCGTGCCAAAGAATTGCAGTGGTACTAAGACACTTGTGCTATATTTATGCAGGAGAACCAAGCAAGAAATAAGGAAAGAAACAAAAACCATATACACCTACAGCCCTCTTCAGAGAGTCTTTGTGGAGGCAGTTGAAGGTTAAAATGAGAGGCTGCCACGTAGCAGATGTCAGAATTTATCCTGACAATCTACACTGCACTAAGTGATTGACTTCAGCGGGAGAAAGAATGGGCCAAGAGTTTTTAACCTTCTGGTTTTCCCTCCAGGAGTGTCAGTGCATTCACTGATCAGTATGGGTTTTTCATGCTTAAACTGCAGATTTTGCCCATCATAGTTATTCTCTTCAAGCAGCCTTCCTCTGCTCTCTTCCACTAGGCACCACGCACCATTTTTCTCTAGCTGACCGGGCTCAGTCCTACACAGAAGACACTACAAATCCTAACTGCTCAGGCAGGAGCACTTAGACTTCCCAGAAGGTCCTCCTGTACGTTGCCTTGGTCCCTCGGGTACCATTTTCCTCCTTCCTCAATGCGGTACTGCAGATCTGGTTTACATACCTTCTACCAATATTTCATCAAGGAAAAGTCCTCAGGCAGTAGGAAGACAAACAAACAAACAAACAACAAATATCAACACTTAGAGATAAAAATTAAGATAGTGGCATCTTCATGGTTGTATATTTGGGCCCCCATGACCATTACATAGGGATTATCACTTAAAAGCCATGAGTCTTCACCATCTCAGTTACCCACTAGACTGGAGCCTCTCGGGTGGGCCAATGTGACCTTTTTAGACATCTGTTTTCAGACAGCTGTAGATCAGGGTCAACTGGAACTCTGGACCAGGCTTGTAGTAAAACACACTTAGAGAGATGAGGGCATTTTATTCAAAAATAAAGTATCTGATATTTTTTAAGCGAACGAGCTTTGAACATGAAGGTTTCATTTCAGCTCAAATAAAATATTTCATTTGATTTGAAACAAAACTTTTCTTAATGTTTTGACTCCTCCAGTGCAACAACAAAAAAAGATCTGTTAGTTACACAGTGCTGCTTAGATTTGGGCTCTCAATAGATTTCAGTGCAGAAGAGAAACAATCAAGTGCTGTAATGCTAACTATGACCAATTAAGTCTTAGTTCTGCAATAGTGGATTTTTTCTTAAAGCTCCAGCTTCTTGAATCATGCGATCACATGAAGATCTCAGCCCTCATTAGCACAGAAAGTGAATGTCTGATAATCTGGGTTGCAAACAAACACTCACATAGTGGAGCTCCAGAGGCTTAAAGCCCCTAAACAAGCCAAAAAATTAGTTTCCCATCTTACTAATTAAAAAAAAAAAAAAGTCTCATGATTTGAAATGGGTCTTATTTGTGATTTTTTAACTCTTCACGAAGACAATATTGCGAATGACTTCCCAGACACCTCCACCCTTTGGGCTTTTTCCCCTTCTCTGTTCTCGTCTCCTTCCCCCGTTGGCTCCCATTTGGTTTGGGGAAGGAAACCCTCAGCCAGCCAGCTCCAAACCCCCACCAACAGTAAGAGTTAATTTCTTGCAATGTATCTCAGTGTAGTAACTGATTACATTTTTCCCCAAAGGAAACTTCAGTTAATTTGGTTAGTGACTCATATGCCAGGCTGCCAATTACAACACAGATGATTACACACATAAATTCATGTCGGAGTGGCTTAACGATCACAGGGGGAAAAAAAAAGAAAGAAAGAAAGAAAAAGGCAGAAAAGAAACCCCTGGATTCCCCTTTACCCTCCCAGGAAGGGGGTGTGTAAGTGTCCCACTATGAGGGGTGCCCACCAAGGTTTGAGCCTCAGTGGCTGTGGGATGGCGGCACAGCCTCTGAAATGGCAGTGTCTCCTAGCTTTCGTTTGGGATGTTCATTGCAGAAATGTGTTGCACGTTCTCTACAAGATTGTTTGCCAGTATCGTTAGAGGAATCCATATACAAAGAGCATGAAGGAGGTTCAATGAGCAGTGCTTGGCAGTACGTCAGTAAATCATTTAAAGATAACCTGTGCATACCAATACAAAAAAGAAAAAAAAATCCAATTAAAGTAACTTATTACAAACCTAGTCCTCTCTCTGAAGTGCTTTAAATTTCCTAAGGAGGAGCAGGAGAGGGGGAGGGAAGAAACAGGACAAGGAGTCAGAGTATGATGCTACATCATGGGGAAGGCCCAAGTTTGGCATTAGAGAAAATCCCTCCACGCCTCATCAATTGGCCAATGGAACCCATACCCAGGAGTTGGCCGGGCTCCCGAATACGTACATACAGAGAAAATTAGACTTTGTACTTCAGAGCAATAGGAAGCTCTGACATTTGGCGGAGCGCGTAGGAGGAAGGTGTTCTTTAATGAAAGATACTTCACTGGCCCAAAATGCATTTCTGTCTCGACATTCCTCTAGATAAACAGCTGCATACGTTTCCTTCACTCAGGGTCAATGGGCTGGCTATAGTATAACTCACACAGCTCCTTGCTTGAGAGGTCAAAATCCCTCACAAACAGTAATTAGGCTTCATGGCACCGGGCTATTATTATACTAGTTTTACAAGGGAATAAATAAAAGCATGTAGCGGCAAAGTGATTTGCCCAAGGTCACCAAGCAAGGCAGTGGCAGAATGAAGTCCCATCTCCTGTCCTCAGCTCTCACCAATACGCAACTCCTCCATGTCAGCCTTTATTAAATAACCATTAGAAAACGTATTAATTGTAATTTGGAACTATGTAAATTGACTCTTTCCCAAAAGACAGCAATTGGCTGTTAAATAAATACCAAGTGATTATTACAATCATATTTGCTGAAGGGTGGATCATCGGTGTAATGTGCTGGGTTCAATAAAAAGGTTATTGCCTGTCAAATAAACATGATGAGCAGAGCCTGGACTGATGCAAAGCGTATTGAACAGCAACCAGCTCTACTGGGAGCTGCGGCCACTCAGCACCATGCAGCCCAAGCTCAACACATAGGGATGTGGCACTGCCAAAGCAGAGATCTCATTAGCAAAATAACTTTGGGTCAGGTTGTGGCACCAGGAACTTCACTGTAAGGACAGCTGTCCTACCAATTTCTGGCGAAACAACTCGTGGTGTGAGATGCTGCTCTTAGGCAGGAGAAAGGTGGAAGAAATCATTCCTACAGTATGGGAGAGTGGGATGGTTTTGATGTTAATGCTAAATTAAATGCAGATACAGGAAGCTAAAGATCTTGCTTCTGTTTTTATAATAACTCACCAGAAGGGGACAGCTGTAAATACAGTTGAATGGTCAGATTATGTCTTTCAGAAAGATGGCCTGAGCACAAAGGAAGCTATTTTAAATTGCTCGTTTCTTTTATGTTTTTCTAAAGTGTGAGTATCTGAGAATAACGTTTGTTCTCTGACAGACAATCGTGGATGCATCAAAAAAATCTTTGTACCCTGCAGAACTGGCTGTCATTTGCAGTTTCACACTAAGGCAGCGCCCTGCTATGAATGATGGCCATCCATTTTTAGGCTGCAAAGAGGGGTAAAGGGACATCACCACAATAACCCCGTTTGAATGCAGTTTGTCAGCACAAGCAGCTGGAACAGCAAGCATTGCTGCTTGTCTCAGAGCAAATCTTGTTCTAAAAGCAAAGCAGTCCATGCATGCAGTAACTGCCACTTATGTCAAATAAGCAATTTTAAAAATCAGCTTTTCCAGCAGTGAGGCCGGCAGTAGGACGAGGAGAGCAGTACCGAAGCGCAGCACTAGGTGGCAAGCCTCTAACAAAGAAGGAACTTCTGCGAGCAGAGCCTCCACCAAGGTTTGCAGCAGTCACCTGACAGAATTTCGTGTGGTGGAAAAATGTTCTTGATTTAAACACCTAATGTTTCCCATTAAGAGCTAATGTCCTGTATGCTTTAGCTGTGCCAGCATATAGGGAGGACATGCTGTACTGCAGACAATGCTTGGAGAGAACGATTCTTACCATTCTTATCTGGAGACCTTACCAAGATGTACTTTTCCTGTTAATGTTTCTTTATTACAGTTACTTTCTTCTCTCCTCCCTTAACATTTAGTCTGTTTGTGGTTTGGCTTCTGGAAACAGCTGAAGGTTAACAGATAGGGACTGCAGCAGCACAGGGCTCGGTGTGGTTTGGAGTGGGATCGGGATGCACGCGGTGTAGAGAGCCAGGCAGCACTGCCACGCACATCTGCACTTGCACAGGCCAATTAGAACGTTAATAATAATTAAGTGTCTTACTCCTAAGACACTCCTACACAGGGGAACGCTAAAGTGCCAGTCAGCTCATTTCATTACAGCCAGACACCTCTCGGACCTGGAGTGCTGCTGGGGGAGCGGAGCAGTGTGGTTCCAGTGCAGCTGATCTGCTTACAAAGTGGAGCAGCTGGCAGAGAAACTATGGACCCAAAAAGAGAAGTCCAGCTGTGGCAGCCAAGCTGCACCTCTCACCCCAAACTGATCCACAGCAAATAAATGCAGAGTGAAACTGATAAATTTCCAGTTTGCAGGGGTTGGTGGGAGTCTTTATCTAGCTTCAGTTCACACGCTTCAAAGTGGCTCCATTTCAGATTTGAGATAATCTCCTAATTAAACACAAACTCAGCACTAAGCTGCATGTCATCTGATTTCTACCCAAGCACTCGGAGCTGGACACAAACTCACTCTGAGCTGCTCAGCCCATCCGGCACCAAGATGACATTTCACTGCGCAGCGAGGGCTGGCCCTGAGGTCACCTTCCATCTGAATGTGAGTCACCCACCTTCCCCATCTTCCACAAGCACGGCAGCCTGGCTCTCAGCTGACCACAGAGTGCTGCTTATTCACCGACGAAGCCATTTCAGATGCTAGTTTTCAAGCAGTGGGATCCTCCGATGAGCAACAGGACAGAAAGCCAGCAGAGGGAATGGGTTTGCTGCTGAAAGAGCTCTAGGGTTCCAGGCTGCCCATCTGGTAAGACCCCGGAGGGCTGGAAGAAAAGCCTGGGCTAGTTCTCATGAGCACATCCTTTTGGGTGACCCTGACACGTTTTCAAGTTCCACCATCCCTGGCTTTAAAGGAATGGGTTTTGTGCATTTCTAGTATCAGAAATGTTATGGCTACTTTTCACTCCAACCTCCAGGAGCAAATAAATAAAAAGAAAAAAAAAAGAGAGAGAGAAGCAACAAGCAAAATCTACAGAAGTACAAGAACAGAAAGCCCTGTTCAGAGCACACTCTAAACAAAGCAGATAAAAAATATGTTAAAGCAAAACTGAGCCACTCTAATTTCCAGTAAATTAAAGGAAAAAAAATCCTACCACTTTTCACTCTATCTCACATCAGAGAACAATCACAACAGAATACTCACGTAATGTGATGATGACTTTACTCTTGCACCCAAGGGGTTTCCCTGCCTTTCTCATACAGTTCTTACAATTATCACATTTGCTCCCATTTTGCATCCTTCCCTAAATCCAGTTTGCCCTGTTTTGAACACTTTGGGCTGACAGAATTGCCTGCTTGCAGTTTCCTTTTACTATCCTTTGATATTTTTTTTTTTTACCAGCTGCAAGAGAAAAGTCAAGAGAAAACACAAAACCACGAATCTGCTTAGGTGTGCATAATGCATAACTCTGAAGCTGGGTACAGCTCAGGCGTCGTTTTCCTGAAAGATCAGGGATGTGAGCAAACTCAAGTCAGCCCAACATCCCGAATCCAGCAGAGCAAAGCACGGTGAAGGTCCCCTGTGCCCCATTTCTTCCTTCTCCACCTATAACCAGAGGGAATGCTGCTGGCCCAGCTCGCTGCTGGGGTAAAAGCCTTGCGTACACAGCCTCAATTTTATCTCCAGCCCTTGGAAGTAAAAAGCGAAACGAGGAATCTTTCTGTCTTGTGCCCACTTTGCTTGAGGTCAAATCCCATCCATTCACTCAAACAAGAAATTTGTTCTCTCAAAAATGTCGCTGAAATTATAAACAGAAAATAACAACTAAAAGTGAAAAAAAGAAGTTTGAATAACTCTAGATGATTTGCATCAGCATTACTCCACATGCACCAACTTTCAAACCACAGAAATAACAAAGTGTTCTTGATAGTCATTTGCCTCTCTGCTGTGCTGTAATGAAGAAAATCTGTTTTCTTGTTACTGCAAGGTGCCAGTGAAACTGCTGGACAATACATGAAATGGGAAGAAGTATTAAGAAAAGTCAGATGATCTGAACTTTGTTATTCACATGCAGCTAATAAGACTAATGGTAGCGTTCGCAGGCATTGCTGTCTACAAATTAATGAAAAATGAGCTGGGCAATTAGCTGGAAGCAAAATAAGCATCCCCATCTCCTGTAAAACACAGTGCAGTATTTTATAAAGAAGCGTTTGATCAAACAATCATTTGATCTTGAGGTCTGTGTAACCAAAGTTTTCAATCACTTCTCCTTGGCTGCCACGAGTTTCAGAATTACGGAAGCCATATCATTTTGTCAGCCTTCAATGCACGGAAACGTTGAGGCATGTCCCCACAAGATGATTATCTGTCTGACTTGCAGTTGAAAGCTATTAGATGTTACTTTTTACATTAGCTGAGAATTGCCCAGTTGCAGTTTTTAAGTCTGTTAAGGATGACAAAGATGGGCATGACAGAGAGACTTGCCGTGATTAAATGCTACTTGAATTTATTTCACAATGTGCTAAATGTTTCTTATGATACGATCTTAAAATTAGAACAAACTGATCTTGTACCTACTGAAGTTTATGACATGATGAATTCTTTAGAGAGTAAATTACAATGAAGCATTGATAGCAAATTACTTGGTTATAAACGTAGCTCATCCAAAAACACATCATTACAAGAACAATGTGAAGGATTTTATTCGGTCGTATACGTCTGCTCTCATTTCTGATTTCACATTCTGATTACAGCAAATAAGATTATTTTCACCTTAGACAGTCATTTTCTCTGGGGTGAAAAAAAAAGACTTTACAACAACTGCTGAAGAGCTGCAATTTTACAAGAAGCTGAATTGGGACTGTTTGATGAGAAATATTGTATATATTATACGCTATAAGGTTAAGTGGAGAGTGTGTGTGGATGTACTTCAAAAGCCTTGAATTTGGACATGGTGTATTTATCTATCTTCAGAGTTCCGGTTCTTTCAGTTTCTTATAGTTCATGGAATTAATTATGCCCACTTCTACCTCAAATGCAGAAGTGGAACAAATAATTTCCTTGGATAAACAGACTTGAGCAGATTGCAGAAGACCACAAAATATCGATTATGTTAAGTTTGAACTTCAAATTAAGGCACAAATGAAGGTTAATTTCAGCTATTCGTGTAAAGAGTCTTATGAATTGCTTTAAAAATGTATGAAAAGTATCAGAACTGGCCTTAAGTACTATTTTCAAGTAACACATTTACCTTTACAGGATTCAATTGTATATTCAAGAGTAGCAGATGTGAACACAAGGAGAAAAAAAATGCAGGATTTACCAACAGAAAGAACATTCCTTTACATTGCCCCTTCAAAGTGGCATCCTTCCCTAAGGTGCACAGCCATTTCCCAGGCAGGTGGCCGTCCATCGCTGCAGGTACAAGAAAGGCTGTGGTCAGAACAGCACTGTATTTTTGCTGCTTTGCTGGAATAAGGGACAATGACCTGCTTCAGTTGCTGTCACCGTTGCTTTCTTTTGCAAGCGCTAAGAATGTTGTTGCTGTCATTACTATTAAATCTGTAGTATGGTTGGTCTGGAGTCTATACATACACACTTCACTTTGGGAAGCTGTGCTGAATTCTGAGGTCACAGAGTCACATACACTGTGTTCACACTTCCTCTGGGGATGCAGTGCGAGTTTAAGCCAGGGTAACTGAGTCACTCTCTGCAGTAAAACCAGAGGAAATGCCAACATGAAGGCTGTTCAGATGAACTGGAATATGGAGCTTCTCTGTCTCGACACTGCAGAGGGAAATCAGCCATCTAATGGGCTCCAGCACCACAAAGCAGTTCTCTGGCATGGCATTATATCCCCACCACGTCACAAGAGGGTCCCAACTGTGGCATCAAGGTGGTGTGACCACACAGCTTTCCTGTGTAAGTCTTGATCACCTTGAAATGAACCTGTCAGACGTTTCTGTCTTTAGCAGCAAAGTGGACCAAGGCTTCTCCACATACCTCTTCAGCCCCACACTTTGAAGTCAAACACTTCTGGTGTTTAAGGCTTTAGGAAGCTTCATATTGTTGTGTCTTCTTTATAGTATTTGCACATATCCACACCCACCACTTCATTTTCTTAAAATACAAATATGTACGTGTGTAATAAAAATGCTGACAAGTCATAAGAGTTTAAAATCATTTAAACCTGGAAAAACGTACCTATTTCTAATTTCTCTGACCTGCTGCCCATCACTGCAACGATGCAGAACAGTACTGAAAGGGCCATGTGCCACAGACTGTCAGCTGGCATCAGCAAAGGTGCTGAGAGCACCGCACAGCTCCTCTGTAAAGCCGCTGACTGCTTTCATGGCATCACATGGAGCACAGAAATAAACAGCTCCTCTCCTATGATCACAGCATGGAAGCTTTGCTTTGCTGTCTATCCCTTCTCAGTAAAAGCATAAAGCACAACACATGACAGGAATTAGACACAGAGGCAGGAGATCGCAGCAGAGCCATGGGGAAGAGTTCAGGGAGCCCAAGGGCTGGCACACGTGCTGACAGAGCCTATCCTGCTGCCAGCTGCACCTCCAGAGTCACAGCTGAACCTCGCTCACTGAGCAGAGGAACAACAGGCACAGGCACTTGAGACCACACAGACGTGTGCACCCATTTCCTTCTCCAGACCTCTGTGCAGGTGGTAAGAGAAACCTCTCCCCAGCAAACTGTCACAAAGCTGTTGCTTTTACTTTTCTAAGTTCTTCAAAACAAACACGCACATGCTCTTTTCCTGTGAAACAAGTTTAGTTTTTTTTACTATTTAAGTTACAAACACATCAGAAATCTTCCTCACCACAGCGCATCCTGTCTTTTCTCTGTCTGACATTTAGAGTACAAACTCTTCAGCGCAGGGTCTCTTTATTTTTCAGTGTCTCACGCGGTGCCAAGTTGTAGTCTCAGTGTTAAAAAGTAAGTAGGAAAAGCCCACACTCCTATACAAGTTTAAAGGATATAGGATAGCTTACGTCTGATACACACAATACTGTCAGTAAAACAGGCCTGTGCAACATACCCATCTATTTATACACAATAAAACAGATCTTGACTTACATGCTTGGGCATACACACATGGTGTAATATATATATAAAGGAGGCCCCTGAAAATGTGCATGCATGCCTCTCATTTATAAGAGCGCCATCAGGATCCAATCAGATTGGGAGAAATAGCAAAGAGCAGAGCGAAAAAGGTCTGCAGCAGGAGTCCTCTGCGTGATGCTCACAGAATGATAATGATTTTAAGGGACCTCTGGAGATCCTCCAGTAAAACCCAGCTAAGGCAGGTTACCTCAAGTAGGATACACAGAAAAAGCAGCCAGGTTGGTTTTGATTATGTCAAGAGAAGGAGAATCCACCACCCCTGTGGGCAGCCTGTTCCAGTGCTGCCATACTCAAAGTAAAGAAGTTTTTCATCATGTTTAGATGGAACTAAATCTGTTCTAATTTGTGCTCGTTACCCCCTTTTCTGTCACTGGGCCCCACTGAAAAGAGCCTGGCCTCATCCACTTGACTCTTGCCCATTGGATATTTAGAAGCATTGATAAGATCCTCCCTCAGTCTTCTCCCTGCTGGCCACATTCCTTTTAATGCACCCCAGGTACCACTGGCCTTCCTGGCCACCAGAGCACACTGCTGGCTCATGGTCACCCTACTGGCCACCAGAACACCCAGGTCCTTTGCAGAGGTCCTTTCCTACAGGTTGGCCTCTAACATATACTGATGCATGCAATTATTCCTCCCCACATGTAGGACTCTACGCTTGCTCTTGTTGAATCTCGTAAGGTTCATCTCTGCCCAGCCCGCAGCCTGTCCTGTGCTGGTGTGTCAGCCATTCCTCCCAGCTTCATATCATCAACAAACTTGCTGAGATTGAACTCTATCCCATCATCCAAGTCACTGATGAAGATGTTGAACGAGGCCGGACCCAGCACCAATCCCTGGGGAGCACTGATACCTACAGGCCTCCAGCCAGACTGCAGTACTGATCACAACCCTCTAAGCTCTGAATCTTCTTTGATTCTGACCACGTTCCAGCTTTCAGTGTCATTCACACTCATGTGAAACTGCAGTAGTGGATAGTAGTCTGTGCTCTTGACAAGCCCATGAGTGTAGGGTTTGGGAAGGAGACACAGACATTGGGCCTTTGGCTGCACACCCACTGCTCAGCCTGACCCCTTTCCCAGGCAGAAGCATCGGAGAAGCATCTCTCCTTCACCAGCTCCCAAGCTCCAGGTCGAGCAGGCGCTGTGATGACATCAACTTTGCTTTCGCAATGATTTAACTTCTTCCAGATCAGCAGTGAACCAGCAAGGGTGACTAACACACACACATCAGCACTGGAAAATTATCAACATACCTAGTATGGTGCTGGCACTCAGAAACAAACTATTCTGTTTCATGAGTCAATTTGTTGTGTGTCTGGAGAAAGAATGTATGAAACCAAAGGTTGCATGTCCATAAGAAGAGACAGGCAAACTGCCTGTGCCCCACAGAAAAGTCAGTCCTCATGCAGATACAGCAGAGATCACTGTTTTGTCTCATTTCTGTTATTTTATGCTACTCCCCTCCAGCTCCAGCTCCTGTTCTTACCCTCCACACAAGCACAGAAAAAGAAGCGTCTCTTAACTGACATCTGCAACAAACATGCTGATACTTGAGATGTAAACTGGGAGGCTGGCATTATAACAGAGCCTCTAAATCAACCTCAGGACCTCGTTAGCATAATTAGAGATAGGATAGGTATCTTACAAGATCCAGGACAAAAAGCAGAAAAATAGTAATAACAATAAAAAACATAGCTGTACACCCCAGCAACTGCTGGGGGTTCAAAAGCAAGTCATATCTTGTGTGAGATAAATAAGTTTTATATGGTGTTTAATCTCACAGGAATTCTGTCAGAAATACTCAGAAGCTTGTTAGATGAAAATAAGAGTATTTACGCCCATGAACAGTAAAAGATTATTGTATGGAAGAGCTATTGTGGCTTCCATCCCCACAATAGGTGCGCATCTTGAAATCACAAGTGTACTAAAAATTAATGTTATGTTCACTGCTCTTTTCTACTGACTTAAAGATGCAGAGAACACAATTCTGGCACTTCTTCCAATTGGAACTCAGGTAAGATGTAGAGACACACAGGAAAGGATTTGTTCAAGATCAACAGGAAATCAGTGACAGATACAGAACAGTACCTGTCTGTGAGGTCTCTGACAGCACTAACCAGACGCAATGGCTCCAACTAGCCTAACCTGGAACTTCCATCCTCTGCCCATGGGCCCAGGAGCCCCATTTAAGCTCAGCTCTGAGTCTCCAGTCCCTGTAGGAGACCCATTATCCCTTCAACTCCCAGTCTCTTTGGGAACAACAGGTGCTTGCTGCACCCTGATGTTATCCCAGGACACCACCATGCCTTCCTTATTTCCACAGCACTGAGGGCAGGAAGAGAAATGCCATATACATTTTTCTACAGTAGGGAAGCAGAAGCAGAAAGAAGTTAAAGCACAAACACAGACTGGAACTCTTCTTTGCTCACTGTCTTAAGCATGTCCTTCCTCCCACTTCATATTGTTGATGATAGCATCACCTGCCCCAATGCAACACAGCAGCAAAACAATGTCAAGGGGTTAAATGAATGGAGATGTTCATGTTCTTCATTAACGTCCCCTGAGAATAATAAATCTTGCCTGGCAGAAGTAAAAGCAGTGGAAATAAGGTTTTAGCAGGAGGGAGTTATTACTGCAGAAGGCTTGAGACACCTTGGAAGGGGAAGAGGCACTATTCAATGATCCAGTAGCATAACTGGGGGAAATGGGCTAAGCACACATTGGAGAGAATGTGAGGCACAAACAGCTCGCAGTGGAGTCAAGTTGCCCTTTGCCTGCCATTAGATACATTCCTGCTCTTAGCTTGTATCAGATCTTAGCTTTCTCGAGCAGTCTTTGCTTCAGGATGCAGCATTCCAGTAAGGCTCATCTTGCAGTGAGGGACCTGGATGTCTAGAGCCCTGGTGCCACGTGGGGAGGGCAGAACAGCTCATCCAATGGCTCAGTCTGTAAATACAATCTCACTTAAGCTTGTCTTTTCACGTACAAGAGGAGAAATTCCACGTGTAGTTCACACTGACATGTAGTATAAGACAGCAGTTGTCTAAATCTTCATATACACGCAATTACTGGCCGTTTAAATTGGAAGCTGGAGGGGTGACTCAACATAAAAAGATTCAGGCTGAGTCGACAAGGTCTTTTCCTTGGGAGTTAGATATACACTAAGAAAGCAAATTAACTCCGAGGGAGGCAGAAAAAACTTTGCATTTTGGAGGTTCAGGACATAGAATGCAAATTTTCCCACAGAGTTTCTGTGCTTTTTCCTCTTCCATCCCTGAGACATCCATATTCAGACTATGGAGTGACTGCTATTAAGAGAGGAAGCAAAAAGTTAACCCTTTGTACCTCCTGACCGGCTGATTCCTCAGTAGCTACAAACCTCCTCAGCCACCACTTATCTGGCTCAACGGTGCAGCTCCTTTACTAGAACTGGGCCTTGCCAAAAGTTTATTTTAATTTGGAGATTAGAAATCTCTGTCAACCCTACTATTCAGTGTCAAAGTAAAGACCAGGATCCAGGCTTCTACAGGAATGGATGAAGAGAAGAAGAATAGTGCACTGCGCCTCTCCGGGGTACTACAAGTGGCTAATTAGCCTGAAAAAGCACAGAAACCCTCAGTCTCTCCCCGCTGGAGGCAAGCCAGGGGAGTCTGCCTTATTTTACATGAAGTAGTATCTGAAGAAAGATCAAAGACCAAGACCTCATGGCTAGTGAATCAGGCGAGTCTGTCGAGGGTCTCAATATGATCTTTACAATAAAGAGAAACCTTTTTCGCTTAGTGATATGTCAGCAATGGGATAGGTATTTTCTACGTTTTTCTAAAATGTATGTTAAGTTCCTTGGGTCAGATGATGGCTCTATAGTTTCATATTCTTCACATGAGAAATACTGGTGCAGATGTGTTCAAATTCTGTGGGGGCTCAGGAGTATTTTTTAAGTGTAATGTCTGAGATTCTTCCACTTTCAAAGCGATTTGGGAGACTCACTTGGATGCTTTGGAAAATATTACCTTAAGCAATTGTTTCCTGAAAGAATTACCACCAAGGCCAGCGAGCAAGCCTCAGTCTCTAAATAAATGCTTTTAGGGACCAGCTAGCAGAGCTGAACGTGATCTATTATGTCTCTTTGCCCTTTCACCAGTGCACCTCAAAGCACTCTGTAATCATAAATATAGGAAGAATTTGCTTCCCTTCCGTCCATCCCCACCCTGCTATGGGAAAGAAAAGAAGAATTATGACAATTGAGCAATTGTAGAACAGGGTAATTAAGTGGCTTGCCAAAGGCCAGGTAGCCAAACTGAGGAACTGATCCTAAGCGTCCCAGTTCCCGCTCCTCCTTTGGAGCCAGTGCGCACAGACCCTGCTGCTGAAAGGTCAGAATGCTTCCCTGGGGAAGATTTCATTTCCTCCTTTGAACGCTGAGGGAGGGGCACCTCTAAATCACAGGTTAGGCAGGCACTCAACTGCCTTAACACAATGTACTTCCCTACACCATGTCTTGAAGGTGTAGTTAGATGTTATTACATGTACTGCTCCAGCTCCTAGAGGTCTCTGCCAAGAGCAAGCCCCATTGTGTTGGACACCGTTCACACACAGTATGAGACAGTCCCTGCTCCCAAAGAACTTTAATATTCTTTGATATTTCTGGGAAACGTTTCATGAGAGAATTTTAGCATAGAGTACAGGGCCTGTTTCTTCCTTTTAACCTGGATTACACCAGCATAATTCCATTGACTTCAGTCCACACCTGTCAGAGACGAGACTCCAGATTCCGTATGCTGCAGTCTCTCTTTTTTAAACCACTGGAGCATGTATAACAAAGAATCAGGAAATGAGTGGGCAGTTGGCATTAATTTCCTCCATGTCACCATCTTTGGTTTCTGTTGTGGAAACACAGCAAGGCACAGCGACTGCTATTTCAGTGCACAGAGCCATCCCTGAGCCCCAGATGGTGACCATATGATCTGTCCCTCTCATGGACCATGGACACATTTCTTTTCCTACGTATTTGACTTCTGCATACAAAGAGTGCTCACCTAAATGTGCCTAACCACCAGAGCATCTGGGTGCAACACAGGTCCCTTTAGGAACCCAGTAAAGACCCAGACAGAGGGTAAACAATTTGTGGAAAAAGCACGACCTGACTCAATTAGAATTTCCTCCATGAATAGCTCCCTATGTCAGAACTTAAGGCCCCAATTCACAGGGAAATCTGGGACCCATTTCCTCAGGAATTGCTAGCTATTTACGCAGAGAAAGTACTGCATTCTGATTTTGTTTTCTGGACAGTCTGGGGTGGGCTTTACCGCTCACTTGAATAGATGAGATTTATGCTGAGCTGGTAGCAGTGAGATGACAGGAGATCTGTACTTCTGAATGTTACCACTTGTGTCCTTTGGCACCCGTCTCTCCTCCTGGCACAAAGGTGCCCAGCTATCAGGAACAGCTCAAATTCATTGCATAGATCACATTCATCAGCTGCTGCAGATGAGCACACCCTAATACCCACGCTGGCTTTGTCAAATTGTGCCCAGCTTGTGTGAAAGGTAGCAGTTTGCTGTCCTCTCTTCGGTAAGGACGTCTTAGACTCCCAACAACCAACATGCAGCTCTAGTCAGGGTCTAGGGAATTCTGGCATTTACATTTATAATGGTCTCCGTGCAAGAATCACCCATGGGCCAGAGCCCTATCATTTCACAGAGCACGCTATGCTAGAGCTGCTAAAGGAGAAGCAACAGCTATTTTGTTCAGAAGAATCTTACTGTGTCCTTTACTCCAGGCAAACCAGGCTTGTCTGTGGAGTAAGACATTACAAGAGGAGAATGAGCCTGGCACAGCCTGACCCTCAAGGAATAGTTGCGACAATCTTCCAAAACCTTTAGAGTGTATAATATGCCCTTTCAAAGGCCCAGCCTTAGCCACACACTCCTGTGCAAACAAAATTGGATCTAATTCCAACTCCTATGGCCTTTACTAGAGTTAAACAAAGCCTTGTAGAGCTGAATGATAACAAACCACAGAGCGAGGGAGAAATTACATGAGAAGGAAAAAAACAAAACAAAATATGTGTCCGTGACATTTCGAAAGCTCTCATTTGCCTAACTTGCCGGGTTTCAGAAGAGCTGCAGGACTTTACACCAGCTTCGAAGGCAGGCTCTTTTTTTTTTCATCTCTCTTTTGATGAGCTCTGAAATCAGCAGAGGTGTTCAGGCAGACTTGTGTAGGCTGTCTCAGACAGCAGGGGCTTCAGGCAAGAAGAATCTCAGGCCAACAGCGTCAAGAAAGAGAAAAGGTTGGTGGTGGAAGAACAGAAGATGAAGAGGGAAACAGTGAGAGGCAATTCTTGTGGTTTGGAAGTTCCTGTGGCTCTATGTACAGTCAGCATTTCTGTCTGCAAACAGAAACATTTCTGTTTGCTTTGCAAGCCAGATTTCTCAACCTTTGGCCTTCTGACCTTCACTGTATCTGGCACTATGATCAGGTGTGAGATAGGAGTTCGCTGTTTGGAGCTGCAGGGCTTTCTCACATGTCCAGAAGCCCAATGACACAGGGCCTACCCTGTCTGTCATTGGCAGAGTGCAGTAAAAGAGACTGCAAGGAGAAAGCCCCTAGACCTCCCTGTTCAGAAGAAAGCACAGAGGTTACATGAGCTTAAATAATGCCACGTTATCCAATTCCAACAAAGGCAGACTTCAAGCATAAGGAGAATCTACTTAAGCCCTTCGCTTTTGCATGGTTTTAAGAATCAGACAAGATTTCCACCTGCTCGAAGATACACAGTGTTATCTCTGTAGGAATCTGGCAGGAGATGTGCAAAGGGGTGTCCTTACCTTTGACCAGAAAGTTCATTCAATTTGCTCTTATCAAATTAAAATAAAATAAAGTTTTTTGTTTCTTTATACCACATGCCCATGTTTATAGCCATATAAAATTCCCTGTTTGCCTACACCCCACCCAGGCTCTTGTACACACCTGCATAAGTCTATAATTTTATCCCATGAATCATTCTGTACCATCAGATCCCGCCCAAGTTACCAGAACTCTAAGGAAGTGGCAAGTTCATTATGCTCATTTTCATCTTTCAATTTTAAAATAAAAGGTTTTTCTATTGCCACCCTGAATCCACAAGTATTTTTTCTTTCTCAAACAACAGGCAAAAAGAGCATGTAAAATTAATTAATTAAATGTACCCAACAAAAGGGAGTACAAAGGAAGGGAGACCTAATAAATGATTTTTAAGGGACTGTTTGGACCTGTCCTGTAGCAGTTGTATCTACCTCACGTGGCACTGCAAAACTTAAGCCTTCAAAAATCATGAGTCAGGCTTACTAGCAATCACGGGGCTGAGGAAAAATCACAATTTTCAGTTTAAATTAAAGTTTTCTGGTTAATTTGTCTCTGGGTTTTGCAATAGGCCGTGGTTTTAAGTGCTTAAGCAGTCTTTGAAGGACTTTTTTCCCAGGAAAGCAGACATTTGCAGATAATGACTTTGTGTCCAAGAGTTGGGTGCTTAAGGAAAGTGCCGAACACAAGAAGTTAGAATCCAACAGAAAGCAAACTATTGTGTATAAGAGCAACACTGCAGTGACTTGGGATAGTTTAGAATGTTGTTTGTTAGAAGCACAGAGCAAAGCACATAACATGGAGAGACGTGAGCTAACAGCCACAAGTTGGAACTTTTTTCACTTTTGTGCAAAAAGCACAGGAATATGCTTCTGTCTTAGCAGAATTTCTTAGTTGATTTCTTAGTTTTAACTTCTTAGGGCTACCACATACTATTTGAATGGATTGGCTTTGTAGTTGTGACAATGAGGCTCAGTGTGCTTCTTGATTTCCAGCCATTGTGTGGCCTCTTCACTGTTACACAACTGTACCATGCAGTAATGACACAACTTCTTGCCATTCAATCCAAAAATGTCAGGTGGCCAAAGAGTAAATTTGGACTGTCTCATGGGCAACTTAAGTTCATGTAATATTGCCCCTGGGCTGCTTCCTAGCCAGAATGCTTAATTGCTGAGAAAAGTGTTTACAGCACTGTATGTGCATCTCTGTCCATTTGGGACCAAGACAGGTGTGACAGAATCCTACCAGCCTAGGACTGGCCGACAGGTTGCAACAGGCTGCTGCCAGTGGGAAGTGCAAAGAGTGAACATCCATAACAAAACTTGTATCTGACCCAGTGAGGAAGGAAAAGAAAAGCAGAGAGGGGTTGAAGGCCCTTATCTGCTCTGGAAGAGCCTATTTTTGCAAAAAATGATTGTGCACTTTAGATGGGAGGTCTATTTTCCTTTATACACACTCATTGTACTTTATTGCTTACTAACAGAACAACAAAGAAATGGTCTAAATCTAATCGTGCTACAGCTGACTACAGCTGAAAAAAAAGCTGGAGCAGAGAGTATCAGATACCACACTGGTGCTCCCCTATACAAACTCTTCCTGTTAATGGCCTTCTGTTTTATGACTACACTCTCACACTGACATTTAAAACTGTGGTCTCCTCACCACTTCGTTCAGCACCCTCAATGCAGTGTCCACTGCTTCCACACTAACCAACTTTTCTGGGCACTTTCAGACACTCTGTGATTGGCAGGGAGGCTCAGGGTAGCAGACGAGGTGAATCCTGTAAACATGGCAAGAGATAAGGCAATACCGAAGGTAACAGTAACCACAAAACTAGCTCACAGAGTTCAAGGGATGGAGGTATTGTTTATTTTCTGTGCTCTTGGATCAGCTGCAATTCCACATGTAAGCTAACTTCTTCAGCCCAAACTTTTAGACCTGGAAAGTCCCTTAGCACTGAGTATTATTTAACAAAGAATATATGCTTTCTTTATCTTTTATCTATATAGGAAACAAAACAAAAACAAAACAACCAAGACAGTTGAACAATGCCTACAGCTCTGACTTAGGCCATGTCTCTGCCCTTGTTTGCACTGATGCAAATCAGAGATCACTGTAAGAGATTTAACACAGGCCTTTACATTTCTTATCACATCACTCCTCTGCTCCGCCAGTGATCTGTTCTCTGTATTTGTAACAACAGTGCCCAAGCTTTTGCCAAGCCACAGTTACACATGGAATGCTTTCTCTCTCCAGGCACACAGAGCGCCTGTCCCCTGTACTTCCATATAAAACACACATCTTTCATCCTGCTCACAAGAAGCACACTACCAATTATACCAATCTCAAGGTTTTTTAAGTCATTTCCCCAGCGTTAGCTCAGCTGGCTTGCCCATCCCATTTGTTTATGATGAATGTTTTAAGACAATTACATATTCCCAGGTGCATTTAACCAGAAAAGCAGGAACAGAAAGAAGTAACAGACCTGGGACTGCCTGGGCTTGCATGGTGGCAGCAACAAATAAGTTTACATGCTTCAAAGGCACTGATAAATCTGCTTCTGCATTTGAGGGACTCATGGTTAGGACTAGCTGGCAATGGGTGATTGCTACTTTTCAGCAAATTTCTTCTTTTTGTTTGGTTTAGCTTAGGGCCTCTGTAACTGATGTTGCATTAGCTAGCATTGCCAAGCACCAGTTTTGTCAAGGCCTGGAGATAAAGGGTGAATAAATAAATAGACAAGTTTTTCTCTTGTCTGGAAACTAGTTGCACCTCTGAGCTGCCAGGTAACATCGTATGAGCTATGTTAGCCCTTGATCTCTATCTACCCATGGTTGCCAAAATTAGTGAAGAGAGACTGATACAGTCGATGGTGACACAAGGCTGAATCTGCATCAGTCTGAAAACCAGGCAGCAGAGTAATGTGATAAACGACCCAACCCTACATGCATTGTACATTGCTCCAAAACATCAAAAATATGGTCTGTATGGTGTTCATACCTTGGATGGTTGAGGAAAGAATAATGCTGATTAAAAAAAAAAAAAAAAAGATTAAGAAATAGGGTCTGAAACTGTATCAAACAGAAATAATCCCCAAGGTGCATTAAGATCTGACAGTCTCCATTCAATTAGCAAGTGGGAAACAGTTGTCTGTCACTCTTTCTCTTGCTTGAACACAAACACATTCAAAGTCAATCCACATCTTTTTGTTTCATCAGCAGGTTCATCCAGCTACCTGCAGGACGCAGAACAAGTTTAGGTACCAACAAGTGTAAGTCAATAATGGGCCCAGTGTTATTCTCCCTCTCTCTACTTTGTCTGTCAACCTAATTGTCAGAGGAAAGAGAAACCCACTGCAGCTTTGGGCCTCACATCTGCTCCTACATTTGCTGTTTGCATGTCCCCTTTTCTAAGCACAATTTGACGAACTCTCGCTAAAGAGTGAGGCTCTTTCTCCCAGACACTTTGAGAGATTTCTTATTAGTCACTAGGATAATTAAAGGTTCCAGTTGCATTGCATTAGCACCTTTCATGTCATTAGAGTCCAGCTGCAGTGCGAGAATCACATATTTGCTGAGACTCCTGTGCCAGCCAGCATGCCGAGAGCAGAGTTTTACATTTCATCACTTTGTAAAAGAAATACAATTAAGCAGTGTTCCCTGATCGTATTGCAGGGCAGGTCGTAAGTGGGGCTCTAAGTACCAATCACTGGAATGCCTGGCCAGGAGTTGTACTCAAATGGTGCCTTGACAGGGTTTTATGAGCACATTGTAATAAATCCGTGGTCACCTAAGACTTCTTATTTGTCAGTGTGCTGCATGGTGAAGCGGCTCAGGACTCTACAGTGAAAATGCCAGTGGCACGTGGGCACTTGCTTCACAGTGTGTGGTATCTCCACTTGACTTACAGGAAAATCTTCAGCCTTTATTAGCAGTGCAGGTGCTGTGCCACAGGGTTTGGGAGTTCTGAATTCACCCTCCAAAGGCTACTGGTACAGAGATTTACTTCATTATAACATTGTTAATTGACAGACTTGTGTGCCTATCTAGTCAATAACCGCCTGTTAAAAATATGCATTAACCAGAGAGAATGAATCAGCTGCTAATAGCAGTCTCCTGATTGTCAGCTTCCATCTATCTTCAGTATTTGTTGGAACCTTGTCACTATTGTACTCCCGCGGCTCCAAGCCTCTAACATATTTATCCTCCAAACACCCCTCTGGGGCAGGGCGGTTGTTGCTCTCACCAGCTTACAGATGGGAAACTGTGATACTGAGAGGGAGAGTGATTTGCCCAAGGTCACACAAGAAATCTGTAGCAAAACAAGGAATAACACATCAGTCTAGCAAGCCCAGGGGGATTAACCTACCCCCAGCCAGGACATCCTTCTTGTCTCCTTCCTCTTTCAAGTCAGCAGAGCTATACCAATTTATACCAGCAGAAATTCTTTCCGATTCTTTGAGAATACGGAGTCTTCTGTTTATAGGTGGATGAAGTATTAATTAAATATCCTCCTTTCACATTCCCAAAATGCGGACATCCAAAAGTCAATCTTAAAAACATGAAATATGGACCCTTCAAAACTTGTTTAAAATCAGTGATTCCTTTAAACCATATCCCAGCTCTCTTTCTAGTCTATCTGCAGTTCTTAAATTCACCAGCATCTCTAGCTGCAGGTGTTGGCAAAGAGTGGCCACCATGCACTTTTGTTGGAGGTTTAGATAGAACAGCAGTGTTGGAGAAATGTGAACCTGTGATCTGGCTTAGTGTCTTGGCAATCACATGAGTCCTTTAGTTCATGTACCAAATATGTTTGCTTGTAATTCAATAAACTGACATAGGATCTTAAGGAACATTAACTCCCGTGTGACTGTGGCACTGTGATTGATTACAATATTGCTCTTATATTAATGTTTCCTATGTGCTGTGGAATGAAGAAATGTAAGGCAGGCATGATCCTTCACATGACAAGTTGTCTTGCAAATACCATATGATAAAGAAGAAAAGATAAAGAAAGAGTGGGGCAGTTGATCTCAAAAACATAGACATAAGGTAAGTAATAATGGGTTGGAAACTTGCCCAGTTTGTGGGAGCCATGAATTCAGGCAAGGAAGCTAAGCTGTGCCAGTCACACTAGAGGGAAAAGATGGTGTAATCAGGTGAGAGAAAGCAGTGCCAAATGCACATTACTGCAGCATGGCTCCACGTGTCTCACTGCACCAGCTAAAAAAATCAGCCATGCATGTGAAGCCTCTTGAACAGCTCTCTGCTATTGCTTGATGAAGCAGTGACTGTAGCTCTGCTCCTGAATATACACAGAAAACACAGATGAAAATTTTTAGTATGCAGCAAGTCTAGAAGTAAGATGGCAAAAACAGCAATTTCTGGTCAAAGAAAAAGTTGTGTTTCATTTTCCTTTTTTTTTTTTTTTTTTTTTGCTTATACACTTTTCCAACAAGAAGCAAACATATGTTGTATTACATCAGGGGTGCCTCCTATTTCTTCCTACTGTGTGCTTCAAAACCCCAGGCTGCAGCTATTACTGTTTCGGGACTGCAGTTAAACAGTGAGGCAGTGTCAGAAGAAAAGCACCATGGTTTCTCCGGGCTGGGGGGGAGGCCCAAACCACTAGTTCCAGTTCCTCTGCCTGCCTTTCCTCCCTGTGATTATTCTCTCCCCAGTTTCTAGGAGGCTGCTTCAGGAAGTCAAAGCCCCCACTGCGCTCTTCTGTTCCTGCAGGCAGTTGTGGCTTCAGCTGCTGCATAAGGCGATGACTCTGCAGGTTTCTCCTTCCTGTCCTTGCAGTCTATCAACCCCTCCATCAAGAGGGGACACTGAAGTTGGCAGTTGATACAGCTGCAGAAGCTCCCAGACAGCCATAGCTACTGGGTGGCATCTTTCAGAGGAAAGGAGAAGTACACAAGAAGGCCTGCCCAGCTGTGCAATAGGCACAACCCCTTCCTCGTAAAAACAAAAGTTTTCAGTTTTTTGAGAGCCCTGAGGGATTTTCTTCCACCTTCCTAGAGGATTGATGGGGCAGATACTTGTCCCAGTCGTGGTGCAGCCCTCCCAGCGCGCTAGCAGTAGGCTTCCTGTTCAAAAGACCTGTGTACAATTAGGCAAAGCAAGCTTCAGAGCTGTCTAGACCACTGACCCAAGATGGGACAACCTAATTAAAAGAATTAGACATCAATACAGTGTCAGCTTTTACTGGGAAAGATCTTGTTGGAGGTAGAAAAAAGGTTGAACTCTGTTCGCAGGGCTGTAGGTTAATCTCCAACCAAGGAGGAACTGAGATCAGAGCTATAAGAACAATATTATTTGAGTACTTGAGTCTGAAATGTCCATTTTCAAACTTCACTGGGGTCTGGCATCGATCATTTGCAGTTCTCATCCGATGCCAATGCATCAAAGGAAAGCACAGACTGGTCTTTGTGAAATGGATGACTGTCATCATGGGAAGGATGATTCCCAACACAGCTGACCCAGTGAGTGTGGACATCCACACAAGTGACTGCACCTATTTGCACCTCTGCATTAGCGTCCACTAAATGGACACAACAGCTAGGTCTGGTGGTGACACAGCCCTGAATCTGCTTGCACTTGAAACCTAAGTGGCACATACAGAAGAAAGGTGTCTCAGAAACTGCAGACAGCACTGTAATAGTAAACACCAAAGTGAGTTAAGTTCACTCTTTAAGAAGCTGGTAAACTGTCTTTTCCAAATGAGAACTGAGTTTATTCCATTTACATGCTTTCCCTCTGGTCTGCCCTTCTGGAAGTATTAATTATTAAGGAGGCGTAAGTCAATTCAGAAATAAAAACTCTAACAAACCATAACAGTCTCATTGACAACCCAAACTTCCTTTGCACTATGCAGCCATGTGTTTAGTGCCAGATACAAAACAACTAAAGCCAGAGAAAGTCTCCAGAATGTAGGCTACTTGACTGCTTGCAGTTATTAATGAATTAACGACTTTTCAGTGGGATGGGTCAGCGTTCTTAACCCCATTTTACAGACAAGGATATTGAGGAAGAGAGAGAGGAAGTGACTCACTGAAAAACACCCTGTATTAGAAACAGGAATAGGACTCAGATCTCATGACTCCCATTCCTGAGTCTTAATCACTAGGAGATCGAAGCTGTACAGCTAAGACTAGAAGGTGGGAAGGGTGCGGATCTTCTTTGAGTCAAAACGAAATGCAAGTTTCCTGGAATGGAGCCACCACTAATTTCAATAAATTTACTTAGATCTTGAGCTTTGGGATGGCATGAGCAGCTGTGAGTCATCTTGGCCAGTCAAAAGAATAATTAATTGTTGTGGGCAAATCTCAAAAGGTTTAGGGGGTCATGTAAGGTAAGCAGCTCAGCTTATCCTTGACTGCTCTTTTCTGCTGTGCAGACTATGCTGGAGACATTCAACAGAACACTTACCCCATGTTTTCCTTATGCCAGATCTATCCATCTGTTGTACACACTTTCTGCCTTGTCTTATATTTTGATTACAAACTAATCAGTGCTGGGATTGTTTCTTTTTAGAGGTTTCTATAGCACCTGCCGTGGCATAGCTCTGATCCATATAAGGATAAAGCAGTCTCAGACATACAACCATCACCCAAAAGGTAATAAAAGGCTAAAAAGTTTGGCTCCTGAGATTTTTTGTGCTTCCTGATTAGAGCAGGAGTGGTTTCCTTGCGGTGCTTTGATAGTTTTGCTCCCAGCACAACTCACAACCAGGAAGTACAAGAATGTAGTGCAATGATAGCCAGAATTTGCAGAACAGCTCAGCATGCACGATCAGAAGCAGATTTGCAAAAGAGCTCAGCTCTCATTTAGGCACCAAAAACAATATGTAGATTTTCAAAAGTGCCAAGCTGGCGGGCTACAGAACTCTTTAGCAAATCCAGCCCTCATGGCAGCTTCGGAGCAGTTGAGGATCTGGCTCAGCTCTTCAGGATGAAGTGGAACCAGAGCTATGTGATAAGTCTCTCCTGGAGTTGGTATTGAGTTTTCTAATTTCTTTTCATACATTTTAGATCCTGTCAGTACTGCAGTATAAACCATGTAAAAAAGAGTTGTGTTCTTCAACGGTTTTTCATTCCAAACAAAAATTCCAAACAAAACCAAAAGAAGAAAGATGGATTTGGCTTATTTTGCCTGCTCTCCTGCCCTAGAATCTCATTTTTTTCTCTAGCCCCAGTCCTTACGCAGCACCTGAGGTCAGTGATTGTACTTCAGTATTCTAAGGGTCACATCCAGGCAAAAGAAAATCCCATAGAAAAAAAAAAAAAAAAGCTAGCTCTGCAGTTTCCTCTCCATTGTCCCAACTTCGTATCTCATCTTAATGTCAGGGAGTCAAGCAGGATGGATTGTCACTTAGGACTCCAGCTTTCTCCTTGAACAAGACAGGACAGATAGCTCTAACCGGCTGACCAACAACCTGCTCAGCTCCATCCCTGCTTCACCCCACAGTAGGGAACCAAGGAACATCTGGCTGATGAGGGTTCCTAGGAGGTCCTTCTGTCTCATGCCAAAAGCCATCAGGACTCCTTGCAAGTATTGACAGGCTGTCAGCAACTGCTCTGTTCTCTCTGGCATGTTTGCAGAACACTACTCTTGGCATTTAATTACCTGGCTGATACCTAACAGCGCATCTCCTCTGAACTGGGCTGGCACAGCAGCACTATGGGGAAAGGGGATGGAGGAGAGGAAGGAAGAGAATTCCACACTGGTCTCTGGAATCAACAGATCGGGGTCTAATGCACTGGGATAACAACTCAACTGCTGGCGATGTCTCACAGAGCTGGATAAGAATTCACTGCTGAAAATTATTTGCGTCTCAAAAGTGACAGTGTCCTTGAAATTCAAGAGGCTTACTGGCTTCCAAGACACAGAAGGAATCCTGACTGATCCTGGCCAAGTTAGCTTGCCCCATAAGGTAACATGGAGCACAGGTTTCAGGATGTGGAGTCTTGCGACAGCTTCTCCACGACAGCAGTCTGGTCAGGGAGCTATGCAGCTGGCAATATTATGTTAGTGGGAAAGTTCCCATTGCAGATTTGGCCCAGAAAGTGACCTCCTGCTTTTGTGTACTTTTTGCTTCCCATCTGGTCTAGTATGACTGCTCTCTTTCTGTTCCAGAGCAAAGTCAAACAGCCAAACTATTGGTGGTTTTAAATGATTTTTTTTTCCCTAGAGCAGAGGCACTCCACAGCCCACATTGTGCTCAGGGGAGGTGACGACTAACATACCTGTGGAAGCCCTGAGAACCTCACTGAGAGCCGATAGGCATGCAGGAATTTAAAAGCCCTGAAGCCATGTCTGAACCAGGAACTTCAGAGCACAGACTTTCAGGTTCAGTTTCATTTTGAAATGTCTGCAACGAAACATTTTGATATTTAAAAATCATTGTAATTTATTTTCCCTTCCATGGGAAATTTCAAATATGTCACTTTTTTTGCACTGAAATAGAACACATCACCTCCCCCCCCTCCCCCACACACGCATTTTCCAGGAATTTCCCCATTTTTTAAAATTCCAAGATTGCCTATAAAGCAGATGTGCTGATTTTCAACCCTCTCTAGTGCCATTACTCCACAGACTTTTTTTTTTCCAATGATGATTACATTTTAAAGAAAGAGTTTATAATCCCCTGCCAAAAAAAAAAAAAAAAAAAAAAAAAAAAAAAAAAAAAAGGAGCTTCTTTTAGGTTCCAAGTCTGGAGAAAGGTTCCCTTTTGTTCCTCCTAAGGAGATATGTTGCCTGGTGCTGACTGGGAGCAGAGACACTCCTGCATTCCCAGCCCTGACACTAACTGCCCCTGTGGCCCCAGGCTAATCGCTTAAATGCTCTGGCTCAGTCTTCCCATTGGTAAAACAGAGATAATGATACTTACCATCTTCTTCACAGGGGTGTTGCAGAGAAATAATTAGTTTGTCTCTGTAAAGAACTTTGAAGATAAAAAACACAATACAATTGATAATAATTATTGCTATGCAGACTGGTTCTCCCCTCCCTACCGTCTTCTTGGTGCAGAAAGGTAAGAAGAGCCCCAAACTGAACTAAGTGTCTCTCCCAGTGAAAAGATGCTATTTCAGCAAAAGGGCATCTAAGCCAAAGCCATACGCCAACCACCCCAAAGTTCTGTCAGAGTCAAATCTGGTTTAGTGACCCTAGTTTCAACTTGCCGAACTTACATGTACCACTGCTTGGAAAAGAGATTTGTTTTTCACTATCTCTTTTCCTCCAGTCTCTTGCAGTTTTTAATAGCATTCTGTGCCTTCAAAAGCTTCCACCAGTCCTCGATACCTCTGCCTTTCCCGGCATGGGGCAGCAGCTTATTATACACCAGTTTGTTACAGCCTTTGCTTCAAAGACCCACAGTTCAAAGGGTCCTAGAAGCGTTGAACAGGTCAGTGCTTTAATGTTGATCCACACATCTTTAGAGGGTAGTAACATAGCCACAGTTTTGTTCCTGGGGGAAACAGAGAACAACTGGTTTGTAGAGTTCCCTTTGGCCTTAAAACTGGCCAAAGAATTGGATGCTCCTGGTGGCAAAGATCAAGCGTCAAGGAACCCTGTTGTGGCTGAGCATGTAGGGCTGTGATGTACTGAATGAGTGAAAATGTGCCTTTATGAGTCACTGACTTGTTCCCATTGGGAGCTGCACAGGAACAGGGGAAGGAAAAAGGGAGAGGGAAGTAAAAGAGAAAAAAGTATCAGAAAGGATAAAACAATCTAAACTACTTCTTTCCATGCACATATTTTTCAAGATACATGATGGAGTGATGGCATACCTAGAGATCATCAAAAGCAGACCAGAGAAAATACTACCCAAATACACCTCCAGCGCATCCTGAACCACATCCTCTTCTCTAATCTTTCGGGGGAGGAAAGAAAGATATGGAATATTTGCTAAGCTATTTTTCACTTGCACATAGACTTGAACTTCCTGCAAGGTCAAGGTCTTCTGCAAAAGGCCTTCTTGCTGCATTTATGGCCCAAGAGGAAGCAAGAAAAAGCAGAAATTGTCCTGTTCTGCTGAGATCCTAAAGACCATTTTCCAAACAGTTTGAAGAAGCAGTGTTTGAATCACTGGATAAATCTTTAGGCTCCAAATACTGAAACTAAATGCCAATTCTTCCTTTCTGATATCAGCCAAAGTGGAAGAAGCCATTTTTGCAATGAGTATTATTTATTGTCTTATTGTCTCTGATGTGAATCAGATATGGTATCAAGCCCTGGAAGAGCTTTGCTTTTACCAGCTTTATATGCATATATATATACACCACTTTTAATCAAATGCAACATGCATAAGGGCAGAATTTGCCCTGCAGTATCTAGTTGGGAGATGAATATTAGCAGATTGCTTTGAGTAACAGAAACAGAGAAGCTTCAAAGGGGAAAATAAAAGGTGGGGGATGTTTCTGTCTGCAAGGAATTTACCTTGGGAAGAGCTGAGTGCTGTAGCACATGAATTAAATGTATGACTGAAATGTATCACAAACCAACTGTATAAGAAAACTACAGCATCTCACCAGTGTGATTTTTTGCAAAGCATCATTTAACTACAGATGCTCATAGACTGTAGACATTTAGACCGTAGACATCTCTATGCAATAGAGATGCAAGAGCAAAATATTGCAATTTGCAATAGCAAAAAGACTATTTTGATGGCTAAAGTATTGTGTGGCTCTTGCATTTGGAAGGGCTGAATTTCCCACCATGACACTAATTCAAGTGATACAGAAAATAAATTTGGGCTCTAACAGAACATGCTCCATCCTAGCTGCTTTGATTTCAGTTGGTCATCTTAAAATCCAGTGCACAAATAGGACACAATTCATTTCTTATTTCTGTTGTTTCACCTCCTTGTTTCCAGTCCCTGGGGGAAGGGTGTTTTCATTCACTGCAGAGCTGGCACAGCAACAGCCTGAACACCAGTACCTACCAGCCTCAGTCTGTGAAGGTGAGCACTTACACTTCTGAAAGGCTTTTTTTTTTTTTTGCCATTGTCATCCAAATCCAAGTCTATGCTCAGAGACCCGAATTTGTGTTTTCAGAGCTGTGGAAACTGCTGTAAAAAACTACATTTTTTTTGTAAGCATGTAGGGTTACTGAAAGCAAACAAAGTGCACAGGTGCCCACTATAAACAGGTATTTCATTTGAGAAGGGGGATGTTGCATTTGACCTGAACTGTGAAAGTATAGTTCTCCTCAGTCTCAGGTGAAACGGTCTGTAAAGCTGCCTTGTCTATAAAGCCTTATCCTTCTGCTGAGTTTGCCTGAGGCTCAGCCATCCTTGCACCTTCAGAAAAATATTCAGAAATATGTTTCCCTGATTCTTTTTCCAGGCCTGGGTGGCATGATCTCTTAATGCACCTCCCTGTTTACGTTAACAAAATGGAAAGCAGCTTTGTTTATGGAAAAGATCTATTTTTGTTGTACTTTTTTTCTCTCAACTAAACTGACTTTCATCCAGGACTGTGTTTTGCTTTGGGAAAAGAAATGTGCTGCAATTCTTAGCCCTAGCTTGAAAGCCGGGTCAAGAGGAAAGGGGGAAATCCTGATCATATTATTTAATTTTGTAGGATTACACTGCAGCCTGGAAATCTACAAGAGCGGAAGAGTTAATATCCCCCTGGTTCTTTGCGACACCATGATTTGTGTCCCCGTGCAATTATATTTGCTACTCTCTCACATCCATTTGGACAATCCAGACCAGGAACAGAATCAGTATTTCCATTTTATGGGCAGGAGGACAGTATGTGGAATCCGCACAGAAAGAAATTTCAGAAGTCACTGTGCTCCCCTGAGGATAAATCATGTAATTGTGTCTTTCAGCTTCTTCAGACTTTGATCTTGGAAGAGATCAAACAGGGTCAGGCCATGGATAGCAGATTTTGAATGAAAACCCAGACAGGGCTTTGTGACGTGGAGATGATGTGGAGAGGTGAGGAGCACAGCATGCAGTATTCCCCCTCTGCAGATATTACTAAGTACTTGAAAATATATGCATATACTGTTCTATTGCTGAAAGGTGAAGGATCCACTCTTGTCTTGGAAATCAAACTAAGGTCTGACCAGTCTTCCTCATGAAAGTCTGCTGGGCAAAACTTGGCACTTAAGGCTTGCTTTCTAATTTTAGCTTTATTTCTACTCAGAACATGAATTTTGATAATTGTCTGCATCTTCCTCAAAGAAATTGAGCTTGTACTTTCCTGCTTTGTGGAACTGGACTCTTTGAATGTACGGTGTAGAGCTGGAGGTTGTATAAATTATGGACATCACTTTATAACATTTAATAACTCAAGGTGAAACCTATATATAATATAACCTTCCAACACAGTCCCTGAAGATGTTTCAGAAACACGTGGATGTGGTACTTAGGGACATGGCTTGGTGGGCAATATTGGTGGTAGAGGGATGTCTGCAGCTAGGCTTTTTCCAACCTTAATGATTCTATGATTCCCTGATTCTAACCTATTCTTAACATTTTGTGACATAGGGAAAAGTCATTAACCCAATTCCCATTGTAAAAGTGTAAATATGTATGCATATGTTACGGAAAACAGTGGTAGAACATTGCCTACTATGAAGGTTTTCTGACTTTCCACTGTAAAATATTTGTACACGTGTGTGTGTTTGTATAATGTATATATGCATAACTGCATTTAAAACCTGCTGTGGTAATGCATTGTTATTTTGATTCTAAAGCTAAGTGCTCAAAAATGAAGGAAATTACAGACTTGAGGTGGGCCATGCAACTTCAGTTCAGCCCCACTGTGCATATGGCTTTATGACACATCCAGTTAGCATATGATCACACACAGCTTTCATTCCACATTTTCCATTTCCAAAGCCTTGTGCAAATCACAGTCCTGGTTGCATCCTTCAAAATAACAGCCATAGAAATTTTTAAATACAAACTGTTTAAGTGACCTAAACACACGTTTGCTTCTACTCTCTAATAATAACATAATATAATAGCCAGGGTATGCACTATTAAAAAGGATAATGAACAATAATAATAATCCTAAATAAGTCAGAAGAAATGATAAAGTAGGTAACGAGGTGCCAGTTTTCACAGTTAGCTGTGACATGTTTCTGAAGTTGATGTGAGAAAATCCATAGAGGGGGATGAAAATGACCATATCTCTTGATTTACTCTCACTTTTGATGTTTTTTTCCTAACATCAAATTTGTGAACTGGAACAACGGAGCTTAACCATGTACCAATACATGTCTGGTGCAAAGAAATCTTTCCAAAATGCAAAATCAATTGAAGAACAAGAAGCAATAAGATATCTGCTAGTTTCTGGCTGATTTCCCATCTGACACTGTAAAATCATCCAAGACTATTTGTTTAATTTGAAATAGAATAGTGAACCATGCCATTCTGGAACCCCTCCTAGCACATATGCATATACACAGACACAGCAACAAGCTCCCTACCCACAGCCATCTGTCATATGTGCCAATTGGAGTAAACCACTAATATTACACAACAAGCAGCTCAGTCTGACTTCCTTCTAGTATACTGGGCTTTTCGTGGAAGATCACAATCTTTGGGAATGTACAGCAGGGAGAACAGGCATTCTGGACTGAGGTGCAGTCTTTTTCCACTGCTACACATCCACATCAAAGTCTGTGGCTTTCAGTAACAACTGTCATTATTGTCACTGACATCTCTTCTTCCTACAACATAGACCAGCTGTGGAATCAACCTAAAAATGACTGGCAGCCAGTCCATTACGCCCTTCTCTGGACTATTTCAAGAGTTTATTTCATTTTATCTATCTGCAAGTCTGTTTTGAATCACCATTTATTTTAAAATCTTCCCAATTTCCCATCATTACAGTGGAAATACTCACTAGAGTGGATTTTCAAGAGATAACACAGTTCAGTGCTACTGTTACACACTTCATTCCCTGTGATTTCACTGCTGGTCATCCCCTATTTAACACTTCAATGAAGTTTCCTGCCCTTGAAAGTCTGTAAGCTCTTTGGGACAGAGATGATTTTATTGCACTGCAGTATTCAGTATACAGCACAGCAAGGCCCTGAGCAGAATTACTGCACTATATTAAAGAAAAAGGGCAAAATTACAGTGAAAAACTCTGGCATGCAAACAGATCCCTTCTCTCAACTTGTACCTGAAGCAGATGTTGGTGGTATATTTTCGTGTGAGGCTTTCCTGATTTACACCCTTGTAAAAATCAGTATTCAGAGCTGCTTTTCATGTGCAACTTTCATCTAAGTAAAGGAGATACTGCATATCAAAGGCAGCTGTACCAGCCACTTTAGATTTATTAGTAAATCCATTGAAAAAACATTTCCAGTGAAATAAATCTCAGCCTGCTGACTTCCTCCTATTCTTTACTTATCCTCTTATTGATTTTTGTCTTGGAGATCTAAACCTCTCAATTTGTTTTATGAGACACTTGTCGAACAGATGACAAGAAAAAAGACAGTGCTGGATATTTTCCTTAGCAGTTTTAAGTAGAAATAAAGAGCATTTCTTTGAAATTAGTCTTGCTCTTGTGACACAGGAGGAAGAATGTATCTGACAAGCCCTTTAGAAGGCTTTAGCTCAGTGCACAGAGAAAGCTCACTGGCTGCCACTGACTGCAGTTTTGTGTCAGCAGTGCCCGGGCAGCTCATCGACAAGTTTGACATGTAAACAAGCTGTTGCTAAAAATATTTAACCTGGGGGACCCTGGCTAGTTCAAGGGGCTAGTAATGGAATACAAATACTTTCACCTCTAGGCACCTGTTCAAAGCTACGCCATTTACTGAGAGTCATTACCGCCTCATAGCTGTTCAGAGGAATGAGTAGGTGGGCTCTGCTCTGTATCCTGTGAGCAAGTTGTGCATTACTAAGCCACACAGTGAATCTCAACAGAAAGGTGGGGCCAGGCCCCTTCCAGCACTGGAGCATCAACTCCACATACAAAGTTGTCCTCAGCTTCCTTCTCTGGAGCTCCCCTCTGAGGACGTGACACCTGGAAGGCAGCTGTGTCCTTTCAAAACTTCCCTCCTGGCTGTTACTGCTGCTGCTTCAGTGAGAGAACATGGAGGAGCACGCCCATTCCCATTCTGCTCCTACCACCTGTCCCACAGTCCAAACCTATCCCAGCCAAGGAACACTTTTTTTTTGGTTTAGAATCATAGAATTAATCATAGAATGGCTTGGGTTGGAAGGGACCTCAGAGATCATCTTATTCCAACCCCCTGCCAGGGGGCAGTGGTGCCAACCACTACATCGGGCCGCAGCTCAGGCCTGTTCCTCTCAGCCCGGCAGGAGCCTGCCTGCAGCAGGGTGGGATGTCAGAGAAGGAGAGTTTGTATTCCCCCACATTTTAAATTGATGTTATTTCACTTACCCACCTCTGTGTGCTCCAAGATGACTCAGCCAGCTTTCCCTTCAAGTCATTTATGCCTCAAATCCCATCCTGAGGGGTCCAGAGGCAGGCACTGAGCTGCTACCACAGAGGCACTGAGCTTCCCCGTGCCGGTAACACCCACTGACACCATTTTGTTTTCCCGCCACAGGAGGGCTGCCTCTCAGGCCAGGCCCTCACCCCACAGCCTCCCCAGATCCGTGTGCGTTGGGGAGAGGGGTTGCATCTCACCTCACATACCGTATATTCAAATATATATCAATGTATGGGTATGACATAGTTGTGAGAGATTGCTGCCAGGCTCTGGGATTTGTATGTGGTTGGTTTCAGAGGCATTGTCATCGTGACAGCTGGGGAAGGCTCTGGGGAAGCCAAGCTTGGAGGGGAGAGGTAGGAGACATTTAACCAGTCCTGGTTTTATGGAGAAAAGTGGCTTTCCCAGACTGACTTTTTCTGCCCCAATTGCTTCAGTTTGGCAGAGGATCCCGGGTGCCCTGTGAGGGGACTGAATGCCATGCAGTGCCACTAGCCACTCCTGAGGTGGGTGTATGGTTGATGTCCTACTGCACGCTGCACCATTACACGTCTTTCTGCCCCCAAAAGCAGAGAATTTAAATCCAATAATTTTTTTTAAATATATTAAGCTGGCACCTCTCCTGCTTTCTTGTTTCATTGTGAGGCTTTTCAGTTCCCATTTAAGAAGAGACATCTCATCCCAGGAGCTGCAGGGCAAACTCCCTCTCCACACACAGAGGAACATGATGTTGCTAGGCAAGGTTGGTGTTAATTTAACTTTGGGAATAGCAGGAACAATAGGACTGAAAGGGGCCTTCTGGTTCATCAAACTAGTCGTCTGTTGTTAGAGGCAACTATGTTATATAATCCCTTTTGCAAATGAAGCTAGCTCTATCCTAAAGCCTTCTAGGTTATTTTTGTCCTTCTGCCTCCACAGGAAGGCCCTTGGAGGACCTTACTGCTGTAAGGACATCCCCAGCTGAGGAGCACCTTGCTCACTGCAGAGCATTGCTGTCATTAATCCCAAACTGCACAGCCTGAGATCTCATCTTATTACATTTCATCTTGTTTCTAGTGCTCTTATGTCTGAGATCATACAGTTCTTCCCATGGAATACTCTGGCCTTCCACATTTACAGTACACCTCTTAATTTGTATCACAAGCATAGTCCTTCAGCAAGATCACTGATCCCGTCTGATACATTTATAATCTTAACATTTTGTCTCAAAAATTTTGTCATTTAGGCTTCTCTTTGAGACAACTATCACCTCCTTCTTTGTATGGAATTCATTGGGCAGAGTTATGTGACCTGGATAAATCTATCAATTCCCCTTTAGGTTTGTTCAAATTCAAGATTGTATCTGCTACTCCAGTTCTTCTATCATGTAATTTGGAGGATGATACATCCTGGGTTGGCTGAGAGATCTGTGAATTCCCGCCTTCTGGAGAGAACTTGGCTGCCACACCTTCCCATGGCTTTTACTCAGCATAGATTCCCTACATTTATAACCTTCTTTTTCTTTTGCCCTAGCTCTGTGGAGATTTTTTGTCACATTTAATGCTGACTTTTTCTACATGAATTATTTTCATTCAAACTCTTGGCAGGGCAGGACAGAGCAGGAAAAGTGCAAGACCTTAGCCACTTGCTGCAAGAAAATCCAGAAACACCCCTGTTTTCTTGTACCCTGACTGCCACACTGAGTATGTGAGTATTTTGGAGATGGAGGAGGGGTCCTGTTAACAAAGAGACCTGCTTCCCACTCTCTTTTTCTAGCACTTCTTAGAAGGCCTCTTTGGAGGGGGAATAATGGCCCTTTGGGACAAGCCCCCTTCTGCCAATAACCATAGGTCAAAAGTTAAAGTGAACAGAGAAGAATGAAAACCGGATAAAATACACTATAAATCTTGACATTCTAATTGAGAACTGTCCAATGCAAACTGCAGTAGTGTGTCTGTTTTACCTCAGCGCTCTACAAGAGGCCAGACTCTGCTTTCCTTAATAGCTTGGAGCATCCTACTGATTTTTACTGGGACCTCTCACTTGATTAAGACAAGCAAGATTTGGGCCTGTATAGTTTCCTTGAAAAGACTTGCTGTTTGATGGTTAAAATAATTTCTCTTCTGCAGGGGCAGAATGATGTTTTTGATTTCACAGTAAAGGCAAGTTCATACCATCTTTCAGGCAGAACTGACATGACTGTGGATATGCGTGTCTGAGGGCAGAGATTTGCAGGACAAAAAGATCTGTGGACAAATATAGCTTGTACAGAGAATTTCTCAGTGAATAAAAATTTGCCCGAATGTAACATGTCATCTCAGATGTTTTATAGATATTTTTGCTGGCTGAAGCAAATGGGGGAGGTTTACACCTATTTTACAAACTGGTGAAATCAGTGCATGAAGAATTTAAATGACTCACCCAAAATTACACAATAACTCAGTGGCAGACCCTAGCAGACATTTCAGGAGTCTGGAGTCCCTGTGCTTGGAACACTAGCCCAAACTGTCTCCTTGGTTTCATCATTTCTGTCAGACTTACATCGCTTTCAGACACTTAGAATACATACAGAGTCAAAAATAGAAGAACAGAGCTTGTTTATTCCTCTGCTTATATATTAAACATTAGTTTGCTTTCAGTGAATAGTTTTGTTGTTTACACTTTCATAGGAATTCTAATTATTGAAGCAATTCATTCCAGACTTTTGCTATTCCATTTCACAAAGGGATATACAGATACTGAAACAAAACTACCACTACTATAAGCAGGCCACTGTGGTTCCCATCCTGGCAGCTCGAGAGAACAATCCTGTAATACTGGAATGAAGGAGCTTTTTATTACTGTTACACCTTGGAGCTCTTCTCTGAATAGGAGACTTTCCCAAAAAGTGTATTTGAAATTACATCCCTACACCCTGAGCTAATTTTTTTTCAGCCTGGTTAGCATCATGAAATGGATCGTGAATATGTCCTTTGAAAACGATGCCAGTTCTCTATAGCTTATACAGTATATATGTGTTGGTGCAAAGAAAATTGCCCCTACTCCTTAGAATATGCGTGCCAGAGAAGAGAGAGAGGGTTAAGGAAGGGAAAACATATACTGGAATGTAGTGGCATAACAAATCTATCCCTAATCTTGAAAGCTCCATAGTGCATGAGTAATGAAACTAAAGATGAACTATTACATCTTGCACTTGTAATTTACAGGTACGCGTGTATTATCTTACAGCACAAATATTCCATTTATGTTTTGTGTTGATGTTTTTCTTCATATAGGAAAATAAAAGTAATATTAGTCACATGTCCCTAGCTTTGTCAAGTGGCTGCAAACTGTTTTTCTTTCCGAGAGGAAAGCAGAGTGAATAATGCAACACTTATATTTAGGCTGTTTTTTAATTCATTGACACTTTCAAAATCTAGAAATGATTCTTTTAATTTTAAGGGCTACAGTGTCTGCTCCCTTTATTCCTGCCCTTTATCATCTTACACACCATGTTCTTATAGACAAGGGGGGGAAAAAAAACATTCCAGTGTCTAATAAATCTGAAATCCATCAGGGGCCGCAAAGCGTTCATTCTCCTTCCTTGGTTCAGATCGTGTTACATTCAGCAGCACAACAAATGCACTTTGTGCACAAATGCCAATGGATTAAGCACTTTCGTTCACTTCTCCAGTGTGGGAACTGATTCAATTTTTTCAGAGTTTTGCTAATTTCTAACAAAGAAAAGAGCTCCACAATTGATTTTCAAGCTAAGAGAAGGAACATTTGTATTACAATAGATGTTTCCAAGCAGAACTTTAATATTGTTAAAGGATTTTAAAAATATATTTTATGATACCAGCCTTCCATAGCATGCAGGGCTCTACCTTCAGTTTCCTGAGCTAATTTATGAGAATCTCTCTGTGTGCAAATCTCAGAATTCCTTCTTTTGTTCTTAAACCTTTTACTGCCTGTAATAGTGAATTTGCACATGCTGTGCTTTCTCAAACAGGCATTTTACTTTTGTTCTTTCCTGATGCATTTCCCTAAAGTAAAATATTTTGGGGGCAAAAATAAGTATTATATTACTATTTGTGTAAGAATCTGTAGTGTGGGGCCAACTTTTTGGGCACACCGAGGCTGATTTTCGAATACGTGATCTCACAGGTATGAGAGATTTGATTTCAAAAGAGTTCAGTTCACAGTTACATACATTAAAGAGAAGTAGATTAATAGGTGTCGGGCATTTTAATAGCTTTTTTCTGACCCTTGTAGACAGATTTTTTAGAAGAGCTGAGCTCTCAGCAGCTGAGTTCTTCTACAGAGTGAACCTTTCTAAAAATAATAACCCTTCTTTCAGATACCTGCATCTCAGATCTGCTTCTGTGAAACGAAAGCATTAATAAAAAGCTAAATCATTATTCATGAATTCACTAGTGAATGATACCTATGAAATGATGTTAAGTTCATAGATGCTAAATAACATTAAAACAAATAAATAATTTTCTGGAGAACTCACCCTTGAAGTTTAAAAATGTGCATGAAGATAATCTTTCAAAATTTGTTCCACACAAAAAGTTGCATTTATCAAATCCAGAGCAATTTGCGAAGTGAATAGCAACCAACGTGCATGGTTTTAAGGGAGAAGCAATAGTTAGGTGGTGTAACTGGAGCACCTCCACCTAGCATGCGTTTACAAGCTTGCAGCACAAAAGCTGAAGAGCAGTATCAAAGCAAAAAGCAAATGGACAGACCCTCAAAAGATAGACGTTCAGATGGGCACATTCTAATCTCATAATCTGCTGAATTTGTGTGTACATACTTTGGGGTGTGGAGGGGATACATTCCTGCATGAGCATTTTTGTGTGTACCGAAATTAAGCACTTGCATACGGGCAAATGGGCAGATTTGAAAACATCTGCATTGAGTGGTACACAAGTGAGACAGCTGTAATTGTGCCTTGGTCTCTCTCTGTTGTATTAACTTCCAGTCTTGTCCACAGCTTAAAAAGAAGACAAGGCAGAGCAAGTAGTCCAGCCTGACACATCATTGGCTTTGTGCTCAACTAAATGAAGTCAGAATTCAGACCTCTTATAGCAGGTAAGAAAAATAAATGATGCCTTCCATGTTACTGTTGTCAATCCACTGCTTTCTTCCTTTCACTGATCCATAAATGGTATGAACAGACCTGGAAGGATGCAAAAAGTTGTTGTTGGTTGTTTTTTTTTTTCTATTTTGTCTGATATTTTGAACTTTCAGAGCATTGTGGAGGGGTTCTTTTGCTCCAGTCAGTTTTCATCAGGAGTGGCTTATCAGACATAAAAAGCTGTAAATGATTGTTGGTGTTTCAAAGCAGAAATTCTCCTTTGAAAAGAACATGTCCCACATGCTGGCATGAAATATTTCCCTCAAGACAATATGTTACAGTCCTTAAGAAATCATCATCAGTATCAGTAAGGCAGCAGGGGGAAAAAAGCAATATGAAGACACACCTGGTGTGGTGGTCACACAGTTTTTTTGGGTAACCTTCTGTGTTCTGCCAGTGGTATCACTGCTTTATTTGCAAGGAGCCATCCATTTCACCCAAAGAAAGTGATCTCATTTTAAAGCAGAAGCATCTGTTTAGAGCTGCAGTCCTCAGTGTTTCTCAAGAAACGGTTGAAACTGTCAGCATTTTAGGAAAGCTAGAGGTATTGCAGCCATTTCCTATCAGATGCTGTCTTTCTAAGTATGCAGAGTAATATGACATTTGAACAGATGAGGTTAAATGCTAAATCTGACTTGATTAATGCTGATGGAAACACAATGCTCAGTACTCTATGCAAAATTATGGTTTGAATGAAAATTTCATGTTAAATAAGTCATAATGTATCAATTTAGAACTGTTAAATGTGATACTGTTTTAACATAACACATTTCAAAACTGAGTGTCATTCTGAGATAAGCAGAGATGTTCCAGTTCTGTAAATTTATAAATGTTGTTGTTACTGGTGTTCTTTCTCTGTACTTTTTGAATCCATTTCCATCAGAAAATTCTGTGTGGGAAATAAATTGAGAAAATTACTCTCAAGGATCTTGAGTCAAGTAATCTACTCAGTAATTTTGTTATGTTCATCATTCTGATTAAATAGAGAATTAGGTAGTCAACCTTTATCTATAGCTTGCTGTATATTTGTTTTGCAGTACAAAACCACAACAGAAAGCTCAGAAAGTAACTGTGTGCTTTAGCAGAGCTGGCATCCCTGATGATTCTTGTACACTAACAGGGTAATAATAAACAGAAATGCCTTTTGAATTACAAGTTCCATTGGAATCACAGGGGGAAGGTCAGTGTTTGCCAAATTGAAGAAGACAAAACTGGCATGAAAGGAATTTTATGTTCAGGCTTCTCAGAGGGGATTAGAAGTGCTTTCTTAATAGTGACTGAAAGGAAACTAGAATGGTGTCACTGAACATACAGACATTGCCCTGCTTATGCACATATGCACGCACAGTCACCACACACAGCAGCGCAAGAATCAAATGCATAAAGTTGCTGCAACTTTCCATCCTTCATCTCCACATGCTAAATATATAATAAGATACCTTGTTTTCTTGGCCTGTAGACCCACATGACCAAAATGAGGGACATTAGTAAGTGTTAGAAAAAGTATTCAAGTGTGAAATGAATTTCTCAAACATTAATAAGTATTTCTAGAACTTCAGTTTCATAATTTGACAGTTCCACAGTTAATAAATCACAGCAAAAGGAAAGTGTGATAACAGCAGAGCAAAAGGAAGCCTGGATCTATGAAGTGCAACTGAGGAATAAGTGAAAGAAGCATGCTGATGACCCTGAGTTTACTTTTGGGTTTTCTGAGCTTTCACTCAATTAAATTCATTCCTCTCCTCTAAAGACCTATTATATGCCCTTACCTAGGTTTCTAACTGATTTTTCTTGTAATTCAGCTTCTTTGCCAAGTTATTTCCATGATTTAAGGAGCAATGATTAAAAAAAAAAAAAAAAAGGCAACGCTAAGATGAAAGGAGTATCTACAGTATATTCAAAAGGGTTTTGTAAAGAGGTGGGTTGATTTTAATTAACTTCCTGAATGAAACAATTCAGGTCTGGAGCTGGCAATCTCCAATAATCACTCTATGGCCTCTATATGAAAAAAAGGAGTCAATTACACAAAACAATGCAACAAAAAGGCAGTCAATGGAAGGAAATAGTTATGTGTATTATGGCAGTATATACAGTAAGAGGATCAGCATCTAGAGGCTCAAAATGAGACACTCTTAAATGAGTGTCTACTGTGGTAGACACTAAATACATATTGGAAGAGACAGCCCCCTACTCTACAGCTTATCTTCTCTGCAAGACTAGTTCCTGTTTATGTATTTTGAGCATTTCCCCTAACTCAAACTCTATCTGCACGCAAAACACTTTAACATGAATTGCTGTCCCAGGCATACCGCAAGTTACAGATCAAGTTACTCAACAACCATATGCCAACGTGACCACTCTGTAAAATGGACATAACTTTGCATTGCTGTTCCTGCATCTCTAGTTCTTTCCCTCTGTCTCCTCCTTTGCATGTTCTGAAAAGGAGTGATTTAGACCACATTTTTCCCAGTAAGAATTAATACAAAAACTTGAGGAAGTACTCAACGCCTTCCAGTTGCTATTCAGCATGAAAGATAGAAAATAAGAGAAGAGTGAATGGGAGAGAGAATGGCTTGCCAAAGCTCATGGAAACAGGGTAGCATGCAGATTTTTGTCCAGCTCTTGTGACAACAGAGCCCTGATATCTATTGGGACCGCTACCTGTTGCCATAACTTATGTAAGCCATGATAATAGAGAAGTTTGTGTGAAAAGGGAGCATCAAAGCAGCATGCGCATGGGAAAAATGTATTTAGTTGAAGAAACAATAAATATTCCCAGTCCATCTCTGACAAGCATGGTTTCTCCTAAAAGGGCCGCACAGGATTTAATGTCTCACTCTTAGAAAGCCTTTCAATTCCTACAGCTTTCTGTAAATTCTGGTATATGGAGGAACTTGTTGTATCCATCTACTGTGCATGGACAGTTCATCTCATGTCCACTTACTTCTTTCGTATCACTGTAGAGACAGAATCATGGGAAACCTGCGTTAACCACGCAGTAATGGGCTTGAAGTGCTGGTTTGGTTTCTGCAGGGGACTGACATAGCCCTTAGAGTCTGAAGCTCTCCCTAGAAAACCAGTTTAACTCCTGCAGACATGAATGTCTTTTTGCCCTGACAGCATGTGAATATTTACTGCAAAACAAAACAAAGAAGAAAATGACAGTAGAGCAAATCCAGAGACATAAGCCTAGTTGTCTCCTCTCAGCATTTCACCTTTCCCCCTGTCTTGGTCTTCCCTTGCAACAAAGTGCTCACATCCTTTGCAAACACTCATACTTTAAAGTCCACAGCCCAGAAATATGTGAGTGAACAAAAAGAATTCAGCAGGATCAAGGCATTTGTCTCTCCTTGGTCTTAGTTTTGGATAATTCTGGGTCAGAATTTAATACCATGCTTTGTTCAGCAAGGCTTTAAGACAGATTTAGTTCTGAACAGCATGGCACATCCTCACTTCAGACGTGCATCTACTCCACTGCACCTTCAATCTATCCAGCAAAGCTCCTGGGCTTCTCCTGGGCAAAGAACATCAGTCGATAGGACTGTGCTAAAATTTCTTCGTGGTTTTCTACTGCTGGGAGAAAGAGAAAACCCTTGTGATGGAGTTGAGAGTCTGAACTCTGCCACCTGTCAGTTCCACTGACATTAATGTGGTAATTCTGGGTTAGGATTTGGTTTAGGTAGGCATCCTCAACCAGGTGAGCACATTGGCTTAAAAGCAAGCATATTTACAAGAGGTTACCCTGAAGCAGTTGCTTTTATTGATATAGCTCAAATCAGAGTCTGACCCACTGACTCTAAGCCCAGAAAACAGTTACTGAGTAGTTTAACCATCAAAGCAGCTTGAGAATAAAGAAAATAAAATTGGCTTCTAAAAGTGAGATTTGTCTTATCACTCCTAGAGTATTTTTCCCCCTGTCAGAGGAATCAGTGAGTGGAGTGTAAGCAGAAAAGAGGGAGAGGAGTAGGGAAGCTTTAGGGTTGTGATTTTATCAGAATGGCATATGCACCACTGCTTCATTCTGAATCATCCTATCTGTGGATTTAGCAAAAGAAATTTGAGACACTTCAAAAATGAATGAAAGTGATCCTGAATGGGAGGAAGAGAGAGAGAAAAGCTTAAAGTAAATAGCTTAAGTCAATCTATCCAAATGTCACATGTAAGGATGGCTCTGCTCTGCTTAATGACAGGAGAGCAAGAAAGGTGAGGGGGAGGAAGGGACCCTTTTGAAGGGCTGTTGTTCTAATGTACCTGTGTTTATTTTAAAAGCTTTTCAAGGAGGCAGGGAGGGAAGCTACTGTCTCTCAGCGATAAAAGTTGAGTGATTGAAGACACCATTTGGGGGCAATCTGTTCTCTGTCTATGTAGTTGCCCGCAAAGTTCCTGATAGGTAGGTAAAGCAGGCTCAGAAGAACGTGGCTGATGGGAGAGGGCTAGGAGTCAGGACTCCTGGACTTTATTCCTAGTACTGACCCCAACTCCACACGTAGGCAAGTAATGGGAAACTTCAGTGAAACCACCCATCTGCCAAGTGGGACAATGGTCTTTACTCCTCTGGTAAGATAGGGATGCAGTGAGGTTGCCGAACGGAAAGGTTTCATGGGTGAAAAGTGGTACAGATGTATTAAATACCTGGTAGTTGAAAGAGATCAGCATGTAGAGCTAGATCCTTGCTGAAGAAATCCTAATTTCTCTAATATATTTGTCCCAGTTCTAATTAAATGTGCCGTAGGAACATCTGCACTCACCATCTCGCTGGTATGTGGCAAATAATATCATGGTTTATGGCTCCTCTGTTACAAATGGCTTTTTGCTCAGAGTCTGATATTAAATGGTTTCAGGTTGGAGTCTACTGTGCTGTACGTGAACTACTCTGTTTTAAAAGACAAAAGCTTTTGCTTCAGTTGCTGTCATATACAGACACTGTAACCTGGCTCTTGTGGAGAAAGCTGGCTGTGGAACATCTCCCGGCAGGTTGCTGAGGATAAAGGCATTCTTGGTTTTAGTTCCAGGAGATTGTTCTGCCAGAAGTTCAGAATCACTTCCAACACTTGCTGACCCCCGCTGTCCTCACACACCTCCAAATGGCCCTTATTTAGCTGATAGAAAAAAATCTCTCTTTTTTCTCCCTGCCTCTCTGCTGTGCTCTTTCTCTTCTAATGTTGTCCTTTACGAACAATGACATATTCTCACTGTTTCTCGAATGCCCTTCCATTAGATGAAAAGCTAGGTGCAGATTTGTTTTTTGCTGTCATTCCAAATGAAGCCAGAAGAGTTATTCTGGGAATCATCTGCACTCTGCACTTTACCTAAACAAATTTGGAAGGACAGGTTTTTGAATGCAACCGATCCTGCAAGGTGTGCAGGCCTTTAGTCAGTGAGAGAGAAGGACATTCGCAGCCACGGTGCCAACAGAGGGCTTTTTCATAGCACGCGCATACTGATTTGAAAACTATTTTCTCCCCATATTCTGTCTGTGATGTGCTCAAATTAGTCCTCAGAAAACATAACAACCAAGAAAAGGAAAAAAAAGGAGCAGAGGAGTGGGGAGGTGAGGAGGCAGGGAAACAAATAAACTAATATATAAGAAAGGTTTGAGGACATGAGGCCAAATCTGGGAATCAGTATTCCTAGGTGCTAGCCATAGGCCCATCCTCAAGTATACCTGTTGACAGGAGGACCACATTTTCAAACTTGCATAGCACTCAGACTGTGCCCAGCCAGCCAACCTGCTTTGCACAATCGGATCATTTTTCTGTATGGTTAAATAGGCATTGAGCTCATAAAAGGAAAGGGCCCAAAGGTTTTAGACAAATTACTTCAGACAAATCCTTGTCACTAGCATTCCCCTTTAGCTTGTGGCTCGTTACTGCAGCCTTCTGAGTCATCTTACAGTAACTCTGAAAACTCTTTAAAATGCCTTACTACTCTATTTCCTATGCAGAGGGACCTGTGTGGAATTTAGGTCATACAGCTGGGAGGTGACACAGATGGCTTGGTTTCAGCAGGGCAAGTGGTAAACAACAGGTGACAAAGATGGAAGAGATGATAGATAAATTACTGATAGACATTATAGATAGGCAAAATGAACGCGAGGGGTTTGAACTTCATGAGAATGAGAACAAGGAACTTTGAAATGTCAGGTTGGTTAGAAGATCGTGTTACAGGAGGCAGAGGAAGAAATAATCAGCGCAGAAGCTATCTTGTCCTGAAGTTTGGGTGGAGACTGGGAGTTTCCTTAAGCGTCTTTTTCCCTAGCAAGGGCCATGAGACAAAAACAGTCACTCTGGGGACAACAAGGCAGTCCAGGAAAACCAGGTGCGGTTGTTGTAAACAGGCTACTTAATTCATACTTAAGTTCCCTACAACTCTTAAGAATTTTCTTATCTTTCGTATGATCGGTAGTAAACGAGCACAACATTTCCTAGAAATAAACCTGAGTTCTGCCCCAAAACCAAGACAAACAGCATCACCCCAGCAAATCTTCAGGCACGTATGGATGGTGGTTAGCATTGCTCTAAGTGCAGAACTCCTGAACAAGCAGAGTCGAGGTTCTGCATGGCAGAGCAATGGGAAAGTTGTAAATTGGGGTACATTTATGTCTCAGCTTACTTTCTTCTAGTTCATCATTGGAATTAACTGCAAAAGGGCAAAAAGTCACATATTCTGACCCCTAAAATATCTGTCCATGTGAGTTCAGCTCTTTGTCCTTGAGGATCTCTGGATCTGGCTTAATGGAGCTGCAGCCCAAGAAGGAGACAGATGGTACTGATGGGCTGAAATTATACTCAGCTAAGTGCAGAGCTATAACTGCTATTTGTCATTCTAACATCACTGATTTGTCTAGAGAGAAAAGCAAATAACTTGTTGGGGGAGTAAGCAACCGACTGGCTGTGGCCAGGCCAGATTGGAAGTGGGTGGAAGACTCAGCACACCGAGACCCAGGTGCCATCCGCGCTCAAGGGAGGCTATTAGGATGTCATTTCACTTTCTTTCTCTGTCTGTCTTTCTCTCTGCTAGCTGTGGAGGTGGAAGGTGCATGTGTTGTGAGGTGAACTGGGGAGTGAAGATAAAAATCTGTGGCAAGGAAATGCTACAGCTTTATCTCTCTTCTTTGATGTGGCAGGACAAATTAATTGATAACAGAACCAGCCAAAGCAGATGTGGTCATGGCCTCCTGAACTGCCCTATTGCAAGGAAAGAGCCCAGCAACATCAAAGACAAAGGTCAGCCAGCATTCCCCAAGCATAAAAAGACAAATCATGACAGGCAAATAGCTCAGGATGCCATTGGGAAGGGGTTATTACCACAAAAGATGAAGTCTGGCACATGGCCACTACCCCAATCAGCTGGACTCAGTGGCTTCCCTTCTGTGCCATTTCTTTCTGTACCCAAAGGCACAGTTTTGACATAATATTTTTCTCTAAAAGTGATGGTTGCTTTGCCTGTGATGGCACAGGAGAGTAAAAACACAAAGCAAAATCCAAGGAGCAAGACAAAGCCCACAAAATGGAGTTAGAAAATTGTCTTCAGTTACTCTGAATGCTCTCGTAACCATGTCTTTTGGAACTAAGGTATCTATCCTCTCACTTGCTAATGAGACTAAAAAGATTTGGATTCTAGTCCCAGTTCTGCCATTTGGCTGTGTGCCTTGAGCAAGGCAGTTCCTCTTTTGTGTCTGAACCTCTCTGTAAAATGGAGGTGACAGAGACAGCCACTATGAGACCTCCAGCCCCACCAGGACTCCACATGATATGAGTATTTTTTATCTAGTATTGCTTGTTTCTACCGTTCCATTTACTATTCTCTCACCATTATCAATATGCTGATGCTTTCCTAACATGCTTCCTACCCATAAGAAAGATCTCAGAATTCACTGAACACAATGCACTCTTAGCAAAGTGCTGACTGCACAGCATTTCTCAGATTTAGTTTATTTGTTCCTTCTTTCTCCATCTGGGAACAGAAAAATATGTCTTTCAAACACTATGACCGTTAAAACAGAAACCCTCTCTGCCCCAGAGAGTGGTTTTCAGCTAACTTGGGGTGTGTGTTTTCTTTTTGACTATACTAATAAATTCCTTGTATTAAACCTTGCATCACCTCACAGCATCAGCATGGTATAGTGACATCAACATGCCACTGGGGTCTCTGATCACGTATGCCAGGATTTAAGCCAAGGCTTTAGCTACTTTTCTGCCATTCACGTGGGCAGAGCTGCTACACAGGACACACGCTATGCCGTAATCTCTGAATGCATTTCTTTTCACTGCAATAACACGATTCAGCAGGAGATCTTGGTGCACTCAGGCAGCCCTGGAGAGCTGCATAGCACTGGCTACCAGGAGATGCTCAGTTGTTCCACTTTTAAGTGTCCTTGTGCCCATTATAACATCGTAACAAAAATAACCTGAAGCGGGTATGTGTTCCCAGCAGGCATCAGTGATTCATAGCAAACTGTAAAAACCAATGCATGACATAGATAAAGGCATTTGAAGCCCCAAGACACAGTGCTGGTGTGTGGATGCACCCTGGACTACGTCACCAGCCAACAGAGGACTGGAAAAGCTTACCTCCCATAGTGTGCGACAGTAACACGGGGGGACAGGTCACATTCACAAGCAGCCAGATCCCGTCCTTATCCTGTGGGGAAACTGAAAGGAGAGAGCAGAAAGGCAGAAGAGCCCTGGGAGGCAGTCCAGACAATGTTCTCCAAAGGAACGTGGGACAGCTTTAATTGCGGTACCCAGGGCACTGCAGAAGCAGGGGGTGTTAGCTCTGTCCCTGCAGACCTGTGACTCTCTTGGGGAAGGGAATCTCTTGATCATGCCTGTTTGGTTTTCTGTGTTCGTTTCTGTTTGGTTAGTTTTGTGTCTTATTTTCTGGAGACAAGGACCAACTAGATTTTGTCCGTCTTTTCCAAAGAAGTCTTGTGGGCATAGAAAGTTACATGGCAGAGACAAGCTGGATGAAAGAGGTTAATAAAAGTGCCACAGAGGAAGAAGAAAGGAGTCAATGGGGTGTTTTTAGACATGAGAGAAGCTATACAATTTCAGACCTAAAACTGATCCTTACTGGTGTCAAGGGGAACACTCTCATTTACAAAACTGAGAATTGAACCCACTGAAGTTATTTCTGATTTAAACCCAGTATCAGTGCAGGAGAGTTAGACTCCACCTGCACAGTTCTGGTAGATCTGAGGAATAAGGGAACTGGGGAAATCTGTAGCTGCTGCTTCAATGTGGGGAGTGTGAGTATGCACACCAGGCAAACTGGTTGTGGGTCTTGGGGTGACCCTCACTCATCTGCCGGTTCCTTTTGCCTTGGATTCCCTGGCTGTCAGAGTGGGAAGTGACATTGACCCCCTTTTGGAAAGTGATGTGACAAGCACTAAGCGTTAGATTGTTAGACAGCTGGGGGAAGCATTGTGAGCTCTCTTGGAATTACAGATACAGAAACGAGGAAAGATTTTGTCAGCTGGATACAAGGACTAAAAAAAAAAGACATTCTGACATGCTATTGCTGCTGAAGTAACCTCCCTGGAGAGGTCTGGTGAGGGCATTTCTCAGTGCCCACTCTTTATCTGAACTCCTCCACAAGCCTCAATCCTAATCCAGCACAGCAGAGACTCATCCCATTGTGTTAAAATCAAATGTACTTACAGGTAAATGTCACTCTGCCATAAAAAGAAAGGAAACCACTTAACTTTCTGTTTCTTTGTCTACCTCCCTCAGTTCTTGTCAATTTACATTATTCATGACTAGCAGAGCTAACTTAAAATGTATCTTTCAATAGAATATAATGCAAACAGTTTTCTGTGTGGGTAGGGTAAAACAAAATAATAATTGCAAAACAAAATGGTGGTGCTTACAACAAAATATTATTTCCAAAAAAGATTTCTGTGGCAGAAATACATACTCTGGCAACAACGAAAAATACCAAGAAAGGAAAAATCTCTACTGGTGTATTTGATTCTATCAATGACACTGATGGTTTCATTGTCTAAATAAACATCGACTGTAGATAAGGTACGACCTGCAAAGTAAATTCTTAGATTGACAGGATAAAACAGATCAACTTTCTTCTGTCTTTGTGCCTCCTACCAGATACACAAGCAGACTTTCCGCTATGTGGGCACTCCAACTGCAAGCATCTGTCAGGATCATCTATTCTCGTAGCTCGGGTCTGGTAGTTTATGATAAACTGACAAAATTGCACCAGTCCATTGCAGATGCTTTTTCCTCTCTTTTCAGCAATAAGAGCACCTACAATTTTGACTTTAAAAGAACACTGCACTAGATAGCTTCATTCGGTGATTCAGGATAATGAACTATATTGTGTGTGTGTAGGTCTGTGCGTACACATCATATATGTGGAATTTAGTTAGAATGTAAACACGTAGCAATGCAGCCTCCCCATCTTAAATCAATGAGTGGAAAACCCGAAGTGAAGATTTCTGTGCTGCTCTCGCTAAGCTTCTGCTAGCTTTTCTGGCAGGTTTTTTCTGCCTTAAAAGTGAAGTAAGTGCTGTTGGATTAAGGTATTCAGTAAATCAGGCCCCAAAAGCTGTGTGAAACACAAAGAGGATACACAGGAGTATCTAACAAGTTAATTCAGGCTAACTCTACTGTCCAGAGCCAGAGCAATATTAAGATGATAGACTTGGCATAAAGTAGCTAAAGTAAAATCCCACCATAACTCACAGTGCTGAGCGAATCCAAAAGTCAGCTGACTGAATCCAGAAGATAAAGTGACAGGGATATATTCCCTCACAGCCCTAAGCAGCTTGCCCCACAGATCACAGTCCACATCATGACAAACTGCAAAGAAAAGCCATTAGTTTAAAAAAAAAAAAAAAAATCACCTGCAGAAATGATGGGATTGTGTTGCACTTTGGGAAAAATAATAACCTGCAACATCACCTGCCCGCCTCCACCACTCTGAAGGTGCCACTGTTAGGGCTGTTTTGGTAATATGCTTGTGCTGCAGGAGGTTTCTCCCATGTTATTAGAGTCCCGATGGACTCCTGTTTATACATCTTCCCCAGCACTATGGTGACCTTTTCTGCAGGGTGGAAATGCTTTCAGAAACTATTAATCTCTCCTCTGGAGTGGATAGAGAGGACCCGTGGAGAGAAAGGCTTCCACACTCTTCTTCATCCTTGTCAACAAAGATCAGAGCCAGGAAGTAGGTTTCTTGTTTGGCAATGCAGAGCAATAAGCGCAGAGCTATTACAGGGCAGGGCTCTGTAAAGATGAAGGGCTGAGGAACACGAAATGGAAAAACAATGCTGCTCAGTAAATATTGATAGATGTTCCCTGTACTCGCTCTACCTCTGTTGCACGGCGATCCCATCACCACTGCCTTTCACGCTGTCACTCTGTAGATGAGAACATTACTTCCCTTCACCTTCTGGCTGTTTAATTTAAAGCAGGCTTCTGCATTTGCTCTGAAAAGTGGAGAGGTGAGAGAAATGGTAGGAAACTTTCCACTCAAGACTTTCTGCTCAAGGACAGCAGCACAGACGTAACCCCAGCTTATTGCATGAGATGAGGTGAAAGGTTTTGTCAGTGTTGATCAGTGTTCATTTCAGCAGTACTGATTTCCCATTTTGGTAGAAAGATCAAGGGCTGAATGCTGAATGGCAGGAAGACTCCTTCTTCCCAGGAGATGATCACTGTGGGCCAGGCTGGAAGCACATTAGCCAGGTATTATAAGGGGAAGCAATGCTGAAACTCCCGCCGTGCCTGTTTGGCAGATAAATAAAGAATTTCAGGCTCTGGGGCAGACAGATCAGCAATAAATTCATATTAAGAAATGTCTGTGAGATTTGCTAACAAGACTTCAAGTACCTCAGGCAGAGACCACGGCCTTTCATGTGTTTATAAAGCATTTAACTAATGGAGCCCTGGTCCTGAACAGGGCAGTGACGCATTACTGCAATACAGGCAAGAACTGTTCAACAGTTCTGTGGGCATACAGGTGCAAAAGAGAACAGTATGAGTTCAACAGTACAGATTTGAAGCAGGCTTTGGTGCTAAGCGTTCTCTTCAGTGTTCTCTCCCTCCTCCTACCAAAAAAGGCAGCTGCTCCCCAGAGATAGCCAGACAGAGGGGTTTAAAGTCATGGAGGAAAGCCATGGGCTCAGCTGGAGTCTGGCTGCCATGAACTCTAGAATAAGTCTAGTTCCTGCTTTGCCACAAACATTTTTCTCAAGCAAAGGGGAGGAATTTGGGATGGGATTCTCTGAAAATGCCTAAACAACTTAAAAGCAAGAGGAGTGACTTCGATCATTGTGTGCTCATAAGCCTCTTGCTCTTAAAGCAGTGTTTCCTGCCTCTGAACAGCATCCATAAAACTGAAATGAAAATTCAGCATAGAAAGGTATTGCGAGGTAGAATTTGATGAGTTTTGCAGAGCACTGATGTGAGAGTTGAGTGTCAGTCTGTGATAGCAAGACAGAGGGAAAGTTATGTGGGGTGGAAGAACCAGCTCCTCTCACTAGATTGCTTTCAGACAGACACCTATGCTTTTGCCATGCAAAGTTGAGGTCCAACTCCCCATTCCCCAACTTCCTACCCCTCCCTGTCATAATGCCCTCCTACCTTCTGCCATCTTCTCTCTTTCAAATTAAGCAGGTTCAAATGTGGAAAATTCCCTTGGATGGGACATTCACTGAACTGTTTTGGGGTGGGCAGGACTGGAGTTTGGGATGCTGCCACATGCAAGAAGGGAAGCAGAGGAGCACATTACTGCTTAGAGTTTATAAGGACAGCAAATTTATCCTGGCTTCAGGAGGTCCTGCTTTCTCTGCCCCCTCTCCATCATAATTAGACACATCAAAGAGCTGATCTGTCATCGGGGATGGCAAGATGCCTAATAGTCATATTAGAAGGAGTCAAGCCCCAAGCGAACAAAGATCAAGAACATGATGGTGAATGTGGGGCGAGGGGGGGGGGGGGGAGATTAAAGTCTGTCTGTGGACCCCAAGGAAGCTAAAGTGATGGAAAGTGTACAAGCAAAGAAGAAAAGGCAATCAACCTTCCGATTAAAATCCCCAAGGATGAGAGTTTTGTCTGTGTTCGTATTAATCAAGGGTAAGAAATCAGACAACTCAATGAGACAGGAAAAATTGTGCTCAGAAGCAAAGGATGGGGAAGAGCTAGGGTCACTGGGGGATGGGCACGCACAGGAAGAAAGAAAACAATGACTAAAAATTTAACTACAAGGTGCTTGAAGGAAATAAAAATCTCCCCAGGTGCCGGGAGTGTTCTAAAGGCAAGACTGGCTTTACTCACCCCTCGACCTAAACAGCAGGCTTTCTTCAAAGTGGAGACCTACTCAAACATGCTTATGCAAAGAAGTTTTAAAGCTTTTATTGACAGCACTTAGCAACTATGGCTTTCCTGCACCTCAGCTTGCCTGGGGTGAACGTTGCATAGGTTGAAGTTCTTCCTCTGGTCAGGAACGCTGTCCCACAGCTCAGGGAGAGGCTGGCCGTGTGCTGGGGGTAGCGGAGGGAAGGGTTCCTGCTCACTTTCATTGCATCAGGAATTCTGCAGCAGCCCCTACCTCCTGCACCCGTAGGAGAGATCTCAGTCAAGCCCATGCTGATTAGCCTCAGGCAGTAGATGGTGTCAGTGTCAGAGCCAGGATTAAAACTCCCGTGGTTTTTGGCTGCCAGTCTGATGCTCAAATCACTAGACCACACCTCTCATTATAAAATAATTGTCTGATTTTCCCTTTGAAATCAAAGCTGTTTACAATTATATGGGAGAGAGCTAGAAAATGCAATCTGGGATGGTTCTGTTTAAAAGCATTTATTTGCACCTTTTTATGTAAAATTTCAGCTTAGACCATCTCTGTGCGTGCAGTTGTTAGGGTACTCTAATCCCTTATTTTGCCTTCAATTCGACAATAGGATTTCTTGCTCCTTTTGGAGAAACTCTCTACAGATTGAGATGAGTTCTTGTATTTTCATCTTCCTGAGAGCTGATTGTGAGGAATATAAAATGTTGATCTTTAAACACAACATAAATGTCTTCCCCTAAATGAGGAGGTGAAGATTTTTGGTAATGGATATCTTATCAATTCATGAGTGCTGTGTAAGACCAAGATTTTTTCTGAAATAATTCAAGACAAGCTTGTAACACCATACAAATAAGTGTTAAATATCTGTTTCTCTATGAATTGAGTAATTTTTTATAGTAAACTAATATTACTACTAATGAAATCGTAAAATGCTTAACAATTAAACACTCAGAAATAGTAGATTTCTATGTAGGCTAACAACCAAGTGCCATCAACTTCCATAAAAACCCACAGAACTACTCCAGCATTTCAGGTTGTGCAAGTGTCCAATGCTGACTGAATTAGACCTTATTTAGTAACAGGAGGGGACACCACCTTTGGAGGGTTTTAACACAGTTGCGTGGAAACTTATTGATTCTAATCATGTATCTGCTTTCTTATATGGAATTTCAGGGGAGGGTGGGGGTTATGTTTGATACTTCAGGCTTAAGCTAGATAATACTAACACCAGTGGGAGCCTTTCCTTTGAGTTTAAGGGGCTTTGGACTGGATCCTGGATACTTAAGGAGCTGTAGACAAGTCTGTATTGTAGTCAGCCTTCATATTTAGATGGTAATGTATATTGCTCACAGTTATTATGAAAATGATTCCAATTAGAGATACCAGATGCCATGATATGAGGTAAGCTAAAGAAGCTGTCTCTAGCTAAGGAATCACATCCAGACCTATCATTAACAAGAAAAGGCTGAAGCTGTTGATACTTCAGACACATAAATATTAGTCAGTAAAACCTGTGCAATATGTTCTCCCTAATATTCTAGAACTAAAACCAGCAAGATCATGCAAAAATGATATTTTCAATATTATTCTTCCTTCAGCTGCATTCCACTTTTCATGTAATACACTGTTTGTAGATAGACACATGTTAGTTCATTAAGATACCTATTTAACCAGACAATCAACACTGAGACGTATGTTCTCTGTGCAACGCCATTGAGTTAACACTGCTGTTGGGTCTTCAAAGTTCACTTTCCTGTGGAAATGGACTACAGATATGCATAGGTAGACTACAGACAAACGTTACACACAGAGGTAGATTTTCTTTCAGTGATTCAGTGTACTCAGTAACAAACAGAAAGCTGCCTAAAGAAGCGATGAGAAGAGGAAAAGTGAAAAGGAAGGGCAAATTTAAGCCCAAATAGTCAAAGTCCTGTGTATTTTTCTTATTATATCATATATACAGAAACAAAGGTGTTTTTTTCAAGTTCAGGAGGGCTTGGGTGGTGGCATGTACATAGCCTCATCTTCCTGGGTGGCATATGACAAATGTGTTGACACCAATCAGGATAACCACGTTTTGTTTTAGTGTTAAGCGTAATGATAATGATGTAACCTTAGATAGTGCTGTATTGTAATTACACAGTTGTGCCAGTTATTACATAGTTGTAACACAGATCAGCTTCTTGATCAGATATGCCCAGGAGCTTCTTTTGCTTTACTCCTAATGTAGGAACAGAAAACTAGATCCCTAATTAACTTTGATTGAACCGTGATTAGATAAGGAAGTGGGGCTAGTAGGCACCAAGCGGGCGGGGAAGTCAGCCCATATGTAGATATGGTAAGTGTGTAGGCACCATCCTGACTAGTCATAGGAAAGAGAAAGGAAACTCCCTTTTCAGGAATTGATACCTCCCGACAAGCACGAAGGAATTGGCCCAGACTAGCCCTCAGAAATTCAAGCAGCTCCTACCTTCCCCATCTAGCATTGCCCCCACCCCACAAGCAATTCACCTTGGGAACAGATAGATTTCTATCACTTTCTCCTGCCAGCGCAGAAGGGAATTTTAGAGAGAATTTAGTATAAAGCATAATTATTCCTAAGTACTCGTTTCTTAGTCTTTTTTTTTCCCTGCTAAAAGTGCTGAATTGTTAGTGCTCCACAAAGCCCCTCTGGCCTGTCTGAACAATCTCACCGAATATGTGATTTAATAATCGAGCGAATGAAGCCAGGCTTGGTTAACTGTCTGGTGGACAGCTGAAACCTAACAAGCAACAGATGCATCTGAGGAGAACACAGTAATAAATCCGATTATGAGACAGGAGATGCACAGATACCATCTCACTTTTCCAGAGCTGCAGTGGTCATTTTTTTTTTTTAATCCAAATGGTGTATTTGTTAATTATAGCACCAGAATATGAAACTTCAGTGTCGTAGAATACACACTATCCATTTTTTCAAGAGTAGAATTGCATAGAACTCAAATTTTTGCCGACCATGTTCGTTTTTCTAGGAATCCCTAATGATACAAATTCAACATAGCTCTAGGATGTGTAGTATCCCTTAAAACCTCCCTACTTCTAACCTAACTATTGAACAATAAATTGGGAAAGCTTGAGACACTCCGAAAACCTTTCTTAATCAACTAAGGATGACTTTTTCGTATGTGTTAGGCTGTCACGTTGATTCCTAACCTGTTTTACAGAGTGCTTTTTGCCTTAGCTCTGTAAAGAGTGTGAAGACATTTAGGATCACTGAACACAGAATATTAGGAAAGTGCAAGTACCACTCTGAACATGGAAAGGAGCATAAGCAATTATTTTGCAGAAGCATGAACATCTGAGCCCTGTTTTAGCACCGAATGTAATTACTGTTAAGTGAATCTCACATTGACTTCTGTGGCCATACCAAGCATGATACCCTTCTGAAAGATTTTAAGTTATCTTAAGTCCTTGGCCCAAATTGGGCTAATTGGCCCTTTGGGAGGGCAGAGGGGAAATCTCAGGAAAAAAGTACTTTAGTAACTAACCCATAACTATCCCATCTACAGAGTACTGCTCTGTAGACGATATCACACAGACTTTTCTAAGGCACTGAAATATTCTGTTGCATGTAATATCCAAATTTTAGTCATTCACACTTCAATATTATCTAGACAATCCCTTTTTTTTCCTATAGTGGCTGCAGACATACCCTCAAAGAGAAGTGTTTACATATCAAATATTAGGTTTCAAAGTTCTTCAGTATATTTATTGTCTGTGTGATGGAGAAAAGTCATGGCAAAAAAAAAAAAATTATTTAAAAATTAGAAAAATGTGCTTATTTCACTTTTGCAGAACTTGGGAATGGCTAGAGTCTCCTATTTTACATACATAATCATGTCATGAATACACAGTTAAGGATATAAACTGAACATGGACAGCTTGTGTGCAAGAGAGAGCTTTTCAGAAATGAATGAGTGAACTAAATGGAACCTGTCTGCAGGTTTGGCTGTAGTCAGTCCTACCACCTTGTTATCATCTAGGTGATGGAACCTCAGCATTTCCTAACTCCTACATTTTTCGTGCTTCCTAGCATGCCTTCTCCCTTCCAGCACCTTCCCAGTGTATAGGACAGATCACCCAGACCTGAACCTTTATCTCAAGCTACATTCAAACTTCGAAAAGAACCGAATCATCAGCTTCACAGATTGAGCAAATCACCAAGTATATGCCTAACCTGGAGCTGGTGAGCAGTAAGCGGTTGTTTCAGTTCAGGATATGCCTTCATGTTTTGCTGGATCAGAGGCAGTATTCTTAGGATTGAGCCACCTTTATGATTTTGCTGCTTTCAGAGCAAGGGAGGTAATAGTGACGTAGCATGAAAAGCATCCTGTAGATCATTTAGGAGTTTGTAATAGCCACAGAGACTCCAGTGCAAATAAACTATCTGATGATACTGATTTGGTTTCTGCTGAGTAGGACCTTAATAGTGTGAGGCTGAGATAACCAGCTCAGCCCCAACAGAGAGCTTGGCTCTACATTTGTCCCACTTCGCTCATATTCATTTCACACAGAAAAAACAGCTTAGCAGTTTTGCCTGCTTTACAGCCAGCAACACAGTGACAGAAAGCTGTAATAAATGGCAGAGAGAATGTGGCTTCCAGCATCTGAGCCTCTGAAAAAAAAATTACGTTTCATTTAGAGCTCCAAGGAAGGACTCTGTAAGTACAATGCTGGCTTTTTCTCTTTGCCATGGCCTGCAATTCTTTTGCCAGAACTGGCTTCTCTTTCTGCCTTAACAAATCATCACAATTTGGGCAAGTACTCCATTGACTGCCAATGCTGTGCTACCAATAATTCACCAGAATTGAGAAATTGTGCTTTCAGTCTGCACAGCTAAATTATCTCCTGCGTGCCTGGATCTGTTCAGTTCTGGATTACGTACTGGAAGCTCCATCCTACCCTGATACTGGGCACCATCGCTAGACTATGAGCACTACCGAGGATTTCAAAGTTAAGATAGCAAGTGAATATTTTTGGTTCACCTGGGGACACTGCTCTGCACCTTGGAAAAGGACTGGGGATTTGTATTAGCACCGTAGATCAGAAAGCAAAAGGAGTTGTTCACAATGTATTGTATTTTTAAGGCTTCTGTGCAATTTTGTGATTTTGATAAGTCAGCAGCAAAGAGCACCTTCTGCAAGATGCTGCACCAACACAGATTACAAAGGGTCCCTATTTAAGCAGTTGGTAAAATTAATGTAAAACAAGGTGTGATAAATGCAGAAGGATGGACTCGAGCACGAAACCAAAACTAGGGAGCAGCCTGTGACTGTAGTGATGCCTTCTTCTAGGAATCTTTTTGTGGGTGAGCGGTAGGTACAGCAAGGAGATGCTGCATAAAGCTGCAATGAAATTTGTCATGTTAGCCTTCATGCTTAGACCGAAACTTGTATTAACCTGGGAAATAATACAAATGCTATTAGAAAGCCCATTCTTGTAACATTTCTGACCCACTTCAGACTCCTTTTGCTAATGTGGGCAAGGACCTCTGTTCCCATGGCAGCCCATAATTTCCTGACTGAAACAGTTCAGCTGAGCTCTGAATGACACAGTCAGGCATTTGGATGCTTATCTTGCTTCCAAGTGTTCTGAGGTTCCTCATTTCTCACTTATTGCACAATGCCCCAATCTCACCGGGAAGGTGAGAACTGGATCAGAAAGAAATATAATTGCTTTTTTTTTATTAGCTTATGATACAGTCCCGCCCTTCTGTGTTGCCAGCTTACCCAGTTATTCACAAACGATGATATACATACAGGGAATTATATAATTATCAGCCTATAATTACAGGTATATAGATATGTGCATCCCCCTGGAGGAGAGCTGGGCTTGGCACATACCTGCTTGCACCTCTGGGTCTTTAGGGGATTCGTGCCCATTTTAAGTAGAAGATTATTTATTTATCAAATGCTTGAGACATTTTATGAAAAATGAACCCCAAAGAATCCTTTGATTCTTTTTAATAATGTTCATAAAGTATGTAACTGAACAAATCCAGGCATGCAGGAGCAAACTCACTTGCGCAGAGTGAAAGCAGGGAAGTTTCTCAATAGTAGTAAATTATCGGTAGCACAGCATTGGCAGTCAATGAAGAGTTTGCAGGAGCCATGCTGATTTGTTGAGGGAAGAGAAGATGCCAGTGTTGGCACAGTGATCAGAAGCCAATGTTGAGAAAGAGGAGTCGGCGCAGTATTTCTATAGACACCTTTTCTGAAAGCATTAGACAAGAATTAGTTTATCTTATGATGATGCTTTAATGCTGTAACCGTAGATAAACCCTACTGCCTTCCCACTATGTTTCAATGCCTCATTTTTGTCATTGGGGCAGATAGTGATTCTCAGCTGATATAAATCAGCAAAGCTCCACTGATTTTTAACAAAGCTGTGCCAGCTTCTGCGAGCTGAGGGTCTGCCTAGATGTTTCTCTGCTTGTAAAGCAAAGAATCCAGCAGGCAGAGCTGATGTAGGTTGGATATTTTTCTTGGCTTGTTTTTCTTTGTTCTGTCTTTCAGACGCTGCTCTCATTCATAACTGCTTGGATGCTTTCAAGCCGGCGTATGAGACTTATGGAGCCTGAGCTGGCTCCTACGATGGTGCAAATCTAGGGTAGTTCAATTTAAATCAAAAGCTTCACTCAGAGATATTGCAGAGCAGTTAAAGCAGCATACTCGTGGCAACTGCTCTGTAAATCTGATCAGGTGACCAGTATCTTTTCAAGAGTTTATTAGCAAACAAACAAACAAAAAGAATAATCGTGGCTGAGCAGAGCTGATTCCAATCCCTGAAAAACGGACTGAGCCTCTGCCAGAAATCAGCGGTAGACACTTGCTAATTACAGTTTATGGCCAGCTTACAAAGTTCAGGAAAGGAGAAGACTACCCCATTCAGATCCTCTTTCCCAGTCTGATGACATCATTCACATCATTATGTTGTGATATGCCAGATGGGAAAACTTGAGGTGGGGATGAAGTGAAAACCCGGTTACACCTTCTCTGCGGGCTATCTGCCTCTCCATCATTTTACAACATCACAGAGAGTCTCAGACAGTTTCACTCTGCATCCCCAGCTGGTTTGGACCAAACAGATAAATGCTGAACCATTAAGAGTCAATACGCTTCCACCGATGTGACAGGCTGTGCTGTACGCAGCTAACCGTAGTTTATTTAATTAATTTAAGCTCACTTGTATATTTAAATAGAAAGTGAAGGCAATAGCATAAACTCTGTAATTTCTATTCCCTAGGAAAAAAAAAAAAAAAAGCAGCCCTGCATCGAATGCTTATTGAAACTGAAACATATGTATTAACATATGGCAGAATTTCACTTACTGTATGTTTTAGTGCGGAGCTGATGAGGAAGGCATCTGTGCTGAGAGAGCCTGAATGGAGGCTCAGATAATGAGCAGAGCTCAAAAAATACACTCTGAAAGGTTGAGATGTGTCAAAGTGCCCTGCAGTTGATTTGTGGTAGAGCCAAAAGAATGTACTTAAGCTTCCATGCAGGTACATCGCTGTGCTTTGCTTTTTGCACGGAGACCCATCTGAGTCTTCGTGTGCCTCTTTGGGCGCCGCTTTGAATCACAGAACCATTAAGGTTGGAAAGACCACTCAGATCATCTGGTCCAACCATCAGCCCATGGCCTTGAGAGAAATGCTCTTGGAAAAAATATTTTCACACCAGAAATGCTGACACAACATCTGCCTGGAGTTTAGGGAAGTGTACTTTCAGTATCACTGCTTAACAAAGATATTATTAGAGAAGATCTTAAACGTCAAGCCCAAATCTGGGTCTTGATTTCAGATTCTCTGAGGAACAGCAGCTCTTTGGAGCTGAGATTGTGGTTTTGCACTTTCTGCAGACTTACAAACTGGTACAGCTGTAAACATTCTCTATCTTCACGCAAGAGAAAGCTTTCCCTGAAGATATTCTCATCCCAGTCATACAAACTTACATAAAGGGAGGTCTTTGGGTGTTCAGGATGAACCCCCGAACACTCTGAACATTAACCATTTCTCCTGCACGCCGTGATGTGGTGCTTCAGCAAGCTGCATAAAGACTCCCAGAGGCTCTTGCTGCCAAGTACTGATATTGCTAATGGGCACTACAAAGCCACATTGTTCTGCGCCTACTTACTGGAAGCAAGATATGAGGATACCAAGTGTAATTACTTTACTGCCTTAAGGATAGAAGTCTTTCTTTCTGATTTGACCACAGCTGAACATCTGCAACGCTCAACCACAGTTTACCTGGCTCCCAGGAGGTGCTTTCAAAGCACCCAGTAGCTGCCTGGTGACCCAAAAGAAAGTTTACCACCTACTCACAAATCCTCCTTTGGAAGTACTGCACCTCCTATAAAAACAAGGAATCTTAATCTTCCGCAGGGCACGGGCCACAAATTAAGTGTGCAAACTGCTTGTGCACTTCTGTACAAAGAAATCGTGGCTTTCATATGAAGCTGTACTCCAGAGATTATTCCTTCTCCATAACTGTACTCCCCTGAGTATACGCCATTGCCTATACTACATTGACTGTACTCCATCGAGTATATATATCCTTCTCTATAACCATACTTCATAACATAACTCCAGTGAGACTATGGAAAAGTATTTAACGCATTTACATTGCTTTTTCTGGAAGTCTGCATGGAAATCAAGTAAGTTGGGAATACTCAGAAGTTTATTTCCCAGAAGTACTGAAGAGAGTGATGCAGGGAAGGCATCGCTGTGTACAAACCATACTTCTCTTTTCTGAGAAGGTCCAAATCTGTCATATTTCTGTTATTAGCTGTACTGAGGGGCTGCACCCATGGCGTGGAATGGTTCTTGCCATCACGAGATTTCAGTTTGTGGCCCTAGAACAGGAATATTTTTCTTCTATTTATTGAACTCCACCCAGGTACAAGTTTCTCCTTGACAGGAAGGACAGGTTGTATAATTAGGGGCAAAACCAAACTAAATACAAAGGGATGTCTCAGTTCTGCAGGGTAAATGCTGACGTGCGTACGTCCCGGCTGCAGTGCAAGCCTACTGAATCCCCTTTGGCTGCAGAAGATGGCATTACTCCCACTGCTCTGCTCAGTCTCTGTGCTGCAGCTCACCTCTCACCGTAGCATAACAGGGAGGAGAGGAGGTACCTGCCGGTGTCTTTGAGACAAAATGGAGATGAGTAATTTCTCCTCTTTGAAGATGGGTTTGTGCTGAGAGCCCAGAAGTTACATTGAAGTGGCTGATGCTATTTGGGGGATAAGGGGTAGCCTTTGGCAGCAGACAGCTGAAAGTTGTGTCATCTTTAGCCTGTTAGCACCTTGAAGAAGCCCCTGACTTAAATCCATCGTGACTGAGAAAAGGGCAAAATAGACTATGCATGCATACAGTCATGTGAACACATATTTAAATGTTGGTTCAGGTGTCTAAATAATGCTGTGAATGGAGTTTTGGTGTTTTGCTCTAAGTGAGGCAGAACCACTCGGCTTGGCCTGGATGCTGAGCTTGGCTCTCCCAAGCCCCAGCCCACCATTTCAATCACAGGGCTATTAGTCTTTCTGAGTATGGATTTGTCAATCCCCTATGTCTTTTCCATCATCTCTAAACTTGAGTGACTCCTATGACTAATGTGATTGTAAGTCATAAAACATTAAGTTATGACACAATCAAATCAAAGCCAAGAAATTCATAGTTAGGGTGTAGGCTACATTCTTAACTCAAAACCAGAAAAGCAGCATTACAGGATAAACAAAAGGATGAAATGTCAGCCCTCATTTTTCATTTTTGGGCTCTTATCAGTTTGTATCAATTTAAGCCTTTTTAAAATATGTAATTTCTTTGACTTACTTTTTCCCTCTAGGAACTGAAAATTATTCTGCTTTGAGGTCTGGAACCTGCCATACAATAAACACTACTTAATTGGGACATGCTTAATAGGGATGGCCACTTTAATGGGACATCTCCTAGGGAACCTATTTATGTTAATGAGACTGAATGACAATGGCTGTGTCTTAAGTGGGGCAACAAAAGGAAAGGAACTCCACTGCACAGGGATGCACTCAGCTGTTACCACATTGTTAAGTGTTCAACCAGGTGTTAAATAGGTATCAGATTCTGAGCTTCCATATTTTAATTCAAGAAGGAGAAATTAAAATCTACCTCATGATGAAACGTGGTGTTGTTTGTATAGTGCATTTAGTACAAAGAAAGGGCCAGGCTGTTCTCAGCTGTGCCAGAGATGGAGGTTCTCTTCACCAAAGAGCTGAAATAACTTTTCTCTAAGCATGGAACTACCATAGATTGAATTTGTTCAGATTCATTCCAAAAGCTAGAAATAACCTCCATCTATCCTAATTGTCAGCCTTACATTTTACCCCCTCCCCTCAAATCCTTCCACTTCTGTACTTAGGACAGTAAGATGGAAGCAATAAAATACAAATAGAAAAGCTTTTAAAACCTAAGTGATCCTTTCTCAGTCTTAAAACCCCCTAAGAAACGATGTCTGAAGACTTCCAGGAGCTTCCAGAAGCCTGTAAGCCATTTGGAAGGTTATTCCCCTCCTAAAGATCCTTCGTGTTCTGCGGTTGCCACTGAAGATGCGTATGCTTGTTTGTAGGGGTGAACAGGAGACCGTGCTAAGAAGTTGTCTTAAAAACAAAAATCCCATCTCAGATGGCAGCAATATGAATCTGGGGACTCTCCCAGGCAAACCAAGACATCTGATTATGCCATTGTATCCTGTTTGGCAAAAGAGAGAGTGAAGGAAAGTGATAGACATGAGGGGCAGATGGAGTTTGCCTAATGTGTCTGTTCTTTTCTTCGCTGCCTTTTCAATTTAAGAATGTAGCAAAATAGCAGCTGCTCATAATTTCATGAATCAAGAAGTATGTAAATTTCAGCTACAAAATTTGTTGCATAGTTAGACACACACACAAAAAGAAGGGGGAAAAAAAGGGAAAAAGATCTTGCTTGCATCTACAGCTTTCTTAATCTCGCATGCAAATTTAGCTTTCAGGCCTGGTTCTCCTCTTGTTTCAACCAAGAGCAGTTCAATCAGTTTTGTTGCTGTCACAGAGGGCAAACACTGGGATAATCCTGCTGTAAGGATGCCGCTAGTCTCTGCTTGTTGCCCTAACACTTGCCTGGAAGGGTGAGCCAGGATCCTTCCATGCCCCTGAGCCAAGAGGGGTTTGTGCCTCTGCTTCCAGGCTGCAGGTGGAGGTGAGGGATGGGACGGGAATGGCTCCGCAGTGGGAATGGGAATGGGAGCGGCTGGTAATGGGAATGGCTCCACAGTAGCCATGGTGGTGTACTGCTCTACCTGAGGATGCTGACGGCCTCTTAGGTTGAGATGGAACTCGTGCACCTCGTATTTCAATCCTTAGCAGCCTCTGAATAAAAGGATGGAAAAAGTGACTTGAAATGTATCATCCAAATGTACGAAAGAAAGAGCTGGGGATCAGGGCCTCCATATACTATACAGCTGGTTCTAGTTTTCAGACAAGATTTACTAAACACATGTAAACCGTGCATATCTGTTTGAATACTTTTTGTGCAAATAACTTCCTCTGTGGTCAAGCTGTTCCTTTCAGATCCAGGCTGCAGATCTGTGCTTTCTACTCACCGCTTTTTTACCCTTGGATTTCCACCAGTATCAGTTCACACTCAGAGTACGAAACTGTGAAGAGCGGAGCTGAGTTTGGCAGCACGAGTCGGGAGAATTTACAACGTGAAACTCAGAGCAAACTCATGATAAAGGGCAGAAATCAGCGCTGGCTGAGCTCCATCCCAGTCAGTGGGCCAGATCCTGAGCAGCTATAAACAGACACAGCGCTGCGTATTTCATAGCAACTGCAGAGCTCGTGTCGTTCAGCCCAACAGCCTCTTGCATGGAGGCAGAGTTTGACCGATTCTGGTGGGGTTCCTCCTGATTTATACCCCTGAGCGAGAGAGCTGAGCGCTGGTCTGTCCTCACCAATTAAAGCTGCCCCACACTTACGTCTGCTGAGTGTCACAGATTTCAAACTTTAAACGCAAAGCAACAGCCGAAGCTGGATATAAAAAAGCAGGAGGGCAGAGTTTTATGATCAATGTTTTATTGGAATCATATAAAAAAGCATTTCACATATTTCACAGAGGCATTTTATGTGCAAATTTAATATAAATCCTTTTCCTGTTAAACTCTTAAGTGATCTGTGCCTTTCGGTATATAAAGCAACGTATAGGACAACTATGAACAAGTTTATTAAAGCAGCTCGGGTTCCTGTTGACATCACCAACCACACAAGTGCTTGCTCAGGGTTGGTGCGATCTTATCAGCCTCTCCTTACATTTCAGGTTACCTCCTTGTTCATTTTCCCAATATATCTTTCATTGCTACAAGAATTCAACTCATGGGCAGATCTCTAAGATAAATCTACTTGTCTGCTTTGGGAATATGGCTCTAGTTCTAATTTTGCAGACTTCGTTCAGGCAATACTCCCTTTGACTTCAGGGATTTTTGCCTGAGTAATCCTTTCAGAATTGGACTCTCCGTGATTTTCATTTACTTAACAACTTGGCATTACATCTGTAAAATATTAGCCCAGTAATGTGAAATATCAAATTAGATTTATGTATTAATCTAATCTATATATGAAGCTTGATAGTCAGCGCTGTTACACCGCGTCATTGCAATTCCAGCCGTTCTGTGTCACTTCAGATTTACACCGATGCTGGAAGGGAAATAGAAATGGGGGGGTTGTAGGTCAAATTCAGCAACCCACGTGTGACCAAATCACAGAACATCCGGAGCTGGAAGAGACCCACCAGCACCACTGAGGCCAACTCCTGGCTCTGCGTAGGACTGCCTAGAAGTGAATCAGACGTCTGAGAAAGTCCAACGTTTTGTCAAAAATCTTCTAAGAATTTCAATTTTCGGAGAAACCAGACAAACAATTTCTGTCAGTCACACACGGAGAGCAGACAAAAACGCTAATTAGAACCCATCAGCCAAACAATAAGATATTTAAAAAGAATAAAAGGTCAAAATAAATATCTGGAGCGCAGCGCATTCTCTGGGAATCCTTGATAAAGACAAATCAGCGATTATTTCTTTTCTGTGCGGCAGTTGAGGCCTGAAAAGTTCCCCCCAAAATTACTCTTTCGTACATGCTGATGAACTGCACTTATAAACACTTCACGTGATGAAGTTAGACGTGCTTCCTCCCGGCTGGCTGCCCTCGAACATTCTCCTTCTTGCAGTTTTTAAATGTTTTAATATAATCCTTCCATGAAAACAGGTCTTACATGCACGGCCCGGAGCCAGCAGCCGGCCCCACACAGCAGCACATTTAGGAACGTATTAAACTAAAGTTTTGTGTGAGCTCGGGTACTATTAAAAACTGGAGACTTGGAGGCAGCCCACCAATACACTGCTCTGATCCCTTAAGCCATTTACCTCTTCTCTTTGTGAATGGTTTCAATTTGTTTTACTCTTGGGCCAAATCCAGCTGGTTATTTACAGAAAGAACACAACAAGATGCGTCGGCCGAGGTCTGCACCAGCCTACCCCCAAGGACATGCACAGCAATCCCATGGGCTCCCATGTAACTCCTCTGGATTCACATCAGGTTAAAGCTTCCATCCAGGACAAGGCCAAGCAGTGCAAATAAGGGCCAGGTGTACACGTGGAGAATTGTGACCTGAATGAGACTGGATCTATTTATTCAAAAGCAAAAGGTAATTTTAAAATACATTTACTTTTTCTTTCTTTTTTTTCCTTTTTGGTAATCCATCACCACCCAAACACCAAGCAGGAAGTGAAGCAATGCCAAGGGAAAAACAATCAACTTCTTTCCTACGCGTTACAGAATGAATACAATCCTGATCTGCTGTCTTTAGCACGTGGGTTCATTTTCAGGTGTACCATTTCCCCTAGGGATATCCACCTCCTAAACATGGCCTTCCTATAGCACATTGGCACAGGACTGGTGCTGAGCTGGTGGTGTGTTGCGTCTCCCATTCACTTGGCTGAGTCTCATACGAGAGAGAGTGGCACAAAAAGCTGAGCAGCAGCTTTGTGTGCGCTCTGTGCTGAGGCAGGAACCCCATGCACTCCCCACGAGGAGGTTCTCCACAGCAAAATATTTACTACACTGTGCCAGTATATGGAGGCTGCAGTGAACTTATGGCTCCCTCGAAGGGTCTCTATTTTCTCCCTTTCTGCATTAATCCACAGTTACTGCTTCTCCTACCCCGGCGTTCGGGTCCAACAGCGCCAAGCACAGTTGTGTCTGCAGCGAATCACAGTTGTTCCAAGCAAGTCACAGTCGTGTTTCTAAGAAAAGATGCGCTTCCCCAAATGAAATCACACACGTTATTTGAAGACAAACCACCTCAACCATCCTAAACATCCTGTGCTGCGACCAATGCAGCTCCCAGCCAGTGCTGCGGGGTTTTGTTTCGCACCGGATGAGGCTGTCTGTCTGCCTCGCTATCCGCCCATCTCCGCACACACCTGTCTCTCCGGCCCCGCACACCCGTCTGCCTCCCATCTCCCGTCGCTGCGTGTTGCAACAGGGCCTGGTGTGGCTGCCTCTCCCTGAGCACTGCAGGGCTGAGCCAGCAGCACCGGACCCGGTGCCACCCCTGGACCACCCTTGGCAGGGTTAGCAGGAGGAGGGGGAGGCAGTGCCTGGCTGGGGGGGAGTGTGGGGACCTGCCCTTCTTCCCAGTGGGAGAGGGAGCTGCCACGATTGGAAGTGCAAGAACAACCTTTCTTCTCTCTTTGTTTCCAAGATAGCATCAGCTGTACGCTTACCCGCTTTATTGGCCCTATCGGGAAGTGAATGAAAGGGAAACTGGTAGGGGAGGGAGTGCCCCCTCAGCTGTCTCAGGTACTCATCTCTCCATCGCCTGCTTGCAGCTTCCCTCTTCTGACCTCACAGCCACCACGAGATCTGTATCTCCTGATGACCACAGGTGTCACACAGAATGGAGGAACTGCGGGGAGATTCAGTGAATGGCACGAAGGGAGCGGTGACAGCAGCTGAGCACAGCTCCCAGCCCCAGCTCCAGCACTAACCCAGCGCTCCCACCGTGGGGGAATGGCACAAAGTAAGGAGCATCATCAGCGTGGCTCAGAAAGCAGGAAGGGATTTTGTTTATTGGTTTCCGATTTTTATTCTTAAATAATATGGAAAATACTGAAGATCTACAAGAGGAGAAGCAAGAGCTGAGGAGCAGCAAGAGTTGAGGAATAGCAAGAGTTGAGGAGCAGCAATGGTTGGATAACACAGAAAAAGATGCGTAAAAAAAAATGAAAGAAAGTGTGAAGAAGAAGTAAATAAGTGGAAAGTTCCAGGAGTGAGGAAAAAAGGTTGGAATTTTGCCCATCCAGAACAGGCACGTGCAGGCTCACCCCAGCAGAACGCTGCCTCCAATATCGCCCTGCATACGGGGTGAAGCTCAACCAGGCAAGGGTAATGCCTACAATGAAAGCTGGCACAAACCACATACTTATTGGATTCAGTGTGAAACTGTTCTTCACTGCCAGCTGCAGGGAGTAGATGATCTGATAGGTCCTTTTATTCTCTAATTCTTTTGATTGCCTATGGGTATTGTTATTGCTTATGTTGGCCAAAACCTGACCATGCATCTGGATAGAATGCACTGTAAGAAAACCAGTTATTTGACAGAAATACTGCAGATGTGTCCAGTCTGGGAAGGCAGACTCCATTCACTGTGCACATCGATGCTGTTTGTTCTTTTGGGGTCTTCAGTAACATCTACGGCGCACGGCAAAGAATACCACTACGATGTCATCACATGCCTTTGTTGCTGTGGGTTAATCCACAAATTCTCAATGAAGATCTGTTGTGGGTTATGCTGAATGCTTATGAATGTCTTCAGAGCTAATGAGCAAGCAACCACACTGCCCAAATTTGCTTCGCTTTTAATTGTGGCCGTTTTCCCTGCCCTCTGTAAGAACTGCTTTCTTCTCTTCCACCTACCTGAGCCTCTGTAGTGCTCAAAGGATTTCACATTTGGATCATGTGTGCTACCCTGTACATGATTTGTGCAAAAACTTCCCCAAAGTACCAAACAAGATGGGAACCCCCACAGTGATTCCAAGCATCCCGGATGAGAACAGGAGCCCAGCCAGGTGAGAGTGCTGTCTGCCACTGCCCTCGGGTGGGCACCCAGGGAAGGCTGCAGTGCCCTCCGCCTTCCATCCCTCTGCAGCTCAGGGGGTTCCTGAGCCTGCACAGATCACCATGGATTGCTGGCCAAATTTTCTGCAATTTATGTGCTGCAAAACCTCTGGCTGTTACAGGACATAAATCAGTGGAGTCATCGACAATAATTGGAAAAAAAAAATCTGTGATGTTAAAGGCATAATATGAATCTTGATCTTAATCTGGGCTAAATCTCTCAGCAACATAAATTACCTGTCTGCTTGGCTAGCTCTGTTCTCTGCGGTCCCTCTGGAGTCTGACTATGCAATGGGCACGGTGTAACACGATGGATGGAACAAGGCTCACTGTGCTCTCAAATCCAGCTGAAGAGTGGCAGAATGATGTGTTCAGACTGGAGAGGGACGGGATTTGGGATGAGTTCCTCTCTGCTTTTCATGTTCTGGACAACGACACATGAAGCACAACAAGTCCAGTTGCTACTGATGGTCTAATGCAAGTGGCAAAGCAACTGTGCTAGTTAAATATCTGTATTAGTGACATCTTATAGCGCAGTGACATTAATAAGAAATGAAATTTAATTAAACACTTGTACCTAAAATCGTAGAATCACAGAACAGTTTGAGTTGGAAGGGACACCCAGAGGCCATCTGGTTCCACTGCCTGCAGTGCACACGGACACCCACAGGTCCATCAGGGCTCACAGCCCTCCAGCCTGACCCTGGGGCTCTGCAGGGATGGGCACCACTCTCTGAGCAGTCTGTGCAGTGCCTCTCCACCCCAATGGTAAAAAACTTCCATATATCCAATCTTAATCCCCCTCTGTGAGCTTGGTAAGGGTGTCTGTGTGGCTACACCTGGAAGAAAAGGAAAAAGAAACCTTGTAGGTAACACACCTACAACTGAAGGGTTGCAACGGCCATCATTTTAGATTTAAACTTCAAGTGCACTGTGCTTACTTTTGCAGAACTCGGTTAATGCGCGTTGAGAGAAGTTAGCATTTACACAGATCAAATCTAACCTTAAGGAAGCCTGCCTCAAACGAGCACACAGAGCTGATTTCTGAAAACATCATAATCTGAGGAAACTTTATCCCCACCGGCTGCTTGCCAGGGCGCACCGACAGCCCGGCTCCTTCTTCCCTCTCGGCCAGGTACGGTCCAGCAGAAACACGGCGCAGATCACCACTGCTCTGCAGGGCTCTGAGCCCCGCAGGACGGCATGGAATGCAGCGCTTCCAGAAAGCAGAGCCGGCAGGAGAGACCTCCTTGGGTGAACGGCAACGGCAGGCGAGGCACTGATCCTGCCCTGCAGCCAGCAGGAGCACCGGGCGCCCAGCAGCCGGCTGCCGGCCCACCGTTCCCAGCACATCCCCAGTTCGGCCACACCGTGTGCCCCTCTTCACCACCGCGCTGCTGAAACACGTCGGGATCCAGCACAGAGCTGCTCTGTCAGACTGGCAGCAAGGAGACAGGATGGAGCTCCTGCAAAAAAAAAAAAGAAAAAAAAAAGAAAAAAAAAGACTGCAATGATGTTAAAAATATCGTAAAATGTTATTTATCTCAGGATACATTTGTTACCCCATATGACAATCATTCACGTTTCTCGACAGATATAAACCTCTGCTTAACACATTAGTATCGTAAATATTATCAGATATAACACTGTAATTTAATACCGACCAAATGCATTTTAAAATATTACTCAATTTAAAACTTTGGATTTTAACCAGATGTGTTTCCAGAAAGCGGTTCGGGTCAGATGCCTTTTTCTTTCCCTTTCTCTGTGCGTGTGCGTTCAAAGCGGAGCGTTACGCTGTGATTTATTGCGCCTCGACTGCGTGCCCCCAACCCAAAGCAGCGCCGCGGTACTTCATCCTTGAGGCACACACACCTGCAGCCCAAACTAACAAGAGAAAACATCTCCATGGCACGGCAGGAGCCTTTGAAATGTCTCTTTGCAGTTGCCTGGACACAGAACAGACTGGTAGAACGGGGAGGCAGCGGATGAAGGGTGAAGGCAGCAACTCCGGCCTCTTTCATCTAGAAAAGGGGGACCACGGAGAGATTAGAGGAGAGGATTTTGATTAGATCACTGGAATGTGAAATGATGCTTCCCGGGATTCAAATCCTATTTTAGCGCTACCAAACCCGTCACGTCGTTAGCCGGGCTCCGGAGGGCTGCACAGCTCCGTCCCCGCGGACGTCCATCAGGCTGTGCCACGGGGCCCCCGAGCCTCCGTGCCCCCCACACCGCAGGACCCGGCCGTGGCTGCGCTGAGCAGCCAGCAGCCCCACGAGCGCTGCGCTTCGGGAGCCGCGGGGTTCCGTCTCCGGGCATCAGCCGCACGTGCCCGGCGCCGTCGGCTGTGCGCTCGGCGGGCGCAGGCCTGGAGCGTCCCCACCCAGTGCCATTGGTCACGGCCACGCCGCGGCCAGCCTGCGATTTGAAGGTCTGTAGTTGCCGGGTTGATCATTACGTGCGACTCATTAACATAAAACCCGCCATCGCGATTAGTATCTTTGTGAGCAGCAGCCTCGGCAAAAAGTGGAAATGGAGGCAGAAACGGCCGCGCTGCTCCCAGGGAGGACGGCGACGGGAAACGATCGGCGGCGATTGCACGGCGCTGCCTGAGCCGTAACTTCAGCGGTGACGGACGGGGCCATTTTCGAGCAGTCCGTCCGCCGCCCGGAGCGAGCAGCGCGTGCACCCGGCGATCAAAGCCGGCGTGAGCACAAACCGACGCTCACTCACCCGGGGGAAGACGCATTTATTTTCCCCTTGCACACACACAGTGCAAAACAGCGCCGGGAGCACAGAGTGGGGCTGAGCTGGGACACGGGCTGGGAGCGCAGTGCAGGGGATGGGAGCACCGTGTAGGGGATGGAGAGTATAGGGCCGGGGGTGGGAGCGCCGTGAAGGGCCGACCCGGGCGGACAGGTACAGCTCTGCCCGTTCCCTGCCAGGAAATGGGCTTTGGGGGCTGCTGTATTTGCGGGCTGTGCGCGCAGAGATGCGCCTGGCAGAGCGCTCCGTGCTGTTCAGGAGAGGAGCGAGGAGAACGCTGCTATCTGTAGGACGCATCTTTCAGCACAACATAACTTCTCTCACCTTTTTAACCCCCCTTTTCTATAGATGTACCGCATTTCCCGGCCCTCCCCGAGCAGCGCCCCGCGGCGCCGACCCCCCGTTTCCCCGCACCCCCCCGCAGCGCAGACCCGCTCCCCCCCAGCACGCCGCGAAGCAGACGCCCCCCGGCACTTTCTTCCCCTCGCCGTTTCCCTCCCATCCTCCCCCCTGTCGCCGCACTCCGCGCTGTGGGGCAGCAGCACCGGGCGCTCGGCGCCGTGCCCCCCCCCCCCCCCTTCCCCACGGCCCGGGCTCGGCCCCCGCGGGCGCTGCGGGGGGGGACACCGGGAGCGCTCCGGAGCGCCGCCCCCCCCCCCCGCACCCCCCCGCGCTGACTCCGCGTTCCGGGCGGCGCGGCTCCAGGCCGGGATTTGGGCGCTCCCCGCCGCCGCCCTCCCCTCGCCCCCCCGCCCCTCCTCCCCCCTCCCTCTCTCCCTCCCTCCCCCTCCCTCCCGGCTCCGAACTCCAGCCCCTCTCTCTCTCTCTATCAGCCGCTCACTCTGTCTCAATATGTCTCAAGATGGCGGCCAATGTGGGATCGATGTTTCAATATTGGAAGCGCTTTGATTTACAGCAGCTGCAGGTCAGGCTCCCCCGCTCGCCGCACCGGCCGGGCCGCGCCGCCGGACCCCCCCCCCCCCCTCCCCTTCTCCGCCTTCCCTCGGGCCCGGCCTCCCCCCCTCCTCCTCCCGCTGCCGGCCCCGCCGCCTGCAGGGAACCCCCGCTCCGCCCGGCCGCGCCGCGCCGCTCCCTCCGCCCCCCCCGCACCGATCGGCGCCCCCATCGGACATCGATCCCCTTTGTTCAATTCATCGATCGGCCCAAGATGGCGCCGGAGCCGGCGCTGCCGTGCCGGGGCCGTCGCCGCTTCGCCCCGCTCCGTCCCGGGGCTGCGCTCCGCCGCTCCCCGCGGCCGAACCGCGCGGGGCCGCGCGCTGCCACCGCTCCGAGCGCTCTCCTTCTCCCCCCCCGCCCTCCTCCTCCTCCTCTCCCTCCGTCCCTCCCGCGGCGGCCGGGGAAAGTTTCCCGAGTGCCGGGACTTTGTGTGCGCGGGGGCGCGGGGCGGCGGGGGCCGGGGGGGCGCTCTAACGCCGGACGCGTCCGCGGCGCCGCGGGCGGCCCCGGGGTGCCGGCACCGGGCGGGGGGGACCCGCCGAGCGGCGCCGGGAGGGGGGGCGGCACCGGGGGGGGGCGGCGGCGCGGGGCGCTCCGGCGGAAGCGCGGAGTGCGGCGGGGGCCGAGCGGCGGCCGCGGCCCCGCGGGAGTCGGGGGACGGCGGCGGGGCCCTCAGGTGCGGCGGGAGGGAGCGCCGTCCCCTTCTGCCGCCGCCGCCGTATTGTCGCTGCGGAGGCCGCGCGGGGAGGCGGACTTGGCCGAACTTTCCCCGCTCGGAAGGGCGCTCGGCGGTACCGGGCGGAGCGGGGAGAGAGAGAGGCGGATGTGGAGCGGGATGAAAGAGAAGGGGTTACGTCGGGATGCGTTTCGGCGGGGGCCGCGCGGCGGAGTTGTGCCGGAGCGGCGCGGGGACGGAAACGCCGCGCGGGACCCGAAGGGCAGCGCCGCACGGGCGGTTCGGGCCGGGGTGCGCCGGGCGGTGCGGCGTGTCGGCAAACCGTGCGGTGCAGCGCGGCGATGGACCGTTCTGTTCTGTTCTGAGTAAAGGAAGGGGGGGGGGGGGAGAAAAAAAAAGCTGGCTTTTCTCGGGGTTTAATTTCTGTGCGCGCTGTAAAACCTGTTGTGGAGCGTCGCGCTGTGACGCCGGGTGACGCCAGCGTTGGGCTCTCGGCTGCCCGCGTTGCGGCCCTGCGCGGCCAACGGCGCACAGAGCCCCGCAGTGACCGCAGAGCGCCGCTCCGCCCGCGCAGAGCAGTTAATTTGTCTCAAATTGGCCTTTTTTCCCTTTAATTATCCGCCCGTCCGCGCAGAGGCAGCGCGGTGTTTCCTCCCGCTTGCAGGTGAAGCGCTGTGCTGCCAACGCTGTCAGTGTGAGGTTCGGTCTTAGGGAGCTGTGTGTGCCCCCCCCCCCTTCATTTACAGCAGTGTATTTCAAGGGCAGTGACGGAAGGCCGGAGCCGCTTTCCCTGTGATCTCTGCCCCGCTCCAGGCAGGGTTGTGCAGGGCAGAAGTTGGGTTAAGGCTCAGAGTGTGCGCCAGTGGGACGAGAGGTGCAGAGTGGCAGTTTCCTATGAGTGTCAGATGCGGCTCTTCCCTTACAGACTGTCCCTGAGGCGCGTGCAGCTCTGCGTGCTCTTCTTGCAGGGGTTCGATGTGTTTCCTAAAGAGGCAGTGAAATTAGCATGACATCACTTCAGTGTGAGTTTGCCACGTGGTGGAAGAAGGACCCACGTCGGGTAACTCATGGTGAAGGTGTGCGTGGAGAGAAGGAGCCCTCGCTGAGGGTGGCCGTGGTGGTGGTGGTGGGTGTGAATCCCATCCCCGGAGCAGCGCTGCCACCCTCAGCTCCCGCATCTCCTGCTGGGAGGCACCGCGGCGGTCCCTGCAGCTCCGTGGCTGTGGTTCTGGTGCCGCTTACCAACACCGTCCCACAAACACCCCTCTGCTGGTGAGCAGGGAGACCGGCGCTGCGCTGCCGGGGCGATGGGGCACTGTGGGTCCCGCACCACTGACTGTGTGTCTGTGTGTGTGTGTGTGTGTGTTGGAGGATGTGGCAGTTCCAGCTGCATCTCCACGACCAGCACGGCTCAGCCCGGCCCTCAGCCCTGAGCTGAATGCGTGCGGCCGCTGGAGGGGTTGGAACTGCTTGATGGAAACCAAAGGAGCGCGCGGTGCTGAGGTGCTCTGAAAAGAGGCGCGAGTCCCAAAGTCTCACGGTGGCTTTTTGGGTAGGAGTGCAGTAGGTGGCTGCTGGCGAGCGGGGCAGCACGGCCGGCTGTGACCAAACTGCAGGGCTGGAAGCTCAGCCCGGCTCTCGTTTGTGCTTTCCCGTATTCGTTTTTGTGAGTCTCATCCCATTATCGCATCGGATCCGACTCACATCAGGGTGGGGTGTGAGTTCCCACCCCGCTGTGACCAGCTGTAAGTAAACCATTCCTCTTGCTGTAAGGTTACCAGATTTGCACCAAGTCTGGAAAAACGAAGTAGCAGCGAGTAGCGCTTAAATACTGAAGCTGTTCAATTATTTAATTAGAAACAGGTGGAGCTCTTGGCATCCGCTCCTGGATCCGATCGCGGCAGAGCAGGGGCCGATGTGCTGTAAGTGAAGGAGTTAATGTGCTTCATCACGAGTGGAATCGGCGGCTCTGCGTTCGTGTCGTTTGCCCGTACAGCTCAGTGTAGAACTTTTAGTTTCTGTTCTCCCAGCAGCGGTGTTTCGGGCTGAGTGCCCTCACGCTGCGCTTTGTGGCCGGCAGTGTTCTGCGCTGAGAAACGCGGTGCTGTCGGTGTGCGGTGTGGCGGAGGTTGGGGAGTTTGGGGAGCAGATCCGTGATGGGCGAAGCGTCCAAAATACCACCGAACGACCATTTGTTATTTGCGAGCTGCTTTGTGATGCAAAGGATGGATGGAGGGAGATGGGTGATCCCAAGTTTCGGTTTGATCCCCCCAAGCTGGAAATAAAGGCTCAGCAGATCCGTATGTGTGTGCTGGTGCTTTGGGCGCAGGCAGCAGTGCTCCTTGGTGCGGGGCGCTCCCGGCGCTCTGTGTGCTGTGTCCCCATGCTCCCAGTCTGCAGCCCAGCTTCTGTTCCGTGCTCCCTTTGCGTTCTGCTCTTCATTTCTGTCCGTGTCGGATGGTTTCCCGTGTGCAAAGCACTGAGGTGTGATGTGTGCTGGGATCCCAATGCAGCGTGGTGCTCCTGCATGGCACGGGGTGCGGAGCTGGCGGGGAGGCAGCGGGAATGGCACGGCTGCAGAAGGCAGCGCGCCCGAATCGGGAAGGGGTTTGGGCTCCGATGTGCGTGGCGAGTTCCCTGGGAAAGGTGGGAGAAAACAAGGCCTCGTGCTGATGGGGTGTCTTTACAGTGGTGAAGGTAAGGCTTCCTTGTTTGATGGAAGATGTTCTCAGCTTGTTTGTGTTTTCCCTGCCCTGGCAAGGCAAATACATCTGTCACTTCTGCTTTTCCTGTTAATTATCGTGTTAAAACACAGCAAGCTGTGGCGCTTGGGTTGTGAGGAACCTGGGAGTCTGAACAGGTGACTGGAAGCGTGTGCAGTTCAAAGTTCTTAGCAAAGATCAGCACGAAGCGTTGCAGGTGTTGGGTGCAGGCTGTGGGATGTGCAGCGGGCTTTCCTGGTGTCAGACAGCGCTGATTGCCAGGGAGCAGCAGGCAGCCGAGGGTTCGTACACACTGCTGTCTGTAGCTCACGCAGCTCCTTGGTCCCTCTGTGCTCAGAGCTGTGTATCTGCACGTGAATTACTGCATCTCTGGGAGCCGGCAGTGCCCCGTGGCTCCGCGCTGCAGCATCCCCCGCTGTGCAGACAGACGGACGCTGTCTGATGCTGCTGGCCGGGCTGGCGGCTCGCACGCTGCCCTGCCCTGCAGTGATGTACTGCCTGTGCCTGCAGCCGGGGCTCGGGGTGCTCAGCCACCCCCAGGTGGGTTTGTGGCTCTGCAGGGGTCTGCTCTGAGAGGGCAGAGGTGAGGGCTGACCCCGTCTGGGAGCACAGAGTAGATGCACGGAGGTCTGCAAGCTGCCTGATTTGGATGCTTTGCATTCCCATGTCTCCGTGCCCCCCCTGGCTGTGAGCTTTTAGGGCCCGTGAGGTTGGAGCTCTCTGAGGTTCTTACAGCTGCGCAGGTCCCGTTCCTGTCCTCAGTGTGTGTGTGTGCCCATCAGCACGCTCGGAGTTACGGCGTCTGCAAGTGGTGGCACAGGGCTTCTCTGAGCAGCGGGAGGGTTTGGGCTGTGTTGGTAAATGGTGGAAGTGGTGTTGCAGTGGAGATCTCCCATTCGGCTGATGTTCAGCACGGAGGTGAGACCCAGGTGTGGTCCGGTTCTTGCTAACAGTGGCCCTGTGCTGTGGGTCCTGTGTTTCTTTCTGTGTAACTTGGGTCCATGCTTGTGTCCTGGGGTCTTCCCTTGCTGGGAGGTGATGGCTTCAGTCCGGGGCTCTCGAGGACAAGCTGTAGGGATGCAGAAATAAAAGCAAGTGGAGTGTGGGGAATGGTGCTGCTTGGAGCTGGAAGGGACAGAGGGAAAAGAGGAAGGAGTTCAGGAGTGAGCCTACGCCCAGGGCTTGGAGGTGAGACTTTGGTTATAGTGCACTGTGGAGGAGAGGGGAGCCCGTTTTGGCAGCTAGATGTACATTCAAGAAGGTCATATGCTTTGCATGACAATTTCATGGCTTATTCCTACAGAAGTGGAGCTGTCAGGCTGAGGCGTAGCGCTGCAGGTGATGGGGTGCAGAAGTTGGATGGGTTTTGTCCTGCTGCTGTGCTCCCACACCTCCCCTGGTGCTGTGGGGTGTATGTGGGGTCCATCCCCTACTTTAGGAAAAGCAGAGGGGCTTCTCTTAACAGAACAGTGCGCTTACACTGGGGTGCATTACTTCATTGTAACCAAGGGCAGTGTACCATGCTGGGCTGTGCTCTGCTCCGGGTGCAGTGCTGCTGCCGTGGAGTGTGCCGAGATGGAGGGCTGGGAGCCAATGCTTGGCAATGCCCTGTTCTTCTGCTCGGTTCTCTCCTCTGGATGAGTAAGAGCTGCTGCTCTTAAACCACAGATATTTTTCAGGCTTGTTGCTGGAAGTGGCATCTATAGAAGTAAATGTGAACGGAGAACTGAGTGGTGTCCTAAACAAGTGTTGTTTGTGATTGGGTCCAAATGGAGGTACACAACGCATCAGGTTTCCCTTCAGATTTCTCTGTACAGTGAAGGCTGCTGAAAATCCACTCTGTAGGCAGCCAGAAGTATAAGTGTTGAGCTCTGTACCCATTGGTTTGTGGGTATCATTAAGCTGCCCGTGTCAGAGCGTGGCTGGCCATGGGGCAGGTCAGTGTCTGAATGGGGCTGTGTGGGGTGGTCGGTTCTGCTCTGAGGGTGGGCGTTCTGTGCTCACACAACTACACGAAGTGTGGTACCCCCAAACTTCTCCTTCCAGCACCTGTATCCCAGGTCAGGTTTTGCAGCCCAGGTATTGATGGCCTCCTGCTGAGGCTGCCAGCAGGACCAGTGGTTGTGATTTAGACATCTCCTGCGCCATCAGAGCTATCGATCGCTGCTCACTTCCCGTGCATTCACTGCTTGGAGAGCCCCGGGGCAGTGTGGGGAGCCCTGGTCGCTATGCACAGCTCAGAGAACTCAGCAAAGTGAATGGGCTCCATCCCTGTTCAGCACTGCACGGGGCCATTGGCCCAGGCAGCATCATCACCTGTGCTTAGTTTTTAACACAAGCGCTTGGAATCTCTGAGGTCAGTGGGGGAGAGGCTGCTTTGTCAGTGGAGATGGACCCCCATCCCATCCCATCCCATCCCCACCCCTCCTGCCATGCCCAGCACCTCTTCCCCCATCTCCCACTTCCAGTCAGCCCCATTCCGTTTCCCGTTGTTCTGTGGATGTCAACTATAAATGTCGTCAGAGTCGCTCAATAAAATTTATACTTGGCGTTTTGTCTGCAATTATTTTCTGTTTTATTTTTATTGGATATTTACACGTTTTATTGCGGATGTGTGTCAAAGTAAATTTATGTCACGTTATCACTTAAAGATGTTTGCTTCGTTTTCAGACATAAATAAAACGTACCCTTTGTCTGTGATCTGAAATACGATCGCGTTAATTTGGTCAGCAAAGTGTGCATCTATTTTTATGTCGCAACTTTTGTGTGCGTGTTAATATTGATAGTGCCGGAATAACTCGGGCTCGGTATGTCTGGTATGAGCATCGCTGCTTTGCTAATACTAATTGTGGAGATGGGATAATATTAAACATTTAGAAAGCAGGAGCCAGGAGTCTGGCAATTGATTTGTGGGGAGACCTCTGTGCAGAGTTACTTACAGAACTGTAACCTTCCTTTCTTTTATGTGAGCACAAGAAGAGTTTGTATTTAAACAAACAAAAAAACGTTCTGAGGACAGAGATCCCTTCCCTTCCCTTCCCTTCCCTTCCCTTCCCTTCCCTTCCCTTCCCTTCCCTTCCCTTCCCTTCCCTTCCCTTCCCTTCCCTTCCCTTCCCTTCCCTTCCCTTCCCTTCCCTTCCCTTCCCTTCCCTTCCCTTCCCTTCCCTTCCCTTCCCTTCCCTTCCCTTCCCTTCCCTTCCCTTCCCTTCCCTTCCCTTCCCTTCCCTTCCCTTCCCTTCCCACACAGCACAGGACCATGGGGAGATGAGGAAAGAAGAACTTTTTTGTCCTTGGTTTGTTTTGGTAAATACAGCAGAAGTGATTAAAACTGCACAGACCGTGCTGCAATCAGCTTGTTTAGGGCAATAAATTAAAATCCATTCGCATCTGAGATATCCTGGCACATCCCGAGCACAGTTTGTCCTTTAATGTGCCACGTCTTACACCAGGCGAAGGAAAACTTGATTAATGTCACTATCTGGGATTTTCTGTCCTGTAAATAGGACTTGAAGTCTAAAATTGGAGCGGCGAAAACCTACTTTAAATAGGATTAGGAGCAGAACTGAGTAGTTGAGGTTGTTTGGGCAGTCCGGGGAAGCGGTCAGCAGGGCCTCCCCGCTGAGCTGTGCGAGCGCTGCCGCGGCTGCAGGGGCTCTGAGATGCCTCCATGCTCTGAGCCACTGGGAGGCATTGCTCCCCGGCTTGGGGAGATGCTGCACTTCCGTGCAGTGGGAGTGAGATCAGCACGTGTTGCCCACCCAAAGCCGGGTTTGCCACCCAAAGCTGGGTTTAGCACAGGCGACGTGGAAGCAGGAAGGCGGCAGGTGTGCCTGGGTTAGAAGAGAGCGCGTCTGCTACGGTTGTTTTAGGCCATGCGTTGCTCTTTATCTTATTTGCTTCAAGGTATGTCACGGCAAAATGAAGTCATACATCACAGTTTTTACGCCCTATTTATTTGCTATAATCATTTTTCTGACAAATTGTGAAGTTAATTTCGGCGGTCGGAAGCGGTGGTGCTGCACTGAGCTCTGTGGATGCCGGCGCTCGGCAGCATCCCCTTTGTACGGCGCCTTGATTGTCAGCTCTTCATTATAAATTTACTTTCTAAATGCTGACTTAAGGCCTGACATGTTGTTTGTTTCACTGTCAGTTACACTCCTTGGGAGACCTAATAAAAGCCTCTCAGATCTTTCTATTGAATTAGGCCATCCTTTGCCACCCTGGTGACTGAAGTCAGACAGGTGTAGCGCTGCCGTACCGCATCCATCCCCGTTTTGTTGGAGCCCTTCTTAGAGTACCAGGAGATGCCCTATCCTCGGTGCCACAGCAGTGAGTTCTTTGCTAAAAGGTCACCGTGATGTTTTAATTGGGTTTTTCAGCTGCGAGGAGCATAAAGACACGGCTTTATTAATAGAGCGCCTTTGATCTCGGAGGATTCCCACCCGGTGCTGCGCGGCGCACGCAGGGACGGCTCACGCTGCGGTTGTTGGGCGGTGGGTTTGGCCATGGGGAGGGTCTCCGTTTCCCAAAGCACAGCTTCTCCACGACGTGGGGTCGGACTGTGCTTCCATCGGAGGCGCTGCAGTGTCTCTCACGCGTTGTTTCGGTTTTGTTTTCCATCCGAAATCCTTGGCAGAGGTCGCGGGCAGTGCGCCATTAGGGGAACGCTCAGGCGACCTCGTTAGTGTATTTTTGTGGAGTTATTGTGTTTTAGAGTTCTTGCCGCTTTACGCAGATGGTTATTGCTGGTTTCCATCTGTTCGTTAAGCAGAAGGAAGGACGGGGAGCAGCGGCCGCGCTGCGTTTTTAGCCGCAACTTTTAGTTTTACCTCTTTGACTGCGTGAAGTTAACCTGGTGGGTGCGGACAGCGGTGCTTCCGAGGGAAAGAAATCAAACCGGGAAGTTGTCTGTGCAAATGGGCCGCAATGGCACCTTCCTGTGTGTCACACACTGCCATCCGAGCAGCCCTCAGGTGCGTGGCACGGTGCCTGGGGGCAGGGGCTGGGCTGGCATGGGCCGTGCTGGGGAGCTGGTACCGGCGTGGCACAGAATGCTCCCTTCAGTCCTCAGCCTCCTTTGCCAGTTGCTCAACCAGATGTCCTCGGTACTTTGTGCTGTAAGATGTTAAGTAATTAGATCATTCACATTCTAGTTAAACATAATTAGAGCCCTGTGTAAACTGAGCAAAGCTGACAGGTTTTATAGGTTGGTCATAGCAAAAATATCAGATGATATAGTTCAGCATTAATACAAAAAGATTTAAACCTCCCTGCCCTCAAATAAAGAGGTGTTTGGTCTCCAGATTTAATCCTTAATTAGAACTACAGTTTATGGAACATGCTAAAAATGCTTCCAGGACCTTGGAAGTCTCGCTCCAAACTACTCCCCAGCAGCATTTGCCAGTTAAAATTTCCTTCTGCGCTCCGTGTTGGAAGTTGCAAACCTCCCAGGCTCTTGGTGTGTGCAGTTAAAGGAAAAGATAGCCAAAAGATAACAGCATCCCACCCCGGATCTTCTTCTCCTTGCTGCTCAGACCAGTGGGTCAGTCGGTCACGGTGACGTTCGTGGACTTGAGGAGGTGTCACCGCTCACAGGTGGTCCCATGCGTTGGGGTACTGCTGCTTTTTCAGCACTTTGAAGCTGGTTGCTGGTTCTTTCTCCCTCGTACAGATACGACACGTTATTTTGTTGTTTGTTTGCTGGCAGGCGAAACATATTTTCTGAAGGAAAGTGTTAACAGATAGGCTGATAAAATGTCTGTCTTCCAAAAACTGTCTGAAGACAAATTGAGTGTTTGTCTGCACGTGGTGTTCACACTGTTGCTGTATGAGCTACCGAACAAATTAACAAGATGATTCTTGTCTCTTCTGGGAGGTAAACTTTCTTTTTAGGTGTTGTAGGAGTCCGAAGCGGTGAACTCAGCGCAGAGTGAGCGCTGCTGTGCTGTGAGCTGATGGGTGCTTTGCCATTGCTAATAGAAAAAGTCAGGTGCAATCTACATCGGAAGATTCAGATTGCGATCGGTAAGGGAGTGTGGCAGCTGGGCTTGGTTACAAAGGGAAGATCAGAAGGAAGAAAACAGCAGTTATTCCTCAGTAACCCCAAAGGATGGAGTTGTGTTGGTATGGAGGGCAGTGCCCTGCTGGCTGACTGCACACAGCTCCCCGTGTCCCCTCCAGCCTCTGCCCGCCGCGCTCAGCTCTGTCACTTTGCGATGCTCCGAGCCTTGCTGTCCTGGCTGGAATCTCGAGCCTGTTTCCAAGCTTGCATTTCTCACTTGGCAGCGCATGATGCGGCTGGTGGGCAATGTGCCGCATCCCTTTTTTGTCAAACATCGGAGTTGGTGTCTGACACTGAATCCGGGAAGGAGCAGGGAGGAGAAATGCAGGGTGGAACGGGGATATGTGCCGGGTGGGTTGGCGCGATCCTCTGGTGTGATTGCTTGGGGTTGGTGTTCGGTTCTGGCAGTGATAGAATGGCAAAGATTTGGGGCTTTTTTCCCCTTTGTATTTTTGGTAATCAGCGTGACCTGCAAGTGGAAACTTTTCAGCTCCCTTTTCCTATCAGGTAGGGTATGCATCCAAGGGAAGAGCTCAGTTTGAGGAAAATCCCCTGAAGATATATGGAAACAAAACAATTTTACAAAGCTGTGTGTGTGTATGCATGCGTGTATGTGTGTTTGTGTAAACACACAAGCTCACACAGGCACAATCTCCTTCCTGGATCAGCTCCCACCATGCAAAATCCAAACCTGAAAGTGCTATAATTGATTACGTGCAATAGGAGACAGACAGCCGAGATTTTGGGAGAGGGCAGGGTGTGGTCCAGATCTGGCAAAGCATTTAAGAGCGGAACATTATTTTTTCAAAGGTAGGGAAACTTTAAAACGTCGGTCCAAGAGTTAAGACTGGTTGGGAGAAGGAAAAGAGTACAGCAAAGCGAGACGTGCTCTTTGTAGGGGGAGGCGTTGGGGGAGGAATTGGGAAGAAAGAACACGCAAGTTTAGGTTAGTACATGTTCGTGTTCTGCTGGTTTTTTAACTTCATTTGTTTCCCTGGCAGATGTCCCATGGCTTTGAGGCCTTTGTCTGTGTGAGAGAGAGAACATGAAGGAGGGCTTGGCAGGGCACTTCGGGGTTGTGTGGAATAGCTGGTAGTCATATTTATAGTCAGTGTTGTCTCTTGGCATGCGCCGTTCTGATAACCAGCAATTGTTCTATGAAATTATGTGTTACATTGGCAAAGGAGCTTTCCCCGAGTTTCTTCCAGCATTTGGTAGATAGGTTTCACATGCAAGTTCTTGTAAATCTGGGGCAGGACTTACCCAAGTGCAGTACAAAGTGCCCAGCACCGTACCTGGCACCTAGCAGCTCCCCCATCCCAACCTTTCCTCTGTCAACCACATTCATCATCTGAGGTGCTCCACATGACCCTGCTTACATTGAAAAGAAGTGGTGGTTCATAGTATTCCCAAGCAGCTCTAGCAATCTTGGGATGATAATACTGTTCTGAGCTTCGCATCCTCCATTGAGGGCTCGTGGTTCAGTTGTAACTGCTCTGTAACTGCTTACTCCAGCATGGCTTTGACTTGCTCAGGTTGGTGGTGGTTTGGTGCTGCAGGGAAGAGGAGCAGTGCTGGGCTGCTGCGAGGCTCTCAGCCTTCTGGTAGCCTTTTGCTTTTTCCATGCCTGTGCTTCTAAATGGATTTATAACAATGTGGCTTTATGCCTTTAAAACACCTGCTGTAATTGCTTAGAAATATACTCCATGTCAGCCTTTATCGCTTACTGTGATTATGCTTCTGGTAACCATCCCTTTTGGCAGCCTCATAAAATAAGTTTCTCATAATAGGATTCCTAACAGACTTAAACATCATGCATAGCTTAAAGTGCAAATATGTTTTACTGGCGACAGGAAGAGCTGCTGTTCTTCGATACCTTTCATTGGAGACTTCAGCAGGTGCTCTGCTTTCAGTAGATGCTGAAGTTGTACCCATTGCATTGAGGAGGGGAACACGGGGGTCTGTTCTTTGCATGGCAGGTTTGTAGGGGAGAACGCACGGATGAGTTCTTGAACTTCCAGTCCTGTCTTTCAGCAATTAGCATAGTTGATGTATAAGCTGTACAGAAGGGTGGAAAAGCACCACTTAACGTTGCTGGTTTAACACCTCAGTGCTCTGTGAGTACTGAACGATTTCTGGCTTCAGAGGTTTGTACCGTCAGTTTGGGGATGGCCTTGTGCTCCCTGCTGAAGCAGAGGGTCCTGCAGAGCTGTGTGTAGGATGTGATGGATGAGCTGTTCGTACATCGGCCACGGCTGTGACTTACATTTGGTGATTCCACACGCAGGAAACGTCAAGGAGTTACGCATTAACGTGGCAGTGAAGGTACAGAAGATAGCAGAGAACCGGGGCTGTTGGGCACCAAGTTGTAGTACCCGGACCTTGAGATGTTCAGGCAGTGTAATTGAGCTGGACATCGGAGAGCTGGGAAATTCGGGCTTAACCCTGCAGATCAAATCAGTATTAGTTCCCATAAGCTGCTCCGAAAGATTGCAGGAGTGAGGAGGTGTTATTTATCATCACTTTTAGCTAAAGAGTTCCACCCATGCAAAATTCTTTGCACGAAGAGAATGAGACTTCTTGGTAGGCGGGCTGTTCTCAAAATCTTGAGGAGAGGAAGAGGTGATGAATAGTTATTTTGGGGCTCTTTTAAAATGTGAAAATAAAATTACTGGGGTTAGTCGATGTTCTTTACTTCAGCACCTTTATCCTCAAGGATATTTTGGTATTCCTACCTTTGAAATTTAGGCTAGGCTTCAAAGGATAGATGGAATTTCCCGGGTGAAGCGGGGTGCGATGGAAGGGCTGGAGCTGGGGGAGACAGGGGAAGGGTGCGGGCAGCTCAGCCCCTCACAGCTGGCAGGGAGCTCAGAAAGGAGGGGACGGGGATGGGGGGAAGGTTCATGATTTAGTTTCATTGTGGTTTTTTTTAAGCATAGAGGATATCATACAAGCACAAAAATCAAATCCTGCGGGGTGGCAAATGCTGTTTTTTAAGCTAGTTGGCTTGTTGTAGCTGTGATAATCTGTGTTGATCAACCCTTTTGGTGTTTGCTACAAAATTCATTCTAAAAGGCATGGTAGCTCCTTCTTGTTGGTGGCGGTCCAAATCGTCTGTGCTGCCAAACTTGGCACTGGTGCCAGTGGTTTGCTATTGCTGATCTAAGAATATAATACAGATGGTTCGATAGGCAGTGCAGATATATACAGATGGTTTGAAACTTTGAATTTCTTTATTTCATTCCTTTGTTTCTTTTCAAGATATTCAGTATCTCTGGGTATATAATGGCTATTCCTGAAACATCCTGAGCCATATTGGGTTTAACTTCTGCCTGGTGTTGCCATAAGGCCTTGTCAGCAAAAGGCATCTGTTCTGGACAGGTTCAAATGTTCGGCGTGTTGGTGCAGGTATGCTGACTTAAAATGCACAGGGATATTTCTGTCAAGCTGTGTGACCACCGCACCTGTGTATGTTCTTCAGTTACATAGGCTGAATAAAGCAGATACCATAAAAAAAAGCTCGTAGGTCTGAAAATCCAAAGATTGTGGTCCCTGGCTTTGCTTCAGATTATTGCTGAAGCTGGTAATGACTTCTTTGTAGTCAGAACAGTGAGGCTTTAGCCTCGTGTAATAGTTCAAGCAGACATCAGTGAGGTCTGGCTGAGGGCTGGATCGTTTGTTTTCAGTGCTCATTACAGCCTGCTGATCTCTTGCCAGCAGAAATTTCTGGTTTGTGAATTTGTTTCTGTTGTGTACAGGCATATGACATCAGTTGCCTTGCTAGCAGGACGGGGTGTAAATAGTATCATGACAGCACAACTTCAGTACTCTGCGCGCTTCTTCACGCGTACACCATAATGATGTTACAGTAGCTGATGTTGACATCGTTCATTGCCTGGACAAATGGTGCGAGTAGCCTCTGCTTTGATCTGCTGCTGGTCTGATCGAGTCTGAAAGGTCCTCGCTGTGCACTTAGGGGATATCAGCAGCTCTGTCCTGCCTATGGAAATGGTGGTACAGACGTTCTTTCCAGCGGTGATTTACTTAGCTTCCTTCGTAAGGTCGTTAAAGTGCTTAACAGCGCAATTAATGTAATTTAAGAACAGTTAAAAGCACTAGTGGTTCCTTTCAACTTAATTTTAAATGCTGAGACAGATTAAGCAGTTTGAACAATGACAAGATTATGCTCCGTAGCCATTGAGTGTATAAGTGAAATATGTCCCAGCACTTGGTATTTTGAATCCAAAACTTATGGACCACTGAAGTGACTGATGATGGGTATATTGCCTTGTTCGGGGATCATCAGACATCTGACAAGTTAAACACGATCGGTGCAAGTCAGTATTTAGACGTCAAACCTGTGATGAATATTTCCCTGCTATAGGAAGTGCTGCTGGTGACTTCGGTGCCTTGTGTCTCTCGAATCAATTCATTTCAGCTCCACTGTAGACAGTGACATAATGATGATTCCTGAGATGAGACATAAAATAGATCTATGTGTCTCCGAATGCGTTCTTTTCCATTTCCATGGGGACATTAGCATTTTATTCAAATATTCTCTTAGTTTTTGCGTGTGTGAATAGTCTATTGCTTTTTCTCCCTCCATAAGTTTCATTAATGTTTTAAGTTAACACTTCATACTTATAACACAATTCCTATTTGTAATACAAAGCAGCTGAGATTTTACTCAACAGGAAGGGAAGTTTCCTAACAGGACTCTTATGACGATGCTGCCGGACATCCATCAGCACCAGCCCTTGGGAACAAGCAGCAGGAGTCATCTCTGCTGGGCAGGAGGGGCCTGGCCTGTTTGGTGGCTGCTGTACAGTAGGGCAAGTGCACCCTTCTAACAGCAAGAGGGATGTTGGCTGTGTCTGTAAGCACCCCAAGAGTTGTGGTGACCAGCAGTCATAAAAGCCTTAGTCAAAAGCTCACTTTTGTTTTGAAATGAAAGTCACCTTGGTTGGACCTGGATGCAGTTCCATTAACTGACTTGGGCGTCCATGTCAAAATCAAGTGTTGCTCCTGAGGTGTTCTGGCACTGAGGGCAGGGACGACTCTGAACAGATTGGTGGGGAGCAATGTGCAGGGCAGAACTAGCCTTAGTGTAGAGGCATTTAAATGTTGCGGCTGGGTTTGAAAAGATGGCATGTCTTGGGAAAGAAGTGGGTGCACGTGCTCTGAGCAGTCTTTTCCCATCAGCTTCAAGAATCACAGAATCATAGAATGGTTTAGATTGGAAGGGGCCTTAAAGATCATGGAGCTCCAACCTCTGCTCTGGTCTGGTTCCCCCACCAGCTCAGGCTGCCCAGGGCCCCAGCCATGGCCTTGGACACCCCCAGGGGCACCCACAGCTCTCCGGGCAGCACCGCCACTTCAGTTCTGAGTCAGTCTTACTTAGGGAAAGGCTAGTTCCTAAAATTTAGCTTCTATCCATCCACAGCAAGGATAGGGCTTAATTGGGGTGGTTCTCAGAGAGCTGGTTTAGGAGTGACTGCCGGGCAATGATGAGTGGCAGCATTAGCATCAATTCAGATTAACGGAGATATGGTTGGCTGATGCCAACTGCCTGCATGGTACAAGGCTGCTCTCAGCAGCAGCGACAGAGGCTGATTTTATCCCTCAGCCCCACCGCCTTCCCACCCAGGCTGCTGAGCATCCAGTGGGATGTTAAATCCTTGAAAAGCAGCCTGGTGCTCCCTTTGAGAATGGGGCTTTAAGAGGGAGGGCTGAGCTTTGTGTGTAGGTGCTGCTGCTGGCTGCCAGCACCGTGTGGGGGTCCACGCAGGTGCACAGTAGGCCGCAGCGCTGTGCCCTCGGCGGGCAGAGGGCCGCTCCCCTCAGCACCCGGTGCCGTGCAGATCCCCAAGCGCTGCTGTGGAGGCACGCAGCCAGCTTGTCATGTCAGCGTTGAAAACCGGCGTGCACTTCTCCAAATGTTTCCAACCTGTCTGGATCTGCCCTGTTACCTCAGTGTCTCTCAGGCTCGGCGTGCAGCAGGCCTCAGCCGGCGGCCTGCTGCCAAGCGCTGCAGTGGGACGCTGCTCCCGGGGTTCGCCCCACAGCTGGGCAGGGCCCCACGTCTCCCTCTGCTTTTTTCCCCACATGAGCTTAATCAACTGGAGCTTAATCAACTGGCTGTTCCACGGGGCTGCTAAAAGCACCTGCGAAATCCTTGGGCGCTGCTGAAGTCCCTGTGTGCTGATTAGGCTCTTGTGTTTAAAAAACTCGTGGTGAATACGCTTCAATTCTGAATTGGAGAGATCTTCCCCAATTATTTTCTCCTAACGCGCTGATCGTAAACTGTTTGCTCTTACTCTGAAGAACACTTAATGTGTCCCTGTTCTTACTGGTGTAAATGCAGCGCTGAAACATTGTCAGCATTTTTTCATATTATTCAGATGTTTTCTTTCCCTTTTTTTGGCTTGTTGAATTCTGTGAGCTGCTTGTAAGAACGAATCATAGAATCTCTCAGGTTGAAAAAGACCTCAGATCCCCAAGTCCAACCCCAGCCCTCCCCACCGTGCCCACTGACCACCTCCCTCAGTGCACGGTTCTGGAACACCTCGAGGGACAGAGAACCCCCACCTCCCTGGGCAGCTATACCCCTGCAGCAATGCTCTTTTGGAGATCCTCCCCTGGCACAACACAAGGCCATCACCTCGCATCCTGTTGCTGTTACCCGGGAGCAGAGGCTGACCTCCACTTGCCCCAGCCTCCTTTCAGGCAGTTGGAGAGAGCAGTGAGATGTCCCCAGAGCCTCCTCCAGACTGATCCATCCCATTCCCTCAGCTGCTCCCCATCAGATTTCTGCTCCAGACCCTTCACAGCCTTGCTGCCCCTCTCTGGACACGCTCCAGTGCCTCAGTGTCTTTCTTAGAGTGAGAGAACTCGGTAGTATTCCCGTTAAAATGTGTATTTTTAAATGTGGAACAGTGTCCTACTTGTTTAGTGCCACTATACTGGGCTCTGTAGAGGGATTTGTCATGAGATTTCATGGATGTCATTTTGGTTGCCTTGCCCACTGCTCCCACACCACACGCTCATTGCATATGAGTTTGTGCAGTTTTCTCGCTGCTTGTTACTGCTTTGCTTGTTTGAGTGAGATAAAAACTTGTTGAACTACTAAAGTGGACAGAGTTTAAAATTACAGACACATTACTTTCCTTTGCAGCCATAATATGTTTGTTTTGGCAGTCTGTCTCCTCACTGTAACATGGAACAGTTGCCCTTTTTTTGCGATTATTCAGAGTTTTCATTTGCCGTCCTCGGTCATACAGCATGAAGTATTATTCATGTTCCTGGAAAAAGTTACTCTTTCACAAAACAAAAGCATAGGAAGCATTCTGAGCCACGTTCAGAGGGACATTAAGGATCGGAGGTGGCACGTATTGCAGTGTCTGCTTGAAAGCAACACATAGCACATGGGGTTGTGGCTTCTGAGCTGGGAGCTGTCCCCATATTTGGGGTGGCTTCGTGGGACCCCGAGGGTGATGCTTCAGGGATCCCCCACCGGTACCCTGGGCTAGTGCTAAGCTTCTCCCACATGGTGGAGCTTTTACCCTCAACTTGACCACAAAAAGACATTTATAAAGCGTAGAGATGCAGCTGAGTGAAGGAGGGCTCTGCTCGCCGTGTCTCTGCTCCGTAACTTTTTTGCATCTCTCTGATGAGGTGTTTAAACCACGCAGACATGGGCATCATCACTGTATTAATGTCTGCAGATGGGTGAGCGGTGAGGAGGAGGTGGGCGTCCTGGATACCTTCACAGTCGTGTGGCAGCTCCTTAGTGCTGTGTATCTGCAGAGCTGTGCATTGCTACAGCCGCTGAAAAACAAGCGTCTGTTTTTAAGCTAAAACAGCCTAATGGGATTTGCATCACGTTCAACAGGTATCTGGCCTGCTCTCCCACCCAATTTCCCCGTTTCCAGCTGCCTTTTTTTGAAGCATCTTGCTGTTCTGTTTCTCCGTAACGCAGGAACAGCGCTAATTATTAAGATTAATGGTTCTTAAAGCAAAGTGCTTTTGAAAGGAGCATTGAATAATCTGCAAGTTTGTGTGATTTGAACCATACGTAGGAACTGAGAAGTGTGCCAGTGAGAAGAACGGCCTGTTTTGCTGAACGGGTCCATTTCTTTCTCCTTTGATACGGCGTTCTGATGCTGTGCAGCCTTGTAAAGTTACTCTTTGCTTGTACAAACTGTAATTTACTTTCCTCCAGTGCTTATCTGTTTTATAATAATACTTAATACGTATTTGGAGCAATATCTGGCCTTTCCTTTTTTGTTCCCAGGGAAAAGGAAAAGAATAACTTCAGTGTCTTGTTCTTTTTTTTTTCCTTTTGAGTAAGAATACCATTTCCTCCAGTGGAAATGAGTAATGGTGATGGGGGTCAATGTAGATTTCTACATTAGCCACTTGTTTACGTAAAAATAAACTGTTCTTTTGAAAATGGATAATCTTCATGGGAACTGTGCCTTAATTTTAAGCTCTCCCCGCTCAGCACACAGTAGTGTACTTTCACCCATCGTTTGCATGGGTGGAAATGGGGATCGTTTCTCCTGCCCAGCAGTGTATGAATTCTGCATACTGCTGAATAGAACTGCCCACCTTTTGTGCCTGCTCATCTGTGGCTCTTTTTGTTTTTTCCTACAGGTCACTTCTGTAAGAGATTTAGATGGTTTTATTAAGTGATGGATGAGTTAAGCTTTGTGTTTTGTAATGCAGGAATAAATGTCTCCAAATGGTAACACAGAGAACAAAGCAATGCTTCCAGTCCACGGAAGGCTCCTTGACAGAGGCAGGCTTGGTTTGGTGGTTGGTATTTTCTAGAAGTAACAGCTTCTTCCCATTATCTCAGTGATCTTTTAATTTTGGTGATTCAGCCTTTAGTATAAATACAGTCAAGGGATAGGCTTCGTGCTCTTAATTTTCAGGGGCTTTAGTCGTCTTTTGAATATGTCTAGGTTTCAGTGGAAGCATCTGTTATTAAAGAAAATACAGACTCAGATACTCGCTTGATTTTCCTTTTTTAACAGATTTCAGAACATCTGTGGATTCTAATGAAGTCAGTGAGACTGAGCCCCTCCGAGCTGCCTACACATTTACAGGGATGTGGGAGGAGGGGAAGGACTGGGGTGGAGGGCAGGGTGCTGTGAAGACGCCTGGCACGCATTTTGAGAAGAGTTACTGTATTTTTAGCTAGTGGATATGTTTGGAGTGTCATTCATTTCTGAGAGTCAGACTTGTTCTGGATGACTTGAATTTCTGGTTCTTTGGTAAGATGCACTAGAGTTTTCTTGTAGAATGACTGAGACTTGGATGATTCCCAGCTGTGAAAGAAATGCTTCACACTGATCACAGAATCATAGAACGGCCTGGGTTGAAAAGGACCACGATGATCACCTCGTTTCAACCCCCTGCTATCTGCGGGGTCACCAACCACCAGACCAGGCTGCCCAGGGCCACATCCAGCCTCATCTCTCCCTCGCTGTTTCTCTGAGATCTTAAGACACTGTGCTTAACATTTCAGAATTCGGGGACTCCTTTCTGTTCAGTGGCAGTGAGCAGAGGCTCCAAAGCATGGGGGGTGTGTGTGTGTGTGTGTCTGAGCTCACTGCTCACCCCACGTCAGTGCTGTGTGTCAGCAAGTCATGTTGAGAGCTGCAGTTTTCAAATTGGAGTTGTGCTTCTGCCTCTGTTGGTACCTCATCTAGAGGTGGTCAGCAGGTGGATTTGAACAGAAATACCTTTTTCAAATGTGGCAGTTGAGTTTGGGTGCACACAGAACGCATTCCCCTCCTCTCTGTCCTCTAGAAAGAGGAAGGAAGGGGAAAAAAAAAAAAAAAAAAAAAAAAAAAGCATTGTATCGTTTGCAGTACTTTCTCAGAAGTTTGCTCTTACAAATTTCTCTTTTCTCTGAAACTGCTTTAAAAGCGGCCATGTTTCTGGAGGGCCAATTTTGCTTTGTGATGGACCATAAGGATTAACCATTCCCACGGAGGGATCTGTCCTGAAGCAGCTGGCTTCCTATTAAATAAGAAGCCCATGGCTGCTCAGAACGGAGCCGTTTCTGTATGTTTTTATCGCCGTGGCGTTATCAGATGGCTCTGTGTGTGTGTGTGTGTGTGTGCATGGGCTGTACATGCTGCTGCATTTCAGGCTCTGGCAGTGAAGTTATCACTTTGCGTTCAGCTCCGCACCGACCTCACAGACAGACAGACAGAAAACCTTTGTTTCCCAGAACAAACGCAGACATTACCAGGTTGAGGAGCTCTGCCTTCTAGTCAGTTTTTTTCTTCCTTGTGGTCTGGTAATGACGCTTTCTTAAATGCAGTTCTCTTCACTGTTGTGGTACAGCAGACTTTAAGGAAGGGAACTGTGCATGTGCAATAGTTCGTGTTGGGTCGGAGTGTGTAAGCTGAGAAGAGAAAAATGTCTCTTATCTTTTTCCGTTATCTCTGCTTACCTCACTTTTTTTTTTTTTTTTTTCGGGTTGGTTTCCACCTTGAGAACGCATTGCTGCAAAATGAGTCTAATGAAAGCGGTGGCAGCAGTGCTTGGGGCTGCAGGTGAATTGTTTCAGTGGAAACACACGGCTGTACTGCGAGCTCTTGTTTTGTTCCTAATAAATGAGCACGCAATAGCAAGTTAAGTGCATTGTTCTTAGAGAGCTTTTTTGTAGGTGCTCCGACTTGGGTGTGGTTTTACAGACTGCGCAGAATATTGTTTGAATTAGGGAATATCTTCTGTATGCTTAAAATAGTTAAAAAAAAAAAAAAAACAACCCAAGCATTAACCTCCGTCGAGGAGTGGGGATGCTGCTGGTTGTGTCCTCAGATCCCTGAGCAAAACCTAATAAGGTGGCCAGAAACCCACTAATGGGGCTCGTGGCTTCCTCGAAATGAGCAGTGAGGCGGCTGCCCCCGAGTCATCCCGGAGCCTCGCATGCTCAGCTCCAGTTCTCTGCAGCAGCGTTCAAAGCAGCAGCACAACCTGATGTGACTGATGGTATTTGTGGATTGTATCAACATCAGTGGGTTATCTGCAAGAGGAGGAGGAGGATGAGAAACAGGAGTGAATAATACACTAAACGGCAAAATAAAGTGGCTAATGAAAAGGCGAGTAGCACAACTACCGAGTGTAGAATGTGTAGTTCAATATTTGACACCTTTCTCTTAATTTATGTAAGAAAGATTGGAAAAGTCTCATAGCTGGGTGGCAGCAAGCGTTGGGCAAAGTATTGAACAGTAAGCATTGCCCTGAGCAGGGAGGTGAAATATTTGTTACGGCTGCTTAAGGAGAACAGAAGGTGAGTTGTTTGTGACAGGAGGAACGTGAACCACAGCTGCTATCCTGCTGGAGAGGGGGAATGTCTGAGCAGCAGCACTTGTTTCGGCAGAGCTGCTTTGCTCGAGTGTTTCACAGGTAGCCGGGGGGGAATTATTAGAGAGAGGGGGGGCAATTTTATACCTGTAATCTAAATCCACCGCTGTATTAAAAAACAGCCAGCTTAAACAGCGGTGGTACTGAGCAGCGTTTCTCTGAGCTCGAGGGTTTGATTCAAAGTAGATATGGCAGCACTAAGTAAAAGCCTTGTCTGTATTTTAAAGTATATTTGGCTGCCGAGCGTGGCCTGTAATTGATGGGAGCCTGTTTCTTTGTCATTTAGCCCTGTTGTAGAAAGCAGAAGAATCTGAACCAAAAATTAGCTCTTCTCATCCAGAAGTTACATCCGGTTACATAGCCAAACTAGAAATAAGCATCTGAATGACTCAGGTGTTCTGGATACATACTTTTGAGAGCTTCAGTAGCATTCATGATTCCAGGAGTTTCTAAACAGAGGAAAAAAAGTTATTTCAGATGTTCAATATTTGTAGCTATATTTACCGTCGGCCTGAATTATTTAAGCCATAAAGCAGCATCTTGCAACAAATTCTTATCCCTATGATCTGTTTTGTTTCCTTTTTAATCCATATAAATATTTCAGGTCCATACAAAAAACAAACTGAGTATAGAAGTACTCTATCAGCCACGAGTAAGAGAAGCCAATGAAGGTGGGACAGGCTGAGTGGTGGAACGGGAACATCACATTCCCTAGAATAGCCTGTCACCAAGGGATGCTGAATCCACGACAAAAGAGCTCGTTTCTTCTAATTTCCAAGAGTTTCCTCGCTGCTGTTTAATTATGCCTTGAATATATCCGGTCTGATGCTGATGAGAGTAGTTGCTTTGGGTAATGGTCGACTGTTGCAGCAAAAGGGTTCGCTCAGGTTTTTAATTTAGGAAGCAGAAAGGTGGGTTCTGATTAACTTGGCCAGGGAGCAGCAGAATGCTTCCTGAGAAGATGGAAGGGTCTTGGGTGTCCCTTCGGTTTTCTGTCCAGTTTCTTAGGGATAAGGTGACTACCATTCCCAGACATGTAGCTTTTGGCCAAAATGACCTTTTTCAGCCCTCGTAGTTCCATAGTTGATAAACCTGCAAGTAGTGCTTTGCTCAGAGCTCAGCCAAAAATGAGTAAAATTTCCTCTTCTCTTCACAGTACTCCTGAACTAGTCTGTAAGGTTCTCCCCAGTGGAAGAACGGGACACATAATGCACTGGAACCGCAGTCCATAAGACAACTGAAGTTGAATTCAAATGATCCTAAGAGTTCCATTTTTTAATCTAGCGTGTATCTGCATACAGAGGGTAGAGGTTGCATCCTTCGGGTGCCCAGCTGCCGTTATAACAAGCTTTTAGCTGGGTCTTAGCAAGTGTGTTTCTGTTCCCCTCTTGGAAATGGGTTGTTATCTTCCATCCTCTTCCTGAAAGTCTCACAGTTCCCCCATTTGAGACCATCACCCATGAAATAGGGTATTAGATCTGGCACTGACTGTAGGCAAAGGCAGCGTGTGACTGTTCTGTTTCGCTGCTGTTGCTGCAAACAAACGTCAAGGATCCCTCCAAAAAGAAAACTGCTCAAGGATCCTTCATTAGGTGTGCTCCTGGGAATCGGTAATAGATACTTGAATATCATTCATTTTAGGAGGAAGGATTTGATGCCTATTAAAATCAATGCACACACTAAATATTTACTCGGTTTGTTTTGAAATGTGTATTCCTTTGCGAAGAGCTTCTGTTGCATCTGCAGTGTAAGAGCAGAGCTCGGGGAGCGGCTGCTGGGCTCCCAGGGATGTGGTGTTTTTGCAGAACAGGACCTTGCTTTCCCCGTTCCCGGAGGTGCTTGCAGCCTTTGGCTGCCCTTGCACGGAGCAGATGCTCGAGCAGGGAGAGCTTGCAAATTCTGTGGGCCAAGGTTTATAGCGAGCAGGAAAAAAAGGAAATGCTAATATAGAAACTTGAAAAATCCCCTGATAAAGAGAAGGGAGAAATGCCAAAGGGGAGAAACGACGGTATTGCTCTAGAAGTGGTATTCTCATCCTAAGCATCAAACTAAAAAGCTACCCTGATCTCACCCTTGCGAGGTCTGTAAAACCCAATTACTCTGATACCTGGAATTTAAATAACTGGAAACTTTTTGTCTAGTCTTGCCTTGCTTTTAGCTTCCTTTTCAGTGGGAAAAATTGTCCAAGTCGGTGATAAGGAACCATTTTATTTGGGGAGGAGTTTCAAACAACACCCAGAGATGATGTCATCCCTGACACTGTGCACATCCCCATTCTGAATCTGTGATGGTGAAAGCAAGCAGTCTGTAGCAGGAGCGCTGTCTCCTTATAAACTTGGGAGGCATTGTTTCAGGTGTTTTAAAACAAGTCTTGGCATATAGAGCGGCTTACTGGGTTTACAGAAGTCTGATCTGCTTTTTAACTGGGGAAAAAAAAATCATTAGCCAACATCTGATGAAGTGATAGTGCATGGATTTGGGGATGCGGTGCTTTTTTTTTTGGCAAATGTGCTAAAGTGGAAAATGCACGAAGGGTTTCTGCAGGTAAAATATTAAACATTACTTTCAGAACATGAAAGGAAGAAAGACTTGGAAGCATCTGAAAAGGAAGTAGATTGTTAAAGTTGCTTGAGAATTTCTTTTGCTGTCTGTTTAGGTAATCATAATTAAAAAATGCCTGAATGATCTTAATAACACATGATTCAACTGACAAGCACTAATTGCTCTCTATCAGGCCAAGAGAAGATGAATGTTGTCAAGAAAACCACAAGTCAGACAAGCTGATTCTCTTCTAGTCTGACACCATGTTCCCATGTACAAACCAGTTTTTACTGGAGTCTTTCCAACATCAAAAGAAAATCCGTGCCTTCCCATTAATTCTGGTTGCTGGCAGGCTCGAGCTGCTTGTGACGAGTTACTTTCGTTCCTGTTGCTGGCCTGCTAACGCACGGGATTGTGCAAAGGCAAAAATGTAAACAGGTTTCCCAACTTCTCTTTATCTTTTGCAGCTTAAACTTCATACATTCTTACATTGGAACATGAAGTATTAGGTATTAAAAATAAAATGGACAGATAGCTTGTAAGTCATAGCAGTGATTTTTTTGTTGTTCTCCCTACCTCCCCAGAACACTCTGCACAGCAGGCTGGGTGGGATAATAGCACTGCTTTCGGTGATTCTCTTTCTTTCAGACAACCTATGCAAATTATTTCATTGCTCTGAAAAATCCCAGTTTTGTGTAGCAGATGCTATCTGGCAGGATTTCCTGCAAGGCAATGTGTATCGCCTCTGCTTTTTTCTTTTTTTTTTTGGTTTTAAAGCCACCTTTTCTCTGTGCGTTCCTTCTGTGCAAGCTGAAAGCTTGTCCTTAGCGCTTTGCTTTCCTCTTTACTGTATTCCTTGGCTCAAATTGCAGCGGTAGGATATCACAGAATCATAGGATGCCTTGGGTTGGAAGGGACCTCAGGGATCATCGAGCTCCAACCCCCCTGATACAGGCAGGGCCACCAACTTCCATATCTCATACTGGACCAGGCTGCCCAGGGCCCCATCCAACCTGGCCTTGAACACCTCCAGGGATGGACGGGGGATCCAATCCAGCACAGCCTCTCTGGGCAGCTGTTCCAGCGCCTCACCACTCTCATAGTAAAGAACTTCCCCCTGACATCCAACCTAAGTTTGGAAGAACTTATAACTCCGTCTGATCTCTGTTATTCTATAGAAGATGGCGTTCGGCTTTGTAGGGCTTTACCATAATTCTCAGACTTGAATTCTTAAACGTCACGTCAGTTATCAACCTCATGTTATTTCCCTGCCAAAGTTGATTACCGTCGTAACTATTTGGTGTTCACCTTTCATGGCTGGAAACCTTTAAAAGGACTCAGAATGAAATTTTGAATTCTCTCTCAAATTTGACATCTGAAGCATCCTGATGTGCTAAACCTGGGGTAGAAATGGAGTCATAATGAGCACATTTCCCTTACCAGCTTCTGTTGCTGGCTGGAAACAAAATTTGCTAATGGGTAATGTTGGGATGCAGAGGGAAAGATGGGGCAGAACATTGGAAGAGGGGATTCCCAATGGCCTTCCTAACAGGATGCAGCCCCTCCTGTTTGCAGGTTTTGTTCCCCAGGTTTAGGGTCACAGATGGTAGAAACAAGTAAATAAATTGGAGTAGATAGGCAAGGCTATAAGCTGACAGTGGGTTGATTTGTCATTTCAGATCTTCCGGAAACAAAAACGTACCTATGTTTGTATGTCAAAACTATTATCAAATCTATCTGAAATTTTAATAATCTGTGACAGTTTAATAACACACCAGGTTGTAAAAAGCATAGCGGTGGGGTCTCGTTCTCAATTTTTGCATGTGCTGGAGAACAACAAATTCCATCTCTTCTCATCCGGGGCGCTGCGATGCTGCTTGTTGTGCTGCTGCCTGAAATGCACAACGATTTCAGGTGCAGACCTGCAATGCAAGGGGCTTGTTAAAATCAGAGGGCAGAGCTCTGCTTGGCAGCAGTCAGCTCCGTCTGGGGCAGCAGCAGGAGAGGTCTCCTTTGTTCCTACTTCAGAGTTTTCTGTAGAAAATAATGAGAACCCTAGAGTCTGTCCTGAAATGGTGAAATCCTTTGCTGCTGTAGAAATGTGAGCAGATATTAAAAAAAAAAAAGGGGGGGGGGGGGATGTTGGGAGTGGGGTGGGGAAGAGGTAGTGGGGAATTGGTATTTAGACCATGTTCACTGAAGAGCACCAGACGTTGTAGGGTACTCTGAAAATAGCCATTATCAAATCTTGTTTAATACTTCATCAGCGAGTTTGATATGTAATTCTAGCTTGTATTCGAGTAAAAATGTTCAGCAATCCAAACCAGCACCTTCTGCTGCGCAGAACAGCTGTGTTTCTGCTATCTCCCGTATCGCAGCTTGCTGGCATCTTTTTTTTTTTTGCTGTGGTGGTTTCAGTGGATTTCTTGAGAAAACAGCGTAGCACTTTGTTCATTCTGTAGAGCAATGCATCAAACCCAGACTGCTCCCCAGGGGCAGCCCCACGCCGGGGGAATGTGTGTGGGATTGAAGCACGAGTGGCCCCACTCCCACCCTTGGTTCATGCGGGTGGGTGATGGCAGTGTGCTGTGTGAGGACAGCCTGCCGTCCCACGCAGCTTCCTGGGATCCTGCAGGTTCCCTGTCCTCACATGGGGTGGCTGAGGTCTTAATGTATACCTCTGAATGCATAATTTATGGTGGGATGAACGCGTTCCTTGGCGCGGTTTCCTGCGTGCAGCGTGCCAGCGAGCGATGAGCAGTGCCATCTAGGGTTGAGCCTGCCCTGGGCTCCTCACAGCCAGCTGCACATAAAGGCAGAGTGTATCTTTAATCTTACCAAACTCAGATTTCCTTCAGATGAGTACACGTTTTTAAAGTACTGAGCTGAATCCTACCAAGAACACTGAATCCAAAAATACATAACCTGTGCCGGGAAGGTTTGTGGGAGGCTTTTGCTGGGTCTGTGATGCTGTGGGAAGCACAGGAAGTACCTGGTTTTTAAGGGATAGGGCATTTGGTTTATTCATCACAACCAGGGGACGTTGCCTTCTAGCTGATGCATGCAGGAGAACGTCAGCTTGAGGGAACGTTGCTGCATATGCTTGAAGGGAAATAATGCAGCTTGATCATATGGTTGAGTGAACCCAGCCAAGCCAGACAAGTTGCCCAGAAGTAACTTGGTATCCCGTCTGGATTCTGATGTCCCCAAAGACCTTTGTGAGGAGTGTGGGATGAAGTAAAAGAATAAGCATCTTTTCCGTGGGGCAAAATGTTTGAAGCCTTGAGTAACAGAGTCCTCTGACAGCACATTCATATATATGGCGCATATCTCCATCTCTTCAGCTTTGTAGCTGGGGCATCTCAGGCTAAAGTCTGAAAAAGTCGTTTAACTCTATAACTGACCTGTGCCCAGGAGCAAAAGATTTTGTTTTACAGATTTATCTGAGGTTTGCGTGTAGCTGCGGGGGAACTCATTAAGCTTAACAGCAAACGGTACGGTCTTGTTCGTACCATCCAGAAAGGCCTTGTGGTTAAGGCTTTGGATTACAGTTCTCCCCGGAGAACCACATCATTTTCGGGCAAGTAATTGAAGAAGGTGCCAAGGCTGAATTCCTGTCACGTCCTTCAGTACCGGTGTCCCCCACCCCACGGCCTGTACCTGTGACACAGCCTGCGCCGTAACCCGGCCCTCATCCCCACACTTGAGGTGAGCTGGGGACGGCTCCTGGCTGGTGCCCGTGGGCAGTGTGGGTTTGCATTATTCTACTGTAATATCTGAGTTTAAATGACTATAACTTATAACAGCAAAACCATAACTTAGTAAACAGCAGCAGTTTATTTCCCAAAGTGCTGAGCGCTCTGTCTCCTCCTGTCACCAAATTACAGCAGGCCGTACAATGGCCTGTGGATTATTCCTGCCTGGATTGGATGGTTTGCCTCGGCTGGTTTGCTACTGCTGGGGTGGGTTTTGGTGAGTGGGGGGATGGAGTCAGGCCTATCGTGTGCAGCTTCTGCTTGTGCTGCTTTCCAGCTCTGCTTGAAGGGCACAGCTGACAGAAATTGCCAAATTTCTCTTCATCGTCCATTTCTTCTACAGAAGAATTCATTTTTCTAAGGAATTTACTTGGGTTTTGATCGGATGTGTTAGGTAGGGGATTTGTCTGTAATCTCAGACTTCTTTAAAGGTAGTTCAGGTTGCATATTAGGAACAATTTCTTCTCCAAAAGAGCGGTGCTGCAGTGGCACAGCTGCCCAGGGAGGGGGGGGGATCTCCGTCCGTGGAGGTGTTCCATAGCCATGGGGATGTGGCACTGAGGGCCGTGGGCAGTGGGCACGGTGGGGTGGGCTGGGGTCGGACGTGGGGGTCTTAGGGGTCTTTTCAACCGAAGTGGTTCTGTGATTCTGTAGTTATTTGAAGGTGCCCCCCACGCCAAAGCAGCACGCACAGTTTGCTTTGGCATTTCAGGCCCCGGCTTCTTCCTGTTTGAATGCCTGTGTTTGCTAGTTTCATGATGGCTGTTTCCTTATTGTTTTACTCTTTTTTCTTTTTTAACCCTTTCTTTTTTTTCCTGAAAAGTACCAGCAAAAAGTTCTTCAGCAAATTCTTTTTTGGCTCTCCTAATGGGATGACTCAAGGTTGGAGTGGGAAGAATGTCTGGGCTTCATGTTTGTGATCTGCTGATTCATAGATAAGTGTTCTATAAAATGCATAGTTGGGCTGCTCTGACTTTAGGGCTGGATATTCTTTGATGATCTGTTTGGAAAAACAGTTGCAACTTGACTCAAACTTTCCAGTTCAGTGTGTCCCGGTTCCAATATTATGAAGTTCATCACCCTGACTTAAAGGGGAATCCTGGTTTTCACTCCCATGCATTGTGCTCGTCTGCATGCAGGGCGCTGTGTTGTGAGCCTGGTGAGGCCATCTTCATGTCCCCCTAGCAAAGCTACGTTGGGAAAGAGGAAGAACAGAAAGCTGAAGTGCTGGCATACAATGATAATAGTCCCTGCTTGGTTTTCTGTGGAAAAAAATATTCATGTAGCAAAATAAATTATGTACAGTTTGAGAAGCACTTGTTTTCCTTCTTGATCTTGTTAAAGCATTTCTTAACACAATGGCTTTTTTTTCTCAAGTATTAGCATTAATTACTGAAAATGTTAATAGGTTTTGTGGATTGAAGAAGTGGGAAGGCTAGCAACAACCTGGTATTTCAAAAGAAAATAATATTCTGTCCTCTAGATTTGCAGATAATTCAGGAAAGTAATAAAAGCTTGTGAAACTGTATGGAAGAAAGCTTTATGTCACTTCACTCCTTCATCAGATAGAAAGCAAATACCTCATTTCATTGGCCAAAAATCCATGTCTGGGAAATGACCCTGTAATTTTTTTCTCCTGCGAGTCTCTATGTTTCATACATCCCAGTGCACTTCCCCCCCCCCTCACATTGTGAGCTCAAACCCTCCAAGTTCTTGGGGCATTCTGGCAGCCAGGCTTGCTGTGTGCGCTTCCCGGAGTCGGTGTGTGCAGATGATCACTGCTTAAATCACAAAGTGCAAGATTTCATTAAGAATTTGGAGAGCCATCTTATGACTGGGTTGGTGATCTCATTTCATCCATACGTGGCACTTATTAAATAAATACCTTTGAAGCGTAGGAAGCCGTCTGGGAACCGATCTGTGTTTCTTCCACTTCTGCCTTATCTTAATTTGATTGGTGGTACAGAAGTCCTGAAAATATTTTGTAAGGGAAATATATGTTGGAACTAACACAGTGCTATTCTTAGCTCTTTTTTGCAAACTTCCTACTTATTGTTTTCCTTGGGGCTTTGCTGCTGTTCACGTAGTTCAGTGTTATGTTTGGGATTCGGTGAGGTGCTCAGCACCCCTCAGAGCTGACTCCAACGGGAGCTTCTCCAAAAGCCAGTTCTTTCCATGAGAATCCCTGTCAGCACATTTTCACTGTAATGAAATGGCAAATAACCACAGCATTTTGGGAGCAGTGGAGTATCGTGCCTGTGTGCGCCTTGGATACTTGGGTACTGCACATCTTGTGTGTGTTTCTGCTTTAGTTATGAGGAAGTATTTATGCCGACAGGCCGAGGCAGAAGCTTTCAGGAGTGATCACCTGTTGTCTCAGCATGGGTAATAATCATCCTCTCCCCTTCCATAGTTATTAACTGTTTGGTTGGAAGCCCGAGCCTTTAAAAAGTCTGGCCAAGGATGTCATCTCCTTATAATCCCTCTCATTTAGAGGCATGTGAAACTGGATGCCTGGAAAGAAGACTCGTGGCGTTGCAGGGAGGCTGCTTTGGGGGCACGTCTGTAGTCTGACGCCCTGATGCAGGGCTGGGACTGTCCCCCACGTCACAGCTCTGCTGTGGCTTTGAGCAGAGCACTGGCAGTCCCCGGGGATGGAGGGAAGTCCAGCCGTCATGACATCCCAGTGCTGCCCTGTGCTGAGAATGCAGTGAAAATATCTGCTCTGAGCTCTTCCAGGAGCAGTTTCGGCTGTTGCTCTGCTGTCCAAAACCTCCCCACTAAGGCTGCCTTCTTGCTTTAGAGGATTCCCACAGGCGACACAAAGTGAGCCCCTGCCTGCTCTGGGGCTCTGTGTTAGAAAGCCAACAAATTCTTTTGAAAGAGGATGTAGCTGCTCATCTAAGCCTCGATTTTCATATGTTAGTGTCGTTATCTGCTATGGTGAATTCTGTATTTGATAGAGAGCAGAGCCAGAAAAACGTTGGTGAAGGAGAGGAGGAAGCACCCAGTGTTCGGCTGGCGTTTCTGTGCATTGTGTTGTGGACTTCCCAAATTGGATTGGATGCCATGATTGAAAAGATTGTCAGCACTATGTAAATGAGAAAGAGAAGTGAAAGTGCATCTCATGCAGATAATTTCTATGTAGATAATTTGCCATAAAAATTTATATTGCAGTCCTTAAAACCTTCAGAGATTTATTCTGTCTAGGGAAAGGTGATTTATATGGTATTAAAACACTTTTTATGTTCCAGTCCTTTAGATTTAATGTTTATTGCCTATAAAAATGAAATCTTCATGTGGATATTTAAAAGTTTTGGTACTGTGTGAAATATATATTCAGCTTGGAATCCGAAATGCTTTGGAGATGCAGTAAATAAGCAATGGAGGGTTACCTCAGGTTCACTGGCCTCGACAGTCCAGACTCACTCCAGGGCTGAATCCATTACGCAGACACCATTCTGCACCGTGATGGAAGTAATGTGGAGTTTTGTCATTCTGGTTTTGGTGCAATATTTAGGATGCTTTTGCCCGCTGTGTGTAGTCAGTAGTAGAATGCAGAGGTAGGCTTATTCCTTGCCCACCAAGGGCTGAATTAAAGCACGAGGTTAAGGTACACTGGAGGAGGTCCCAGAGAAGAGAAGGGCATTCTGCAGTGCTCCCCCAAATAGCCTCTCCACAGGGTGGTGGTTGGACAGGCCTGGTGCTCTGTCTGTGCTCTGGGTGGGTTTCTGGTTCTGTTGTTGGTTGCTTTTGTTCCCCCCGTTATTGTGTAGGCAGAAATACAGAAGGAACTGTAATTTGAAAGCATGATTTGTAGCCCAGTGGTGTAGGGCCCTCTCCTCTCTCAGTTAATTTCCAGTTGTCAGTGTGTCTATCTAGCAGTATCTGAAACACAAGGTGAAAAGATAAAGGAACAAGTGAGTTTTTGCACAAAAATAAGAAAATATGTGTAAGTGACTGTTTTGCCCTATAACTTAATGGTGGTACCCCAAATTAGCTGACAAAGCATGTATTGCCCTTTCCCAAATGTTTCTCGTAGTTCTTGAGTTCATCCCACAGCTGACTGTAATGCGCGCATCCCCTGAAGGTGGAGATCGAGGAGGGCTTAGCAAGCCCTTTGGTGATTTCCTTCTGCATCTGCAGAATCCTCTGTGTTACTGCAGACAGAGCAGAAGAACGAAAGGCTGATTCATAGTTCCGTGGCCAGTATAACCAGAGACGTGGTGGGAAGTAATTCTGGGGGCGTACAGGTGATGCTTAAGTTGCAGCAGTATATCAGACAGCAGGCAGCAGTTCCTTTCCAGGTCAGTCTCTTTTGATGGGAATTCAGTGTTCCTGTGAGATCTGGGACTGGTGGCAGTGCAGCCTGAGGTCCTGCCTGCACGGAGCCAGCAGCAGGTGGGCATCTCACCCTGCTGAGGGAAGGGATGCAACTCCGGAGTTGCAGCAGCAGAATGGCAGTATTTCCAGGGGGAGACTTCCCAGGGTGCTGAGTCTGCTCCACGGGACAGACAGTGGCTGAGTGTTGTGACTGTCATTGACTCTGTGTTGGTGAATGTAGTGTTTGGTGCCAAACTTCTAGCAAAGGTGGTTTGTGTGCTGTTGGAACCAGGGGGTTGGGTAATGCAGCTTGTTGAAATGTGCCTGAAATAAATGAATCCCAAAGCAATGCCAAGGTAAAACTGATTTAACAAACAAACCAACCAAAAATAACCCATCCATGTTTATTCTGGGTTGAGAATTTGGATTAGGAAAGGGATTGGGAAAGGCAGAATCGTATTCTGCATGTTTTTTTCCTGGATAACGCAAGAGAAGTGGAGAGGCAGAATGAAGAATAAACATGCAGTGGGGCTGAGCAGATAGGATTGTGGAAAGATAATTTAGCTGAAGTTAACTGGAAGACAGTAGCTGAAAAAATCAGGCTTCAGCAGAGTGGTTTTTGTTCTGGGTTCCCTTGTAGTTCGGGTTAACATCTCTAACAGGAGGCGAGTGCCCTTTCCCAAACTTTTTCCTCCTCCAGTGCTGTTTCTGTGGCTCCAGAGAATTTCCTGCAAAGTGTTTTCAGTGATCTGTTTTGATTGTCTGTCTCCGTAATAATGCAAAAGTAACTTCTGTATGTTTTCTATATTGAACTCTGAAAAGCATGAAGAGGTTTTAAGCTCCCTGCGATGCTGCTGTTGAAGCTGGCATCTGTAGGTGTTGACGTGGTTTTATTCAGTCCAGCCCTCGTACCGCTCACCAGATGCACTGTCAGGAACCCAGCTTTTGTGGGCTGATACCCCCATGGTTCTGTGGGACCTGATGTTTGTCCCCTTGCTTCCTCTGTTATAAGCTGAGTCGTTACAAGTTCTGTTCATATCAGAAACGCATTGTGTTTTGGATACATGGATGTTCTTTGACCAAAACCTTTTTCTTAACCACATAGAATCTTTTCTTTCTCTCTTAAGCTCTGGGAGGAAGAAAACCAGTCTCAAACAGATTTCTATCATTCGATACAACACATCATCTCCAAAGAGGCATTTAGGATCAAACTTCCCAATGGTCAGACCCAGGGCCTTACACTATTTCATCATCTTTCTCGACAGAAGTGTTTTCTGGCACTGGGAGGAGAGTGTCCAACGCTCTCATGTGCATATATGAACATTAAAACGTCTCTCTTCTTTGAGAGTCTGTAGTTGAAGGACATTGAGACACTGCAGGCAGTGAGTGGCGATAAAAGCTTCAGATCAGTCACTGCAAACCTTCAGCTTGCTGCTGTGTATCCAATATTTGAATGCTGTTTTTCATTTGAAAATGCATTACCGATGCCATCCATCATATCCGTGATTACATACATCACGTGCATAGCAACTTCTGCATGAGGACCCGACTGCTTTTTCTAAAGGACTTGGGATAACTTCAGGCATGGTTTCAGCCACTGCGGAATAGAGGGGATGTGGTCCCACTGTGTCTGGAAGTGTTGCTGTTTAGTTCACTTCCAGGATCTGTATATGAACTGAAAGTCTGTATGAGAGAATGCCTTGAAAAGGTCCCAAGTACATCATCTGCCTCCTGAAACTGCTGGGGAGCAAAAATCACTGTACTGCAGATAAATCTATTTGTAGAGTTTTTTTTCTGTGCGTGGGAAGGGAATGAAGTAATCTGTTCCATCAGCTTCTAAAACTGAACTAATTAACAGACAATCAGCATTGATTGAGGCAGCTGCATTCTTTACTGAGGGATTGTAAACACAGAATTGTTTTTACTGCTCTGAAGTGCAAGGGACTGAAATTGTATTTGATAACCAAAATTAAGGACTTTTAGTGACAACGTGTCATAGCAAAGTTGACAGTGCCACTGCAGCTTAATCTGTTGTTTTCATAGCAATCCTCATTTTACTGTGATTTTGTCACAGTGAATAGTGATGGAATTATATAAATTATCACCGAGTGTATATATATATACACTTGAAGTTTAAAGGTTTTTAGGTTGTACTGCATACCTGAGCTGTGTTGATGGAGCGAGCAGACGTGGGCTGCCCTTGGTTCAGTGTTCACCCTGGGAGGCCTGGAGCTCTCACTACTCCTCAGTGCTGGAGGATGTCAGGTTTGCAGTGTTTAAGAATATTCTGTGTGTGACTGTTAATGTATGATCTAGAAGACCAGTGTTATGTATATAGATACATACTTTGGGGAATGTTACCAGAAATGTTGATCTAAAAAAAAATCAGCGATCTGTGTTAAAAATACGGTAATGAGAAGAGTGCTTCTGGTTCTAAATTAGCTTCAACACCATTTAACACAGAGCATGCTGTTCTTTGTTGGGTGCTGTTGCGTGTGCTGTCACCTCAGCCCAACCTCCCTGTGACTGTACATCAGCTAATTTTACTCCATGAGTCAATTCTGCTATTTTCCTTTTCATGCCACAGAAAATGAGCTTAACCAAGTCGTGCAATACGTTGTTGGGAAACACCTCACCAGGAAGGGCGTTCTGCGGTCTGATCCGAGTTCTGCATAAAGCATGCTGCTTGTGCTGAACTGCCAGGGACCAGATCAGAGATTAAAAGCTGTAAAGGCATCATCTTCTTTTTTATTGTCCAAAATGTGTGGCATTTGCTAGTGGTATTAAAAGCTAAGCATAAAGTGGTGTATTGTCATAGCAAGCTGAGTCATTATTTGGGATTTAGATGTGAAAGAATACTAAGACTGTAAATGGAACTTCAATAGTGGCGAACATCTAAATAAAGAAAATGTTGCTTTCTTGTTTCCTATTTATATCTATAATTTTTCAGATAACATCCACCAATTGCATTCACAGGCGGCTTCACAAAAATGCTGTATTTTTCCCATCATGGGAAAATGCATAAACCTTGCAGTGTGCCCAGAAAGTCAACAAACTCAGACCAAGGGAGGAAGCGTGTTAGTCAGGAGTCAAGGACCGCTCTCTGAAAACCCTCTGCCAAATACTCTTCCTGCTTAAGTTGTTTATCAAACAACAATTTCATTTGCCAGTAATTTTCTTCTGAAGTTTTTTTTTCTTTTCTTTTTTTTTTCTACTACTGATTTCCTAATAGAAGTTCCCCATCCAGCTTCCTCTGAGAAACACTGCGTGCGCTGTCCTGTGCTCACTGTCTGTCTGTGCAGCTGTGCTGTGAATCGGGGTGCACAGCTCTTCTGCAGAGGACAGGCAGTCTGAAGGACCATCAGCATGTAAATGTGGCCCTCCATCAGTACAAGGAGGGGCAGGTGAGGGTGAGCCTTCTAGGAGTAATTTCAAGATGCTTTCTGTTGGCGTCTCCTCGTGCACATGCCTGTTGTTGAGGTCTTTAATAACAGGAAGTTCCAGCTTGAGTCTATTCCATCTTTCCAAACTGTACTGTGGTACACAAGGTAGGACAGATCATTCACCCGCTGTGCCACTCTGCTGCATCCAACATCAGAAGGGAGTGGGGAGGTTCATTAGCTCAAGGCCTTGGTGATTCTCTTCTGCTCCTCATGGGATTACTTGGTTGGAATGCAGTTTCAAAACATTTTAGGTTTCTTCAGTATGTGCTTATTTTGTTGGTAAATATTTTATGTCCAATGGTTATCGTCCGTATTTTACATTAAGAAACAGCTTAAGTAGCTTTGAGATTGGTGATTGCATTTGGAGACTGAAGGATTGTGGAGTGACTGCTGTGATGGACTCCGGGGCAGACAGTTGGTCTGTCCTCAATGGTTAACCATGTTAAAAGCCTTCCAAGAATCAAATGTCATCAAGGGAAAAACAGCTGTGACTTCTTGTTCTAAATTACAATGTAGTGAGGATTTGGGTGAAGTTAAATAAAATCTGAGCAGTGAGTTTGTTTCCATTTAGAATAAAGCAAACACAAAACAAAACAAAAAACCCTTTGAGTTTATTTCTTTTAAATAAGTACCCAGAACTCACAGTGAAACGAGACTGTGTGTGTGTATGTGCATTACTGATTTATTAGTGGCAGCCTTTGGAGCAAGTTATAAATCCCGATGTGTGTTACAGTGTGTGTCTTGCTTAAAGCATGGTCATGCTTCATTTGCTAGCAAAGCTTAGGCTGAAATGAGGAGTAACCAAATACTTTAAATGATGTAGCAGAGCTGAGATACAGGACTGAATGTTTCGTTATTTGAGCCACTCTTTTAATACTACATCTTGCTTTCGTTGGTGGTCGAAAGAATTAGTTTGGGTAACTCATCAATCTGATCAGAGGTGGAGATGGGACGGGAACTGAAGTTGTGAAGGCACTGTGCTACAAGATGGCAGTGCAAATCCCTTCACCTGAATGGTGGTTCTGTATTAGTGGGTTGAAACAAATGAGAGGAGTGCATTAAGTAGTTTATAATTAGTTACTATTTATTTATTATTAAGTGGGGGTGGTCTGTGGCACGGTGAGACTGAGCACAAGAGCATGCACTGTCTTTCTCAGCTCAGGATCAACTCCCAAAACAGCAGATTGGGTAGATATGTGTTATTGCTGGGTCTGGGCAAAGTGGGTTTTCTTTGGTTTCTTGTAGTTTATTTGGCAGGAGGTGATGCCGTTTGGTTCCCCAGCACCCCATAGTTGCTATGAAATAACAAGTTTGAAGCTGGGGCTTTTTTTCATTTTTTTCTTGCAAAGTAATTAGGCAATGCATATGCAATAAGCTAATGAATTCCCTCTCCTGGAAGGCCACCAGCAGTGTGTGCAGGGCTGTGGTGTGAGCTGGAGCTGACGCGCCGTACGGCCAGGGCTGGCCAGCATACCAGCAGATTGCTCCCAGAAGTGCCTTCTGGGAAGTCTGACTGCAGCCACCTTTAAATCAATTTGTTCCTTTCTCTTTTTGGCCTTTTTCACTGTAGCTTTTGAAAGAAGCGGTTTGCACTTCCAGCAGGATGGGAGCTGGAGTGGGGCTGTGCTGCGTCCTCCAAGGCAGGGGAGCTCGCTCCCCAGCAAAGGGCTGAGCTTTCTGGTCAGGAAACTCCTGTCCTTAGAGACTGCAGTGAACTGAAACGCAGGACCTAGCGGGGTGTTAAGTAACTGATGGAGTGGGTTTGCTGACAGGTTTTCTTTTGCCAGGTTTTGAAACCAAACGACAAGGTGAGGTAATGGAAGGTGGTGGTTTCACAGCATTACAGTGTGGGCAGGAGAGCATCTGTGTGGGAGCCCTTCCAGAGAGTGTGGGGGGGAGCAGGCAGGGAGATGTGGAGAGAGCAAGGCTTTGGGGTCTCAGTGACACTATACCTGGGCTTGGATTGCCCAGAATGTTAAGGACATGCTTGCTACTGGGTGGTAGTGATGGGTGAGAGTAGGTGGGATTGGAAACAGGGACGATTGAGACACGTGAGGAGAAGGCAAGGAGCCTCAGAGCAGGGCTGGAGTACTGTTACAGGGAGCAGCACAGTGGTGGTGGTGTCTGAGGGTTGTTACTGGGAGCAGCATGACGGCAGTGCCCACCCAGGCCTGTTTGTGAGTGCAGGGTGATGGCGGTGCCCACCAAGGCCTGTTTGTGGGTGCAGTGTGATGGCGGTGCCCACCAAGGCCTCTTTGTAGGAGTAGCATGATGGCAGTGCCATCGAGGCCTATTTTTGGGGGGCAGCATGATGGTGGTGACAACTGAGGCCTATTTTCAGGGAGCCTGGCCCTGCAGTGCAGGTACAGCCTGGGGCACCTCATGCTGAACGGGATGGAAAGGGAATGAACAATGCCAGAGGGTGAGATCTGCCTCTTGGAATGAATATCTGATGTTTTGTTATTCCTGAGCAGGAGGAAAGGCTCATTCAATAGATCCTAGGACCTTTGGCACTGAGGTGTTTACAGCTCTGGACAGTTGTTTGCATTTTAACGAAGTTTAGAGTTAAAGGTGTAGATGAAAAGGTGGCACAGTGCTGTGCTGCTCCTGTCACTGTGGTTTTGCTGCTGGTGTGGGTATTGATGTAGCTGCTCTGTGGTGATAGCAGCTCCCTTTGAAAAGCCAGCACTAACTTTCCACTCTTGCAAGACTTTCTGATAGGCTTTCCCTGCATTTGCAGTAGGCGATGGTGTCAGCCTGAGCAAAGCCACAACAAACTTTTTTACATCTCTCTCCCTTTTAAGATACCTTACCAATAAGCTCCATTGGCACCTCTGTTTTTGTTCCCTCTCTGCTTCATGCAGAGGCCACACACACATTGACTCGCTGTCCAGAAGGACTGAACAGAGGGCAGAATTTGTTCCAGTCAAAGCTCATTTAAAAGCTGCCTGGGAGTCAAGTTACTTGAGTACGTGGAAATAAGATGTGTTTATTGAAACTTCCTAGCTAATTCTGCGTGCGAAAGGTAGTTGCATCATTTTGCCAAGTGGCAGAATGCTTCTTAAGAAATAAAGTTATTTTAATGCTGATGGGTTTTTGTTTTCATTTATTGGTAAGGTGGGAGAGCAGCACTTCTGTACTCTCAGTGAACTCTGATCTTCCCTTTGGCTTTGTCAGAAAGGGCTTCAGAGCACGAACTCATCTTGCAGAGAAGAAACCTTGGGTTTTTTCAGATGGAAAGATTACATGATACATCTGTGAGGGAAGTGCAGTATCCCCCGAAGACAAGCAGGCTGCAGGTATGCAGGGCTGGGTCGGGCACTTCTGCTTTGGTGTCATCACTGCACTGAGAAATTGTCCTGCAATAGGAAATTAAAAACTGCAGGAAGTCGTGTTGGGAACTGTCATAGATCCAACACATGCAGTCCTGAGAAAGGGTGCAACCAAAACAAAACTTGTGAGTTTGTACAGAAACACTGGTCCTGAGCAGAAGCAGAGTTATTTGTTACGGCAGATTGTTAGAGCAGCTTCTGGGGGAAGTGGGATGCTGAAGCATGCTGATTCAGTATAAAGAACAGGAGGGGAAAGGTGGGCTGTGAGCTGTGTCGTGCTCCCTGTGCTGTGCTCCTGCACTGTCCCATGCTTGGGGTGACGGCGGCACAGTGGGACTGCGCTGGGGGTGATGGAGCACCTGGTGGCTGCTCTGAAGGCAGGCAGTTCCCTTCCAGCTGGCTTATTACAGCAGATAGCAGATTGACCTCTTCGTTTTATATTTCTTTTTATATATACAGCATGAAAGGAAACCTTGTAATGCCTGTTTTCTGAGGGTTGCTTTTAATGGCTCCTGCACTTAGCGCCTAAGACTTTCTTGTCTCATCTCTTTGCACTGCCTCCCACCCCCCACTGAATTTGTTGCAGTGAGTCAAAGTAGGAGCCCTGGAGAGAGAGTTCCCCAGCGGCGTGTGGCTCAAGCAGCGTCACCTGTCTGCCCTAAACTGACGGCACTTTGGGGCAAGGGGAAAGAAGTGGGAAAGAGAATGGTGCTGCTTGTTCTGCTTCCTCCAGCACGTGTTCCACGTCAGGCTGTGTCTGCAGCAATGACTGAACAGTGCCAGCTCTTGGCCAGAAAGTTCATTGGACACTGATATCAAAGAGGTGGAGAATGGCACTCAGACACGGTGTGCTATTTTTGTTTTGCACGAAAGGACTGTGCAGTGCACTCCTGTCTCTGTGCTGTTGCATCTCCTTGCACTCTGTGGCTGCAAGGCTGGGGAAGGGGATTTTATGTACCTTTGTGTGCTTCGCAGTGCTCAGGTATGGGATCTCTGAGTTAATGCTGTTTACCTTTTCATACTCATGTGCTTGCAGAAGTAACACGTGGACTGTGCTGAATTTGTGCAATAACTGGGGTATCTCATAAGATCATCACAAAGCATGGGAAGTGTCCAGTGGTGCATGTGGGTTGCAATACTCTATCTGTTATTTACACTGAAAAAATGAGACCTATAGAGTACATGGTTGAGATCAAGCAAGGAAGTAAAAATGAGGATATTTTTCAAGTAATATTGATTTGGGGCTTGTTAACTGTGACAGAGCATGAAAACGTAATATCTTCTTATATATCAGGTCTCGTATCCAGGGCTAGATATTCACCCTGCTCTTGTCTCCAAACCTGAAGCATAGGTCTCTAAATCCCACTTGTCCATTGGTAGAGTTCCTCGGTAGCCCTCTGCATTGTAAAACGAGCCCTGAATTCTTTGGTCTGCAGAAATTCCCTCGTACTTCACGATTAGTGTTTGCTTTGCTTTGCTTTAAATGTGGGCTTCCTTTTTAAATATAGTTTTCCAAGTTGCTGGCCGTACCAGATTGTTTATATTTTTTAAAAGCCTTCTGCTTAGCCGTTATATTGCTCTTTATAGTACTGCTTAACCACATTGGTTTCTGTTGCTCTTTTTTCTTGCATAAACTTAGCTGGGATGAATTTCAAATGTGGTTTATCCAACTGTTAAGTATTTCCCACTTTTCTGCAATAGATTTCACATATGTTACAGAATTCCAAACCAAGATCTGGTGGACATATTGCCCTATTTTTTTTTCCCTCAAAGTCAGAAATATGGTGTTTTTAAAGCCTTGCAGTGACGATATTTAGGTCACTGGCTCCAGCGTGCAGCCTAGCTTCAAATCCATTTGTCATATTTAGCTTATTTCCAAGGATTAAGATAACTGTGGTCCATATACATAGGAAAAAAAGAAGTCTTAAAGAGGAAAAAAGTTGATTCTTTTGAACTGAAAGCTGCAGAAAGGACGTTTTCCCTCCAGAGGTCAGGCTGTGGGGTCACATGGAGCACATCTCCATCCCGTTGCTGAAGGTGCCAGCATTCAGCCCCCACAAAAAGCAACCGTCTAAAATTAACGACATCTGCTTTATTTTCACTGCAGTCCTTAACTCCAAGTGATTTGGGAATGGAGCCTGTAGCTGAGTGGAGGATTTAGCCTTTTTTTTATTTTAATTGTTATGTGGAAATATTGCAAGAAGGGGATGGACAGACAGGGAAGATTGTGCTGTTGGTTTATGCACTGAGAGATGACACATTCAGTCCAGTCTGGATCAGTGCAGTGGCATTCTGGAAGCAGAGTCCTCTGAGCAAAGAAACTGGTGGGGAGAGAACTTGGATGGTATGTGTGTATATCATAGGATCGTTGAGTTGGAAGGGACCTTAAAGGCCATCTGGTCCAACTCCCCTGCAGTGAACAGGGACACCTGCAGCTCCATCAGGTGCTCATATGTATGTATATATCTATCTTTTGGAGAGAAGACAGGGGAGGAGTAGAGAGATATCTTCTAATAATCGTAGGGGAACAGATTGCAGTGGCAGGAAAAGAAACATTCTGTATTCAAATAAGATGAGACTTAAATGGAAGAAAGAGCATTGTAATGGCAGTGTGGTACTGTACACACCGTCGCTTGGCATTAAGAGCGACTGAAGCGTAACCACAGGCTGAAGTGTAGGGTTGGCCAATGGTTGAGTTAGTCATAACTTTTCACCAAAAAGCTCACAAAGGGAAATTCCAGTATCTGCAGACAAGAAATAAACCCGATGTTAGTGTGCTACAGATTGGTAATCTGAATGTGGGGAGTTAGGATGTGTGTACTGCACACCACTGCTGCTGTTCTGCGTAATGTTGTGGTAGAGGCATGAATGCTTTCGAGGAAAAACAGCGATATTTTGGTTGCAAGATAGAATTGAAAAGGTTGTAGACCTTTGTTGGACTTAATTTGGGAGCCCATTTTCTGGAAGCATGATGCTTTGCTCTGTACTGCCCTGTAGCCCAGCTGCCTCGCTATCCCAGACCGTGTGATGGACGCACACATGATGTTAATTTGACTTTTGTAATAAACAGAACTCTAACCGTAGTCCCTTTTTTTGTTCTTTTTCTTGACAGAGAGAACTCGATGCCACAGCAACAATATTGGCCAACCGGCAAGATGAAAGCGAGCAGTCCAGGAAGAAACTTATCGAGCAAAGTCGGGAGTTCAAGAAGAACACTCCAGAGGTAAGGAGCTGAGGTGTATTTAGGGCTCTTTTCTTAATGTTCTGTTCTCATGATGTTCTCTGCTGAGACCGTTGTGTGTTGTGAGTGCTGAAATAGGAGCTGACTTCTCCGAGCAAGTCTGAGCATCAGCCTTCAGTCAGGTTCACTCTGCATTTTGTCAGAATCTAAAACCTGGAGAACTGCAAAAAAAAAGATTCTTCAGTTAAACCTAATTCTCTTAGCGCTTGGGTGTAGCAAGTGATGTTTTGCTGCCTAAATAAATCTACATCAAGGGCATGACTTCAAAGATGCTCATTTTTCCACCAAAAACCAAACGAAGTTCAGTTGTTGATTTCTCTGGAAGTGCAACGAGGTCAGCACTGAGCTGTGGGCACAGCTCAGCACTGCAGCCGTGCATTGCACTCCAGGTGGTGTGCGAAGGGGTTGGACCGGTGCTGGGCCAACCTCGGAGAGCTGAGTGCTGCCTGGATGGAGAGGATGGTTTTCAAACTCTTCCATGACTACGATAGCGCGTGCAGCATATGTCTGTGCACACACGTGCATGGTTTTGTATAAGATAGATTTGTTTCTATCTCATTTTATTTTCTGTAATGAATGCGTGGCGGTACGTAGGGCATTTTTTGCTTTGTTTTCTTTGCTCCTGTTGCAAAGAAGTTTGCCTGTAATTTGTTCATCCAGAAGCATGCCAGGTTTGCAGAGTGCAAAGCCCCTGCAAATGGCTGGTACACAAGTGTTGGTTCCCTCCAGGTAGCAGTCAGGAATCAGTTTATTACCCTTGCAGAGAACAGCCTATTGGGGATGGAGAAAATAAAAGAATATGAAGGTATAGGAAATTATACAGAATCCAGAAAATAAACTGATATCTGGGGCCACATTTTTTGAATTGTTTGCTAGAAGCTTAAGTTCATTCTCCAAAACTTCTTTGAGTTTCCTGCTTCCTTCCTTTTTTTCCTGTAAGGAGAACTGGGGCTGCAGCTGCTGGCTCCTGAGGGATAGCAAACTCATGGATTCACCTCAGGGTGATTTCTTGAGGCCAATTTTGTTATTACAGGGCAGGTTACTGACAGGGAAAAAATCCAGCACTGCACTTTTTGGAGCATTGTGAGAGGGCCATGGTCACTCAGTGGGAACTGATGAGCAGAGGAAAAAGCTGCGCTCTCTGTAGTCACTTTAGGAGATACAGAGGGAAAATGATTTGCAATTTGTTCTGTTCTGTTAACAAGACAGGGTGAACGCCTTCCACTGCTGAATCATTTGACGATAAAGTTTTAAAAACACTTTTACAAAATACAGTTACGTAGCCTTCCATATACTATTTTTCACTCAGAGGGTGGTGACGCACTGAACAGGTTGCCCAAGGAGGCTGTGGATGCCCCATCCCTGGAGGCATTCAAGGCCAGGCTGGATGTGACTCTGGGCAGCCTGGGCTGCTGGTTGGCAACCCTGCACATAGCAGGGGTTGAAACTCAATGATCATTGTGGTCCTTTTCAACCCAGGCCTTCTGTGATTCTATGATTCTATGATCCTGGAAGGGAATGGAGGCGTTTCATTCCTTCACGGACAAAATGATGGCTCTGAACATCTCTAATGTTTGGGGGAGTTTGGATCTGTGCTAGATTCCACATCTTTATCCAGTGCCCTGGGACTCCTAGCACGGACTTTTGATATTGTTTCTTCTTCTTTCCCCTCTGCTGTGATGTTCTTTCTGTAGCCTCGTTTCCCAACAGCATCACCATCTAACTCCTATTTGACAGACTTAAGAAATGAAATTGGGATCAAAAAGCTAAAAAGGAGTCTCTGAACTGAGCAGCTCTAACAGACAGGTGTGCAGGTATTGCTCAGCTGAGCAGGGTCCGGCAGGGCCACCCTGTCCCATGCAAGGTGATGGCAGTGGTAGATGTGGGCAGTTCCACCAGAATAAGTGAGACAGTGCTCTGCTGTCCTTGCTGGAAAACTTCACCAACATTCCTCCCCATGAAAGCACTGCTGTGTTCATCTTCTGCTGTTTTCTGCACTCCCCGTAAGGAATAATACTGAGTAATACTCAAAGCTTAGACCATTTTGGAGAGCAGGAGGACGACAGAAGGCGAAGTTATGACACCTTGACCTGATTCTTTTCCAAAACTTCAGCTTCATCAAAAAACCTGTGCCATGTGATAAAACCTTCCCTGAGGTGGGCAGGAAGCACACAGTGAGCCACTGGCATTTCCCAGCTGACCCATTCATGTTACTGAACCTCAAGCATACTCTTGTTAATAACATAGAGAACTCTAGTAGAAAACTTGCTTGCTTGCAGAACTGTTCTTTGAATAAATAAGTCAGTGTACAGCTTAATTAAAGTTTCCAAGATGAAGTAACATCTTTCTTCCTATAGAGAATGCGGATGGAATCGCTAAATGTAACAGAGCTCTGCTTTCCATTTTCATTGCTCATTCTGGATGCGTCCCCGTTGGTGCAGCAGTGGTTTGGTCTGCTGCAGCATCTCTTGCCCTCAACTGTTGCTGTTCCCCCCATAAATCAGGAAACAAATGTTGCTTGCCTTGAGTTTCCTATCAGTTGCTGTCTGAGGTGTCCTCTAGACTTTCCACTGTCTGCCATAAGCAATCTCATGCGTAGCAGAAAAGGACTTGAAAAACTACTAATGAAGGTGAGGATGTTTATGCTGCTGTTTTAGAAGACTTGAAAAGATGTGACAGATCCGTTGGGATTATTTCTGCCTTCTTTGCGAATTATCACATTGCAAAAGAAATGTAATAATATTTTCATGCTTATTGGAACAACTGCAGGGCTCGATATTGCAGAGTATTAGAATACCATTTCTGAGTTGGCATACTGGGACGTAAATCTAGGAGGCAGCATTTCATGGTGGATAGAAGATGGAGAGGTGGTTATTACATGCAGAAACTTCAAGAAAGAGTTTGCCGTTTCAAAAATGCTTGTTACCCACGGCATCCTTGAAGAGCCCATGTCAGGCCCTCTTATCACAGATACTTTGGGGTTCAGTCTCTGTTCCGTCTCAAGCAGCTGCTGTGGAATACTGACAGTGATCAAGAGATTATTTGACACACCGATGTTATGTGACTGTCACATGGAAGACAACCCCAGGTCTGTCACGTGAACCACCACCCTGCATCACCCTATTGTGAGCAGCTGCAGTATTGGTGTATTGTGAGGTTCTTGCTCTAATTCACCATGTCCTCATGTGCTGATTTAGTGTGAATTTGTGAGTGTTGGAGGGACAGCCTGAGATTTGAAAGACTTCAGATAATTCTAGTGGCACAGATTAATAGTTTTTGGAGCAAAGGAAAGATACTTTGAAATGCTGATGGATAGTTTTGCCTTGGTTTCTACCCATGTGCCTGCTTGAGCAACAACTTTCTGCTTACCTTTCTGCTATTCTGGTCTTTTGAAAGCTGATCTAGCACGTAGAGCAGGGCTTACTTTTAATCTTGTTAACAGCAATAGTGAAAAACACCCCAAATAAGTAAATAAGTAAGTTGTTAAGGGCTTGTGGGGAAGGAAGACAATGGTATTTAAAGCTGTTTAATTTATAACTCTCTATTCTTTTCTGTGTCCCTCTGTTTCCAAATGTCTGGAAAAGAAAATAAGCTTTGGTCCAGAAGACTAATAAACATTGTCAAGCTTACTAGTGTATTATTAACTTAGCTGTCAATCCACAGTCATTATGTAGCTGCATGTTTGAGTTTGGTTCCCAAAGCAAGTTGTATTTCAGTGAGGAGAACGAAGCATTACAGCATGCACGTTATTTATTCTTTGAACACCGAGTTCTTCAGTATAACAAGTTCTGTTGTGCTTAGGTGCGTCTGCAGCTCTCAGTGTCTGATGAGGTCTGACTGTTAGTGTGGCCATGTTGTGAAGGGGATTCC